>NC_090373.1:120866568-123799068 GCF_036365525.1 Heterodontus francisci | reverse complement strand
CCATTCAACATTTATCCTTATATGGTTATCACCAGCTGGGAGTTGCTTACTCCTACATACCGGTGGGCATGCTGTTGCTTGCCTCTAGGTGAAAAAATGGGGACTGCTGTTGTTCTTGAGACTAAATACTCCTAATTAGATTGGTAATTATTCCTGATGATTTTTCATCAGTGTTAGGAAGCTCCTGTGCTTGAACTGTTGGAAATTACCTTGCTTTTGGGGATTCGATGCTTGGCTCTGCATAGAACTCATGCTGACATCTTGTGTTATGATCCTGTAGTTTTTTTTTCAGGAAGAATACGTTGTACCTTTAAGGCTGGAAAAAGAGCCATACTGCTTTAAGGCAGCAAGCTCTAAAGACTGAGTAAAGGAAGGCATTCTCGTTGTCTTGGATACAGCCACTCGGACTGAGTATCAAGAGATGCACTTGTTACAATTTAATTTTGAACTGGCTTAGAGTGCAAACAGCCTGTTCTAATTGAGGGCACAGACAGACAGCTGTGTGTTAGCCCCTGAAAGAAGTACTCTGAGCTCACTTAAACTGAAGGAAGAGAATTTAGTCTGTTTAAGTATTATTCTCTCTCAAAAATCTAAAAGGTCAAGCCAAAATAGAGATCTCTGATAATTTAACCTGAAGGCATGGAAGTTAGACTGTGACAATCTTTTATCCCTCAAAAATTCTAAAGCCAGATTGATTCTATTGAAAGTGGTTGCGAGTTGTTGATCTACTGTGGTCATCACTAGAAGAAAGAAGAGTTTGAAACTTAGGGTGTTGGACTGTTTTCCTTTCCTCATCAGACCCTGGAAGACTGCGCATGGACTTTAATCAGAGGATTGCTCATCGGGAAATGTAAATTTGTAATTTTTTTCATTTTAAATATTGTTTACATCTTCGTAGTGTTTAAGAATTTAGTTTTTCTAATTAAGCAGTTAATTTGTTGATTTAAAGATACCTGGTTTGGTTAGCCTCATTCGGGGGTTAATAGATGATGCAATTTGGCTGGTCTTTCTTTAATTTGGACAGTTTAAAATGATATGTTAGGCGATCTGTGGAGGGGTCGGATTGAATTAACAGTGTGTTTCTCCCACCACAATCAGAATCATATATTTTGATTGGGGGCTTTGACTGGAGTGGTCAGTCGTAACCTATTAATTGGGGGCTTGCTTGAGATTTGAATCATATATTAATTGGGTTTCTAATCTGGGATTTGAATCATATCTTAATTGGGAACTTGCTCGCAGTTGAATCATAGTTAATTTGGTAGCTCGCATCTGGGATCAGAATCAGACTAATTTGGAGGGCTCACATTTGGAGTCATAATAATTACTCATCTCTGGGATAACATATTTAAATTGAAATCCTGCGTTTGATATCATATTAATTGCTCCCGAGTCTGGGGAGAAACTTGATTGTTGGGATCTAAATCGTACACCAATTACAAAGAAATTAAAAGAACAAAGTCTCTTGTATAATAAGGTTCTGTCTATACCATTGTAATGGCATTAGTGGTTGTGGCAGAATTTTGGGGAAAATAGAATGTTTCCTTGAGGGACTTGACAACTTTAATTAAGAAACAATTAAAAGAATTGGCAGTGAAATTGGGTTTGGAATTGAACTCACGTGCCAAAAAAGCAGATAATATACATAATAGTAGAAAAAATGATAATGATGATGATACAGATGAAGGGCAATACGAGGAACAAGAAAGGGAATGTGAGACACATGAAGGTAGTAGGTCCGAGTGTGATGCACTGGAGTTGGCTAGGATTCAGTTAGAAATGAGAAAACTTGAACTGGAAAAAGAGGAGAAGGAAAAAGAAAAAGCAATAGCATTAAGAAAACTTGAATTGGAAAAAGAAGAAAGGGAGAAAGAGAGAGCATTTTGGAGAGAAAGTGAAAGAGAAGAGCGAGAATTTAAGTTAAAAGAGATGGAACTCATACAAAAGGGTAGTCTTGAATCCAGGAAAAATTCAGGTCAGGAAGAATCTGAGTTTAGATCAGGACCCAGCGAGAAGTTGTTTAAATTTATAGAGGCTCTTCCTAAGTTTGAGGAAATAGATGTAGAGGCATTTTGATAACTTTTGAAAAAATAGCCAAACAGATGAAATGGCCAAAAAAAAGCTGGACATTGCTCATAAGAACATAAGAACTAGGAGCAGGAGTAGGCAATTCAGCCCCTCGAGCCTGCTCCGCCATTCAATGCAATCATGGCTGATCTCATCTTGGCCTCAACTCCACTTTCCTGCCTGTTCTCCATAACCCTTCAACCCATTTCTAATTAAAAATCTGTCTATCTCCTCCTTAAATATACTCAATGTCCAGGCATCCACCGCACTCTGGAGTAATGGATTCCACAGATTCATGATCCTTTGAGAGAAGCAATTTCTCCTCATTTCTGTTTTAAAACTGCATGCAGGGCAGGCTGGTCGGCAGAGCTCATGAAGCTTAAGCCATGCTTTCTGAAGAGGCTTCTGCAAGTTATGAGTTGGCAAAAAAAGTCTATTCTCGCTGTGTATGAGTTAGTCCCTGAAGCTTACCGTCAGAAGTTTAGGAACTTATGGAGATTGGCTGGGCAGCCATATTTAGAATTTGAGAGGGTGAAGCAAATTCATTTTGACCGAAGAAAGAGGAGTTTGAACCTTCGGATGTTGGACTGTTTTCCTTTCCTCATCGGACCCTGGAAGATTGCGTGTGGATTTTAATCAGTGGATTGTTCATCGGGAAGTGCAAATTTGCAAGGACTCTATTTTTTTCTATTTTAAATGTTGTTTAAATCTTCGCAATGTTTAAGAATTTAGTTTTTCTAATTAAACAGTCAATTTGTTGATTTAAAGACACCTGGTTTGGTTAACCTCATTCGGGGGTTAATAGGTGGTACAATTTGGCTGGGTCTTTCTTTGATTTGGAAAGTTTAAAATGACATGTGATCTGTGGAGGGACAGGATTGAATTAACAGTGTGTTTCTCCCACCACAATCAGAATCGTATATTTTGGTTGGGGGCTTTGACTGGAACGGTCCGTCCTAATACTGGGTTACTTGATTGGTCCTCTGCCTATGTTTGCAGACTTAAGGAGGTTTCTGCTCAGGTGATATTCTCCATATGCCAAAAGACAGAAGAGTGCACATAAAAATATAGGAATTGCTAGATAAAAAATACCACGGTCCACCTAGTTCGCCTTCCCCCATGCTGGTTGCATGATAGTTGCATAATACAATGGAACTGGAGTTGTTGACTAATCATAGCAATCAATCTCTAGCAAGTAGTTTCCAACAGACCCAGAAATGATATGAGGAAAATCCCAGTGGTCGAAATCTTTGGGAACCATAGGTTCAAAGTCACCTTTTCCCTTCTAAGCCTACTACATCTATATGATATGTCTCTATGTTTGCTGATGATACTAAGTTAGGTGGCACAGTGAATAGCATAGGTGTGAGAAGAAAGTTGCAATGGGACATTGATAGATTAGATGAATGGTGGAAAACGGCAGATGGAGTATAATGTGGAGTTTAATTTCAGAAAGTGTGAGGTCATCCATTTTGGACCTAAGATCAGAGTATTTTCTAAATGATGAGAGGCTAGTGTTACGAACAGGTAATTCAGTTTTTTTTCTCAGAACCAATTTCCCTGTTTTTCCAACCACCTGTCCGTAAATAGATTAGTAATTGAATTTATTTCCTACCCTTAAACCTCAATAATAAATGACCACAACAACAACACGATTGCTAAAGTTAAAAAAACTCAAACTTGGGAAGGGGTTTAACTTCGCCACGCATGCTTACAAACATTCAGTGACAGGTTAAAGACATAAAAAGGCAAGGACATATACTAAATAGAAAGTTATCTTAACTACGAGCTGACATGGAATTTCAGTTAAAACTAGAATCGTTTTAAAATATCAAAAAGTCCAGAAATGGAGATCAGCAACTGGAAATGCTGGGCAGGGGAAGGAGTCACTGAGAAAACCTCTTCTCTGACAATTTCTTCTTCTTCCAACACTCTCGGATATAAATGGAGGTAGCTAAATTGCTGAAGTCACCTTCTTTTAGATGGAGAGGAAACTGGTAGAAATCAAACTTTCCTGCTGTTTTAGCAGCTTGTCTTCTTGTTGATTTTTCTTGCTGGATTTTTCAAAGTGTGGCTTCTTTTTAATTTCTTTCTTGTTGAAATGGCCTGAGAGAATTTAATGCTGCTTGAAGGCAGTTCTGCTTCTTGCAGAGAGGTCTCAGGGAAAAGTGTGTCTTCAGGCAAAAAAATATAGATATGTATATTTTACCATTATCGGTGTTGTCAACACATCAAACCCTATAAATGTTAATGAGATCTGAAATATGGAAAATATTTGAGAACATAAAAATAAAAATGTTAATTCAGTTAATACTGAAGAAAGCGCAATTTATTTTTTTTAAAGACTTCAATAAGAATGACAAAAGAATATGTCTCTCTTGCTCAGGTTCTCTGTACTTGTCTGTCTGATCATGAAGAAAATTACTGTCCGATGCAGTCACCAGCCAGTGTCACAGTGAACATGATTTAAACATACTCCTAAGCATGTATGTTTTGTTAAAAAAAAATCTCTCCCCAGCAATGACCCTAATTGTAAAATCATGTATCTGGTTTATGTGACATAATTGTGGATGGAAGAATACATTTGTTAGATGTGTACTGTAGTCAATATTTATGTGTATGTATAGTTATTTGTATGCATTCTGAATGTTAACACAAAGTTTAAGAATGATTCTTTCAGAAACTGAGTATACTATTGAAGGGCGGCACAGTGGCGCAGTGGTTAGCACCGCAGCCTCACAGTTCCAGTGACCCGGGTTCAATTCTGGGTACTGCCTGTGTGGAGTTTGCAAGTTCTCCCTGTGTCTGCGTGGGTTTCCTCCGGGTGCTCCGGTTTCCTCCCACAGCCAAAGACTTGCAGGTTGATAGGTAAATTGGCCATTAGCAATTGCCCCTAGTATAGGTAGGTGGAAGGGAAATATAGGGACAGGTGGGGATGTGGTAGGAATATGGAATTAGTGTAGGATTAGTATAAATGGGTGGTTGATGGTCGGCACAGACTCGGTGGGCCGAAGGGCCTGTTTCAGTGCTGTATCTCTAAACTAAATGGACCTCATGTGTAAAGTAGTTTGAACAGTGGTCTTTTCCCCTACAGCAGAGACCTTTTTAGGAATGTGTTTACTCCTTCAAAAGGCGGTCCTCCAATTCTGGCTTCTTGCGCATCCCCAATTTTTTTCACTCCATCACTGGTGGCCATGCTTCTGCTGCCCAGGCTGTAAGCTCTGGAATTCCCTCCCTAAGCCTCTCTGCCTTTCTACTTCTCTCTCCTTCTTTAAAATGCTCCTTCAAACCTAACTTTATTTCCTTACATGGCTTGATGTCAAATTTTACTTGATGATTGTTCCTGCAAAGCAATTATAAATCACAATGTTGCAAGAGGAAGGTTGTTGGAATGTTGGAGTGGAGATTTTGTAAGAGATCAGTGCAGAAACAGTGATGTAATTGTTATTTGATGATTCCTTGAAAATAAATAAATAAAGATAAATTTGCATTTGATACACTCCTAACATGGAGCTTCATGCACTGGGATAGTATATTGGAGAATTGTAATTTTGGATTGGTTAAAATTAATGAGGTGTAGGTGATGCTGCTTGCTGAACATGCATAATTGAAAATTTAACTTGGATTGTTTCCCTTATCCACTACAGGAATATAAATTAATTTGTTCCCATGACATACTAAGATACAAATCTCTACATGTTTCCCAGCGCATTAAATAGAAAATCAATCTTCCTTCTTTATTGAGTATCTCTGGAATAGTGCAGTTTACTGAAAAGTCCTGCTTAAAATCAAAACTTTTATTCAGAGCCTCTGAATATGTAGGCTAATTGCATATTGTGAACTGTACACTAAATAACTCCCTCACGGAATAAACACATTGCAGGAATTACACTCCGATTTTTGTATTCCTTTGTTATTCTTTTATGGTAAGATTCTACAAAATCTGAAAACAAAAGCAATCAGTTAATACCACACCAATATGGGTGATTATTAAAACATAGCTCCTCTCTCTAAACTTTAATAATGGTTAGTCCTCTTACAGTTTACATTAATCATCGTGTTTTTTTTCTGTCTTTTCAGGTTCTGAGATAGTTGTAAAGAGCAGCATGGGCTGGAATTTTACGGTGGATGGACGGGAACCGGACTATGACGTGAAAGTCGGTGGTGAACCCGCTTCCGCCGAGCCCTGGGATCCGTCCCATATTTTACGGGTCCCCAGGTTTTAATTATCCCGAGGCGGGACTTCCACCCACTTGAGGGAGGAGATCCCGCCTCAGTGAGCTGCCGGCCAATCAGTGGCCCAGTAGCTCTTAGTCCCAGCAGCACTACCGTGAGTGGTGGTCACTGCTGGAACAGCAGCCCAGCCGACAAGATGGATCGAGGAGGGAAGTTAAGTTGGGGCATGCCTCACCAGTGGGATCAGTCCTTCCCTGGTGAGGCTGGAGTGGTCGTTTGGGGGGAGGGGGGTGTCTTCGGTCCCGGGGGTGGGTTGGGAGGCGGGGCAGCCCTTAATTGGGCACACTGTACCTGACTGCCATGTCCCCCACCGCTGGGTCGCGGAAAGGCCGGCATACATTGGGCAGCCTTCCACATCCCCAGCACGCCTGTTTTCCACGGGTAAAATACCCGTGGAGGTGGGCGAGGGCCGTTAAGTGGCCGCTAAGTGGCCACTTAAGGGACTTAATTGGCCTTGGGCGGGCGGGCTGTTTCCCACCCCCCGACCGACGCCATAAACTTGTCCGGATGCAGAGGCGGGGCGGGTAAGTCTCCTGGACCCTGCCGCTCAATTTTACCCGCCCCCACGTAACATTCAGCCCATGGAGTTGGTTTAACTATTTAGAATGGACAACAGAACATAAAGCTTAAACAATGCAAGGTTTCCGAATGGAAAATTTCACTTGTCACATATGTAACATCACATTAACAAATTTCTTCAGTAAAGTTATTTCAGAAAAAAAGTTGAAGAGTTGGTGGTTTATCTTGTTTTTATTTTAACAAGTTCTAAGTAAATTCACTGCTGCCAAAAATAGTGGTGAGGAACGTTTAGTCCTCAGTAATTTTCTATTGCAACACAAGTGAAAGACGAAATGTGGCTCATAAGCAGTAAATACTGATCTGCTAGTTATGGCATCAGCTATAAAATTATGGAGATTTATGCTTCACTGCAGTGTTGGGTCAGAGAAGCCGATGAGCATCAAAACTTCTCAAAGAAGCACAGGTTTTTAACAGAAACATTGTTACTTTCATTTCAAACATATGAATGTTATTATATAGGTATGTTTCATAAGCTAATTGTAAGTGTTATCATTTATAAGGTAATTGTTATGATGTAGAGACTTTATTTCCACTAGTAAGTGCATAGCATGGTGGATGTTTTCTGACAAAAACTGTGGAACACCGACAGAGTTGAAACCAAACCTGAGACACTGCCATTCACCGCGCTCCTTTTATTAGTCCCAGCAAAACCAATGTCAACCCTCCTCGAAGATAGGCCTAGCATTAATCCTTGAGAAAACATTGTAATGTCTGATGTTTACATACTGTTAACCAAACATGAAATGGCCCCTTAATAAGAGTAAGCACATTGTACCAATTATACTCCAAGATCTCTTGTGTGTTCGCATGAAAGGTCACAGACCTGAAACATTAACTCTGTTTCTCTCCCCACAGATGCTGCCAGACGTGCTGAACATTTTGAGCATTTTCTGTTTTTTGACTCTCATGTGTTCCCTTTGTTAATCATTGTTGGAGTGTTCTGAAGGGTCTGGAAATTTTTTAAAAAAGCAGCTAATTATTACCACATAAACAGGAATGTGACTTAGGACATAAGAAGCATTTTACCTTTGGAGGAGTGGATAGTTTTAGGAGGTTATTTTGGTGAAAGCATAAAAGCAGGCATTAAATAAGTGCTGTGCTAATAAGACGTGCCTGCTTGAAAGTCTGACTTCAGTGCACAATGTTGGTCTTAATTTGAACTTTGCCTGGAGGTGTGAAACAGACATCTGCAAGTTTAACACTCAAGCACTGATTGCACACAATTTTGTGGAGCAGTATATGTGTGTTCCATGCACCCACTTCCACTGAAGGTGTGGAGTAGGCTGGTTGACACTCTGTAGTATATTTCAGGATGGTTCAGTGACTGAGTGAGAGGATGCACAAATTCTGGAATGTGACACTGGGAGCCCTGGTGAAGGAGATCCAGAGGAGGAGGGAAGAATCCAACTTGCCTTCCTGTTCCTTCTGTCCCTCTTGCCCATCTTGTCCCTCTCCTAGTACCGCTCTACCTGGCTTCATGTCCTCCTCCCAGTCCTCCTGCAGACCAAGTGGGCCCCTTAGCAAGATGCCCATGACCAAGCACTCCCTTTCCTCTGGTGTTCAATAAGGTAGAATAGTACAGCACTCATTCTTTTTAGGTGGTGTCTTCAGCAAATGTTGATAGAGTGTTGGTGAAGTCTTGGCAAACTGTCCCAAAAAGTTTCCTGATGTGGTTCAAAAGTCGTCTTTAATCCTCCAGCAGCAAGAGAACAGTAAAAGGTAAATATCTTTTCAAGTAGTGCTCAAAATCCTCTGCAATCACTTGTTTACTTCTTATCAGCTGGTTGCTGTTAGGAGAGGGCATTAAATCAAGCGTTAGCCACCAAAATGATGCGCAGGCTCATTCGTCATAGAGAGATACAGTACTGAAACAGGCCCTTCGGCCCACCAAGTCTGTGCTGACCATCAACCACCTATTTATACTAATCCTTACATTAATCCCATTTTTCCCTCTCACATCCCCACCTTCCCGCAATTCTCCTACCACCTACCTACACTAAGAGCAATTTTTTTTACAATGGCTAACTTTACCTATCAACCCACAAGTCTTTGGCATGTGGGAGGAAACTGGAGCACGCGGAGGAAACCCACGCAGTCACAGGGAGAACTTGCAAACTCCACACAGGCAGTACCCAGAATTGGACCCGAGTCACTGGAGCTGTGAGGCTGCGGTGCTAACCACTGCACCACTGTGCCGCCCACAGTGAGTGCTAACAGGCAATTAAAATGGCAATCAACTGTTTAACGATCTTCTGGGCGGCTGACTTTGAGCAAACTTCAACTTCATTACCATGATGATGGGCTGAATCTTCTGTGCCCGCTGCCGATGTCAGCAGAAGGCATAAAACCCACATGCAGAGATGCTGACGGCATTTTTAAAGGGTTTTGAGCCCTACTGGGAGATTTAAATATTTAAAGGTAAAGGAAATTAAAATAAATTGAGACATTTTTTCTGCCCCTCTCCCATCCCCCCATAACAATAAAATTAATTATTTGCCCTGTGTGCCCCCAAAAAAACCTTGTCCATTTGACCTTCCCCCCCAAACTACACAAACTTTAACCTCTAATCCTTCCAACATTAAAGGTCTGCAAAGGAAACCCGACTCGAGCCCGAATGCCGGACCCGAACATCCGACCCGACCCGACCTGATCCAAACCCGACACATGCTGTCGGGACCCGTCGGTGTCGGGTCAGGTAGCAGGTCTTTACCCACCATCCCCTACGCCCACGACATTACTTTGACTCCATTCCCCGTCCCCGCCCCCCCAACATTGATAATCTTACCTTCTCCCCCCTCCGCACCAGCGTGGTGCCTTGTTTTCCCAGATGGGGATCCGAAGGCGTGGAAGTGCTGGGCACCGGCCGAAGATCGCAACGGGATACCAGGCGGTGACATAAATATCACTAATTCATGCATTTTACTTTATTTAAATATTCAAATGTGGGTCCCGTCGCCGAGCGGCGGTGGTGGGGTGACGGGGGGGGAGGGGGGAGTTGCCGCCACGAGGCCTCGCCACTGCCGGTAATATCAGGCTGGGCCCTCCCGGTGTTGGGGTGTGTGGCGACCCTCTCCTGGAGTCATCTTCAGGTCCCTCCACCTCCCCGGAACCCGACGCCCGGGGAGAACAAATCCAGCCTGGTGTCTTGCAAAAATCTAAGCTGGTATTTTAGCTTAAGACCCAATCTTGCCCACCTCAGAGGCTGCTTAAGGAGGTCGGAAATCACTCCCCTTTTCTTTACATATTTGGTCTCAGCATGAGGAAGTGAAATGCAAATGGTGAGGGACCATTTTCATAATTTATTTCAAAGATAGATGTCGGAAATTGTAATGTGCTTGTGGAGATGGAAATTGATCTCATATTTCACAAGAAGTGATTCATATGAAAGGATCTTATAATGCAACCTTGCTTTTGACACCCATGAGATTTGCATCTTTAATATCAATAAAATATGCTTTTTATTTATTTTACAAGGGTTAAGTGCTGCATAACTAAGGAGACTGAGTACGCCTCTTTTAAAAGTAAAGCAAAACTCAATGTCATAGAAATTTGGGTGTGCCCAGGCCTAACACACAGCACAAGCTTTATTGTCACTAAATCACTGATCTGAATCACGCACTTAAAAATTCCAACAGGATGTTGTGCTGTATGCCCATAGGATGTTATTAATGCCATTGTTTCTTGATCCTCAGGTCTCTGCATAGGTCATGGGAAAATGGGTTAGAGCTGGCCCAATATGCATGCTTGGCGGCACAGTGGTATACAGTCAAGAAGGAGTAACCCTGGGCATCCTCAACATTGACTCCAGACCCCATGAAGTCTTATGTCATCAGGTCAAACATGGGCACAGAAACCTCTTGTTAATTACCACCTACTGCCTTCCCTCAGCTGATGAATCCACGTGCTCCTCCATGTTGAACACCACTTGGAAGAAGTACTGAGGATAGCAAGGGCAGAGAATGTACTCACGGTGAGCGATTTTAATGTCCATCACCAAGAGTGGCTCAGTAGCACCACTCCAGGCCAAGTCCTAAAGGACATATCTGCCAGACTGGGCCTGCAGCAGGTGGTGAGGGAACAACAAAAGAAAAAACCTACTTGACTGCGTTTCTCACTAATCTACCTGTCCATGATAGTATTGGTAGGAGTGACCATCGCACAGTCCTTGTGGAGATGAAGTCCTGTCTTCACACTGAGGACATGCTCCAGTGTGTTGTGTGACAACACCACTGTGCTAAATGGGATAGCTTCAGAACAGATATAACAGCTCAAAACAGGACTTCCTGTAAGATTTAGGTTCAGGAGTCACAGGTTACCCAAAATAGGCGGTCAAGAACTCATAAGTAATTTTAAAGGGCTTTATTCAGTTTTTAAGAAGCAACAGGTTAAATATGATGTATACTAAGAAGTAGCAGTTTAAATATAATGATGCATAAGCTAAATAGACAGAAAAGACTTACCAGCCATAACAGATTGAACGGATTACCAATCCCAGATCATACAGTGAGGCAGAACAGTGCTGGCAGTCTCCCCAGCTGAAGAGGCGTGTCGGTGGTCTCTTCGGTCCTGGGGTCTTCAGTGTTCTTGAGCTAACCAAAGTATTAGGCCAAAGCTGAGCTTTGGGAAATTCGTTTTCTGTCTGAAGAAGACTGACTATTTCCCTCCCGAGCACCTGTTTATATACTTTATTTCTTGGGGCTGGTAGTTCACCCTATGTCAATCACTTGTTTAAACACTTCTAACCTATGACTACAGGACAGGTATCCGAGGTATCAGAGGTGGTCACCTCCCTCTTGTCCATCACTTCAGTTTGAATCCATTTTTCAGTTTATCTCATGCTGGGGCCATTTGTTATTTTTCAATAGACACTTGTACAAATAAGAGGGCACACAAGGTGCGAGAAGACTCCCCATATCAGCTCAGAAATGTCTGCAGCATCTATCTTTGTGGTATTTATCTCTGTCTTGGTCCCTGACTCCTTGGGTTTGTTTATGTATTTTTCCAGAGAGAGAAAGAGAAGAAACAGCTTTTCTGCGGGGGGCCTCATAGTGTGCGTACTTATTCCATAAGAACTCTATACTATTATGGGAAGTATCATTTATTAAAGGCCCTGTTTCTTAAATCTATGATGCACTGTGGGTCATCAGGAGAAGCAGAATTGTATTCCACCATAATCTGTAACCTTATGACTCAGCATATCATTCACTCTACCAGTACCATCACGCCAGGAGATCAATCTTGGTTCAATGAGGAGTATAGGAGAGCATGCCAGCAGCAAAACCAGGCACCTCTAAAAATGAAATTCCAACGTAGTTAGCTGCAACACAGTACTACAAGCATGCTATACAAAGAGCTAGACGATGTCACAAACAACGGTTCAGATCAAAGCTCTGCAGTACTGCCACATCCAGTCATGAATGGTGGTGGACAATTAAACAACTAATGGAAGGAGGAGGCTCAACTAACACCCCATCCTCAATGATGGCGGAGTCTAGCACGTTACTGCAAAAGATAAGGCTGAAGTGTTTGCAAACATCTTCTGAGGATTAGCTGTGGACCTTGGTGACATCTTGCAAATGGCTGCACAACACTGCATCGCGCAGGTTGCTGATGCCCTTTTTGCCAGGGCTGGACAGTACATTTACTTCACAATAGATGTGGACTCGCAGGCACAGAGGGCATTAAGTTTCACCATCATTGCTGGTTTCTTATAAGGTGCATTATCAGTTGCACCCATGTGGTCATCAAGGCACCCAGTGACCGCCCAGGCGATACGTCAACAAGAAGGGCCTCAAAGTTTAACTAGTCTGCGGCCACAACAAGAACTTCCTCCATATGTGTCCTCACTTTCCTGGCAGCTGCCATTACTCCTTCATCCTCCACCAGTCCAGGCTGCCACAAATGTTCACTCTAACTCCCAAAGTCTGTGGATGGATTTTTTTAATTCATTCATGGGAAGTGGGCATCGCTGGTTAGGCCAGCATTTATTGCCCATCTCTAATTTCCCTCGAGAAGGTAGTGGTGAGCTGCCTTCTTAAACTGCTGCAGTCGTTGGGGTGTAGGGACCCCAATAGTACTGTTAGGAAGGGAGCTCCAGGATTTTGACACAGCGACAGTGAAAGAACAGTGATATAGTTTCATGTCATGATGGTGTGTGTCTTGGAAGGGAACTTGCAGGTGGTAGTGTTCCCATGCATCTGCTGCCTTTGTCCTTCTAGGTGATAGAGGTCGCAGGTTTGAAAGGTGCTGTCAAAGGAGCCTTGGTGAGTTGCTGCTGTGCATCTTGTAGATGGTACACACTGCTGCTGCTGTGCGTTAGTGGTGAAGGGAGTGAATGTTGAAAGTGGTGGATGGGGTGCCAATCAAGTTGGCTGCTTTGTTCTGGATGGTGTCGGGCTTCTTGAGTGTTGTTGGAGCTGCACCCATCCAGGCAAGTGGAGAGTATTCCATCACACTCCTGACTTGTGCCTTGTAGATGGTGGACAGGCATTGGGGAGTCAGGAGGTAAATTACTCACTGCAGAATTGCCAGTCTCTGACCTGCTCTTGTAGCCACAGTATTTAAGTGGTTTGTCCAGTTCAGTTTCTGGTCAATGTTAACCCCTAGGATGTTGATAGTGGGGGATTCAGCGATGGTAATGCCATTGAACATCAAGGGGCGATGGTTAGATTCTCTCTTGTTTGAGATGGTCATTGCCTGTCACTTGTGTGGCGCCAATGTTTCTTGCCACTTATCAGCCCAAGCCTGGACGTTGTCCAGGTCTTGCTACATCTGGACAAGAGCTGCTTCAGTATCTGAGGAGTCGCGAATGGTGCTGAACATTGTGCAATCATCAGTGAACATCCCCACTTTTGACCTTATGATGGAGGGAAGGATGGATTCTTGGGGGTGAAGGATATCCCTTGAAGAGATGGTTAGTGACCCCTTTATGAGAGTGCCAGACTGAAGCACAGAGGCATTATCACCAAAATCATCTGCTCACTTGGACAACCATTGAGCAGGCTATTGGGCTTCTGAAGATGCTTTTCCAATGCCCTGGACAGTCAGGTGGCACACTGCAATACCCTCCTGCAAGGGTCTCTATCATTGTGATGGTCAGCTGCGCACTGCATAACATGTCCCTCCAGAAAGGTGTGAACTTTGAGGACAGTGAGACCGTGGAAGGAGGCAGCTCATTGGATGAAATGGAGAAACAGAAGGTGAAAGAGGAGGAGGAATAAGAAGCAGAGCGGGAGGATACAGAACACCAAGGTGCTCTGGCTGCACATGGAGGAGGCCAGCCATAACGTGGCACGTGATGGTCTCATCAGGATGTCGTAAATATCGGGGATCATCTTATTCAGGAACTTTCCAACTGAGCCTCTTTGACCCAAGATGAAGGGCATATATGGAACTCACTCTGAGGTGCCTGTGTGACACTGCCATTGAAGACACAACCTGAAACATCTGAACTCTGCCAGTGAAGGATGCACATCTGCCCAGAGGTTTTGTTGTCACCATTGCGGAACCCCTGATATCCTTCACCACTTCATACCTGTTTTCTTCTCCTGCTAGCAATAAAATGTGTACCTTCAAATGTTAGTATTTATATCTTGCTCAGAAAAGAAAACATGCAGTTACAGCAAGAAGACTCCCCAGTGGCCCACTCAGTGTTCCATGTGACATGGTGGCCTCTGCACTTGGCAACTTCTGCACCTTGCTCCCCCTGTGGCCTCGAAGGAGATAGAGGCAGCCTGCTCACTAGTCTTGGCTTGCAGCTGACATGCATGTGACACTTATCCTCATTGTGGAGGTGCCCATGGGGGAGTCCCCAGAGGCTGCTGCACCTGCATCATTGCAGAGGCAGCCTCCGTTACATAGCCCTGCTGCACAGAGGCTCCCACTGTCAGAGGACCCAAAGAGGCCGAAGATGCTGATGGTACCCTGTGAGGGCTGGTACCCTCATTCTCCTTGGTGGCAGCCTGAACCCTTGGCGGGCACTCCGGATAGCTAGAAGGGGGCACCAGCTGGGTCAAAACTGGTACCCCCTCCAGACAACTATACACCACCAGGCCCATTGACTGGTCCAGGCTACATGGTGTGGCATGCATCCTGTGGATGTCAGTGCAAAGTTTCTGCATGCACTTTGTAAGACAAGCAACTTAAAAACAATTATTCAGAAGTCTAGTGCTGAGTGGATGATCAAACATATCAAACAGCAACTTGCCAACCCGACACTGCTCCACACTCACCAAACCCACAATGAACCCCCCTGCAGAGACCTCAAGAGCCCGGACCCCATTGCTGAACGCCTGGAACCCCGGATCTCCTTGCAGAGACCCAGGTAGTACTGTTCGGGAGGGTTTAAACTAGTTTGGGAGGGGGATGGGAACCGGACTTGTAATCCAGGGACCAGTGGGTCCACTCAGAAAGACAAAGAGTGTAGTGAGGTATTGGGGAAGGTAGCACTGTCACAGAGGACAGATGGGCACGGAGAAGGGTTAAAGTGCGTATACTTCAACGCAAGAAGCATCAGGAACAAGGTGAGTGAATTGAAGGCGTGGATGGGCACTTGGGACTACGATGTTGTGGCCATCACTGAAACGTGGATAGGTGAGGGGGAGGAATGGTTTTTGGAGGTACCTGGTTATAGATGTTTTCATAAGATTAGGAATGGTGGTAAAAGAGGTGGGGGGGTGGCATTGTTAGTTAGAAATAGTGTAACAACTGCTGAAAGAATTTTCGAGGAGGATCTGCCGACTGAGGCACTGTGGGTTGAGGTCAGGAACAGGAAAGGAGCAGTCACCTTGATGGGAGTTTTCTATAGGCCCCCCAATAGCAGCAGGGAGGTGGAAGAGCAGATTGGGAAACAGATTTTGGAAAGGAGCAGAAGTCACAGGGTAGTAATTATGGGGGATTTCAACTTCCCAAATATTGATTGGCAACTCTTTAGATCGAATAGTTTGGATGGGGTAGTGTTTGTGCAGTATGTCCAGGAAGCTTTTCTGACTCAGTATGTAGACTGCCCGACCAGAGGGGAGGCAATATTGGATTTGGTACTAGGTAATGAACCAGGGCAAGTGATAGAGCTGTTGGTGGGCGAGCACTTTGGAGATAGTGATCACAATTCTGTAGCATTCACTGTGGTAATGGAGAGGGATAGGTATGTGCAACAGGGCAAGGTTTACAATTGGGGGAAGGGTAGATATGATGCTGTCAGGCAGGAACTGAGGAGCATAAGTTGGGAGCATATGCTGGCAGGGAAGGGCACGGTCGAAATGTGGAACTTTTTCAAGGAGCAGATAGTAGGGGCCATTGATAAGCATGTCCCTGTCAGACAGGGAAGGGATGGTCATGTGAGGGAACCGTGGTTGACAAGAGAGGTTGAGAGTCTTGTTAGGAAGAAGAAGGATGCGTATATAAAGTTGAGGAAAAAGGGCACAGGCATAGCTCTGGAGGGATACAAGATGGCCAGGAAGGATCTGAAGAAAGGGATTAGGAGAGCTAAGAGAGGGCATGAAAAATGCTTGGCGGGTAGGATAAAAGAAAACCCCAAGGCCTTTTACGCGTATGTCAGAAATATGAGGATGACTAGGGGGACCATAGGTCCGGTCAAGGACAATAGCGGGAGACTGTGTGTTGAGCCGGAAGAGATAAGTGAGGTTTTGAATGAGTACTTCTCTTCGGTATTTACGAATGAGAAGGGGTGTATTACTGAAGAGGACGGTGTGAAACAGACTGGTAAGCTCGAGGAAGTGCTCGTTAGGAGGGAAGATGTGTTGGGGTTTTTGAATAACTTGAAGATAGACAAGTCTCCCGGGCCTGACGGGGTATATCCAAGGATGTTATGGGAAGCAAGGGATGAAATTGCAGAGCCGCTGGCAATGATCTTTTCATCTTCTCTGCTGACGGGGGTGGTACCAGGTGATTGGAGGGTGGCAAATGTTGTGCCCCTGTTCAAGAAAGGGAATAGGAACAACCCTGGGAATTACAGGCCAGTTAGTCTTACTTCGGTGGTAGGCAAGTTGATGGAAAAGGTGCTGAGGGATAGGATTTCTGAGCATCTGGAAAGACACTGCTTGATTCGGGACAGTCAGCACGGTTTTGTGAGGGGTAGGTCTTGCCTCACAAGCCTGATTGAATTCTTTGAGCAGGTGACCAAGCAAGTGGATGAGGGTAAACCAGTGGATGTGGTGTACATGGATTTTAGTAAGGCATTTGATAAGGTCCCCCATGGTAGACTTATGGAGAAAGTCAGGAGGCATGGGATAGTGGGGAATGTGGCCAGTTGGATTAAGAATTGGCTAACTGATAGAAGGCAGAGAGTGGTCTTAGATGGTAAATACTCAGCCTGGAGCCCAGTTACCAGTGGCGTGCCGCAGGGATCAGTTCTGGGTCCTCTCCTGTTTGTGATTTTTATTAACGACTTGGATGAGGAAGTCGAAGGGTGGGTCAGTAAATTTGCAGATGATACAAAGGTTGGTGGAGTTGTGGATACCGAGGAGGGCTATTGTCGTCTGCAAAGGGACTTGGATAGGTTGCAGTGCTGGGCTGAAAAGTGGCAGATGGAGTTTAACCCTGAAAAGTGTGAGGTCGTCCATTTTGGAAGGACAAACATGAATGCAAAATACTGGGTTAACGGTAGGGTTCTTGGGCATGTGGAGGAGCAGAGAGACCTTGGGGTCTATGTGCATAGATCATTGAAAGTTGCAACTCAAGTGGATAGGGCTGTGAAGAAGGCATATGGGGTGTTAGCGTTCATTAGCAGAGGGATTGAATTTAAGAGCCGTGAGGTGATGATGCAGCTGTACAGGACCTTGGTAAGGCCTCATTTGGAGTACTGTGTGCAGTTCTGGTCGCCTCATTTTAGGAAGGATGTGGAAGCCTTGGAGAGGGTGCAGAGGAGATTTACCAGGATGTTGCCTGGAATGGAGAATAAGTCTTACGAGGAAAGGCTGAACATTCTAGGCCTCTTCTCATTAGAAAGGAGAAGGATGAGGGGTGACATGATAGAGGTTTATAAGATGATCAGGGGAATAGATAGGGTAGACAGTCAGAAACTTTTTCCCCGGGTGGAGCAAAGCGTTACAAGGGGTCATAAATTTAAGGTGAAGGGTGGGAGATATAAGGGGGATGTCAGGGGAAGGTTCTTTACCCAGAGAGTGGTCGAGGCATGGAATGCCTTGCCCGGGGAAGTTGTTGAGTCAGAAACTTTAGGGACTTTCAAAAGGCTTTTGGATAGGTATATGGATAAAGGAGAATGATGGGGTATAGATTAAATTGTCCTTGACAGAGGACAAAGGATCGGCACAACATTGTGGGCCGAAGGGCCTGTTCTGTGCTGTATGTTCTATGTTCTATGTTCTATGACTCCGGATCCCCTTGCACGGTATGCAGCACCACAGTCCCACAATGACCTCCGAAACTGTACCCCCCCTCCCTGCTTCCACTCTGTAACAAAGCTCAAGACTGCCTCCGCGTTGCAGAATTGTGGCTTCTCCCCTTGGTGCCACCAGGTTTTAACGGTCGTGAACCCAAAGGCACATGAATACCACCAGTCATTCGCAAAATTGAGGACCAATCATTAAATCGGAATTACTTAGATTTAAATGCATTTCAGCAATTTAAAAGAGCTTCTGGTCACGTTGGGACGGCAATGCCACTGTGGTTCTTTCTCGCCACTAACAAAATCCGGAACAGCCGTCACGACAGTGGATTTCCTGGCAGATGGTTCCGATGCGATTCTCCGACCCCCATGTCACAATACTCGCCTTCAATGACTGCATTAAATTCAGCCCCATGTGAGCAACCCTCTTAGGAGAGGCAGGTTGTCAAATTCACTTTGTTATTTACTCAATTACAGTGATATTAACCTGGATTTTGGAATTTAACTTTGGATCCACGGGCTTTCCAGGTGTTCTTGGAACTTGCCAGTGAAATCAGGGCAAGAACATAGCTGCAATTGAGGGGCTGAAGACATTACAAGGGAAGATATCAATAAGTATTGAAACCTCGCAGCTGCTTTCTTATCTCCTTGTGTGAAAGGCTCTGTCACAACACTCGTCCTGAGAGGTTACTTTCACAACAATGTCTTTCAGATGAGATGTTAAACCAAGACCCCATCTACCCTCCAAAGTGGACGTAAAAGATCCCCTGCACTATTTTGAAGCAGAGCAAAGAGTTATACCCAGGGTCCTGGCCAATACTTATCCCTCAACCAGCATAACAAGAACAGATTATCTGGTCATTATCACATTGCATGCTATCAGCAGCTGAAGATGCCTGGACAGATCTGGAGGTGTCCTTCACTATGCACCAACCAGAGTCTCGAGAATGGTCATGGTCTACTGCTCCCTGCGCAACATTACACAGCAGTGAGGTTTGCACCTGCAGGCGAAACAAGACACTGAACACAGAACCTCTTCGGATGTTTCTAAGAAGGAGGAGAAGGAGGAGAGGTAGGAGGAAGGGGAGGCGGAAGAGGAGGAGGAGGCAGCACATGATGCGGCCAAGGCACCAACAGCAGCAGCACACATTGCTGCCCTTATTATTGCCAGGTTCACTTCGGCTCCACCAGTCCACCCATCTGACAGACATGTGCAAAAATTACTTTCTCCCACAAACAACAAAACACCCCTTTCGTAGGCCCCCATTGTTCATCATCAAATTCATGCCTTACCATTCATCACAAGTGAAAAGATCACTTAACAGACAAGCAAAAATGCGAAAGCTGGGAAAGTGGCAGAAACAAATAATTTTGCGTCCCTCAAAAATTAAACAGAGACTTGGTAATCTAACATTGTGAAACAAACTCATGGGCATACACTGCGCAATTATAAATCTTTCCTCTTCTCCTCCCTAGGACTTCTACATGGTGCAACCCCTGCAGCTTCAGGTAGAGGTAGGTTGCTCTGATCCCTCCTCTGACTGCTGAGATACACTTGGCTGACATTCTCTGGACACCTTCTGTGCTGCAACAATTCTGTGATTCTGTGATTTTGGAGGCCATGAGGATCCAGCAATGACTCCTCCACCTGCACCTGTACAGGGCCAGATCTGGCTATGAGACATAAGAGGGCCTGTGGGGTACGTGACTGAGATGGTTATGGTGGTGGGGTGGGGCTTTGAGCTGGGTCCATGCTTCCATGGCCCCCTTTCACCATCATCCCTCTCATGGCCCATCCAAACCTCCATGCTAGCAATGCACTGGAGAGCACTTTGCTGCAAAACTGTGGGGTGATGAAAGACTAATGGTAGGGTTTTGTGAATCCTATTTAATGTGTTATTCATTGTGTGTAAGCCTTTAGTGAAGGCCTGCATGTACTCCTTTCATTGCTGTGTTTGATGCTGTATGTAGGTGGCCACTTATTCCCTGAATGAAAACACCATTGCAAAGGCCTGCAACATCATGCTACTCATGCTTGGGACAGACTCCGCCAATATCTCTGCAAGCATGCAGAGTGCACCTGGAAAGTCTACTAGTACATCGCACATACTTTGCTAATGCTGCAGAATGTCCTCTTTGTCGACGGCCCTGGAGGTACAGCATGTGCATCCAGCTAAGCAAAGCTTGGAGTGTCATGCTGCCTCTGATGCAAATGCTCCACTGCTGTACCTGTCTCCACCATCTGCTCTTGCTCACTTGTGATGTGTGAGTCACCAGCTGAAAACCCAGGTAGATTCCTGTCTGGTCCCACTGAAGTATGGCGATCTGAGGTCATGCATAGTCTGCATGAGTCCTGTAAAGATGCACCCTCAGAGTGAGTGACTCCTCTAAGGAGTCATTGCTGTTCCTATAACTCTTCCTACAGGACGATTGATGGCCCTGTGGGAGATTAAAGACCTGAATCAGAACTGCTGAAGTAAGAATGTTTAACTGATTATCGTGTATGTAATCATTTTTCACTCGCTGCTGAATTCCAGTCAACCTGAGTGAGTATTGTATGCCATGTGACTGTCTGATATTTAATTCTGTCACCAGGTAGCTGGGAGAACCCCATCTCCCCATCTCCAACAGTCAAACATGCCAAGGCTCCGCTGATGTCCATCACCTCCTCCTCTGCAGCTGTCAGTTTCAAGATGCCTGGAGGGCCACCTCTGGTTCTCTGCCTCTCCTTGGTGTTCTGTCCACTCTTCTCCTGCAAGGCGGAAAGAAGAGACCTATGAGTCAGCGTAATTGACTGTTCTGAGCAGATGAATGTCAAGCATTTGTTGAGGGTGACTATGAAGGAGAGGCATGACATTGCATAAAGCTGAGGGTGAGTATCAATGCTGGATGAACAGATGAGGAAGTGCATAGACAGAGAGGGATGGGTGTACCTGCAAGGTACATTGGTACTGGAATTGATTCAAGAAGGCAGAGTGAGGGTGTTGGCGTGATACACACATCAAGAAGTACCACTGTACTCACCTTTCCTGACATCCTAGATCATGATACCACTTTTGGCATTGTATCCAGGAGCATGGCACCACACACCTGTTGCTGATCTCCTCCTTTTTTTCACCTGCTGACTTCTTCCTCCCATCCATTTGGACAGTATCTGTCTCTGGGCCCTCACTACTCCCAGCAACACACCAGGGAGGCAGCAGTAAAATTAGACACAGTCTTTGAAAGGGTGCACTCCATTCTGCTTATTCAATCTGTTCTGCACCCATTTCCATTGTCCATCAAATGTCATTTTTGGAACATCCCTTCAAATAATTCGAGTTCAAATTGACTCATATCATCACACCCACTCAACCTGATTGGTTGGGAATCTCGGAAATAATATGGTAATGCACTGACTGGTTTAAAAGGCCACTGACCAACGCGCTACTTTTGTGTTTGCCGTGTGTCACTGAACTTCCCCTTTCTCCCACCATGCCTCGCTCATCAGGAATTTGAAATTCAGGTCAAGTTTACTTCACTACTGCATTACCTAGTCTCCATTTATTATATTTATTGTCCATACTGTGGGGTTAGCTGATAATTGTAGCTTCATTGAATACTAGGTGATTTCGGTTGTGAGTTTTGATTGTGATGGTGGATGCTGCTAGCCTTGTGGGACTTTAAGTAATTGATACTGTGATGAAGACCATACTAAAGTATTAACAATTCCACTGCAACCCCTTCAGTGTTATCCAGTGATAATCCATAGGTGTTTACTGGAAAATTACAGAATCAGTAATGTGCAATACTTCTAAAGATATATTTGCAACATCAACAACTGCAATCTATGTTCAACTTGCCAATTCTACCAGACAAATGCAACCCAAGGACAAGTGGACTGAAGCGTGAACGTGTCTCCACTGTCCCATTCCTTTGTTGAGATTAGTATCATTTCGACACAACTAACATAATATGATCATTTTCTGACCAGGAAATGATTGTATTTTTGATAATACCTGCAGCCTCAGTCGAAATACAATTTAAACAAATATTGGAAGAACATGAAGTACTGCATTAAAATTGCAACTCTACAGATGAAAGAATGGTATTGAAACAATTCAGAAGCAAATAAATCGAAATGACCTGTGTAATCTTTATCTTATGTTTTTCATTTTACTTTGTTATATTTGTGCTTATATAATCTTTAGAATTTAAAATTGGGAAATATGATGTGTGCAAGTACAAAACAATTCCAGTGTGGATTAATACTAATGGAATGAATTGGCTCTGATTTAACTTTCTTGCTATTTAGAGACAATCCAGATTTTGTGTATAAATTTCTTCTGATGAGATTTCTAGGGGCAGGGCGAATTCTTTAATTGAGACTGTAGTTGATGCAAAGACTTTTGTAATCAATGCAATTTCATTGAAAACATGTGACAGTCAGGATGAAGTGATTGATGACTTTAGCCCCTTATAGGGATTAAAGCAAATCAGGAGTACATCCCTATAAATCTTCGTTAATCAAGCTCAAACCAGACAAATTCTCATAGACACTTATTTGGGTCCAAAGAATTGTACTAGCTTTCCCTCAAAGAAAGAAAACCAACAGAGAATATCACCATCTTTCGGATAGCCTATTTTTAATAATTATGGCGAAGTCATAAATATCCCAGATATGATAAAGGCCTGGGAACTCTCTTCAATATGTATCTCTCCACTTAAAGAGATACAGAGGGGGTTCTTTGTAGTTGTTTGCAGAATGCGACATGAGATGATTTACTAACTTTAATAGATTTACGAAAGAAATTAACATGCAATACACTTCGAAGTGGATAAGTATATCATAATATCAAATATTACTAAAAGATATAACACATAATCTTATTTCTAACATGGAATCCAAGAGTTTAACTTTGCTAATGTTACAGCAGAAATATCTTAGAATATCCATCAAAATTTAAAGTAAACGTTTTACCTTAAATACCCCTTAGTTGAGAAGCAATGTTTGAGGATTCAACGCTTCTAATTTTTTGTTTCAAACCTCTCATGTTTATACTGTTTCTGAAGTGTCATCTGACTTTTAGCAGATAGCTGTGACCTTCCTGTGTGTATTTAAAATCCATATCTTCAATTACCATCTCCACTTAGTGTTTTACTGAAATTTGAAGTTGTGAGCATTTATCTGGTCAAAATGTTTACAATTGTGTTTACTTAACCTCTCTTGTTCCTGTTAGTCCATTTCATTTATTGTTTCATTATTTATAATTGCCCTTTCCATGGCACCCCAAAGCAACCTCCGTAGACGACCTGTCTGCACAAACCAATTAAGTTTATTGCTACCTCTGACTGACAAGATATTTCAATGTGTGTGTTTATCTTGCAAGCCTCTGACAACAGAGACACAAATGGATTTCCCAACTTGTTTCTGGTTCATAACAGAGACCTTGAAATATTTTAAGACTACCTTCTTAAAGGGGAATGTCAGTGAGTCTTAAAAACCTGACCATTTATTCAAACTTTAATTCCAAAATGTATAATATTTTAACTATTTCTAAATTCTATCTAATTAAACCTATAATACCTATATTTCATCGCACTCCCCCTCTTGACTCATATAAAGGCAAACAATGAAAATAGCTATTTAAACTAATCAATGCCTAAAATATAAACATTCAATAAAATGTCATAACCTATTATGTGAAACAGGGCAATAATACAAAAGACTACATCGATGACAATCATAGTCCACGTTTTTCCATGGATCATCTCAAGTTACCAAAAATGAATCGTATAATACAAAACTGTGACAAGTGTCGGTGATCTGAGGTCGCAAAATGTCCACTGAGATGACTGTATCCTGACATGTCAAACATCAATGATCAATTGATGAAACCATGTGATGAGGTAGAGAAATAAGATTCCATAGCTGCTACTTGATCTTAAACCAATAATGTCCAGTTGAGATAAACTAAAATGTGTTTTAGTCTATATTCAGTCACATTCCAGCCAATGTCCTCATAACCAGGAATAAAATGAATAGAGGTGAGCATCAGGGAAGCCTGAGGTCACCCGGATAAAAATGTTATACAGAGCTTGATTATCTTTATAACAGGTGGACAGTCCATCAGAAGATAACATGGCGATTCAAAGAAGAAGCTTTCCGCCATATCTTCCTCAGTATCATCGCACTCTTCCAATGTTAAGATGAATAAGAACATCACTTGCATTACGTCACCTCAAAAGTCACTCAAGGCAAATGCAATAAAGTGTTCTACTTCTGCTTCTCTGCAAGATATCGCATAGGGTAAGGTGTTCAAGCAGTAAGGCATGCACTACTTGCATCCAGAAGATCTTTAACAAAAGAATCTAGCAGTCTCTTATTCCTTGCTTTATGCAAGAGCAAGTCCCATCACTGAGAGTCTGCAGCACTTCATTCCTTTCCCACAGTGTTTCCTTCTTCTGTCGTTGTGACTTGACCATCGCTCATTGCATCGAGTGTGGCTCCCTGTGAAACTAACCTTTGAGGCAATGCGAGGTCCTGCATGGGTGAGGAACATTTATTGATGCAGTTGGTTTCAGTTCGATTAGTGCCGTTTCTGATGCCATCCTCCAGACTGGGTCCTGAAAGACAATGTACGACTGCACCTTGTAGTCTTCCTCCATTCCTGTACCCTTCAGAACACTACTTCAGGTTGTCTACAGAGACAATTTTAAAAGAGTGCTTGCCATTCAGCTGGTTAGCAAATATTTTGACAGTTCTTTCATTAATAACAGAATATATTTGAACAGGTTTCTTCCACTTAGGTCTCAAACCAGGTGTTTGTTCAAACCTTCTCTCCTGAACCCACTCCCCGGTTACAGCTTGCCAAGCTTTGTCATTTACCCATTTTTGTCCAGTCTTCACTCTGATCAATTTCGTGAATTTAATCTGTTATTTCTTGTTTCAAATCTAATTGTTGCTGTCGGGTATAAAGTCAGAAATGTAGAGGCAATAAAAGAACCGCGACTAAGTGGTATATGCATTTCAATACCATACATTAAATAATACGGTGTTCTCGGGAACACTGTCCCTGATGTGCACATGGGCACATTATTTAGTGATAACTGTACTTCTGAAATGATGGCAGCCCGCTTATTCCCTCTGATTCTCAACAGTTTGGTCAATAGCATTTTTATTTCTTAATTTGCACGTTCCACCAGTCCCGCTGACTGCGGATGACGTGATGTGCTGTGCTCTAACCCAATCCACCTTTGCACACAATAGTCTTTGAAAACATTGGAAACAAAGGCTCTGCCTTAATCAGAGCGTAGGATTTTGGTTGCACCAGCTACAGTAATAATGTCAGTAATAGCATTGACACGTGCGGTTTCCGAAACAAATTTTGTGGAGACCAGCCAGCAAAAAGAAATGCAGGCATCAACACAAATGAGAACTTGTCAAGACCCCATTGATGGGGGTAGTGGTGCACTGAAATCAATAAAAAATTTCTCCATTGATTTATTAGCCTTCAGAGGAGCCAACGGTGGTGCTTTAATAAGTGATGTTTTGTTAATCAAATTACATGGCTCACAATTTGCCATATATGTTTTACAGGTTTTAAGTATGCCTGTCCACCAAAAGAAAGCAGTTAATTTACAGAATGTTGCTCGGGCACCACTATGTGCCCGACCTATACCCTCATGAGCTTCTTTTCCAAGCTGTTCTTGTTTGTGATTCGCGGGTACTTCTCGGACTGCCTTGAGTAACTTAACCAGTACAATACCAATCGGGGTCTCTGAATAGAAGTACTTTGATGGATATTCTTTTAGATTCTCTTTCATTGGGTCTAATAGCTGAATTAGTTCCTCATCCTTCTTAGCTGCCCGTTCTGCCCTCGTGATTACATTAACTATGGCAGGCCCCTCTCGAGAAGGTGTCATGCAGACTGAACATTTTGCCTGTCCACCTGCAAGACTGTTGCCCCTTGAATGTACTGAACCACTGGTATGACCAGGTACATGAATTACCTGACAATCACATTTCTCCTTTCACAAATGGAGAATATTTTCCCACAATGACTTGTGTTTTAAGGGGTCACCTTTATGATTTGTAAAGTCTGTTTGCTCCCAGTACACAAGGTCTTGATTGTAAGCCCATTTACAATAGTCACTATCTGTACAAATTAATATGGGCTTAATAGGGTCTGCCTTTCCTAATGCATACCATAATGCTGCAGCTTCAGCATACAGTGCTGTCCATTGGCCAAGGGGCATGGACAGCAATACTTCTGGATAGAAAGAATAGGAATCCCGAAAGGTACCTATTACTATCCCCATCCCAGCTGAGGATTGTTGGGATATCCCTTTTTTAATCATCATTGATCACCCATCACAGTAAATAAGCTGATGATAATCTGTAAGTGGTTTCAGAGGTATTTGTTTATGTCCCTCTTCAGTATCATCATCTTCCATAACAGGGAGGTGTTCTAAGTCCATGTTTAAGGATAGAAATTTAAAAATGAGTGTAGGATTACTCAAAAGGAGACCCATTTGTCATATCGGATTTGAGTGGCTCTTCTCTCATCAGAGGCCGTTCACAAAACTGATCTCAATTCTGATATTTCAGTGTAAATTGTAATGGGTGGATCCCTTGAAGGGGTCGTGCTTTAATGAGGCTCTGAACTATCATCGTTATAACCCTTTCCTTTTTAATGTACTGTCTTTCAACAATGGAAAAATTATAAGAATGAAACTGAACCGGCACAATTCAATTTTCATTGTACAAAACTGCTACTGCTACTTTCGGTGATGTTTTAACGTGAAGATTAAGTGGGACTTGCAGGTCCCTTTTCTCCAAATCTATAGCCTTCTGTACATCAGGGCACAGTTATTCCAATTTCAAGTAATCATCTGGGGAAAAAATGAATGGGCCTTTTATTGTCTCACCTACTGTAGCATACAGAGGTGCTGAGAGCTCAGCAAAGGTCGGTGTAAATGATCCAGCAAAGTTCAGGAGTCCTAAACTTGCCTGCAGATTTTTCAAAGTTCGGGGATATTAAATTGTGTCTAGTTTCTCTTTGTAGGACTGAGTTAATTCCCTACCATTCCCAGTTATACGGAAGCCGAAGAAATTTAATTCCTCTCGAATAAACTGACTCTTTTTAATGTTGATCAGGTATCCAACAGCAGTGAGCCGGGATAAAACTGTGTCAACAGTTTGCAAATGTTCCTGGAGATTATTATGTGAAACATAAATGGCATTCATGCAAATGTTAACATTGGGCAGGTCTTTTAAAGATTGATAACGTGTGCAGAAAAGAGAACGGGACTGTTTAGAAATCCCTGAGGTAATCTAGTCCAACAGTACTGAATACCGTCAGGGCCGTCATTACAGTTTTTTGCCAATTGGATTGTTTAAGTGGATGTGACCAAAAACCGTTAGCCAAATCAATACAAGATTTTAAATTTTTCTCTTTTTATTCCAAAAAGAAGGGCAGTGGAATTTTGCTGTTGAGCAGTGTTTGGTACTGAAACTTTATTCAGGAACATGAAATCAACCACTAATCTTCACCCGCCATCAGGTTTAGGGACGCCAAACAATGGCGAATTCATTCTAGAGGGCATTTTTATTAGGACACCTTGTTCCTCGAAACCCTTAACAGTGTCAAGTAGATCTAATTTCTCTTTATGATCCTGAATAGGCCACTATTTCCAGGGCATATGCCAGCCTGCATCAAGAGAGTTAGATTCTTTTTCTGCCATGCCACTTTGATTCAGATGATGCTGTAGATAAGGGGAGTACTTATTTAGGAGCTGTTCCAAAAGACCCTTATCACCCCCTTCTAGATGGGTGCGGTGTAGCTGTGCCTGAATATATTTCTGTTGGTCATCCTGTTCCGTGGATGCCTCCATGGGCCTGGACGTGATCCTAAAGAAGTAGTTAATATCAAGCTGTCCTATAATAAGAGGGAAAACCAAATCAGGCACTAAAACCACCTCCAGGGTGGCTGTAATACCATAAATACTAACAGGAATGGTATAAAAGTCAATTTGTTGTGTCTTACACTGTATAAATCCCCCTAATGATAACTGATAAAGCAGGCTTCCCAAATCTGACCACTGAGGTTTAATTACAGGATCCACGACTGAGAATCAGCTCCTGTATCAAAGAGTGACTGTACCTGTTCAGCAGTGGGCAGTGTTGCCAGAACATAGGGGAATTCGAGACATCAGTAGTGGGGAAAATGCTACAGGCCATTCTAAAAGATGTAATAGCAGAGCACTTGGAAAACAATGACAGGATTGGAGAAAGTCAACATGGATTTACGAAAGGGAAATCATGCTTGACAAATCTACTAGGATTTTTTGAGGATGTTACTAGTAGAATAGATAAGGGAGAACCAGTGGATGTGGTATATTTGGACTTTCAGAAGGCTTTCGATAAGGTCTCACAGAAGAGATTAGCGTGCAAAATTAAAGCACATATGATTGGGGGTAAGGTACAGAATAGATAGAGAACTGGTTGGCAGACAGGAAACAAAGAGTAGGAATAAACGGGTCTTTTTCTGAGTGGCAGGCAGTGACTATTGGGGTACCGCAGGGATCAGTGCTCGGACCCCAGCTAGTCACAATATATATTAAAGATATAGATGAGTGAATTAAATGTAATATATCCAAGTTTGCAGACGACACAAAGCTAGGTGGGAGTCTGAGCTGTGAGGAGGATGCAGAGAAGCTCCAGTGTGATTTGGACAGGTTGAGGGAGTGGGCAAATGCGTGGCAGATGCAGTATAATGTGGATAAATGTGAGATTATCCACTTTGGTGGCAAAAACAGAAAGGCAGATTATTATCTGAATGGGGATAGATTGGAAAAGTGGGAGGTTCAGCGAGACCTGGGTGTCCTATTGCACCAGTCGCTGAAAGTAAGCATGCAGGTGCAGCAGGCAGTTATGAAGGCAAATGGCATGTTGGCCTTCACAGCAAGAGGATTCGAGTGCAGGAGCAAGGATGTCTTGCTGCAATTATACAAGGCCTTGGTGAGACCACATCTGGAATATTGTGTGCAGTTTTGGTGTCCCTATCTGAGGAACGATGTTCTTGCTATGGAGGGAGTGCAGCAAAGGTTCACCAGACTGATTCCTGGGATGGCAGGACTGAAGTATGAAGAGAGATTAGGTCAATTAAGGCGTATTCGCTAGAGATTAGAAGAATGAGAGGGGATCTCATAGAAACCTACAAAATTCTAACAGGACTGGACAGACTAGATGCAGGAAGGATGTTCCCGATGGCGGGGGAGTCCAGGACCAGGGGTCACAGTCTAAGGATAAGGGGTACGCCATTTATGACCGAGATGGGGATGAGGACAGATTTCTTCACCCAGAGAGTGGTGAACCTGTGGAATTCTCTACTACGGAAAGCAATTGAGGCCAAATCATTAAATATATTCAAGAATGAGTTAGATATAGTTTTAGGGCTAATGGGATCATGGGATATGGGGAGAACGTGGGAACAGGTTACTGAGTTTGGATGATCAACCATGATCGTATTGAATGGCAGAGCAAGCTCGAAGGGCCGAATGGCCTACTCCTTCTCCTATTTTTCTATGTTTTCTATGAGAGACCCTGGCTGGGTGCCAGCCCTTCACTGTGGAGAGCCTGATGCTTCTGAGTCCTGACTATCAGCCTTGCCTTGCCTTCTGATGGCTTTAACTGAAGTCTGCCCCTCCCTCTTAGGAGTCTCCTGCTTTCCCGATCCCTTAGGTGGTCTATATGAAGGCTCACAGTCACAGCTATCGCCCCTTTGGGTTGGATGCCGATCCTGTCGGGAGTCTTTCTGATCTCTGCCTTTGTCAGCTCTGGAACCTCCCGTTACTCTGTGATAGGAACGGCCAGTGTAAAATTCATCCCTGCAGGGATCCCAGCTGACCCTGTTATCTCTACGAGGTGCGGTGCTAGACCGTTCCCACCGTTCCGGGGAAACATACCACTCGCGCTCCTGGCGAGATGGCAGTATAGACTGACTAGAGTGCCCGTCCGGGTGCCCAAAAGAACGTGCCTGCGGGTGACTGGAATGAGAATGAATCTATGTTCTATTCTGTCCCTGTCTGTGAAAAGCAGAGACATTACCTGTATTATTTTTAACCTTAGGACCCAGTTGGACCACAGGCTTAGTATGGGGCAGACCCAGCAAGGCATGGTTCGAGTGGATAATGTGTTCAACATGGTCCCACCCCTGCTAGTCATCAGGATAAGCAGACAAAGCCCCTTCACAGACTAATCTAAGTGCAAAATTCGGATACTGGTTCGCCAGACAATTGTGAACAATTTTCCAGTTGCCATGTGTAAGGTCCTTAACTAATCGATAAGCAACTACCAAACCATTCAACCTAACAGTACTTTGAAGGATCTCTTTGATTGAGCCGATTACATGCCCTTCCTGAGTTGTGGTCAGGAGGTGGGAATATATCTGTATCCAGCGGTTGCACTTATTAATTGGGGGGACGAGAGCAGAGTTTAGCATCATGGAGAGAAGCTACCATAAATGTGCAGCACTCCAGCCTTGACAACAAGTGTCAAGTCTACATAAAAGCAAAATAGTGCAGATGCTGCAAATCTGAAATAAAAACAAGAAATGTTGGAAATACTCAGCAGGTCTGGCAGCATCTGTGAAGAGAGAAGCAGAGTTAATGTTTCAGGTCAGTGACCCATCATCAGGTTTAAAATCCACCTTATTTTATCTTGGTTGCTTGGACCGAGCTCACCACATATGGCATATATAGAGTTACGATGCACATTACCTAAGGGTGTAATTTGAAACTGCACTGGCTGTCCCACAGACAGAGGAAAGCCTGCAGCACCATCATTAGCAAAAGCCTGGAGAAGTGCCTGTTTCATTTGAAGGTAATGTACCAGTAGCTGCCTAAATTCCTCCCGCAAATTCTGATCATGAACCTCATTGTGAGGAAACCATCTAATTCCGAAACCCATGGCCACCACATACGTAGGGAGACCCAGGACCTACAATTCTACCATGGATACTCCCACCCTGTTGTGCACCAGTCATTAAGCCACCCAATTATGCAGGTGTGCACTTTATCATTGAAACATGTTGTAGATCTGGGTTATCCGTCGGATTATCCCACTGAATATGTGCTATCCCTTCCTCCTGGGGGTCAGCCACAATAGTGCCATAAGCTCTAACTGAACCATCGGCATCAAAATTATCTATCTCAAAGAATACCACCTGATCTGCCTGAGGCAGTGGAATGGGATTCTGTAATATACTGAAACAAGATATTGGATCACCCAATGGGAAAGTTAAACCAATCCCTTCTTCATTAGCTATTATATCAGAACGAAACCTGAACTGGGAATTAAAATAGATCAGGACCTATTCTTAATTAGGATTTAAAGTGAACTTTAAAGGAAATTTCCAAACCTCTAATGTCGAATGAAGGAGTTCTGATTTAAAATCCACAAACTATGATCAAGAGTTTGCCGTCTCTAGATTCTTAAATTGGGGTCTTAATACCACTGACAGAAAACATTCCTTCTGTACTTACAAATCTGAAATATACATTAAAGACTAACATATAAGTACAGGATTCTGTTAACAACAAGACCACGATTTTGTGCGCCTACTGAGGTGACTTATGACTTTAACCCCTTATAGGGACTAAACCAAATCAGCAGTACATCCCTATGAATCTCCATTAATCAAGTTCAAACCAGACAAATTCTCATAGACACTTATTTGGGTCCAAAGAATTGTGCTAGCGTTCCCTCAAAGAAAAGAAACCAACAGAGAATATTACTTTCTTTCGGGTAGCCTATTTTTAATAATTATGGCTAAGTCATAAATATCCCAGATATTATAAGCATCTGGGAACTCTCTTCAATATGTATCTCTCCACTTAAAGAGAGGGGGTTCTTTGTCGTTGTGTACAGAATGCTACATGAGATGATTTATTAGCTTTTATAGATTTATTAAAGACTTTAAAATGCACTACATTTCTAAGTGGATAAGTATATCACAATATCAAATATTACTAATAGATGTAACAGATAATCTTATTTCTAACATAGAATCCCAAAGTTTATCCTTGCTAATATTACAGCAAAAATATCTTAGAACATCCATCAAAATTTGTAAAGTAAACTTTTTCCCTTAAATTCCCCTTAGTTGAGAAGCATTGTTTGAGGATTCAACACTTCTAAATTTTTGTTTCAAACCTCTCATGTTTATACTGTTTCTGAAGTGTCATCTGACTTTTAGCATGTAGATATGTCCTTCATGTGTGTGTTTAATATCCATATCTTTAATACCATCTCCTCTTAATGTTTTACTGAAATTTGAAGTTGTGAGCATTATCTGGTCAAAATGTTTACTATTGTGTTTACTTGACCTCTCTTGTTCCTGTTAGTCCATTTTATTTATTGTTTCATTATTTATAATTGCCCTTTCCATGGCACCCCAAAGCAAGCTCCGTAGCTGACTTGTCTGCACAAACCAATTAAGTTTATTGCTACCTCTTACCGACAGGATATTTCAATGTGTGTGTTTATCTTCCAAGCCCCTGACAACAGACACAAATGAATTTCCCAACTTGTTTCTGGTTCATAACAGGGACCTTGAAATATTTTAACACTACCTTCTTAAAGGGGAATGTCAGTGAGTCTTAAAAACCTGACTATGTATTCAATCTTTAATTCTAAAAGGTATAATATATTAACTATTTCTAAATTATACCTAATTAAGCCTATTATACCTATGTTCCATCATAAGGACAACATGTCACAGTTTGCATTAATCTCAGTACCTGTTCTCCAAGCCTGAACACCTGGGTACCAGAAGAGTTCACTCAAATAAAATGTCAAGTTACCTCTTTTTAATGGCTGTTCTGTGCCAGTATGATATACGCGATGTGCCTTATGGCTAAAAGATGACAAAAAATTAGTTCCACAAATTTAAAGATTTGGGCGGCACAGTGGCGCAGTGGTTAGCACCGCAGCCTCACAGCTCCAGCGACCCGGGTTCAATTCTGGGTACTGCCTGTGCGGAGTTTGCAAGTTCTCCCTTTGTCTGCGTGGGTTTTCACTGGGTGCTCCGGTTTCCTCCCACAGCCAAAGACATGCAGGCTGATAGGTAAATTGGCCATTATAAATTGCCCCTAGTATAGGTAGGTGGTAGGGGAATATAGGGGATGTGGTCGGAATATGGGATTAGTGTAGGATTGGTATAAATGGGTGGTTGATGGTCGGCACTCGATGGGCCGAAAGGCCTGTTTCAGTGCTGCATCTCTAAAAAAAAAGTTAAGTTCACATTTGAAATGGCAAAGTAAGATATTCTCTCCATGTTCCTAATACAATGCATTACTCTTAAATGTATGACTAATATCAACGAGACTTCATTGGTTTCATCCAGGATGTAATTTTTCTTAATGTTATTTATTCAAGGAATGTGGGTGAAACCAACATTTATTGCCCATTCGTAATTCTCCTTGAACTGAGTGGCTTGCTTGGACATTTCAGAGGACATTTTACGAGTCAACCACATTGCTGTGGGTCTGGAGTTACATGTAGGCCAGACCAGGTAAGGACAGCAGATTTCCTTCTCTGAAGGGCATTACTGAACCAGATAAAACCTACAAAAGTCGACGATGGTTTCATGGTGACCCTTAGACTGGCTTATTAATTCCAGATTTATTAATTGAATTAAATTTTCACCATTTGCAGTGGTGGGATTCAAACCCATGCCTCAAGAGCACTAACCTGGTCCTCTGTATTGCTAGCCCAGTGTCATTATCACTATTCCACTACTTCCCCAGTTGTCAGCCAGTAGAAGTGGTGGCAGATTGTTGGCTCGAGCAGCTGCCTTCTCTTTCCGTCTCTCCCTCATTGTTTTCTCTGCGTAGCTGATCTTGTTGATTGGAAGGTTTTGATACCATTTTTGATGATGGATCACCATTTTGGTCACAATTGGGCATTTGCTTCCCATATGTTGATGTTGATTGAACAGATTTTCATGGAGGCTTTGGGATTATATTTGAAACATTTTCTTTGGCTCCTGTGTGAGCAGGTGCCTGGCATTAAAGACCTGTTACTCGACCCGAACCCGACGGGACCAGACGACACGTGTCAGGTTCGGGTCAGGTCGGATCACACATCTGGGTCCGGCATTCGGGCTCAGGTCGGGTCGGGCCAGATCGGACATGCTCTATCACAACCTCAGCTAAGTGACTCTTATGTTAATTTACTTTTTGGACTTTAAAGGTGGTTTTGTTACAGTTATTTTAAGCTATTACAGGTAAGGAACGAAGTGAAAAACAGAAGGGTCGGGTCGGGTCGGGTCGGGCGCGGGAAAAAATGGACGGACTCGGGCCTGGTCGGGCTTGGGCTCAGTTGGGGTTCTGTCTGGCTCGGGCCGGGACTTATTTGCAGATCTGAGCAGGCTTTACCTGTCATGGGTCTGAGTAAAGCACCTGCTTGGGCTCTCAAGTTGGGCATTCTGACAACTTGTCCCATTCATCTCAGCTGATGTGAGATTATAATGGCCTGTATACTTGGCATGTCTGTGTTTTGGAAATCGCTCATATTTGTCCTTTTGTCTTCCCACTTGTTTCACAAGAGCCTTCTAGGATAACATTGATGATGCTGTTCTGGGGCCTTTATATGGTACCTATAAGTTGTCCAAGCTTTGGCACCATAGAGAGGTGTAGGAAAAACAACTGCACAAAAGATTTTAAGTTTTGTGTCGGGTCTGATAGCTCAACTCAAGTACGTAGTTTAACATCGGCTGAGCCAGCACATTAGATTCGGTGGTGTACCTCTTCATGAATGTCAGCTTTTTGGGATAGATAGTTTCCAAGATATATGGAAGTGAGGAACATCTTCCAACACTTCACCATGAAACTCAATTGAAGGCATTGGATTTGATGCATTTGGTGTGGATTGTTAGAGGACTTTGGGGTTCCTGGCGTTCAGGACAAGTCCCATGCTCTTGTAGGCTTTGGTGACTAAGCCAATTGTTGGTTGTAGTTCTTCTTCGAGCACTGACATGTGCATCATCAGCATACTGTTGTTCTGTTACAGAAATGGGTTGTTGACTTGGCTTTGGCCTTCAACAGTTGAGGTTGAAGAGTTTACCATCAGTGCAATGTTATTACCACACTTTGGTAGAGTCTGTCAGCAGTAAGTTGCAGCATTGCTGCAAGAGAGCTTGATAATAGTGTTGGTGCAATGACAGACCCCTATTTAATGCCTGTTTTGACAGAGAAATGGTCTGGGCTGGAGCCATTGCATGGTACTGTAATAAGCATATTGTCATGTCGGAGACGGATAATGCTTGCAGACTCAGCTGGGCATCCAGACCATGTTGTTGTTCCTCTGGCAAGTCAGAAGACACACTGGGGGCTGGATTTTACCAGCCCCTCAATGTCGGGGGTCGTGACGAGGAGGCTCGTAGGATTCTTCCGGGAGCGGCCCGCCACGACGCACAATGCTGAGAAGGCCCTGCCGCATATTATGGTGGTGGCGGGGCCTTTGTGCGGCAGCCTCCACCCCCCCACCACCACTTGGCAGCGTGGCCTTCATTTCAATATAAAAATTCATTCAAACCAAATGCAGATTAACTGACCCGGTCACGGTGGCCGTCCCACGCCGATTTTACCGCTGCCGATCGCAACACGCGCGCCTTCGGAATGCCATACGAATTTTTATATTTAAATGAAGGCCACACTGCCAAGTGGTGGAGGGAGACCTGCCTTGCCACCACCATAATATGCGGCGGGGCCTTCTGAGCATTGTGGGTTGTGGCGGGGTGGTCCCATAAGAATTTTACAAGCCTCCTCGTCACGACCCCTGACGTTGAGGGGCTTGTAAAATTCAGGCCCCAGTGTGTCTTCTGACTTGCCAGCATACCAACTTCATATGGAGTTCCGAGGCAAGACACTGGTGGGGAGGGGGAAAGAGTGAAAACTTCAGGGCGGGAGGGGTGGGGAGCGGGTAAAACACTTTTTATTGGCTGTAGGGATGGTGGGAGGGGTTGAAGGGCAAAGGTTGCGAGGTTGAAAGGGGGAAGTTTGCAATGTCAATAATGTTCAGGGTCGGTGGCCCAAAAACAGACATTGGGTGCTGGGTTGTAAGGGCCTCCAGGTATCAATAAAATTTTAAAATCAGGTGTTACCGAATTCCTCTTTAAATATTAACATTTCCTCTAAGGGCTCGAAGCCCCTTAAAAATGGTGCCAACGCCTGCCCGGTACTGGGGATGCGGTGCCTGCCTCTTCTGCGTCATTGGGGGCAGCCGTTCCAACCCCTCCATTTAAATGAGCCTGCACGTGAAATATAATGGGGGCTCGGGACGGCACTTCCGTGGTCGTAAGGCTGCCGAGTTCAAGCCTCCGCAATGTTTGGCACGCTAATAAAATTCAGCTTTGGGACTCTGGAAGGTCCTGCTCTGCAATTAATGAGAAACGATTAAGAAATAACCTAGTTACGACTTTGCCAACAATTGAAAGCGATGCTATGCCCCTGTCATTGCTACAGTTCAACTTGTCTCCTTTCTTGAAGATTGGTATTCTCATGCCAATATGCTTATATTATCTTTAGCATTTAAAACTGTGAAATATGATGCATGGAAGTACAGAATGAACCTGTTTGGATCAATTCCAGCCTGGATTAATACTGATGGAAAGAATTGGCTCTGATGTAACTTAATTGCTATTTAGTGAGTGTCCAATATGTTCAGATACAAATTTTCTCTGATTAAATTTCTAGGAGCAGGGTGAATCCTTTAATCTGGACTATAATTGAAGCACAGACTCATAAAATACAGTGTAATCAATGCAATTTCATTGAAAACATGTGACAGCCAGGATAAAGTGGCATGGTTTGCATTACCTCAGAACCTCGTTGCAGCAATGTGGCTTCTCACCTCGGTGCAACGAAGTTTTAACAGTCGTGAACCCAAAGGCACATGAATACCACCAGCCCTTCACAAAATTGAGGACCAATCATTAAATCTGAATTACTTAGATTTAAATGCATTTCAGCAATTTAAAAGAGCTTCTGGTCACGTTGGGACGGCAATGCTACTTTGGTTCTTTCTCGCCACTAACAAAATCCGGAACAGCCGTCACGACAGTGGATTTCCTGGCAGATGGTTCCGATGCGATTCTCCGACCCCCATGTCACAATACTCACCTTCAATGACTGCATTAAATTCAGCCCCATGTGAGCAACCCTCTTAGGAGAGGCAGGTTGTCAAATTCACTTTGTTATTTACTCAATTACAGTGATATTAACCTGGATTTTGGAATTTAACTTTGGATCCACGGGCTTTCCAGGTGTTCTTGGAACTTGCCAGTGAAATCAGGGCAAGAACATTGCCGCAATTGAGGGGCTGAAGACATTACAAGGGAAGATATCAAAAAGTATTGAAACCTCGCAGCTGTTTTCTCATCTCCTTGTGTGAAAGGCTCTGTCACAACACTCGTCCTGAGAGGTTACTTTCACAACAATGTCTTTCAGATGAGATGTTAAACCAAGACCCCATCTGCCCTCCAACGTGGACGTAAAAGATTCCCTGCACTATTTTGAAGCAGAGCAAAGAGTTATACCCAGGGTCCTGGCCAATATTTATCCCTCAACCAGCATGACAAGAACAGATTATCTGGTTATTATCACATTGCATGTTATCAGCAGCTGAAGATGCCTGGACAGATCTGGAGGTGTCCTTCACTATGCACCAACCAGAGTCTTGAGAATGGTCATGGTCTACTGCTCCCTGCGCAACATTACACAGCAGTGAGGTTTGCACCTGCAGGTGAAACAAGACTCTGAACACAGAACCTCTTTGGATGATTCGAAGGAGGAGGAGAAGGAGGAGAGGGAGGAGGGGGATGAGGAGGAGGGGGAGGGGAAGGAGGAGGAGGAGGAAAGGGTTGGCCCACTCAAGGACAGAGAAGGGAATCTATGTGTGGAGCTAGAGGAAATGGGTGAGGTGCTAAATGAGTACTTTGCAACAGTATTCACCAAAGAGAAGGACTTGGTGGATGATGAGCCGAGGGAAGGGATTGTAGATAGTCTCAGTCATCTCATCATCAAAAAGGAGGAGGTGCTGGGTGTCTTGCAAAGCATTAAGGTAGATAAGTCCCCAGGGCCTGATGGGATCTACCCCAGAATACAGAGGGAGGCAAGGGAAGAAATTGCTGGGGCCTTGATAGAAATCTTTGCATCCTCATTGGCTACAGGTGAGGTCCCAGAGGACTGGAGAATAGCCAATGTTGTTCCTTTGTTTAAGAAAGGTAGCAAGGTTAATCCAGGAAATTATAGGCCGGTGAGCCTTCCGTCAGTGGTAGGGAAATTATTAGAGAGGATTCTTCGGGACAGGATTTACTCCCATTTGGAAACAAATGAACTTATTAGCGAGAGGCAGCATGGTTTTGTGAAGGGGAGGTCGTGTCTCACTAATTTGATTGAGTTTTTTGAGGAAGTGACAAAGATGATTGATGAAGGAAGGGCAGTGGATGTTATCTATATGGACTTCAGTAAAGCCTTTGACAAGGTCCCTCATGGCAGACTGGTACAAAAGGTGAAGTCACACGGGATCAGATGTGAGCTGGCAAGATGGATACAGAACTGGCTCAGTCATAGAAGACAGAGGGTAGCAGTGGAAGGGTGCTTTTCTGAATGGAGGGATGTGACTAGTGGTGTTCTGCAGGGATCAGTGCTGGGACCTTTGCTCTTTGTAGTATATATAAATGATTTGGAGGAAAATGTAGCTGGTCTGATTAGTAAGTTTGCGGACGACACAAAGGTTGGTGGCGTTGCGGATAGTGATGAGGATTGTCAGAGGATACAGCAGGATATAGATCGGTTGGAGACTTGGGCAGAGAAATGGCAGATGGAGTTTAATCCGGACAAATGCGAGGTAATGCATTTTGGAAGGTCTAATGCAGGTGGGAAGTATACAGTAAATGACAGAACCCTTCGGAGTATTGACAGGCAGTGATATCTGGGCGTACAGGTCCACAGGTCACTGAAAGTGGCAACGCAGGTGGATAAGGCAGTCAAGAAGGCATACGGCATGCTTGCATTCATTGGTCAGGGCATAGAGTATAAAAATTGGCAAGTCATGCTGCAGCTGTACAGAACTTTAGTTAGGCCACACTGAGAATATTGCGTGCAATTCTGGTCGCCACACAGGCTTTGGAGAGGGTACAGAAGAGGTTTACCAGGATGTTGCCTGGTCTGGAGGGCATTAGCTATGAGGAAAGGTTGGATAAACCCAGATCGTTTTCACTGGAACGACTGAGGTGGAGGGGCGACATGATAGAGGTTTACAAAGTTATGAGCGGCATGGACAGAGTGGATAGTCAGAAGCTTTTTCCCAGGGTGGAAGAATCAGTTACCAGGGGACATAGGTTTAAGGTGCGAGGGGCAAAGTTTAGAGGGGATGTGCGAAGCAAGTTCTTTGCACAGAGGGTGGTGAGTGCCTGGAACTTGCTGCTGGGGGAGATGGTGGAAGCAGGTACGATAGCGACGTTTAAGAGGCATCTTGACAGATACATAAATAGGATGGGAATAGAGGGATACGGTCCCCGGAAGTGCAGAAGGTTTTAGTTTAGATAGGCATCAAGATCGGCGCAGGCTTGGAGGGCCGAATGGCCTGTTCCTGTAATGTACTGTTCTTTGTTCTTTGTTCTTTGAGGAGGCAGCACATGATGTGGACAAGGCACCATTGGCAGCACACATTGCTGCCCTTATTATTGCCAGGTTCACTTAGGCACCACCAGTCCACCCATCTGACAGACATGTGCAAAAATTACTTTCTCCCACAAACAACAAAACATCCCTTTCATAGGCCCCCATTGTTCATCATCAAATTCATGTCTTACCACTTATCACAAGTGAAAAGGTCACTGAACAGACAAGCAAAAATGCGAAAGATGGGAATGTGGCAGAAACAAATAATTTTGCATGGAAACATAGCAAATAGGAGCAGGAGTAGGCCATTCAGCCCTTTGAGCCTGCTCCGCCATTCATCATGATCATGGCTCATCATCCAATTCAGTAGCCTGTTCCGGCTTTTGCCCCATACCCTTTGATCCTTTTAGACCCAAGAGCTATATCTAACTCCTTCTTTAAAACATACAAGTTTCTGGCTTTAACTGCTTTTTGTGGTAGCGAATTCCACAGGCTCACCACTCTCTGGGTGAAGAAATTTCTCCTCATCTCAGTCCTGAAATGTTTACCCCGTATCCTTAGACTATGATGCCTGGTTCTGGACACCCCCACCAACAGGAACATCCTTCCTGCATCTACCCTGTCAAGTCCTGTTAGAATTTTAAAGGTTGTTAGAATTTTATAGGTCCCTCAAAAATTAAACAGAGACTTGGTAATCTAACATTGTGAAACAAACTCATGGGCATACCCTGTGCAATTATAAATCTTTCCTCTTTTCCTCCCTAGGACTTCTACATGGTGCAACCCCTGAGGCTTCAGGTCGAGGCAGGTTGCTCAGATCCCTCCTCTGACTGCTGAGATACGCTTGGCTGACATTCTCTGGACACCTTCTGTGCTGTAACAATTCTGTGATTCTGTGATTTTGGAGGCCATGAGGATCCAGCAATGACTCCTCCACCTGCACCTGTACAGGGCCAGATCTGGCTATGAGACATAAGAGGGCCTGTGGGGTGCGTGACTGAGATGGTTATGGTGGTGGGGTGGGGCTTTGAGCTGGGTCCATGCTTCCATGGCCCCCTTTCACCATCATCCCTCTCATGGCCCATCCAAACCTCCTTGCTAGCAATGCACTGGAGAGCACTTTGCTGCAAAACTGTGGGGTGATGAAAGACTAATGGTAGGGTTTTGTGAATCCTATTTAATGTGTTATTCATTGTGTGTAAGCCTTTAGTGAAGGCCTGCATGTACTCCTTTCATTGCTGTGTTTGATGCTGTATGTAGGTGGCCACTTATTCCCTGAATGAAAACACCATTGCAAAGGCCTGCAACATCATGCTACTCATGCTTGGGACAGACTCCGCCAATATCTCTGCAAGCATGCAGAGTGCACCTGGAAAGTCTACTAGTACATCGCACATACTTTGCTACTGCTGCAGAATGTCCTCTTTGTCGACGGCCCTGGAGGTACAGCATGTGCATCCAGCTAAGCAAAGCTTGGAGTGTCATGCTGCCTCTGATGCAAATGCTCCACTGCTGTACCTGTCTCCACCATCTGCTCTTGCTCACTTGTGATGTGTGAGTCACCAGCTGAAAACCCAAGTAGATTCCTGTCTGGTCCCACTGAAGTATGGCGATCTGAGGTCATGCATAGTCTGCATGAGTCCTGTAAAGATGCACCCTCAGAGTGAGTGACTCCTCTAAGGAGTCATTGCTGTTCCTATAACTCTTCCTACAGGACGATTGATGGCCCTGTGGGAGATTAAAGACCTGAATCAGAACTGCTGAAGTAAGAATGTTTAACTGATTATCGTGTATGTAATCATTTTTCACTCGCTGCTGAATTCCAGTCAACCTGAGTGAGTATTGTATGCCATGTGACTGTCTGATATTTAATTCTGTCACCAGGTAGCTGGGAGAACCCCATCTCCCCATCTCCAACAGTCAAACATGCCAAGGCTCCGCTGATGTCCATCACCTCCTCCTCTGCAGCTGTCAGTTTCAAGATGCCTGGAGGGCCACCTCTGGTTCTCTGCCTCTCCTTGGTGTTCTGTCCACTCTTCTCCTGCAAGGCGGAAAGAAGAGACCTATGAGTCAGCGTAATTGACTGTGCTGAGCAGATGAATGTCAAGCATTTGTTGAGGGTGACTATGAAGGAGAGGCATGACATTGCATAAAGCTGAGGGTGAGTATCAATGCTGGATGAACAGATGAGGAAGTGCATAGACAGAGAGGGATGGGTGTACCTGCAAGGTACGTTGGTACTGGAATTGATTCAAGAAGGCAGAGTGAGGGTGTTGGTGTGATACACACATCAAGAAGTACCACTGTACTCACCTTTCCTGACATCCTAGATCATAAAACCACTTTTGGCATTGTATCCAGGAGCATGGCACCACACACCTGTTGCTGATCTCCTCCACTACCACCTTTTTTTCACCTGCTGACTTCTTCCTCCCATCCATTTGCACAGTATCTGTCTCTGGGCCCTCACAACTCCCAGCATCACACCAGGGAGGCAGCAGTAAAATTAGACACAGTCTTTGAAAGGGTGCACTCCATTCTGCTTATTCAATCTGTTCTGCACCCATTTCCATTGTCCATCAAATGTCATTTTTGGAACATCCCTTTAAATACTAGAGTTGAAATTGACTCATGTCATCACACCCACTCAACCTGATTGGTTGGGAATCTCGGAGATAATATGGTAATGCACTGATTGGTTTAAAAGGCCACTGACCAACGCGCTACTTTTGTGTTTGCCGTGTGTCACTGAACTTCCCCTTTCTCCCACCATGTCTATCTCATCAGGAATTTGAAATTCAGGTCAAGTTTACTTCACTATTGCATTACCTAGTCTCCATTTATTATATTTATAGTCCATACTGTGGGGTTAGCTGATAATTGTAGCTTCATTGAATACTAGGTGTTTTCGGTTGTGAATTTTGTTTGTGATGGTGGATGCTGCTAGCCTTGTGGGACTTTAAGTAATTGATACTGTGATGAAGACCATATTAAAGTCTTAACAATTCCACTGCAACCCCTTCTGTGTTATCCAGTGATAATCCATAGGTGTTTACTGGAAAATTACAGAATCAGTAATGTACAATCCGTCTAAAGATATATTTGCAACATCAACAACTGCAATTTATGTTCAACTTGCCGATTCTACCAGACAAAAGCAACCCAAGGACAAGTGGACTGAAGCGTGAATGTCTCTCCACTGTCCCATTCCTTTGTTGAGTTTAGTATCATTTCGACACAACTAACATAATATGATCATTTTCTGACCAGGAAATGATTGTATTTTTGATAATACCTGCAGCCTCAGTCGAAATACAATTTAAACAACTACTGGAAGAACATGAAGTACTGCATTAAAATTGCAACTCTACAGATGAAAGAATGGTATTGAAATAGTTCTGAAGCAAATGAATCTAAATGACCTGTGTAACCTTTATCTTATGTTTTTCATTTTACTTTGTTATATTTGTGCTTATATAATCTTTAGAATTTAAAATTGGGAAATATGATGTGTGCAAGTACAAAACAATTCCAGTGTGGATTAATACTAATGGAATGAATTGGCTCTGATTTAACTTTCTTGCTATTTAGAGACGATCCAGTTTTTTATGTATAAGTTTCTTCTGATGAGATTTCTAGGAGCAGGGCGAATGCTTTAATAGAGACTGTAGTTGATGCAAAGACTTTTAAAATCAATGCAATTTCATTGAAAACATGTGACAGTCAGGATGAAGTGATTGATGACTTTAGCCCCTTTTAGGGATTAATCCAAATCAGGACTAGATTCCGACGAACCTTCGTTAATTAAGCTCAAACCAGACAAATTCTCATAGACACTTATTTGGGTCCAAAGAATTGTACTAGCTTTCCCTCAAAGAAAGAAAACCAACAGAGAATATTACCATCATACGGATAGCCTAATTTTAATAATTATGGCAAAATCATAAAGAACAAAGAACAAAGAAAATTACAGCACAGGAACAGGCCCTTCGGCCCTCCAAGCCCAGATATGATAAGGGTCTGGGAACTCTTTTCAATATGTATCTCTCCACTTAAAGAGGCACAGAGGGGGTTCTTTGTAGTTGTTTACAGAATGCTACATGAGACAATTTATTAAATTTAATAGATTTATTAAAGAATTTAACATGCAATATGCTTCTAAGTGGATAAGTATATCATAATATCAAATATTACTTAAAGATATAACACATAATCTTATTTCTAACATGGAACCCAAAAGTTTAACCTTGCTAATGTTACAGCAGAAATATCTTAGAATATCCATCAAAATTTAAAGTAAACGTTTTGCCTTAAATTCCCCTTAGTTGAGAAGCATTGTTTGAGGATTCAACACTTCTAATTTTTTGTTTCAAACCTCATGTTTATACTGTTTCTGAAGTGTCATCTGACTTTTAGCAGATAGCTGTGACCTTCCTGTGTGTGTTTAAAATCCATATCTTTAATACCATCTCCACTTAGTGTTTTACTGAAATTTGAAGTTGTGAGCATTTATCTGGTCAAAATGTTTACAATTGTGTTTACTTAACCTCTCTTGTTCCTGTTAGTCCATTTCATTTATTGTTTCATTATTTATAATTGCCCTTTCCATGGCACCCCAAAGCAACCTCCGTAGACGACCTGTCTGCACAAACCAATTAAGTTTATTGCTACCTCTGACTGACAGGATATTTCAATGTGTGTGTTTATCTTGCAAGCCTCTGACAACAGAGACACAAATGGATTTCCCAACTTGTTTCTGGTTCATAACAGAGACCTTGAAATATTTTAAGACTACCTTCTTAAAGGGGAATGTCAGTGAGTCTTAAAAACCTGACCATTTATTCAAACTTTAATTCTAAAAGGTATAATATTTAAATTATTTCTAAATTCTATCTAATTAAACCTATAATACCTATGTTTCATCCCCTCCCCCGACCCATATAAAGGCGAACAATGAAAATAGCTATTTAACCTAATCAATGCCTAAAATATAAACATTCAATAAAATGTCACAACCTATTATGTGAAACAGGGCAATAATACAAAAGACTACATCGACGACAATCATAGTCCACGTTTTTCCATGGATCATCTCAAGTTACCAAAAATGAATCGTATAATACAAAACTGTGACAAGTGTCGGTGATCTGAGGTCGCAAAATGTCCACTGAGATGACTGTATCCTGACATGTCAAACATCAATGATCAATTGCTGAAAGCATGTGATGAGGTAGAGAAGTAAGATTCCATAGCTGCTACTTGATCTTAAACCAATAATGTCCAGTTGAGATAAACTAAAATGTGTTTTAGTCTATTTTCAGTCACATTCCAGCCAATGTCCTCAGAACCAGGAATAAAATGAATAGAGGTGAGCATCAGGGAAGCCTGAGGTCACCCGGATAAAAATGTTATACAGAGCTTGATTATCTTTATAACAGGTGGACAGTCCATCAGAAGATAACATGGCGATACAAAGAAGAAGCTTTCCGCCATGTCTTCCTCAGTATCATCGCACTCTTCCAATGTTATGATGAATAAGAACATCACTTGCATTACCTCACCTCCAAAGTCACTCAGGGCAAATGCAGTAAAGTGTTCTACTTCTGCTTCTCTGCAAGATATCACATAGGGTAAGGTGTTCAAGCAGTAAGGCATGCACTACTTGCATCCAGAAGATCTTTAACAAAAGAATCTAGCAGTCTCTTATTCCTTGCTTTATGCAAGAGCAAGTCCCATCACTGAGAGTCTGCAGTACTTCATTCCTTTCCCACAGTGTTTCCTTCTTCTGTCGTTGTGACTTGACCATCGCTCATTGCATCGAGTGTGGCTCCCTGTGAAACTAACCTTTGAGGCAATGCGAGGTCCTGCATGGGTGAGGAACATTTATTGACGTAGTTGGTTTCAGTTCGATTAGTGCCGTTTCTGATGCCATCCTCCAGACTGGGTCCTGAAAGACAATGTACGACTGCACCTTGTAGTCTTCCTCCAATCCTGTACCCTTCAGAACACCACTTCAGGTTGTCTACAGAGACAATTTTAAAAGAGTGCTTGTCATTTGGCTGATTAGTTCTTTCATTAATAACAGAATATATTTGAACACTTAGGTCTCAAACCAGGTGTTTGTTCAAACTTTCTCTCCTGAACCCACTCCCCGGTTACAGCTTGCCAAGCTTTGTCATTTACCTATTTTTGTCCAGTCTTCGCTCTAATCAATTTCGTGAATTTAATCTGTTATTTCTTGTTTCAAATCTAATTGTTGCTGTCGGGTATAAAGTCAGAAATGTAGAGGCAATAAAAGAACCACGACTAAGTGGTATATGCATTTCAATACCATACATTAAAAAATACGGTGTTCTCGGGAACACTGTCCCTGATGTGCACATGGGCACATTATTTAGTGATAACTGTACTTCTGCAATGATGGCAGCCCGCTTATTCCCTCTGATTCTCAACAGTTTGGTCAATAGCTTTTTTATTTCTTGATTTGCACGTTCCACCAGTCCCGCTGACTGCGGATGACGTGATGTGCTGTGCTCTAACCCAATCCACCTTTACACACAATAGTCTTTGAAAACCTTGGAAACAAAGGCTCTGCCTTGATAAGAGTGTAGGATTTTGGTTGCACCAGCTACGGTAATAATGTCAGTAATAGCATTGACACGTGCGGTTTCCGAAACAAATTTTGTGGAGACCAGCCAGCAAAAAGAAATGCAGGCATCAACACAAATGAGAACTTGTCAAGACCCCATTGATGGGGGTAGTGGTGCAATAAAAAATTTCTCCATTGATTAAGTAGCCTTCAGAGGAGCCAACGGTGGTGCTTTAATAAGTGATGTTTTGTTGATCAAATTACATGGCTCACAATTTGCCATATATGTTTTACAGGTTTTAAGTATGCCTGTCCACCAAAAGAAAGCAGTTAATTTACAGAATGTTGCTCGGGCACCACTATGTGCCTGACCTATACCCTCATGAGCTTCTTTTACAAGCTGTTCTCGTTTGTGATTCGCGGGTACTTCTCGGACTGCCTTGAGTAACTTAACCAGTACAATACCAATCGGGGTCTCTGAATAGAAGTACTTTGATGGATATTCTTTTAGATTCTCTTTCATTGGGTCTAATAGCTGAATCAGTTCCTCATCCTTATAAGCTGCCCATTCTGCCCTCGTGATTACATTAACTATGGCAGGCCCCTCTCGAGACTGAACATTTTGCCTGTCCACCTGCAAGACTGTTGCCCCTTGAATGTACTGAACCACTGGTATGACCAGGTACATGAATTACCTGACAATCACATTTCTCCTTTCGCAAATGGAGAATATTTTCCCACAATGACTTGTGTTTTAAGGGGTCACCTTTATGATTTGTAAAGTCTGTTTGCTCCCAGAACACAAGGTCTTGATTGTAAGCCCATTTACAATAGTCACGATCTGTACAAATTAATATGGGCTTAATAGGGTCTGCCTTTCCTAATGCATACCATAATGCTGCAGCTTCAGCATACAGTGCTGTCCATTGGCCAAGGGGCATGGACAGCAATTCTTCTGGATAGAAAGAATAGGAATCCCGAAAGGTACCTATTACTATCCCCATCCCAGCTGAGGATTGTTGGGATATCCCTTTTTTAATCATCATTGATCACCCATCACAGTAAATAAGCTGATGATAATCTGTAAGTGGTTTCAGAGGTATTTGTTTATGTCCCTCTTCAGTATCATCATCTTCCATAACAGGGAGATGTTCTAAGTCCATGTTTAAGGATAGAAATTTAAAAATGAGTGTAGGATTACTCAAAAGGAGACCCATTTGTCATAACAGATTTGAATGGCTCTTCTCTCATCAGAGGCCATTCACAAAACTGATCTCAATTCTGATATTTCATTGTAAATTGTAATGGGTGGATCCCTTGAAGGGGTCGTGCTTTAATGAGGCACTGAACTATCATCGTTATAACCCTTTCCTTTTTAATGTACTGTCTTTCAACAATGGAAAAATTATAAGAATGAAACTGAACCGGCACAATTCAATTTTCATTGTACAAAATTGCTACTGCTACTTTAGGAGATGTTTTAACATGAAGATTAAGTGGGACTTGCAAGTCCCTTTGCTCCAAATCTATAGCCTTCTGTACATCAGGGCACAGTTATTCCAATTTCAAGTAATCATCTGGGGAAGAAATGAATGGGCCTTTTATTGTCTCACCTACTGTAGCATACAGAGGTGCTGAGAGCTCAGCAAAGGTCGGTGTAAATGATCCAGCAAAATTCAGGAGTCCTAAACTTGCCTGCAGATTTTTCAAAGTTCGGGGATATTAAATTGTGTCTAGTTTCTCTTTGTAGGACTGAGGTAATTCCCTACAAATCCCTGTTATACGGTGGCCTGGGAAATTTAATTCCTCTCGAATAAACTGACTCTTTTTAATGTTGATCTGGTATCCAACAGCAGTGAGTTGGGATAAAACTGTGTCAACAGTTTGCAAATGTTCCTGGAGATTATTATGTGAAACATAAATGTCATCCATGTAAATGTTAACATTGGGCAGGTCTTTTAAAAGATTGATAACGTTTGCAGAAAAGAGAACAGGACTGTTTAGAAATCCCTGAGGTAATCTAGTCCAACAGTACTGAATACCATCAGGGCCGTCATTACAATTTTTTGCCAATTGGATTGTTTAAGTGGATGTGACCAAAAACCGTTAGCCAAATCAATACAAGATTTTAAATTTTTCTCTTTTTATTCCAAAAAGAAGGGCAGTGGAATTTTGCTGTTGAGCTGTGTTTGGTACTGAAACTTTATTCAGGAACATGAAATCAACCACTAATCTTCACCCGCCATCAGGTTTAGGGACGCCAAACAATGGCGAATTCATTCTAGAGGGCATTTTTATTAGGACACCTTGTTCCTCGAAACCCTTAACAGTGTCAAGTAGATCTAATTTCTCTTTATGATCCTGAATAGGCCACTATTTCCAGGGCATATGCCAGCCTGCATCAAGAGAGTTAGATTCTTTTTCTGCCATGCCACTTTGATTCAGATGATGCTGTAGATAAGGGGAGTACTTATTTAGGAGCTGTTCCAAAAAACCCTTATCACCCCCTTCTAGATGGGTGCGGTGTAGCTGTGCCTGAATATATTTCTGTTGGTCATCCTGTTCCGTGGATGCCTCCATGGGCCTGGACGTGATCCTAAAGAAGTAGTTAATATCAAGCTGTCCTATAATAAGAGGGAAAACCAAATCAGGCACTAAAACCACCTCCAGGGTGGCTGTAATACCATAAATACTAACAGGAATGGTATAAAAGTCAATTTGTTGTGTCTTACACTGTATAAATCCCCCTAATGATAACTGATAAAGCAGGCTTCCCAAATCTGACCACTGAGGTTTAATTACAGGATCCACGACTGAGAATCAGCTCCTGTATCAAAGAGTGACTGTACCTGTTCAGCAGTGGGCAGTGTTGCCAGAACATAGGGGAATTCGAGACATCAGTAGTGGGGAAAATGCTACAGGCCATTCTAAAAGATGTAATAGCAGAGCACTTGGAAAACAATGACAGGATTGGAGAAAGTCAACATGGATTTACGAAAGGGAAATCATGCTTGACAAATCTACTGGGATTTTTTGAGGATGTAACTAATAGAACAGATAAGGAAGAACCAGTGGATGTGGTGTATTTGGACTTTCAGAAGGCTTACGATAAGGTCCCACATAAGAGATTAGTGTGCAAAATTAAAGCACATGGGATTGGGGGTAAGGTACAGAATGGATAGAGAACTGGTTGGCAGACAGGAAACAAAGAGTAGGAATAAACGGGTCTTTTTCTGAGTGGCAGGCAGTGACTATTGGGGTACCGCAGGGATCAGTGCTCGGACCCCAGCTAGTCACAATATACATTAAAGAGAAATATGAGGGAATTAATATATAGTAATATATCCAAGTTTGCAGACGATACAAAGCTAGGTGGGAGTGTGAGCTGTGAGGAGGATGCAGAGAAGCTCCAGTGTGATTGGGACAGGTTGAGTGAGTGGGCAATACATGGCAGATGCAGTATAATGTGGATAAATGTAAGATTATCCACTTTGGTGGCAAAAACAGAAAGGCAGATTATTATCTGAATGGGGATAGATTGGGAAAATGGGAGGTGCAGCGAGACCTGGGTGTCCTTGTACACCAGTCGCTGAAAGTAAGCATGCAGGTGCAGCAGGCAGTTATGAAGGCAAATGGCATGTTGGCCTTCACAGTGAGAGGATTCGAGTACAGGAGCAAGGATGTCTTGCTGCAATTATACAAGGCCTTGGTGAGACCACATCTGGAATATTGTGTGCAGTTTTGGTGTTCCTATCTGAGGAACGATGTTCTTGCTGTGGAGGGAGTGCAGCGAAGGTTCACCAGACTCATTCCTGGGATGACAGGACTGAAGTATGAAGAGAGATTGGGTCAATTAAGGCTTGTATTCGCTAGAGCTTAGAAGAATGAGAGGGGATCTCATAGAAACCTACAAAATTCTAACAGGACTGGACAGACTAGATGCAGGAAGGATGTTCCCGATGGCGGGGGAGTCCAGGACCAGGGGTCACAGTCTAAGGATATGGGGGAAGCCATTTATGACTGAGATGGGGATGAGGACAGATTTCTTCATCCAGAGAGTGGTGAACCTGTGGAATTCTCTACTACGGAAAGCAATTGAGGCCAAATCATTAAATATATTCAAGAATGAGTTAGATATAGTTTTAGGGCTAATGGGATCAAGGGATACGGGGAGAAAGTGGGAACAGGTTACTGAGTTTGGATGATCAACCATGATCGTATTGAATGGCAGAGCAGGCTCGAAGGGCCGAATGGCCTACTCCTGCTCCTATTTTTCTATGTTTTCGATGAGAGACCCTGGCTGGGTGCCAGCCCTTCACTGTGGAGAGCCTGATGCTTCTGAGTCCTGACTATCAGCCTTGCCTTGCCTTCTGATGGCTTTAACTGAAGTCTGCCCCTCCCTCATAGGAATCTCCTGCTTTCCCGATCCCTTAGGTGGTCTATCTGAAGGCTTACAGTCACAACTCAAACCCCCTGAGGGTGGATGCCGATCCTGTCAGGTGTCTTTCTGATCTCTGCCTTTGTCAGCTCTGGAACCTCCCATTACTCTGTGGTAGGAACGGCCAGTGTAAAATTCATCCCCACAGGGATCCCAGCTGACCCTGCTATCTCTACGAGGTGCGGTGCTAAACCGTTCCCACCGTTCCGGGGAAACATACCACGTGCTCCTGGCGAGATGGCAGTATAGACTGACCAGAGTGCCCGTCCGGGGGCCCAAAGAAACGTGCCTGCGAGCGACTGGAATGAGAATGAATCTATGTTCTATTCTGTCCCTGTCTGTGTAAAGCAGAGACATTATCTGTATTATTTTTAACCTCAGGACCCAGTTGGACCACAGGCTTAGTATGGGGCAGACCCAGCAAGGCATGGTTCGAGTGGATAATGTGTTCAACATGATCCCACACCTGCTGGTCATCAGGATAAGCAGACAAAGCACCTTCACAGACTAATCTAAGTGCAAAATTCGGATACTGGTTAGCCAGACAATTGTGAACAATTTTCCAGTTGCCATGTGTAAGGTCCTTACCTAATCGATAAGCAACTACCAAACCATTCAACCTAACAGTACTTTGAAGGATCTCTTTGATTGAGCCGATTACATGCCCTCCCTGAGTTGTGGTCAGGAGGTGGGAATATATCTGGATCCAGCGGTTGCACTTATTAATTGGGGAGACATGATCAGAGTTGAGCATCATGGAGAGAAGCTACCATAAATGTGCAGCACTACAGCCTTGACAACAAGTGTCAAGTCTATATAAAAGCAAAATAGTGCAGATGCTGCAAATCTGAAATAAGAACAAGAAATGTTGGAAATACCCAGCAGGTCTGGCAGCATCTGTGAAGAGAGAAGCAGAGTTAATGTTTCAGGTCAGTGACCCTTCATCAGGTTTAAAATCCACCTTATTTTATCTTCGTTGCTTGGACCGAGCTCACCACATATGGCATATATAGAGTTACGATGCACATTGCCTAAGGGTGTAATTTGAAACTGCACTGGCTGTCCCACAGACAGAGGAAAGCCTGCAGCACCTTTTGGGCCTCCTTATCTCGAGAGACAATGGATACGCGCCTGGAGGTGGTCAGTGGTTTGTGAAGCAGCGCCTGGAGTGGCTATAAAGGCCAATTCTGGAGTGACAGGCTCTTCCACAGGTGCTGCAGAGAAATTTGTTTGTTGGGGCTGTTGCACAGTTGGCTCTCCCCTTGCGCCTCTGTCTTTTTTCCTGCCAACTACTAAGTCTCTTCGACTCGCCACAATTTAGCCCTGTCTTTATGGCTGCCCGTCAGCTCTGGCGAATGCTGGCAACTGACTCCCACGACTTGTGATCAATGTCACACGATTTCATGTCGCGTTTGCAGACGTCTTTATAACGGAGACATGGACGGCCGGTGGGTCTGATACCAGTGGCGAGCTCGCTGTACAATGTGTCTTTGGGGATCCTGCCATCTTCCATGCGGCTCACATGGCCAAGCCATCTCAAGCGCCGCTGACTCAGTAGTGTGTATAAGCTGGGGATGTTGGCCGCTTCAAGGACTTCTGTGTTGGAGATATAGTCCTGCCACCTGATGCCAAGTATTCTCCGAAGGCAGCGAAGATGGAATGAATTGAGACGTCGCTCTTGGCTGGCATACGTTGTCCAGGCCTCGCTGCCGTAGAGCAAGGTACTGAGGACACAGGCCTGATACACTCGGACTTTTGTGTTCCGTGTCAGTGCGCCATTTTCCCACACTCTCTTGGCCAGTCTGAACATAGCAGTGGAAGCCTTACCCATGCGCTTGTTGATTTCTGCATCTAGAGACAGGTTACTGGTGATAGTTGAGCCTAGGTAGGTGAACTCTTGAACCACTTCCAGAGCGTGGTCGCCAATATTGATGGATGGAGCATTTCTGACATCCTGCCCCATGATGTTCGTTTTCTTGAGGCTGATGGTTAGGCCAAATTCATTGCAGGCAGACGCAAACCTGTCGATGAGACTCTGCAGGCATTCTTCAGTGTGAGATGTTAAAGCAGCATCGTCAGCAAAGAGGAGTTCTCTGATGAGGACTTTCTGTACTTTGGACTTCGCTCTTAGACGGGCAAGGTTGAACAACCTGCCCCCTGATCTTGTGTGGAGGAAAATTCCTTCTTCAGAGGATTTGAACGCATGTGAAAGCAGCAGGGAGAAGAAAATCCCAAAAAGTGTGGGTGCGAGAACACAGCCCTGTTTCACACCACTCAGGATAGGAAAGGGCTCTGATGAGGAGCCACCATGTTGAATTGTGCCTTTCATATTGTCATGGAATGAGGTGATGATACTTAGTAGCTTTGGTGGACATCCGATCTTTTCTAGTAGTCTGAAGAGACCACGTCTGCTGACGAGGTCAAAGGCTTTGGTGAGATCAATGAAAGCAATGTAGAGGGGCATCTGTTGTTCACGGCATTTCTCCTGTATCTGACGAAGGGAGAACAGCATGTCAATAGTCGATCTCTCTGCACGAAAGCCACACTGTGCCTCAGGGTAGACGCGCTCGGCCAGCTTCTGGAGCCTGTTCAGAGCGACTCGAGCAAAGACTTTCCCCACTATGCTGAGCAGGGAGATTCCACGGTAGTTGTTGCAGTCACCGCGGTCACCTTTGTTTTTATAGAGGGTGATGATGTTGGCATCACGCATGTCCTGGGGTACTGCTCCCTCGTCCCAGCACAGGCATAGCAGTTCATGTAGTGCTGAGAGTATAGCAGGCTTGGCACTCTTGATTATTTCAGGGGTAATGCTGTCCTTCCCAGGGGCTTTTCCGCTGGCTAGGGAATCAATGGCATCACTGAGTTCCGATTTGGTTGGCTGTATGTCCAGCTCATCCATGACTGGTAGAGGCTGGGCTGCATTGAGGGCAGTCTCAGTGACAGCATTCTCCCTGGAGTACAGTTCTAGGTAGTGCTCAACCCAGCGGTCCATCTGTTTGCGTTGGTCAGTGATTATGTCCCCCGATTTAGATTTGAGGGGGGTGTTCTTCTTGATGGTTGGCTCAAGAGCTCTCTTCATGCCATCATACATTCCTCTGATGTTTCCGGTGTCTGAGGCCAGCTGAATATGACTGCATAGGTGTTGCCAGTAGTCGTTTGCGCAACGCCTAGCTGTTCTTTGTGCAGTACTTCTGGCTGCTTTAAGTGCTGCGGATGTTAAATCGCTGGGGGCTTTCTTGTAGTTCAAAAGTGCAATGCGCTTAGCGGCTATGACAGGTTCCAGCTCTTCATTATGAGATTGAAACCAGTCTGCATTTCTCTTCGCACTTTTGCCGTAGGTGGTCAAAGCTGACTCATAGATGGCGTCTCTGATGTGGGCCCACTTGGTCTCAGCATCCCCTGTGGGAGTGTTTTGAAGGGCTGTTACAAGTGAATTTAGAAATTTTTGTAACAGCTGTGGGTGAGAAATTCTGCTCGTGTTGATGCGCGGGTGGCCCTTCTGCTTGGAATGATGCAACTTCTTTGGTCTGAGTCTAACCTTGCTGCACACCAGGGAGTGGTCGGTGTCGCAGTCCGCACTGTGGAAGCTGCGTGTGATTTGAACACTGTTGAAACTGCACTGGCTGTCCCACAGACAGAGGAAAGCCTGCAGCACCATCATTAGCAAAAGCCTGGAGAAGTGTCTGTTTCATTTGAAGGTAATGTACCAGTAGCTGCCTAAATTCCTCCCGCAAATTCTGATCATGAACCTCATTGTGAGGAAACCATCTAATTCCGAAACCCATGGCCAACACATACGTAGGGAGACCCAGGACCTACAATTCTACCATGGATCCTCCCACCCTGTTGTGCACCAGTCATTAAGCCACCCAATTATGCAGGTGTGCACTTTATCATTGAAACATGTTGTAGATCTGGGTTATCCGTCGGATTATCCCACTGAATATGTGCTATCCCTTCCTCCTGGGGGTCAGCCACAATAGTGCCATAAGCTCTAACTGAACCATCGGCATCAAAATTATCTATCTCAAAGACTACCACCTGATCTGCCTGAGGCAGTGGAATGGGATTCTGTAATATACTGAAACAAGATATTGGATCACCCAATGGGAAAGTTAAACCAATCCCTTCTTCATTAGCTATTATATCAGAACGAAACCTGAACTGGGAATTAAAATAGATCAGGACCTATTCTTAATAAGGATTTAAAGTGAACTTTAAAGGAAATTTCCAAACCTCAAATGTAGAATGAAGGAGCATCTGTGGAAAGAGAAGCAGAGTTAACGTTTCGGGTCAGTGACCCTTCTTCGGAACTGACAAATATTAGAAAAGTCACAGATTATAAGCAAGTGAGGTGGGGGTGGGGAAAGAGATAACAAAGGAGAAGGTGCAGATTGGACCAGGCCACATAGCTGACCAAAAGGTCATGGAGCAAAGGCAAACAATATGTTAATGGTGTGTTGAAAGACAAAGCATTAGTACAGAAAAGGTATTAACGGACTGAATATTGAACAGCAGCAAGTGCAAACCTGAAAAAAAACCTGAAAAAAACAGTGGGTAAGCAAACTGAACAAACTAAGATGAAATGAAATAAATGCAAAAAAAGATTGTAAAAAAGAATGTAAAAAAGAATGTAAAAAAAAGGAAGAAAAAATAACTAAAAATGAAAGTAAAATGGGGGGCTGTCATGCTCTGAAATTATTGAACTCAATGTTCAGTCCGGCAGGCTGTAGTGTGCCTAATCGGTAAATGAGATGCTGTTCCTCGAGCTTGCGTTGATGTTCACTGGAACACTGCAGCAATCCCAGGACAGAGATGTGAGCATGAGAGCAGGGGGGAGTGTTGAAATGGCAAGCAACCGGAAGCTCAGGGTCCTGCTTGCGGACTGAGCGGAGATGTTCCGCAAAGCGGTCACCCAGTCTGCGCTTGGTCTCCCCAATGTAGAGGAGACCACACTGTGAGCAGCGAATACAGTATACTACATTGAAAGAAGTACAAGTAAATCGCTGCTTCACCTGAAAGGAGTGTTTGGGGCCTGGGATAGTGAGGAGAGGGGAGGTAAATGGGCAGGTATTACACCTCCTGCGATTGCAGGGGAAGGTGCCCTGGGACGGGGACGAGGTGGTGGGGGTAATGGAGGAGTGGACCAGGGTGTCGCGGAGGGAACGATCCCTTCGGAATGCTGACAGGGGAAGGGAGGGGAAGATGCGACTGGTAGTGGCATCACGCTGGAGGTGGCGAAAATGGCGGAGGATGATCCTTTGGATATGGAGGCTGGTGGGATGAAAAGTGAGGACAAGGGGAACCCTGTCACGGTTCTGGGAGGGAGGGGAAGGGGTGAGGGTAGAGGTGCGGGGAATGGGTCGGACACGGTTGAGGGCCCTGTCAACCACAGTGGGGGGAAATCCTCGGTTGAGGAAAAAGGAGGTCATATCAGAAGCGCCGTCATGGAAGATAGCATCATCAGAGCAGATGCGTCGGAGACGGAGAAACTGGGAGAATGGAATGGAGTCCTTACAGGCGGTAAGGTGTGAAGAAGTGCAGTCGAGGTAGCTGTGGGAGTAGATGGGTTTGTGGGATATGTCGAGCATTCTTTGTTCCAGTCCTACTCAGGCCCCCTCCCCCAACTCTTTTTCCGGTACATTGATGACTGTATCGTTGCCGTTTCCTGCTTCCGCCCCGAACTGGAAAGCATTATCAACTTTGCTTCTAATTTCCGCCCTTCTCTCACCTTCACATGGTCCATCTCCGATCCTTCCCTTCCTCGACTTCTCTGTCTCCATCTCCGGGGTTAGGCTGTCTACTTATATCCATTATATGCCCACCAACTCCCACAGCTACCTCGACTACACTTCTTCACACCCTACCTCCTGTAAGGACTCCATTCCATTCTCCCAGTTTCTCCGTCTCCGACGCATCTGCTCTGATGATGCTACCTTCCATGACGGCGCTTCTGATATGACCTCCTTTTTCCGCAACCGAGGATTTCCCCCCACTGTGGTTGACAGGGCCCTCAACCGTGTCCGACCCATTCCCCGCACCTCTACCCTCACCCCTTCCCCTCCCTCCCAGAACCGTGACAGGGTTCCCCTTGTCCTCACTTTTCATCCCACCAGCCTCCATATCCAAAGGATCATCCTCCGCCATTTTCGCCACCTCCAGCGTGATGCCACTACCAGTCGCATCTTCCCCTCCCTTCCCCTGTCAGCATTCCGAAGGGATCGTTCCCTCCGCGACACCCTGGTCCACTCCTCCATTACCCCCACCACCTCGTCCCCGTCCCAGGGCACCTTACCCTGCAATCGCAGGAGGTGTAATACCTGCCCATTTACCTCCCCTCTCCTCACTATCCCAGGCCCCAAACACTCCTTTCAGGTGAAGCAGCGATTTACTTGTACTTCTTTCAATGTAGTATACTGTATTTGCTGCTCACAGTGTGGTTTCCTCTACATTGGGGAGACCAAGCGCAGACTGGGTGACCGCTTTGCGGAACATCTCCGCTCAGTCCGCAAGCAGGACCCTGAGCTTCCGGTTGCTTGCCATTTCAACACTCCCCCCTGCTCTCATGCTCACATCTCTGTCCTGGGATTGCTGCAGTGTTCCAGTGAACATCAACGCAAGCTCGAGGAACAGCATCACATTTACCGATTAGGCACACTACAGCCTGCCGGACTGAACATTGAGTTCAATAATTTCAGAGCATGACAGCCCCCCATTTTACTTTCATTTTTAGTTATTTTTTCTTCCTTTTTTTTACATTCTTTTTTACATTCTTTACTTTTTTTTTGCATTTATTTCATTTCACCTTAGTTTGTTCAGTTTGCTTACCCACTGTTTTTTTCAGGTTTTTTTTCAGGTTTGCACTTGCTGCTGTTCAATATTCAGTGTATTCACACCTAATCTGTACGAATGCTTTGTCTTTCAACACACCATTAACATATTGTTTGCCTTTGCTCCGTGATCTTTTGGTCAGCTATGTGGCCTGGTCCAATCTGCACCTTCTCCTTTGTTATCTCTTTCCCCACCCCCACCTCACTTGCTTATAATCTGTGACTTTTCTAATATTTGTCAGTTCCAAAGAAGGGTCACTGACCCGAAACGTTAACTCTGCTTCTCTTTCCACAGATGCTGCCAGACCTGCTGAGTGATTCCAGCATTTCTTGTTTTTGTTTCAGAATTCCAGCATCCGCAGTATTTTGCTTTTATTTTAGTAGAATGAAGGAGTTCTGATTTAATATCCACAAACTATGATCAAGAGTTTGCCGTCTCTAGATTCTTAAACTGGGGTCTTAATACCACTGACAGAAAACATTCCTTCTGTACTTACAAATCTGAAATATACTGAAATATAGAGACTAACATATAAGTACAGGATTCGGTTAACAACAATACCACGATTTTGTGCGCCTACTGAGGTGACTTTTGACTTTAACCCCTTTTAGGGACTAAACCAAATCAGGAGTACATCCCTCTGAATCTCCATTAATCAAGTTCAAATCAGACAAATTCTCATAGACACTTATTTGGGTCCAAAGAATTGTGCTCGCTTTCCCTCAAAGAAACGAAACCAACAGAGAATATTACCATCTTTCAGGTAGCCTATTTTTAATAATTATGGCTAAGTCATAAATATCCCAGATATTATAAGCATCTGGGAACTCTCTTCAATATGTATCTCTCCACTTAAAGAGAGGGGGTTCTTTGTCGTTGTGTACAGAATGCTACATGAGATGATTTATTAGCTTTTATAGATTTATTAAAGACTTTAAAATGCACTACATTTCTAAGTGGATAAGTATATCACAATATCAAATATTACTAATAGATGTAACAGATAATCTTATTTCTAACATAGAATCCAAAGTTTAACCTTGCTAATATTACAGCAAAAATATCTTAGAACATCCATCAAAATTTGTAAAGTAAACTTTTTCCCTTAAATTCCCCTTAGTTGAGAAGCATCGTTTGAGGATTCAACACTTATAATTTTTTGTTTCAAACCTCTCATGTTTATACTGTTTCTGAAGTGTCATCTGACTTTTAGCATGTAGATATGTCCTTCATGTGTGTGTTTAATATCCATATCTTTAATACCATCTCCTCTTAATGTTTTACTGAAATTTGAAGTTGTGAGCATTATCTGGTCAAAATGTTTACAATTGTGCTTACTTGACCTCTCTTGTTCCTGTTAGTCCATTTCATTTATTGTTTCATTATTTAGAATTGCCCTTTCCATGGCACCCCAAAGCAAGCTCCGTAGCTGACCTGTCTGCACAAACCAATTAAGTTTATTGCTACCTCTTACCGACAGGATACTTCAATGTGTGTGTTTATCTTCCAAGCCCCTGACAACAGACACAAATGAATTTCCCAACTTGTTTCTGGTCCATAACAGGGACCTTGAAATATTTTAAGACTACCTTCTTAAAGGGGAATGTCAGTGAGTCTTAAAAACCTGACCATGTATTCAATCTTTAATTCTGAAAGGTATAATATTTTAACTATTTCTAAAGTCTACCTAATTAAGCCTATTATACCTGTGTTCCATCACAAGGACAACATGTCACAGTTTGCATTAATCTCAGTACCTGTTCTCCAAGCCTGAACACCTAGGTTCCAGAAGAGTTCACTCAAATAAAATGTCAAGTTACCTCTTTTTCATGGCTGTTATGTGCCAGTATGATATACGCGATGTGCCTTATGGCTAAAAGACGACAAAAAATTAGTTCCACAAATTTAAGGATTTGGGTGGCACAGTGGCGCAGTGGTTAACACCGCAGCCTCACAGCTCCAGCGACCCAGGTTCAATTCTGGGTACTGCCTGTGCGGAGTTTGCAAGTTCTCCCTCTGTCTGCGTGGGTTTTTGCCGGGTGCTCCGGTTTCCTCCCACAGCCAAAGACTTTCAGGCTGATAGGTAAATTGGCCATTATAAATTGCCCCTAGTATAGGTAGGTGGTAGGGGAATATAGGGGATATGGTAGGAATATGGAATTAGTGTAGGATTAGTATAAATGGGTGGTTGATGGTCGGCACAGACTCAGTGGGCCGAAGGGCCTGTTTCAGTGCTGTATCTGTAGAAAGAAAAGTTCACATTTGAAATGGCAAAGTAAGATATTCTCTCCATGTTCCTAATACAATGCATTACTCTTAAATGTATGACTAATATCAACGAGACTTCATTGGTTTCATCCAGGATGTAATTTTTCTTAATGTTATTTATTCAGGGAATGTGGGTGATACCAACATTTATTGCCCATTCGTAATTCTCCTTGAACTGAGTGGCTTGCTAGGACATTTCAGAGGACATTTTACGAGTCAACTACATTGCTGTGGGTCTGGAGTTATATGTAGGCCAGACCAGGTAAGGACAGCAGATGTCCTTCTCTGAAGGGTATTACTGAACCAGATAAAACCTACAAAAGTCGACGATGGTTTCATGGTGACCCTTAGACTAGCTTATTAATTCCAGATTTTTTAATTGAATTAAATTTTCACCATTTGCAGTGGTGGGATTCAAACCCATGCCTCAAGAGCACTAACCTGGTCCTCTGTATTGCTAGCCCAGTGACATTATCACTATTCCACTACTTCCCCAGTTGTCAGCCAGTAGAAGTGGTGGCAGATTGTTGGCTCGGGCAGCTGCCTTCTCTTTCCGTCTCTCTCTCACTGTTTTCTCTGCGTAGCTGATCTTGTTGATTGGAAGGTATTGGTACCATTTTTGATGATGGATCACCATTTTGGTCACAATTGGGCATTTGCTTCCCATATGTTGATGTTAATAGAACAGATTTTCATGGAGGCTTTGGGATTACATTTGAAACATTTTCTTTGGCTCCTGTGTGAGCAGGTGCCTGGCATTAAAGACCTGCTACTCGACACAAACCCGACAGGACCAGACGACACGTGTCAGGTTCGGGTCAGGTCGGGTCACACTTCCGGGTCCGGCATTTGGCCTCAGATCGCGTCGGGCCAGATCGAACACGTTCTGTCACAACCTCAGCTAAGTGACTCCAATGTTACTTTACTTTTTGGACTTTAAAGGTGGTTTTGTTACAGTTATTTTAAGCTATTACAGGTAAGGAACGAAGTGAGAAACGGAAGGGTCGGGTCGGGCGCGGGGAAAAATGGAAGGACTCGGACCGGGTCGGGCTTGGGCTCAGTTGGGGTTCTGTCCGCCTCGGGTCGGACCTCATTTACAGATCCGAGCAGGCTTTACCTGGCATTGGTCTGAGTAAAGCACCTGTTTGGGCTCTTTTTTAAAAATTCATTCATGGGATGTGTGCGTCACAGGCCAGGCCAGCATTTATTGCCCATCCCTAATTGCCCTTGAGAACGTGGTGGTGAGCTGCCTTCTTGACCGCTGCAGTCCATTTGTGGTAGGTGCACCCACAGTGCTGTTAGGAAGAGAATTCCAGGATTTTGACCCAGCAGTTCCAAGTCAGGATGGTGTGTGACTTGGAGAGGAACTTGCAGGTGGTGGTGTTCCCATGCATTTGCTGCCCTTGTCCTTCTAGTTGGTAGAGGTCGCGGGTTTGGAAGGTGCTGTCTAAGGTGCCTTGGTGCATTGCTGCAGTGCATCTTGTAGATGGTACACACTGCTGCCACTGTGCGTTGGTGGTCGAGGGAGTGAATGTTTGTAGATGGGGGTGCCAATCAAGTGGGCATTGCCAGGGATGCGGTGCCTGCCTCTTCTGCGTCATTGGGGGCAGCCGTTCCACCCCCTCCATTTAAATGAGCCTGCACGTGAAATATCACGGGTGCTCAGGGGCGGCGCTTCCGTGGTCGTAAGGCTGCCGAGTTCAAGCCTCCGCAATGTTTGGCACGCTAATAAAATTCAGCTTTGGGACTCTGGAAGGTCCTGCTCTGCAATTAATGAGAAACGATTAAGAAATAACCTAGTTACGACTTTGCCAACAATTGAAAGCAATGCTATGCCCCTGTCATTGCTACAGTTCAACTTGTCTCCTTTCTTGAAGATTGGGATTCTCATGCCAATATGCTTATATTATCTTTAGCATTTAAAACTGTGAAATATGATGCATGGAAGTACAGAACAAACCTGTTTGGATCTAATTCCAGCCTGGATTAATACTGATGGAAAGAATTGGCTCTGATGTAACTTAATTGCTATTTAGTGAGTGTCCAATATGATCATATACAAATGTCCTCTGATTACATTTCTAGGAGCAGGGTGAATCCTTTAATCTAGACTATAATTGAAGCACAGACTCATAAAATACAGTGTAATCGATGCAATTTCATTGAAAACATGTGACAGCCAGGATAAAGTGGCATGGTTTGCATTATCTCAGCACCTGGTCTAATGACTGAACAAGTACAAGTACAATTCAAGGAAATACAATGTCACGCTATTCTCTTTAATGGCTGTTAGGTACCAGAAGTAATATGCTAGATGTTGCACAATTTTAAAAGGCTTGAGACTTGGATCATGGTAAGTTCAAGAGTGAGATGACAATTTAAGACATTCTTCAAGTTTCTCATGCAATGCAATCCTCTTAAATGAAAACTAATTTCAAAGAGAGCGCATTGGTTTTATCTAGGATTTAAACAAAAATTATTCAGGGACATGGGTGTCACTGGCAAAACCAGCATTTTTGTCATTCTCTGCTGTGTTTGGATCTTGTGGCGACCTCCAACTTTGCCACCATTTTTCTGCTCCCTGATTGATTCTGCATACCTCTTGGCTCTTCTTTCCCATGAAATACCTTCAGCTGTGTGGCCTCTGATACTCAGCCCTCCAAATAAGTTCTGGGCCCACTTGCCTCCATACCTATCTCTGAACTTGCCCATCAGTTTATGAATGCTTCAAGCTAGCTCCACCCTACCTCATAAAGTCATGAAATCATAGAGTCATTTATGGCACAGAAGGCAGAAATTCAGCCCATTGAGTCCATGCAGGCTCTCTACTGAGCAATCCAGTCAGTCTCACTCCTCCACTTGATCCCCATAGTCTTGCAAGTTTATTTCCTTCAAGTGCCCATCCAATTTCTTTTTGAAATCATTGATTATTTCTGCTTCCACCAGCCTCTTGGGCAGTGAGTTCCAGATTATTGCCACATGCTGTGTAAAAAAAGTTCTTCCTCATATTCCCCTGCATCGCTTGCCCAAAACCTTCAATCTGTGTCTCTTCGTCCTTGTAGCATCAGTTAATGGGAATACTTTTCCTTGTCTGACTCATCTAAGCCTGTCATAATCTTGTATACCTCTATCAAATCTTCCCTCAATATCCTTTGCTCTAAGGAAAACTGCCCCAGCTTATCCAACCTCACCTTGTAACTAAAATTCCCCATTCCTGGAACTATTCTTGTAAATCTCCTTTGCAATCTCTCAAGGACCTTCCTAAATTGTGGTGACCAAAACTGGATGCAATACTCTAGTTGGAGCCTAACCAGAGCTTTATAAAAGGTTCAGTATAACTTCTCTGCTTTTGTACTCAGTGTCCCCATTAATGAAGCCCAAGATCCCATATGCTTTACTAAGCACTCTCTTAATATGTTCTGCCACCTTTAAAGATCTATGCACATGCAGCCCCCAGGTCCCTCTGTTCCTGCACACCTTTTAGAACTGCACCATTAGTCCATATTGCCTCACCCTATCTCTTCTGCCAAAATACATCACCTCACACTTCTCTGCATTAAATTCCATCTGCCATGTGTCTGCCTATTCTGCAAGCCTATCTATGTCCTGTTGCAGGCAATTTGAATAATCTTCACTGTAGCTAACAGGAAGAAGAGTGTAGGGATAAATGGATCTTTGTCGGGTTGGCAAGCTGTGACTCGTGGAGTGCCACAGGAATCAGTACTGAGGCCTCAACTATTTACAATTTTATATCAATGTCTTGGATGAAGGAACCAAATGTATGGCAACTAAATTTGCCAATGAGAACAAGATAGGAAGGAAAGTAAGTTGTCAAGAGGAGGTTATGAGTCTACAAAATGAGATAGATAGGTTAAGGGAGTGGGCAAAAATTTGGCAGATGGAATATAATATGGGAAAATTTGTACTTGTCCACTTTGGCAGGAAGAATAGAAAAGCTGTATTCTATTTAAATGGAGAAGGATTGCAGAACTCGGTGCAGGAACCTCCTTAGTCATTGCAGCTCCTGGAGCTGGTGTCACTGGCCGAGGAGCTGAGGAGATGGTGTCCAAACTCAAAGCACACTGAGGGTAGCTCCCAGATGTGGAGGGCTGCCTCTCCTCCTCCCTTTCAAGGCTCACTTGAACCTCCTTGCTGATCATAGATGGGCGAGGACCTGAAGGACCTTGTCCCTCTCTTGCCATGCCACTGCTGTGTTGAACACATGGCCAAGATGATAGTGTGCAAGTCTGTATGCATCTCTGGGATCTGGCTCTCCAGGTGGGTTACCAACCTCTCGATGGAGGAAGCCATGTGCTCGCATGTCTGAGACATGGCAGCAGTCATAGCATGGATGGACTCCTCCATCATCTGTACATGACCTCACATTGCTCCTGGCAGCTCTCCCAGATTTCCCTTACCTCTTTCTGCAACTCCAGCATTTTCTGTGCTGCTAACACCAGAGACCCGTCATCAGCTTGGAGCTGGGTATGGGCCTGACCACCCACAATCTTCCAACTGTCAGTGGCCTTCCCATTCATGCCCTTTGTCAGCTTCTCGCCCTGAATCTGAGCCCGAGTGCATATCCATCAAGATGAGTGTATCTGTGCTGGTGGAGGGTGCAGGGGAATGGTGTGATCGCACACTCTCTGAGGATTCTTCCTTCTTGACCTCAGGGATTCCAGCAGCACCAGCAGACTATCTTCCCTCTGAGGTGCCACAACCTGCATGAGAAAATACAAACATTTGCGGGTTCTGCTGCATGGATCTACTGATGCCAACCATACGTGATGTGGTGGTGCTCTAGAAGGTCGGTGGTCACCAAATGACCACAATGGCTCCCCACTCTCTTGGGAGGATACTTCAGTCTCTCTGTCTACTATTGAACAGCTACCTCGGGACTCCACTAGTTCCAGGGCTGCCTTCTCTGCCGGGGTCAGTTCTTGGATGTTTGGGATCCCACCTCCAGTCTTAGTCCTTTCCTTAGTGTTGTGGGCCTTTTTCTCCTGTGAGCAGAAAGACGGACACTGTTAGTCTTCCCACAGAGATTAGCAGGACACTTGTTCTGGTGGCAGCCCTTTGACCCCTGTTGGGGGCTCCCGAATGCCTCCTCCTCACTCTGCTCCTAAGGGACGAGCGGAGGGCAAGCTAGGACAAAAGGTCAACTATCTTGGAGATGCGGCCATGCATCTGACATGATCTGCTGTTGCCTCAGCCTCTTGCCACCCCCCTGACCATGACACATTCCTTCCCATGTGGCCACATGCAAGGCCCAAAGATGAGAGGAAGATTTAGGGCACCTTAGCAGAGCGGAAGAAGTGATTGCCCCTCTTGAGACACTAAATCCAGTCTCTCGAGGGTGACCCCATGGCTGCTGCTGACCTCCTCTGTAATCTCCATTCAGGATTGCTTGGTCAGATGGGAAGGTCTCTTCCTGCTGTCCCTTGAGAAGAGGAGCTCCTACCTTTCCATTATAGCCTGGAGGATAATCCACAGGGAGGCATTGCTGAACTGTGGGGCCACCCGATGGCTTCCACCTGACATAGTCCCTCTTGGCTTCTGATCAATTCCTAGCCTTATGAGGCTTTGGTCCATAACACAGCAGCACAGAGACTCCAGGCAGGGGGCAGCAGCACAGGGACTCCAGGCAGAGGGGTCAGCAGTACAGCAGCACAGGGACTCGAGGAAGGCGGGGTCAGCAGCACAGGGACTCCAGACGGGGAGGGTGGGGGGGGGTGGTGGGGTGGGCAGCAGCACAGGGTCTCTAGGCTGGGTGGGTGCGGCGCAGCAGCACAAGGACTCCAGGCAGAGGTGTCAACAGCACAGGGACTCAAAGCGGTGGGGAGGGAGGGGTGGTCAGCAGCACAACAGAACAGGGACTCCAGGCAAGGGGATCAGCAGCAGAGGAGTACAGGAGTAAAGAAGTCTTGCTCCAATTGTATAGAGCCTTGTTGCAGCAAGACTTCCTTACTCCTGCATCTTGCAATAAAGGCCAGCATACCATTTGCCTTCCTAATTGCTTTCTGCACCTGCATGTTAGCTATGAGTGATTTATGAACAAGGGCACCCAGGTTCCTTTGGATACCAGCACTTCCCAATCTCTCACCGTTTTAGAAATACTCTGCATTTCCATTTTTCCTACAAAAGTGAATAACTTCACATTTTTCCACATTATATTCCATCTACCATGTTCTTGCTCACTCACTTACCCTGTTTAAATCCTCTTGAAGCCTCTTTGCATGCTCCTCACAACTCACATTCTCACCTAGTTTTGTGTTATCAGCAAAACTTGGAAATATTACATTTGGTCCCCACATCCAAATCATTGATATAAATTGTGAATAGTTGGGGCCCAAGCACTGATCCTTGCGATACCCCACTAGTCACAGCCTGCCAACATGAAAATGACACGTTTATTCCTACTCTCTATTTTCTGTCCGTGAACCAATTCTCAATCCATGAGAATATATTACTCCCAATTCCAAGAGCTCTAATTTTGCTTACTAACCTCTTGTGTGGGACCTTATCAAAAGCCTTCTGAAAATCCAAATACACCACATCCATCGGTTCCCCCTTATCTGTTGATAGTTACATCCTCAAAAAACTCCAACTGGTTTGTCAAACATGATTTCCCTCTCATAAATTCATGTTAATTCTGCCCAATCCTGCCATTATTTTCTAAGTGTCCAGTTACCACATCCTTTAAAATAGATTCGAACATTTTCCCTGCTACTGATGTCAGGCTAACAGGTCTGTAGTTCCCCCTTTTCTCTCTTCCTCCTTTCTTAAATAGTGGGGTTACATTTGCAACCTTTCAATATTCAGGAACTGCTCCAGATTCTATAGACTTTTGGAAGATGATCACCAAGGCATCCATTATCTCTACAGACACCTCTTTGAACACTTTGGGATGTAGATCATCAGGTCCAGGGGATTTATCAACTTTCAGTCCCATTAATTTCTCCAGTACTACTTTTTTACTAATGCATATCTCTTGCAGTTCCTTATGCTCGCTAATCCCTTGATTCTCTAGTATATCTGGGAGGTTTTTTGTATCTTCTGCCATGAAGACAGACACAAAGTATTTGTTTAGTTTCTCTGCCATTTCCAGATTGCCCATTATAAATTACCCTGTCTCTGCCTGTAATGGGCCAACATTTGTCTTTGCTGATCTTTTCCTTTTTACATACCTATAGGAGCTTTTACAGACTGTTTTAATGTTTCGCACTAGTTTACTTGCATATTCTATTTTCTCTTTCCTTATCATTTTTTTTGGTCGTCATTTGCTGAATTCTAAAATGCACCCAATCATCAGGCTTACTACTTTTTTTTGGCAACTTTGTGAGCCTCTTCCTTTGATCTAATACAATCTTTAACTTCTCTTGTTAGCCATGGTTGGATCCCTTTTCCTGCTGGGCTTTTGTGCTTCAAGGGAATGTAAATTTATTGCAAACCATGTATTAATTATTTAAATGTTAGTCATTGCATGTCTACTGTCATACCTTCTAATGTAGTTTCCCAATCTACCACAGCCAACTTACCCCTCATACGTTCGTAGTTTCCTTTGTTTAGATTTAAGACTCTAGTTTTGGATTGAACTATATCACTTTCAAACTTAAAGTAAAATTCTATCATATTATGGTTACTTTTCCCTAAAGTCTCCTTTACAGCAAGATTACTGATTAGCCCTTTCTCATTGCACAATACCAGATCTAAATTAACCCTTTCTTTAGTTGGTTCCTCAACATACTGTTCTAGAAAACCATCTCATATACATACCAGGAATTCGTCCTCCACAGCGTTGGTGCTAATTAGGTTTACCCAGTCTATATGTAGATTGAATTCCCCCATGAATACTGCATTACTCTTGTTACATGCACCTCCAATTTCCTGACATTTACTATGCCCAACATTACCACTACTGTTTGGTGGCCTATAAACAACTTCTACCAATGTTTGCTGCCCCTTGCTGTTTTGTAGCTCTACCCAAACTGATCCTACATCTTGATCTTCCGATCTAACATCTTCTCGCACTAATGTACTGATCTCATCCTTTATTAACAGCACTACTCAACCTCCTTTTCTTTTTGCCTATCCTTCCTAAATGTCGAATACCCTTGAACATTCAGTTCCCAGCCTTGGTCACCCTGCAGTCATATCTCCGTAATGGCAATTAGATCATACCTGTTTGCTTCTATTTGTGCTGTCAATTCACCTACCTTGTTGCTCAATCCTTGTGAAAACAAAATCCCATCCTATCACTGAGTCTACCCTCCATCATGTTGTGTGGCACTGCCATCATGCTAAATGGGATAGATTCAGAACAGATCTAGCAGCCTAAAACTGGACATTCATGAGGTGCTGTGGACCATCAGCAGCAGCAGAATTGTATTCAACCACAATCTGTAGCATCATGATCTGGCATATCCCCCACTCTACCATTGCCACCTAGCCAAGGGATTAACCCTGTTTCAATGAGAAAAGCAGGACAACATGCCAGGAGCAGCACCAGGCATACCTAAAAATGAGGTGTCAACCTGGTGAAGCTACAACACAGGACATTTGCTAAACAGCAAAAGCAGCATACTATAAACAGAACTAAGTGATCCCACAACCAATGGATCAGATCTAAGCTCTACAGTCCTGCCACATCCAGTCATGAATAGTGGTGGACAATTAAACAACTGACAGGAGGAGGAGGCTTCACAAATAGCCACATCCTCAATGATGGGGGAGACCAACTTATCAGTGCAAAAGACAACGCTGAAACATTTGCATCCATCTTCAGCCAGAAGTGCCGAGTGGATGATCCATCTCAGCCTTCTCCTGAGGCCCCAGCAACACAGATACCAGTTTTCAGCCACTTCAAATCAATCCACATGATATCAATAAACAGTTGAAGGCACTGGATACTGCAAAGGCTATGGATCCTGACAACATCCAGGCTGTAGTAGTGAAGACTTGGCATCTACCAGACAATGTGTAAAATTGCCCAGGTATGTCCTGTGCACAAAAAGCAGGACAAATCTAACCCGGCCAATTATCGCCCCATCAGTCTACTCTCAATTATTAGCAAAGTGATGGAAGGTGTCGGCGACAGTGCTATCAAGCGCCAATTAAGCAGCAATAACCTGCTCACTGACACTCAGTTTGGGTCCCGCCAGGGCCACTAGACTTCTGATCTCATTACAGCCTCGGTTAATACATGGACAAAAGAGCTGAACTCAAGAAGCGAGGTGAGAGTGATTTCCCTTAATATCAAGGCAGCATTTGACTGAGCGTGGCATTAAGGAGCCCTAGCCAAATTGAAGCCAATGGAAATCAAGGGGAAACATTCCACTAGCTGGTGTCAAACCTAGCACAAAAGAAGATAGTTGTAGTTTTTGGAGAACAATCATCTCAGCCCATCTATCAAAATTCTGGGGGTTACCATTGACCAGAAATTTAACTGCAGCAGCCACATAAGTACTGAGGCTACAAGAGCAGGTCAGAGGCTGGGAATTCTGTGGAAAGTAACTCACCTCCTGACTCCCCAAAGCCTGTCCACCATCGACAAGGCACAAGTTAGGAGTTTGATGGAATACTCTTCACTTGCCTGGATGAGTGCAGCTCCAACAACATTCAGGAAGCTCGACACCATCCAGGAGAAAGCAGCCCGCTTGATCGGCACCCCATCCACCACCTTAAACATTCACTCCCTCCACCACCAACGCACAGTGGAAGCCGTGTGCACCTTCTACAAGATGTACTGCAGCAACTCACCACTTAAATAGCACCTTCCAAACCCCTGACGTCTTCCACTTACAAGGGCAAGGGCAGCAGGCGCATGGGAACACCACCATTTGCAATTTCTCTTCCAAGCTACACACCATCCTGACTTGGAAATATATCACTGTTCCTTCACTGTTGCTGGATAAAAATCCTGGTACTCCCTCCCTAACAGCAGTGTGGGTATACCCACACCAGATGGATTGCAGCAGTTCAAGAAGGCAGCTCACCATCACCTGCTCAAGGTGGAGGCAGTGGCATGGTGGTAATATCGCTGGACTTGCAATCTAGAGGCCCGAGGCTAATGTTCTGGGGACACGGTTTCAAATCCCACCAGCGGATTCATTTAAACTCAATTAATCTGGCATTAACAAAACAACTAGTGTCAGTAATGGTGATCATGAATCCACGTCGTTAAAACCCCATCTGGTTCATGAATGTCCTTTAAGGAAGGGAATCTGCCAACCTTATGGGTCAGGCCTACATGTGACTTCAGACCCACAGCAATGTGCTTGACTCTCAAATGGCCTAGCAAGTCACTCAGCTGTACCAAACTGCTAGAAAAAAAGTCTAAAAGAAATGAAACCAGATGGACCAGCTGGCATCATGTAGGCACTGGAAAGGACAACTGCACATACCTTACCTTTCAGCCCTGAAAAGACCTCCTTACTAACATCTAGGGGCTTGTGCCAAAGTTGGGAGAGCTGTCCCACAGACTAGTCAAGCAACAGCTTGACATAGTCATACTTATGGAATCAGACCTTACAAACAATGTCCCAGACACCGCCATCACCATCCCTGGGTATATCCTGTCCCACCGGCAGGACAGACCCACCAGAGGAGTTGCCCTGAGTGTCCTCAACATTGACTCTGGACCCAATGAAGTCATGTGGTATCAGGTCAAACATGGGCACGGAAATCTCCTACTGCCCCCCTCAGCTGATAAATCAGTACTCCTCCATGTTAAACAGCAATTGGAAGAAGCACTGAGGGTGACAGAATGTACTCTGGGTGGGGGACTTCAATGTTCATCACAAAAGTGGCTCAGTAGTAGCACTACTGACCGAGCTGCCTGAGTCCTAAAGGACATAGCTGCTAGAATGGGTCAGCGGCAGGTGGTGAGGGTATCAACAAGAGAGAAAAACCTACTTGACCTTGTCCTCACTAATCTACCTGCTGCAGATGCATCTGTCGATGACAGTATTGGTAGGAGTGATCACCGCACAGTCCTGAGAAGACAAAGTCCCATCTTCACATTGAGGATACCCTCCATCAGGTTGTGTGGCACTATCACTGTGCTAAATGGGATAGATTTCAAACAGATCTAGCAACTCAAAACTGGACATCCATGAGGTGCTGTGGGCCATCAACAGCAGCAGAATTGTACTCAAACACAATCTGTAACCTCATGACCCAGCATATTTCCCCACTCTACTATTACCATCAAGCCAGGAGACCAACCCTAGTTCAATGAAGAGTGCAGGAGGTCATGCCAGGATCTGCACCAGGTATATCTAAAAGTGAGGTGTCAGCCTGGTGAAGCTACTACATGCATATGCCAAGCAGCGGAAGCAGCATGCAATAGACAGAGCTCAGCGATCCCACGGCCAACGGATCAGATCTAAACTCTGCAGTCCTGCCACCTCCAGTCGTGAATGGTGGTGGACAGTTAAACAACTAACAGGAGGAGGAGGCTCCACAAATATTCCAATCCTCAGTGATGGGGGAGCCCAGCACATCAGTGCAAAAGACAAGGCTGGAGTATTTGTCACAATCTTCAGCCAGAAGTGCTGAGTGGATGATCTGTCTCAGCCTCCTCCTGAAGTCCCCAGCATCACAGATGCCAATCTTCAGCCAATTCTAATCATTTCACATGATATCAAGAAACGGCTGAAGGCTATGGGTCCTGACAATATGCTGGCAGTAGTATTGAAGACTTGTGCTCCAGAATTGGCCACGCCCATAGCCATGCTGTTCCAGTACAGCTACAACACTGGCATCTACCCGCCAATGTGGAAAATTGCCCAGGTATGTCCTGTCCATAAAAACAGGACAAATCCAACCCGGCCAATTACCGCCCCATCAGTCGACTCTCGATCATCAGCAAAGTGATGGAAGGTGTTGTCAACAGTGCCATCAAGTGACACTTACTTAGCAATAACCTGCTCAGTGATGCTCAGTTTGGGTTCCGCCATGATCACTCAGCTCCTGACCTCATTACAGCCTTGGTCCAAACATGGACAAAAGAGCTGAACTCAAAAGGTGAGGTGAGAGTGACTGCCCTTGATATCAAGGCAGCATTTAACCAAATGTGGCATCAAGGAGCCCTCGCAAAACTGGAATGGGACTCAGGGGGAAAGCTCTCCAATAGTTGGGGGGACTCTTACCTAGCACAAAGGAAGATGGTTGTGGTTGTTGGAGGTCAATAATCTCTATCCCAGGATATCACTGCAGGAGTTCCTCAGGGTAGTTTCCTAGGCCCAACCATCTTCAGCTTGTTCATCAATGACCCTCCACCCATCATAAATTCAGAAGTGGGGATATTCACTGATGATTGCACAATTCGCAACTCCGTGTCCATATGCAGCAAGACCTGGAAATATTCTGGCTTGGGCTGATAAGTGGCAAATTACATTTGCACCTCATAAGTGCCAGGCAATGACATCTCCACCAAGACAGAACCCAATCATCTCCCCTTGACATTCAATGCATTACCATCGCTGAATCCCCTACAATCAACATCCTGGGCGTTATCACTGACCAAAAACTGAACTGAACTGGACCTGCCACATAAATACTGTGGCTACAAGAGCAGGTCAGAGGCTGGGAATTCTGTGTCAAGTAACACACTTCCTGATTCCCCTATAGCCTGCCACCATATACAAGGCACATGTCAGGAGTGTGATGCCATACTCTCCACTTGCCTGGTTGGTGCAGCTCCAACAGCACTCAGGAAGCTCAACACCATCCAGGACAAAGCAACCTGCTTGATTGGCAGACCAACCACCATCTTCAATATTCACTCCCTCTACCAGCAATGTACAGTGGCAGCATTGTGCACCATTTACAAGAATCACTGCAACAACTCACCAAGGCAGCTGCGACAGCACTTTCCAAACCACAAACTCTACCACGTGGAAGGACAAGGGCAGTAGGTACATAGGAACACCACCACCTGCAATTTCCCCTCTGTAGTATAATGACCTGAAAGGGTTAATGTTGGAGACAGTGGGAGCAACCCCTCCGACTGTATTGATGATGATGTAACAGTCACATGGTAATGGGCTTTGGAAGAAGACAAAGGATGCTAGCTAGAGAGGTTTGTGAAGAGTGTAAATAGAGGGCAGCACGGTGGCACAGTGGCTAGCACCGCAGCCTCACAGCTCCAGCGACCCAGGTTCAGTTCTGGGTACTGCCTGTGTGGAGTTTGCAAGTTCTCCCTGTGACCGCGTGGGTTTCCGCCGGGTGCTCCTGTTTCCTTTCACAGCTAAAGACTTGCAGGTTGATAGGTAAATTGGCCATTGTAAAATTGCTCCTAGTGCAGGTAGGTGGTTGGAGAATATGGGGTTAATGTAGGATTAGTATAAATGGGCTGTTGTTGGTCGGCACAGACTCGGTGGGCCGAAGGGCCTGTTTCAGTGCTGTATCTCTAAATAAAATAGATGTGTAAATAATGAAAGATTTATTAGTTGACCTTATCCAAATTCTGAGACTTTATCAACAATGCCTGAGCTAGGCTATTACTACAACAACAACACACAATATGGTGGCACCAGTTAAAATGACCAGAAAGTACTAAGAACACCTTTTCTGGTGAAGTAGCACCAGGAGAACAACAGATCTTGTCGGGGGACTGCAAAGAGCTCCAGAGCTGCTCTGCAGCTGAAGGAGACGAGGAAAGGTCAGTGAGTCAGCCGTGCAGGCATTCAGTCTGCACCACAGGAGCGTGGCGGTTTGCATCAAAACATCCAGGTTCAGCGATCAGGTTCCGCAACACGGTGCCAGGTGACGGTCCAGGATCTGGTAGGAGAATTTTTAAAGGGGACCTTTATTGCATAACGGCACACTGGGTTGAAAAAAGGGGAGCAAGTTTGATCTCCAGTGAAAAGGCGAATCGGGAGTTGGGTGGAGTCAGCAGCCGTTACTCAGCCAAACAGAGGAGAAAAAGCATGGGAACTCCCAGAACGCATGGGAAACCCCAGAAAGAGTGCGAACACCTCCTTTAAAGCCAAAAAGATTTAAAAAGAAAGATTTAACAAAGCCAAGGAGAACAAAATGGATTCAAAATTTAGAATGCCTGAAAGTTTCCACAATCAGGAAGGATCCAATCAGGTACAAAATCAGTCTTTACAAAGAAAAAGATTCCTCTGATTTAGGGCAGCTTCCCAGATGCATTCTAAATCAGAAACAGAACAACAAATACCCTCTTATACTCTATAGGTGCAATTGCAGATGATATGATCATGAGGCAAGGAATAAATGAGGCTTCTGATAAATTTGAGGATGAGCTACAAGCCTTCGGCAAATATTTCAATTTACGCAGGAAAAATATCTGGAAAGAGCAAAATTTAACAAGCGAATCCAGAGGACAGGCAAATCTGTAGATTCTTTTATAAATGATCTGTACAGATTGGCTGAGGGATGTTACTATGGAGAATTGAAGGCGGAATCTGATAAGGGACCAAATAGTTGTGGGAATAGCTAATGAGTCTTTATCAGATCTCTTACAGTCAAAAGATGACCTTACACTTGAGAAGGCAATTCAGATCGTACGACAGGTGGAAGTTCAAGACAAAATAGCCATTCTGCGGGCTGAAGAGAATCCGTGGATTAGAACAAATCCAATGACTGTACAGTTCTTGAAGCTAAAGATGGAGAGGCAATCTATAAAGAAGATGATACTCACAGGTGAGAAGGTGCATGACACTGGGAAACCATGCCAGCGCTGTGGAGCCAGGAAGACCCATAGACAGAATAAGTGTCCTGTTGGTAAAGCTGAATGTTTCAACTGTAAAAAGACAGGCCATTACGGGAAAATGTACCAGCGCAAGACCTCTCCACTCAAAGTCGCAAAACAGAAGATCTTCACACAAAGAGCAGTGAACGAAATGCATCAACTTCCGGCAGAAAAGGAACCAGGAGATTTACTTGGAGAAATTAATAACCCAAATCAAGGATTTTGGACAGACGACATTTATATTAATGGATACCTAACGAATCTCAAATTAAACACAGGTGCTAATGTCACAGTTCTGTCAGACCCAAGAGCCATGGTTGATGAGACATTGCCTACAACTGGCAAACATACAGTTGCATGGTCCAGGTGGGACCCAACTGCAAATGAAGGGTAAGCTTCAAGCAACTCTCCAAAAGAGGAAGATAAATTATGGAAACCCTATACTTCTTGTAAAACCAAGTGTTTTCCCTCCTATGCAGGATCAGTGCTTGGGCCACAGCTGTTCACAATCTATATGAATGATTTGGATATGGGAACCAATTGTAATATTCCCAAATTTGCTGATAACACAAAACTAGGAAGGAATGTAAGTTGTGAGGAGGATGCAAGGAGGCTTCAAGGGGATTTAGACAGGCTAAGTGAATGGGCAAGAACATGGCAGATGGAATATAATGTGAATAAGTGTGAAGTGATCCACTTTGGTAGAAAAAACAGAAAGGCAGAGTATTTCTTAAATGGTGAGAGATTGGGAAGTGCTGATGTCCAAAGAGACCGGGGTGTCCTTATTCATGAGTCACTAAAAGCTGGTTATGCAGGTGCAGTGAGCAAATAAGAAGGCAAATGGTATGTTGGCCTTCATTGCAAGGGGATTTGAGTACAGGAGTAACGATGTATTGCTACAATTGTATAAAGCTTTGGTGAGACTGCACCTGGAGTATTGTGTACAGTTTTGGTCACCTTATCTAAGGAAGGATATACTTGCTATAGAGGGAGTGCAACGGAGGTTCACAAGATTAATCCCTGGGATGGTGGGATTGTCTTATGAGTAAAGATAGCAGAAAGTGAGCCTGTATTCTCTAGAGTTTTGAAGATTGAGAGGTGATCTCATTGAAACTTACAAAATTCTTACAGGGCGTGACAGGGACAATGTGGATAGGATGTTTCCTCTGGCTGGTGAGTATAGAACCAGGGGACACAGTCTCAGAATAAGGGGCAGGCCGTTTAAGACTGAGATGAGGAGGAATTTCACCACTTAGAGGGTGGCGAATCTGTGGAATTCTCTACTCCAGAGGGCTGTGGAAACTCAATCATTGAGCATGTTCAAGACTGAAATTCATATATTTCTGGATACTAATGACATCAAGGGACATGGGGATAGAGGGGAAATGACGTAGAGGTAGATGATAAACCATGATCTGTTTGAATGGTGGAGCAGGCTAGATGGGCAGAATGTCCTACTTCTGCTTATATTTCCTATGATCCTACAATCCGATGATCCTCTGACAGACCACTAAGTAGCTTTACACCCAGAAAGATACCCCACCCATTGATGAACAAAGTTCAAAACCAGTTGGAAGAGATGACCAGGATGGGAGTCATTTCTCTTGTTATGACACTAATGGAGTGGTGTTCGGCTATGGTTCTAGTCCCAAAACAAACTGGTACTCTTTGTATCTGTGTGAATTTAACGCAGCTTAACAAAGCAGTGGCGAGGGAAATTCACCCAATGCCCACAGTGGATGACAGATTAGCAAAATTGCCTCAGAGCATCATGTTTACCAAACTCAATAACAATAGTGGATTTTAGTAGGTTCCCTTAGATGAGACCTCAAGATTACTAACCACATTTGTAACACCACTCGGGAGGTTTTGTTTCAATCGGTTACCATTTGGGATAACTTCCGCACCAGAGATCTTCCAAAGGTCTATGTTTAATACTTTGAAAGGGCTAGAGGGAGTTATTTGTCACATGGACAACAAACCGATACATGGGCGATCAGTAGAGGAACATGACCAAAGAGTTCGACCAGTTCTACAACGACTTCAAGAAGCAGTGCTAACATTGAACGAGAAGTGCCGAATTCTCCAAAACCTCAATTCATTTTTTGGGACACATAGTAAACAGTAAAGGTATAATGGCAGACCCACAGAAGACACGTGCCTTGACAGAATTTCCTAATCCTACTTCCATCCAGAAGCTCCAAAGATTCCTTGGAATGGTGAATCAGTTCACCAAATTTCTACCTCATTTAGTGCAGGTAACAGAACCACTAAGACAACTTCTCAAAAAAGATCAAGCATGATGTTGGAGATCACATCAAGAACAAGAATTCTGGAAGATTAAAGAAATGCTCATATTCCCGGGCATCTTGGCACACTATAACCCTCACTACCAACAACAATAGCTGCAAATGCCTCCTCCAGGGGGTTATGGGCAGTCCTTTTCCAGGAGCAACCTTGATGGTTCTCGCAGACAAATATACTACGAATCTAGAGTTTTGTCTGACACAGAGATAAGGTATGCAGTAATTGAAAAAGAAGCACTTGCCTTCACATGGGCATGTGAGAAATTTTCTGATTATATTGTTGGATTGAGGGTCATCATCGAGCTGACCATAAACGTTTGTTATCGTTGTTGGATGAAAAGGAGATCACAAAACTGCCTCCAAGAATCCAAAGATTTTGGTGAGATATACATATGAGACCGTATACGTCCAAAGAAAGATACAAACATCCACTGATGTGCTATCAAGAGCGATAGTAGACCATACGACACAACAAGATGTGAATTTTGTGGATGAGATAGAGTCATGTTCGCAGCATACTGCACAACACTGGCCGGCAAGCATACAGAAATTGCAAGAAATTCGCTATGCCCAAAAAAACGATGGAGAATGTATTTGTATAAGACAGCATTGCACATGAGGGTGGCCAAAAATATGTCCTCGTGGGAAGACGATGAAAACTTTCTATGAATATAGAAAATATTTCATAATCATCGACAATTTGCTAGTTTATAATGCAGACTAGTCATTCCCAGTTCACTTAAATCGGATATCTTGGAGGGTCTCCATCAAGGCCATATGGGACAACGAAGTGCAGAGCAAGGGCACATTCATCAGTGTGGTGGTCAGAAATATCCAAAGACATCAAGAATGTAATCCAGAACTGCCAGATCTGTGCAATACAAAGACCAGAACAGTGTGAACATCTGCTAACTACTCAATTTCTGAGCAGACCTCGGCAACCTATAGGTCTGGATTTATTCATGTTCAATGGAAAGTCCTACATAATCATCATTGATTACTTCTCAAGGTGGACGTGAGAAGGTTACATTCAACAACAACAGAAGCAGTTACAAGAATTCAACAAGACATCTTTGTAACAAATGATATCCCTGACAAAGTATTGTCAAACAACGTACCACAGTTTGTGAATAAATATTTCACACAGTTTGCGACAAGAATGGGATTTCAAAATCTCACATGTTCAGCACGTTATCCGCAGTCGAATGGTTAAGCAGAAAGTGTTGTAAGAACTGTAAAGTCCTTATTGAAGAAGAATGGAGACCTTCTAACCTCACTTCTAATTTATCGGTCTACACCATTGATGTGTGGCCTATCACTGGCGGAGTTAATGATGAGCAGAAAGATAAGAAAGCAAATTCCTGCGCTGCCGAAAAAAATTGCTTCCAGCATTGCATGTCCGGGACCGCAACAGAGTGAGAGACCGGAAAAACTCTTATAGAAAGTAACAGACTCAAAATTACAACAAAAGATTTCGAGCCAGAGATTTACGAAAATTGAATGAAAGCCAAAGAGAAAGGGAAGGTACTGTAATCCACAGAGATGAAAACTACCAGAGATCATATGTGGTACACACAACAGAAGGAAACATACGTAGAAATAGGAGAAACATTATTCCTATTCTCCAGAAGCAATAGTCAACCATTTATTTGGAAGGCCCAGGTGCAGATGAAAAACCCAAAGCAGATAGAATACGACAATCCTTAGTAGAAATCAACCAGTGATCAGGACTCATAAGGAAGACTACTGATCATCCCAATCAGACTAGAACAAGATCAGGGAGAGTCATGAAATGTCCGAACAGACTAAATCTGTGAAGTCAGAGACTTGGGGGGAGAAAGGGTAGTAGGTAACGTCAAGAATGTATTTATGTTTAAGAAAATGTATGGATAAAGGCTTGGGGGAAGATGTAGTATAAGGACCTGCAAAGGATAATGTTGGAGACAGTGAGAGCAACTCCTCTCACTGTAGTGATGAAGCTGTAATAGTCCTATGGTAATGGGCTTTGGAAGAAGAGAGTAGTAGCATGAAGGATGCTAACTCGAGAGGCTTGAGGAGAGTGTAAATAAAGATGTGTAAATAATAAGTTATTTGTTACATATCCAGACTCCAAGACTTTAGCAATAACACCCTAGCTACGCTACTACTTCAACAACAACAAACAGCCTCCAAGCCGCATACCATCCTGACTTGGAACAAAATTGCTGTTACTTCACTGTTGCTGGGTCAAATTCATGGAACTCCCTTCCGAACAGCACTGTTGGTATACCTACACCACATGGATTGCAGCGGTTCAAGAAGACAAGAAAATAAGGCTGAAGCATTTGTACCAATCTTCAGCCAGAAGTGCCGAGTTGATGATCCATCTCGGCCTCCTCCTGAAGTCCCAAGCATCACAGATGCCAGACTTCAGCCAATTCGATTCACTCCTCGTGATATCAAGAAACGACTGAAGGCACTGGATACTGCAAGGGCTATGGGCCCTGACAATGTTCCGGCAATAGTACTGAAGACCTGTGCTCCAGAACTTGCCGCACCCCGAGCCAAGCTGTTCCAGTACAGCTACAACACTGGCATCTACCCTGCAATGTGGAAAATTGCCCAGGTATGTCCTGTACACAAAAAGCAGGACAAGTCCAAGCCGGCCAATTACCGCCCCATCAGCCTCCTCTCAATCATCAGTAAAGTGATGGAAGGTGTCATCAACAGTGCCATCAAGCGGCACCTGCTTAGCAATCACCTGCTCAGTGACGCTCAGTTTGGATTCCGCCAGGGCCACTCAGCTCCTGACCTTATTACAGCCTTGGTTCAAACATGGACAAAAGAGCTGAGCTCAAGAGGTGAGGTGATAGTGACTGCCCTTGACATCAAGGGCAGCATTTGACTGAGTATGGCATCAAAGAGCCCTAGCAAAACTGAGGTCAATGGAAATCAGGGGGAAAACCCTCCACTGGCTGGAGTCATACCTAGTGCAAAGGAAGATGGTTGTGGTTGTTGGAGGTCAATCATCTGAGCTCCAGGACAACACTACAGGAGTTCCTCAGGGTAGTGTCCTATGCCCAACCATCTTCAGCTGCTTCATCAATGACCTTCCTTCAGTCATAAGGTCAGAAGTGGGGATGTTCGCTGATGATTGCATAATGTTCAGCACCATTCGTGACTCCTCAGATACTGAAGCAGTCTGAGAGAATCTAACCATCTCCCCTTGACATTCAATGGCATTACTATCGCTAAATCCACCACTATCAACATCCTAGGGGCTACCATTGACCAGAAACTGAACTGGAATAGCCATATAAATACCGTGGCTGCAAGAGCAGGTCAGAGGCTAGGAATCCTGCGGCGAGTAACTCACCTCCTGACTCCCCAAAGCCTATCCACCATCTACAAGGCACAAGTCAGGAGTGTGATGGAATACTGTCCACTTGCCTGGATGGGTGCAGCTCCAACAACACTCAAGAAGCTCGATACCATCCAGAACAAAGCAGCCCACTTGATTGGCACCCCATCTACAAACATTCACTCCCTCCACCACCGATGCACAGTGGCAGCAGTATGTACCATCTACAAGATGCACTGCAACAACGCACCAAGGCTCCTTAGACAGCACCTTCCAAACCCATGACCTCTACCAACTCGAAGGACAAGGGCAGCAAATGCATGAGAACATCATCACCTGCAAGTTCCCCTCCAAATCACACACCATCCTGACTTGGAACTATATCACCGTTCCTTCACTGTTGCTGGGTCAAAATCCTGGAACTCCCTTCCTAACAGCACTGTGGGTGTACCTACCCCACATGGACTGCAGCGGTTCAAGAAGGCAGCTCACCACCACCTTCTCAAGGGCAATTAAGAATGGGTAATAAATGCTGGCCTAGCCAGTGACGCCCACATCCCATGAATGAATTAAAAAAAACACCTTCTCAAGGGCAATTAGGGATGGGCAACAAATGCTGGCCTAGCCAGCGAACCCACAACCCATGGAATGAATAATAAAAAAATAAGTTGGACCCATCGTCAGAAGGATATCTACAATTAAAAATTGCTAACACCCTCTGGACTCTCTCCCTTCTGGTTGCCAACTCCTGTTGTACCTATTTGAGGGGCTGAGACTGATACTGGTTACCATTCTGCTTGACCCCATGGCTGCATCACCACAGGTTTCATTTGATTGACGTGGAACCATTTTACCTTCTTGGGTAGTTGTATTGCATATACCATTGGGCTCACCTTTTCCACAACATTATATGATCCCTTGTACCGCACGGTCAAGCACTCCCAATTGAACATAATTCCTTACCATCACCTGATCCGCTGTGCCCCATTCATGTGGTTTGTGTGGTTCTAGATTAGTTTTGTTAGCGCAATGTTTTCTGCCAATATTCCCTGCAGCTTGCCTATAGAGTTCCACTAACTGTTCCTTCCAGTCACTCGCAAATCTGTCTTGAGTTACTTCCTCCTCCTATCTTTTAGACAGAACAGGTACCAATAAGTATATAGGTGTTCTCATAGATCTCCCTGTCATCAACTCATGAGGTGACTACTCTGTTGTACTTACCCTCATATTCATCAAGACCAGTGGTAACTCTTCTTTCCATTTCTTCTCTTGTTCATCTAGTTCTTTCCTAAGTCTTTCTTTTCGGGTTCAATTCATGTGCTCTACAATTCATCAGGACTGTGGATTAGGCCATTTCCCTTCAATACCCAGCAGTTTCAAAGTCGCTTGCATGACTTGTCCAGTAAGTGGTCTGATTCCACAATCCGTGGTAATCTCTATCTAGAGAATATCCCCTTCAACAGGATTTTCACTGTAGTTAGGGCAGTAGTTGCCTTACATGGAAACACCTCAACCCATTTGGTGAAGTTATCTACCAGAATTAAACAGTACTTATACCTTCCGCTGAAAGTTGGGAGAGGTCCTAAAAATCTATCTGCATGCCTTCTGTCCTTCCGATGGGTCCTAAAGGTGCCTTTCTCCTCTGTGGAACTGGATTATTGGCCACACAAATCAATTGTAACTAAAGTCCTCCACACCCACTCTCTGTTGAGGCCACTATCGCACTGTATTTGTTGCATATAGTGTTTAAAGTGTCGAGCTTTATTTACAGAACTCTTGGAGAGTTTGTAGGTCTAAATAATAACTTGTTTATTGTATTTACATAACTATTTACACTCTCCTTAAGCGTGTCTTGCTAGCATCTCTCATGATGCTTCTTGTTTCTTGCAAGCCGATTACCCTTGTGGATATTACATCATCACCACTACTACAGTGGGAAGGGTTGCTCTCAGCATCTCAAACACTAACCCTTTCAGATCCTTACATACTGCATCTCCCCCCAAGTCTTTGTCCATATATAGTTTTGATATATATGTACATTTATTCATTTTGACATTGCATACTACTACTTCTCCCCCCAATTCTCTGACATCACAGACTCAATCTGTCAGGAGGCTTCAAGACTCTCTCTGACCATGTTCTTGTCAAACTTGGAAGATCAGTAGTCTTTCTTGGAAGTGTTGTTCTAAGACTTGGATGTCCTTGACTAAGGTTCGTAGTATCTTGTTTTACCTGGGTTTTAAGATCACCATCTGGTTCACCAGCTGATTGTTGTTTCTGAGGATTAGGGATAACGTTTCTCCTATTTCGTCTTATTGTACCTTCTGAAGTATGTATTAAATAAGATCTCTGGTGATTTTCATTTCTCCGGATGGCTGCACCTTCTCTTCCTAGGTCTCATATCCATACTTTTTCTTCTTCCTTCATCCTGGATACGTTTCTTGTACAAAATCTCTTATTGTAATTGTGAGCCTGTTGTTTCCTGTAAGACTTCTCTCTGTCTTGAACTCTCTGGACATCTTGCCTTGGAAGTAGTTTCATGGGTGGAATAGAAAAATTGAGCTTTTAGCTTCCTTCCCAATATTATGACTGGGTGAGGAAGGGGTCTCAGGCTCCCCTCTGGCCTCTTTCCTCGTTTGGCCGTAACAGGGTTTAACTTTTAAAACACAATGTTTTTAGCTTCACCTCAGTGAGTCCTTGATCACTGCCCTCTAATTGTAATTGTAAACAAACCAATCATACAGGCTTTCTTAGGTTTAAACAAGAGAGATGTAAGTTTATTAACCTTCACACTCTAACTCTGTTAGAGTTACTAAAAATACAGTAGCATGCATACATGATAAACACACACACAAATAGATACAGACAGGGAGAAAGAATAATGCTGTGGGGGGAGGTGGGAGTTGCAGTTGAAGTAGTAAATGGAATTCAGTTCCTGTTTTTAGTTTGGATGTAAAGTCCTTTATTGAAATTAAGTCTTGCAGTTCTCATTGGGGCCCAGTGCACACTTTCAAACTTGTTTCCCTGGTACCAGAGGCTGCAGTAGTGGTGGTGGGGGGTCCTCTGTCTTGAGACCAGAGAAAGAGAGAGAAAACACAGCAGGAGCAGAGCTTTAAAAAGTGCTCCAAAAGGAACAGAGTCGGAGACCAGAGAGAGAGAGAGAAAACAGAAGCGGCAATGGCGACAGTGGGAACAGTGGACCTGCTTGACCAACAAAAATCAAAGTGTAATGTCACAGGAGAGCTGGTAAGTGATTGGTGGGACTTTCTTCCGTGTCTCTTCTTTGCTTTGGTCTCCTGATTTAAATCAGGAGACGTCATTACAGGTTAAGACTACCCTTAAATAATTATTTTTTTTAAATACTGAGATCAAATTAATTAATTAAATAGAATAGAGTTGGCTGGGCAGGCAATGTGTTGAAGCTGTAGTAGATGGGAGCTGGTGGACGAGGTGCGATCCACGATGACCTCATCTGCAGCAATTGTTGGCTGCTCGAGAACCTTCGGTTCAGAGTTGATGAGCTGGAGTCTGAGATGCAGATACTGCAATACATCAGGGAGGGGGAGAGTTACCTGGACACTGTGTTTCAGGAGACAGTCGTACCCCTTAAATTGATTACATCAAATTTGGACTGTGGTCAAGGACAGGAGGGAGTGACTGCAAGTGAGGCAAGTATGGGGATCCAGAATTTAGCTTTGGAGGAGCATCAGTCAGTGCCCTTATCCAATAGGTACGAGGTTCTTGCTCCCAGTGCAGACGAGGGAACAGACTGCAGTGAGGCTGAGCGAACTGACCACAGCACCGTGGTTCAGAGTGCCATTCAAGTGGGGGGAGAAAAGACAAATGTAGTAGTACTAGGGGATAGCATAGTCAGGAGAATAGATACTGTTCTCTGCAGCAAAGATTGAGAGTCCTGGAGGCTCTGTTGCCTACCTGGTGCCAAGGGTAAGGACATCTGTTCTGGGCTAGAGAGGAAATTGGAGTGGGAGGGTGAGGATCCAGTTGTCATGGTCCACATAGGGGCCAATGACATAGGTAGGACTAGGAAAGGGGTTCTGCTGAGGGATTATGAGCAGATCGGGGATAAATTAAAAAGCAGAACCACCAAGGTAATAATCTCTGGTTTACTACTTGAGCCGCATGCAAATTTGCGTGGGGTAAATAAGGTTAGAGAGGTAAATGCGTGGCTCAAAGATTTGTGCGGGAGAAATGGGTTCCGATTCATGGGACACTGGCGCCAGTACTGGGGAAAGAGAGAGCTGTTCCGTTGGGATGGGCTTCACTTGAATCATGCTGGGACCAGTGTCCCAGCAAATCGTACAACGAGGGTTGTAGATAAGGCTTTAAACTAAATAGTCAGGGGGAGGATTCAATTGATGAAAGTTTAAAAAGTCGGAAAGTAATGAGAGAGCTGAGGTCCAGGGTAGCGAAGGGGCATACATTAATCAGAGTGTGACAGGAAGGGACAGAGAATACAAGCATAGGAGTACAGCAGAAATAAGAACCAGTGTAGGTAAAATAGTAAAAATTCAAAGCTTAAGGCTCTTTATCTGAATGCATCGAGCATTTGTAACAAGATAAATGAGATGACGGCACAGATAGAAATAAATGAATATGATTTGAAAGCTATCACAGAGACGTGGTTGCAGGATGAGCAGGACTGGAAACTCAATGTTCAAGAGTATTCAACATTCCAGAAGAATAGGCAGAAAAGAAAAGGAGGTGGGGTAGCTTTGTTAATAAAAGAAGGGATCAGTGCAGTTGTGTGTAATGATATAGGTGTAATAGATCGTGATGTAGAATCAGTTTGGGTGGAAATAAGGAATAGCAAGGGAAAGAAATCACGGGTGGGTGTGGTCTGTAGGTCCCCGAGGAGTTGCCTCTCTGTTGGACAAAGTACTAATCTGGAAATAATGGAGGCGTGAAAGAAGGGCACTACAATTTTCATGGGTGATTTTAATCTGCATATAGACTGGACAAATCAAATTGGCAAGGGTAACATGGAAGACAAATTTGTAGAGTGCATCAGGGATTGTTTCTTCGAACAATATGTTGCAGAACCTACCCGGCTATCTTAGATTTGGTAATGTGTAATGAGGTAGGATTAATAAGAGACCTCATAATTGAGGATCCTCTGGGGGAAGCAATCGTAGCATGGTAGAATTTCAAATTCAGTTTGAGGGTGAGCAACTCGGGACTCAAACCAATGTCTTCAACTGTAACAAGGGCAATTAGAGAGATATGAAGAAAGAATTGTCCAAAGCAAGCTGGGAAAATAGACTAAAGGGAAAGTCAGTAGATGAGCAGTGGCAGACTTTTAAGCAGATATTTCATAACACTCAGCAAACATTTATTCCGGTCAGAAGGAAGGACTCGATGAGAACAATGAACCACCCGTGGATAACAAAGGAAGTTAAGGAGAGTATCAAATCAAAAGCAAAGGCATACAAAGCAGTGAATGCTAGTGGTAGGCCAAAGGATTGGGAATTTTTTAGAAACCAGCAGCAGATGACTAAAAAACTAATAAAGAGGGAGAAAATTAATTATGAGAGTAAATTGGCAAGAAATATAAAAACAAACAGTAAGAGTTTCTACGGGTGTATAAAAAGGAAAAGAGTAGCTAAAGTAAGTGTGGGACCCTTAGAGGATGAGACTGGGGAATTAATAACAGGGAACAGGGAAATGGCAGGTAATTTAAACCAATATTTTGCAACAGACTTCATGGTGGAGGACACTACATCCGAACAATAATAGATGAGCAAGGTGTAGATGGGAGGGAGGAACTTGTAACAATCTCTATCATGAGGGAAAAGATGCTGGACAAACTGATGGGACTTAAGGCAGACAAGTCGCCAGGACCTGATGGCCTGCATCCAAGGGTTTTAAAAGAAGCGGCTGCAGAGATAGTGGAGGCATTGGTCAGAATATACTAAAACTCACTGGATTTCAGTAGGGTACCAGCAGATTGGAAAACCGCTAATGTGATGCCCCTATTCAAGAAAGGAGAAGACAGAAAGCAGGAAACTATAAACCAGTTAGCTTAACATCTGTCATTGGGAAAATGCTAGAGTCCATTGTTAAGGAAGAAATAGCAGGACATTCAGAAAAACATAATGCAATCAAACAGAGTCAACATGGTTTTATGAAAAAGAAACCATGCTTGACAGATTTGTTAGAGTTCTTTGAGGATATAAGAAGCAGGGTAGATAAAGGGGAACCGGTAGATGTAGTGTATTTGGATTTTCAGAAGGCGTTCGATAAGGTGCCACATAAAAGGTTATTGCACAAAATAAGAGCTCAGGGTATTGGGGGTAATGTGTTGGCATGGATTGAGGATTGGCGAACACACAGAAGGCAGAGAGTCAAGATCAATGGGTCTTTTTCAGGTTTATACTATCTATATCGATGACTTGGAGGAAGGGACAGAGTGTAGTGTATCTAGATTTGCTGACGATACAAAAATAGGTGGGAAAGAATGTTGTGATGAGGACACAAAGAATCTGCAAAGGGATATCGATAGGTTTAGTGAGTGGGCAAATCTTGGCAGATGGTGTTCAATGGGGGAAAGTGTGAGGTCATCCACTTTGGTAGGAAGAATAAAAAGGCAGATTATTATTTAGATGGAGAAAGACTACAAAATACTGCAGTATAGAGGGATCTGGGTGTTCTTGTACAGGAAACACAAAAAGTTAGCATGCAGGTGCAGCAGGTAATTAGGAAGGCAAATGGAATTTTGGCCTTTATTGCGAGGGGGTTGGAGTTTAAAAATAGGGAAGTCTTGTTACAACTGTACAGGGTGTTGGTGAGGCCACACCTGGAGTACTGCAGACAGTTTTGCCCCATATTTAAGGATATACGAGCATTGGAGGCAGTTCAGAAAAGGTTCACGAGGCTGACTCCTGGGATGAAGGGTTGTCTTATCAAGAACGGATAAACAGGTTAGGCCTCTATTCAATGGATTTTGGAAGAATAAGAGGTGATCTTATTGAAACATATAAGATTCTAAGGGGGCTTGACAGGGTAGATGTTGAGAATATGTTTCCATTGGTGGGGAAATCTCGAACTCGGGACATAGTTACAGAATAAGGGGTCACATTTAAAACTGAGAAGCAAAGGGATTTCTTCTCTCAGAGGGTGGTGAATCTCTGGAATTCTCTACCTCAGAGAGTTGTGGAGGTTAGGTCACTAAATGTATTTCAGGAGGAGATAGAGAGATTTTTGAATTCACGTGGAGTCAATAGTTATGTGGAGCAGGCCCGAAAGAGGAGTTGAGGCCTGGGACAGATCAGCCACAATCTTATTGAATTGTGCACCAGGCTTGAGAGGCTGAATGGCCTACTTGTGCTTCTATTTCTTATGTTCTTCAGGCTTACGTTGCTTCCCTAGGTCCCTGGAACTTTGCTGGAGAGAGAGAGACAGCGAGAGAACAGTGTTTTAGATTAGATTAGAACATTACAGCGCAGTACAGGCCCTTCGGCCCTCGATGTTGCGCCGAGCTGTGAAACCATCTGACCTACACTATTCCATTTTCATCCATGTGTCTATCCAATGTCCACTTAAATGCCCTTAAAGTTGGCGAATCTACTACTGCTGCAGGCAGGGCATTCCACGCCCTTACTACTCTCTGAGTAAAGAAACTACCTCTCACATCTGTCCTATATCTATCACCCCTCAACTTGAAGCTATGTCCCCTCGTGTTTGCCATCACCATCCGAGGAAAAAGACGCTCACTATCCACCCTATCTAACCCTCTGATTATCTTATATGTCTCTATTAAGTCACCTCTCCTCCTCCTTCTCTCCAACGAAAACAACCTCAAGTCCCTCAGCCTTTCCTCGTAAGACCTTCCCTCCATACCAGGCAACATCCTAGTAAATCTCCTCTGCACCCTTTCCATAGCTTCCACATCCTTTCTATAATGCGGTGACCAGAACTGCACGCAATACTCCAGGTGCGGACTCACCAGAGTTTTGTACAGCTGCAGCATGACCTCGTGGCTCCGAAACTCGACCCCCCTACTAATAAAAGCTAACACACCATATGCCTTCTTAACAGCCCTATTAAACTGGTTAGCAACCTTCAGGGATTTATGCACCTGGACACCAAGATCTACACTACCAAGAATCTTCCCATTAGCCCAGTACTCTGCATTCCTGTTACTCCTTCCAAAGTTAATCACCTCACACTTTTCCGCATTAAACTCCATTTGCCATCTCTCAGCCCAGCTCTGCAGCCTATCTATGTCTCTCTGTACCCGACAACATCCTTCGGCACTATCCACAACTCCACCGACCTTAGTGTCATCTGCAAATTTACTAACTCACCCTTCTACACCCTCTTCCAGGTCATTTATAAAAATGACAAACAGCAATGGCCCCAAAACAGATCCTTGCGGTACACCACTAGTAAACTCCAGGATGAACATTTGCCATCAACCACCACCCTCTATCTTCTTTCAGCTAGCCAATTTCTGATCCAAAGCTCTAAATCACCTTCAACCCATACTTCCGTATTTTCTGCAATAGCCTACCGTGGGGAACCTTATCAAACGCCTTACTGAAATCCATATACACCACATCCACTGCTTTACCCTCATCCACCTGTTTGGTCACCTTCTCGAAAAACTCAATAAGGTTTGTGAGGCACGACCTACCCGTCACAAAACCGTGCTGACTATCTCTAATGTACTTATTCTTTTCAAGATGATTATAAATCCTGTCTCTTACAACCTTTTCCAACATTTTACCCACAACCGAAGTAAGGCTCACAGGTCTATAATTACCAGGGCTGTCTCTACTCCCCTTCTTGAACAAGGGGACAACATTTGCAATCCTCCAGTCTTCCGGCACTATTCCTGTCGACAATGACGACATAAAGATCAAGGACAAAGGCTCTGCAATCTCCTCCCTAGCTTCCCAGAGAATCCTAGGATAAATCCCATCTGGCCCAGGGGACTTATCTATTTTCACACTTTCCAAAATTGCTAACACCTCCTCCTTGTGAACCTCAATCCCATCTAGCCTCGTAGCCTGAATCTCAGTATTCTCAACAACATTTTCTTTCTCTACTGTAAATACTGACGCAAAATATTCATTTAACACTTCCCCTATCTCCTCTGATTCCACACACAACTTCCCACTACTATCCTTGATTGGCCCTAATCTAACTCTAGTCATTCTTTTATTCCTGATATACCTATAGAAATCCTTAGGGTTTTCCCTGATCCGATCCACCAATGACTTCTCGTGTCCTCTCCTTGCTCTTCTTAGCTCTCCCTTTAGATCCTTCCTGGCTAGCTTGTAGCTCTCAAGCGCCCTAACTGAGCCTTCACGTCTCATCCTAACATAAGCCTTCTTCTTCCTCTTGACAAGCGCTTCAACTTCTTTAGTAAACCACGGCTCCCTCGCACGACAACTTCCTCCCTGCCTCACAGGTACATAATTTTCAAGGACACGCAGTAGCTGCTCCTTGAATAAGCTCCACATTTCGATTGTTCCCATCCCCTGCAGTTTCCTTCCCCATCCTACGCATCCTAAATCTTGCCTAATCGCATCATAATTTCCTTTCCCCCAGTTATAATTCTTGCCCTGCGGTATATACCTGTCCCTGCCCATCGCTAAGGTAAACCTAACCGAATTTGTGATCACTGTCACCAAAGTGCTCACCTACATCTAAATCTAACACCTGGCCGGGTTCATTTCCCAGTACCAAATCCAATGTGGCATCGCCCCTGGTTGGCCTGTCTACATACTGTGTCAGAAAACCCTCCTGCACACACTGGACAAAAACTGACCCATCTAAAGTACTCGAACTATAGTATTTCCAGTCGATATTTGGAAAGTTAAAGTCCCCCATAACAACTACCCTGTTACTCTCACCCCTGTCGAGAATCATCTTCGCTATCCTTTCCTCTACATCTCTGGAACTATTCGGAGGTCTATAAAAGACTCCCAACAGGGTAACCTCACCTCTCCTGTTTCTAACCTCAGCCCATACTACCTCAGTAGACGAGTCCTCAAATGTCCTTTCTGTCGCTGTAATACTCTCCTTGATTAACAATGCCACACCCCCCCCTCTTTTACCATCTTCTCTGTTCTTACTGAAACATCTAAATCCCGGAATCTGCAACATCCATTCCTGCCCCTGCTCTACCCATGTCTCCGAAATGGCCACTACATCGAGATCCCAGGTACCAACCCATGCTGCAAGCTCACCCACCTTATTCCGGATGCTCCTGGCGTTGAAATAGACACACTTTAAACCAGGTTCTTGCTTGCCAGTGCCCTCTTGCGTCCTTGTAACCATATCCCTGACCTCACTACTCTCAACATCCTGTACACTGGCACTACAATTTGGGTTCCCATTCCCCTGCTGAATTAGTTTAAACCCCCCCGAAGAGCACTAACAAACCTCCCCCCCAGGATATTGGTACCCCTCTGGTTCAGGTGAAGACCATCCTGTTTGTAGAGGTCCCACCTACCCCAGAAAGAGCCCCAATTATCCAGGAAACCAAATCCCTCCCTCCTGCACCATCCCTGCAGCCACGTGTTCAACTCCTCTCTCTCCCTATTCCTCGCTTCGCGATCACGTGGCACGGGCAACAACCCAGAGATAACAACTCTGTTTGTTCTCGCTCTAAGCTTCCACCCTAGCTCCCTAAATTTCTGTCTTAAATCCCCATCTCTCTTCCTACCTATGTCGTTGGTGCCTATGTGGACCACGACTTGGGGCTGCTCCCCCTCCCCATTAAGGATCCCAAAAACACGATCCGAGACATCACGTACCCTGGCACCTGGGAGGCAACATACCAACCGTGAGTCTCTCTCGTTCCCACAGAACCTCCTATCTGTTCCCCTAACTATGGAGTCCCCAATGACTAATGTTCTGCTCCTCTTCCCCCTTCCCTTCTGAGCAACAGGGACAGACTCTGTGCCAGATATCTGTACCCCATTGCTTACCCCTGGTAAGTCGTCCCCCGCAACAGTATCCAAAACGGTATACCTGTTGTTGAGGGAAACAGCCACAGGGGATCCCTGCACTGCCTGCTGGTTCCCTCTCCTTCCCCTGACGGTAACCCATCTACCTACTTCTTTTACCTGAGGTGTGACTACCTCCCCATAACTCCTCTCAATAACCTCCTCCGCCTCCCGAATGATCCGAAGTTCATCCAGCTCCAGCTCCAGTTCCCTAACGCGGTTCTCGAGGAGCTGGAGTTGGGTGCACTTCCCATAGATGCAGTCAGCAGGGACACTCTTGGCGACCCTTACCTCCCACATTTTGCAGGAGGAACATACAACTGCCTTAACCTCCATTCCCACTATTCCAAATTCCCAACAAATCTTTTTCCTTACCCAGCAGTCCCCTGGTCCTCCAAAAACAAAAGGGAATTCACTTTTAAACTTACGCTGAAATTGACTTCCCAGCTGTCAGCCCGTTCACGCACCTCCGTTGCTATCCAAGCTGCAGTTCTTCTTGAAGTTCAATTGCAGTCAGTCCCAAACCTTTCTGTGAGGCACAATTCAGTCAATTCCCAAGTTGGCAAGCAGGTTAATCAGGTGACCAGCTCTTCATTTGAAATTGCATCGCCTGCGAGAGTTGTTGATTCTTCAAAGCTTACTAGACACACTCGGTGGAGGGGTGGTGGTGGGGTGGGGTGGGGTGGAGTGCTGGCTCTTATACAGTCAATGGCTCTCAATGTTTTTGATCATCACTATTGCCCAGCCCAATCTTGCTAATTGAGTCAGGGAGCACTTCCATTGTCTCTCTATTTAACTGTCTCTCAGAATGTAAATGTGCAGCCATGTTTTCAGCCATTCAGCTCTGTAAGTTATGTTCAATGTCCAGTAAAAGTTCAAATCGTGTTCCATATGACGAAATTGATATGTTTCCATTTGGCAGGTGTGGTTTTGTCACACCATCAACAGCTCTGTAGGTGAAGGTCCACACAACAATGGAGTAGATCGATAATTCAAGAATGCAGTTAGAAGATCTTTGTTCTTATTCAACAGTGATTCAATAGACTGACTCCTCTTTCTGTTTCTCCATTAGACTGAGGATATCTCGGGGAACTTGTGCAATGTTCAAATCCCCACTTTCTCGCAAATCGTGTGAAGTATTGATTGGCAAACTGTGGTCCATTGTCTGAAGCAACCGCATCAGGAAAACAATGCACTGCAAAGATCTCCTGTAAACTTCTGTAGTTATTGAGTACAACCTTTTCACTTCAATCCATCTTGATAAATAATCAATCACTAACATAGGATTTTCCATTATGTATCGATAAATCCATAGCTGGATGTTCCGATTGTCTGGTTTTAAATCGTGTCGATATAAGCGGTTCTTTCTGTTCTGGCATCTTCTCTTAACATTATGCTATACACGGTATTCAGTCTTACTAGACCCAAAAATAGCTTTGTAAAGTCTGCTTGAAAGCAACTGTTGGACTCTGGCGATTTGATTTCATCCACGTTTTTAATTAGATGTAGATCTAAGCACGATTTTTTGCTTAACAGAGAATGTTATTGGTTTTTCAGAACGTACAGGGTTTCCATTATCACTCTTTCCCTATATTGAAGTGTAGCTCGTACTTTTCCCTTAACCTTCAGTTCAATCCCTCATGGACCGTGTAACTGATTGTCTGCTGGTAGCAAGTAATGTGTTGACAACCACGGCTCTTGGTCTGACAAGACTGTGACACTTGCACCCCCAACTTGAAATTTGTAATATGTCCATTGACATAAATATCTGCCATCCAGAATGCTTGATTAGGATCATTAATCTCCCCTAGGAAGTCTCCGGTTTATCTTCCAATTGAAGTTGTTCCACTTCATTCACAGCTCCATGTTCATTGAGCCTGCTCCGCCATTCAATAAGATCATGACTGATCTAATTGTAACCTCAACTCCACATTCCCACCTACACCTAATAACCTTTCACTCCCTTGTTTATCAAGAATCTATCTACCTCTGCCTTAAAAATATTCAAATACTCTGCTTCCACTGCCTTTTGAGGAAGAGAATTCCAAAGACTCACGACCGTCTGAGAGAAAAAACTTCTCATCTCTGTTTTAAATGGGTGACCCCTTATTTTTAAACAGTAACCCTTAGTTCTAGATTCTCCAACAAGAGATAACATCCTTCCACATCCACCCTATTAAGACCCTTTAGAATCTTATATGTTTCAATCAAGTCACCTCTTACTCTTCTAAACTCCAGTACAAGCCTAGCCTATCCGACATTTTCTTATAAGACAACCTGCCCATTCCAGATATTAGTCTAGTATACCTTCTTTGAAGTGCTTTCAATGCATTTACATCCTTCCTTAAATAAGGAGACCAATACTGTACACAGTACTCCAGATGTGGTCACACCAATGCCCTGTATAAGTGAAGCATAACCTCCCTACTTTTTTACTTAATTCCCCTCGCAATAAATGATAACATTCTATTATCTTTCCTAATTACTTGCTGTACCTGCATGCTAATCATTTGTGATTCATGCACTGGGACACCCAGAACCCTATGCATTTCAGAGCTCTGTAATCTGTCACCATTTAGATAATATGCTTATTTTTTATTCTTGCGACCAAAATGGAGAATTTTACATTTTCCCACATTATACTCCATTTGCCAGATATTTGCCCACTCACTTAACCTATCTATATCCTTTTGTATCCCCCTTATATCCTCTTCACAACTTACTTTCCTATCTATCTTTGTATCACCAGAAAATTTAGCAACCATACCTTCAGTCCGTTCATCCAAGTCATTTATATATGTTGTAAAAAGTTAAGGCCCCAGCACAGATCCTTGTGGCACATTACTCATTGCATCTTGCCAACCAGAAAGTGACCCATTTATGCCTACTCTATGTTTCCTGTTAGCTAGCCAATCTTCTATCCATGCCAAAATGTTACCCCCTATACCATGAGCTTTTATTTTCCGCAATAACCTTTGATGTGACACCTTATGAAATGCCTTCTGGGAATCTAAGTACAGTACATCCACCGGTTCCCCTTTATCCACAGCACATTACTGCTTCAAAGAACTCCAATAAATTGGTTAAACATGATTTCCCTTTCACAAAACTATGTTGACTCTGTCTGATTACCTTGAGTTTTTCTAAATACCCTGCTATAATGTCTTTAATAATAGCTTCTAACATTTTCCCTAAGACAGATGTTAAGCTAACTGGCCTGTAGTTTCTGGCTTTTTGTCTCCCTCCCTTTTTGAATAAAGGAGTTACATTGGCTATTTTCTAATGTAATGGGACCTTCCCCGATTTGAGGGAATTTTGGAAAATCAAAACCAACACATCAACTATCTCACTAGCCACTTTTCTTAAGACCCTATGATGGAGTCCATTAGGACCCAAGGACTTGTCAGCCCGCAACTCCAACAATTTGCTCAGTACCACTTCCCTGGTGATTGTAATTTTCTTGAGTTCCTCCCTCCCTTCCAGTGCCTGATTTACAGCTATTTCTTGGATTTTACTGTCACTCACTATCCAAGCCCCTAAACACTCCTTTCAGATGAAGCAGCGATTTACTTGTACTTCTTTCAATTTAGTATACTGTTTTCGCTGCTCACAGTGTGGTCTCCTCTACACTGGGGAGACCAAACGCAGATTGGGTGCTCACTTTACGAACGCCTCCGCTCAGTCCGAAAGCATGACTCCAAGCTTCCGGTTCCTTGCGATTTCAACACTCCCCCCTGCTCTCATGCCCACATATCTGTCCTGGGCTTGGTGCAGTGTTCCAGTGAACATAAACACAAGCTCGAGGAACAGCATCTCATTTACCAATTAGGCACGCTCCAACCTGCTGGACTGAACTGAGTTCAATCATTTCAGAGCATGACGGGCCCCCCTTTTTATTTTCCGTTATTTTTTATTTTTTTTATTTTTATTTTGTTTTATTCTAGTTTGTTTCATCATTCTTTATTTTTACCATCTGCCTGTCCACTGTTTTTTCATGTTTGTGCTTTGGACCAGGGCTGTTCATTTTTCTGTCAATTAACACCCTCTCTACACTAATACTTTGTCTTTCAGCACACCATTATCATACTGTTTGCCTTTGCTCCATGACCATCTGGTCAGTTATTCTCTGTGACCCTGTCCTATCAACACCTTCCCTTTTGTTATCTCTTGCTTCACCCCCGTTTTATTTGCTTAAAACCTGTTACATTTCTAATCTTTGCCAGTTCTGATGAAAGGTCACTGACCTGAAACGTTAACTCTGCTTCTCTCTCCACAGATGCTGCCAGACCTGCTGAGTATTTCCAGCATTTCTTGTTTTTATTTCAGATTTCCAGCATCTGCAGTATTTTGTTTTTATTTTAGTTATCCTCAGTATCCTGGCCAATATTTATCCCTCAATTAACATAACAAGAACAGATTATCTGGTCATTATCACATTGCACGCCATCAGCAGTTGAAGATGCACATCAGGCGCCTGGACAGATCTGGAGGTGTCCTTCACTATGCACCATAGAATCATAGAAACTTTAAGACACAGAAAGAGGCCACGTAGTCCATCGTGTCTGCGTTGACCGAAAAATGATCCACCTGTTCTAATCCCATCTTCCAGCATTTGGTCTGTAGCCCTGCAGGTTACGGCACTTGAGGTGCATATCCAGACTCTTTTTGAATGAGTTGAGGGTCTCTGCTTCAACTATCCTTTCAGGCAGTGAGTTCCAGGCCCCCACCACCCTCTGGGTGAAAATTATATTAATTGAATTCAAATTTCACCCTCTGCCATGGTGGGACCAACCAGAGTCTCGAGAATGGTTGTTGAGTACTGCTCTCTGTGCAACATTGCATAGCAGTGAGGTTTGCACCTGCAGGCGGAACAAGACGTTGAACGCAGAACCTCTTCAGAGGAGGAGGAGAAGGAGGAGGCAGAATGTGATGTGGCCAGGGCACCAGCAGCAGCACACTTTGCTGCCTTAATTATTGCCAGATTCATTTAGGCTCCACCAGTCCACCCACCTGACAGACATGTGCAAAAACTACTTTCTCCCACAAACAACAAAACATCCCTTTCATAGGCCCCCATTGTTCATCATCAAAGCCATGTCTTACCATTTATCACAAGTGACAAGGTCACTTACTAGGCAGCCACAAAAATGAGAAAGATCGGAAAGTAGTGGAAACAAATAATTTTTATATGCCTGAAATACTAACCATAAACTTAGTAATCTAACATTGCGTGACATGGTGCAACGCCTGTGGCTTCAGCAGAGGTATGTTGCTCAGATCCCTCCTCTGACTACTGAGATGCTCTTAGATGACGTTCTCTGGATTTTGAAGTTCATGACAGCCTAACAAAGACTGCTGCACCTGTACCTGTTCAGGGCGAGACCTGGCCATGAAACATGAGAGCGCATGTGTAGTATTGACTGATGTGGTTGCCGTGGGGGTGGGGGTGGGGCTGAGGCGGGAGGTGGTCTTTGAGCTGAGTCCCCACTTTTACGGCCCCCTTTCAGCATCATCCCTTAACAGCCATCCACATTTCTTTGCTAACAATTCGCTGGAGAGCACTTTCCTGCAGATCAGTGGGGTGATGAAATACTAAGACTAGGGTTTCATGAATTCCATTGAAAGTGGTATTGTGTGCAAGCCATTAGTGAAAATAGGAACATAGGAAATACGAGCAGAAGTAGGCCATTTGGCCCCTTGAGCCTTCTCTGCTCTTCAACTAGGTCATAGCTGATCATCTACCTCAATGCCATTTTTTGCACTTTCCCCATATCCCTTGATAACTTTAATATCTAGAAATTTCTTAATCTTTATCTTGAACATACTTTATCTTGAGCCTCAACTGCCCTATGGGGTAGAGAATTGCAAAGATTCACCACCCTTTGAGCGAAGAAATTCCTCCTCATCTCAGTCCTAAATGGCCTACCTCTTATTCTGAGATAGTGTCCCCTCGTTCTAGACCCACCAGCCAGGGGAAACATCCTTCTTGTATCAATTTTGTCGAGCCCTATAAGAATTTTGCATGCTTCAGTGAGATCACCTCTCATTCTTCTAAACTCTAGAGAATATAGGCCCAGTCTCCTCAATCTCTCCGCATAGGACAAATTTTGCCATCCCAGGAATCACTCTGCTGAACCTTCTTGCGCTTTCTCTATGGAAAATATATCCTTCCTTTGGTAAGGAGAACAAAACTGTACACAATGCTCCAAGTGCCATCTCACCAAGGCTCTATATAATTGCAGCAAGACTTCTTTGTACTCAAATCCTCTTGCCATAAAGGCCAACATACCATTTGCCTTCCTAATTGCTTGCTGCACCTGCATACTAGCTTTCAGTAACTTATGAACAAGGACACCCAGGTCCCTTTGGACATAAACACTTTCCAATCTCTCACCATCTAAGAAATACTCTGCATTTGACTGGGTTCAATTAGGTGGTTTTCCAGCATGCATTGGATTTCTGCTTTTACTTGGGCCTGTTTGTCTGCACTTAAGCAATAAGGATGCTGTTTAATAGGAATGGATTCCCCTACCTCCACATCATGTGTGGCTATGGTTGTACATCCTGGCTTATCCCTACAGACTCTTTTAAATGCTGTGAGTAGCCTTGTTAGGTCTTCTTGTCGTTCTGCATCTAAATATGAAAGAATAGTGGTCAATCTTGCCATCAATTCAGTAGCAGCTAACTGGATAGTAGGAGGTTTCATTTGAGAATTGTCTGGGCCTCCTTCTGCCTCATCCTCACTATGTTTTTCATCCTTCACTGCCCTGCTACCTGACAGAGCTGTACTTGCTTATCCTCCTCCCAGCGGCACAGTGGCGCAATGGTTAGCACTGTAGCCTCACAGCTCCAGCGACCCGGGTTCAATTCTGGGTACTGCCTGTGTGGAGTTTGCAAGTTCTCCCTGTGTCTGTGTGGGTTTCCTCCGGGTGCTCCGGTTTCCTCCCACATGCCAAAGACTTGCAGGTTGATAGGTAAATTGGCCATTAGCAATTGCCCCTAGTATAGGTAGGTGGTAGGGAAATATAGGGACAGGTGGGGATGTGGTAGGAATATGAAATTATTGTAGGAATAGTATAAATGGGTGGTTGATGGTCGGCACACACTCGGTGGGCCGAAGGGCCTGTTTCAGTGCTGTATCTCTAAAACTAAAAAAACTAAATATTGATATGACACAGTTGAGTCTTTTTCTGGCGCTTTGGGGTGTCAATCAAATAATTTACCTTGCCAATTCTTTTGACCACTTTATACGGACCATTGAACTGTGCTTTTAATGGTTCACCCTATAAAGGTAGTAATACCAACACTTCATCCTCTGCTTAAAATGTTTGGGTCCTGGCATGTTTGTCTGCCCATTTTTTCATAGTTGGTTGGAATGTTTAAAGGTGTTCCTGAGCCACATTGGAAGCTCTCGTGAGTCGTTCCCAGAACACAGATACATAATCTAGTACAGAAGATTCACCCCTCAGTTCTAAAAAACCTTTCTTTAATTAGTTTTAGAGGACCTCTTATCTCAAGTCCATAAACTAATTCAAAAGGACTAAAACCTGCAGACTCATTCGGTGAATCTCTAGTGGCAAATAAAACAAAGTCTAGCCCTTTATCCCAATCATGGGGATATTCATGACAGTGTGCCCTGATCATCGTTTTGAGGGTCTGATGGTACCTTTCTAAAGCTCCCTGTGTTTGTGGGTGATATGCTGAAAACTTTAACTGTGTTATACCCAAATTACCCACAACCTCTTAAAATATTCAAACATAATATTGGAACCTTGATCCAACTGAATGTCAATCAGTAATCCATATCTAGCGAAGAATTGGGTTAACTTCTCCACCACAACCTTACAGTAATTAGACCACAGAGAGATGCAGCACTGAAACATGACCTTTGGCCCACCCAGTCTGTGCTGACCAACAACCACCCATTTATACTAATCCTATATTAATCCCATATTTCCTACCACATCCCCACCATTCTCCTACCACCTACACTAGGGGCAATTTACAATGGCCAATTTACCTATCAACCTGCAAGTCTTTGGCTGTGGGAGGAAACCAGAGCACCCGGTAGAAGCCCACACAGTCACAGGGCGAACTTGCAAATACTGCACAGGCAGTACCCAGAACCGAACCCAGGTCGCTGGAATTGTGAGGCTGCGATGCCAACCACTGCGCCACTGTGCCACCCTCAAAGTGCAATTGTCCTCAAGGGAATGGCCTCTGGGAATCAAGTAGCCATATCCATGAGAGTGAGTTTATATAGGTGTCCCACTTTTGTTTTCGGTAGGTGTCCTACACAGTCTAGCAATACCCTACTAAATGTTTCTCCAATAACTGGTATAGGAATTAGAGGAGCCGGTTTTATGGCAGGTTGTGGCTTTCTCACAATCTGATACATATGGCATGTTTTACAAAACTCCACCACGTCCTTGGAAAGACATGGCCAGTAATAATGTTGACATACGTGATTTGGTCTTCCGGATCCCCATATGTCCTGCTACAGGAATTTCATGCACTAACCTTAATAATTACCAGTGATACTTCGGCGGTACCACTATCTTTTGAAAAAGTGTCCATTCTTCATCCGCAGGTCTGTGAGGTGGTCTCCACTTCCTCATCAGAACCCCATCTTTAATATAATAGCCTTCTGGAACTCATTTTGCCTCAGCTTCTGTTAGATTCAAAGGTACGGGTATCTACTCCCCGCCAATACCATTCACTAAAACTTTAGCATTCAGTGCACTGTCTCGTGGAAATGTTATGTCTTTTGCCAGCAACAGAGTTTGAGTGGCTCCTGTATCCCTAATTATAACGGTAGGTTTTCCTGCCTCACTTGACAGATAAGGAGTTACTTTTCCTTTCAGAAAGAATTCCTTATAACTTTCAGGTATCTTATTCGCAAACCTTACGCTCACATTGGCTTCTGTATTTGGCTTTACAGCTGCCGTCAAAGCTACAGTCTGATCCGCAGTACTCTCGGTCAGGGCCCCTTTCTCTGCAATGACTTTGTGTACCCCAACAAGTCATATGCATTTACCTTGCAATTTCCAGCACTCTGAACAAAGATGTCCCATCATGTGACAATGGTAACACTTAGGCTTTCAGATCACACTTCCACCTTCAGCACCTTCCTGTCTGGCCTGAAGAGGAGATCCTGGGGCATTCCCAGCTGTCCCTTCTTGGCTGGCTACTTGCCATCCTTTCACTCTCCCACCTTCTATCTTTCTCGGTTTTTGGGGGTGGTGGGCAAAAGGTTTGGGCTTATACACAAGCTCAAAACCATCAGTAATTTCTGCTGCCTGTCTGGCCCTTGAAATCTCCTGGTTCTCTACATGAGTTCTCCCTAATGGAGGGAGTGAATTTTTTAATTCTGCCGGGAGAATTAGTTCCCTAATGTTCTCATACAGGTCTTCCAGGAGCTTCTCAGGAGAAATGTGGCATCAGGGGCTTTAGCTCTCACAAACTGGATTCATAGGGTTTTTTCAAAAGCTGGGGAAAGAGGAGCTGGCTATTTTTCAGCAGGCTGAAATCCAACTGCTTTCAACACAGTCCAGACCCCAAGTGAACCAAAACAATATCCCAAAAGTGAAACCTCCTGAACACAATAAATCTTGACATGTCACTTCTCTGTATACATCTTCCCCAAATCACCAAGGTTTCTAATATAAAAGTAAAACACTGCAGATGTTGGAAATCTGAAATAAGTTCTGATGAAAGGTCACAGACCTAAAACGTTAACTCTGCTTCTCTCTCCACAGATACTACCAGACTTGCTGAGTATTTACAGCACTTTTTGTTTTTATCTCACCAAGGATTCTGTTGTTTATTGAGCTTAAGGCATGTGACATCCAGTGAAGGTTTGTTTTCAAACAAGACCTCTCAGTGACCCTTGTAAAAAACACATCCATGGAATCTTTTCAGTTTCCCAAATAAACCAATGTCCATAATTCTAAAATTCGAGTCCTCAAAAAAAATTTTAAAAATAGAAACACTTTCATAACACCTCCATCTTTGGAGGAATGAAACACAATTTTTAAATGTGCTTCATTCCAAAGTGTGGGGAAAAAAACAAAAGATGAAAATATTAAAACACATTTACAAACTCATTCTCATTCACTCTTTACCTGTAACTAATACAGCTTTGCTTTCTACCATCTTTGCACTCAGCTAACTCAAAGCAAAGTTAAATTCTAGACAAAGTATGAGCAATTACATTGCTTTACCCTGCATGTGGATAATCTTTAAGCGATAAGGTTGCAATAGTAAACTCCATCGAAATAAACTGGCATTCTGTTTTTTGAACTTTTCCACAAAGACTCGGGTGTTATGATCAGTATATACCAGTATCTCTCTGTAGTCATGATGGACATAGACCTCAAAGTGCTTAACAGCTAGTAATAAGCCCAGGGTTTCTTTTTCCACTGTTGAGTATCTCTTTTGATGTCAATTTAGCTTTTTGGCAGGCAGTTCAGAACACCACAAATCTCTCTCAACAGGAGTTCAGCACCTTGGATGCCTCTGTCACCTGTTTTGGAAGTCTGAACTTTATCTTTTTCTCTTATTTACAGCATGCTTCAGATATCACCTCCAAACCCAGGAGCTGTCAAGAAAGAGCTCAGTAAGATGAACAATTACATCTCCAAGAAAATGCAAAACCTCAATAGAGGACTAAAATACAGTAAACTGTCAAACATCTAAATGTAATTAATGTTTAAGTTTTGTATTTTGATTGCAGCTGTAATTTATCATTTTTGTACTTTAACTGCTGTGTTCACATACTTCTTGATTTCTGCACTGTTTAATTTGTTTTTTTGCTATTTAACTGTGTTTTGTGTTTTTCTGCATCACAATAAAATTTGAAATGGAATGAACAGTGCAGTCAAGAGTGTTTTTAGCTTCACTAACCACAGCACACACCACATAGGTAATTTTCACTTGTTAGTGTAATTTTCTGAATACTTTTTGCAAATTAATACTCTGGTCTCAAATGGAATGAATTGAAACAGAAACCAGTCTATCTGGTCTCAATTGTAATCAATATACTTTTCAACTGGAATCAGTCTAACTGGTCTCAGCTGGAGCCAATATAATTTTCAACTGGAACAAGTACAAATGGTCCAGTTGTCCCATTTTCCATGATCAAGTGGTTCAGTGGAACAGTTACAACTGGTTTGGATTTATGCGAATCCATAGGTGGAAAGTCACAGAATCAGTAATGGACAATGTTTCTAATGATATATTTGGAATATCACAAACTGCACTTTACGTTCAATTGGCCAATTCTGCCAGGCAAATGCACCCCAAGGACAATGGAACTGAAGCATGGCGTTCTCTCCACAGTTCCTTTGTTGAGATTAATACTATTTCAACACAACTAACATAAGCTGAATGTATGATCTTTTGTGGCAATGATTGCAATCTCAGTAGAAATGCAATTTGAGCAAATACTGGAAGAATAGGAAGTGCAGCAATAAAATTGGAATTCTGCAGCTGAAAGAAAGGCATTGAAATCATTCATAAGCAAATAAATCTAAATGATTGATGTGTAACATTGATGACTTTTTTTATTTGTGCTTATATTATCTTTAGCATTTAAAATTGGGAAATATGATGCATGCAAGCATAGGACAAACCTGTTTGGATCTAATTCCAGCATGGATTTATACTGATGGAAAGAATTGTCTCTGATGTAACTTTATTACTATTTAGGGGGTATCCAGTTTTTTTAATATACAAATTTCCTCCGATTAGATTTCTAGGAGCAGGGTAAATCTTTTAATATAGAATACAACTGAAGCACAGACTCATAAAATTCAGTGTAATCAATGCAATTTCATTGAAAACATGTGACAGCTAGGATAAAGTGGCATGGTTTGTATTATCTCAGCACCTGGTCTCATGACTGAACACTGGGTACAAGTATAGCTCAAGGAAATAAAGTGTCAAGTCACCTCTCCTTAATGGCTGTTATGTGCCAGAAGTAATATGCTAGATGTTGCATAATTTTAAAAGCCTTGAGACTGGGATCATGTAATCTTCAAGACTGAGATAGCAATTGAAGTTATTCTTCAAGTATCTAATGCAATGCTTTCATTTTAAATGAAAGCTAACTTCAAAGAGAGTTCATTAGTTTAATCCAGGATGTTTTGCCTATTTATTTATGAATGTGGTGTCACTGGTGAGGCTAGCATTTAGTGTCTATCCATAATTGAAGGTGGTGGTGAGCTACCTTCCTGAACTGCTGTCATCCATTTTTTTTTGCATTCATTTGTGGGATGTGGGCATCGCTGGCTAGACCAGCAACTATTACCCATCCCTAATTACCCTTGAACCAAGTGGCTTACGAGGCCATTTTAAGAGTCAATCACATTGCTGTGAGTCTGGAGTCATACGCAGGCCAGACCAGGTAAGGATGACAGATTCTTTTCCCTAAAGAACATTAGTGAACCAGATGGATTTTTACAACAATCAATTAGACTAGCTTTTAATTCCAGATTTATGAATTGAATTCAAATTTCACCATCTGCCCTTGTGGGATTCAAACTCATGTCCCCAGAGCATTAGCCTGGCCTCTGGAGTACTAGTCTAGTGACATTACCACGACACTACCACCCATACATGTGGTGAAAGTAGTCCCACAAGCTGTTAGGCAGGGAGTTCTAGGATTTTAACCCCGTGGCAATGAAAAAACTGTGATACATTTCCAAGTCAGGTTGATGTGTGACTTGGAGGGAAACAAGGAAGTGGTGGTGTTTCCATGCATCTATATGTTCCCAGTTATGCTTAAGAAACATTAAGTAAAGTTCTCCATTCTCAGTTTTCACTTGTTTTCAGTGATTTAAAATTAGTTATAGAAATCCCCAGATTTAAAAATTACTAGTTTTATGCAGACGAATTCCTATTTTTCCCAATATTGAGCCTGAACTTCAACTCCAGGATACTGTCTCCTGCAGGTAAGTGAGGTCTCTGCTGCACTTACTGCACAGTTACACTGCTAGTGTGGAAGAGCGAAGAGGTGATTCCTCTTCTTTATGTCTGGAATTCACTTCCTAAAAGCAATGTCGATAATAAATTTCAAAAGGGAATATATACGTGAAGTGGAAAGATTTGCAGGGCCAAAGGGAAAGGAGCAGAGGAATGGAAATTTAAGTAGATTATTCTTTCAAAGAGTTGGCCCAGTCACAATGGACTGAATGACCTCTTTCTGTACTGTAGCTTTGAATGATTCTCGGATTCTTCTTACTATACAGCACGGAGAAACCGAATCAACTGCTCATAATTTAACAGTACTCATGCCATCATTGCATATAGATTTTTTTAAATAAACTTATATGTTGGGAAAGGATTAAATTAATAAGCTAGGCAATGATACAAAATTAATTCATTCTTTATACAAGGGAATCTCTAACTTTATGTTCAAACATAACATGGTCACTCATAGCCAGTGCTGAGACAACATAATTTCCATGGTAACTGGCTATCAGTTTATTATGATTAAAGTTGAAATCTAGTTTTTTGTCATAAACATTTCTTTTGGACTTCCTGCAATTGCTGATTCTGTCTAATTGAATCTAATCTTGTCATCAACAACTGTTTATTTTCCAGTCACTCTTTTGTTTCTCTCAGATTCATTCTTTAGATTGTTACTTAAAGTAGTGTCATCCTTTTATAATTTAACCTGCATTTCTAAATTGGTTATACTCCTGTTATAATATGATTTCATTTCTGTGTTGAAATCCTACACTTATTTATTCCAATATTTATTTGCACATATTTGGATTCTTCTAATGCTGTCAATAATTATATGATTCTTACAGAGTTAAATTATTCAATTTGTTGTGTTTGAAAAGAATGGACAATTTCTCCTACCAGTTATCCCTCTAATCTCATGAAGTAGTTTAAATGTCTGCCAGGTTTCTTGCTGAACTTCATTTCAAGCCCTGCTGAAATCACATGTGTGCACACATTGGGCTGGATTTTGACCAGCTCCCGACATCAGAAAATGCCTCCGAAAGAGACTCACTACAGACCACAATGCCGGGAAGGCCCCGCCCATATTATCAGCGGCGGTGAGGCCTCATGTCAGCCCCCCCACCTCCCGCTGTTGTTTGATGATGGGACCATCATTACAATATGTTAATTTATTAAAACTAAGGAATAGTTACTTACTTTGTTGTGCTGGCTGTCCCACTCCCATATTATCGTTGGTGGCCGGCACTCCCATGCTGTCCAATCTCCGACTGGAGAGCCAATGTGGGACACTGGTTTAACCCTGTCTTTGCATTCCTCATAGTCCTTCTTAGTCTGCTTCTATCTAATATGGTACTACTTCCTTCTCTGGTACAACCCAACACTCGCATTTTGTGCACCTTATTCCTCTTTTCTACTTCTATATGCTGGTGCCCACCCCCCCTGCCAATTTAGTTTAAACCCTCCCAAACCACACTAATGAACCTCCCCACAAGAACATTGGTCCCAATCCTGTTGAGGTGCAACCCGTCCATTTTGAATAGATGCCTCCTGCCCCAGAACTGGTCTCAGTGTCCCAGGAATCTGAAGCCCTCTCTCCTGCTCCATGCCTCAAGCCATGCTTTGATCCTCCCTATCTTCCTATTTCTACTCTTACTAGAGTGTGCCACTGGGAGTAATCCAGAGATTACTACCTTTGAGGTCCTACTTTTTAACTTTATTCCTAGCTCCTGAAAATCTAACTTTAGGACCTCAACGCCTGCTGTCTCTGTCATTGGTACTGACATGTACCACAATTTTGGCTCACTCCCTTCCCCTTGCAGAATAGTCTACACCCTCTCCGTGATGTCCTTTACCCTGGCACCAGGGAGGTAACACACCATGTGGGACTCATGATGATAGTTACAGAAATGCCCGTCTTTCCCCTAACAATGGAATGAAGTATAATGACTGCATTTCTACTCTTTGCCATTCACTCCTGTGCAGTCCCTTGCCCATTGGTGACATGGTCTGAACTGCACTCTTTCAAGGTGTTGTCACTTCCAGCAGTCTCCAAAGCTGAATATCGGTTTGAGAGTGGCACACATCCCAAAGACACCTGCACTTTCTGCCTCTTTCTACTCTTCTGGTTGCCCACCTATCTACTATCCTGAACTCTTACTGCCTGTGGGGTGAGCTCTCTCTGACACTTTTACCTTGCAAACTGTAGTGTAAGGGTCTGAGAGGGTTAATGTTGAGAAAGTGTAAAGAATACCTTCTACCATGATGATGTAAGAGATCACATGTGAGAGAGACTTGAAGAGTGGCTCCAGAGGGATCACACAGACTGGTGTGATGCTGTACATAGTTAAAATGTAATAAAGGTTAATGTTCTAATTACTCCTGACTAAAGAATTTCTCTAAGTTAGACTAACTAAGATGGCAACGTACCAAACAAACAAACAATATGATGACCAGTGGTGTGATCGAGAACAATGGCGGTTCTTACCATGCGTCACCCAGAAGAAGAATTTGAAGCAGCATTCAGGCTGACCTGAAAAAAGCACCAAAACTGCCGAACTCGAGATGGCCACATGGGTGCAGTCTATGACCCCTTGCACCTGTGGGAATCCCACAATGGAGCCGAAACCGGTGGCCCTCTGGGTTTGCCTTTCGGGGTTCGAAGTGAAGCAGATATAGTCACCGGCCCTCCGGAACAGGGCATTGGTGACTTCCCTGATGTAGCGGCACACTGCTGACTGTGTGATCCCCACGAAGGTCTTCGGTGGGCCCCTGAAACGATGCAGAGGCGGAAAAATTGAGAGCCGCTGTCACTTTGAGGGCCACAGGCATAGGATGTCCCCAAAACCCCTGGGCTGCAGGTCATCATTCAGCAGGGCATAGAGATGTGTCACTGCCTCTCTCGACATCCACAGTCGCCTCTGACACTGGCGCTCTGACATCTGCAGGTATGTCATGCGGGACCTGTAGAGTGGCGAGTTCTCCTGGGGTGCTGCTGCTCATGACTGGGTGCCTCTATGTGGGCTGCATCTGCCTGTTGGTTTTGCCTGCAGCCCAGGATGGATCCTCTCAAGAAGCGCATCAATGAATATAGGGTAATCCCTCCCCATCTTCAAGTTGCAATTCAACTTGGTTCCTTCAATTATTCGAAGGTTCCTGACAGGGCAGAGAATGATATTGAGTGGTACATCAGGTGCTTTCATGCAGCAGCTATGTGTCAGGGCATGGCATTGCCCGTCTTAGCTCCCACTAAGAGTGGCACCTTATGACCACATAAAGATTGTACAAGCTGCATCGATTGGTCTACAAGACATATAAGCTTCACATGCCTACTGTCTCTGGCTCTCTCCCCACAGACAGGATGACTCGAGTGCCATTGCTCCTTCACTGACAGAGGCAATCAATGGCGCAGAGCTGCCAACCTTTACGGAGGATGGAATCAGAGTGGCTCCCTTCCAGTATGTAGAGTGAGATCCCTGAAAATCCCCCCTCCCTCCTCCCTTCCAGTATGCAGAGTGAGACCCCTGAATATCCCCCATCCTCCCTTCCAGTATGCAGAGTGAGACCCCTGAATATCCCCCATCCTCCCTTCCAGTATGCAGAGTGAGACCCCTGAATATCCCCCATCCTCCCTTCCAGTATTCAGAGTGAGACCCATGAATAACCTCCCCTCCTCCCTTCCAGTATTCAGAGTGAGACCCCTGAATAACCACCCCTCCTCCCTTCCAGTATGCAGAGTGAGACCCATGAATAACCTCCCCTCCTCCCTTCCAGTATGCAGAGTGAGACCCATGAATAACCACCCCTCCTCCCTTCCAGTATGCAGAGTGAGACCCCTGAATAACCTCCCCTCCTCCCTTCCAGTATGCAGAGTGAGACCCCTGAATAACCTCCCCTCCTCCCTTCCAGTATGCAGAGTGAGACCCCTGAATAACCTCCCCTCCTCCCTTCCAGTATGCAGAGTGAGACCCCTGAATAACCTCCCCTCCTCCCTTCCAGTATGCAGAGTGAGACCCCTGAATATCAGAACTTACCTTCTGTAGCGGAACCTTCTGCCTTTGATGACCCATCGGCTTTTCTGATCGTGAACAGGACGGCACGAGACAGCCGTCCGTTCAAAGTAAAATTTGGAAGTGTCCTTGGAGAGGTGGCGGGCTGCATAATCTGCAGAGGTAAGTACTGTTTTGAATGTGATCATTGGGGTGCCGCCGCCAAGTGGCCGGTGGGGGGGGGTGGGCCACACCGAGGTCTCCTCGCCGCCGGTAATTTGCGACGTGCCCTTCTTGATGTCACGGGTCGATGTGGGCCTCTCACTGCAGAATTTTGCCAGCCCCCACACCATGACCCATGGCGTCGACGGGCTGGTAAAATTCAGCCCAATAAGAGACTGCATTCTAGTAGGTATTGATGATGAATCCCTATCAGATTTATTGCAGACTAAAGAAGACCTCATCCTGGACAAAGCTGTTCAGCTGGTGAGAAAAGCAGAGGTCCGGGAGAACAACAGAGCAATCCTGAGAGTTCCTTAACCAGAGGGCTGTAAAAGAAGCACCAGAAAAGAAGGTACACTAGGGTTTGGGGGGAGGGAAATGCACGATGCCAATTAAACCCTACCAGTGATGTGGCACAAAAATACCCATAGGCGTGAACAGTGTCCTGCAAACAAAGCAGAATACTTCTACTGTATGAAAATAGGCCATTTGAGTAAAATGTGCCAAAGTAATATCTCTACTCCCACAAATTCAAAACAAAAAGCATTCAAGCATTGAGTAGTTAACAAAGTTAAACAACCTCCATCAGGAGAGCAGTCAAAGCACTTTCTTTGTGAGATCAATGATCCCAATCAGGCATTTTGGTCTGCAGATATATATGTCAATGGATATATCAGTAATTTTAAACTGGACACCGAATTAAATGCAACTGTCTTATCAGACAAAGAGCTATGGTTATCAACACATTATCTGCAACCAACAGAAACTCACTTACATGGCCCAGGAGGGGTTGAACCCGAAGTAAAGGGGAAGTTACAGGCAACACTGCAGTACTACAAATATTGGAAATACTATATATTGTAAGGAATCAGGAATTCTCTCTCTTAAGCAGTCTCTTGACCTTTATCATCCACTCAGCACTTCTGACTGAAGATGGTTGCAAATACTTCAGCTTTTTCTGTTGTACTGATGTGTAATTTCAAAATTTGTACGTGGTACAAACCTTAGAAGTATTGTGAACTGTGAGGAGGATAGTGACAGACTTCAAGAGGACACAGACAGGCTGGTGGAATGGGTGGACAAGTGACAGATGAAATTTAATGCAGAGAAGTGTGAAGTGGTACATTTTGGTAGGAAGAACAAGGAGAGGCAATATAAATTAAATGATACAATTCTAAACTGGGTGCACAAACTGAGAGACCTGGGGTTAGAGGTGCACTAATCTTTGAATGTGGCAGGGCAAGTTGAGAAAGTACTTAAACAAGTATACAGGAACCTGGGCTTTATGAATAGAGGCACAGAGTACATAATCAAGTGAGTTAAGATGAACCTTCATAAATCAGTTGAGGTTTGGCCTCAACTGAAGTATTGTGGACAATTCTGGGCACCATAATTTAGGAAGAAGGTTTTAGAGATGGCAGAAAATATTACGAGAATGATTGCAGGCATGAGTGGCACTAGTTAAGTGGATAAATTGGAGAAGCTGAACTGTTTTCCTCAGAGAAGAGAAGGTTGAGAAGAGATTTGATAGAGGTGTTCAATATCATGAGGAATCTAGGCAGCTTTGTGGTATGATTATTTGTTTTAAATGTCTACCCAGTTGCTCTCCCACTGTTGCAGAGGCCTCATCTGACCATGGCTACTGCTGTCATCACCTAAGAATAATCATTCCACTGATTTGTTTCGAGAGAAACAAAACCATAAGCAGTTTCCAGTAAAATGCAAATTACAGTGCTGATCTATTCCTTTATCTATTTCAAGCTAATTTTATAGATAACACTAAGCATATTGTTAATTTCTAACAGCACGCCCTGTTCTCATTGACTGCGAGGCACTAAAATAGAAGTTTTTATTTTTAGGTCAAACATTATTGACTTGCTTATGATTCTGAAATGACTGCAAGTAAAATCTCTAATGAAGGCATCACAAGACTTAAGAGATAATTCACTGGATAGTTTTTAGCATGTCGTTGTGAAATAATTACATGTTGGTTAAATTCTTATTTTATGTAGTAGATATTTTAGCTATTGAGGAAAATAAACTGCTGAAAATAAATTCCAGAAAACCATTTTGAATCATTTATGGGAACCTGGTGGCCAATTTGCACAATCATAGGACAATATACTCCCAAAATAACACATTTAACATTGAAAAAAGCTTAACATATTGCCACCTACAAGAGAACCAGGTACTGCCAGCACATACAATAAATTTTTAATAAAACATCATGTTACAATGGCGGTGGGAGGAGTGCACTGTTTATTCTAGTCCCACTTCTCCACTTACCGATACGGCCAACCATATACTCTATTTTTCCCGGAATAAAACATACCAACCAAATTTCATTAAGAAACAATAAAATTATCAGTTTATTATAAAACAAATATTCACCAATAATAAAGTAAAACATACACACACAAACTGAAATATTAAAGCCCCTTATCCATCTTAATCCCTCACACACAAATACATACCTGCCCCGGTTAACTGGAAAAATAAAAGGGATTTTATTTATAGTGCTGTTCCAAAGAAAACCACAAAAACAACTTAGGTGTAATGCATGTCCTTGGTTACGGTTTGGCATCCCAAATGCGAATAGACGGCTGTCACTTGGATCTTCCTAGAACAGTTCTTTCCAGGCAATGTTGAAGTTTGAGTAGGCTTTCCAAGAAATGCAGCTACAGAGGCTTCAGATAGGTCTTTCAGCAGAAATGCTACAACAAGGTTTCAGTTCCCACACATTCGATATGCAGGGTTTTCACAAATACTGTTGGAAATAGGAAACTGGCACACTGCATGCAGGGTTTCTTTTCAAGAGAGATAGAGTTGAGATGGATCTTCCTCTGGTAGGCAAAAACCAACTGTCTTTTTTAACAGTTCAAATTTGAAAGTAAAAACAGTCCAGAAGTCAAGCCTCCTGATCTCTATAAATCTTGACCTGTCACTTCTTTGTAAACATCTCCCCAAGTCAAAAACAAGCCTTGCTGGGTAATTATCCAAAGACAGATGCCTTCAAGTAAGACTTATTTACAAGCCAAATCCAGTAACTTTCTGGTGACTTCTTTTTTTTAAAAAAACAAGAAGTTCAGCATCCCTTCAAGATTCCAGATGAATCAATGTCCATAATTCAACTATAAGTTCATAAAACATATTTTACAAAGTAAAAGTACTCTCGTAACAATACTTACTATTTATTAAAACCATAGAACCATAGAACAATTAGGGCACAGAAGGAGGCCCGTTAAAGCCCGTCATGTCCGTGCCTGCCGAGAAACTAACCGCCCAATCTAAACCCACCTTCCAGCACCTGGTCCATAGCCTTGCCGATTACAGTTCTTCAGGTGCATGTCCAGGTACCTTTTAAAGGAATTGAGGGTTTCTGCCTCCACCACCAATCCCGGCAGTGAATTTTAAACACCCACCACCCTCTGGATGAAAAGGTTTTCTCATGTCCCCTCTAATCCTTCTATCAATCACCTTAAATCTGTGCCCCCTGGTAATTGACCTCTCCACTAGGGGAAACAGGTCCTTCCTGTCTACGCTATCTAGGCCCCTCATAATTCCATATACCTCAATTAAGTCACCCCTCAGCCTCCTCTATTCTAAGAAAATCAACCCTAGCCAATCCAATATTTCCTCATAGCTGCAACTTTCACGCCTGGCAACATTCCTGTAAGTCTTTTCTGTACTCTCTCCAGAGCAATTATGTCCTTCCTGTAATGTGGTGACCAGAACTGTACACAATACTCCAGCTGTGGCCTAACCAGCGTTTTATATAGTTCCAGCATTACATCCCTGCCTTTGTATTCTCTACTTCGGCCACTAAAGGAAAGAATTTCATATGCCTTCTTAACCACTCCATCTACCTGTCGTGCCACCTTCAGGGACCTGTGGACATGCATCTCACTTCTTCTACCACTCTCAGTATCCTACCGTTTATTGTGTATTCCATTGCTTTATTTGCCCTCCCCAAATGCATTACCTCACATTGCTCTGCATTGAATTCCATTTGCCACATTTCCGCCCACTCAACCAAACCACTGATATAATTCCGGAGTCTACGGCTATCCTCTTCACTATCAACTACACGGCCAATTTTTGTGTCATCAGCAAATTTCCCAGTCATGCTCCCACATTTAAGTACAAATCATTAATATATACCACAAATAGCAAACACCACTGGGAATAGCTTTTCATACGCAAAAAGATCAGTTGACTACTACCCTTTGTTTCCTATCACTGAGCCAATTTTTGATCCAACCTGCTACATCCCCTTGTATTCCATGGGCTTTCATTTTACAGAACAGTCTGCCGTGCGGGACCTTGTCAAATGCCTTACTAAAATCCACGTAGACCACATGCACTGCACTACCCTCATCAATCCTCCTGTTATTTCCTCAAAAGATTCAATGAAGTTAATAAGACATGACCTTCCTCTGACAAATCCATGCAGACTATCCCTGATTAATCTGTGCCTTTCTAAGTGGCAGTTTATGCTGTCCCTCAGAATTGATTTTAACAATTTACCCACCACTGAGGTCAGATTGACCGACCTATAATTATTTGGCCTTTCCCTTTTGAAAAATACTAAATTTAGTATATATCCTATCGAAGTAAAATATACACTTGAAATGTAATTTTAACAAGAAACATTCAATAAATAAAATACTGTTCATCCTGTTATCCTTTTCTCTTATGCTTTTATCATTTATGGAGCACGGGTCAAATTTATCATTGAGAAGCCATTGGGCATCTTCTTAAAGAGAAATAAAGAGAGGCCCAGAAGAGGAGCAGCACAAAAGGAGAGGTAAGGGAGAGGAACAACACATAAAGAAACACAGAATCACAGAATTGTTACAGCACAGAAGGAGGCCATTCAGCTGGTCGTGTCTGTGCTGGCTTTCCGAAGGAGCAAATATACCTTGTGCCACTCCCCTGCCTTCTCCTCATAGCCCTGCACGTTCTTCCTTTTCAGATAACAATCCAATTACTCTTGAATGCCTCGATTGAATCTGCCTCCACCACACTCTCAGGTAGTACATTCCAGATCCAAACTATATGCTGCAAGAAAAAGTTTTTCCTCATGTCGCCATTGCTATTTTTCCCAATTAACTTAAATCTGTGCCCTCTTGTTCTTGATCCTTCCACCAATACGAACAGTTTTTCCCTATATATTCTGATCAGACCCCTCATAATTTTGAATACCTCTATAAAATCTCCTCTCAACTTTCTCTTCTCCAAGGAAATCAATCCCAACTTCTCCAGTCTAGCTACGTAACTGAAGTTCCTCATCCCTGGAGCCATTCTTGTGAATCTTTTCTGCACTATCTCTAATGCCTTCATATCTTTCCAAAAGTGCGGCACCCAGAACTGGATGCAATACTCCAGTTGAGGCCGAACCAGTGTTCTATACAAATTTCATACCCATTCCTTGTTTTTGTACTCTATGCCCCTATTGATGTGTGTACCATATACAAGATGCACTGCAGCAACTCACCGCACCTCCTTTGACAGCACCTTCCAAACCCGCAACCTCTTCGACCTAGAAGGACAAGGGCAGCAGACACGTGGGAACACCACCAGCTGAAAGTTCTTCTCCAAGCCACACACCATCCGACTTGGAAATATATCACCATTCCTTCACTGTCACTGGATCAAAATCCTGGAACTCCATCCCCATCAGCACTGTGGGTGTACCTACACCAGATGGACTGCAGTGGTTCAAGAAGGCAGCTCATACCACCTTCTAAAGGGCTATTAGGGATGGGCAACAAATGCTGGCCTTGCCAGCGATACCCACATCCCATGAAACAAATTAAAATAAAGCCTAGGGTGTTGTATGCTTTATTAACTCTCAACCTGTCCTGGAGCATTCATTGATTTATGCACGCACATATACACCCAGGTCCCTCTGCTCCTGCACTCCCTTTAGAATTGCACCCTTTATTTTATATTGTCTCTCCATGCTCTTCCTACCAAATTGAATCACTTTACTCTTCTCTGCATTAAATTTCATCTGCCACTCGTCTGCCCATTCTGTCAACTTGCCTATGTCCTTTTGAAGTTAAACACTATCCTCCGCACAGTTCACAATGCTTCCAAGTTTTGTATCTTTCGCAAATTTTGAAACTGCCCTGTACATCAAAGGTCTAAGTCATTAACATATATCAGGAAAAGCAAGAGTCCTAACACCGACCTCTGGGGAACTCCACTATAAACCTTCCTCCAGTCCAAAAAATATCCATTAACCACTACTCTCTGTTTCCTGTCATTCAGCCAGTTTCATATCCATGTTGCCAGTGTCCCTTTTATTCCACAAGTGATAACTTTGCTCACAAGTCTGTTTTGCGGCACTTTATCAAATTCCCTTTGGAAGTCCATGTATACCACATCAACAGCATTACCTTGATCAACCTTCTCTGTTACATCATCAAAAAACTCCAGCAAGTTAGTTAAACAGGATTTTCTTAATTGCTGGCTTTCCTTAATTAACCCAGATTTGCCAAAATGACTATTGGTTTTGTCCCGAATTATTGTTTCCAGAAGCTTCCCCACCACCGAGGTTATACTGACTGGCCTGTAGCTGCTGGGCTTATCTTGACACACTTTTTGAACAAGGGCCAGTCCTCCGGCACCACCCCTGAGTCAAGGAAGACTGGAAAATTATGGCCAGTGCCACTGCAATTTCCATTCTCACTTTCCTCAATATCCTTGGATGCATCACATCCGGTCCTGGTGCCTTATCAACTTTAAGTACAGACAGCCTATCCAATACTTCCTCCTTATCAATTTTAAACCCTCCAAGTGTCTGAATTACCTCCTCTTTCACCATGACCAGCGCAGCATCTTCCTTGGTAAAGACTGATACAAAGTATACATTTAATCCCTCAGCTATGTACCCTCCTCCATGCATAAATCCCCTTTTTGCTTCCTAATTACCCCACACCTCCCTTTACCACCTCTTTACTATTTATGTGCCTGCAGAAGACTTTTGGATCCCTTTTATGTTAGCTGCAAGTCTCTTTTCATACTCTTTCTTTGCATCTCTTATTTGCCTTTTTCCTTCCCCTCTGAACCTTCTATATTTCGTCAGGTTCACAGTTGTATTATCCACCTGACATCTGTCATAAGCACACTTTTGTCTGCGGCTTTAGGAGCTTCAGCTCAAAGTCAATGAGCTGGAGGCTGAGCTATAGACGCTGCAATGCATCATGGAGGGAGAAAGCTACCTGGACACTTCGCTCCAGAAGGCAGTCACACCCTTTAGGATAGGGTCTTCTGATTTGGTCAGTGGTCAGGAACAAGGGTGTGACTGCAAGTGAAAAAGGTATGGGGATCGAGAAGGCAGAGCTAGAGGGACCTCAGCTCTTGCAATTGTCAGTTTGTAAGGATGAGAGCGAGAGCTGGTGGATGAGTAAACTGACCATGGCACTGTGGTACAGGAAGCCATTCAAGTGGAGGAAGTAAATAGGAATGTAGTGGTAATAGGAGACTGTATAGTCAGAGGAATAGACACCATTCCCAGTAGCTGAGAGCATAAGTATAGAAGGCGGTGTTGCCTGCTCAGTGTCAGGGTTCGAGATACCTGCTCAGGGCTGGAGAGGAACTTGCAGCGGAAGAGGGAAGATCCAGTTGTCGTAGTCCACATAGGTATCAATGACATAGATAGGACTAGGAAAGAGGTTCTGCTTAGGGAATATGAGCAGTTTAGGGTTAAATTAAAAGACAGAACCACAAAGGTAATAATCTCTGGATTATTACCTGAGCCACAAGCAAATTGGCATTGGGTAAATAAGATTAGGGAGTTGAATACATGGCTCAAAGATTGGTGTGGGAGAAATGGGTTTCGATTCATGGGGTACTGGCACCCATACTGGGGAAATTGGGAGCTGTACCATTGGGACAATCTTCATCTGAATTGTGATGGGACCAGTGTTCTGGCGAGTCGTATAACTAGGGCGGTAGAGAGGGATTTAAATTAAAAAATGGGGGTGAGGGATCAAGTGAGAAAAGATGTGGTAAATTAAAGGAAAAGGACAAGGCAATCAAGAAAGGTAGCAATAAGGGTAATGATAATCAGAGCATGGCAGGAAGGGACAGAGTGTACAAACATAAGAGTGTACCAGCAGATAAGGCCAGAGTTTGCAAAAGTAATAAAATGACAGAACTAAAGGCTCTGTATCTTAGAGCAGGCCATTCTAGAACCAACCAGAGAGCAGGTTATTCTAGACCTGGTAGTGTGCAATGAGGCAGGATTAATTAGTGCCCTCATAGTAAAACAGCCTCGAGGTAGCACTGATCATAACATGATTGAATTTTGCATTCAGTTCGATGGTGAGAAGTGTGGATCTAAGATGTGTTTTAAAGTTAAATAAAAACAATTGCAAGTGTATGAAGGCACAGCTTGCTAAAGTGAACTGGGAATTTAGGTTAAAGGTGAGGACAGTAGGGATATTTAAGGAGATATTTCATAACATTCAGTAAAATGACATTCCAGTGAGAAAGAAAGACTCAAAGAGAAGGATGCACCATCTATGGCTAACTAAGGAAGTTAAGGATAGCATCAAATTGAAAGAAAAATCGTACAATTCAGTGAAGATTAGTGGTAGGTCAGAAGATTGGACAGAATTTTAAAACCAGAATGGTGAAAAAATAAAGAGGGAGAAATTAGAGTATGAGAAAAAGCTAGTTAGAAATATAAAAACAGATAGTAAGAGTTTCTACAAGTATTTAAAAAGGAAAAGAATAACTAAAGAGACCGTAGACCCTCTACAGAGTGAGTCTGGGATTTAGTAATAGGAAATAAGGAAATGGCAGAAGCATTGAACAGATATTTTGTGTCTGTCTTCACTGTAGAAGACACAAAAACATCCCAGAAATACTTGCAAATCAAGAGGTGAAAGAAAGGGAGGAACTTAAAACAATTACAATCACCAGGGAAAGGGTACTGAGAAAACTATTAGAACTAAAGGCTGACAAGTTCCCAGACCTGATGTCCTGCATCTTAGGGTCTTAAAAGAAGTGGCTGCTGCGATAGTAGCATTGGTTGTAATTTTCCAAAATACCCTAGATTCTGGAAAGGTCCCTTCAGATTGGAAAATAATGAATGCAATTCCTCTGTTCAAGAAAGGAGGGAAACAGAAAGCAAGAAACTAAAGGCCAGTTAGCCTAACATCTGTCATAGGGAACATGCTAGAATCTATTATTAAGGAGGCTATAGCAGGGCACTTAGAAACTCTTCATGCTACCAGGCAGAATCAACATGGTTTTGTGAAAGGGAAATCGTTTTTGATTAATTTATTAGAGTTCTTTGACGAAGTAACAAGCAATGTGAATAAAGGGGAATTTGTAGATATGGTGTACTTGGATTTCCCAAAGGCATTTCCTCAGGGTAGTGTCCTAGGCCCAACCATCTTCATCTGCTTACCTTCCTTCAATCATATGGTCAGAAGTGGGGGTGTTCGCTCATGATTGTGCAACGCTCAGCACCATTTGCGACCCCTCAGATACTGAAGCAGTCCGTGTAGAACTGCAGCAAGATCTGGACAATATCCAGGCTTAAGTTGATAAGTGGCGAGTAACATTCGCACCACACATGTGCCAGACAATGACCATCTCAAACAAGAGAGAATCTAACCATCTCCTGTGGACATTACGATAGCTGAATCTCCCAATCTCAACATCCTGGGGGCTACCATTGACCAGAAACTGAACTGGAGTAGCCATATAAATAACATGGATACATGGGCAGGTCAGAAGCTGGGAATCCTGTGGCAGGTAACTCAGCTCCTGACTCCCCAATGCCTGTCCACCATCTACAAGGCACAAGTCAGGAGTGTGATGGAATATTCTCCACTTGCCTGGATGGGTGCAGCTTCAACAACACTCAAGAAGCTCAACACCATCCAGGACAAAGCAGCCCACTTGATTGGCACCCCATCTACAAACATTCACTCCCTCCACCACCGACGCACAGTGGCAGCAGTGTGTACCATCTACAAGATGCACTGCAGCAATGCACCAAGGCTCCTTAGACAGCACCTTCCAAACCCACAACCTCTACCACCTAGAAGGACAAGGGCAGCAGATGCATGGGAACATCACCACCTGCAAGTTCCCCTCCAAGCTACACACCATCCTGACTTGGAATTATATCGCAGTTCCTTCACTGTCGCTGGGTCAAGATCCTGGAACTCCCTTCCTAACAGCACTGTGGTTGTACCTACACCCCAAGGACTGCAGCAGTTCAAGAAGGCAGCTCACCATCACCTTCTCAAGGGCAATTAGGGATGGCCAATAAATGCTGGCCTAGCCAGTGATGCTCACATCCCAGCAATGAATAAAAAAATATTTGATAAGGTGCCAAGGTCACTACACAAAATAAGAGCTCATGGCACGGGTGTAGTTGGGTGGGAGTAACATATTAGCATGGATAGAGGATTGACTAGCAGAGAGTAGGAACAAATGGAGCATTTTGGGGTTGACAAGCTGTAATGAGTAGAGTGACATAGGGATCAGTGCTGGGGCCTCAACTATTTACAATTTATATCAATGACTTGAATGAAGGGACTGAAGGTGTGGTTGCTAAATTTGCTGATGACAGAAGGATAGGTAGGTGAGTAAGTTGTGAAGAGGACATAAAAGTGCTTCCAAAGGGATATAGATAGGTTAAGTGAGTGGGCAAAAATTTGGCAAATGGACTATAATGTTGGAAAATTTGAACTTGTCCACTTTGGCAGGAAGAATAGAAAAGCAATATATTATTTAAATGGAGAGAGATTGCACAACTCTGCAATACAGACAGATCTGGGTGACCTCACAAAAAGTTAGTATGCAGGTACAACAAGTGATTAGGAAGATAAATGGAATGTTGTCACTTATTGCAAGGGAAATCAAATACAAAAGTAGAGATGTTTTGCTACAGTTTTACAAGGCTTTGCTAAGACTACATCTGGACTACTGCGTACAGTTCTGGTCTCCTTACTTAAGAAAGGATATAATTGCATTAGAAGCAGTACACTCGACTGATTCCTGGGATGAAGGGGTTATCTTATGAGGAAAGGATGGACAGGTTGGGCCTGTATCCATTGGAGTTTAGAAGAATGAGAGGTGATCTTATTGTAGCATATAAGATCCTGAGGGGACTTGACAGAGTGGATACTGAAAGGATGTTTCCCCTTGTGGGAGAGACGAGAACAATTGGACATTTAAAAATAAGACAGAGATGAGGAGAAAGTTTTAGCTCAGAGGGTTTTTAGTCTGTGGAATTCTCTTCCCCAGAGAGCAATGGAGGCAGGCTCATTGAATATTTTTTAAGGCTCAGTTGGATAGGTCATGATTGACAAGGGAGTCAATGGTTAAAGCAGGTCGACAGGAAAGTCGAGTTGAGGCCTCAATCAGATCAGCCATTATCTTATCAAATGGCAGAGGAGGCTCAAGGGGCCAGATAGCCTACTCTTGTTTCTAATTTGTATGTGTGTATGTGTACTTTTTCTTCTTCATCTTAATCTATATCTATTTCATTATCCAGGGAGCTTTGGATTTGGTTGCTCTACCTTTCCCCTTCATGGGACTATACGTTGACTGTGCCCAATCTATCTCTTCTTTAAAGGCAGCCCATTGTTCAGTTACTGTTTTGCCCGCCAACCTTTGATTCCAATTTATCTGGGTCAGACCATTCTTACCCAATTGACTTTGGCTTTCCCTCAGTTAATTATTCTTACTCTGGATTGTTCCTTGTCCTTTCCCATAGCCAACCTAAACCTCATGATACAATGATCACTGTTCCCTAAATGTTCCCCTACTGACACTTCACCCTCGAACCCACCTCATTCACAAGAAGCAGATCCAGCAGTGCCTCCTTTCGCAACACACTTTAGGAAACACACTTTAGGAACTCTTGCCCCTCTCTGCCCTTTACACTACTACTAACCCAATCTATATTCAGATAATTAAAGTCCCCCATGCACTCTGATGGCGGCGTGCATCCCGCGTAGATGCGCCATCCCTGAGTCTCCGCGATATTTTGTGCAGGGGATCATTTGAATGGAGGGGGTGCCCCTGATGATGGAGAGGGGGCAGCCGCTGTTTCCCCAGAAATGGCGTCTGGCGCCACTGGGCAGGCGCCAGCGCCATTTTTAAAGGGCTTCAAGCCCTTCAGTTACATTCACATCTTTAAAGGTCCCACTTTGATAAAAATTTAATTTATCTTTGAAACCCCTCTCCCACACCCCCCCCCATCCCCACTGAGTACACAATACATAAATTGATCTATCCCCCAAACTTTCCCCCGACCTCCTGCATCTTTGACCCTCATCCCCTTCCCACCATCCCTACAACCAACAGGAATAGTTTTCCCCACTACCCGGACACCCTCCCCCGCCACCCAACACCCCGCCCTGATAATTTTAGTCCTCCCACCTCCCTGCCAGTGTCTTGCCTCAGAACTCCAAACAGAGTTCTGAAGGCACGCGAATTGTGGCTGGTAGCCATAAAATTGGTGTGGGACGGCCCCCAGGACCAGGTAGGTTTATTTGGATCATGTTTTAATTGATTTTACTATTTAAATGAAGGCCCGCCTCCAAGCGAGGGGAGCCGCACCAAGACCTCACCATCGACAGTAAAATTCGCCAGTGCCTTCTCGGCGTCATGGGTCGTGATGGCCCTCTCCCGCATGTATTTTACAGGCCCCTCTGCCACGACTCCGACGACGAGGGGCTGATAAAATTCAGCCCTTTGCATCAGTTTTTATCAAGGAAGAAGATGCTGCCAAAATCATAGTGAAAGGAGCTTGGATGAGCTAAAAAAAAATGATGCAGAGTTGGTTTTAGAAAGGCTAGATGTACTCAAAGTTGATAAGTCACAGGGCCAGATCAAATGCATCTGAGGATGCTGAAGGAAGTAAGGGTGAAAATTGCAGAGGCACTGGCCATAATCTTCCAATCCTCCTTAGATGCAGAAATGGTGCCAGAGACAGGAGAATTCCAAATGTTACACTGTTGTTCAGCAATAGGTTTAAGGTTAAACCCAGTGACTTCAGGCCAGTCAGTTTAATTTCAGTGATGGGAAAGCCTTTTATAAATGATCATCCAGGGCAAAATGAACAGTCACTTGGACGAGTATGAATGAATTAAGGAAAGTTAGCATTGGCTTTGTTAAAGGCAAACTGTGTTCAACTAACTAGATTGAGGTTTTGATGAGGTATCAGAGGTGGTTGATGAGGGTAATGTGGTTCATCTGGTGTACATGGACTTTCAAAAGGTGTCTGATAAAGTGTCACATAATAGGCTTGCCAGTCAAATTAAAGCCCATGGAATAAAAGGGATAGTGGCAGCTTGGATACAAAGTTGACTGAGTGATAGGAAACAGAGTAGTGGTGGACGGTTGTTTTTTTGGACTGGAGAGTTCGGTGTTAGGACCACTGCCTTTCTTGATTTACACTAACGACCTACACTTGGGTATACAGGGCACAATTTCAAAATTTGCAGATGGTACAAACCTTGGAAGTATTATGAACAGTGAGGAGGATCGTGATAGACTGCAAAAGGACACCTGGCTGGTGGAATGGGTGGACAAGTGACAGATGAAATTTAATGCAGAGAGGTGTGAAATAATATATCTTGGTAGGAAAAACAAGGAGAGTCATAGAGAGATACAGCATTGAAACAGGCCCTTTGGCCTACTGAGTCTGTGCTGACCATCAACCACCCATTAATCCAACATTAATCCCATATTCTCTACCACATCCCCACCTTCCCTCAATTCTCCTACCTACCTACACTAGAGGCAATTTACAATGGCTAATTTACCTATCAATCTACAAGTCTTTGGCTGTGGGAGGAAACCGGAGCACCCAGCAGAAACCCACATGGTTACAGGGAGAACTTGCAAACTCCACACAGGTAGTACCCAGAACTGAACCTGGGTCGCTGGAGCTGTAAGGCTGCAGTGCTAACCACTGCTCCACTCCAAAGTGAACAATTAAATGGTAGAATTCTAAACTAGGTGCACAAATCTTTGAATGTGGCAGGGCAGGTTGAGAAAGTACTTAAGCAAGTATACGAAAACCTGGGCTTTATAAATAGAGGCATAGAGTACATAAGCAAGTGAGTTAAGATGAACCTTCATAAATCATTAGTTTGGCCTCAACTGGAGTATTGTGGACAATTCTAGGCAGCATAATTTAGGAAGAACATGAAGGTTTTAGAGAGACTTTAGAAAATATTTATGAGAATGGTTCCAGGCATGAAGGACTTCAGTTTCATGGATAGATTGGCGAAGAGGCTGGGCTGTTCTCCTTAGAGAAGAAAAGGTTGCAAAGAGATTTGATAGAGGTGTTCAATATCATGAGGGGTCTAGGCAGCTTTGTGGTATGGTTATTTGTTTTAAGTATCTCCCCAGTTGCTCTCCCACTGTTGCAGAGGCCTCATCTGACCATGGCTACTGCTGCCATGAATAATCATCCCACTGATTTGTTTCTAGAGAAATTCTAGGTTCCAGTAAAATGTAAATTACAGCGCTGATCTATTCCTTTACCTATTTCAAGCTGGTTTTATATGTACATAATATATTAAGCATATTGCTAATTTCTAACAATACGCCCATTCTGTTCGACTGCGAGGGGCTGAAATAGAAGTTTGTGCTTCCAGGTCAAACATTATTGACTTGCTTATCATTCCCAAATGACTTCAAGTAAAATCTTTAATGAAGGCATAAAAAGGCTGTCTCTCAAATTTAATCCTGGTGAAACCTCATGTAAAAATTATGATGACTTTATTTGTTGATTAATGTACCAGCATCTAATAAAGTCGAACAAGTGCTATGATCCTTGGCTTTTTAAACAGTAATAAATGAGCAGGAATATTGTACTGTACAATTAACAACATCTTGCATTGATCTAATGCCCGTAATGTAAAAAGAATTCCCAAGGCACTTCACAGAGAAATAAGATAAAAACTGATGCTGAGCTAAAGAATAAGGAAGGGTGTTTAAAGATTTTCTGTCCAGTCTGAACCAAGTCAGTAGGATTAATTGTAAAAATGGGATCTTTAAATACTAACCTTACATAAGTGTGAAGTGCTATATAGTTGCCCTCAGTGCAAGTATTGGCAAATATCATGAAACTGGCAATGCAACATGTTTTTTTCTATTTTCTATTGTAAAAAAATGCTTTTGCAAACATCAGTAAGCAAACAAACTTATTTTAAAACATTTCTTTATTAATTCTGGTTCTAGTTTTGCTATGATTCTAAGTTTAACTTCAATACTTAAACAGCCGATTTGCATCAATAAATTCACCATTTTGTATTGATAGCTCAGACATAGTCAAGAAAGGGTGTGGTGGGGGGGCGGGGGTGCGGTGGTGGTGGTGACAGAAAGCAGGAAACTAAAGGCCAGTTAGTCTAACATCTGTCATTGGGAAAATGCTGAAATCTGTTATTAAAGAAGTAGTAACAGGACATTTAGAAGAACAGGACATTTTAAAAGAGTTAACATGGTTTATTGAAAGGGAAATCATGTTTGACAAATTTATTCTTTGAAGATGTAACAAGCAGGGTGGATAAAGGGGAACCAGTATATGTAGTGTATTTGGATTTCCAAAAGGCGTTCAATAAGATGCCACATAAAAGATTACTACACAAGTTAAAAGATCAGGGTGTTGGGTATTGTATGATTGACTTTAAGAGTGATGTCCCTTTAAGATCTTAGTATGTGAATGAGCCATGTACCAGGATGCAGTCATGTGACTCAAGGCCAGACTCACTCTGTAACTGAAACACCTCAAGTAAGGATCTGTAAATAGTTAGCTCTGCACAGTATATACTTGCTAACTGTTAATAAACCTGTTTTGAGATCTTCAACTAACTGGACTCCACACATCTCATTTATGTTGCATCAGACATCATAAAAAGAACCCATTACATGGTGGCATCTCCTCATTACATGGTGGCAGTGGTGGGATCTTTCTAGTCAATTTCAGATAAGCTTGGAGTATTGATTCTGTGTAATCTCTCATTTCCAACTGTTATCATTATCTTTACAGCCTGTTTTCTGGTTCTGTAACCAGTTGGTCGGTGAAGCATAACTGCATTCTCTGTTTGAAAAGTTGGAACTTGGATAGGATATCCATGGCCTTCCAGTTCATGCTGGAAAATTTGGTATCCATCTTCCTGCTGTTCGTTTGCTTAAAACCTGCTTTAAGACTTGGTTCTGTGACTCTACTGCTTTTCCTTTAAAAACTCTCTTGGCTGCTTTGATTGACAGGAGCAGGTGTTTAGCAGTGCTTGTCTGTTTATCTAGTCTCCAGCATGCTAGTCTGTCTACTTACACAGCGGTGCAAGAGGCATTTCTATAGGCAATTCTTCACACTTAAATGGCTGTATGAGTTATTTTTAAACTCTGGCTGAGTGAATGAAAGCTCTTCATGCTCGATTGGTTTGATGTTTTCAAGCTTTAGCTGCGAGGTACACGAATGAAGGATTCCCGCGATTTTTGCTGTTGGACGCATCCTGTAATGGCACCAACTTTGATGAGCCTGGGGGAGACTTTGAAAGTAATTGATCAGCCTGACATAGGGATTGGGTTTTCCCTGTTTTTTCTTTTACTGAGCCTTTTAAAAAAACAACTTTCCAAGCACCTCAAAGCTTTTTTATCAACGGGGATTCCTGGACTGTCAGCACAATGACTCACTCGATTGCAGTGATTGATTTTTTTTAGAGATACAGCACTGAAACAGGCCCTTCGGCCCACCGAGTCTGTGCCGACCATCAAACACCCATTTATACTAATCCTACACTAATTCCATATTCCTACCACATCTCCACCTGTCCCTATATTTCCCTACCACCTACCTAAACTAGGGGCAATTTATAATGGCCAATGTACCTACCAACAAGTCTTTTTTGGCTTGTGGGAGGAAACTGGAGCACCTGGAGAAAACCCACGCAGACACAGGGAGAACTTGCAAACTCCACACAGGCAGTACCCAGAATTGAACCCGGGTCATTTGCAGCCTGTCATTCAGCACTCTGTCTTCTACAGCTTGAGGTAAATGTTTTCTTCACTCTGTTGCGACTAGGTGAGGCAGGGGTCTATGTCTCCCCTATCAGCCTTTTCCTGGTTTGGCCATAACAGGGTCCAACTTTTAAAACAAAGTGTTTTAGCTTCCCTCTCAGTGAGTCCTTGCTCACTACTCTCTAATTGTAATGGCAAAGAAATCAACCAGACAGGTTTTCTCAGATTTAAACAAGAAAGGTTCAAGTTTATTAACCTTAAAACTCTAATTCAGTTAAAACTACTAAAAATATGCGGAGCGACCTCACTATCATGCATATGCGATAAACACACATGCAAATAGAGACAGAAAAGAAGAAAGAATTAGAGGGGAACGGTTTGAAGCAGTAAATGAAATTTAGTAACTGGTTTTGGATTGGATGTAAAGTCTTTGATTGAAGTTAAGTTTTGCAGTTCTCCTTGGGGCCAATGCACACTTTCAAACTTGTTTTGCTGGTATTCTGTCTTGAGGCTTAAGTTACTTCCATGGGTCCCTGGAACTTTGTGTGAGAGAGAGAAAGAGACAAATTGCAGTCTGTTCCTTTCTGTGTGGCACAATTCAAACAACCCCCAGGTTGGCCAGCAGGTTAGTCATGTGACTAGCTACTTATCTGGAACAGTCTCTCTTGCGAGATTTGTGGATTCCTTCAAGCTCCAGGCACTCTCAGTGGGGGCCGGGGTCAGGGGAGAAAATGGTTGGGGGAAAATGCTGGCTCTTATATATTCAATGTCTCTTGATCAAAATCCTTCTGGCTAATTGAATCAGGAAGTACTCCCGTTGTCTTCTTCATACAACTGTCTTTTAGTATTCAAATGTGCAGCCATGTTTTCAGCCACTATTGTGGTCTTTTTAAACAAGTTATTTCAAGTCCAGTAACAGTTCAAAAATAATATTCCATCTGACAAAATTAATATGTCTCATTTTGGCAGGTGTGATTTCCGTCAGAACTGTTTGAGCCAGTATTTGTTTTTGAACTTTCTCTCTTCGAGCTGTAGGAAAGTAGTTTTTTAAAGCTGTTTTCCCTCTAGTGTTCAATTTTAGATGCTGTCTTCTCACCACAGCTGCCACCATGTAATGAGGAGATACCACCCCAGATGCGGTGTCGGAAACTTTCCTGCACAGTGGCGCAGTGGTTAGCACCGCAGCCTCACAGCTCCAGCGACCCGGGTTCAATTCTGGGTACTGCCTGTGTGGAGTTTGCAAGTTCTCCCTGTGACTGCGTGGGTTTTTGCCGGGTGCTCCGGTTTCCTCCCACCGCCAAAGACTTGCAGGTTGATAGGTAAATTGGCCATTATAAATTGCCCTTAGTATAGGTCGGTGGTAGGGAAATTGAAGGAAGGGGGGATATGGTAGGAATATGGGATTATTGGAGGATTCTTATAAATGGGTGGTTGATGGTCGGCACAGATTCGGTGGGCCAAAGGGCCTGTTTCAATGCTGTATCTCTAAATAAATAAATAAATAAAAAATGACAAGGCCCCAAAAGTGGTCATCCCGAGAAAAGCAACAGATTATGTTAGCAGGCTGAAGGCAGAGCAACAGAAACTGAATGCAGAGAGGGAGAAACATCAGAAAGAACAGCAACAAATGAGATGCAAATTCCCCGAGGAAGAGTTCTCAAACCACCAAGATAATACATGGACTTTTGAGCCTCTATATTTGCAAATTTCACAATCTCTATTCATGTGCAAATAATTTTGATGTTATCAAATTTTATGCATTTTTACTTTTAGCTTATGAGACTTATCTTTGGAAAGAAAGGGGATGTTGTATGTTTGCCTTTAAGAGTGATGTTCCTTTAAGATATTTGTATGCCAAGTACCAGGATGCAGTCATCTGACTTGAGGCCAGACTCACTCTGTAACTGTAACACTTGGAGTAAGGTTCTGTAAATATTTAGCTCTGCACTGTATATACTTGTTAGCTGTTAATAAACCTGTTTTGAGATCTTCAACCATCTGGACGCCATGCATCTCATTTATGTTGCATCAGACAACATAAAAAGAACTCATTACATGGTGGCATCTCATCATTACATTGGGGGTAATGCATTCATATGGATAGAGGATTGGCTAACTAACAGGAAACAGAGAGTCAGGATAAATGGGGCATTTTCAGGTTGGCAAACGGTAACTAGTGGAGTGCCACAGGGATCAGTGCTGGGGCCTTAACTACTTACGATCTATGTTAATGACTTGGATGAAGGGACCAAGTGTATTGTAGGCAAATTTGTGGATGATACAAAGATGGGTAGGAAAGCAAGTTGTGAGGAGGACACAAAGTGTCTGCAAAGAGATATAAATATGTTAAGTGAGTGGGCAAAAATTAAACAGATGGAGTATAATGTGGGAAAATAGCAGAAGAATTGAAAAGCAGAATATCATTTACATGGAGAGAGACTGCAGAATGCTGTGATACAGAGGGATATGACTGTCCTTGTACATAAATCACAAAAAGTTAGTGTGCAGATACAGCAAGTTATTAGGAAAGCAAATGGAATGTTGGCATTTATTGCAAGGGGGATTGTGATGTCCTTGGGGCTGAAGTGAGGTTTAGCTGAGTTTAGTAAGAAATATGTGAGGCTGAGACAGCAGCAGCAAGCTGTTGAACACAATGGAGTCTTCTTTTATTCTGTGTTACTTTCACTTTCCTTTTGCTACCATGTGTGTTCTACAGCGGCCCCAAGTGTACACAATGCACAATATAATTTCAAAACACTATCTTAAAACACTAAAACACTATAGGGATGTAGTATAAAACTAGGGAAGTCTTGCTACAACTGTATAAGGCATTGATGAGACTACACCTAGAGTGCTACATACAGTTTTTGTCTCCTTACCGAAGGAGGGACATAGTTGCAGTTCAGAGAAGGTTCACTAGGCTGAAGGAGTTTTCTTATGAAGAAATGTTGAACAGGTTGGGCCTATATTCATTGATGTTAAGAAGAATGAGAGGTGATCTTACTGAAACATTTTCTTTATTTGATCATGGGATGTGGACGTCACTAGCTCGGACAGCATTTATTGCCCATCACTAATTGCCCTTGAGAAGGGGTGGTGAGCTGCCTTCTTGAATTGTTGCAGTACACGTGGGGTAAGTACACCAACAGTGCTGTTAGGATTTTGACTCAGTGACAGTAAAAGGACGGTGATATAGTTTCAAGTCAGGATGGTATGTAGATTGGAGGGGAACTTGCAGCTGGTGGTGTTCCCATGCAACGGCTGCCCTTGTCCTTCTAGTTGGTAGAGGTCATGGGTTTGGAAGTTGCTGTCTAAGGAGCCTTGATGCGTTGCTGCCGTCCATCTTGTAGATGGTACACACTGTTGCCCCTGTGTATCGGTGGTGGAGGGAGTGAATGTTTGTGGATGGGGTGCCAATCAAGCGGGCTGCTTTGTCCTGGATGGTGTTGAGCTTCTTGAGTGTTGTTGGAGCTGCACCCATCCAGGCAAGTGGAGAGTATTCCATCACACTCCTGACGTGCCTTGTAGATGGTGGACAGGCTTTGGGGAGTCAGGAGATGAGTTACTCACCACAGGATTCCTAGCCTCTGACCTGCTCTTGTAGCCACGGTATTTATATGGCTACTTCAGTTCAGTGTCTGGTCAATGGTAGCCCCCAGGATGCTGATGGTGGGGGATTCAGCGATGGTAATGCCACTGAATGTCAAGGTGAGATGGTTAGAGTCTCTTTTGTTGGAGATGGTCACTTCCTGGCACTTGTGTGGTGCAAATGTTACTTGCCACTTATCAGCCCAAGCCTGGATATTGTCCAGGTCTTGCTGCATTTCTACACGGACTGCTTCAGTATCTGAGGAGTCGCGAATGGTGCTGAACATTGTGCAATCATGACTGAATATCCCCACTTCTGACCTTATGATTGAAGGAAGGTCATTGATAAAGCAGCTGAAGATGATTAGGCCTAGGATACTAACTTGAAGAAATCCTGCAGTGATATCCTGGAGCTGAGATAATTGACCTCCAATAACCACAACCATCTTCCTTTGCACAAGGTACAACTCCAACTAGCGGAGAGTTTTTCCCCTGATTCCCATTGACTCCAGTTTTGCTAGGGCTCCTTGATGCCATACTCAGTCAAACATAAAAGATTCTGAAGGGGCTTGACAGGGTTGATGCTGAGAGGATGTTTCCCCTTGTGGGGAATCTAAAACTAGTGGGAACAGTTTCACTATCCCTTTTAAGATGGAAATAAGGAGAATTTCCTCTTGTTATGTTGTTGGATTTGTGTTAGTAGCATTGTAGGACAGTCTAGAGAAAGTCTTAGACTCCAGTAAAGGTTAACTAACAACTTTTTATTATTTACAGTTGCTATATACACTCTCTGCAATCCACCTAAACTAGCATCCTATGTGCTGCTATACCTTCTTCTCAAGCCTATCTCATGTGTTTGTTACCTTATCACTCGTACAGTGATAGGGGTCTCTCTCACTGTCTTTGGTATTAACCCTTTACATGCTCATACCACGCTTCTCTCCAAGGGTCGTTAATCTTTGAAATTCTCTTCCCCAGAGAGCAGTGAAGGCCAAGTCATTGAATATATTCATGCTTGAGTTAGATAGATTTTTGATCTAGAAGAGAGTCAAGGGTTATGGGGCAGGAAAGTAGAGTTAAGGGCACAATCAGATCAGCCATGATCTTATTGAACAGTGGAGCTGGTTTGAAGGGCTGAATGGCCAATCCTGCTCCTATTTCTTATGTTCTTCCTTCCCCCAGTAAATTGCACTTCCCAACAGATAGGCTTTGTGGTATAATTGCCATTTTACTGAAAGTAGTTCTCAATCAAAATTTATGACATTTTCATGATCAACCCAAAAACATGCTAGTCAATTTGCATGCCTTATCCATGTGGTCTGCAATCTAAATTCTAATACAGTTTAATTGCAGCAGTGCCCTGAAGTTTGCTTGAGTGCCTGTTTGGTGGTTGAGAAGGGTGTGTTTAGAGAAGAATTTCCCATTACATTCTTACATTGGCCTAAGTTTTTTTGTTTTTTGCATCGCCTAAGAGATTCCGTGATGGGGAGGAGAGGGTGGTTGTAGATTGATGGTGCATGTAGATTCTCCATGTCAGGATGGAACAGTCTGTTCTTGCCCTTTTGTTGGATGTTTGTAATTATGTAACACAAATTGTTGACTCCACCATCAGGGGTGTATTTTGAACAAAATTGTAGCAATGATTTTTCATTAAAGTCATTATGCTTCAATTACATTATTAGATCTTGTTACTTCATCCTAAGCTTCAAGTAGATCTTATCAGTATACAATCTAGTTTAAAGTTGATTAAGGATGTTATTACACCTCTAATCCTTTTACAAACTCAAAATTAAGTCGATTCAATAGCTGTACTCATATTTATAGAAAGCAGAAGTAAATTTACAATTGATACATTGACAATAAAAATCCTAAACTACACATCTAATGGATAAAGAACTGTACTGTTTTGAAGGCAACAATTACATTTTGACAGATGCTTCATCTCCTTGAAGGTGCATCCACAGCAAGACAACAGATTTACAGAATATTACTTACTTTAGATCATTCTGACCAACAATATGTTTGTGTGGAAAACAGATGGTTTACTATTTCAAGGCCATCACTGGGAGGCTCCTGACAGCTGTTCTCAGGAATCTATGCATGTGAGCTAAACAAATCATTGTTAATGTTGTTTTGTTATTTTACATTCCAAGGTTGGGACCCTGGCGTCATGGTCACTTCCGGATCCCGATCCCACCAAACAGGCACTCAAGCAAACCTCAGGGCAATGCTGCAATTAAACTGTATTAGAAGTTAGAATGCAGACCACATGGATAAGGCATGCAAATAGACTAGCATGTTTTTCAGGCTTCAGATTGATCATGAAAATGTTATAAATTTTGATTGAGAACTACTTTCAGTGAAATGGCAATTATACCACAAAGCTTATCTGTTGGTAAGTGCAATTTACTGGGGGAAAGAAGGTCATAAGAACATAAGAAATAGGAGCAGGATTGGACATTCAGCCCTTCAAACCAGCTCCACTGTTCAATAAGATCATGGCTGATCTGATTGTGGCCTTTACTCTACTTTCCTGCCTCATAACCCCTGACTCTCTTCTAGATCAAAAATTTGTTCCAACTCAGCCTTGAACATATTCAATAACCCAGCCTCCACTACTCTCTGGGGAAGAGAATTTCAAACATTAATGACCGTCGGAGAGAAGTGTAGTATAAAAGTGTAAAGGGTTAATACCAAAGAAATGCATTGGAGGTAATTGGCCTGGAGTTGCACTCACCGTCCAATTAGCGGCAGTGGATACAGGAAGGAGGCAGGGCTTAGATAGCGGCGACAAAAACAAGAAATGCTGGATTCACTCAGCAGGTCTGGCAGCATCTGTGGAAAGAGAAGCAGAGTTAACGTTTCGGGTCAGTGACCCTTCTTCGGAACTTAGATAGCGGCGAACCTGTTTTAAAGGGCAGAAGGCAGCCATTGCTGAGGTTACCTTCATCCAAGAAATGGAGGAAGGTGAACAGCAAAGTGCATTGAGAAAGGTGACCCTTGTGCCAGGCCAGCCCATGCCATATTTTGGATGTCTCACTGGAGGTGCTGCTGGAGGCACTGACTGAGAGAAGAAACACCCTGCCAGTGGCAACCAAAAGCCTGCAGGCTCACCAAAAGGGCATGGCTGGAGGTGGCTTGTGAGGCCAGCAGCAGAGGAGTGGTGAGGAGGATCTGGGTGCAGTGCCGGAAGTTCTTCAATGACATTCTCAGGTCTAGAAAGATGTGTCCAAAGATGTGTCCAAATGGCATGCCTCCCGGTCATCAATCACCAGAATACAAAAGAGAGGGGCATCCTGAGGGTGCATAGAGTTCTCCTGACCATGGGAAAGATGTGTGCTCAGTAACCCTGATGACCCATAAGCATATTTCGGAATCCAAGTGCTGTTGGACTGGAGGCTGAAGTGCAGACTGTGGCAGCATATGCAATTGAAAAGCTATGAGTGGTGAGGGAGCGAGGCACTGTCCTAACTGAATCTTTATTCACCATGCAGGCCAAAAGGGAGTTGAACATTAGGGAAGGTGATAGGGCATGTCTGGAAGGTGGGCTTTCACAGATAGTGCCGCTGATGCACTTTGAGGAGCTGGCCCTTGACCTGGCCACATTGTCAAGCCACAGGAAGCTAGGGATGTAGAAACAGGGCTTCACCATAGAGAAGGTGAAAACATTTCAACATCCCCAGGTTGAGGGGATGCATGGCATTGCTCCCCATGCAACAATCTGTCAGTGCCTAGGCTGTCATTTCATTGTTTTTAGCAGCCTGAGCATCAGTTGATTGTTCCAATCTCTCAACCATTTTCTCTTATGTCCCCCAAAGGGCCAGCTGCAGAGGAACAGGAAGTTAGACAAAGAGGAGTCAGAGGAGGATGCCACTGTCACAACTTTTCTGTGCACCTTCCACCAGCATCTCAGTGGGTCCTCATGCGTTATTAGAGATGGTAGCACAGGGTGAAGCACACCACACATCAGAGCTGGAGGATTTGGGGGAGGCACAGTCAGCTGTTGCCAGTTCCCCTCAGAGTATGTAGAACAGTCGCAGTCCTGCTCAGCAGGATGGAGATGCGGTGCCTCGGGAGTCACAAAACAGGTGGCTCTGCCTGGATAATCAGTATGAGATGTGTGCCCACATGTCAGAGTTACCTGAGGCACTGCGGAGTCATGGGATAAGAATGGAGGAGTCCATTCATCTCACGTTCTCTACCATGTCTCAGTGTGTTGAGCGCATGAGCTCCTACATTGAGAGAGTGGCCTATCTCTTGGGAGCCACATGTGGCAGCACTCACATTGGATGCAGGAACAGCGCACTGACATGCACAGGATGCATGCCGCAGTCAGTAATATTGACCGGTCAGTGGTGCAAATGACGCAACTAAGCATGAAGAGGATGCAAGCTGCGCCCCAGCTGGTGGTCATCTCCAGCAATCCAGGGTGCCGTGAAAGGGCTGAGGATGGACCAGATGGTGATGAGAGGGCCACCCCTCACAGGGCACCGTCATAATCATCCACCCCAAAGGCCCCTCCGACAGGCGAAGCATCTGTGGAGTCATGCCCTGTTACAGAAGCTGCACCTGCAGCACTACCAGGTGCAGCAGCCTTTGGAGGTGCACCTCCATGCTGAGGCTGACCCCACAGGAATCTCAGTCCCATGCAAGCACAAGCTATCAGCCTGCCTCCACCTCATCCTCAGTCACAGGGGAGGTACTCGTAGGAGTGGCAGTGAGCACAGGCCACCACATAAGTAATGTCACTTTGTGGGTCACTTGGGTTTTTCTGTTGTAAATAACAGTGAAAATTTAAGCGATAAAGCACTGGGAAATTTTTTGCACGAAGGATGACTTGTGTGCGTCCATTTCACATTGGAGAGATGCAGGAGAATGGGAAATGAGGGATGAAAGAGTGATGAGCATGCTGGTGAAGACTGTGCCAGGTGGAGAGTCTGGATCCTTCCTGCCCCTCCCCCCTTCCTTACCCCTTCGTCGCCATTGCCCAGGGGTCTGCCTCTGCTCCAGATGTTGTGATATTGCTTTAATTTATTTAATACTGATTAACAAACTACTGAATATGTAAATAGCTTAGTATACATCATCACAGGAAGAGATGCACATTCACATGTAATACAGTAGTTGGAGCAGTGTTTGTCAGCAGTAGCACGTGTATTGAAGAGCTCTCCTAGAATCCTGTTATTCCTCAATATGGAATCCTTTGTTTAATTTACCAACCATTGTTATAGTGTTTGGTACGTTTGAGTTAAGAGCCAATAACACGATATGATGGCAACGATGCAGATTTGCACAATGTGTTGGCAGTGGTGTTCGACCTAGTGACAGTGATCGCAAGGGTGACATTGTAGCCATAAAAGCCTGGGCCAACAGAGAAAACAGCTGGAAGAAGCAGTGGCAGCAAGATTTGGGGCTGATTTTGAAAATCATCCTGAGAATCGGTACTCTGATAGAGTGAGTAACCGAAAGGGGAATTTTATTGGGACAATAGTTGGCCAGAAAGGTAGTGTTCTGGCAGAATCAGACACAAAAAGTCGATCCCAATCAGGACTGCGAGACTGCACCACCGTTAATTCTCATGTGTTTTCCTGCTGAAAAAAACTCTGTGGGTGGAGTCTCCCCGGGCAGAGACTGAAAGCCTGCACTGCAGTCACAGAGCTCAGGGCACAGCAGAGGTCCAGTGCTGCACGCATTTTAAACCAGCCTTTTTTCCTTGAAGAACAGCCATTAAAAGAAAAGTTGTTTAAGGGGAAAGCTCCGACAAAAAGAATTCTTGTGCAGAAAGAAATTTTGACACCATGACCACGAAATATACAGCTATGAATTGGAAGATTTCAGATGTCCTTCACGAATTTCAACTATTTTGACACCGTATGGAGTTATGCTTTTTAGAGCTTGCAGTCGCAGAACCCAGCCTGCAAACAATAAAAATAAAGATAGCAATTGGCAATGAAGTTCTCTATCGCATCAACATTTCTGGACTGTCAGAAGCAGGCCAGAAACTCCAGGCAATGCTGAGAGATCAGTTAAGAATCAAGGTCAACTTTCGAACTCATCGACTCGTACTGATGGCCTAGAGTCAACAGCCCAAAGAAACTATTGGCCAGTTCATCAGTAGATGTTGAAATAAAAGCAAAGTTTGTGACTTCTCAGACACAGAACTCTTTGAAAGAATAATGGAGCTGGTAATCGCATCAAATCCAAAACAGGCTTTCCATAAAGGATCTGCTTGACAAGAAAAAATGATATGACATCGGCAGTCTACTCGAAGATGGCAGAAAATATGAAGCCATAGCAGTGAGCAGGCAATATATACAAGCGCTTGCAGCAGCAACAACTGTCGGTGAAATAGCAAAGATACCTTGCCAGGACAAGGCATGCAGCAAGTACGGGCTAATGCATTAGCCACATAACTGTCCTGCATTTAGAGATAACTGCAAGGCCCAAAGGAACACTGGGCAAGACTGTGTAGAAAATCTGGCAGTGAAGAAGCTGTCTGAAGCCACAGCAAGCCGTAACTCAATAAAAAACAGATGCCAAGAATAACAAAGAGTTCACCAAGTACCATTTCAATTACAGGCACATGCATGAGTTGGCAGAGACTTGGACAGCAAAGAAAGCACTGAAAGAGGCAAATTAGAGCTGGAAAGTGAACAAGTTTTCCATACCGTGCTAGTCACACAGCACATGGATGCAATTAGACAACTGGAAGCTTTCACCACAATCAAATTTATATGTCCTAACAAAAGTGGCAAGCACAAGCTATGACTGAAGATAGATATTGTGTCCAGCAACATTTTACCACTGCGGATACTCAAAGACATGTACCTGGCAAAGTGAGAGTCGATGTTACAGTGAGCTAGATTCACTGCATATAACAGTTCACCAGTCTTCTATGTGGGAGTATTGATGTTGAAGAGCAGAAATGGAAGTTCTGCACAGTCGTCACAAGTCTTCTATGTTGTTGACACAAATGGTCCAGCAGTAGCAGGACTACCAGCATGCAGTGGACTGCATATCATGTCGATTCATGAGATCAATAAAGCAGAAATTCCAGATAATCAAGGCAAATGTGACCCTATTGAATCGATTCAAGATCTGCAGCAGAAACACCCAGATAGATTCGTCATCATGGGCAGTTTTATAGGAGACACCATTCTTCGCCTGAAAGACGATGCAGTTCCCTCCATAGATCCACCACAAAAGTGCAGTGTCCACATAAAGAACAAGCTAAAGGCTGAGTTTGACACAATGGAATGACAAGGGATTATTCGCTGTTGTTCAGCAACACACTGGTTGGTAAAGCTGTACAACCACTTGTAATTAAGAAAGATGGCACCAGTAGAGGATACTTGGATCCCAGAAAATTAAGTCAAGCACTCAAGAGATGTTCTCACAAGAGTCCTACTTAAGAGGAGCTCAACCCAAGGTTTGCTAGAGCAAAGTTCTTCTCAAAATTGGAAGCGAACTATGGTTATTGGTTAGTTCACCTTTCTGAGCATTCACAGGAACTAACAACATTTAGAACATCATTTGGAGGTATAATAAAAGCAAAATACTGCAGGTGCTGGAATTCTGAAATAAAAACAAGAAATGCTGAAAATACTCAGCAGGTCTGGTAGCATCTGTGGATAGAGAAGCAGAGTTAACATTTCAGGTCAGTGACCATTTGGAGGTATTGCTTTCTATGGTTACCATTCAATCTGTTAGTGAGTCAAGAGTTTGTTCCAACAGCAAATGGATCACATTACTGAGAGTATTTCATTGTGGTCATGGGACGTACCAAGGGACAGTATGACAACAATCTTCACATTCTAATGGAGATGGCTAGAAGAGGTCTCGTGTTTAATAGCAAAAAATGTGCTATCATTGTGAGCCATGTTAATTTCTTCAGTTCAATCTATTCTGACACTGCAATACGACCAGATTGCAATAAAGTTGAGGATGGACATTCAATGCCTACTCCTCAAGACAAAAAAAATTTACAGTGATGTTTGGGCCTGTTTAACTTCTTAGCACCATTTATCTTGAATTTCTCTGAGAAAGCATCATCACTGCATGAACTTCTCAAGAAAGATACGCCATTCCTGTGGCATGAAGATCATCAACAAGCGTTCGATTTGTTAAAACAGTCACTTTCTGCAGAAGCATACTACAATATTACGACCCACGGAAAGAAACTACACTTAAAGTAGATGCTTCACAAAAGGGTCTCAGAGCATTTCTGTTACAGGAATGTAGGCCAATTCAGATTTGGTGTTCATCCTTAACAATCTCCAATTAGACACAGAACTCAAATGGAAAATCCAATTTAATTGCTTTAATATTGAAAAGTTATTTGTGACTTGTCAAATGAATTCCACAAAATAAATGATTTTCTATGTAATTCAGAGAAAAACACCACCCACATTTCTTTACAATAAGAAAATGTTTGAAATGCCATTTTAGGCCTGTAATGATATGAAAATGGAAAAGATAACTGAATATTACAGGCTGAGATGCTTCTTCAGAATCTACATTTTTCTATTACACTTTTAATAAATCCCATTTATATTGGTGCCTGAAATAGCATTGGATTAACTTTAAGCTGGTTTGTTTGTATTAACTTCAAAGCAATGTAGCTTTTAAGTAAATTAACTAGACTTATTTTCTGATGCAAACTATGGGAAATAGTTTATTATATTCAAAAATGAATCAGCAACAAAAATCAAATACATATAACACCCTCTTTGATGATCAATGAATATCAGGATGAATATCTATGAATACCTATAAAAGGTTAACTTGACATTGAAATAAAAACAAAAAATGCTTGAACCACTCAGCAGGTCTGGCAGCATCTGTGGAAAGAGAAGCAGAGATAACGTTTCGGGTCAGTGACCCTTCTTCAGAACTGACAAATATTAAAAATGTCACAGGTTATAAACAAGTGAGGTGGGAGTGGGGCAAGAGATAACAAAGGAGAAGGTGTAGATTGGACAAGGCCACATAGCTGACCAAAAGTTCATGGAGCAAAGGCAAACAATATGTTAATGGTGTGTTGAAAGACAAAGCATTAGTACAGAAAAGGTATTAACGGACTGAATATTGAACAGCAGCAAGTGCAAACATGAAAAAAACAGTGGGTAAGCAAACTGAACAAACGCAGATGAAATGAAATAAATGCAGAAAAAAAGGTTGTAAAAAATGTAAAAAAGGAAAAAAGAAAAAAGACTTCCCCCTGCTCTCATGCTCACATCTCTGTCCTGGGATTGCTGCAGTGTTCCAGTGAACATCAACGCAAGCTCGAGGAACAGCATCTCATCTACCGTTTAGGCACACTACAGCCTGCCGGACTGAACATTGAGTTCAACAATTTCACAGCATGACAGCCCCCCCCCATTTTACTTTTATTTTTAATTGTTTTTCTTTTTTCTTTTTTTGTTTTTTACATTTTTTTACAACCTTTTTTTTTGCATTTAGATTTTTTGATAAAATCTAAAAATTTAAATGCAAAAAAAAGGTTGTAAAAAATGCAAAAAAAAAAAGAAAAAAGAAAAAACAACTAAAAATAAAAGTAAAATGGGGGGCTGTCATGCTCTGAAATGATTGAACTCAATGTTCAGTCCGGCAGGCTGTAGTGTGCCTAAACGGTAGATGAGATGCTGTTCCTCGAGCTTGCGTTGATGTTCACTGGAACACTGCAGCAATCCCAGGACAGAGACGTGAGCATGAGAGCAGGGGGGAGTGTTGAAATGGCAAGCAAACGCAAGCTCAGGGTCCTGCTTGCGGACTGAGCGGAGGTGTTCCGCAAAGCGGTCACCCAGTCTGCGCTTGGTCTCCCCAATGTAGAGGAGACCACATTGTGAGCAGCGAATACAGTATACTACATTGAAAGAAGTACAAGTAAATTGCTGCTTCACCGAAAGCGAAGTGGCAGTTGGGAAGGTGAGTTTCAGTTTAAAGTAACTTACCTTTTGTTTCGGCAGCTTCTTTTGCAGCGGCGACAGGGAGAGCGAGGTGGCAGCTGGGTAAGTAAGTCCTATATATTTGGGCAGCGGCTGAACCCGAGACACTACACCTGTAGTGTCTCACACCCGCCCTCCACCTCTAACCAAAAAAAAGGACTCGGTGGTGTGCAGATAAGGTAAGGCTTTTTCTATTTTTTTTTGTGTGATTGGTAATTGTGATTCGTTCCTTTTTCATTTATCTAAGTTAAGACTAAGTTAAGCTTAAGATTAAAAATGGCAGGAGATCTCAGACCCGTGTTATGCTCCTCTTGCTCAATGTGGTAGCTCAGGGACACGGCTGATGTCCCTGACTCCTTCACGTGCTGGAAGTGTGTCCAGCTGCAGCTCTTGTTAGACCGCATGACGGCTCTGGAGCTGCGGATGGACTCACTTTGGAGCATCCACGATGCGGAGGAGGTCGTGGATAGCATGTTTAGCGAATTGGTCACACTGCAGATTAGGATTGCTGAGCGAGAAAGGAAATTGGTGACCAAAAGGCAGAGAAAGAGCAGGAAGGCAGTGCAGGTGTCCCCTGCGGTCATCTCCCTCCAAAACAGGTATACCGTTTTGGATACTGTTGAGGGAGATGGCTCACCAGCGGAAGGCAGCAGTAGCCAGGTTCATGGCACTGTGGCTGGCTCTGCTGTTCAGTAGGGCGGGAAAAAGAGTGCAAGGGCTATAGTCATAGGGGATTCGATTGTAAGGGGAGTAGATAGGCGGTTCTGTGGTCGAAAACCAGATTCCCGAATGGTATGTTGCCTCCCAGGTGCATGGGTCAGGGATGTCTCAGATCGGCTGCAGAACATTCTGAAAGGGGAGGGTGAACAGCCAGTTGTCGTTGTGCACATAGGCACCAATGATATAGGTAAAAAACGGGATGAGGTCCTACAAGCAGAATTTAGGGAGTTAGGAGCCAAGTTAAAAAGTAGGACCTCAGAGGTAGTAATCTCAGGATTGCTACCAGTGCCACATGCTAGTCAGAGTAGAAATGAAAGAATAGTCAGGATGAATGCGTGGCTTGAGAGATGGTGCAGGAGTGGGGGGTTCAGATTTTTGAGACATTGGGACCGGCTCTGGGGGAGGTGGGACTATTACAAATTGGACGGTCTACACCTGGGCCGGACTGGAACCAATGTCCTTGGGGGTGCTTTTGCTAACGCTGTTGGGGAGGGTTTAAACTAATGTGGCAGGGGGATGGGAACCAAATGAGGAGGTCAGTGGACAGGAAGGAGGTAGTAACTAAAGCCTGTAAGGAACTAGATAACGAAGTCAGCGTGACTAAGGGGAAGAGTAGGCAGGGAGCAGATGATGAACGCAAAGGGACTGGTGGTCTGAGGTGCATTTGTTTTAATGCAAGAAGTGTAGTAGGTAAGGCAGATGAACTTAGGGCTTGGATTAGTACCTGGGAGTATGATGTTATTGCTATTACTGAGACTTGGTTGAGGGAAGGGCACGATTGGCAACTAAATATCCCAGGATATCAATGCTTCAGGTGGGATAGAGAGGGAGGTAAAAGGGGTGGAGGAGTTGCATTACTGGTCAAAGAGGATATCACAGTTGTGCTGAAGGAGGGCACTATGGAGGACTCGAGCAGAGAGGCAATGGGGCAGAACTCAGAAATAGGAAGGGTGCGGTAACAATGTTGGGGCTGTACTACAGGCCTCCCAACAGCGAGTGTGAGATAGAGGTACAAATATGTAAACAGATTATGGAAAGATGTAGGAGCAACAGGGTGGTGGTGATAGGAGATTTTAATTTTCCCAACATTGACTGGGATTCACTTAGTGTTAGAGGTCTAGATGGAGCAGAATTTGTAAGGAGCATCCAGGAGGGTTTTCTAGAGCAGTATGTAAATAGTCCAACTCGGGAAGGGGCCATCCTGGACCTGGTGTTGGGGAATGAGCCCGGCCAGGTGGTTGAAGTTTCAGTAGGGGACTACTTTGGGAATAGTGATCACAATTCCGCAAGTTTTAGAGTACTCAACGACAAAGACGAGAGTGGTCCTACAGGAAGAATGCAAAATTGGGGGAAGGCCAACTATACCAAAATTCGGCAGGAGCTGGGGAATGTACATTGGGAGCAGCTGTTTGAAGATAAATCCACATTTGATATGTGGGAGGCTTTTAAAGAGAGGTTGATTAGCGTGCAGGAGAGACATGTTCCAGTGAAAATGAGGGATAGAAATGGCAAGATTAGGGAACCATGGATGACAGGTGAAATTGTGAAACTAGCGAAGAGGAAAAAGGAAGCATACATAAGGTCTAGGCGGCTGAAGAAAGACGAAGCTTTGGAAGATTATCGGGAATGTAGGACCAATCTGAAACGAGGAATGAAGAGGGCTAAAAGGGGTCATGAAATATCTTTAGCAAACAGGGTTAAGGAAAATCCCAAAGCCTTTTATTCATATATAAGGAGCAAGAGGGTAACTAGAGAAAGGATTGGCCCACTCAAGGACAAAGGAGGAAAATTATGCGTGGAGTCAGAGAAAATGGGTGAGATTCTAAACGAGTACTTTGCATCGGTATTCACCGAGGAGAGGGACATGACGGATGTTGAGGTTAGGGACAGATGTTTGATTACTCCAGGTCAAGTCGGCATAAGGAGGGAGGAAGTGTTGGGTATTCTAAAAGGCATTAAGGTGGACAAGTCCCCAGGTCCGGATGGGATCTATCCCAGATGACTGAGGGAAGCGAGAGAGGAAATAGCTGGGGCCTTAACAGATATCTTTGCAGCATCCTTAAACACGGGTGAGGTCCCGGAGGACTGGAGAATTGCTAATGTTGTCCCCTTGTTTAAGAAGGGTAGCAGGGATAATCCAGGTAATTATAGACCGGTGAGCCTGACGTCAGTGGTAGGGAAGCTGCTGGAGAAGATACTGAGGGATAGGATCTATTCCCATTTGGAAGAAAATGGGCTTATCAGTGATAGGCAACATGGTTTTGTGCAGGGAAGGTCATGTCTTACCAACTTAATAGAATTCTTTGAGGAAGTGACAAAGTTGATTGATGAGGGAAGGGCTGTAGATGTCATATACATGGACTTCAGTAAGGTGTTTGATAAGGTTCCCCATGGTAGGTTGATGGAGAAAGTGACGTCGCATGGGGTCCAGGGTGTACTAGCTAGATGGATAAAGAACTGGCTGGGCAACAGGAGACAGAGAGTAGCAGTGGAAGGGAGTTTCTCAAAATGGAGACATGTGACCAGTGGTGTTCCACAGGGATCCGTGCTGGGACAACTGTTGCTTGTGATATACATAAATGATTTGGAGGAAAGTATAGGTGGTCTGATTAGCAAGTTTGCAGATGACACTAAGATTGGTGGAGTAGCAGATAGTGAAGGGGACTGTCAGAGAATACAGCAGAATATAGATAGATTGGAGAGTTGGGCAGAGAAATGGCAGATGGAGTTCAATCCGGGCAAATGCGAGGTGATGCATTTTGGAAGATCCAATTCAAGAGTGAACTATACAATAAATGGAAAAGTCCTGGGGAAAATTGATGTACAGAGAGATTTGGGTGTTCAGGTCCATTGTTCCCTGAAGGTGGCAACGCAGGTCCATGGAGTGGTCAGGAAGGCAGACGGCATGCTTTCCTTCATTGGACGGGGTATTGAGTACAAGAGTTGGCAGGTCATGTTACAGTTGTATAAGACTTTGGTTCGGTCACATTTGGAATACTGCGTGCAGTTCTGGTTGCCACATTACCAAAAGGATGTAGATGCTTTGGAGAGGATGCAGAGGAGGTTCACCAGGATGTTGCCTGGTATGGAGGGCGCTAGCTATGAAGAGAGGTTGAGTAGATTAGGATTATTTTCATTAGAAAGACGGAGGTTGAGGGGGGACCTGATTGAGGTGTACAAAATCATGAGAGGTATAGACAGGGTGGATAGCAAGAAGCTTTTTCCCAGAGTGGGGGATTCAATTACTAGGGGTCACGAGTTCAAAGTGAGAGGGGAAAAGTTTAGGGGGGATATGCGTGGAAAGTTCTTAACGCAGAGGGTGGTGGGTGCCTGGAACGCGTTGCCAGCGGAGGTGGTAGACGCGGGCACGATAGCGTCTTTTAAGATGTATCTAGACAGATACATGAATGGGCAGAAAATAGGCGACATGTTTAGATAGAGGATCTGGATCGGCGCAGGCTTGGAGGGCCGAAGGGCCTGTTCCTGTGCTGTAATTTTCTTTGTTCTTTGTTCTTTGTTCAGTTTAAAGTAACTTATCTTTTGTTTCGGCGGACACGGGGACTGCTGGGTAAGTCAACTTATATATTCGGGCAGTGGCTAAACCAGAAACACTACACGTGCAGTGTCTCCCACCCATCCTCCTCTAACCAAAAAAAAAAGGACTCTTGTGTGGAGGGTTTGGTAAGGTAAGGTTGTCCTTTTTCTTTAATCTCTGTTGTCAATTTAGTGCAGAGGGGATGGAAGCTAGGGCAGTTGCATGCTCTTCTTGCAGGATGTGGGAGGTAAGGGTCACCACTGGTGTCCCTGCTGACTTCACCTGTGAGAAGTGCACCCAACTCCAGCTCCTCGCAGAACGTGTTCGGGAACTGGAGCTGGAGCTGGATGAACTTCGGATCATTCAGGATGCTGAGGGGGTGATAGAGAGCAGTTATAGGGAAGTAGTGACACCTACGTTACAGGATAAAGTTAGCTGGGTGACCGTCAGGGGAGGGAAAGGGAATAGGAGCACAGTGCAGGGATCCCCTGTGGCCGTTCCCTCAATAATAAGTATACCGTTTTGGATACGGTTGGGGGGAACGACCTACCAGGGGAAAGCCACAGCGGCCAGGTCTCTGGCACTGAGTCTGGCTCAGTGGCTCAGAAGGGAAGGGGGGAGAATAGGAGAGTGATAGTGATAGGAGATTCAATGGTTAGAGGAACAGACAGCGAACGAGACTCCCGGATGGTATGTTGCCTCCCGGGTGCCAGGGTCAGGGATGTCTCGGATCGAGTCTACAGGATTCTTAAGGGGGAGGGGGAGCAGCCAGAGGTCATGGTACATATCGGTACCAATGACATAGCTAGGAAAAGGGATGAGGACCTGAAAAGCGAATATAGGGAGTTAGGTTCGAAGCTAAAAGGCAGGACGAGCAGAGTAGTAATCGCAGGATTGATACCGGTGCCACGTGCTAGTGAGGCTAGAAACAGGGAGCGAGTGCAGCTGAACATGTGGCTACAGAACTGGTGTAGGAGGGAGGGCTTCAGATATGTGGATCATTGGGATACCTTCTGGGGAAGGTGGGACCTGTACAAGAGGGACGGGTTGCATCTGAACTGGAGGGGCACCAATATCCTGGGTGGGAGGTTTGCTAGAGCTCTTCGGGAGGGTTTAAACTAGTTTGGCAGGGGCATGGGAACCGGAGCTACAGATCAGTGGATGGGGTAGCTGTTGAACAGGCAGATACCGAGTGCAGAGAGTCTGTGAGGAAGGTTAGACAATTGACACGACAAAGTTGCAGCCAGTATGATGGGTTGAAGTGTGTCTATTTTAATGCAAGAAGTGTCAGAAATAAGGGTGATGAACTTAGAGCATGGATCAGTACTTGGAGCTATGATGTTGTGGCCATTACGGAGACGTGGATATCACAGGGGCAGGAATGGATGTTGGATGTTCCGGGGGTTAGATGTTTCAAAAGGAATAGGGAGGGAGGTAAAAGAGGTGGGGGAGTGGCATTGCTAATCAGGGATAGTATCACAGATGCAGAAAGGGAGGTCGTCGAGGAGGGTTTGTCTACTGAGTCATTATGGGTGGAAGTCAGAAACAGGAAAGGAGCAGTCACTTTGTTGGGAGTTTTCTATAGACCCCCCAATAGCAACAGAGACACGGAGGAACTGATTGGGAGACAGATTTTGGAAAGGTGCAGAAGTAACAGGGTTGTTGTCATGGGTGGCTTCAACTTCCCTAATATTGATTGGAACCTCCTTTGTGCAAATAGTTTGGATGGAGCAGTTTTTGTCAGGTGTGTCCAGGAAGGTTTCCTGACTCAATATGTAGATAGGCCGACTAGAGGGGAGGCTATGTTGGATTTGGTGCTTGGCAACGAACCAGGCCAGGTGGCAGATCTCTCGGTGGGAGAGCATTTCGGTGATAGTGATCACAACTCCCTGACCTTTACTATAGTCATGGAGAGGGACAGGAGCAGACGGGAAGGGAAAACATTTAATTCAGGTAGGGGGAATTGCAATGCTATTAGGCAGGAACTGGGGAGCATTAATTGGGAACAGATGTTCTCAGGGAAATGCACGACAGAAATGTGGAGGTTGTTTAGGGAGCACTTGCTGCGACTGCTGGATAGGTTTGTCCCGATGAGGCAAGGAAGGGATGGTAGGGTGAAGGAACCTTGGATGACAAGAGATGTGGAACAGCTAGTCAAGAGGAAGAAGGAAGCTTACTTAAGGTTGAGGAAGCAAGGATCAGACAGGGCTCTAGAGGGTTACAAGGTAGCCAGGAAGGAACTGAAGAATGGACTTAGGAGAGCTAGAAGGGGACATGAAAAAGTCTTGGCGGGTAGGATTCAGGAAAATCCCAAGGCGTTCTACACTTATGTGAGGAACAAGAGGATGGCCAGAATGAGGGTAGGGCCGATCAGGGATAGTGGAGGGAACTTGTGCCTGGAGTCAGAGGAGGTAGGGGAGGTCCTAAATGAATACTTTGCTTCAGTATTCACTAGTGAGAGGGACCTGGTCGTTTGTGAGGACAGCGTGGAACAGGCTGATATGCTCGAACAGGTTGAGGTTAAGATGGAGGATGTGCTGGAAATTTTAAATGATATGAGGACAGATAAGTCCCCAGGGCCAGACGGGATATACCCAAGGATATTACAGAAAGCGAGGGAAGAGATTGCCGCGCCTTTGGCGATGATCTTTGAGTCCTCACTGTCCACTGGAGTAGTACCAGATGATTGGAGGGTGGCAAATGTTATTCCCTTGTTCAAGAAAGGGAATAGGGATAACCCTGGGAATTATAGACCAGTCAGTCTTACATCGGTAGTGGGCAAATTATTGGATAGGATTCTGAGAGACAGGATTTATGATTATTTGGAAAAGCATGGTTTGATTGGAGACAGTCAGCATGGCTTTGTGAGGGGCAGGTCATGCCTCACAAGCCTTATTGAATTCTTTGAAGATGTGACAAAACACATTGATGAAGGAAGAGCAGTGGATGTGGTGTAGATGGTTTTTAGCAAGGCGTTTGATAAGGTTCCCCATGGTAGGCTCATTCAGAAAGTAAGGAGGCATGGGATACAGGGAAAGTTGGCTGTCTGGATACAAAATTGGCTGGCCCATAGAAGACAGAGGGTGGTAGTAGATGGAAGGTATTCAGCATGGAGCTCGGTGACCAGTGGTGTTCCACAATGATCTGTTCTGGGACCTCTGCTCTTTGTGATTTTTATAAATGACTTGGATGAGGAAGTGGAAGGCTGGGTTAGCAAGTTTGCCGATGACACGAAGGTTGCTGGAGTTGTGGATCGTGTGGAAGGCTGTTGTAGGTTGCAACGGGACATTGACAGGATGCAGAGCTGGGCTGAGAAGTGGCAGATGGAGTTCAACCTGGAAAAGTGTGAAGTCATTCATTTTGGAAGGTCGAATTTGAATGCAGAATACAGGCTTAAAGACAGGATTCTTGGTGGTGTGGAGGAACAGAGGGATCTTGGGGTCCATGTCCATAGATCGCTCAAAGGTGCCACCCAAGTTGATAGGGTTGTTAAGAAGGCGTATGGTGTGTTGGCTTTCATTAACAGGGGGATTGAGTTTAAGAGCCGCGAGGTTATGCTGCAGCTCTATAAGGCCCTGGTTAGACCACACTTGGAATATTGTGTTCAGTTCTGGTCGCCTCATTGTAGGAAGAATGTGGAAGTTTTAGAGAGGGTGCAGAGGAGATTTACCAGGATGCTGCCTGGACTGGAGGGCATGTCTTACGAAGAAAGATTGAGGGAGCTAGGGCTTTTCTCATTGGAGCGAAGAAGGATGCGATGTGACTTGATAGAGGGGTACAAGATGATGAGAGGCATAGATAGAGTGGATAGCCAGAGACTTTTTCCCAGGGCGGAAAGGGCTATCACCAGGGGGCATAATTTTAAGGTGATTGGAGGAAGGTTTCGGGGCGATGTCAGAGGTAGGTTCTTTACACAGAGAGTGGTGGGTGTGTGGAATGCGCTGCCAGCGGTGGTAGTAGAAGCAGATACATTAGGGATATTTAAGCGACTCTTGGATAGGTACATGGATGATAGTAGAATGAAGGGTAGGTAGTTAGTTTGATCTTAGAGTAGGTTAAAGGTTCGGCACAACATCGTGGGCCGAAGGGCCTGTACTATGCTGTACTGTTCTATGTTCTATGTTCTATGTTCACCTGAAAGGAGTATTTGGGGCCAGGGATAGTGAGGAGAGAGGAGGTAAATGGGCTGGTATTACACCTCCTGCGATTGCAGGGGAAGGTGCCATGGGACGGGGACGAGGTGGTGGGGATAATGGAGGAGTGGACCAGGGTGTCGCGGAGGGAACGACCCCTTCGGAATGCTGACAGGGGAAGGGAGGGGAAGATGCGTTTGGTAGTGGCATCATGCTGGAGGTGGCGGAAATGGCGGAGGATGATCCTTTGGATATGGAGGCTGATGGGGTGGAAAGTGAGGACAAGGGGATCCCTGTCACGGTTCTGGGAGGGAGGGGAAGGGTTGAGGGCAGAGGTACGGGAAATGGGCCGGACACGGTTGAGGGCCCTGTCAACAACAGTGGGGGGGAATCCTCGGTTGAGGAAAAAGGAGGTCATACCAGAAGCACCGTCATGGAAGGTAGCATCATCAGTGCAGATGCGTCAAAGACGGAGAAACTGGGAGAATGGAATGGAGTCCTTACAGGAGGTAGGGTGTGAAGAAATGTAGTCGAGGTAGCTGTGGGAGTCGGTGGGCTTATAATGGATATCGCAGGAGGTGTAATACCTGCCCATTTACCTCCTCTCTCCTCACTATCCCAAGCCCCAAACTCTCCTTTCAGGTGAAGCAGCGATTTACTTGTACTTCTTTCAATGTAGTATACTGTATTCGCTGCTCACAATGTGGTCTCCTCTACATTGGGGAGACCAAGCGCAGACTGGGTGACCGCTTTGCGGAACACCTCCGCTCAGTCCGCAAGCAGGACCCTGAGCTTCCAGTTGCTTGCCATTTCAACACACCCCCCTGCTCTCATGCTCACATCTCTGTCCTGGGATTGCTGCAGTGTTCCAGTGAACATCAACGCAAGCTCGAGGAACAGCATCTCATCTACCGATTAGGCACACTACAGCCTGCCGGACTGAACATTGAGTTCAATAATTTCAGAGCATGACAGCCCCCCCATTTTACTTTTATTTTTAGTTGTTTTTTCTTTTTTCTTTTTTTCTTTTTTACATTTTTTACAACCTTTTTTTTTGCATTTATTTCATTTCATCTGAGTTTGTTCAGTTTGCTTACCCACTGATTTTTTTCATGTTTGCACTTGCTGCTGTTCAATATTCAGTCCGTTAACACCTTTTCTGTACTAATGCTTTGTCTTTCAACACACCATTAACATATTGTTTGCCTTTGCTCCGTGACCTTTTGGTCAGCTATGTGGCCATGTCCAATCTATACCTTCTCCTTTGTTATCTCTTGCCCCACCCCCACCTCACTTGCTTATAACCTGTGACATTTTTAATATTTGTCAGTTCCGAAGAAGGGTCACTGACCCGAAACGTTAACTCTGCTTCTCTTTCCACATTTGCTGCCAGACCTGCTGAGTGGTTCCAGCATTTTTTTTAATTTCAGATTTCCAGCATTCGCAGTATTCTGCTTTTATTTTAACTTTACATTGATACTGGGAAATTAGATTGTATGGTTTCATTTAACATAGGCAATGAAATAGAAACAAAAATAATTTTCTGACTGGACCTTGCAAACCTAAAAGAGAGGATTCCTGGTGCTAGGTTAAGCTGCTCCAGAGTAGGGGTATTAAAGGGGAAAATAGCTGAACATCCAAATAAATTTAAATGAAAAATCATGCATGGGGGGAGAATTGAGGTTGGTTCTGTGTTCAGTTCACACAGCTATGCTGGTCGACAATAGTACTTCACTAAGGCATTGACTTTAAACATTCCTCTTGGATTTTCTTCCTTTCTTTCCTGGAGACAGTGGCATCTGCTGAGGGCAGATCCACAGATGCTGGCAAAACTCTAGTATCTCAAACAAGTGGCCATTCTTCATATATGCACCTAGACCAGGGGTCGGCAATCTGCAGTTCTGGAGCTGCGTGCAGCTTTTTAACATCTCATTTGCAGCTCCAAGCCTTTTCCAGTTAGATTGCATAATCATGAAAAAAGCCTAAAAAAATTAAGTCAAGGAAAGTAAGAGCTGTGATTTTATTTCAGGATAAAAGGCTAATCATTATGCTGCATTTTACTTTTTCAAATGATAATTTTAACAAAAAACAAAAGTGCTCTCTGAATAAACCTGTTCAAGTGGTATAGCTACACCATGCTTCTAGATCATGCCTTTGGTTCGAGGAACAGATTTCATAGTTTCAACCATTATTGTTTCTGATATAACTGAGACGATAAATTATTCTGAATGCGCCTTTTTTTAGTCACAAGCATTAATAGATGAAAATATTGTCTTAATTCTACACATCTCAAGTTAAAGTTTATTTTAAATTTGACATTACCCACAAAATTATAGTTAAAAAAAGTGTAAAAAATGCAATAAATCAGATTTAGGTCTACTTTAATTTCATTTTTTTCTATTGATATGTAAATTCAACACATATTTTATTTATTATATATGCAAATGGTGCATTCTACCAGAGACACTTGGCAATTTGCCAAGTATTTGCTTTCGAAGTGACAGATTTTGCCTTGTAGCTCCCAAGAGTTTAAATTTTTGGCAATTCTTTTAAAAAAGTCTCTTTAGATTAAAACAGTTGAAGACCCTGACTTACACAGTGGGAACTGGCAGGCTATTTGAAACAAGGGGAATATTGCAACTCTTTCTGTCCCCATTTGGGCTGCATTTTTACCACAGGGGCAGGAAACAGGAGTCGGGACTATTTTCGGGTCCTGAACCCACCCACTGATTAAAGTCACGATTTTCATGGGGGTGAGCCCCTAGTTGATATGGAGACGGGTTCCCTGTCCAACTGGAGCCCGTGGGAGCAGAAACGGAGGTAGGTCAGATGAAGTGAGGGACTGATTTAGACTCCCCAAGGCAGCCATCACTGAGGCGACTGGTTGTCTTAAGGGCGAAATCTGCTGATTGTGCCAAAGTCTTCCACAGCATCAGAAGGAAGTGAAATGTCACGGGGAGCCGGAGGCCTGACACCTGGAGTGGGGCTGCCCCTTGCTTCATCGATGCCGACCTGGATGCAATGTTGGAGACGGCGAGGGACAGGAGAGAGATCCTCTTCCCGGAGGGTGGCAGGAGGAGGCCACCAGCCAAAACTCAACAGGCCTGAGTTCAGATGTTTGCCACTGTCAGTGGCAGAAGTGGGACGAGAAGAACATGGATCCACTGCATAGAAGGTTCAACAACCTCATGTGACCTCAGCACAGATCTCGGGGCTGGCACCCTCCAGCAGACACACCACCTGAGGAGCCTCAGGGCACATGCTGTTCTTGAGCATGGGAGGAGTGTGTGCACTTACACACCCCTCAGAATGGCTCACAGCCATAGTTCTGCTGAGGACCTGTCGCCACTGAGACATGCAGCAGTGAGAGAGCGGCGAGGGAGTGGCAAGCAGGGGGCTGGGCGGTGAAAGCTGGGGGAGCGAGCGAGTGAGCAGTGGGGCCGAGCAGAGAGGAAGCAAGTGTGGGGGGGGCCAGCGATGAACGTCGAGGGAATGCTGAGTGGGGGCCCAGCTGTGAGAGTGCATTGAACTAAGGGCGGAGTGGTGAAGGAGAGGGGGAATGGGTGGCAAACTGAGGGAGTGGGGGAGTGAATGGCGAGGGTGCATTCGAGCAGTGAGCGAGAAGCAGGGGGGTTGAGCAGCAAGGGAGTGGGGATTCCAGTGGTGAATGCTGATGGAGCTCTGAGTGGGAAGGGGCGGAGCGGTGAAGGAGCAAGGGAGTGAGTGGCAAAAAGTGAGGGAGTGAACGGCAAGGGTGCATTTGGGCAGCGTGCAGGGTGCAGCCAATGCCAAGAGGTGCGTGAGGGGGAGTGAGCAGCAAGCAGGGGGAAAAAGCAGTGACTAGCAAGGGAGGGGAAGAGGTGAGCAGGCTGGATTGGGGAGGTGAAGGGAAGCGGCTGAAGGGGAAGGCCTTTTATGCCAAATAGAGCAGCACCATCTTTATTACTGGCAGCTGCCTGAGACGTCACGGATGTTTGGCATTTGTGAGTAGTGCACGACCTAGTGGTGGTGTTGTCAGCAAACACATTCTTTTTTAACAGAAGTAGCTGTCACTCAGGAAAAGGTTGGGGACCCCTGATCTAAAGCTATTTATTTCCGTTAAGTAATTATGTCTCACTGCATCCTTAATATCATAGGATCCTACTTACCAGCATAATCAAACCTCACACTGAAGAGAATGTGGTAGTCCTGTGAGGTCAGCTTATTATAATAATTTGCACATTTTCCCTGCACACACTGACCTCAGCACAAGGAGCACAGTTCACATGTGGGTGGGACATCTAATGATGCAGCAGCTCTTCAGAGTTGTTGCTCACAATTAAAGGAGAGCTGCAATAAAGAGTTCATAAACTGACTGTAAGTTATAGAAGAATCAAAAGCAGAAGTCAAATGAGCAGGCCTACCCCGTTTGAAACTTTCATTGCATTTTTTATAGTGTGACTGACATCGAGCATTGCATTATTAACTCTCTCAACAAGTAGGACTTAAGTTGACTGCAATTACATCACTGGTCTCAAAGTTTCATTGCCATTACTCCCAGTTTTTCATAGTTTCTAAACATGAGACAAACTTTAGGCTAACTCCCCATAACCACCGTTAACACCATTCACACCCATGCCCCCAACCCAGCACCACACACAGACACAGCCACAAACACAACATATACATAGACTGATTTTAGCCCAAATGGGTTTCAAGCTAGCAGGGAGTGGAGCAAATGCAAAATACACTCACCGACCTGAACTTTAAGCCTAGCCTATATTAACTCCAAGGCACAGTGGCGCAGCGGTTAGCACCGCAGCCTCACAGCTCCAGCGACCCGGGTTCAATTCTGGGTACTGCCTGTGTGGAGTTTGCAAGTTCTCCCTGTGTCTGCGTGGGTTTTCTCCGGGTGCTCCGGTTTCCTCCCACAGCCAAAAGACTTGCAGGTTGATAGGTAAATTGGCCATTATAAATTGCCCCTAGTATAGGTAAGTGGTAGGGGAATATAGGGACAGGTGAGGATGTGGTAGGAATATGGGATTAGTGTAGGATTAGTATAAATGGGTGGTTAATGGTCGGCACAGACTCGGTAGGCCGAAGGGCCTGTTTCAGTGCTGTATCTCTAAATCTAAAAAAAAATCTAAAATCTCATTTAAATCTGACTGGTGGGTTTCTGACTCAATTCCATCAGGAAAGGGAAGCACACCTACTTTCCAGCCAGGATTTATAGTGAGCTTGCTGAGGCAGGAATGCACCTCTTAAAGGGAGACTCCAGTCCTTTCAGGCTGGTTTTGCTGTGCCATTGCTGCTGGAAGCAATAGTGTCAGAAATGAACAGCAGTCAAGCCCGCGGATTTTCTGAAACCTGTCTGGAGGTCATGGTTGAAGATGCTAAGGCAAGGAGGAAAGTTCTCTTTTCAATCAGTAGCAGAAACATTTCAAAAATGACTGTTCACCATTCCTGGAGAATGGAGAGAGTCCTGAGAACTGAGATTATCACCTTCAGCAGTGTAACCCACTGACCCTGGATCTAGTGCAGGAAACATATCTTGCAAGAGTAGCAATGGTAAATTCAGCTTTTTGTTTCTCCACCTCTCTGCATGAAACCTGGCAACAGCTCTTCCCACCCCTCGCCCAGCACTCTGCATCTGACACTTCACCACCCATCACAAGGGCACACTAAACCATCTCTAATTCTTATTACAAACATGCAATCACTTCTTGCTCCCTTCATGGCAGCCACTAGCAGCTTTCTGTTCTTACAGAAGCCTTTGCAAATTCAGGAATATCTCTCATGACTCTTTCTTCACTCCACCCTCCAATCACTTACTTTCCATGTAATACCTCCCATCCTGCTTGCATCTTACTTCTTTTCACTCTCAGTACATGCACTACCGGCAGAGGCCCACACTCCTTTTCAGAAAAAATTCACTGATGCTCACCCTCCCTTTCTGCAAAACAAATCAGCAAGGGAGTGGAGTAAGACGAGGGGCGGGGTAGGACCACATAATCCGATTATTCTGCCAGAACTGGATCATCAGGTTCTTGAGATAAGTGGTCCCATGAGAATTGTTCAGATTGAAGATTGAGAGGCTGGGTTTCATTTGAAAAAGGCTTCTGACTATTACTTGTATCCCTTCATGTACCTCAGCCAACTTGATTTTTCATCTGCTACTTTCCAGCCTGTCAGTGCTATGATAATTCTTGATCCTTTTCTCTCCCTTCTGAAGGAGACTCCTCAGAGGAGGACCATGTTTCTGAGGAGGTACTAACTTGTGCTCCATCACTCCCAAGCACCAGCACACAGATTGACAACCTGGGTGGATTAGAGAGTGAGTTAGAGGGGATGCACATCGTGAAGCATCCAGCACAGATGAACAGCAGGTATTAATGGCACGGAGAGCCCAGGAACAGCTCATCGGCATGTGAAGTCCTCTGCTGAGGAGGCCAGATACTATAACTTCAGGAGCTCATCAATAAAAGAAGTTTGCTTGCCTCACGCAAGCAGTTATAGGATGTAGCGGAAGACCAGCCAAGGATTTTCACCACCATGGCTGAAAGTATGGAGGAGTCTGCTCCGAGCCTGTGTAGTGTCCTCTCACATGTCATCAGGAATTTGCACTTTGAGAGTTTGCCCAGCTTCAGGGACATGAGTCAAAGCCTTTGCGGCTTTGGTGGATTTTCAAATGGCTGCCATCCAGACTGGACTCTACCTCTATCTTTGAGGACAAAATAGATAAGGACTTCCAAGGCATCACTCATCTCCTGCAGTCTGTTGTCCCACAGATCAGTGGGGCTGATGAGCCATTGCCCCATAGGTCCATGTTACCTTCTCTCAGGGTATCAACCGATCTGTTCTCACACCACTCTGGCAACCACCACGATGCCAGAAAGCCAGCTGGGCCAGACTGCCCCAGAAGCAGCCAAAGTGCCAGGTTCTGCAGCCAGGCCCCCACATGCTCGAGCACTCAGATATTGCTGCCTATGAGCATTTCAAGAATCCCAACATGAGTGAGAGCTGCCTTCCACTAGAAATAGTAGAGAACGTGAGAAAGGAATTCAAGGAAATCACTATGTTTGGCATTAAATTAATCATATATATCACATCTGGCACTTTGGTCTGCAGTATTTTTCATAGCAGATTGCTAGTTTGCATTGTCAGCATATCATTCATATAAAAGTTAGTTCAATCGTTTGAATGTTTGTTAATGTAGGATTAAGGGAGGGGTGAAATGCATAGTAGGACTTTGTGAAACTTTTCAGGGGAGGGGAATGAGCAGGTCACTGGAAGCACTTTTCTATCGACTGATCCCTGGCTTTTTTGGCGGTGCTCACCCTCCTTCTGCTTTTCCCACAACTTCACCAAATTTTACTCATTAGATGATGACTCTCCCTGTTGCTTTGCTTCCTCCAACTCCAAATCTCCCTGTATTTTCACATTGTAGCATGATACATGTTGCAGAATGATGTGGGAGACTCGTGGAGCATACTGTAGATAGACCCCAGACCTAACCACACACCCGAACCTTTGCTTCAAAAGTCCAGTAATGTACTCTGTGATCCTCCTGGTGGTACCTTGGCTTTGATTGTACCCGAGCTGTTCAGACATGGCGGGTTGCAGAGGGGTGCATTCAATCTGTGTGCAGGAGCTACCTTTTGTCCATAAGCAGCCATCCTCTTACATTGCTGGAATGGTGGCATTGTGGGGGATGGATGAGCGTCACACAGACTGGCATAATCCTTCTGCAGTGATCACAGCTGAACATCAATTCAGTGATAGCCCTTCCTTTGACAACAAATGCTGGCTTGTCTGCTTGTGCCTTGATAGCTACATGAGTGCAGTCCATAACCCCAGGTTACCAGATAAGACAGCCACTACTGTAAATTCATGAGCAGTTTCATTTTGAGTGTTGGTGTCCATGGGACAGGTGATGAATTGGTTGGCACTGGCAAATAGGGCATGGTGATCTCCTTGATGCAGCTGTGCTCCACAGACTGGGAGGTATGGGCGATATCCTCTGTAACAGACTGGAAAGGGTCCTGAGGCAAAAAGGATAAAGATAGTGGTAACATTAGAAGCCACTGGTAAAGCATGGCTGCTGAGTCAGCAGGCAGCAAATCTGGTGCAGGGGAGCTGCAGAGATCAGCAAAAGCTTGACTAGTTGTTACGACCAGGTGAGAAAGGTGGTCTAGGGGTCTCTTCAGCCTTCACCTGATCTTACTGGAACAGGGTTTGATTTTTAAACACACTGTGTTTTGAGCTCCCTCTTTGGTGAATCTTTGTTCACCACTTTCCAATTATAAGGCAAAGAAATGAGCACAAACAGGCTTTCTTAGGTTTAAAGAAGAAAAGTGAAATGTATTTCAACTTAAACACTCATTCGGTTAACGCCCACAGATACACACTGCGCCCACACGAGTATGCATACGCGATACGCACATGCAAATAGAGACAGAAAAGAACAGAAGAAAAATAAAGTGTTGAGGTTTGAGGCAATCTCTGAAGGGGGTTTGTTACTGTGCTTCAAGCTTGCTGTAGAGTCCTTTTTGGTAGGTGGATCTTGCTTCTCGTTGGGGCCCAGTATTCTTCTTAAACCTTGTTCACTGCAGAAGACTTTTCTCTCTTGGGGTTCATGTGTCTTCAATGAGTCTTGGAGTTCCGTGAGAAAGAGATGAAAGCAGACAGGAGAGGCTGTGATGAGAGGTCTTTTCAGTCCAGGAGCAAACAGCTTACTGAGTTCAAAACTCTGTGGCAAGTTCAAATTAAGAAAAACTCAGGTGGCCCAGCAGGTTAGTCATGTGAATAGCTGGTGTGACCTCGTCTGTTTCTGTATTCGGCCATCTTAGCAGTTAAGCTGGAATGCGAGCTTCTACACCCTCAACGTCTGGTAATCAAAAGTCCATTGTGGATTAAATTGGAGCACACTGCCTGAAGGGGTGGTAGAGGCAGGAACCCTTACAACATTTAAGAAGTATTTAGAATGACCACTTGAAATGCCACAGCATGCAAGGCTATGGACTAAGTGCTGGAAAATGGGATTAGAATAAATAGGTGCTTGATGGCTGGCCCATACACAATGGGCCGAAGGGCCTGTTTCAGTGCTGTATAACTCTATGACCCTATGACTCTAGGGAGTAGCCCCTTTGTCCTTTCCAAGTACTGTCTGTTAATATGCAAAAATGTCTTTCCAGCCAAGGATCCATTGTGGCTTTTTTTTTAACCAATTCTTTCTTCACTCCAGTGACAGTTTAAAATTAATGTTCATGTGGCAAAATTAATATTCCTCATTGTTGGCAGATGGGGGCCTGCATGACACCTCCACACCCAGGGGAATGAAATGCAATTTGAAAAAAAAGGTGCGTTTCATTAAAAGGTTTGAAAGAAGTATAAGATACAGTAAGAAAAAACATGCATTTATCTCATTCATTTACATTCATTCATAAATCTTAAAGCCTATGAAATTTGTCTTTTCTGGGTGCCAGGGCTACTTTAATTTCCCCTTTTTGGCATCCCAGTAACCATGTGGTTCTTTGGGGAAGCTTTTCTTCAGTTTGCCCATTGTCATGACTGCCGAGGGACTGGGTTCCTGCTGAGGTAATTTTTTTTTCAGGAGCGTTAGTAGTGGGCAGGTCTATCCTGAACTCTCTTTTAGTGCTTCGCTGAGTCATGCAAAGGCTTTTGACGTCAGAGGATGGGTGGTTCCCTTTTCCTCTGACTGTGGGGGAGGATTCTTTACTTAATCGCCCCTTTTTCCTCTGGGACACTCCTGCCTGCAGGTATGTGTGCAGACTCGACTTCACTGTCCTGTAGCACCCTGACTAAGTGAAGCATCACCCTCACAGTTTCCATGCCCCCTAGAGGTCTCTCTTTGTCTCTTCAGGTTCCTGTAAATGCTGTTAGCATCTCTGGTGGGGTGCTGTTAGAGTTTGCATTTACATAGGAGGACGTTAGGTCTAACTTTTCATATTTTTTGGGGTTGGCTGACTGGACAGTAGGGGTTTTCATCCAGGATTCAACCTGGACTGCCTTTAACCAGTCCTCTTAGTCACTTTTCCCCCTTCTCTTTCTAAACTTTTGCCAGCCTCGTGCCTGCCTGTCCCCTTTTGTTCTTGGTGGGGGTCCCTTACAGTTCACTAGCCCTTGGCTGGAGGGTCCTCCTAACACCAGTACAGGACTTAGGGGTGCAGGTTTCACTGTAGCGTGGGGTTTCCCCTCAACCTGGCACACGTGGCAACTCTGACAGTACCCCACCATACTTCTGTGGATTTTTGGCCAATCAAACTGCTGTGTTATGCGGGCTTTGGTCTTTCATATACTGGCATGTACAGCCACTGTCGTGGGCCCTTCTTAATATTTCTCCCCGGTACCTCTGTGGCACCACTAACTGGTGAACTACTGCCCACTCCTTGCTCTCAGGTCTATGAGGAGAACTCCATTTCCTCATCAGTACCTCATTCTTTAAATAGTAGCAATCAGGATCTCCCTCTGCTTTAATTTCAGACTGGCCAGCCTGTGTTATCTCTTGCAATACTGGGTCAGCTCGCTGAGCCTTAGCTAGGGAAAATCCATTTAATTCATTCCCTGGGTCTCCTAACTTTCCAAAGAAAGTTTCTGCCAGGCAGTCCTCATGGTCATCTGCCTGCAGTGCCAATGCAGTCTCCTCTGGGGGAGCTGGTTTGATCATGGTCTGATCCACTACACATTCAGGGACACTGCAGAGGATCTTCTCCTGCCACTGCCCTGTCTCTCTGACCTCCTGCGGTCTTTTCTTGCACTACTGGGGAGGCTACCACCTTCACCCCCATCAGATCATTATCTAGGAGCAGGTCACCCCCATTCACAGGCAAACTAGGAACAATCCTTATGATCACTGGTCCCAAAACTAGATCGCACTGCAGGTGCACCCAGTGTACGGGTACAAGCATACACTGCCCTCCAATATCATTCACCACCATTTTGATGTTCACTCCACTCTCTGGGGGTAAGGTCAGGCCTTTTTCCAGTAAAAGGGATCTAGTGGCCCCTGTGTCCCTGAGAATCACTATGAGCTTGCTTGCCCCGCTCGAGGGGTATGGGGTTACTTTCCCTTCAAACACAAAACCCTGATAACCTTCAGGAAACCTATTAAATTTTTCTGCACTGGCCTTTGTAAACTTCCTGGATTGCTGTAACGACCAGGTGAGAAATGTGTCCAGGGGTCGTTTACTGTCTTCACCTGCTCTTATTGTAACAGGGTTTAATTTTAAACACGCTGTGTTTTGAGCACCACCACCACCACCCACCACCCCCCCCACCACCCACCCCCGACCTCCTTTGTGAATCCTTGTTCATAGCCTTCCAATTATAAGGCAAAGAAACCACACACCAGGTTTACTCAGGTTTAAAGGAGAAAACTGAAACTTAGACTCAAACTCTAAAACAGTTGATGCCTATGGATATACGATGTGCCCACGCTCGCATGCACATGTGATATACACATGCAAATAGGGACTGAAAAGCGGAGAGGAAAATATAGTAGAGAGGGGTTTGAAGCAATATCAGAAGAGTTTCTTGTTTACTGTGCTTCAAGCTCACTTGATTGCAGGTAGTCTTGCTGTTCGTCGGGCACCCAGTGTTCTTCTTAAACTTTGTTCACATAGGAGACTTTTCTCTCTTTGAGGTTCATGTGGCTTCACAAGATTCAGTTCCATGAGAGATGAGCAGGCAGACAGGAGAGGAGGTAATTCTTGCTTCAGTTTCAGGACCACACGGCGTTCTGAGTTCAAATCCTGTTTTCCCAATTTAAAATTCCCCTAGTTGACCAGCAAGTGGTCACGTGAGTGACTGGTTTGACCAGATTTCTTCTGTGTATTGGGGCAGGGACTGGTTCCTCATTATTCCAACACTGTCTGTTACTATGCAAATGTCTTTCCAGTCAGGGACTTGCAATTTTAAATTTTAATGTTCATGCAGCAAAATAATGTGTGCCTCAGTCTTGGCAGGTGGGGGCAGTTTTGCTTGACATTACACTCTTGCTGTAGTTAAATCCACAGCTCGTTCTGCTGGGCTTTCCATCAGGCCCTCGTCTTCACTGAGCAGGTGTGCCCTGATTAACCCTACTGATTTTCCCGTTAGTTTCCAGCAGTCAGCTTTTAAATGCCCTGCTTTATTACAATGGAAGCACACAGGTCACCGGGTCTCACTCTTGCTCACAGCGCCTTCCTTTTTGGCTGGAGGAGGGCCCGTGGTGTCTCCTGCTTTCCTTTCTCTCCCATGACTGCCTAGGCGGATATCACCTTCCCACCCTTTGTCCTTTTTGTATTTGTGGGGGTGATTAGTAAAGGTTCTCCCTGGGAAACCAACTTATAAATTAAAGCAAACTCATTGGCCAAAACGGCTATTTGCCGGGCTCTCTGAACCCACTGTTCCTCTACATGGGTCTTTATTGAGAGTGGGAGAGAGGTTTTAAATTCCTCTAACAGAACTACTTCCCTGAGATTCTCATAGCTGAGCTGTATTTTAAGAGCCCTCATCCATTGGTCAAAAGCCAGCTGCTTACTTCTTTCAAACTCCAGATAAGTTTGATTAGCTTGCTGTTGAGGGTTCTAAACTTTGGGCGATAGACTTCGGGTACTAATTCATATGCCCCAAGGATAGCATTTTTGGTCAGTTCATAATTTGATGAAATCTCATCTGGCAACAAGGAATAAACCTCATGGGCATTTCCAGTTTGCTTGCTTTGTAGTAAAAGAGACCAGGTCTCAGCTGGCCATTTTAGCTGCCTTGCCAGTTTCTCAAAAGACATAAAAAAATCTTCCACATCTTCCTCATTGAATTTTGGGATTAGATGAACTAGTTTTAACAATTCTGTACCCAGCCCTGAATTACGATCCTCCATATCAGCCATGCTTTCACTGGGGTTATTCTGTCGCCCCTCCACCGCCCCCACCCACCCCCACCCCCCCAACCCCAGTTAAGTCAAGCCACTTCAGCTCTCTTTCTTCGGATTCTTTCTGGAATATTCTTTCTCTCTCTCTCCTCTCGCTCTCATTCCTTCTCCTGTCTTTCTTTTTCTCTCTCCTCTCTCTCTCTATTTCTTCACCTTCCTTCTGGAAGGCTCTTTTCTCTTCCTGTTCCTCCTAGAAGGTGCTCTCTTTCTCCCTCTCCTGCCTCTCTCTGTCTTTTTCCTGTCTCTCCCTTTCTCTTTCCTCTAATTCAAGTTTCCTCTGTTCCAATTCTATCTTTGCTAACAATACCCTGTCTGGGTTTACTTTTAACCCTGTTTCTGCTTCTTCAGATTCAAGGGAAAAATGATTGGCCACTAGCCTTAGGAGTTCAGACTTCCTAGCCTTGCCATGAACAGTGATTCCACACTGCTCAGCCATTTTTCTAAGCTCCTCCATAGACAGTGCTTTTAGCTTATCCCAAGTTACTTCACCTTGGCTTGGAGAGCTACTAGCTTCAGTTGCAGACATGTTAGTATTCAATCACACACAATCACGAGAAAACTTGCTCTTTTTTTGATTGGGAACAATTTGGCTTCCCACTTCTAATTTCTCTCCTTTGTCTGTGGGTAAGATCCCGGATGAGGCCCCAGATATCTGTTACAACCAGGTGAGAAAGGTGTCTAGGGGTCTCTTTCGGCCTTCACCTGGTCTTACTGTAACAGGGTTTGATTTTTAAACACACCGTGTTTTGAGCTCCCACTTTGGTGAATCCTTGTTCACCACTTTCCAATTATAAGGCAAAGAAATTAGCACAAACAGGCTTTCTTAGGTTTAAAGAAGAAAAGTGAAATTTATTAAAACTTAAACTTAATCTCTAATTTGGTTAACTCCTACAGATACACACCGCGCCCCATGCTAGCATACATACACGATACACACATGCAAATAGAGACAGAAAAGAGCAGAAGAAAAATAAAGTGCAGAGATTTGAGGCAATCTCTGAATGGGGTTCGTTACTGTGCTTCAAGCTCACTGTAGAATCCTTGTTTGCAGGTGGATCTTGCTTCTCGTTGGGGCCCAGTATTCTTCTTAAACCTTGTTCACTGTAGGAGACTTTTCTCTCTTGGGGTTCATGTGTTTTCAATGGGTCCTGGAGTTCCGTGAGAAAGTGATGAAAGCAGACAGGAGAGGCTGCAGCAAGCCAACCACAAGAGGGCTTTTCAGTCCAGGAGCAAACAGCTTACTGAGTTCAAAACTCTGTGGCTAGTTCAAATTAAAACAAAAACTCAGGTGGCCCAGTAGGTTAGTCATATGACTAATTGTTGTGACCTCGCCCATTTGTGTATTTGGCCATTTTAGCAATTAACCTGGTATGTGAGCTCCTCCACCGTCAACAGCTGGTAATCAAAAGTCCATTGTGGATTAAATTGGAGCAGGGTGCAGCCCCTTTCTAAGTACTGTCTGGTAATGTGCAAAAATGTCTCCCCAACCAAGGATCCATTGTGTTTTTTTTAACCAGTTCTTTCTTCACTCCAGTGACAGTTTAAAAGTAATGTTCATGTGGCAAAATTGACATTCCTCATTCTTGGCAGGTGGGGGCCTGCATGACACAAGTGAAGTATGGCCTTCCCCTGCTCAGCTCCTCAGAAATAGTCAAAAAACTGAGTCTTAATACATGAAACCACCATTTTAATGTCTGACTTTCGTTAGTTGACTGAGATGTCTGTTGGAAGCAAATGGGTGCCTCACGGACACATGCAAATCAGTGTCCTATGATGTAATTAGAACTCATATACAATTTTAACTCCCACCCAGCAGCCAACCTGCTGAGCAAAACGCCACAGGATTGGTTTCAGGCATTCAATGCCTCACTCACTGGAAGCACTATTTAAAGGGGCACTCAAGTGCAGACACTCATATCATAGGGACCTCTGTGTTATTATACACACTGGATTTCCAAGGGATTTTTGAGCATGGAGACTGCATATTTCTGTTTTTCTTTTTGTCTTACTTATCCTGATAATGCTCTCATAGATTATCATGGTTGCCATTTTGATGGATGGACTCTAATAATTTTCCCACCATCGATGTCAGTCTGATTGGCTTGTAATTATTTGGCCTATCCCTCGCACCCTTTTTAAACTATGGTGCAACATTCGCAGACCTCCAATCCTCTGGCACCTTGCCCGTATCCAATGAGGATTTGAAGATGATCCTCAGTGCATCCGTTATTTCCTCCCTGGTTTCCTTTCACAACTTGGGATATAATCCATCCGGTCCTGGCGATTTATCCACTTTTAAGGATGTCAGACCCTCTAGTACGTCCTCTCTCATTATGCTTATCATATCTAATATTTCACACTCCTCCTCTTTTACTACAATCTCTGCATCATCCCTCTCTTTTGCGAAGACAGAAGCAAAAACCTCATTAAGAACCCTGCCCACATCTTCTGTATCTACGCATAAGTTCACTTGTACATCTCTGATCAACCCTATCCTTTCTTTAGTTATGTTCCTTAATGTACTGATAAAACATCTTTGGGTTTTCCTTGATTTTGCCTGCCAATAAGTTTTCATATCCTCTTTTTGCTTTCCTAATTTCCTTTTTTATTTCACCCCTCCATTTTCTAAACTGCTCTCAGCTTCCTAAAGCATTAAGTTTTTGTGATCGTCATAAGCTTTCTTTTTCTGTTTTATTTTACCCTGTATGCTTCTAGATAACCAGGGGGCTCTAGATTTGTCTGTACCACCCTTTATGTTTGTGGGGACATGTCTACACTGTGATTGTAGAATCTCGCTTTTGAATGCCTCCCACTGGTTTGCCACTGATTTTCCTTCAAGTAGCTCTATCCAGTCTACTTTTGCCAGATCACCTCTCAGCTTCGTAAAGTTTGCCTTACCCCAATTTAGAACTTTTACTCCTGTTTTATCTTTGTCCTTTTCCATGATTATGCTAAAACTAACTATATTATGGTCACTATCTCCAAAATGGTCACCCACTGTTACTTCTTCCACTTGCCCAGCTTCATTACCAAAGACTCAACCTGGAATTACATCCCCTCTTGTTATAATGAATCAAACACTGGAACTAACTAATGTTAACATGATCAAGTAAAGAGTTTAACAAAAAAATGACCCTAAAGACTGATAATTCCCAGGACCTGATGGTTTTGACCCCAAGATTTTAAAGGAAGTAGGCTTGGAAATTCTAGATGCTTTAGCCATAATCTTTCAAAGCTCTCTCAATTCAGGAATTGACCTGTTCGACTGGAAAATTGAAAATATAATTCCATTATTTAAGAAAGGTAAGTGAGAGAGAGTGAGTGAGAGAGAGAGAGAGAGAAACCGAACAAGTGAAGACCTGTGAGTCGAACACCTGTTGCGGGGAAGTTATTGGATCCTATAATTAAAGACAGAGGGACTGAGCCCGTGAGAGAAATTTCAGCTGATTAGAAAGGGCCAACATGGAATTGTAAAAACTAGGTCATGTCTACTGAACTGAACTGAATTTTTTTGAGGACGGAACTAAAGTAGTAGACAGAGAAATGTCTACAGATGGGCTTTATAAGGATTTCCAAAAGACATCCAATAAGGTTCCACATAAGAGACAGTGAGTTAAAGTAAAATCACATGATATGAAGGCAAATTATTAACCTGATTAGGAGATTGATTTGGCTGTAGAAGACAGAAAATAGGGATAATTGGTATGCACTCAAATTGGAAGGAAGTTCCAAGGATGAGAGACTTTAGTTATGTGGATAGATTGTCAAAGTTGAGACTGTTCTCCTTAGGGCAGAGAGATTGCAGAGGAGATTTGATAGAAGTGTTCAAAATCATGAGGGGTCTGGACAAAGTAGATAGGAAGAAACTGTTTCCATTGGCGGAAGGGTTGAGAACCTGGGGAAACAGCGAGAGCAGAGCCTGAGCATAAAGAGACCGGGAGAGAGAGAGAGAGTTCACTCAGCAAGCAGGAAACAGCAAGAGCAAAGCAGAGAATAAAGAGACCAGAAGAGAGAGCGAGAGTTCACTCAGAGAGCGGGAAACAGCGAGAGCGGAGCCAGAGCATAAAGAGACCGGGTGAGAGAGAGGGAATGAGAGTTTGAAAACAAAGCGAACAGTGACATCACAGGAAAACTGCAAGGTGATTGGTTGGTGAGCAACTGCTGTTGGGGAGTATCAGTAAATAGCTGGGTCAGTAAGTAAAGAGAAAGATAAGGTCTACAGTTTCTTTTTTATATATTAAGTATTTTTTTTTAGAGAATCAAGGTCCCGAGTGTAAATAATCTCTAATTTAAGGGAGTTAATTAAGGGTAAGTCATGGCAGCTCGGCAGTGTGAAGTGTTCCTCCTGTGCAATATGGGAAGTCAGGGACACTTCCAGTGTCCAGGGCGAACACGTGTGCAGGAAGTGTCTCCAACTGCAGCTACTCGAAATCGCATTTCGGATCTGGAGCGGCGGCTTGGGACACTGTGGAGCATCCGCGAGGCTGAAATCATCGTGGATAGCACTTACAGTGAGGTGGTCACACCACAGGTAAGACTGCTCAGGCAGAAAGGGAATGGGTGACCACCAGGCAGAGTAGAAGAAGTAGGCAGGTAGTGCAGGAGTCCCCTGGATCCATCTCCCACTTTAACAGATTTTCCGCTTTGGATACTGTCCAGGGAGATGGCTTCCCAGAGGAATGCAGCAAGAGCCAAGTCTGTGGCACCACGGGTGGTTCAGCTACACAGGAGGGAAGGAGAAAGAATGGGACAGCTATAGTGATAGGGGATTCTATCATAAGGGGTACAGATAGACATTTCTGTGGCTGTAAATGTGACTCCACGATGGTATGTTGCCTCCCTGGTGCGAGGGTCAATGATGTCATGGAGCGGCTGAAGGACATTCTGAAGGGGGAGAGTGAACAGTCAGAGGTCGTGGTTCACATTGGTACCAATAACATAGGTAGAAAGAGGGATGAGGTCCTGCAACAAGAATTTAGGGAGCTAGGTAGCAGATTAAAAAGCAGGACCTTAAAGGTTGTAATCTCTGGATTACTCCCGGTGCCACATGCTAGTGAGTATAGGAATAGGAGGATAGAGCAGATGAATGCGTGGCTGAAGAGATGGTGCAGGAGGGAGGGCTTTAGTTTCCTGGATCACTGGGTCTGTTTCTGGCGAAGGTGGAACCTGTACAAGTCGGACGGGTTGCACCTGAACCGGAACGGGACCAATATCCTTGCAGGGAGGTTTGCTAGTGCTGTTGGGGTGGTGGTTTAAACTAATTAGGCAAGGGAATGGGATACAGAGTGGAGGTACAGCAGGGGGTGATGCACAGCGAAATATAAAAGAGAAAGTAAGTTTGTCTGGAAGGCAGAGTAAATATAGACCTGTTCAGGCACAAGCAAGAAATGTAAGGCTGGATTGCATCTATTTTAACACAAGTAAGGCAGATGAATTGAGGGTGTTGATTAACATATGCGAATATGATATTTTTTCTATCACAGCACCTGGTTGAGGGAAGGGCAGGACTGGCAGCTTAATATTCCTGGGTATGGAATCTTCAGGCATGACAGGGGTGGGTGTAAAAGAGGAGGTGGCATTGAACTATTGATAAAGGAGTCAATTACTGCAGTAAGGAGGGATGATATCTTAGAAGGTTCCTCAAATGAGGCCATCTGGGTAGAACTTAAAAACAAACAGGGGGCAATCACTTGTCTACTACGGGCCTCCAAACAGTCAGGAAGAGATTGAGGAGCAGATATGTAGACAAATCTCAGAGAGGTGTCAAAATAATAGGGTAATAATAGTCGGGGATTTCAACTTCCCCAATATTAACTGTGATAGTCTTAGTGCAAAAGGCTTAAAGGGGGCGGAATTCTTAAAGTGCATCCAGGAGAGCTTTTTGAGCCAGCACGTAGAAAGTCCGACAAGAGAAAGGGCAGTACTGGACCTAATCCTAGGGAATGAAACCGGACAAGTGGTAGAAGTGTCAGTGGAGGAGCATTTCGGGGATAGTGACCAAAACTCTGTAAGATTTAAGGCAGTTGTGGAAAAGGACAAAGATGGACTGGAAATAAAGGTACTGAATTGGGGGAAGGCCGATTTCAATATGATAAAACAGTTCTGGCCAAAGTGGACTGGAAGCAGCTACTTGTAGGAAACTCTACATCAGACCAGTGGGAGTCAATCAAAAAGGAAATAGTGAGAGTTCAGGGCCAACATATTCCCATAAAGGTGAAGGGTAGGACCAACAAGTCCAGGGAACCCTGGATGTCAAGGGATATAGAGAATTGGATCAGGAAAAAAAAGGAGGCTTATGGCAGATTCAGAGGGCTGTAAACAGCGGAGGCCCTAGAAGAATATAGAAAGTGCAGGAGGGTACGTAAAAAAGAAATTAGGAAAGGGAAGACGGGGCATGAAAAAACATTGGTGGGCAAGATAAAGGAAAATCCCACAGATCCAGTGACCCGGGTTCAGTTCTGGGTACTGCCTTTGCGGAGTTTGCAAGTTCTCCCTGTGACTGCGTGGGTTTCCGCCGGGTGCTCCGGTTTCCTCCCACAGCCAAAGACTTGTAGGTTGATAGGTAAATTGGCCATTGTAAATTGCCCCTAGTGTAGGTAGGTGGTAGGAGAATGGTGGGGATGTGGTAGGAATATGGGATTAATGTACGATTAGTATAAATGGGTGGTTGTTGGTCGGCACAGACTCGGTGGGCCGAAGGGCCTGTTTCAGTGCTGTATTTCGAAATAAATAAATAAATAAATAAAAGAGGTTAACCAGAGAAAGAGTAGGGACCTTTACAGACCAAAGTGGCAATCTGCGTGTGGAGCCAGAGGATGTAGGTGAGGTTTTAAATGATTACTTTTCATCCGTGTTCACTACGGAGAAGGACGATGTAGGTGTAGAGATCAGGGAGGGGAAATGTGATATACTTGAACAAGTTAGCATTGAAAGGGAGGAGGTATTAGTGGTTTAGCGGGCTTAGAAGTGGATAAATCCCCAGGCCTAGATGAGATGGATCCCAAGCTGCTATGTGAAGCAAGGGAAGAGACTGCAGGGGTTCTGACACAAATTTTCAAATCCTCTCTGGCCACAGGAGAGGTTCCAGAGGACTGGAGGACAGCAAATGTGGTACCATTATTCAAGAAGGGTAGTAGAGATAAACTAGTCAATTACAGGCCAGTGAGGCTAACATCAGTAGTAGGGAAACTATTAGAACAAAATTCTGAGGAACAGGATTAATCTCCACTTGGAGAGGAAGGGATTAATCAGGGATAATCAACATGGCTTTGTCAGGGGGAGATCAGCTCTAACAAATTTGATTAAATTTTTTGAGGAGGTGTCTAGATGTGTAGATGAGGGTAAAGCAGTTGATGTAGTTTACATGGACTTCAGTAAGGCTTTTGATAAAGTCCCGCATGGGAGATTCATCAAGAAGGTAAGAGCCCATGAGATTCAAATTGGCAAATTGGATCCAAAATTGGCTTAGTGGCAAGAGGCAGAAGTTGATGGTTGAGGGTTGTTTTTGCGATTGGAAGCTTGTGACCAGTGGTGTACTGCAGGAATGGGTGCTAGGACCCTTGCTGTTTGTAGTGTACATTAATGATTTAGACGTGAATATAGGAGGTATGATCAGTATGTTCGCAGATCACACAAAAATTGGTGGTGTCGTAAATAGTGAGGAGGAAAGCCTCAGGTTACAGGATGAAATAGATGGGCTGGTAAGATGGGCGGAGCAGTGGCAGATGGAATTTAATCCTGAGAAGTTTGAGGTGATGCAGTTTGGGGGGACTTACAGGGCAAGGGAATACACAATGGATGGTAGGACCCTAGGAAGGACAGAGCATCAGAGGGACCTTGGTGTACTTGTCCAAAGATCACTGAAGGCAGCAGCACAGGTTGATAAGGTGGTTAGGAAGGCATATGGAATACTTGCCTTTATTAGCCGAGGCACAGAATATAAGAGCAGGGAGGTTATGATGGAGCTGTATAAAACGCTAGTTAGGCCACAGCTGGAGTACTGTGTACAGTTCTGGTCATCAAACTATAGGAAAGATGTGATTGCACGGGAGAGGGTGCAGAGGTGCTTCACCAGGATTTTGCCTGGGCTGGAGCATTTAAGTTATGAAGACAGACTGGATAGGCTAGGGCTGTCTTCCTTAGAGCAGAGAAGGCTGAGGGGGGACCTGATTGAAGTATACAAAATTATGAGGGGCATTGATCAGGTAGATAGGAAGAAACTTTTTCCCTTAGCAGAGGTGTCAATAAGCAGGGGGGCATAGATTTAAGGTAATGGGCAGGAGGTTTACAGGATATTTGAGGAAAAATGTTTTCACCCAGAGGGTGGTTGAAATCTGGAACACACTGCCTGAAGGGCCGGTAGAGGCAGGTACCCTCACAACATTTAAGAAGTATTTAGATGAGCACTTGAAACGCCATAGCATACAAGGCTACGGGCCGTGCTGGAAATTGGGATTAGAACAGATAGGTGCTTGTTGGCCAGCACAGACATAATGGGCCTAAGGGCCTGTTTCTGTGCTGTATAACCCTATGACTCTATGACCAATTTAAAGTGATTGGCAAAAGAACCAGAGGCAACATGAGGAAAAACATCTTCACGCAGCGAGTGGTTAGGATCTGGAGTGCACTGCCTGAGAGTGTGGTGGAGGCAGATTCAATCATAGCTTTCAGAAGAGAATTTGATCATTATTAGAAGAGAAAAGATTTGCAGGTCTATGGGGAAAAGGTAGGGGAGTGGAACTAGCTGAATTGCTCTCGCAGAGAGCGGGCATGGACATGATAGGCCAAATGGCCTCCTTCTGCGTAACCATTCTCTGCTTCTATGCGTCCTACAAGGATCTGTGCTGGGGGCCTCAACCATTCACTATACTTTTTAATGATAATGATTTAGACAAAATAATAGTCACATATCAAAGCTTAACGATGACACTGAGATTGATGGCATAGTAAGTAATGCAGACCAAACATAACATTACAAAGAGACAAGGGAGGTGGTGGTGCAGTGGTAATTTCACTGGACTGGTAATCCAGAGGCCCAGGCTAACGCTCTGGGGATATGCGTTCAAATTCCACCACGGCAGATGGTGAAATTTGAATTCAATTCATAAATCTGGAATTAAAAAAACATTAGACGAATGGTGATCATGAAGCAATTGTCGATTGTTGTAAAAACCCACCTGATTCACTAATGTCCTTGAGGGAAGGAAATTTGCCGTCCTTACCTGGTCTGGCCTACATGTGACTCCAGACCCACAGCAATGTGGTTGACTCTTAAATGCCCTCTGAAATGGCCTAGCAAGCCACTCAGTTGCATCAAGCCACTACGAAATCTGGTGCACCTATACCCCAAGGACTGCAGCGGTTCAAAAAGGCAGCTCACCACCACCTTCTCAACGGCAGTTCAGGATGGGCAATAAATGCTGGCCTAGCCAGCAATGCCCAGATCCTATGAAAGAATAAAAATAAATGAGTGGCAGCTGGATTTCCACGCAAGTAAGTGTGAGGTCAACCATTTTGGGCCAAGGAAGGATAAATCTGAGTCTTATTCAAATGGTGAAAATCCAGGAAAAGTGGAGGTCCAAAGTTATTTAGGGGCACGTGGAAACAACTCACTAAAATGTAGGAGTCATGTACAAAAAATAACAAAAACACGTCATGGAATGTTACCTTTTATAACTAAAGGGCTAGAAAATGAAGGGGTGGAAGTTTGTTACAGCTATACTAAAACCCTGGTTAGACCCCATCTGGAATACTGTCTCCAGTTCTTTGCACCACATCTTAGAAAAAATATATTGGCCTTGGAAGAAGTGCCGTGCAGGTTCAACAGAATGAGTGATTACATAAACTAATCTTTTCTTCTCTGGAATGTAGAAGGTTAAGGAATGATTTGATCGACAGTTTTAGGATTTTGAAAAGAAATTAATAGGGTGGATTGAGAGAAACTTTTTTCTGTTGGTGTGGAAGTCTAACCTTAAAATCAGGGCCAGGCCATTCAGGAGAGAAGTTCGGAAACATTTCTTTCTGCAAAGAGTGGTAGAAGTGTGGATCTCCCTGCCACAGAAAGCAATAGATACTAGCTCAATTAATCATTTAAAATCTGAGATTGATAGTTTTTTGTTAGCCAAGGGTATAAAAGGATAGAATCAGAGTCATTTATGGCACAGAAGCAGGACATTCGGCCCATTGAGTCCATGCCAGCTCCCCATAGAGCAATGCAGTGAATCCCATTCTCCCGCTCAATCCTCGTAGCCCTGCAATTTTATTTCCTTCAAGTGTCCATTCAATTTCCTTTTGAAATCATTGATTGTTTCTGCCTTCACCACCCTTGTACTCAGTGAGTTCCAGGTCATTAACACTTGCTAGGTAAAAAAAAAGTTCTTCCTCACATCCCCTCTGCATCTTTTGCCCAAAACCTTAAATCTGTGTCTCCTAGTCCCTGTACCAGCAGCTAATGGGAACAGTTTTTCTTTGTCTACCTTATATAAACCTGTCATAATCTTGTACACCTCTATTATGTCTCCCCGCCATCTCCTTTACTCCAAGGAGAACAACCCCAGCTTCTCCAACCTAACCTTGTCACATAAAACTCTAATTCCTGGAACCATTCTGGTATATCTCCTCTGCATCTTCTCAAAGACCCTCACATGCTTCCTAAAGTCTGGTGACCAGAACTAGACCCAATACTCTAGTTGTGGCCTAACCAGAAAGGTTCAGCAGAACTTCCCTGCTGTTCTATTCAATACCTCTATTTATGAGTCACAAGATCCCATATGCTTTACTTACCACTCTCTCAATATGCCCTGCCACCTTCAAAGATCTATACATCTATGTCCCTGCACACTCTTTAAAACTATGCCATTATGACCTTTCCCATCCCTTCCTACAAAATGCATCACCTCACACTTATCTGTATGAAATTCCATTTGTCACTTTTCTGCCCATCTGCTAGCCTGTCTATGTCCCGTTGCAGTCAATTTGTATCATCCTCTCTGTTTGCCACTCTTCCAAGTTTGGTATCATCAGCAAATTTTGGAATTCTACGCTGTATTCCAAGATCCAAGTCATTTATATGTAGCAAAAAAGGCAGTGGTCCCAGCACTGACACTTGGAGAACACGACTGTCTACCATCCTCCAGTCTGAAAAATAACCATTTACCATGACTCACTGTTTTCTGTCCTTAAGCCAATTTTATATCCAAGCTGACATTAAATCCTCTGATTCCATGAGCCTTAATTTTGTTAACCAGCCTTTTACATAAGAACACAAGAAATAGGGGCAGGAGTAGCCTCCATAACTCTCTGAGGTAGAGAATTCCAGACATTCACTACCCTCTGAGAGAAGAAATTCCTTCGCATCTCAGTTTTAAGTGAGTTTGCCCTTATTCTGTAACTATGTCCCCTCGTTTGAGATTCCCCCACTAGTGGAAACATCTTCTCAACATCTACCCTGCCAAGCCCCCTCAGAATCTTGTACGTTTCAATAAGATCACCCCTCATTCTTATAAACTCTAATGAATAAAGGCCTGACCTGTTCAGCAGTTCTTGATAAGTCAACCCCTTCATCCCAGGAATCAGCCTAGTGAATCTCTTTTGAATTGCTTCCAATGCCAGTATATCCTTTCTTAAATACGACCAAAACTGTACACTGTACTCCAGGTGCGGCCTCACCAACACCCTGTACAGTTGTAACAAGACTTCCCTATTTTTAAACTCCAACTCCCTAGCGATAAAAGCCAAAATTCCATTTGCCTTCTTAATTACTTGCTGCACCTGCATGCTAACTTTTTGTATTTCATGGACAAGGACACCCAGATCCCTCTATGCTGCACTTTTTTGGTGTCTCTTTCCATTTAATTAACAGTCTGCCTTTTGATTCTTCCTACCAAAGTGCATGACCTCACACCTACCTACATTAAACTCCATCTGCCAAGTTTTTGCCCACTCACTCAAACTATCTATATCCCCTTGCAGATTCCTTATGTCCTCATCACAACATGCCCTCCCACCTATTTTTGTATCGTCAGCAAATTTGGATACAGTACACTCTGCCCCCTCCTGCAAGTCATTAATATAGATAGCAAATAATTGAGGCCTTAGGACTGATCCTCATGGCACTCCACTAGTTATGTCTTTCCAACCTGAAAAAGACCCATTAATCCTGACTCTCTGTCTTCTGTGTGTTAACCAATCCTCAATCCATGCTAATACATTGCCCCCAATACCGTGAGCTCCTATCTTGTGCCGTAATCTTTTATGTGGCACCTTATCAAATGCCTTCTGGAATTCCAAATACACTACATCTACCGGTTGCCCTTTATCAACTCTGCTTGTGATATACTCAAAGAACTCTAGCAAATTTGTCAAACATGATTTCCCTTTCACAAAACCGCATTGACTCTGTTTGATTGTGTTAAGCTTTTCTAAATGTCCTGCTATTTCTTCCCTAATAATGGACTCTAGCATTTTCCCAACGACCGATGTTAGGCTGACTGGCCTATAGTTTCCTGCCTTTTGTCTCCCTCCCTTCTTGAACAGGGGTGTCACATTAGCGGTTTTCCAATCCGCTGGGACCGTCCCGGAATCCAGTGAGTTCTGGAATATTTTACCAATGCCTCCACTATCTCTGCAGTTACTTCCTTTAAAACCCATGGATGTAGGCCATCAGGTCATGACGACTTGTCTGCCTTTAGTCCCATTAGTTTGTCAAATACTTTGTCCCTCATGATAGACACTGTTACAAGATCTTTTCTCCCATTAACTCCTTGCTTATCTGATATCTGTGGGATGTTTATAGTGTCCTCCACCGTGAAGACTGATGCAAAATATTGGTTTAAATTATCTGCCATTTCCCTGTTTCCCATTATCAGTTCTCCAGTCGCACCCTCCAAGGGTCCCACACTCACTTGAGCGACTCTCTTTCTTTTTATATACCTATAGATGCTCTTGCTGTTTGTTTCTATATTTCTTGCCAATTTACTCTCATAATCAATTTTCTCCCTCTTTATTAGATTTTTAGTCATCCGCTGTTGGTTCCTAAAAAATTCCTAATCCTCTGGCCTACCACTAGTTTTTGTTGCTTTGCATGCCTTAGTTTTTGATTGGATACTCTCCTTGACTGCTTTTGTTAACCACGGGTGTTCATTCTTCTCGTGTTCTTCTTTTTGGACTGGGATAAATTTTTGCAGAGCGTTATGAAATATCTGCTTAAATGTCTGCCACTGCTCATCCACTGACTTTCCCCTTAGACTATCTTCCCAGCCCTCTTTAGACAACTCTTTCGTCACACCTCTCTAATTGCCCTTGTTTAAGTTGAGGTCACTGGTTTGAGACCCGAGTTGCTCGCCCTGAAACAGAATTTGAAATTCTACCATGTTGTTATCGCTACCCCCTAGATGATCCTTAACTATGATCTTTCTTATTAATCCTACCTCATTACACATTACTGGATCTAAAATAGCCTGTTCCGGGTAGGTTCTGCAATGTATTGCTCTAAGTAACAATCCCTGATGCACTCTACAAATTTGTCTTGTTACCTCTGCCAGTCTGATTTGTCCAGTCAATATGCAGATTAAAATCACCATGACAATTGTAGTGCCCTTCCTACACGCCTCTGTTATTTCCCAATTTACACTTTGTCCTACAGTGAGGCAACTCTTCAGGGGCCTATAGACGACCTCCCCACCCGTGACTTCTTCTCCTTGCTATTCTTTATTTCCACCCAAACTGATTTTATGTGGATATGGAGCCAAGGCAGGCAGATGGAGTTAAGATACAAATCAGCCATGATCTTATTGAATGGTGGAACAGTCTTCAGGGGCTGAATAACCGACTCCAGTTCCTAATGTCACAAAAATGTGCTAATTCGAATGATGATTTTTTTAATCCACCAGCTGGAAATCTGAATATTAAACTGGTGGAGATGAACCACTCAAATCTTGCAAGCTTCAAATTCTGTCTGCTGACTGTAAGCACTAAGGCATATTGCCTGCGGCTTTCGAGCAAAGAGATCCACATTTGACATGCTGTTCTCCCTTCGCCAGCTATAGGAGAAATGCCACGAACAACAGATGCCTCTCTACGTTGCTTTCATAGATCTCACTAAAGCCTTTGACCTCATCAGCAGACGTGGTCTCTTCAGACTACTAGCAATGATCGGATGTCCACCAAAGCTACTAAGTATCATCACCTCATTCCATGACAATATGAAAGGCACAATTCAGCATAGCGGTGCCTCATCAGACCCCTTTCCTATCCTGAGTGGCATGAAACAGGGCTGTGTTCTCGTACCTACACTGTTTGGGATCTTCTTCTCACTGCTGCTCTCACATGCGTTCAAGTCTTCAGAAGAAGGAATTTTTCTCCACACAAGATCAGAAGGTTGTTCAACCTTGCCCGTCTTAGAGCGAAGACCAAAGTACGGAAAGTCCTCATCAGGGAACTCCTCTTTGCTGACGATGCTACATTAACATCCCACACAGAAGAGTGGCTGCAGAGACTCATCGACAGAATTGCGGCTGCCTGCAACGAATTTGGCTGAACCATCAGCCTCAGGAAAACGGACAGAACATCATGGGACAGGACGTCAGAAATGCTCCAACCATCGATATCGATGACCAAGCTCTGGAAGTGGTTGAAGAGTTCACCTACCTAGGCTCAACTATCACCAGTAACCTGTCTCTCAATGCAGAAATCAACAAGCGCATGGGAAAGGCTTCCACTGCTATGTCCAGACTGGCCAAGAGAGTGTGGGAAAATGGCGCACTGACAAGGAACACAAAAGTCCGAGTGTTTCAAGCCTGTGTCCTCAGTACCTTGCTCTGTGGCAGCGAGGCCTGGACAACGTATGTTAGCCAAGAGCGACGTCTCAACTCATTCCATCTTCGCTGTCTCCAGAGAATCCTTGGCATCAGGTGACAGGACCGTATCTCCAATGCAGAAGTCCTCGAGGCGGCCAACATCCCTAGCATATACACCCTACTGAGCCAGCGGCACTTGAGATGGCTTGGCCATGTAAGCCGCATGGAAGATGGCAGGATCCTCAAGGGCACATTGTACAGCGAGCTCGTCACTGCTATCAGACCCACCGGCCGTCCATGTCTCCACTTTAATGACGTCTGCAAACGCGACATGAAGTCCTGTAACAATGACCACAAATCGTGGGAGTCAGTTGCCAACGATCGCCAGAGCTGGCAGACAGCCATAAAGGCGGGGCTGAACAGCAGCGTGTCGAAGAGACTTAGCAGTTGGCAGGAAAAAAAGACAGAAGTGCAAGGAGAGAGCCAACTGTGTAACAGCCCCGACAACCAATTCTATCTGCAGCACCTGTGGAAGAGTCTGTCGCTCTAGAATTGGCCTTTATAGCCACTCCAGGTGCTGCTCCACAAACTACTGACCACCTCCAGGCGCTTACCCATTGTTTCTCGAGACAAGGAGGCCAAAGAAGAAGACTGTAGTGTTCAGTAGTTTAATTGATCTGTGTTTCATTGTGTTAGTCTGTTCACCGATTGGTGCTCACTGTTCTTAATGACTTAAGCCTGATGGGGGAGCAGTGGTTAGAGAACTTTCTGAAAGAACAGACAGAAACCTCCTTCATCTAGACAGTAGAGAAAGTCTGGAAAGAACAGAGATCACTCTTGAAGGAATTCAGCTCCATTGCTGTCTCCGGGAGAACCACTGAATCAGCAACCACATCTTCAAACTGGAAGTCTCAGGATCACCCAAAGGAAAGTTGCGGGACCACTGAATTCAGCCTGAAGCCAGCTGAGTCACCAACCTCCACAGACTGTATACGCCTTTTATTTCTCTGGACTCTAAGTCAAACAATCTATCCTTGCCCACTCTGTGACCTATTTGTGTGTGTGTGTGTGAAAGTTGGAGCATATTTTATTATTTTTACTTAGATCGGTTTAAGTACAATAAAATAAACCTCTTTCTTTGTTAAACTTGAGAAAACCTATCTAATTGGCTCTTTTTATGATCACAGCACAGTAAACGGAACGGGCAAGTATATCCACTAAAAAAAGAAAGAAATCTGTTGTGGTCAAACAAGGAGAGGGTAAAGAGGGGAGCCCTTCAACCCCCTCCTCACCTGATTATAACACTAAGTTCCTATCTCTTCTATAAATGGTGCATGATTTTGCTGACCAACATTGATTTTATGTTCACCTTGTTCATTAGTTTCCAATCCACTCTGAGCCCATCAGGAAAACTGGCCATTTACTGGAGAAAAAGCCTTTGTAGGGGTAATAAAAACCCCACCCCCAAAATTCTGCATGGGACATCTGTCCTCTCAAGTGGATATAAAAGATCCTTTAAAATTGTTTCAAGGAAGAGCAGGGGAGTTCTGCCCAATATTTATCCATCAATCAACATCACAAAAACAGATTATCTGGCCATTGTTACATTACTGTTTGCGCTACAGTGTTGGGCTGGATTTTGTATTGGAGGCGAGGCTCCCGACACTGGACTGAAAAGGCAGGGAAAGCCTGCCTCTGTCTTTTCATGACCCCTGGAGCAATCCTCCATTCTTTTTAAATCTAAGTTTCAGGAGCTGGTTCCACATCCCTTTGAAAATGGGGATTCCGCCTCCAAGAGCAGCCAGCCAATCAGAGGGTCGGCAGCGCATGGGGTATAGGCAGCGCCACTGGGAGCAGTGGCCACTGCCAGTACTACAGACATCTTGGACCCAGGCCCAGCACTGGAACCCTGGACCTTGGGTAAGTGAGACGGGGTCACCAAGACCAGTCCAAAAGGCCTCAGCAAGTGGGGGTGGGTGCGGGGTGGTCATGCAGTCCAAGGGGAGGAGTGTCCCAGGGAGGAGAGTGGTTCCTGGTGGGGTTCTTCTGTGGAACACAGATTGCCCACGGACGAGGGTGACCCCACACACCACACCCCCCTCACCCCCGGCCAAGCCTGCAGGGAGTGCATCTTATGTTACAAGGTGCCCTCCCCTTGTTGCGGAGGTACCCTCCCACTGCTGGTAAAATCTCAGCAACGGTAGGAAGAGACCCTTAATTGGCTGTTAATAGGCCACATTAGGGCCACAATTGGGCTCTGGGCGGGAAGGCCGTCATGGGCCTATCTTGCCCCAGAAAGATCGCTTGGCAACAGGGAGGCAACAGGGCCCCTGCCACCAGCCCCCCCTGCTATCAGTCACGATACTGCGTGCCCCCCAGCCTTCAACCACACCTCAGGGGGCCACACAAAATCACGGCCATTGTGTGCAAATTGACTGTCATGCTTCCTACGTTAGAACAGTGACTACACCAAAAAATACCTCATCAGCTGTAAAACAATTTGGGATGTCCAGAGGGCATTTTCTTTATTCATTCATGCAATGTGGACGTTGCTGGCAAGGCCAGCAATTATTTCTCACCCCTAATTGCCCTTGAGATGTTGGTGGTGAGCTGTCCTCTTGAACTGCTGCAGTTCTTGTGGTGAAGGTACACCCAAGGTGCTGTTTGGGGGGGGAGTTCAAGTGAAGCAATGGCGATATAGGTCTAAGTCAGGATGGTGTGTGGCTTGGTGGGGAAATCTCAGGTGGTGGTGTTCCCATCCCTCTGCTGTCATAGGAGGCTTGGTGAGTTGCTGAAGTGCATGTTGTAAATGGTACACACTGCTGTCACTGTGCTCCAGTGGTGGATGGGGACCTGAGCAAGTGGGCTGCTTTGTTTTGGATGGTTTCGAGCTTCTTGAGCAGGGTTGTCCAACATACGGCCCACAGGCTAGAATCCAGCCCAAGGATGTAAACTGTAGTCGGCCATTCCTCCTCCTTGCTGCGCAGTTTCTGCCCTTGGCCGTTTGCTTCTAGCTTCAGGGATGAGAAATTTCTTCCAACCCACTAAAGATTTTTCTGACTGACAATCGACTGCTCCTGCTGTTTTCGGTGAGTGATGGGAAATGTAGTCCCCCTGGTCCCTGGTCCCAGTGGACGGAACCTGTGGGCAAATTTCAGAAGGATAAAAGCATTAGAAATTGATTTTACTATTAATCAAAACAACAAAAAATGTGCATTTTTGTGAACAAGTTTTAAATGACAAGACTAAATTATTAATTTACTATGTTGAACACTGATTTAGTGAGATACCTGGCATTGCTTTTGCTTGTACAAGGAGTTAATGTCTGCCTGCACCCTTGATGTAGTGATGCAGAGTATTCCAGATAGATACCTATCTGTCAGTAGTGATCGTGATCGCTCTCTCTCCCTCTCTCTGTGTATGTCTGAAACGACAACTCCCAGAGGGCACCGCCCCTGCTGTGTGCCGATAGGCTGTGGCCCAGTGGCGGGGCCCCGTAGGTTAATGAGCGGAGCAGGTAGGATGGAGACAGTAGTCACAGTCACCTGGGGAACCAACAGCATGCTGATTAAAATGAAGGTGAGCCCGAGACTAGTGGCCTAGGCCCGACAGGAGGGAAGGAGAGAGAGAGAGAGACACACACAAACAGAAGGGGAGAGAGAGGGAGACAGACACAGCGGGGGCGGGGGAGAGAGACAGATAGACACACAGAGAGGGAGACAGACACAGAGAGAGGGAAAGAGAGAGACAGACAGACACAGAGAGAGGGAGAGAGAGTGATCACGATCACTACTGACATCTATCTGGAATACTCTGCATCGCCACATCAAGTGTGCGGGCAGACATTAACTCCTTGTACAAGCAAAAGCAATGCTAGGTATCTCACTAAATCAGTGTTCAACATAGTAAATTAATAATTTAGTCTTGTCATTTAAAGCTTGTTCACAAAAATGCACATTTTTTGTTGTTTTGATTAATAGTAAAATCAATTTCTAATGCTTTTATCCTTCTGAAATTTGCCCACAGGTTCCGTCCGCTGGGACCAGGGACCAGGGGGACTACATTTCCCATCACTCACCGAAAACAGCAGGAGCGGCAGATTGTCAGTCAGAGAAATCTTTAGCGGGTACTTCATCCTTGCCTTTTGCACTGATATGCTGGGCTCCCCCATCGTTGAGGATGGGGATGTGAGTGGAGCCTCCTCCTCAAGTTATTTGTTTAATTGTCCACTATCATTCACGACTGGGTGTGGTAGAACTACAGTGCTTTGATCTGATCCATTGGTTGTGGGATCGCATAGCTTTGTCCATCGTATGCTTGTTCTACTGGTTAGCATGCATGTAGTTCTGTGTTGTAGCTTTGCCAGGTGGACAACTTCATTTTTAGGTATGCCTGGTGCTGCTCCTGGCATGCTGTCCTGCACTCCTTATTGAACCTCCATGAAAGGTGCTATATAAATGCAAGTCATTCTTTCTTTTTAATTTATTTCCTGAACAAACCTGGTATTTTGGGAGTTTGCACATGATTCTTGCATCAACCACCCAATAATCTATGAGGCATCCTTCATTGGGTCAACACATGATGACAGTAGTAAAAAATAAATTATGGCAAGTTGGAATTTTAAATATAGTCCCATATAATATATGTTAAAAAAACATGATGTGTGGCAGAGAGTTACAGATGGTAATTCAACCTCATGTTCCAGTTAACTAACAAACCACATATGTTTTGCTCTTGCGGTTCACAGAATCCGAAACCCTTCACGATTTCCTCCCAGTATTCAGGTTCCCTTGTAGTGTCCTAGCTGCTCACTGGCTTCTTGTCAGCTCTTCTGGCAGGTCATGGCTCATTCTGCTTCACCAGACTGTTCCAGCAAAGAGTGCTGAATGGCTTCCTTTTGTGCTGTAAACATTTCTGGTTCTATAGTGCTTGGAACCCTCCTTTGTGTCCTGACCACTTGCTTTTTTCTTTGGCATCATGCCTCTACACTTTGGCACGGGACGTTTTTCTTTGACTCCTGCACTCCACATCCTAGGATCTCACCTGTCCTCAACAGATTGACCAGAACAACAGTGACTGTTTTCTCCCTGCTGGACTCTTCTGGATTCTCTTGTCACCTTCTGCTCTCTATAAATCCTTTCCTCAATCTGTTTATTAAATAAAAGCAACTAGAAGTCATTGAATTTAGCACAAGAACGATTGATATAAAATTAACATTATAAATACCTTTCTTAGGCCTATAGATTTGGCCTTAGCGGTTACCAATCAAAGAAAAAAATGTTACTTAAAACAAAATATTCCTGAGGACCTGACAGTGCAGAAGTCAACCCCCCACCCTCCATAGCCTGCTCCAATCCCACTTCCCAGGACTTACCTAATGATCACTGCTGGCAAGGTGTCTATGGAGGCAGGACCAGTGCCGCAAGCTCACGTCAAGTAAACTGATGAGGCCTGAGATCAATTTCGATCATTCCTCAGGCCTTTTGCTTTGAGCAAGCATTGTCTTTAAAACATTTTGCATTAAAAATATTTCTTGATGTATTTAAGAGTGGTAATTTGGCACAGTTTGATTAACACAGCAGAGAATAGGTTTATCACAAAAAATAAGTATTTTCATTCAAAGTGTCTAGTTCACCACCTGTAAGTAACCTGATTTTAAATAACTGAAAATGACTTTTAAAAACTATAGTGAACCATGTATTAGTTATATTGGTGTACAGTGGTCAGTAAATTAATTACTATTTAGTGGCGTCCTTGTGCCTAAAAATAGCAGTTTATTTTCAGAACCTCCAAGGCCTGCAAACATGCGTTATTAGGGAAACTTAACATGCTCATGGCCAGTTTTGTGGGCAAGGCCAGCTTCAAGCAAATAATCATAGAAATTTGATTTGCACTGAATGTAATTTGTGTCTGAAATTTCTCGATCTTTTATGCTGGTTTGGCCAATTTTGGGTGAATTGCGCTCAACAAAATGGCGCCACCTAATGGAAACTCCAGGCTACTCAATCTACTTTTATAAGGTTCTTAGATATGCCCCAAATCAGAGCACAAATTGTTTGTGGTTCCCTTACTGAACACATATTCAGCAGTTACTTTAAATATAATACACTTCCCTGCAAGGCCCAATAGCAAATACAAATGAGATTTTCTTTGCATAACCAAATGCCTGCAGGACAAATCTGACCCACAACATTGTCTGAACTATCCTGACACAACTTTTATTTTGAAATGTACCAATAAAAAAAATATATGCGAAGATTAAAACACTGTAAAAAGGAGAGGAAGCTGGAAAGCTTTACTTGTAAAGTAAATTAATAATGCCTTTTGATTTGTTTGCATAAACTGTTTAAAAATGAACACACAATCTGCTTGATTCACACCATCCTCATTAAATTGTTCACATGAGAAATTATTTATTTTAGCCCGCAGCAAAGCAACATAACTTTAATAAAATGTGACATTTCCTTCGTTTCGGAACTATGTCACTATCCTGAAAACATCCCCATTTCCACTCAGAATACGTGAGCTGAATCTTCTTCCTTTCCCTACAACATCTTTAATTATACCTTGATGGCTCAACAAACTTATCCAATGAGTAGTTGAGCTACTTAAATCATGAAAGTCGTGTGTCCAATGTTTGATCTGTCTTGAGTTAGCTGAGTTACTTTTACAGTTAGGCTTAGCACCCCTTGATTCAGAAAGGGATAAATCAGGCCGTGTTTCCAGTGTTCAGTGCTGGTGGAAGTGCGCCAAGACAGGATTGGACTTAGTTCTGATGCCCCCCACAGTTGAATTGCCTGGCAATATTCATTATCAAGGCTTACATGTGAATAACAGTAAGTTGCGTGAGGATATTGACAAGAGATCATGGAAACTTAATTCATGGAGTAACCAGCTTCAGGATAAGGGATGGATGAAATTTTGTGCATAAACAATAATAATTCTGCACAGAAAGAAAGCTTATGAGATTTTGTCCAATCTATAAAATTAAACCAATTAATTTTGTCATCTACGGTAATGTACACATGGACATACCTACAGATAGAGATGGAGGATGGTCAGCAAACATATCAGCATGACCTGTGGCTTTTTGGATGGCAATTTTCCTAATGTTGTCCAGGCTCATTTGGAAGTGCTCACTCTCTGAATCAGAAGCTATAGTTTCAAAACCCCACTCTGGGACTTGAGCGGGTATGTCGGCTGATACTCCCCTGCAATTCTGAGTGCTGCATTGCCAGGGGTGTCGTCCTTCAGATGCGATATGGAATTGAGGTCCCATCTCCTTGTTTCAGTGGTTCAGGTCCATGTTTTTTTTTCCCCATGGAACTATTCAAATAAAAACAGGGAGCTGGTCTTGCCAGCTTTCATTTCTCAAACAACACTCCCAAAAATAAACTCGCTGGTGAGTGCTGTGATTGCTATGTCCTGACTTGTGTTGTGTGTAAAATGGCTGCTGCATTACCAGAGAAGATTAAAGGTTATGGAATTAGGGGGAAAAAACAGAAAACGGGATTAAAGTTGGTAATTAATCAGAATGGTTCGAAGTGGATAGGGATATCCCACATGTTTCTGTTCTGGGACCAATTATGTTCACTATGTACATCAATAACTTAGATATCATCCTAGAGTGAGTGATAACGAAATTTGCAGATTATACCAAATAGGATGTTTGGTTAATTCTTTAGAAGACTAAGGGAAACTGCAAAGAGATTTTGATAGGATGGGGGAATTAACTAAAAACTATCAGTTGCAATTCAATATAAATGTGAGGAGAAGCATTTTAGGAAAAAAAAACAGTAATTATATTTGAATGAAAGTAGGCTCAGTGCTGTGGAAGAGCAGAGGGATTTGTGTGTACAGGTTCACCGAACATTAAAGGCAGCACCTCAGGTTGATCCAACTGTGAAGAAAGCTAATTAGAATTCTAGGTTATATCTCCAGGAACAGAATGTAAAAAACAAAGGGAAAGATAAGTCGAAATAAAACTTTAATAAGACAGTTAGAATATGATATGCAGTATTGAGTTCCATATTATAGGAAGGATACTCAGGTTTTTGAGAGGCTACAGCACAGATTTGCTAGGATGCTGCAAAAATTGAATCCTTTTATGTCAAAACAATGCAGATTGTGAATGTGATAATAGTAGTGTTTTAAATTATGAAAGGATAGGGCAGGGTAGATAGAAGCGGACTGTTTCTCATAGTTCAGGGGACATAAATGCAAGATTAATTTTAAGAGATTTAGAACTGAAGGCAGGATAAATTTCTTAACACAGAAGGGGCAACTTTAACTTTTGCGATAATGCAAAATAGGCAACATTGGATTAATTGGCCTCGGGTAGGACTTTCATCCTCCTCAGGCAGGCAGCCCCACCTCCAAGAGCTGCCAGCCAATCAGAAGCTGCTCCTCAGTCCCAGCAATGCTACCAGGAGCAGTGGCCGCTGCTGGGACTGCACCCAGCAAGAGGAGCCACCATGGACGCGGGCCTCAAAGCAGGTAAGTGGGGATCGAGTCTTGCCAGGGACAATCGGCTGTTCCAGGTGAAGGGAATGGGGGTCAGATGTAGGGCAGGCAGTTAGTATTAGTGCGGGTGGCCTGTGCTGCTGGTGGGGGGGGGGGGGGGGGGGGGGCTCTCACTGGGGCACAGGGTGCCCAATCAGGAGGGCCATCTCCAGCCTGCAAGGAGGTGGCTAGGTATTACTGGGCAGCCTTCTCAGGTGCCAAAGTGCCCATCCACTGCTGGTAAGATACCCTCGGTAGTGGGAGGAGGCCCTTAAGCGGCAATTAATTAGCAACTTAAGGGTCTCAATTGGCAACCTCCCATGCCACTGGTAAAATAGCAGTGGGGCAGCTAGGTGACAGGAACGACACCCTCACTTCCCAGTCGATTTAACTGCCACCCTGCTATCTCATGCGGGCTTTGTTTTATCATACTCCAACATGTCCAGCCATTGGAAGCTGGTGGGCCATTCTTAATATTTCATTATGGTACCACGGCAGTACCACTGTCTGCTGAACCACTGTCCATGCTACTTCTGGAGGTCTGTGAGGAGGTCGCTACTTCCTTATCAGTCCTTCATTCTTTAAATAGAAGCACTCAGGGACTCCCTCTGCTTCAATTTCAGTTTGGGCAGTCTGTTCTAACTTCTGTAATATTGGGTCAACTTGCTGAGCATCAAGTAGGAAAGATCTTTCTAACCTATCCTTTGGGTCCACTAACTTTCCAAAGAAGGTATCAGATAACCAGACAGTATGGTCATCTGTCTGCATTGCCAGTTCAGCATCCTCTGATGGAGTTGGTTTGGCCATGGCCCGAGTCACCACACATTCAGGAAAATGCCGGGGACCTTCCCCTGCAACTGCTCCGTCTCCCTGACCTCTTTTGGTCTCTCTAAAACTACTGGGGAAGCTACCACCTTCACGCCCGCCATATCATTACCCAAGAACAGGTTGACCCCATCCGCAGGCAAACTAGGAACAATCCCCTTGGTTACTGGTCCTAGGTCACACTCCAGGTGCACCAGATATAAAGGCATACACCGCCCTCTGATACCATTCACTAACACCCAAGCATTCACTGCACTCTCTAGGGGAAAGGTCATGCCTTTTCCCAGCAGAGAGATTAGGTGTCCCCTGTATCCCTAAGTATGACTATGGACTTGTTTGACCCACTCGAGGGGTATGGGGTCACTTTTCCTTGGGCTACAAAATCCTGAAAACCTTCAGGGATTTTGTTAAACTTTCCCGCACCCACAGCAGTATGTTTGCTGGGTCTTACTGTTGCTGCAGTTAAAGCCGCAGCCTGATCTGCTGTGCTTTCCATCAGGGCCCCTTGTGCTGCACTGGTCTGGTGTCCGCTGATTAATCCTATAGGTTTTCCCTGTAATTTTCAGCAGTTAGCTTGAAGATGACCTGCCTTGTAACAGTGGAAACACAGAGGTCTTCAAGTCTCGCTCCTGCTCTCAGCACCATCTTTTTTGGCTTGAGGAGGGCCCCCTCTGTGTCCAGCTTTCCTTTCTCACCCAAAGCTGCTCGGGCTCCTATCACTCCACCACCTTTTATCCTTTTCGGGTTTGTGGGGGTGACTAAGGAAGGGTTTCCCTTGGGGTAAGGACTTGTGGACAAGAGCAAATTCATCGGCCAGAACTGCAGCCTGCCTGGCTCTTTGAACCTTTTGTTCCTCTAAGTAGGTTTTGATAGAAAGGAAAAATGAATTTTTAAATGCCTCAAGAAGGATCACCTTTCTGAGGTTTTCAGATGTGGGCTGTACCTTAAATGGCCTTATCCACTGGTCAAAAGTAAGCTGCTTAATACTTTCAAACTCGAAGTAAGTTTGGTCATGCTGCTTCTGGAGGGTTCAGAATTTCTGGTGGTAGGCTTCCTAGCATATGAGTACTAGCTCATATGCCCCAAGGATAGCATTTTTAGTTAGCTCAGAATCTGATGAACTTTCATCTGGCAACATTGAATAAACCTTATGGGCTTTTCCTGTTAGTTTGCTTTGTAGCAACAGGGTCCAGCTCTCAGCTGGTCATTTCAGCTGTCTTGCAAGCTTTTCAACTTTGGAATCAGCTAGGAGAACTGTCAGAGCTCAGCACAAGGCCCTGAGCTAGGGTTAGCTTCCTCACCACCCATGCTCTCACTGGGTGAACTGTGCCGACCCATAGTTAATTCAAGCCGCCTTAGCTCTCTTTCCTCCTTCTCCTTCTGAAAAACTCTCTCTATTCCCCTTTATTCTCTTTCTTTTTCCTTTTCTTCTCTTCCTTTTTCCCTTTTTTGACACTCTCTCTCTGCTCTTTCTTTCTCTGGAATTTTAATTGGATTATTCTAATTGTATTTTTGCGAACATTACTCTGTCTGTATCTGACTCTAATCCTGTCTCTGAGTCTTCAGGTTCAAGAGAAAAATGGTTGGCCACAAGTCTTAGGATTTCAGATTTCTTAGCTTTTGCACGAAAAGTAATTCCTAACTGCCCAGCTACATTCCTCAACTCTTCAATAGATAGGGCATTTAACCTGTCCCAAGTTACTTCACCCCGGCTTGGGAAGGTACTAGCCTCGATTGTGGGCATGTTAGTACTCGAGCAGCAAAAAACACAAGAAAACCTGCATTGTTTTTTAAAATTTTGATCAGGATGAATTTGATTTCCCACTTCTAATTTCTCGTTTGTTGTTGGGTTACGATCCCAGACTATAGCCCCCAAATTTCTGTTACAATGAAGTGAGGAGGGGTTCACAGTCATCCTCTCTTGCCCTTCCTCTTATTTGACCGCAACAGGGTTTATTCTTTTTTAAACAGTGATTGTGCTTACCACCTCTGTGAATGTTTTAACTTTTACCTTTACTGTGATCGTGAAATAACCAATCGGATAGGTTTTCTTGAGTTTAAACAAGAAAGAAGTAAGTTTATTATACTTAACACTCTAACCCAATTTAAAAATACTAAAAAATACACCACACACACACACACACACACACACACACACACACACACACACACACACACACACACACACACACACACACACACACACACACACACACACACAGATTACAGAGGGAAAAAATAGATTTGCTGATCGGATTAAAGTCCACAATAAATAAAATTTTCATACACAGTTTAAGGTTGGATGATTCGGTGATTGTCCACTGGAGTTGTTACTGCTTGTCTCTTCTTTCTGTGTAACAACTCCCAATTCCTTCAGCGATGGACAGATGGTCACATGGTTCTCTCAATCCTCTTTGTTTTTAATGAGGTTTTCTGGAACCTTCTAATGAAATTCAAGGTTCCACATGCCCCAGGATGCCAATTCACACCTGGAGGGGGTTGGCTCTTTCAAAGTCAATATGTGAGGATTGCCTTGACTGCTGTGCTAATGAAGCCATGTTTGGTAATTCAATCACTTAGAGCAAGCCATTGTCCTGGCTAGGCTTCTTGTTAGACTTTTGTCTCCAGTTCAGTCTCCTGGTATTTCAGATGTAAATTGCAGTGACCATCTTGGCTGCTAGTTTTTTTTTAAAGTTACTAGTAGGATTTTTTCTATTAAAAGTATAATGTAAGTTTCCAACCGATTAAATTAATATTTCTAATTTGACATATTGGATTTTCTTGACAATGCAGTGCTCTAAAATACTGCGGAGACTGGAAATCTGATATAAAACAAAAAATGCCAGAAATACTCAGCAGGTCTGGCAGCATCTATAGAAAGAGAAACAGCTGTAATAGCCTGAATTTTATGAGCGTGCTGCAAATCGTACAGCACTTAATTCGGAAAGCTAATAAAATGTTATTGTTTATCGCAAGGGGAATTGAATACAAAGTTAAGGAGGTTATGCATCAGCTATACAGGAAATTGGTGAGACCACATCTGGAGTACTGTGTACAGTACTGGTCTCCTTATTTAAAGAAGGATGTAAATGCTTTGGAGGCAGTACAGAGAAGGTTTACTGGACTAATACCTGGAATGGGCGGGCTGTCTTGCGAGAAAAGATTGGACAGGCTAGGCTTGTATTGTTGAAATTCAAAGGAGTAAGAGACGACTTGATTGAAACATATAAGATCCTGAGGGGTCTTGACAGGGTGGATGCGGAAAGGATATTTCCCCTTGTGGGAGAACCTAGAACTAGGGGTCACTGTTTAAAAATAAGGGGACGTCCATTTAAGACAGAGATGAGGAGAATATTTTTTCTCTCAGAGGGTCGTGAGTCTTTGGAATTCTCTTCCTCAAAAGGAGGTGGAAGCAGAGTCTTTAAATATTTTTAAGCCAGAGGTAGATAGATTCATGATAAGCAAGGGGTTGGAAGGTTATCGGGGGTAGGTGGAAATGTGGAGTAATCAGTTCAGCCATGAACTTATTGAATGGCGGAGCAGGCTCGAAGGGCCGAGCAGCCTACTCCTGCTCCTAATTCACATATTTGTATGTTGTTAAAAGGGAAGGTCTGTAATAAGGTGTAAGGCAGGATAGATTAAATCACCAAAGGGATAAGAACCGAAGAAGATAAGAACTTAAGAAGTAGCATCAGGAGTAGATCATACGGCCCATCCAGCCTGTTCCACCATTCAATATGATAACTATTTTTATTCACTGCTGGGATGTGGACGTCGTTGGCTAGGCCAGCATTTATTGCCCATCCCTAATTTCCCTTCAGAAGGTGGTGGTGAGCTGCCTTCTTGAACCACTGCAGCCCATGTGAGGTAGGTACACCAACAGTGCTGTTATGAAGGAAGTTCCAGAATTTTGACCCAACGACAATGAAGGAACAGCGATATAATTCCAAGTCAGGATGGTGTGTGGCTTGGAGGGGAACTTGCAGGTGGTGGTGTACCCATGCATCTGTTACCCTTTTTCTTCTAGGTGGTAGAGGTCGTGGGTTTGGAAGGTGCTGTCTAAGGAGCCTTGGTGTGTTTCTGCAGTGCATCTAGTAGATGATATACACTGCTGCCCCTGTTCGTCGGTGGTGGAGGGAGTGAATGTCTGTGAATGGGGTGCCAATCAAGTGGGATGCTTTGTCCTGAATGGTGTCAAGCTTCTTGAGTGTTGTTGCAGCTGCACCCATCCAGGCAAGTGGAGGGTATTCCATCGCACTCCTGACTTGTGCCTTGTAGATGATGGATTGGCTTTGGGGAGACAGGAGGTGCGTTACTCGCCACAGAATTCCTAGATTCTGACCTACACTTGTAGCCATGGTATTTATATAGCTACTCCAGTTCAGTTTCTGGTCAATGGTAACCCTTAGGATGTTGATAGTGGGAGCTTCAGCGATGGTAATGCCCTTGAATGTCAAGGGGAGATGGTTAAATTCTCTGTTATTGGAGATGGTCATTGCCTGGCACTTATGTGGCACAAATATTACTTGCCACTTATCAGCCCAAGCCTGGATATTGCCCAGGTCTTGCTGCATTTCTACATGGACTGCTTCAGTATCTGAGGAGTCGCAAATGGTGCTGAACATTGTGCACTCATCAGTGAACATCCCCACTTCTGACCTTATGATTGCTGGAAAGTTATTGATGAAGCAGCTGAAGATGGTTGGGCCTAGGACACTACCCTGAGGAACTCCTGCAGTCATGTCCTAGAGCTCAGATGATTGACCTCCAACAACCACAACCATCTTCCTTGCTGCTAGGTATGACTCCAACCAGTGGAGAGTTTTCCCCCTGATTCCCATTGACTCCAATTTTATTAGGGCTCCTTGATGCCATACTCGGTCAAATGCTGCCTTGATGTCAAGGGCAGTCACTCTCACCTCACCTCTTGAGTTCAGCTCTTTTGTCCATGTTTGAACCAAGGCTGTAATGAGGTCTGGAGTTGAGTGGCCTTGGCGGAACCCAAACTGAGTGTCAGTGAGCAGATTATTACTAAGCAAGTGCCACTTGACAGCACTGTCGATGACACCTTCCATCACTTTACTGATGATTGAGAGTAGACTGATCGGGCGGTAATTGGCCGGGTTGGACTTGTCCTGCTTTGTGTGTACAGGACATACCTGAGCAATTTTCCACATTGCCGGGTAGATGCCAGTTTTGTAGCTGTACTGGAACAGCTTGGTTAGGGGCACAGCAAGTTCTGGAGCACAGGTCTTCAGTACTATTGCCGGAATGTTGTCAGGGTCCATAGCTTTTGCAGTATCCAGTACCTTCAGTCGTTTCTTGATATCAGGTAGAGTGAATCGAATTGGCTGAAGACTGACATCTGTGATGCTGGGGACTTTAGGAGGAGGCCGAGATGGATCATCAACTCAGCACTTCTGGCTGAAGTTAGTTGCAAATGCTTCAGCTTTATCTTTTGCACTGGATCCCCCATCATTGAGGATGGGATATTTGTGGAGCCACCTCCTCCAGTTAGTTGTTTAATTGTCCACCACCATTCACAACTGGATGTGGCAGGACTGCAGAGCTTAGATCTGGTCTGTTGGATATGGGATTGCATAGCTCTGTCTTTCGCATGCTCCTTATCCTGTTTGGCATGCAAGTGGGTTGTAGCTTCATCAGGTTGACACCTGATTTTGAGGTATGCCTGGTGCTGCTCCTGGCATGTCCTCCTGCACTCTTCATTGAACCAGGGTTAGTACCCCGGCTTGATGATAATGGTAGAGTGGGAGATATGCCAGGCCATGAGGTTACAGATTGTGGTTGAGTACAATTCTGCTGCAGCTGATGGCCCACAGTGCCTCATGGATACCCAGTTTTGCATTGCTAAATCAGCTAGATTGTGGCTAATTTTGGGATTCAACTCCACTTTCCCACCTGCTCCCCATTTCCCTTGATTCTCTGAGAGATCAAAAATCTGTTTATTCCGGCCTGAAATTATTCAACAATGGAGCATCCACTACTTTCTGGGTGTAGAGCATTCCATAGATTTACAAACCTTTGAGTGAAGAAATTGTTATATATTTTGTTCATTATGCTGCCACCATATCGAGTCTAGCCAGAGAGGCTCTTCGACTGTATTGTTTTAACATTAATCTTTATTGTGCAGTAACTATATAAACTCCACACTAGCCTGTGTGTCTCCTTCAAAATCGTAGCAGCGTGCTCCGATCTCACCAGCCTTCCCGCACGGATGCACGCCGCTGAGCCCCCACAATATTTCCTTGGCAACAGCATCCAGCACCACCGTGCAGGAGACCGCGCCATTTTTAAAGGGCTTCAGACCCTTCAATCTCATTTCAATAATTAAAGGTGCTGCTTCACCAGAACCTGCTGAACACTTTTATTTCAACATTGATTCCCATGTCCCACACACCACCACTGAGTCCTCGTATTATTGTGACATATGCCCCCAAAAAAGCACCCTTTCGTTTCACAAACTTTCCTCCCTAACTTCAGAACCTTTGACCTTCAACCCCTTCCCATCATCCCCACAACCAATTACAATAGTTCTCCCCACTCCCCCATCTCCCACCCTGAAATTTTCACTCCTCCCCCTCCCTACCAGTGTCACACCTCGGAACTCCGCATGGAGTTCTGAAGGTGCAGGAGTTCCGGCCACCAGCCGGAATATTGGCATGGGATGGCCGTCGCTACCAGGTAGGTAATTATGCTATAATTCTAATCTCATTTGCATATTAAAATGAAGGCCTGCCCGCCGAGCGTTGGGGGGAGCCACACCAAGGCCTCACCGCCACTGATAAAATGCAACAGGGCCTTCCTGGCATCGGGGGCCATGGCGAGCCTCACCCGGAAGAATTTATGGGCCCCCCCCAACCTCCTGCCACGACGCCTGATGCTGGAGGGCTCAGAATGTTCAGCCCATGAATTCTTACCTCATCCTGGTGGGTGGTATTCTTTACATTCTCTCAAGATTAACCCTTTGATACCCTTATACTGCATGTCCCCCCAAGTCTTTATCCCAATATATATTTACATACATTCACTTTTCTATTTACATGTTACCCCATGGCACCCCCCCCCCCATCTCTGACTTCATACATTCAACCTATCAGGAGGTTTCACAACTCTCCCTGATCTCCTAATCTTGTTGTTGTCAGATGTGTAAGATCGCTAGTCTTTCTCTGATCACTTGTTTCTTGACTTGACGGCCTTCATTGAAGTTTGTAGCATTCAGTGCTTTTTGAATTTACGGTTCATCATCTGAATCATCTAAATGTATGACCGATTGACGTTTTTGATCTAAAGGAATAAATTTCCTTCCACTTCTCCATATAGAACCTTCTTGAGTTCATTGTCGATAAGATCACAGTTGATTCTTGTCTTTCTGGAGAATTACCCCTTCTCTTACCCATACCTTTTGCCCTCCAGACAACTTTGGTAGGTTTCTTGTACGGTATCTTTTGTTATAATTATGTTTCAATACGACTTCTCTTTGTCTTGTATTTTCTGTTAATTCTTGCTTTGCAATCCTGGAAGTAATTTCTTGGGTATAATTGGAAGTTGTATTTGAAGCTTTCTTCCCATTAACAGTTCTGATTGTACTAATCCGCACAATATGAAGTAGTTCTGTAGGTCAGAAGTGCTAATTGGAAATCTTGATTTTTCTTCAACATAGTTTAATGATTCTGACTGCTTGCTCAGCTTCTCCATTTGATTGTGGATACTTATGAGAGCTTGTTAGATGAACAACTGCACATTCTTCTGCAAAGTGCATGAAGAAATCATTTGCAAATTATGGTCCATTACCAGATACTATCTGATCAGGTATACCATGTGTTGTGAAAACTTCTTGTAAAACTCTAATGACTGCTTCAGTTGTTGTTGTGTACACCTGTTTAAGCTCGATCCATCTTGAGAAGTAATCAACTATAATTAGATAGGATCTTCCCTCAAAGAAGAATAAATCCATTACTAACCGTTCCCACAGTCTAGTTAGGAATTGCATTGAAATTAGTAGTTCTCTTTGATCTTGTCTGTGTACCTGACAATTTTGTTGGACTTGCTTCTTCCCAAGTTCTGTCCATGTAGCACTCCTGTAGGAACTTGCTGCATTTCTCTTTCTCACACTGGTAGTCTTTGAGTGGCATGGTGAGCTGTGCTGTGTTGTGCGGGTTCTCTCCGCATTGTGCAGGCTCTCTGGTGGAATCCGGACTCTCTGCAGTGCTCAGGTCAGGTTGGGGGAGCTCTCCCTTTGTCCTGGCTCCTAGATTCTTCTCGTTTATCTTCAACTTTATAATGCAAAGATCGATACAAGCCCTTCTACTTAAACGTGAGAACTCCTGATTTCTAAGGACAGTGTTTTTTATATCTGCTTTTCGTTATATTGAAGCGTTGCTTGTAACTTCCCTGTTACTTCAAGTACAACACTTCCTGAGCGATGTGACTGTGCTTCTGTTGGTTGCAGAACGTGTGTGGATAGCCACAGTTCTTTATCTGACAGGACACTTGCCCTGTGTCGAGTTTGAAATTAGTGAGATGTCCATTGACATGTACGTCTGCTGACCAAAATGCTTGTTTTGGATCATTGATCTCATCCAGAAAATATTTCAATTGATCTGCTGCAGGAGGTGGCTTAACTTCACTTACCTCTCCATTCATAACAAATTCTCCTTTGGGGCTTGAGAAAGTCGAGATTTTATTTCGGCACATCTTACTGAAATGCCCCATTTTTTTGCAATAAAAGCATTCTGCTCTATTGGCGAGACATTGTTTTTGCATCACAGCGCCGGCAGGATTTAAAGGTGTCTTTTGATCTCCTCCCCCACAACCCCAAAGTGTACCTTTTTTCCTGGTGCCTCTTCTTCAACCCTGTACCAAGGCCTTCTCTCACCTTGTATGATTGGTCTGTTATTGCTGTGCCAATTGAAGTAGGAATCACAAGCTTTTAAGACTTCATCAAATATGGCTGTTTTTTCATAAATACTTGTCTTGCAATTATAGCATCAGCTACAGCACAAATTAAAGGGTGGCACAGTGGTTAGCACTGCAGCTTCACAGCCCCAGCGACCCGGGTTAGGTTCTGGGTTCTGCCTGTGCGGAGTTTGCATGTTCTCCCTGTGACTGTGTGGGTTTCTGCTGGGTGCTCCGGTTTCCTCCCGGAGTTTCTTACAGGTTGATAGGTAAATTGGCCATTGTAAATTGCCCCTAGTGTAGGTAGGTGGTAGGAGAATTGAGGGAAGCTGGGGATGTGGTAGGGCATGTGGGATTAATGTAGGATTATTATAAATGGGTGGTTGATTGTCGGCACAGACTCGGTGGGCCGAAGGGCTTGTTTCAGTTCTGTATCTCTCTATGACTCTATAAGTATAATAGTGTATGCACTTGCTCTGTTTTGGCCCTGCTGCCCAATTTTGATGCAATTCTATACCTGAGGAACCTTTTCCTCCATAGTTCCCAGTTTTGAGTCTGATGGGATCCCTCGTGACTTTTGAAATTCTCTGGCATTCCTAAATTTTGATCCATTCTTTAATAGACTTTTTAGTGTGCTCCTCTTTAAGAAACTCTTTTATTCAGGCTAGCTTGCTTTGATGGAGTGTAACAGGTGCTTGACAGTGTTTCCTGTTTGCTATTTTTAAGTTTTCTAGGGGTTTTCCCTTTGCTTAAGCAGTTCACTGAAACGTTTACACAGCTACTTTTTGAGACCTAGAGCTGAATTTTACCAGCCCCTTGACGCCGTGGGTCATGGTGGGGAGGCCCGTAAAATGCTTGCGGCAGTGGCCCGCCACGATCCACAACGCTGAGGAGGCCCCACCAGATATTAGCGATGACGGCGAGGCCTCAGTGGGCCACCCCCACATCCCACCCCCCACCCCACCGCCAAGCGACGGGGCCTTCATTAAAATATTAAAATGAGGATAATTAAAATGCAGATGAACTTACCTACCAATGGTGGCCATCCCATGCCAATTCTACACCAATCGGCCGCAACTCGCATGCCTTCAGAACTCTGTAGGGGCCCAAGGCGAGACACTGGTGGGGAGGAAGGAGGAATAAAATTATCAGGGCGGGGGGAGTGGGGAAGCGGTAAAAACAATAATCATTGGCCACCGGGAAGGTGGAAAGGGGTTGAAGGGAGAATGTGGTGAGTTTGAGGGGAAAGTTCGTGCTGGGACTAAAATTAATTCTAAACACATGAAGCAATAAAAACATCATTGTGGGGGTTGGGAAAGGGCCTCCATGTTTAACTTTTTTATTTGAAATAAAAATTTAGTGACAGCACTTTAAACATTTAAATTTACCTGAAGGGCTTGAACTCCTTTAAAAATGGCACCGGCGCCAGTGCAATGGTGCTGGATGCTGTTGCCGGGGACACAGTGGCTGCTCTTTTTACGTCATCAGCCGCTCCGTCCCCTCCATTTAAGTGAGCCCCGCACATAATATCGCGGGACTCTGCAGGGGCACTTTCTTGTCGGAAAGCCACCGACATCACAGCGTGCCACCGCAGAGCTCGGCTTGTCTGGTTTAATGATTTTTTTTTCTCTCAGCTGGCTACCTTACTGGAGACTCTGCTGTGTTCGGGGGTTTCCCATGCTTCTTTTTTTCTTCAATATTAGTCTTTTTTTTCAGTTCGCACACTTTTCAGTGTTTCCCCTTTTTTTCTCTCACTCACACGGCACCTTTAGAAAATTAATTTTTTAAGCTCTTCAAAGGCTTTTTTTTACCAGGCTTTCTCAATCATTGGCACCAGGACTCATCTGATTGCTTGCTTTTCAGCCACACATCCGTTCAATGGAGCTTTTCTCAGGGCCATAGTTTGTTTATCTCTTTTCATGTACTTGCTCTAAAGTTTCTTATCTTCTGGCTGAAGGATGATTGTAGCTTCAAATTTTCTCTTCTGTGTATAGGACTTTGATCCCAGTGCTGTTCACCATATATACTTGGTTCTTTATTTAGCCAGAGAGGTTCTTAGACTACTTTTTAAACATTAATCTTTATTGTATAGTAACTATATACACTCCATACTCACCTGTGTATTTTTGGAGTCTCTCCCGCATTATCTCTTATCTCATCCTGCTGGGCAGCAATCTTTACATTATCTCAAGATTAACCCTTTGATACCCTTATACGACAGAAATCTCTCTTCATCTCAGTCCTAAATGATCATCCCCTTCTCCTGAGACTGTGCCCCCATGTTATAGGCTCCCCAGCCAGCGGAAACAACGACTTAGTGTCTACCTATCAAGCCCCTTCAGAATCTTCTAAGTTTCAATGAGATCACCTCTCAATCTTCTAAATTCTAGAGACTGTAGGCCCAATTTACTCAGCCTCTCTCATAGGACAACCCTCTTATCCCAGGGACCAATCTAGTGAACCTCTGCTGTACCCACCTTTTTTTATGTGTTTCATGGGATGTGAGCATCTTTGGCAAGGCCAGCATTTGTTGCCCGTCCCCAATTGTCCTTCAGAAGGTGGTGGTGGGCTGCCTTTTTGAACTGCCGCAGTCCATCTGGTACACTCACAGTGATGTTAGGGAGGGAGGGAGTTCCAGGATTTTCATCCAGCAACAGTGAAGGAACTGCAAGATACTTCAAAATCAGGATGGTGTGTGACTTGGAAAGGAACTTGCAGACGGTGGTGTTCCCATGCATCTGCTGCCCTTGTCCTTCTAGATGGTATAGGTCGCAGGTTAGGAAGGTGCTGTCAAAGGAGGTGTTGTGAGTTGCTATGGTGCACCTTGTATATAGTACACACTGCTGCCACTGTGCATCAGTGGTGGAGAGAGTGTATGTTTAAGGTGGTAGGTAGGGTGTTAATCAAGCAGATTGCTTTGTCCTGGATAGTGTCAAGCTTTTTCAGTGAACTGCAGATTGATCTTCCTTGCTGAGTTTTTATTTTTCAATGGAATGTATTTTTGTTGAACATTTTGAATTGTTTCCTTAAATGTTTCCCACTGTTTATTTACTGCCATACCTTTTATTCTACTTACCCAATCAATCTCAGTCTGCTCTCTCCTCATACTTATGTAAATGGCTTTAATTTTAAGATTCATATTTGTGATTAGAGTATGTCACTTTCAAACTTAACATGGAATTCATTTGTCTTATGATCACTATTTCCCAGCAGATCTGTTACTCTGAGATTACTAATTAACCCTACCTCATGACACAATACCAGACCTAAAATAGCTGATGATGCTGATGATGGTGCAAGGCAAAAATTGATGGTAATGAGACCAGTAAAGAAACAAAAGATTGGTCTAGAAGAGGTATTAGTGGGAATTGCAGAATCATTATCAACAATTGCTGATGAAAGGTCACACAGTCCTGAAGTGTTAACTGTGGCCAGAATTTTACGTCGTGGCAGAGGCTCCGCCCACCGGCATAAAAGTCGGGGGTGATCCCACTTCTACGAGCCTGGAAGTCATGCAACGATTTTGCATAGGTCAGGCCCTTAATTGACCTTGGTCAGGGCTTCCACCCCTCTGAAGCAAGAAGACCCACCTCCTGAAGCTGCCAGCCAATCAGCAGGCCGGCAGCTCCTCAGTCCCAGCAGCACCACTGGGAGAAGTGGCCACTGCTGTGACTGCACCCAGCCAGAAGAGCAAATCGAACGACAGGCCCGAGAAAGGTGAGTGGGGTTTTGGGCTACGACGGAGATAATTAGCTAGGCCCCAGTGAGGTGGAGGCGTTGTTCAAGAGGGCAGGGGGAGCTGCTCCATCGGGGGCAACTAGTGCTGCTGGGGAGCCTTCTGTGGGGCACAGGGTGCCCAATCAGGAGGGCCCCCCTAGATTGCATGGAGGTGGCCAGGTTTTATTGGGTGGCTCCTCAGCTGGTAAAGGGCCTGGCTGTCTCTGGTAATATACCAGTGGCCATGGAAGGAGGCCCTGAAGTGGCAATTAATTGGCCACTCAGAGGCCTCAATTGGCCTGAGGTGGGTGGGCCATTTGGCACCTCCCCCGGTGCTGGTAAAATGGCAGTGAGGGTCTCCATCCAGTTCCAGGAGGGGGAAGGCAGGGTTGGGGGGTGGGTTAAAATTCCAGCCTCTGTTTTTCTCTCCACAGATGCTGCCTTACCTGCTGAGAATTTCCAGCATTTTCTGCTTTTGTGCCAAACAATTGCTGTCACTCTTTCCAGGTGAAATAGTTTGTACTTCTTTCAGTTTAGTGTACTGTATTCACTGTTCACAATGCAGTCTCCTCTACACTGGGCAATCCAAACGCAGATTGGGTGACCGTTTTGTAGAACCCCTCTGTTCAGTCTGCAAGTGCGTCATTTTAATTCTTCCCCCTACTCCCACCCTGGCCTCTCTGACCTCCTACACTGTTCCAATGAAACTCAATGTAAGCTCGAGGAACAGCATCTTATCTGTCGATTAAGCACTTTCCAGACTTCTGGACTTAATATTGTGTTAAACAATTTCTGATCATAATCTCTGCATCCATTTTTTCGGACAGCAGCTGTTGGTAATGATTCTATTATTACCATGTACACCTCCTCTAGGCCCATCTTGTGTTTCTTTACTTATCCGTTTACCATTCCTTTTTGTCGTGCACCATCATCCCTTTTGTCATTTAACCTCTCCTGCCTTCCAACCTCTCCCTTTTGTTCTTTCCTCCCTTACCCCTTTCTCCTTTCCCTACCTCTGTACTTGCTTAAAATCTGTAACATCTCTAACTTTTTCATGTTCTGGCAAAAGACCATCGACCTGCAACATTAACTCTGTTTCTGTCTCCACTGATGCTGCCAGGCCTGCTGAGTATTCCCAGCATTTTCTGTTTTATTTTCTAAATACAAGCCTATCTCTCATCAATCATGATACACACTTTGGGTCAAGCAGTGAAGCTGAATGTAATCTTCAGCATTAGTTCCCTCAGAGCAACAATAGTCTTATATGATATTTGATTTACATTCACATCTAAATGTACAGCCAACTACCTCTTCTACTTCTGATATTGAGTAATAGCTACTGCGCTAAACTTCATACATTTCCACTGCAGCACACGTCACTATTAAAGCAATTTTTCCAGTTGTAAAAGTTACAACTAAGTTCTGAATGACAGTTCACATACAGAATATTTAACAAACCTAACCAATCTGTTGACACAAATTTCTACTATACAGAAAAAAATGCTGCACTCATCTTGAGAGCACAACAACATACAAGTAAAACTATTGTATCTGTGACTGAGAAACCTTCAACTAGTACAACAGAGGTCTTGTAATCTAGCTTCAGATAGGATACAAGTCTAACAGCGAGAGTTGGGTAAATGAAGAAACTAATTAGAGAAAGCTCTTTTATCCATTTACAAATGCTTGAAACACATTAATCAATTTTAAGAATGAAATTCAGAATGAATGAGTGAATCATAAGTAGTGTCATGTTTTCACAATTATAACAAACTCAAGTGTTTGCCTCTTAAAATGTCACAGAAACCATAGCAAGAATCAATGGTCCGAAACTGTATGAATATCCCATTGATGTAGTTACCTGGAAGGTATTGAGGTAGTCAATTAAGACACAAAAGAAAGCAATTACTGTCAAGATGCTTTTGTGGCAAGTACTCATTTAATCACATGTGAATTGTTATGATAGACTGTAATGGGAAGGGCAGCTTCACCATTCTAAATTCTGTTTTAAACCACTCATGCCAGTACACAGTGCAAAGGCTATCTCATTTCCTTCCAGTAGACTATTTGATATTGCAAACATGGCAAAAATCTAAAAGAGCAAGAGAGTTAAATCTGAGATGTTCTGGCAGCATTTGCAGGAATTATCAATATTTGGTTAGGCTTAAACGGTGGAAAAAACCCCACTGCATATGTGACAGAAAACTCAAGTGGTTACTTTCCTTAATAAATGCATTGCAGCTCAGGTTACAGTAGGTAACAGTTGCATTTGAGGCTGAAATGATAACATCCTGCTTATCTCTGTTTTGTCATTGAGAACAATAAAAGGGACAAGACGATGACAGCAGAGCTGGGATAAAGTAAAAATTGAAAGAGTGACACCAGAATTAGTGCAGAGATAAACCTTACATTAAAAAGAGTGGCAATGAAACTAATGTAAGGGAAAATCTGAAAAAGCTACATCATGTTGAGCATGGAGGAGCTCCTTTGAGGATGATTAGTAAGTAGTTTTTTTTAAACAAAAGCTCTCTATCTAATTTTAATTTTGGCTAAAAATAAACAAGTATATAAAAAAGACTAGAAAGGACAAGCCAGGCTTTGTGGTAGGTCTGCAGTATACTGGAATTTGTGGACAGTGAGACTGTCACGATTCTCACATCTGCAGGAAATGTTGCTGCCTTGAGTCACTGCAGCTCAGAGTCACTCAGCTTCTTGAGTGTGACTTAGAAACATTCTGAAACATAAGGGAGGGGAAGAATTTCTAGATAGCTTTATCCAGAACACAGTCACATCCCAGAGGAAAGCACAGGTTCAGGAAGGGGACGGTGTGACTGTTAGGGAGCTGGGCAGAGGGGACTTGGGAGAGGTTGAGAAGGAGGTCTTCACAGTCATTGGTCTTGTCCAATAGGTATGATGTACTCAACGTCGCCGTCTTCTGCTCGGATCCGCTGTCCGTGCGCAGACTGATGAGCATCTGCGACCAGTTCGAACTGGCCTCGGGAGCCAAAGTTAACCACGGCAAGAGCGAGGCCATGTTCTTTGGGAACTGGGCTGACCGATCCTTTGTCCCCTTCACCGTCAGGTCAGATTACCTGAAGGTGCTGGGGATATGGTTCGGAAGGGCCGGGGCGTGCACCAAAACATGGGAGGAGCGAGTATGCAAGGTACGACAAAAGTTGGGCATGTGGGGGCAGCGATCTCTCTCCATTGTGGGTAAGAACCTGGTCATCAGGTGCGAAGCGCTCACGTTGTTGCTCTACGTGGCGCAGGTCTGGCCCATACCCCACTCCTGCGCCGTGGCAGTCACCCGAGCCATTTTCCGCTTCGTCTGGGGATCTAAAATGGACCGGGTCCGGAGGGACACGATGTTCAAATCTCTGGACATGGGCGGGAAAAATGTACCCAACGTGGCCCTCATCCTGATGACCACCTTCGTGTGCGGCTGCATCAAGCTATGTGTAGATCCCCAGTACGCAAACTCCAAGTGTCACTACGTGCTGAGGTTCTATCTGTCCCCGGTGTTGCGAAGGATGGGCCTGGTCACATTGCCGCGGAACGCTCCGTGCAGTTGGGCGGCGCCGTACCACCTATCCTTCGTGGAGCAGTTTCTGCGGAAAAACACCTTTGACCACCGGTCCATCAGGCAGTGGTCTGCACGGAATGTCCTCAAGGCCCTACGGGAAAAGGAAACGGTGGATCCTGTCGGATGGTTCCCCGAGCAGACCGTCAAAGTCATTTGGCGGAATGCCTCATCACCAGAACTTTCAAACAAGCACCAAGACGTAGCTTGGCTGGTGGTGAGAAGGGCCCTCCCCGTCAGATCCTTCATGCACACCCGAAGTCTCGCCCCCTCCGCACAGTGCCCCCGCGTTGGCTGTGGTGGGGAAGAGACGGTCGCCCACCTCCTCCTGGAATGTGCCTTTGCAAAGCAGGTGTGGAAAGAGATGCAGTGGTTTTTGTCAAGGTTCATCCCAAGCAGCTCTGTAACACAGGAGTCTGTGCTCTACGGGCTGTTCCCAGGGACGCACACCGAGACAAACATCAACTGCTGCTGGAGGACTATCAATTCGGTGAAAGACGCCCTTTGGTCTGCCCGAAACTTGCTGGTCTTCCAGCGCAAAGAGTTGTCCACCACCGAATGTTGCAGACTGGCACATTCCAAGGTCCAGGACTACGTGCTGAGGGACGCACTAAAGCTTGGGGCAGCCGCAGCAAAGGCTCAATGGGGAAAGACCACAGTGTAAGGTTCCCCCACCAAGCTGGACTGAGGGGCTGGAACCATGGGAAGCCCCTCGAACTGTATCGTTAATATTCTCAATTGCTGTAAATGTAAAACTGTAATTGACATGACAATTGTGAAACGGAAGGGTTGGGAAGAAACTCATGACATTATTGAAAGAAACTGATCTCTTTTGCAATGTTTGTATTTTTTCGTGCTGTTTGGAAACTGGTTGGCAATGTAATTTTTACAGATTTTTATGAATAAAGTATATTTTGGAAATAAAAAAAAAAATAAATTATCTGTGAGGACAAAGAGAAAGACAGCTACAATGCAGACCAAGATACTATGGTTCAGAATACTATCCAAAGGGTGGCAGGGTCGGGGTGGAGGGGAGAGAAGCAGAATACAAATGTGGTAGTGATAAAGGATTCTATAATTAGGGGGATAGGTAGCATCCTCGGTAGCCACAAACAAGAGACTTGAGAAATGTATTGCCTACCCTGTGCCAAGGTAAGGGATATTTCAAGATGACTGGAGAGGTCTGTCTTAGTTTAGTCTGTCCCATACTATCCCTCCCGCTCCTTCCTGTCTCAGTACTGGTCCCGGTGTCCTAAGAAATCCAGTAGTCTTGGTTCATGTTGGAACAAATGAGATTGGTAGGAACAGGGAAGAGATGCTGCTGAGGGAGTACTAAGAGTTAAGCACTAAATTAAAAAGAAGGACCTCAAGGGTAATAATCTCTTAAAACCTACTTCTTTGACCAAGCTTTTGGTCATCTGACCTAATATCTCCTTTTGTGGTCCAGTGTCGTAGATAATAATGCTCCTGCAAATCACTTTGGGACATTTTATTACATTAAAGAGGCTATTAATATAAGTTGTTGTTGTTAGTCTCTGGCACTGTTTTCCACAGGCTCGCTCTCTTCCCCTGCTGACATCACAACACCACTTTTTTCTGCTGACCTCTGGTGCTATTCCCCTCAGTCTCGCACTCTCATGCATGTCTCAGGCTCAGGCTGTTCCAAGAAAACCCTCAGGAAAGTCCTAAGTGCTGGTTCCCACTGAAATCAACAGCATCCTTGCAACCCATATCAGTGGATAATTTAATAAAAGCAAAATACTGCAGATGCTGGAAATCTGAAATAAAAACAAGAAATGCTGGAAATGCTCGGCAGGTCTGGCAGCATCTGTGGAGAGAGAAATAGAATTAATGCTTCAGGTCAGTGACCCTCTATCAGAACTGACAAATATTAGAAATGTTAAAAGATTTTAAGCAAGTAAAGAGGGGGTGGGGCAAGAGATAACAAAAGAGATGGTGTTGCTAGGACAAGGTCACAGAGAATAACTGACCAGAAGGTCATGGAACAAAGGCAAACGGTATGTTAATGGTGTGCTGAAAGATAAAGCGTTAGCTCAGAGAGGGTGTGAATAGACTGTAAAGCACAAAGCACTCCAAGCACTAACATTAAAAAAAGTTTAAAAAACAGCAACAGTGGGTAGGCACAGTAGAAACAAACTATACACGCCACTAAAAAACCTAAAATAAAATAACCAAATAAAAGAAAAAAAACTAAACATAAAAAGGTGGTGGGGGGGTGGGGGGGGGGGTGGGGTGGTGGGGTGGGGGGTGGGTTGGTGGGGGGTTCCGTCATGCTCTGAAATTATTGAATTCAATGTTCAGTCCGGCAGGTTGCAGCGTACCTAATTGGTAAATGCGATGCTGTTCCTCGAGCTTGCGTTGATGTTTGCTGGACACTGCAGCAATCCCAGGACAGAGATGTGAGCATGAGAGCAGGGGTGGATGTTGAAATGGCCAGCAACCGGGAGCTCATGCTTCCAGACTGAGCGGAGGTGTTCTGCAAAGCGGTCATCCAATCAGTGTTTGGTCTCCACAGTGCAGAGGAGACCACATTGTGAGCAGCGAATACAGTATACTAAATTGAAAGAAGTACAAGTAAATCGCTGCTTCACCTGAAAGGAGTGTTTGGGGCCTGGGATAGTGAGGAGAGAGGAGGTAAATAGGCAGGTATCACACGTCCCGCGATTGCTGAGGAAGGTGCCGTGGAAAGGGGATGAGGTGGTGGGGGTAATGGAGGAGTGGACCAGGGTGTCTAGGAGGGAACAATCCCTTCGGAATGCTGACAGAGGAAGGGAGGGGAAGATGCGTTTGGTAGTGGCATCACGCTGCATGAGACAGAAGTGACAGAGGATGATCCTTTGGATCTGGAGGCTGATTGGGTGGAAAGTGAGGACAAGCGGAACCCTGTCGCGGTTCTGGGAGGGAGGGGAAGGGGTAAGGGTCGAGGTGTGGGAAATGGGCCCGACACAGTTGAGGGCCCTGTCAACCACATTGGGGGTGAGTCTTTGGTTGAGGAACAAGGAAGACATATCAGAAGCACTGTCGTGGAAGGTAGCATCATCAGAGCAGATGTGTTGGAGACGGAGAAACTGGGAGAATGGAATGGAGTCCTTACAGGAGGCAGGGTGTAAAGAAGTGCAGTTGAGGTAGCTGTGGGAGTTGGTGGACATATAATGGATATAAGTAGACAGCCTATCCCCGGAGATGGAGACAGAGAAGTCGAGGAAGGGAAGGGTCGGAGATGGACCATGTGAAGGTGAGAGAAGGGCGGAAATTAGAAGCAAAGTTGATAAAGTTTTCCAGTTCGGGGCGGAAGCAGGAAACGGCAACGATACAGTCATCAATGTACCGGAAAAAGAGTAGGGGGAGGGGGCCTGAGTGGTACTGGAACAAGAAATGTTCGACATATCCCACAAAAAGACAGGCATAACTAGGACCCATGCGGGTACCCATAGCAATACCTTTCACTTGAAGGAAGTGAGTGGAGTTGAAGGAGAAATTGTTCAATGTGAGAACAAGTTCGGCCAGGCGGAGGAGAGTGGTGGTAGATGGGGACTGGTTGGGCCTCTGTTCAAGGAAGAAGCGGAGAACCCTCAAACCATCCTGATGGGGGATGGAGGTGTAGAGAGATTGGGTGTCCATGGTGAAGAGGAGAAAGTTGGGACCAGGAAACTGGAAATTGTCAAAATGACTTTGTGCGTCAGAAGAGTCACGGATGTAGGTGGGAAGAGACTGGACCAGGGGAACAAAGTTAGAGTCAAGATAGGAAGAAATAAGTTCAGTGGGGCATGAACATGCTGAAACAATGGGTCTGCCGGGACATTCCTGTTTGTGGATTTTGAGAAGGAGGTAGAAGCGGGCTGTCCGGGGTTGCAGGACTATGAGGTTGGAAGCTATAGCGGGAAGATCTCCAGAGGAGATGAGATCAGTGACAGTTCTGTTCGGTGGTGGGGTCATGGTCCAGGGGGAAGTAGGAAGGAGTGTCTGAGAGTTGGTGCTGAGCATCTGCGAGGTAGAGGTTGGTACACCAGACAACAACAGCACCAACCTTATCTGCAGGTTTGATGACAATGTCGGTGTTAGACCGGAGAGAATGGAGTCTGGCAAGTTCAGAGGGGAGCAAGTTAGAGTGAGTAAGGGAGGCAGAGAAATTGAGACGGCCGATGTCTTACCAACAGTTTTCAATGAAAAGATCAAGAGCGGGTAAGAGGCCAGAGGGAGAGGTCCAGGTAGAGGGAGAATGCAGGGGGCAGGTGAATGGGTTTGCTGATCAGGGGGCAAGACTCCTGGTCAAAGAAGTGAGCCCGGAGGCGAAGGCAATGGAAAAAGATCTCAACATCATGCCGAGCACGAAATTCATTGAGGTGGGGGCATAAGGGGATAAAACTGAGTCCTTTGCTGAGTAAAGAACGTTTCGCATCAGAGAGGGGAAGGTCAGAGGGTATAGTGAATACACGGCAAGGGGTCAGATCAGAAGGGGTTGGGTCAGAGGGAAGTGAATGGGAAGAAGGATCTGGAGGGGCATTAGTCCCCATCAGCTGCTGGAGCTTGTGTTCCTCAAAACCTGAAAGGAAGAAAAAAAGTTTTTTGTTAATGCGTCGGATAAGACGAAGGATGAAATGAAACTGTGGAGTAGAACAGCTTTGAGATAAGGTGAAGCGGTGCTTTTGAAGAGAGAGGTCCAGTGTGTACACACGGCGATGCATGGCACTGAGTGTGGATCTCAGGATGCGGCGAGAACAGCAGTCTGAGGAACGTTGTATTTTGCGGAGATACCGATAATCCTGGGTGGATTCAAAACACGAAGGATGAAACTTCAGTTGGAATCCACGTGGAATAAGTCGGCGCTGGACACAGTCACTGAGAAAGGAGATGTGGCTGTGAAAATGAGTTTTGGTAGACACTTAATCAAACACCAGGAGGGAAATAGAAAGCAATGAAGGTGAACAAGGTAAAAGAGACAAACGAAAATTCTGTCGGAGAGAAGAGCAGAACTTCTTCAAGGTAGGCATTCCTGGAAGAGAAGTGGCAGTGAATTGAACACTAAAATAAAAGTGAAATACTGCGGATTCTGGAAATCTGAAATAAAAACAAGAAATGCTGAAAGGTTTAGGGAACAGTCGTCATAGTATCATAAGCTTTAGGTTAGCTATGGAAAAGGACAAGGAGCAACTAAAGTTACAAATACTTAATTGGAGGAGGTCCCATTTCAGTTGTGTAAGACTTGATCTGTCCTAGGAAAACTGGATTCAAAGATTAGCAGGCAAAACTGTAATGAAATAATGGCCTGCCTTTAAAGAGGATGTGGTTTAGGTACAGCCGAGGTACATTCCCACGAGGGGAAAAAGTAGGCCTCCCAAAGCCAGTGCTCCCTGGATGATGAAAGAGAGAGAGAGAGAGAAAGATGAGCAGAGAAAGGGTGCGTATGACAGATGTCAGGTTGCTGATACAGGTGAGAACCAGTCTGAATTTTTTTTTATTCATTCATGGGATGTGGGCGATGCTGGCCAGGCCAACATTTATTGCCCATTCCTAATTGCCCTTCAGAAGGTGGTGGTGAGCTGCCTTCTTGAACCGCTGCAGTCCATTTGGGGTAGGTATACCCACAGTGCTGTTAGGAAGGGAGTTCCAGGATTTTGACCCAGCGACAGTGAAGGAACAGCGATATAGTTCCAAGTCAGGATGGTGTGCGACTTGGAGGGGAACTTGCAGGTGGTGGTGTTCCCATGTATTTGCTGCCCTTGTCCTTCTAGTTGGTAGAGGTCGCGGGTTTGGAAGGTGCTGTCGAAGGAGCCTTGGTGCATTGCTGCAGTGCATCTTGTAGCTGGTACACATTGCTGCCACTGTGCGTCGGTAGTGGAGGGAGTGAATGTTTGTGGATGGGGTGCCAATCAAGCGGGCTGCTTTGTCCTGGATGGTGTCAAGCTTCTTGAGTGTTGTTGGAGCTGCACCCATCCAGGAAAGTGGAGAGTATTCCATCACACTCCTGACTTGTGCCTTTTAGATGGTGGACAGGCTTTGGGGAGTCAGGAGGTGAGTTACTCGCCTCAGGATTCCTAGCCTCTGACCTGCACTTGTAGCCACAGTATTTATATGGCTACTCCAGTTCAGTTTCTGGTCAATGGTAGCATCTAGGATGTTGATAGTGGAGAATTCAGCGATGGTAATGCTGTTGAATGTCAAGGGGAGATGGTTAGATTCTCTCTTGTTGGAGATGGTCATTGCCTGACACTTGTGTGGCACAAATGTTACATGCCACTTATCAGCCCAAGCCTGGATATTGTCCAGGTCTTGCTGCATTTCTACACAGACTGCTTCAGTATCTGAGGAGTCACGAATGGTGCTGAACATTGTGCAATCATCAGTGAACATCCCCACTTCTGACCTTATGATTGAAGGAAGGTCATTGATGAAGCAGCTGAAGATGGTTGGGCCTAGGACACTACCCTGAGGAACTCCAGCAGTGATGTCCTGGAGCTCAGATGATTGACCTCCAACAACCACAACCATCTTCCTTTGTGCTAGGTATGACTGCAGCCAGTGGAGGGTTTTCCCCCTGATTCCCATTGACCTCAGTTTTGCTGGGGCTCCTTGACGCCATATTCGGTCAAATGCTGCCTTGATGTCAAGGGCAGTCACTCTCACCTCACCTCTTGAGTTCAGCTCTTTTGTCAATGTTTGAACCAAGCCTGTAATGAGGTCAGGAGCTGAGTGGCCCTGGCGGAACCCAAACTGAGCGTCACTGAGCAGGTTATTGCTAAGCAAGTGACGCTTGATGGCACTGTTGATGACACCTTCCATCACTTTACTGATGATTGAGAGTAGGCTGATGGGACGGTAATTGGCCGGGTTGGACTTGTCTTGCTTTTTGTGTACAGGACATACCTGGGCAATTTTCCTCATTGCAGGGTAGATGCCAGTGTTGTAGTTGTACTGGAACAGCTTGGCTAGGGGTGCAGCAAGTTCTGGAGCACAGGTCTTCAGTACTATTGCCGGAATATTGTCAGGGCCCATAGCTTTTGCAGTATCCAGTGCCTTCAGTCGTTTCTAGATATCACGTGGAGTGAATCGAATTGGCTGAGGTCTGGCATATGTGATGCTGGGGACTTCAGGAGGAGGCCAAGATGGATCATCAACTCGGCACTTCTGGCTAAAGATTGTTGCAAATGCTTCAGCCTTATCTTTCGCACTGATGTGCTGGGCTCCCCCATCATAGAGGATGGGGATATTTGTGGAGCCACCTCCTACAGTTATTTGTTTAATTGTCCACCACCATTCACGGCTGGATGTGGCAGGACTGCAGAGCTTTGATCTGATCCGTTGGTTATGCGATCGCTTAGCTCTGTATATCGCATGCTGCTTACGCAGTTTGGCACGCAGACAGTCCTGTGTTGTAGCTTCACCAGGTTGACACCTGATTTTGAGGTATGCCTGGTGCTGCTCCTGGCATGCCCTCCTGCACTCTTCATTGAACCAGGGTTGGTCTCCTGGCTGGATGGTAACGGTAGAGTGGGGGATATGCCGGGCCATGAGGTTACAGTCTGTGGTTGAGTACAATTCTGTTGCTGCTGATGGCCCACAGCGCCTCATGGATGCCCAGTTTTTCATTGCTAGATTTGTTCGAAATCTATCCCATTTAGCACGGTGGTAGTGCCACACAACACGATAGACGGTATCCTCAATGTGAAGGCGGGACTTCGTCTCCACAAGGACTGTGCGGTGGTCACTCCTACCAATACAGTCATGGACAGAAGCATCTGCAGCAGGCAGATTGGTGAGGATGAGGTCAAGTATGTTTTTCCCTCGTGTTGGTTCCCCCACCACCTGCCGCAGACCCAGTCTAGCAGTTATGTCCTTTAGGACTCTGCCAGCTCGGTCAGTAGTGGTGCTACCAAGCCACTCTTGGTGATGGACATTGAAGTCCCCCACCCAGAGTACATTTTGTGCCCTTGCCACCCTTAGTGCTTCCTCCAAGTGGTGTTCAACATGGTGGAGTATTGAGTCATCAGCTGAGGGAGGGCGGTAGGTGGTAATCAGTCGGAGGTTACCTTGCCCATGTTTGACTTGATGCCATGAGACTTCATGGGGTCCGGAGTCGATGTTGAGGACTCCCAGGGCAACTCCCTCCCTGCTGTATACCACTATGCCACCACCTCTGCTGGGTCTGTCCTGCTGGTGGGACAGGACATACGCAGAGATGGTGATGGCAGTGTCTGGGACATTGTCTGTAAGGTATGATTCCGTGAGTATGACTATGTCAGGCTGTTGCTTGACTAGTCTGTGGGACAGCTCTCCGAACTTTGGCACAGGCCCCCAGATGTTAGTAAGGAGAACTTTGCAGAGTCGACACAGCTGGGTTTGCCGTTGTCGTTTCCGGTGCCTAGGTCGATGCCGGGTGGTCCGTCCGGTTTCATGCCTTTTTATTGACTTTGTAGCAGTTAGATACAACTGAGTGGCTTGCTAGGCCATTTCAGAGGGCATGTAAGAGTCAACCACATTGCTGTGGGTCTGGAGTCACATGTAGGCCAGACCTGGTAAGGACAGCAGATTTCCTTCCCTAAAGGACATTAGTGAACCAGATGGGTTTTTACAACAATCGACAATAGTTTCATGGCCATCATTAGACTAGCTTTTAATTCCAGATTTATTAATTAAATTCAAATTCCACCTTCTGCTGTGGTGGGATTCAAACCCATGTCCCCAGAGAAATACCCTGGGTCTCTGGGTTACTAGTCCAGTGATAATCCCACTACGCCACCCCCTACCCACAGGATATAGAATGTTGAGAGTAGAAGTGAAGAAGGAAATCAGAGAGGCAAAGAAAGAGTATGAGAACAGATTGGCAGCTAACATAAAAGGGAATTCAAGGCCTGGATTTTATCCTGGAAACATGGGTCTTGGTCATGGGCTGGAAGGCGGGAGGAGACCCCACCTCGGGCCCCTGTCGGACCCCTGTTGCAATTTTGCAGCGGGCAGCCAATTAACCTCCTGTTGTTGGGACAAGATCCTGCCTCCAGATCTGCCAGCCAATTAGAGAGCCAGCAGCTTTACAGTATCAGCTGCACCACTGCTAGTATTTTAGGAGACCTGCAGTGCCAAAGGTGAAGGAGACGCCGAGACGTAGGTAAGTGGGGAGAGAGTCGGGTGCAGCAGACCTGAAAGGAACCTACCGGGGAGAGAAGAAATCCAGACCCAGACTCGTGGCCTTCCACTTACTTAGAGAGAGTTGGCAGCGGCGGTAGCAGAGGTGGACCTGCGAGGAACCTACCTCAACTTGCCAGGATTTGAAGAGGAGGAAAAAAATCATCAAACTGTGACATCACAGGAAAACGGTGAGTTGATTGTCATGTGAGTATTTGCTGCTTAGGAACTCACTCTAAACAACTGGGAGTTTAAAAAATGTTAAAAGTATGAAGTATTAATCATAAGTAACAAGTGGGCAGCTGGTGAGTCTTATCTTTTAATTTTAAATAAGATTTAAATAAGTTTTAATAAATATTTTTTATTTTTCAATGATTTTTAATTAAGGTTTATTACAATTGGTGAGATTATTACTACTATTGTTCATTTTAGCATTGGGAGGGTATATTAGTAGTGGTAAGATAGATTGGTTTTGGTAAAGTTTAGTATTAGCAGTAATAAGGTTATTATTACTTTTGGTAGGGTTATTAGTATTAGTAGTGGCAGGATATATTAATGCCAGAATTTAGTTGTAGTACCAAGGTTACCATCTAATAGATAGAGGAATGATAGGGCTGCTCTAGCCTCTGCAGTGCACATCTGTGATGTGGGAACTCCAGGACACTTCTCGAATAGTCCTGGATAATCATATGTGCAGGAAGTGTCATCAGTTGCAGCAGCTTGAGCTCCGGGTTTCGGAACTTGAGCAGCAGCTGGCGACACTGCAGTGTATTCATGAGGATGAGAGCTTTGTGGATAGCATGTTTATAGATGTGGTCACCCCACAACTTAAGAGTATGCAGGGAGAGAGGGAATGGGTGACTGCCAGACAGTCAAGAAGAAACAGGCAGGTAGTGCAAGAGACCCCTGAGTGCGTCTCACTCTCCAACAGGTATTCAGTACTTATTACTGAGGAAGGTGATGGTTCATTTGGGGAGTGCAGCCAGAGCCAAGGCCATGGCACCATGGGTGGCTCAGCTGCACAGTGGGGCACAAAGAAGACTGGAAGAGCGATAATAATAGGAGATTCAATAGTCAGGGGAACAAACAAGAATTTCTGAGGCCGCAGATGTGAATCCAGTATGGTGTGTTGCCTCCTTGGTGCCAGGATCAAAGATGCCACTGAGCGCTGCAGAGCATCCTGAGTGAGCAAGGTGAACAGCCAGCAGTCATGGTCCACATTGGTACCGACGACAGGTCGAAAGAGGGATGTGGTCCTGCAGAAAGAGTTTACTAAGCTCGGTTTGGCAAGCAGGACCTCAAAGGTAGTAATTTCCAGATTACTCCCAGTGCCATGCGCAAGTGAGTACAGGATTAGGAGGATAAGACAGATGAATGCATGGCTGGAAAGTTGGTGCAGGAGGGAGGGCTTTAGATTCTTGGGACAGTGGGACTGGCTCTGGGGGAGATGGGACTTGTGCAGGCCAGATGGGTTGCACCTGAACAGAGCTGGACTGAGTTCCTTGCGGGATGTTTTACTAGTGCTGTTGGGGAGGGTTTAAACTAGTTTGGCAGGGGCATGGGGACCTGAGGGTAGACTCAGTTGGGACAAAATCAGAAATGAAAATGGTGGGCAAAAAATTAATGGATGAGTCTGGAAGGCAGAGGAAACAAAGGTTAGAAAATAAACAAAAAGTGTTTGGTAGTGCTCAAGGGTATCTATTTCAATGCAAGTATAGCAACTAAAGCAGATGAGCTGAGGGCTCAGATAGACATGTGGCAGTATAATACCATAGCTATTACAGAAACATGGCTTAAGGAGGGACAGGAATGGCAGCTCAACGTTCTTGGTTACAGGGTTTTCAGATGCAATCGAGAGGAGGATAAGAAAGGAGGGGTTGTGGCAATTTTGGTCGAAGGAATAATTACAGCCGTGAGGAGGAATGATATGTTCATCAAAGGTTCATCAAATGAGGCCATATGGATTGAGCTAAGGAACAAAAAAGGGGCAATCACACTGCTGGGAGTGTATTATAGACCCCCAAACAGTCAGAGGGAGATACAAGAGCAGATATGTAGGCAAGTTTCTGAGAAGTGCAAAAATAATAGGGCAGTAATAGTACAGGATTTTAACTACCCCAATATTAATTGGGATAGTTTTAGTATGAAAGGAATTGAGGGAGCAGAAGTCTTGAGGTGGCATTAAGGAGAACATTTTTGCCCAGTATGTAGCAAGTCCAACAAGAGAGGGCACAGTTTTAGACTTAGTTTTAGGAAATGAAGATGGGCAGGTGGAAGGAGTGGTGGTGGGAGAGCATTTTGGTGGTAGTGATCATAATTCAGTCAGTTTTAACATAATTATGGAAAAGGACAGAGATAGAACAGGAGTTAAAGTTCTCAACTGGGGCAAGGCCAATTTTACTAAACTGAGGAGTGATTTAGCAAAAGTGGACTGGAAACAGCTACTTGAAGGTAAATCAGTGTCAAGGCAGTGGGAGGCATCCAAAGGGGAGATTCAAGAGGTTCAGAGTAAACATGTTCCCACAAAGAAAAAGGGTGGGACGGCCAAATCTAGAGCCTCATGGAGGTCAAGGTGCTTACAGGGTAAGATAAGGCAGAAAAGGAAAGCTTACATCCGACACCGAGAACTCAACACAACAAAAAGCCGAGAGGCGTATAGAAAGTGCAGGGGTATACATTAAGAGTAAGAGGATAAATAAGGAAAGAGTAGGGCCAATAAAAGACCATAAAGGTAACCTCTGTGTAGGGGCAGAAGATGTTGGTATGGTTCTTAATGAATACTTTGCGTCTGTCTTCACAAAAGAGGGGGACAATGCAGATATTGTAGTTCAGGAAAAGGAGTGTGAAGTATTGGATGTGATAAAAATAGGGAGAGAGGAAGTATTAATGGCACTAGCATCCTTGAAAGTTGATAAATCATCAGGGATGAAATATACCTCAGGCTGTTAAAAGAAGCCCAACAAGAGGGGGCGCAATTCTGGATTTATTCTTAGGAAATGAAGCTGGGCAAGTGAATGAAGTAGCAGTGGGTGACCATTTTGGAGATAGTGACCATAATACAGTTAAATTTAGTATTATTGTGGAAAAGAACAAGGATAGAACAGGAGTAAAAGTTCTCAATTGGGGGAAGACAAATTTTACAAAGCTGAGAGGTGAGCTAGCGAAAGTGGACTGGATAGAGCTACTTGAAGGAAAATCATTGACAAACCAGTGGGAGGCATTCAAAAGCAAGATTCTATGGGCATAGTGTGGACATGTCCCCACAAAGAAAAAGGGTGGTATGCCAAATCTAGAGCCCCCTGGTTATCTAGAAGCATATAGGGTAAGATAAAGCAGAAAAAGAAAACGTATGACAGTCACAAAATAACTTAATACTTTAGAAAGCCTACAGGAGTATAAAAAGTGCAGGGGTGAAGTAAAAAAAGGAAATTAGGAAAGCAAAGAGAGGACATGAAAGAATATTGACAGATAAAATCAAGGAAGACCCAAAGATGTTTTATCAGAACATTAAGAGCTAGAGGATAACTAAGGAAAGGGTAGGGCCTAACAGAGATGTATAAGCCTACAAGGTAACTTATGCATTGGTGCAGAATATCTGGGCAGGGTTCCTAATGGGTACTTTATTTCTGTCTTCACAAAGGAGAGGGATGATGCAGGCACTGTAGTTAAAGAAGAGGAGTGTGAAATATCAGATATGATAAGCATAATTAGAGAAGTACTAGAGGGGCTGACATCCTTGAAAGTGGATAAATCACCTGGGCTGGATGATTGTAACCCAGACTGTTAAAGAATCCAGGGAGGAAATAAGGGATGATCTGAGGATCATCTTCAAATCCTCACTAAATACAGGCGAGGCACCAGAGAACTAGAGGTCTGCGAACATTGTACTATTGTTTAAAAAGGGTGCCAAGGATAGACCAAATAATTATAGGCCGGTCAGTCTGACCTCGGTGGTGGATAAATTATTAGAATCAATTCTGAGAGATAGGATAAACTGTGACTTAGAAAGGCACAGATTAATCAAGGATCGTCAGTATGGATTTGTTAAAGGAAGGTCGTGTCTTACCAACTTAACTGAATTTTCTGAGGGAATGACAAGGAGGATTGATGAGGGTAGTGCAGTGGATGTTGTCTACATGGATTTTAATAAGGCATTTGACAAGATCCCACATCGCAGACTGGCCAGAAAAGTAAAAGCCCATGGGATACAGGGGAATGTGGTGAGTTGGATCCAAAATTGACTCAGTGACAGGAAACAAAGGGTAGTGGTCGACGGATGCTTTTGTGAATGGAAAGCGGTTTCCAGTGGCATTCCACAGGGCTTAGTGTTGGGTCCCTTGCTGTTTGTGGTATATATCAATGATTTAGACGTAAATGTAGGGGGCATGATCAAGAAGTTTGTAGACGACACAAAGATTGGCAGTATGGTAGATCGCGAGGAGGATAACTGTTGGCTGCAGGAAGATATCAATGGACTGGTCATGTGGGCAGAAAAGTGGCAAATGGAATTCAACCCAGAGAAGTGTGAGTTGATGCATTTGGGGAGGGGAAACAAAGCAAGGGAATACACAATAAACGGGAGGATATTGAGAGGAGTGGACGAAGTGATAGACCTGGGAGTGAATGTCCACAAATCACTGAAAGTAGCATGAAGGTCGATAAGGTGGTTAAGAAGGCATATGGAATCCTTTTCTTTATTATCTGAGGTATAGAATATAAGAGCAGGGACATTATGCTGGAACTGTATAAATCATTGGTTAGGCCATAACTTGAGTACTGTGTGCAGTTCTGGTCACCTCATTACAGAAAGGATGTAATTGCACTAGAGAAGGCACAGAGGAGATTTATGAGGATGTTGCTGGGACTGGAAAAATGCAGCTATGAGGAAAGATTGGATAGGTTGGGGTTGTTCTCCTTGGAACAGAGAAGGCTGAGGGGAGATTAGATTGAAATGTACAAAATTGTGAGGGGCCTGGATACAGTGGATGTGAAGGCCCTATTTACCTTAGCAGAGAGCTCAGTGACTAGGGGGCATAGATTTAAAGTGATCAGTTGAAAGATTAGAGGGGAGATGAGGAAATGTTTTTTCACCCAGAGGATGGTGGGGCTGGAACTCATTGCCTGAAAGGGTAGTAGAGGCAGAAACCCTCAACTCATTTAAAAGGTATCTGGGCATGCATCTCAAGTGCTGTACCCTGCAGGGCTACGGAACAAATGCTGGAAGGTGGAATTAGGCTGGGTGGCTCAATTTTTGGCCGGAACAGACACAATGGGCCAAGTGGCCTCGTTCTATGCCATTAACTTTCTATGATTCTATGATTCCATGCTTCCATTAAGGGCCTCAATTAGTGGTGGGGTGGGTAGGCTGTCCTTGGGCCTGCCCACCCAGACTTAATCGGGGTGGAGGCGGGAGGTGGTGGGATCCCTACCTGCCAACACCCCATGCAATTAAATGCCTTCCTAGCCTCCAAACTCGCCACGGGGGAAAGCATAATATTCTGCCTCAAGTATTGTGTGCAGCTTTGGTCTCCATATTATAAGAAAGGATATTGAGGCACAGGGGAGGGTGCAAAAAAGACTTACAAGATAGATGCCAGAATTGCGAGGTTATACCTATCAGGAAATGACGACTCTCTTTTCTCTTGAAAAGAGAAGGCTGAGGGATGACCTAATAAAGGTCTTTAAAAATTATGAACAGTTTTGATAGAGTAGATAGAAAGCGTGAAAGAACAAAATGATAGTTCATCAATATTAGATGGTCACCACAAAATCAAATAGGGAATTCAGAAGAAACTTCTTTACCCAGAGTATGATGAGAATGTGGAACTCAATACCGCAGGGATTAGTTGAGGGGAACAGTATAGATGCATTTAAGAGGAAGTATACAAGGGAAAAGGGAATAGAGGTTATGCTGATAGAGTTGGCTGCAAAAGGATGGCAGGAGGCTCAAGTGGAGTATAAATGCCAGCATGGACAAGTTGGGCTGACTGGCCTGTCTCTGTGCTCTATATTCAATGTATTTTTATGCAAAAGATTTCAACATGAGGAAAAACAACAGAAGTTTTTTTTAGTACAATGTGATCCTAATAGACACATGACAAATTTGCTCAGACATTTTGCATTTGCCTCTGGGCTATGCTTGACCTAAATTTCTGGACCTCTGGAGAAAAAAAATTAATTTTGCAACCAGAGACCCAAAGACATTTAATATTTCTTTCCGCAATTCTATCGACATAGAAATACCACAAAATACTAAAGCGTATTTTTTTAAATTTGTGTTATGGGATGTGGGTGTCACTGGCTAGGCCAGCATTTATTGCCCATCCCTAATTGCCCTTGAGAAGGTGGTGGTGAGCTGCCTTCTTGAACCGCTGCAGTTCATATGGGTGTAGGTACACCCACAGTGCTGTTAGGAAGGGAGTTCCAGGATTTTGACCCAGCGACAGTGAAGGAACGACGATATAGTTCCAAGTCAGGATGGTGTGGGGCTTGGAGGGGAACTTGCAGGTGGTGTTCCCATGCATCTGCTGCCCTTGTTCTTCTCGGTAGTAGAGGTCACAGGTTTGGAAAGTGGTGTCAAAGGAGCCTTGGTGCATTGCTGCAGTGCATCTTGTACATAGTACACACTGCTGCCATTGTGCATCAGTGGTAGATGGAGTGTATGTTGAAGGTGGTAGATGGGGTGCCAGTCAAGTGGGCTACTCTGTCCTGGATGGTGTCGAGCTTCTTGAATGTTGTTGGAGCTGCACCTATACAGGCAAATGGAGAGTATTCCATCACACTCCTGACTTGTGCCTTGTAGATGGTGGACAGGCTTTGGGGAGACAGGAGGTGAGTTACTCACCACAAAATTCCCAGCCTCTGACCTGCTTTTGTAGCCACAACATTTATGTGGCTGGTCCAGTTCAGTTTCTGGTAAATGGTAACCCCCAGGATGTTGATAGTGGGGGAGTCTGCGATGGTAATGCCGTTGAACATCAAGGGGAGGTGGTTAGATTCTCTTTTGTTCAGATGATCATTTCCTGGCACTTGTGCAGTGCGAATGCTACTTGTCACTTATCAGCCCAAGCCAGGATATTGTCCAGGTCTTGCTGCATATGGACACGGGCTGCTTCAGAATCTGAGGAGTTGTGAATGGTGCTGAACATTGTGCAATTATCAGTAAACATCCCCACATCTGACCTTATGATGTCGGGAAGGTCATTGATGAAGCAGCTGAAGATGGTTGAGCCTAGGACACTACCGAAAGGAACTCCTGCAGTGATGTCCTGGGACTCAGATAATTGATCTCCAACAACCACAACCATCTTCCTTTGTGCTAGGTATAACTCCAACCAGTGGAGAGTTTTCCCGCTGATTCCCATTGACTCCAGTTTTTCTAGGGCTGCTCAATGCCACATTTGGTCAAATGGTGCCTTGATGTCAAGGGCAGTCATTCTCGCCTCACCTCTGGAGTTCAGCACTTTGGACAAGATTTTTTTAATCTTTTGACTGGAATATATTTTCCACCATTAACTAATATTAAAAGAAACCCTAGCATAGTTTTTTTGCTAAAGTGAAAATAGAATATATACCCCTTTGTTATGCACCCCCCCCCTCAACTGCCAAGAATGAAGCATATTAATTTTGTCATATAAACATTGATTTTAAACTTGCTGGGAAGAAGAGAAGGCCTGTTACAAGGGCTGCAAGACACTTAGCTGAAAAACATTTGCAGACTAACAGACAGTGCTTGTGGAGACAAAAGGACCGTTCCCTGACACATTCAACCCACAATGGACTTTGAGCACTAGGCATTGAAGCTGTAAGGAAGAGCATTCCAGAGACTGCTAAGGTGATACAATCCATAAAAGCCAGGACTGGTGAAAACAGCTGTTCACATGACTAACTGGCTGGCCCAGGGTTTTTTGAGCTAGCCACAGAGTTTGAACTCAAAAATGACTGTTTGCTCCTGGAGTGAGACGACCTCTCCTGTCTGCTCTCAACTCTTTCTCACAAGCCTCTGGACTCACTGAGGACACATGAACTTCAAGAGAGAAAAGTTTCCTACATCGAACAAGGTTTAAGAAGAATACTGGGCCCCAATGAAAAGCAAGACCTACCCATAATCGAGGACTTTACAGAGAGGTCGAAGAACAGTAACTAAAACCATCTTCAGATATTGCCTCAAACCTTTCCACTTTATTTCTTCTGCTCTTTTCTGTCTCCATCTGCATGTATGTATCGCGTATGCATGCTAGCATGGGCGTGTCGCGTATCTGTAGGCGTTAACCGAATTAGAGTTTAAGTTTAAAAAAGGTCAACCTTTTTTCTTTAAACCTATGAAAACCTGTTTGGCTAATTTATTTGCCTTATAATGAGAAGTTAATGAACAAGGATTCACTAAGGGGGAGCTAAAAAAATGGTGTGTTTATAATTAAACCCTGTTATGGTAAGACCAGGCGAAGGCTGAGGGAACCCTAGACCCCTTTCTCACCTGGTCATAACACCCTTCAAATATAAAAATATCAAATCCATCCAAAGCATAATCATAAAGTGACCATTGTTGCCCCGTTACTAAGCATAAATAAATCCTGGTCATCAGGGGACAACCCAAAACCAAATAGTCGCAGAACAAAGTTTACTAATTTCATAGATCTGAATTGTACTTGGAGAAACCTGCAACAGAATCGACCAGTTCCAAATTAAAAACTTCTTTACTATATTGCCCACATCAGAACTGAGTTTAGTTTGTTTTAAAAGTTATTGAATAAAATTTTTAAAAGCAGCACAGCTGAGGACTCGAAGGGCCCAGACTTGACCACTTGTCTATAATGTTATGAGATTACTTCTATTTCTCTTATAAAATATGTATTAAGGACTTATATTTAAATTATGGGCACTGTTTCATCCAGAATTTGAAGAGATGGCTGAACTTTGTTTTTTTTTAAAGAAGTTACCAGAAGATTTGGACTGAATTTGAATCGTACACAGTTCCTGGAAGGCACCTATATTCAAAATAAAAACCCAGCAGGTGTTGTTTTTGACTTGGAGAGATGTCAATAAAGAAATGATAAGCCAAAATTTATGGTTGTCAAGAGGCTTGCTTCTGGTAAGTTTTGGTTTCAATTTGAACTGTTAAAAAAGCCAGTTTCTTCTTGCCTGCCAGGAGAAGACAGCTCATATCTTTTCTCTTGAAAAGAAACCCTATATTTCCAGTTTGGCAGTTTCCTATTTCTTCCTGTATTTGAAGAAATCTTTACTGTTACATTCCTGCTGTAAGACCTAACTGAAACCTCCTGTTGCTGTATTTTGGAAAGCCTACCCAAACCGATCTTCAACATTGCCTGGAAGGAACTGTTCTCAGAAGATCCTAGTGACAGCTTTCTATTCACATTTGGGACACCTAACCAACACAAAGGACATCACTCCATATCTTCTTTTCAGCCTAAGTTTTTTTTTATTCCTTCTATTTCTTTGTAACAATTGTAAACAAAAATTCCGTTTATTTTTCTCAGTTAACCGGTTGTGTATGTATGTGTGTGTGAGGGTTAGGATAAATAAAGGGCTTTAATATTTGAATTTGTGTGTCTGTTTTACTTCATTATTGGTTAAGATTTAGTTTATAATAAACTGATCAATTTTGTTGTTTATTAAAGAAACCTGGTTGTTGTGCTTTATTCTGGGGAACAATAGAGTATCTGATTGATTATTTCAGTAAGTGGGAAAATTTAAACATATGTTGTGGCCTGTGGAGAAATGGAAATAAAATAAACAGTGTACTCCTCCCGCCTCAGTCATAACAGTATTGACTTATTTGATGTTAGCTGGATAGTAATGGAGGTACTACATTTAACCTCAGTGTTTCAGCTTAGGAATGGGGGGATTAAAAACTAACCAGCTTGTGTGCTCTCTCCTGATTGTTCCTACTGAATTTGGCAGAGTAGTGGGAGGAGGGTGTATATGGGGTGACAGGGGTGGGTGGTGGTGGGGGTGTGCGGGAAGGAGAGAATTATGTTTGATATTGAAGCCCCAGTTGATTGAATAGCATCAACACTGATTGCTAAGGTTCACTGGAAAATACAGTGCTTGCCATACTATTCCTCTGCATAAGGACCACCAATTAGAGAGGACAGAAACAGTATAAATGAATGCTGCCCATAATCCACTTTCATAATATCACATGAAGTACTTGGAGTTTTACACAAAATGTCTGTTCATTGGATACCTCCCACAACAGTTTCAAAGACTAAATTATAGCAGCGTGGTAATTGAGTGACACTGCTAATTGTCCAAGTATCTATTTTTATAACATTGCTGATTTTCAATGGCATTACTCATTGGCATTCCTGGGGTCTGGATTATTGGGGTGATGTTCAGCTATAAATTCAACCTGTGTCTATAAGAAATTATCTAAATAGAAACATCTTGAGGTACATTAGATATGACTGGAGGTTTGTCTTGATTGATAGAGGTTTGGTTCCTCTCCTTGGTGAAAATAAGCGTTTCTCAAGATCAGAAATAAAACAGCAGAAAATTATTGCTTTCCTTTCTCACTTTGAAAGCTAATTTTTAAGATTTTTCAGTTGTGATTTATTGTTTTATACAAAATGTAAAGTCTGAATTAGATAAACATAGACAGACTTAGAATTATGGGGAATGTAGAATCTAGGTTAATACTTCAGTACAGCATGCAGGTAACGTTGGAGGTTTGCCCACCTCCGGGAAGATCGGGCCTGGCAATCATGGTGTCGGGTTCCATGGTGAATCACTGCTGCTCCGACCTTCCACTGCCCCCCTCGCCACGGAGCCCGGCATTGGGAGGAGAACAAAATCCAGCCCCAAGTGTGAAAATTGGATGCTGAATTTGCCAATGTAATGGCAGTGAATATACTTTAAATTAATTTATTATCTACCAATTACTGTAGGACATAATTTTGTCTTTTATAATAAGTGCTCCTGACACTTCATATTTCTCAAGTTTGTTTTGCTTGTAGGTAGAAGTGTCACACAGTAGAAGAGAACAGACATCGATTGAAGGAGGCCTACAAAACTTTAAGCCTGAGTATATTTGTGCTTTCCATCTTGCTCATAATTTGGACAAAGAGCATAGAGGGAATGAAGGAGGGTGAAGTCAGAGGTCTTGCTTAACTCAGGCCAGGTATTCTTCTTTTCACATTCTTTTTCCTCATCCTACTCAGACTCGTTCACTGTCCCATAGTCATGCAAGTTCAATTCACCATATAATGATTATTTGAGGGGGGTATCATTCAGCTAGTATTCTAATATGCTTCTATTCATTTTTTATGCATGTGCCACAGTGCCACAATACCATATCCCAGTATGTCTAAGAAGGAAGCTGTTCACAGCACCCTGCATCACTCACTCCTCCTGCTGCTGCCAGCACCAGCACAGGTACAGCTATCCTCGAGGATTTACAGGAGGGAGTACTCACTGATACACAAGCCAGAAGAGATGGGGAGTAGGTGGTGGTGACAGCAGAGGAATCCTATGATGTAGAAAACAAAGTTCAGTGCTCTGTTATTCTGCTACCATTGAGAAAGTGATGAAACAGTATACACTGAGGAACAATTTGTCAGTCACTTCCTTCACAACTTTACAAACTGCAGCTTGACTATGTTGCTAATGTCCACTACAGCAGCTCAGAATGGAACCAGGGACATAAAAAGAAACAAGGGCTGCAGCAACCTTGAGAACCACTGACAGTGCTGTCCCTGTGCTGGAGGTCAGAATCATGTTGCTGCCTCGCAAGTGAAGTGCTGTCTTGTTTGCTGCCAAGGTAGTTAGTTGCTGTGTTTCTGATGGTAGATATGGTAGCTATGGATAGTGCATGCAAGGTGTGGTTTCAGTTGCCTTGCATCCCTCCTTGCTTCCTATTATTCCTTCTCCTCCTCTAAATAGTACCCACTAGGATGCTTGTATCGCAAAATTATAATTGAAGCAACTGAAAATATCTCAGCTGAAACTCTTGGCCTAAAACCCACAAAAATAACCTTGACAAAAAAATGTGACAGTTGCCAAAATGTGTAGTGACAAAAACATTCACAAATTACAGATTCAGTTAACAAGCCAAAATCAACCTCACTTTAAATGCTGGCTTACTCTCGGCAAAAACAGTCCTCCCTGTAATATCCATTTTATAAGACCACAGTAACTGTGAGAATCATGGGGATTTGATTTGCACAGCATTAGAATTAATTTATACGACTGAAGTGAAGCTTTCGGTGACAGGTCCAACTTGCCCATTACACATCCCTTGGGTGGTGCCTAATACTATAGGCAGAGATTAGTCGTTCAGATTCACTGCTCAACTTTACGGCCATCACCATCCATTATGCAGCATCAATGTAAGTGATCAAAAAATATACCTTGGGATCTTGTTGGTGCTTGAAGAGTTAATAGCGAAAATACGAACATACGAATTAGGAGCAGGAATAGGCCACTTGGCCCTTCGAGCCTGCTCCGCCATTCAATAAGTTCATGGCCGAACTGATTACTCCACATTTCCACCTACCCCCGATAACCTTCCACCCCCTTGTTAATAGAACAGTTTTAATAGGATATTACAATAAGAAACTTATTGAACAGAATAAAATGCACAATAAATGCAAATTTAAACATGTTAACATTTCAACATTAAATGGACACATATAAGTCACTTAAGTACTGATGACGGATTATTTAGATGCCAATGGGCTGTATTTCCTCCTGGATTGCCAAAATCAAAATGCTGTTTTCCGATGGTTTATTTTGCAGTGGAGAAAGTAAGATCATTAATTAGACTCCTCAGGTCTCAATCTGGGATATTGTGAGCCCAGTCAAAACGAAAAAGGAAGCATTTGTAAGGGCTGGAAGGCTAGGAACAGATGAAGCACTTGAGGAATATAAAGACAGTAGGAAGGAACTTAAGCAAGGAGTTAGGAGGGCTAAAAGGGGTCATGAAACGTCATTGGCAAACAGGATTAAGGAAAATCCCAAGGCTTTTTATACATATATAAAGAGTAAGAGGGTAACCAGGGAAAGGGTTGGCCCACTCAAGGACAGAGATGGGAATCTATGCGTGGAGCCAGAGGAAATGGGTGAGGTGCTAAATGAGTACTTTGCATCAGTATTCACCAAGGAGAAGGACTTGGTGGATGATGAGCCGAGGGAAGGGAGTTCAGATAGTCTCAATCATCTCATTATCAAAAAGGAGGAGGTGTTGGGTGTCTTGCAAAGCATTAAGGTAGATAAGTCCCCAGGGCCTGATGGGATCTACCCGAGAATACTGAGGGAGGCAAGGGAAGAAATTGCTGGGGCCTTGATAGAAATCTTTGCATCCTCATTGGCTACAGGTGAGGTCCCAGAGGATTAGAGAATAGCCAATGTTGTTCCTTTGTTTAAGAAGGGTGGTAAGAATAATCCAGGAAATTATAGGCCGGTGAGCCTTACGTCAGTGGTAGGGAAACTATTAGAAAGGATTCTTCAGGACAGGATTTACTCCCATTTGGAAGCAAACAAACTTATTAGCGAGAGACAGCATGGCTTTGTGAAGGGGAGGTCGTATCTTACTAATTTGATTGAGTTTTTTGAGGAAGTGACGAAGATGATTGATGAGGGAAGGGCAGTGGATGTTGTCTATATGGACTTTAGTAAAGCCTTTGACAAGGTCCCGCATGGCAGACTGGTGCAAAAGGTGAAGTCACACAGGATCAGAGGTGAGCTGGCAAGATGGATACAGAATTGGCTCAGTCACAGAAGACAGAGGGTAACAGTGGATGGGTGTTTTTCTGAATGGAGGGATGTGACTAGTGGTGTTCCGCAGGGATCAGTGCTGGGACCTTTGCTGTTTGTAGTATATATAAATGATTTGGAGGAAAATGTAGCTGGTCTGATTAGTAAGTTTGCGGACGACACAAAGGTTGGTGGAGTTGCGGATAATGATGAGGATTGTCAGAGGATACAGCAGAATATAGATCGGTTGGAGACTTGGGCAGAGAAATGGCAGATGGAGTTTAATCCGGACAAATGTGAGGTAATGCATTTTGGAAGGTCTAATGCAGGTGGGAGGTATACAGTAAATGGCAGAACCTTTAGGAGTATTGACAGGCAGAGAGATCTGGGCGTACAGGTCCACAGGTCACTGAAAGTGGCAACGCAGGTGGATAAGGTAGTCAAGAAGGCATACAGCATGCTTGCCTTCATCGGTCGGGGCATAGAGTATAAAAATTGGCAAGTCATGCTGCAGCTGTACAGAACCTTAGTTAGGCCACACTTAGAATATTGCGTGCAATTCTGGTCGCCACACTACCAGAAGGACGTGGAGGCTTTGGAGAGGGTACAGAGGTGGTTTACCAGGATGTTGCCTGGTCTGGAGGGCATTAGCTATGAGGAGAGGTTGGAAAAACTTGGATTGTTTTCACTGGAACAACGGAGGTGGAGGGGCGACATGATAAAGGTTTACAAAGTTATGAGCGGCATGGACAGAATGGATAGTCAGAAGCTTTTTCCCAGGGCAGAAGAGTCAGTTGCTAGGGGACATAGGTTTAAGGTGCGAGGGGCAAAGTTTAGAGGGGATGTGCGAGGCAAGTTTTTGACACAGAGGGTGGTGAGTGCCTGGAACGTGCTGCCAGGGGAGGTGGTGGAAGCAGATACGATAGCGACGTTTAAGAGACATCTTGACAAATATATGAATAGGAAGGGAATAGAGGGATATGGGCCCCAGAAGTGCAGAAAGTGTTAGTTTAGGCAGGCATTAAGATCGGCGCAGGCTTGGAGGGCCGAATGGCCTGTTCCTGTGCTGTACTGTTCTTTGTTCTTTGTTCTTGATTGTTTCTTTCTTTTGTCAGTTGGCATCATCTTGCATCGCACTTTCAGTCAGCCAAATAAGTCAAAGGGATGAAGGAGATTTGGGTGCTTGGGCAGAAAATTGCCCGGTGAAACTTAATGAGACCAAGTGTAAGTAAGACAGATCTATTGCATGAAAGATTTGAGCTGTGGGGCAAGATTGGATGAATTTTATCTTTCTGACCTTAAAAGGTGTATAAATACAGTGCAAATATGAAGAACGTATGTAGAAAAATACTTTAAAGTGTATTGCATGACTCGGACAATTGGGACTCAAAAACAGCAAGTTTAAGACTGATGTGATGAAACCACACCTGTTCAAATGGAAACATATCAATTTCATCATATGGAACGCCATTTGAACTTTCACTGGACATTGAACATAACTTGTTTAGAAAGACCACAGAGTTGAACGGCAGAAAACATGGCTGCACATTTGCATTCTGAGAAACAGTTGAATAGAGAGACAATGGAAGTGCTCCCTTATTCAAATAGCAGGATTGGGCTGGGCAACAGTGATGATCCACATCTTGTCTGTGTAACAGCCAGCACTCCACCACCACCACCCCCCCCCTCCCCCTCTCCACCCCCACACCGAGTGTGTCCAGTAAGCTTTGAAGAATCAACAACTCTCGCAGGCGATGCTGTTTCAAATAAGGAGCTGGTCACATGACTAGCCTGATGGCCAACCTGAGAATTGATGGAATTGTGCTTCACAGAAAGGTTTGGGGCAGATTGCAATTGAACTTCAAGAAGAAAGCACTGCTCTCTCCCTGTCTCTCTCTCTCTACCAAAGTTCCAGGGACCCACAGAAGCAACTTAAGCATCAAGACAGAAGACCCCTGCAGCCTTCTGGTACCAGCAAAACAAGTTTGAAAGTGTGCACTGGGCCCCAACAAGAACTGCAAGACTTAACTCCAATCAAGGTCTTTACATCCAAGCCAAAGACAGTAAATGAATTCCATTTACTGCTCCAAACCCTCCCCCTTTAATTCTTTCTCCTCCTGTGTATCTATTTGTGTGTGTGTTTATTGCGTATGCATGCTAGCGTGGTTGCGTCACATATTTTTAGTAACTTTAACTGAGTTACAGTGTGACAGTTAATAAACTTACACCTTTCTTGTTTAAACCTAAGGAAGCCTGTCTGATTGGTTCATTTACAATTATAATTAGACAGCAGTGAGCAAGGACTCACTGAGGTGAAGCTAAAACACTGTGTTTTTTAAAAGTAAAACCCTGTTACAGCCAAACCAGAAAAGGGGCCAGAGGGTAGCCTGAGACCCCTCCCTCACCCGGTCGTAACATAAATTTGGGGGCTAGCATACGGATTGGACTCACAGACAAATGAGAAATTAGAAGTGGTAAATTGCATTGATTCCAATCAAAAAGAGAAAAGATTTCAATACAGGTTTTTTTGTGGTTGTGTGTGCTAGAATACTAACATGTCCACGACCGAAGCCAGTGCACTCCCAAGTCAGGGTGAAGTAACTTGGGATAAATTAAAGTTACTGTCTGTGGAAGAGTAGAGGAATATGGCTGAGCTGTATGGGATCATTTTTCGTGCCAAGGCTAGGAAATCCAAGCTCCTAAGACTAGTGGCCAACTATTTTTCCCTCAAACCTGAAGAATCAGAGACAGAGTTAGAAATAGAGTCCAACAGGGTATTGCTGGTAAAGATACAATTGGAACAGAGGAAACTTGAATTAGAAGAGAGAGTGAGAAAGAAATTTCCAGAAGAAACAAGAGGAAAAAGACCTGCGCCAGTCGTAACACTAAGATGAGGAAGTTCTTCAAAAACAGAGTGATCAATACATGGAATGGACTGTCTTATGGAGTGGGGGAGGCAAAAACTTCAAAATTATTTAATAGCAATTAGAGGTTGCAATCGGGTGACTTTTCAACCTTTCAGAATAGATAATCCAAGATGAACCAAGCAGCCTCCCTCTTCTAAAATTTTCTTTTGCTGAGAACTTGATTTGAAATTCAGATTGAATAATCAATCCATCTTGTACAAGGACACCCAAATCCTCCAAACAGCAACATTTATAGATTATTGCAATGCAAAAAAAAAAATCAGATTTTCTATTCTTCCTACCAAAGTGAATAACCTTACATTTCCCCACAATATGCTCTGCCTGCCACCTTCTTTCTCATTCACTTAACCTATCTGTATGCCTTTGCAGCCTCTTTGTGTCCTTCTCACAACCTAACTTTATAAAATTGGATCTGTTACAGTAGGTGCCTTCAACAAAATCATTAATATTGATTGGTCCCAGCACTGATCCTCGCATAATAGTAGTAATAGCCTGCCAACCTGAAAATGACCTGGTTATACCTGCTCTGTTTTCTGTCCTTTAAATAATCCTCTGTTCATTCCAATATATTACCCTGAATCCTATGAACCCATAGCTTGGAGAGCAACCTTTCATATGGCTCCTTATGGTATGGCTTTTGAAAATCCAAATATACTACAGCCACTGGTTCTCTTTTATCCACTCTGCTAGTTGCATTCCTAAGACACTCAGATTTATCAAACACAAGTTCCCTTTCATAAAACCATATTAACTCTGGTTTCAAATTTCCCTGTTGCCACTTCCTTAATAATGGATTCCAGCATTTTTCCAAAGGCCAACTGGCCTGTAGTTCTCTGTTTTCTCTCCTCCTCCTTTCTTGATTAGCAGTGATACATTTGCTCCCTTCCAATCCACTGCGACCATTCCAGGACCTAGGCAATTTTGCAAGACCATAGCCCATGCATCTACTATCTCTGCAGCCACCTCCTTGAGCCTACGTCATAGGGTTCTATCAGGTCAAGGGGATTTTTCAGCTTTCAGTCCCAATGGTTTCTCCAGTAATTTTTCTTTATTAATATTAATTACTTTAACTGCTTGACACTCCAGTGCACTACTGAAGGAATGCTGCACTGTTGGAGGTTCTGTCTTTTCGTCATTTACAGCTGTGGTCGCGAACGAGACTCCCGGATGGTATGTTGCCTCCCGGGTGCCAGGGTCAGGGATGTCTCGGATCGAGTCCACAGGATTCTTAAGGGGGAGGGGGAGCAGCCAGAGGTCGTTGTACATATCGGTACCAATGACATAGCTAGGAAAAGGGATGAGGATCTGAAAAGCGAAGATAGGGAGTTAGGTTGGAAGCTGAAAGGCAGGACGAGCAGAGCAGTAATCTCAGGATTGTTACCGGTGCCACGTGCTAGTGAGGCTAGAAACAGGGAGCGAGTGCAGCTGATCACGTGGCTACAGAACTGGTGTAGGAGGGAGGGATTCAGATATGTGGATCATTGGGATACCTTCTGGGGAAGGTGGGACCTGTACAAGAAGGACAGGTTGCATCTGAACTGGAGGGGCACCAATATCCTGGGTGGGAGGTTTGCTAGAGCTCTTCGGGAGGGTTTAAACTAGTTTGGCAGGGGGATGGGAACCGGAGCTACGGATCAGTGGATGGGGTAGCTGTTGAACAGGCAGATACCGAGTGCAGAGAGTCTGTGAGGAAGGTTAGACAATTGACACGTCAAAGTTGCAGCCAGTATGATGGGTTGAAATGTGTCTATTTTAACGCAAGAAGTGTCAGAAATAAGGGTGATGAACTTAGAGCATGGATCAGTACTTGGAGCTACGATGTTGTGGCCATTACGGAGACATGGATATCACAGGGGCAGGAATGGATGTTGGATGTTCCGGGGGTTAGATGTTTCAAAAGGAATAGGGAGGGAGGTAAAAGAGGTGGGGGAGTGGCATTGCTAATCAGGGATAGTATCACAGCTGCAGAAAGGGAGGTCTTCGAGGAGGGTTTGTCTCCTGAGTCATTATGGGTGGAAGTCAGAAACAGGAAAGGAGCAGTCACTTTGTTGGGAGTTTTCTATAGACCCCCCAATAGCAACAGAGACATGGAGGAACAGATTGGGAGGCATATTTTGAAAAGGTGCAGAAGTAACAGGGTTGTTGTCATGGGTGACTTCAACTTCCCTAATATTGATTGGAACCTCCTTAGTGCAAATAGTTTGGATGGAGCAGTTTTTGTCAGGTGTGTCCAGGAAGGTTTCCTGACTCAATATGTAGATAGGCCGACTAGAGGGGAGACTATGTTGGACTTGGTGCTTGGCAACAAACCAGGCCAGGTGGCAGATCTCTCGGTGGGAGAGCATTTCGGTGATAGTGATCACAACTCCCTGACCTTTACTATAGTCATGGAGAGGGACAGGAGCAGACGGGATGGGAAAATATTTAATTGGGGGAGGGGGAATTACAATGCTATTAGGCAGGAACTGGGGAGCATAAACTGGGAACAGATGTTCTCAGGGAAATGCACAATAGAAATGTGGTGGTTGTTTAGGGAGCACTTGCTGCGACTGCTGGATAGGTTTGTCCCGATGAGGCAAGGAAGGGATGGTAGGGTGAAGGAACCTTGGATGACAAGAGATGTGGAACAGCTAGTCAAGAGGAAGAACGAAGCTTACTAAAGGTTGAGGAAGCAAGGATCAGACAGGGCTCTAGAGGGTTACAAGGTAGCCAGGAAGGAACTGAAGAATGGACTTAGGAGAGCTAGAAGGGGACATGAAAAAGTCTTGGCGGGTAGGATTAAGGAAAATCCCAAGGCGTTCTACACTTATGTGAGGAACAAGAGGATGGCCAGAGTGAGGGTAGGGCCGATCAGGGATAGTGGAGGGAACTTGTGCCTGGAATCGGAGGAGGTAGGGGAGGTCCTAAATGAATACTTTGCTTCAGTATTCACTAGTGAGAGGGACCTGGTCGTTTGTGAGGACAGCATGGAACAGGCTGATATGCTCGAACAGGTTGAGGTTAAGAGGGAGGATGTGCTGGAAATTTTGAATGATATGAGGACAGATAAGTCCCCGGGGCCAGACGGGATATACCCAAGGATATTACGGGAAGCGAGGGAAGAGATTGCTGCGCCTTTGGCGATGATCTTTGCATCCTCACTGTCCACTGGAGTAGTACTGGACGATTGGAGGGTGGCAAATGTTGTTCCCTTGTTCAAGAAAGAGAATAGGGATAACCCTGGGAATTATAGACCAGTCAGTCTTACGTCAGTAGTGGGCAAATTACTGGAGAGGATTCTGAGAGACAGGATTTATGATTATTTGGAAAAGCATTGTTTGATTAGAGACAGTCAGCATGGCTTTATGAGGGGCAGGTCATGCCTCACAAGCCTTATTGAATTCTTTGAAGATGTGACAAAACACATTGATGAAGGAAGAGCAGTGGATGTGGTGTATATGGATTTTAGCAAGGCGTTTGATAAGGTTCCCCTTGGTAGGCTCATTCAGAAAGTGAGGAGGCACGGGAGACAGGGGAAGTTGGCTGTCTGGATACAGAATTAGCTGGCCCATAGAAGACAGAGGGTGGTAGTAGATGGAAAGTATTCAGCATGGAGCTCGGTGACCAGTGGTGTTCCACAAGGATCTGTTCTGGGACCTCTGCTCTTTGTGATTTTTATAAATGACTTGGATGAGGAAGTGGAAGGCTGGGTTAGCAAGTTTGCCGATGACACGAAGGTTGCTGGAGTTGTGGATAGTGTGGAAGGCTGTTGTAGGTTGCAACGGGATATTGACAGGATGCAGAGCTAGGCTGAGAAGTGGCAGATGGAGTTCAACCTGGAAAAGTGTGAAGTGATTCATTTTGGAAGGTCGAATTTGAATGCAGAATACAGACTTAAAGACAGGATTCTTGGTAGTGTGGAGGAACAGAGGGATCTTGGGTCCATGTCCATAGATCGCTCAAAGTTGCCACCCAAGTTGATAGGGTTGTTAAGAAGGCGTATGGTGTGTTGGCTTTCATTAACAGGGGGATTGAGTTTAAGAGCCGCGAGGTTATGCTGCAGCTCTATAAGGCCCTTGTTCGACCACACTTGGAATATTGTGTTCAGTTCTGGTCGCCTCATTATAGGAAGGATGTGGAAGCTTTAGAGAGGGTGCAGAGGAGATTTACCAGGATGCTGCCTGGACTGGAGGGCATGTCTTACGAAAAAAGATTGAGGGAGCTAGGGCTTTTCTCATTGGAGCGAAGAAGGATGAGAGGTGATCGGTAGAGGGGTACAAGATGATGAGAGGCATAGATAGAGTGGATAGCCAGAGACTTTTTCCCAGGGTGGAAAGGGCTATCACCAGGGGGCATAATTTTAAGGTGATTGGAGGAAGGTTTCGGGGAGATGTCAGAGGTAGGTTCTTTACACAGAGAGTGGTGGGTGCGTGGAATGCGCTGCCAGCGGTGGTAGTAGAATCAGATACATTAGGGACATTTAAGCGACTCTTGGATAGGTACATGGATGATAGTAGAATGAAGGGTAGGTAGTTAGTTTGATCTTAGAGTAGGTTAAAGGTTCGGCACAATATCGTGGGCCGAAGGGCCTGTACTGTGCACTGTTCTATGTTCTATGTTCTATGTTCTATGTTCTAGAAGGAGACAATTCAGCCCATCGAGTCCATGCCAGCTCTCCACCAAAGTCCTACTCCCCAGCTCGAACCCTATAGTCATGCTATTTCTCTCAGGTGGCCATCCAACTTCCTCGTGAAGTCATTGATCATCACCGCTCCCACCACTTGTGGGCAGTGAGTTCCAAGTCATTCCAACCCGAAGCATAAAAAAGTGCTTCCTTATATTCCCCCTGCATCTTTTGCCCAAAACTTTCAATCTGTGCCCCGTAGTCCTTGTACCCTTTGTTAATGGGAACAGCTTTTCCTTGTCTAACTTATCCAAGCCTGTCATAATCTTGTACACTTCTGTTAAATCTCCCCTCATTCTCCTTTGTTCAAAGGAGAACAAACCCAGCTTCTCCAACTTACCTTGTAACTAAAATCCTCCATCCTTGGAACCATTCTGGGAAATTTCCTCTGCACCCTCACTGATGACATTAGTCAATTAAACTGATCAGCACAGACATAGTCAGGAAATTATAAGTGAGTTTGCTGTTAAATTCAATGTTAAATTCAATGACCTGTAAAGTAGGATTGCAGAAAATCAGGCATGCTGACTTCCACAGCCAATTTACCAACAAGCAGAATCTTACAAACATATAAAAACAGAAAAAGACTAGCTGGTCCATTAAGCCTGGCCCATCCCACACGGTGAAAGTGATACACATTTTTAAAACTATCCCACCCCGGCACATTGTCCTCCCTACAGTCACACAATCTGCTGGGAGAGGCAGATCAACAGAGAAAAAATATGTAGGCCCATACAGGAAAAATTCAAAGAAATTCCTCGCTAACCCCTGCAGGTAATTAAGCAAGCTCTAGGAGACCATGACGATTGGTGTCCTGCAACCTTGGGGCTCTCAGATTAAATTAATTACAATTTTCTGCTATCGTCTTGAGCCCACCAGTGCAACCTACCACAAGACAGTGGTGTCAGCTTAGCTCAGTTGATAGCATTCTCATATCTGGATCAGAAAAATATGGTTTCAAGTCCCACACCAGAACATTTTAATGCATATCAGGCAGAAACTCCATTGCAATACTGAGGGAATGTTATGCTGTTGGAGACTTTTCAGATGAGGGTAAAATCAGGGTCCCTGTTTTAATGAACGATAAAGCTTGGATGAAACATTTTCCCTCTAAGATGGATGTAAAAGATCCTGTGGCACTATTTTGAAGACGAACAGGAGAGGTCTCCCTGGTGTCCTGGCCAATATTTATCCTTCATTCAACATCACAAAAATAGGTTTTCTGGTAATTATCACACTGCTGTTTATGGCAGTTTGCTGTGTGCAAATTGACTGTTGTATTTCCACTTAACAACTCTTAAAAGTACTTCATTGGCTAAATAGCACATTGAGCATTAAAGTTGTGAAAGGCACTATTTAAATGTAAGTCTTTTTCTTTTACTCTCATTAGACCCTTGGCTCTCTACTATTTTTGTTTTTTTTTGGTGTCTTCTACTATGAAAACAAACACAAAATATTTGTTTAACATCTCTGCAATTTCCTTATAATTATAATATAATTTAATATAATTTTTCCTGTCTCAGACTGAGACAAAGCTCTTCCTTTTTACATACTTGTTGAAGCTTTTACAATCTGATTGAGAGTAATGTAATAAGAGATATACAATCTATTTTCTCTCTATTAATTTTTTGGTTATCATTTGCTAGTATCTATCATGCTCCCAATTCTTAGGCATACCACTCTTCTTGGCAATGTGCATAATTGTGTATTTGCCAGAATGACCTTGTTGTATTGTTCTTATTGAACTTAAACAGACTCAACTTGATGAAATTATTTGACTATCTGCAAAAGGAAGGTCTTAGCTGACCAGCTTGTTAAACTTTGAACTGTATTGTAAGTCAACCTTTCACAATTTATATTCACTTAAATTAAAAATAAGTTTAAAGAAGGATGTAATCGGAATTACATTAGTATCACCTTATGACAAAGGAACAATCCATTCCCAGTTCTAATTATAGGGTGTACACATATAGAGAGGCCAGTCTCATGTTCTTTCTGGTTGAGGAACCAAATTTAATTAAGTGCCAGGCAAGCAACTGGGAGAACTTAATACAGTGAGCCTGTTATCAAGTAAATTTATCATTCAGCACAGTAAAGAAGTGATTAGGTAGTTAAATTATAAACAGTCAAAACATACTTTAGACTGTATTTTCTCCCTTTCTCTCCTCTACACACTTAAACTTTCCTCCCCGGATGACAAAAGAGATATAAAGAAAAATGAAGCAGAAAAAGGGTGCGTGTGACAGATGTGAAGTTGAGAATACAAGTGAGAATCAGGCTGAATATAGAACGTTTAGAGGGAGAGTGAAAAAAGAATTAAGAGAAACAAAGAGAGACTATGAGACTGGCAGCTAACATAAAAAGGAATCCAAAAGTCTTTGTCAGGCATATAAATAGTAAAAGGTTAATAAAAGGAGGGGTGAGGCTGATTAGGGACCAAAGGAAGGCAGAGAGCATAGCTGAGATACTAAATGAGTACTTTGCATCTGTCTTTACCAAGGAAGAAGATGCTTCCAAAGTCACAGTGAAAGGGGAGGTAGTTGAAAAATTGAATAGGCTAAAAATTGATAAAGTGGAAAGTCGCCAAGACCAGATGAGATGTATTTGAGGATACTGAGGAAAATAAGGTGAAAATTGTGGCAGCACAGGCCATAATTTTCCAATCCTCCTTAGATACAGGGGTGGTGCCAGAGGACTGGAAAATTGCAAATGTTACATCATTGTTTAAAAAAGTATGTAAGAGTAAGCCCAGCAACTACAGTCAGTTTAACATCGGTGGCGGGAAAGCTTTTAGAAATGATAATCCGGGACAAAATTAACATCAGTTGGACAAGTGTAGATTAATTAAGGAAAGCCAGCATGGATTTGTTGAATGCAAATTGTGTTTAACTAATTTGTTTGAGCTTTTTGGTGAGGTAACAGAGAGAGTTGATGAGGGTAATGAGGTTGATGTGATGTACCTGAACTTCCAAAAGGCATTTGGTAAAGTGCCACATAGCAGGTCTGTTAGCAAAGTTGAAGCCAGTGGAACAGAAGGGACAGTGGCTGCATGAATACGAAGTTGGCTGAGTGACAGGAAAGAGAATACTGGAGAATATTTGTTTTTCCGACTGCAGGAAGGTATGCCATGGGATTCCCCGGGGATTGGTATTAGGACCGCAGCTTTTCTTGATCTATATTAATGACCTAGACTTGGGTGTGCAGGACACAATTTCAAAATTTGCAAATGATGCATAACTTGGAAGTATTGTGAACTGTGAGGTAGATTGTGATAGATCTCAATGGGACATAGACAGGCTGATGGAATGGGCAGACATGTGGCAAATGAAATTTAATGCAGAGAAGTGTGCAGTGGTACATTAAAGGATATAATTCTAAAGGGGGTGCAGAAGCAGAGGGACCTGGGGGTATATGTGCACAAATCATTAAAGACGGCAGGCCAGGTTGCAAAAGTGTTAATCAGATATATGGGATCCTGGGCTTTATAAATAGAGGCATAGAGTACAAAAACAAGGAAGTTATGGTGAATCTTTATACAACACTGCTTTGGACTGAACTGGAGTATTGGGTCCAATTCTGCACACAACAAGTTAGAAAAGAGGTGAAGGCATAAGATTTACGTGAATAGTTCTAGGGATGAGGGTTTTCACTTACGTGAAAAGCTGAGGCTATTCTCCTCAGAGAAGAGAAGGTTAAGTGGAGATTTGATAGAAGTGTTCAAAATCATGAGGGGTCTGGACAGGGTAGATAGGGAGAAACTGTTCCATTTGGTGGAAGGGTCAAGAACCAGAGGGCACTGAATTAAGGTGAATGGCTAAAACAAGCCAAAGACAACATGAGGAAAAACATTTTTACTCACCAAGTAGTTAGGATCTGGAATGCACTGCCTGAGAGGGGGGGTGGAGGCAGATTCAATAATTATCAGAAGAGAAAGAATTTGCAGGACTATGGCAAAAAGGCAAGGGAGTGGGACTAGCTGAGTTGCTCTTGCAGAGAGCTGCAATGGATACAGCAGACTGAATGGCCTCCTTCTGTGCTGTAACCATTCTATGATTCTGTGATTCTATGATTCCAGCAAGGATCATTGTTTTTTTTTATTCTTTCATGGGATGTGGGCGTCACTGACAAGGCCAGCATTTGTTGGCCATCCCTAATTGCCCTTCAGAAGGTGGTGGTGAGCTGCTTTCTTGAATTGCTGCAGTCCATCTGGTGCAGGTACACCCACAGTGCTGTTAGGGAGGGAGTTCCAGGATTTTGATCCAGCGGCAGTGAAGGAACAGTGATATAGTTCCAAATCAGGACGGTGTGCGACTTGGAGAGGGGAATTTGCAGGTGGTGGTGTTCCCTGCGTCTGCTGTTCGTGTCCTTTTAGTTGGAAGAGATCGCGTGTTTTGAAGGTGCTGTCGTGCATCTTGTAGATGGTACACACTGCTGCCATATGCAATGATGGTGGAGGGAATGAATATTTAAGGTAGTGGATGGGATGTCAATCAAGCGGGCTGCTTTGTCCTGGATGGTGTTGAGCTTCCTGAATGTTGCTGGAGCTGCACCCATCCAGGCAAGTGGACAGTATTCCATCACACTCCTGACTTGTGCCTTGCAGATGGTGGACATCCTTTGGAGAGTCAGGAGGTGAGTTACTTGCCGCAGAATTCCCAGTCTCTGACCTGCTCTTGTAGCCACGGTATTTATGTGGCTGGTCCAGTTCAGTGTCTGGTCAATGGCAACCCCCAGAATGTTGATATTGGGGGATTTAGTGATGGTAATGCTGTTGTGCAGCAAGGTTAGCCTCAAACCAAAGAAGCTGCATCACTCCAAGCAGAAGGGCCGCCTGCACATCAACACTTGCAGAATTTCTCATCCACAGCTGTTACGTAAGTTTCTAAATTCATTCAAAAAAGCCCTTCAAAACACTCCCACAGGGGATGCAGAGACCAAGTGGGCCCACATCAGAGATGCCATCTTTGACTCAGCAATGACCACCTATGGCAAACGTGTGAAGCGGAATGCAGACTGGTTTCAATCTAACATTGAAGAGCTGGAACCTGTCATAGCTGCTAAGCGCATTGCACTGCTGAACTACAAGAAAGCCCCCAGTGAGTTAACATCCATAGCACTTAAAGCAGCCAGAAGCACTGCACAAAGAACAGCCAGGCGCTGCGCAAATGACTACTGGCAACACCTATGCAGTCATATTCAGCTGGCCTCTGACACCGGAAATATCAGAGGAATGCATGATGGCATTAAGAGGGCTTTTGGGCCAACCATCATGAAGATTGCCCCCCTCAAATCTAAATCAGGGGACATAATCACTGACCAACGCAAGCAAATGGACCACTGGGTAGAACACTAACTAGGACTGTACTCCAGGGAAAATGTTGTCACTGAGACCGCCCTCAATGCAGCCCAGTCTCTGCCAGTCATGGATGAGCTGGACGTACAGCCAACAAAATCGGAACTCAGTGATGCCATTGATTCTCTAGCCGGCGGAAAAGCCCCTGGGAAGGACGGCATTACCCCTGAAATCATCAAGAGTGCCAAGCCTGCTATACTTTCAGCATTGTACGAACTGCTTTGCCTGTGCTGGGACGAGGGAGCAGTACCACAGGACATGCGCGATACCAATATTATCACCCTCTATAAGAACAAGGGTGACCGCGGTGACTGCAGCAACTACCGTGGAATCTCCCTGCTCAGCATAGTGCGGAAAGTCTTCGCTTGAGTTGCTTTAAACAGGCTCCAGAAGCTGGCTGAGCGTGTCTACCCTGAGGCACAGTGTGGCTTTCGAGCAGAGAGATCCACCATTGACATGCTGTTCTCCCTTCGACAGCTACAGGAGAAATGCCGTGTACAACAGATGCCCCTCTACGTTGCTTTTATAGATCTCACCAAAGCCTTTGACCTTGTCAGCAGGCCTGGTCTCTTCAGACTACTAGAAAAGATTGGATGCCCACCAAAGCTACTAAGTATCATCACCTCATTCCATGACAATATGAAAGGCACAATTCAGCATAGCGGCGCCTCATCAGACCCCTTTCTTATCCTGAGTGGCGTGAAACAGGGCTGTGTTCTCGCACCTACACTGTTTGGGATCTTCTTTTCCCTGCTGCTCTCTCATGCGTTCAAGTCTTCAGAAGTAGGAATTTTCCTCCACACAGGATCAGGTGGCAGGTTGTTCAACCTTGCCCGTCTAAGAGCGAAGACCAAAGTATGGAAAGTCCTCATCAGGGAACTCCTCTTTGCTGACGATGCTGCATTAACATCTCACACTGAAGAGTGTCTGCAGAGACTCATCGACAGGTTTGCGGCTGCCTGCACCGAATTTGGCCTAACCATCAGCCTCAAGAAAAGGAACATCATGGGACAGGACGTCAGAAATGCCCCATCCATCAATATCGGCGACCACACTCTGGAAGTGGTTCAAGAGTTCACCTATCTAGGCTCAACTATCACCAGTAACCTGTCTCTCAATGCAGAAATCAACAAGCGCATGGGAAAGGCTTCCACTGCTATGTCCAGACTGGCCAAGAGAGTGTGGGAAAATGGCGCACTGATACAGAACACAAAAGTCCAAATGTATCAAGCCTGTGTCCTCAGTACCTTGCTCTATGGCAGCGAGGCCTGGACAATGTACGTCAGCCAAGAGCGACGTCTCAATTCATTCCATCTTCGCTGCCTCCGGAGAATCCTTGGCATCAGGTGGCAGGACCGTATCTCCAACACTGAAGTCCTCGAGGCGGCCAACATCCCCAGCATATACACCCTACTAAGCCAGCGGTGCCTGAGATGGCTTGTCCATGTGGGTCGCATGGAAGATGGCAGGATCCCCAAGGACACATTGTACAGCGAGCTCGACACTGGTATCAGACCCACTGGCCGTCCATGTCTCCGCTTTAAAGACGTCTGCAAACGCGACATGAAGTTCTGTGACATTGATCACAAGTCGTGGGAGTCAGTTGCCAGCGATCGCCAGAGCTGGCGGGCAACCATAAAGGTGGGGCTAAAGTGTGGCGAGTCGAAGAGGCTTAGCAGTTGGCAGGAAAAAAGACAGAAGCGCAAGGAGAGAGCCAACTGCGTAACAGCCCTGTCAACCAATTTTATCTGCAGCACCTGTGGAAGAGTCTGCCACTCTAGAATTGGCCTTTATAGCCACTCCAGGCGCTGCTTCACAAACCACTGACCACCTCCAGGCGCTTACCCATTGTCTCTCGAGACAAGGAGGCCAAAGATAAGATAATGCTGTTGAATGTCTAAGGGAGATGGTTAGCTTCTCTCATATTGGAGATCATCTTTGCCTGGCACTTGTGTTGCGCGAATGTTACTTGCCATTTTTCAGCCAAAGCCTGAATGGTGCCCAGGTCTTGCTGCATATGGACATGGACTGCTTCAGTATCTCCAGGAGTTGCGAATGGTACTGGACATCGTACAATTATCAGCCAACATCTCCACTCCTGCCCTTATGATGGAAAGAAGGAATTGACGGTAATTAGTATTAGTCAGAAGGCTGTGTTGGAGAAATTAATGGGGCTAAAGGTTGATAAGTTCCCGGGACGTGATATTCTACATCCCAGAGTGTTGAAAGAGGTAGATATGGAAATAGTGGATGCATTGCTGATCATCTTCCAAAATTCTATCGATTCTGAAATGGTTCCTGCAGATTGAAAGGTGGAAAATGTCACCCCAATATTTAAGGGAGGGGGGAGAGATAACACAGGGAACTGTAGACCTGTTAGCCTTACATCAGTTGTAGGGAAAATGCTAGAATCTATTCTAAAGGATGTGATAAATGGACACTCGGATAATAATCTGATTGGGCACAGTCAACATGGATTTATGAATTGGAAATCATGTTTGTCGAACCTGTTGGAGTTTTTTGAGGATGTTATTAACAGAATTGATGAAAGGGAGTTGGTGGACGTTGTATACTTGGATTTTCAGAAGGCTTTTGATAAAGTCCCCCATGGGAGGTTGGTTAGTAAAATTAAATCACATGGGATATGAGGTAATATACTGGCATGGATTAAGATTTGGGTAACAGGCAGAAAACAGAGTAGAAATAAACGGGTCATTCTCACCTTGGCTGTGACCAGTGGGGTACCACAAGGATCAGTACTTTGGCCCCAGCTGCTCATAAAATATATATCAATGATTTGGATGTGGGGACCAAATGGAATATTTCCAAGTTCATGGATGGTACAAAACTAGGTGGGAATTTGTGTTGAGGAAGATGCAAAGCAGCTTCAAGGGGATTTGGGCAGACTTGAGTGGGCAAGAACATGGCAGATGGAATATAATGTGGAAAAATGTGAGGTTATCAACTTCGGTACGGGGAACAGATGTGCAGAGTATTTCTTAAATAGTAAGAGATTAGAAAGTGTAGATGCACAAAGGGACCTGGGTGTCTTTGTCAATAAGTCATTGAAAGCTAACATTCAGGTGCAGAAAGCAATTAGGAAGGCTATTAGTATCACAAGGCCTTTATCACAAGAGGATTTGAGTACAGGAGTAGTGAAGTCTTGCTTCAATTGTAGAGCACCTTGGTTATATCACCTGGAGTACTGTGTGCAGTTTTGGTTCCCTTACGTTAGGAAGGATATTATTGCCATGCAGGGAGTGCAACAAAGGTTCACCAGTCTTGTTCCTGGGATGGTGGGACTGTTCTATGAAGGGAGATTGGGGAAACTGGGCCTGTATTCTCCAGAGTTTCAAAGAATGAGAGCTGATCTCATTGAAACCTACAAAATATTTAAAGGGATAGACAGGGTAGATGCTGGTAAGATGTTTCCCCTGGTTGTGGAGTCTAGAACCAAGGGACACAATTTCAAAATAAAGGGGAAGCCACTTAGGATCGAGATTAGGAGAAATTTCTTTACTCAGAGGATTGTGAATATTTGGAATTCTCTACACAAGAGGGCTATGGAAGCTCATTGAGTATGTTTAAAGCAGAGATTGACAGATTTCTGAATACCAATGACACAGTGACATGGGGATAGTGTGTGTGTAGGGGGTGGGGGGTGGGGGGAAGGCATTGAAGTGGATGATCAGCCATGATCATATTGAATGGTGGAGTAGGCTTGATGGTCTGAATGGCCTACTCCTTCTCCTATGTTGCTCTCGAGCCTGGTCAGAAACTAAGATGGCCCATAAATAATTTAAGAACATGGAGAATGAATAATCTTTCAGTGAAAATCTATTTTTCCCGAGCATTCACTTTTTAGGAATGAAGATAAAAATGCATTTATGTAGGAATCTGAATAGTAACCTTTCATAGGTAAAAGGATACCATTTGTGGGTAACCCTACTGAAGTTCCAAAGCCATGAGGTAATTCAAAGAGCACCAGATGATGTCTGGTTCATGATATTAAGATTACCACACAGAATACTCCTTTTTATTTTTGAAATGAAATGTTCATTTCATTTTTGACAATGATAGCAGATAGCTTCAACTTGATATGAAAAAAAGCATTCATAACTTTTTGCTCAACTTAGTTATTTTCCTGATCCATGCATAATAGTAAACATTCTGGCTTGCAGTTTCCAATAGATTGTTTTTTTAAGCACAATTTGCCTGATACCAGTCAAACCAGTGCAAAAGATCTCAATTTAGATTTCCACAGCAATAAAAGCAAAATACTGTGGCTGCTGGAAATCTGAAATAAAAACAAAGTGCTGGAAATACGCAGCAGGTCTGGCAGCATCTGTAGAGAGAAACAGTTAACGTTTCATGTCTGACCTTTTCATCAGAACTGGCAAAGGTTAGAAATGTAGCAGTGGGGGGCGGGAGGGGAGGTGGAGGGGGAATACGAAGAACAGCAAAAGCGAAGGTCTGATAAAGTGAAGGACAGGAGAGATTAAATGACAAAGATGTCATGGAATAAAAGGCAAAGGGAGTAGTAATGGCCGTAGAAAGAGACAAAGTACTTTTCCAGAGAGTACTAATGGAAAAAAATGAATAGCTCTGTCTGAGAGCAAAAACCTGAAAAACAAGTTTTCAGACTGGTACATGGTAAATAAATAATCAAAATGGTGGTCACAGACTGAAGTTGTTGAACTCAAAGGTCACAGACCTGAAACGTGAACTCTGTTTCTCTCTACACACATGCTGTCAGATGTGCTGAGTATTTCCAGCATTTTCTGTTCTCATTTCAGAGTTCCCACCCGTAGTATTTTGCTGCTCTTGGTGAACTCACTGTTGAGTCCAGAGGGGTGTAATCGGAAAACTAGGTGTTGTTCCTTGAGCTTGTGTTGAGCTTCTCTGGAACACTGCAACAGGCCATGGACAAATGTGGACGTGAGAGCAGGGTGGTGAATTAAAATGGCAAAGCAACCGGAAGCTTGGTCATACTTGCTGACTGAGTGGAGGTGTTCCCAATCTGGGTTTGGTGTACTAAGTGCAGAGGAGACTGCATTGTGAGCGGCAAATTAAATTGAAAGCATAAGTAAATCGCTGTTTCACCTGGAAGGAGTATTTGGGGCCTTGGATGAGGAGAGAGGAGGTAAAAGGGCAGGTGTTACACCTCCTGTAATTGTATGGGAAGGTGCCGTGGGAAGGGGACGAGGCGTCATGGGTAATGGAGGTGTGGACCAGGGTGTCGCAGAGGGAACAGTCCCTTCAGAATGTTGACAGGGGATGGGGAGGGGAAGATGACTTTGGTGGTGACATCACACTGGAGGTGCCGGAACTATCCTATGAATGTGAGGCTGGTGGGTGGAAAGTGAGGATAAGGGGAACCTTGTTGCAGTTCTGGGAGGGAGGGGAAGGGGTGAGGGCAGAAGTGTGAGAAATGGGTCGGATATCAAAGGCCTGTCAACCACAGTGGAGCGGGTGGTGTGCAGAATCCTTAGTTGAGGAAAAAGGAAGACATATCAGAGGTGGAAGGTTGCATCATGAGAACAGATGCAACAGAGAAACTGGGAGAAAGGAATGGAGTCCTTACAGGAGGCAGGGTGTGAGGAAGTGTCGTCAAGGTAACTGTGGGAGTCGGTGGGCTTATAATGAATATTTAGTAGCCAGCCTATCCCCAGAAATGGAGACAGAAGTCAAGGAAGTGAGGGAAGTGTCTGAGATGGACCATAAGGGTAGGAAGAAGGTGAAGGGTAGAAATTGGAAGCGTCTGAGATGGACCATAAGGGTAGGAAGAAGGTGAAGGGTAGAAATTGGAAGCAAAATTGAAGTTTTCCAGTTCCGTGAGAAAGAAACAGCACTGATACAGTCATCAGTCATCAATGTACCAGAAAAAGTGTTGGGGGAGGGGGTCTGAGTAGGACTGGAACAAGGAATGTTTGACATACCCCACAAAAAGACAGGCATAGTCGAGGACCCATGCGGGTACCCATAGCAACACCGTTTTATTTGGAGGAAGCCAGTGGAGTTGAAGAAGTTGTTTTACGTAAGAACAAGTTCATCCAGGCAAAAGAGGATGGTGTTGGATGGGCTTCTATTCGAGGAAGAAATGGAGAACCTTCAGACCATCCTGGTAGGGAATGGAAGTGTAGAGAGATTGGATGTCCATAGTGAAGAGGAGGCAATTAGGGCCAGGAAACTGGAAATTGTCAAAATACTGTATTTGCTGCTCACAATGCAGTCTCTTCTATATTGGGGAGACCAAACACAGATTGGTTGACTGCTTTGCAGAACATCTCCGCTCAGTCCCGCAAACATGGCCCCAAGCTTCCAGTTGCTTGCCATTTTACTTCATCATCCTGCTCTCATGCCCACATTTCTGTCCTCAGCCTGCTGCAATGTTCCAGTGAAGCTCAACAAAAGTTTGATGAATAGCACCTGATCTTGATTTGGCACTCCACAGCCCTCTGGACTCAACATTGAGTTCAACTTCAGACCATGACCACCACTTTGATGGTTAAATAAACAATGACCAGAATTTTACAGTGGGCGGAGAGGAGCTGGACTCCGAAGTAAATGTCGGTGACGAACCTGCTTCCGCCCAGCCTGGGGATCTGTCCCGTATTTTACGGGTCACTGGGCTTTAATTGGCCCGAGGTGGGACTTCCATCCACTTGAGGGAGGAGGTCCCGCCTCTGTGAGCTGCTGGTCAATCAGCAGGCCGGCAGCTCGTCGTCTGAGCTGCACCACCAGGAGCGGTGGCCACTGCTGGGACTGCAGCCCAGCCGACGCCATGGACCCGAGAGAGTGGGTAAGTTTGGGTTGCCTCACCAGGGGGATCGGTCGTGCCCTGGTGAGGCTAGGGTGGTCGTTTGGGGGGAGCGGGGGCATTTTGGATCCCGGGGTTGGGTTGGGTTGGGAGGCAGGGGCGGCCCTCAATCGGGCACCCTGTGCCCGACTGCCATGCCCCTCCCCCACCCCGGGGTGCGGAAAGGCCGGCAGCTATTGCTGGGTGGCCTTTCACATACCGAGCTCGCCTGCTTGCCATGGGTAAAATACCCGTGGAGGCGGGCGAGGGCCCTTAAGTGGCCACTTAAGGGTCTTGATTGGCCTCGGGAGGGTGGGCTGTTTTTTAGCACCCCCCCCCCCGCCCAACCTCTGTAAACTTGTCCGGAGGCGGAATCGGGGTGGGTAGGCCTCCCAGAGCCTGCCGCTAAATTTTACGCCGCCCCCACGCCACCATCCGACCTGCTTGGGCGGCGAAAAACTCAGGCCAATGTACCAGTCTTAAACTTGTTTTTTCATGTCTTTTTTTGCTTTCAGACAGACCTGTTCATTATTCTGCCATTAACATTCTCTTTGGACTAATGCTTTGTCTTTTACTACAGGGATTACTACTCCCTTTGCCTTTTATTTCATGACATCTTTGTCATTTAATCTCTCCTGCTCTCCACCCTATCACAGACCTTTCCTTTGTTGTTCTTTTCTCTTTTCCCACCCCCCACACACACACACATTTGCTCAAAGCCTATTACATTTCTAACCTTTGCCAGTTCGGGTGAAAGGTCACAGACCTAAAATGTTAACTCCATTTATCTCGCCACAGATGCTGCCAGACCTACTGGCTATTTCCAACACTTTGTTTTTATATCAAGTTTCCACAATGTTTTGCGCTAGCTAGAGATAGGCGGTGGCGTAGTGGTATTATCACTGGACCAGAGACCCAGGGTATTTCTCTGGGGACATGGGTTCGAATCCCACCACAGCAGAAGGTGGAATTTGAATTTAATTAATAAATCTGAATGAAAAGCTAGTCTAATGATGGCCATGAAACCATTGTCGATTGTTGTAAAAACCCATCTGGTTCACCAATAGCCCTTTAGGGAAGAAAATCTGCTGTACATACCTGGTCTGGCCTACATGTGACTCCAGACCCACAGCAATGTGGTTAACTCTTACATGCCCTCTGAAATGGCCTAACAAGCCACTCAGAAGAAATTGCTGGGGCCTTGACAGAAATCTTTGCATCCTCATTGACTACAGGTGAGGCCCCAGAGGACTGGAGAATAGCCAATGTTGTTCCTTTGTTTAAGAAGGGTAGCAAGGATAATCCAGGAAATTATAGGTCGGTGAGCCTTATGTCAGTGGTAGGGAAATTATTAGAGAGGATTCTTCGGGACAGGATTTACTCCCATTTGGAAGCAAACAAACTTATTAGCAAGAGGCAGCATGGTTTTGTGAAGGGGAGGTCGTGTCTCACTAATTTGATTGAGTTTTTTGAGGAAGTGACGAAGATGATTGATGAAGGAAGGGCAGTGGATGTTATCTATCTGGACTTCAGTAAAGCCTTTGACAAGATCCCTCATGGCAGACTGGTACAAAAGGTGAAGTCACATGGGATCAGAGGGGAGTTGGCAAGATGGATACAGAACTGGCTCGGTCATAGAAGACAGAGGGTAGCAGTGGAAGGGTGCTTTTCTGAATGGAGGATGTGACTAGTGGTGTTCCGCAGGGATCAGTGCTGGGACCTTTGCTGTTTGTAGTATATATAAATGATTTGGAGGAAAATGTAGCTGGTCTGATTAGTAAGTTTGCCGACGACACAAAGGTTGGTGGAATTGCGGACAGTGATGAGGATTGTCAGAGGATACAGCAGGATATAGATCGGTTGGAAACTTGGGCGGAGAAATGGCAGATGGAGTTTAATCCGGACAAATGTGAGGTAATGCATTTTGGAAGGTCTAATGCAGGTGGGAAGTATACAGTAAATGGCAGAACCCTTAGGAGTATTGACAGGCAGAGAGATCTGGGCGTACAGGTCCACAGGTCACTGAAAGTGGCAACGCAGGTGGATAAGGTAGTCAAGAAGGCATACAGCATGCTTGCCTTCATCGGTCGGGGCATAGAGTATAAAAATTGGCAAGTCATGCTGCAGCTGTACAGAACCTTAGTTAGGCCACACTTAGAATATTGCGTGTAATTCTGGTCGGCACACTACCAGAAGGACGTGGAGGCTCTTGAGAGGGTACAGAAGAGGTTTACCAGGATGTTGCCTGGTCTGGAGGGCATTAGCTATGAGGAGAGGTTGGATAGACTCGGATTGTTTTCACTGGAATGACAGAGGTGGAGGGGTGACATGATAGAGGTTTACAAAGTTATGAGCGGCATGGACAGAGTGGATAGTCAGAAGCTTTTTCCAAGGGTGGAAGAGTCAGTTACTAGGGGACATAGGTTTAAGGTGAGAGGGGCAAAGTTTAGAGGGGATGTGCGAGGCAAGTTCTTTACACAGAGGGTGGTGAGTGCCTGGAACTTGTTGCCGGGGGAGGTGGTGGAAGCAGGTACCATAGAGACGTTTAAGAGGCATCTTGACAAATACATGAATAGGATGGGAATATAGGGATATGGTCCCCGGAAGTGCAGAAGGTTTTAGTTTAGGCAGGCATCAAGATCGGCGCAGGCTTGGAGGGCCAAATGGCCTGTTCCTGTGCTGTACTGTTCTTTGTAGATGTACCTAACCACTACGAAGTCAATAAAAAGGAATGAAACCGGACGGACCACCCGGCATCGACCTAGGCACCGGAAACGACAACGGCAAACCCAGCTCTGTCAACCCTGCAAAGTCCTCCTTACTAACATCTGGGGGCCTGTGCAAAAGTTGGGAGAGCTGTCCCACAGACTAGTCAAGCAACAGCCTGACATAGTCATACTCACGGAATCATACCTTACAGACAATGTCCCAGACACTGCCATCACCATTCCTGCGTATGTCCTGTCCCACCGGCAGGACAGACCCACCAGAGGTGGTGGCACAGTGGTATACAGTCGGGAGGGAGTTGCCCTGGGAGTCCTCAACATCGACTCCGGACCCCATGAAATCTCATGGCATCAGGTCATACATGGGCAAGGTAACCTCCTACAGATTAGCACCTACCGCCCTCCCTCAGCTGATGACTCAGTAGTCCTCCATGTTGAACACCACTTGGAGGAAGCACTGAGGGTGGCAAGGGTACAAAATGTACTCTGGGTGGGGGAGTTCAATGTCCATCACCAAGAGTGGCTCGGTAGCACCACTACTGACCGAGCTGGCCAAGTCCTAAAGGACATAACTGCTAGACTGGGTCTGTGGCAGGTGGTGGGGGAACCAACACGAGGGAAAAACATACTTGACCTCGTCCTCACCAATCTGCCTGCCGCAATGCTTCTGTCCATGACTGTATTGGTAGGAGTGACCACCGCACAGTCCTTGTGGAGACGAAGTCCCGCCTTCACATTGAGGATACCGTCCATCGTGTTGTGTGGCACTATCACCGTGCTAAATGGGATAGATTTCGAACAGATCTAGCAATGCAAAACTGGGCATCCATGAGGCGCTGTGGGCCATCAGCAGCAGCAGAATTGTACTCAACCACAATCTATAACCTCATGGCCCGGTATATCCCCCACCATCAAGCCAGGAGACCTACCCTGGTTCAATGAAGAGTGCAGGAGGGCATGCCAGGAGCAGCACCAGGCATACTTCAAAATGAGGTGCCAACCTGGTGAAGCTACAACACAGGACTATCTGCATGCCAAATTGCGTAAGCAGCATGCGATAGACAGAGCTAAGCGATCCCAAAACCAACGGATCAGATCTAAGCTCTGCAGTCCTGCCACATCCAGCCGTGAATGGTGGTGGACAATTAAACAACTAACTGGAGGAGGTGGCTCCACAAATATCCCCATCCTCAATGATGGGGGAGCCCAGCACATCAGTGCGAAAGATAAGGCTGAAGCATTTGCAACAATCTTCAGCCAGAAGTGCCGAGTTGATGATCCTTCTCGGCCTCCTCCTGAAGTCCCCAGCATCACAGATGCCAGACTTCAGCCAATTCGATTCACTCCATGTGATATCAAGAAACGACTGAAAGCACTGGATACTGCAAAAGCTATGGGTCCTGACAATATTCTGGCAATAGTACATGAAGACCTGTGCTCCAGAACTTGCCCTCCACCACCGACGCAGTGGCAGCAGTGTGTACCATCTACAAGATGCACTGCAGCAATGCACCAAGGCTCATTAGACAGCACCTTCCAAACCCTCGACCTCTACCAACTAGAAGGACAAGAGCAGCAAATACATGGGAACACCACCACCTGCAAGTTCCCCTCCAAGTCACACACCATCCTGATTTGGAACTATATCGCCGTTCCTTCACTGTTGCTGGGTCAAAATCCTGGAACTCCCTTCTGAACGGCACTGTGGGTATACCTACCCCAAATGGACTGCAGCGGTTCAAGAAGGCAGCTCACTACCACCTTCTCAAGGGCAATTAGGGATGGGCAATAAATGCTAGCCTGGCTCGTGACGCCCACATCCCATGAATGAATTTTTAAAAAAAACATGCTGACAACAGTACAATCAAATCTCAGAAATGCATGACTGGGAAGACAAAGTTGAAAGAAAAAAAGTGAGATGTTACTGTTGGGGAAATAGAATATTTTCTGTAGCTTTCATCTTCAGTGTTCATGTCAGATTCAAGCCATTTACCAACATGCCCTGTTGGCTGCTCTAATCCCACCCTGGCTGACATTTTCCACACAAGCCATTTTTACAGCTTTTGAGTGAGAATGATAGTAGGTTCAAGTCTGCAACACAGCACTAAGAATTAGTGATTAATTTCATTTAGGACAGGTGGTTTGGCAAGATAAGTGACTTCCAGCTCATCAGTCTAGATTAAATTTGAAACCAGGGCCCAGGCATATTGAGACTACATAATCTAATTTTAAGAATTTTTATTTTGTGCATTTTAAATAATTCAATGAAGCTATAAATCTTCATATAGGACAGAAGGCAGCCAGTCAGCACATCATGACTGCTGGCTCTTTGAAAGAGCTAATCAATTAGTCCTAGTGTTCTGCTCTTTCCAAATAGTCCTGTAATTTTTTTTACATTTCAAATATTTACTTCAACTGCCATGTATCTACCCATTTTAGCAGTCTGTCAGTCCTCCTTAAGTTTATTATACATTTCATTGTTAACTACATCTCCAAGTTTCATACCATTTGCAAACTTTTAAATGATGCCCTGTCCCCAAGTCCAGTTTTTTTTGTATCAAAAAGAGCAGTGGTACTACCAACCCCCAGGGAACAACACTGCATACTATCTTCCAGTGTGGAAAATATTCACCACTATCCTCTGCCTTCTATCCCTTACATACAAACATACGTATTAGGAATAGTAGGCCACTTGGCCCTTTGAGCCACATTGCCCTGGTCAACCTTCCCCATTACTTCAAAGAACTCCATCAAGTTAGTCAAACATGATTTAACAAATCTATGCTGACTGACATGTAGAAAAGTACGAGCTAATAATGAAAAACAGTTTTGCCCAGGATTATCGTCACTGACATACCAAAGTTAAGTAATTAACAACATAAGTACCCTTTTAATGTGCTAGCTGTTAATGACTGCCAATCAACTTCTTTTGCCTAGTAAGTGAGCAAGTAGTAGTGTGGAGTCTCATTCCTTAAGTTTGTAAATTGCTTTGAGATTTTTTTGAAAAGTTACATTTTAAATTGCTATTTTTGCCTTTTCTTCTCTCTCTTAAGCCAATCATTATTTCCATGACTATTTCTCTTGGTATACCCAATTGGAATTGAATTCACCCCATCAAATTCACCCTCCTTCTCAGTCCTTCATGTTCATTTCTCAATCCTTAATCTCATTGTTTAAGGAGATGTGCTATTTGTTCCATTGATCATCAAGGTCCCAGATGTCATCTCACCCTTGTAATGTTGTAGGCAACTTGTTTTAAAATCTGAACATATAAAAACAAGCCTAACAGGGGACCTTGCAAGATTTCTGCTCCAGCAACATCCGGGCCAATGAGTTTGAGACTTTTTCCACTCAGTTCTTTGAAGGTGAAACTTACAGTACAAAATACACCTAATGGGTGATCTCGTTCAGAAACCCAAAGATGGTTTGTTTAGTGTCATGAAGGCCCCCACCTGCCAAGAATGAGACACATTAATTTTGCCACATGAACATTGATTTTTAAACTGTTACTGGAGTAAAGAAAGAACTTGTTTTTTTTTAAAACACCAGACCCTTGAATGAAAAAACATTTGCATAGTAACAGACAGTACTTGGAAAAGACAAAGGGGCCACTCCCTGCTCCAATTTAATCCACAATGGACTTTCGATTACCAGACATTGAAGGTGGAGAAGCTAGCATTCCAGGTTAACTGCTAAGATGGCGAATACACAAACAGAAGTGATCAGACCAGTTTAGTCACATGATTAACTGGCTGTTGGAGTTTTTTGAATTTGAATTTGCCTTTGCCACAGAGTTTTAAAACTCAGAAAGCTCATTGCTCCTGGACTGAGAGCATTTCTCTCACCAGCTTCGGAATCCACTGAAGACATGTGAACCCTAAGGGAGAAAAGTCTCCTACAGTGAACAAGGTTTAAGAAGAATACTGGGCCCCATAGAAAAGTAAGATCTACCTACATGCAAGGACTACAGCAATTTCGAAGCACAGTAACAAAAACCCTTCTTCAGAGATTGCCTCAAACCTCTCCACTTTATTTTTCTTCTGCTCTTTTCGGTTTCTATTTGCATGTGCATATCGTGTATGCATGCTAGCGTGGGGTACGGCGTGTATCTGTAGGTGTTAATCAAATTAGAGTTTAAGTTTTAATAAATTTCACTTTTCTTCTTTAAACCTAAGAAAGCCTGTTTGTGCTCATTTCTTTGCCTTATAACTGGAAAATGCTGAAGAAGGATTCAGCAAGGGGGAGCTTAAAACAGTGTGTTTTAAGCAAAACGCTGTTACAATAAGACCAGGTGAAGGCTGTGAAAGACCCCTAGACACCTTTCTCATCCTGGTCGTAACATTAGGGGTTGGGAAAATTCACATTGGTGCTAAGGTTGATCCTTAAACCAACTAAAATGGTCTATATGTGTGTGCACAATAGACAGTATGCAATAAATTGTAGGGAATAAATACCTGTAATTTCCTGTTACAAGTCTGAAAAATTGCTACTTCAGCTATGAATCAAGGATGTGGAATAATTAAATTTAAAAAGTTGATAGCATAATAGTGGGTTTAATAATGGAAATTCTGGATTAACACATGATTTACCCTAGAGGGCCATATGCAGTAATATTTCAAAATTTGATTGTGATGTGCTTAGAAACAAGTTCATATTAAATTTTATTCTAAACTCATTAAAAAATGATTATCCTCTTACTTCCAGTATAATTTCAGCCACTAAAAAAGTTATTGAACTATGCTAACCCACACTAGAGTTTGCAGGAAACACTTAAGAGAGTACATTAGCTTTGGGTTTCTGAAATGTACATTAGTACATTTAACATAACTGTTAAAAGGTAAAGGGGAAAAAAAACAAACTAGAGATTTGTATTTTCAATCTGTTACTACTGAACAGCACCAAGGCCTTCCTTTAAAATTGCATCCTTCTGATGCAGCTTGCAATCTCACCACGAAGGGCCCTGAATACAGTATTATTGCATGCAAATACTTTACATAAAAGCATGTGATCAAGTAATAAATGCCCTTCAGGTGATGAATTTGCAATATATCTTCAAAACCAATCAGATGATGGAATAGTGTTGTCACCCAAAGAATAAATCACAACTGTCAGTATACTCAACGGTGACTTATTTCCATACTGAAAAATGATTTGAAGTTTCCAAAAGTTTTGACTATTTCCCAAGATGTGTCTTCAGGAATTATTGCATAGCTGAGTAATTGATTTCTACAGTCATCATATTCCCAGTATTAATTTAAAATGTTGTTTGGTCAAGTTGCAACTATTATGAGGGCAAATGGGGATACAAAAACAATTTTAAGGAATAAAAGGATTTAATTAAAGTTTTCAACTGTATGACCTTGTATTTTCTCAGTTCACCAACCCATGGAAGCAATATATTTTCCATCAACAATCACTGAAACTGTTCCTTCCCAATGGAACAAAAATTGCTCATAAAAATTCAGAATGTAGAGTAGGAATGTTCAACAATAATAGACTAAAAGCGTGTAAACAAGGTTTATTAATATAGCAACCTTGAGCATGCATTCTGACACTTTTATTCCACAGGATCAAATTCAAGCAAACACAAGGTGGTGCTGGGAACAATTGACTGAAAGAATCCACAAAATTAAAGGCGGCACAGTGGCGCAATGGTGAGCACTGCAGCCTCACAGCTCCAGCAACCCGGGTTCAGTTCTGGGTACTGCCTGTGCGGAGTTTGCAAGTTCTCTCTGTGTCTGCGTGGGTTTCCGCCAGGTGCTCCGGTTTCCTCCCACCTCCAAAAGACTTGCAGGTTGATAGGTAAATTGGCCATTGTAAATTGCCGCTAGTGTAGTTAAGTGGTAGGAGAATGGTGGGGATGTGGTAGAGAATATGGGATTAATGTAGGATTAGTATAAATGGGTGGTTGTTGGTCGGCCCAAATGGTGGGCCAAAGGGCCTGTTTCAGTGCATTATCTAAATAAATAAATAAAAAAATTCTAGATTGCTTTATGAATCTTGCCTCTATTTTCGGCATGTTGTCGAAACTTTTCATCTTGCACTCATCAGGACAATCCGCAAGAATAATCAATGTAAGGGGAAACAACAACTTATACTGCATGAGAATGCCGATTGGTTGGCAAGTGAACTGATTGGTAGAGGCGGTGCCATGGAGAATGAATCAGTTTACGGCGACTTGGTTTGTTTGAAATTTAAACCAGGCAGTTTGACTCTGATTGGTCAAGGCATTGCCCTGAGGAATGAACCAGCAATGGCTGTCATTTATTTTATTCAGCTGAAAGAAGCACACTGTTTGTATATATTCTTACTGTCTGCAAAGAACAGGGCTCTGTGTATTAATATATGTAGCATCCAATACGCACAAATGCACTACACTGCGAGCCCTACTGACAATCATAAATTGGTTGTCAGCGTAATTCTTAGCATGCTGTGAGTTATTTAGCAAATGTTGTCCAATCATGGAATCACATCTAACATTGGACACTGTTTTGAATTTTGCAAGCACGAACTGGTTGGGTACGGCCTGTACCTTGCCCGTTGCGAACAGCAGAAGGGACATGTTGTTTGATATGATCTGCCAGTCTTTGGTATGTACGGCCTATATACCTAACATCATACTGGCATTGAAATTGATATATCACATTACTCATTTGTGTGATAGGCAGGACGCCTTTTTGGCTTGACGGCAGCATCTTGTTAGTGGCAAACACCACACATGTTGCTACTGCATAGTAGCAGCATAAAACAGCTAGCTTCACCTGGTTCTCAAATGTTTGAGATACATTACCCTTCTAGGGTAATTTGAGGTAGACTGGGCACTTTTCAGGGCCGAGAAAGACGGCTTTAGGCCCATTCAAAAGTTTGCGTGATATACAGCAAGCAATCTGATCAGGGTAGTCATTATCACACAGGATGACTTAAGGAAGGCATTGATATTTGTGCTGCAGCACTCTATCGTGGTATCTACACCCACCACCATTGCGTGAATTAGTATTCATTGAACTTATGAACTCGGCAACTCGTAGTTGAATTCAGTTTGAACGACAGTATGAACGTCCAAATAGATGGTGTTACCATGGGATCCCCTCTAGGCCCAGCTCTCTCAAACATCTTTGTTGGGTTCCATGAGAAACGTGTCTTTGATGGAATGACACCTAACCTCCTACCTCTTGCATATTTCTGAAATGTAGATGATACATTTGCTATATCTGAATCCGCAGCTGCATGCAATAATTTCCTGACACGTCTGAATGGGCTCCATCCTGCACTCAAATTCACCTTTGAAATGGAGCAGTCAAATGAGCTCCCTCTTTCCTTGACATACTTGTTGAGAAATCTGTTAAGGAGTTCTCTACCACGGTCTACCACAAACCTACCTTCACTGGTCAATACACTAGTTGGGATTCTTATAGTTCCATGCGCTATAAGATTGGCCTTAGCGGCAACCTCAAACAGGGCCCGAGCCATTTGCTCACCCTGCAAGCTTGATGCTGAAATGGGGCGAATCAAAGACATCCTGTGTGATAATGGCTACCCTGATCAGATCATTTCTCGCTATATATTGTGCAAACTTATGAATGGGCTTAAGGCCTTCTTTCTCAGCCCTGATAAGTGCCCAGTCTACCTCAAATTACCCTGGAAGGGTGATGTATCCCAAAAATTTGATTAACAGGTAAAGCTAGCTGTTTCACTCTGCTACTATGCAGTAGCAACACATATGGGGTTCACCACGAACAGGATGCTGCCATCAAGCCAAAAAAAACATCCTATCACACAAATGAGTAATGCGATGTATGAATTTCAATGCCAGTGTGATGTTAGGCATATAGGCCATACATCCCAAAGACTGGCAGATCGTATCAAACGCCATGTCCCTTCTGCTGTTCGCAACGGCAAGGTACAGGCCGTACCCAACCAGCTCATGCTTGCAAAACTCAAAACAGCGTCCAACATTAGATGTGATTCCGTGATTGGGCATTTGTTAAATAATCCAGTGTGCTAAGAATTAAGCTGACAACCAATTTAAGATTGTCAGTGGGGCTTGCAGTGTGGCGCATTTGCACGTACTGGAAGCTAGATATATTAATACACAGGGCCCTGCTCTTTACAGACGGAAAGAATATGTACAAACATTGTGCCCGTTTCAGCTGATCAAACGAATGACAGCCATTTGCTGGTTCATTCCTCAGGGCAATGCCTTGACCAGAGTCAAGCAGCCACAAACCCTGGCAGTTAACTGTCAGTCACTGTAAACTGATGCATTCTCTTTGACAACGTCTCTACCAATCAGAGTTCACTTGCCAATCAATCAGCACTCCCTTCTCATGCAATACAAGTTGTTGTTCTCCCTCACATTGGTTATTCTTGCAGATTGTCCTGATGAGTGCAAGATGAAAAGCTTCAACAACATGTCTCTATTTTCAGCAATACTCAAGTTCTGTACTACTAAACGACTAGCTTCACTAATCATTAATTAAACAAATTACTATTTTTATACACAAGTTGATTATATAGTGACACATTTAAACTTCATAAGCAAAATCATTAATAAAGGCTAGCAGTATACCGCAACTGCATTATGAACTTCCCCACTAAACCATTCTGTAATTGTGGCAGGGACTCTTGCCATCTTAGGAGATTAATTTACAAAATGTTTCATCAGTGCTCGTGAAGTTTGAATGGAACACTAGCTAGTCAATAAAAATGAGTAAAAAATACACTTGCATTTTGCTAATCAATATTTCAAGCACCTGCAAAATGATACTTGCAAAGGCTAAAATGAAGTCCTTGCTAATTATCAGAACAATTATATTTCAGTCCATGATTCAGTAAAAAAAAATCTGCTTTAACTTTCTGCCTAAAATATATGCAGGGTCTTCTGTAGTAAGTATGGTTCTAAATCAGTATCAATTAGCATATTTTCTTTTAACACGCCAAACTGCAAAACTATCTTGCATTCTCATTACAATGGCTCATTCTTCTGTCGTACACGAAACTACCTAACAAACATGCTTGGTATTCACATCAATTAGATCAAGGACTTGGCATCGACCTAGTCCCAGTTCATAGTCATAGAGATACAGCACTGAAACAGGCTTTTCGGCCCACCGAGTCTGTGCCGACCATCAACCACCCACTTATACTAATCCTACATTAATCCCATATTCCCTACCACATCCCCACCTTCCCTCAATTCTCCTACCACCTACCTACATTAGGGGCAATTTTACAATGGCCAATTTACCTATCAACCTGCAAGTCTGGCTGTGGGAGGAAACTGGAGCGCTCGGCAGAAACTCACACGGTCACAGGGTGAACTTGCAAACTCCGCACAGGCAGTACCCAGAACCTAACCCTGGTCGCTGGAGCTGTGAGGCTGTAGTGCTAACCACTGCACCGCCCAATATCTCATCAAACCACTCATCTAACCGATTCACAAATACCTGCCTTATAGTTCTGTAGTAAGCCTAAGAATACAAGACACATGTGGAGACTTGGAGGCTACACATGGCACAGAGACAAGATTTAACAATTGAACTTGTAGACAGCTGGAAGAAATAATAGAAAGATAAACTGATTTAAATGAACTTTGCAAACATAACAAGCCATAATTTGCTGTAGCAGTGTATCTAACTACTTTCTCTTTGTTAGACTTTCCTGTACATGTTTAGGTTTTTAATTTTTTTTTGCATGGCAAGTTGCTGAAAGTGCTAGCTGATAATGTTGCAGCGAGAGAAGGAGGACAAGTAACTATGTATCTCCTTAACCAAACCGATTGAAGGACTGTGAAATTATAAGTGCAAGGATTGAGATGGAAGTGCAAATTAGAGTAGGCGAATTCAATTTCAAATCAGGTACATAAAGAGGGGAAGATTGGATTAAAAGAGCAAGAAAAATACAATGTTTTTAAAATCTCCAACAATTAATACCTGAAGGAATAAGAGTTCATACTTCTAATAGTTAATTTTCAGCACCAGTTAAGTGTTAACTGCTGCCAATCAACACATGCCATTCAAAAGGGTACTTAAATCCTCTCATTTCAAATCTTAACTTCCTGTCTTGAAAATCTCCTGTAAATATAATAATCACAATGTACACACTGCTTTACAAACGCAATAGACAAAATGACAAATTCTTAAATGACAGGGAAACAATATCAGACAGCTCAAACTACAATGGTACAGATTTTTATTTTGTTGAATTTGAGAGGCTCATGCATTATAAACATAGTACAGTCTTTACTTTACAACTTGTCAGTTAGTCTTATTATATACAGGTAATTGGTCAGTCACAAGCAAAACAATGTACTCACATAATTAGGTCTTTGAATTTCATTAAAATTTAATGTTAAATATGAGACTGAGACCAGGTCTGCTCTGAAAACTTGATGGAATGACAAAACAACCTTTGCTTGAGAGTGAGGTCCCTTTGGTTCAAGTAATTCTTCACTGATGTTAACTGACTTGATACTGGAATCTTCACTTTTTATCCTTATTGGAAATAAAGGCTAACCTGACCACCACTTTAAAAAGTGTCAGACACAGTGCTTTGGCAAATATCCATCTCAACCTCTTCATAAATAATGTGGTATTATCCAAGAATGTTGTGACAATGTAAATTCTTGAAAAATAATGTTGCAGGAATTAGCCACTTGTATTTATACAGTAGTTTATGAAGTTACTTCGATATGCTAAACTGAAATGTATTACTTGTGGTTCTGTTCCCCTTCAATAATGTTGAAATAGGTTACATTTAGTATTTCACTGGACTTTACACAGCTTTGATGCTCCAACATGGCTTTCTTCATACTTAGAACATAAACAAATCTTTTAATACCAACTGGAACCCAAGGTGACATGGTTATGCAAAATTAAGCATACTGCAATGTATAAGATATACTCCAGAATTAAACAAAGATTCATGCACGTGTTTGTCTGCTATTGTCTTTTCTAAATTACAATTGATCAGAATAGATAACAATACAACCTCTGCTTTTACTGAGCCAACATAAGATTCAAAATCATAAGCGCAACTCCAATTACAAATGGTCATTGTATGTTGCTTTCTATTTAATTGGTAGATTATATTCATTTTCTTACAAGTTTTGCTCTCCGCTTTGAGCTTTGGCACACTGTAGACTGCAAAAGAGAAACACTGCAATTTCGATTCCAATTTATGTTTTGTAAACTAAAGGTTAAACGTTTTTTTTTAATTGAAGAGATTGACTTAATTCGAAGTGATATCGTACTGTATCTAGTAATAACTTTCTCTTTGTATTCATTTCTGCATACCCTTGTGCTTTGCTACAAGCATGTTATGATTTTCATCAAAACAAATATTTCACTAAAAGCAGCCATTAGTGCTATTCAGAAACAGAATGCCATTTGACTCCCAAATGCACAATGTTTTTTCTTGGACAGGATATGTAAGTGGTTAAACAAGTATACACCTTTTGCAAACTGAAGAATGTTTATGCTCATCACATAAAAGTATTACAACTACATAAATTCTGGAGGACAAAGTTAAGTCCACCCTCACATAAATGATTTAATTCAGGATCACTGTTACTATTTCAGGAATATGAACAGCTTAATTTCCTGATGGCTCAATGCTAAATCCACCACATAGTTTAGTGCTGACTGAAGACAATAAAAGGTCCAAGATGCGAACCATATTGGTCTGTACTGAAATAAAAGCAAAATACTGCGGATGCTGGAAATCTGAAACAAAAACAAGAAATGCTGGAATCACTCAGCAGGTCTGGCAGCATCTGTGGAAAGAGAAGCAGAGTTAACGTTTCGGGTCAGTGACCCTTCTTCGGAACTTCGGGTCACTGACCCGAAACGTTAACTCTGCTTCTCTTTCCACAGATGCTGCCAGACCTGCTGAGTGATTCCAGCATTTCTTGTTTTTGTTTGGTCTGTACTGAATTAGCTGATTTCAGGCATAGTATTGGTGGGATTATCACAACCAGCCTGAGTTTCCCTGAACCAGCAAAAGGATTTTGAAATCAAAATTTCAAGACAGTTATTTCACCCTCCAATCAGCTCCTCACCCAAAAAATGAACACACATCAAAAACTTGGTCTACAATTTTATCTGTTAAAAACAAAGATATGAAAGCTGTGCACACAGAGCTAATGTGTGAATATACATTGCTGACATGGACCCACACTCTCATCTGAAATGTCAGCACATGTTGGTCAGCATGTGCCCAACTTTGTTTTTAAATTCATTCTCAGAATGTGGTCATAGCTGGCAAGATCTGAATTAATTACACATTCCTAGCTTCCCTGAGGTGGTGGTAGTGGATGCTGTTCTTGAACCTGAGGCATGTAGCAGTTTGATAAAACGGAGTAGCTTGCTGGGCCACTTCAGAAAGGAGTTAAGAGCTAACTATGTTTGTGAGGGACTGGAGTCGCATGTAGGCCAGACTGGGTAAAGATGGCAAGTTTCCTTCCTTAAAGGACATGAGTGATCCAATTAGGTTTTTACCACAATCCAACAGAGTCACAGTCACTTTTATTGATACCAGCAGTTATTTATTTCCATATTTTTTACACTAAATTTATTTTTGAAACTGGTCAGATATGAAGACAATGGATTATTCATACAGGCCTCTGGATTAATAGTCCAGGAGCATAACCATTATGTATAATAACTGAACTGATATGTCTCTGATATCATGATCTAACAGAATTACCCCTCAGACAGTAGCCAGATACTTTGTAAATCACTTTAAAGAATTATTGATTTCCACTTTTCCAATATCATTATGGAGAAGCAATTAACCTGGCCCCCAGGAGAAAGTTAGGAATATCCTGAAGTGGCTCATTAACTACAGGGAAAGATCTAAACAGGACAATGTAGAGCCCAACCACATGGGAGAAAGCTAAAAATCAAAATCAGAATCATGGTAAGTAACCTAACACAGTAGGGAAACAAAAATCAAAGAAAATATACAACAGTATTGCTACAAGGACAGTCTGATGGTTAGTGTTTCACAATAAAAATCATATAATGCTGGACATATTCTCCAAAAGTAGATCATACAGTTTGTGCAAGTTTAAAAGGCTTAAACCTTAAACGTTACTGATCATCAAAACAAAAAATGGTTCATTACATTTCCACTCCAGTAAACATTATTTCCAAATGAAACTAGTAAAGAAAGCACAAAATACTAGTCTGGTCAACTCGAATACAATTAAAGTCTGTCAAATAGGACACACTGGCAGAGGTGTAATTTCAAATTTATCTTCAGTGGAAAACTTACCAGTGCATATTCAAAATGTGGGCATTGTGATTGGTATTAAGGAAAAAGGTAACGAATGGAATCTGTTCATCTCATGGACAATCCTAAAATCAACTGAATTTTATTTTAAATAGGGAAGCAAATCACAAATGAACAGCCCTAACAGCACAAGTGTTATCGCAGCACTGGCAAAAAATTGGCCCTTAAGACAGGTATTTGGAAACCTTACTTACGCACCATGCAGTTATTGTGTACTAATGCAGGGCCGATCAGGAGCAAGTACATTTGTCCCAATTCAACAGACTCCAAAATTAAAAATTCTGAGAAGCCATTACCAATTCAAGTCTTTAAATAAAAAGACATCGTGAAATGTTGAGTTTACAATCCGAAGGACATTCATTACTCAACCAACAATTTAAAAAAAGAAATCCACAGGTGCAGTAATATAAATAAAATCAAGAAATAATTCAAGTGTTAAAGTCTGAAATACACATTTGACAAATTTACCAATTAAAATGTTATATTATACATGCACAATATAGTAAAGGAAATTTAAATAATGCCAGTCAATATGTGATACTTTCTCAAACTTGAAAAAGGTCCCAAGAAATGTGAAGAATTTTACAGGCTTGTGTACGAATGCCATTGACTAAGGGCAGGATTTTCCATGCAGGCTTCAGAACCCAGCCATCAGGGTCAGAAGCCCGCACTGTTTCCCATGCAGTCACTCAACATGATTTTCCCTGGAGTTGCCAATTAACGGCCTGGGAGCGGGCTTACCATCTAATTAAGGATACTGGCGGGCTCTCTAAACTGGAGGGCCAATCAGAGGCCTTCCAGCTTGAAAGCAGCAGCAGGATACCACGTCAGGTAAGCGAGAGAGAGGGTGCTTCAAAATGCAGGTGCCCTCTTTCCAGCATTTTCAAACTTTAAATTAAAAATGGCGTTTGCAGCTGGGCCATTACTGTGGAGGGGGGGGGGGGGGGGGGGGGAGGGGGGAGAAACACTTTCACAGGAAAGCCCATGGCTGCTGCTGCACACAGGCAGGCAGGGAGGGCCTCAAAGGCTGCCTGGAGCACTGGCACCCAAGTCTGCCTACAAGCAGTTAAACTGCGTCCCACTGTCACCGGAAACCTGGAGGCCGACTGGAAAATCCCACTCTGCCTCAGTTAACAGGTCTTAATAGGCCTTTAATTAGGTCAATTGGCTATCCTCCATTTGCGGGCTGGTAGCCCTGCCACCCCTAGGTAAATGGCCCAGGGAGAGGATGGAGCCGGGGATCTGGCACACTTGCCAGTGGCACGAAATTCCGCACCTGCCCGCCTCCGTTCCTGGCCCCAGTGGGGGCTAAATATCCAGCCCTAAGTTTCACCACCACCCCTCCCTCCCCACCTCAATCTGATCTATTCTTGTGCTGCTTCTAGAAGAGATTCATGAGAGTGCAAATGCTGCAAGAACTCAAGCTGTGTCTGAGCCATCAACTACCTTCCCCGAAAACACATCCCAGCATTCTCCATTATTGGTTATGCAACTGAAAGCCTACATATTTTCAATACTATTCAGTGTTCTAACAGTGACCACCAAGTTAAAGGTTTATCATTCAAGTAAGTTGATAGCTCAGTAGGTAAATTCACCATGCTGTAACATTGAGCCATATATTATAGTACAGTAGGCCCCAGGTTAGATAGCTGGATTGTGCTGTGGCACTGCTACTGGTACTACAATTGATCTCTTGTGCCTGTGGGCTTGAGAGGGAACCAGCCAACATTACAACTCATGATCACTATCACCACACACACAGGCACACAATGTTAGAAATGGTGTCTGCATAATTCTCAATGGTTGAACTGATTGCAAACACTCAAGTCAGGACGACATATAAAGAATGGTAACTTGGACAAGACAAAGGAGGGCTACTTGCACCCATAAGACTGTACCTAGCATAAAAGTTACCACGTTCAACAGAAGATTAAAAAATCCAAACTTTCACAAATGTCACTTTCAGTGTACAATGTTTTCCAACCCAATACTGCAACAGACTTTGTTTTTAGAATACCCGAGTCGCCGTAAACTAAGACAGGCCTCGAACCCAAAATGAACTATTCTTTTGTAATACTTGATGCCATACCTCAAAATTATTCTATTCCCTTTCTCAAGGAAGACTCAAAAAGGTCACATCAACCATTGTTCTTTCTCTCTGCGAAACTTTTCTGCCCATTTACGAGTTAGCTCTAGGTAGATATCTGGCTTATGAGGTAGATAGTCCAGATAAACTAACTGACTTGACTTCTTGGGTACAGCTTTTTCAATCTGAGTTCCTTCATGCCACTCATTAAAGGAAGTTATAGTGATTATTTCTGGACGCACCAGAAGGGCAGTACTTAAAGCAGTCTCATAATACTTGCCATTGACTCGGTTCCTAGTATTATGGTTGTTCCAAGCCCTTATGCTAGTGTCTATATAGCCTGGTCCTACACTTGGGATAAACATAAGATTATTACTATCACAGAAATCTTTTATTGCTTGCCAGTTATGATGGGAAGAACCATGGGAGAATCCATTTGTTGCAAAGTACGTATACATTCCATCAAATCCAGCCTGAAGAATTTCATTTTTATGCTTTTCTTCTACAATTAGCGCAATGAATAATGCATCATATTGAGTGTTTCGAAGAGAGCGTGATCCAGAGACAGAGAGAAGATTGGCCCAAGACCCTGGGCTTGTTAAGTATGAGTCATAAATGTAGAACATTGGAAGGTTTCTTCCTGTGCGGGTCTTGTACCTGTAAAATGCAGGATGGGATCCATACCTGCAAAGGGAAGAAATAAAAGAAGAAAAAACACTGGTAATATTCATAAGATTTTACCATGAAACTTCAGCAACAACCAATTCCAAAGTTGTGGTCCAGTACATGCTGTCAATTTTCAACATAAAGGCTGAATTTAAAATCATATATAAGAATCATTGCAGCAACTCACCAAGTCTCCTTCGATTGCACCTTCCAAACCCACAACCTCTACCATCTAGAAGGACAAGGGCAGCAGGCACATGAGAACACTACCACCTGCAAGTTCCCCTCCAAGTCACATACCATCCTGACTTTGAACTATATTGCCATTCCTTTACTGTCGTTGGTCAAAAATCTGGAATTCCCTTCCTAACAGTACTGTGGGTCGACTTACACCACAGACTGCAGCAGTTCAAGAAAACGGCTCACCACCACCTTTCTCAACGGCAATTGGGGATGGGCAACAAATACCGGCCTTGCCAGCGATGCTCACATCCCATGAAATAATATGAAAAAAACAGTTACGAATGAACTCTGGTTCTCCAAATAACTAAGAGATTCAAAGGGACATGGGATTAAAAGAGGCAGTGGCAATGATATGAAATAGGCTCAAGGACAGAAAGCTGACAGTAATGCTGACTAAATAAAAACAAGAAATGCTGGAAATACTCAGCAGATTGGATAGCATCTGTGGAGAGAGAAGCAGAGTTAACATTTCAGGTCAGCGACCCTTCATCAGAACTGACAGATATTAGAAATGTAAAAGGTTTTAAGCAAGTAAAGCAGGGGTGGGGCAAGAGATAACAAAAGAGGTGTTGAGAGGACAAAGTCACAGAGAATAACTGACCAGAAGGTCATGGAACAAAGGCAAACAATATGTCAATTGTGTGCTGAAAGACAAAGCGTTAGTGCATAGAGGGTGTGAATTGACTGCAAAGCACCAAGCACTCCAAGCACAAACATTAAAAAAAACAGTGGGTAGGCACAGTAGAAACAAAAATTAAAATAAAATAACCATATAAAAAAAAAGAAAAAAAAAATTAGTTTTTCTTTTAGTTTGTTTTCCGATGTTTAACCGATGATTCAATTCATCACTGATATAGAATTGTTGCCAGATTTACTTTAACCATAGTTAAAACTGTTTTTCAGACGTTCTTTACTCAAATAACCATTTTTTCAACTTTAACTCGAATATTCCAACCATAGGTTGGCAACAATAAAATTACTGATTTAGTGCAACCGCCAAACCATGAACGAAAAATCTGAAAAATACGAAGCTGTGTCAAATATATACACTCATTAATGAAATCATTCACATTCGATTCATCCTCTACCTAGTTTCTCATCATACGATATTGGAAATCTGTAATATAAAATTTAATGATGTGCCAACCTTGCCAGCCAATTTCCAACATTACAACAGTGGCTACACTTCAAAATTACTCCATTGGCTGTAAAGTGCTCGAGATGTCCGGTGGCCATGAAAGTTGCTATATAAATACAAATCTATCTTTCTTAATAACTAAATGAGATGGCCCAGCCAACTGGTCAAAAATGAAATAAATGTAATTCAATATTTTTTGCAAGTTTTTGTGAACTATGTTTACGTTAAGGCTGCATTTGCTGACAACACAACCACTAGGTGGCTGGCACATGCGCAAATGTAGCCTGTTCCACTAAAACAGCACAGTCTGCAATGTTCAGGCAGCTGCCAGGACTAAAGATGGTGCTGCTCAAATAATCACAGAAAGGCAATGTAAACCCATGGCAGCACACAATGGGCGGAGAGAGCGGGTGGGGTGGGGGAAGCGAATGGCCGGAGAGAGCAGGCGGGGGGAGGGGGGAGAGAGTGGGTAGAGCGTGGGCTGGGGAGGGAGCAGGGAGAGAGTGGGCAGGGGAGGGAGCCGGGAGAAAATGGGCTGGGGGGGGGGTAGGTGAAGCGGGGAGTCAGTGGCTATCGGGGGGGGGGGGGGAAGAGAGGGCGGGAGAGTGGGAAAAGAGCAGGTGGCCGGGGGGGGGGGAAGCAGGGAGAGCGCGGGCGGTGGGGGGAGAACGGGGAGTCAGTGCGTCGGGGGGCGGGGAGGAGGAGAGCGCACCCACACCCACTGCCACCAAGGTCTTCAGCTGCTCTCTCCCCGCTTTCCCCCCCTCCTTCGCTCTCTCCCCGCTTCCCCCCGCCCCCCCCCATTCTCTCTCTGCTTCCCACCTGCTCTCTCCCCACTTCCCGCATTACACAATGACGTTATCTGCGCATGCGCCAACCAGTCCTGGCAATGCAGAACGTCACGCACACACAGAGAGCAGGAGCGCGTTTGCGCATGTGTGCAGGTTGGCACAGTCTGATGACGTCAGCGGTTGGCTGCGTTGTCAAGAATCACTTTGTTACGTTAATGCCTCACTTTATGATGCCTAAAGGAAATAAGAAACTAACACCAGAATCTTGAAAGAAAAAGTCCTGATTCCCTGTATGCAGTACCATGGCAGATGTACTAATTGTTACGAGGGTTTCCACTTTTTGTTAAAACTTGAGAATCTATATTTTAAAAACTGAAAAGGATTCCACGGATGCTGAAATCTTGAACTTTGGGTGTTTTTCTTAAAAGGAAGGTCAACAGAAGGTTGACCAGCAAACAAATCTTACTGGAAAGCATCTGTTTGCAAAGAACCCAGCAGGGGGTTTGTGCTTGCGACTCTGAAAAGGTTGTTTACGAGGGAATGACAAACCAAGATTTATGGTTGTCATGTGACTTGCCTTTGGAAAGATTTTTGTTTCATTTTGAACTGTTAAAAAAGCTTGCCCTGCCGTTCAATATGGTCATGGCTGATCATCCACTTCAACGTCTTTTTCCCCACACTATCCTCATATCCCCTTATGTCATTTGTATTTAGAAATCAGTTAATCTCTTGCACACCATCTTCTTCCTTCTTCTTGTAGGTAAACATCTAGCCTCCTTGTTAAGTTGTGGTCTGTAATTTCCCACCTGGGGATCTGTGAGCACAAACTCTGGTTTTATCACACTGCAGAAAAATGTGTTGGGAGTATTAACGTGCATCACAGTACTTGCTTCCAACCAATTCCTTTAAAAAAATGTGGTAAAATTTTCAGCTTCACTTGATGGAGTAGAGCGAAGGAATAGGCAAGTCATTAAAATATGACCAATACACTCCCATTTTAATCTCCCTGATCTGACTGAAAGAGAAAAAAATAGTGCTGCCAACATCTTGGCACAAACAATGTCTCATAGCTATACAGATGTACTTAAAAGCAGGCAGAACCATAGCAGTAGGTTTGATAAAAGCCAACAGCCAGAGTAGAGGGAGATAAAAAAATCACCCTGGTCTATTCTAAATGTTACACGCTTTCATAGCTGTATATAACTCCCAATATCAAAGGCCAGAATCATGCAGAACGTCGGGCAACGTGTGTGGAGAGAGAAACAGAGTTAATGTTCCAAGTTGATGACCTTTCATCTGAAATGTTTACTGTTTCTCTCTCCACAGATGCTGCCAGACCTGCTGAGTATTTCCAGAATTTTTTGTTTTTGTTACACCAAGGATCAATCCTTGGTCCTCCGAGCTCTTATCTACATGCTGCCCCTCGGCAACATGACATATCCGAAAACACAGCAACAGTTTTCACATGTACGCTGACAACAACCTGCTCTATCTCACCATCACCTCTCTCAACTCCCCTACTGTTGCAAAATTCACAGGCTACTTATCTGACATCCAGTTCTGGATGAGCAGAAATTTCATCTAATTAAATATTGGGAAGACTGAAGCCATTGTCTTTAGTCCCCAGTACAAACTCTATTCCCTAGCTACCAATTTTATCCCTCTCCCCAGCAACTATCGGAGGCTGAACCAGATAGTTTCCATTTTTGACCCCAAGGTGGGTTTCTGACCAGATATCCGCACCATCACTAAGACCACCTATTTCTACCACCATAACATCACCTGACTTTGCCTCAGCTCATTTATGGCTGAAAGCTTCATCTGAGCATTTTTTTTTTAACCAGAGACTTGACTATTCCAATGCACTCCTGGCCAGCCTCCTACATTTTATCCTCTGTAAACGTGAGGTCATTCAGAACTCTGGTGCCCCTGTCCCTACTCGCACCAAATCACATTCACCTATTACCCCTGTGCTCACTGACCTACATTGGCCCCTGGTTAAGCAACATCTCTATTTTAAGAGCCTTCTCCTTGTTTTAAAATACTGCTAAGGCCTCGCCCCTCTCTAACTACTTCTGTTTACAACACCCCCCCCCTCCCACCCCACCCAGAGATATCTGTGCTCATCTATCTCTGGCCTCTTGAATATCCCCAATTTCAATCACTCCATTGGTGGCCGTGCCTTCAGCAATTCAGCCCTAAGCTCTGGGATTTCCTCCCTAAACATTTCCGCCTCTCTACTTCTCTTTCTCGCTTTAAGATGCATCTTAAAACCTACTTCTTTGACCAAGCTTTTGGCCATCTGCCTTAATATCACTTTATTTGGCTTGGTGCCAAATTTTGCTCTATTATGCTCCTTGGCCTTGGGACATTTTATTACATTAAAGGTGCTATATAAATACAAGTTCTTGTTGTTGAATCAGACACAGGAATCCAGGTTTTTTTTTGAAAGGGGTTGGGGGTGTTGGGTGATAACAATGAAAGGACAACTCCTGAACAGAGAGACCCATATGCAAAGTCAAGTAGCACGGAAGCAAGGAATGGAAGTTGGGTTGTTAGCACTTAAACACATTCCCATTAAAGGGAGCAAGAGATATACATAAATGATTTGGAGGAAAGTATAGGTGGTCTGATTAGCAAGTTTGCAGACGACACTAAGATTGGTGGAGTAGCAGATAGTGAAGGGGACTGTCAGAGAATACAGCAGAATATAAATAGATTGGAGAGTTGGGCAGAGAAATGGCAGATGGAGTTCAATCAGGGCAAATGCGAGGTGATGCATTTTGGAAGATCCAATTCAAGAGTGAACTATACAGTAAATGGAAAAGTCCTGGGGAAAATTGATGTACAGAGAGATTTGGGTGTTCAGGTCCATCGTTCCCTGAAGGTGGCAACGCAGGTCAATAGAGTGGTCAAGAAGGCATACGGCATGCTTTCCTTCATCGGACGGGGTATTGAGTACAAGGGTTGGCAGGTCATATTACAGTTGTATAAGACTTTGGTTCGGCCACATTTGAAATACTGCGTGCAATTCTGGTCGCCACATTACCAAAAGGATGTAGATGCTTTGGAGAGGGTGCAGAGGAGGTTCACCAGGATGTTGCCTGGTATGGAGGGCGCTAGCTAAGAAGAGAGGTTGAGCAGATTAGGATTATTTTCATTAGAAAGATGGAGATTGAGGGGGGACCTGATTGAGGTGTACAAAATCATGAGAGGTATAGACAGGGTGGATAGCAAGAAGCTTTTTTCCCCAGAGTGGGGGATTCAATTACTAGGGGTCACGAGTTCAAAGTGAGAGGGGAAAAGTTTAGGGGGGATATGCGTGGAAAGTTCTTTATGCAGAGGGTGGTGGGTGCCTGGAACGCGTTGCCAGCGGAGGTGGTAGACGCGGGCACGATAGCGTCTTTTAAGAATTATCTAGACAGATACATGAATGGGCAGGAAGCAAAGAGATACAGACCCTTAGAAAATAGGCGACATGTTTAGATAGAGGATCTGGATCGGCGCAGGCTTGGAGGGCCGAAGGGCCTGTTCCTGTGCTGTAATTTTCTTTGTTCTTTCTTTGTTTTAAGAGGCTGAGTTTCATGAACAAGATGAGTTCAGAGAGGGCATGAGGGGAGTCTGGAGGGAGGTTTGATTTGGTGGGAAGGAGGGGAATATTACTCACAAATGTCATGAGCTCTTCACATATGTTGTTGGTCAGAAGGATAGAAGGGGAAAGAGAAGAGGAGTTTAAGGAGATGTTTGGTGATGGAAAAAGCCAGCAGTTATCTTAGCTCTCTAGGATGATATTGTGTAGTTTTAGCAGAAGAGAGACGGGCCCAACAGTACCTGATGTATTCCACCCAGATCAGAAGATGGACAGCAGTTCAGCAGATCTGATGTTGGATACCTAACCAGTTATATGCCAGATACACTCAAGTCTGCACCTCTTGGACTTGAGGGAGTGAAAATGGCAGCCATACTTTGGGAAAATGATCAGGACGGAAGACAGTAATTATTTTCCTGGGGACTTGAGCAAAGGTGGAGGTGAGACAATGGTTGAGCTGGTCGACAGCTGCAGAAGTATTTGGTGAATGGAAGGTCGAAGACTGGTAGTTTGGTGCTCGAAAGTGCAATTGTAAGTAACTTGTTTGTACTCTGGCATTTTTCCATTTGCCAATACACAATAAATCAGTACCATGGGCCAGAATTTAACATTGAGGGGGTGGCCCAACCCACTGGCTGAAAAGTTGGGGGAGAGCCTGCCTCCACCGGGCCTGGAAGCCACACTGCTATTTTGCTCAGCCCAGGGCCTTAATTGGCCTCAGTCGGGACTTCTACTCCTGAGGCAGCAAGTCCCACCTCCAAAATTTGGCAGCCAACCAGAGCGCTGGCAGCTCTTCAGTCCCAACAGCATCACTGGGAGTGGTGGCCACTGCTGGGACTGCACCCAGCGAGAGCAGCTATGATGGCTGCCAGCCTTGGAACAGATAAGTGGGGCTGGGGCTCGCCTGGGACAATCGGCTAGGACCCTGCGGGGTGGGGGAGGGGGTAATTTTAGCAGGGGTGGCCGTGCTGCTTGGGGGCTGGCCCTCTGTGGGCCAGAGGATGCCCGGTCAGGGGGGCCCACCCCCAGTCCACAAGATGGCCCCTAGGTATTACTGGGCTGCCTCCTCTGGTGAAGTGCCCATCCACTGCTGGTAGAATACAGGCAGCAGGAGAAGGCCCTTAAGTGACAATTAATTGGCTACTTAAGAGCCTCAATTGGCCTGGGGCAGACAGGCTGTTTTACCAGCGGTAGGAAAGGTGGCAAATAGCAGTGATGGTGCGTAGGCGATGGGCATGGCATTCCCCCAAACCTCCCACACAATTTTACACAACCCCCCCCGCACCCACTCCCCTCCCCATCCCCCACCCCAGCCCACTCCTGGGGGGGCATTAAATTCTGGCCATGGTATCATCAGGTTGCTCATACAAATTAAGATGGAAAACTGTTAATATTTGATTTACAATATTGTTATTCTCTGCTTGTGTCCCAAATAAGACAGAAGAGTTGTGTGAAAAATTACCGTAATCAGCACCGACACTTTAAAAATACTGATCAGGGAAAAAAACTCACTTGTCGATGATGTACTTCAAATTACTGTACAAAGTGTTTTCTCTCCCTTCATACGGCTCAATGTGGAAGGTGACCTTTTAAATAAATAAAAGATCTGAATTACTAGAGGCCCAGACAGGTTTTATTTCAGGATAATTACACATCTATAATACAATGCAGCAGTGTTCAACTTCTAAAGTGAAACTCTTAAATAGTCCCCTTGGGTAGGAATGGTTTCTAACTTGTCTTGTAGCTTTTTGGATTAGGCATAATTCACACAATGATTACTCTTGGCAGTTTCATGAAGAACAATCAATGAATGTTGACATTTAAAATGTGTAAATGTACAAAAAAATGAATGGTTGCGAAGGCACTTCAGAATCCAAACATAGGAATTCAAAATGCATCAGATTCTATGTATCAAGGGATCATTTAATGGGAAGCAAGTCCCGTATTACATACTTGGCAAGTTTTCATGGATTATTTTGTGACTGAAGCTACGAAAAGGCAAGACTGATCTCTATTGCACTGTTGGTTACAGCAGTATTGAAATGTAATTATTTAATTATATTTGCAAGAAGCAAAAGTGGGGAAAACAAGCAGAAAAATCAGCAGAAAATATCAGCAAAATCCAATCGTCAAGAAAGTTAGCATGATAAATATAACATCCTGCTAATGCATAGCATTTGTAGGATGGGAATCAAGTCCTTTTCCAAAACCTATTCATTGATGGACAGACAGATAAAAAAAACTTGCATTTATATAACGCCTTTCATGGCCACTGGACATCGCAAAGTGCTTTGCAGCCAATAAAGTACTTTTGACCTGTAGTCACAGTTGTAATACAGGAAACACAGCAGCTAATTTGCACACAGCAAGATCCCAAAAACAACAAAGTGATAATGAGCAGGTAATCGTTTTCTGTGATGTTGATTTGAGGGAAAAATATTGGCCAGGAGACTAGGACATCCTGCTTTTCTTTGAAATAGTGCTACAAGGGCCTCAGTTTAATGTCTCATCAGCAGTGCAGCACTCCCTCAGTACTGCACTGGAGTGTCAGTCTTGACTTCTGTTCTCAAGTCCCGAGGTGGAACTTGAACCCAGAACCTTCTGTCTCAGGTAAGAGTGCTACCAACTGCCAATGAATGTGAATAGGATTACAAACTAAAATAAAATCAAAGCAAAGCTGCATGTATTTCTTTTATGGTATATATTTGCCCTTTAAATGTACATAACTCAATTTAGTATTAGCTCAAATAACCAGTTATATGGTCCCTCTTTTTAGATAGATAGAAGTTACATATTGGATAACTTTAAACCTCAAAACAGGTAGTTTGGACCAGGTGGGAGGTTAAAAAATGAAAAATCCAAAACAGGAACTCAACTGCCCATAATCTGTCATTATCACAACTTGGCCTTTAATGATAAGCTGCTGCTTCACTGGATTTTCCATTTGCCAGCCAAGTATGCTACAGGCTAGATTCTCTAGAGAAGCTTTACATGTGCCAGTGGTCATTTCAAATTAGAGGAGGAGCTCCAATCAGAAAATTCAACATGATCCATCTTCAAAGCTGCCACTGTGTGAGATCGTGTCATGAGCCAAGGGTCAATTTATTTTACCATTATAGGAAAAGCAGTGCTTAGTACACAATATACACTACGAATGTCCTTTCGGGAAGGAAATCTGCCATCCTTACCTGGTCTGGCCTACACGTGACTCCAGACCCACAACAATGTGGTTGACGCTTAACTGCACTCTGAAATGGCCTAGCAAGCCACTCAGTTCAAGGGCAATTAGGGATGGACAATAAACGCTGGCCTAGTCAGTGACCCCCTCATCCCCCACAAACAAATAATAAAAGGGCATGTGAGGAGCATTGCTGCTTTTGTTGGTAAAGGTTTGGAGGTCCCGATGGAAAATGGTCACTTCTATGGCAGTAAAAGCACAGGTGTAAGCTGCATGACAGTCCCCAACTGAAACAATGGCATCGCCCAGTTCCCTCATACCTAGTTCCAAATGAAAAGATCTACTGGTATCAGGAGTAAAGAGGGAATTCTTCACTTCTGCAAACATGTCTTGTGGAACCCATTATTGCTGCACTGCCTGAACATGCATAGCCATTCCTCTTCGCATACACTCACTCTTCCAAAGTGTATGGCACGCCTTTCTTGAAAGTGAAGATGGCAGCCACGGAACAGCAAACAGATGCTGAGATATCCAGGTAGAGGAGATCCTTTGCTGTTCAGCAGTTTCTAAGTGGGCCCAGCAGCCATCGATGCACTTAGTTTCACCTCCTTCAAATCATGTGATCACTGTGGACTACTGTGCAATGAAGGAATCACAGTTGTTTTCTGCATAGCGACCACTAACATGCACAATGTTTCTTTGGTCAAATATCATCTGATCAGTAACTGAATGCAAATCCTTTCTCTTCAAGAAAGCCATGGTGCTGATATGAAGGGCCCTGATGCCAACTAAGTTCTACCTATGACTCTTGGCACTTAAGAAAATTTTACCACCTGGTGGAAGTTGGGCAGCCTGGCCAGCTGATGCCTCCTTTCCTTGCAAGCATAGCAATTCTCATTCTCCTGACACACACATGCACAGTAGACTACCTTATCCAGCAGATGTCTTCTGGGATGATTTGAAAGTATCGGCAGGACAACAGCTTCATCCTGTGGTAAGTCCCTTCTGCAAGATAAGCCTTACCTGTTTCAGATGCCTTCAGATCAGATTACAGAAAATGGTACTAATGTCACAAGCACTCTGTTAGAGATCCATATAGCCTGTTTTGTATAGTGCTGGCTTCAAACATGTACCAGGGATCTATAAACCTGGGTCTCCAGGCAGAGTGACTGGTGTGGACAAAATGCCTCAGGTGTCAATATGAGCATACGAATTAGGATACACCTGCATTTGTTAACATTCATGAATTCTTAGTTCTTTTGGAACATGAGTGTCCAACCTTTTCACGTGAGGGGCCACATTACAAATTTTGTCCTACATAGGGGGGTCGGTGAGCAAATTTTGGAAGGATAAAGGCATTAGAAATTTATTTTAATATTAATCAAAACAACAAAAAAAGTGCATTTTTGTGAACAAGCTTTAAATGAGAAGATAATTTGTTAATTTACTATGTTGAACACTGATTTAGAGAGATACCTAGCATTGTTTTTGCCTGCACACTTTACGTAGCGATGCAGACTATTCCAGTTGGATATGTTAGGAGCGATCATGATCGCTCTCTCTCTCCCCGCATCTCCCCCCCCCACCACCCCCCCACCCCCCCCCCCGCACCTCCTACCCCCATTTTAGTCTCCCTCTCTCTCCCCCCACTGCGTGTCTTTGTCTAGCTGTCTCACCCCTATCTCTCGCCATCTGCCACACCCCCCCACCCCCATTTCCCTCTGTCTCCTCTTCTGTGTGTGTGCATCTCTCTCTCTCTCTTCTTCCGGCCCGCCGGGGCTATTCGCAAGCCTCAGGCTCACCTTCACTTTAATCAGCATGCTGTCGGTTCCCCAGGGTGACTGCGACTACTGTCTCCGTTGTGACCCGCTCTGCTCATTAACCTATGGGGTCGCGCCAATGGGCCACAGCCAATCGCCACACAGGCATGTGGTGCTCTCTGGAAGTTCGTCGTCCCAGATTACAGTTCTGTCCACAGGACCAGGGAGCAGGGGGGGCTACATTTCACAGGCGCTTACTCACCGTAAACAAGCGAGGCGGCTGATTATAATAGAAACCTTTGGCGGCTGGAAGGAATTTCACATCTCTGAAGCTGAAAGCAAAAAGCCAAGGGCAAAAACCAAGCAGCAAGGAGGAGGAAAGGCAGAGTAGAGCTTTCATCTGCGGACCAGACTCCGGCCCGCGGACCGTATGTTGGACAGCCTTGTTTTGGAACTTCCAAAAGAAATGCCCATCGCTAATGCAGTTTCATAAAAGGAAAGTACTGGCAGGAAGAAAATTAGAAGTAAAATAAACAGCAGACACACATAAAAACTAACTAATGCATGGGACAAAATTCAGAAAAGAAATACTTCTACCTTCAATAGAAACTATGCAGCTGTCTTTAAGAAGACTACTTGACAAGGACAGATCTCAGGGTGATCACACACCCAATTTATATGGACAAACTGCATGCCATAGAAGAAGATTACCCAAAACAGAAGGTTCAGCGTGGGACCCCTTTTTAAGCAGTACTTAAATACTTACACAAGGCTTACGTGCGCTGCTTGCAGTTATTTCCTACTTTCATTATCTCACCAATCAGAATGTCCTGGTTAAGTGAGCAGCAGAAAGCTCAATGTTTTCCCTTGGTAGATTGCACGGTTTTAACTGGTCATATTGCAGTAATTGCACCTCCTCTCCCACCACCCCATCCCCATAATCATGTATGCACCTAACCCTTGGTTTTGCCATTAAATTTGATAGTGCTAAATTGCTTTTATTATTTTTATATCTACATGGAAATCACAAAGCATGTCGAAACTACACTGTGCAAAGGCATTTGTTAAAGAGGGAATGTAATTTATTTAATATCAGATATAATCTTTCTCTTTATGTACTCTTGAAAATTTCTTAGCAAGCAAAATCATAAACTCGGAATGAATAAATCATGTCAAGATTTATTTCTCAGGCACATTTCCAGAAACAGTTCTACAAAAATACATGCAGAGTCCCAACAGCGCTTTAGTGTAACTATCGCCTTTAGGAATAGATTAGAACACCAAAGTCTTTTCACAATAAATATCATCCTGCCCACATTCAGGTAACTGGCTGTTAGAAAATACCTTAGTAATACTAGACTTGTAATGAATGATCTGAAGACATGGCATATATCAAGTTTCCATGTCACTGGCCCAGACTTTGCTGAACAAATAACTGTAAATAAAACGCATATTGGCCAGCAATTTGTGGCGAGGAAAAGCTACGCTGTGAATCACCATAAGTTGCTGGCCAATTTACGTCTCTCCACTGTTAGCTTTGTGCAAACGGCATCTCATTTTTAACACCACCCCCAATTTTCATGTAGATGTTGCATTTGCACATAAATTGCCTACTAAACGTGCCACAGAAAATTAAGTCTAGCAATCAACAGCACAAGTACCCCTTTAACAACTGCCAATCAACTTCTCTTGCCCAGAAAGTGGACAATTAAAAGTATGAATGCCTCATTCCTTCAACTGGTGAACTGTTGGTGATGTCAAAAATACCAAGTTTTTATTTCTCCCGTTTCCTTTTTGTCGCATTTTACTTTCTCTCAAATCAATTTTTCCCTCTTAATTCCCTTTCTGTACCTAAGTTGACATTAAATTTACCAACTTTAATTCACCCTCCTTCTCAGTTCTTCCTGAGAAGCTATAATGCAAAATTAGTTTGTTTCAAGCAGCACACTTAGGATCAAGATACATAACTCTCCTTTAAAGTATGACTTTTTAACTGCAATGCTTTTCCACTGTTTCCCACTAGATGGAAACAGTTGCCAGTTTTTAATTTTAAACTGGATTTCAACATAAACTCATTTAAAAATGACTTTAAAGCTGCAGGATATGAAATCAAAACAATGGCAGCAAAACTAATAGCCAACAAAAGCCACTGGTATGCCATTTAACTTTATTTTAAATAATGACAAAATAAAAATGTTGTGCTTTTTCTGATTTCCAAACTAAACTTCTCTTGACAGCCATCTCAAAAATGCATAACGATAGTTGAAATATAGCTATTGCAGTTTTTTTAATAAAGTGTTTTCAAAATTTCACTAATGGGAAAATGGCATTTTAAACATTGTAACAGAATAATTTCCCTTACCCACATTGTTGGTACTCTAAAATAGTGGCTATTTATGTTTATAAGCCAGAAATTCCTAAGAACATTTGATTAATAATTGTAATATATACTTAAAAAAACCTTCCAGAAAATAGCACAAGGGCAATAGTTCCTGAAAAAAATGGTTGGTTGTATTCTCTACTTTGTATATTTTACAGAGATACTGCTGCTTTGAAAATAACGAGCAATTAATTCTAACTAATCCTTCATCTATCCATTTTTTTTATGTTGTCTGGCATTACTGTTGCTTGTACAATACTTCTGTTTTATATTTCTTTAAGTACATAAATTCTGTTAGAAGCTGGTCAAAGTCTTCAATGCGCAGAGAAAGACATCAACACTCAGACGCAAGTAGGTTACAAAACAGCGAATAGAAAAGCAGCTGAAACTTCTCCAATGTCATCCCAAGTCCACTCAAGTCTCAAGGAAAAGAATAAGTTACTGATCAGAATTATTACTGATGGCAAGATGCATATAGTGTTTTCCATTCACCATAATCTGAAAACAATACCACTTCAGGAAATACATCTCTTAATTACAGTCCATTATCTTTCTTAAGTCAGAGTTATACAGCACAGAAACAGGCCCTTTGGTCTACTGTGTCCATGCCGACCATCAAGTCTATCAATTCTAATCCCATTTACCAGCACTTGGCCCATAGCCTTGTATGCTCGGGTGTTTCAAGTGCTCATCTAAATACTTCTTAAATGTTGTGGGTTCCTGCCTCTACCACCCTGTGGAAATGTGGACAATTGCTCGGACTCCTAGCCCTAACCCAGGAAAAACAATGAAAACAAGTTTAGAGAAAGCAAGACTAAACTCCTGGCTGCATGATGTGTGAGGTCATGTCAGCAGTAAAATGTTCCATCTGGTTTGTTCGGATAGGGAAGCTCAGCAGACAAAAATGACTCATTCACTAACTATTGCAAGTTCGTGATCTCCAGACTGGGTGTGCTAACCTTTAGAAACAGTGATAACAGGATGCAGTTTGGAGCTAATCTAACCACACTAATTGTCTCAAGGAGTAGACGGAACTCATGACAGATATGGTGATGTAAGTTAAGAATAATCTGCTGGACCTTCCGCTTCTGTAAATTGCCTAGGCAACCACACTAAATTTAGAATAACAAGTGACGTATGCTCTGAAATGTATAAATGCTACCTCGCATTGTTTTTAACTTAACTCACTTGTGACACTGTCAGTGGGGCGTGTGGTCCTGCACAGTAGAATCAACTGAGTTCAGCTTGCAAGCAATAAAGAGTAATTGATTTTAAATGGTGTCGAGACTTCTTTACCTATACAGGTCTGAACCGATTCTTACAACCCCTTCAGGCAGTGTGTTCCAGATTCCAACCACCATCTGGGTGAAAATTATTTTCCTCAAATACCCTCTAAACCTCCTGCCCCTTACCTTAAATCTATGCCACCTGGTTACTGACAGCTCTGCTAAGGGAAAAAGTTTCTTCCTATCTACCCTAGCTATGCCCCTCAATCAGGTCCCCCCTCAGCCTTCTCTGCTCTAAGGAAAACAACCCTAGCCTATCCAGTCTCTCTTCATAGCTGAGATGCTCCAGCCCAGGCAATTTCCTGGTGAATCTCCTCTACACCCTCTCCAGTGCAATCACATCCTTTCTATAGTGTGGCGACCAGAACTGTACACAGTACTCCAGCTGTGGCCTAACTAGCGTTTTATACAGCTCCATCATAACCTCCCTGCTCTTATATTCTATGCCTTGGCTAATAAAGGCAAGTATCCTATATGCCTTCCTAACCAACTTATATACCTGTGCTGCTACCTTCTGTGATCTATGGACAAGTACATCCAAGTCCCGCTGATCCTCTGTACTTCCTAGGGTCCTACCATCCATTGTATATTCCCTTGCTTTGTTAGTCATCCCAAAATGCATCACCTCACACTTCAAGATTAATTTCTATTTGCCACTGCTCTGCCCATCTTACCAGCCCATCTATACCGTCCTGTAATCTAAGGCTTTCCTCCTCACTATTTACGACACCACCAATTTTCGTGTCATCTGCGAACTTACTGATCATACCTCCTATATTCACGTCAAAATCATTAACGTATACTACAAACAGCAAGGGTCCCAACACCAATCCCTGCAGTACACCACTGGTCACAGGCTTCCAATCACAAAAACAACCCTTGACCATATCCCTCTGCCTCCTGCCACTAAGCCAATTTTGGATCCAATTTGCCAAATTGCCCTGGATCCCATGGGCTCTTACCTTCTTGACCAATCTCCCATGCGGGACCTTGTCAAAAGCCTTACGGAAGTCCGTGCAGACTACATCAAATGCTTTACCCTCATCTACACATCATCACCTCCTCGAAAAATTAAATCAAATTTGTTAGACATGATCTCCCCCTGACAAAGCCATGCTGACTATCCTTGATTAACCCCTGCCTGTCCAAGTGGAGATTAATCCTGTCGCTCAGAATTTTTTCCAATTGTGTCCCAACCACTGATGTTAGCCTCACAGGCCTGTAATTACCTGGTTTATCCCTACTACCCTTCTTGAATAATGGTACCACATTCGCTGTCCTCCAATTCTCTGGCACTTCTCCTGTGGCCAGAGAGGATTTGAAAATTTGTGTTAGAGCCCCTGCAATCTCCTAACTTGCCTCACATAGCAGCCTGGGATACATCTCATCTAGGCCTGGGGATTTATCCACTTTTAAACCTGCTAAAACCGCTAATGCCTCCTCCGTTTCAATGCTAATTTGTTCAAGTATATCACAATCCCCCTCCCTGATCTCAAAACCTACATTGTCATTCTCCATAGTGAACAAAGATGAAAAGTAATCATTTAAAACCTCACCTACGTCCTCTGGATCCACACAGATTGGGAGTGACGACACCTTGAAGGACTGCAGTTCATACCATGGCAACAATGGGCAAAGGACTGCATAGCAGCGAACAGCAAACAGTAGAAATGCAGCCATTTTACAGCATTCCATTGTTAGGGGGACAGACAGGTATTTCTGTAACTGTCGTCATGAGTCCCACATGGCGTGTTGCCTCTCTGGTACCAGAGTAAAGGATATCAGAGAGAGGGTGCAGACTATCCTGCAAGGGGAAGGGAGTGAGCCAAAGTTGTGGTACACGTCAGTACCAATGTCAGAGACAGCAGGTATTGAGGTCCTACAGTCAGACTTTCAGGAGCTGGAACTGAAGTTAAAAAGTATGACCTCAAAGGTAGTAATCTCTGGAATGCTCCCAGTGCCTCACGCCAGCGAGAGTAGAAATAGAAAATAGGCAGGATCAATGTGTGGCTTAAGGGATGGTGCAGGAGGAAGGGCTTCAGATTCTTGGGATATTGGAACCAGTTTAGGGCAGGAGGCACCTACTTAAACGGGACAGGCTGCACCTCAACAGTACTGGGATCAATATCTTCGCAGGGAGGTACACAAGTGTCGTTGGGGAGGGTTTAAACTCAAATGGCAGGGGGATGGGCACCTGTGCAAGAAGTTTATTTTATTAGTTTTGTGGGATGTGGATGTCGCTGGCTAGGCCAGCATTTACTGCGCCATTCCTAATTGCCCTTGAACTGAGTGGCTTGCTAAGCCACTTAAAAGGGCATTTTAAGAGTCAACCACATTGCTGTGGGTCTGCAGTCACATGTAGGGTGGCAGATTTCCTTCCCTAAAGGACGTTCGTGAACCAGATGGATATAGATCGGTTTGCAGGATATAGATCGGTTGGAGACTTGGGCGGAGAAATGGCAGATGGAGTTTAATCCGGACAAATGTGAGGTAATGCATTTTGGAAGGTCTAATGCAGGTGGGAAGTATACAGTAAATGGCAGAACCCTTAGGAGTATTGACAGGCAGAGAGATCTGGGCGTACAGGTCCACAGGTCACTGAAAGTGGCAACGCAGGTGGATAAGGTAGTCAAGAAGGCTTACGGCATGCTTGCCTTCATCGGTCAGGGCATAGAATATAAAAATAGGCAAGTCATGCTGTAGCTGTACAGAACTTTAGTTAGGCCACACTTAGAATATTGTGTGCAATTCTGGTCGCCACACTACCAGAAAGACGTTGAGGCTTTGGAGAGGGTACAGAAGAGGTTTACCAGGATGTTGCCTGGTCTGGAGGGCATTAGCTATGAGGAGAGGTTGGATAAACTCGGATTGTTTTCACTGGAACGACAGAGGTGGAGGGGCGACATGATAGAGGTTTACAAAGTTATAAGCGGCATGGACAGAGTGGATAGTCAGAAGCTTTTTCCAAGGGTGGAAGAGTCAGTTACTGGGGGACATAGGTTTAAGGTGAGAGGGGCAAAGTTTAGAGGGGATGTGTGAGGTAAGTTCTTTACACAGAGGGTGGTGAGTGCCTGGAACTTGATGCCGGTGGAGGTGGTGGAAGCAGGTACCATAGAGACGTTTAAGAGGCATCTTGACAAATACATGAATAGGATGGGAATAGAGGGATACGGACCCCGGAGGTGCAGAAGGTTTTAGTTTAAGCAGGCATCAAGATCGGCGCAAGCTTGGAGGGCCGAATGGCCTGTTCCTGTGCTGTACTGTTCTTTGTTTGTTGTTTACAACAATCAGCAATGGTTTCATGGTCACCATTCGACTAGATTTGATTCCAAATTGAATCATTGAATTCAAATTCCACCATCTGCCATGGTGGGATTTGCAACATGCCCCCAGGGCATAGCTGGGGCTAGTCCAGTGACATTACCACTACACCACTGCCTCCCCACAAGTTGAAAAGAGGAATAAGATGCATAAAAGAATGAGCGGTGGATCGCACTGGAGAAGAAAGTAGTACCATATTAGATAGGAGCACACTAAGAAGGATATGAGGAATACAAAGACAGGTGGACAATGCATGTATGTAAAGTCACAGTGTGGTGAATAAGGTTGGTGAGCTACAAGCACAAATAGTCATGTGGGAATATGATGGAGTGGCAATAACAGAAACGTGGATTCAAAATGGAGAGAATGTGGCATCTAATAATCAAGGATGCGAAGCGTTCAGAAAAAATAGGGATGGAAAAAAGGGAGGTGGGATAGCAGTACAGATTAGGGAAGATATTTTAGTGTTGGGAAGAGAGGATGTCCTTAAGGGGACAAAGACAGAATCCATTTGGTTCCGATGAAGGGTCACTGACCTGAAACGTTAACTCTGCTTCTCTTTTCACAGATGCTGCCAGACCTGCTGAGTGGTTCCAGCATTTCTTGTTTTTATTTCAGATTTCCAGCATCCGCAGTATTTTGCTTTTATTATCCATTTGGTTAGATTTGAGAAGTAAAATGGGTATGATCATGCTACTGGGGGTATCATATAGGCCTCCAAATACTGAGAGAGAGATAGAGGAGCATATCTGCAGGGAAATCACAGGGATGTATAAGAACTATACAGTGACAATAAGTCGGGGGATTTAATTACCCAATATCGATTGGGATAATGTTAGAGTAAAGGTTAAGAAAGGGGAAAGGAATTTCCAAAATGTGTTCAGGAGAACTTCCTTGACCAGTATGTTCTTGATCCAACTAGGAAGCAGACATTGCTGGATCTGGTGCTGGGGCATGAGGTGAACCAAATTTCTGTGGGGGAACACTTGGCTAAGAGTGAACATGGAATCATAAGGTTTAGATTAGCAATGGAGAAGATAAAGGAACAATCTAAAGTACTACTTCTAAATTGGAAGAGAGCTAACTTCATTGGGATGAGAGGGTAAAATGGAACTAAAGATTGACAGGGAAAACTCCAGCAGAACAATGGTTAATCTTTAAAGATGATGTTTCCGGTACAGGCTAGGTACATTCCAACAAGAGGGAAAAGCAGAGGAACCAAAGCCAGAGTTCCTTGGTTGACAAGGAGGATGGAGATTATGATGAAACAAAAAAAAAAAAAGAGGGTGTATGATGCATGTCAGGTAAATTCTTCAAGTGAGAACCAGGTTAAATACAATAGGTTGCAAGGGGAGGTGAAGAGGAAAATAAGACTGACAAAGAGAGAATAGAATGGAAGTGAACATAAAAGGGAACCCAAAAATCTTTTACCGGCATGTAAATAGTAAGCGGTAGTATTACAGACAAGTAGCAAAGGGTGTGGGTGGTTTCCACTGTTCGCCTCCCAAATGACCACAATCACGTTTTATTCAAAATGTTAAGCTAACCCGAGTGTTTTACTTGCCAAATAAACACAGTGACAGGTTTTGTTGTAGGTTTAAAACAGAAGATTAACAATTTTTTGAACATGTCACGGAACTGTATTTATTTTCTCCTCGGATTAAAACATGGTGCCTTTAAGACCCTGTATAAAAACAGTGTGCCTTTAAAAACTAAGAGAACAGTGTGCCACTGCTGCAGTTGTTACATAGGCAACAGCAAGAGAGCGAGGAAGTCACATGGTATAATGTTTCAATTTAACTATATGTAAAAACCAGTAACAATCAATTCAGAGAGCCACCAGTGAAGCGTGCTTACTGGAGAAAAGAGTTGTTTATTTATCTCAGCAGAAATTCTACAATGAGCTACAGGCCATGTTAATTGCCTAAGGAGGAAAAACCCTTTGAAGAGACCATTTGTATTGCCGGAGGCAGCAAAATTCCTTTTCTTTACTTCCAATCAAAGAGTCTTTGCTTCAAGATTGACTCTCTCTTGACTGTGTTTTCTGGAATTCGCAATAAAGTTTTTAACCAAAAGACTGTCGATTTTTTAAAATTCAAGTAGACCTATTGACGTGCTCATCGTTGAAAGAACTGTGTGATGACTGCTGCAGCTGAAGTGCTTTGAATGCTTATCTAAGAGACTGTTTCATCAAATCCGTGTGGAGACTTCGAGTGGCATTTGATTATTTTTACACTAGGATACCTCATCCATCAGGAATGTAACCCACAAAGACGAACAACCCAGTTATTTATTTATTCTTAAGAAACAGTTAATTTTTTAAAACATAATTTTTGAAAAAAGAAATCAGTTAACCGTTGATTTTTTGAGTGTGTGTGTGTGAATGGGGGAGTTAAGTTAAAATAAGTTTATAAGGTAATTCCCCAAAATGTTCACAACACCACACATGCACGCATTCACTCTCACATCCTCCGTCATTTTTGCCATCTGCAGCATGATGCCACCACCAAATGCATCTTCCCCCTCCCCTTTCAGCATTCCAAAGGGACAGTTCCCTCCATGACACCCTGGTTCACTCTTCAGTAACCCCAGCACACTGTGGGGCGGCACAGTGGCGCAGTGGTTAGCACGGCAGCCTCACAGCTCCAGCGACCCGGGTTCAATTCTGGGTACTGCCTGTGTGGAGTTTGCAAGTTCTCCCTGTGTCTGCGTGGGTTTCCTCCGGGTGCTCCGGTTTCCTCCCACATGCCAAAGACCTGCGGGTTGATAGGTAAATTGGCCATTATAAATTGTCCCTAGTATAGGTAGGTGATAGGGATAGGTGGGGATGTGGTAGGGATAGGTGGGGATGTGGTAGGAATATGGAATTAGTGTAGGATTAGTATATAAATGGGTGGTTGATGGCCGGCACAGACTCGGTGGGCCGAAGGGCCTGTTTCAGTGCTGTATCTCTAAACTAAAACCCTGCCCTTCCAATGGCACCTTTCCATGCAAGCACAGGTGGTGCAACTCCTGCCCTTTTACCTCCTCCAATTTCACCATCCAAGACCCCAAACACTCCTTCCAAGTGAAAAAGCAATTTACTTGTACTTCTTTCAATTTAATATATTGCTTTCGTTGCTCACAATGTGTTCAGTTCTACATTGGGGAGACCAAACATAGATTGGGTGACTGCTTTGTGAAACACCTCCATTCAGTCCACAAGCATGACCCCAAACTTCCAGTCACCTGTCATTTTAATTCTGCATCTTGCCCTCACTTTGCCACCTCTGTTCTTGGCCTCCTGCAGTATTCCAATGAAGCTCAACAGAAGGTCGAGGAAATGCACCTCATCTTTCGACTGGGCACTTTACAGCCTTCTCAACATTGAGTTCAACAATTTTAGATTATAACCTCAGCCCACATGTTGTTTTGTGTTTCTTTGCTGGTTTGTTTTCTTCTCTCGTTTCTGTCATTTCTCTCATTTCCTTTACTTTGTATTCCTTGGACTTCTGCTATCCTGCCATTCACACCCCCTCTAGACACATCTTTTCTTTACTTGCCCCACTGCTACTCCATTTGGCCTTGTACCATGAAAACTTTTGTCATTTGATCTCTCCTGCCCTCCACCCTAACACAAGCCTCCCTTTTGTTCTTCTTCCCACCCTCCCGCCTTTCACTTGCTTAAAACCTATTACATTTCTAACTTTTCCCCAATCTGCTGAAAGGTCACAGACCTCTGTTTCTCCACAGATACTGCCAGATCTGCTATGTATTTCCAAAATGTTCTATTTTTATTAACAATCAAGTGCTTTCCCAAACCTTCAGCACTTAGAAAATCTATTCAATTAATAATTTTGCCTCTGGTTTGCAATGTCCCACTGGCACAAAATTCAACAAATCACAACCACTTAGTTAAACAAAACATGCTGAATGCAACAAGAAAAAGCGATGGAATATATCAGTCAATTAATCTTTTTATAAAAAGGACCTTTAAAAAAAAATTATACCCCATTAAAAAAAATGTAACATGTAACCAACCACCACAAAAATAATTAATCTAAGCACCAATAAAAATTGTTCAAACTCCTTGGAGTGTAACATTTAATCCCCACCCTCCCACTCTTATACTTTGAAAAAACGTGCAGATAGTTGTGGGGTGGGAGAAAGATTTGCAGTTTATGCTTGCAGGAGAGAAAAAAAATAACTTACTGAAAAGTTATGTTGAACTTGTATAAGACACTAGTTCAGTCTCAGTTCTGGGTGCTGCACTTTAAGAAAGATGTGAAAACACTGGAAAGGGTGCAGAAAAGATTCACAAGAATGGTGCAGAAAAGATTCACAAGAATGGTTCCAGGGATGAGGAACCAGTTATGAAGACAGACTGCAGAAGTTGGGATTGTTTTCCTTAGAGAGGTCCGAGAGGTGACTTGATCAAAGGGTCTGGACACAGATAAGGAGAAACTGTTCCCACTCGTGCAAGGATTGAGAACAAGAGGGCACAGATTTCAAGTAATTGGCAAAAGAAGCAAAAGCGACATGAGGAAAAACTGTTTCATGCAGTGAGTGGTTAAGGTCTGGAATGCACTGCCTGAGAACGTGGTGGAGGCAGGTTCAATCGAAACATTCAAGAAAGAATTGGTTATCCAAAAAGGAAGAATGTGCAGGGTTCCGGGGAGAAGGCGGGGGGAATGGCACTAGGTGAATTGCTCATTCAGAGAGCTCATGCAGACATGATGGGCCAAATGGCCTCCTTCTGTACTGTATTTATTCTGTGATTCTATAACTCCTAATGTAAAGAATATAGAATAGCCTGCCAGGTAAGGTAGTCATGACAAAAAAAAAACTTAAGAGCAATTAAAACTCGGTTGGATGCTAGGCTGAAAGTGTTACAGTACTGCAGGGATGGGACAAATTTTTGTGCTCAATTGTTCTCAAAAACAAAAGTTAAATAAAAATCACAACATATTTCACTAAGTTCCCAGAGTATGCGAATTCTAGGCAGCAATCTAATCAAGGTTCAGGTAACAGTTCTAAGCTGCTTTAATGTCATCTTGTGGTTTACGAATCCCTCAGATTAGATTACTACCTTGTAATCATTCCCATGAATGTAACAGTTTCTGTATATCACCTCCCGTTAAGGTTTTCAAAAAAGCAGCTGCCACCTGCCTCAAGTCAATCCAAGAATTTTATTAGAGCAGGGAAGATTATGAAGAGAATTAAAGTATTCAAATTATAAAGGTGTTTGATAAAGTAGAGCAGGAGAAATTGTTTCCACTTGCAGGCATGTCAATAAACAGAGGGCATAGATTTAAATTAAATTAGCAAAAGAACCAGCGGAGAGAGGATGATTTTTTTTATTAATGCAGTTAGTTATGATCTGGAGTGCAGTGCCTGAAAGGGTGGTGGAAACAGATTCAATAGTAACTTTCAAAAAGGAATTGAGTATATACTTGAAAAGGGACATTTGAAGGGGAAAGAGCAACTAACACAGAGGTTCAAATAAAAACTCTCTGTCCTTGCTAATTACTAACCCAACCTCCCTTTCAAGTTCCCTTAACCTGTTGTTTCCTCCCAACTCTGTGACCCATTGTTCCCATGACCCAGTTGAATCCCTCCAATCTGGACTTCACCCCTCCCACAACAGTAAAACAATAGCCAGTCGCAAATGGCATGTCTGTGGTTGTAATGCTTTATCTCTCCTCACCCTTTCAACAGCCCTCAAGAAAGTTAATCAAACCGCACTCCCCCAACAATTTTGGTCCATTGTCTTGCTCCATGGAACTGCGCTCACTTGGGTCCATTCTTAACGATCCAAGCATAGCCAGAGCAACAATACTAATAGCTTCTCTTCTATCCTCACACCACGAGCTTCAGAGCCTCCAAGAATCCATCCTCTCCTTCCTGTTTCTGCATCTGTTTTCCTCACACCTCTGAACTGCTTTGTAATGTTTATCTATATCAAAGGCAATATATAAATGCAAGTTTTTGCTGGATTTAAAAAGGATTACATATTCTTCAAGAAACTGGAAACTGCTATTTTATGTCGGAAGGATTTGAGCACCTGAAAAATATTTCAATCTGGTACAACCCTGCCAAGAAGACATATCTGTTTGAAATGCAAGCAGAAAAGAACCTATTTGGCCCATTGTGCACATGCACCTGCTAGCCTCACATTCAAGCTTCAAAACTTTGCATCCACCAAAACGTCCTGTCCATCAGTTCAAACACCACAGTCTAATGCAGATTTCTGCGCTATACATTTTCCAAATGCAAGGAAACAGGTTGCCATTTGAAACAGCAACAGAAAATATCAGAACCATAACACCTCAGCCTTATAAATCACCTGTGGAAGAAGAGTGATTACTTTTCATTTCGATTTTAACGGGAAGCCAGACAGGTTCCTGTCCTTACACAGCAGCCCACTTCTGATGTCAGCTTAATCCAGTGGTAGGGCTTTCACTTGTCAAAAGATGATGGGGTCAAACTGGACTCCAAGGTCTTGAGCAGTACTCGGGAGTGCTTCATTGTTGGAAGGGTCGTTTTTCAGTTGAGACGATGGTCCAGATTTTGCAATCAGTGGCAAAGTAACACGCTCGCTTCTCACTATGCTGACAGCTGTCCATAATGATCTTGCCACAATGATTTTGCCGTGGGAATTGGCAAGAGGCGAGCACTGCCTTATCTCTCTCCCTCTCCTTTGCTCTTGCAGAAGAGGGTGCACAATGCTAGAGAGAGGGTTCGCATAGGAGGAGGAGTGCCCCAGCTTGCCATCTTTATTGCAATGGAGAAGGCAGCACTTGACATCACAAGGGTGGCATCGCATGAGTTAGTGGGCAAAGGAGAAATGGGAATACCTGCGGGAGAGGGTGAAAAGACACTGAATTCAGTAGATGAAGGGGAGCCATGCACCCTTTTATGAGTCAATCTCGTTGAATGGCGTAACCGTGATTGGCTCCCCACTACGTTGCCACCTCCTTCTACTTGGCTTGTTCCAGATCCAGCATGGATCCTGTGCCTTCCCACAGAAACGGCAGACTAGCTCTTAAGAAGCTGACAAACTTGATAACAGGTTTAAGTGGTCATTTCTCAGAATCAGGTGGGTTGCCGGGCCCCCATCTTTCCCGCCAAAAAAAAGCATTTACGATCAGAACAGCGTTGGGAAACCAGCATTGGGAAATTACATGCCTGCCCACCACAGTTCCAGCCCCCATTTGGGCACCAAAATCCTGCTTCAATGTCATCTACATGGGATCTACGGCATGTGTAAACAGAGCAAGCAGCAACCTGGTTCTTCAACCAATTTAAAGCATCCTCGCTGAAAAATGGAGAATCGAAACCAAGAATTATAAATTAGATTTAAATCATGTGCAGAAAGTGAAATACAGAGTGGGAAAGAAAGCTGGGATTAAGGAAGAGAGATTAGAAAAGGAAATAGTAAAACAAAGTAATTTCTTTCAAATCTCTAACACTAATTAAATTCTGAAGGAATGAACTCCACACTTGTAAAGTGTATTTTCATTGTCAGAAAGGTCATTTGGCCCTAATTATGACTTATGCTGTTAAAATTCATTTATATTTGAATGCACCAACCCTAAATCTTTCTGGCATGTTCAGTGGAGAAGTAGGTATGTTCCTATAAGTATTGAAACCTCACATGCTGACATGGATTTCAATGATGAGTCTATCAGCGAGGTAATGTTATAGCACAACCTGTGGAGCAGCAGGGTAACTCAGGCTGTGACAGCCAGGGTTTCATGTTTAACTGCTCATGTGTACACTCTGGAAACTGCTGCTCGATTTAATCCATATTAGCCTCACTGATATTTTCATCACAAAATCTGGGACATTAAACCAAGGCCCTGCCTGTTCAGGTGGGCATAAGAGCTCTCATAATATTCTCATGCAGATCCCCACCTGCCAAGAATGAGGCATATTGATTTTGTCATATGAACACTGATTTTAAACTGTCGCTGGAGTGAAGAAAGGACTTGTTAAAAAAAAAAATCATCAGACACTTGGCTGGAAAAGCATTTGCATACTAACAGACAGTGCTTGGAGAGACAAAGGACTATTCCCTGGTCCACTTAACCCAAAATGGACTGTGACCAACAGACATTGAATTTGAGGAGGTTCACATTTCAGGATGACAACTAAGATGGCAGAATCCACAAACAGAAGTGGTCAAACCAGCTAGTCACATGACTAACCTGCTGGGCAACCTGGGGATTTTTGAATTGTGCCACAGAGAAAAGCAGAAGGCAATTGAAACTGAAGCTGCAGCAAGGAAGCCCCTCTCTCTCTCGCTTTCTCCCAAGCCACCAGACCCACAGAAGTCACATAAACCTCAAGAAAGAGAAGACTCTGACCTCGAAACAAGTTGAAGCGTGCACTGGGCCCCAACGAATTGCAGGTCTGAACAAGCAACCAGAGACTTCACAGCAAACTCAAAGGACAGTAAAATAGAAATATTGCCTCAAACTTTTCCCCTTTATTCTTTTCTACTTTTCAGTCTCTATCCGCATGTGTGTTTATCACGTGTGCATGCTAGCACGGTCGCGTCACATATTTGTCGTCAGTAACCGGATTAGAGTTCTCCCTGTGTCTGCGTGGGTTTCCTCCGGGTGCTCCGGTTTCCTCCCACATGCCAAAGACTTACAGGTTGATAGGTTAATTGGCCATTATAAATTGCCCCTAGTATAGGTAGGTGGTAGGGAAATATAGGGACAGGTAGGAATATGGAATTAGTGTAGGATTAGTATAAATGGGTGGTTGATGGTGGACCAAAGGGCCTGTTTCAGTGCTGTATCTCTAAACTAAACAAATAGAGTTTAAGATTAATAAACTTCTACGTTTCTTGTTTAAAATCTCAGAAAACCTGTCTGAATTGATATCTTTGCCTTACAATTGGAAAGCAGTGAACAAGGATTCACTAAGGGGGAGCGAAAATACTTTAAAAAAAATTAAACCCTGTTACCGTTAAACCTGGCAAAGGCTGAGAGGGAAACCCTAGACCCCTCTCACCTGGTCGTAACAATATCAAACAGCAGAGTTTTTGATATACCAGCCAACATTTATCCTTCAATAAACTGCAAAAACAGATTGGCTATCTGTGGGACCTTGCTATGTGCAAGTTGGTTACCGCATCTGCTTACAAAACAATAGTGGCTGCATTTTCCAAGCAATTTATTGGCTCTAAATTACTTTGGGACTTCCTAAAAATATGCAAGACACAATGTAAATGCAACGTTTACCAAATACATATATGTATATACTGTACATATTTACATAGAATGTAAAATAGACTTACTACTTGTTGCATATCAACTACAATGTCCAACTGTAATTCCAAAGTCAAATCTCATTCTACTCCATCCCTCAACGACAGCTTTACACACATAATTCCTGCCTTAAGCAAATTTTCTTGCCCAAACAGCTATGCATTATATATCTACCTTTGCATATTATCCAGTTAGCGGCAGTTTCCTTTTTACTCCTCACCACTGAGCCACCTATTAGCCAACTAATAGATCAGAATACTGTTGTTTCATGTCTGGTCCTGGGTACCCAGCTCAGAGATAAAGCTTCCTTTCTCACAAATACCAGGATCCAATATGAATGGGTCGATAGTCAAAACTTTGTTACCAATTGATACAACTGCACAGCACAGAAATACAACTAAATGACAGGATCAAAGAATCCACAGGGATTAATTCTCTAGAAAACAGAATTTTTTCATTGGTACAACAGACAGTGCTCATCTGCTGAGAATAGTTGGTGTAGTTTTCTCCTGAATTTGTTACAAGTTTACTTTGCATGATGACAATGGATCTAGAAAGTTGAGGAGTAAAAGCAGTAAATTCCTACCACTAGAAACTTCACTCGTAAAAATAAATTCTAAAAATACCTTTAATTGATATTTATGTGCAGCTTCCAGTATGACTGGTGATAGATCTTCTGTGGGTTCTCCATTATCATCAGACATTCCAGGTGGATACCAGGACAGGGCCAATACACCTGCAGAGTTGTAGTGAATAGTAAGACATTTCTAACAGTACAGTCCTAATAGAACATAAATTACAAAAGGAGCATTGCCAAAACACATTCTAGATGCTGGCACACACAAAGTAATTCTATGCTTGGCTCGACTCACTAGGTCCAGTGGACATTGCACTAACTTATTCCCATTAAGTGCAATCAAGCACTTCCTTCTGATGACAACACAGACCATTTCAGAGATTTTTGTAATTTATACAGATAATCCTGTAACACAAACAAAAGCCAATTTTAAACTAAAATAAAGCACAGAATTAGAGACATTTGATCGATGAGTGTCTCTAATATTGTAATATTATTACGCAATAATGTCTAACCATTTAGTGGACACTATAGGATTTCCCCACAATCTAATACCTATGTTAGGTGTACCCATGTGTAAAATCATTTGGTAAAACCTGTTGGCTAATCGTGTCATAACACATACCTGTTAAAAAAAAAATCTCTGCAACAGTGTGGATACATATCTAGTACAAGAGCTGCTAATTTAGCAAATCGTTACTGTGAGTAAAGCATAACGGTTAGTGTGTACAATTATCATGCTTTGTCACCAATAGTAAAATTATAGATTTTATTTTTCCTTTCATAAATCTATAACATGGATTTGGTCAAGAGATAGTGGTTTGAGCTATATAACGTTAGAGTGGGTACAAGCCTATTGTGGGGAATGGAGAAGTAATTTGAGGTGTTAAAGATAAACACATAAAAATCAGACTGGCACAACTTTAAAGTGCATCCGCTCAAGTGTGATGTTTATTTTGTTTAATGGTATCTACACACCAGATTTGTCTGATGACAACATTGCATTTATTCTAATTGTCTCCACAAGAGTATTTTAAGCCATAGTTTCAGCATAATAAAGCTCCATACCCTAGCGAGAGTTAGATAGAAAGGGTCTTTACATCATCTATGTCTCATCATTTTAAAAATCTGAAACATGTTTGTGCTGTAAAAATTTCTTTTCTCTAATGAAAAGTTTAGCTCTCCAAGTCCCAATATCAACCTGGTTACCTTTCTCCACATCTTCTTCACTGGATCTATGTTTCTTTGAAGGTAAACATTAATTTTTTAAAATGTGGTCTCATCAGTAATCTAAGTTTGCCCTGTTCCTTGGAATAAATCCTCGAAATGCATCATGTGTCTGATCAGCTTTGCCAATTTACAGACTGAATGTTTTCAGTGAATTATCATAAAGGGGAAACAAGGAGATTCTTAACCAGACATTTTTCATTTATACATTCTTCCTCACTCAATACAAAGAAAAACCTTTATCACCAGCTTTGAATAATTTCAAAAACCTAGATATCCATCATATATGAAACAACCTATCAGCACTTTGGCTGACAGCCTACTCTCAATTCAAAGTTGTTTATTCAAATACATCATTAATTCAAAATTAAATCTTCCAAAGCACCTCTTGTGCAGCTTTACTTTAATAGATTAATTCATACGACAGGATAGTTTGAGTAGACAGCAGATTAGCGGTAGTTCAAGAACAATGCTGGGGACTGAACTGCTGTAGTCTTGGCTAGCTCATGAAAACTGAAAGTTTGTTCACAATTCACTGCTCAGGTGACAAAAATGAATTGGTGGAACCTTACAATGTTCTCATGTCTTGCGCTGTTAAATATGTTTAACAGTGTAATGCTTACACTATTTCCCCCATCATTGCAGTATTGTTAAAGCATTCTCTTTTAAGAGCACAGGAACAGCAGTATGTCATTCAGCTCCACGAGCCTGCTCTGCCATTCAATTAGATCATAGTTGATCTATATCTCAGCTTTATTTATTTGCCTTTGCTCATTATCCTTTAATAACCTTACCTAACAAAAATCTCAATCTCAGTCTTGAAATCTTCAATTGTCCTAACATCCAGTCTTTTGTGAGAGGAGAGCTCCAGATTTCTACTACACTCACAGATCACTGAGGTTGGACTATGCTGCAGCAAGAAGTGGAAGTCCTCTCTGCAGCCAACAAACCAGGTAAATTCATACTTCTCTGTGCAGTCAGCGGCAATCACGACCGCTTGCTGCTGACCACAAAATCCGGGCAAACAATTCTATCAAACTGATTAAATTACACTCAACAAAGGCAATTTCAGTGTAATAATAATCATGTTACCTATTGCTGCGGCTCGGAGTTGTTTCATGTGTGCGTTGAGAACTGCAGGATCCCTGGAACTGTAAGCTCCTAGCTCAGGATAGAAATTGGCACCAATGTCTTCAGGAGGAATGTGCCTTCCTTTAGGATAACTGCTTGCTATTTTAGGATCCCAGTGGGGAACCAATGGGTGATTCCAGTGTATATATTTACCATCAAACTGTTGATTTCCATACCATGAATAATAAAACGCATGCAAATCATAATTTACGGAAGGAAAATGGTCAAGCTTTGCATCAGATATGGATGTACTTTTCGTCACGCTATGATGTCCATTCATTTTTGAATCACGAGGAGCAGTTTCACTTTCTGATGACTTTCCAATCTTGGGGAGCGCTGCTTTGTGCTCAGCAACAGCAGCTCGGTGACCAAGTTGTGGCAATAATTCCAGTCCTACACCATCTCCAAACCCAGCTCCTTCAGGTCTCAGGGTCTTCAAGCCCATCATGACACCAAAAACAAACAAAAGAAAAAGCAGCAAAGTGATCCACATTTTTCTGCGAAATCTAGCCATGATGACATACTCTAAAAGATATTGACTACATCCACAAGTACAGATTAAGAAAGAAATGATGTACTAGCAAACCAATAGAAATCCAACCTCTTTTGAAAGTCTCAGTCCAGTGATTTTAGGCCTCGCTCTTGTAGCTGGGCATAATATTACAGTATATATGGTTCTTGCTTTATTAGAAGACAGCAAGATTCTGCCTATGCAATGGTGATTTTAAAAATCATCACAGCATTCCTGAAAGTCTAAAGAGATTTATTGATGTTCCCTACCGAATGAGAGAAAACTGTTTTTTCAGAAAGGCAGAAATTCAGAGGAACTGTAGCAATTGTTTTTTTATTACATGAAGTCCTAGTTATTGAAAAGATTCTTTTACAATCCTTAGTTGTATTGCAATTTTGATCACAGTAATAATCAATTACATCTTCAAAATTCTTCCTTCATTACAACAGATGCAGGTTCTTTGTTGGACATCTCTTGATGTTCCATTTTGTGAATGGAGGCTATAGCCGTCTGTTTTGCAAATGCAATTTGTTAATTTGTACATGGAATTATAGCCTGAAATAAAGAAAAATAGATTTAATTTCACTTTTTCTCCCAGCCAGTAGCTGAGCAACAAGCATATATTTGCTCAGCTAGAGAATACAATTAATTTCTCCTATAATTTAAATATAGTTAGCTTTTACCATAATTTGAATATAGCCAGCTGTGAGAACCAAAAGATAGAGGACAAATTTCAAATAACAACTTAAAAGAAACAAAATAGAAAGTAACTACAGAAAAGGGGAGCAGAGTTAAAACAGAGAGCTTGAACATGAAAAGGCATGATTCTAGGTGTCACTGAATGAAGGATGTTGGGGGGTAAAGACAGCGGGTCCCTCAATCAAAAATACTTAATGCCTGAACGAGGGACCCAACATCAGGAAGGGGTGGGGGGAGAGGGCGCCGACTACCACCTCCCTGCCCTTGCTGCCGACTCCCTCTCCCGCCCTGGCCGACCGACGCCTGGCTCCTGCAACGCTCCTCGGCCTCCAGGACTGTCACCTCCAGCAGCAGCCACTACTTACATGGTGTCGCTGCAGCTTCCAGCCTGTGGTTGGCCGGCAGTTCTCCAAGGGCGGGGCTTCTGGCGACGGGGCCCAAAATCCTATGGAAGGCCCGCCGATGTCCAGTTAAGTGCCCAATTGGCACTAAATTCGGCAGGCCTTCCAGAAAAGAAGCAAAGGAAGGATCTCGGCGTCAGTTTCCCCTGACATCGAGACCCCCGCTCCTAGTTTCTTAATAACTTGTTATTTATTCAGTCCTTAGTTCAATTTTAAAATTAACTTTTATACTCAATTAGCTGAAATATTTCCTTACTTTTACTTGGGTTCTTATTTCTGCCTCATCAATTATGAACTCAGATACTGCATTTCCTCACCATATCTGCAATTAGATGCAATTATGCTTACTATGAGGGTTACAAAAATAAGATTACATTTTTCAAACTAACAAAACCAACTGCATCATGACTAGCAAATATGTGGCAGTTTTGGGTCAGCCACTCAGCTCCAGTTACATTTCAGCATTGAAATATGAGGCAATTTAAGGCAAACACTAGTAATGATTCAGTGATGAAATCATTACAAACATGAGCCTTCCTCTGCAACATCTCCTAGCTTTGAGGGGCTAACATTGAACACTGAAAATGCATTATAGTACTTCTAACTTCACCACCCACAGCCCCCTCCAACCAAAGACACACAAGCAGATCTCTCAAGATTCACTTCAAGGAAAACTCTCTGAATTTTCTCTTTTTTTAAAGGGAAATTGACAGCAATATCAAAATACCACAGATGCTGGAAACCTGAAATAAAAACAGAAAATCATAGAAAGTTTAAGGCACAGAAAGAGGACAAATGGCCCATCGTGTCCGTGCCAGCCGATAAACACACCACCCATTCTAATCCCACCTTCCAGCATTTGATCCATAGCCCTGCAGATTACGGCACTTGAGGTGCATATCCAGACTCCTTTTGAATGAGTTGAGGGTTTCTGCCTCAACTACCTTTTCAAGCAGTGAGTTCCAGACCCCCACCACCCTCTGGGTGAAAACATTTTTCCTCATCTCCCCTCTAATTTTTCTACCAATCACTTTAAATCTATGCCCCCTAGTCACTGACCTCTCTGTTAATGTAAATAGACCCTTCACCTCCACTCTATCCAGGCCCCTCAAAATGTTGGACATTTCTATCAGGTCTCCCCTCATCTTTCTCTGTTCCAAGCCGATCCAATCTTTCCTCATTGCTGCATTTTGTCAATCCTGTCAACATCCTTGTAAATCTCCTCTGTACCCTCTCTAGTACAATTACATCCTTTCTGTAATGAAGTGACCATAACTGCCACACACAGTACTCAGGTTATGGCCTAACCAATGAGTTATACAGTTCCAGCATAACCTCCCTGCTCTTATATTCTATACCTCAGCTAATAAAGGGAAGGATTCCATACGTCTTCTTAACCACCTTATTGGCCTGTCCTGCTACCTTCAGGAATCTGTGGGCATTCACTCCAAGGTCCCTCACTTCCTCTACATCTCTCATATTCTCCCATTAATCGTGTATTCCTTTGCCTTATTTGACCACCCCAAATGCATCACAACACACTTGTCCAGGTTGAATTCCATTTGCCACTGTTCTGCCCATCTGACCAGTCCATCAATGTCTTCTTGCAGCCTACAGCAATCCTCCACACTGTGTCTGCAAACTTCTTGATCGTGCCCCCTAAATTTAGGTCCAAATCATTAATATACAACACAAAAAGCAGGGGACCCAGTACTGAGTCTTGCAGAACGCCGCTGGAAACAGCCCTCTAGTCGCAAAAGCACCCTTTGTTTCCTGCCACTGAGTCAATTTTGTATCCATTTCCTGAATCCCATGGGATTTAATTTTTTTAACCAGTCTGCCATGTGGGACCTTGTTAGGAGACTTGCTAAAATCCATGTAGACCACATCAACTGCACTATCCTCATCTATCTTCCTTGTTACTACTTCAAAAGATTCGATTAAAGTGGTCAAACAAGATCTTCCCTTAACAAATCCATGCTGACTATCTTTGACTAATCCATGCCTTTCTAAGTGACAGTTTATCCTGTCTCTCAGAATAGGCTCCAATATTTTGCCCACTACTGAGGTTAGACTCAGTATTAATTATTCTGACGCAGTCTGTCATTATTCGGTCTATCCCTCAATCCCTTTTTAAACAGAGGTACAACATTATCAGTTCTCCAATCCTCCGGCACCTCACCCAAATCCAGTGAGGACTGGAAAATGGTCAGAATTTACGCTATTTCCTCTCTTGCTTCTTTTAACAGCCTGGTGTACATTTCATCCAGCCCTGGGGATTTATCAACTTTCAAGGATGCTAATCCTATTAATACTTCCTCTCTCCCTACATTTATCACATCCAATACTTCACACTTCTTCTCCTTAACTACAATATCTGCATCGCCCCCCTTTTTTGTGAAGACAGACGCAAAGTATTCATTAAGAGCAATACCAACATCGTCCGCCCCTACAAATAGGTTAACCTTTTGGTCTTTCATTGGCCCTACTCTTTCCTTAGTTATCCTCTTACTCTTAATGGATTGATAAAACATCTTTGGGTTCACCTCGATTTTGCTTGGCAATATTCTTTCATGCTCTCTCTTTGCTTTCCGAATGTCCTTTTTGATTTCACCCCTCCACTTTCTATACTCCTCTCGGCTTTCTGTAGTACTGAGTTCTCGGTGTCAGACATAAGCTTTTCTTTCCGAAGAATGGTCACTGACCCGAAACGTTAACTCTGCTTCTCTTTCCACATATGCTGCCAGACCTGCTGAGTGGTTCCGGCATTTCTTGTTTTTATTACAGATTTCCAGCATCCGCAGTATTTTGCTTTTATTATATAACTTTTCTTTTCTGCCTTACCTTACCCTGTAAGCTCCTTGAGATCCATGGGGCTCTAGATTTGGCCATCTCACCCTTTTTCTTTGTGGGAACACGTTTACTCTGAACCCCTTGAATCTCCCCTTTGAATGCCTCCCACTGCTCTGACACTGATTTAGCTTCAAGTACACTTTCGCTATATCGCTCCTCAGTTTAGTAAAATTGGCCCTGCCCCAATTGAGAACTCTAACTCCTGTTCTTTCCTTGTCGTTTTCCATAATTATGTTAAAACTGGCTGAATTATGATCACTACCACCAAAATGCTCTCCCACTGCCACTCCTTCCACCTGCCCAGCTTCATTTCCTGAAACGAAGTCCAAATGCTAGAAACTCCGCTGCACTGCCAGCAGGTCAGGCAGCACCTGTGGGGAGAGAAGCGAGATTTAGCGTTTTCAGGGCGTTGATCTTTCAAAGGGACGGGTGAAAACTGGGAAGAAGTTGACTTGTTTTAACCTCAAAGTGTGAAACGTAAACACAGGATCTGTCACTCGCATCCCTGATGTGCTGCCAGCTCTGCAGAAAGCAGAGGCCACAGCAGCTCAGGATCGTGGGGGGAGGGGGAATGCTGCGGCCAGTATCGCAGCCCCTCCTCCGCTGCTTGTGGCTCGGCCCCTTCCTCTCACCTCCTCCTTATCCCGCTGACTGCCCTCGGTTACCGAGAACATCTCCCGCCGCCTCGCGCACACCTCAACCCGGCCACGAACCGCAACGGACATCCAACCGGAACTGGCGTCACACGCGGGCGACAATCGCGCGACTCCCTCACACGTGACGGTGAGTCGGTGACTGTGGTGATGATCGAGAACGCGCGCGCGTGTGCGTGCGGGCGGGCGGGCGGGGGTGGGTGGAGCTCCAGCTGTTGCTGCCTGTCAATCAATCATCGGCGCGCAGCACGCGCCGCGGCTGCCCGTCACACATCAACTTGCTCGTTAATGAACTGCAGCAGGATGCAGATCTGAAAAGCTGTTACAATTGACTCCCTAAAAAAAACACTTGGCTAATCAAATCCCCATGAGTAAGCACATCACTGGTGAGCCTCGAAAAAGTTGCTCTTTCCTTTCTCCAGTCTCCTTTTCCCCCCCAAAAAAAATACTTTATTCATTAAAAAATTGCAAAAATACATTACAACACAGTTCAAATTTCACATTTCGGAAAATACAATAGAGATAAGATTTCTTCGACACAGAAAAACATGAAATGCCTCACAATTCTTGCCATTCCATTTTAAATACAGTGTACATTGGCATTACATAGTAAAAAACATTTTGGTGCACACAGCCGGAGGGGTTTTACACAGATTCCAGCCCTTCGGTTCACTATGGCGGAAGGACCTTACGCAATGGCCTTTCCAGTCTCCTCTCTCACCTTTCATTTCTCTCTTCTGCTTCGTGTGCTTTCTCTCCACTCTGCTTCACCCTTTTTAAATGCCCCTTTTTTCTTTTCCTTGCTCCTGTTAATCTATGGCATAAACCCATTTTCAGCGATATTAATAAAACTGCACAAGGCTACCACTCTTATCTATCAAGGAATATTTTTAATGCAAAACAATGTTGTAAAACACTGCCCAATTGCAGTGTTTTTGCAAGATTTTATGTTCGACAATATGCAAATCAGTTTCAGTGGAAAATTTGAGCTGAAAAATAACTTCTGTAAACTCGCAATTTGGATTGCAATTTACACCCGGATTGCCAATTGCACCTAAAATGGAAACTCCTGACCTCTGTGTCTTAATATGGTGTTTAGTAAATAAATTGAGAAATAAATTGCATTGAAATGTAACAGTATTTACTGCAATCACAGTGTAATGGTAAAATTTCCATGCTATTCTAGCTCCTTTTTGCTTTTACAAGAAGGTGTTTAAAACAATCTTGGAGCACCTTATTGCTGAGAAGAGGATTCTGATCTGGAAGCCTGTATTAATGGCACAACCTATTGTCCTGAAAGAATATTAGCAAGTTCACAGAATTGATACAGTGCAAAAGGAGGCCATTCAGCCCATCGTGTCTGCACCGGCGCTCCGAATGAGCAATTCACCTAATGCCACTCCCCCGCCTTCTCCCCATAACCCAGCACATTCTTCCTTTTCAGATAACAGTCTCATTCCCTTTTTAATGCCTCAATTGAACCTGCCTCCACCACACTCTCAGGCAGTGCATTCCAGATCCTGCATGAAGAAGGTTTTGCTTCTTTTAAATCTGTGCCCTCTCGTTCTTGATCCTTTCACGAGTGGGAACAGTTTTTCCCTATCCACTCTGCCCAGACCCCTCATGAGATTGAATACCTCTATCAAATGTCCTCTCAGCCTTCTCTTCTCAGAGGAAAACAGTCCCAACTTCTCAAATCTACCTTCATAACTGAAGTTCCTCATCCCTGGAATCATTCTTGTGAATCTTTTCTGCACTCTCTCCAATGCCTTCACAACTTTTCTAAAGTGCGGCACCCAGAACTGGACACAATACTCCAGGTGAGGCCGAACTAGTATCTTATACAAGTTCAACATAGCCTCCTTGCTCTTCTACCTTATGCCCCTATTAATAGAGCCTAGGATACAGTATGCTTTATTAATCGCTCTCTCAACCTGTCCTGCCACCTTCAATGAGTTATGCACATATACCCCCAGGTTCCTCTACTCTTGCAACCCTTTTAGAATTGTACCCTTTATATTGTCTGTCCATGTTCTTCCTATCAAAATGAATCTCTTCACATTTCTCCGCGTTGTTGTTGATTATTCATACTCTTGGAAAAACCTCTTGCTCTGTGCCTCTGAATTTGAACTCAAATACAGCATTTTTCTTTCTTTAAAAGATTTAGGACAGAGAAATTCATTCATGTATCAACTCTTCTATCACTGAAGAATGCTGTGTGGGCTGCACAGGTAGTAGCCCTCGGGGAAGTCAAGGTAAATCTGTTTTTGATTGCATTTTTCCCCCTTAGAAGTTGTTAGACCAAATTAAGTTTTTCTTCCCTTTTCTCCCAACTTCTACTGTAAGCAGTAACTGATGATAGGACATAGTTTCACAGGGTACTAAGAGTCCTCCAGTTGCTTGTCCAAACAACTATTCTTCCTAGGCAGCAAATGACTTAATTATGGGGGTGGTGAGGATAGGCGATCAAAGCTGAGCCCAATTCTGCCTATGCCTGCAGCCCACACATGCGAGCTCTTGAGTTGGTGTCACTAAATGACAATCAAGAGTATATTCCCCCACCTTGCGTGGAGACAGCAAAGACAAATATAAAGCCTCACCACAATCCCAGTTTAGCTAACTTTAGTGGAGATAAGATCTGGGACATTTGTCAACTGTGTACCTTAGTACCACCCCATTTAGTATATCAACCATGAGGAGAAAATTATTTCTCAAGAGTTTTAATTATGCTTTTTATTGGAATAAAATTAACTTTGTTGTAGGTATGAGTATTGGCTTTGTTTTGTATGATTCAAAAATTACTAAAAGTTCTCAACAGAATTGCAGTTCCCTGTTGAATTAACAACCTCCTTAATTAAAGTCATCACTATAGCACCAGCAATGGAATTTTTAACATGCTTCATTTTCACAAGGACTGATTCCTCTGAAAGTCAACAATGGACCTCTTCTTTAAAGGTAAGTGAAAGAACACTTTTGAAAAAAAAATCCCTTGTAGGACAAACTTATATACCCTGATCATCCATCAGATTTTTGTGGTCACAATGTGACTAATTAGTTAGGGAAATATGTAAAGTGGTTAATTAATCAAGGCAATTCATCTGAATAACAATTCACCCATTTCTGTGTAAATGAGATGTCTTATTGTTACTAACATACACAGACTTATGCAATTAATATGTAAAGTAGACTCAGTTCTTTGTAAATACTCCCAGCTGCCACTTCAGCGGAGTAAACCATATACATGATTCTATACAAGTTATTCTGAGTATTTAAAGCATAAACATTTTTGGCACTGACCTTTTGCATACAGCTTTACATGGTGGTAAATATCAGTTAAGTTAGGTTGAAAATTACTCTTAATCCTAGCTTAAATACCAGCCTTTTGTTGAAATATCATGATTGCACTATCTCTGTGTTACGCTAATCAAAATGTATATTCATTCCCCAAATTTTGCTTGCTGCTTTTATTTTCAAAAGAATCAATGACAGCCTTTGTAATGCGATTCTGAACATATGAAAAATGACAGACAGGCAAAGAGCCTGGTCCACCCCGCCTATCCCACATAACTGCGATGCCTTATGCATCACAAAATATAAACACTCTCCACCACACCCCAAATATAAGTAATTTCCTGGGAGAGGCGATAAAAGAGATAAAAATCCAGGCCAATTAGGGGGATAAAATCTGGACAATTCCTCCATGACCCCTTTAGTTGTTTGAACACGGCCAGGAAACAACTGAGGAACAAAAAAGGGGCAAGCACACTGCTCAGAGTTTTCTCTGGACCCCCAAACAATCAGAGGGACAAGAAAAGTAAATATGCAGTGCAGAAATAATAGTGCAGTAATAGTAGGGGCTTTCAATTACTCCAATAGTAATGTGATAAAATCAGTGTAAACGGTATATAGGTTGCAAAATTCTTAAAATGCATACAGGAGAACTTTTTTTTATCTAGTTTATAGTAAATCCAACAAGAGAAAGGGCAGTTCTGGTCTTAGTTTTACAGAATGAATCTGGGCAGTGGAAGTGGTATCAGTGGGAGAGCGTTTTGGTGGTCATGATCATAATTCCTTTACGTTTAGCATAGTTATGGAAAAGGACAGTGACAGACCAGGAGTAAAAGTTTTAAATTGTGGAAAGACCCCAAGCTGAGATGTGACTTGGCAAAAGTGGATTGGAATCAGCTACTTGAAGGTAAATTAATGGCACAGCAGTGGGAGTCATTCAAGGAGGAGACAGAAAGGGTTCAGAACAAAAATGTTCCTACAAAGTAAAAGGTTTGAACTCCAAAATCTAGTCCCATCTGGATGTCATATATCTTACAGGGTACGATAAGGCAAAAAAGAGAAGTTACATCAGGTACCGAGAGCTCAATACTGCAGAAAACCGAGAGCAGTATAAAAATTGCAGGGGTGAAATTAAAAAGGAAATGAGGAAATCAAGCATAGAACATGAAGAAATATCAGCAAGTAAAATTAAGGAAAACTCAAAGATGTTTTATAAATACATAAAGAGCAAAAAGATAACTAAGGAAAGAGTGGGGCCTATGAGAAAACAAAAAAAGAACTTTTATGTGTAAACTGAAGACGTGGACATGGTTTTTAATGAATGCTTTGCATTTGTCTTCATGAAAAGAGGGGGGCGATGCAGACATTGTGTTTAAGGAGGAGGAGTGTGAAATATTAGATGGGATAAATCTAATGAAAAAGGACATATTAAGGGGTTTAGCATCTTTGAAAGTGGATAAGTCACCAGACCCAGACAAAATGTATCCCATGCTGCTAAGAGAAAGAAGGGGCAAAATAGCAGAGGCTCTGACCATCATTTTCCTTTCTGGCTATAGGTATGGTGCCAGAGGACTGGAGGAATGCTAATACTTTACCATTGTTTAAAAAGGGAGGAAGAGATAGACCGAGTAATTACAGGCCAGTCAGTTGAACCTCGGTGGTGGGCAAATTATTGGAAAAAGATTCTGAAGGAGTGTGTAAATCATCGTTTAGAAAGGCATGGATTAATCAAGGTAGTCAGTATGGATTTGTTAAGAGAAGGTTGCATCTGATTAACTTGATTGAATTTTTTAAGGAGGTAAGAAGGAGGGCCAATCAGGATAATATGTTTGATGTAGTCTACATGAATTTAGCAAGGCTCTTGACAAGATCCCACAGGGCAAACTGGTCAGAAAAGTAAAAGCCCATTGGATCCAAGGGAAAATGGCAACTTGGATCCAAATTGGCTGAGAGGCAGGAAGCAAAGAGTAATGGTTGACGGGTGTTTTTGTGACTGGAAGGCCATTTCCAGTGGGGTTCCACAGGGCTCAGTAGTAGGTCCCTTGCTTTTCATGGTATATATCAATATTTAGATTAAAATGTAGGGGACATGATTAAGAAGTTTACAGATGATACAAAACTTGACCATGTGGTTGATAGTGAGGAAGAAAGCTGTAGACTGAAGGAAGTTATCAATGGACTGGTCAAGTGGGCAGCAAGTGGCAAATGGAATTCAATCTGGAGAAGTGCATTCAGGAGGGCAAACAAAGCAAGGAAATACACAATAAATGGTAGGATACTGAGAAGTGTAGAGGAACAGAAGGACTTTGGAGTGCAGGTCCATAGATCCCTGAAGGTGGCAGGATAGGTATATAAGGTGGTTAAGAAGACTTATGGGATACTCCTTTATTAGCCGAGGCATAGAATATAAGAGCAGGGAAGTTATGCTAGAACTGTATAAAACACTAGTTAGGCCATAGCCTAATACTGAGGCTTCTGATGAAGGGTCACAGACCTGGAACGTCAAGTCTGTTTCTCTCTACACAGATGCTACCATACCTGCTGAATATTTCTGGCACTTTCTGTTCTCTTCAATAATCTAAGTTGGGCTTATGCACTAAATTTCATGGTAAAGATGTTTAAAAAAAATAGGTAATCTATTTAAATGCATTAATTAACAGAGTGAATGTGGAGCTATAGTTACAAATCATCTCTTACATTACTGCTTTCTATTGATTTTATAAGATTGGTGCTGCAAGGTTCAAATAGGTCAAACACACTTTTCATAGTGAGGGATAAAATCCCTTAAAATATTTTTATCTTTCTTAAACATCTGTTTAAACAATTTGCATGTTAATGTCCATATGCAAAAATTAAATCATTAAAGCAAATTTAATCAACAAATGGTATTTGCAGAAATATGTTTTTGTTAAATAAAATCGCTTCTGAATATAGTTTCTCTCTGGCATCTCTTAATAAATCAAGTGTCAAAATGCAAATGTTCTAATTTGAATAATTTGCATTAATTCAGTGAGATCAATCTGTATACACTTAAAATGTAATTACAAAAATAAAACTAAAGGCTAAATCATAATATGTTTTAATACTCTACATGCAACTAAGCTAATTTATGAATCTATTAAGGATTATTACAATTTATCCTGTTCGCCTCCACATGTTTAGCAATCAATCGGTGTCTACTTGGAGTATGTTGTTATGTAATTCAAATCAAAACAGGTGAATTTTAATATAGTTAATACTGAATTACAATTAAATACCTAAATATGTACAAATTTCAAAACACTGCTCCTCACAAAAATAAATAGAGCTATGCTTTTTAAACCTTAAAAATCAGAATGGATTGAAGCATCTGTGACTTTTTGTTTGAAATATAATTGCTCTTCCATGGCATTGCGTACAGGTGCCTCAATTTTCATCTGAGTTAATCCCATTTTGGGGAAGATTTTGGATAATGAATGGAGTAAAATGGCTTATTTGAAGTTACCAGGTCAAATCCACTGCAAAAAATCTGCCCCCAAGTTATCCTCCAAAAAAAAAAATGGCCAATTTGTGTGCTTCTACTGATGGTTGGAGTTATGGCTCACATAAATATCTTTAGTACTTTGCAGGTTCAGTCTGGTGTTTTGCTGCAAGTTTTACTCAGCTCTGTTCAATGAACTGCTTTACAATGGGACATGGATTTCTGGATTTGAATAGCTCTATCCTTGTGCTATAGAAATAAGGAGGATGAGTATATAGAAGAAAGAATTTAAGAGGCTGGATGGGAGTACTTTAGAATCAAGTTTTACGGGAGGCAACTCTGCCTTACTGATGGGCATTCCGTCACTGGGCATACAGAAGTCTCATGTAGACTTTTCCGATCATCTGAACCTCTGAAGGCTGCAGATTTGAGAGGCTATTGGTGAAAATGGCAATTACTGGCTGAAGATCTGCAAGAACACGGCATTGTCTGTAATAGCTTACATCACCACTGCCTTGAGTTTCTTTGGGCAGCATTTTCCCAGCCAGGTGGAAGCAGATTTCAGTGTGTGAGGGGAACAAAGAACAAAGAACAAAGAAAATTGCAGCACAGGAACAGGCCCTTCAGCCCTCCAAGCCTGCGCCGATCCAGATCCTCTATCTAAACATGTCGCCTATTTTCTAAGGGTCTGTATCTCTTTTCTTCCTGCCCATTCATGTATCTGTCTAGATACATCTTAAAAGACGCCATCGTGCCCGCATCTACCACCTCCTCTGGCAACGCGTTCCAGGCACCCACCACCCTCTGCATAAAGAACTTTCCACGCATACCCCCCTAAACTTTTCCCCTTTCACTTTGAACTCGTGTCCTCTAGTAATTGAATCCCCCACTCTGGGGGAAAAAGCCTCTTGCTATCCACCCTGTCTATACCTCTCATAATTTTGTACACCTCAATCAGGTCCCCCCTCAACCTCCGTCTTTCTAATGAAAATAATCCTAATCTACTCAACCTCTCTTCATAGCTAGCGCCCTCCATACCAGGCAACATCCTGGTGAACCTCCTCTGCACCCTCTCCAAAGCATCCACATCCTTTTGGTAATGTGGCGACCAGAACTGCACGCAGTATTCCAAATGTAAATCCCCTCTAACTGATCTTGGGTCGGGATTCCGACGTCATTCCACCTTTTGCCATTTTCTGGGGGAGGTTCCGAGTCCAGCAGGGAAAACCCCTTTGGTCTGTCAGGAAAGCAATTGAGGCAATTAAAAAGTCAACCATGAATTCCTTCTTTCCCAACAATGCTAGAGTTCTACACTCCAGACGTAACCTTTTACCCTTGACTGGTTACTCTATGGTTTGAACACAAGAATTACGTTCAACTTCAGCTATACTTCCATTCTGCCAGCCTTCAACACAGCATGGGAGCAGTTTCTGCAGCTCCACCTTCCACCTCTGAGGAGCAGAAGCCACACCACCATCAATTGCTCCAGCAGCAGGAGGAGCAATAACAGAAACAGCACCAACTGCCATCTGCTCAGCCACATGGTCCTCCGCAGGGTGGAGGGGATAGACACTGAGATCCAGCTGGAATGAGGTGAGACACCCCATCACTGGGTCTACAGACAGCGGATCAGCTCTCTTGACATGTCTGAGCATCAGTGTCTCAGGAGCTCAGGCTCTCAGGGCAAGTTGCTGCTGACATCTGCAGCCTCCTGGAACAAGACCTCCTTCCCAATGAACCAGGGGCTTGGTACCTGAAAGTGTTATGCCACTCACCTGTCATAGGTTCCTGGATCCCCTTGATGCACTATCTCCAAATTGGAGGGACCACACACCTGCTGCTGACTTCCTCAGTCACTTACATCCACACCTGCTTGTTTGGAAAGGCTATCCTCTTCTTACCATCCTTTAGGAGAGCTCACCTCACTGCAGTCTCTCAGATCCCTCAGCAGGACCTTCAGGTTAGAGTGAGAGATGCAGCGGGCATCCTTCACAGATCTTCTCTCCATTCCTGTGGGTGCTGCAGCCTCAAAAATCCATGATTTCTTTAATTAGAAATTTTTCTTTTGACAAAATGGCCATGTCAGCCCACCCAACCCCCTTAATTGTTTGGGGAGCCTGGAGACGGGATGTTAATGCCACTGCTCTGAGAAAGAGCCTCGGCAAAGCCTGCCAATAGGTAAATTGGGCTCCTGATCCAAAAATGGTCCCACACTTCCGGCAGGGACGAGGGCCATAACATTCTGCCGTTTGTGCCTGGATCCTTCTAGGCATCCACAGATAAATCTTTGCCACCTAAGTCAGTTAATTGCTTACCACTGCACAGGAAGGTCTGTGATGCTCCATTCAGGAGGGCTGTGCAATTCATATCCTTCCCAACGGAAGGAAATGAATAAAGAATAAACCTTCAATTTACATATTGATTGGGTAAACCTAATTAGCACGAATGTTGTGGAGGATGAATTCCTGGAGTGTGTATGAGGTCGGTTTCTGGAGCAGTATGTTGAAGAACCAACTAGGGATCGGGCTATTTTAGATTTAGTATTATGCAATGAGATTTGGGATAATTAATAATCTTGCTGTAAAGGAGCCATTAGGAAATAGCCAATATGAAGAATTCTACATTTGAAAGAGATATAGTTCATTCTGAAACTAGGGTCTGAAATCTGAACAAAGGAAACTAAGAAGGTATGAGTGGCAATTTGGTTGTGGTAGATTGAGAAAATGCATTAAAAGATTTGATGGTGGACAGGCAATGACTAGTATTTAAGGCTTACAGAGTTTACACAGTTTAAAACAAATAAACATTCCTCTAAGACGCAAGAACCCAACAGGAAAGGTGAATCAACTATGGCTAACAAAAGAAATTAAAGATTGCATTAGGTCAAAGGAAGTGGCTTATAAGGTTGCCAGAAAAAGTGGTAAACCCGAGGATTGGGAGTAATTTAGAGTCCAACAAAGGAGGACCAAGAAATGGATAAAGAAAGAGAAAAGAGATTATGAATGTAAGCTAGCAAGAGACATAAAGGTGGACTGTAAAAGTTTCTTTAAGTATGTGAAAAGGAAATGATTAGCAAGGACAAATGTGGATCCATTGCAGACGGAGATGGGAGAGTTTGTGGTGGAGAATAAGGAAATGGCGGAGAGACTAAGCAATGTAATACCTTCGATTGTTTCCACCAAACTCACTCTACTATATGTGAACGAGGCTTCAATTACAGGATCTGCCGAACCATGCATGGCTTCGAACCTTTTAATAACTGCAGCTGGGATTTATATCTCAAGCTTAGAACACGCTAGTGAGCGAGAAAACAGAGAACTACAGACCTGTTAGTTTAATGTCAGTAGTAGGGAAAATGTTCGTATCAATTATAAAGGATGAGATAACTGGACACTTGGAAGATAATGATATGATTGGGTACAGTCAACATGGATTTGTGAAAGGAAAATCATGTTTGACAAACCTGTTGGAGTTTTTTGAAGATGTTACTTATAGCATAGATAAAGGAGAACCAGTGGATATGGTGTATTTGGATTTTCAGAAGGCTTTTGATAAGGTCCCACACAGGAAGTTAGTAAACAAAATTAGAGCACATGGGACTAAGGGTAATATACTGCAATGGATTGAGAATTGGTTAACAGACAGAAAGCAGAGAGTACGAATAAATGGGTCATTCTCAGGATGGCACTAGTGGGGTATTGCAAGGATCAGTGCTTGGGCCACAGCTGTTCACAATATATATGATTTGGATATGGGGACCAATTGTAATATTTCCAAATTCGCTGATGACACAAAACAAGGAGGAAATGTAAGTTGTGAGGAGGATGCAAGGAGGATTCGAGGGGATTTAGACAGGCTATGTTAATTGGCAAGAACATAGCGGATGGAATATCATGTGAGTAAGTGTGAAGTGATCCACTTTGGTAGAAAAAACAGAAAGGCAGTGTGTTTGTTAAATGGTGAGAGGTTGGGAAGTGATGATGTCCAAAGGGATCTGGGTGTCTTTGTTCATAAGTCACGAAAAGCTTGTATACAGGTGCAACATTTGCCCGAGTATGGCATCAAGGAGCCCTAGCAAAACTGAGGTCAATGGGAATCAGGGCGAAAATCTTCCGCTGGCTGGAGTCATACCTAGCGCAAAGGAAGATGATTGTGGTTGTTGGAGGTCAATCATCTGAGCTCCAGGATATCACTGCAGGAGTTCCTTAGGGTAGTGTCCTAGGCCCAACCATCTTCAGCTGCTTCATCAATGACCTTCCTTCAATCATAAGGTCACAAGTGGGGATGTTCGCTGATGATTGCACTATGTTCAGCACCATTCGTGACTCCTCAGATACTGAAGCAGTCCGTGTAGAAATGCAGCAAGACCTGGACAATATCCAGGCTTGGGCTGAGAAGTGACAAGTAACATTTGTGCCACACAAGTGCCAGGCAATGACCATCTCCAATAACAGAGAATCTAACCATCTCCCCTTGACATTCAACGGCATTACCATCGCGAAATGCCCCACTATCAACATCCTAGGGGCAACCATTGACCAGAAACTGAACTGGAGTAGCCATATAAATACCGTGACTACAAGAGCAGGTCAGAGGCTAGGAATCCTGAGGCGAGTAACTCACCTCCTGACTCTCCAAAGCCTGTCCACCATCTACAAGGCACAAGTCAGGAGTGTGATGGAATATTCTCCACTTGCCTGGATGGGTGCAGCTCCAACAACACTCAAGAAGCTCGACACCATCCATGATAAAGCAGCCTGCTGATTGGCACCCCATCTACAAACATTCACTCCCTCCACCACCGAAGCACAGTGGCAGCAACGTGTACCACCTACAAGATGCACTGCAGCAATGCACCAAGGCCCCTTAGACAGCACCTTCCAAACCTGCGACCAACTAGGAGGACAAGGGCAGCAAATGCATGGGAACACCACCACCTGCAAGTTCCCCTCCTAGTCACACACCATCCTGACTTGGAACGATATCGCCATTCCTTCACTGTCGCTAGGTCAAACTCCTGGAACTCCCTTCCTAACAGCACTGTGGGTATACCTATCTCACATGGACTGCAGTGGTTCAAGAAGGCAGCTCACCACCACCTTCTCAAGGGCAATTAGGGATGGGCAGTAAATGCTGGCCTGGCCAGCAGCGCCCACATCCCATGAATTAATTAAAAAAAACAAGTAATTAAGAAGGCAAATTGTATGTTGGCTTTCATTGCAAGGGGATTTGAGTACAGGAGTAACGATGTCTTGCAGCAATTGTATAAAGCCTTGGTGAAACTGCACCTGGAATATTGTGTACAGTTTTAGACTCCTTCTCTGAGGAAGGATATACTTGCCATCGAGGAAGTGCAATGGAGGTTCACCATACTAATCCACGGGATGGTAGGGTTGCTTTATGAGATGAGATTGCAGAAACTGGCCTGTAGAGTTTTGAAGAATGAGAGGTGATCTCATTGAAACTTACAAAATTCTTACAGGCCATGGCAGGGTAGATGTGGATAGGATGTTTCCTCTGGCTGGTGAGTCTAGATCAAGGGGACATAGTCTCAGAATAAGGGGCAGGTCATTTAAGACTGAGATGAGGAGGAATTCTTTCCTCAGAAGGTGGTGAATCGGTGGAATTTTCTACCCCAGAGGGCTGTGGAAACTCAACCATTGAGCATGTTCAAGACAGAAATTCATAGATTTCTGAATACTAACAACATCAAGGGATATGGAGATTATGGAGAACAATGGCATAGGGGTAGATGATCAGCCATGTTCTGTTTGAATGGCAGAGCAGGCTCAATGGGCCAAATGGCCTACTCCTGCTCTTATTTCCTATGTTCCTATGAGAGAGAGAGAGAGAGCTACCCAATTCTATAAACTGGCAGTGTTCCCACAGTTACAAAGAGCAATTGATGGAATGCATGGTGCACTCAAATCCCCAAGTGACACTCTGTATTGTATATACTAGCTTAGCTGTTAATACACCTTTAGAGATCTTCAAGGAACTGGAATCTAAGTATCTCATTGTGTTACTTAAGATAACACAAAGAACACATGACATGGTGACAGCTGTGGTGAAAAGACCAGTTATAACCTTGAAGACCACGGGCAAAACAGCAAATCACTGAACAAGCTTCAAAACAAGTACTTGAAAATAATGAAAGAAATACTGGCCCAAATAGTGGGAAGAAGAAAAAACTTATCTCCAGCTGTGGGAGATAGAGCACTGAACAACAGGCTGCAAATAAATTCCTGTGCTCGGGTGAGTCATGGTGCTGACAGTCGAGGAATCCCAGTTTAAAAAAAAGCTTTGAAGTGCTTAAAAAATTGAGTTTTTTAAAAAAGCCTCCATGAGAGAGAGAAAAAAACAGGGAAAACCCAATTCCTCTCTCAGGCTGATCGAGGCCGGCTGCATTACAGGAGGTGTCTGAAAAAGAAATCGTGGGAAACCCTGAGCACTGCTATGTATCCATTAAAGCAGTCAAGCTGCAAAAATCATTAAGCCAGTCAAAAGTGAAGAAGATAAATAAACTCTAGCTGGAAAAAAAAGCAAATGGGGAAACCCTTGAACTGCCTATCAAAGAGCTGTGTAAACATACAAGCTGAACGCTGAAGCAAAATAAACAGAGAACATTGTCAAGCACCTGTTACTCTCCATAAAAGCAGCTAGCCTAAATAAAAGATAATTTCTTAAACGGGAAATAGCGCAGAGTTAATAGAACAAGTTTTAAAACCAGTTTGAAACGACAAATAAAAATGTCAGAATAAATAAAGTCCTGAAGGGCACTCACAGAGCTGAACAAAGTTAAATGTTGAGCAGAGAGCAAAAGAACAGAAGAAATATGGATATCAAATTTCCCAGCAGAACTGGAAGGCCATTGATATCCTATTCGAGTTCAAACTTTTCAAACAAAGAATACAGTTATGCTCCACAGACCAAGTGGTTATAGAACGGGGGTAGGCGGTGGCGTAGTAGTATTATCACTGGACTAGTAACCCAGAGACCCAGGGTATTTCTCTGGGGACATGGGTTCGAATCACACCACAGCAGAAGGTGGAATTTGAATTTAATAAATAAATCTGGAATTAAAAGCTAGTCTAAGGGCCTTGAAACCATTGTCGATTGTTGTAAAAACCCATCTGGTTCACTAAAGTCCTTTAGGGAAGGAAATCTGCTGTCCTTACCTGGTCTGGCCTACATGTGACTCCAGACCCACAGCAATGTGGTTGACTCTTACATGCCCTCTGAAATGGCCTAGCAAGCCACTCAGTTGTATCTAACCGCTACGAAGTTAATAAAAAGAAATGAAACCGGACGGACCACCCGGCATCGACCTAGGCACCGGAAATGAGAACGGCAAACCCAGCCCTGTCGAACCTGCAAAGTCCTCCTTACTAACATCTGGGGGCTTGTACCAAAGTTGGGAGAGCTGTCCCACAGACTAGTCAAGCAACAGCCTGACATAGTCATACTCACGGAATCATACCTTACAGACAATGTCCCAGACACTGCCATCACCATCCCCGGGTATGTCCTGTCCCACCGGCACCAGAGGTGGTGACACAGTGGTATACAGTAGGGAGGGAGTTGCCCTGGGAGTCCTCAACATTGACTCCGGACCCCATGAAGTCTCATGGCATCAGGTCAAACATGGGCAAGGTAACCTCCTACTGATTACCACCTACCGCCCTCCCTCAGTTGATGACTCAGTACTCCTCCATGTTGAACACCACTTGGAGGAAGCACTAATGGTGGCAAAGGCACAAAATGTCCATCACCAAGAGTGGCTCGGTAGCACCACTACTGACCGAGCTGGCCGGGTCCTAAAGGACATAGCTGCGAGACTGGGTCTGCAGCAGGTGGTGGGGGAACCAACACGAGGGAAAAACATACTTGACCTCGTCCTCACCAATCTACCTGCTGCAGATGCTTCTGTCCATGACTGTATTGGTAGGAGTGACCACCGCACAATCCTTGTGGAGACAAAGTCCCGCCTTCACATTGAGGATACCGTCCATTGTGTTGTGTGGCACTACCACCATGCTAAATGGGACAGATTTTGAACAGATCTAACAATGCAAAACTGGGCATCCATGAGGCGCTGTGGGCCATCTGCAGCAGCAGAATTGTACTCAACCACAATCTGTAACCTCATGGCCCGGCATATTCCCCACTCTCCCATTACCATCAAGCCAGGAGACCAACCCTGGTTCAATGAAGAGTGCAGGAGGGCATGCCAGGAGCAGCACCAGGCATACCTCAAAATGAGGTGTCAACCTGGTGAAGCTACAACACAGGATTATCTGCATGCAAAACTGCATAAGCAGCATGCGATAGACAGAGCTAAGCGATCCCATAACCAACAGATCAGATCTGAGCTCTGCAGTACTGCCACATCCAGCCGTCAATGGTGGTGGACAATTAAACAACTAACTGTAGGAGGTGGCTCCACAAATATCCCCATCCTCAATGATGTGGGAGCCCAGCACATCAGTGCGAAAGATAAGGCTGAAGCATTTGCAACAATCTTCAGCCAGAAGTGCCGAGTTGATGATCCATCTCGGCCTCCTCCTGACGTCCCCAGCATCACAGATGCCAGACGTCAGCCAATTCGATCCTCTCTGCGTGATATCAAGAAACGACTGAAGGCACTGGATACTGCAAAAGCTATGGGCCCTGACAATATTCCAGCAATAGTACATGAAGACCTGTGCTCCAGAACTTGCCACGCCCCGAGCCAAGCTGTTCCAGTACAGCGACAACACTGGCATCTACCCTGCAATGTGGAAAATTGCCCAGGTATGTCCTGTACACAAAAAGCAGGACAAGTCCAACCCGGCCAATTACCACCCCATCAGCCTCCTCTCAATCATCAGTAAAGTGATGGAAGGTGTCATCAACAGTGCCATCAAGTGGAATTGCTTCGCAATAACCTGCTCAGTGATGCTCAGTTTGGGTTCCGCCAGGGCCACTCAGCTCCTGACCTCATTACAGGCTTGGTTCAAACATGGACAAAAGAGCTGAACTCAAGAGGTGAGGTGAGAGTGACTGCCCTTGACATCAAGGCAGCATTTGACCGAGTATGGCATCAAGAAGCCTTAGCAAAACTGAGGTCACTGGGAATCAGGGGAAAACCCTCTGCTGGCTGGAGTTATACCTAGCGCAAAGGAAGATGGTTGTGGTTGTTGGAGGTCAATCATCTGTGCTCCAGGACATCACTGCAGGAGTTCCTCAGGGTAGTGTCCTAGGCCCAACCATCTTCAGCTGCTTCATCAATGACCTTCCTTTAATCATAAGGTCAGAAGTGGGGATGTTCGCGGATGATTGCACAATGTTCAGCACCATTCGTGACTCCTCAGATACTGAAGCAGTCCGTGTAGAAATGCAGCAAGACCTGGACAATATCCAGGCTTGGGCTGATAAGTGGCAAGTAACATTCGCGCCACACAAGTGCCAGGCAATGACCATCTCCAACAAGAGAGAATCTAACCATCTCCCCATGACATTCAACGGCATTACCACTGCTGAATCCCCCACTATCAACATTCTTGGGGCTACCATTGACCAGAAACTGAACTGGAGTGGCCATATAAATACCGTGGCTACAAGAGCAGGTCAGAGGCTAGGAATCCTGAGGCGAGTAACTCACCTCCTGACTCGCCAATGCCTGTCCACCATCTACAAGGCACAAGTCAGGAGTGTGATGGAATACTCTCCACTTGCCTGGATGGGTGCAGCTCCAACAACACTCAAGAAGCTCGACACATCCAGGACAAAGCAGCCCACTTGATTGGCACCCCATCTACAAACATTCACTCCCTCCACCACTGACGCACAGTGGCAGCAGTGTGTACCATCTACAAGATGCACTGCAGCAATGCACCAAGGATCCTTAGACAGCACCTTCCAAACCCGTGACCTCTACCAACTAGAAGGATAAGGGCAGCAAATACATGGGAACACCACCACCTGCAAGTTCCCCTCCAGGTCACACACCATCCTGACTTGGAACTATATCGCCGTTCCTTCACTGTCGCTGGGTCAAAATCCTGGAACTCCCTTCCTAACAGCACTGTGGGTGTACCTACCCCAAATGGACTGCAGCAGTTCAAGAAGGCAGCTCACCACCACCTTCTCAAGGGCAATTAGGGATGGGTAATAAATGCTGGCTTGGCCAGTGACGCCCACATCCCATGAATGAATAAAAAAAATGCCTTCCCATCCTGTTTTTATTGCATACATTACACTTTTAATTCACACATTCAGCTGAAATTATTATACTTTCTGAAGTGTTAAATTTAGATCAGACATTTCAGTGCATTTGTGAGATTTTGTTTACAAACTGATGGAAATATTAGCAAACAGAAAGACACATACACGTAAAATGATTGTCTTAAATCAAAGTGGATTCTGAGTCTTATGTAATCTAAATACTGTAATTATTTAATCAAAAGAAGGAAAAAAGTAAAAAAAAAAGAAATGAAGCATTGGTGTAAGCAGCCCTTTTAGTGCAGCAGTTTTTTTCTCCATCAAATGTTAAGGGTCACTACAGATGTATTTCAGTCTTTGAAACTCTGTGAAAAATATATTGGTTAACTCATACTAAATATTTCAAGGTGGCAAGAAATTATCACAAATTAGCATAACTATATTAATACTTTCCTGTGAATTATTTAAAGTATGTGCTGCAGTTTTCTTTAGAGAAGGGGCAGTAAATTAAGAAATAAAATGAGAAAGCTTGTATTATCAATTTTCAGGAAGTTTCAAGTTCGGTATATTTCTGAGGTGTTACGATTTACTGTTTTTCATTAACATGCTAACTGGTTGTTTTACCAACAAAATGGTGCGATGCAAACATTGACAAATTTGTGAACTTTTCTTTGTATGTTAATCGCCTGATAAGACTGATAAACAAATAGAAGCTATTAGTATTAAAGAACTGATGTGCTGTGACTGACCAATTGGCAGCTGGCATCAGAAAAAGCTATTAAGATAAATGGCACTTTACCACATATCTAAGAAATACCTCAAAACATTTCACACGCAATGAATTAATTGAAATGCAGTGACTTGTTGGACTGAATTTTACCAGCTCCTCAACACCACGGGTCGCGGCTCAGGGGCCGGTAGAATTCTGCAGGGAGAGGTCCGCAATGTCGAGAAGGGCGCACTACTGGTGGTGGTGGGGCCTCGGTGTGGCCCGCCTTCATCTAAATATGCAGATTAACATTAATTAGATGCAAATAAACTTACCTGCAGGCGGCAACCATCCCACACCAATTTTAAGGCCGCCATTCCTGCTTCACACGCCTTCGGAATTCCGTATGGATTTCCAAGGCAGGAACCTGATGGGAAGGGGGAAGGAATAACATTTTCAGGGGGGGAGGGGTGGGGGAGCGGGGAACTCAATTTTGATTGGATGTGGGGATGGTGGGAAGGGGTTGAAGGGCAAAAGGTTTGGGGGGTAAAGTTCGGGTAGGGAAAAAGGCATGTTTCGGTTATCTCGGGCAATGACATGTCCATTGGGGGGGATGGGGAAGGGCCTCCATCACTTAATTTTACATTTAATAACAATTACTACCGATGTACCTTTAAAAATTCATCGGGGGCGGCCACTCCGCCCCTTCTATTTAAATCAACCCTCGCATGATATCGTGGAGGCTCATGGATGGTGCATCCGCGCAGGATGCACGCCGCCATCAGAGTGCGCCGCCGCTAACTGCGGCACACTGAAAATTCAGCCTGTTATCTACTACAGCATCCATTTCAAACAAAGCAATGTCACACAACCAGCAATGAGATGGTGATGAAAATCCAATTAATTTGTTATTTGGTCATATTAGTTGATTCATGCTTGTAGACCTTGATACAAGGAGAGCTCCCTCCTCTTCTTCAAATATTTCCAAAACACCTTTAAGATCTATCTTAACCAGTGGAACCAGCAGACTGTGATTAAGTTTAACGCATTGCTTACTCAGACAATGCAGTAGAAAGAAAGACTTCCATTTATGTAGCACCTTCCATGACTTCAGGATGTCCCAAAATGCTTTACACCCAATGAAGTACTTTCTTTTTGGTGTAGTCACTGTTGTAATGTGTCTTCTCTCAGTGCTGTGGTGAAATGTTAGTCTAGATTTTTTGCTCATGGACTTCAGTAGCAAGTGAATTGCACTCACCTTTCATTACACTAACAACTGCCAACAGGCTTTTACTGGCTTTTGTGAGGTAACCTAAGGTGATGAGAAATCCATTTCAGTGTGGCCACCTCTATAGCGGATCTGGGGATTGTGCGAAAAGAGCCAGCAACTGCATGTCTCTTCAATCAATTAGATTGAAGAATCCTTTCTGAGACAAATGGGCTGAATTTTATAAGCTTGAAAGAAGGAGTGGCACACGCGTGGGGACTCATTTAAATGGAGGGGGCGGAATGGCCACTCTGTCCCCGGCAATGGCGTCTGGTGCCTGCACCATTTTTAAAGGGCTTCAAGCTCTTATCGACAATTTAAATTGTTAAAGGGACACGGGGTGGTGGGGGGGGGGCAAATTAAAAGTTATAACCGATCACAGCCTGCTCTCACCCCTCAATGGCCATTTAATGTATTTCACACACATAAAAAGCTCTTCTTCCCATTACCAACTTTGGCTCCTGAACTTTGTTACCTTTTCCCTCCAACCCCTTCCAACCATCCCCTCAGCCAATGGAAACAATTTTTGCTGCTCCCCCTCTCATGCCCTGAAAATTTCACTCCTCCGCTCTCCCCCAAGTGGGGAGATTCGACAGCACAGGACTTCTGGCCACTGGCCAGAATATCGGCGTGGGATGGCCATCAGGTCAAGGTAAGTTATTTTGCCTTTATTTTATTTCATTTTAATATTTAAATGAAGGCCCTGCTGCAGAGTGGCAGGGGGGCCACTCCAAGGCCTTGCTACTGCCGGTAAAATGCAACAGGGCCTTCCCAGCATTGGGGGTTGTGACAGGCCTCTCCCAGAAGAATTTTATGGGCTCCCCCTGCCACGACCCCCAACGTCAGAGAGCTGGTAAAATGCAGCCCACAACAGAGTCTAAACCAAGAATTGGAAATTAGAATAGTAATTCAATGTAAAATCATGTGCAGAAAGTGAAATAAAGAGGGGGAAAGAAAGATAGGATTAAGAGAGAGAGAGATAAAAGAGACAGAAAGCATGTAAAAAATTAATTTAAAAAAAATCCCCAACAATGATTAGAATCTTGTAAAAGTAAATTTTCAGTGCCAGAGAGGTTGTTTGGCAGTAATTAAAACTTATCGTGCTGATAAAAATTCAATTACACTTGAATGGACAAGCCCTAACTTTTTCTGGTGTGCTTAGTGGATGTCTAATGGGTATGTATCACAACTTCATGCTCTTCATGTGTTCAATGTCAGATCTCTCGTTGAGGTACTGGCAGAACGAAAGGTGAGGAGGAGCAGGACAAATTGGGCAGCAACTTCCTGATTTTCATGTTTAACTGCACATTTGCAGACCCTGGTTGTAGCTGTCTGATTTACTTCATAATAATGGTCAGCGCTGATAGCTTCACCATTACTATTACTGTGAAATCTGGGCAATTAGTCTATTGTTATTCTGCCACTTCAACTGATGTGCTATTGCTTAACATTTAGCTTGCTGAGAACCTCACACAGTAGATCAGAACATGTATAGAATTATAATTGGAAATATAATCCTCGATTAATATTTGCATTCTTTGAATTGTGTTGTGTCGATTAAACTGGAAATTATTGTGAGAATGCATTTTTTCCTTTTGTTTATCAATTCCTTGGCATTTTACATAATTATTTGCAAGAAATAAGTCAGAAACAAATATGAAAGAGGGAAATCAAAAATAAAGATGAAAAACTAAAGCCTTGAAATTACACCATGGAACACTAGCACATGAACACGATATTTGTCTGAAATTTTCACAGAGGCATAACTCATTTATCTTAAATAACTCTTCTGCTAAAATAACAGAGAGGAAATTTAGAATAACATGTTAAGTACACATTAGATCTTATCCCACAACACAATTTCAAGACCTAATTTGGTATACATGGAACAGAATGGAAAGTAATTAAAAGTAAACCGAACAGATACTGAGGAAAAAGAGAAAAGTAGGCAGTGAACGCAAAAGGAGACAGAAAAGTTCAGTGTAGCTACAAACTCACTATTTTCCTCACAAGGGGCTGAATTTTCATGCCCCATCGAGGGTGAGAACAGAGGTGGACTGGGACTGAAAATACCAGCACCAGTCGGCGTGCCGCTTTCTTATCCCTTTCCTGGAGTTGGCCATTTTTGCTGAGGCAGGATCGGGACTGGTCGGGTATCCCGCCCCCTATGAGGCAGGTAGCTAATTACCCCATTTAAAGGAAGCTGACTGGAATTTTCCAATAAGCCTCCAGTTCCCGACCTGACGGGAGGCAGTTTAACTGCTGCTGCTGTTTTTTTATTTAAACTGTTAAATAAGTTGCTGAGAGAATGCCTTCATGTTGAAGTGGCCTTTCATTTACTTACCATTCATTGTTGGCTGCTCCTCCTCTCAAACTGGAAGGCCTCTGATTGGCCCTCCAGCCTCGCGAGCCCGCCCATTACACTTAATTGAACAGGGAACCTGTTCCATACCAATTAAGAGGGTGCCTCAGGGGTGGTCCCGAATCCTATTTCCTGCCCCTGGAGGGAAAATCCAGCTCAAGAAATCTCGTATGCTCTAGCCATCCAAAATTAACTCAGAGGAGTTGGAATTCCTTTTGTTGATATAAATATAAACCCTTTATACCTATTGATGCACAGGGAAGGAGTAAATTAATACATTAAGGGCTTATTTGGGGAAAGGGTGAAAACAGGTGCTAAGTTGGTGCTCACCTGTTTAAAAGCCTGGACTTAGTCTGCAATTTTGAGACTAATTGCTGATTAGTATTATGTAAATGTGCCTGGAGGTGCTAAAATGGAGACATGCACATTTTGCACTCAAATGCTGATTAGGAACAATTTTCCTGTGGCGGTATTTATAGCTTCCACACGCACAATTCCACCAAAGATGTAGAATACACTAGCTGACACACAGCTGCACTTGTCAGGATGGCTCAGGGACCGAGGGAGAGGGCTCAAAGGTTTACAAAGGGAGCACTAGAGATCCTGGTAGAGGAGATGCACGGGAGGACTTTAGGAGGCCACAAAGGCAGCAAATGCAATGGGAAGAGATCACTGAGGAGGGCACAGCCAGGAGCACTGCCCCCAGGATATGACTTCAATGATTTAACACAAGTGGTCAGTATAAGATCCTATCTTGCGAACATACTTCTCAATAACTGCACCATCACCAGCATCACAATCTCAGCACACTTCATCTGCTATCTAACTATACACTGACATCCACACAATACACACTACTGCATCCTTCAAATGCACTACTTATACCTCAGACACATCTCACAGCCCTTTAACCATGTGAGACATCACATACAAACATACCTGTCAATTCAGTCGTTCATAATTGCCACTCTTTGACTTCAAAGACAAGATAGCACAACTCGATAAGATCACTGCCTTTGAGGAGGCAATGCTAGTGGTAATTGAGAGGGGAGTGGCCACAGGCAGAGCAAAGAACATCTCGTCTAGAGGTACATACGAATTAGGAGCACGCAGGAGCTGGCCACTCGGCCCCTCGAGCCTGCTCCGCCATTTAAGAAGATCATGGCTGATCTGATTGTCATCTCAAGTCACATTCCCGCCTATCCCTGATAATCTTCCATTCCCTTGTTTAGCAAGAATCTATCTACCTCTGCCTTAAAAATATTTAAAGACTCTGCTTCCACTGCCTTTTGAGGAAGAGAGTTCCAAAGACTCGCAACCCTCTGAGAGAAAAAATTTCTCCTCATCTCTGTCTTAAATGGGTGACCTCTAGTTCTAGATTCTCCCACAAGGGGAAACATCCTTTCCAAATCCACCCTGTCAAGACCCCTCAGGATCTTATATGTTTCAATCAAGTCGCCTCTTACTCTTCTAAATTCCAGTGATAACAAACCTAGCCTGTCCAACCTTTCCTCATAAGGCAATCCACCCATTCCAGGTATTAGTTTAGTAAACCTTCCCTGAACAGCTTCCAAATTAAAGTATGTACATCCTTCCTTAAATAAGGAGACCAATACTGTACACATTACTCCAGACGTGGTCTCACCAATGCCCTGTATAAATGAAGCATATCCTAGAGTCATAGAGTCGTACAGCATAGAAATAGGCCCTTCGGCCCACCGCGTCCATGCCGACCATAATGCCTATCTATACTAATCCCACCTGCTTGCATTAATTCCATATCCCTCTATGCCTTGCTCATTCAAGTACCTGTCCAGATGCCTCTTAAATGTTGCTACTGTTCCTGCCTCCACCACCTCCTCAGGCAGCTCATTCCAGATACCCACTATTCTTTGTGTGAAATATTTACCCCTTTGATCCCCTTTAAACCTCCTCCCTCTCACCTTAAATCTATGCCCTCTAGTTTTAGTCACCCCTACCATGGGAAACAGGCTCTGGTTATCTACCCGATCTATGCCTCTCATAATTTTATATACCTCTATCATATCCTCTCTCAGCCTCCTTCGCTCCAGGGAAAACAGACCCAGCCTATCCAATCTCTCTTTATAACTCAAGCCCTCCAAACCAGGCAACATCCTTGTGAATCTTTTCTGCACCCTCTCTAGCTTAATTACATCTTTCCTGTAATGTGGCAACTAGAAATGCACACGGTACTCCAAATGCGGCTTAACCAACGTTATGTACAAATGTAACATGACGTCCCAACTATTGTACTCAGTGCCTCAGCCGATGAAGGCAAGCATGCCATATGCCTTCTTCAGCACCCTGTCTACCTATGTTGCCACTTTCAGTGAACTATGTACTTGCACCCCAAGGTCTGTCTGCTCAACAACACTCCCCAGGGCCCTGCCATTCACTGTATATGTCCTGCCCTGGTTTAACTTCCCAAAATGCATCAATTCGCACTTGTCTGCATTAAATTTCATTTGCCAATCCCTTGCCCACTTTCCCAGTTTATCTATATCCTGTTGTAACCTTAGACAACCTTCTTCTCTGTCCATTATACTACCAATTTTGGTGTCATCCGCAAACTTACTAATCATGCCCCCTACATTCACATCCAAGTCATTAATATAAATGACAAACAACACAGGGCCCAGCACCGATCCCTATGGCACACCACTGGTCACCGGCCTCCAATCTGGAAAACAACCCTCCACTACCACCTATCACCAAGCCAATTTTGTATCCAATTTGCTAGCTCACCCTGGATCCCATGTGTTCGAACCTTCTGGACCAGCCTACCATGCAGGACCTTGTCAAAGACCTTGCTAAAGTCCATGTAGACAACATTCATTGCCCTGCCCACGTCAATCCTCTTGGTCATCGCCTCGAAAAACTCAATCAAATTCGTGAGACATGATTTCCCATGCACAAAGCCATGCTGACTGTCCCTAATCAGACCATGCCTTTCCAAATGCATATAAATCCTGTCTCTCAGAATCCCTTCCAGTAACTTTCCCACCACTGATGTGACGCTCACTGGCCTGCAGTTCCCTGGCTTATCCCTGCTGCCCTTCTTAAATAAAAGCACAACATTAGCTATCTTCCAGTCTTCCGGTACCTCACCCGTGGCTAATGATGATACAGAAATCTCTGCCAGGGCCCCAGCAATCTCCTCCGTTGCTTCCCATAGCATCCTAGGATACACCTGGTCAGGCCCTGGGGATTTATCCACCTTAATGCGCTTCAAAACCTCCAACACTTCCTCCTTTGTAATGTTAATATGCTCCAGGATATCGGTGTTCCCTCCCCTGAACTCACTAGCTTCCATGACCTTCTCCACGGTAAATACAGACGAGAAGTATTCATTTAAGACCTCGCCCATTTCCCGTGGCTCCACACATAGATTACCACACTGATCCTTAAGGGGACCTACTCTCTCCCTAGCTCCCCTTTTACTCTTAATATACTTATAGAATCTTTTAGGATTCTCCTTTATCTTATCTGCCAGGGAAAACTCATGGCCCCTTTTTGCCCTCCTAATTTCCTTCTTAAGTGTACTCCTACATCCCCTATACTCCTTGAGGGACTCGCTTTATCCAAGCTGCCTATACCTGACATATGCCTTGTTCTTTGTCCTGACCAGATCCTCAATACCCTCGTCAAACAAAGTTCCCTAAACTTTCCAGCCTTGCCCTTCCATCTAACAGGAACATGCCGGCCCTGAACTCTTCCTATCTCACTTTTAAAAACCTCTCACTTGCCAGACGTCCTTTTACCTGTAAACAGCCTCTCTCATTCAACCTTTGAGAGTTCCTGTCTGATGCTATCGAAATTAGCTTTCCCCCAATTTAGGACTTCAACCTGAGGACCAGTCCTATCCTTTTCCATAACTATCTTGAAGCTAATAGAGTTATGGTCACTGGTCCCAAAGTGCTCCCCCACTGACACATCAACCACCTGCCCAGCCTCATTTCCTAAGAGGAGGTCAAGTGTAACCCCTTCTCTAGTAGGGCCATCCACATACTGCTTCAGAAAACTATCCTGGACATACTTAACAAATTCTTCCCCATTTGATCCCTTAGCACAAAGGCAGTCCCAGTCAATATTAGGGAAGTTAAAATCACCTACTATTACAACCCTATAATTCCTACATCTATCTATGATTTCCCTACATATATGCTCCTCCAATTCCCTCTGACTATTGGGGGGCCTATAGTATAATCCCATCAAAGTGATCACCCCTTTCTTATTTCTAAGTTCTACCCATATGGCCTAGCTGGACGTTCCCCCCGGGATATCCTCTCTCAGTACTGCCGTGATGTCCTCCCTAATAAATAGTGCAACTCCCCCTCCTCTCTTACCTCTACCTCTGTCACGCCGGAAGCATCGGTACCCCAGAACATTGAGCTGCCAGTCCTTACCATCATCAACCACGTTTCCGTAATAGCTATAATATCACAATCCCATGCTCTGAGGTCATCTGCCTTACTTGTAAGGCTTCTTGCATTAAGGTAAATGCAGTTTGGCCTACCAGACCTTCCACGCTCCCTGTCCTGCCCGGCCTGCCTGGACTTGCTTACTTTAACCTCTACATTTGCCTCAACTATCTAATTGGAGAGACTACTACTTTGGGTCCCACCCCCCTGCAAGAGTTGTTTAAACCCTCCCGAGTAGTACTGGCAAATCTCCCCACAAGGATATTGGTCCCCTTCCAGTTCAGATGCAACCCGTCCTTCTTGTACAGGTCACTTCTGCACCAGAAGAAATCCCAATGATCCAAGTAGCTGAAGCCCTCCCGCCTACACCAGCTCTTCAGCCATGCATTCATTTGCCTTATCTTCCTATTCCTACCCTCACTAGCATGTGGCCCAGGGAGTAATTCTGAGATTACAAATCTAGAGGTCCTGCTTTTTAACCTTCTGCCTAACTCCCTATATTCACTTTGCATTGCCAATATGGACAATGACCTCTGGCTGCTCACCCTCCCCTTTCAGAATTTCCTGCAGCCACTCCGAGACATCCTTGACCCTAGCCCTAGGGAGGCAACATACCATCCTGGAGTCTTGTTTGCAGCCCCTACTTTTGTATTCAATTCCTCTCATAATAAGCAATATCATTCTATTTGCTTTCCTAATTACTTGCTGTACCTGCATACTAACCTTTTGCAATTCACGCAGTAGTACAGCCAGGTTCCCCTGCATTTCAGAGCTCTGCAATCTCTCACCATTTAGATAATATGCTTCTTTTTTATTCTTCCTGCCAAAATGGACAATTTCACATTTTCCCACATTATACTCCATTTGCCAGATCTTTGCCCACTCACTTAACCTATCTAAATCCCTTGTTTGCCTCTGCATGTGCTCTTCACAACTTACTTTCCTACCTATCTTTGTGTCATCAGCAAATTTAGAAACCATACCTTTGGTCCCTTCATCCAAGTCATTGATATAAATTGTAAAAAATTGAGGCCCCAGCACTGGTCCCTGTGGCACACCACTTGTTACATCTTGCCAACCAGAAAATGAGCAATTCATGCCTACTCTCTGTTTTCTATTAGCTAGCCAATTTTCTATCCATGCCAATATGTTAACCCCTCTACTATGTGATTAGTCCAGCTTCCTTACAGATTCGTAGCTACTCCTGATCCATAATCCGCAAACCTATCTTCACCCACAAGCTAAATATGGTCTCATCACACTGTGGCCACATATTCTCCACCCTAACTGTTACAGATTTTTTAATTGCAGGCTCCAGGGAACACGATCTACTTGGCCCCCAGAGGAACTGAAAAAAGAGGAAGAACCACCTCACTCCCCAGAGGAAGGAGGAGGAGAAGGAGGAGAGGAGGATAATGACATTGCATCTATCAATACTAATGTCACAAGTGCCAGCTCAGAGAACAGCGACACACATAACTTAGAGGGTAGGGTGGAAGAGTGATTTGAAGTAGGACACACCGAGTAATAGTTGGCAGCAGCCACACTGGGTGGAAGGGACTGCTCTGCTGTCGAGGAGTCAGATGAGGACCTCTCAGGGCCAAGCTTCAGAAGAAGATTGATGGACAGCCTACCTGAAAGCTTTCAGCTCGTGGTTGGGGTGATGGAGGACTCCACATCCACGTTGGTCCATGGCTTGACACAGACCCTGGAACCCATCCTGTTCAGTATGGAGAGGCTGACCAATTCCAGCCAGTGACCTGTGGAGCCCAACATCATGCAGCGTCTGATAACTGAGGTTGCAGCTTCCACTGCAGTCATTACAGCTTAGATGGAACACTAAACAGATTCAATGGAATGCTGAATGGCTTCCACTGCACTACTTACATCATACATGGAACAACAAAATATTCAAATGGAACCGCAAGTGGCTGCCATGGGGTTCTGGGTTCCTCGGTTGAAAAAGGCTTACAGAATGCCTCAGCTACACAGAGATCACAAAGCTACAACAATGTGAAAAATTGCCCAGGTATCTCCTGTCCATAAAAAACAGGACAAATCCAATCCGGCCAATTTCTACCCCATCAGTCTACCCTTAATCATCATCAAAGTGATGGAAGGTGTCGTCAACAGTGCTATCAAGCATCACAAGCATGGTAAGAGAATCAAAAGTGACATGAGGAAAAATGTTGTCATGCCAAGAGTGTTTAAGGTCTGGAATGCGCTGCCTGAGAGTGTGATGGACGCGGGTTCAACTGAAGCATTCAAAAGGCAATTAGATAGTTGTATGAAAAGGAAGAATGTGCAGGGGTATGGGCAGAAGGCAGGGGAATGGATTTGAGGGAATTGCGCTTTTAGAGAGCCAGTGCGGACACGATGGGCCAAATAGCATCCTTCTGCACTGTAACAATTCTGTGATTCTGTGATCACTTGCTCAGTAACAACCTGCTCACTGACACTCAGTTTGGGTTCCTCCAGGGTGACTTGGCTCCAGACCTTAGTACAGCCTTGATCGAAAAATGGACAAAAGAGCTGAACTCCAGAGGTGAGGTGAGAGCAACTGCCCTTGACATCAAGACATTTGATTGAATGTGGCATCAAGGAGACAAAGCAAAATTGAAGTCAATGGGAATAAGGGGGAAAATTCTGATGAAAGGTCACGACCTAAAATGTTAACTTAGTTTCTCTCTCCACAGATGCTGCCTGACCTGCTGAGTATTTCCAGCATTTTCTGTTTTTGTTTCAGATTTCCAGCATCATATTTTGCTTTTGGAAAATTCTCCACTGGTTGGAGTTATACCTAGCACAAAGGAATATGATTGTGGTTGTTGGACGCCAATCATCTCAGTCCCTGGACATCACTGCAGGGGTTCCTCAGGGTAGTGTCCTAGGCCCAACCATCTTTAGCTGCTTCATCAATGATCTTCCCTCCACCAGAAGTAGAGATGTTCACTGATGATTACATAGTGTTCAGTACCATTCACGATTCCTCAGATATTGAAGCAGTCTCTGTCCATATGCATAAAGAATGGACAACATTCAGGCTTGAGCTGATAAGTGGCAAGTAACATTCATGTTACACAAGTGCCAGGCAATGATCATCTCCAAAAGAGAGAATCTAACCATCTCCCCTTGACATTCAATGGCATTACCATTACTGAATCCCTCACTATCAACATCCTGTGGGGGGGGAGCGGGGGGGGGGGTGGTGGGTGGGGTGCGGTTAACATTGATCAGAAACTTAACTGGACCAACCAAATAAATAGTACAAGAGCTGGGAATTCTGTGGCATGTAACTCATCTCCTCCTCCTCAGAGGCTGTCCACCATCTACAAGGCACAAGTCAGGAGTGTGATGGAATAATCTTTACTTGCCTGGATGGGTGCATCTCCAACAACACTCAAGACGTTCAACATCATCCAGGACATAGCAGCCCACTTGATTGGAACCCTGTCCATCACCTTAAACATTCACTCTCTCCACCACCAATGCACAATGGCAGCAGTGTGTGCCATCTACAAGATGCACTGTAGCAACTCACCAAGGCTCCTTCGACAGCACCTTCCAAATCCACGACCTCTACCACCTAGAAGGACAAGAGCAGCAGACGCATGGGAACACCATCACCTGCAAGTTCCCCTCCAAGCCACACACCATCCTGACTTGGAACTATATCGCAGTTCCTTCACTGAGGCTGGGTCAAAAACCTGCAACACCCTTCCAATAGGACTGCGGGTGTACCTACAACACATGGATTGCAGGGATTGCAGCAGTTCACCAACCACCTCTTTACTCCTGTTCAGCTGGTCGCTTTTAGGATAGGCTGTTAATTGCAACACTAGCCACAAAAATCACGTGCAGCCATTTAAATGAGTGTTAGGGGTCAACTTAATTATCAGAGTGTTACGACCAAGTGAGAAGGAGTCTAAGGTTCCCTCTCAACCTTCACCTGGTCTTACCGTAACAGGGTTTAATTTTAAACACACCATGTTTTTAGCTCCCCCTTGGTGAATCCTTGTTCACTGCTTTCCAATTATAAGGCAAAGAAACCAGCCAAACAGGTTTCCTTAGGTTTAAAGAAGGTTGAACTTTATTAAAATTAAACTTTAATTCAGTTAACACCTACAAATACGTGACGCACCCATGCTAGCATACATACGCGATACTCATGTGCAGATAGAGACAGAAAAGAGCAGAGGAAATAAAGGGGAAACGTTTGAGGCAATATCTAAAGATGGTTTTGGTTACTGTTCTTAGAGCTCGCTGTGGAGTCCTTGATTGTAGGTAGGTCTTGCTTTTTGTTGGGGCCCAATATTCTTCTTATACCATGTTTGATGTAGGAGACATTTCTCGCTTGGGGTTCACGTGTCTTCAGTGGATTTGGAGTTCCATGAGAAAGAGATGGGAGCAGCAGTTATCCTGAATGTGAGCTTCCTTACCTTCAATGTCTGGTGATCAAAGTCTGTTGTGGGTTCAATGTGTCAGGGAATTGTCTTCTGTTTCCACAAGAACTGTATATTAGTATGTTAATGTTTTTTCCAGCCACAGCTTATCTGTTTAACAAGTCATTTCCTCGCTCCAGCAACAGTTTAAAATCAATGTTCAGATGACAAAATTAATATGCCTCATTCTTGGCAGATGGGGGTCTGCATGACAAGAGCCTTAATCATCCTTGAAGCTGCCTTTCCTAGCACACTCTTAAACTCCTTTACCAGGATGGAGTCTTGTGCGAAAGTCAGACTAAGCAGACCCCCAGCTATGTTGGAAGCCCCTTAACGCCTAAAGTACTGGTGCTACAGGTGGAAATATAGTTCCCTATGTTTCATGACATGAATGTGGTTGCATTATAAACTTCAGCAACGCTTCTTCAGGAAAAACTTTTGTGGCATGATTTTATGTAAGTACACAAGTTTTCTCCTTAAAACCATTTCAAACCATTAATAAGGCCAATGTAAGAAAGTAGAAATTGTGGTTAAATTCTTCAGTTCATAGTTATAATCATCAATGTTTGAGATCAATTTGTTTGCACACTTAGAAAATATGTACAGTATTGAATAATCTAGGTGAACTAGCAACATCTGGTGGCAGAAAAATTTGGCATCTGCTTTTACCTTATTTGCATTGTGACAAAAACCTATACAGGTATTTTCATGTGTAAGGCCACCTGTTAAACTTGGAGTTATAGATTTATCTTAAAAATTGATCTTAAAAAACTTGTTTAACATATACTATAAGTGGCAGCTAAAGAATATTTCTTGTGAAAACAATATCGTTACTTGTTCCATTAGTTTGAAGAAATAGAGGGCTAAGAATTGGCTGACCCCTTTTTTCAGATGGTGGTACATTGGGGGTGTGGGGGGGAAATCACCATTCGTGATCTGCCTGTGTCAGTTCTGTTGGAGGTGGACAGCAGGGAAATTTGGTGCTGATACCTAATTACCATAATTGCAGCAAAGGGCCAAGCATCTGCTGCATTGCAGGCTGCCTCTATGCTCTTCAGGGAGCTGAGCAGCATTGTGCTAATAGTGCTTGATCCAACCAGCTTTCTGTTTTTAAAGGCAGTCTGTCTCTGTTAAAGGGATGTTGCACTGTATATTATTACTGCAATTTAAAACATGGAAAATGCAACACCAGGAAGGAGGGAGGAATCCAGGGCGATGGCTGCGATGCTGGAGGCATTAATGGTGGAGGTGGGCAGGAGCAAAAACACCACAGTTCTGTGGGATCCAAAAGGTTCTCAAGGAACACCCTCAGAAGGGAGTGCGAGCAGGTAGCCAGGGGGATCAATTCCTGGTGTCTAGTCCCGAGGACCTGGCAGCAGGAAGTCTATTGACCTCATGCAGTTAGTCAAGGTCAATGAATGCATCTTCACATGACATCTCCTATCCACTGCACCAACAACCTCTCATGCTTCTAATGCGCCACACCCCCATCACTCACCCAACAGCGCTCCCTGGTACACAGGATTCACAACTAACATCCAGATACTCCATCTTACCCTACACACCTACCAATGCTGTCAGCCTCACACCCATCTCTCACTGCCTCTACTTACCTCTGGCTATTCAATTAGGGCAGCTACATTACCCAAGCACAGTGCTGCACAAGCACTGACATTCTGCCTTCTTTCTTGCAGGACAAGGTGGCATGCAATAGAAGGGAGCACAGCAGAGCCAATGCCGGCATTTCCTGAGCCCTACGGAGGAGATGGCTCCCCGGATAATGGGGACAGCTGCGACAGAGCTGTAGCCAGTCCTGCGGCAAGAATGCATTTAACTTAAAGTAAACTGATATTAAAGGATCAAGTGAAGGCAGTTTGTGAATTGACGATTGACAGAAATGGACCAAGTTTTGTATCCCAGGAACCAACAGGACTTTCAACTTTTAAAACAAGGTGGGAATTGAAATGAAACAACACACAATTAAGTGACTTCATGAATATACTGATCAAGAGATAGCTGATGTAATCAGACAACACAAAGGTATGCATCTCTCCACATTTGAGTGACTTATCTCAACCATTGAACTCGTGTAGCTAGACTGTAAATAGCACTTACAAGTTAACGAGCTGTGAGTTCCAGTATGTCTGGGTGGACACTCACATACTTGGAAATGCTAATCCCAAAAAATGTTTCATTAGGACGAAACTCATTCACCAATCTGACGATGCTGATAACCCAGAATCTTTCCCATCGAAACACCTTCATATGTTAATGGACTATTCACAAACACAATATGTAGAATTTTTGCCAGATTTAAGATTTTACAATCAAAACTGGGAGGGGGGGTGGGTTTGTGTCAATCATTGTCATGTGTTCAGGACAAGAGCACCAACTTGCAAGGCAACCGTGGGCAGGATTGATCATCTGCACAGATGGGAACGTACTCCACTGAGTGATCGACAGGGTGAGTGCAGTTTGGAAATTAAGGGACAGCGTTTGTGAGTACTGTTTTAACTTGAAGGGAGCAAGGCACCCTTGCTTGTATTGATTTAACTTGAAGGGAGCAGGGTACTGATATTTGTAAGTTATTGGTGGTACAATAAACTTAAAAGAATGCTAAGCATACTGAGCCGCGAGCATTGACCATTTTCCCCACCCAGACGGGTTCAGGTTGGACTTTAGGGTGCAGAGTACAAGAGGGGAGGTGCGGGTTCACCTACCTACAGAGCCCATGGCATCCGGCATCACGGACAACATTGAGGATGATGGTATGTTCCTGCCTTATGCCCCTTCACATCTCCCAGTTCACCATCCTCCTGAGATTCAGCATGATGAGCAAGCTGCTGCTGTTGTCCATAACACCACTGGAGACGACACTACAGAAACCAAATCCGTGCTCAAAATATTTTTGAGCAAAGATCAAAATCATTTAGTTATGCATTTTGTTGACCTCTGCTCTTTGCCCTTAAGTCTTGGTACTAAAATTATACCTCTTTAACTAAAAATAAATTGAAAGGTACTTCCTATTTGTGGCACGAGCCTACACCTATATACAGCTGTTTCTGTTCTACCTCCAATTCCCACAGTGTTCGGAGGCAAATTTGTTAAAAATTACATAGTTGGTACTTTTACTTATCAACGATTTTTTGTGTAAATTAAAGGTGTAGAAAGAGATGTAACCCTGATACAAATAGAGCTATCTAAAAGTTCTGTAATACTTTGGGTTGCTTATAATAAATATATTTTTTTCTGGTGGCCCTATTATTAAGTATGTTACTCTGAACATAATTGCTGTCAGTGAGGTGAAAAACTGTAAGTTATTTCATCAGTGTACACTAGAGGTCTCTCCAGGCAAAGTGTCTGAACAAGATCAACTGATCAAGTTATCAGCCTCCATAAATATAACATTACAGAGCAGGAAAATTTGATGGAAGTAACTGGTGGGAAAATTAGAAATAAAAACATTGAGTAAAAGAAATAAGCAAAATCCAATTCACTTAGAGATATGGAATGTATTTCATGACAGAAACTTTAGCGAGGAGAGATTGTGGGTTAATTATCAACTTTGCTGCCGATGTGGTAAAAAAGGCCAATCGCCTGCCTGTTGTCAAAGCTACCTGATATTCATTTCAACTAAAGTCAATGGAAATAAAAACTGGGCAAATTCTCAATGGACAGGCGAGCCAGTTTACTGTCCAAGCGGTGATGGTGAAAATAATCTCCAAAATCCTGCTCCACCTCCTACAGTGGTTAGCACTGCAGCCTCACAGCTCCAGGGACCCGGGTTCGATTCTGGGTACTGCCTGTGCGGAGTTTGCAAGTTCTCCCTGTGTCTGCGTGGGTTTTCGCCGGGTGCTCCGGTTTCCTCCCACATCCAAAAGACTTGCAGGTGATAGGTAAATTGGCTGTTGTAAATTGCCCCTAGTGTAGGGAGGTGATAGGGAATATGGGATTACTGCAGGGTTAGTATAAATGGGTGGTTGTTGGTCGGCACAGACTCGGTGGGCCGAAGGGCCTGTTTCAGTGCTGTATCTCTAAATAAATAAAAAAAATACTGAGAGTTTCTGGTTATGCACAGTTCTGGAAAGAGCACTGTTCCCAAAAATCTTGTCCCATTGTTAGACACTGCAGAATCTTATGATGCATTAGACACCATATCTATTGCATCACGAACTTTTCTAATTCACTTTGTCTGAATTTTTTATTCAAACTGAGTTAAAAGTAATGCGAAACACAATTGTTTATTCAATGAGGTAATCAATTGTGCCATTCTGTTTAGCTAATCTGATAAATTGTGTTTCAAGAGATCAATTAGATTTAAAAAGATATAAGAACATAACATATGAAAGACGAAAATGCCATTTGGTCCATCAATCATGGTTGTCTGTTGACCATATGTTGTCTGCTTTGTCATGGACTTATCAATTTAATGTCCCGAGGAAAGCTCCTGCAAACCTTTTATGTTGCCTCAAAATGCAAATCGAGCTTATCAAACTTGTACCTCACATCATCCATCCAAGACCAATTGTTTTCCTTGACATGAAATTCTTTATCAATCCTGCGCCTGACCTGATATTCATCATTCAATATAGTACCAACTGCTTTAATGGAGACTCTGTTCCATATATCTAATAATGTGTGCATTAAAACCTACAAAAACTCCAGTTTACTTCTCTTTTGTTAATTTTATACTTGCATTCTTTAGTATTTTTCTTATTCATTCACAGGATGTGGGCATCACTTGCAAGGCCAGCATTTATTGCCCATCCCTGTAGTGTTCAATGGTTTAATTGATCAGTATTCAATTTCAGAATTTCGAGCATCCCATTCACTCACCTCACCAAACCTGCCCCACATTTGTCAGAGTGTGCGGATCCAGAATTGGACTATTCAGTCACCTAAGGACCCACAACCCTGGAGTGGAACAAAGTCATCTTCGTTCCCGAGAGACTGCCTAAGAAGAATTGACCTGTGTTTGATTCTATTAATCTGTTCACTGATCGATGTTCACTGTGCTTAATTGCTCAAGCCTGTGGGTAGAGCTTGAGAGTTAAGGAACTGAAACCATAGAGAAGGTTCCAGAATAAACAGACCTGGGTTCTGGTTGCAACAATTTGTAAGAAGTATTCAAAATCGTGAGGGTCTGAATAGAGTGGATAGGGAAAAACTGTTCCCACTCACGAAAGGATTGAGAACGAGAAGGCACAGATTTAAAGTGATTGACAAAAGAAGCAAAAGTGACATGAGGCAACACTTCTTCATGCAGTGAGTGGTTAGGATCTGGAATACACTGCTTGAGAGTGTTTTTTAAATTCATGCCTGGGATGTGGGCATCGCTGGCTAGGCCAGCTTTTATTGCCCATCCCTAATTGCTCTTGAGAAGGTGGTGGTGAGCTGCCTTCTTGAACTGCTGCAGTCCATGTGGGGAAGGTACATCTAAATCGCAAATAGATGTAAATGGGTATGATATAGTCGGGATTATGGAGACATGGCTGCAAGGTGACCAGGGATGGGAAATGAACATCCAGGGGTATTCAGTATTTAGGAAGGACAGACAAAAAGCAAAAGGCAGTGGAGTTGCATTGCTGGTTAAAGAGGAAATTAACGCAATAGTGAGGAAAGATATTAGCTCTGACGATGTAGAATCTGTATGGGTAGAGCTGAGAAACGTTAAGGGGCAAAAAACATTAGTGGGGGTTGTATATAGACCCCCAAACTGTAGCGGTGATGTTGGGAATGGCATTAAACAGGAAATTAGAGACGCATGTGATAAAGGAACATCTGTAATTATGGGTGACTTTAATCTGCATATCGATTGAGCAAATCAAATTAATCAAAATACCGTAGAAGAGTGTATGCGGGATGATTTTCTGTACCAATATGTTGAGGAACCAACTAGAGAACAGGCCATCCTATACTAGGTATTGTGTATTGAAAGAGGAATAATTGACAATCTAGTTGTGAGAGACCCCTTGGGGATGAGCGACCATAATCTTCATCAAGATGGAGAATGACATCGCTGATTCTGAGACTAGGGTCCTGAATCTTAGGAAAGGAAACTACGAAAGTATGAGGCGCGAGTTGGCTATGATGGATTGGGAAACGTTACTTCAAGGGACGACGGTGGATAGGCAATGGAAAACATTCAAAAAGCACATGGATGAACTGCAACAATTGTTTATTCCTGTCTGGCGCAAAAGTAAAATGGGAAAGGTAGCCAAACCATGGCTTACAAGGGAAATTAGAGATAGCATTAGATCCAAGGAAGAGCCAGATAAATTCGCCAGAAAAAACAATAGACCTGAGGATTGGGAGCAGTTTAGAATTCAGCAAAGGAGGACCAAGGGATTGATTAAGAAGGGAAAAATAGAGTGTGAGAGCAAGCTTGCGGGGAACAAAAAAACTAACTGTAAAAGTTTCCATAGATATGTGAAGAGAAAAAGATTGGAGAAGACAAATGTAGGTCCCTTACAGTCAGAAACAGGGGAATTTATTATGGGGAACAAAGAAATGTCTGACCAACTAAATGCATACTTTGGTTCTGTCTTCACAAAGGAGGACACAAATATCATACCAGAAATGTTGGGGAACACAGGGTTTAGTGAGAGAGAGGAACTGAAGGAAATCAGTATGAGCAGAGAAATGGTGTTGGGGAAATTGATGGGATTGAAGTCCGATAAATCCCCAGGGCCTGATGGTCTGCATCCCAGAGTACTTAAGGAAGTGGCCCTAGAAATAGTGGATGCATTGGGTGGTCATCTTCCAAGATTCTATAGACTCAGGAACATTTCCTACAGACTGGAGGGTAGCTAATGTAACCCCACTATTTAAAAAGGGAGGTAGAGAGAAAGCAGGGAATCATAGACCAGTCAGCCTGACGTCAGTAGTGGGAAAAATTCTAGAGTCCATTATCAAAGATTTTATAGCAAAGCACTTGGAGAACAGTGATACAATCGGACAGAGTCAGCATGGATTTACGAAAGGGAAATTATGCTTGACAAATCTACTAGAATTCTTCGAGGATGTAACTAGTAGAGTTGATGAGGGGGAGCCAGTGGATGTGGTTTATTTGGACTTTCAGAAGGCTTTCGACAAAGTCCCACATAAGAGATTAGTGTGTAAAATTAAAGCGCATGGGATTGGGGGTAGTGTGTTGCGATGGATAGAAAATTGGTTGGCAGACAGGAAACAAAGAGTAGGGATAAATGGGTCTTTTTCCGAATGGCAGGCAGTGACTAGTGGGGTACCGCAGGGATCGGTGCTCGGATCCCAGCTATTCACAATATACATTAATGATTTAGATGAAGGAACTAAATGTAATATCTCCAAATTTGCAGATGACACAAAACTGTGTGGGAGGGTGAGTTGTGAGGAGGATGCAGAGAGGCTTCAGGGTGATTTGGACAAGTTGAGTGAGTGGGCAAATGCATGCAGATGCTGTATAATGTGGATAAATGTGAGGTTATCCACTTTGGTAGCAAAAATAGGAAGGCAGATTATTATCTGAATGGCTAGAAACTGAGAGAGGGAAAATATGCAATGAGACCTGGGTGTTCTCGTACACCAGTCACTGAAAGTAAGCATGCACGTCCAACAGGCAAATGGTAATCGATGCAAATGGCATGTTGGCTTTCATAGCGAGAGGATTCGAGTACAGGAGCAGGGATGTCTTGCTGCAATTATACAGGGCCTTGGTGAGGCCACACCTGGAATATTGTGTGCAGTTTTGGTCTCCTTATCTGAGGAAGGATGGCCTTGCTATAGAGGGAGTGTTGGGGAATGAGCCGGGGTGTTGGGGAATGAGCCGGGCCAGGTGGTTGACGTTTCAGTAGGGGACTACTTTGGGAATAGTGATCACAATTCCGTAAGTTTTAGAATACTCATGGACAAAGACGAGAGTGGTCCGAAAGGAAGAGTGCTAAATTGGGGGAAGGCCAACTATACCAAAATTCGGCAGGAGCTGGGGAATGTAGATTGGGAGCAGCTGTTTGAAGGTAAATCCACATTTGATATGTGGGAGGCTTTTAAAGAGAGGTTGATTAGCGTGCAGGAGAGACATATTCCTGTGAAAATGAGGGGTAGAAATGGCAAGATTAGGGAACCATAGATGACAGGTGAAATTGTGAGACTAGCTAAGAGGAAAAAGGAAGCATACATAAGGTCTAGGCGACTGAAGAAAGACGAAGCTTTGAAAGAATATCGGGATTGTAGGCGCAATCTGAAACGAGGAATTAAGAGGGCTAAAAGGGGTCATGAAATATCTTTAGCAAACAGGGTTAAGGAAAATCCCAAAGCCTTTTATTCATATATAAGGAGCAAGAGGGTAACTAGAGAAAGGATTGGCCCACTCAAGGACAAAGGAGGAAAGTTATGCGTGGAGTCAGAGAAAATGGGTGAGATTCTAAACGAGTACTTTGCATCGGTATTCACCGAGGAGAGGGACATGACGGATGTTGAGGTTAGGGACAGATGTTTGATTACTCTAGGTCAAGTCGGCATAAGGAGGGAGGAAGTGTTGGGTATTCTAAAAGGCATTCAGGTGGACAAGTCCCCAGGTCCGGATGGGATCTATCCCAGGTTACTGTGGGAAGCGAGAGAGGAAATAGCTGGGCCTTAACAGATATCTTTGCAACATCCTTAAACACGGGTGAGGTCCCGGAAGACTGGAGAATTGCTAATGTTGTCCCCTTGTTTAAGAAGGGTAGCAGGGATAATCCAGGTAATTATAGACCGGTGAGCCTGACGTCAGTGGTAGGGAAGCTGCTGGAGAAGATACTGAGGGATAGGATCTATTCCCATTTGGAAGAAAATGGGCTTATCAGTGATAGGCAACATGGTTTTGTGCAGGGAAGGTCATGTCTTACCAACTTAATAGAATTCTTTGAGGAAGTGACAAGTTGATTGATGAGGGAAGGGCTGTAGATGTTGTATACATGGACTTCAGTAAGGCGTTTGATAAGGTTCCCCATGGTAGGCTGATGGAGAAAGTGAAGGCGCATGGGGTCCAAGGTATACTAGCTAGATGGATAAAGAACTGGCTGGGCAACAGGAGACAGAGAGTAGCAGTGGAAGGGAGTTTCTCAAAATGGAGACGTGTGACCAGTGGTGTTCCACAGGGATCCGTGCTGGGACCACTGTTGTTTGTGATATACATAAATGATTTGGAGGAAAGTATAGGTGGTCTGATTAGCAAGTTTGCAGACAACACTAAGATTGGTGGAGTAGCAGATAGTGAAGGGGACTGTCAGAGAATACAGCAGAATATAGATAGACTGGAGAGTTGGGCAGAGAAATGGCAGATGGAGTTCAATCAGGGCAAATGCGAGGTGATGCATTTTGGAAGATCCAATTCAAGAGTGAACTATACAGTAAATGGAAAAGTCCTGGGGAAAATTGATGTACAGAGAGATTTTGGTGTTCAGGTCCATTGTTCCCTGAAGGTGGCAACGCAGGTCAATAGAGTGGTCAAGAAGGCATACGGCATGCTTTCCTTCATCGGACGGGGTATTGAGTACAAGAGTTGGCAGGTCATGTTACAGTTGTATAGGACTTTGGTTCGGCCACATTTGGAATACTGCGTGCAGTTCTGGTCGCCACATTACCAAAAGGATGTGGATGCTTTGGAGAGGGTGCAGAGGAGGTTCACCAGGATGTTGCCTGGTATGGAGGGCGCTAGCTATGAAGAGAGGTTGAGTAGATTAGGATTATTTTCATTAGAAAGACGGAGGTTGAGGGGGGACTTGATTGAGGTGTACAAAATCATGAGAGGTATAGACAGGATGGATAGCAAGAAGCTTTTTCCCAGAGTGGGGGATTCAATTACAAGGGGACACGAGTTCAACGTGAAAGGGGAAAAGTTTAGGGGGGATATGCGTGGAAAGTTCTTTACGCAGAGGGTGGTGGGTGCCTGGAACGCATTGCCAGTGGAGGTGGTAGACGCGGGCACGATAGCGTCTTTTACGATGTATCTAGACAGATACATGATTGGGCAGGAAGTAAAGAGATACAGACCATTAGAAAATAGGCGACAGGTTTAGATAGAGGATTTGGATCGGCGTAGGCTTGGAGGGCCGAAGGACCTGTTCCTGTGCTGTAATTTTCTTTGTTCTTTGAGTGCAGCGAAGGTTTACCAGACTGATTCCTGGGATGGTGGGACTGATGTATGAGGAGACATTGAGTCGGTTAGGCTTATATTCACTGTTCAGAAGAGTGAGGGGGGATCTCATAGAAAACTATAAAATTCTAACAGGATTTGACAGTGCAGATGCAGGAAGGATGTTCCTGATGGTGGGGGAGTCCAGACCAAGGGTCATAGTCTAAGGATACAGGTTAAACCTTTCAGGACTGAGATGAGGAGAAATTTCTTCACCCAGAGAGTGGTGAACCTATGGAATTCGCTACCACAGAAATCAGTTGAGGCCGAAACATTGTATGTTTTCAAGATGGAGTTAGATATAGCTCTTGGGTTTAAAGGGATCAAAGGATATGGGGGGAAAGCGGGAACAGGTTACTGAATTGGATGATCAGCCATGATCATAATGAATGGCGGAGCAGGCTGTAGGGCCGAATGGCCTACTCCTGCTCCTATATTCTATGTTTCTATGTTTACAGTACTGTTAGGAAGGGAGTTCCAGGATTTTGACTCAGCAACAGTGAACAAACGGCAATATAGTTCCAAGTCAGTGTGCTGGAGGCAGGTTCAATTGAGGCCTTCAAAAAGGGAATTAGACTGTTATCTGAAAAGGAAAAATGTGCAGGTTACAGGGAGAAGGCAAGGGAATGGCATTAGGTGACTTGCTCATTTGGAGAGCTGGTGCAGACACGATGCGCCAAATGGCCTCGTTCTGTGCTGTGACAATCTGATTTTGTGAAACCTGTTGTTGACGTAGGACTAATGTCATCTCTGCATTGCTCTGAGATAAACCAAATATATAAAATATCTAGCAAACCGGGCAAATACATAACAATCCCTATACAAACTGAGTGCCTTTCTAGGCCATTTCAGATGTCAGTTAAGAGTCAACAACATTGACATGGGAATGGAGTCACAAGTAGGCCAGTTTGAGTAAAGGCAGTAGATTTCCTTCTCTAAAGTACATTAGTGAACCGGGTGGATTTTTACAACAACTGGTAGTTTCATGGTTACATAAGGTCTAGGAGGCTGAAGAAAGACGAAGCTTTGAAAGAATATCGGGAATGTAGGCGCAATCTGAAACGAGGAATTAAGAGGGCTAAAAGGGGTCATGAAATATCTTTAGCAAACAGGGTTAAGGAAAATCCCAAAGCCTTTTATTCATATATAAGGAGCAAGAGGGTAACTAGAGAAAGGATTGGCCCACTCAAGGACAAAGGAGGAAAGTTATGCGTGGAGTCAGAGAAAATGGGTGAGATTCTAAACAAGTACTTTGCATCGGTATTCACCGAGGCGAGGGACATGACAGATGTTGAGGTTAGGGACAGATGTTTGATTACTCCAGGTCAAGTCGGCATAAGGAGGGAGGAAGTGTTGGGTATTCTAAAAGGCATTCAGGTGGACAAGTCCCCAGGTCCAGATGGGATCTATCCCAGGTTACTGTGGGAAGCGAGAGAGGAAATAGCTGGGGCCTTAACAGATATCTTTGCAGCATCCTTAAACACGGGTGAGGTCCCGGAGGACTGGAGAATTGCTAATGTTGTCCCCTTGTTTAAGAAGGGTAGCAGGGAAAATCCAGGTAATTATAGACCGGTGAGCCTGACGTCAGTGGTAGGGAAGCTGCTGGAGAAGATACTGAGGGATAGGATCTATTCCCATTTGGAAGAAAATGGGCTTATCAGTGTTAGGCAACATGGTTTTGTGCAGGGAAGGTCATGTCTTACCAACTTAATAGAATTCTTTGAGGAAGTGACAAAGTTGATTGATGAGGGAAGGGCTGTAGATGTCATATACATGGACTTCAGTAAGGCGTTTGATAAGGTTCCCCATGGTAGGCTGATGGAGAAAGTGAAGTCGCATGGGGTCCAGGGTGTACTAGCTAGATGGATAAAGAACTGGCTGGGCAACAGGAGACAGAGAGTAGCAGTGGAAGGGAGTTTCTCAAAATGGAGATGTGTGACCAGTGGTGTTCCACAGGGATCCGTGCTGGGACCACTGTTGTTTGTGATATACATAAATGATTTGGAGGAAAGTATAGGTGGTCTGATTAGCAAGTTTGCAGACGACACTAAGATTGGTGGAGTAGCAGATAGTGAAGGGGACTGTCAGAGGATACAGCAGAATATAAATAGATTGGAGAGTTGGGCAGAGAAATGGCAGATGAAGTTCAATCAGGGCAAATGCGAGCTGATGCATTTTGGAAGATCCAATTCAAGAGTGAACTATACAGTAAATGGAAAAGTCCTGGGGAAAATTGATGTACAGAGAGATTTGGGTGTTCAGGTCCATTGTTCCCTGAAGGTGGCAACGCAGGTCAATAGAGTGGTCAAGAAGGCATACGGCATGCTTTCCTTCATCGGACGGGGCATTGAGTACAAGGGTTGGCAGGTCATGTTACAGTTGTATAAGACTTTGGTTCGGCCACATTTGGAATACTGCGTGCAGTTCTGGTCGCCATATTACCAAAAGGATGTAGATGCTTTGGAGAGGGTGCAGAGGAGGTTCACCAGGATGTTGCCTGGTATGGAGGGCGCTAGCTATGAAGAGAGGTTGAGCAGATTAGGATTATTTTCATTAGAAAGACGGAGGTTGAGGGGGGACCTGATTGAGGTGTACAAAATCATGAGAGGTATAGACAGGGAGGATAGCAAGAAGCTTTTTCCCAGAGTGGGGGATTCAATTACTCGGGGTCACGAGTTCAAAGTGAACGGGGAAAAGTTTAGGGGGGATATGCGTGGAAAGTTCTTTACGCAGAGGGTGGTGGGTGCCTGGAACGCGTTGCCAGTGGAGGTGGTAGACGCGGGCAAGATAGCGTCTTTTAAGATGTATCTAGACAGATACATGAATGGGCAGGAAGAAAAGAGATACAGACCCTTAGAAAATAGGCAACATGTTTAGATAGAGGATCTGGATCGGCGCAGGCTTGGAGGGCCGAAGGGCCTGTTCCTGTGCTGTAATTTTCTTTGTTCTTTGAGACTAGCTTTTTAATTCCAATTTTTTTTTTTAATTAACTGAATTTAAATTCCCCAGTTGTGATGGTGGGAGTTGAACTCATGGATCTGGATCATTCGTCCAGGCTTCTAGATTATTGGTCAAATAACATAACTGCTATGCTATTGTATCCCTCAATCCATATTCATTTTTACTGAAAAATCTACATAAAAAGCCAAGCACGAAAAGGCAAAATCCTACCAAGATTGAAAGGAGTAGAAGAGATGAGAGCATTATGAATTAGTAGTTGGGCAGCACCAAGCCTGGCTTTTCACAGCTTTAAGGGTATACTTATATAGCTACCCATCTGGGATCTGTAGCTGCAGTTTAGCTTCCAGTCGGACAGATCTGTGCTGCTTCGGAGAGAGCTCTGTGCATGCCTGGGTACACACAGATAGCAGAGCTTTCTCCCAACAGAGAGCAGCACTGGGAAGCTTGACACCACACTGGATTTACAGTGTCAAACTAAAGTAGTGTGAGAATCTGGGAATGTCACTCTACAGGGAGCTTGGGCTCTGACTCCATGTGTATATTGTAAATATAAAAACACCCTTGCATTGTAAGAGGAATTCTATAGTTTGAAGATCTAAGATGAATGAGTTGGAAGTATATCAATTAATCCAGTCAATTCTGCATTACATTGTTTTAGTCTGTGCTAATTCAAAACTGTTGTGATTTACAATATTTCCAGATGCCCAGAATGGAGATTAAAATCTGTCAATCTGTTATGGCATTTAATGTATTTGCTTTTGAAATAACTCAGGAACATAGGGTGACAGGGGCCCCAATAAATATGGAGAGGTAGGAAGGGTATGGGGGAGGACAAAAACAGACAAAGAACCAGACAAGGTGGGACCTCATTAATACTTTTCTCTTTCGTTTTCTGCTCAGCAGCCGGCTAAACTGGGGACAATTATCCAGCAATCGTGAAGGTCTGGGGGAGAAGGACAGCACTCAGGGCTTGCTGGGGGCTGCGGGAGTCCAGGTTGGTTGCGATTAGAGTTTGGAAAGCCAGCCATTGGGACTTGGAGGGTGGCTTCAGGTCGGCAATCAAGGCAGGGGTGGGAGAGAGAGGCTGCAATCAGCAGAGGGGAGGCCCGAAGGCTTCTTTGAAGGGCCGAGGTGAGGGTTGGGGGGGTGGTGGGGGAACTCCTGCTTTTCCTGACCTACAAGATGTGCTGGAAAAGGCACTTAACTTGTGGAGTCACCAGCTCCCACCTCCTTTTCACTGCCAGGTTTCCTAACCCCTGGCAAACCTACACAGCAGCTGCAAAATTTAACTCAGGCTCCCAATTACCCTGTGGGAGCTTGATTTAAATATGTTAATGAAGTGTCCTGCCTCTCCAGGATGGGACACTTGGACACCTCAAAACCCATCACCATAAAAATGACAACAGATGCATATGCGGTGGGCTGGGGTCGCATTCCCCATTTTCTCAACGTTAACCTGCTGGGCCCCCTCAACCCTCTCATGCCTGTCATGGCAGTGGTTAGTATTGAGGTCAGAAAATATAATTTATTTTACTCATACGTTTATTTATAATCATTTAATATTTCAGCAAACCACTGTATATGGCTTGCTTGCTTTCCTCCAAGAGATCCTGGGTCCTTGTGCCCGAATACTCAGTCATCTATTCCAGCTTAACTTGTCATGGTGCTCCTCGACTGCCATTCGCATCCCTTGTCCAACAGAAATTTCTGCTACCTCCTTCAAACTTTCACAACTCACTTTTTTATATTTCAGAAAAGGCAGTTTCTCCTGACTTAAGCAGTTCGCTTGCAGACTTAACCTCAAATTCTGCTATTTCAGCAAAATGCTGGCACAGTGGCGCAGTGGTTAGCACCGCAGCCTCACAGCTCCAGGGACCTGGGTTCAATTCTGGGTACTGCCTGTGCAGAGTTTGCAAGTTCTCCCTGTGACCGCGTGGGTTTTCGCTGGGTGCTCTGGTTTCCTCCCACCACCAAAGACTTGCAGGTGATAGGTAAATTGGCCATTATAAATTGCCCCTAGTGTAGGTAGGTGGTAGGGAATATGGGAATACTGCAGGGTTAGTATAAATGGGTGGTTCTTGGTCGGCACAGACTCGGTGGGCCGAAGGGCCTGTTTCAGTGCTGTATCACTAAATAAAAACAGCTGCTTGTTACTTCCCAATTCCATTATATCGAATAGCAGCAGCGTGTGGTCAAAATATTCTTCCCCTTTCCATCCTATGCTTTATTTCCAAAGGTTGCCTTTTTGCAGTGACGCACTATTTTGCATGTTAACAACAGTAGTTACTTATACACAAATCCCATGCAAATTCAGTAACTGCAACAAGATATCAGTTAATAGTCAATATCCACTAAGACTGAAATAAAAGCAAAATACTGCGGATGCTGGAAATCTGAAATAAAAACAAGAAATGCTGGAAATACTGAGCAGGTCTGGCAGCATCTGTGGAGAGAGAAGCAGAGTTAACGTTTCAGGTCAGTGACCCTTCTTCGGAACTGGCAAATATTAGAAATGTCAAAGGTTATAAGCAAGTAAAGCGGGGGTGGGGCAAGAGATAACAAAGGAGAAGGTGTAGATTCGACAAGGCCACAGAATAGCTGACCAAAAGGTCATGGAGCAAAGGCAAACAATATGTTAATGGTGTGTTGAAAGACAAAGCATCAGTACAGATAGAGTGTTAATGGAATGAAGACTGAACAGCAGCAAGTACAAACATGAAAAAAAAAGTGGGAAAGCAAACTGAACAAACTAAAATGAAATGAAATAAACATACAAAAAAAATGTAAAACATTTAAAAAAGAAAAAATAACTAAAAATAAAAGTTAAATGGGGGGCCCGTCATGCTCTGAAATTATTGAACTCAATGGTCAGTCCGGCAGGCTGTAGTGTGCCTAATCGGTAAATGAGATGCTGTTCCTCGAGCTTGCGTTAATGTTCACTGGAACACTGCAGCAAGCCCAGGATAGAGATGTGAGCATGAGAGCAGGGGGGAGTGTTGAAATGGCAAGCAACCGGAACCTCAGGGTCCTGCTTGCGGACTGAGCGGAGGTGTTCTGCAAAGCGGTCACCCAGTCTGCGTTTGGTCTCCCCAATGTAGAGCAGACCACATTGTGAGCAGCGAATACAGTATACTACATTGAAAGAAGTACAAGTAAATCACTGCTTCACCTGAAAGGAGTGTTTGGGGCCTGGGATAGTGAGGAGAGAGGAGGTAAATGGGCAGGTATTACACCTCCTGCGATTGCAGGGGAAGGTGCCATGGGAACGGGACAAGGTGGTGGGGGTAATGGAGCAGTGGACCAGGCAGAGGCTCAACGCCAACTCACAGACACTTTTTCCTACCTCCCTCTGGACCATGACCCCACCACTGATCATCAAGTTCTGTCCACAGGACTGTCACTGACCTCATCTCCTCTGGAGATCTTCCCTCTACAGCTTCCAACCTCATAGTCTCGCAACCCCGGACAGCCCACTTCTACCTCCTTCCCAAAATCCACAAACGGGATTGTCCCGGCAGACACATTGTGTCAGCCTGCTCCTGCCCCACTGAACTTATTTCTTACCATCTTGACTCTATCTTTTCTCCGCTGGTCCAGTCTCTTCCCACCTACATCCATGACTCTTCTGATGCCCTACGTCATTTTGACAATTTCCAGTTTCCTGGCCCCAACTGCCTCCTCTTCACTATGGACGTCCAATCTCTCTACACCTCCATCCCCCACCAGGACGGTTTGAGGGCTCTCTGCTTCTTCCTTGAACAGAGGCCCAACCAGTCCCCATCCACCACCACCCTCCTCCACCTGGCTGAACTTGTTCTCGCATTGAACAACTTCTCCTTCAACTCCACTCACTTCCTTCAAGTAAAAGGTGTTGCAATGGGTACCCACATGGGTCCTAGTTATGCCTGTCTTTTTGTGGAATATGTTGAACATTCCTTGTTCCAGTCCTACTTAGTCCCCCTCAGTCCCCCTCCCCCAACTCTTTTTCCAGTACATTGATGACTGTATCGGTGCCATTTCCTGCTCCTGCCCCAAACTGGAAAACTTTATCAACTTTGCTTCCAATTTCCACCTTTCTCTCACCTTTACATGGTCCATCTCTGACACTTCCCTTCCCCTCCTCAATTTCTCTGTCTCCATCTCTGGGGATAGGTTGTCTGCTAATATCCATTATAAGCCCACCGACTCCCACAGCTACCTCGACTATACTTCTTCACACCCTGCCTCCTGTAAGGACTCTATTCCATTCTCCCAGTTTCTCTGTCTCCGACGCATCTGCTCTGATGATGCTACCTTCCCTGACAGCGCTTCTGATATGTCTTCCTTTTTCGTCAACCGAGGATTCCCCCCCACTGTTGTTGACAGGGTCCTCAACCGTGTCCGGCCCATTTCCCGCACCTCTACCCTCACCCCTTTCCCTCCCTCCCAGAACCGTGACAGGGTTCCCCTTGTCCTCACTTTCCACCCCATCAGCCTCCATATCCAAAGGATCATCCTCCACCATTTCTGCCACCTCCAGCGTGATGCCACTACCAAACGCATCTTCCCCTCCCTTCCCCTTTCAGCATTCCGAATGGATCTTTCCCTCCGTGACACCTTGGTCCACTCCTCCATTACCCCCACCACCTCATCCCCTTCCCATGGCACCTTCCCTTGCAATTGCAGGAGGTGTAATACCTGCCCATTTACCTCCTTTCTCCTCACTATCCCAGGCCCCAAACACTCCTTTCAGGATAAGCAACGATTTACTTGTACTTCTTTCAATGTAGTATACTGTATTCGCTGCTCACAATGTGGTCTGCTCTATATTGCGGAGCCAAACGCAGACTGGGTGACCGCTTTGCGGAACACCTCCGCTCAGTCCGCAAGCGGGACCCTGAGGTTCCGGTTGCTTGCCATTTCAACACTCCCCCCTGCTCTCATGCTCACATCTCTATCCTGTGCTTGCTGCAGTGTTCCAGTGAATATCAACGCAAGCTCGAGGAACAGCATCTCATTTACCGATTAGGCACACTGCAGACTGCCGGACTGAACATTGACTTCAATAATTTCAGAGCATGACGGCCCCCCATTTAACTTTTATTTTTAGTTATTCTTTCTTTTTTACATTTTTTTTGTATGTTTATTTCATTTCATCTTAGTTTGTTCAGTTTGCTTACCCACTTTTTTTTCATATTTGTACTTGCTGCTGTTCAATCTACAGTCCGTTAACACCCTATCTGTACTAATGCTTTGTCTTTCAACACACCATTAACATATTATTTGCCTTTGCTCCATGACCTTTTGGTCAGCTATTCTGTGGCCTTGTCGAATCTACACCTTCTCCTTTGTTATCTCTTGCTTATAACCTTTGACATTTCTAATATTTGCCAGTTCCGAAGAAGGGTCACTGACTCGAAATGTTAACTCTGCTTCTCTCTCCACAGATGCTGCCAGACCTGCTCAGTATTTCCAGCATTTCTTGTTTTTATTCCACTAATACTGCCCATATATGCGGATGCCCAGATAATGAATGATTGGCTCCTCTGGAATTCAGATAACCTGCTGTTGACTTGGATTATGACCACTCTGTATCCCAACAGCCCAACCGAATGACAATATAATGAAACCCACGCCATCATCAAAAACATTGTTTGATTCTTCAAACAGAGCTCCGAGTGCCTGACAGATCTGGAGTCATCTTGCAGTCCACTCCAGCAATAGCTCACCATATTGTGACATGTTGCATTCTCTTCAACCTTACATCATGAGCACCTAGAATTGCTGCAGCAGAGGTCAAATGAGGAGTTGCCAGAGAAGATAGAAAAGGCCGAAGTAGTTGACGAGGCAACATCGCAGCACCCTTTGAGAGCTGCCCAAGGCATTCAGCAGCCCTTCTGTCCGGAATTTCCCACAGAATCACAGAATAATACAGTGCAGAAGAGGCCCTTCAGCCCATCCAGTCTGCACCGATGCATTAAAGACACCTGACCTGTCTACCTAATCCCATTTGCCAGCACTTGGCCCGTAGCCTTGAATGTTATGATGTGCCAAGTGCTCATCCAGGTACTTTTTAAAGGATGTGAGGCAACCTGCCTCTACCACCCTCCCAGGCAGTGCATTCCAGACCGTCACCACCCTCTCGGTAAAAAAGTTCTTCCTCAAATCCCCCTTAAACGTCCTGCCCCTCACCTTAAACTTGTGTCCCCTCGTAAATGACCCTTTAACCAAGGGGAACAGCTGCTCCCTATCCACCCTGTCCATGCCCCTCATAATCTTGTACACCTCGATCAAGTCAACCTCAGTCTTCCCTGCTCCAGCGAAAATAACCCAAGCCTATCCAACCTCTTGTCATAGCTTAAATGTTCCAACCCAGGCAATATCCTGGTGAATCGCCTCTGCACCCCCTCCAGTGCAATCACATCCTTCCTATAATGTGGCGACCAGAATTGCACACAGTACTCCAGCTGTGGCCTTACCAAAGTTCTGTACAACTCCAACATGACCTCCCTGCTTTTGTAATCTATGCCTCGATTGATAAAGGCAAGTGTCCCATATGCTTTTTTCACCACCTTATTAACCTGCCCTTCTGCCTTCAGAGATCTATGGACAAACACGCCAAGGTCCCTTTGTTCCTTGGAACTTCCCAGTGTCAGGCCATTCATTGAATAATTCCATGTCACATTACTCCTTCCAAAGTGTATCACCTCACACTTTTCAGCATTAAATTCCATCTGCCACTTTTCTACCCATTTGACCATCCCATCTATTCCTGTAACCCAAGACACTCAACCTCACTGTTAACCACTCAGCCAATCTTTGTGTCATCCACGAACTTACTGATCCTACTCCTCCACATAGTCATCTATGTTGTTTATATAAATGACAAACAATAGGGGACCCAGCACAGATCCTGTGGTACGCCACTGGACACTGGCTTCCAGTCACTAAAACAGCCGTCTGTCATCACTCTCTGTCTCCTGCAGCTAAGCCAATTTTGAATCCACCTTATCAAGTTACCCTGTATCCCATGTGCATTTGCTTTCTTGATAAGTCTCCCATGTGGGACCTTGTCAAAGGCTTTGCTGAAATCCATGTAAACTACATCAACTGCACTACCCTCATCTACACACCTGGTCACATGCTCAAAAAATTCAATCCAATTTGTTAGGCATGACCTCCCTCTGACAAAGCCATGCTGACTATTCCTAATCAAATTTTGCCTCTCCAAGTGGAGATAGATTCTCTCCTTCAGAATTTTCTCCAATAGTTTTCCTACCACTGACGTGAGACTCACTGGTCTCTAGTTCCCTGGCTTATCTCTACAATCTTTCTTAAATAGTGGGACCACATTCGCTGTTCTCCAGTCCTCTGGCACCTCCCCCGTGGCCAGAGAGGAATTAAAAATTTGGGTCAGAGCCCCTGCAATCTCCACCCTCGCCTCCCACAGCATCCTGGGACACAAATCGTCCAGACCTGGAGATTTGTCCAATTTTAAGCCTTCCAAAACCTCCAATACCTTGTCACTCCCTATGAAAATTTGGTCAAGAACCTCACAGTTTCTCTCTGAGTTCCATATCTACATCCTCATTCTCTTGGGTGAAGACAGATGTGAAGTATTCGTTCAACACCCTACCAATGTCCTCTGGCTCCACCCACGGATTTCCCCTTTGGTCCCTAATGGGTCCTACTCTTTCCCTGGTTATCCTCTTCCCATTGATATACTTATAGAATATCTTGGGCTTTTCCCTACTTTTACCAGACAGAGCTTTCTCATATCCCGTCTTTGTTCTCCTAATTGCTTTCTTAAGCTCCATCCTACACTTTCTGTACTCCACTAATGCTTCCATTGATTTGCTGTCCTTGTATTTGCTAAAAGCCTCTCTTCCTTCTCATTGTACCCTGAATTTTTTTTTTATTCATTCATGGGATGTGGGCGTCACTGGCCAGGCCAGCATTTATTGCCCATCCCTAATTGCCCTTGTGAAGGTGGTGGTGAGCTGCCTTCCTGAACCGGTGCAGTCCATTTGGGGTACGTTCACCCACAGTGGTGTTAGGAAGGGAGTTGCAGGATTTTGACCCAGCGATAGTGAAGGAACGGCGATATAGTTTCAAGTCAGGATGGTGTGTGACTTGGAGGGGAACTTGCAGGTGGTGGTGTTCCCATGTATTTGCTGCCCTTGTCCTTCTAGTTGGTAGAGGTCGCGGGTTTGGAAGGTGCTGTCTAAGGAGCCTTGGTGCATTGCTGCAGTGCATCTTGTAGATGGTACACACTGCTGCCACTGTGCGTCGGTGGTGGGGGGAGTGAATGTTTGTAGATGGGGTGCCAATCAAGCGGGCTGCTTTGTCCTGGATGGTGTCGAGCTTCTTGAGTGTTGTTGGAGCTGCACCCATCCAGGCAAGTGGAGACTATTCCATCACACTCCTGACTTGTGCCTTGTAGATGGTGGACAGGCTTTGGGGGGTCAGGAGGTGAGTTACTCACCTCAGGATTCCTAGCCGCTGACCTGCTCTTGTAGCCACAGTATTTATATGGCTACTCCAGTTCAGTTTCTGGTCAATGGTAGCCCCTAGGATGTTGATAGTGGGGGATTCAGCGATGGTAATGCCATTGAATATCAAGGGGAGATGGTTAGATTCTCTCTTGTTGGAGATGGTCATTGCCTGGCACTTGTGTGGCACGAATGTTACTTGCCACTTCTCAGCCCAAGCCTGGATATTGTCCAGGTCTTCCTGCATTTCTACACGGACTGCTTCAGTATCTGAGGAGTCACGAATGGTGCTGAACATTGTGCAATCATCAGCGAACATCCCCACTTCTGACCTTATGATTGAAAGAAGGTCATTGATGAAGCAGCTGAAGATGGTTGGGCCTGGGACACTACCCTGAGGAACTCCTGCAGTGATGTCCTGGAGCTTAGATGATTGACCTCCAACAACCACCAACGACCAGAATGTTTCTGGTCCTCCATGGTTCTCTGGGCTTGTTGCTCCAACCTGTTACCTTAGAGGGAACATGTTGGGCTTGTACCTCCCCATTTCCTTTTTGTATGCCCCACTGCTCTTCTGTAGATTTCTTGACAAGTAACTCTTTCCAGTCTACCTTGGCCAGATCCTGCCTTATTTTACTAAAATTCCCTCTCCCCCAATCCAAAACCTTTTTTTTTCAACTTGTCTATTTCTTTCTCCATAACAAACTTAAATTGTACCATGTTGTGGTCGCTATCACCAAAATGCTCCCCCACCAACCACCATTCCGGCTTCATTCCCCAGAATTAGGTCCAGCACTGCACCCTCCCTTGTTGGATCCTCTACATATTGAGTTAAAAAGTTCTCCTGTATACATTTTAAGAACTCCACTCCATCTAAGCCCTTAACACGATGACTATCCCAATTAATGTTGGGAAAGTTGAAATCACCTAATATAATTACCCTAGAATTATTTTTACACACCTCTGCAAATTGCGCACATATTTGCTGCTCAATTTCTCGCTGACTATCTGGGGGTCTATAATAAACACCGAGCAATGTGGCGGTCCCTTTTTTATTCCTAAACTCCAGCCATAAAGCTTCATTTGATGCCCCCTCCAAGATATCATTTCTCCTTACTGCTGTAACTGACTCCTTAACTAATCTTGCAATGCCCCCTCCTCTTTTACCCCCTCCTCTGTCTCGCCTGAAGATTCTATATCCTGGGATGTTGAGCTGCCAGTCCTGCCCCTCCCACAACCATGTCTCCGTGATGGCTACTAAATCACAATTCCACGTGTCAATCATTGCCCTTAACTCAGCCATTTTACCTGCAATACTCCTGGCATTAAAGTAGAGGCCTTCCATCCTGGTCTTACTCCCTTGAAACTTACTTCCGCTGTATTCCCTCTGACTTGTTTGCTTTCCTGTGTTTAGCTGTGTCCCTATTCTGCTAGGAGTCTGCGTCCCCTCCCCCTGCCAAATTAGTTTAAACTCCTCCCAACAGCACTAGCAAACCCGCCAGCAAGGATGTTAGTCCCCCTCTGGTACAGATGTAGACCGTCCCGCTTGTACAGGTCCCACCTTCCCCAGAAACGGTCCCAGTGGTCCAGAAATCTAAAACCCTCCCTCCTGCGCCAACTCTTAAGCCAATTCATCTGTGCTATTCTCCTATTTCTATACTCGCTAGCAAGTGCCACTGGGAGTAATCCAGAGATTACAACCCGAGAGGTCCTGCTTTTTAGTCTACTGCCTAACTCCCTGAATTCTTGATGCAAGACCTTATCCCTCTTTCTACCTATGTCATTGGTACCAACATGTACCATGACCTCTGCCTTATCACCCTCCCCCTTCAGGATGCCCTGCAGCCATTCAGTGACATCCTGGACCCTGGCACCAGGGAGGCAACATACCATCCTGGAGTCACATTGACGGCCACAGTATCGCCTATCTGTTCCCCTGACTGTAGAATCCCCTATTACTATTGCTCTTCCTCTCTTTCCCTCTTCCTGTGCAGACAGGCTGCTTGTGGTGACAGAAGCTTGGCTCTGTCCGCACTCCCTGGAGGAACCAGCCTCATCAGCCTCCAAAATGGAATACTGATTTGCAAGCAGGACCCCAGGGGACTCCTGAACTACCTGCCTGATTCTCTTGGACTGCCTGGTGGTCACCCATTCCCTTCCTTCCTCAAGTCCCTTCAGCTGCGGTATGACCACCTCTCTATACGTGCTATCCACGATGCTCTCAGACTCGCAGATGCTCCACAGTGTTTCCATCGCCATTCCTGCTCTGAAACCCGAGCTTCCAGAAGCTGCAGCTGGACACACTTCCTGCACAAATGCTGGTCCCAGGGACTGGAAATGTTCCCGGATTCCCACATGCAGCAAGAGGAGCAAACCACAGCTTTAAGCTTTCCTGCCATGACTAAACCCTTTAAATTTAAAACTTTAGAAGACTGTTATAATAAAAAAAAATCAACTGAGTCTTGTGAAAACAATGACTTACAATTCAATCCAGTTTGAAAAATATCCACCAGGACTTACTCACCAGTCAGCTGTGCTCTTTGGAAACTCTCGGCTCCCCTCATGCTCTTTGAGGACAGCGAGGAAATGAAAGAAGCTCCTCGCTCCCTCCTCACCGAACTCTCTCAGTCACAAAATTCCCACTTTAGCACTCTAATCCAGCCCCAAGTCAGCACTCCAGTACAAATGATGTCAGCACTGTAAGATGGCCCACTTTTATACTGTCTGACTCTAGCCCCTGAAAACTGGTTTAAGCCAGTTATCTAATTAACAAGGTGCAACTGCAAGCAGAGCCTGAGTGAGCTCTGTTTAAAGCTGGTCTAAAACTCACCTTCTCCAACCCAAGCAGCAACTGTTAAGTTAATTTGTTAAATAAAAGAAAGGGTGGTGCAGTGGTTAGCACCGCAGCCTCACAACTCCAGTGACCCGGGTTTGGTTCTGGGTACTGCCTGTGCGGAGTTTGCAAGTTCTCCCTATGACTGCGTGGGTTTCTGCCGGGTGCTCCGGTTTCCTCTCACAGCCAAAGACTTGCAGGTTGATAGGTAAGTTGGTCATTGTAAATTGCCCCTAGTGTAGGCAGGTAGGTGGCAGGAGAGTGGTGGGAATATGGGATTAATGTAGGGTTAGTATCAATGGGTAGTTGTTGGTCAGCACAGACTCGGTGGGCCGAAGGGCCTTTTTCAGTGCTGTATCATTCTATGATTAGACTTTAGATAAAACTAACCCTTAATTACCCTCAGTCACAAAACTCCCACATTAGCACTCTAATGCAGCCCCAAGTCAGCACTGTAAGATGGCCCACTTTTATACTGTCTGACTCTAGCCCCTGAAAACTGGTTTAAGCCTGTTATCGAATTAACAAGGTGCAGCTGCAAGCAGAGCCTGAGTGAACTCTGTTCAAAGCTGGTCTAAAACTTACCTTCTCCAACCCAAACAGCAACTGTTAAGTTAATTTGCTAAATAAAAGAAAGACTAGACTTTTGATAAAACTAACCCTTAATTACCCACAGTCACAAAACTCCCACTTTAGCACTCTAATGCAGCCTCAAGTCAGCACTCCAGTGCAAACGCAGCAACATCTTAATAGTACTGTCTTCAAAGCAGACTGTGCTGCATCATCCTGCAATGCCGCCAGACATAGACTTCTTGCACAACTGTAAAAGAACAGCGATTGGAAAAGGTACAGCTTTCATGATGTAGTTTTGGAGGCCCTCGTCCAGGAGGAGGGTAATCCTGTTCCCGGGGGCAGAAAGCCTTCAAGGCAACAGCTACATCAACAATGGGACAAGGTTGCAGAGGAGGTCAATGCTAGGAGCCTAGCTTCCATGGCATGGTTGCAATGCCTCAAAAAATTCCAGAGTTATATCCAGTTAAGAATCTTCCCTCTCAAATCAACTAGACACAATAGTGCCCTTCCTCCTGCTTCACTGTCCTACGATCATTGTACATTCCTCATCTCCTACCTGTACACTCTGTACCTCCTACTTTCACCATTCCTCACTTCCTCACATCCCACATCTTTCACACAACATTCTACCATGACAGGCAGACCTCCAAACCCCACACAAGACTGTCTCTAACACACTCACTTTTTTGCAGAAGAAGGCCATGCAAAAGATGCATCAGGAAGAAGAAGCTGGGCCTGCCAATGTATCTTTTTCCCTCTTGAAGAAGGTGTGCTGGTCATCATGGTTGTGGTGAGTAGCAACACTGCGGGAGACTTTGTGCAGGGATTCTTCACAACATATCCTCCAATTCTCTGCATACTTCTATCTCACCCTACACAGTGTAGCAGCTTTCAGCAGGAACTCATCTCTCTTTTCCCACTAAATATTAAGCCCTTGTCCCTTTCTTTCATTTCAGGTGCTGAAAATGTCAATTGCCAAAGTGCCATTTCAGGAAGAGGAGACCAGCCTCACTAAAGATGCAATGTCACATGATCTGACTCTAGCAAGCACCTGGTCAGAGACTGGCACCACATCAACTGTAGAGGGCAGGCTAGGGCAGGGGTCTTCAATTGGTGAATCACTAACCACAAGAGTGCAGAAGTGAGGGCAGGTGGACAGAACATCACTGGAGCCAACCTGCAGGACAGTGAGATCACAAACTAGCTCCTCTGCAGAGGACTCAGATGTAGACTTTAAAGGCTCTGTCTATTGCAGAAGGCTGATGGACATCATTGGGAAATGCTAGGTTCATCATACAGCCTTCCAGCGAGCCCACGCGCAATGGTTCAATGTATAGAGGAGTCCAGCTTCAAGTTTTGTTGGGCCTTCACGCCGAGCACAGCAACCTTTCTGTGCAACATGGAGCAAGTGGTCAGCTCCATGCATGTCATGGTGATGCCTACCATGATGGTGCCTCTGTTGACAGCTTCCTTGGCATCTCACACAGCTGCCATGGAAGTTCAGATGGACAGTGTTGATAGAGGGGCTTCTAGCACATTACAGCACTTTTGCACCCTGTTTTCATGCAGTGCCATATCAGTGCTGGAGTGCTGTCCCTGGATAGTGGCCTTGGCTCCATGTAAGAGGCACCTGCTGTCCTCTCTTCAGACAACAGCATGCTTGCTCCCCTGCTACCCACTCTACCAGTGTCTTTGTTAGTACCACACATGCCCTGGCCCAAACTGAGATTCTGTAGTCTGCAATGCAGCCTCAAGGCCCAGAGCTGCTCAAGTTCACCCACCATGGCCATCTGAAAAGTTCTTAATGAAAGCTCAGGAGCTTTCCATCTTCCCAGCTATAACCACTGAGGATCCATTTTGTAGCAGTACTATGATAGCTAAATGGGCACACAGGGTAATTTTTAATTATTCCAATTATCTATTCTATACAGATAGAATTGAGTTATTGGAGTTTTTTTTCTTGATTTGGTATTGGTGTTAATCTCTGCAGTGAAGTGAGAGCAAGAGCTATTAGGCTAGTCTGAAGGAAGGCAATTGGATTTGTGGTAGTTAGGACAGAGTTGGTAAGGATTGTGAGGCTGTAGGTATATTGGGGATTAGAGGAATTGTTCATATGAAGCATTCGTAGCTATGCCACTTGCTAGGAGCTCGGGCAGTTATGGCACTGGTGATCAATACTGCTCATACTCCTCCTCCTCTTTGTGCTCTTCCTTCTCCTCCTACTCCTCCTCCAGTTCTTGCTACCCAGCTGGTGTTAAGGGTGGTCCTCATTATTGCGAAGTTATGCAGCAGGCAGCAGACTATCACAAACCTTGGAAACACAATCAGGGCTATATTGCAAAGTTCCTCCCAAACAGTCCAAGCAGCATAAGCTTGAGCATGCCTATGATCTGATTTCAATTGTTAGAATATAATGAGTTCAGATGCCATTATAGATAGTTGTTGGTGCCAGATTTCACAACATTTCTCAATCACTTTAGTTAGAACTGTGCATTAGCACATTATTAACAAAGAACAAAGAGCAGTAGAGCACAGGAACAGGCCATTTGGCCCTCCAAGCCTGCACCGATCTTGATGCCTGTCTAAACTAAAACCTACTGCACTTCTGGGGACCATATCCCTCTATTCCCATCCTATTCATGTATTTGTCAAGATGCATCTTAAGCGTCGCTATCGTACCTGCTTCCACCACCTCCCCCAGCAGCAAATTCCAGGCACTCACCACCCTCTGTGTAAAGAACTTGCCTCGCACATCCCCTCTAAACTTTGCCCCTCGCACCTTAAACCGATGTCCCCTGTAACTGACTCTTCCACCCTGGGAAAAAGCTTCTGACTATCCACTCTGTCCATGCCACTCATAACCTTGTAAACCTCTATCATGTCGCCCCTCCACCTCCGTCGTTCCAGTGAAAACAATCCGAGTTTATCCAGCCTCTCCTCATAGCTAATGCCCTCCAGACCAGGCAATATCCTGGTAAACCTCCTCTGTTCCCTCTCCAAAGCCTCCACGTCCTTCTGGTAGTGTGGTGACCAGAATTGCACGCATTATTCCAAGTGTGGCCTAACTAAGTTTCTGTACAGCTGCAGCATGACTTGCCAAATTTTTATACTCTATCCCCCGACCGATGAAGGCAAGCATGCTGTATGCCTTCTTGACTACATTGTCCACATGTGTTGCCACTTTCAGTGACCTGTGGACCTGTACACCCAGATCTCTCTGCCTGTCAATACTCCTAAGGGTTCTGCCATTTACTGTATACTTCCCACCTGTATTCTTCTTCTTTTTTGGCCTCCTTGTCTCGAGAGACAATAGGTAAGCGCCTGGAGGTGGTCAGTGGTTTGTGAAGCAACGCCTGGAGTGGCTATAAAGGCCAATTCTAGAGTGGCAGACTCTTCCACAGGTGCTGCAGATAAAATTGGTTGTCGGGGCTGTTACGCAGTTGGCTCTCTCCTTGGACTTCTGACTTTTTTCCTGCCAACTGCTAAGTCTCTTCGACTCGCCACGCTTTAGCCCCGCCTTTATGGCTGCCCACCAGCTCTGGCGATCGCTGGCAACTGACTCCCACGACTTGTGATCAATGTCACAGGACTTCATGTCGCGTTTGCAGACGTCTTTAAAGCGGAGACAAGGACGGCCGGTGGGTCTGATACAGTGACGAGCTCGCTGTACAATGAGTCCTTGGGTATTAGATCTTCCAAAATGCATTACCTCACATTTGTCCGGATCAAACTCCATCTGCCATTTCTCCGCGCAAGTCTCCAACCGATTTATATCCTGCTGTATCCTCTGACAATCCTCATCACTATCCGCAGCTCCACCAACCTTTGTGTCGTCCGCAAACTTACTAATCAGACCAGCTACATTTTCCTCCAAATCATTTATGTATATTACAAAAAACAAAGGTCCCAGCACTGATCCCTGCGGAACACCACTACATCACTAGTCACCACTAGTCACTATTACCATGAAATCCTTTACAGTGCTGTTATAATACAAATATCCATTTGGGGACACTGATATAGAATGTGAACTTTCCTCACTTCACTGTTCTCCGAAGCTCTGATCAGATGAGATTTGGATATACGAGGAGAGCTCTCCTCATTGGCACACAGCATAATTTTAATGTTTATTAGGAGCCAATAGAAAATTTGGACTTTTATTAATATTGAACAGTTTAACAAATGTTTAACTAACTCCTTATGGTTCTAACTGACTATCATCTGCCGTAACCTCACATGGAATTTTTCTGGTATTGCTCATGGTTATAGGCTGTGAACAATAGTAGGATTTTCCTCACATGGAGCAAGGGAAACACGACGTACGATTCACCCCATGCTGCCTCTGTACTATTCCTAGCAGAGTGACCTGGAGAGAGACAATGTTGAAGGCTCCTGGCATGCTGCTGCAATCGATTTTTAAAAAAGCAAAATAATACATTGATTTAAAGAGACCTCAGGTTTCAGAACATCTGTTTTACAAACAATTTGTGTTCATCTACATGATTTTTCTTTGGTACCAGCTGTCTGAAATCTGCTTTTGTAATGATGCTGCACTTCACATGTGAATTAATGTTGATTTAAGTACATTAATACAGCTAGACAATGGATCATTTTGGGGAAATTATAGTTGTTAATGAATTTCTAAAGTAGTTTACCAGTGCTGCAGATGTTGATTATTGCATCTGACGGAATCTGTTTCTATTCTAACCATCTGTTACAAATCAGCAAACTACTTCAGTGCACAGTTAATGCAGATATTACTTCAGCACAGTTGTAGAAATAAAATAAACGATAAGTATATGGGGTGGGTTATACGACTAAACCAACTTTTGCTAATAAGTGTTTAGAATTATTGCTTAGAATCAAAGCTTATGACATATGTTGCAAAACAATTTGTTGTAATTTATATTGCTGCTGTTAAACTCTTTGCATAATAAAATCAGACAGAATTAGTGGTGAATCATTTGAATAATGTTGAAAAAAGTTGAATTTTCTGTTAACCAATACACAGGAGAAAAAGATGAATTGTGCTGAAATGCAGATACCTCCCTTGCCTATTCTCATCAAGTAAAATTCATTGCTTTTCTTGCAGTTACATGGAGCACTGGGCTGCTATATCATTCCCAGACCTTCCAAGTACAGTATAACTCACGTAAGATGCTTATCATGTTGTTTTAAAACTGTGATCTGCATTTTTGCACGGTGCCATTAAAAGTAAACAGCTTGGTTTAAATGGAGTTATGATTTGTGCCACCAGTGACAATCACAAATGCTGCTGATGCTGACAGTTCTGCAGTCCATCAGGAAAGGGATCAGGAAATGGCAACAAATCTAACACTCCCACTCCATTAATGTATGTTAAAGTCAGATAAACAGTCTGATCACAATTAATACAGGTTATTAAAGCACTAAAGGATTCCAAATTTTGTATCTGCTTGAGCACTTCAGTCATGGTATGTGAAAGACCCCAATTTAAAGGACAAGTGGGGTCTTGATAAGCCTTACGTGCATGCAGGCTCACAGCACTGACACAATTTGACTGCCACATTTTGGGAGCACTGTGCACGTTGTATGCTGAGTCAGTCTCAGGCCCCGACACCCAAATTACTACACTGCCTTGGACCCTAACCTTTGCATTGTTGACCCTTTAAGTATCTGCTTAGCTGCAACTGAGTGGTAAAATTATCAGTACTCTAAACACATCCTCACCACACAAGTGGCAGATCTAAATCTGAAACATCAGTGAGATAATTTATTTAACGCAGCATCTTGTGTTTTCCATAAACATTTAAATCAGTTGAGGACATTTATTTATAAAAAAAATTCCTAGTATAAAATACAATCGCTGTAAAGTATATCGTATATAAAAATCATATTATTAAAGCTCTCAAGATGGTGAAGATTGATCGATCTTTTTAAGGCAACCGACAAAGTAGCTGTTTCAGTGCACAAATCACTGTTTACAGGTTTGTCAGTGTCTGGGAAACAAAATATAAAGGAGTGACAGATGAGTAGTAGCTTGAGAGTGCCTAGCACTGACCATCATTTGAACTTGCCAACATTCACTGGCAACTTTTGATGCTTCTCTTGGAGAGCTGTACTAACAGCATACACAATCTGGGGAGGGGGCAGAAAATGGCAAAAAAATTTTGACAGTTCCAATCCTATTTCAAAGGGCCTGGCTCATCAGTACTGCTACTATGCTGTGAGCAGCAGCAGTGGAGTCCCAAAGGGAAGAAATAAGATGAGGAGAGGAACCACAGATTTGAAAAAGAAGCAGCTGACTACAATTACATATGCGGCAACCTACAAAATTATCAGAAGCAGAAAAATAGCTCAGAAAACTGATAGCTCAGGAACAGCCTTTACATGTGAAAACAAGTCTTGAATAGAATTTTGTAAAAAAAAAAGTGTTAGGTATACACAATAATGTTTCTTCACTTGTATTGGAAGGAACATGAAAGCTTGAAGGGAAGCACTAAATTCTGAAGGCACAAAGCTGGTGTTGCATTTCTCAGAGCAAACTTTCTTGGAACATTTTGAATTTTCAAATTTCAAAATGATACATTATGATTAATTCTAAACTCTTTTATTTTTCACAATTAGTAGATTTTTAATCTCACAAGTAATGCTCTGGTTTGTCAGTTCAATATAGGTTTTCCACAGCCCAGCACTTCCTCAAAGTAACCTCAATAGCCACTCTTCCAGATCTAATCTATCACTGTCTTAGTTCACAGAGACACTGTACCCCATCCAACTCCTCACCCTTTCACACAGAGACACTGTTCCCCATCTAAATGCCCACTCTTTCACAGACTTTTTTTTTCCCCAAATATACTTTATTCATAAAAATCTGCAAAAATTACATTGCCAAACAGTTTCAAACAGCACCAAAAAATACAAACATTGCAAGGGAGATCAGTTTTCTTCTATACTGTCATGAGTTTCTTCACAACCCTTCCATTTCACTATTGTCATGCCAATTACAGTTTTACATTTACAGCAAAAGAAAATATCAACGATACAGTTCGAGGGGTTTCCCATGGATCCAGCCCCTCAGTTCACCTTGGTGGGGGGACCTTACACTGTGGTCTTTCCCCATTGAGCCTTTGCTGCGGCTGCCCCAAGCTTTAGTGCGTCCCTCAGCACGTAGTCCTGGACCTTGGAATGTGCCAGTCTGCAACATTCGGTGGTGGACAACTCTTTGTGCTGGAAGACCAGCAAGTTTCGGGCAGACCAAAGGGCGTCTTTCACCGAATTGATAGTCCTCCAGCAGCAGTTGATGTTTGTCTCGGTGTGCGTCCCTGGGAACAGCCCGTAGAGCACAGACTCCTGTGTTACAGAGCTGCTTGGGATGAACCTCGACAAAAACCACTGCATCTCTTTCCACACCTGCTTTGCAAAGACACATTCCAGGAGGAGGTGGGCGACCAAAAATATGGAACGCTTCACGAATTTGCGTGTCATCCTTGCGCAGGGGCCATGCTAATCTTCTCTGTATCATTCCAATTTAAGTATATGTGCTGCTGAAGCGACACAGACACTGTACCCCATCCAACTCCCCACCCTTTCATAGACACTGTACCCTATCCAACTCCCCACCCTTTCACAGACACTGTACCCCATTCAACTCCCCACCCTTTCACAGACACTGTACCCCATCCAACTCCCCACCCTTTCATAGACACTATACCCTATCCAACTCCCCACCCTTTCACAGGCACTGTACCCCATTCAATTCCCCACCCTTTCACAGACACTGTACCCCATCCAACTCCCCACCCTTTCACAGACACTGTACCCCATCCAACTCCCCACCCTTTCACAGATACTATACCCCATCTATCTTCCTACCCTGTCACAGAGATATGAGTTGCTGAATATCTGACAGGTCTTTCTATGCCCCGACACTGCTGCTGACAGAAATTCTAAGGTCAGTGCATCTACATATTATTTACATGGGTACCCATGATGTTTTGGCACAAATCGGTGGCTCATCCCAGAGGAAAGGGCAACAATGCCATTGCCAGCCAATCCAAGCAAAATTAAAAGAAGCAAATTGCACAAAATTTAAATTTTCTCTCCCTTTCAATTTCTACTAACTGATAGAAGTTAACTGTTTCAGCAGCTCGTATCAATTGAAAGGCTAGCCAGTAAGACTACCTGTATACACTACAGAGCTATACAAACAGCTAATTTAATTATGGTAGATTACTTGCATCATTCTGAGTGCTGTTGGTGCTGCATCAGCAAGTGTAAGATTAGGATGGGTCCAAAAACTGTTTTCTTGTAACTCTTTCAGGATGAATTCTCCAGTGTTTCTCTTTATCTCTTTTCCTAGCAGTTAGTTATTTGTGTAATAAAAGCAAAATACTGCGGATGCTGGAAATCTGAAACAAAAACAAGAAATGCTGGAATCACTCAGCAGGTCTGGCAGCATCTGTGGAAAGAGAAGCAGAGTTAACGTTTCGGGTCAGTGACCCTTCTTCGGAACTGACAAATATTAGAAAAGTCACAGATTATAAACAAGTGAGGTGGGGGTGGGGCAAGAGATAACAAAGGAGAAGGTGCAGATTGGACCAGGCCACATAGCTGACCAAAAGGTCACGGAGAAAAGGCAAACAATATGTTAATGGTGTTTTGAAAGACAAAGCATTAGTACAGATTAGGTGTGAATACACTGAATATTGAACAGCAGCAAGTGCAAACCTGAAGAAAAACAACCTGAAAAAAAACAGTGGGTAAGCAAACTGAACAAACTAAGATGAAATGAAATAAATGCAAAAAAAGATTGTAAAAAATGTAAAAAGGAATGTAAAAAAAAGGAAGAAAAAATAACTAAAAATGAAAGTAAAATGGGGGGCTGTCATGCTCTGAAATTATTGAACTCAATGTTCAGTCCGGCAGGCTGTAGTGTGCCTAATCGGTAGATGAGATGCTGTTCCTCGAGCCTGCGTTGATGTTCACTGGAACACTGCAGCAATCCCAGGACAGAGATGTGAGCTTGAGAGCAGGGGGGAGTGTTGAAATGGCAAGCAACCGGAAGCTCAGGGTCCTGCTTGCGAACTGAGCGGAGGTGTTCTGCAAAGCGGTCACCCAGTCTGCGTTTGGTCTCCCCAATGTAGAGCAGACCACATTGTGAGCAGCGAATACAGTATACTACATTGAAAGAAGTACAAGTAAATCACTGCTTCACCTGAAAGGAGTGTTTGGGGCCTGGGATAGTGAGGAGAGAGGAGGTAAATGGGCAGGTATTACACCTCCTGCGATTGCAGGGGAAGGTGCCATGGGAACGGGACAAGGTGGTGGGGGTAATGGAGCAGTGGACCAGGCAGAGGCTCAACGCCAACTCACAGACACTTTTTCCTACCTCCCTCTGGACCATGACCCCACCACTGATCATCAAGTTCTGTCCACAGGACTGTCACTGACCTCATCTCCTCTGGAGATCTTCCCTCTACAGCTTCCAACCTCATAGTGAGGAGAGAGGAGGTAAATGGGCAGGTATTACACCTCCTGCGATTGCAGGGGAAGGTGCCCTGGGACGGGGACGAGGTGGTGGGGTTAATGGAGGAGTGGACCAGGGTGTCGTGGAGGGAACGATCCCTTCGGAATGCTGACAGGGGAAGGGAGGGGAAGATGCGACTGGTAGTGGCCAGTGACCAGTTATTTGTGTATGCTGTTTTCCTAGCAGTGGCTTAGGTGGTTACTGCTGTTCTCTTTTGAGCTTGTTACACTAACCTACTCAGCGCACTGAATGATTGCAGCATTCAGAGTAAGCTGATCATCACTCATTGGTGCTTTGGTTTCCTCCACAACGCAGAAAATATGCTCTGTGCCATGTGCCACACATTTACCTGAATAGACGTAACATTACTCTGAATTTTGGAGGATGTCACACCATCCACTGTGTGGGGTCAGAAAAAGAACAGTGGGTAGCATCCGTTGTGTGAAGTGAGAGTAACAAGTGTCTATCACCCAGTTGAAGCATTACTTCAGTCCAGAAATGTAGTTTAACAAGAACAATTCTCATCTTTGTAGAGATTGTTTCAATCCTTTAAAACTCTTTGAGGCAGATTACCATTGCTGCTCTCTTTTTTTGCCTCTCTGGTATTTCTATTGTAAATACCTTTCACCGGAGGCTCTCTTGGTCTTTAACATATCTTTCTTTCTTTCTTTCTTTCTATTAGGTAACTTTTGCCGCTCCTGTATTATGCATCTCATACTACTCCTATCTCTCTGATCATAGAATCATAGAAAATACTGCTGTCATTTTTATATATCGCTCATTTCAGCAAATGCTCCGCTTGGTTTGGTACTGTCTTTTGTATTTCTTTTTGAATACTCATATAATCATTTACCAAATCTGATTTCTCTTCAGTAATTCCACATTACATGTTAGTTTTGTGATTTCTGGGAACAATTTGAGAGGAGTTTCAGTTTGACAGTGCACAGAGGGTGGTCTATATGACAAGCTGTCCAGATTGTACAACAGTTCAATCTGTAATTGGAAGCACATGGAGGTTGCAATGTGACACCTCTTTGGGAAAATGTCATAGCTTAATTTTTAACTTCAAGTTGCACAAAGTTCATAGGTGATTTTCTCCCTGACAATTCAATAGGTTAATCAATCCTTTTTATAGTTTGCTTAACTTAGGACAACCCAAAATCTTCACTGCATAAATATTTTTAAAGTCTAACTTCTGGGTGGCACAACACATTGTATCATGTTGTTATAAAATATTAGTTTGTTTCCCATGTTTCCCCATGCCATGAGTTTTCAATTTCAATTGCCACTGCAGATTATAGGGATGTGCATTTCCTTCAATATTTATTTAGTTTGTAAATCTCAATGCATTGATCTTTTCACATCATTGAAGTTTTCAATGGCCTTGAATCTGTATTATGGATTCTAATGAATGACTGCTTAATGCATTCGTCCGAAATCCCTATTTTTTCTATTTTAATGGTTGCACTAATCTGTTAAAAATAAATGGTTTTATGCCTCAAATAAAATATCAGGTAGACAGACATTTTAATCATTCATACACCAGTATCTTCAGGTATAATTTCAGGACCACTGTTTTTACAAGCATTAGTTTGAGATCTTTTAATAAAATATTAGCACTTGCTAAAATTGATCGCTTGCTATCTTGGGCCAAAATGAATGAGTTCTGTGTATCAATGTTTCAAATCACAAGTATTTCTCCAGCCTGGTAGTCTGCATTCCCAATTCACAGTCAAACCAAAAGCAGATTCAGCAACTGCTTTGCTGAACCTTTCAATGTGGGCAGGAGCCCACATAGAAGGTCTTGAGCTCCTTGCACCTTATCACTTCAATAGCCTTTTCCAGTATCACTCTGACCTTTCAATTTATTAAAGCCGTTTGCTGTCTCTTTGTATAGTCTTTGGCATATCTGTACTCTTGTCCTTTTCTTGTTATTCTTTATTCTCCTTTGCTCAATCTTAAAACAGCTCTGTTGAAAGTTTCCCAACCTTTAAATTTCTAAAATTCACGGTTTATTCTTTTTATCTCCAGCAGTAACTATGTTGAGCAGTAAAATCTCACTCTGAAACAACATTTTTTTAAAAATGTGTTTGTTTAATTCAAGTTGGCATTTAGGTGGTGAAATTGGACTTTGATCTTCGTACAAAACGGGCTCATACCGAATCAGCAGCCCATTTTATACCATGCCAAATTTTCCTTTCCATTGACTTTGTGAAGGCCAATATTTCAACCCTGTAGTTTTTGGAACTGGCAAAAATACAAAGGGTGGGGATTTCTTCTGAGCAGTTCTGACTCCACTGCTGGAGGCTTGCCGTAAGGGAATTCTCACCAAACTTCTGGCAAAGATACGACGGCAGAACGGGAGTGGCTCTGAGGAATTTCCTGGACGAAGAATTTACTTATTTATTTTAGGGCAAATTTTACAAATGCGTGCTCCTGGATTGAGCCTTGCTTATCTGGTGTACAAATCAGGTAATCATAGCACTCGCCCCATGACTCTTCATCATGAATGGACAGATGACAGAGAGGAGCATACCTGTGATACTGTGATGCAAGGCTCCAGGTTGGGAATGAACAATAGCAAAATCTGCACTTCTAGGTATTCTTAGAAGGACACCACCTCCAGCAAAAAAGAATGTTGTCAAACTTTGATTTTAAGTAGAAAATACCATGGGCTGAATTTAGTGAGCCTGCCAGCCCTGGCAGACAGCCCAGAAATGGGCACTGTTCCCATTTTTCACATGGGCAGCCGCTCCACCACAATCACTTGGCGAGCGGCCATTTTGCATAGTGGAGATGCGCCCCCCCCCCCCCCCAACCCCCACCCCCCAATCACCTCATCTTGACAAATGCATGGCTGCATCTCGGCCACAGGCCACCTTCTATCACAGCTCACCCCCATTAGAGTGGGCGACAGCATGTGAAAGCCCAGTAGGGAATGCGGGGCTGTGCAGAAATGTCATGTGTGAAATATGACTATCTCCATATTTCCTTTTACAGGATAAGAGCGCCCACAACAGGAGGGAGACAGCCTGAACAGGTGGTGACATTCCAGATCTTCGGCCTCTCACCATAGCTGAGGAAGAGGCGATAGAATTGGTGGGGACACAGAGCAGCTGCAGCATATCAAATGGAGAAATTGGAGTCTCGACACAAGAGAGTGAGGATTGGATTTCATTGACATGGAGTTTACTTCTGGAGACACACATTACACATGGTTGGCATGCCGAGATTTACAGCCAAACCCATACATGTTTTTGTTCTCACATGCAGGTCGGCACCCACAAGAGACTTCAGTAGTAAGGGGCCAGACGTCCACCTCTGAGGAGGAGGAACACGCAGAGGATGCACCATCCCATAAATATTCTGCACCTTCCAGCAGTGCAGATACTTTCACCTCGGTGGGTTTCCACTCGGTTGTAGAATCAGTGTCAGAAGCTGGTAAAGCACCAAACACATGCCTGAGCAGCTGGCTGATGCTGAGACAGCTGGGCCTCTAAAAGTCAGAGGACAGTGGGTGGCCAGGCCCATGCTGAGCACCCAGGCTGATGACGAGCCTCTGGTGTGGACAGCACAGGGCATGCTGGAGTTGCAGAGAGGGGTAAGGCAACATCTGGCAGAGATGCCAAAAGCCATGCGCAACCATAAGTGAACGATGGAGGAGTCCATCCATGTCATGAGCACTGCCATGTCCCAGGCATGAGAGTGCATGGTTTCCTCCATTGAAAGGTTGACAAACCTCATGTAGAGCCAGATCCCACAGATACGTGCAGACGTGCACACCATAGCCTTGGCCATGAGCTCAATGCAGCGGTGGCAAGGTGAGAGAAGGACAAGGCGCCTGGAGTCTTCTCCATCTCCTCGTCCTCCTCTGGTGAGCAGGGAGGGTCAAGTGAACCTTGAAAAGAAGGAGAGACTGCCTTCACAGCTGGGGTCTCCCCTCAGAGAACTCTGTGTCTGGACACTGGCTTCTCAACCCTTCTGCCAGTGAGCCCAGCTCCAGCAGTTATGATGCGTGAGGAGAGTCCTGCATCTGTGCAGGAAACCCTCAGGCAGTCGGGCCTTCCAAGTCTCAGGCAGCCAGAGGACGATTGCCAAAGTCATCACAGGCCAAGGGGCAGCTGAGCAGCTGGGATCACACCTCGTAGTAGCACTCACAAACATATAAAGAAAAGCACCTAGTCACACTTGGGGAGTCACAGGAGTTTGATATCTGGCATGTGATGCTTCATATAAAGTTCTATTGTTCAAGCCATTAACATTCATTGTGTAAAAGTGATTATTCTATCATGCCTTAATTATCCCCCTTAGTGGAATGCCAATGTAAGCACCACCCTCATTTAAATATGATCTCCCATGGGCACTAGCGCGTGTTTCAGCTGGTCACTAGGCACGGAACACAAATGGACAGGAGGCGACAGACTACATGCATTGAGGTGAGTCTTTATTGGTTGTTCTCTGTGAGTGGATATTAGAGTGGCTGGAGGCGGGTAATTATGAGATTGTCCTTGGCATATCGCTCAATCTGCCTCGTCCCTGGTGCAAGGGCTTCAACATCCAGTGCTGCTTGCTCCTCTCCCTCCTTTGTGTCCTCCTTTTCGGTGGGAGATTGACGCTCAGGCATCTCATTGTCATGTAAGGCATCTCCTCTCTGCAGTACTAGATTGTGCAGAGCACAGCAGACCACCACAATATGCGAGACCTTTACCAGGACATTCTGAGGGGCTCCACCAGAGGTGGATCAAGGTATAGGGTCTCATCTCCAGCAGCCCAATGGTCTGCTCGATGGTCACTCGGGTGAAGCCATGGCAAGTGTAGTATCTCTGCTCTGCTGCATTTCGAGGGCTCCTCACAGGCGTCGATAGCTATGTCTTCAATGGATAGCCATTACCCCCGACAATCCAGCCCTGAAGGCAAGTGGGGGTTCTGAAAGCTGTGGTGCCTGGACTTTTTTTATGATTCTTTCATGGGATGTGGGATTTATTGCTCTTCCATAATTGCCCTGGACAGCTAAATAGCTTGCTAGGCCATTTCAGAGGGCAGTTAAGAGTCAACCACATTGCTGTGGGTCTGGAGTTACATGTAAGCCAGACCAGATAAAGACAGCAGATTTCCTTCCCTAAAAGACATTCGTGAACCAGATGGGTTTTTACGGCAATCGATGATAGTTTCATGACACCATCACCAAGACTAGCTTTCAATTCCAGATTTTTTATTAATTGAATTTCTTTTAATTAATTGAATTTAAATTCCCTCAGCTGCTGTGGTGGGATTTGAACCCAGTCCCCAGGGTATTGGCTTGGGTCTCTGAATTACTAGTTCAGTGACATTACCACTACGCCACTGTCTCCCCACTACTGTCAAAGTTTGTGCTCATCGTGGCTGCTTCCCAGGAAGTGGACACACACCTGGAAGAAATGCTTTTGGTGGTCGCAGACCAGTTGAACGTTAATGGAATGAAAGCCCTTCCTGTTGATGAAGGCAACTGGCTGGTCCGTAGCAGCCTTGATGGCCACATGCGTGCAATCTATCACACCTTGCACCCGGAAAAATCCAGTGATGGCCTCGAGTCTGATGGTCCTCTCGGCCTGACTGTCAGGGTTGGACTGGTAGCGCGCTTAGTCGCCGGCCCTCTTGAACAAGGCATTGGTCACCTTCTTGATGCTGCAGTGGGCTACTGCCTGTGCTACCCCACACATGTCCTGGGTGGATCCTTGGAATGATCCGAATGCATAAAAGTTTAGTGCCACTGTGATTTTCAGGGCTGCTGGCATACGGCGACCCCCAAATCCCAGAGGTCACAACACGTCCTGCAGCAGGGCGCATAAGTTAGTGACGACCTCCTTGGAAAGGCATAGTCTTCGCTGATAATTCCGCTCAGACATTTGGAGGTAGCTGATCCAGTACACTCTCTGGTGCAGATGGGCCCTTCTTGACACTGCCGGCTGCTGCTGTTATTGTCGTGGAGCTTCACGGGCAGGCACAGCTGTCTCTTGGCCCTCCCTCCGATAGAGGTTTTGCATTACGCCACTGGGGCCCAAATAGACAGTGTGTATGAGACCCATGCCAGGTGATCAGTGGAACTACAGAGCACTGTCGATGCAGGGATGACCCTGCCCTGCTAAGTGAGGTTTTGCTACTTCTCCTGGCAGACTCTGTGATGGCCCTCAGTGCCCACCCTTGCTGATGGCCAACCCTCTCATCCAGCGGTATTGACAAACACGCATCTCACCCAACAATTTGTTCAACAGATACAGCCACCCAAACTCAAGTGCCGCACTTGCTGAGCCCCCAAGACCCAAACCTCCTCTTGCAGAGCCCTGGAGACCCTGATTCCCCTGGCAGAGCCCTGGTGACCCTGACCTACCCCCCACCTTGCAGAGCGCCCAAGTCACTGACCCCCTTGCACAGCACACAGTACTACAGTCCAACAATGACCTCCACACCCCCCTCTCCCTCTATGCAGTGCTGGTCATGGCTGCCTCGCTGTTGTGGCACTGAAGACTCTCCTCGGTGCCACCAGCTTTCAACAATTGTGAACCTGAAGGCACATGAATGCCACCCGCCTTCTACTTAATCCCAAGTCCCCCATTAAATCATGACAAATGAGATGCTAATGCATTTAAAGTAAGTATTCTACAATTTAAAATACATTCCCATCACATCAGGGCATCCATTCCACCTTGGTGCTTTCCTGCCATTGACTAAATCCGGAACCGACGTCACAATGCTAGATTTCCGGGTGGATGCTTCCGACGTGACGCTTCATTCCCCCCATGCCACCATTTCTGCTTTAAACAGTCGCACATAATTCTCCCCCATAATTGCAGTGTATTATTTTAATCATGGTAATATTATACACAGCTGACTCAATGATGTGTTTTGATTTGAATGATATGGTACATATTTGTTCGCAAATGCACAAACATATGCCAAACGTTTTTCTCTTGAGACTGCGGCCCTTAAATATTCATGTTTAAAATGTTCCAGTGCATGGAGATATTCTATGGAATACATTTCATCAACTAAACAGTAAGGCACATGTGTTGTTGAGCCACTTGGAGAATGCCTCTTTCATGCCTGCTTTTAGGATATTGGTATGATTGGCCTATTTATGGGACCTTCATGTAGGAACTGACCACATTTGAAGCTGTCATGCTCTAATGCAGAATATAGAAATAAACAAAACCTTTGTAGCTTATTAGTCTGTTCTCCAGTCCGATATCCATTTTACAAACTTTCCCAGTCTGTATTAAAATTTTTGTCGATAAATAGCCAACTTCATTATTATCTCTAAAACGAGGGTAGCATATAAAATCAAATACAGATAGCCTTTAAAAAAGAAAATGAATGATTAAAAAAGCTTTCTATCTGGAAAATGTCAAGAAATAAGTACTTGCTACTCAATGGAACCTCAGAGTTTCTTTTTTTAATTTCAGCTCCTCGATCACCCAGTAACTAAGGAAATAAATATTATAAAGAATTTGTCCCTGTGAAAACTGTTTCAGTACTCCATGAATTGTGTTGAGTCAGCTCCTTATGGTGAAGGATGACAATTATGAGAAATTGAACATTTTTCCACTTTTCACTCTGTGACAGCCTCTACATTACTTTGAAAACATACTCAGTCTCAGAAGACTGCAACCCTACTGCAACAGCTGACATTTCTATTTCGCACACTATCTATACTTCCTTAAGGCCTTGCTGAGGGCCAGTAATGATTAATTTGAGAGCAGTCTTACAATGTACATCCTTGCAATATGGGAACTTGGTTGAGCCTGCTTAAACTTCTCTAAAAAGTCTCACCAGTCATTAGAGACTAGAGATTTTCATCTCAGCAGCAAGTTGGAATTGAACATTAGACCTAGAGGTGAAAGGAGCGTGTACAGTTTTTATTATGGGTCATAAATATAGCTTCACAGGGAGTTGTTGATCATTACATGATGTACAGAAGCTTGCAAATGGCTGGTAAGCTGCACAGCAAAAGAAGGGACATTAACTATCATACTAGGATTGGTAATATGTTCAGGAAACCAAATCACAAAAGATAAAGCAATTATAAAAAAATTATGCTATGTTCTCCAAAATGCTATAAACCTTTCACTTGTATTAAGCTACGCATTACAAATTCATAAGCAATAATTTTTTGTTTTGTAATATAAAATTAACCAGACAACACATTTCAATGTAAAAGGTTAAAAGAAGCATAAGCAGGAACTGAAGCATATTCAGACATTAGCCACTAAACATAATGATTACAAACCTGTGGAGACCAGTCAAGCACTACTTAAAGGAACAAAATCTTTTTCTTTATTTTGAACTGTAAATGTAATTCTTCTTTAAATGTTATTTACCCACTCCCAGTTCTATTCCTTCTTCCCCTCAAGGCGCTAACTGATGCTCCAGATAGAGTTCAGGGGCATCAGCTGCTCACAGCACATTGCTCAATTGCTTTGTACTTCTCGTATGAGGCTAGACAGGGACTGATTTTAATTCTGTGCAAGTGAATGTGTTTTGAGTGAGTTAAAATCGGTCCTTTGTGCTAGCAGAAATGTGATACAGGAAGTGCATGCCACGCAGAGACTTTATATATTATCGATTTATATTAAATTTATTAATTCCATAAGCTGGCAGTTCCATCTCTTCTGTTCTTCATGAAAAAACACTAGAAAATGGACAGTGCAGTGACGCAAATGTTTAGGGTCACAGAGATTCAGACCCATGAAGTATTGGATACAGAGGGTTAAATAGATAAGCTGCCACAGAAGGCAATGTGCAATTAACCCACACCCTCTCAGTGAAATGCAGGCAGTACGCTAATTTGGTTCTGCCTACTCATTATAGTGCTATCCTGCACTACTTAAAGCCAGCCTGCACATCTTAAAAGGAAGGTGCATAGTGGCTGCGAGTGCTGCTGAAATCATTGGGAATCGTGTGCTATGCAGCAATGGCTGACCATGACAGAAAGTGAGCAGCATGGTTTTTAGATGCTGCACTGACGATCTTGGTGGAATACGTAGAATGTAGGAGAAATGTTCTGTATCCTCAGGGGTGCTGGAGACATGCCAAACGATGAGAGGGCAGTGGTAAGACATAGCAAAGATTTCAATACCAGGAGTCACAGCGTCATAGAGAGATACAGCACTGAAACAGGCCCTTCGGCCCACCGAGTCTGTGCCGACCAACAACCACTGATTTATACTAATCCTACATTAATCCCACATTCCCTACCACATCCCCACCATTCTCCTACCACCTACCTACGCTAGGGGCAATTCACAACGGCCAATTTACCTATCAACCTGCAAGTCTTTGGCCGTGGGAGGAAACCGGAGCACCCGGCGGAAACCCACGCGGTCACAGGGAGAACTTGCAAACTCCGCACAGGCAGTACCCAGAATGAACCCGGGTCGCTGGAGCTGTGAGGCTGCAGTGCTAACCACTGCACCAATGTGCTGCCCTGTGTAGCTCCAAGAACATGGATGCAGTGTAAGAAGAAGTTTAATGATCTCACATGAATTGTCAAAGTCAATGACTGCATCTTCAAATACCATATCCTACCAATTGCACCACTAACCACAGCAACTGCTCAATGCACCACACCCCCATCACTCACCTAACAATCTCTATCCATCAGGACTCATACATAACCTCCATATGCTTTACCTCACCCTCATACACATAGCACTGTTGAAAGCTTCAGACCCACAACTTACGTACACTGCCAGCCATCCAACCATGATAGGCACATCACCCACACAAATTGCACGACACTGACTAGCACACTTCTCTCTTTCTTGTAGGCGATGGTGACACACAATCAGAGGCAGCAGAAACTAAACAGAGGGGGAGAGCCATGCCTGCATGTTCTAATCTCGATGGACTGGATGACTAGATTGTGGGCAGGGCCATTGTTGAAGTTGTTACCAGCGGCGGGCCTAAAGCCATTGAAAATGACAGTATCCTCATACTTGATCCTCATTCTCTCATCTCATTTCTCCCTCATGCCACAATCTGAGAAGCTGCTGACGGTATATGCATGTACTTCTACTTTCTCCTTTCCCCTCACCAAAGCCTTACTCTTGTCTCTTTTTTTCCTTTCAGATGCCCATGAACTGCAACCTTACCAGATAGTGGAAGAAAAGCAAGAAGACAGTGAAGATAAAGACACACCATCACTCGATTTCACAGTCGCAGCCACCAACTCAGAACTGAAACTGCAGAATGTTTACAGGGTAGGATAGAGGCAGAATCTGCACGTGGTGAGACATTGGGCAGAGGTTTACTGCAGCCAGTGCTAGGATAGCACAGGCGCCAGCTTGGTGGAGGGTGAGGTCACACACTAGTTCTGCTGAAGAGAGCTCAGATGATGACTTTGATGGGCCATGCTATAAAATAAAGCTGATTGGTGTCTTCTTCTTCTTCTTTGGCCTCCTTGTCTCGAGAGACAATGGGTAAGCGCCTGGAGGTGGTCAGTGGTTAGTGGAGCAGCGCCTGGAGTGGCTATAACGGCTAATTCTAGAGTAACAGACTCTTCCACAGGTGCTGCAGATAAAATTGGTTGTCAGGGCTGTTACGCAGTTGGCTCTCCCCTTGTGCTTCTGTCTTTTTTCCTGCCAACTGCTAAGTCTCTTCGACTCGCCTTACTTTAGCCTCGCTTTTATGGCTGCCCGCCAGCTCTGGCGATCACTGGCAACTGACTCCCAAAACTTGTGATCAATGTCACAGGATTTCATGTCGCGTTTGCAGACGTCTTTAAAGCGGAGACATGGACGGCCAGTGGGTCTGATACCAGTGGCGAGCTTGCTGTACAATGTGTCCTTGGGGATCCTGCCATCTTCCATGCGGCTCACATGGCCAAGCCATCTCAAGCGCCGCTGGCTCAGTAGGGTGTATAAGCTTGGGATGTTGGCTGCCTCGAGGACTTCAGTGTTGGAGATACGGTCCTGCCACCTGATGCCAAGGATTCTCCGGAGGCAGCGAAGATGGAATGAATTGAGACTTCGCTCTTGGCTGACATACGTTGTCCAGGCCTCGCTGCCATAGAGCAAGGTATTGAGGACACAGGCTTGATACACTCAGACTTTTGTGTTCTGTGTCAGTGCACCATTTTCCCTCACCCTCTTGGCCAGTCTGGACATAGCAGTGGAAGCCTTTCCCATGCGCTTGTTGATTTCTGCATCGAGAGACAGGTTACTGGTGATAGTTGAGCCTAGGTAGGTGAACTCTTGAACCACTTCCAGAGCGTGGTTGCCGATATTGATGAATGGAGCATTTCTGACGTCCTGTCCTGCGATGTTCGTTTTCGTGAGGCTGATGGTTCAGCCAAATTCATTGCAGACAGCTGCAAACCTGTCGATGAGACACTGCAGACACTCTTCATTGTGAGATGTTAATGTCGCATCATAATGCAGCATAATGTACGTGACCAAATATTTGGGAACCCTGTTAGAAAGCCTGCAGTCAATGTCAAGCAGCATGGAAGAGGTCAGCATGAACTCGCCACAGGATTTTGCACAGAGCTTGGATCCCATCCTTTCCAACATGAAATGGATGGCCAGTTCCCACAGCACACCTGTGCAACCAATCATGATGCAGACTCTGACGGTCGATGTCTCAGCTTCCATTGTAGCACAAGCAGCTTCCACTTACTGTCTGAATGCTGTAGCAGAAGCTCAGACTGCTGTAATGCTATCTCAGCTTGCTGTCATGGTAGCTCAGACTGCTGTCATCATGGCTATGGATACCAGTATGCAAAGCAGCTTCCAAGGCATCAATGCACATCAGCAATCTGTTCCCCAACATACCTGCTCCCTAAAGACCCTCAGCGGATATAGCCCCCACCCCCCCTTCTGTGCAAAAGTCTTTAAGTCAACAAAAAAGAACATCATCTGCCACACTGTTCCCTGTGATCTATCGTAACTTTAATCAACAATAGAAAGCACCCAGAGCTCATAGAATTGTAGCAACAGCCAGAGGAAATAAACCAACAATTAACCTGTAACTAATTGATGATTTCTTTAAGATGATTTCTCCTTCAAGCTGATTAACATTGTGTTCAGCCGTGCAAAGTTAAGAGAGGGCATAGGCTGGAGCTTGGAGCTCCATAATAGCAGCGCTGGCATCAAATCAGCATTCCATGCTGATTGATGTCCTGATATGCCTGCTCTGCCTGCTGCCAACAAATGCTAAGATACCTCATGCCAACTGCTTTACCAATATGCAGTCAGAAGTGTGCATGCGCTGAAGACATAATTTTGGAACCTTAATGAGACTCGCTATCATGCTCAATTTTATCCCCATAGTATTTGGATCTCTTAAGTGCTTTCTATGCTTTGGCAGTTCACTTTGAACTTTCTACTCTTTAACAGATAAGCACTTGGGTTGTCTAACCTCCTGCCTTAACTTTGGGTCTGGCAGTTTACCGCTTACACTGTTTCTCTGGGGGTTCTACTGGTTTTTCTGCCTGAATTATAAAGGGAGACTTGGAGAATCCCAACATAATTTGTAGACATAGGCTGCATTCACCCGATATCACAGCTGTTCCTGCCATCACATTGAGATAGATTTTTTACTTATGGTACATTGTAGGGAAAAAGTGGGTACTGTCAGCTTCAAACCCAGCAATGTTGTTGAAGGCAGACAATGTAAAATGCCTGCATATCCCCACCTCCCCCATCCCTCCCGCCCAACTCTGCTCAAATTAATATTCAGGAACTGAACTACCGAAATGTGTTGTGCCCATATTGAGAGCTCACCGCTTCATGGACAGAAGACGTACAGTGCTGCAGGTTTTCACCTGGGTCTTACAGTATGTGTGTATAGAGAAGAAAATTTTGCTTAATCATACCTCAAAATATTAGGAAGCATGGGAGAAGCCAGGGCACCGGCAGGAAAGGACCAACACTTTGTGGACGCCTGGAGTTGTTGCTCAAGCAAATGTTGTTCAAGAGGGATGCAATATTTGGATCACTAGGGCACACGTCTCATAGATTCACACAGTCATAGAGTCGTACAGCATAGAAACAGGCCCTTCGGCCCACCGCGTCCTTGCCGACCATACTGCCTATCTATACTAATCCCACCTGTCTGCATTAATTCCATATCCCTCTATGCCTTGCTCATTCAAGTACCTGTCCAGATGCCTCTTAAATATCACTACTGTTTCTGCCTCCACCACCTCCTCAGGCAACTCATTCCAGATCCCCACTATTCTTTGTGTGAAATATTTACCCCTTTGATCCCCTTTAAACCTCCTCCCTCTCACCTTAAATCTATTTAAATCTCTAGTTTTAGTCACCCCTACCATGGGAAACAGACTCTGGTTATCTACCCTATCTATGCCTCTCATAATTTCATATACCTCTATCATGTCCCCTCTCAGCCTCCTTCGCTCCAGGGAAAACAGATCCAATCTCTCATTATAGCTCAAGCCCTCCAAACCAGGCAGCATCCTTGTGAATCTTTTCTGCACCCTCTCTAGCTTAATCACATCTTTCCTGTAGTGCGGTGACCAGAACTGCACACAGTACTCCAAATGCGGCCTAACCAACGTTATGTACAACTGTAACATGACGTCTCAACTCTTGTACTCAATGCCTCAGCTGATGAAGGCAAGCATGCCATATGCTTCTTCACCACCCTGTCTACCTGTGTTGCCACTTTCAGGGAACTATGTACTTGCACCCCAAGGTCTCTCTGCTCAAGAACACTGCCCAGGGCCCTGCCATTCACTGTATATGTCCTGCCCTGGTTTAACTTCCCAAAATGCATCACTTCACACTTGTTTGCGTTAAATTCCATTTGCCACTCCCTTGCCCATTTTCCCAGCTGATCTATATCCTGTTGTAACCTTGGACAACCTTCTTCACTGTCCACTATACCACCAATTTTGGTATCATCTGCAAACTTATTAATCATGCCCCTTACATTCACATCCAACTCATTAATATATATGTCAAACAACAGAGGGCCCAGCACTGATCCCTGCGGCACACCACTGGTCACTGGCCTCCAATCTGAAAAACAATCCTCCACTACTACCCTCTGCCTCCTATCACCAAGCCAATTTTGTATCCAATTTGCTAGCTCACCCTCGATCCCATGTGTCCGAACCTTCTGGACCAGCCTACCATGCGGGACCTTGTCAAAGGCCTTGCTAATGTCCATGTAGACAACGTCCATCACCCTGCCCTCGTTAATCTTCTTGGTCACCTCATCGAAAAACTCAATCAAATTTGTGAGACATGATTTCCCATGCACAAAGCCATGCTGACTATCCCTAATCAGACCATGCCTTTCCAGATGCATATAAATCCTGTCTCTTAGAATCCCTTCCAATAACTTTCCCATTGATGTAAGGCTCACCGGCCTGTAGTTCCCTGGCTTATCCCTACTACCCTTCTTAACTAAACGCACAACATTAGCTATCCTCCAGTCTTCCAGTACCTCACCTGTGGCTAACGATGATACAAAAATTGCTGCCTGGGCCCCAGCAATCTCCTCTGTTGCTTCCCATAGCATCCTAGGATACACCTGGTCAGGCCCTGGGGATTTATCCACCCTAATGCGCTTCAAAACCTCCAACACTTCCTCCTTTGTAATGTTGATATGTTCCAGGATATCGGTGTTCCCTCACTTGAACTCACTAGCTTCCATGACCTTCTCCACGGTAAATACAGACGAGAAGTATTCATTTAAGACCTCGCTCATTTCCCGTGGCTCCACACATAGATTACCACACTGATCCTTAAGGGGACCTACTCTCTCCCTAGCTTTTACTCTTAATATACTTATAGAATCTTTTAGGATTCTCTTTTATCGATCTGCCAGGGAAATCTCATAGCCCCTTTTTGCCCTTCTAATTTCCTTCTTAAGTGTAGTAGTCCTACATCCCCTATACTTCTCGAGGGACTCGCTCGATCCCAGCTGCCTATACCTGACATATGCCTCCTTCTTTGTCCTGACCAGACCCTCAATATCCCTTGTCAACCAAGGTTCCCTAAACTTGCCAGTCTTGCCCTTCCATTTAACAGGAACTTGCCTGCCCTGAACGCTTCCTATCTCACCTTTAAAAGCCTCCTGCTTGCCAGACGTCCCTTTACCTGTAAACAGCCTCTCCAACTTTTGAGAATTCCTGTCTGATGCCATCGAAATTAGCCTTCCCCCAATTTAGGACTTCAACCTGAGGACCAGTCCTATCCTTTTCCATAACTATCTTGAAGCTAATAGAGTTATGGTCACTGGTCCCAAAGTGCTCCCCCACTAACACATCAACCACCTGCCCATCCTCATTTCCTAAGAGGAGGTCAAGTGTAGCCCCTTCTCTAGTGGGGCCATCCACATACTGCTTCAGAAAACTGTCCTGGACACACTTAACAAATTCTTCCCCATCTGATCCCTTAGCACTAAGGCAGTCCCAGTCAATATTAGGGAAGTTAAAATCACCTACTATTACGACGCTATAATTCCTACACCTATCTGTGATTTCCCTCCATATATGCTCCTCCACTTCCCTCTGACTATTGGGGGCCTATAGTATAATCCCATCAAAGTGATCATCCCTTTCTTATTTCTACGTTCTACCCATATGGCCTCGCTGGACATTCCCCCCAGGATATCCTCTCTAAGTACTGCCGTGATGTCCTCCCTAATCAATAGTGCAACTCCCCCTCCTCTCTTACCTCCACCTCTGTCATGCCAGAAGGATCGGTACCCCGGAATATTGAGCTGCCAGTCCTGCCCATCCCTCAACCACGTTTCCATAATAGCTATAATATCACAATCCCACGTACGTATCCATGCTCTGCGTTCATCTGCCTTAACTGTAAGGCTTCTTGCATTAAAGTAAATGCAGTTTAGCCTACCAGACCTTCCACGCTCCCTGTCCTGCCCCTGCCCGGCCTGCCTACTGGCCTTGCTTGCTTTAACCTCTACATTTGCCTCAACTATCTCATCAGAGAGACTACTACTTTGGGTCCCACCCCCCTGCAAGACTAGTTTAAACCCTCCCGAGTAGTACTAGCAAACTCCCCGCAAGGATATTGGTCCCCCTCCAGTTTAGATGCAACCCGTCCTTCTTGTACAGGTCACCTCTGCACTCGAAGAGATCCCAATGATCCAAGTAGCTGAAGCCCTCCCGCCTCACCAGCTCTTCAGCCATGCATTCATTTGCCTTATCCTCCTATTCCTGCCCTCACTAGCACATGGCAGAGGGAGTAATCCTAAGATTACAACTCTAGAGGTCCTGCTTTTTAACCTTCTGCCTAACTCCCTAAATTCACTTTGCAGGACCTCATCTCTCTCCGTCTGGTGGTCAGCCATCTCTTTTCTGCCTGTGCAGCCATTACCTGCGGTGTGACCACCTCACCAAACCTGCTATCCATGACGTCCTCAGCATCGCGGATGCTCCACAGTGAATCCACCCTCAGCTCCAGCTCCATAATGCAGGTAGCCAGTAGCTGCAGCTGGATACACTTCCAGCACACATGGTCACCAGGGACACTGGAAGCATCCCTGATTTCCCACATAGCGCAGGAGGAGCATATCACGGGGCTGAGTTCTCCTGCCATGATTAACCCTTAGGTTAATTAGTTACTCCCTTAATTCAAAAATACTAATTACACTAGGGGCCGTGTTCTACCCATTTCAATCTAAAGTCCTTAAAAAAAAAAACACTTTAGTAGTACTCACCTTATCACCAGAGGTTTTTTTCCAACAAAAAAAAAATTTCCCCTTTTTTTAAAAAGATTTTCTAACAGCTGCTACTCACCAACCAATCAGCTTGCAGCTCTCCTCTGTTGGCTTTTTTTTTCAAAACTCTGGCGCGCTGGAAGAGGTTCGACTACTCTTCGCTCCCGGAAGGTCTCATACAAGTATCATGTAAAATGCCTTGCAGGAAGTGGGAACTCTGACAGCAAAACCTACAGAATGTATTCACAAGTCAGTAGGACGTTTAGCTCTCATAAGGTCTGCAAATGTAGGGGCAGAAATCATTACATTCTCTAAATTATGATAATACATGCAACATAGTGTGCTGTTTGAGATTGCTATTTCAAAATTTTCAGATGGCATAAAACTTGGAAGCATTGTGAATTATGAGGAGGATAGTGATAGACTTTAAGAGGACATAGGCAGGTTGGTAAAATGAACGGACATGTGGCAGATGGAATTTAATGCAGAGAAGAGTGAAATAGTACATTTTGGTAGGAAGAACAAGGATAGGCAATATAAATTAAAGGATACCTTTCTAAAGGGGATGCAGGAATCCTGGGCTTTATAATTAGAGACATAGGTCGGGCTTCTATCCAGGCGATGGGGGTCTCGACCACTTGCAAAAGTGTCAATGAGAGTCCCGCGTCACTTCCTCTTGGGAAGGCCCACCAGATCAAGTACCAATTCGGCACTTAAGTGGACCAAGGACCCCGGTGACGGAAGTCCCACCTGCTAAGAGCTGCCAGCCAATCAGAGGCACCCTGGAGGTGGTGGCCGATGCCTGTTGAGAAGTTACTTGAGGCCCTGGACCCAGGCCACAGGTAAGTCTCTGCGAGAGGGGTTTCGCGGGGTGTGGGTTGGTGGAGAGACCGTTGTAGAGGGGTCGGCAGCAAGGGCAGCGGTGGCCCTCAGCGGGTCCCTTGTTCAGGCACCATGCCCCCCATCCCCCCCAACCCTGGAGTCAGCAAGCAACCCACATAGGTTTGCTTGGTGTGCTCCCTGTGTGGTGTCAGGCCCACCCGCTGCTGGGCTAATTCCGGTGGTAGCAGGGCGAGGCCTTCAATTGGGCATTAATTGCCCACTTAAGGGCCTTAATTGGTGGTGGGGCGGGAAGACCGTTCACAGACCTTCCCGCCCCAGACTTAATTTGGGTGGAGGCGGGAAGGTGGTGGGGACCTCCCCCACACTATTTTGCTGAATTATATGCTGTCCCCGCTGGCAAATCTGACACAGGGGCGAGCATAAATTTCCCCAAATAGAGTACAAAAACAAAGAAGTTATGATGACCCTTTACAAAACGCTAGTTTGACCTAGACTTGAGTATTGTGTCCAATTCTAGGCATGGCACTTTAGAAATGAAGTGAAGGCTTTAGTGAGGGTGCAGAAAACATTTTCAAGAATGGTTCTAGAAATGACGAACTTCAGTTACATTGCGAGAGTTGGAGGAGCTGGTGTTGTTCTCCTTAGAGAAGGTTGAGAGGAGATTTGATAGAGGTGTTCAAAATCATGTCGGGTCTAGACCGAGTAGGTAGAGAGAACTGTTCTCACTGGCAGAAGGATCAAAAGCACAGATTTAAGGTGATTGACAAAAGAGCCAAAGGCAACATGAGGAAAACTTTATTATGCAGTGAGTAGTTAAGATTTTGAATGCACTGCATGAAAGTGTGGTGAAGGCAGATTCAATTGTGGCTTTCAAAAGGGAATTGGATAAGCACCTGAGGGACAAAAAATTGCAGAATTGTGGGGAAAGATGGAGGGGGAAGTGGAATGAGATGAATTGCTCTTGCAGAGAGCTGGCATGGACTGGACAGGCCAAATGGCCTTCTTCTGTGCTGTAACCATTCTATGATTCTCACTCTTGCATGCCCATTTAACCACACTTTTGAAATCCTCAGCAGTTATCTATAATTCTGCCTTCTGCCTGGGAAGCTACTTTTTACTTTTCTTTTTTACCAATGTAGCTGCATGACATATTTCAAAAGAACCATTTCTACTGTTGCCTGCATAATGACCATGAACAATTTATGGATCTCTTTCTAATGATGTGAATGTCTACCAATGCTTCTCTCCTTGTCGGACAAAATAGTTCATAACCATCATTCCCAAATTCATATGGGAGGAAGGGCAAGCAACTACCAGCCCCTCAGTTGGTTTCATGAGAGAGAACTCAAGCTACTTGGTATGGAAGCTGTGGAATGGATGCCGATAAGAAAGTTGGAGTCCTTTCTAGCTGAAAGTTCGTACATTCTTATAACCTTCGATATCCTCCCTGTACCTACCCATTCATCCACCTACGAAGGTAGTGAGCTGATTTTGAATAGAATTCATTTTGCATGTGATTCAACACTGCAATATATCCTCCTACACCTTTCTCTAGTTATGCAATAGCAGCAATCTCAGCTAATAATGTTTCCAATCCTAGTGTGGATTTGGTTCATAAAATGAATCACATTTCCCCCTGGAGAATTGCAACACTGTCTGTATTCACTTTGCTTGACATCTTGCTCTCAATATTATAAGCTTTTTCACAGATCATTGACTGCAAACTGGACTAGTTTCATTAATTCCGTTTGTCATTGGATGCCAGACTTACAAACGGAAAAGAATCACTCGCTTTGGATCTCAGTCTTTGAAAGATTGCACAATTATCAGAGTGAAACGTCAGCCAGTCTGAGAACATGTAATTGTCAAAAAAAGCTTTCTTTGAATTTATTATGAGAGAAGAGGGCTAGTGGAAAAGTAATACTGTAGATCTTCTGTTTAAAGCTAGTGTTACAGTTTAGCGTTTCCCTCAATATTTGTTCTTGTGTTCACAGCCAGACTGCTGTTTCTGGACACAGTTCCTTTATGAATTAATTCTGCATCTTTATTCACTGCTATGTACAGGTTGTAATGAAAAACTTTTTATGTTGTCTCATGCAACATAAATGATATGCGTGGAGCCCAGGTTTTTGAAGATCTCAAACAGGTTTATTAGCAGCTAACAAGTATGTACAGTGCAGATCTAACTATTTACATGACTTGCCTCTTGGTGTTACAGTAGCAGAGTCTGACTGGCATGTAGTCACATGACTACATCCTGGTACTCAGCTCATTAGCATTCTAAGATCTTAAAGGGACATCACTCTTAAAGGCAATCACAGAACATCCCCCTTCTTTGCAAAATATAAGTCTTGTATGCTAAAAGCAAAAACATATGAAATTAGATAACATCAAAATTATTTACACATGGATAGAGATTGTGAAGTTTACAGATATAGAGGTTTAGGATTTCATATATCGTTTTGGTGGTTTGACAACTCTTCCAGATCTGGTTATCTGGGGATGTGCATTTCACCCTTGGTTGTCCTGGGTCTGCATGCATGTTGTCAATGTGTTGGCTGCTGTCCTGTTGAGCTGGCATACCCCCACCATTGGAGCATGCTCCCTCGAGTCTGTGGTGCGCAATTGGAGTACTGCACACCTCTCCCAGTTGGCTTTGGTTCCTTCTCAACACCGCTCCGCTAGATGTTGTAATGTCATAAGACCTAGGCTCACCGCACACTCCGGACACCTCTGCAGGCAAACATGTTTTCATTAGATGTATGACCCTGACCTTTTGTCCTACATGTAGCTGAGGTAGTTCTGCCCCTGTATGTTGGCCATGCACGATCTTCATTCTCCCTTGTTTTTCGAGCTGTGTCTCCTGCATCTCAGAATTTGGATGGATGATGGCTTGACAGAGTCATCCACACTTGTCTGCCAAACATGATCTCTGCTGGTGACAGTAATCCCATATCCATAGATGTAGCTCTGAGGTGGAGCATGGCAACATAAAGATCTTGTTTCGTGCTCCGACACTTTAGAATAAATGCTTTGACTGTGCGGACCATTAACTCGGCAAGACCATTAGATCTAGGATAATGTGATGAGGCTGTCACATGATTTACGCCCCATTTGGTGCACATATCCCTGAAAGGTTTGCCCATATACTGTGGCCCATTGTCCGAAATGATTTCTTCAGGTGCAACAAATAGACTGAATATAGCACATAATGTGTATGCAACGACCACATTTGAAGTGTCTTTTACCTGTCTGACAATTGGAATTTTGGAGAAATAGTCAGTCAATACGATACAGTCTTCTTCATTGGCAGTAAACGGGTTAGTGGCGATTTTGGACCAAGGGACTATCGGAATCTCATGAGGGTGTAGTGGTTCTTTACGTTGTTGTGGCTGGTGGCTCTGGCATGCCTCACACATCCTCACTAACCTTTCGATGTCATTATTGATCCCTGGCCAATAAACAGTGTCTCGTGCTAGTCGTCTCATTCACTGTATGCCTATATGGCCTTGGTGAAGTTGTGATAAGTTGTCCTATCAGAGAGCTTTGGGCACGAGCATTTGTTTTCCCTTAACGGTGACACCTCTCGAGATACCGAGTTTATCTCTGTAAGGCCAAAAGCATCTGAGGGTTTCTGGCACCTCTTTTACCATATCAAGCCAGCCTTCCATGATGACCCTCCACAGTGCCTTCAGTTGTGGGTCATTGGCTGTTTCTGATTGCAGTTGGTCACATCTGTGCTGACCAAAATGCAATAAGTCGATTTTGAGCACATCTTCCACCGCGATGTCCATGCTGTCTACTTGTAGATCCAATGGGACGTCTTCATTCTTGTTTGGATTTGGCAATCTGCTCAGCGTATCCGAAGTGACCATTTTGGTATCCGGTTTTTTGCAGACGTCGAAGTCATACTCCAGTACCTTCACTAAAAGCCACTGTAGTCGAGGTGGTGCGTTTGCCAATGGTTTGTGCCAGATCATCTCCAGTGGTTTGTGGTCAGTTTCTACAGTGAACTGCTTGCCAAACATGTAGGTAAGGAACCTTGTGATCCCAAAAACCAGAACAAGTGTTTCATGCTCTATGTTTGAGTAATTGGATTGTGCTGAGGATAGACATTTGGACCCGAATGCAATTGGTTTGCCATCCTACAGGATGCATGCTCCTAGCCCCTTCTGTGAGGCGTCGGTTTCCAGGATGGTCTTTTTCCTAGGGTCATAGTACTGCAGGATACAGATTTCTGCTGACATTGCTTGTTTGAGAGACTCAAACATATGCTGATGGTCCTCCTGCTATACATATGGTATATCTTTCTTTAAGAGGTCTCTCAGCATTGATGCTTTGTCAGAAAAATTTGGAATGTATGGTGCCAAAAAGTTGAAAAATCCAAGACATCTCTGGAGGTATTGTGGGGTAGGCATATCACACAACACAGGTTAGCATACTCAGGTTTAACAATTGATAATTAACCCCCAGCTGGGGTAGACTCCTCACTGACAAATACATAATATGCCCACCACATTTCTTTATCATTTTCAAAGCAAAAACATAATACAATACCAGACCAGTGTATAAAATGGTTGACATGACTTAGCTATTTTTTATTGCAGTGAAATAATATACAAAGGTGAATAGACACAGCAAAATATTAATAAAATCCAAAATTCTTACAGTTGTCTTTGGTATGTTCCTCGTGTAGGAAACTAAGGGTGTCTTATAAAATTTCTTAGTTTATTAGGACAAAGTGTATAAATAGGACATACTATAAACTAATGTCAAAGTAGAGGAATTACCAGACGTAATGCCAAGCTTCAACCCATGTGTGTCAGACATCTGTGTGTGTAGGGTGAAAACAGAGAATATTCGGAGGAGGTAAGCGACTGAAGGAATATACTGATACTGAAATGATGAATGATGAAGTTGTAATAGGGTCCGTGTCCTTGTGCTCTGGTGAATTGCCATAGGAATCAATATAACTGGACACTGAGAGGGATTAATTGGATAAGAAACAGAATAAAAGATACCCTCTCGATCAAGTTCATGCAGCAGAGAAAACAAGAAACAAGAAGTCAAGGAGAGAAAGAGAGAGAGAAATCTGAAGACCGAAGACCAAAAGCCGCAAGAAAAGATGTTCGCTCGCCTTCCTTAACTAATGCAGCAACAATATATCTTGCCTTAGACTGTAAATCACTGCCCAACTTTATTGCCATTGTTTGCATGAAACTTAATAAACTTGTTCTGACTTTATCTCACTAAATGAACTTTTGTCACGTCCCAACCTTTTGTGAGTAAGGGGTTAACTCCTTACAGTTTACAGATTACAGTTTACACTAGTGACAGTCTTTGAATAGTGATTTTGGGAGGAGATAGTTCCCAAAGGATCTAATCACACCCCAGTTTTTATTCTTTTACTATCTTGTTAAGCAGCCCAAGACATTTTCTTTCATTTGAAGATTGTTATGTAGATCAGGTTATTGTTGATTAATATTGCCTGTCAAACCCCAAGTATCTTGGATATACCAGACAGGAGGAGCTCGTAAAGGGGCTGCTACTTTCAAACAATCTTTATGCTTTAACATACAGCCCACAAACTAGCTTGACAGATTGCACTTATATAAAAATATTAAGCTCCGGTATTCCAAACCCTCCTATAATTGGTTAAGTGGTGAATAGGAGTGAGGGAGTCACTTTCTCTTGATATCTTTGGGAAATTTCTTTGAGAAATCCTCAGAAGACCCAGAAGAGAAATGTTATGGCAAATTGGAAAACTGTTGAAAGAATTGCTCCTAATTAAAAACGGCTGGCTCTCATGGCTGAGTGGTATGCATTGTGTTCTAAATGATTGATTGGTTCCTGTTTCCTGTCTGTTTTGCTGTTTGAGATGAGGGTGCAGTACTGGATTCCCAGTGCAACCATGCTATATGAGTTGGCTTTGTGAGCTTCTGCAGTTTCATACGATTCGTAAAGAGTGTGACTGAGCTAAACCACTATCAGTAATATTTAAAACGTGCCCTCCTTCTTCATTGTGATTTCAGTTTGTTCCTGTGACTGTGAAAGTGTTAAAAAGGTTAAATATAATTTTGAGCTGTGGAATCTCATCTGCGTGTGCACAGAGAAGGAAAGGTTTTGTGTGCACAGAGACGTTTGAAAGGGCAACAAATGTTAAGAATGGTGTTTGGGAACATTTCATAAAAGTTGAATTCAGGAACACAGAATTAATGTTGTCAAGAAGGCTGAGGATCGAATAAGAGCTCAATGGATGCTGTAGATAGAGCAGAAGATTGGAAATGCAGTGTTCAGAAATAGTGCCAGAATTGTCTCAGGTATAGGGGAATGAACATTCCCTGGGATTCACCAAACCAGGTCATATGTTTGTAAATTTTAGATTGTAGATTTTTACAAGACAGAATGGCAGCTTCTGTGTCGAGCAAAGGTATAGCAGTGGCCAGCGGCACTCATGGAGTACATTCACGGAGGTGTATGAAAGAATTGGCCTTCAGCTAAACATCCAGAAGACAAAGGTCCTCTACCAGCCAGTTCCCACAGCGCAACACTGTCCTTCAACAATCAAGATCCTCGGCGAACCACTGGACAATGTGGATCACTTCCCATACCTTGAGAGCCTCCTCTCAGCAAGGGAAGACATCGACGATGAAAATCAGCATTGCCTCCAGTGTGCCAGCGCAGCCTTCAGTCGTCTGAGGAATAGAGTGCTTGACAACTAGGATCTCAAACCTGGCACCAAGCTCATGGTCTACAGGGCCGCAGTGTTACCTGCCCTCCTGCATGAGTCGGAAACACGGACACTGTACAGCAGACATCACAAAGCTCTGGAGAGATATCACCAGCGCTGCCTCCGCAAGATCCTGCAAATTCAGTGGCAGGACAGACGCTCTAATATCAGTGTCCTCTCTCAGGCCAACATCCCCAGTATTGAGACACTGGTCATGGCTAGTCAGTTACGCTGGATGGGCCACGTCATCCACATGTTTGACACAAGACTCCCAAAACAAGCTTTCCACTTTGAGCTCTGTCAAGACAAGAGGCTACCAGGAGGGCAGAGGAAATGCTACAAGGATGCCCTTAAAGCCTTCCTGAAAAAATGTGACACCTCCACTGATTCGTGGGAATCTCTTGCCCGAAACTGCCCAAAATGGAGAAGAAGCATCTGCAGTGGTGCCAGTCAGTTTGAATAACGTCAACATGCCCAGGTAGCCCAAGTGCAAACAGTGGTAGGAGCGTTTGGAAATTCGAGCATCCCATTCACTCGCCTCACCAAACACCACCTACCCCAACTGTGGAAGTGTGTTCCCGAGGGACTGCCTAAGAAGAAAAAGAAAGTTATAGCCACATACAGTAGGCAAAATAAATACTGTAGTTTGCCTTTGGACTTGTTACTTTTTTAAAGCCCTTATTATGTTATAAGTTGTACTTTAGGAGAAATATAGTGGGACAGTGGAAGAACCAACATGGTCACTGAAAGAATTTTGAATAAAGATTATGAAAGACTTAATTGTACGGGTGTGAAATTGAACCCGGTAGCACCTGTTCTTTGGTGCTACGAGTGCTTTTAGAGCTGCAAGATGGCATCCGCGACACGCACACACTCTTGTGATGCGAAGCACGCTGGACGGCATCTTGGTGCAGGCATTAGCGGGTACCCAGTGAATGTCTGCCAGAAGTGTGCAGAGCAGGCAAATCAGTGACGTCAGTCTGTGTGCAATGCTGATTTGATACCAGCCCTGCTATTTGGAGCACCGTGTTCTAGCTGATGCCATCTCAACCATGCAGTAGGAAGGACTTCGCACAGGTGCTATTTAAAGGGATCATCAGCCACTTACACGTTAGTTGCTGGTTGGTACCTTGTAGTTGTTGCTACAAATCTACATATTTTTTGTCCTTTTCATAGCTGTTTTAAGTTTCAAAAGTCTACAGGAAGTGGTATGGCAGGTGCTGAAGGAAATTTCTCTGGCTTCAAGGGTTCTGCACAAATCAGTTACTCCCAGACATACAATTATAGGCCTTCCTCTTGGAGTACAGCATGACTTGGAGAATAAGCAGACGTCATGGAGAGCAGGACAAGCTGCTGGAAGAGGGAGGAGGAGGAGGAGGATGGGGAGAATTGCAGCCATCTGCAAGTGTGCTAATGGAGCTGGCCACCACTTCCACACTGGAAAGGATGGGTTCCAAGCTCTGTGTAAAGCCTTGTGAAAATGCTGACAGAACCTCACATATTTTCTGCTTCTGCTCCAGAATTGTCCTCTTCATCGATGACCCCTGAGATACAGCTTCTGTGTCCAGTTGAGCAGAGCTTGGAGTGTCCTGTGCCCTCCGACGTGGACGCTCCACTATTGCTGTTGTTTCCAACATCTGTTGCTGCTTACTCGTGACGTGTGCCTCATCATGTGACAATGCAATTGCCTGTCTTGGAGACCCCACTGAGGTGCATGTACCTGAGCTGTTGGAGGGTCCTCATGTGTCATGTTATGCTGCATCCTCAGAGTGAGTGAGCTCTGTGGAGAGTTTGTCCTTCTCCGACACCATTACCTGAGGGACACTTGTAGGACCTGTGGGAGACGAAAGATCTGAATTAGAACTGAGAAAGTGAGAGGGTTTTAACTCCTCATTGTGCAGATCATCATTTTTCATTTCTTGCTGACATCAAGTCAACATGAGTTTTTTTAATCCTTTTCTATGGAATGTGAGTTCACCTGGCAAGACCAACATTTGTTACCCATCCCTTATTGCCCTTGAGAGAATGAGTGTTGTATTCCATGTGGCTGTGTAATATCTGATTCTGTCACCACTAATTCTGTAGATGGGAGACTTCCATCTCTCCATTGCCAATGGACATGCAAGCCAAGGCTCTGCTTATTCCAGTGTGTGTCCTCTGAAGCAATCAGAGTCACGATGCCGGAGGGCCACACCTGGTTCTCTGCCTTTCCTTGGAGTTCTGCACTGAGTATGAGAAATGGAATGTGCTGAAAGGATAGAAGGACACATTTCTGGAGGGTGTGAAATGGTAATAAGATGGGGGTGAGTGTCAGTGGTGGCTGGTCAGATGGGGATGTGAGGAGGTGCCTTAACAGAGAGAAATGGGTGCACTGCGACGTATGTTGGTCTAAGGAGTGCTGTTGTCGTCTCACTCTTAAAAGTAACAGGCCTGCAAAAGCAAACCTATCTAAAAACCTATCTGTGAAAAAGAAAACCTATAAAAAGTCCTATATTTCTTAAAAATGGTAGGATCATCCAGAAAGTGGCTTTCAGGTATCCAATTATGGATTGGAATATATCAGACATAGCATCTGAATCTAAAATGTTTCATGGATCAAGGAGTGAGCGAACGAGAGAAACAAGCTGTGAAAATCAAGGTTGCACTGGGCAGCAAAGACCTGCAATGGATCTTTACATCAGGATTGTCAGCTGAGGTTCATTAATGTCCTTCAGGGAAGGAAATTTGCCGTCCCTACCTGGTCTGGCCTACATGTGACTCCAGAACCACAGCAATGTGGTCGACTCTGAAATGCCCGCTGAAATGGCGTAGCAAGCCATTCAGTTGTATCAAACTGCTACAAAGTCTGAGAAAAGGAATGAAACCGGACGGACGACCCAGCATTGACCTAGGCACCGGAAACAGCAATGGCAAACCCAACCCTGTTGACCCTGCAAAATCCTCCTTACCAAGATCTGGCGGCTTGTGCCAAAATTAGGAGAACTGCCCCTCAGACTGGTCAAGCAACAGCTTGACATAGTCACACTCACGGAATCATACCATGCAGACAATGTCCCATCAACATCACCATTCTTGGGTATGTCCTGTCCCACTGGCAGGACAGACCCAGCAGAGGTGGCAGCACAGTGGTATACAATTAGGAGGGAGTTGCCCTGGGAGTTCTTTTATTTTTTTTTATTAGGGATACAGCACTGAAACAGGCCCTTCGGCCCACCGAGTCTGTGCCGACCATCAACCACCCATTTATACTAATCCTACACTAATTCTATATTCCTACCACATCCCCACCTGTTCCTATATTTCCCTACCACCTACTAGGGGCAATTTATAATGGCCAGTTTACCTATCAACCTGCAAGTCTTTGGCATGTGGGAGGAAACCAGAGCACCCGGAGGAAACCCACGCAGACACAGGGAGAACTTGCAAACTCCACACAGGCAGTACCCAGAATTGAACCCAGGTCGCTGGAGCTGTGAGGCTGCGGTGCTAACCACTGTGCCACTGTGCCACCCTCAACATTGATTCCAGACCCTATGAAATCTCATGGCATCAGGTCAAACATGGGCATGGAAACCTCCTGCTGATTACCACTTACTGCCCGCACCCCCCCCCCCCCCCTCCTCCGATGAATCAGTGCTTCTCCATGTTGAACAACAATTGGAAGAAGCATTGAGGGTAGCAATGTACTCTGGGTGGGGGATTTCAATGTCCACCACCAAGAGTGGCTCGGTAGCACCACTACTGACCAAGCTGGTTGAGTCACAAGAACGCAAGAGCACAAGAAATATGAGCAGAAGTCGACCATATGGCCCATCGAGCCTGCTCCGCCATTCAGTACGATCATGGCTGATCTTGGCTTCAGTTCCACTTTCCTGCCCACTCCCCATGTCCCTTGATTCCCTCCGAGACCAAAAATCAATCTATCCCAGTCTTAAATGTATTCAACGATGGAGCATCCAAAACCCTCTGAGGTGGAGAATTCCAAAGATTCACAACCCTTCGAGTGAAGTAATATCTCCTCATCTCAGTCCTGAATGATTGACCCCATATCCTGAGACTGTGTCCCCATGTTACAGATTCTCTGGCCAGTGGGAACAATCTCTCAGCTTCTACTCTATCAAGCCCTTTTAGAATCTTGCATGTCTCAATTAGATCACCTCTCATTCTTTTGAACTCCAGAGAATATAGACCCAATTTACTCAGCCTCTCATCATAGGATGAGTCCCTTATCCCAGGGACCAATTTAATAAATCTTCACTGCACTGCCTTCAGTGCAAATATATCCTTTCTTAAATGTGGAGACCAAAACTGCACACAATATTCCAGGTTCAGTCTCACCAAAGCTCTGTACAATTTTAGTAAGACTTCTTTATTCCTGTACTCCAATCCCCTTGCAATAAAGGCCAACATGCCATTTGCCTTCCTAATAGCCTGCTGCATTTGAATGTTAACTTTGTGTGTTCGTTGTACGAGTACCTCCAAGTCTCTCTTAACATCAACACTTACCAGCTTCACACCTTTTAAAAAATGTTCTGCTTTTCTATTTTATGAGCAAAGTGAACAACTTCACACTTCCCCACATTATACTCCATTTGCCATCTTGTTGCCCACCCACTTAATCTGTCTATATCTCTTAGCAGCCTCTCTATGTCCTCCCCGCAGCTTACCTTTCCACTGAGCTTTGTATCATTTAGCAAACTTAGATACATTACTCTCTGTCTCTTCATCCAAGCATAGAGTGTAGATAGCTGAGGCCCCAGCACTGATCCTTGCGGCACCCCATTATTCACTTCCTGCCAACTTGAAAATGCCCCATTTATGCTTACTCTGCTTCCTGTCTGTCAACCAATCCTCTATCTATGCTAATATATTACCCACCCCCCAAACACCATGAACCCTATCTTGCCTATTAATTTTTTATGTGGCACCTTATCAAATGCCTTTTGAAAATCCAGGTATATTACATCTACTGGTTCCCCTTTATCTACCCTACTAGTTGCATCCTCAAAATACTCTAATAAAATTGTCAAACAGGATCACTCTTTAGTAAAACTATGTTGACTTGCTCTAATTATACTATGCTTTTCCAAGTGCAATGTTAAGACTTCCTTAATAATAATTTCCAGCATCTTCCCAATGACTGATGTTTGGCTAACTGGCCTGCAGTTCCCTGTTTTCTCTCTATCTCCTTTCTGGAAAAGTGGCGTAACATTTGCCAACTTCCACTCTGACAGGACCATTCCTGAATCTAAGGAATTAGAGTCATAGAGTCATAGAGTCGTACAGCATAGAAACAGGCCCTTCGGCCCACCACGTCCATGCCGACCATAATGCCTATCTATACTAATCCCACCTGCCTGCATTAATTCCATATCCCTCTATGCCTTGCTCACTCAAGTACCTGTCAAGATGCCTCTTAAATGTTACTACTGTTCCTGCCTCCACCACCTCCTCAGGCAACTCATTCCAGATACCCACTATTCTTTGTGTGACGAATTTACCCCTTTGATCCCCTTTAAACCTCCTCCCTCTCACCTTAAGTCTATGCCCTCTAGTTTTAGTCACCCCTACCATGGGAAACAGACTCTGGCTATCTACCCTATCCATGCCTCTCATAATTTCATATACCTCTATCATGTCCCTCCTCAGCCTCCTTCGCGCCAGGGAAAACAGACCCAGCCTATCCAATCTCTCTTTATAACTCAAGCCCTCCAAACCAGGCAACATCCTTGTGAATCTTTTCTGCACCCTCTCTAGCTTAATCACATCTTTCCTGTAGTGCGGTGACCAGAACTGCACACAGTACTCCAAATACGGCCTAACCAACGTTATGTACAACTGTAACATGACATCCCAACTCTTGTACTCAATGCCTCGGCCGATGAAGGCAAGCATGCCATATGCCTTCTTCACCACCCTGTCTACCTGTGTTGCCACTTTCAGGGAACAATGTACTTGCACCCCAAGGTCTCTCTGCTCAACAACACTCCCCAGGGCCCTGCCATTCACTGTATATGTCCTGCCCTGGTTTAACTTCCCAAAATGCATCACTTCACACTTGTCTGTGTTAAATTCCATTTGCCACTCCCTTGACCATTTTCCCAGTTTATCTATATCTGTTGCAACCTTAGACAACCTTCTTCACTGTCCACTATACCACCAATTTTCCGGAAAATCATAGCAGCGCATCCACTATCTCTGCAGCTATCTCTTTTAGAACCCTAGGATGTAAGCCATCTGGTCCCGGGGACTTGTCAAATTTTAGTCCCTGATATCAATATCCTTAATTTCCTCACTCTTTTTAGCCCCTAGGTTACTGCCTATTTCTGGTATGGAACTTGTGTCTTCAACTGTAAAGACAGCCACAAAATATTTGTTGAATGCCTCTGCCATTTCCTAATTACCCATGATGATTTCTCCTGTCTCTGCCTCTAAGTGACCACTGTCTACTTTAGCTACTCTCTTCCTTTTTATGTACTTATAAAAACTCTTACAATCTGTTTTTATATTGTTGGCTAGTTTACTCTCATTCCATTTTTTCCTTTTGATCAACTTTCTGGTGGCCCTTTGCTGGTTTCTAAAACACTCCCAATCCTCAGACTTGCTACTATTTTTTGCAACATTGTAAGCCTCTTCTTTTAGTCCAATACTCTCCTTAACTTCCTGAGTGAGCCATGGATGGGTCTATCTGGACGAGTTTTTGTTTTTAAATGGAATGTACTTTTGTTGAACCCTTTGAATTGTTTCTTTAAATGTTTCCCACTGTTCATTTACTGCCATACTTTCCAGTATATTTACCAAATTAACCTTTGCCATTTCTCCCCTCATACCTTCGTAATTTGCTTTGTTTAAGTTTAAGATTCTTGTTTGTGATTGAAATGTGTCACTTTCAAACTTAACATGAAATTCAATGGTATTATGATCACTATTTCCCAGTGGATCTTTTACTATGACATTGCTTATTAACCCTGCTTCATTATACAATATGAGATCTAAGATAGCTTTATCCCGAGTTGGTTCCACATTGTATTGCTCCAAAAAAACTGTCACAAAAGCATTCTACAAATTCAACTTCTAGACCACTGCTGCCAATTTGATTGTCCCAGACGACATGCAAATTAAAGTCCCCCACAATTAATACATCACCTTTTTTACATGCTCCAATAATTTCCCGTTTAATGCTCTCTCCAATAATATAACTACTGTTAGGAAGCCTGTAAATTACTCCCACAAGTGTTTTCTGACTACTGCTATTCCCAATTTCTACCCAGACTGATTCTGCTTCATGTTCTTCTGAGGCCAGATCCCTTCTTAATAATGTCCTTATGCCATCCTCTACTATCAGGGCTGCCCCTCCTCCTTTGCCATTCTGTCAGTCTGTCTGACTGAAATATTGTGTACCCTGGAATATTCATTCCCCAACCTTGATCTCCTTGTAACCATGTCTCAGTAATGACAATTAGTTCCAGATCATTTACCTCTCTTCATGCCACTAGTTCATCTATCTTATTGCAGATGCTTCGTGCATTCAGATAAAGGAACTTCAATTTCATTTTTTACCTTTATTCTCTGCAATGACCTTATTTGCCAATGTACAATTTTTGTTAAACTCTCTGTCCCTTCCTGTCCCATTCTTTTGGGAGTTATCCACAGCACTATCCTGCTCCGATGCCCTGACCTCTCTCTTTGGATTTCTAAATTTCCCTTTACCCAAACCCTACCACCACCCCCCCTCCCCCACCCCTCTGTTAGTTTAAAGCCCTAACCACAGCCCTAGTTATGCAATTGGCCAGGACACTGGTTTCAGCACAGTTCAAGTGAAGCTCATCCCAACGGAATCGCTCCCTCTTCCCTGAGTACTGATGCCCCAAGAATCGAAACCCCTTCTTCCCACACCACTCTTTGAGCCACATGTTTAGTTCTGTAATCTGCTTGGCCCTGTGCCAATTTGCACGTGGCTCAGGTAACAATCTGGAGATGATTCCCTTTGATGTTCTGTGTTTTAGTTTGGCCCCAGCTTCTCAAATTCTCTAAGCAGAACATCATTTCTGATTCTTTGTATGTCAATGGTTCCCACATGGACCATGACAACTGGATCCTCCCCCTCCCACTCCAGGTTCCCTTCCAGCCGCAAGGAGATGTCCTTAACCCTGGCACTGTGCAGGCAACACAGTCATCGGAGCTCCCTGTTGCAGCTACAGAGAACAGTATCTATCCCCCTGACTATACTGTCTCCTATCACTACCACATTCCTCTTCACTCCCCCCACTGGAATGGCATCTTTCATCATCGTGCCATGGTCAGTCCGCTCATCAACCTTGCCGTCCTTCTCTTCATCCACAAAGGTAGCAAGGACCTTGTACTAAGGCTCCTCCATCACTACATGCTGATTCCCCCTCCTTGCCTCACTTGCAGTCACATCCTCCTGTCCCTGACCATTGGCCATCTCTAATGTTCTCCCTACTCTAAGGGGTGTGACTGCCTCCTGGAACAAAGTGTCCAGGTAACTCTCCCCCTCCCTGATGCTCCGCGATGTCTGCAACTCAATCTCCAGCACAGTAATTCTGAGCTGAAGTCGTGCAAGCTGCAGACACTTACTGCAGACATGGTTGTCCGAGATTGCAGTGCATTCCACAGAGTCCCACATGCTGCAGTTGCAGCATACCACCGGCCCTGGCATCTCTGTACAATATTTTTTTAGTCAATTAGTTCATAATTCAAGCTGAAGTAATGGAAAGTTGAACTCACCTACCTTGGAGTCAGAGGCTGAAAAAGATAGGAAACGGAACCCCTCTTTCCCCCTCTGCACAGAACTTACTAGGTGCACCAAATTTCCGAATTCACTCTGGCAAATGTCTCACTCAAGCAACTGTCTCTTCTCAACTGCGCCCCCTCAGAAAATGCACTTCTACCAGCCAAAGACAATGGAATTACCTTTAGGGAAGGAAATCTGCTGTCCTTACATGGTCTGGCCTACATGTGACTCCAGACCCACAGTAATGTGGTTGACTCTGAAATGGCCTAGCAAGCCACTCAGTTGTATCAAACTGCTATGAAGTCAATAAGGAGTGAAACAGGATGGACCACCAGGCGTCGGCCCTGCAAAGCACCTCCTTACTAACATCTGGGAGAGATGTCCCACAGACCAGTCAAACAACAGCCTGACATAGTCATACTCACCGAATCAGACAATGTCCCAGGCACTGCCATAACCATCCCTGTGTATGTCCTATCCCACTGGCAGGATAGACCCAAGAGAGGTGGCGGCACAGTGGTGTACAGTCGGGAGGGAGTTGCCCTGGAAGTCTTCAACATTGACTCCAGACCCCATGAAGTCTCATGGCATGTCAAACATAGGCAAGGAAACCTCCTGCTGATTACTGCCTACTGCCTTCCCTCAGCTGATGAATCAGTACTCCTCCATGTTGAACAGCACTTAGAGGAAGCACTGAAGGTGGCAAGGGTGCAGAATGTACTCTGGGTGGGGGAACCTCAATGCCCACCACTAAGAGTGGCTTGGTAGCACCACTACTGACCGAGATGGCCGAGTCCTAAAGGACATAGCTGCTAGACTGGATGTACAGCAGGTGGTGAGGGAACTAACAAGAAAGAAAAATATACTTGACCTCATCCTCACCAATATGCCTGCTGCAGATGCATCTCCCCATGACAGTATTGGTAGTATAGATTTTTGAAATATCAGCGAGTTGAGGGCTATGAGGAGCTGGTACGAAAGAGGAGTTGAGCTCTGGGGCAGATCAGCCAGGATCTTATTGAAAGGCTGGGCAGACTTGAGGTACCGATTGGCCTACTTCAGCTCCTATTTCTTATGTTCTTATGAGTGACCAAGAGACGAAATTCCATCTTCACATTGAGGACATCCTTCATCGTGTTGTGTGGCACTACCACCGTGCTAAATGGGATAGATTTCAAACAGATCTAGCAATGCAAAACTGGGCATCCATGAGGCGCTGTGGGCCATCAGCAGCAAAATTGTATTCAACCAAAATCTGTAACCTCACGGCCCAGCATATCCCCGCTTTACCACTACCATCAAGCTGGGTGACCAACCCTGGTTCAATGAAGAGTGCTGGAGGGCATACCTCAAAATGAGTTGTCATCCTGGTGAAGCTACAACACCGGACTACTTGCATGCCAAATAGCGTAAACAGCACGCGATAGACAGAGCTAAGCGATCCCATAACCAACAGATCAGATCTAAGCTCTGTAGTCCTGCCACATCTAGCCGTGAATGGTGGTGGACAATTAAACAACTAACCGGAGGAGGTGGTTCCACAAATATCCCCATCCTCAATGATGGAGGAGCCCAGCACATCAGTGCAAAAGATAAGGCTGAAGCATTTGCAACAATCTTCTGCTGAGTAGATCATCCATCATGGCCTCCTCCTGAAGTCCCCAGCATCACAGATGCCAATCTTCAGCCAGTTCAATTCACACCCAGTGATATCAAGAAATGACTGAAGGCATTGGATACTGCAAAGGCTATGGGCCCTGACACCATTCCGGCAATAGTACGGCAATAGTACAGAACTAGCTACGCCCCTAGCCAAGCTGTTTCAGTACAGCTGGCATCTATCCAGTAATGTGGAAAATTGCTCAGGTATGTCCTGTACACAAAAAGCAGGACAAGTGCAACCCGACCAATTACCGCCCCATCAGTTTACTCTCAATAAGGTGCCATTGACAGGCTATCAAGCGGCACTTGCTTAAGAATAACCTGCAAGGTGACGTTCAGTTTGGGTTCCGACAGGGCCACTCAGCTCCTGACCTCATTACAGCCTTGGTTCAAAATTGGACAAAAGAGCTGAAATCAAGAGGTGAGGTGAGAGTGACTGCCCTTGAAATCAAGACAGCATTTGACCGAGTATGGCATCAAGGAGCCCAAGCAAAACTGGAGTCAATGGGAATCAGGGGGAAAACTCTCTGCTGGTTGGAGTCGTACCTAGCACAAATGAACATGGTTGTGGTTGTTGGAGATCAATCATCTCAACTCCAGGACATCACTGCAGGAGTTCCTCAGGGTAGTGTCCTAGGCCTAACCATCTTCAGCTGCTTCATCAATGACCTTCCTTCAACCATAAGGTCAGAAGTGGGGATGCTCGCTGATGACTGCACAATGTTCAGCACCATTCGCGACACCTCAGATACTGAAGCAGTCAGTGTAGAAATGCAGCTAAACCTGGACAATATCCAGGCTTGGGCTGACAAATGGCAGGTAACATTCACGCCACACAAGTGCCAGGCAATGACCATCTCCAACAAGTGAGAATCTAACCATCTCCCCTTGACATTCAATGGCATCACGATCACTGAATCCCCCACTATCAACAACCTGGGGATTACCAGTGACCAGCAATTGAACTGCAGTAGCCATATAAATGCTGTGGCTACAAGAGCAGGTCATAGGTTAGGAATCCTGCAACCAGTAATTCACCTCCTGACTCCCCAAAGCCCATCCACTGTCTACAAGACTGAAGTCAGGAGTGTGATGGAATACTTTCCACTTGCCTGCGTGGTTGCACCTCCAACAACACTCAAGAAGCTTGACACCATCCAGGACAAAGCAGCCCACTTGATTGGCACCTCATCCACAAACATTCACTCCCTCCACCACCGACGAACAGTGGCAGCAATGTGTACCATCTACAAGATGCAACACACCAAGGCTCCTTAGACAGCACCTTCCAAACCCACGATCTCTACCACCTAGAAGGACAAGGGCAACAGATGCATGGGAACACCACCACCTGTAAGTTCTCCTGCAAGCCACACACCATCCTGACTTGGAACTATATTGCTGTTCCTTCACTGTCGCTTGGTCAAAATCCTGGAACTCCCTTCCTATTAGCACTGTTGGTATACCTACCCCAGATGGACTGCAGCGGTTCAAGAAGGCAGCTCACCACCACCTTCTCAAGGGCAATTAGGGATGGGCAATAAATGCTGGCCTAGCCAGCAATGCTCACATCCCATGAATGAATAAAAAAAAAAACTGTGTGTGATTCTCATGTGCCTGTGTGAGGAGTAAGTGTAGTGTTATTTTATTATTTTATTTAGATCAGGTTTAATTTTTCTTTAAGTACAATGAACTCACCTCTTGTTTAAACTCAAGAAAACTTGTACCTTTGTTTCTTTACGATCATAACAGAGGTAAAAGGTAAAACACACACTGAAGTGGTAAATACATCCACTGTTTCAAGAAAGATAAAACCTGCTGCGACCAAACAAGAGGAAGGGCAAGAAGGGGAGCCTTGCGACCCCTCCTCACCTGATCATAATACCACCTTTCTTCTCTTTTAAAACCATTTGTCCCTTTCATTTTCTTAATGAATTCAATGGAGTCTGCTACTCTCGAGATAAGACTCTCCCTGTCCCCTCGAACAACAAATCGGTTAAATCTTCTAATCTCTGCTTATCTGCTCAACTGAATCGCTTTTGTAAAAGTGAGATCATTGTTTGACTGTAGATGATCCAAAAGGGCATTATCTAATATGCCGACCATAATCTGCCCAGCAACAACCCAATGTCCACTATATTACAATAGACTACAGTAAGCAAACAAAATTCTACAGTATTCCTTTACCTTCAGACCTCGTCCAACTGTTCTTCTCCCTTTCTCCATTAAACAGGATCACACACAACAAATGCAGTTATAGTGCAACAAGTCAATTCCCATCCAGTTTTTCACAGGAAGGAAAACTATCATGGAGTGTTCCTTTAGTGTTCCACCTTTGGATTGACAGAAGTCTTATTGATAGTCAACCAATGGAGATTCAGCTGCTTGGCCTTATTAGGCTTTTGCTGTATTACTAACTTTGTCATAAACATAATCACAAAATAAATGCTATCACGCTTTATATATTAACAGGCAGTTAAATTAAATAAATCTTATGAGTTAAAAAAAATAAATCCTACAAACATTTTTAATTGACTGTAAAATCATTGATAGAATCTCATTGTCTGCTCCATTGCCTACGGATTTTTTTATTTTCATATTTATCTTGGTTTTTTGATGTATTTATTTCTGACATTCAGTGGACAATAGATAACCCATGCAAAGAATTTTGTCAGTCAAATCTTCTAGATGTATGGGGTGTCTTTCACACCAAAGGAAGGACATCCATAAACCATCAGTATTAATGAAAGGGTTCTGCTTAGAGTTACCATGTGCAAGTAATACATTACAATGCATCCTGTCACAGAGGAGACAAAACTTGACACCGATTAATTTGCTTAGATATGTGGCTTCTCTGTGTAATTGCTGAGTACTTTGTACCCAAGCAATTGAGCAGACATTAATTTTACAATAAACAATGTCAATAATGAATAAAGCTAGGTTTTAAATAATAATATGTCTATCTTAACTTAAACATATGAATTACTCTTTGGACTGTGCTGATCTTTTCCTTTTCTTTTGTAAGGGAGAAATCATAATTTCACTCGCTTTCTGCAAAACTCAATCATCTTAATTTTAAGAATGACCTGTAATGAATTGAATGGAGCAGTGAATTTGCACACTTCCCTGGGGTCAAAGCTAATCGAGACTGAGGGGTGAAAGTGCCCTCTCTCCGTTGGCTGTAAGCTTCTTGTATGAAGCTTCTTCTACTGGCAGAACCGGTGCACAATGGACATGGAAATGCAGCATAGTGGCATTAAATTAGTGACCTCATTCAGACAGAGGGTAAAGAAATGGCTGGTATGGGAGGTGGTGAACTTTGCAATGATGCAGTGAAGCTGTTTTTTTCAGGCTAAGCAGTAGAACATTTTTTCATGCAGAATAGAGGAAATTTGCATCTGTATCCTGTCTATGTTTATCTATTTTTTTAATTCATTCATGTGATGTGAGCGTCACTGGCTAGGCCAGCATTTATTGCCCATCCCGAATTGCCCTTGAGAAGGTGGTGCTGAGCTGCCTTCGTGAACCGCTGCAGTCTATGTGAGGTAGATACACCCACAGTGCTGTTAGGAAGGGAGTTCCAGGATTTTGACCTAGCGACAGTGAAGGAACGGTGATATAGTTCCAAGTCAGGATGGTATGTGACTTGGATGGGAACTTGCAGGTGATGTACCCTTGCATCTGCTGCTCTTGTCCTTCAAGGTGGTAGAGATCGTGGGTTTGGAAGGTGCTGTCGAAGGAGCCTTGGTGCGTTGCTGCAGTGCATCTGGTAGATGGTACACATTGCTGCCACTGTGCGTTGGTGGTGCAGGGAGTGAATGTTTGTGGATGGTGTGCCAATCAAGTGGGCTGCTTTGTTCTGGATGGTGTCGGGCTTCTTGAGTGTTGTTGGAGCTGCACCCATCCAGGCAAGTGGAGAGTATTCCATCACACTCCTGACTTGTGCCTTGTAGATGGTGGACAGGCTTTGGGGAGTCAGGAGGTGAGTTACTCGCTGCAGGATTCCTAGCCTCTGGCCTGCTCTTGTAGCCACAGTATTTATATGATTACTCCAGTTCAGTTTCTGGTTAATGGTAGCCGCCAGGATGTTGATAGTGGTGGATTCAGCGATGGTAATGCCATTGAATGTCAAGGGGGGATGGTTAGATCCTCTCTTGTTGGAGATGGTCATTGCCTGGCACTTGTGTGGCGGAAATGTTACTTGCCACTTATCAGCCCAAGCCTGGATATTGTCCAGGTCTTGCTGCATTTCTACACGGACTGCTTCAGTATCTGAGGAATTGAGAGTGGCGCGGAACATTGTGCGAACATCCCCACTTCTGACCTTATGATTGAAGGAAGCTCATTGATGAAGCAGCTGAAGATGGTTGGGCCTAGGACACCACCCTGAGGAGCTCCTGAAGTGATGTCCTGGAGCTCAGATGATTGACCTCTAACAACCACAGCCATCTTCCTTTGTACTAGGTATGACTCCAACCAGCAGAGAGTTTTCCCCCTGATTCCCATTGACCTCAGTTTTGCTGGGGCTCATTGATGCCATACTCGGTCAAATGCTGCTTGATGTCAAGGGCAGTCATTCTCACCTCACCTCTTGAGTTCAGCTCTTTTGTCCATATCTGAACCAAGGCTGTAATTCACTCATTCACTCAAAACATTCACTCCCTCCACTACTGACGCAAAGTGGCAGCAGTGTGTACCATCTACAAGATGTATTGTTATGCCAAAGTGCTTCGTTAAATGATAATTTTCTTTAATCCACTGACTGGTGATCTGAATTTATATATTTTTAGGAGACATTTTTAAAAAGACCAGCTGAAAGGATGACTTTTCTGGTAGCTTAAGATGATCACACATTGTATCCTACACTGCATGGACTGTGAGGAGGGAGACAAAATGTCTGCTAATCCCCAGCAAGAACCAAGACCCAGGAAGTTTAAGAGAACTGTTTGAAGAAATACTGCTAACTGCTATGTTTGAATCACTGAGTGACCATCATGTGACAAGCCCCTCCCCATCTGTGGTTTTAAACTGGTGTTTTCTCTTCAGCAGAGGAGAAGCAACTGGACTTTCACATTTGCAGACCTAAGTGGGGACCTCACTCTCTCCATTCCAGCTTGAAAGCTTTCAAATCCTGCTTGTTGACTGATGACCTTTGCATACTCCAGTTACAGTCTGAAACCCCACTGAAGGAAATCATCTGCATCGCTATCTCCAAGAGACTCACCAAACCAATCAGCTACCTCTTCAAACTGAAAGCCTCAGGACCACTGAATTCAGCTGGAAGCCATCCAAATCACCAAATGCAACAGACAGTATACCTTTTTTATGGATTATAACTCAACCAATCTACCTTTCCCCACTCTGTTGCCTATTTGTGTGTGTGTAAACCTCAAGTGTGTGTCTCTGAGAGTGAACGTTGGCTCATTGTTAATTATTTTATTAGTTTGGTTTAGGTACAATAAAGTTAACTGCTTTTTTGTTAACTCAAGGAAACCTGTCCAATTGGTTCTTATTGTGATCATAGCAGGTAAGTAGTTGAGCACTTGCTGAATTGGCCAGGGCACCCACTTCAGGAAAGAATTAAACCTGCTGTGGTCAAGCAAGGAGAGGGAAAAGAGGGAAGCCCTTCAACACCTCCTCACTTGACTGTAACAGAAATTTGGGAGCTCACATCTGCGATCAAACCCTAGACAAATGGGAAATTGGATGCAGGAAACCAAATTGATCCCAAGCAATAATTTTAAAACTTCAGTCAAGGTTTTCTTGTGGTTTTCAGTGCTAGAGTACTAAAATGTCCACATTCAAGGCCAGTACCTTCATAGAATAGAGTGGAGTAACTTGGGCCAGGTTAAAAGTCCTATCTGTTGAAGAGTTGAGGAATGTAGCTGGGCAGTTAGAGATTACTATCTGTCCAAAATCTAGGAAGCCTGAAATCCTAAAACTTGTGGCCAACCATTTTAAACATGACACTGAAGAACCAGAGACAGGCATAGAATCTGAAACTGACAAATTAACATTACCTAAGGTACAACTAGAACAGAGGAGACTAGAATTAAAATTTCAGGAAAGAGAGGAAGGAAGAGCTTTCCAGGAAAGGGAAAAAGAAAGAGCTTTCCAAAAGGAGAAGGAGGAAAGGGAGTTAAGGCAGCTTGAACTAACTAGGGAAGACCTAATACAACAAGTGAAGGCATCGCTAGTGAGGGAGTTACCCCTAGCTCAGGGCAGGGAGCTGAGCTCTTAATGTTTTCCCAGTTGATACTAAAGTTCAATGAGGGGGATGTGGAAGCATTTTTCATCTCTTTGAAAAGCTTGCAAAACAGTTGAAGTGGCCAGTAGAGAGCTGGACGCTGTTATTGCAAAACAAACTAACAGGAAAAGCCAATGAGGTTTATTCACTGTTGCCTGATAAGAGTTCATCCGACTATGAGATGACTAAAAATGCTATCCTGGACGTATATGAGCTGGTACCGGAGGCGTACCAGCAAAAATTCTAAACCCTCCGAAAGCAGCTGGAACAAACTTATATCGAGTTCGAAAGAGTTAAGTAACTCGCTTTTGAATGTTGCATACGGGCACTTAAGATAGAGTCCACCTATGAAAACCTCAGAGGGGTGTTCCTTCTTAAGGAGTTCAAAAACTTGCGTCCCCCCTCCATAAGAAACTATGTGGAGGAACAAAAGGTTCCAAGAGCCAAGCAGGCAGTAATCCTGGGTGATGATTATACATTTATTCACAAGCTCTTTCCCCAAAGAAAACCCTTCCATAGTCACCTCCAAAAGTGTGAAAAGGATAGAAGGTGGGAGAGTGATAGGACGAAGAACAGCCATGAGCTAGAAGGAAGAGCTGGAAACACAGCCGGCCCTCCTCAGGTCAAAAAGGATGGTGCTGAGAAAAGCAGTGATGCCCGGAAGCTGTATGTTTCCATTGTAACAAGGCAGGCCACCTTCGAGATGACTGCTGGAAGTTACAGGGAAAACCTGTAGGATTAACAGGCTACAACAGACCAGTGCAGGAAAGGGGCCCTTACAGAAAGCACAGCAGACCTGGCTGTGGCTTTAACTGCGGCAGTAAAAGCCAGTAAACCTACCACTGAGAGTGTGGGAAAACCTAACAAAATCCCTGAGAGTTGTCAGGATTTTGTGTCCAAAGCAAAAGTGACCTCATACCCCTGAGTGAGGCGAGTAAGCCCATATTCATACTTAGGGATACAGGGGCCACCCAATCCCTTCTGCTAGGAAAAGGCATGACCTTTCCCCCAGAGAGTGCATTGAATGCTAGAATGCGAGTAAATGGTATCGGAGGAAAATATACGCCCATACCTTTATACTGGGTGCGCTTGGAGTGCGACCTTGTTTCAGGGCTGGTAATCATGGGGATTGTCCGTAATTTACCTGTGGACGGGGTCAACCTGCTCCTGGGTAATGATCTGGCAGGGGTGAAGGTGGTAGCTTCCCGAGTTTTTTTAGAGAAATCAAGAAAGTTTAGGGAGACAGAGCAGTTACAGGAAAAGGTCCCTGGCATTTCTCCTGACTGTGTGGTGACCTGGTCCATGGCCAAACAAGATCCGTCAGAGGAGGCTGAACTCGCACGGCAGACAGATGGTCCCTACTGTCTGGGTATCTGAAACCTTCTTTGGAAAGTTAGAGGACCCAGAGGATGGGTTGAACAGGTTTTCCTTGGTCGAGGCTCAGCAAGCCGACCCAGGTTTAAAAAAGTTAGCAGTCTGTCCAAACTGAAGCTGAAGCAGAGGGAGTTCCAGAATGCTACTATTTAAAGGATGAGGTGCTGATGAGGAAGTGGAGACCTCTCACAGAACTGCAGACAAAACGTGGACAGTAGACATCAGATAGTGGTGCCGCTGAGGTACCACAGGGAAATATTGAGATTCCAATGGCTGGACATATCGGTATCAGAAAATCCAAGCCTGTATCAGACAGCATTTTCACTGGCCACAATGCAACAAGACTTGCCACACATGCCAGGTTGTGAGGAAGCTTCAATCTGCAATAAAACCTGCACCCCTAATTCCCATACTGGCTTTTGGAAAACCATTCAGCAGAGTGATGGTAAATTGTGTGGGGCCCCTGCCAAAAACAAAAGGGGGCTACCAGTATCTTTTCACCATTATGGATGTGGCTACTCCATTTCCAGGGGTTATCCCTCTAAGAACTATCTCTCCCAAGGTAGTGATGGAGGGGCTAACCCAATTCTTCAGCTGAGATACAGTCGGATCAGGGTACAAATTTTCTGTCCAGTATTTTTCAAAAGGTAATGGATAACCTGGGCATAAACCAGCTAAAGTCCTCAGCCTACCATCCACAGTCAAAAGGGGCTTTGGAGTGGTACCACCAGACCCTAAGTACAATGATTAGGCCATACTGCTATGAGTACTCCCATGACTGGGACAAAGGGCTGGGATTTCTTCTGTTTGCTACCAGAGACTCACCCAATGAGTCCACCAGATTTAGTCCCTTTGAAATTGTTTATGGACATGAGGTGAGAGGTCCTCTAAAACTCATCAAGGAGAGATTTTTAGGACACAGGGTCAAATCTTCCCTGTTAGACTACATCTTCATGTTCCGGGAACAGCTCATGAGAGCCTGTGTGGTGGCTCAGGAACATCTAAAAACCTCCCAGACAACTATGAAAAGGCAGGCGGATAAACTTGCCAAGGCCAGAATATTTCAGCCCGGCGACCATGTGTTACTGTTATTACCAATACAGGGAGAACCATTGAAAACCCGGTTCAGTGGCCTGTACAGAGTAATAAAGAGAATTAACCAGGTGAGTTATATAATTGACAACTCAGATCATTGGAAAAAGCAAAGACCGTGCCACATTAATATGTTAAAACGGTATCACAGCTGGAAGGGGACAAACAAGCAGAAGTCTGTCAGGCAGTCAGGAAAGAGGAAGGAAAAGGGACAGTGAGGACGAGTTAGAGGGAGGTCTGGAGGATTCCCAAATCGAACCCCCTGCTGTCTGGTTAGCTAACACTGAAATGTTAGGAAAATTAGACACCGTACTCTCCTATTTAAATGCAGAACAGGAGACCTAACATGGCTTCTCACAGCATTTAAAGAGATCTTCAGGAACAATCCGGGGTGCACAACTTTAACCCTACACAATGTAGATGTAGGAGAGACCCCTCCCATAAAACAAAATCCCTATGTCCCAGGAAACTGACCCGAGTTCGGGAGGAAATTCAGTACATGCTGAAGCATAAGTTGATTGAGCCCAGTCAGAGCAGTTGGAGTTCCCCAGTTGTGCTTGTGCCCAATCCCAGAGGAAAAAAAACTAGAGCATGGCAATGACAGTGTGACTGCTGAGAGTGTGAAAGCAGTTTTTTTTTAAATTTGTGATTTCATAGTGAAATGTTCCTGTCTTCACATTTCATTTTGCGTGATTGGAAGTGCTATACAAACATGCTTTGTTGAATGATAATTTTCTTTAATCCACTGACTGACGATCTGAATTTATATTTTTTTTAGGAGACATTTTTTAAAAGACCAGCTAAAAGATTGACTTTGCTGGCAGCTTAAGATGATCACCTAATTTGCAAAACTGTATCCTACACCGCAAGGACTGTGAGGAGGGAGATGAAATGTCTGCTAAGTCCCCAGGAAGAACCAAAACCCAGAACGTTTAAGAAAACTTTGTTCTCTTTCTTTAGCAAGAAGAAAGAAATACTGCTAACTGCTATGTTTGAATCACTGAGTGACCATCATCTGACAAGCCCCTCCTTATCTGTGGTTTTACGCTGGTATTTTCTCTGCAGCAGAGGAGAAGCAACTGGACTCTGACATGTGCTGACCCAACTGGGGGTCTCTATCTTTCTCTGTCTCTCCCCATTCCAGCTTGAAAGCTTCAAAATCCTGATTGTTGACTGACACCTTTGCATACTCCAGCTACAATCAGAAACCCGTTGGAGGAAATCATCCGTATCACTATCTTCAAGCAACTCACTGAACCAGTCATCTACCTCTTCAAACTAAAAGCCTCAGGACCACTGAACTCAACTAGAAGCCCGCTGAATCACCAAACGCCACAAACTGTATACTTCTTTTATGGACTCTAACTCAACCAATCTACCTTTCCCCACTCTGTAACCTATTTCTGTGTGTGTAAACCTCCAGTAGGCATGTAAGAGTGAAAGTTGGCGCATCGTTTATGATTTTATTAGTTTGGTTAGGTAAATGAAGCTTACTTCTTTCTTTGTCACTTCTAGAAAACCTGTCCGATTGGTTTTTATTGTGATCATAGCAGGTAAGTAGTCGAGCACCTGCCGAATTAGCCAGTGCATCCACTTTAGGAAAGAATTAAACCTGTCAGGCAAGGAGAGGGAACGGAGGGAAGCCTTTCGACCCCTCCTCACTTGACCGTAACACTATCCTGGGAGTGGCACATGCTGACACTGGGGTAATGGCTTTACTTCGCAAGTAGCTGAGCAGGGTAACTGGGATCAAGTAGTCATTTTTAGTGAAAAGTTCCATTTATTGACTACAGAGCCACACATGTTCTATACTTCACACACATCTGACAGATGGAGAACCAAAGGGCAAACCTTTTATTTAAAGATTATCTCAGTTTAGTCATTTACACCAATGTAAAGGCGATACCCTAACAAAAACTAAAAATTCAATGCTGATGTGAAAATTAAAGTGCATGGCTGGTCAGTCATGGGTTGGCAAGCACGAAAGCTGAAAAATCCAAAAAAACAAATTCAATGATCTATAATCAAGTAACCTACTCATCATTATAAACACTAACTGATCATTCTGAACTGGAAATTGTTCATTGATAACATTTTCTTAAATTATGAAAACACTCAGCAGTGTAAACACATCCTGCAAGTTGCAGCAGTTGGATTTTCTTCATCCCACCATTGACAGCCATTCCTTCAGCTGCCCCTAAGTTGTTGAATTTCCACCCTAAACCTTTCCTCCTTTGACATGCTCATTAAAACTTACCTCTTTCACAAGATTTTGGTTACTTGTCCTAATATATCTTTATGTGTCTTGGTGTCAATTTGTTTGATAACACTCAAGTGAAGAGCCTTGCGATGTTTTACCACCTTAAAGAGGCTATATAAATGCGAGTTGTTGTTGCAGATTACAGTACATGACAATCATTTTGAATGATCAATTATGTGCATAGGAAGAAATGACATGTAACAATTTCCATGCCAATTAATTCATGCTGATGTTTTAGAAATGTGTTGCCCACATTTAGGCCGGGATCTTCTGCGGCCGCCAAGGTCGGTGGCGGGTGAAGGAAGCTTTGCCCGGCCCGTGCCGGCCGCATGTCGGTGAGCTGCCGCAACCTTCAGTACAGCAGCTTATTTGAATGGATGGGGTGGCCCTTCCCCCACTTCACATGGGGGTGGCAGCCCGTCCATCACTGGCAATGGTATCAGCTGCCTGTGCGGAGGTGCTGCCGCTATTTTTAAAAGGATGTGAATCCTTCTGGCAGATTTTAAGATTTTGGAAGACGATAATAAAAACAGTTAGATGCAGTACTTTTGACCTTCTCCCACCTCAGCCCCCACTAATCATAAAATTGAATGGTTACCCTCTCCAGCCCAAAACACTTTCCTTTTTCAAATGACCATTCCCCCCCTTAAAGTGCATAAACTATAAACTTTACCTCTTCCCAACACCCCCTCCACCAATGAGAAGACTTTATCACTGCACCGCCCCCACACCCACACAAAAAAGCTGACCTGTCCCTCCCTCCCAATCTGTGTGCTGCCTCAATTCCCCAGACGGGGATTGGAAGGCACGGGAATGCTGGCCAGAGGCACAAAGATCGCAAGGGGACCGGAGGCAGCAGCTGGCATGCAATTAACCCAGGTATGCAAATATATTTAAATATATAAATGCCAGGCCCATTGCCAAGTAGTAGGGGGTCGCCACAAGGCCTCTACGCACCTGTGAAGATTGGGCCGGGCCCTCATAGTGTCAGGGTTGGGGCCGGGCCTCCTCCGGAGTGATCTTCAGGCTTCCCTCGCCACGGACCTCAACGCCTGGAGGGGATATAAATTCAGCACTTACTGTGGGAGATTCCTGGGGCGTGCCAGAATTAAAAGGATGCATCTTCTTGCTGTAAGAAATCAGTTACTGACCGTGTTATTGGGCTCATTATATCCCTGGGGATCAGATCGAGTGAAGTCGTGGTTACTGTCAGGACTGTCATATCCCTTGTGATTTCTGGGACTTTTGTTCAGAAGGATGGGAGTTTAGGGTAAGACCAGAAAGTGTGCAACAGTGTATCTTTGAGGCTACAACCTCATTAGCATGTTTCTGGAGGTTTGCAGTTCTATCAGGTTTTGACTAGTTCACAGTGCTGTGAGATGCATTCAGGGTATCATATTGACTTGGCCATTCTTCATTCCACTAAATGTAAAGGCTGACAGTGAGTGCACCATTTCCTGTTGTCATAGAACCATCCTTTCACTCTGCAGTCCAAAAACAGTTTCTGTGATCGAACCTTATAGGTTAAGACCTCAAAGCTGTATCTTATTTACAAATCTGTTTTTAGAAGAGGAGTGTATCTGAGAATTGAAAATGAGCTTTCAAGAAATCTGGGGCCGGATTTTCAAATGGGTTCCACAGGGCGTCCCTGGATCCTGACGCCTCCAGGACAGACTACAATTTTTAAAGTGAGGGTGGCAGGGGCGGGGGAGGGGTGGTGGGCGCAGTGCGGAGGGCGGAGGGGACAGGGAACCCGCTCGCTTTCAATTAATAGCCCATTAAGCTCCGAGAGGAGCTAGTTAGTGGGCTGGGGAGGCCGGGATTGCCATTTTCAATTCAGATTCCAATGAACCTGTAGAGTCTGGTGTACATTAGAGCACAGCTGTCGGGTTCACAGCAGCCGAAGGGAAACTTTTTTTCTGCATGAGAGTTATGGGCCCTCTGGGATCTTGCACCAGATCCTGTACATTACCTCAATAATGGATGGTTGAACAGTATTTTATTGTTTTATGCTGCTGGCTGTAAGAGGTTCCATTCCCATGCCCCTTAACTACAGTTCTTGGACTTTAGGAATTACAAGAACAAAATTGCACATGACACAGCATTTGGCTTAACCATGAAATGTTGTTTTATTGAATCCAATAATATCCCTAATACAGGCACTTCTATGGTTAGTTGAAACAGAAATAAAACAAAACTGTCCTCAGTACAAAACCTCTTGCAGTAACTTGGCAAAAACAGTAAACTTTTGACTCAAAACCCTCAGACCAAGGTCACTACGATTTGGCTGAACCACAAATACGGGCAAAACATTATGCTTTGTCCCAAACCCTCAGACCAATATCACTATGAATTGGCTGAACACAAATATGGGCAAAACATTATGCTTTGTCCCAACCCCTCAGACCAAGATCACTATGATCCGTACAGCCAGTGTTGATTGTAGGTCCTGAGTCAAGATGACCAATCTTGACCCGTCTTCTGACTACAGTCCCCACAGTACAAACCCCTTCAAGATTTGGCTGAAAAACTTACAATCGCCCACACGGCTGGTCATTGCCAATGTTGATTGTAGGCCTGGACCTGAGATGACCGGGCCCCTTCCCTCTTCACATAACTGCAGCACAGTCACTCTGATGTGGCTGCTTTTTATAATAAACTGACTCAGGATCTCTAAACATATGTCCTATTGTTCATGCTGTGCTGTGTCCAGCAGGTAAACATCCTTAATTTCACGCCTAGCCCAGACGAATATGATTAATTCATACTGGGTGCAACAAAAGTTTTTTTGTGGCAGAAATAACTCAAACAAAATCTTCAGATTCTCATATAATAAAAGTAAAATACTGCAGATGCTGGAAATCTGAAATAAAAACAAGAAATGCTGGAAATACTCAGCAGGTCTGGCAGCATCTGTGGAGAGAGAAGCAGAGTTAACGTTTCAGGTCAGTGATTCTTCTTCAGAACTGACAAATATTAGAAATGTAAAAGATTTTAAACATGTAAAGCGGGGGTTGGGGCAAGAGATAGCAAAAGAGAAGGTATTGATGGGACAAGGTCACAGAATAACTGACCAGAAGGTCATGGAGCAAAGGCAAACAGTATGTTAATGGTGTGTTGAAAGACAAAGCGTTAGTACAGAGAGGGGGTGACTAGACTGTCAAGCACAAACATTAAAAATTTTTCAAGAAAACAGAAACAGTGGAATGACACAGTAGAAACAAACTAAACACAGTAAAAAACCTAAAATAAAATAACCAAAGAAAAAAATAAAAAAATAACTAAACATAAAAAAGGGGGAGCCCATCATGCTCTGAAATTATTGAATTCAATGCTCAGTGCGACAGGCTGTAGCGTGCCTAATCGGTAAATGAGATGCTGTTCCTCGAGCTTGCGTTGATGTTCCCTGGAACACTGCAGCAATCCCAGGACAGAGATGTAAGCATGAGAGCGGCGGGAGTGTTGAAATGGCCAGTAACCGGACGCTCAGGGTCATGCTTACGGACTGAGCGGAGGTGTTCCACAAAGCGGTCACCCAATCTGCATTTGGTCTCCCCAATGTAGAGAAGACCACATTGTGAGCAGCGAATACAGTATACTAAATTGAAAGAAGTACAAGTAAATCGCTGCTTCACCTGAAAGGAGTGTTTGAGGCCTTGGAAAGTGAGGAGAGAGGAGGTAAATGGGCAGGTATTAAACTTCCTACGATTGAAGGGGAAGATGCCGTGGGAAGGGGTCGAGGTGGTGGGGGTAATGGAGGAGTGGACCAGCGTGTCACGGAGGGAATGATCCCTTCGGAATGCTGACAGGGATGGGAGGGGAATATGCGTCTGGTAGTGGCATCACGCTGGATGTGGCGGAAGTGGCGGAGGATGATCCTGTTGATGTGGAGGCTGGTGGGGTGGAAAGTGAGGACAAGGGGAACCCTGTCGCGGTTCTGGGAGGGAAGGGAAGGGGTGAGGGTAGAGGTGCAGGAAATGGGCCGGACATGGTTGAGGGCCCTGTCAACCGCAGTGGGGGGGAATCCTCAGTTGAGGAAAAAGGAAGACAAAAGGAAAAGAAGAACTGTCGTGGAAGGTAGCATCATCAGAACAGATGCGTCGGAGATGGAGAAACTGGGAGAATGGAATGGAGTCCATACAGGAGGCAGGGTGTGAAGAAGTGTAGTCGAGGTAGCGGTGGGATCGGTGGGCTTATAATGAATATTAGTAGACAGCTATCCCCAGAGATGGAGACAGAGAAGTTGAGGAAGGAAAGGGAAGTGTCGGAGATGGACCATGTGAAGGTGAGAGAAGGGTGGAAATTAGAAGCAAAGTTGATAAAGTTTTCTAGTTCTGGGCGGGAGCAGGAAACGGCACCGATACAGTCATCATAGACCATTTTCTATGATGCTGGTCTTAATTATCATATCGATGGCATGCCCCTTGTACCTTTGTGCAGAGTAATCAGTCTCTTAATTGCATTAGCTGATGGTAGGTGATGGCTTTTTCTTTGGTACCATTGTTCCATTGAAAGCACTCAGTCAATGTTTAAATTCCTTTTGATGATCCACTGTCTTTCCTGAATGTCCAACTTAATCCTTACTTGCCCAGCCTGTGCTGCAGGCTGCAGCTTGGCTTTTTGTATTGTAATCCAAACATGGGGTCAAAGCATGTCTGTGTGTCTGAATTTTATAGTCCATAAATTTTCCCAGTTGGAGGGAATTCCAATTCTACAGGCCCTCTAAGGAGCTGCCTGCTGTCTTCGGAGAGGCGGCAGCAGGCTCCATCGTGGCTGCCACCTGCCTTTGCCACTTGCGCTCTCCAGCTCCTGCCTCCTGGAGACATTAGGCACCACTAAGTGGCTGCCAAGCTTGCCTTCTGCCCAATTAGGGCAATTTTCATTTCAAAGTAGTGTCACATGAGCGAAGCATTTGCGGCGCGGTTCAGCACCCAGAAATTATCAGGCATCAGTTTCCTGATCCCGTTTTGAAAATCTGATCCCTGTTTGCTTGATTGATGTAGTCTTGTGAGACAATATGACCTCTCTTCAAAATAACAGATATTAAACATTTGCCAGGTTGTTCACAAACTAAACCCATTAATATATTTTATTTACAATTAAAAAGTGATTTGAAGCACAATGCTTCAGCACCTTCTAAAATTACTGCATAGATCCACTACTATTGACATGTAAATTAATAGACATTTTGATCTGCAACAGTGGTCGCTCATGAATACCAAAACTTTAGTGTATCAGATGACAACATTCTGATGTCTTAAAATGATAACACTTTAAAACTACTCTAAAAGCAAAGAGCTAAAAACACATCTGAACAAGCCATGACTGCCCCAATGGCTCACAGCACTGCCAAGTTTGTTACCGGTGTAGTGCTTAATTGATCAGTAAATTTGGCACAGAACTAATTTGTGACCAATTAATTGAAAAGACTTCAATTCCATGAATTAGGAAACATCTTCTCACGGAGGATGATGATTTAACCTTGGAAAAAACCATAACCTTAGCAGTCCAGATCAAATCATGTTAAATTCAAAGAGTTCATACACACATGCACCCTTAGACTCAGGTTTGCAGACACAGCTTGCCCAACCAGCTTCAGTGCAAGGGTTGAGGACAAAGAAACCTCAGCAGCCTCATCAAAATGTGCCCCATCATTGTCAGTTATCTGCAAAACTGTGCCCAAATTGTGGAAATCCTCATCGAGTCACAATGCCATGTCCAGAGTATAGAATATAAGAGCAGGGAGGTTATGATGGAGCTGTATAAAATGCTAGTTAGGTCACAGCTGGAGTACTGTGTACAGTTCTGGGCACCACACTATAGGAAGGATGTGATTGCACTGGAGAGGGTGCAGAGGAGATTCACCAGGATGTTGCCTGCGGTAGAGCATTTCAGCTGTGAAGACAGACTGAAAAGGCTAGGCTTGTTTTCCTTAGAGCAGAGAAGGCTGAGGGGGGACCTGCGGATACAAAATTATGAGGGGCATTGATAGGTTGGATAAGAAGAAACTTTTTCCCTTAGCGGAAGGGTCAATGACCAGGGGGCATAGATTTAAGGTAAGGAGCAGGAGGTTTATAAGGGATTTGAGGAAACATTTTTTCACCCAGAGGGTGGTTGGAATCTGGAACGCACTGCCTGAAGAGGTGGTAGAGGCAAGAACCCTCATAACATTTAAGAAATATTTAAATGAGCACTTGAAATACCATAGCATACAAGGCTGCGGGCCAAGTGCTGGAAAATGGCACCCAATTAGGTGCTTGATGGTTGTCATGGACAGAATGGGCCGAAGGGCCTGTTTCTGTGCTGTGTAACTCGATAACTGTATGACAGCTCGAGGAAAAACGTGTAACTCATGTTCAAAGGGGAACCATTTTGCAAAGACGTGCAGGTCATCAAAAGAAAAGACTTCATCAGTTCGACACGTAGGGGAGTCTCTTCTTGAGAGTGAGGTACAACATGTATATTCCACTGCAAAAAGTAAAGCACCAGGTCACTTTGAGGAGTGTTCAGTTGAGAGTGCAGGCATCTCAATGTCACTTCTTATCAATGTTGGCATGAAAATATCTATCTTGAGTGACAAACTCTGCCATCAGTATTTTTCGCAATTCTCTCTCACTCCTGCAACAGACGCTGTTCAAGCTTATGACAACACTAACATTCCAGTTTCGGGGATGATCACAGTTCCAGTACGTGACAAAAATGTCATCCTGGACAGCTTCACATTCTATGTAGCTAAAGGTCAAAGCCTTATGGGGGTAAATCTTTGCGATAGGCTTGGGTTCAAACTCATTGACCCCACCAGAGCACATATTAATGGGATTAATAAAGCAGACATGGAAGAAAATGGGGATCAGGGGCTAGAAGCTGAACAGAATAGTTCAGAGTCTGTTTCCAAAAGTGAAAACACTGAGACCAGCACCAAAGAAAGCTCTATTGACAGCCTGATGTCCGGCTTCAAAGAAAGCAGTGAAAATCACTAAATCCAGAGGGCAAGTAGCAATATGACTGGAAATTTCTCCTTGGGTTGCTGATCGCAGCAGCTAGTACCCAGAAGCCAACAATCAGTGACATTGTTCTTGACAAGATTAACCAGATGAAACAAATTGCAAGACCTTTGGACCTCTCACGAGTCCTGTCCCAGGGCACAGACCTCACACCATTCTATGCAGATTTTGGAAGGCAGCCACAAAGTGGGCAAGCAGGATCAATGCTAAATGTTGGACCAAGGAGGTCACAGCATAGGCAAAGGAGAAAGCCAAGGAAGATTATTGCAAATATAACTGTAAATGATGATATCCAGCTGAAGAAGTCTGAGAATGCATGGAAACCTATGTTAAACTGTGATGATGTTTCTAATGATTTTGACATGCAAAAAACACAGGAACTATTCCGACGAGTGAGAAGCATCCTGAACAAGCTCATGCCACAGATGTTTCAACAGTTGATGAAGCAGGTTCAGGAGCTGACAATTGGTATAGAGGAGAGGCTGAAGGAAGAGACCTAAAAGACCTTACTATCTCAAAGACTATTTCTGTACTTAGAGAAAACAGACAAGTAGAACACAGAAATAACTTGATGTATATCTTTCTAATGTTTAGAATATTATAAATTTGAAAATAAAGTCTTTAGTCAAAAGCAGGGAAAAATGTAGTGTTTGATCGATCAGTGTTTGATCGTGTCAGTCTGTTCATTATCAATGTTCACTGTGTTTGATTGCTGAATCCTCCAGGTGGAGCTGGAGAACAAAAGTGAAACTAAGACAGAGCCTCTGGAAATCACACAGCTTGAATCTGCCACAGAACACAGGTTGCTGTCAAGACATGTGCTGAAATCTGTAAGACCCTTTACAGTTAATATTTTTGTAAATATACCAGTTGGTTATTTAACACACTGTGACATCTTCATTGACCTGAGATTAAATCGGATATCAAAATTAAACCCAGTAACCCAATGTAAACATAATAAGCGGGTCAAACAAATCAGAAAAACCCTGGTTTGATCCCTGGTCATTTCTGAGTTAACCAACCTAAGCTTGGCCAGCAGTAGGGTTGTTGCAGCTGACCTCAATATCAATACAATTAGCTAAAGTTTCTGCTGCTGATCACGAATAATAACATAGGAGCTAGAGTAGGCCATTTGGCCCTTCAAGCCTGGTCTGCCATTAAATAAGATTATGGCTGACCTTCAACCTCAACTCCAACTTCCTGCACTATCCCCATATCCCTTAATACCTAAAAATCTATCAGCCTCTGTTGTGAATATACTCAATGACTGAGCATCCACAACCCTCTGGGGTAGAGTATTCTGAAAATTCACAACCCTCTGACTGAAGATGTTTCTCCTCATCTCAGTCCTAAATGGCTGATGCCTTATTCTGGGATTGTGATGCCGTATTCTAGATTTCTTAGCCAGGGGAAACATTGGATGGAATCTTCATAGCTTTAGAGATTTTCAGACATGGGACCAATTGAGTTCCCCGACTCCGTTTGCCTCTGCAGTATGCCCTCAGGCACAATCTTAAGGGAGGCGATCAATTAAGAGGCTGCTCTAGGTTTGCCATCCAATTAAGGATGGGAGTGAGGGTTCTTTTTTTTATTTGTTCATGGGATGTGGTTATAGCTGGCTATGCCACAACCTATTGCCCATCCCTAATTGCCCTTGAGAAAGTGGTGGGGAGCTGCCTTCTTGAACCACTGCAGTCCATGTGGGGTAGGCACACCCACAGCACTGGTAGGAAGGGAGTTCCAGGATCTTGACTCTGTGACAGTGAAGGAATGGCAATATAGTTCCAAGTCAGGATGGTGTGTGATTTGGAGGGGAACTTGCAGGTGGTAACCTGGCGCAGATCCTGGGCATGCCCTCCTGCACTCTTCATTGAACCAGGGTTGGTCCCACGGCTTATTGGTAATGGTAGAATTGGGGATATGCCAGGCCATCAGGTTACAGATTGTGGTTGACAAAGACAGTGGGGTGGTCACTCCTACCAATACTGTCATGAACAGATGCATCTATGCAGGCAAATTGGTGAGGATGAGGTCAAGTATATTGTTGGTTCCCTCACCATCTGCCGCAGACCCAGTCTAGCAACTATATCCTTTAGGACTCGGCCAGCTCGGTGGGTAGTGGTGCTACACTTGGTGATGGACATTGATGCCCCCCACCCAGAGTACATTCTGTGCCCTTGCCACCCTCAGTGCTTCCTCCAAGTGGTGTTCAACATGCAGGAGTACTGATTCATCAGCTGAAGGGGGGGAGGGGGGTGCATGGTATGTGGTAATCAGCAGGAGGTTTCCTTTCCTGATTTGACCTGATGCTATGAGACTTCATGGGGTCCAGAGTTGATGTTGAGGACTCCCAAGGCAACTTCCTCCCAACTGTAAATTGCTGTGCTGCCACCTCTGCTGGGTCTGTCCTGCCGGTTGGACAGACCATACCCGGGGATGGTGATGGCGGTGTCTGGGACATTGTTTGTAAGGTATGAGGCCGAAGGCCCAATCAGAAGGCCTGCAAAACTGGACAGGGTTGGCAGCCCCACCGGGAGAGGTGGGCACTGCTGAGGCAGGTAGGGGACCGTGAGTGTGCCTCAAAATAGAGGTGCTCTTGTAAGCCTGCTGAAGATTTAAAAATAATTTTAAAAATGTTAGGGCCATCAGTGTGGAGCAGGAAGCCCTCCAAAGGATTGCTTGTGGCCATGCCTGTGGCCTTCTCATCTGTGTGGTTCCATGATTGGGGGATTGAGAGGAGGCTCCAATGGCTGCTCCAGCCTGCCACCAGGAGGCTGGCTCCAAGTAGCTGCCAGGCTCTGACCTCAGTGGGAAGCCTTACTGATACTGGTAAAATGCTGGCTGCTTCAGAAAATGACCCATAAGTGGGGCCTTAATTGGCCTAATTGGCTGCCCGCCTCCGTGGAGTGGGTTCCCGATTCCTGTGGCAGCCCACCCCGGAAACACGCCCGGAGGCAACAGTGTCAGGGAGACGATGCAACACTCAACTCTCTGGGCTGGATTTTATGGGTACCCTGAGAAAGGGTCAGAGGTGAAGAGGCCCAGGGGCCCATAGAAACGCGACGGGAGGCTGGAGATGGAGGGCCCGTCGTTGGTCCTTCGGCAAGTGATTTTACCAGGGGCAGGATAGGCTGACGACGGCCTTCCCATCCAGAGGTCAATTGAGGCCATTAAGTGGCTATTAATGGTCCTTTAAGGACCTCTTGCCCCCACCACTGAGATTTAACCAGTGGCAGGGGGGGCCTCCGCAATGTGGGGAGGGAGTCCAGCAATATGAGGCACCCTCCCTGCGGTCTTTGTGGGGGGAGGGGCTGAGGCGAGGCTCCTGCCTTTTCAGCCCGGCGCCAGGAGCCCTGCTAACTGCACATAAGCCAGCCATCTGAATTTTTCCGCGTCCCCGGCTACAAGGCCACCTCTATGGGCTCGTAAGATTCCACCCATTTCCTCAGCATTTACCCTGTAAATTTTACATGTTTCAATTAGATCACCTCTCATTCTTCTAAACTCCAGGAAATATAGGCCGAGTCTACTCAATTTCTCCTTATAGGACAATTCCCTCATCTCAGGAATCAGTCTAGTGAACATTTCTTATACTCACTCTGGGGCAGTATATCCTTCCTTAGATGGAGTTGGCATCTTTCCATCTATGAAAGATGATGTTCACACAGCAAACAATCCATTTAGGTGGGGTGTCTTCTCTTGGTGCACCTTTGTTGATGGCTTTGAAGGCCAATCCTTGAGAGGCAGGTTCTGCCACAAGTGCTGCACGTGAAGCTGCCAAGTGACGCTGTGAGTTGTTGTTTTTGACATTGGCATCCGTTGCCTTAGATAAGGAGACCAAAACTTCTTGTCTCAGAGAGTCGTTGATCTTTGGAATTCTCTTCCCCATAGAGCAGTGGGATGCTGGGTCAGTGATTATATTCAAGGCTGAGTTATACAGATCTTTGATCTACAAGAGAGTCAAAAGTTATTGGGGGAAGGCAGGAAAGTGGAGTTAAGGCCACATCAGTTCAGCCATGATCATATTGAATGGCGGAGCAGGCTTGAGGGGCCGAAAGGCCTACTTTTGCTCCTATTTCTTATAATCTTATTCTTATGAACTGCGCACAGTGTCAACTCCACGTGTTGACTCACCAATGCCCTGTATAATTGTAGTAAGACTTATTTACATTTATACTCCTATTCCTTTGCAACCAATGCCAATGTACCATTTGCTTTCCTAATTGCTTGCTGGACCTGCATTTTAACCTTTTGTGATTCATGTACGAGGACACCCCGATCCCTCTGAATGCAATCAGTTCCCAGTCTCTCACCATTTAAAAAAATTCTGCTGTTTTATTTTTCCTAACAAAGGTGATAACTACACACTTTGTCACATTGTATTCCAGCTGCCATGTTCTTGTTCACTCACTCAACCTGTCGATATCTCTCTGCAGCCTCTTTGCATTCTCCTCATTGTTTATTTTCCCACCTAACTTTGTATCATATGTTACACTCAGTCCCCTCATCGAAGTCATAAATATAGATCGTAAATAGCTAACGTTCCATGGGTGATGATGGTGTAGTGGTAATGTCACTGGACTAGTCATTCACGCTAAGGCACTGGGAACATGAGTTCAATGCCCACGATAGCAGCTGGTGGAATTTAAATTCAATTAAGTAATAAAAATAATCTGCAATTAAAAGCTAGTCTTAGTAATGGTGCCATGAAACTATCATTTATTGTCATAAAAGCCCATCTAGTTTACTAATGTTCTTTTGGGAAGGAAATGTACTGTACTTACCTGGTCTGGCCTACATGTGACTCCAAACACACACCAATGTGATGGACTCTTAACTGCCCTCTGAAATGATCAAGCAAGCCATTCAGTTGTCAAGGGCAATTAGGGATGGGCAACAAATGCTGGCCTTGCCGGTGTTGCCCACAAGCCATGAAAGAATAAAAAAAACCTGACCTTTGTGGGACCCTGCTAGTGACAGCCTGCCAATCTGAAAATATCCTGTTAATTCCTACTCTCTGTTTTCTGCTCATTAACCAAACTTCAATCCATGCTAATATATTACCCCACCCCCCCCCCAATCCCATGAGTTCTAATTTTGTGTAATAACCTCTTGTGTGGCACCTTATCAAATGCTTTTTGATCACGGAATGTCTCCTGACAACGCAGCTAAGCGCCGATGTCATCACTGCAGTCTGAACTACAAACATGCACAGCATGCTTTCATCCTGCCAGTATGATGCTGTGCATGTTAAGCCGATGTCAGCATCCAAGAAGAGAGTGGAGAGTGGAAAGCATGAGAGCGGGGAAAGAATGGGAGCAGGGAAAGAAGGGGAGCTGGGAATGAATGGGAGTGGGGAAAGAAGGGGAGTGGGGAAAGAAGGGGAGTGGGGAAAGAATGGGAGCGGGGAAAGAAGGGGAGCGGGGAAAGAAGGGGAGTGGGGAAAGAAGGGGAGTGGGGAAAGAATGGGAGCGGGGAAAGAAGGGGAGCTGGGAATGAATGGGAGTGGGGAAAGAAGGGGAGCGGGGAAAGAATGGGAGCGGGGAAAGAAGGGGAGCTGGGAATGAATGGGAGTGGGGAATGAATGGGAGCGGGGAAAGAATGGGAGCGGGGAAAGAAGGGGAGCTGGGAATGAATGGGAGCGGGGAAAGAAGGGGAGAGGGGAAAGAAGGGGAGCGTGGAAAGAATGGGAGCGGGGAACGGAGGGAAGTGGGGAAAGGAGAGCTGGGAAAGAATGGGACCGGGGAAAGGATGGGAGCGTGGAAAGAATGGGAGTGGGGAAAGGATGGGAGTGGGAAAAGGATGGGAGCAGGGAAAGGATGGGAGCAGGAAAAAAATGGGAGCGGCTTGCCGGGGCAGAGGAGATTTCTTCCCCACCCATCTGCTCTCAAACTTGACACACAAAAGCAAATTGACTGTGTGATCCTCCCGCGATCGCCACATTCACTTCCTCTCTCCCAGCTCCTTCCCTTGGCAGTGCTCCCACCCTCCTTCCCCCCTGGTTCTGCACCCTCCCAAGTGGCGATCGCGGGAGGGAGCTGGAAACAGAAGCGGCATTCGTGGAAGGGAGCGGGGAACTGTCTGGGAGGTATGGAGACGGTGATGCGATCGTGGCCATTGAGGAGGTTTAAGTTCAATTCGCTTTTCGTGTGTCAAATTGAGCAGTGCCATCTTTAATCCTGGCAGCTGCCTGAGATGTCGCGAACAGTGACGTTTCAGTCGATGAGGCTACATTTGCACATGTGCCAGTACTGCGCCAGCTAGTGGTTGCATTGTCAGCAAACATAGCCTTTTGATAATCCAATTACACTACATCCCTTGATTCCCTCTTACCCAGTTAATTCCTCAAAAACTCTAACAGATTTGTCAAACATGATTTTCCTTTCATAAATTCATGTTGACTGTTTAATAAAATATAATTTTCTAAGTGCCCTGCTACCAAGTTGTTAATAAGAGATAATGACCACAATGGTAAAATGAATATGTGGATATCAGCGAAGGACAGGATCAGACCCCCACACTTGAACAACCTGAAAGTTCACAATGTCTAAGCTCACATGTGAAGAATGGTTACTTAGGCAAAGTATCAGAGGGCTGCTCTCACCCACAGAACTGTATCCCATGTTCAAGATTTTCTATATTGTTACTGCTGCCAGGTATTAATACCTCCACACACTGTGGTATTTACATTGTTTAATGACATGCACTGTATGTTCCAATTAGCGATGATGTTTGATTTTGTGCAATTGTGTATGATGTAATATATATTCCCAGTGGGTGCACTGGGTTCAAATACCTGATTCCAAAAACACCATCTCAGAAATAGCATAAGGTTGATGTACCATGACTAGTTGCATAGATCGTGATTAAAAATTCTAAACTTCAGAATGGTGTCCAAGACATCAGAATTCTAATAAGACCTAATTATTATTTTATTAAGTTCTGCAAATTGCGTTTGGATAGAGTCAGTAGTAGACAGATGATGGCAGGTCTCATGTTAAGGACACTGCACACCACTGTAGGGGTGCAGGAGTTGTCCAGACTCATTGCAATTATAAACCTGACTCTATCACAAAGTGTCCTCTGAGAATGAAAAGCCTTAGGCTTTGGCCGTCATTTCTTGTCAAGTACTTCCTGAGGCCATTACATCCTCACTGAGGTCAGAACATTTCCAACAGATGAGATTATTTTACAACTCTATAGACATGAGCGATGATAGGAACAGAGCTATGTGAATTTTTTCACACTTGATGTACAAACCTAGGTGACACTTCCTCCGAATATTCAGTGAACCTTATTACAAATAGTCGATACTTGACAGGTTTAGAGTACATTGACATGACTGACTTCTCTGTCTGGCTTCTGACAAATGACAGCTTTGGGACAAGTTCTTGAGAATAGTGATTGGTACTAATGCCAACATAACTTTGCTGCCAGTATTTAATCTAGAATTTAGGATTGAAAATCATAACCATCTGTCTCTCACTATTCTGATTCCTTATTGTTGGTTTAATTGGGTCTAAATGACTGGATCTAAGTATCAGTGCCAGTTGTTAACTCCAAGTGGAAACTATGAACTCCTAGTAATTCCACCATAAGTGGATCTAATAGTCAAAAGACATTTTACAGCTGCCATTAAATGCTAGTGCTATTGAGAAAATATGACCCATACTCGAAACACATCAAAATAACACCAGAACAAATCTCAATTCAACCAAAGTTGCAGTTTTTGAAATGCTTCTGGATTTAATTTTACTGTGTTATATGCTTTAATCCTGTGGATGCTGTCTTTTTTTTTACATATTATTGTATTATTTCAGTAACATTGAAAGTTCTGATTCATAAACATAACTTTCTGTAAGCACATTTTGTAAATTATCTATTGATGGTAATGCAGTGATACTATTAGAAAGGTTTACATTATAAAATTTGAAAATAACAGCAATTGATTTATAATTATGAATGACAGATTTGGACTTCAATGTGATGGTCTCTATGGTCAAATAACTTGATAACACTAAAGTCCAGTTCTGATTGAGGTTAACTTTAATTTAAAATAACACCAATCATAAAAACTAGCTTGAATGTCTAGATTCACTTATAAAGATGGCACTTGGAAAGATCAGTTCCCAGAGGTCCGAACTCAGCTAGAATATTGTTTTAAGGAGGGAAAGGGAGAAAACTGGCAATCACCCCCTCCCCGAACCCCACCCCTCTCCTCCCACCCAGAGAGGTCCTGAAATTCCAGGGGCTAGAGAGGGTAGAGAATGGGAGGCTGGAAATTACAGTCATAGAGTTATATAGCACAGAAACAGGCCCTTCGGCCCATCATGTCTGTGCCAGCCATCAAGCACCTAACTATTCTAATCCCATTTTCCAGCACTTGGCCCGTAGCTTTGTATGCTATGGCGTTTCAAGTGCTCATCTAAATACTTTTTAAATGTTGTGAGGATTCCTGCCTCTACCTCTTCAGGCAGTGTGTTCCAGATTCCAACTACCCTCTGAGTGAAAAAGTTTTTCCTCAAATCCCCTCTAAACCTCCTGCCCCTTGCCTTAAATCTATGCCCCCTGGTTATTGACCCCTCCGCTAAGGGAAAAAGTTTCTTCTTATCTAACCTATCAATGCCCCTCATAATTTTGTATACCTCAATCATGCCCCCCCCCCACCCCACCCCCCTCAGCCTTCTCTGCTCTAAGGAAAATAACCCTAGCCTTTTCAGTCTGTCTTCATAGCTGAAATGCCCCAGCCCAGGCAACATCCTGATGAATCTCCTCTGCACCCTCTCCAGTACATCTTCCAATAGTGTGGTGCGCAGAACTGTACACAGTACTCCAGCTGTGGCCTAACTAGCGTTTTATCCAGCTCCATCATAACCTCCCTGCTCTTATATTCTATGCCTCGGCTAATAAAGGCAAGTATCCCATATGCCTTCCTAACCACCTTATCTACCTGTGCTGCTGCCTTCAGTGATCTATGAACAAGTACACCAACGTCCCTCTGACCTTCTGTACTTCCGAGCATCCTACCATCCATTGTATATTCCCTTGCCTTGTTAGTCCTCCCAAAATGCATCACCTCACATTTCTTAGGATTAAATTCCATTTGCCACTGCTCCATCCATCTTACCAGCCCACCTATATCGTCCTGTAATCTAAGGCTTTCCTCCTCACTATTTATGACACCACCAATTTTCATGTCATCCATGAACTTACTGATCATACCTCCTATATTCACGTCTAAATCATTAATGTACACTACAAACAGCAAGTATCCCAGCATCGATCCCTGTCTGGTCACAGGCTTCCATTCGCAAAAATAACCCTCGACCATCACCATCTGCCTCCTGCCACTAAGCCAATTTTGGATCCAATTTGCCAAATTGCCCTGGATCCCATGGGCTCTTACCTTCTTAACCAATCTCCCATGTGGGACCTTATCAAAAAGCCTTAGTGAAGTCCACGTAGACTTCATCAACTACTTTACCCTCATCTACACATCTAGTCACCGCCTCGAAAAATTCAATCAAGTTAGTTAGACACGATCTCCCCCTGACAAAGCTATCCCCGATTAATCCCTGCCTCTCCAAGTCGAGATTAATCCTGTCCCTCAGAATTTTTTCCAATAGTTTCCCTACCACTGATGTTAGACTCACCGGCCTGTAATTACCTGGGGTGAAATCTCAGATATTTATCTCATTTAACTTATGTCTTATATTTTGGCTGGGGAGGATGCCTGCTCCTTCTATATTGAAGGATATACTTGGAGGAGTTTCTGGTTTACCCATTACTGACACCTAAAAGAAATGGGTACTACACTAGCTGAGAGCTGATGCTGTTTCACACTGGGCCTTCCTATCAATGTCAGAGATGATTAATTGCCTTTGCAACAACATCAAATTGCACTGCTTTCAACAAAGAAAGCATTTTTTGTAGATTGTCTTTGGCCCAGGAACGTCCTGGAGGTCCCCTAGTTAAAACAACTGGGTGCCATGTTGACTTCCTCTAGTGCAAAAGGACAGACACCTCTGAGTCACCTTTACCTGACCATTTAAATGTCTAGGGTTTGCAACAGGGTCAGTGTCCTTCCGTGTTGGTGCACAGGACTCTTGTTCTGCCTCACATTCATAGACAGTGATTGCACCCCAGATTTTCGGAGCCAGAGGATGGACTATTCTACTCCTATGTTTCCGTTATGAATTAAGATATCCTCTCAAATCTTGTTCCATCTTCTTTTCTAAAGCACTGAATCATTAAAATTGTTCTCAATTTACATCTACTCTTAGATTTTCTCAGTTTAAGGGAAGAGATTTCTGTGCACTGGAGCACACTAGATGTAGGTTAAGATGTAGGCATTTTGTGCTTAAATGTTAAAGACTCATTGCCAGTCTATGATCATACTCCTAGAATTTCTCCAGTCACTACTGCAGTCCGACACATGGGCCGGAATTTTACACCACCCCAGCAGGTCGGATGGTGGTGTGGGGGCGGCATAACATTGAGCGGCAGGCTCCGGGAGGCCTAACCGCCCCGATTCCGCCTCCGACCAAGTTTACAGAGGTCCGGTGTGAAGGCGGGGGGGTGGGGGGTGAGAAGTGGCCCGTCCGCCCGAGGCCGATCAAGACCCTTAAGTGGCCACTTAACGGCCACCTAAGGGCCCTCGCCCACCTCCTCACCCCCTGGTGAGGCAACCCAAAGTTACTTTCAGTACTGGTTCCTTGGTATCCTCCTCGGCTGGCTGGGCTGCAGTCCCAGCAGTGGCCACCACTCCTGGTGGCGCTGCTGAGACGAAGAGCTGCCGGCCCGCTGATTGGCCGGCAGCTCACTGAGGCGGGACCTCCTCCTTCAAGCAGGTGGAAGTCCCACCTCGGGCCAATTAAAGCCCGGGGATCTGTAAAATACGGGACAGATCCCCAGGCTGGGTGGAAGCGGATTCGGCACCGACATTTACATCGGCGTCCGGCTCCCGTCCGCCCAGCGTAAAATTCCGGCCATGCTATACATTTTTTAAAGCAGCAATTAATGAAAACTTGCAAATTTATTCATGCTTATCTTTAAGTGCAAGGAAGTGAATGTAATGAGCATGAAAGCTTTCATTAAGGCAGTGGGGAAAGTTGTTGGAACCTATACAAAGTAGGCCAGAGACATTGAAAGGATTGGCATCTCTGTTTGAATCCACATAGCACCAATGTTGCATTCACAAATCTCATTGTGTTGGATATGTCAAAGGAGTAGGAGGAGAAAGAGGAGGAGGCGCAGCACACAACAGGGAGATCCAAGGATGTAGGAAGAGGACCATCAGGCCCTGCTGTTAACCCAGACAACCACTGGAGACAGAGCTACGTGGACCTCACAGGGGAGTTCAGTGCGAGGCGGCTGTACGACAGAGAGAGAGGAGCAGACCGAGGAGCGGAGGTTAAAAAAAAAGCACGCCAAACCAGAGTCCGAGTCACAGAGAGAGAGGAGCAGCCCAAGGAGCGGAGGTTCAAAAAAAAAGCACGCCAAACCAGAGTCCGAGTCACAGAGAGAAAGGAGCAGCCCAAAGAGCGAAGGTTCACAGTGGGAGCAGCAGGAGCGCAGCCGTGGAAAAATCGAAAAGTGACATCAGAGTGACGTCAGATTCAACAGTGCGAGCCGCCGGGGTCAGTATTCAGGTAAGCTTTTAAATTAAATTTAATTGAAATCAAATATGGAGTAAGACTTGATCGATTTATTAGTATATAAACTAAAAACTAAAGCGGATTAAAAAACTAAAGACCAGTTGGAAATTTAAAAACAAATTAAACTCTAATTAAATAAAATAGAGATGCAGGGCCAGGTGATGTGTTGTACCTGCATGATGTGGGAGTTGATGGACCTCATTGTGGTTCGTAGTGACCAATCTGTAGCAGGTGTTGGCTGCTCGAGGGACTCCGGCTCAGAGTTGATGAGCTGGAGTCTGAGCTTTGGACACTGCGACACATCAGGGAGAGGGAGAGTTACCTGGACACAGTGTTTCAGGATACAGTCACACCCCTTAGATTAACTACCTTGAATTCGGCAAGTGGTCAGGGACAGGAGGGTGTGACTATGAGTGAGGCAGGTAGAGGGATCCAGGAAGTAGTGTTCCAGGAGCCTCATCCCTTGTTCTTGTCCAACAGGTTTGAGATTCTTGCTCCCAGTGTGGACGGGAGCTGGGACTGTGGGGAGGATGAGCAAACTGACCACAGCACCGTGGTACAGGGAGCCATTCAAGTGGGGGGAGAAAAGGGAAATGTAGTCGTAATCAGGGATAGTATAGTTAGGGGCATAGACGCTGTTCTCTGTGACAAGGATCGAGAGTTGGCTGTGTTGCCAACCTGGTGCCAGAGTTCAGGATATCTCATCTGGGCTGCAGAGGAACTTGGAGTGGGAGGGGAAAGATCCAGTTGCCATAGTCCACGTAGGTACCAACGATATAGGTAGAACGGGGATAGAGGTTCTGCTGAGGGAATATGAGCAGCTAGGGGCTAAATTAAAAAGCAGAACCAAAAAAGTAATAATTTCTGGATTACTACCTGAGCCACGAGCTAATTGGCACAGGGTCTATAAGATTAAAGAGGTAAAAGCGTGGCTCAAAGAATGGTGTGGGAGAAATGGGTTTGAATTCATGGGACATTGACACCAGTAATGGGGAAGGAGGGAGCAGTTCCGATGGGATGGGCTCCACCTGAATCATGCTGGGACCAGAGTCCTGGCGAATTACATAACTAGGGCTGTAGATAAAGCTTTAAACTAAATAGTGGTGGGACAGGAGGGGTTCTGTTCCATGGAAAGTTAGGAAGTCAAAGTTAAAGGAGAAGGTAGGAGTGCAAGTTTGTGATGAGGCTGATTGTTACCAGAAAATAAAAGGAAGGGACAGAACGTGTGAACATCATATTGCACCAAGGAATCGTGCAAGAGTAGGGAAATTTGATAAAAGAACAAACTTAAAGGCTTAGTATCTGAATGCACGAAGCATTCGGAATAAAATAAACGAGTTAACAGCGCCAATAGAGACAAATGGGTATGATTTAGTGGCGATTACTGAGACGTGGTTGCAGGGAAACCAGGTTTGGGAATTGAATATCCAAGGGTACTCAGTATTTCGGAAGGATAGGCGGGAAGGAAAAGGAGGAGGTGTAGCTTTGTTAGTAAAGGAAGAGATCAGTGCTGTAGTGAGAAACAATATAGGCACTGGAGATCAAGGTGTAGAATCAGTCTGGGTAGAAATAAGAAATAGCAAGGGAAGGAAGTCCCTGGTGGGAGTAATCTCTAGGTCCCCAAACAGTAGTTCTGCAGTGGGGCACAGTATAAACCAGGAAATACTGGGGGCTTGTAAGAAAGGTACTGAAATAATCATGGGTGATTTTAATATGCATATAGATTGGATTAATCAAATTGGCAAGAGTAGCCTCGAGAGAGAGTTCATTGAAGGTATTAGAGATTGTTTTTTGGAGCAATATGTTGGTTTGACCGAGGCTATTCTAGATTTGGTATTGTGTAATGAGGTGGAATTAATTAATGATCTCATAGTTAAGGATCCTCTAGGGAAGAGTGATCATAGCATGCTAGAATTTCAAATTCAGTTTAAGGGCGAGAAACTGGAGTCCCACACTAGCATTCTGGAGTTAAACAAAGGTAATTACATAGGCATGCAGACAGATTTGGCCCTAGTGGACTGGGCAGGAAGACTAAAAGGTAGGACAGTTGATGAGCAGTGACAGATGTTTCAGGAGATATTCAATTCCTCCCAATTAAAATATATTCCAGAGAGGAAGAAAGATTGTAAGAGGGGGAAAAACCATCCATGGCTAAGCAAGGAAGTTAATGATAACATAAAGACAAAAACTAAGGCATACCATATTTGCAAAGGCCAGTGGCATGCTGGAATATTGGGAAACTTTTCAAGATCAACAAAGGGTTACTAAAAAAGTAATAAAAAGAGCAAAGGTAAATTATTAAAGAAAATTAGCCCAAAATATAAAAGTGGATAACAAAAGCTTCTATAAGTATATAAAAGATAAGACAGCAGCTAAAGTGAATGTTGGTCCCTTGGAGGATGAGACTGGGGAGTTAATAGAGGGAACACAGAAATGGCTGAGACACTAAATCAGTATTTTGCCTCAGTTTTCATGGTGGAGGACACTAGTACCATCCCAATAGTAACAGGAAATGCAGAGGTTATAGAAAGAGACGAACTTAGAAAAATCATCATCACTAGGGAAAAAGTACTGAGCAAACAATTGGGATTGAAGGCAGATAAGTGTCCAGGGCTTGATGGCCTACATCCTAGGGTCTTAAAGGAAGTGGCAGCGGAGATAGTGGATCCATTGGTTATAATATTCCAAAATTCCCTGGATGCTGGAAAAGTTCCAGTGGATTGGAAAAAAGGTACTATAGCCAAATTTGCAGATGACACTAAAATAGGTGGGATAGTAAGTTGCAATAAAGAAATAAGAAATTTACAAATGGATATGGATAGGTTAGGTGAATGAGCCAAAATTTGGCAGATGGAGTTTAATGTGGATAAGTGAGGTTATCCACTTTGGTCGGAAGAATAGAAAGGCAAATTATTATCTAAATGGACAGAAACTTCAGAATGCTTCGGTGCAGAGGGATCTGGGTGTCCTCCTGCATGAATCGCAGAATGCTAATATGCAGGTACAGCAGGTAATAAAGAAGGCAAGTGGAATTTTGGCAATTATTGCTAAAGGAATAGAATATAAAAGTAGGGAAGTGTTGCTGCAACAGTACAAGGCATTTGTGAGACCACATCTGGAATATTGGGTACAGTTTTGGTCCCCTTACTTGAGGAGGGATGTAGTTGCATTGGAGGCAATGCAGAGGAGGTTCACTGGATTGATTCCAGAGATGGGGGGCTTGTCTTATGAAGAGCGATTGAGTAGTTTAGGCCTTTACTCTGGAGTTTAGACGAATGAGAGGAGATCTAATTGAGGTATATAAGATGATTAAGGGGATTGACAAAGTAGACATAGAGAGAATGTTTCCTCTTGTGGGGCAATCTAGAATGAGAGGTCATAGTTTTAGGATAAAGGATAGCAGATTTAAAACGGAGATGAGGAGAAATTACTTCTCTCAAAGGGTCATGAGTCTGTGGAATTCACTACCCCAGAGTGCGGTGGATGCCGGGACATTGAGTAAATTTAAGGAGGAGATAGACAGATTTTTAATTAGTAAAGGGTTGAAGGGTTATGGAGAATGGGCAGGAAAGTGGAGTTGAGGCCGAGATGAGATCAGCCATGATCGTATTGAATGGTGGAGCAGGCTTGAGGGGCTGAATTGCCTACTCCTGCTCCTAGTTCTTATGACCTTATGTCATCAAGGAAAATACAGATGAATTATGTCATCTCCTGGAATCAGATTGCAGTCAAGGAGCAGCATCAGTTACTAGTGGTAAATGTTAAGACAGCACTCAACAATTCTTGTCACAATTTTTTTTTCTGACAACAGCAAGTTACTTAGCAAGAATTAATCAGTATTTTAAGGTCACAGATATCTTGTTTGATGAGCAGATGCCTAAATTAAATTCAGGACTAAGGGGAACTAGCAGCAGAAAAGAGACACAGGATTTTCTTTGAAAAATGTGGCATCATCAATGGAACCCTTACGGCACTTCAAGTACCTATGCAACATCCCATTGCCTTCATCGACAGAAAAGGCTACTATTTACTGAATGACCAGATGATGTCCAACCATTGCAAGAATATTCAGTGCACAGTTGCCAGAGACCCACAATGCCTATTATTAATTGTGTTTAATTTCATACAGGTGATGGGCGTTAACTAGGGTTTCAGCTGAGCACATATAAAGAGATAATTATTGAAACTGTGGTGTGGTTGAGTTAGGAGGTGTAAGCTTGTAATGTTTAACTCTGTAAATAAATGTAAGACTGATTAAAGATTGGCTCCGGTACTATCCTTCACCAACTGGCTTTCCAGACGAGAACACCTATATCTGAAGGCAATCATCGATTCCTCATTTACTCCAGATTGACAATAGTTTGAACATTTGGCTTTGCACACATGTGGGCTAACTGCTTCAAACATGGCTTATAGCACCCTACATAAGTCCTACATGTGTTAGCAAAGAAAACACGCGTGGGAGGCAAGAACAACATTGAGTATGTGTTTGCTGTGCTGAAAGGATTCCAATGTTTGAACCATACCCAAGATCTTTGATAATATATCCAGAGCCCTGGCAGAATGATAGTAGTGTTTTACATGCAGGAAGCAACACCACTTTGCCTGGCAGGGACTGAGTGAGGAATGTTTCCTTTAAGGGCTGTCTTTAGATTTATCTTAACACCCTGTTTTCTCTTTGTTTACATGAGCTATTCCTTGCAGTATGATTAGTCTGGAAAACAATTGTTTTGGAAAGAAATTAATGCAATGTTGTGTTGCATCTTCATTTCAGTACAATAGTAGTAAATAATGTATGTTGAGTGTGATGTACTTCTATGCTTTCTCCTTGTGAGGCATGTGTTAATGCACATGGTGCTTCGACTGCACAACACCACCACCAACAACAACTTTTATTTCTATAGCACCTCTAATGTAGTAAAATGTTCCAAGGCCCTTCACAGGAGCATTATCAGATAAAATTTAACACCAAGTCACATAAGGAGATATTTGGACAGATAACCAAAAACTTGGTCAAAGAAAGATTTTAAAGAGTGCCTGAAAGGAGAAAACAGAGAAAGAGAGGTGAAGAAATTTAAGGAGGGAGCTCGAGACCTTGGGGCCAATGGTAGAATGAGTAAAATCAGGGATGCACATGACGCCAGAATTGGAAGAGCACAGATATTTCAGAACATTGTGGAGTTGGAGGAGGTAACAGAGATAGGGAGGGGCAAGGCCATGGGGGGATTAGAAAACAAGCATGAGAATTTTAAAAGCAAGGCATTGCTTAATTGGGAGCTAATGTAGGTCAGTGAGAAGAGGTGATGGATGAATTTGTCTTGATGTGAATCAGGACATGAACAGGTGAGGTTTGGATGACCTCAAGTTTACGAAGGGTAGAACATGAGAGACCAGCCAGGAGTGCGTTGGAACAGTCAAGTCTAGAGGCAACAAAGGCATGGATGAGGATTTCAGCAGCAGATGAGCTGAGGCGGGGGAGGAGTCTGGTGATGTCATGGGGATGGATATAGGCTGTCTGCTTGATGGTGCATTATGTGGTCGGAAGCTCGTCTCAGGGTCAGTTATGACACCAAGGTTGCAAATAATTTGGTTTAGTCCCACACAGTTGCTAAGGAAAGGGATGAAGTCAGTGGCTAGTAAGTGGAGTTTGAAGTGGGATTGAAAACAATGGCTTTATTCTTCCCAATAGTTCAGTGGGAGAAATTTCTGCTCGTCCAGTACTGGATGTCGGACAAGCAGTCTGACAACTCAGAGACAGGAAAGGAGATGAGAGAGGTGGTAGTGATATTGAGCTGGGTGTCATCAACATGCATAGGGCAACTGAAACTGAGTTTTCGGATGATGTCGCTGAGGGGCAGCATTGAGATGAAAATTTGGAAGGGGCCAAGGATAGATCTTTGGGGGACACCAGAGATAATGGTATTGGAGTTGGAAGAGAAGCCATTGCAGGAGATTCTCTGGCTATGACTGGATAGATAAGAATGGAACTAGACCACTGCAGTTCCAACAGCTGGATGATGGTGGAGAGGCGATGAAGGAGGATACTGTGGTCAAATATGTAAAGGCTGCAGACAAGTGGACAAGGAGAAGAAGGGATAGTTTGCCTTGGTCACAATCACGTAGGATATAATTTGTGACCTCGTTAAGACCTCGTTTTGATACTGCAGCAGGAGCAGAAACCTGATTGGAGGGATTCAAACATGGAGTTCCTGGAAAGATGGGCACGAATTTGGGAGGTGGGAACATGTTCAAGGACTTTGGAGAGGAAAGTGATGGGGCAGTATTTTGCAGAGACGGAGGGGTGAAGGGTTGATTTCTTTGAGACGAGGATGATGATGGCAGATTTGAAGGAGGGGGACAGTTCCTGAGGAGAGAGAACTGTTAACAATATCAGTGAATATGGGAGCCATGAAGTGAAGTTTAGGTCAGTGGTTTAGAGGGAATAGGGTCGAAGGAGCAGGAGGTGTGTCGCATGGACAACATGAGCTCAGAGAGGGCACAAGGAGGGACAGGTGAGAAACTAGAGAGAGATGCAAGTTCAGATTTAGGGCAGGGGAAACTTAGACAACGTTTGGCCAGGTGGGCTAAGGGAAGAGAGGGAAGTGGCAGAGGGAGCTGATTGGCTGGTCTCATTCTTAGTAGCAAACAAGTGGAGGAGACAGGAGAGATGGGTTTAAGAAGACGACTTATAGTAAAGAAGCAAGGGGTTATCTTTGCATTTCAGGATGATCCTGGAATAGTGATCTCTTTTGGCAGGTAAGAGTAATATCGAAGAGTGCTTTTTGTGGTCCAGCCAGATCTGGCAGTGAATGGCTAAACTAGTTGTTTGCCTTATCCATTCTTTTTTTTTATTTGTTTCATGGGATGTGGGCGTCGCTGGCCAGGCCAACCTTTATTGTCCATCACTAATTGCTCTTGAGAAGGTGGTGGTGAGCTGCCTTCGTGAACTGCAGGTACACCCACAGTGCTACTGGAAGGGAGTTCTAGGATTTTGACCCAGCGACAGTGAAGGATCGGTGATATAGTTCCATGTGAGGATGGTGTGTGTCATGGAGGGGAACTTGCAGGTGATGGTATTCCCATGCATCTGCTGCCCTTGCCCTTCTAGGTGGTAGAGGTTGTGGGTTTGGAAGGTGCTGTCGAAGGAGCCCTGGTGAGTTGCTACAGTTATCTTGTAGGTGGTACACATTGCTGTCACTGTGCGTCGGTGGTGAAGGGAATGAATGTTGAAGATGGTGGATCAGGTGCCAAACAAGCAGGCTGCTTTTCCTGAATGGTGTCAAGCTTTTTGTGTGTTGTTGGAGCTGCACCCATCCAGGAAAGTGGAGAGTATTCCATCAGACTCCTGAATTGTGCCTTGTAGATGGTGGGCAGGAATTGGGGAGTCAGGAGGTGAGTTACTCGCTGCAGAATTCCCAGCCTCTGACCTACTCTTGTAGCAACAGTATTTCTGTGGCTAGTCCAGTTCAGTTTCTGGTCAATGGTAATCCCCATGATGTCGATAGTGGGGGATTCAGCGATGGTAATGCCATTGAACGTCAAGGGAAGATGGTTAGATTCTCTCTTATTTGAGATGGTCATTTCCTGGCACTTGTGTGATATAAATATTAATTGCCACATATCAGCCCAAGCCTGGATATTGTCCAGATCTTGCTGCATCTGGACATGGGTTGCTTTATTATCTGAGGAGTCACAAATGGTGCTGAACATTGTGCAATCATCAGCAAACATCCCCACTTCTGACCTTGTGATGGAAGGAAGATCATTCATGAAACAGCTGAAGATGGTTGGGCCAAGGACACTACTCTGAGGAACTCCTGCAGTGATGTCCTGAGACTGAAATGATTGACCACCAACAACCACAACCATCTTCACTGCAGTTACATTGCTCAGCGGTGTCTATAGGCCACCAGCTGGTGGGAAGGACATGGAGGAACAAATTTGCAAGGAAATTACATAGAGGTGCAAAAATTATAGGGTAGTTATAATGGGGAACTTTAATTATCCAAACATAGACTGGGATAATAGTAGTGTAAAGGGCAGTGAAGGGCAAGAGTTCCTAGAGTGTGTTCAGGCAAATTTTCTGCAACAGTATGTTCTGCAACAGTCCAATGCGAAAGGAGGCACTGCTAGACCTGGTTCTTGGGAATGAGGTGGGCCAAGTGGATCAAGTACCAGTAGGAGAGCATTTAGGGGATAGTGATCATTGTATCACAAGGTTTAGGCTGACTATGCAAAAGGACAAAGAGCAATCGAGGGTAAGAATAATTAACTGGGGGAAGGCCAACTTCAATGGGGTAAGAATGGAGATGGGGCAAATAAATTGGAAACAAAAGCCTGGCAGGAAAACCAGTAGATAAACAATGGGCTACCTTCAAAGAAGAGATAGTTTGGGCACAAGCAGGGTATGTTCCCTCGAAGGGGAAAAGTAGGGCAAAAAAACCCCAGAGCTCCCTGGAGGACAAAAGAGGTAGAAATTAAGATAAAGAAGATAAAATGTGTATATGACAAATGCCAGGTAGAAAATACTATTGAGAACCAGGCTGAATATAGAAGGTCCAGAGGGAAAGTGTAAAAGCCAAGAAGAGAAGCAAAGAGAGAGCCTGAAAAGAGACTGGCAGCTAACATTAAAGGAAATCCAAAGTTTTCTGCAGGCATATAAATAGTAAAAGGGTGGTAAAAGGAGGAATGGGGCCGATTAGTGACCTGAAAGGGGATTTACACATGGAGGCAGAGAGCATAGTTGAGGTATTAAATGAATACTTTGCATCTATCTTAAACAAGGAAGAAGATGCAACCCAGGCAATGTTGAAAGAGGAGGTAAGTCAGACACTAGAGGGGTTAAAATTGATAAAGAGAAATTATTAGATAGGCTGTCTGTACTTAAAGCGGATAAAGCACCAGGGCCAGATGAAATGCATCCAAGGATACCGAGGGAAGTGAGGGTGGAAATCGCAGAGGCACTGGCCATAATTTTTCAGTCTTCCTTAGACTCGGGGTGATGCCAGAGGACTGGAGAACTGCAAATGTTACACCCTTGTTCAGCATGGATTTCTGAAGGGAAATTCATGTTTAACTAACTTGCTGGAGTTTTTTGGGAAGGTAACAGGGAGGGTTGATGTAAGGGCAATGCTGTTGATGTGATGTACACGGACTTTCAAAAGGCATTTGATAGAGTGCCACACAACAGATTTGTGAGCAAATTTGTAGCTCATGGAATAAAAGGATGGTGGCAACATGAGTACGAAATTGGTTGAGTGACAGGAAACAAAGTGTAGTGGTTAATGGATGTTTTTTGGGCTGGAGGAAGGTTTGTATTGGAGTTCCCCTGGGATCAGTGTTGGGACTCTTGCTTTTCCTCATATATATTAATGACCTAGACCTTAGTGTACAAAGTACAATTTCAAAATTTGCAGATGATATGAAACTTGCAAGCATTGTGACATATGAGGAGGATAGTGTAGAACTTCAAAAGGATATAGACAAGTTGTTGGAATGGGTAGACAGGTGGCAGATGAAGTTCAATGCAGAGAAATGTGAAGTAATTCATTTTGGTAGGAAGAACATAGAGACACAGTACAGAATAAAGGGTATGATTCTAAAGGGGTGCAGGACAGAGGGAACTAGGTGTATATGTGCATAAGTCATTGAAGGTGGCAGGACAGGTTGAGAGAGAGGTTAACAAAGCATACAGTATCCTGGGCCTTTTTTAATAGGGGCATAGAGTACAAGAGCAAGGAAGTTATGTTGAACTTGAATAGACACTAGTTCGGCCTCAGTTGGAGTATTACGTCCAGTTCTGGGTGCCGCACTTGAGGAAAGACGTGAGTGCATTGGGGAGAGTACAGAAAAGATTCATGAGAATGGTTCCAGGGATGAGGAATTTCCGTTCTGAAGATAGATTGGAGAAGTTAGAACTGTTTTCCTTGGAGAAGGGAAGGCTGAGAGGTGATTTGATAGAGGTATTCAAAATCATGAGGGGTCTGGACAGAGTAGACTGAGAGAAACTGTTCTCACTTGTGAAAGGATCGAGAACAAGAGGGCACAGATTTAAAGTATTTGGTAAGAGAAGCAAAAGTGACATGAGGAAAAGTTTTTCATGCAGCGTATGGTTAAGATCTATAATGCACTACCTGAGAACGTGGTGGAGGCAGGTTCAATTGAAGCATTCAAAAGGGGATTAGGAAAGGAAGAATGTGCAGGGTTATGGGAAAAAGGCAGGGGAATGGAACTGAGTGAGTTGCTTTTTCAGAGAGTCAGTGTGGACACAATGGGCCAAATGTTTTCCTTCTGGACTGTAACGATTCTGTGATTCCTTTGTGCTAAATTTGACTCCACCCAGCAGAGGGTTTTCCCCCGATTCCCATTGACTCCAGTTATGTTAGCATTTGTTGATGCCATACTCGGTCAAATGCTGCCTTGATGTAAAGGGCAGTCACTCTCACCTCACCTCTGGAGTTCAGCTCTTTTGTCCTATTTGGACAAAGGCTGTAATGAGGTCTGGAGCTGAGTGGCCCTGATGGAACCCAAACTGAGCGTCAGTGAGCAGGTTATTGCTAAGTAAGTGCTGCTTGATAGCACTGTCGACGATATCTTCCATCACTTTGCTGATGATCGACAGTAGACTGATGGGGCAGTAACTGGCCTGGTTGGATTTGTCCTGCTTTTTGTGTACAGGGCACACTTGGACAATTTTCCACATTGCCGGGTAGTTGCCAGTGTTGTAGCTGTACTGGAACAGCTTGGCTAGGGGCGCAGCCAGTTCTGTTTCACCTGCAATGCCACTGAAACTTCAAGGTGCATAAGACACCCTTGTTCTTAACATGACCAAACTGGGTCGAGACTGCAGTGAGCCCGGGTACATTGTGATCTGCATGGAGGTACTCAGCTGGTGCAACTATTCATGCTCCTAAGTTATCTTCTATTTCATACCTGAGCCTGTAAGGTCAAAATCACAAAGTGACTGCAGTGAGACTGTGGTAATACTATGCCAGCTAGCTGTTCTTCAGCTACTAACTGTGCTCCTTCTACAATCGTGAGAAGTGATTTATCCTTTCTAAACCCCTGTCTAAAAGCCTCCTCTGCATGTGTGTGTGTGTGTGGTTTATACTCCAATTCATTATAATACTGAGAGCTGTAGTGGGGTTTTCTTGGTGTGAGGGATCAGTTCGCTGCTCCTCAGGTTCTGTCATATCTATAAACACGTGGAAAAAAGCACACGCTAAATATAAAAGTCAGACAATACATGCCACATGTTGCAGCACAAGACAGTCACTGATGTGCACCTGCAGAAAAATATTTGCACAGAGAAAGTATACAATTAGTTTTTTACAAACTTGGAACATATTCCTATCTTCCAGTTTGGACACCTTTTGTCATATATGACTTCCTGTTACGGTATATGAGGAGAACATGACTTGTTTGCTGTGCTGTTGTGATAACCAGAGTGAAGGCATGCTCGGGATGAAATTGAAACCCGACCCGGGCCTGATCCGACCATATCCAAGCCGAACCCGACCCGGGCCCGAGTCCTTTGATTTTTTCCCGCACCTGACCCGACCCAACTACCGTAATAAAGTTAATTATATCAAGCATACCATGTCCAAATGTTGTGATCCTCTGTTCCGGCAGCAGGCTATTCCTGCAGAATTGTGCAGAAGTTCCCTCCCTAAGCAAGGCAGCACTGTGTCCGCGTCCAGCCTGACCCGAGCCGAGCCCGAATGCCGGACCCAGAAGAGAGACCTGACCCGACCCGAACCTGACACACGTCGTCGTTTCTAGTCGGGTTTGGGTCGGGTAGCCATGCTTTAAATCAGAGCGCGTTACCTTTAAGACCCTGCGTGTGACTTGATATGAACCTATTTATATTGGCTCCCTCTGGTGGTTAAGGCCACACACCCACACAGATACAGGAGAATAAAAATGGGTGCTTAGAGAGTGAAGGACACGTTAGAATGCTGAAACTTGTACTGTCTTTTGTGTCAACCAAACCAATTCAAATGCTTCCCAGCTAATGACTTTCATTATTGCCTCCTCAGAGGTAGTTATTGATTCAATTGACTGTTGCTTTCAATGCCTTCTGTTGTAAGTAGCCTTTTTCAGCAAAAGGAAAATTATGGTTTGAATGAGCAGATATATTCTGCCATGTGTTCCATTTTATGGTGTTATGCATAGCTTACCTGAACAAAAACTGCCTTGCCCAGAGGGTGTTTTTTAGAAAAACAATAATTTTAGTTCTCACTGAAAATATTGCTATGGCTTTTTTCCCTTCAGGGAGCTTTCTGGAGTCAAAGGGAGGTTCCCTATTTAGAGTAGGAATGGTAAGCGCCCACACCATTTGGGGCATCAGGGATGCCAGCCAGTGCCTTGCTGAGTTGCCGGGGGTGGGGGGGGGGGGGGGGGGGCGGGGGCAGGCAGGGGGAGGGGGTGTTGCTATTCTCTCTAGGCAACAAATTATCAGTGGCTCCAGAAACTCTCTGTAGGTGAAGGATGCTTTAAAATGTATCTTTTAAAATCTTGTTGCTAGATCTTCAGAAGTCCAGGATATGATCCTGGCCCAGGCCCCGAGGTAGGCTCACACAGAATTTGGGTCAATGGTGCCGACAGAAAATCTATTCATGGGGTCATGGAACATTTCTGAATTGGGACATAGGTCAGGATTAAGGTTGAACAGTAATATGCAACGAGCCCATGACTGTGAGTGGGGGTACTGAATTTTTACAAAGTTGTTTGATAGATGGCTGAGTTTGTTTTATAATTCTAGCAAAATTGAAAATTCATTTTAGTTAAATATATTTAAATTCTAACTTTTTTTCTTATTCTTTCATAGGATGTGAGCGATGATAGCAAGCCGGCATTTGTTGCCCATCCCTAAATCCCCTTGAGAAGGTGGTGGTGAGCTGCCTTCTTGAACTGCAGCAGTCCATGTGGTGTAGGTACACCCACAGTGCTGTTATATTCCTTTGTTCCCTTAAGTAGTGTTAATGTATAGATTAAGCAAGGTCCTCAATATTACTTGTTGAGCTTTCATATATGCCAAACTAAAATATTATTCTCAAAACCATTTTTCAAGCAGTTTCTTCTTCTTTGGCCTCCTTGTCTTGAGAGACAATGGGTAAGCACCAAGAGGTGGTCAGTGGTTTGTGAAGCAGTGCCTGGAGTGGCTATAAAGGCCAATTCTAGAGTGACAGACTCTTCCACAGGCGCTGCAGATAAAATTGGTTGCCGGGGCTGTTACACAGTTGGCTCTCTCCTTGTGCTTTTGTGTTTTTTCCTGCCAACTGCTAAGTCTCTTCGACTCGCCACTCTTTAGCCCTGTCTTTATGGCTGTCCGCAAGCTCTGGCGATCACTGGCAACTGACTCCCACGACTTGTAAATAATGTCACAGGACTTCATGTCGCGTTTGCAGACGTCTTTAAAGCAGAGACATGGACGGCTGGTGGGTCTGATAGCAGTGACGAGCTCGCTGTACAATGTGTCCTTGGGGATCCTGCCATCTTCCATGTGGCTCACATGGCCAAGCCATCTCAAGCGCCGCTGGCTCAGTAGGGTGTATATGCTGGGGATGTTGGCCGCCTCAAGGATTTCTGTGTTGGAGATACGGTCCTGCCACCTGATGCCAAGGATTCTCCGGAGGCAGCGAAGATGGAATGAATTGAGATGTCGCTCTTGGCTGACATACGTTGTCCAGGCCTCGCTGCCATAGAGCAAGGTACTGAGGACACAGGCTTGATACACTCGGACATTTGTGTTCCGTGTCAGTGCACCATTTTCCCACACCCTCTTGGCCAGTCTGGACATAGCAGTGGACGCCTTTCCCATGCGCTTGTTGATTTCTGCATCTAGAGACAGGTTACTGGTGATAGTTGAGCCTAGGTAGGTGAACTCTTGAACCACTTCCAGAGCGTGGGTGCCAATATTGATGGATGGAGCATTTCTGACGTCCTGTCCCATGATGTTCGTTTTCTTGAGGCCGATGGTTAGGCCAAATTCGTTGCAGGCAACCGCAAACCTGTCGATGAGACTCTGCAGGCACTCTTCAGTGTGAGATGTTAAAGCAGCATCGTCAGCAAAGAGGAGTTCCCTGATGAGGACTTTCCGTACTTTGGACTTCGCTCTTAGATGGGCAAGGTTGAACAGCCTGCCCCCTGATCTTGTGTGGAGAAAAATTCCTTCTTCAGAAGACTTGAACGCATGTGAAAGCAGCAGGGTGAAGAAAATCCCAAAAAGTGTGGGTGCGAGAACACAGCCCTGTTTCACGCCACTCAGGATAGGAAAGGGGTCTGATGAGGCACCAGTATGCTGAATTGTGCCTTTCATATTGTCATGGAATGAGGTGATGATACTTAGTAGCTTTGGTGGACATCCGATCTTTGCTAGTAGTCTGAAGAGACTACATCTGCTGACGAGGTCAAAGGCTTTGGTGAGATCTATGAAAGCAATGTAGAGGGGCATCTGTTGTTCGCGGCATTTCTCCTGTAGCTGGCGAAGGGAGAACAGCATGTCAATGGTGGATCTCTCTGCTCGAAAGCCACACTGTGCCTCAGGGTAGACACGCTCAGCCAGCTTCTGGAGTCTGTTAAAAACGACTCGAGTGCAGATTTTCCCCACTATGTTGAGCAGGGAGATTCCACGGTAGTTGTTGCAGTCACCGCGGTCACTCTTGTTCTTATAGAGGGTGATGATATTGGCATCGCGCAAGTAAAATGGTACCAGAATCATTCCATTAACTATTACCTTGTATTAAATTGTTTCAGTCACCAGCTATATCGCCAGTTTAATGTCTGGACAGATACATGGTTATCATTGAATTTCTTGAATCTTTCAGCAGTTTCCTTAAATTTTTCCCCACTTATCCTCCATATCAAAACTGCTCCCTGGTGTTTTTCTCATAATTTGCTCCAGACCTCCCTCAATTTAAACCATCTCTTTCATCCTTGTACAGCATGCAAATGTAAACATAGGGTTGTGACCTAATCTGCTAAACCTATTTTGTATCCAATCCAACTATACCAGCTCTGCTGCATGCCTTTCCAAGACATCTTAATCAGATACCATTTAGTACCATAACTGGAACAACTCTGTAATTGTCCTCCATGTCCCCTGTCAGATATCCATTTGTTTAGATATGGGCTCCTCTCACCCATGAGATTACACCACAGTGCCTCATCAGAGAGCTGAATCACTATTTTAAGGCAATTTGTTTTCTCTATTCTGGAATTCCATGAATTGAAATGTACTCTGTACCATTATCTTGTCTATATAAGTCAATTATACTGCACTACTTTATTGCACTTATGCTAAAGTCAATGGAAATAAAAATTGGGAGAGATGTGTAACTGGCAGCTGATTCGATATTAGCTTTTTTACATATCGCCTAAAGTCAAAATGACCCCTATTTAGCCTAAGTAGAGAGTCTGCGTAGAGATTGCTGCAATTCCAGTTATTTCTTCCTTTTAGTCGAGATCTATGTAAAACCATTTATCTTCATATATCTGCCTAGGTTTTCATATAGTTTGTAATCAGTCTTCATTCTCCTGCTCTTCAATGTGACAGTGACAGTGCTGTCAGACTGCGGGTACTGTTGCTATTTGCTTGAAGTGAATCAGAGCCTGAAATTCTTATCCATACTGCTGGCTCTGCACTGGTCCAGGGCTTGGAAAATTCCAACTCTCTATATGGATGTAAGTATGTGCAGTGCCCAAGACCAGAGAGTAGGCAGACTGTCTATGTGTACCCAGAAATTGTAATAGAATGTAGTCCTGTTGGTATTCTACCTTGAGTTCTTTTATAGAAAAGCAAAATTGGTGGATGCTGAAAATCTGAAATAAAAACAGAAAATGTATCGATGAGTTGGGATGCTGATGTCCATAAGTGCGCCAGTGATAGCTGCCCTGATGGAGGTCTGAAAAATGGGAACAGCTCCATGCTGACATGATGGAGGTAGAGAGACCTGAAGAGGGCCAAAGAAAAATGTATTTTTCTCCCAGAAGAGCTGGTTGGGTAGTTGATCTCCTCTGGGATTGATAATCATTGCTTGGTAAAGTTTTGGGGCATTTAAGGAATCCTGCCAGCTCTCAACAGTCAAAAATTCAATTGAGGCCTTGTAAGGATGTATTAGGTGAAAGTCCCAGGGTAGCCTAGGAGGTACATCTGTCATGCCCTATTGAGAAGGCAGGGAGGAGGGGCATGGAGGCAGTATGCAGAAGCTCCACCCATGTAGCCCTCCACCAGAAAATGGCCGAAGCTATATAAAATTCAACAGGAAATGCTGGAAATGTTCAGCAGGTCAGGCAGCATCCGTGGAGAGGGAAACAGAGTTAACGTTTCTGGTTGATGGCCTTTCATCTGATGCCGTCTGACCTGCTGAGGATTTCCATCATTTTCTGATTTATTTATGGAAGAAACTGTGGTGGGAGGACTGTGAAAATTATTTTCCCTATCTCATCGCATTCATTCCCTTGACCTGTGCCTGTTAAAAGTACACACCCAGATCTTCTGTTTTAGGGAAGCCCCAGAAATCCCAGGCAATGTACATAAGAACATTAGAAATAGGAACAGGAGTAGACCATACAGCCCATCGTGTCTGCTCCACTATTCAATACAATCATGGCTGATCTTTGGCTTCAACTGCACTTTCCCATAACCCTTGGTTCCCTGAGAGACCAAAAAATGTATTTCAGTCTTAAATATATTCAAGAGCATCCACAGCCCTCTTGGGTAGAGAATTCCAAAGATTCACAACTCTTTGAGTGAAGAGATTTCTCCTCATCTCAATCCCAAATGATTGTCCCCTTATCCTGAGAGTATGCCCCTATGTTTTAGATTGCCCTGCCAGGGAAAAACCTCTCAGTGTCTACCCTGTCAAGCCCCTTCAGAATCTTGTATGTTTCAATTAGATCACCTCTCATTCTTCTAAACTCCAGAGAATATAAACCCAATTTACTCAGCCTCTCATCAAAGGACAACCCTCTTATCCTATCGCATCTGTAAAGGGGAGCAAAGACCCAGTATCGTAGGTCTCTGTTCTTTTCTCTTGTAATTTGAACTCATAAATAAAAGTTCTTCAGAAGATATCATCCAGGAGAGAACTATCCACTTAATTGGTATCTCTACCACCAGATTCACTACGCATCCGCTCCACCACCATCAGACAACGCTGTAGTAAGTGTTACCTGCAAGATCCACTGCAGCAACTCACAAAGGTTACTTCGACAGCACCTCCCTCCCAAACCACCTTTACATCCATAAGGACAAAAGTTGCAATGTTGTAGAACTCCATCACTTTCAATTCACACACTGCCCTGACTTGAGCATATTATCACAGTTCCTTCATTATTACAGCATCAAAACTTTGGAGTTCCCTACCTACCACTGTAAAAGCAAAATTAGCAGAGGACTGCATTGGTTCAAGGAAAAGGCCCTACCCAAAATTTTCAGATCAACTAAGAATGGCTAATAAATGTAACTTTGCCTGAGTTGTCCATATCCTGAACACAAATAAAAAAAACTCAGTAAATCGAACCTGTATTCACTGAAGAAAGCTGATTCATGCAATTATTGATGCCAGAGGGTTAAAAGCAATGGAGTGTGTCAAATTATTAAGAATGCTGTACAATGCATCCTATAACAATGTGTGCAGATTAGGAATGCTTTTGTCTTCGAACAACAGTTCATTTGCCTCCTAACAAATGAGGATCATAAACGGAACTGATTGACTAACACACATCTTCCTGCGAAACACTTACATAGATTAATTTAAAACACAGACACAAGTGATGTATGTGGTCCAATAATGACTTGGCCAGGGCATTGAAAGAATTTTCAGACCTGATAACGAAACCAGGAACAATTAGTCAATCTAACATCAAGTGATTCATTGTTCAGCAGCCTGCTTAACCAATTATCGTATGTGAGACAGAGACATAACCACAGCACAATTTGAATGATATTTACTAAAAGCTATGTGGTTCAATTAAATCAGAGATAACATAATTTTGCTTCAATATAATGGTCATCACCAGAATGAATATTCTGATCAGAAAGAATTTCAAGAACAGTCTGAATATTATATGCTAATTGCTACTCTCAGAAATGGTTTAAATGGGCATTTCAATTAGAATTAAAATAATCACTTGGATAGATGGGATGGACTACGTTGGTAAATTTCCTCAGACATTCTCCCACTCTGTTGCTGTACCTTCATTGGAGTTGCAGTGGAAATCCATTTACGCACAAAAATAGGATTTTGGGAAAGCCGCCAAGAAAATCCACTCCCTATGTAACAAAGCAGTAACACATTTAGGGGTTAAAAAGTCAAAATAAACAGTAGTGTGAAACTTGAGGGGTTTGCTGTATTTTGATAAGGCCAACAGGGTGGGACTGAGCAAACCCCAATGCTTGAATGCTTTGTCAGACTCACCTGTACTGCAGTATATGCTTGTTTAGAATAGTCTTTTATGTTTATTTATATAGTTTACATAAATGTAGTTCATGGATGTTTTTTCATTCTGTGGTTTTGATTTGCTGGTATTCTTTGTCTTGTGCCATGTATATAGAATTACATTGAAATTACAAAGCTTGCTGGGAAAATAACAACATGTTAATGATACACGCTATTATTAATGAGCAAATCAGCCAGCATGTTTTGGGGATTAAGAACTATGTCATGAGTTCCGAATCTCTAGAACTCACTGACCAATGTACCTTGCACAAACTCCATCTCACCCTTAGACTCCCTGGCTGGAATTTTACATCGCCCCAGCGGGTCGGATGGTGGCGTGGGGGTAGAGTAAAATTGAGCGGCAGGCTCCAGGAGGCCTACCCGAGCCGATTCCGCCTCCGGACAAGTTTATGGAGGTCAGGTGGTGGGGGCGGGGGGTGGGAAATGGCCTGCCTGCCCGAGGCCAATCAAGACCCTTAAGTGGCCACTTAACGGCCACTTAGGGGCCCTCGCCCGCCTCCACGGGTATTTTACCCGTGGCAAGCAGGTGTGCTGGGGATGTGAAAGGCCGCCCAGCGATAGCTGCCGGCCTTTCCGCGCCAGGGCTGGGGGGGGTGGGGGGGCCATGGCAGTTGGGCACAGGGTGCCCGCTTGAGGGCCGCCCCCGCCTCCCAACCCACCCTCGGGATCCAAGACGCCTCCTCCCCCCAAACGACCATCCTAGCCTCACCAGGGCACGACCGATCCCCCTGGCGAGGCATGCCCAACTTACCTACTCTCTAGGGTCCATGGCGTCGGCTGGGCTGCAGTCCCAGCAGTGGCCACCGCTCCCAGTGGCGCTGCTGGGACTAAGAGCTGCCAGCCCACTGGCTGGCAGTTCACTGAGGCGGGACCTCCTCCCTCAACTTGTCCCGCCCCGGGACAATTGAAGCCGTAAAATATGGGACGGATCCCCAGGATAGGTGGAAGCGGGTTCACCACCGATTTTTTCGTCGGTGGCGATTTCCCGTCCGCCTAGGGTAAAATCCAGCCCAGGGTTACTTTTTAAGAAAATAGAATTGCATAGCAAATACAGCACGGAACCAGGCCATTTGTCCCAACTAATCTGTGTAGTGGTTATACTTCACATAAGTCTTCCCCCATTCCATTTACCTTATCTCAGCCTTCAGCATATATTTTCTATTCCCTTTTCTCTCATGTATTTGTTTATTTTCCTTTTGAAAGCATCTAATCTATCTACCTCAACCACTTCCTGAGGTAGCAAGTTTCACATTTTAGCTACTTTCTGAGTAAAGAATCTTTTCCTTATTTCCTAGTGGATATATTAGTAACCAACTTATATTTATGGCTTCTAGATTTGGATTCTCCCACAAGTGGAAACAATTTCTCCATATTTACCCTGTCCAACCTATTGAGAATTTTAAAGACCTCTATCAGGTATCCTCTAAGTCTTCCCTTTTCGAAAGAAAAAAGCCCTAACCTGTTCAATCTTTCCCTTTTTACCAATGTGATAATAGAACAAAGAACAGTACAGCACAGGAACAGGCCATTCGGCCCTCCAAGCCTGCGCCGATCTTGATGCCTGCCTAAACTAAAACCTTCTGCACTTCCGGGGCCCATATCCCTCTATTCCCTTCCTATTCATATCTTTGTCAAGATGCCTCTTAAACGTCGCTATTGTATCTGCTTCCACCACCTCCCCTGGCAGCAAGTTCCAGGTACTCACCACCCTCTGTGTAAAAAAACTTGCCTCGCACATCCCCTCTAAACTTTGCCCCTTGCACCTTAAACCTATGTCCCCTAGTAACTGACTCTTTCACCCTGGGAAAAAGTTTCTGACTATCCACTCTGTCCATGCTGCTCATAACTTTGTAAACGTCTATCATGTCACCCCTCCACCTCCGTCGTTCCCGTGAAAACAATCCGAGTTTTTCCAACCTCTCCTCATAGCTAATGCCCTCCAGACCAGGCAACATCCTGGTAAACCTCCTCTGTACCCTCTCCAAAGCCTCCACGTCCTTCTGGTAGTGTGGCGACCAGAATTGCACGCAATATTCTAAGTGTGGCCTAACTAAGGTTCTGTACAGCTGCAACATGACTTGCCAATTTTTATACTCTATGCCCCGACTGATGAAGGCAAGCATGCTGTATGCCTTCTTGACTACCTTATCCTCCTGCGTTGCCACTTTCAGTGACCTGTGGACCTGTACGCCCAGATCTCTCTGCCTGTCAATACTCCTAAGGGTTCTGCCATTTACTGTATACCTCCCATCTGCATTAGACCTTCCAAAATGCATTACCTCACATTTGTCCTGATTAAACTCCATCTGCCATTTCTCCGCCCAAGTCTCCAACCGATCTATATCCTGCTGTATCCTCTGACAATCCTCATCATTATCCGCAACTCCACCAACCTTTGTGTCGTCCGCAAACTTACTAATCAGACCAGCTACATTTTCCTCCAAATCATTTATATATACTACAAACAGCAAAGGTCCCAGCACTGATCCCTGCGGAACACCACTAGTCACATCCCTCCATTTAGAAAAACACCCATCCACTGTTACCCTCTGTCTTCTGTTACTGAGCCAGTTCTGTATCCATCTTGCCAGCTCACCTCTGATCCCGTGTGACTTCACCTTTTGCACCAGTCTGCCATGCGGGACCTTGTCAAAGGCTAATAATAATAAATGCAATGTCAACCAATCTCTCCGGTCCTGAAAGCTAATGATTTCAACTAATTAGTTTCGTTCGTGCAGGTCGGAAATTGTTATTAGAGGTTTAAAAAGTAGCAAATTTTAAATTGTTTTCTCTCTTTTCCTTGATGTCTGTTTTTTCTGTCTCTCTGAATCCAATCTTTCTTTCCTTCCTTCAACCACTCTAATTCACCCTTCTATTTTGCCATTCCTCTGTTGGTTTCTCAATCCTTGAAACTCATTGGTAAAGGAGATACGCTGACAGTCCTTCCATTGATTAAGGCCCAGGTGCGCTATTGCCCTTGCCACACAGTTATCAGCTCACACTTCCAGCAAGTTACAGAAGCACTTCTTTTCGAGCTGAAGAGTGCAGGAAATCTCTGACAGTATACATTGCAAGATCTCCTGCTCCAGGAAGGTATGGCACATAACCTTATTTCTATCTCAAAAGAAGGGTTAAGTGATGCACTCTTAACCTGATGCTCGTTAACCTGCTCCTGTAACAAAGGGAGTGCCTTTGCTTTGCAACTTGCATTGATAACAATTCTGAGACTGAGAACTCAGAGGCCGGGATTGTACGTGCCCTCCCGAGGCAAGATTAGCGATGGGGGGCACACGAAGATGCCCCTCTCCTTGGACTGAGTGACAACCCCCCCACCCCCCTCGCCAGAGCCTTCTGGACTGGCCCCGGTGACCCCACCTCACTTACCTGGTTCTGGGGGTTCCACCGCTGGACCTGGATGCGAGCCCTCTGTGTACCAGCAGTGACCACCACTCCCGGTAGCACTGCCGCTACTGCTGAGCTGCTGGCCCTGTGATTGGCTTGCAGCTCTTGGAGGCAGGATCCCCATCCCTATAAAGTCTTTTACGGGACCGGGATCCCACCTCCTAAAACTTTGTCCCCAAAAGACAGGAGGATCACTCCATGGGGTGGGTGGGTTTTAGGGAAATGCAAAGGCGATGTTGCCCCGCCTTTTTGGCCTGGAGCCGGGAGTTCCGCCTCCTGCACAAAATCCAGCCCAGAATGTGGAGAATAGTGAGCCTGAACTTATCATTCTACTGTTCCACCAACAAAACTGTTGGTATACTTGGCAAGTTGGTTCAAATTTATTCTAACTTACTTTCTCTAGTCTCTACCCAGTGTAAATTAAACACAAGGGATTCCATCTGATGAAATAAAATACATCCAAAACAACACTAACATATAATACTTGTAAATATTTGAAAGGACTGAACAAGCCCAAATGTTGATTTGTACATTCTTTTTAAACAAAAAGTTTTCTTTGACTTCCTCACAATTTTTCACTCATTTGAAAATATAGTTAATAGTCACCACTTCTTTGGCCTCCTTGTCTCGAGAGACAATGGGTAAGCGCCTAGAGGTGGTCAATGGTTTGTGGACCAGCACCTAGAGTGGCTATAAAGGCCAATACTAGAGTGACAGACTCTTCCACAGGCACTGCAGATAAAATTGGTTGTCAGGGCTGTTACACAGTTGGCTCTCTCCTTGGATTTCTGTCTTTTGTCCTGCCAACTGCTAAGTCTCTTCGACTCGCCACTCTTTAGCCCCACCTTTATGGCTGTCCACCAGCTCTGGCGATCACTGGCAACTGACTCCCACAACTTGTGGTCAATGTCACAGGACTTCAGGTCGCGTTTGCAGACGTCTTTAAAGCAGAGACATGGACGGCCGGTGGGTCTGATACCAGTGATGAGCTCGCTGTACAATGCGTCTTTGGGGATCCTGCCATCTTCCATGCGGCTCATATGGCCAAGCCATCTCAAGCGCCGCTGGCTCAGTAGGGTGTATATGCTGGAGATGTTGAGTGCCTCAAGGACTTCTGCGTTGGAGATACGGTCCTGCCACCTGATGCCAAAGATTCTTCGGAGGCAGCGAAGATGGAATAAGTTGAGACGTTGCTCTTGGCTGACATACATTGTCCAGGCCTTGCTGCTGTAAAGCAAGGCACTGAGGACACTGACTTGAAACACTCAGACTTTTGTGTTCCATATCAGTGCACCATTTTCCCACACTGTCTTGGCCAGTCTGGACATAGCAGCGGATGCCTTTCTCATGCGCTTGTTGATTTCTGCATCGAAAGACAGTTTACACCACTAGTCCCCTGGTATCTCCCCAAACATATGAACATACGAATTAGGAGCAGAAGTAGGTCATCTGTCCCCTCGAGCCTGCTCCACCATTCAATAAGATCATGGCTGATCTGTTTATGTTTCAAATTCTACACTCCCATCTACCCCCGATAACTCTTGATTACCTTGCCTAACAAGAATCTATCTACCTCCACCTTAAAAATATTCAATGACCCTGCCTCCATCACCTTCTGAGGCAGAGCAACTATTTAATGAAGAGTCTAGATGGTGGATGTCATGAGGATATCTGGGAGGAATTACAGTCAGGCAAGGTCCTATTATAGAAATATAGAAAATAGGAGCAGGAGTAGGCCATTCGGCACTTCGAGCCTGCTCCGCCATTCATTATAATCAAGGCTGATCATCACCTAGCATGCACACAAACACATTAACACACATAAATACTGTACTATCTTGTCAATGTGCTATTAATATTGAATGAGGAAAGCAGACGCTGGGTCAAAATAACAGGAGTTTATTTACAGGGGTCATCTTACTCAGGTATCTACATAAACACTGAGTAACATGAGGTACAGACTCATGATATCACATCCTGTGAAGATGCTTACCATTTATATACATAATCTACTCAGCAACAGCTTATGCCCGTTATACTACACATACATACACACTCTTTGTAGGGGCCATTACATGGTAATCAAAAGCAGGAAAGGTGGCTGATTTCTCCTTTTCATAGCTCAGAGAAACTCAGAGGTATGGGGAATAATATTCACTTTCACTGCCTGGTCAGTAATCTGGCGGAGTGGACAGCCTGCCTGTTGTAGAAACTGTTCAGTTTTCATCCCATTAATTTCAGGAAGACCAGGGAAGATTTTATATCCCTGGAAAAAAGCAAACATTCTTTTGTATGAAAGCACCTTAGCTTAATTCATGAGTCTGACCTTGAAAAGAGCTGTGATGTTGCAAATTTATTTCTTTTTTTAAATTAATCATTCACAGTGTATGGGCATCACTGGCTAGGACAACATTCATTGCCCATCCCTAATTGCCCTTGAAAAGGTGATGGTGATCTGCCTTCTTGAACCACTGCAGTCCCTGTGGTGTAGGTACACCCACAGTGCTGCTTGGGAGTTCCAGGATTTTGACCCAGCCACAGTGAAAGAAGGGCAATATAGTTCCAAGTTAGGATGGAGGGACTTGGAGGGGAACTTGCAGGTAATGATTTTCCCATGCACCTGTTGCCCTTGTTCTTCAAGGTGGTAGAGGTCGTGGGTTTGGAAGGTGCTGTCAAAGGAGCCTAGGTGAGTTGCTGCAGTGCATCTTGTACACACTGCAGCCACTGTTCACCGATGATGGAGGGAGTTAATGTTGAAGGTGGTGGATAGGTGCCAATCAAGTGGGCTGCTTTCTTTTGGATTGTATCAAGCTTCTTGAGTGTTACTGGAGCTGCACTCGTCCAGGCAAGTGAGGAGTATTCCATCACACTCCTGACTTGTGCCTTGTAGATGATGGAAAGGCTTTGGGCAGTCAGGAGTTGAGTTACTTGCCGTAGAATTTCCAGTCTCTGGCCTGCTCTTATACCCGCAGTATTTATATGACTGGTCCAGTTCAGTTTCTGGTCAATGGTCACCCAGGATATTGATGGTAGGGAATTTGACAAAGGTGAATGTCAAGGGGAGATGGTAAGATTGTCTCTTTTTGGAGATGGGCATTCCTGGCACTTGTGTGGAGTGAATGTTACTTGCCACTATTCAACCTAAACCTGAATGTTGTGCAGATCATGTGGGCACAGACTTCTTTATCTGAGGAGTTGCAAATGGAACTGAACGTTGTGCAATCTTCTGTAAACATCCCCATGTGTGTCCTTATGATGGAGGAAATGTCATTGCTGAAGCAACTGCATGTGGCGGGGCCTAGGACAGTGCCCTGTGGAACCTCTGAAGTGACGTCCTGGGGCTGAGATGATTTGCCTCCAACAACCGTAACCATCTTCCTTTGTGCTAGGTATGACTCCAACCAGTGGAGAGTTTTCCCCCGATTCCCATTGACTTCAATTTTACTCGGGCTCCTTGACTCAATTAGATGCTGCCCTGATGTCAACAGCAGTCACTCTCACCTCACCTCTGAAATTCATTCTCACCAACAAATACATTGTGCATTGAATTTGTGCTGTTTTAAGGTTTGTATCCTAATTAAAGTGCTATGGCTAGGCGAGGTGGGGGTGGGGGGGCGGGTGGTCTCAGGCTCCCCTCTCGTCCTTCCTCTTATTTGACCACAACAGGATTTATTCCTTTTTTAAACAGTGGTTGTGCTTCCCACCTCAGTGAGTGTTTTACCTTTTTCTTTTAATGTGATCGTGAAAGAACCAATCGGACAGCTTTTCTTGAAATTAAACAAGAAAGAGGTAAGTTTATTATACATAACACTCTAACCCTGATTTAAAAATTTGCTACACATTCATGTACACATTCACACGAGAATCACACACGCACATAAATCAGTTACAGATGGCGGCACAGTGGCGCAGTGGTTAGCACCGCAGCCTCACAGCTCCAGCGACCCACGTTCAGTTCTGTGTACTGCCTGTGTGGAGTTTGCAAGTTCTCCCTGTGACTGTGTGGGTTTCCGCCGGGTGCTCCGGTTTCCTCCCACAGCCAAAGACTTGCAGGTTGATAGGTAAATTGGCCATTGTAAATTGCTTCTAGTGTAGGTCGGAAGTTGGTGGGGATGTGGTAAGGAATATGGGATTAATGTAGGATTAGTATAAATGGTGGTTGTTGGTTGGCACAGACTTGGTGGGCTGAAGGGCCTGTTTCAATGCTGTATCACTCTGTGGAAAAATAGATTTGGTGGTTGGATTAATGTCCAGAATAAATGGAACTTAAATACACAGTCTGTGAAGTGGATGATCCGGTAGCCTTCCAGCTGAAGCTCTATTCTTGAAATCCACGGCTGGTCAAAGTGCACTTTGTCGTTTGCCCCTTTGGCTCAAGGCTTTCTTGGAGGCAGAATGTAGTTGGCTCTCTTCCCCTGGTCTCTGGCTATAGCAGTCTGTAAGCTTGGAGGGTCCACAGTCACAGATGGTTTTCAAAAATGATGTTTTCTGGAGAGAGGGAGTGAGAGAAAGGGAAGCAAGCAGCCTTCTCTGCTGCTGCACACTCAGTTACTGCTTGTCTTCTGTGAGCGTAACGAGGCTTCTTGTTAGACTTTTGCCGCCAGTTCTATCTCCTGGTATTTCAGATGCAAATTGCAGTGGCCATCTTGGCTACTAGTTTTTAAAAAGGTAACTGTAGGATTTTTTTCCATTAAATGCCAAATATAAATTTCCAACCAATGAAATTAATATTTCTCATTTAGAATATGGGGTTTTCTTGACATAAAGGCATTAAGGCCCCTCTGTATAAAACAATTCTTTTGATTGTTCTGTTCTCATGTCCTACCCATTCCTTAAACAGGGTTGGCACCGAACTAACAGGGATTATTTCATAGAGGGTTTCTAACAATTTGGATTGAGCTGTCTTAAGAAATTTTTGCATCAACCTCAGATAGTTGACATATTATCCGTTAAGTATTACTCATCTATGGCCGTTGTGCTGGAAATCACACCTGCCAAATGGAAACATATTAATTTTGTCATATGAGACATTACTTGAACCTTTTTTACTGGACATTGCACATAACTTGTTCAAAAAGACCACATAGCTGAACAGCTGAAAACATGGTTGCACATTTGCATTCTGAGAGACAATTGAATAGAGAGACCATGGGAGTGCTCACTGATTCAATTAACAAGATTGGTCTGGGCAAACATGATAATCAACATTCTTTGTCTGTGTAAGAGCCAGAACTCCACCCCCCACTGAGAGTGACTGCAAAGCTTTGAAATCAACAACCCTCCCAGAAGCTGCTGTTTCACACAAAGGGATGGTCACATGACTTACCTGCTGGCCAGACTTTTTTTTTAAAATTGTGCCACACAGAAAGAAAACACACTGCGATTTGAACAGAAAGAAGGGCGGCACAGTGACGCAGTGGTTAGCACCGCAGCCTCACAGCTCCAGCGACCCAGGTTCAATTCTGGGTACTGCCTGTGTGGAGTTTGCAAGTTCTCCCTGTGTCTGCGTGGGTTTTCTCCGGGTGCTCCGGTTTCCTCCCACAAGCCAAAAGACTTGCAGGTTGGTAGGTAAATTGGCCATTATAGATTGCCCCTAGTATAGGTAGGTGGTAGGGAAATATAGGGACAGGTGGGGATGTGGTAAGAATATGGGATTAGTGTAGGATTAGTATAAATGGGTGGTTGATGGTCAGCACAGACTCGGTGGGCCGAAGGGCCTGTTTCAGTGCTGTATCTCTAAAAAAAAACTAAGGAAGATCTCCCTTCCTCTCTGTCTATCTCCAGCAAAGTCCCAGGAAACCCATGGTGGCAGCGTAAGCCTCAAGATGACAGAACTTTACAGGCAACCACCAAGAAGAAAATTGAAACTTCTCTGGCTTTCTGGTACCAGAGAAGCAAGTCTGAAAGTGTGTACTGGGCCCCAGTGAGAACTCCAAGACCTCAACTTCAACCAAGGACTTTACATCAAAGATAAAAGTCAGTAACTGAATTCCATTTATTGCCAACCCTACTTCAACGCACCCCCCCAATTCTTTTTTCCCCTCTGTATCTATTTGTGTGTGTGTTTGTCTTGTATGTATGCTAGGATGGTTGCGTCACACATTTGATTAATTTTAACCGAGTTAGAGTGATAAGGCTAATAAACATATCGTTCTTGTTTAAACCTAAGAAAACCTGTCTGATTGGTTCATTTACAATTACAATTAAAGAGCAGTGAGCAAAGATTCACTGAGGTGATAAGCTAAAAACACTGTGCACTGAATTTTACGCCACCCCAAAGAGTGGGATGGAGGTGAGGTGGTGGTGTAAAATAGAGCAGGAGGCTCCGGGAGCCCTTCCCAATCCACTTCTGCCTCCACCACCACTTTACACAGGGCGGCAGCGACGAGAAACAGCCTGCCCACGCCAGGCCAATCAAAGCCCTTAAGTGGCCACTTAAAGGCCACTGCAGGGACTTGCCCGTCTCCATGCTGATTTTACGCATGGCAAGCAGGCGTCCTAGACCCGAGAGAAGCCACCTGGCAAAAGCAGGTGGCTCTCAAATGTCCCGGAGGGACCCTCTTGATCGGGCACCCTGTGCCCGATGTCGGGCCACCCCCGCTACCCCAACCACCCCCAACACCCAACATGCCTTCCGTCCCCCCCAACTGACCTTGCCTCTTTGGGGCCCGACCCATTACCCCTGTGCGAGGCAACCAAAACTTACCTTTGCTCCAGGCTCCCTGACATTTTTTCTTCACGCTGGGCTGTAGTACCAGCAGTGGCTATCGCTCCAAGTGGCACTGCAGGGACTAGGAGCTGCCGGCCCGCTGATTGGCCAGCAGCTCTATTAGGCAGGACTTCATACCTCAAGTGGGTGAAAGTCCCGCCTCACACCAATTGAAGCCCCACGACCTGCAAAATACACGCAAGAGGGTTCACCACCGACTTTTCAGTCGGTGGCCGTCTCCTGTCTGCCTAGGGTAAAATCCCGGCCTGTGTTTTAAAAGATAAACCCTGTTACGGCCAAACCAGGAAAGGAGCAAGAGGGGAGCCTGAGACCCCTTCCTCACCCGGTCGTAACAGCATAATAGAATAAAAATCATGTGGTCTGCTGAAGGAGTCCTTCATTTAGAATTAATCAAGCTGATCTCCATGCTATTGGCCCAATCGAACACTATAACTGAACTTAAACCCTGGGTCATGGAATCATAGGTTTGGTGATTGCATCTTTCCTATCAATTATTTCAGCTTGGTTTCACAATTCCATTAAAAAAAAAGAATATTGACTTTTTTGAGTTGAAATGAAGGCGTGATGAATACATAGTTAAGTGTGAACATTTCATGCACATTTCAGGCTTCATCTATCTATCTGATATCTATCTGATCTGCCATGGTCAAAAAGAAAACATTCTGGAGCTGTGTAATCTTTGATGCTATACATAGCCCACTGTTATTCTGATTCAAAACTATCCCCACTGAAAATGAAAAACATCCCACTCAAGATCATCACTTGAAAAAGTCTGTAACTTTTTCTTTAATTTACTTTATATCTAGAAATTGTATCACCATGCCCTGTTTACCAAAAGAACAGGGAATCTGAGAATAGGGATTTTGAAAAAAAGCTTTACACTTGCACCTTGCATGGAAGACCTTCTGTCTCTGCTATTGTCAATGGTACCAAAATAGTTCTAAATATCAAAGGATACAGTGGGATAAATGCTAGCATAGCTTTACTGAGGCCAACATTGCAATATCTGATGTAACTATAGAAAAGTAGAGGATCCTGAACTAATGGAGGAAACCTGGCCTGAAACTGAACTTCTTTGTGTCGAACAAGTGCTTCCACTTTAGACTGTCAGTCCCAGTGATATTCACAAAGTGTGGTTATGATCTTTTTGTGAAGTGGACCACCATAGAAAGCCTACACAGCCTAGCTGGAGATAATCTTCCTTTCACAAATGACATTTAAATGGAGTTTTTTTTAAGATAGGTGCTGAGAACTTTCCTGTTTTGCTGACCTTGCATATTATTCTCTCAACGGCTGTGAATATTGCCCACTATGAATTGTATACCGTGTGAATTGCGTGCAGCACAATACTTGGCACATAAAATGCACTTATCGGCATTGCTTTTAAGAAAACAAACAGGAAAAAACCATGTATCACATGGTTCCTATCTACAGAACTGTGCAATTCTGTGACTAATCTGTTATCTATTTTATCATCAAGGTTTTTACATAAACAATTAGATATCCACATTTTATAACGTGACAACAAATGCATATTTATTCAGTAATTGGATGTTAGAATTGTAGGTGAATGCTGTCCCAGACTTGCCTCTGATGGCAAGAGCGCTATTGTGACAACTAAGCAATATAATTGTGTCTCTAATTTAAAGCTGCCGGTGGCAATAGAACCTTGTCTGATGGTTGCATATTGCAAAACAATTTCACCTATAGTGCTACTGCAATGTATTAATGCTCTGGTTCTCTATATTTTCTCCAGTTACATTGCAGTGTAGAATTCTGAGCACTGGTAACCGTGCCAGCAATGCATAAGAGTGCATGTGCACAGTTGGTTTAAAGTTGTGATCCAGCTCCTCCAATGGCCCAGTGTTTTTGTCCAGGAGCTTCCAAAATGGCTCCGTGAATTCATCCAGTAACTAATTAAGTCATAAATTTGATTTGATCCCTATATAAATTGAAAGTGACAAAAATGAAGGATATTTATCTACGATTTTGCATATTATTGGCTTGTTTAAAAACGGAATGCAGATTTCAAGCTGAGTACGGCGATATGAGTTTGGTGAGTGGTGAGTTCAGTGAAGGGGGAAGAGGTGCTCCTTTTTTTTCTACTTTTCTCGCCCTTCAGTATTTGGTTCTTTCTTCGGTGCAGTTGAAGGAACTGGTTGGTGAGTAACAGGTAAGCTATTCTACTTATAATAAATAGTCTGTAAAGTTAAGGCATGGCAGGGCAGTTCGGCCAAGTGGAATGTACAGCCTGTGGCATGTGGGAAGTCATGGCAGCACCATGTGTCCTAGACAAACACAGCTGCAGGAAGTATTACCAGCTGCAACGGTTTCGGAACTTGACTGGCAGCTGGAGTCACTGTGGTGCATCCGCGAGGCAGAGAACTACATGGAAAGCACATTTAGGGAGGTGGTCACACTGCAGGTTAGGAGCATGCAGGCAGATAGGGAATGGGTGACCGCCAGGCAGTCTAAGAGAACCAGGAAGGTAGTGCAGGAGTCCCCTGAAACGATCTCACTTGCTAATTGGTTTTCCATTTTGGACACTGGTGAGGATGGTGGTTCCTCAGAGGAGTGCAGTCAGAGCCAAGTTTGTGGCACCACAAGTGGTTGAGCTGCACAGGAGGGGAGGAAGAAGAATGGAAGTGCAGTAGTGATAGGAGATTCGTTAGTTAGGGGAACAGACAGGCATTTCTATGGCTGTAGATGGGACTCCAGGATTGTGTGTTGCCTTCCTGGTGCCAGGGTCAAGGATGTCACGGAACAGCTACAGGACATTCTTTTGGGGGACGGGGAACAGGGGTCCTGGTCCACATTGGCACCAATGACATAGGTAAGAAGGGGATGAGGTCTTGAAAGCAGATTTTAGGGAGCTAGGAAGGAGATTAAAAAGCAGGACCTCAAAAGCAGTAATCCCAGGATTACTCCTGGTCCCACCTGTGAGTGAACATAGGAAAAGGAGAATTGAATGATTGAACACGTGACTGAGGAACTGGTGTAGGAGGGAGGGCATCAGATTTCTCAGGCATTGGGATCTCAGGAACTTGGAAGTGTTGTGAACTGTGAGGAGGATAATGTAGAACTCCAAGAGGACATATACAAGTTGGTGGAATGGGCAGACAGGTGGCAGATGAAGTTCAATGTAGAGAAATGTGAAGTGATTCATTGTGGCAGGAAGAACAAGGAGAGACAATATAAAATAAAGGATACAATTCTAAAGTGGGTGCAGGACCAGAGGGACCTGGGTGTATTTGTGCATAAGTCATTGAAGGTGGCAGGACAGGTTGAGAGAATGGTTAATAAAGCATACAGTATCCTGGGCTTTTTTAATAGGGGCATAGAGTACAAGAGCAAGGAGTTTATGTTGAACTTGTATAAGACACTAGTTCGTCCTCAGCTGGCGTATTGTGTCCAATTCTGGGTGCCGCACTTTGGGAAAGACTTGAGGGCATTGAAGAGAATACAGAAAAGATTCACGGGAATGGTTCCAGGGATTAAGTTCTTCAGTTATGAAGATATATTGGAGAAGTTAGGACTGTTTTCCTTGGAGAAGAGAAGGCTGAGAGGTGATTTGATAGAGGTATTCAAAATCATGCGGGGTCTGGACAGAGTAGATGGAGAGAAACTGTTCCCACTCGTGAAAGGATCGAGAACAAGATGGCACAGATTTAAAATATTTAGTAAGAGGAGCAAAAGTGACATGAGGAAAATTTTTTCATGCAGAGAGCGGTTAGCGTCTGGAATGCGCTGCCTGAGTGTGGTGGAGGCAGGTTCAATTGAAGCATTCAAAAGGCAATTAGACTGTTATATGAAAAGGCAGAATGTGCAGGGTTACAGGGAGAAGACAGGGGATAGAACTGAGTAAATTGCTCTTTCAGAGAGCCGGTGTGGACACGATGGGCCAAATGGCCTCCTTCTGCACTGTAACAATTCTGTGATTCTGTAATTAATTCTGGTTTGGTACACAAGAGGTAAAAATTAGCTTTATTCATGGAAGTCCTATCCTACCTTAACACATTTCAGAATTAGCCAATTTGTCAGAGATTGATGTTTGAGACTGTGGGGTTAGCAGGGTGGGGGGAGATGCTGATGGTTGTTGTGGGTGAAGGGCAGTCATTCAATTCAAATTCAATCTGCTTGTGGTATTTACTCAAAAGCGTGTTACATTGGCAGACATTTTGAATCTTGACAGCTATTTCATTCTGCTTGGTCTCAGTCAAATTTTCAAGGTGGTTATCAACAAGTTTTGTTCAAAGCAATGAGTATGTCTGAAGTTTTGTAGAGATTGTCAGCCAGATAGCTTCTGTAGATGCTGAGAAGTAGAAAGAAATGGTATGTAAGAATATTACTTTTATCATAATTTGGTGCAGTAATTGGATACGATAAAATGCTTTGACTTGAGGAGCTAGCTATGCTTAAAAATTACCATAAATTGTGTTACTGTCATTGTTTGCTTATTGTTTTACTATTTAATAAATCTGTTTAGCAGTTAACCCCCAAGTAAAAATTGCCTTCTGAAAACAAGGAAGATCACCTGCTTAAAATTAGTAACTAAAATAAAGTAAGGATGGTTCGCTATTTGCCCCTTGAGAACACATTCTGGGCAAGTTTAAACACTTTCTCTGAAAAATAGAACACTGGTGCTCACCTGAAACACGGAAGTCAAAACTATCTGTAGCAAAAATGAGTAAAGAAACCTCAAAAATACAGTATTGGATATTAATATATCCTAGAATTCCTAGTCCAGAGCTTTTTAGAATGGTAGTGATCTGTCACCTTAAAATCCCTGAGGGACATATGAATAGCTTAAAGGACATATTTTCCATGGTTCACTAACTTTATTGAAAACAAATACAAACAATCTTCCCCATTTTATCAGATTTTTCCATTAGTATTATTGAATGGTGGAAATATATTTTGTTCCTTCTATATATTTGTGGTGCTATTTTCTAAATCACAATTATAATTTCCTTCCATAATCTTGCTACACATCGTGCGCAGTGGAAATTGTCACTTCATTGTTGGGTGTCAGCAATGCACACATAGCGGTCAATAGAGGGCTGAAATGGAATACTTCATGTAAATGCAATTTCATTGTGACTTTCATAAGGTTAGGTTCAATGTATCTCTTTCAACCCTGGTGCAAAGTGTAATGTATTTATTTTTAGTCATCTGTTCTACAGTACACCATCAAGTTGATAGTTGATACCATGGGCTGAATTTTACAGCCCCCCCTCCCCCGACGTCAGAGGTTGTGGCGGTTGGGGGGCTGGAAAATGTCTCTGGCAGAGACCCGCCATGGGCCTCGACACCGGGAAGGCCCTTACCGATATTGCCAGTGGCGGCAAGGTCTCGTGGCAGCTCCCGCCCGCAGCTCCACCCACCCCCGCCGCTCAGTGATGTAAACCTCATTTAAATATTTAAATTAATTTAAATAAGCGAATTGATTACCTTTCAGTTCTCTCCCGCCGTCTCGGAGTGATATTGGTGCCAGTGGCTGGCACTCCCGCACCTTCAGATTCCTGTCTGGGGATCCGAGGTGGAACACTGGTGGGGAGGGGGGAGCAGGTAAGTTTTACAGTGCAGCAGTGGGGGAGTGGTCATTGGTGTAGGGGATGGTGGGAAGGGGTAAAGTTTAAAGTTTATGAACTTTGGGGGGGAAGGTCATGTGGACAAGGTAAGTATTTTGGGGAGGAGAGGGCAGGTAATTAATTCTATGGTTACTGGGGATGGTGGGAGAGGGTCAGAATCAATGTATTTTATTTTTTAAAAACACTGTCTCTTTAAATAATTAAATTCAATGTTAGGGTTCGAAGCCCTTTAAAAATGGTGTTAGCGCCTGCGTGAAGGCTGCTGACATCATTGCCAGGGATGGACCACCCATCTTCTCCACGTCAATGTGGGGGGGGGGGCATTCTGCCCTGGCAATTTAAATGAGCCGCTGTGTTTAATATCGTAGCAGCTCCGCGACATGCGGTCCTACGTCCGCTGCTGATGTTGGTGGCTTGAATGTAAAATGCAGCCCCATAAGTTCCACAAGTGACAATTCTTGTCTGATTTTAATGCAAATAATATTCACGCAATATTTTCCTTAGCTTTTTACAACTTTGAATACCCACATGATTTTGACTGAGAAAATGTGACATACGTATTTTCCTCTGCTGGGTATGCTTTCTTAAATGAAGAACTGAAAAACCCATGGGAAATTAAACCTCAAGTATGTTATTAGAAATAATAAATATCTGTCAACAATTTATTCTTGCAGTTTATAATGTCTTCAGGGAAGTCTTTGTCACACTGTGCATCGTTCCTTTGTATCCAACTAGTATTATGTGTTACTTTCTCTCTGCAGCAGAAAAATATGTAACGGTTTCCAAACAGATGCTTCGAGGTTCCAACAGAATCCAACGTTGTCCACCTGCCAATAGTCATTAGATCACAGCCAGCTTGCAAAATACCCATGAGGAATTTCCATGCTCATCAGGATCAGTTCATGGTCAGCAATTCATTTGCTACTCAACCCCAAAATCTGTTTGAGCTAGCAGAAGAAAAAAACCCCTCAAATTATTATATACAGGATAGTTAACTTGCTGAGAGGTCTCAATTACACATCTAGGTGTTCTACTGAGGTCATCAATCAATTGACTCTGAACCCTGAAAATATGGCTTTCTTTTTAACAAACCCTAAATGTGTCATTCTACAGAAATGCAGCAAATGAAAATTCTTACTGCTTTTATGAATAATTTACAGCAGGAATTCAAATGCTTCCAGAATTGTCACATATGACTCAAATCGCAGTGATATAACGCATTGGCCATGCTGCAGTGACATGGATTTTTATTGTACTTGGACCTTGCTGAATAACAGTATACTCTGCTTTGTATTATTGAGATTGCACACTGTTGAATAGGAATTATTGTCCTGAAATTACACTGTGGGCTAATGGATGAAAGCTTAATATATCACTTCTGGTTTATTTAGAGATACAGCACTGAAACCGGCCCATCGGCCCACCGAGGCTGTACCGACCATCAACCATCCATTTATACTAATCCTACATTAATCCCATATTCTTACCACATCCCCACAATTCCCCAACCTATACTAGGGGCAATTTATAATGGCCAATCTACCTATTAACTGGCAAGTCTTTGGCTGTGGGAGGAAACCAGAGCACCCAGCGAAAACCCACACGGTCACAGGGAGAACTTGCAAACTCTGCACAGGCATTACCTAGAATCGAACCCGGGTCACTGGAGTTGTGAGGCTGTGGTGCTAACCACTGCGCCACTGTGCCACCCACAAAGGAAACATCCTTTGGAAGTTATAGCAGAGAAGGAAATTTCATATGAGTGCATCAATTGTCTATGCATATTCTATGGCTTAAGTTAAGGCCTGTGGCATCTAGTCATTTCTGGAAAGCATGTGTGTATGTGTACAAGTTATGTGAATGACCAAAAATTCAGACCTATGTGGAGCAGGATTTAATGCTTCAAATGCATACACTCATTTGGCAGCCCTTATTAAAAAAAGGGAAGACCTGTACTTATATAATACTTTTCACAACCACTGGATGTTTCAGAGCACTTTACAGCCAATGAAGATTTTTTGAAGTGTAGTCTCCATTGTAATGTAGGAAACACAGCAGACTCCAACAAACAGCAATGTGAATGGCAAGATAATCTGTTTCTGATTGAGGGATAAATATTGGTTGACACCAGGGATAATTGCCCTGTTCTTCTTCAAGAAACCCTAATTAACTAATTAATAAGTAGAGTATATCAGGGGAAAACAGCAGCAGCCAGAGCAGTGGCACCACAGCTGGCACTGTTGTTCAGCAGGGAGGGACAAAGCGCAGAAGAGCAATAGTTATAGGGGACTCTATAGTCAGGGGCACAGATAGGCGCTTCTGTGGACGAGAAAGAGACTCCAGGATGAGGCTAGAAATAGGAAGATAGTGCAGCTAAACACGTGGCTGAACAGCTGGTGTAGAAGGTAGGGTTTCAGATATCTGGACCATTGGGATCTCTTCAGGGACAGATGGGACCTGTACAAGAAGGACGGGTTGCATCTAAACTGGAGGGGCACAAATATCCTGGCTGCGAGGTTTGCTAGCGTCACTTGGGAGGGTTTAAACTAGTGTGGCAGGGGGGGTGGGAACCAGAGCAGTAGGTCAGCAAGTGAAATAAATGAGGAGGAACTAGTAAATAAGGCCAGTAGGACTAAGAGGAAGAGCAGGCAGGGAGATGTTGCGGAGCACAGCGGGACTGGTGGTGTGAGGTGCATTTGTTTCAGTGCGAGAAGTATAAGATAGTGCCCTGGGCCCTTCTACATTCACCTGAGAGGGCAGACAGAGCCTTAGTTTAAAATCTGGCCTGAATAATAGCACATCTGATAGTGTAGCACTCCCTCAGTACAAAGCTGGAGTGCTAACTTTGATTGTTGCACTCAGGTCGTGGAGTAGGACTTGAACCCAGGGCCTTATAAGCACAGAGGTGAGATGCTGCTAACTGAGCCACAGCTGGCACAAATGCACATGGTCTGATGTATAAAAGTGCTCCAAAGATTGACCTGGTCACAATTATGATGCAACAATTTTGAACTGTAATTTTGATACATTGAGAAATGTTATCAGATTTTAAAGTAATTTTTCAGACCGTGAAAACCCAATTTTCTAAACTTGCTATGCTTTTGAAATGGATGGTGAGAGCCAAGAGGAAGAAAAAGCAAGATACATAAAAAGTTTGAGTTTATATTAAGATGTAAATTATTAGATCAGGTTGAAATAAAAGGACACATAGAAAATCTGAATAGAGAGATGACAGGAGGGCAAGCAGAATTATAATTGCATCTACAGAACACATGTCATTTACATGCTGGCTCAGGTAGAATTAACTTTGCAGCCTACTCACTATACGGTGGAGTTTGTATCCAAGCACTGTTAATGATTACACAGTTTTTATGTTTATATAAATATATATATGCATATATATTACAATGATAACAATAGCATACCCTGTGGCTGATTGTGAGTGCAAACTTGCATCTGATCAGTTAGTAGCAACTGCATTGCCTTCTAATTCTTTTCTTAAATTTATTCCTTATTGGTTTAACCAGAGACCTTCTGGTAATTTAAAAATGCATTAGATAAAATGATGGATGCAGTGGTCATCTATTGCACCTTTCACACTGTCACAATCTGTCTGAGAAATGAGCTTGGGATGCAGATGATCACAAACTCAAAGCTGCAGTCTATTCAGACTGCCCACATTCAACATGACAGCCATAACGTGGGAACAGAATTGTAATCCCCTTGTGGTTTTGAACTTTCTTAGTATCGATTTTTTTTTGTCAGATTACTGATGCTGGAATAGCAAGATTTCTGATTTCATTATTTGTGATCCAAAGGAGGGAGTATGCATTCCTTAACAGGCAAAAGCTGCCAAGGAATGTATCAGATGCTGCAACTGAATAACATTGCATGGAGGGAGTGATAGGAATGATTTCAAGAAAATAATCATATTGAGATTCAGATGATATCGGAAATTACAAGTGCAAAACTCAGTTTATTGAATCCCATTCATTTAATGTGTGGTGATTCCAATTTAAATTTAATTTTGTGCTGCACTCAGTACAAGATGGAAGATAAGCGCTTTATTGGGACATAACACTGCTCTGTTACCATTGCTTCCAGTAGGTGATTTTATGATCCAGAGCTGCAGTCACAGAGAGTAAATCTTGGGAAACAGCCCCCAACAGTTCTTGATCTACATTCTCTGTAAGCATTTAACTTCACTTAGAAGTATCTGATTAGGAATCACCTCTCCAATGTCTTTTTAAGTGACCTTGGTTCGTTCTTCAAATAAATTGCAACAGATCCTTGCTGTAGTGTTTTCAAAGATGAGTTACAATGAACAATCAACACACAGCAGAGAAAGTAAATAATCCAGAAATTAAATTGAATTGTAACTTTTCAAAATTGGTTTACACTCTATGATAATGGAACTCCCAGGTCAAACATGGACTGAAGTCTGGCTTCTGTACTATGGTTTGTTGCAAACAGAAAGTGTTAAGGGAGTCTTCAACACCACTGCAGTTTAATTGTTAACCGCTGTGTCACTGTACCAATGTTGTGGACAAAAATCTCTGTTCTGAGACATAGTTTGGGCTGATTACAGTAATAAAAACATAACATGCTGGAACAACTCAACATTTATCTCAAGGAAAGCTTCACAAAACTAATGCTGATTACAGTGTTTCTTTACTGGGAACTGTTGCTGTGCTTGGACATATAATAAGTTGACCACTCATAGGTAGGGATGATGACAGATAATAGGACAAGTTACACAAAAGAGTAGCTTGCACAATTCAGAAGTTGCTAGGAGTCAGCTAAAGGAAATTGGAATTTGCACAAAATATTATTGGATCCAGGAAACATCCAGGTAAATTTGAGAGGTGAGGCCCCCAACTCAAAGACTTGGTTGATGCAGGATCACAAATCAGCAAATAAGACGTGGAGATTAGTGATCTGATATGTAGTGTGATGAACCCATACCTTAGTCTTCCATCAGCTGAGGCTCAAAACTGGAATCCTGGCCTTGTAAAATTAGGTAAGGGTCACTCATTTGGAATAATTTCCATTCTCATCAAGTTGAAGTTTTTTATTTACAGGGAGTAAACCACTTCCTCATTCTGCCATCTAGTGTTATCATGAAGGGTTAGGCATAGCATGGCTTAGATGGAGAATAAAGATGGCTTGAATGTACGTCAGCCATACTCCTTAACTTCACCAATAGAAGTGCACATTCTATTGCACCACCGTGAGTTTCTCCATTATCAATAAAAGTTATTGTTGTGCTTTGTATTGGTGAGACTGCTAAGTTAGTGTTAAATTTTATTTAGAGATACAGCACTGAAACAGGCCCTTCGGCCCACCGAGTCTGTGCTGACCAAGAACCACCCATTTATACTAACCCGACAGTAATCCCATATTCCCTACCACCTACCTACACTAGGGGCAATTTACAATTGCCAATTTACCTATCACCTGCATGTGGCGGTGGGAGGAAACCGGAGCACCCGGCGAAAACCCACACGGTCACAGGGAGAACTTGCAAACTCTGCACAGGCAGTACCCAGAATTGAACCTGGGTCCCTGGAGTTGTGAGGCTGCAGTGCTAGCCACTGCACCACTGTGCCGTCATCTGTAATTGTAGGGAGATCTATACAGTGGGCTAATTTGATTTTTGGGGGAACAAACAGTAGGCTGCGCTGGTCAGCCATCCATTTCAGCAGCAAAGAGGACCCTGTGATTTTCAGATCTCGGCCTCATTTAAATAAGGCAGCTGAGTTGCAGGGTGCCAAACAAGTGTCCTGGTACAGCTCCATGGATTCAGGTCTCAAAAGCAGGCCACCAGCAAGGTATTTGGTCAGGGCCCAGGGGAAGGCTCTGATTGTGGATCCAGCTCATCTGTGGCCCATAATAGTGGTTCAGCACTCACCTTTAGCTGCCTATCCAGATCCATTATTCATGTCCAAAAACATTAAAGATTTGGGCTCCTGGTTCCACTTCAAATACCCCCTGCCTCTGCTGACCAGTTCCATTACCTTATAATTGTTGACCTCCAGCCCCACTTGTTCTGTGCTTTCTCCCTTTCCCTAAAATGTTGTCAGACTAAGTCTCCTACCACACTGCTACAGCTGGTGGGTCCGTCCACTACTGCCAGCAGAAAATTAAAGATTCTGAGTTTTAATGTTAGATAAATTACAGACAACATTTTTATAATGCTTTTAATATTATAGATTGCATTTTATTAAATGTAATGATAAATAAATTATTAACTATTTATTTTTATTGTGCAATGACTTGACAATATTATACTAATTACATTTAAGAAATGCTAATTTTAATGTTATGGATTGCATTATATTCAATGTATTTTATTTTAACATTGCAACTGTACATAAATTAATATTTTAGACTAGTTAGTCCTCATGATGTTATATGCTAGGAATGTGCAATCTTCAAATGTGGTATGATTAGGTAGAGCAAGATAATTTGACAAGGACATGTACATATAAATTTTTTATATTTCCATTATAAACTTATACTTCCACATTTATATTGGACACTGGCTAATTAAACTAAATTAGCTAAATAACATAAGTAGCAATGGCAGGACAGGTGTTCTATTGCAGCTGTGGAATGTGGGATCTCCTGGATGACAATGCAATCCAGGACAAACACATCTGTAGAAAGTGTAAGCAGCCAGAGGAATTCTAGGTCAGGATTATTGATCTGGAAGCTGAACTGCAGACACTGCGCAACATCAGGGAGGGGGTGAGATACCTGGACATTTTGTATCAGAAGATGGTTAGAATAGGGTCATCTGTTTTGGTCAGCAGTGAGGGACAGGAGGGTGTGACTGTGAGTGAGGCAGGTAAAGGGACCAAGCAGACAGTCGTGCAGGAATCTCAGACTTTGCAATTGTCAGACAGGTTTGAGGTGCTTGCAACCTGTGTGGATGAAAGCGAGGTCTGCAAGGTGGATGAGCAGACTGGCCATAGCACTATGGTACAGGAAGCCTTTCAAGCGGGGGTAGCAAAAAGGAAAGTAGTGGTAATAGGGGACAGTATAGTCAGGGGAATTGACACTGTTCTCTGCAGTAAAGAGCGAGAGTCCAAAAGGCTGTGTTGCCTGCCCGGTGCCAGGGTACAGGACATCTGCTCAGGGCTGGAGAGAAACTTACAGTGGGAGGAGGAGGATCCAGTCATCATGTCCATGTAGGTATCAACGATGTAGGCAGGACAAGGAAAGAGGTTCTACATAGTCAGCATGAGGAGCTAGGCACCAAATTAAGAAGCAGAACCTCAAGGGTAATAATCTCTGGATTATTACCTGAGCCACGTGCAAATTGGCATAGGGCAAATAAGATTAAAGAAATGAATGCGTGGCTCAAAGACTGGTGTGGTAGAAGTGGGTTCCAGTTCATGGGGCACTGATACCAGTACTGGGGAAAGTGGGGGCTGTACCATTGGGGTGGTCTACACCTGAACCATGCTGGGACCAGTGTTCTAGTGAGCCGCATAACTAGGGAAGTAGAGAGGATTTAAAACTAAATATTGGGGGCAAGGGATCAAATTTTGGAAGATGTGGTAAATCAAAGAGAAATCAAGGCAAGAGAAAAATATATTAAATATGGGAAATCATAAACAGACCATGAAAGGAAAGGAAAGAGAATACAAATCTAAGAGTAAATCAGCAGATAAAGCTATAGCTTACAAAAATAATAAAAGAACAAAACTAAAGGCTTTGTATCTGAATGCACGTAGCATTCGAAACAAATGAACTGATGGCGAAATAGAAATAAATAAGTACGATCTGACAGCCATTACAGAGACATGGCTGCAGGATGCCATAGATTGGGACCTGAAAATTGAAGGGTACATGACATTTATGAAGGACAAGAATCTGGGAAAAGGTGGAAGGGTGGCTCTGTTAATTAATGATGGTATTAGCACAACAGCGAGGGATGGCCGAAGTTCAGGAAACCAGGATGTAGAAGCAGTTTGGGGAGAGATGAGAAATGATAAAGGCAAGAAGTCACTTGTGAGAGTGGTGTACATGCCCCCTAACAGTAGCCATATGGTAGGATGGAGTATAAAGGAAGAAATAATGGGAGCTTGTCAGAAAGGTACAGCGATAATCATGGGGGATTTTAATCTATATATAGACTGGAAAAATCAGTTTGTCAAAAGTCGACTAGATGAGGAGTTCAAAGAATGTTTTCGGGATAGTTTCCTGGAACAGCATGTTCTGGAGCCAACCAGAGTGCAGGCTATATTAGACCTGGTATTGTACAAGATAGGATTAATTAATGACCTCATAGCGAAGGTGCCCTTAGGCAGCAGTGATCATAAAATGATAGAATTTTACATTCTGTTTGAGGGAGAGAAGAGTGACTCTCAGACTAGTATTTTAAACTTAAATAAGGGCAATTATGAGGGCATGAAAGCAGAGCTAGCTAAAGTGAATTGGCAAATTAGATTAAGGGATTGGTCAATAGAGATGCAGTGGTAGACATTTAAGGGGATATTTTAAAATACACAGAATTGATACATTCCAATGAGAAAGAAAAATTCCAAGGGGAGGCCACCATCTGTGGTTAACTAAAAAACTTAAATATAGTGTCAAACTTAAAGAAAAAGCATATAATTGTGCAAAGATGGGTGGTAGGTCATAGCACCGCAGCCTCACAGCTCCAGCGACCCGGGTTCAATTCTGGGTACTGCCTGTGTGGAGTTTGCAAGTTCTGCCTGTGTCTGCATGGGTTTCCTCCAGGTGCTCCGGTTTCCTCCCACATGCCAAAAGACTTGCAGGTTAATAGGTTAATTGGCCATTATAAATTGCCCCTAGTGTAGGTAGGTGGTAGGGAAATATAGGGACAGGTGGGGATGTGGTAGGAATATGGAATTAGTGTAGGATTAGTATAAATGGGTGGTTGATGGTCGGCACAGACTCGGTGGGCCAAAGGGCCTGTTTCAGTGCTGTATAACTAAATTAAACTAAAGATAAAATGTGGCAAAGAATGACTAAAAGATTTAGAACTTGGGAAAAATTACAGTACGAGAGAAATATAAAAATAGATAGTAAGAGTTTCTATAGATATTGAAGAAAGAAAAGAATTAACAAAGTGAGCATTTGTCCTATAGAAAGTGAGTCTGGGGAATTAATAATGGAAAATAAGGAGATAGCAGATGAATTGAACAGGTATTTTGCATCTGACTTCACTATACAGGATACAAGTAACATCCCAAAAATAGCTGTAAATCAGGAAATGGGAAGGAGGAACTCAAGAAAATTACAATCACCAGGTAAGTGAGTAAATTGTTGGAGCTGTGGGCTGACAGGTCCCCGGGTCCTGATGGACTTCATCCTTGGGTCTTAAAGGAAGAGGCTAGCGAGAAAGGAACATAGGAACATAGGAGCAGGAGTAGGCCATTCAGCCAATCGAGCCTGCCCCACCATTCAATATGATCATGGCTGATCATCCACTTCAATGCCTTTTTCCCACACTATCCCCATATCCCCTTATGTCATTTGTGTTTAGAAATCTGTCAACCTCTGCTTTAAACATACTCAATGACTGATCTTCCACACCCCTCTGGGGTAGAGAATTCCAAAGATTCACAACCCTCTGAGTAAAGAAATTTCTCCTCATCTCTGTCCTAAGTGGCTTCCCGCTTATTTTGAAATTGTGTCCTCTGGTTCAAGACTCCCCAACCAGGGGAAACATCATAGCTGCATCTACCCTTTAAGTATTTTGTAGGTTTCAATGAGATCACCTCTCATTCTTCAAGACTCTAAAGAATACAGGCCCAGCTGATGCACTGGTTATAATTTTCCAAAATTCCCTAGATTCGAGGAAGGTTTCATTGGATTGGAAAATAGCGAATGTAACTCTTTATTCAAAAACGTTAAAGACGTTTATTAAAGACGTTATAGCAGGGCACTGAAAAACATTTAAGGTAATCACGCAGAGTCAACATGATTTTGTGAAAGGGAAATCATGCTTAAACAATTTATTGGAGTTCTTTGAAGAATTAACATGTGCTGTGGATAAAGGGGAACCAGTGGATGTACAGTACTTAGCTTTCCGGAAGGCATTTGATATGATGCCATATCAAAGGTTATCGCAGAAAATAAAAGCTCATGGTGTAGGGGGGAACATATTGGCATGGAAAGAAGATTGGCTAGCTAATACGAAACAGAGAGTAGGCATAAATGGGTCATTTTCTTATTGACATGATATAACGAGTGATGTGCCAAAGGGATCAGTGCTGGGACCTCAACTTTTCACAATTTATATAAATGACTTGGATGAAGGGACCAAAGGTATGGTTGCTAAACTTGCTGCTGCCACAAAGATAGGTAGGAAAGTAAGTTGTGGAGAGGACATAAGGAGGCTACAGAGGAATATAGATAGGTTAAGTGAATGGGCAAAGATCTGGCAAATGGAGTGTGATGTGGGAAAATGTGAAATTGTCCATTTTAGCAGAAAGAATATAAAAAAGCATATTATCTAAATGGTGAGAGATTGCAGAGCTCTGAGATGCAGAGGGATCTGGGTGTCCTATTGCATGAATCACAAAAGGTTAGTATGCAGGTATAGCAGGTAATTAAGAAAGTTAATGGCGCAGTGGTTAGCACAGCAGCCTCACAGCTCCAGTGACCCGGGTTCAATTCTGGGTACTGCCTGTGTGGAGTTTGCAAGTTCTCCCTGTGTCTGCGTGGGTTTCCTCCGGGTGCTCCGGTTTCCTCCCACATGCCAAAGACTTGCAGGTTGATAGGTAAATTGGCCATTATAAATTGCCCCTAGTATAGGTAGGTGGTAGGGAAATATAGGGACAGGTGGGGATGTGGTAGGAGTATGGAATTAGTGTAGGATTAGTATAAATGGGTGGTTGATGGTCGGCACAGACTTGGTGGGCCGAAGGGCCTGTTTCAGTGCTGTATCTCTAAACTAAACTAAACTAAACTTAATAGTATACTATTGTTTATTGTGAGGGGAATTGAATACAAAAGTAGGGAGGTTAAGCTTCAGCTATCCAGGGCATTGGTGAGACCACATCTGGAGTACTGTGTACGGTATTGGTCTCCTTATTTAAGGAAGGATGTAAATGTTTTGGAAGCAGTTCAGAGAAGGTTTGCTAGACTAATACCTAGAATGGGTGGGTTGTCTTATGAGGACAGGTTGGACAGGCTAGGCTTGTATCTGCTGGAGTTTGGAAGAGTAAGAGGTGACTTGATTGAAACATATATAGGCTGAATTTTACCAGCCCTCCGACATCAGGGATTATGGTGGGGGGAGGGGGGGTCCAGAAAATTGTTCCGGGAGAGGCCCACCTTGACCCCCGATGCCGAGAAGGCCCCGTCGCACTTTACCAGTGGCGGCGAGGCCTTGGTGCAGCCACCCCGCCGCACGGTGGCGGAGTCTTCATTTGCATATTAAAATTAATTTAAATGCAAGTTAATGAACTTACTTGGCCGAGTGGCCATCCCACTCAGATTTTCCGTCAGGTGGCCGGAAGTCCCACACCATTGGATCTCCATTGGGGAACCCAGGTGAGACACTGGTGGGGAGGGAGGAAGAGTGTAATTTTTGGGTCGGTGGGGGGGGGTGCGGTGTGGGGGGGGGGGGGGGGCGGGAGCAGAGCAAACTGATTCCATTGGCTGAAGGGATGGTGGGAAGGGGTTGAAACGCAAAGATCGTAAAGTTTGGAGGTGAAAGGTCAGGACTGGCAAAAATGATTTTTCAGGGGGGAGAGGGAAATAAATTTATTGTTTGATGATTGTGGGGGGGGGGGCGCGGTTGTGTGGAAGAGCATATTTGATGTGAATTTTACTGTTTTTATTTAAATTGAAGGTAATGTTCCCTTTAAAAATTCAAATGATGTGTCAGGGTTTGAAGCCCTTTTAAAATGGCACCAGATGCCGTTGCCAGGGATGGAACAGCCGCCCCCTTTACATCATTGGTACAGCGAAATATCGCGGGGCTCAGTGATGCACATGTGCTGCGCCTTCTACAAAGCTCGCTGCCGATAAAATTCAGCCCATAAGATCCTGAGGGGTCCTGACAGGGTGGATGTGGAAAGGATGTTTCCCCTTGTGGGAGAATCTAGAACTAGGTCACTATTTAAAAATAAGGGGGTCGCCCATTTAAGACAGAGATGAGGAGAAATGTTTTCTCTCAGAGGGTCGTGAGTCTTTGGAATTCTCTTCCTCAAAAGGCAGTGGAAGCAGAGTCTTTGAATATTTTTAAGGCCGAGGTAGATAGATTCTTAATAAGCAAGTGGGTTGATGGTTATTGGGGTAGGCGGGAATGTGGACTTGAGGTCACAATCAGATCAGCCATGATCTTATTGAATGGCAGACCATCTTGAGGGGCCAAGTGGCCTACTCCTGCTCCTAATTTGTATGTTCATATGTAAATTTGTCACACTGCAATTGCACCCTCCCTCCAGTGGCATACCTACACTAGAGGCAGAGAGAGAATGTAATTACATTCTGACAAGTTTACATAGGCAGTTTCCATTATAAATGTGAGAACAGAATTTATATTGAAATTGTTGACAGGAACTGAGCACAGAGGTATGATTTTTATACCAAGTACACACATCCTGTCTACAAACCTGATTTCCTGTTGACATGAGTTTTGGTCACTTTTGTGTTAATTCTTCCCATTGTGATTTGCTATGTTATATTTCCTATTCAATTTTCCTCTGCCAATGGCCATGAGCTGATTTAATGGATCAAGTTTCTAAAGTTCTTTCCCCCAAACTCTGTCACCATGTTGTAAGGTAACCTGAACTTTTAACTTTTTATGTATTTTGAAAAATATATTTAACAACTTATACAATTTTTAGTGTATTTTTCAAAACATTTTATCCCTTTCCACGCTTTGCTCCTGTTTTTGGCAGCCAGCATGCTTCCTGCCCATCTCCCTGTCTATCAGTTACTGAGCTACCCCTGTGGTATTCGACCATTGAATCTTAGCTTTCCTCTCCTTCCCCAATGGCTCCTTCATTCCCTCAAGCAACATTTTATACAGTGGCTCAGGCTTTCCTGTTGTTGTGAGCTCTTCCTCTACCTGGTCCACTCAATTGGCAGTTTTTTTGTTGTAGACCTTCTTGATCTCCACGGATAAGCTGACACTTCAGTTTAAATATTGGAAGCAGTGCTTTACTGAAAATGGGAATGCTAAATATCAACCTAATATTTGAGGTTGTTGAAGGACGAAGAGCAAAGTATTCAAATAACCTCTCCTCAAAGATAGTCCCCAGTTCTGATGAATCAACCTGAAACGTTAACTCTGTTTCTGTCTCCACAGATGCTGCCAGACCTGCTGAGTATTTCCAGCATTTACTATTTTCATCTCCTCAATGATAAACTGATGAATTATTGCATCTGAAGTATGTATCTGTAACATAAAGAACACCAAGAAGGGAGAAGGAGAGCAACCAAGGCTCAAGAACCATCAACATTCGAGGAGGAGTGAACTAACCAGGTAAAAGATGTAACAATACATTCCACATGGTGAAGTCATCATGGAGCATTTTGTTTCTAAGCATGAAAGCTTAAAATTGCATATCCATATAATTTAATCTAGGCAACTAAATCCATATCAAATGTCCATTTTGAACAGATTATAACTCATCACTTACTGAAGAAAGTAGGTTACTTTCTGCAAAAAATAGCTAGCATCTCCTTTAATAAGCATTAAAAGTGGAAAATGCTGGATTACGCAGCAGCTCTATCAGCTTCTGTGAAGAGCAAGAACCAACTGTAACGTTTCATCAGACTGCAGCCTAAGAGATAAACATGTTAGTATGGTTGGGAAAATGTAGAAGAAAGATGCAGAGAAGAGAGAAAACCAACAGAAAAAGCAACCACAGAAAGGGAATTAATTTGTTAAATGACCTTCAATCTGATCATTGGTCAACAGTTGGGTGATATGAAACATTATCAATGAGTCAATCGAAACATGAAGGAAGGATGGTGTATGTTAGTGTCTTAGGGGTATTTCAACTCCTGGGCTACTTTTAAGTACAGTTGGTTCATTTCCTATCTGGGATGGGTGGGAAGAGTGTGTTGCATGGCTGGGGGCAGATGAACATTGGCTGGCCAATGGGTGACCCATCAACTACCAGGTAAGAGGAGGGAAATGGGATTTTGGCAGAATTTTGCAGGAGGAAGTGGGTGGCGACTCCAGAGCAGGAAAGGCCATGACTTTCCTGGTGGGGCTTGGAGCTGCATTCATGTTCTTCCTTGTTCCACAAAGCTCACCTGGTGGTGGTGACTTCCCTGCTCAGTTCTCATATAAAATGTCATTGGAATCATATTGACACAATCGGACCTAGTTAACTGAGTCGGTTCTATGCGGGTGTATCAAACCCCTGAAGAACACTGTAGGCTAATACCAGAGATGATGAGAAAGGGTTGAGTTCCAAATGGGTACGATATCTGCTCAGTTTTAAATGCCCACCTGTCCAGTTTCTGTCAGGCAGATAGGGTTGACATCGGACCTTTTATTCTGTTGTCTGATAAAGGGCACGTTCCCAAAATGTTATAATCTGCCTTTTCGTTTTACGGATGCTGACTGACCTGCTGTGATTTTCCTGTAGTTTTTGTTTTCACTTCAGATTTCCACTGTTTGCAGCTTTCCCTTCTTATTTTACTTCCTTCATAAGAGATATTCAGGAAAAAAAGCTACGGGGGTTACATTTTCGCAAGGGTTGTCCTGTCAGTCCCTTGTAACTTCGGGCAAAGAGTTGCGGAAACTCCGGTAAAACCCCTTTCTTCGGGGTTCTTGCAGCTCTTCAGCCAAAGTTGCAGTCTTCACCGAAACTTTAGTTATTACAGGCATGGGATGTAGCATGTCTCAGGATAACTGTTATTGCAATTAACTTTCCTAGTGAACAATATTACTTTTACAGTTACAGACTGGTCTTGCAAGATCATAGTTCAATTCTCCAGACACTAGGGGGCATCAGTTGACCAGCATTTAGCACACCTTTTCTCTTAGACACACCAGTAGGGAGCAGTAAATCACCTCGATCAACATAAAATTCTCGCAGTCACACAAAGGCAAAAACATAAACTCTTCGCAGGAAACAGATGCAACATTCCTCAGTGAACGTGGTACTACAGAGACATAAGTATACCAAATCGACACGTTAATCAAGCGAGGGATTATTGGAGAACGCACACGACGTAATTTGCTTTCCACCCCCCCCCCCCACCCAAACAATCAGCTTTCATCAATTTACATTTCCTTGCTGGCAGTTCGTAAATGAATTACCTTGGACTTAGTAAAAACAATTCTAGAATGTAATAAATATTTCTTAAAAGAGACAGAGCAGAAAATGTGCAGTTGTTCCTTTGCAACATTTTGGAAGTGATGAGGAAAAGGAGGCTTAACTATGTAAGAACTAACTTATATTTACTGAGAGCTCAGCAATGTGCAGATTTATTATGCACTATAATTCCCCAGGCGCAAATAACAGAGCGGCTTTTCGTGTCGAATATCCGTCCACCATTAAATTTTCCAACAATCAGAACAATTGCTGAATAAACAGGCAGTGATGAAATCACAACCATTAATTCCTTTGTGTGAATATTATCATGACTGAACAACTAAGGACTATAGGTTGTGATGACAATTTCCTCCAGCACCGAAACAAAATGCAAAAATGAATCAATCCTGACCTCCCCTTCAACAGATAAAAATTTAGTAGATACCACAAACTAAAGAATAAAATATATTTGGGAGTGATTGCAAACTGTAATTTAATTTCAGGCTTCAGATAGTGGTTAATAATCATGACAAGGAATCTCTTGTAGTTATTGAGGTCCTTTGACGACATTAATTTTAAGCTTGCCTTTATTTCTTATAGATTCGCTGTTCTGTACAGATTCTTGTTCTAGTTTTTTTAAATATTGGATCCGAAATGCTATTACGCGGCTCATAGGGTTAATGTCGCTGAGATACCTACAGAGCGGGTCTGTTTAGAAGATATCTTGTTACATTAAACACAGATGATGAGATTAGGGGGTGAACTTGGTCTATGAAACAAACGTGTAGTGAATCGGCAGCCTATTATATACATTGCTCAAGTTTTTAACTTTACATTGACTTGGAAAATATTGCCAAGAATGTTAAATTAAGTAAAAGCGACAGTGAGACGAGGAGACGAATCTCCAAATAGAGTTTAAACTACCGTTCTGGGAAATTAAGTGGAAAGAAGGTTGGCGTGGTGAAAAATTTGCTGCCGACTCACGATGAGCCCATTTCATCCTGCTGGCATCGAAACATAGAACATTTACAACAGAGAAGGAGGTCATTTGGCCCATTGTATCTGTGCCAGATCTATCCAGCCTAATCCCATTTTCTAGCTCTTGGTCCATAGCCTAGTAGGCTACAGCATTTTATGTGATGTCCAAGTATTTTTTTTTAATGTGATGAGGGTTTCTGCCTCTACCACCCTTTCAGGCAGTGAGCTCCAGACCCCAACCACCTTCTGGGTGAAATAATTTCTCCTCGACTTCCCTCTAATTCTTCTGCCAATTACTTCAAATCCATATTTCCTTGTTATTGACCTTATTAAGTCAGTTACTTTCACTTGTGCCAGTTTTTGTGCAATGGTGTACCACAAAGTTTTGAGTTGCAGCATAAATGTAATGGACTGTTGTGTGGGGATAGGACATAAACAGGCAAAGTGCATAGAAGATACTTCACGGAGGTCCATGTAATAGGGTTTTGATTTGCTTTAGCAATGTGACGATACAATTTATGAGTTCAGATAAACAAAAGTCAATTAGAGTCAACCACAATAAAAAACATATTAGAGACTCTCAAGAACTAAATAATTTGTTCTATAATATTTTAGTTTACTTAATGTTTCCTTTTTTCTTAGGGTTAAAAACTGGTCTGATGATATCAGTGTGCCATTGCTTTATCATGTGCACAGCGATATTATTTGTTGTTCAGTTATTCAGTGGATATTTGAAATGGAAAAGTATTTTACAGGGGGCCCATTAACAGTAAAATTATATTCTTCCCTCAGCTGAGTTCAGCCCTCAGTTGATGGTTGGGCTTCACGTTAAGCTTTGACTTTATCCAGTCTCTCCCTGATCATTTTGAGAGGGAAGAAAACTTTTCCACATGAATCAAGCTCATTTCCTGTCAGGACATTGCACAAATGGCATCAAAAGCCTTTGGGAGCTACAGGGATTTTTTTTTAAAGCAAGTTTTTTACCACAAAAACTTCAAGCTTACCACTGTCAGTGTCAGTTACCAGATTGTAGCACACATGACAAACACTATATTTTGTTGGTTGGTTTACATTACCGGCCCTGAATAGAAATATTTCAGATAGTATTAGACTGTTAAATAAACTGAACTGGTTCATTCATAATATTTGAGCTTTATTGATTAATTACCTTTCTTTATTTGTCCCTTGCTGTTTCATTCATTGGACAGAGCTGAACTTAAAAAACGAACTGCAGATGTAACCAACAAGAATATGAGATCTGTCGGAGCCACATCAGCCACCTTGTCTCAGTTTCTGGCTGTTGCTTTGAACACATGTCATATAGACTGTTGTGTAAGAAAACAAAACATTTTCCTCTGCCTAAGTATCATTTGTCGGTAAAGAATTAGTAATAAATTCATGCATTACATCCATCTTGGTTAAGAAAACAAAACAGATAAAAAGGGTGACATGGCCAGTGTTACAATCAAAGTTCCAGTGTTTATATGGTTGTGATCCTGAATTACGGTACAGTAATATATAGCTATTCAATGTAAAATGTTTTCTCATCACCTACTAGATATTTATTGGGACCTAAATGTTAAAAGCGATTATCACCGTTAAAAAAAAATAGTATAAGCTATGAATTGTTTGTTTATATAGAATGCAATGATTTTTTTTTCATATGTTGAAACCTTTTACATCACTTAATAGTGATACTATTTTAAAAATAGAACATATAGAAAATGCAAGACTGGAAGCATAATTTTATTTTTGAAAACATTTTATATTTGATATGCATGTTTCTGGAAAGGTTCAAATAGTTTGGAAGTATTGTACTGAAATTGGCTAAAATTTAAAAATGGAACAATGCAGTGAATGAGGAATGTTAATCTTACTTGTTTGGAACAAGTGCCAGATTAAGCATTGGAATAGGAGAAAACAGGATGATAGATCCCAGGCCTAAAGTTTCTGCTAGGTTGTGCTGTATTTTTCAGCAGGCTTTCATAGAAGCTCATAAAATTAAGCACTAATAGGCACCTTTTATTAGCTTTTAATTCTTTATTTAATTTACTAGGAAGCTGACTACTGTATTTCCATGTAAGTAGTAAATGGTTCTGTATTTCTTTTAAGGTCATTTTCAGTTAATTAAAATTAGGTTACTCATTGGTGGTGGACTCGCACTCTAATTAAAAATGTTTTTTTTGTAATAAACCCATTTGCCCCACTATATAAAACAGCACCAAGCTATCCCTCCTAAATATATCAAACAATATTTTAAAAGCGAAACAATTATGTTCTAAAACACTGCCCAATTGCGCTAGTTCATGGAAGATTTTATGTTCGACATTATGCTAATGAATTTGAACAGGAACTTGAGCAAAAACATCACTGCCGAAAGCTAATGCAATTTTGAGCACAATTTCCGGCCGGATTGCCGATTGCGGCCAAAGTGGAAATTTTACCCTGCTGTTTAAGAGTGTATTGTTTGCAGGGACAAAAACATCCCCACCTCCCCAAATAAATTATTTTAAAGTTTCTTCTTTTACTCTCTCACCTGTGAGAAGACCTTGCCTTTTCCGCTGAAGGGTTGGACCCTGCTGAATGCTGTGGTACACCTTTAAGAAGATGTGGTTATGTTTTTGATGTACAAAAGTGCTAGGGAAATGATGTAATTCTTAGTACACTCAGAATTGTTCAACAAGCGGAATCGCATCTAACGTTATACATTGTTTAGTTTAGTTTAGTTTAGAGATACAGCACTGAAACAGGCACTTCAGCCCACCAAGTCTGTGCCGACCATCAACCACCCATTTCACACTAATCCCATATTCCTACCAAACATCCCCACCTGTCCCGATATTCCCCTACCACTAGTGGCAATTTATAATGGCCAATTTACCTACCAACCTGCAAGTCTTTTGGCTTGTGGGAGGAAACCGGAGCACCCGGTTCTGAGTTTTGCAAATATGGGCTGGTTGAGTATGGTCAGTACTCTGCCTATTGCAAACAGCTGAAGGGACGTGTTGTTTGATACAATCCACCAGTTGTTGAGACATATGGCCTATATACCTGGCATCTCACCGACACTGAAATTCATATACCACATTAGTCATCTGTGTGGTAGGCAGAATTATGTTTTAGCTTGATGGCAGCATCCTGTTAGTGGAAAATACCACTCGTGTTGCTACTGTATAGCTGCAGTGTGAAACGGCTAGCTTCACCTGTTGCTCAAATTACACTAACAACCAATTTGAGATTATCAGTTGGGTTCACGATGTGGCTCACTTACTCTTGCTATAGATATTCATGCACAGGGACCTGTCCTCTGCCAGAAAAATGAACATTTCCAGGCATTGTGTCTTTTCTTGAATTAAACAAAAGCTTGAGGACAATAATTCCCTGGTGCATTCTCCATGGCAACACCTCAACCAATCAGAGTCGACTTGCCAACTAATCAGCACCCTTTTCTCATGCAGTATAAATTGTTGCTCCCTTTGAAATTTGGCATTCTTGCGTTTGTCCTGATGAGTGCAAAATGAAAAGCTTCGACGGTATGTATCGTTTTTTCAGCAATAAACTACTCTTTCTTCAGCCCAGGAAGGGCCCCTGATTCCCATTAGTGGGACAGGTGACACTGATACGCTTGTACAGGCATGGTCAACCCAATATGCTAATGAGCCCTTATCTGCAGTTCAATCTGCACTATTCATTACAGATGAATGCGAGTTCCATTCTGCCTCATTTCTGCTGGCAGAGCAAGACACTGGAAATTTCAGGGTCCTAGTTATTTTTTGCTTTATTCTTCCTTTGATTTGTGGGATAAATCTTCCCAGACATGGAATGATACAGCACAGAAGAAATCACTTGGCTGTTTGAAAGAGCTGCCCAATTAATCGCACCCCCTTGCTCTTTCTCCCTAGCCCTGCAAATTGTTCCATTTCGAGTTTTTATCCAATTCCCTTTAGAAAGTTACCATTGAATCTGCTTCCACCACCCTTTCAGGAAATGCATTCCAGATTATAACAACTCATTTCCCTCAAATCACCTCTGGTCCTTTTGCCAATTATCTTAAATCTGTGTACTCTGGTTACTGAAACTTCTGCTACTGGAAACAATTTCTCCTTATTTGCTCTACTCATACCTTTCATATGCTACTGTTACTGAAAAGTGGCATTGTGACAGAAGCCTAAAGATCACAGTTCATATTTTCTTACTTCACATGGCAAGGCATCTAGTTGGTAATCTCACGAAAGATTAGGAACTCAGGGAATGGAAGATTGAACCACAGTGGTCTTGTGCTGTACCAACACAATGTTTTGGGCAATCTGTGAAATATACTAAAATATTTTGAGTTGGTGTCCATCTTGTCAGCTGAGAAATCCACTGCAATTGTTGCAGGAGGGGGAAAACTACCCATGCTGTTTGCTGAGAAATTACTAAACTAGATTTATTGGCCGTGAAATTCAGCTCTGTAACGCCTATCTTTCTTGGCGCAACGAGTGGCTTTTTCTATCCAAAATGTCCACAGTATGCACTCACATGTCTGGTGCTAGCATCACCGGGTGCCATTTTGGTGAGAGGGTTAATGTGCATGTAGGGAGGGTATACCAGAAGTATGCAGAGTAGGCAGATTGTGACATTGATCGGTGTGTAATGCAGATTTGACGCCAGCATGCCATTTTGGAGCTCAGTGCTCTAACTTAATGCCATTGTTTAAGCTTGCACAGCTCAGCATGTGTTAAGCAGCAAGAATGAACCCCCACCGCCACATGCACACCACACCCCCCCCAACCTACAACCATTGCTTAATAGGATCAGCCCCTGCCTTCAGCTTAGTTCTCTTGGTTCTTGCTGCGACTCTGGAAGTGTTTGGTGGTTTCCAGAGTTGTTTAAATTTGCTGTAGTCTACAAGGAGTGGTGTAGCACATGCTGTAGGATATTTGCCTGACTTCAAAGTTTCTGCACAAACCACTTGCTCCCAAACATGGGTGCAGTAGTTTGCATCCTTCTTGGCCTACATGTCAGGGAGAATAAGCAGAGACAACACAGAGCAGAAAAAGCTGCTTGAAGAGAGTGGAGGAGGATTGAGATGAGCTCTCAGCAGGCGGCCATATCTGCCCAGGATGGTCAGGGAGCAATTCTCCTACCTGAACCTCAGTGAGGAACAGACTGTCAGACGTCTTCACGTCACTAAGAACATCCGCACTGAAACCTTCCACCTGCTGCACACACAATTGTGCAGCAATTTAAGTATGTGGCTCCTTCCAAGCTGTAGCAGGCAATAATTGCAATATCAGTCGGTTTCCCATCCAGTGCTGCATACGTAACTGAGGCTTTGTATTCCAAGAGTGTTGAATACTTGCCAGAGAGAAGCAGGCGGAGCGAGCATGTAGATTTTCAAGAATTGTAGGCTTCCCACTGGGGCAGGGTTCCATTGATTGCATGCACGTCGCTTAGTGGACACTACATGTCAACTCCGCGATGTACTGCAACCGAAAGGGATTCAAAGTCCAGTTGGTGTATGACCATACGCAGTGAATCATGCAGCTCAATGCCTGGTATCCTGGCAGCAGTCATGATGCCTTAATTCTGTGGCAGTCTACTGTTCCATCTACATCTGAGCTACCACAACAAACCAGAGGGTGGCTACTGGGCGACAAGGGATATCGTTTGACAACATGGCTCATGACTCCAGTGTACAACCCATGCGCATGTGCACAGCATGCATGTAACAAAAGCCATGCTGCCACATAAAATGTGATAGAGCAGCCCATTAGGGTGCATAAACAATGTTTCTGCTGCCTGGACCACTCTGGAGGAGCCCCGCAGTACTTGACAGAGTGCATGTCAAATTTGTGATGCTCTGCTGCATGCTGCTCCAATTCACCATCACGCGAGCACAGCCCATGCCATCAACTATACACTGATCAGCTGAATAAAAGGAGGAGAATGAGGAGCAAGAGGAAGCGGGGTAACAGGAGAAGAAGGAGGGGGCAACCAACACAGCACCTGACTGTGGTACTAGTGAAAGCATCACCAATTTCCCATTCATCAACAGTTTCACACCTTATCTTCCCTCTGTCACTGGCCATCACAGTATCTGCTTGGCTCCAATGCAACAATAACAGACAGCACAAAATAAACATTCTAAACTAAATATATAAATCGAATGGTTATGTTTGCACCGGGTTGCTGGATATGTTATGTATATCTGATTGATCTCAGAGGAATGCAGATATCACACTTGTATTAAATCACCAACTGGTTTATTTACAGCACATTAAACCACAACAGTTTTTACACGATTTCAGTGCATGTCTTCGCAGAGCAGTCAGTGTGTTTTCTGTAAAGATCCTAGCTGTATGTTTTAGTTTCAATTTTAACTCTTAAGCTCCACCCATACGCTTAAGCAATCAAACACAGTTAACACAGATAAGTGGACAGACTAATGCAATCAAACCCAGATCCATCAAACACTACATTTTTCACCCTTTTGGCTAAAGACATAATTTTCGAATTAAAGTATTCTAAACAACATATATACATTGAGTTATTTCTTAGTTTTCAACTTTTCTGTTTTCTGAGATAGGAAGGTCTCTTAGGCCTGTGATTAGATTTACAAATTTGAGGTTGTGGATCTGTTTGATTAGCTTGATGAGGCAGATGATCAATATCACTCATAGGAAAAGGAAATATATCCTCATAACCACTATCCTCAAAATATCCTGGTCTGCTCCATATCAAACATCTTGCATTCCACTTGCTGTTGTTATCCAACAGATAAGCATTTGGACTGAGCAAATGTTTAATCTGCTTTGGACCTGATACTGATGAAGCAAGTTTGTGGTCATGATTTGGCCGTTTGATTCAAACCCAATCTCCAACTTTAAACTGTGTGATTCCCTTGCTCCTGTACATTTGTCAAAGTATGCTTTTGTTTTATCTTGTTGCTTTGCGATTTCATCTGCCTTCACTCTGACATCTTTATTAACTGATAGTGGTGGCTTAAGCATGGTCAGTGGCATGCGAAAGTTATGACCTATCATTAGTTCAGCTGGTGTCTTTTCGGTCGGAGAATGTGGGGTGGATCAGTATGTTCGGAGTAGGATCTGAATGGATTATTTGAATGTTTTCCCCTCAGACATACTAGCTTTCAGACTTTCCTTTATCACCCTGCTGAACCGTTCAATGCCACCATTTGATTGTGGGTTGTAGTGTGACATCAGCTGGTGATGGATTCGGTAACTAGCTAGGAACTCCATGAACTGACTTGAAACAAACTGCAGTTCACTGTCTGTAGTGATGGTCTCTGGCAAACCCCATTTTGTAAATAACTTGTCCAGAATGTCCATGATTGAAGTGGTTGTAATGGAACTTGTAGCAATTTCCGGCCATTTGCTGTGTAGATCATGAACAACTAGCAAAAAAACGTTAATTCCTAGGGGCTGCTTGCACTTCTCCAAAAATATCAATTTGAAGTTGTTGCCATGGTTTTGTTGACCATGAGGTCGGCTGTAGAGGTTCAGGACATGGTTTAACAGATTTTTCACTGAGTGCACAAGCTACGCAGTTCCTAATGAACTCTTCTATACAGCGACATATTCTGGCCTTCAGACTGCTTCATGGGATCGTTGTTTCATCTTAACAACACCCGGATGTCCTTCATAGGCAAGATGCAATATACGTTGCTGTAGTGCCTTTGGGATAACTGCCGGAGTGCCACGTGCAAAACAGTTATCGCCAAACAATGCGAGTTCATTGCGTACTCTGTAAAACGGGATCAGCTCTTCCTCTATATCATGAGGCCACTCAGATTTAAGGTACTGAAGTACTTGCTGCAGTACATTATCTGCTGCTGACTCTGCCTCCAACTGCTCTTGTGTAACGAGATTCGCGGTCATGCGCAAAATTACTGTGATCACGGAGTCTTCAATGTTGCAAGTTGCTTTGCTGTTGCTAACACTATCTGTGACAGTATTATGGCTAAGCGTATCTGCTACTCAATTGTATGAACCTGCAAGGTACTCGACCTCGAAGTTATACTGATGTAGACGATCTGACCATCTGTAGATGCGTAGAGGTCGATGGCCTGATCCTGACGTAACTAATAATGTAGTCAATGCTTGGTGATCGGTGCAAAAAGTAAAACAGATCCATCAAACACTACACAAACCATGCCATATTGCCTACAAATGTCAACTAATCACCCACGTGCATTCTCTTACTGCCTGTCTTGCATGTGCCTTTGCCTGGCCTAGTGATCCTTGTATTATAAAGTTTAAATTAGAAGAGCAAGGAACAGTCTAAAGTAGAATTTATAAATTGGAAGAGGGCTAACTTAAATGGGATGAGAGGGGATCTAGCCCAGGGTTGTCCAACATATGGCCCGCGGGCCAGAATCTGGCCCACCAAACGTTTCCGTCTGGCTCTTGAATAGAAATTGTTCCTGGCGCTGTTCCTCAGCTTCACCGTGACTGGAGATGAGAAATTTCCTTTTGTCAGTCCGGCTTTTGAACAATTGGGCTGTCAGTTTCACAGGTGACAGCAGCTGACATTGGGGACAGCCATTTCCCAGCAGTCTTGGGGTTTTCCAGCAGGTTCTGACTTTTTTTTTAAAAAAGGCCGGAAATCCCTGAGTTTGTTGGGAAATGGCTGTTCCCAATGTCAGCAGCTGTCACGTGTGAAGCTGACAATTGTCTTCTTTAAAAGAACTGACTTTTAAAAGAACTTTAGAAGAACGTTCCACTCTCTGCAACTGTGGGGGAGAGAGGGTGGGAGTGACAGAGAGGGGGGAGAGCAGGGAGAAGGGGGAACACAGAGAGAGAGAGGGAGAGAGAGAGGGGGACAGAGAGGGGGACAGAGAGGGTGGGAAAGAGTCATAGAGTCGTACAGCATAGAAATAGGCCCTTCGGCCCACCGCGTCCATGCTGACCATAATGCCTATCTATACTAATCCCACCTGTTTGCATTAATTCTATATCCCTCTATGCCTTGCTCATTCAAGTACCTGTCCCGATGCCTCTTAAATGTCGCTACTGTTCCTGTCTCAACCACCTCCTCAGGCAGCTCATTCCAGATACCCACTATTCTTTGTGTGAAAAATTTACCCCTTTGATCCCCTTTAAACCTCCTCCCTCTCACCTTAAATCTATGCCCTCTAGTTTTAGTCACCCCAACCATGGGAAACAGACTCTGGCTATCTACCCTATCTATGCCTCTCATAATTTTATATACCTCTATCATATCCCCTTTCAGCCTCCTTCGCTCCAGGGAAAACAGACCCAGCCTATCCAATCTCTCTTTATAACTCAAACCCTCCTTGCACCCTTCAAATACATGAAGCCATCCAAAACTCTGCTGCCTGTAACCATATATGCATCAAGTCCCGTTCACCCCTATGCTCACTGACCTACACTGGCCCCTGATCCAGCAATGCCTCAATTTAAAAATTCTCTCTTTTGCTCTCAAATTCCTCCATGGTGTCACCCCTCCCCATCTCCATAATCTCCTCCAGCCTTAAACCCGGAGATCTCTGTGCTACTCGAATTCTGGCCTCTTGCACATTGCCGATTTCCATTGCTCCATCATTGCTGGCTGTGCCTTCAGCTGCTGAGGCCATAAGCTCTAGAGCTGCCTCCCTACCTCTCCACTGCTTTAAGATGCTCCTTGAAACTTAACCTCTTTGATGAAGCTTTTGGCCAACTGTCCTAATATTGTCTTATGTGGCTCAGTGTCAAACTTTGTTTGATAATTGCTCCCATTAAGCGCCTTGGGCTGTTTTCCTACGCGAAATGCGACATATAAATGTAAGTCGTTAAAATTTTCAGAAGGACCAACTCTCCAGCTGTGCTTTCCAGCCATTTACTGAATTGTTATTCCTTACTCAGTGTGTTGGGATATTCTGATCTAGTTCATGGGTCTAGCTTCTGACTGATCACATTTTGTCAGTAGTTTATTTGAGCCAATTAGTACATTTTGCTGTACCACCTCGCACCCACATCGATCTCATGCGACATCTACACGGCCGAAATAGACAGAGTGGATTGCCAGTGTCAATTGCATGTTGGGCCATTTAGAACAGTCTGAATAAAAGCTGCAGCATGTCAAGGTCGGGTCTGATGTCAGCGCTCCCTCAGTACTGCCCCTCCAACAAAGCAGCCCTCCCTCAACACTGTCCCTCCAACAGGGCAGCCCTCCCTCGACACTGTCCCTCCAACAGGGCAGCCCTCCCTCAGCACTGCTCCTCTGTCCTGGCTCTCCAACAGTGCAGTGCACTTCACGTGTCAGCTATGGCTCTGAGTCTGAAGGTTCCGAGTTCAAGCCTACTCCAGGACTTGAACACAAAAATCAAAGCTGACACTCCAGTGCAGTACTGAGGGAATGCTGCACTGTCAAAGGTGCTGTCTTTCAGAGACACTAAACCCAGGCCCCATACGCCCTCTAAAAAGATCCTATGGCACTATTTTGAAGAGGAGTACAGGAATTATATCTGGTACCCCTCAATCAACATAACAAAAACAGGTTATCACATTGCTATTTGGGGGAGCTTGCTCTGCGCACATTGGCTGCTGCATTACATTATAACAGTGACCACACTTCAAAAGGACTTCCTGGACTGTAAAGCTCTTTGGGGTCATCCTGTGGTCATGAAATGTGTTATAGAAATGGGGGAACAGATAGAGAGGAGGGCAGAGAGAGGAGGGAGAGAGGGGGAACAGAGAGAGAGGAGGGGACAGAAAGAGAGAGAAAGGCAGGGACAGAGACAGAGAAAAGGCAGAGAGATAAGAGGGAGGACAGAGAGAGAGGTGGGAACAGAGACGGGGGACAGAGAGACGGGACAGAGAGCATGGGGAACTCTGAGCAGGGAGCGAACACTGGAGACACGGGGCGGGGGTGGAGAGAGAGTGGGTCGAGATACAGAGAGGGGGTGGAGAGGGACAGAGAGGAGCGGGAAAAGAGACAGAGAGAGGGGGACAGAGGAAGAGAGCATCAAAGAGTCATTTACACGGCACAGAAGGAGACTATTCTGTCCATCGAGCCCATGCCGGCTCTCCATGCAGCTATGCAGTCAGTCCCACTCCCTGGCTCAATCCCCGTAGCCCTGCAAGTCTATTTCTCTCAGGTGGCCATCCAACTTCCTCCTGAAGTCATTGATCGTCTCCACTTCCACCATTCTTGTGGGCAGTGAGTTCCAGGTCATTACCATCTGCTGCGTAAAAAAGTGCTTCCTCATATTCCCCCTACATCTTTTGCACAAAGCTTTAAATCTGTGTCCCCTAGTCCTAGAGAGGAGGGAGGAGGGAAGAGATAATGAGACGCACACACACACAGAGTGGGGAAAGGGGGAAGATAGATCAAGGTCACTCCTGAAAGGTGGACATTTATCCAGAATATTCTGTATACTACATCCAATGTGCGGGCAGAGATTGACTACTTATACAAATAAATACAATGCCAAGTATGTCACTAAATCAGTTTTCAATTTAGTGACGAGAAAGTAAGTTAAATTAGTCTTCTCATTTAAAGCTTCTTCACAAAAATGTGCATTTATTGTTGTTTTTATCAGTAAGATAAATTTTTAATGCCTTTATCATTCAAAATTTGCTCACCAACCCCTCCGGGCTGAGCAAAAATCGCAATGCGGCTCTTTGCCCAAAAAGGTTGGACACCCTTGAACTAGTTAGACTAAAATGGAGCTAAAGATTGTCTGGAAAAACTGTAACGAAACAATGAGTGATCTTTAAGGAGGAGATGTTTCAGGTTGGGTACATTCCAACAAGGGCTCCTTAGATGACGAGTGAGATAGAGACTATGATGAAATAAAAAAGAAAAAAGATGGTGTATGATGCATGTTAAGTGAGCTCTTTATGCGAGAACTGGGCCAAATACAATAAGTTGAGAGGGCAAGTGAAGACTGGCAAAGAGAGAATATGAGAATAGAATGGCAGTCAACATAAAAGGGAACCCAAAAATCATATAAATAGCAAGGGAGTTGTAAGAGGTGGGATGGGGCCTATTAGGGACAAGGAGGGTGATATATGCTTAGAGGCATAGGACAAGGCCATAATATTTAATGAGCACTTTGTATTGCTATTTACTAAGGAAGAGGATGCTGACAAAATATTGGTAGAAGCAGAGTTGGTAGATGCAATGGATGGGGTTAAAATTGATAGACAGGATGTACTGAAAAGGCAGGCCATTGTTACGATTAGGTGTGAAAGGTGTCAAGGGGTCTGTTACTATCTTCACTTGGTCTTATTGTAACAGGGTTTAATTTTTAAACACATTGTGTTTTGAGCTCCCCCTTTGTGAATCCTTGTTCACAGCTTTCCAATTATAAGACAAAGAAACCAATTCACACAGGTTTTCTGAGGTTTAAAGAAGAAAGATTAAATTTTAATAAAACTTGAACTCTAATACGGTTACGCCCTACGGATATATGACATGCCCACACTAGCATGCACACATGAATTACACATGCAAATAGGGACAGAAAAGAGGAGAGGAAAATATAGTAGAGAGGGGTTTGAGGCAATATCAGAAAAGTTTCTTGTTTACTGTGCTTTGAGCTCACTTGATTGTAGGTAGTCTTGCTGTTCGCTGGGGCCCAGTGTTCTTCTTAAACCTTGTTCACATAGGAGACTTTTCTCTCTTTGAGGTTCACGTGTTTTCACAAGATTCAATTCTGTGGGAAAGAGATGGAGGCAGGCAGGACTGGAGAGGAGGTTCTGTTCCAACCGGGAGTACATGGCTTTCTGATTTCAAACACTGTTTTCTCCAATTTAAAACTCTCAGTTCCAACCTCTGCAACAGCCAGTTAGTCATGTGACTAAAACTGGTCTGACACCTCTTCTGCTTTTGGGGAAGCAACGACTGGGTCCCCATTGTTCCAACACTGTCTGTTACTATGCAAATGTCTTTCCAGTCAGGGGCTTGCAATTTTAATTTTTAATGTTCATGTGGTGAAATCATGTGAGCCTCAGTCTTGGCAGGTGGGTGGTTTGCCTGACACTATGCTTAGAGTGGATAAGTCGCCTGGTCTGGATGGCTTGCATCCCAAGTTGCCAAAAGAATTGGGGGTGGAGTTAGCGGAACGACTTGCCATAATCTTCCAATTTTCCCTCGATACGGAGGGAGGTGCCAGAGGATTGGAGAGTGGCAAGTGTGACACCCTTATTCAAGAAAGGGTGTAAGAACATTCCTAGAAACTATAGGCCGGTCTGTTTAACATCAGTGGTAGGTAAGGTTTTAGAAACAAAAATCAGGGGGAAAAATCGACAGGTATTTGGAGAGGTTTGAGTTAATTAGAGGCAGCACAAATTTGTAAAAGGCAGATCATGTTTGACCAATCAAATTGATTTTTTTGATGAAGTAACAGAGAAGGTTGAGGAAGAGAAAGGACTGGATGTTATCTATATGGATTTTTAAGAAAGCCTTTGATAAGGTACCATATAAAAGGCTGGTTACCAGAATTGAGGCTCATGGAATAGGAGGGTCAGTGTCAGCTTGCATAAGAAATGGCTGTTTTTCAGATTGGAGGATAGTGGTCAGTGGTGCTCCCCAAGGTTCAGTGGTAGGAGTACTGCTCTTTTTATATATATAAATGACTTGGATATTGGAATACAGAGTAACATTTCAAAATTTGCCCGGGATACCAAACTTGGAGGAGTGGCAGACAGTGAGGCTGATACCAATCAACTGCACCAGGACATAGATAGACTAGCAGAATAGGAAGCCATGTGGCAGGTGGAATTTAATACTGAGAAATGTGAGGTGATGCATTTTGGCAAAAAGGATCAGGAGAGGCAATATAGACTAAATAGTACAGTTATAAAGAGTGTGCAGGAACAGAGGAAACTTGTTGCTTACGAGGGTGGTGGAATCAGATATGATGAATGATTTCATAAGGAAATTGGATAGGCATTAAGGGAAATAAACGTTTCGGGTTATGGGGATAGAGCCTGGGAATGGGACTGATTGGATTGCTCTACAAAGACCTGGCATGGACTCAATGGGCCGAATGGCCTCCTTCTGTGCCATTGTGCCTCTATGACTCTATTGCTTCTGCTTGAGTTGCAATGAAAGCTGAGACATCAGCCATCAAATGCTGCATCCTAAAGGTCCACAAGTGTTCTCATGGAACTGGTCATCACTTACACATTGGAGAGGATTGGCTCCAAGGACTGCGCAAAGCCTTGTGCCAAGTTGGTGGCAGGTTCCTCAGTGCTTCTTGGCATTAACTGCAGGCTTTTTGGCAGACCTGCCAATGCACCAAGCATTTCAGTGTGCATACCATAAGCCTTCTTCTGTAGGCCACCCCATCAAAGTCTCCATCTGAGTGCTATGCAGCAGAATTCATGCAATCTTCCCCTCTGGCTAGTTATCACCTGTGCTACCCTTGTCCCTTGCCTTGGCTGCAGCCCACTCACGCTGGGCGTCTCACCACATGCAGATCCCACCTCTAAGCTATCGTCTAAAGCATGTGCAGTGTTAGTATCTGAGCTGGTGGCTACTGGTCTGAAAGCGGGTGACGGTGTCTCTTCTTCGTTACTGAATTCCTGCTCTTCCACCTCTTTCTCTTCCACCATTGCCTGGCCAGGTTGCAGTTCTTGGGTATATGAAAGCAGAAAAGCACAAAGTAAAGTTGTGGTAAGTGCAGGGGAGGAGAGCAAGAGGTGCATGATTACACCATTTGCAGCTTATAAATCAGAAAATATTGTGGGATGAGGGGTCACTGTGATGTGAGAAGGAGGATTAGGTAGATTGAGTTTGGCGGCGGGCTCATCGAATCCAGCCCAATGTATTTGAGTGATATGTCTGTCATTGGTTGAATAGCTGCCATGGTGTGCAGGTCGTGAGATGTTGGTGTATGGCTTGCAGTAGTGCTAAGTGTGATGGTGAGGTGAAACTCTCAGTGTTAGGTATGGGTCGTGAATGACAGAGATTGCTGATAGATTAGTGATGGGGGTGTGGTGCATTGAGCAGTGTCTGAGGCTAGTGGTGCGGTTTTTATAGGATATGGCATTTGAAGATACATTCACTGACCTTGACCACTGATATGAGTTCATTGAACTTTTTGCGGCACTGTATCCATGTCCTTGTGGCGAGACAGTTGGCATTGACCGCCATGGTTACCTGGTCCCACTGCCTTCGCAAAGTTTATCTTGAGTGTCTCCTGGCTCCCTGTGGATAGATGACTTCATTTCTCCACTTCATCTCCTGTACCAAGGCCTCAAGTGCTGCATTGAAAAATATTACAGCCTGCTGTCTGCCATTGTTGTGTCATTCTTGTGTCTTTCCCATGTCCAAAACTCCCTTAGAATGACTTCCAGTCTTTAAGTGGTGTAAGCTGACTTAAAATAGTGCAGGCTTGCTTGAACTTGTGCTAACCTTTCACCATCATGGTTAACCTGTACCTCAACCCCACATACCCATCTTGGTTCAATATTACAAGATATGTTTGTTAGAAATTTACCTTAAAGTCAGTTTGGAGCTCATCTAAATTCTAAGTCTCGCTGAAGCTGTGGCTGAATCATTCTAAATGAATGAATAAAGTTAAATCGAGCTATTGGAAATGCTTCACCTGGAACAATTCCAGAGCTGGTGCCCCATGGAGCACACACATGTTGCTGATACAGGCAATGTATGTCACTGAAACATTTCCCCTCAGATTAAATTATAGTGTAAGCGGTTGGGAGACAAAAAGAGATCATATTGCTTTAGCTGCAGCTAATTTGAATTTGCTGTGAGTGTTTAGTATAAACATGGCTTTATTTCCTTTCACAGTAGTCAGCCTCTAAGTAGCAACATGAGGAACAGGAACTCGATAACTTTCTAAGTAGCAAGTCACTGACACTACGTAATATTACAAAGAAAAACACCCAGGTAAAAATATCTAGATTTAAGATGCATGGTTCTGTTCAGTTTAATGTTTAAAATTGCAATCCCTTGCCAAATGGTGCATTACATTTTTGTGGACATTATGAATGAATAAGTAAATACTCTTAGAAATCCACTGCTGTGTTTCACTCCTGAATGATGAACCCAGCAAGCCTACATAAATACAGCATTACAGTGGCAACTCACTCTGCTCTTTTAGAGTATTATGTCAAGCTCCCTTTAGTTATTTGTTTCCCTCAGGCTTACTGTACACTCTCAACATGAAATGTAAGACATACTTGCCTGTTACAACTGCAATATCTGTTAGTTGGTCTGCCCAGTGCAGAGTGCAATTTTGTAGCTGTGCAAAATGCACAATATGGAATGTCCCCTGAACTCAATCCCTCTATCATGGTGTCAGCTGTTTCAATGACATTTTAAACTCTAGTTGACAGCAGCTTCTTAGAGTGCTGCACTGTTGATACCCATGTGTTTTCATGAGAACTGTAAATAACTTTCTATCAATATAACTTTTTTTTAAACAAAGTCAATACTAGTAACTTGATGACAAAAATACTGTATCTTAAGGAAGATTCAGTATAGATGTGTTTCATCAAATTTTGGAGACAAGCACAACTGGTAGCAAAGTGATCCGATTACTGGACTAGTCATCCAGAGAGCTGGGCTAATAGCTGCAGAATTTCAATTCAATTAAATAAACCTGGAATTAAAGAAAATAGTATCATTAATGGTGACTGTGAAACTAGTGGATTATCCTAAAGATGTCTCTAATTCACTAATATCCTTTCGGAAAGGAAATCTGATGTCCTTACTCATTCTGGCCTTTATGTGACTCTAAACCCACAGCAAAGCAGTTGATTATTAATTGCCTTCTGAAATGGCCTTGCAAACCACTCAGTTCTTTTCAAGAAGGTGTTTCACAATCAGTTTCTAAAGGATAATTAGAGATGTGCAAATGTGCAATAAATGCTGGCCTTGCCAGTGCTGCCCACATACTGTGAAGTAATTACAAAAAAAGCTACCAAATATATGATGTTACAAGCAGCTGGATTTAGTTCTCTCCCAGGCGTTGGGTTCCGTGACTGGGGGGGTGGGGGCGGGGGGCGGGGGGTGCCTGAAGATGCCTCCGGGAGAGGGCCACCACGCACCGCGACGCCAGGAGGGCCCGGCCCGATATTACTGGCGGCGGTGAGGCCTCATGGCGGCCCTCCTGCTGCTCGGTGAGAGGACCCCCACTTGAATGCTTAACTAAATTTAAATTAATTAACGATTCTTACATCGCCACCTGATGCCCCGCTGCAATCTTTGGGGCATTGGCCAGCACTCCCATACCTTTGCATCCCGAAATGAGGCGCCTCACTGGTGGGGAGGGGGATGAAGGTAACTATCGGTGCGGGGGGCGGGGGAGGGGATGGGGAACAGGATCAAATTAACGTCTTGGGTGTAGAGAATGGTGGAAAGGGTTGGAGTTTAAAGTTTGTGCAGTTTGTTGGGGGGAGGTCAGATGGACAAGGTAAGTGTTTTCGGGGGTGAGGGGTAAAGGACAGATAATTAATTTTATTGTTATTGCGCGGTGGCAGAAGAAATGTCTTTATTTATTTTTATTTACGTTAACTTTAAAGATTTAAATTTCCCGGTAGGGCTCAAAGTCCTTTAACAATGGTGTCAGCACCTGTGTACAGGCAGCTGACACCGCTGCTGGGGATGGACAGCCAGCCCTCTCCATGTGATCGGGGGGGGTGGCAGCCTGCCCTGACTATTTAAATGAGTTGCCGCACGCAAGATTGCGGTGGCTCTGCGACATACAGCCTGCGCAGGCGGCCCACCGGTTTTTTCACCCGTTGCGACATTGACGGCAGGCACAGAAGCTTCAGCCCTAGGACTGAGCTACAACACTGGCATCTACCCGGCAATGTGGAAAATAGCTCAAGTATGTCCTGTATACAAAAAGCAGGAAAAATTCAACCTGACCAATTACTGCTCTATCAGTCAACTCTCAATCATGAGCAAAGTGATGGAAGGGGTCTTCGACAGTGCTATCAAGCGGCACTTGCTCAGCACTAGCCTGCTCAATGGCGCTCAATTTGGGGTCCGCCAGGGCCACTCAGCTCCTCACCTCATTACAGCCTTGGTTCAAACATGGACAAAAGAACTGAATTCAAGAGGTGAGGTGAAAGTGACTGCCCTTGACAGCAAGGCAGCATTTGACCCAGTATGGCATCAAGGAGCCCTAACAAAACTTGAGTCAATGGGAATCAGGGGGAAAACTCTCCAATGATTGGAGTCATATCTAGTAGAAAGGAAGATGGTTGTGGTTGTTGGAGGTCAATCACCTCAGTCCCAGGACATCACTGCAGGAGTTCCTCAGGGTAGTGTCCTAGGCCCAACCATCTTCAGCTTCTCCATAAATGACCTTCCTTCAATCATAAGGTCAGAAGTGGGGATGTTCGCTGATGATTGCACAATGTTCAGCCCCATCCGTGACTCCTCAGATACCGAAGCAGTCCATGTCCAGATGCAGCAAGATCTGGACAACATCCAGCTTGGGCTGATAAGTGGCAAGTAACATTCGCGCCACACAAGTGCCAGGCAATGACCATCTCAAACAAGAGAGAATCTAACCATCTCCCCTTAACGTTCAATGCCATTACTATCGCTGAACCCCCACTATCAACATCCTGGGGGTTACCAGTTACCAGTGACCAGAAACTGAACTGGTCCAGCCACATAAATACTGTCGCTACAAGAGGAGGTCAGAGGCTGGGAATCCTGTGGCGAGTAACTCACCTCCTGTCTCCCCAATTCCTGTCTCCCCAATTCCTGTCCCCCATCAACAAGGTACAAGTCAGGAGTGTGATGGAATACTCTCCACTTGCCTGGATGGGTGCTGCTCCAACAACACTCAAGAAGCTTGACACCATCCAGGACAAAGCAGCCCACTTGATCGGAACTCCATCTACCACCTTCAACATTCACTCCCTTCACCACTGATGCTCAGTGGCAGTAGTGCATATCATATACAAGATGCACTGCAGCCACTCACCAAGGCTCCTTCATGAGCACCTTCCAAACCCATGACTTCTACCATTTAGAAGAACAAGGGCAGCAAATGCATGGGAACAGCGTCACCTGCAAGTTCCCCTCCAAGCCACACACCATCCTGACTTGGAACTATATCGCCAATCCTTCACTGTTGCTGGGTCAAAATCCTGGATCTACTTTCCTCACAGCACTGTTGGTGTACCTACACCCCAGAGACTGCAGCAGTTCAAGAAGCCAGCTCACCACTATCTTCTCAAGGGCAATTAGGGATGAGGAATAAATGCTGGCTGAGCCAGTGATGCCCACATCCCTTGAACGAATAATTAAAAAAAAGATCCATGGAGGTTGGCTTTTTTTTTATTGTTAACTAGAAACAATACGATTTCTATTGTTATACTATTAGTTTTGTAGTATTCTATTTGGCAGTGCTGCTAAAAGTGGAGCAGATTATTCTGGTTCTCATGCTCGGGAATGGACTGAACAGCATGGTGACCATCTCTGTCATCTGAAATTGTATTTCTGTATTTTTGTTTTGCATTATTACTTTTTTTGAGAGTGAGATCTCCTTCAATCAGATATGGCTGGGAATCCTGTGCTCACTGGGGCAGGACTCCTGTGTGTCCCCATGGCAAACAGCAGAAGTGTTGATAACATATATATTTATTAATAAGTCCAAACCTTGGATGTATTTTCCATCTTTATCATTTTGCTGCCAGTGGCTTACTTTCACACTGGCTAAATATCTCTGGGAGGAGTTTTGACTATGGTGAAATCTGGTGGTATATCAACATGTCTATCAGTAAAGCCAGTGGCAGCCAGCAACCAGCACAAGTGTTAGTCTGTGCTGCATGAAAGTGAGGCTCTTTTTTGTTCATGCTTATCAAAGTAACAAATGATAATGCTGGGAAATGCAGCATTTTTCCACTTTGTCTAGTCAGTTAAGTGCAAGTGAAGCCATCTGCTCTGGCCTAACAATGTACATTAAGCACAGTTCAACCTAAGGATGCTTATTTTTACATGTTGGGAAATTCAGAAACAGCAAAGAAAGTGAAAACAATAAGCCTTCCTCTGAAAAAGTTATTTGACTTGGTGGACCTGCATATATGTCAAGAGATTGATGATTCTGCAGTCTTAAGGTGCTGTACAGCTTTTCCAGGGACGAGTGAGCATAACTGAGTCCTTTTCATAAATCTACTTTCACCAATATTCTCCATAGAATGATAGAATGTTACAGCGCAGAAGAAGGCCATTCAGCCCATCATGCTGTGCCGGCTCTTTGGTAGAGCTTTTCCAATTAATTCCACTTCCCTGCTCTTTTCCCACTTCCTGCGATTTTTCTTTTCCTTCAAGTATTTATCCAATTCTCTTTTGAATGTTACTATAGAATTGCCGTCCACCAAACTTTCAGGCAGTGCATTCCAGTTCACAATATCACTCTGTGTAAAAAAAAATGTTTCCTCATATCGTTTATGGTTCTTTTACCAATCATCTTATATCTGTGTTCTTTGGTTACCGATCCTCCTGCCATTGGAAACAATTTCTCCTTATTTACTCTATCAAAACCATTCATGATTTTGAACACCTCTATCAAATCACCTCTTAATCTTCTCTGCTGTAAGGAGAATAACTGCAGCTTCTCCAGTCCCTCCACATAACTGAAGTGCTTCATCCCTCATTCCATTCGAGTAAATCTCTCCTTCAGCCTTTTCAAGGCCTTGAAATTCTTCCTAAAGTGTGGTACCTAGAATTGAGCACAATACTCAAACTGAGGCCTAAATAGTGTTTTATAAAGAATTTAGCATAACTTCCTTGCTTTTGTACTCTATTCCTCTATTGATGGAGGCAAAGTTCCCATATGCTTTTTATCAGCCTTTTCAACTTGTCCTGTCACATTCAAAGATTTGTGGACATGCACTCCTAGGTCTCTCCATTCCTACACCTTCTTTCAAATTGTACTATTTATTTAATATCGCCCCTCCTCATTCGTCCTACCAAAATGTATCACTTTGCACTTCTCCACATTAGATTTTATCTGTCACGTGTCTGCCCATTTTACCAGACCGTCTATGTCCTCCTGAAGTCTGTTACTATCTTTCACATTGTTTACTACATTTCTGAGTTTCATATCTTATGCAAACCTTGAAATTATACCCTGTATACCCAAGTCCAGGTCATTAAAATATATCAAAAAGAGTCTTGAAATTGATCCTTGGGGAACACCACTGTCTACTTCCCTCCAGTCTTAAAAACAACTATTTACCACTACTGTCTGCTTTCTGTTCCTTAGCCAATTTTGCATCCATTACATCACTGCACCTTTAATCTTGCTACCAAATTGATTATATGGTACTTTTTCAAAAACCTTTTGAAAGTCTATATAGACAACTTCAAACATACTACCCTCAACAACCCTCTTTGTAACTTCATCAATGGATTTGATCAAGTTAGTCAAACACAATTTGCCTTTAAAAATTCCAAATACCAATTAATTTAGTCTCAGATTTTTCTTTAAAATTTCCTCCACCACCATCGGTGGACTGACTGACCTGTAGTTGCTGAGTTTATCCCTCCTTTTTTAAACAAAGGTGTAACATTTAGAGTCTTCCCATCTTCTGGCACCACCCCCAAATCCAAAGGATTGGAAGATTGTGGACATGCCTCTGCAATTTCCACCCTTATTTCCTTCAGTAAACTAGGATGCATCCTACCCAGACCGGGGGACTTTTTTATTTGAGGGTGGTCAACATTTTTAAAACTTTTTCTTCATTTTTTATATTATCCAAAATCATTACTGCCTCCTCCTTTACTGTCACCTAGTCAGGCAGTATCCTCTTCTCTAGTGAAAACAGATGCAAAGTATACATTCAGTACCTCAGCTAGACCCTCTCCCTCCACAAGAATATCTGCTTTTTGATTCCTGATTGGCCCCACCCTTCATTTGGCTACCCTTTTATTATTTATGTGTTTATCAAAGACTTTTGGGCTCCTTTTTTTGTTAACTGCTAATATGGGAACATAGGAACAGGAGTAGGCCATGAAGCCCCTCACCCCTGTTCCGCCATTCAGTGAGATCATGGTTGATCTGTGACCGACATCATATACCTGCCTTTGCCCATATCCCTTATTACCTTTCGATAACAAAAATCTATCAATCTCAGTTTTAATGTTAAGAAATGATCTAGCATCAATTGCTATTTGTGGAAGTGAGTTCCAAATTTCTACCACTCTTTGCATAAAGAAGTGTTTCTTAATTTCACCCCTGAAAGGTCTGGCTTCAATTTTTTTGACTTTGCCCCTTAGTCCTAGACTCCCCAACTAGCAGAAATAAAAACACAAGAACATAAGAAATAAGAGCAGGAGTAGGCCATTCAGCCCCTCAAGCCTGCCCTGCCATTTAATCAGATCATGGCTGATCTGCCCCAGACCTCAACTCCTCTTTCATGCCATCTCCTCATATCCCTCAACTCTCTGATATTTCAAAAACCTATCTACCTCCTCTTTAAATAATTTCAGTGATCTTACCTCCACAACTCTCTGGAGTAGAGAATTCCAAACATTCACTACCCTCTGAAAGAAGAAATTCCTTTGCATCTCAGTTTTAAATGATTGTCCCCTTCTTCTGTAACTTTTCCCCCTAGTTCGAGATCTCCCAAACAACCCTATCTGATCCACTTGAAAAATTTGATCATTTCATCCTTTCTAAGTTTCAAGGAATAAAAGCCTAGTTTGTTTAATCTCTTCATGTAGCTTAACCCTTGGAGTCCAGATATCAATCTAGTATATTGATGCTGCAGTCCTTCTGAGGCCAATATATCCTTCCTAAGGTGTAGCCTAGAACTGCTTTGAGTACTCCAGGTATGGTCTAACCAGGATCTTTATAGCTGAAGCATGACTTCTAATCCCTTATATTCTATTCCACTAGATATAAAGGCCAGCATTCCATTTGCCTTTTTGATTATTTTCTGTACCTGCTCATGCCATTTTACTGTGCTGTATACCTGGAACCCCAAGTCTCTTTGGACCTCCGTTGTTTCTAGGCTCTTACCATTTAGAAAGTAACCTGTTCTATCCTGTTTAGGTCCAAAGTGGATATTCTCTTGTATTCTCATATTTTCTCTCTGACTCTTTTATTCACAATTTTAGATCTCCATACTTTCGAAATTCAGCTTGGTTCTCTAGGGTATTATGAACCTTACAGGAGTGTGATGGAATACTTTTCACTTGCCTGGATGGGTGCAGGTCCAACAACACTCAAGAAGCACAACACTATCCAGGACAAAGCAACCCGCTTGATCGACATCCCATCCACTTTCAACATTCACTCCCTTTACCATAGACACACAGTGGCAGCAGTGTGTACTATATACAAGATGCACTGCAGCAACTCACCAAGGCTCCTTTGACAGCACCTTCCAAACCCACAACCTCTACCACCTAGAAGGATAAGAGCAGCAGATACATGGGAACACCATCACCTGCAAGTTCCCCTCAAAGCCACTCACTATCCTGACTTGGAACTATATCGCCCGCTCCTTCAATGTCGCTGTGTCAAAATCCTGGGACTCCCTTCCTAACAGCACTGTTGGTGTACCTACACCCCAAGGACTACAACGGTTCAAGAAGGCAGCTCACCACCACCTTCTCAAGGGCAATTAGGGATGGGTAACAAATGCTGGCCTTGCCAGCAATCCCCACATCCCATGAAAGAATAAAAACAAAGTTGTTATAAACCTACTTTTCCTGTCTCATTTTAATGTCTATATCTTTATTAATCCAAGGAGCTTTAGCTTTGGATGCCCTTCCTTTTCCCCTCATAAGAATGTGTTTGCTGTGTACCTGAACTATCTCCTCTTTGAGGGCCTTCCATTATTCAATTACTGTAATGCCTAGCAATTTTTGATTCCAATCCACCTTGGCCAGATCCAGTTTCAACTCACTGAAATTAGACCTCCTTCAGGTAAGTATTTTTACGCTTGATTGTTCCTGTCCTTTTCCATAACTATTCTAAACCTGATGATATTATGATCATAATATAATTACATCAATAACTTCATATTAAACAATCAATAGATCCATATAATATAACATTTGAATAATGTGAATAATTTGGAACTTAAACTTCATTAATTATGTACTTTTGTTTCTCACATAGGGTTAGAAATGTAGAAAATAACTGAGGTCACAATATTTCGCACCTTCAATTTGATAATTTTATCAGAAATAGGCATTCAATTCCAAATTTTAGATCCCAGTATCCAGTTGGTTGGTATTAAAACACCCAAGTGGCTCACTTGATATAAGAATTGCTCTGTGTAGTACAGACAGACAGACAGAAAGTTCCAAGTTCAATCCCTAGAAGCACTGCATTGCGCAGAGGAGAAGAAAAAAATCAGTCAAGATTCCCACTCCTGCCTGATATTCATGACTTCTGTTAGAAGGGCAGCAGCACTGGGTTTGGCTGTGAAGCATCCCTCTGTTGAAGAGCCCCATTGATGCTCACTATCTAGGTTCCCACATACCCCCAAGGAATGATAATCCAGCATGGGTCAGCGCCTTCGGAAGAGGAAGGGAAAAAAACATTTTACTCTTTCCCTGATTCTCTATTATATTCCATAAAAGAATGAATTTATCTAATCAAGTTTTAGGTCTCATGAAGCTTTTAAAAGGCTGTTAGTTATTTGATGGTACAGATGCGAAAACTTGATACCTAATATTGACAGATAAAATAGAACACATGGGGCTGCACTTTCCTTTTAGAGGCTGAGTAGTGGTAGGGTGGGACATCTGCCCACTAGTCTGATTCTGCCCCGAACGTGACATATTTTCTTGGGTTGGAGGCAAGACTAGCTTCTGGTGGAATTCCCAGCACCAGGAGTGGGTCTGTCGCTGCAAGGCTGGAAAATCCCAATCGTGCTGCAGCAGGATTTTTGTTAACTATCTGCAATTGGCTTAACACTGCCAGTTAAAGTGGTGTGTACTGTGTGGCCACTGTTTTGCACTGACAATTCCAATGAGCTGCAGGTGAGAATTGGGTGCAGTTTGGTGACCAATGGTCCAGCCAACTAACTCATTAATGCAACTGCCCAAGGACCAGAAGCTCCCTGGGTGCCGCACCTATATCTTGAAAGCAAAGTAATCATGAGAAATGTTAAAAAATGTTCCTTTTATGTTCTGTTTTGTTTAAAGAAGTAACAAAATAAAGCGATAGTTACTGTGCTAGCATTTCAAAAAATTCATAGTCAGAGCGAGATACCATAGGCTAGTCAGCAAGAGGGTTATGTATGATTCCCCAAGGTGGACCTGTCTCCAAAATGAAGAGATTTATTCTGGTAAATGACAGTTACTTAGCTGGCAGAGGCCCTGCATTTCCTGAACAGAAACCCAAGGCCAAACCAGTCATAACTTGAGTCCCTTTTCCAAGTACATTCTGTCTTCAGCTGTCAAAAAAGAAAACAAATCAGAAACTGTGAACTAAGCATCAGGCAGAATTTCTATGAGAAAAAATGAAAGGCTATCTCATGTGAAAATTGATCTCAATTTACCTGTGGTATGCAGCTGGCATTTTGATTGCTTTTGTTTCGCATGCTGTGGTATGTGGATCTCAGTTATGCTGCTGTGCCAGAGTGCTCTTCATTTCTCTTATTGCCATTTCATTGGCCTTTTCTGAGTTATTGCTTACGGTTTTCGAACCAGTTAATGTATGAGGCACTTCATGGCATTTTACTTTTCACACTTTGATCTTCATGTCCATTTGTAGTCATTACAGTATCGAGTGGTGCAGGTGGGGGCTGGGGATGATTATTTTAAATTAATACTGAAGGAGGAGTATTTGTTTAATTGGTCAGGCTAGTAAAGGTCACTAATTATTCATTTATTATTGGATTATTCATTTTACGTTTAATTTGTAACCATCAGAATAAACAATTGGTTTTCAAATACGTTTGGAATGATCTAACAGGAAACTGACATGTGGTCTGCAAATCATCAAAGAAAAATTCATGGATAACCCTCAAAGATGAAGATTTCAGCACAAAGAGCAAACCTTTTGTTTCTGACAGCTGTGTGCATCAGGCAGTAAGCTCAAAAAGAATATCTGAAAAATCTTAACTTCTATTCTATGCTGCACATTCATGATTACATTGACAATCAATCTCTGCTTACACCTAGAATGAGAAATGAAAAAGGGCCTTAATCAGATCAGACTGCAGCATTTTTCAATACAACTTTTCTAATGCAGGCCTCTCTCCCTCCATAATACTGCAATCCTTCTTGATGCAGCTCATGCTACTGCCTCCCCATTCAAATGTATCAAGATTTCCCCCAAAAAAATCAGCAACTCCTGCTAATCAAATGAGTATCTATGAGAAGTATCTACAAATATCATACAAAACAACTTTGTGTTCATGTCCAAATATTTTCACTTTTAAAATCTGTCAAACAAGATTCAGGAACCTCTTTATTCCTTCAATCATCCTTGCTTGTACATGTACCTGGTGATAAAGTTGAGTATCTGGGAATTACAGTGACTGCCACTTCATTGAGATTTTTTTTGCTGGAGAATAACACTCACAATTTATATTGCAGACTCTGTTGGTTTGTGCAATTGTAGGTTTCCGTTCATAAAATTAGAAACCTGTTCCTTATCGTTTTTGAGATTGTCATGCCTCGAAATTCCAGGGGCCGCAAAGAGTAGAATGGGTGATTCCCACCAAAACGGGGCCAAGAATTTGGCTGCAACTAGTTTGCACCATATTTCTGGCCAATTTGTAATGCCTCGTCAAGTTGCAATAGTGGAGTCTTGGGAAGATCTTTGACTTGCTTCTCTTACCTAAAGAAGGTGATGGCAGGGAAAATTCCTCTTCTTGCCCTGGGAAATTCCACCCATTCCATTTTTATAAGTCCTCAGAAGATCTCACACCATCTGAGAGCTGGCACACTACCTGCCAAGTCCCAGAAAAGCTCACAGAAGCTCCTGCAGAGAGCATTGATTAATATTTGAATGCCCCCAAAAATGTTTCCTTAGGAGCAAAAACATTCACTTACTTCTTTCTTTCTGCCCTTCCTGTCCCTTGGGATCCTCTTGTCAGAATGGCTGGGTGTTGATCCAACATCCACCAGGCATTGGGGATGGTTCACATTCAAGTTCCCTTGCGACGCACAACCTGGTCATGCAAATAACCCCAAATATGGGACGTAGCCTATGCCCTAACTGTAAGCTGGATGGGGGCTCTGTTCCACCATACCTATGCTGGTGGACTGGACCCCATTCAATTGAAGAGCTATTTCTCATGCCAACCATTCTTAAAATTGCAAGAAAATCTGAAATGAAAGAAAGCCATGTGACTCATCAAAATCCTTTCAATGGTCCATGTACAGTTTGCGTTATTGTGGTCCTTGTGGTCTCACTGAGTGAGAGTGTCAAGTTAGTGCTGAACTATGGCCAGTTTTGTGAAGATTGTCTGCAATCTCTGTAACTGATGTGGCCCAAACTCACTTGATATATAACCCTTACAGTCGGCAGAAAGAGATTTCAGTCCTGTCAGTAGGGGTTGGATTGAACCCAGGAGACAGAAGTGAAAGTCAGTGCGCTAACCCAGAACAACAGGCTTTCTCCTATGCAGCTGAGTTTCTGTATGACAGAATGAGTAAAGAACATAGGTGGCATTGTTAATAATTAAGAAAGAACTATTCCACGTGTTAAAATGAATAATTTTTCCTGCAAATTTAGAAGGATTTTTAAAGAAAGATTATAAATCTGGAGTTACAATTTAATTATAATTTAATAGCCCAACAGTATGCATGACTCATTCAAAATGTTGTCCTAATGGTGTGAGAGATATCAGGTCAATGTATTTCTTTAAGAAGTGCGTTAGAAAAGATATCTGATATGGCCAGACAGCTGGAAGTGATTGAAAGCCATGAGCCACTTTTAGGAACAATACTCAGGGGGACCCCAGGCATTGACAATTTTATCTGCTTCAAAAAGAAATTCAGCAAACGAAGATTGAGACTCAGCAGGACAAGTCAGATTTGAAATTTCAAACGCCGGTGTTATCACCAGATATATTCAACATATTCTTATACTTCCTTCTTCTGTAAACATTAACTCTTTGCTGGAATAAATTTCTACAGCCACTAGTACTCCTCTAATGCTCCTCTAATACTCCTCTAATCATGTGTCAGCCTTGATATTGAGTGTTGATTAGCTATTTGAATGAATGGGGATCATACCGAATCTAATATTGTTCTTGCCCCATGTTTATAATATGCACTAGCAGCAATGATTAATGGATGATGGGGACCGGGATAATTTTCTCCACCCCAATCCAAAGATATTTAGGTCAACTGTAGTCCCTCTATAGACACCATGACAGAAATCAATTAACTCAGGACAAACCATTTCACAGGGAGATAGGGAAATATTGAGCAGAAAAAAAGATGAGTTCTGGAGTTAAAGGTGTGGTGAAAGAGAATAATTTTTAGGAGACTTCTGAAGACTCACTGAGAGGTAGAAAACCAAAGAGATCTTGACAGAATTCCAGAGAGGAGCAATGTTGTAATTGAAAGATTGGACATGAATAGTGCAAATGGCAGAGTGGAGCTGAGCAGTTAATTGGCAAGGAATATATCTAAGGACCTACAACTGAAGAAAATTGGATGAAGTGAGGCCGTGAGAAGTTTGAAAATGAGATCAGGGATCTTGAAGTCAATTCACTAGGGAATAGGAAACCAGTTTGGTTTGGTAAAATCAAATGGATATGCAGGGGCTCAACTACTCTCTAGATAGACATACTGATCAATCACTTTAATGTTGTACAAAATATTCTTTTTGTGTGATATAATGATTACTACCACCACTACCACTATCAGTGACATAACCTGTAAACAAATATTTCAATATAACTCCAGACAAGGTCCAATTCTAGTAGCATCAAATCTCTCATTGGATATTTTCCAAAGTTCAAAAGGACATGCCACAAAAAAATCAATATGGACACCATTGTATTTCACTTAATTCCTAACGATCTGAGAGAAAAGATATGTTAGAACCATAGAACCATAGAAATATTACAGGACAGAAAGAGGCCATTCAGCCCATCGTGTCTGCACCAGCTTAAACAATTAGCTGCCTATTCTAATCCCACCTTCCAGCACCTGGTCTGTAGTCTTGCAGGTTACAGCACTTCAGGTGCATGTCCAGGTACCTTTAAATGAGTTGAGGGTTTCTGCCTCCAACTCCGATCTGGGCAGTGAATTTCAGACACCCACCACCCTCTGGATGAAAAAGTTTTTTTTTGATGTTGTTCATGATGTAAAAGTCCACCATGGTGGCCCTCCCAAGCCAAATATGTAGCGTTGATTATTTTCACTTCTGCTGCAATTTGTATCCAAAAATTAAATCTGAATGCATGGTGATGTGAAAATAACACTTTCCTGGGTTGGCTTGTTTGCAATTTTTTTCACAGATCGAGACTGGGTCAAGTGCAGGGATCACAGTAGTAGGAGAGAAAATTTGCACAAAATTAAAATTTAAGGGAATGGTTCCAACTAAAGAGGAGGTTGATGGTGGAGAATAAGAATGCTGAAAGCTTTGACAACCTTTCCCAAGGCTGAAGATCTATAGAATTAAGGAAGTGACAGACACTACTGAAGGCAAAGGAAACCTTGAGGCCATTTGGTACATGTTAGCAGCAGGTATCCTTAAATAGGTAGCAGAGCTCTGCTATAATAAAAGCAAATAGCTGTGGATGCTGGAAATCTGCGGAGTTCTGATGAAAGGTCACAGACCTGAAACGTTAACTCTGCTTCACTCTCCACAAATGCTGCCAGACCTGTTGAGTATTTCTAGCACTTTCTGTTTTCATTATAGCAGAGCTCTGCTTCTGGCTCCACTGAGCAATACCCTGTGAAGGCACTTCTCTGCGGCTATTACTAGGTGGGTGCAACGATATTGATGTGTGATTGCCTTGAGAGTGATGTCGCTTTCAGATATCAGTATGCTAATGAACTAAGTGCCAGGCTGTAGTCATGACTACAAGCCAGGCTCGCTTTGTAACTGTAATACCTAGAGGAAGGTTCTGTAAATAGTTTGCTCTGTACTGTATATACTAGTTTAGCTGTTAATTAACCTGTTAGAGATCTTCAATGAATTGGACTCCAAGAATCTCATTTATGTTGCATAAGACAACATAAAGAACACATTACATGGTGGCAGCTGTGGTGAAAAGGCAAAGTCTAAGTTGAAGACCACGGGTAAAACAGCTGTGAAAACTATCCTTCCTACAGCCACTAGACAGAAAGTTCAACAGAAATACTGGCCCAAATAGCAGAAAGAAGAAAACACTTACCTCTGGCTGTAGAAGACAGAGCTCAGAACGACAGGTTGCAAATAAATTCCTGCGATCGGTGAGTCATTGTGCCGATGGCTGAGGAATTCCAGTTAAAAAGAAAAAGCTCTGAAGGGCTTAAAAATAGTTTTTTTTTCAAAGGCTCCATGAAAAAAAAATGGGGAAGGCCCAACTCCTCTCCCAGGCTGATCGGTGCCATTACAGTAGGCAAAGAGTGCAAAACCTCTGAACACTTCCGATTCTCCATTCACACAGCCAAAGTTGAAAAAAAAATCAAGAAACCACTCGAGCGTGAAGAAGAGTTTCCATTCACACTGCCACAGCTAAAAAAATAATTAAACTACATGAGCGTGAAGAATATTAGCAAACTCTAGCAAAAAAACAATTGAACTGCCTATTGAACAGCTGTGTAAACAGACAAGCTTAAGTGCTGTAAGCAAGATAAACAGTGAACAGTGTCAAACACCTGCTACTCACCATCCAAGCAGCTAGTCTAAATAACAGAGAATTTCGTAAAGGGGAAAAAACGTACAGCCATAGAGCAAGTCTTAAAGCAAGTTTTAAGCAAAAGAACAGAAGAAAGATGGATGCCACATTTCCCAGCATGAACTGGAAGGCCATTGATATCCTATCCGAGTTCAAACTTTTAAAGAATGCAATTATGCTACACAAACCAAGTGATTGTAGAACCAGAGAAGCAAGCTCTAAAAATACTGATAGCAGTTGGAAATGAGGAATTACACAGAATCTGGCTTATCTGAAGAGGACCAGAAAGATCCTGCAATGATATGGAAGGTGCTAGAAGATCAGCTCCGGTTAAGAGTGAATTTTAGAATTCGCTACCTGGAATTGATGTCCTACAGGCAACAGCTGCAGGAATCAATAGATCAGTTCATTACGAGATGCCATAGTAAGGGCACCAAATGCGATTTTCAGAAACTGAACTGTCAAACTGAATAATGGAGCTGCTGATTGTCTCAACACCCATTGAAGTGTTTCAGAAAGACCCCTTGGGGAAAAAGAAAGGTCACAGCATTGATGCGCTGCTGGAAGATGGCAGGATATACAAAGCCAATGTAGCCAGACAACAGCATCTGCAAGGACTAGAAGCAGCCAACAGTATCAGTATGATAACCAGTTCAAAAAGAGCAAGCAAGCTGTGTGGTAAGTGTGGTTTGTCACACTCACTGCTAAGTTGTCTTGCATGTCAAGACCTGTGCAAGGCATGTGGTGCAAAAGGACACGGGGCCCACCTATGCAAGAAATCTGGCTCCAAAGAGGTCACAGGAGGATACAGACAAACAGACGACAGGCGCAGCAACAGGGCAACAGCAGCAAGGAAAGCACCAGAGAACTGTGTAAATCTTAGCCGATACACAATGCCCACAGCGAAACAGACTTGAGACAAGACCCAGAGAGAAGCAGTTCTCAGCCAGAAGACGAGCAGGCGTTTCACATTGCAAACCTGACACATTGTGTTGATGAAATTAAACAATAGGAAACTTTCTCTACGATCAACATCGCGTGCCCAAACAAAGTTGCCAAACACACACTCAGGATTAAGAATGACACCGGAGCGAGTGCAAATACCCTACCAGTCCAAATCATAGAGTCATAGAGTTATACAGCACAGAAACAGACCCTTCAGCCCATCATGTCTGTGCCGTCCGTCAACCACCTAACTATTCTAATCCCATTTTCCAGCACTTGGCCCATAGTCTTGTATGCTATGGCATTTATCTGAAGGATATGTACCAGAGTCATTGGAAATTAATGATACAACCGACAACTGAAAAGTTAACTGCATACAATTGGTCACTCATCCCTTGCAGTGGCACACTGACAATGCAATGCAGCTATGGCAAGTCGGCACAGAAACCACAAATATTCTACCTGGTAGACATGAGTGGACCACCAATGGCAAGACTACCAGTGTGTAAGGACCTCAACATCGTGACTATCCATGAGGTCTCCAAGGTACCCATCACAGTAGAAGAGACCAAGGGTACCCACATTGAGTCAGTCCCTGACCTACAACAAATGTACCTTGACAGGTTAGATGCTATAGGAGATTTCAAAGGCGATGTCATATTGCACCACAGAGAGGATGCAGTTCCGTCAATCGACACTCCCAGAAAATGCAGTGTGCACATACAAGAAAAGCTTAAGCACGAGTTAGATGTCATGGAATGCAATGCATCCTCCGTCGTGTGCATCATTACACAGACTGCTGCAGCTCAATTACGTGTGTACTGAAGAAAGATGGAGCAATCAGGGTATATTTAGATCCAAGGCATCCAAACCTCTCCCTAAAGAGATGCACCCACAAGATTCCAACATTAGAGGAATTGAATCCCAAGTTAACAGGAGCCAGATTCTTCTCCAAGTTGGGTGCTAAACATGGATATTGGTCAGTACACCTAACTAAGGAATCTCAGGAAGTCACCACCTTCAGGACACCATTTGGAAGATGCTGCTTCCAGAGACTACCCTTCGGCTTATCTATCAGTCAAGATCTGTTTCAGCAGCATTTGGACAGGATTACAGAAAACGTGCCTGGGTGTATATGCATTGTCGATGATATTGTAGTAATGAGCAAAACCAAAGAAGAGCATGATTGAAACCTTCATTCACCAATGGCAGTAGCTCATCGTGAAGGGCTCATTTTTAACAGCAAGAAGTGCCAGGTGAATGTAAGTTAGATCAATTTCTTTGGCTCCATCCATTGTGGAATGGTTGAGGAATCCATCCTGACTCAGGTAAAGTCGAAGATGTAAGGCATATGTCTGCCCCACAAGACAAGGAAGATCTCCAGAGATGTCTTAGATTTTTCAACTTCTTGGTGGCATATTTTTCTGACAAAGCATCATCACTGAGAGAGCTCTTGAAGAAAGATGTCCCATATATATGGCAGGAGGGCCATCAGTATATGTTTGAGTCTCTCAAACAAGCATTGTCAGCAGAAATCTGTACCCTGCAGTACTGTGATCCAAGGAAGAAGTCAATACAGGAAGTCGATGCCTTACAGAAAGGGCAAGGAGCGTGCATCCTGCAGGATGGCAAACCAATTGCATTCGGGTCCAAATGTTTATCCTCAGCACAACCCGTTACTCAGACATACAGCGTGAAACACTTGCTCTGGTATTTGGGATCACAAGGTCCACACCTACCTGTTCAGTAAGCAGATCGCTGTGCAAACTGACCATAAACTACTGGAGATGATCTTGCGCAAACCATTGACAAGCGCAACACCTCCTCTACAGCAACCCTTTGTGAAAATACAGAGGTACGACTTCAACGTCTGCTATAAACCGGGTACTAAAATTGACACCTCGGATACACTGAGCAGATTGCCAAACCCGAGCAAGAATGAAGAAGTTGCACTGGATCTACAAGTAGACAGCATGGACATTGAGGTGGAAGATGTGCTCAAAATCGATTTATTGCATTTTGGTCAGCTCAAATGTGACCAACTGCAATCAGAAACAGTCAATGACCCACAACTGTGGAGAGTCATCAGAGAAGGTTGGCCTGATTTGTACAAGAGGTACCAGAAACCCTCAGATGCTTTTGGCCTTAAAGAGATTAACTCGGTATCTCGAGAGGCGTCACCTTCAAAGGAAAACAAGTGATTGTGCCCAAATATCTCCAACAGGACATCTTGTCACAACTTCACCAAGGCCATATGGGCATACAGCGAATAGGACGACTGGCACGAGACACTGTTTATCGACCAGAGATAAACAATGACATCGAAAGGTGAGTGAGGATGTGCGAGGCATGCCAGAGCCACCAGCCACAACAATGCAAAGAACTGCTGCACCCTCACGAGATTCTGTCAGTCCTTTGGTTCAAAATCACCACTGATCTATTTTCTGTGAATGGAAACGACTTTCTTAGTCACTGATTATTTCTCCAAATTTCCAATTGTCAGACAGGTAAAAGGCATTTCAAGCGTGGTTGTTGCAGACACATTGAGTACCACATTCAGTTTATTTGGTGAACCTGAAGAAAGCATTTCTGACAATGGACCACAGTGTATGGGAAAACCTTTCAGGTATATGTGCGCCAAATGGGGCGTAAACCATGTGACATTCTCACTACATTACCCTAGGTCTAATGGTCTTGCAGAGCGAATGGTTTGCACAGTCAAATCACTTATCATGAAGTGTAGGACAAAGAAACAAGATTTTCGTGTTGCCATGCTCCACCTTAGAGTTACACCTATGGATATGGGCTTACCATCATTAGCAGAGATCATGTTTGGCAGACAAGTGTGAATCTGTCCAAATTCTCCAAGTTGCAGGAGACACTGCTCGAAAAACAAGGGAGAATGAAGATGGTGCATGACCGACATGTAGGACAAAAGGTCAGGGTCATAAATCCCAGAATGAGAACATGGTTACCCATAGAGGTATCCAAAGTATGCAGTGAGCTTAGGTCTTACGAGGTTACAACATCTAATGGAGCAGTGTTGCGAAAGAACCAAAGCCAACTAAGTGTGCAATACTCCAATTGCGCACAGCGGACTTGAAAGAACACACTCCGATGATGAGGGTGCGATGGAATAACAGGACCACAACCAACACATTGACAACATGGCTGCAAACCAAAAACAGCCAAGGGTGAAATCCACATCCCCAGAAAGTTATACCATAACAAGATCTGGAAGAGTTGTTAAACCACCAAAACGATATAAGGGCTCTTAAAACTCTGCACGTATAAATTTCATAACAGCTATCCTTGTGCAAATAAATTTGATGTTATCTAATTTTATGTGTTTCACTTGTAGCATAGGAGACTGATCTTTGGAAAGAAAGGGGATGTTGTGTGATTGCCTTGAGAGTGATGTCTCTTTGTGATCTCTGTATGCTAATGAGCTAAGTGCCAGGATGTAGTCACGTGACTACAAGCCAGGGTCACTCTACAATTGTAATACCCAGAGGAAGGTTCTGTAAATAGTTTGCTCTGTACTGTATAGACTAGCTGAGCTGTTAATAAACCTGTTAGAGATCTTCAACGAATTGGACTCCACGCATCTCATTTATGTTGCATAAGATAACGTAAAGAACTCATTACAGATATCTGCAAATATGTTAACAGCATCTTGGTGGGAGCAAACAGACAGATTTTACTTGTTGGTTATCACACTGGCATGCCTTCTTTATTTTGTGCAACACCACCACTAACAGAGAAGAGCTCACTCCAGTGCCAGTTTATGAACTTGCACCATCTCAATAAGCAGACAAAGATATCAGCAGGTGCCCTATTGGTTGGAATAGGAATCACACTGCTGTAAAGAATGCTGTGGTGTCTGGAAACTGACTGTATATACATCAACAGCTTTATCTGGCATTAAACTGCGTTACATACAAATGGAAAAGAAAGCCTGAGGGTTTTCATGACTTGTGAGAAGTTCAAGGACTATCTCAGTGGTATCCAGTTCTACATAGAGATAGATCACAAGCTGTTTATCTGCCTGTTAGATATGGATGGCCTAGGTGTACTACCGCTAAAGATGAAGCAATACAGGATAAAACTCATGAAATATTCTTAGATGACTTCCTATGTTTCAGGGAAGGAATTGATTGCTGCAGGCACTCTGTTATGTGCTGTTCTGCCTTGCTGGCTAAAATTAAATGTGTGAGCTACAGGGAGATTCAAATCTACACATGCTCCCCATGGCACAGGAAACTAGCCTATGAATGCTTAAGGAATTCATCTGAAATATCTCTCGCTGCAATTTTAGCAGAGGTGCTAACCTATGTATTTTAAACTACTGAATGCCTCTACTAAAAATGAGAAAGATTTCAGATGAGCATGTTAGCCTGGATTTTCTGTTACATTTCCGGTGTGTTTTTGGGAAATTTGTGGGCCCGTGTGGGAAATACATCGGGAAACTGTTTTACTAGCTTTGTTGCTATTTCTGAGATTTCCCACCAGAAGTAGTGGTGGATTAATGCTAATTCAATATATGTTATCCGATGTATTTTCCATCCCATAACAACACTGACCCACAGTTGCATTTCTGGTAACCAGTGTTGCTAAGGTAGTGGAGGTTCATTTAAAATTTCAAGGGGTATATAAAATAAAATAAACAATTAAATTAATCGCAGCTTTTTGCGTTTCAGCTGCTACATGCTTAGGAGGCTTGTGCAACTGACATGACAGCAGTTAAAATAGAAAGGGGTCTTACCAACTCATTTCATGCCTCAATATGACCGACTGCAAATTATAACTGAAGGTGACAAGGGCACTCACCTGAAACTGGCGGGGTTCTCTTTAAATATTCAGATTGGGCTCTGATGACATCATCTGCGCTAGACCAAAGCTGCCAGAAGCCAGGGCCTCAAAGAGGCCCAGCAAGATAAGTTTAAAAAAAAAAGTTTCCTGGCCTGGTGGGTTAAGAGCAGCAAGTGTGTTCTTCCAGATACTATAAGGAAACCTCGGGCCTCGCCTGCCCTGGGATAATGCCCTCCCCTAGCCAGGATTCTCTTGCTGGAATATGTACTTTTTTCTTCATTTATTTATGGGATATGGGCATCACTGGCTAAGCCAGCATTTATTGCCGATCCCTAATTGTCCTTGAAAGGTGGTGGTGAGCCGCCTTCTTGAACGGCTGCAGTCCTTGTGGTGTATGTATACACCCACAGTGCTGTCAGAAAGTGAGTTCCAGGATTTTGACCCAGTGACAGTGAAGTCAGGATGGTGAGTGGCTAGGAGGGGAACTTGCAGGTGGTGGCTTTCCCATGCATCTCCTGCCCTTGCCCTTCTAGGTGGTAGAGGTTGCGGGTTTGGAAGGAGCTTTCTGAGGATACCTGGTGCGTTGCTGCAGTGCATCTCGTAGATGGTACACACTGCTGCCACTGTGCGTCGGTGGTGGAGGGAGTGACTGTTTGTGGATGGGCAGCCAATCAAGCGAGTGGCTTTGTCCTGGATGGTATCGAGCTTCTTGAGTGTTGTTGGAGCTGCACCCATCCAGGCAAGTGGAGAGTATTCCATCACACTCCTGACTTCTACCTTGTAGATGGTGGACAGGCTTTGGGGAGTCAGGAGATGAGATACTCGCAGGATTCTAGCCTCTGACTTGCTCTTGAAGTCACAGTATTTATATGGCTACTCCAGTTTATATCAATATCCATCAATATCGGCAACCACGCTCTGGAAGTGGTTCAAGAGTTCACCTACCTAGGTTCAACTATCACCAGTAACCTGTCTCTTGTTGCAGAAATTAACAAGCGCATGGGAAAGGCTTCCACTGCTATGTCCAGACTGGCCAAGAGAGTGTGGGAAAATGGCGCACTGACACGGAATACAAAAGTCCGAGTGTATCAAGCCTGTGTCCTCAGTACCTTGCTCTACGGCAGCTAGGCCTGGACAACTTATGTCAGCCAAGAGCGACGTCTCAATTCATTCCATCTTCACTGCCTCCGGACAATCCTTGGCATCAGGTGGCAGGACTGTATCTCCAACACAGAAGTCCTCAAGGCAGCCAACATCCCCAGCATATACACTCTACTGAGCCAGTGGCACTTGAGATGGCTTGGCCATGTGAACCACATGGAAGCTGGCAGGATCCCCAAGGACACATTGTACAACGAGCTCCTCACTGGTATCAGACCCACCGGCCGTCCATGTCTCCGCTTTAAAGATGTCTGTCCTGTGACATTGATCACAAGTTGTGGGAGTCAGTTGCCAGTGATCGCCAGAGCTGGCAGACAGCCATAAAGTTGGGGCTAAAGTGTGGGAAGTCGAGGAGACTTAGCAGTTGGCAAGAAAAAAGGCAGAAGTGTAAGGGGAGAGCTAACTATGTAACAGCCCCGACAACCAATTTTATCTGCAGCACCTGTGGAAGAGTCTTTCACTCTAGAATTGGCCTTTATAGCCACTCCAGGCATTGTTTCACAAACCACTGACCACCTCCAGGCGCTTACCCATTGTCTCTCGAGACAAGGAGGCCAAAGAAGAAGAAGACTCCAGTTTAGGTTCTAGTCAAAGGTACCCCCCAGGATGTTGATAGTGGGGGATTCAGTGATAGTAATGCCATTGAATGTCAAGGGGAGATGGATAGATTCTATCTGTTGGAGATGGTCATTGCCTGACGCTTGTGTGGCGCAAATGTTACTTGCCACTTACCAGCCCAAGCCTGGATATTGTCCAAGTCTTGTTGCATTTCTACACGGACATGCTTCAGTATCTGAAGAGTTGCGAATGGTGCCGAACATTGTGCAATCATCAGCGAACATCCCCACTTCTGACCTTATGATTGAAAGGAGGACATTGATGAAGCAGCTGAAGATGGTTGTGCCTAGGACACTACCCTGAGGAACTCCTGCAGTGATGTCCTGGGACTGAAATGATTGACCTCCAACAACCACAACTATCTTCCTTTGTGGTAGGTATGATTCCAACCAGCAGAGAGTTTTCCCCCTGATTCCCATTGACTCCAGTTTTGCTAGGGCTCTTTGATGCCATATTTCGTCAAATGCTGCCTTGATGTCAGGGGCAGTCACTCTCACCTCACCTCTTGAGTTCAGCTCTTTTGTCCATGTTTGAACCAAGGCTGTAATGAGGTCAGGAGCTGAGTGGCCCTGGTGGAACCCAGCTGAGCGTCAGTGAACAAGTTATTGCTAAGCAAGTGCTGCTTGATAGCACTGTTGACAACACCTTCCATCACTTTACTGACAATTGAGAGTAGACTGATAGGGCAGTAATTGGCCAGGTTGGACTTGCCCTGCCTTTTGTGTACAGAATATACCTGGGCAATTTTTCACATTGCTGGGTAGATGCCAGTGTTGTAGCTATACTGGAATATTTTGGCTTGGGGTGCGGCACGTTCAGGAGCACAGGTCTTCAGTATTATTGCCGGAATATTGTCAGGGCCCATAGCTTTTGCAGTATCCAATGCCTTCAGTCGTTTCTTGATATCACGTGGAGTGAATCGAATTGGCTGAAGACTGGCATCTGTGATGCTGGGGACCTCAGGAGGAGGCCGAGATGGATCATCCACTCGGCACTTCTGGCTCAAGATTGCTGCAAATGCTTCAGCCTTGTCTTTTGTACTGATGTGCCGGGCTCCCCCATCATTGAGGATAGGGATATTTGTGGAACCACCTCCTCCAGTTAGTTGTTTAATTGTCTACCACCATTCACGGCTGGATGTGGCAGGACTGCAGAGCTTAGATCTGATCCGTTGGTTGTGGGATTGCTTAGTTCTGTCTATTGCATGCTTCTTACGCTGTATGCACACAGGTAGTCTTGGGTTGTAGCTTCACCTGGTTGACGCCTCATTTCGAGGTATGTCTGGTGCTGCTTCTGGCATGCCCTCCTGCACTCTTTATTGAACCAGGGTTGGTCTCCTGGCTTGATGGTAATGGTAGAGTGGGGATATGCTGGGCCATGAGGTTACAGATTGTGGTTGAGTACAATTCTGCTGCTGCTGATGGCCCATAGAGCCTCATGGATGTCCAGTTTTGCATAGCTAGATCTGTTTGAAATCTATCCCATTTAGCACGGTGGGTATCCTCAATGTGAAGATGGGACTTTAGGGTGTAGACAATTCCCATGGGTCCCTGGCAACAGTCTCCTTCTACCCAATTGGTGAGAGTATAAGCATTATTGCATAACCTGTCAATTATACACCTCACCTGATTTATATTTCCACTGACGCATTTGACTGTCCTCTCCCGTCAACAACTTTCAGTATACTATGAAAAATATCAAAACCAATCAGTCACTATTTTGGGGTTGATTTTTCCTCTATATTACTCCCTTCTACTCCTGTATTGGCCTGAAAATGTCGAATCACTCTGGGGTATCATTCAATGGGTAAGGAAGAAAATCTACCATGGGCCATGATTACTGAAATAGAAATTTTGGGCTGAATTTTAAGGGACCATTGAAGACTTTTTTCCCCCAAAATATACTTTATTCATAAAAATCTGTAAAAAAAGACATTACAGAACAGTTCAAAACAGTTCCAAGTTGACATTCCAGAAAGTGCAAAAGAAATCAGTTTTCTTCAATACAGAACGTGAGTTGTCTCACAACCCTTCCATTCCATTTTACATGCAATGTACATTTGCATTACACAGCAAAACCATATTTTCGTGCATACAGCCGAGAGGTTTTACACAGGTTCCAGTCCCTCAGTTCACTAAGGCCACACAGTGGCCTTTCCCCATTGAGTCTTTGCGGCCTCTGCCCCAAATTTTAGTGCATCCCTCAGCATGTAGTCCTGGACCATGGAATGTGCCAGTCTGCAACACTTGGTCACGGACAACTCTTTGCACTGGAAGACCAACAAGTTTCGGGCAGACCAAAGAGCGTCTTTCACCGAGTTGATGGTCCTCTAGCAGCAGTTGATGTTGATCTCGGTATACATCCCTGTGAACAGACCGTAGAGCGCAGACTGCAGTGTTACGAAGGATGGGTGGTATGGCACAGTCCAACTGGATGAAGCGTTCCGCGGCAATGTGGCCAGACTCATCCTTTGCAACACGGGGGACAGATAGAACCTCAGCACATAGTGACACTTGGTGTTTGCATACTGGAGTTCTACGCACAGCTTGATGATGCACACAAAGGTGGCCATCAGGAAGAGTGTATGTTTTTTGCCCCTTTATCAAACGGTTTGAACATTGTGTCCCTCTGGACACGGTCCATTTTGGATCACCAGATATAGTGGAAGATGGCTCGGGTGACCGCCAGGGCATAGGAGTGGGGTATTGCCCGGACCTGTGCCACATACAACAACAACGTGAGCGCCTCGCACCAGATAACCAGGTTCTTACCTGCAATGGAGAGAAACTGCTGCTTCCACATGCTCAGTTTATGTTCTACCATGGCTACTCGCTCCTTCCAGGTTTTGGTACATGTCCCAGCCCCTCTGAACCATATCCCCAGCACCTTCAGGTAGTCTGACCTGACGGTGAAGGGGATGAAAGATCGGTCAGCCCATTTCCCAAAGAACACAGCCTCGCTCTTGCTGTGATTTACTTTGGCTCTTGAGACCAGTTCGAACTGGTCGCAGATGCTTATCAGCCTGCGAACAGATGGTGGATCTGGGCAGAAGACAGCGACGTCGTCCATGTACAGGGCGGCTTTGACCTGAGTGCCACCACTGCCTGGGATTGTTACCCCTCTTATGCTCACATCCTTCCTAATGGACTCAGCAAAAGGTTCGATACAGCAAACAAACAAGTCAGGGGAGAGAGAACAGCCCTGTCTGACTCCAGATTTGATCCAGAAACTTTCTGATTCCCACCCGTTGATTGAGACTGCACTACTGATGTTTGTGTAGAGCAGTTGGATCCATTTGCGGATTCCCTCCCCAAAGCCCATTTTGGAAAGCACGTCCATCATGTAGGTGAGTGATATCCTGTCAAAAGCCTTCTCCTGGTCCAAGCTGATGAGGCAGGTGTCCACCTCCCTGACCTATACATAAGCAATTGTATCCCTGAATAGCGCGAGGCTATCAGAGATCTTCATGCCAGGTATAGCACAGGTCTGATCAGGGTAAATCACCAACTCCAGAGCAAACTTGACCCGACTGGCGATGACTTTGGACAGAATCTTGTAGTCTACATTAAGAAGTGAGATGGGCCGCCAATTTCTGATTTCCGCCCTCTCCCCTTTCCGCTTGTAGATGAGTGTGATGATGGGACCATTGGAGACGGGAACAGAGGCAGTGGTGGGGGGAGGTATAAAATCAGGACGGAGGACATCAGACTGTAAGTCCAACACCTTGACAATCCTTCCACATTTTACTGTTGGTGGTCAACATGTAGGGTGGACTTCATACATCAACATCTATGTGGAGAAGGATGCTATGCCAGATGAAGGGCCCCAGGGACAGCAGGAAAGAGATACATGCAAGGGAGGCTTGAGACAGCCTTATACATTCATGTTCCTTATGACCATCTTCTGGAACCGCATCAATTAAACCTTATCTTTAATCAGCCCTGTGGTTGTCTCCTTCCTACTGAACTCAAGTGCCCAGGTGCATATCACACAGTGGCAAGGCTGAAGCACTGAGCACTCGGGGCTTGGTCCCTCACTTCCAGCCCTTGGGAGGCAGGGTTTAAATGAAGTCTAAAAGGGCCTCAACAATAGGAAGGAGATCGAATGAGATAAAATCATTTCTTTATTATTCGTGAAACCAAATGCAACCCTTTCAATTTAGAATGTACTTTCACCCGTAACCCCCTAAGTGCATCTAGGTGCTCTTCTTAAATCATTTCCGGGTGCTCCTATGAGGTGCTTCCCCTGTGCTGTCAGCTGAGGGGGAAGCAGGCTGCTGACCTTGCTGCCCCTGGACTGGGGATGACCTGGCGGTCATCCTCTGGCTGCCTGAGATCTGGAGGGTGTGGCACACTCAGGGCCTCCTGCACAAGTGCAGGACCCTCTGCTGACATTGGGGATGATGGAGGCACTGGCGTCATTGGCAGAGGGGCTGAGGAGCTATGGCCCATACCAGGAGCACACTGAGAGGAGCCCCAGATGTGGGAGGCAGCTGCTCCCCATCCCTTGCAAGGCACACTTGTAGCTCCCTGCTAACCTGAGAGGGAAGCAGACCTGGTGGAGAGTCCAGGGGCTGAACTTTCAAAATGGGATAAGGAACCCAAGACACGGTTGATTGTGCCTGAGCTGCATCACATGCACAACACCATCTTCAGATGGTAATGCCCCAAGTGGGCCTACAGAGAGCAAGCGGAAAGGCAGGTGGCAGCCATGATGGGATCTGCCACTGCCTTGCTTATGAGAACAGGCAGCTCTGTGAAGGGCCAGCGGAATAAAGAGGTGAGGCAGTGGTTTCATAATAAAAAAATGTCATGCGCTTGGCATGGGCATCCCCGTGGGCTCAAAATATTTCATCGTGCCCCCTGTGAGTCTGTTTTCCAGAAACCAGACTGGTCGGGCTCACAGGAATCGCCTTTGAAAATTACAGTGGGGACCCACCACCACCACCTCCCCCCATCACACCGGCCCCTTGATGAGATCCTCCATGAGCTTAATGGGCCCTTCATTGGAGATGAACAGCTTCCCTGTTCCCTCCCTACTGCCCTCACACTTAAAATTTCAGACTGTCCCGGAGGCGTCCGCTTCCGACGATCACAATTTTCAAATTACGTCCGCACCGGGTCCCGACCCCGCAGCCCTTTGAAAATCGGGCCCCAGGTGCCTTGTCCCCTTCTTGCCTTGCCACTGCTGTATCGAGTGTATGGACAAGGCAAGTGTATGCAATTCTGTACTCATCTCCAGCAGCCACTGAGTGGTGTGCTGGCCCAGGCTCTCCATGAGAGTAGCCAATCTCTCAATGTTGAAGCCACGTATTCATCAGTCAGAGACTTGGCAGCACTCAAGGCCATCTACGATTAGGTACGCATTGCCTCTGGCATCTCTATGTTGCCTTACCTCTCACTGCAGCTGCAGCATTTCCCACATTGCAGGCGACTCCACAGGCATGTCATCAACGTGGGGCTCAGCATAGGCCTGGCCTCCCACAGTTCCCTGACTAACAGTGGCCTTGGCTGTCACAGCCTCCGTCAGCTGCTCACGTGCGTCTGTGATGTGCTCACCAGGTTGTGTGCCCGAATCTAAACGCAAACACATACCTACCATTGTGATAGTATCTGTGCTGCAAGAGGGTGCAGGTGAATGATGTGATAGGGCACCCCCTGAGGCTCCCTCCTCCTCTTCAGAGGCGGCCACCTGTCCTCCTGTCTCTCCAGCCATTTGTTCTTGTTGATGAGCGTGGCCTGCATGAGAAAACAGATAGATTGAAGAGTTATGTGTTTCCCATCACGACATTCCAACCACCCCTACTGTAGAGCTCCATGTATCCAGTGGTGGACACATAAACACCATGGACTGTGTCATGAAGACCCTCACCTGCCAAGAATGAGGCATATTAATTTCATCATATGAACATTAATTTTAAACTGTTGTTGGAGTGAAGGAATGACTTGCTTTACAAGAGATCACCAGACACTTGGCTGGAGGACATTTGCATACTAAGAGACAGTGTTTGGAAAGACTGATTCAGTTTACAGAGATCGGTCTGGGCAATGGTGCTCCATATCTTGTCGGTGTAAGAGACAGCACTACACCCCACACCGAGAGCTTTGGAATCCACAAACGTTGAAAAAACTTAGTCACATGACTGACCTGCTGGCCAATGTGGAGGTTTGAATTGTGCTTACAGGACAGTTTTGAACATAGACTGCAGATTGCAACTGAACTTGGAACAAGAGCCCCGCTCCTGTCTGGCTTTCTCTCTTTCACTAATCTCCGGATCCACTGAAGTCACTTAAACCTCAAGAGAGAAAAACCTCCCACATCGAAACAGGTTTTAAAGTGTGCGTCAATCCCCAACGAAACGGCAAGACTTACCGGCAACCAAAGACTCTACATCGAATTCAAAGGACCATAAATAGAAACCCAGCTATTGCCTCAAACTTTTCCCCTTTATTCTTTCTACTTTTTCTGTCTCTATCTGCGTGTGTGTTTATCGCTTGTGCATGCTAGCGTGGCTGCGTTGCATATTCGTAGTCCGAATTAACCGAATTAGAGTTTAAGTTTAATAAACTTCCACCTTTCTTGTTTAAATCTAAGAAAACCTGTCTGATTGATTTCTTTGCCTTACAATTGGAAAGCAGTGAACAAGGATTCACTGAGGGGTAGCTAAAAGCACGGTGTTTTAAAAAATTAAACCCTGTTAAGGGTAAACCAGGAAAAGGCTGAGAGGTAACCCCCAGACCCCTTTCTCACCTGGTTGTAACAACTGTATGTGCGACATACACCCTTGTGCCGCATGGCATCCTCTCTCACTCTCTTGGGCAGGCACACCTGTCTCACCATCTGCTGTGAAGCAGTCGCCTTGCTGCCTGCCAGTTCTACGCCTCCTCTTCCATTGGGCTCAAGAGATGCATCACCACCGGTCTTGACCTGCTGTCTTCACCTGCAAACACAAAGAGGTACAATGTTATTCTACCAGCAGAGACCACCAGGTGGTAGTTCAGTGGGCTCCAGCGGCCTCCTGCATGTGGCCATTCTTGAGGGACTTTGTGGGGGAATGCAATGACAGACAGGCACCTGTCACCGAAACGCAGCAATGCTTCAGGCAGCAGTTCTTGATGCCTCACCCCATCGCTCACGGCTGGGTAGTCACTCTCTCTCCACCAAACGCACCCTTTCACTCCGTCACATGCAAGGCCCAAAGGTTAGAAAGTATATGGAGTACTCACCTTGGCCGACCGGATCAGGTCGTTGACCCCCTTCTGACACTGGATCCAGGTTCTGAGGCTGACCCCATGGCTGCTGACCTCCTTTGCTATTTCCGTCCAGGCTTGCTTGGTCAGTCGGGCCAGTCCCTTCCTCCTGTCTCTGGAGATGAGGACCTCCCGCTTTTCCCTTGCAGCCTGGAGGAGAGTCTGAAGGGAGGCATCGCTGAACCATGGGGCCACCCGGGGTCTTCCTTCAGTCATGGTAGTTGGGCCTATCTTCCTTCACCAGAATCTTCCAAAGATAAATGGAGTAGTGAATGCAGGGCTGGCAGCCCTTTAAATATGGCGCCACCACTTGCTGCAACATCAGCTGATACCACCTTCACCACCTCCTCTCCCGCCTACGCCCTCTCACTGGACGGCTTCTGTGCCTCCCGACTCCTAATTGGTCAGCTGCCGCTTGATTGTATGCTGCCAACTGCTCATTGCCCCAACACAATCCGCACGCACTTCCGGTCCTGATGTCAGAACCTGCGGCCTCCAAACAAAATCCAGCCCAATGTTTGCTATTCCATGAAAGAAGATGAAAATGGAGACAATAATAACCCGTAATAACAGGGTATCTTTTGTTCAGGCCAACAGGGTGGCATTTGCCAAACCTAATGCCATTGGGGCATCTACATGCACCGCTGAAAAAGAGGACACTGCTAATAAAAATATACAAGCTGCTTAAATTAAAAATGCATGCATATCAAATATTGATATCATAATTTGGAGCAATAATACATTCAATATGACACTTATCAGGTGTGGAAAACTTAGAGTGAATCACCTGATTGCACTCTGTGAGCACAGAGATCAAAATATTGGCAAACATTCAGAGACACCTTCCTCAGTGAACTTATGCATCCTTGACATGTGAGCAGCAGATTTTTCCAAGCCCAGGAGCAGATTCACAGATGGCCCAGTGATCTGCTGCCCTGCTCACCAGGTGACCAATGATAAACAGAGCTGAACTGTGAAAAAATACCATGAGCAACATTGCATTTAGGTTGTCTATACAGTAACAGTAAGTATATATTCAAGTACATTCTCTGTAAAAGCTAGTGGGACCAAAAATCTGAAAATCTTCCAAGTGTTTCCTAATCCCTCACTGGTAAAATGAAGTGAGGCCCATCTGTCATTCCAGGCACAAAGATTTAATTTTTCTTTTGCTTTCTTTGGCATCAAGTCAAACATGGGCAAGGAAACATCCTGCTGATTATCCCCTACCACCTCCCCTCGTCTGATGAATCAGTGCTTCTCCATGTTGAACACCAATTGGAAGAAGCATTGAGAGTAGTAAGGGCACAAAATGTACACTGGGTGGGGGAATTCAATGTCCATCACCAAGAGTGGCTCGGTAGCACCACTACTGGCTGAGCTAGCCGAGTCCAAAAGATATAGCTGCTACGGGTCTGTGGCAGCTGGTGAGGGAACCAACAAGAGGGAAAAACATACTTGACCTCGTCCTCACCAATCTACCTGTCATAGATGCATGTGTCCATGGCAGCATTGGTAGGAATGACCACCGCATAGTCCTTGTGGAACAAAGTCCTGTCTTCACACTGAGGGTTCCCACCATTGTATTGTGTGGCACTACCACCATGTTAAATGGGATAGATTTTGAACAGATCTACCAACACAAAACTGGACATCCATGAGGCGCTGTGGGCCATCAGCAGCAGCAGAATTGTATTCAACCACAATATGCAACCTCATGGCCTGGCATATCCCTCACTCTATCATTACATCAAACCAGGGGACCAAACCTGGTTCAATAAAAAGTGCAGGAAGGCACGCCAGGAGCAGCACCAGGCATACCTAAAAATGAGGTGCCAACCTGGTGAAGATACAACCTAGGATTACTTGCATGCCAAACAGTGGAAGCAGCATGCGATAGGCAGGGCAAGGCGATCCCACAGCTAGCCTCTGCAGTCCTGCCACATCCAGTCCTGAACAGTACTGGACAATTAAACAACTGACAGGGGGAGGAGGCCCCACAAATATTCACATCCTCAATGATGGAGGAGCCCAGCACATCAGTGCAAAAGACAAGGTTGAAGCATTTGCATTCATCTTCAGCTACAAGTGCCAAGTGGATGATCCATCTTGGCTTCCTCCTGAAGTCCCCAGCATCACAGATGCCAGTTTTCTGCCAATCCGATTCACTTCAGATGATATCAAGAATCGGCTCAAGGCACTGGATACTGCAAAGGCTATGGGTCCTGACAACATTCCGGCAATAGTACTGAAGACCTGTGCTCCAAAACTAGCCACGCGCCTAGTCAAGCCATTCCAATACAGCTACAACACTGGCATCTACCTGGCAATGTGGAAAATTTCCCAGGAATGACTGGTGCAAAAAGCAGGACAAATCCATCCTGCCAATTGCCGCCTTATCAGGCTACTCCTGATTATCAGTAAAGTGATAGAAGGGGTCGTCGACAGTGCTATCAAGCGGTACTTGCTCAGCAATAACCTGCTCACTGACATGCAGATTGGGTTCCACCAGGGCCATCAGCTCCTGACCTCAAACAGCCTTGGTCCAAACATGAACAAAAGAGCTGAACTCCAGAGGTGAGGTGAGAGTGACTGCCCTTGACATCAAGGCAACATTTGACTGGGCATGACATCAATGAACCCTAGCAAAACTGGAGTCAATGGGAATCGGGGGAAAACTCTCCATTGGTTGGAGTATGAATAGGATGGGAATAGAGGGATACCGGTCCCTGGAAGTGCAGAAGGTTTTAGTTTAGACAGGCATCAAGATTGGAGCAGGCTTGGAGGGCTGAATGGCCTGTTCCTGTGCTGTACTGTTCTTTGTTCCTTGTTCATACCTAGCACAAAGGACGATGGTTGTAGTTGTTGGATGTCAATCATCTCAGTCCCAGGACATCACTGTAGGAGTTCCTCAGGGTAGTTTCCTAGGCCCAACCATCTTCAGCTGCTTTATCAATGACCTTCCCTCCATCATAAGTTCAGAAGTGGGGATGTTTGCTGATATTGCACAATGTTCAGCACCATTCACGATTCCTCAAATACTGAAGCAGTCCATGTCCAGATGCAGCAAGATCTGGACAACATCCAGCTTGGGCTGATAAGTGGCAAGTAACATTCGCGTCACGCAAGAGCCAGGCAATGACCATCTCAAACAAGAGAGAATCTAACCATCTAGCCTTGACATTCAATGCCATTACAATCGCTGAATCCCCCACTATCAACATCCTGGGGGGTGGGGGGGTGCGGGGTGGATCACCATTGACCAGAAACTGAACTGGACCAGCCACACAAATACTGTGGCTACAAGAGCAAGTCAGAGGCTGGGAATTTTCAGTGAGCCACTCACCTCCTGATCCTCCCCAAGGCCTGTCCACCATCTTCAAGGCACAAGTCAAGAGTGTGATGGAATGCTCTCCACTTGCCTGGATGGGTGCAGCTCCAACAACACTCAAGAAGCTCGACACCATCCAGGACAGAGCTACTTGCTTGATTGACACCCCATCCACCACCTTCAACACTTTCTCCCTCCACCACCATCGCACAGTGGCTTCAGTGTGTACCATCTACAAGATGCACTGCAGCAACTCACCAAGGCTCCTTCGACACTACCTTCCAAACCTGCAATCTCTACCAACTAGATGGACAAAGGCAGCAGATGCATGGGAACGCTATCACCTGCAAGTTCCCCTCCAAGCCACACACCATCCTGACTTGGAACTATATCGCCTTTCCTTCACTGTCGCTGGGTCAAATTCCTGGAACTCTCTTCCTAACAACACTGTGGGTATACCTACATGCCGAGGACTGCAGTGGTTCAAGAAGGCAGCTCACCACCACCTTCTCAAGGGCAATTATCGATGGCCTAGCCAGCAATGCCCACATCCCCTGAACAAATTTTTGAAAAATTGCAAACTCCTTTAGAGGGTAAAAGGCTGCTAGCTCCTTCCAACACCCTCCAACATAGGCTGCACATTTCACCCTCTTTTGGAATGTTGGGATGTGTTGCTGGAGGCACAGGTGTCTATTGGGATTATTTAAATCGGTGACTTGCCTGGCCCTGCATACATTATCAGGGTCAGTGCAGAGGTCACCTGCAGGAGGATCTGGGCTCCTACCCTGAGATCAATGATGCATTTATTCTCTGGGGCTATGCAACCTTGGTGGAGGAAGACCTTGCAGGTCATTTCAGGATTGGTAGTGGCCCAAACTACTTTTGTGGGCTTTTAGAGAGCATCTTCACTTCCATTGCCCAAGAAACTGATCAAAGCATGCACTGCATAGTTTCAGGCCAGCTCCTATCTAAAGTCCCAATCCTATTGGACCCCAATTTCCATATTCAAAGGAGCCTATAGCCTGAAACAGGTAGGCACTTTGGACATTTGGACGAAAGCCCTTTTAAAATGGAGCTGATCACATTGCCACTGTTAAAGGGACAGTAAGTCTACAAACTCCATTTTGAGTCCATTACCACCTGATAATGCCAGATGAGAGCACTCAAGATAGATCCCACTCTGTTTAAGAGTAGCACTGCTGTCTGAATTTTGCCCTTTTATTCTGGGTAAATGAACATTTATAAAACTGGAAGTGTGAAAGTTTGCATTTACAGGAAGTGTAGTAAAAGTATTCAGAGGATCTAGAAAGAGGGTTAGCATTTTGTAGACATTAAAAGCACGCAAATGTCAAAGATCAAATAAATAATAAAAGAACCCTCAACATTTAAAAGCCTGAAGATTTTACAAACAGATAACAGTCTCCTTGGATATTCATAAAACATACAAGAAGCTACCAGAGTTCACACATCTGATTCAAGACTTCAAAGCTGTTTTCTCCTTTTCATGTTTCAACTCTGCTTTCAAGAAATGAGGCCACTTTCTCTTGCAATTTAAGAATTCCAAAAATATTTCTTTGAAATTGAATCGAAGTGTTTTTGGTAAACGCTTCAGTCACAGTGATGGCAGATGCAGTTCTGCTTGGCTACCAAGGGCTAACATATCATGCTGCACAATATAGGGCAGTTTTTTACAGACATCGCTACTAAAAAGACTTTGTGACAACCTTTACCAGCCGAACAATCACTATGCATTTTCTTAAGTTACTAAAGTTTGCATTATATGCTGATTGAAGTCATGCTACAATGGTCTGAGGCAGTGTGGCATGCGAATAAGAACTTACAAATCCCATGGATAAAAATGTTACATATGTATATATTGGGGAGAAGGCCAACACAGCTGTGTGTAGTAGGTCTAATTAACCACTGTGCAAGGAGCAGCATTGAGAAATTGCATTTGTTAAGACATTGCTAAGAGTGTGATTCTATCAAGACCACTGGGGTAATGCTGACTTTGTGGGATGGTGTAAAATGGGAGAGAGCGAATCGGCAATCCAATTTACACATTCAATGGAGGTAAAATGCGAGAAAGATATAAATTGGGTTGCTGACTCGCTGTCACCCATTTTACATATCCGCGTAAAAGCAGCATGACCCACTGTGCGTGGATTTGACAATATTTTAAAAATGGTAGGTAGGAGGGAATCAAGGCAGTGACACAATCTCCAGGTTAAGAGAATGCAGACAAACCGCTTGAGCTTCACTCATAAGGTTTACAATTTCGTCTGAATCCACTGGTTGTGTTATTGCCCTGTAGTTCCTGTCTACAAGGCCGTTGTTATATATTAGTCTCCAGACAGAAGATTATAGACTAAAGATGCATTGCTTTACACACTGAACAGAGTCCACAATGAACTTTTCCTGGAAGTGAGGGACCTTGGAGTGAATGTCCACAGATCCCTGAAGGTAGCATGACAGGTCGATAAGGTGGTTAAGAAGGCATATGGAATCCTTTCCTTTATTAGACAAGGTATAGAATATAAGAGCAGGGAAGTTATGTTGGAACTGTATAACTCATTGGTTAGGCCACAACTTGAGTACTGTGTATAGTCTTGGTCACCTCATTACAGAAATGATGTAATAGCGCTAGAGAGGGTACAGAGGAGATTTACGAGGATGTTGCCAGGACTGGAAAAGTACAACGATGAGGAAAGATTGGATAGGTTTGGGTTGTTTGCCTTGGAACAGAGAAGGCTGGGGGGAGATTAGATTTAGATGTACAAAATTTTGAGGGGCCTGGATAGAGTGGAGGTGAAGGGTCTATTCACCTCAGCAGTGAGGTCAGTGACTAGGGGGCATATATTTAAAGTGATTGATAGAAAAATTAGAGGGGAGATGATAAAAAAAAATTTCACCCAGAGGGTGGTGGGGGTCTGGAACTCACTGCCTAAAAGGGTAGTTGAGGAAGAAACCCTCAACTCATTCAAAAGGAGTCTGGAGATGCACCTCACGTGCCGTAATCTGCAGGGCTATGGACCAAATGCTGGAAAGTGGGATTAGAATAGGTGGATTGTTTTTCGGCTGGCAAAGACACAATGGGCCAAGTGTCCTCTTTCTGTGCCTTAAACATTCTATGATTCTATGATTCTATGATCCAATAAGCAGAAGAACCATGTTTAAATAAAGGAAGCTTGGCAGGGATTTTCAGGATATGGGATGTATCAGAACAGTGTTTCAGGTTATGAGAATTTATATTGCAGGTCTGCCACTCATCTTTCCTTCAGGATTATTTAACGTTCTTATTATTCCAGGCTGGCCAATTGAATATTTATTTGACTAAAGTTATTATTAATGATAAGTGGAAATTCAGTTTAATGTGAATCCAAAGAGTAAATCTTGTATATTTTTACAGAATTGAATGATTGCAGTCAGACACTCCAAATGACAGCTCTGCATATAATAGTCGTTTAGTAGTACAGAACTTGAGTATTGCTGAAAATAGAGACATGTTGTTGAAGCTTTTCGTATTGCCCTCACGCTGCTACTATACAGTAGCAACACATGTGGTATTCGCCACTAACAGGATGCTGCTGTCAAACCAAAAAGACGCCCTGCCTATCACGCAAATGAGTAATGTGATATATGAATTTCATTGCCAGTGTGATGCTATGTATATAGGCCATATGTTCCAAAGACTGGTGGATCATATCAAACAACATGTCCCCTCTGCTGTTCGCAACGGGCAAGGTACAGGCTGTACCCAACCAGCCCATGCTTGCAAAACTCGAAACAGTGTCCAACATTAGATGTGATTCCGCGATTGGACAACATTTGCTAAATAATCCTCAGTGTGCTAAGAATTACACTGGCAACCAATTTAAGATTGTCAGTAGGGCTCACAGTGTGGTGCATTTGCACGTACTCGAAGCTACATATATTAATACACAGGGCACTGTTCTTTGCAGACAGAAAGAATATGTGCAAACAATGCGCTTGTTTTCGCTGAACGAAATAAGTGACAGCTATTCGCTGGTTCATTCCTCTGGGCAATGCCTTGACCAATCAGAATCAAGCTGCTTGGTTTAAATTTCAAACAAAGCTTGGCAGTTAACTGTCAGATATCCATAAACCAGTGCATTCTCCATGGCAATGCCTCTACCAATCAGGGTTCACTTGCCAACCAATCAGCACTCTGTTCTCATACAGTATAAAGTTGTTGTTTTCCCTTACATTGGTTATTCTTGCAGATTGTCCTGATGAGTGCAAGACGAAAAGCTTCAACAACATGTCTCTATTTTCAGCAATACTCAAGTTCTGCATATCTTATTTGTATCACACTGGAGAACAATTCTAGTTGGAGGCAACTAAATTTAACATTCTGATCCAGGAGCTAGTAACTATTTATTGTTCAATTTCTGTTCTGTAGCTCCCAACTCTACTGTACATCATGGGCTGGATTGCTCAGTCCAGGAAATGACACCCATGAGATGTATTTTTTACAAGGCTACGGTCATAACAGATCATTTCACTTTTCAAAACAAACAGCTGTATCCCTTCAATCATGAGCTGCAAAAATATTACCAGCTACAAACCAAGCATGCCTTTGGAAACCACATTATCATCAATGAACACAAAACTAAATGAACACATTTAAATATTCCCTAAACTCATGGCCATGGTAACAACTACAAAACATTTTTTGCTGCCTTCAAAAGAAGTCATGTGCTTTTTGTGCTATGCGCCCAATCACTTTAATCCACAATAAATCTTTCTTACTTGTTGTTTACTTCATCTGATTTTCCTTCAGAATGTCTCCCCTCATCGCCATTTTTTTCTCAGACAGCAGTTCACACTGGGATATGTTGTCATGGGGATTGATAGCTTTTACCCAAGTGACCATTCTTCATGTATCTACCTGGAACGGCAAGCATTAACAGGACGACTCAATTCTGTCCTCATCCAGTTATGCACCAGACAGTAAATTTACCCACAGCACCATTTAAAAAAAATTCTTTCATGGGATGGTGGGCGTCGCAGGCCAAGCCAGCATTTATTGCCCATCCCTAATTGCCCTTGAACTGAGTGGCTTGCTAGGCCATTTCGAGGGCATGTAAGAGTCAACCACATTGTTGTGGATCTGGAGTCACATGTAGGTCAGACCAGGTAAGGACAGCAGATTTCCTTCTCTAAAGGACATTAGTGAACCAGATGGGTTTTTACAACAATCGACAATGGTTTCATGGCCATCATTAGACTAGCTTTAAGTTCCAGATTTATTAATTTAATTCAAATTCCACCTTCTGCTGTGGTGGGATTCGAACTCATGTCCCCAGGAGCAATACCTGGGTCTCTGGGTTACTAGTCCAGTGACAATACCAGTACGCCACCGCCTCCCCCCATTAAAAGAATAATCAATCTGGTATTTAATGCTTTAAAAGCATACTTTTGATTTCTGGTGTTAGGATTTAAACAACTTAACCTGAAAAATTCTACCAAGGCATAAAAGATTGCAGGCAGTGTGGTTGATTTTTATGTGGTAAGCAGCTGGGGAATGTTTATTCTTCAAGCACAAAGCTCAGGAAAAGGGGGCATGGATCTGTGATACTGCATCTTCATACCTTTTACAGTGCCTTAGAATTTCTGAGGCATTCTCCTAAGGGACAGAGCAGGGCATATACATAAAATAGATATAGGGTCAGAGTAGCCATGGTAATGAAGTGGGCAAGGGCACCCTGGTCCTGTTGCCTCATTTTCTATGTTTTCATCTAGACTATCCATTTCCAGTGACACTCCAAGAGGCTGATGATGGGCAATATGCATGGGACCACCAAAAACACTGCCCACCCCCCCACCAATCGAAGAGTCTGAGTGGGCCAGGCAGTAAGGCAACAGTCTTTGGATAAGATCTTTGGGCCTGGAGGCTTTATGGCTGCAGTCCTCTAACAGCAGCCAGAAGGCCCTAAGGCTGGTGGTCAATCTCAGCCTGAGTGTCCCGCAGTCAATGTTCTCTGTAAAATTTTGTCATAGTGCATGGCCGTTTTATCATTGTGCAGCACTTTTTTTTTCGTGCCCACTATGCGCCGGCATGGTGTTTAACATGGATCAAGGCCTGTGAGGTACGTTCCAGGCTGCTGCACAGCTGCACATGCTTCTGCTTCCGCCAACCACCATCCCCCCCACTATCCTCCCACACCCCACCCTGATTCCAGGAATAATTATTCACTCTACTAAATTTGGGTACACAGTAGCTTGGGCAGATGAAGTGCACTCTTCTAATACAATCCCAGGGCAAGGGATGCTGAGAATGTCACTGATAAAACACCAAAAATTACCAAAACAAAAGCGCTCATAAAATATTCTCAGAAAGGACTCGCTGCAGACTAAGTAAAACACCTAACTTCTACTTACACAATCACACAAAGCAGAGTAAGATTTACATGTTCATATTTCCTTTTCTGAATTAATTGTGTACCTACTCTTCCAGTCACTAATGCCGTAATGCATGACTCATTATGATTTAGGAAGCCCCAAATTCCAGTGCAGCGATGCCACACAGACCCTACCTCTGAAAGGTTATGGTAATAGTCCTCATTGTACTGCTGAGTATTTGAGAATTGAGAGAGTTTTGATACATTAGTATTGCAATATAAAAATATTGTGTGTCGCTGGAAAAACTGTTACTCATATAAGACAAATGCCAGACCTAAGAACCAAACAAAGATGAGCATGGTTCCAGCCAGATGTCCCTTGTTGAAACAATCATTAGATTCAAAAGGAAATCTGATGATGGAAAAGGAAGTTGCTTATGAATTCACATGTGCCATGATGAGGTCTGGAGCTAGTTTAAAGCAGCCTGATAACATTTTCTGTAAGAGAGCTCCTGCTGCCAAGAACTGGCTGAATCCACCAAATGTATGGAAAATATCTTCCTTAAACACTTGTGATTTATGTTTAACATAAAGAGATTTCATTTGAGATTTCCAGCCTTCTGTGATAATTGATAATATCCATGAGGCAGATGGGAGTCCAGAAATTCCTGTATCATTCACATTCACAGACTAAAATCTTGGAAAAGCCAGGCACAATGTTATGTCTGACCTAAAAGTTGTGGAGTCCTGTAATGACATGATCATTGATCCAGAAATTACTAAATCATTTTGAAAAACCATAGAAAGGTGTGTGTACCTTTGCAGTGGCTCAGTGAGTTATATGAGGAAGCTGTGCAAGGACTTATAAAAGGTTAAGCTGGAGTTCAAATTCTTTCTGATCCAAAACCTTTGCCATTTACTTGATGCTGTTCTTAGTTTTGCTTTAAATTCCTCTGATATGATCAAAAATACTGCTGATTTTGTCATTCACTCAGGTGCTTTGTTAAATTTGCTCAGGATCTGAAGCAAAAATTACAGTTTGATATTGAGTGAGGCTGAATCTAAGAGTCATCACATTTTCAGTGCAACGCTGATGGTATTCAGCTTTTGAAGCAGTTGACATGTTGCTTACATTGTGGTGGCCCCCAGAGAGAAAGGGACTGAGAAATTTCAAACAGTATGCAAGTACAGATAGAATTGTTGGTTACTGTGACTGTTAGCATTGGTCTAGAAGAGGTGTCTGGGGCTGTAAAATCAGATTCTGATCTGTATAACTGATTCCCTACCAACTTTGCATCAAGCACAATCTTTCAGATACTTTTTGAATGTTGAAACTGGCCTTCATGACCATTATTCCACAGAAAGGATTTGAAAAAAAGTTACTTTTAAATCTTAAGTTTTCAGCAAACTGAAATTCGCGTAGGGTTTTTTTTCTAAAGTCGAGACAAAGCTCTTTGTTATGATGGGATAGAACTTGATGTTGATTTGCCCAAATGCAGTATATAATAAACAATTCTCTAGCCTGCCTCAATAATTGGTAAAAAAAAACCACTCTGGTCTCTGCCACTCAGCTTTGAACACAGGAAAATAAAAACAAAGATAGAAATATCAACAATCAGGTTCAGTAAAGGCTGCAATGACAGTTAGGTTTTAAGCTGAAATCTGTGGAGTTAAGCTTTGGCTAGGCTCAGCAGGAACATTCGGAAGGGCAGTTAGTTATTTTCTTTAAATCAAACATATGTTGAATTGATGTGAGGAAACATAGCATTTTCATTATTTGCATATTATATGTAGAAGAGTTGTACTAATTGAAATAAGAAGGTTGATCATAACAGTTGCTTCATTTGTTAACTTGCTGAGAAATAAAGCAACTTAATTGTTTCTAATTAGCCTCATCATATCAGTTATTTTCTTGATTCATCTTGGAAAAACTTGGAGAGGCATGTGGGGAGCATGTGAAAGAGACAAATATCCATTTCAGATCACAAAGGGGTACTATTGATATATCTCTCAGTTACATGAATGTACAAGTAGATATTGGGGAGTGTGAGTCTACTCCAGCATGTAAGAGGTGTGAATTCCACTGAGATGAGCAATTAATATCATTGAACCTGCAAAGGTTTCTAAGTAGCACAAAGTTCTGCTCAACTGTGTGCTGCATGACAGAGTGCTTAACTCGGGAATTTGGTAAGTGTGGGAATTTGGTACAGTGAGGGAGGAAGTGCTGTTCTGGTCTTTTATGGAACAAGCAGTGGTCCAAGAGAGGGAGCTGGAGACTGAGACCTGAAAACTGAAGCCAGGAGGAATTAAGTAGGGAGCAGGTAGGTGTTTGGTTTGTGAGTTTTAATGTTTTATTTTTCTTTCTAAACTGGGGAAGTAGTTTAAACTGGTACTGGAGGGATATAAGTATTGTATTTAATGTGTAGCTTAACTAGTTAAACTGCATAATATAACTTCAAATTATCAGTGATATTTCTAAACTTGAAATCTAATTAGTTAAATAAAACACAATAAAGAAAGCAGGGCAGGTGATGTGTTGTAGCTGTAGCATGTGGGAGCTGGTGGACACCAGTGTGATTCACTGCAACTACACCTGCAGTAATTGGCTGCAGCACGAGGAACCTCGACTCAGAGTTGATGAGCTGGAGTCTGAGATTTGGATGCTGCGATGCATCAGGGAGGGGCAAAGTTATCTGGACACTTTGTTCCAGGATGCAGTCACTCTTCATCTGCTACTTCAGATTTAGTTCATTCTCAGGGACAGGAGGATGTGACCACGAATGAGGCAGGTAAGGGGATCCAGAAAGTAGAAATGGAGGCGCCTCAGCCCTTGCACTTATCCAACAGGTTTGAGGTAATTGCAATTAATGTGGATTATAGCAGGGACTGCAGGGGGAGGGGGCACGAGCGATGGCTGGGAATTTCATGAGTTGAGGAGACCGTCCAGTATTACCTGGCGGCTTCTTTGCAGGATGGGTGGGTGGCTCTCCTGATATGATGTCCTGAGACCCACGGAGGCCACCCCAGTGGCAAAGGTCACCCCCGCTGGACCATGTCCACTGTCCTCTCGATCGACCCCCACCTCCCTCCGCCTCACCGGGTGCCAGCCATGTTGTCCCTGGTGAGGTCCCACACACTTACTTCCATTCCACAGCCTGCTCCATCTTGCTGGTCCTGGCTGGGCGCAGTCCTAGCAGTGACCACTGCTGTCAGTGGTGCTGCTGGGACTGAGCAGCTGCCTGCCCTACCACTGAAGTCCTCAGCAACACAGGTGTCAGTCTTCAGCCAATCCATTCACTCTACGTGACATCAATAAACAGCTGAAGGCACCGGATACTGCAAAGGCTATGTGCCCCAACAGCATTCCGGCAATTGTACTGAAGATTTGTGCTCCAAAACTAGTCATGCCACTAGCCAAGCTGTTCCAGTACAGCTACAATACTGGCATCTACCTGGTAATGTGGAAAATTGCCCAGGTATGTCCTGTGCACAAAAAGAGGGACAAATACAACCTGGCCAATTGCCGCCCTATCAGGCTTCTCTCGATCATCAGCAAAGTGATGGAAGGGGTCATCGTCAGTGCTATCAAGTGGCACTTGCTCAGCAATAACCTGCTCACTGATGCTCAGTTTGGGTTCCACCAGGGCCACTCAGCTCCTGACCTCATTACAGCCTTGTCCAAACATGAACAAAAGAGCTGAACTCCAGAGGTGAGGTGAGAGTTACTGCCCTTGACATCAAGGCAGCTTTTGACTATGGCATCAATGAACCCAAACAAAACTGGTGTCAATGGGAATCAGGGGGAAAACTCTCCACTGGTTAGAGTCATAACTAGCAAAAAGGAAGATGGTTGTGGTTGTTGGATATCCATCATCTCAGTCCCAGGACATCACTGAAGAATTTCTTCAGGGTAGTGTCCTAGGCTCAACCATCTTCAGCTGTTTCATCAATGACCTTCCCTCCATCATAAGTTCAGAAGTGGGGATTTTCGCTGATGATTGCACAATATTCAGCACCATTCGCGACTCCTCAGATACAGAAGCAGTCCGTATCCATATGCAGCAAGACCTGGACAACATCCAGGCTTGGGCTGATAAGTGACAAGTAACATTGACGTCACACAAATGCCAGATCTCCTCGTTGGTCTGCTCCTGGGCCTGGCCAAGGTGGCAATTCACAGGTCCAGGCTGCGGGCCGTCGGGGGGTCCGTCCTCCCGGATTGCCTGCCCCTCTTCCGTGGTTACGTTCGCGCCCAGGTGTCCCTGGAGAGGGAGCATGCGGTGTCCGCCAGCACGCTTGAGGCCTTCCGCGACCGGTGGGCACCGCAGGGACTGGAGTGCATCATCGACGCCGAGAATGGCATTTTAATTTGAGTTTTGGTTTATTTTTCTATTTTAATAAAGTTATTTTTGTAAATATGTATATAAAGAGGGCCTGAGGAATAAAGACCCCTCAACATGAAAAATGTAAAAGGGGCCTGGGATATAAAGGCCACCTTAAAAAAGAAAAAAAAAGAAAAAAGAAAAAAACAAGTAAAAAAAAATGACCATCTCAAACAAGAGAGAATATAGCCCTCTCTCCATGATGTTCAATGGCTTTACCATCACTGAATCCCCCACTTTCAACATCCTGTGGGTCACCTTTGACCAGAAACTGAACTGGACCAGCCACATAAATTCTGTGGCGACCAGAGCAAGTCAGAGGCTGGGAATTCTGCGGCGAGTAAACCACCTCCGGATCCTCCCCAGTGCATGCCCACCATCTACAAGGAACAAGTCAGGAGTGTGATGGAATACTCTCCTCTTGCCTGGATGATTGCAGCTCCAACAAGAAGCTCGACACCATCCAGGAGAAAGCAGCGCGCTTGATTGGCACCCCATCCACCACCTTCAACATCTACTCCCTCCACCACCGATGCACAGTGGCAGCAGTGTGTACCATCTACAAGATGCACTGCAGTAGCTCCCCAAGCTTCCTTCGACAGCACCTTCCAAACCCACGACCTCTACCACCTAGAAGGATAGGGCAGCAAATGCATGGGAACACTACCACCTGCAAGTTCCCCTCCAAGCCACACACCATTCTGACTTGGAACTATATTGTCATTCCTTCACTGTTGCTGGGTCAAAATCCTGGAACTTCTTTCCAAACAACACTGTTGGTGTACCTACACCCCAAGGACTGCAGCAGTTCAAGATGGCAGCTCACTGCTACCTTCCCAAGGGCAATCAGGGATGGACAATAAATGCTGGCCTATCCAGTGATGCCCAAATCGCACGAACATATAAAAAAAAAAGCTCTTGGAGATGGGACTTCCTCCTTCAGATGGAAGTCCCGACTGAAGCCTACTAAGGTCCTGGGCCACGTAAAATCGCTGCGTGGCTTCCAGGCCCAGTGGAGGTGGGCTCTCACCCGCCAGTGGGCGGGGCCTTTGGTACAGTGTAAAATTCCGGCCAGAGTTGGCTAAAGTGGACTAGGAAAATAAGTTAAAAGGTAAGATGGCAGAGAATCAGTGGCAGACATTAAAGGAGATTTTTTCATAGTTCTCAACAAGGATATATTCCATTGAGAAAGAAAGACTCTAAGAGAAGGATGCACCATCAGTGGTTAACTAACAAAGTTAAGGATAGTATCAAATTGAAAGAAAAGGCGTACAATGCTGCAAAGGTTAGTGGTAGGCCAGAAGATTGGGAAAATTTTAGAAGCCAGCAAAGGATAACTAATAAAAAATGAAGACAGAAAAATTAGTGTATGAGAGTAAACCAGCAAGAAATATAAAAATAGACTGTAAAAGCTTTTACAAATATATAAAATGGAAGAGAGTAGCTAAAGTCCCTTAAAGGATGAGACTGGGGAATTAATAATGGAAAACAAGAAAATGGCAGTGATTTTGAACAACTATTTTGTATCTGTCTTCACAGTAGAAGGCACAAAAGTCATCCCGAGAATAGCACAAAATCAAGAAGCAAAAGGGAGGGAGGAACTTAAAATAGTCGCTATCATTAAAGAAAAAGAACTAAGAAAACTAATGGGACTAAAGGCTGACAAGTACCCTGGACCTGCATTCTAGGGTTTTCAAAGAAGTGGCTGCAGAGATAGTGGATGCATTTGTTGTAATCTTCCAAAATATCCTAGATTCTGGAAAGGTCCCAGCAGATTGGAAAACTGCAAATGTAACACCTCGATTCAAGAAACAAAGGGTGGGGGTGCGGATGGGGGAGGTGGGATGGGGTGGTGGGGGGGTGGGGGGCGCGGCTATATGTTGAGGTAATATATCAGCATGGATAGAGGATTGATTAACTAACAGGAATCAGAGAGTAAAGATAAATGGGGCATTTTCAGGTTGGCAAACTGTGACTGGGGATCAGTTCTGGGGCCTCAACTATTTACGATCTATTTTAGTGACTTGAATGAAGAGATCGAGTGTATTGTAGCCACATTAGCGGACAATACAACAATAGGTAAGAAAGCACATTATGAGGAGGATACAAAGTCTCTGCAAAGAGATATCGATAGGTTAAGCAAGAAGGCAAAAATTTGGTAGATGGAATGTAATGTGGGAAAATGTGACATTGTCCACTTTTGGCAGAAGGAGTAGAAAAGCAGAACATTATTTACATGGAGAAAGACTGCAGAATGCTGCAGTACAGAAGGATCTGGGTGCCCTGATACATGAATCACAAAAGGTTATCTTGCAAGTACAGGAGATATTTATGAAGTCAAATGGAATGTTGGCCTTTATTGCAAGGGGGATGGAGTTTAAAAGTAGGGAAGTCTTGTTACAGCTGGAGAGGACAACGGTGAGACTGCACCTAGAGTACTGTGTACAGTATTGGTCTCCTTACTGAAGGAGAGATTTACTTGCATTGGAAGCAGTTCAGAGGAGGTTCACTTGGCTGATTCCTAGGATGAAGGAGTTGTTTTATGAGGAAAGATTGAGCAGTTTAGGCCTATACTCATTGGAATTTAGAAGAATGAGCGTTGATCATATTGAAACATATAGGATTCTGAGGGGGCTTGACAGGGTAGCTGCTGAGAGGATGTTTCCCCTCATGGGGGAATCAAGAACTAGGGGGCACAGTTTCAAAATAAGAGATCTCCCTTTTAAGATGAAGATGAGGAGGAATTTCTTCTCAGAGATTGTTAATCTTTGGAATTCTTTTCCCCAGAAAGCAGTGGAGGCTGGGTCATTGAATATATTCAAGGCTGAGTTAGATAGATTTTTGATCTACAAGGGAGTCAAGCGTTATGGAGACAGCCACGAAAGTAGATTTAAGGCTACAATCAGATCAGCCATGATGTTATTGAATGGCAGAGCAGGCTCGAGGGGCCGAATGGCCTACGCCCACTCCTATTTCTTATGTTTTTAAGGTAGCTCTGAATTTGTGACAAGGGTGACACTTTTATTTAAGGTATATAATATATTCAAATTAAGTATAGCATGACTTTTATCTCCTTAGGATGGGATAATGCTGGTCACCCACACAGGGCCTTAGTTTAACATCTGATCAGAAAGATGAACCTTCTTACATTGTAACACTCGCTTAGAGATGAGATTTAAAATTGATGAGAATTGGTTTTAAACATCCCAGTTACAGCATTTGCTTCAACTGGTACAAGATGGAAGAAGGCTTGCAGGGATATCAGCAGGCACTACATGCAGACTGCTTGCACCCACCATTATGATACAATCATATCCTTATTTAAGAAAGGCTTTCAAGATGGCTCCTGGGCTGGAAGCTCCCTTGCTGTTCAACTCTATCCATGGCCATCTGCTCCCATCCCTAACGTTTTCTCCCCCAATCTGCCCTCTTAAACTGTTTAAATTCCCCTGGCTCTTTAAATCAGTTCATTTTAGCCCTATCTAAAAGTTAACAGTTAGTTTAGTGTATGTTACCTGGGCCCACTGCCCTCCCCCAGCCACACCTGCTCTTTGTTTTCTCAATGAAATTGATCCGGATGAAACTGACGAGCACAGCTGCCGATACTTTAATCTCCGATCCTGCTGTCTTCACAGTCCAGAGTGTCTGCAGCCACGGCATGCGGTAAGTCCATTGAGGTGAAGAAGGAGCTGCGGGACCCGAGAGAAGTCCTGTGAAAAGGTGCCCCGAACACCCAAAACATCCACGAACGGCCCCCCCGGCCGCAACTTCAAAGCGCCCGCGGGAGATGGCTCGGAGAGCATCTGCAGCGCACTGTCGGCAATGCTGCATGCCTTTATTTAAACCACTGCAAAAAAAAAACCCTTAGCAAATGTAATCACCTCTAAGTCTGCCAAATGATGCTTCACCTCCCGAAGGACGTGGATGAGCTTTCCGGACGTCGATGGTGGGCACTGAGGAAATGGCTTATTTACCTGCACCAGATTCCACCCCCCCTCCCCCCCCCTTCCACCCCCCCCCCCCCCACCCCCCGTCCCCTTCCCTGCTCCACCCTCTCAGCTCACCCCCTCACAACCCCGTCCCAGCCCGCCCCCCCCTCGCACCATCTTCACCCCGCACCCCCTTCCCCTGCACCCCCCCCCACCCCCTCCCTCTACCCCTCCCCCTTGCATCCCCTCCTCCCACCGGCACCATCCTACACCTGTGTAGGGGCCCCAACAACCCCACTGCCTTGTGGGCGTCTCGGGAGAGACCAAGGCTAAGGGAGTAAACCCTAACAGAAAATCCGGAGCGGAACCCCGTAGGCGGTCATGTGTCACCTTTGGCATGTTTCCGGCAGTTCCTGCAGCCATACTGGTGCCAAACGTCGTGTCCTGCACTCCTTTGGACCCCACCAGAAAGGCCGAGAGGGGGGTTTTGACGACTGGGCAACTCTCAACCTCCATAAATTTGCCCAGGCATGCGCCATGGAGAGGTCACTCCATAGTTGCCTCACAGCGACTGAAACAACACGGAAGGCAGCAGTTACGGGTTATAAGTCCAGATAAATTGGCGTAGAAACTGGGCGCCACGGGTTGCCTTTGTCGGTGGGAGAGGTCATTGCACCTCACTGGACAGCTACCGCCCGCCTCAAACCGGGCAGCCCCCGGTCAATAAGGTTCTGTCCCGCCACAGTCTGCCTGCTTCAATGGGTGCTTGGAGCTCAGGGTCATTGCCCGAAAGGTGGACTGATACACCGCACCAAACAACATGAAAAAAGGAAAGAAGGTACCAGCCCTTCGCTTTGCAAGCTGGAACGTCAGAACTATGTGTCCTGGCCTGTCGGAAGACCTTACACAAATCAACGATTCTCGGAAGACCGCCATCATTAACAACGAGCTCAGTAGACTCAATGTGGACATTGCAGCACTTCAGGAGACTCGCCTCCCCGCGAGTGGCTCTCTAGCAGAGCAAGACTACACCTTCTTCTGGCAGGGCAGGGATCCTGAAGAACCAAGACAGCATGGAGTGGGCTTCGCCATCAGAAACTCCTTGCTCAGCATGATAGAGCCTCCCTCAAATGGCTCGGAACGCATACTGTCCATCCGACTGCTCACCACCTCTGGTCCAGTACACCTACTCAGCATCTATGCTCCAACACTCTGTTCCGCACCTGAAGCTAAAGACCAGTTCTATGAACAACTCCATAACATCATTAGCAGCATCCCCAACACCGAACACCTATTCCTGCTGGGGGACTTTAATGCCAGGGTTGGGGCCGACCATGACTCATGGCCCTCCTGCCTTGGGCGCTATGGCGTTGGAAGGATGAATGAGAACGGGCAGAGACTGCTTGAGTTGTGTACCTATCATAACCTCTGCATCACCAACTCGTTCTTTCACACTAAACCCTGTCACCAGGTTTCATGGAGGCACCCAAGATCACGTCGTTGGCACCAGCTAGACCTCATTGTCACAAGGCGAGCCGCCTTAAACAGTGTTCAAATCACACGCAGCTTCCACAGTGCGGACTGCGACACCGACCACTCCCTGGTGTGCAGCAAGGTTAGACTCAGACCAAAGAAGTTGCATCATTCCAAGCAGAAGGGCCACCCGCGCATCAACACGAGCAGAATTTCTCACCCACAGCTGTTACAAAAATTTCTAAATTCACTTGTAACAGCCCTTCAAAACACTCCCACAGGGGATGCTGAGACCAAGTGGGCCCACATCAGAGACGCCATCTATGAGTCAGCTTTGACCACCTACGGCAAAAGTGCGAAGAGAAATGCAGACTGGTTTCAATCTCATAATGAAGAGCTGGAACCTGTCATAGCCGCTAAGCGCATTGCACTTTTGAACTACAAGAAAGCCCCCAGCGATTTAACATCCGCAGCACTTAAAGCAGCCAGAAGTACTGCACAAAGAACGGCTAGGCGTTGCGCAAACGACTACTGGCAACACCTATGCAGTCATATTCAGCTGGCCTCAGACACCGGAAACATCAGAGGAATGTATGATGGCATGAAGAGAGCTCTTGGGCCAACCATCAAGAAGATCACCCCCCTCAAATCTAAATCGGGGGACATAATCACTGACCAACGCAAACAGATGGACCGCTGGGTTGAGCACTACCTAGAACTGTACTCCAGGGAGAATGCTGTCACTGAGACTGCCCTCAATGCAGCCCAGCCTCTACCAGTCATGGATGAGCTGGACATACAGCCAACCAAATCGGAACTCAGTGATGCCATTGATTCCCTAGCCAGCGGAAAAGCCCCTGGGAAGGACAGCATTACCCCTGAAATAATCAAGAGTGCCAAGCCTGCTATACTCTCAGCACTACATGAACTGCTATGCCTGTGCTGGGACGAGGGAGCAGTACCCCAGGACATGCGCGATGCCAACATCATCACCCTCTATAAAAACAAAGGTGACCGCGGTGACTGCAACAACTACCGTGGAATCTCCCTGCTCAGCATAGTGGGGAAAGTCTTTGCTCGAGTCGCTCTGAACAGGCTCCAGAAGCTGGCCGAGCGCGTCTACCCCGAGGCACAGTGTGGCTTTCGTGCAGAGAGATCGACTATTGACATGCTGTTCTCCCTTCGTCAGATACAGGAGAAATGCCGTGAACAACAGATGCCCCTCTACATTGCTTTCATTGATCTCACCAAAGCCTTTGACCTCGTCAGCAGACGTGGTCTCTTCAGACTACTAGAAAAGATCGGATGTCCACCAAAGCTACTAAGTATCATCACCTCATTCCATGACAATATGAAAGGCACAATTCAACATGGTGGCTCCTCATCAGAGCCCTTTCCTATCCTGAGTGGTGTGAAACAGGGCTGTGTTCTCGCACCCACACTTTTTGGGATTTTCTTCTCCCTGCTGCTTTCACATGCGTTCAAATCCTCTGAAGAAGGAATTTTCCTCCACACAAGATCAGGGGGCAGGTTGTTCAACCTTGCCCGTCTAAGAGCGAAGTCCAAAGTACGGAAAGTCCTCATCAGAGAACTCCTCTTTGCTGACGATGCTGCTTTAACATCTCACACTGAAGAATGCCTGCAGAGTCTCATCGACAGGTTTGCGTCTGCCTGCAATGAATTTGGCCTAACCATCAGCCTCAAGAAAACGAACATCATGGGGCAGGATGTCAGAAATGCTCCATCCATCAATATTGGCGACCACGCTCTGGAAGTGGTTCAAGAGTTCACCTACCTAGGCTCAACTATCACCAGTAACCTGTCTCTAGATGCAGAAATCAACAAGCGCATGGGTAAGGCTTCCACTGCTATGTCCAGACTGGCCAAGAGAGTGTGGGAAAATGGCGCACTGACACGGAACACAAAAGTCCGAGTGTATCAGGCCTGTGTCCTCAGTACCTTGCTCTACGGCAGCGAGGCCTGGACAACGTATGCCAGCCAAGAGCGACGTCTCAATTCATTCCATCTTCGCTGCCTTCGGAGAATACTTGGCATCAGGTGGCAGGACTATATCTCCAACACAGAAGTCCTTGAAGCGGCCAACACCCCCAGCTTATACACACTACTGAGTCAGCGGCGCTTGAGATGGCTTGGCCATGTGAGCCGCATGGAAGATGGCAGGATCCCCAAAGACACATTGTACAGCGAGCTCGCCACTGGTATCAGACCCACCGGCCGTCCATGTCTCCGTTATAAAGACGTCTGCAAACGCGACATGAAATCGTGTGACATTGATCACAAGTCGTGGGAGTCAGTTGCCAGCATTCGCCAGAGCTGGCGGGCAGCCATAAAGACAGGGCTAAATTGTGGCGAGTCGAAGAGACTTAGTAGTTGGCAGGAAAAAAGACAGAGGCGCAAGGGGAGAGCCTACTGTGCAACAGCCCCAACAAACAAATTTCTCTGCAGCACCTGTGGAAGAGCCTGTCACTCCAGAATTGGCCTTTATAGCCACTCCAGGCGCTGCTTCACAAACCACTGACCACCTCCAGGCGCGTATCCATTGTCTCTCGAGATAAGGAGGCCCAAAAGGAATATCAGCAGATCTTGGCACATATACAAGACAAAGAGAAATCAGCTCTGTAGGTTCTGGATCAACAAGGAGGCAGTTACAGAGCTGCAGCAAACTACTTCAGAAAGACAGCACTACCTGCTATATTGAAAATCATTACCTTCATCAACATTTCTCCCTCCATCTCCTTCCAAAAAGATTATGGATCGACTGCAGTATCACCAAATATGTTGCACACATGTCTACCAGCAGATGACTGATAAGTCAGTCTGCACTTTCACGTCCTTTTCCCATTGAATAGCAAGAGACGCATGATACAATTAACAAATGTCACAACAGTGCTACGCTAATCAAAGTACTAGAGGCCATTGATGGCAGCCATGGGCCCAACTGCGAAGCACGTTTCTACTTCTCCTCTACCACCACTTGATCCTCCTCACCTGTATATCACACTTGCTGCTTTCTCAAATTCACTAACTAGGATGTGTGCAACTATGTTGTTAAGTGCAAACATTAATGAGAGTGTTGCAGGGTGCTGAGAGATGCTGCCTTGCCCTGGGTCACTGGTGATACTGTTACTTTGTTCTTCTGGCTGGCAATGATAGAAAAGGAACAAATGTTTGACTCCCTGCCTACGCGGGTAGTGTTGAACAGGAATAACATGAAGACTGTTTAGCCAGCTATCCTTTAGTGTATGGCTCTAAACTTTGATTTATTTTTCAGACAGCAGTATTATTTTGCTTTCGATAGAACTTCTCCATCACACAAAATGCTCTTGGAGAAAAAATAATTGACTACTTCCTAATTGTAATTGGCAGTGGCCAGTGCACAATTAAAAAGCTGAATTACAGCATTGATTCATACACTTGGGCTTCTTTCTCTTCTTACTGTCAAGTTTCAATTCTTTTGCAATGCAGTTTTACAAAATTTGCCAAGAACAATATTAGCTGCTATTTATCATAGTGCTACTATTAAGGCATGCTACTATTTTAATACTATTTCCAGGCTCTAATCCTTGGAGTATTGAATTCCTTTGCAAGTTGCCAACACACCAATATATTTACTGCCAGACAGAACAGGTACTGTCATCACCGGTTTACTAATTGATTAATCACCACTACTGGAACGATGGCTGCCAATGGGGGAGTGACATTTACTCCAGATTCTGGGTAACTGATGTAATGGTGTGGATCCTTCATAATTTTAATGAAAACCAGATACATAGCACTGAACATTTTCATCCATTCCCTATGGATAAGAACTGTACCTAGAACATATATTATAAACTAGTCTGAGCCAATGCGTTTGAAGATCTTCATTAACTTCTCCAGGATTAACTTGGGAGATCATCTCCTGCACCAGAACAATGATAAAAGACTTTTAAAAGTCATACACATAATCATTGCCAGATGCTAGTGTCTCCTTAAATAAAGGTAACTGGCTGAAATGCATTGTGCTAACGCAGACATATATTGATACAGCTGGCGAACACAATAATTTAATAAAGTACGACATAAGTGACAAAATGCTTTAAATGTATACTAACATAACTATGGGCTGAGGAAAGGCTATTAGCTCATGTGTTCCATTTTTTTCATGGCCGCTATAAAGGTTATATATTGTAGATTTCACCAATCCCCCAATCTATTAAAAAGGGTTTAAACGATAGACCCATTTGGATTTAAGCATAAAATAGCAGGTTAAAAAATGTTCACATAAAATAGTAGATCATAAGTGGCATAATTCACCATGCACCCTCTACCCTCTAATCTTTGCGTCACACTCATTTTGTCCTCTGAATTATCTGTCTCTCTTTGTTCCCTTTCTTTTTTCTTTCTGATCTCACTATCTGCCTTTGAACTCTCTCCCTCTGTGTCTCTCTGTGTTCAGCCAGTGGCAGAATGGATGGATGCTGAGCTCAATGTCAGGTGCATCAATCATGCAAACTGCTCTATCTGGATGATGTTGACCCTAAGTGTTGTTATGGCTGCACCCAGCGAGGAGCATTTCAACACACTCCTGACCTCAGCCTTTTAGATAGTGAGGATGTTTTGAGGGTTGGGAGGTGAGTCATTGATCTCAAAGTATGCAGCTTCAGCCTTGTAGTCTTGGTATTTATATGGTCTTGTCAGTGGTGACTTCCAAGGTGTCGATAGTGTAGTTGGCCAGTGTAATTGCTGGAATTTAGAGCAGAACCTGTGTCAATTGAGATTTTGCGCTGTGTGGGGGAAGAGGATGGCTCTGTGGATATTGGCCTTGTTTCAGTGTTAGAACTCTCAGCTCTGAATCAGAAGATTTGTGGATTCAAATACTACTTCAGAGGCTTAAGGACATAATCCAGGATGAAACTTCAGTGAGGTGCTGAGGAAGTGCTGCACTATGGGGGGTGCTATCTTTCAAATGAGACATTAAATGCAGGCTCAGTTTGCCCTTTCAAATGGATGTAAAAAGATCCCATGGCTCTATCAAAAAAGGGCTGGGGAGATTTCCCCAGTGTCCTGGATAATATTTGTCCCTCAACAAGCATCACTAAAATTGATTATCTGTTCATTATTAGATTGCTGTTTATGGAACTTTAATGTGCACATATTGATTGCCACGTTTCCAACATTAAAAAAGTGACTAAACTTCAAAAAGTACATCATTGACTGTAAAATACATTCGGATGTCCTGAGGTCATGAGAGATGTTGTATAAATACAAGTCTTTCTTTGTTCTGTCTATTTCCCTTCCCATCCCAAGGAGTGTTTCTGAGCTTTTTTTTAATTTGGGATGTGGGCATCTCTGACAAGGCTAGCAGAAATTGCCCATCATTGGTTGTCTTGAGAAGTTGGAGGTGGCTGTCTTTTTGAATTTCTGCAGTCTGTGTGGTGAAGGTGCTAGCACAATGCTGTTAAATTGGTTTAGTATTTTTGCTCTTTGTAGCTGTCTGATAAAACTGAATGGTGTGCTAGCTCACATCAAAAGCGGTTAAGAGTCACATATAGGCCAGGCAAGGTAAGGATGACAGGTTTCCTTATCTAAGTGGAATTAGTGAATCAATTGGATTTTTACTATAGCCAGAATTTTCACAGAGGAGAGGGGGGGTGTCCCACTGATGGACCCGAAAGTGGGGGCCACCCTGCTTCGGCATTCTGCAGGACACAGAGCTGCATTTTACAGAGGGAAGGTAACTAATTAGTCACTGTCAGGGCTGCTGTCCCTATTTAAGGATGGCTGGCCGTCCTGTTACGATGGAGGCGAGAGGAGTGCACTGTTAGTTCAGTCCCACTTCTCCACACGTCACATCATATCAATAAATTTTCCCACTTACCGAAACAGTCAATTAGATACTCTATTTGTCCCCAGAATAAAGCACACCAACCAGGTTTCTTTAATAAATGACAAAATTATCCATTTATTATGAACCAAGTCTTAATCAATAATGAAGTAAATATATACGCAAATTGAAATATTAAAGCCCCTTTTTTATCCTAGCTCTCACACACACAGTCACATATACAACTGGTTAACTGGGGGGAAAAAAGGGATTTTTGATTACAGAAGGAATTAAAGAAATAACTTATACTGAAGAGAAGAGATCGAAGTCTTTTGTTTTGGCGAGGTGTCCCAAAGTTGAAAAGGTGGCTGCCACTAGGAATCTTTCCAGGCGTTGTTGATGAACAGTCTGTTTGGGTAGGCATTCAAAAAAATTCAACGATAGAAGGCTTCACATAGGTCTTCCATCAGGTGTGCAGCAACAAAGGTTTCAGTCCTCACACATTCAACGCAAAATTCTTTTAAAGATGCAGCGTTTCTGCAAACATTTAGGATTTCTTCAAAATACAGGAGGCAACAGTACAACATCACACAGGCTTTTCCTATTCAAGTGCAGGGATTCTTCAAAGAGAGGTAACAGTTTTCTGGATTTTCTTCTGATCTCTTGGCAAGTCCATAAACAAACTCCAATTGCCTCTTTTAGTCCAAAAAACAGCTGTTTTTTAACAGTTCAAAATTAAACCAAAGGTTTTCCAAGCAAGTACTACCATAATCATAAATCTTTTCTTATTGCAACACAAACCCTCTGCTATGTTTACTTGAAATTATGTGCCTTCCCGTAAAAACTTGTTTGCTGGTCAACCTTTTGTTGACCTTCCTTTTAAATAAAAATCCACAAAGTTCAGCAATCTCCAGATGGTTCAATGTCCATGAAATTCTTTCTAGTTTTTAAAAATATAGATTCTCAAGTTTTAACAAAAATATGAAAACCCACGTAACAGTCCCCAGGAGCAGCCATCCAATTAGAGGGCTAGCAGCTCAGCAGTCTCAGCAATGCCACTGGAAGCAGTGACCATCGTTGCAACTGCACCGGGAACTTGACATGGAAGGACGGTACCCTCCCAACCAGGTAAGTGGGGTCTGGGGGCTTTGGAGCCAGTCAGACAGGTCCCAGCAATGGGAACTGGTGGGTTGGTGAGGGTAGATGGCGTCGTTGCTGTGGGGGCAGCCATTACCACCAGGAGGCCCCCTCCGTGGGACAAAGGATGCCCAAATATGAGAGTGTTTCCCCCCCCCACCCCCAAGCCTGCTAGGAGGCCACCAGGATTTACCTGGCATAAAAACAAGAAATGCTGGAAATACTCAGCAGGTCTGGCAGCATCTGTGGAGAGAGAAGCAGAGTTAACGTTTCAGGTCAGTGACCCTTCTTCAGAACTGGCAAATATTAGAAATGTAAAAGGTTATAAGCAAGTAAAGCGGGGGTGGGGGCAAGAGATAACAAAGGAGAAGGTGTAGATAGGACAAGGTCACAGAATAGCTGACCAGAAGGTCATGGAGCAAAGGCAAACAATCTGTTAATGGTGTGTTGAAAGACAAAGCATTAGTACAGATAGGGTGTTAACGGACCTGGCAGTTTCCCCACATGGTGGAGAGCCCATCCACTGTTGGTAAAATGCTAGTGGTGGTGGGGCGAGGCCCTTAATTGGTCACCTAAGTGGCTCAGTTACCCTCTGGGTGAAAGGGCCTTTTGCCACCTTCCCCGCTGCTGGCCAGATACCCACTCCTGCCAGCCTTCCCTTGCCATTTTACGGGCTCCCCCATCTCCCAGCCCATCCATAGAAGGCTGGTAAAATTCAGCCAGGCAACTTCATGGTCATTCTTTTGAACTTTTATCAGCTTTTATAAAAACAGAATTCAAATTCTCAAACTCCATGATGAGGTTTAAACTAAAGCGTTCCAACCATCTGAATTACAAATCCCGTAACACAACACTATTGTCCCTACTACCCTTGTATTTCTGTCCTATCCACACTGTAAGGGCCTCTTGCAACCAGAGAGCTGGGGTAAGTAGCATTCAGCCCTAAATCCTCACCAGACAAAAGATCCCAAAGATAAAGAAAATTTACCTGATCATTGGGACATTCCCTGGCCTCTTGCTGTACCCACAGTACCACTCCCATTTTCCAGGATGATCTCAGAGTGTCTGATGCTGCTACACCATGGAATTTGGAATGGGATTCAGGCCCATCTGGCTCTGTCATTCTTCTGCAGTCCTATAGGAATTTCTGGATTCTAGTATATAACATAGTCTGTCTTGCAAAGAGGGAGAGGTAAACTGGTGCAAGAAACATGTGACAAGGTAGTATATCAGAGAGCACTAAAATGAAGGACTGCAGTACTTTACCATATAGAAACATATTAAACTAGGTATATAATTTAAAGGTCAATTGCCTGAAACACACTGATTGTAATGGATTACAGCAAAGCACTGCTTTAAATAGTACTATAATCATTCTTTGCGGAAAAAAATCATTAAATAAACATTACGATACTATGTTAAGGATATTTATCTATGTATATATGGTTCACAATTTATCTTTTCAAGTTGCTTTATGTTGTTTAATTGATGCAGATGCAAATAAGGTAAAATTTCCACTTTTGTAGTGTATACAGGGAGTTTATAATAGAGCTCGATACAAGGGATAGAATAGCCTTTTCCACAGCCTGTTGATTTTTCATTCACATTAAATGAATTATATTCTGACATGTGCTTCTGGCATTCACTATTCCATGCTGGGAGTACAAAAGCAGGAGATAGCCCCCACTATTTCTGGAATGTGTTTAGGAGAACTTCCCTGATCAGTATGTTCCAGGCCCAACTAGAAAGGAGGCATTGCTTGATCTGGTGCAAGGAAATGAGGTGGGCCAAGTGAACCAAGTGTTTGTGGAGCGCATTTGGGTAAGAGTAATCATCGTATTGTTAATGTTCAGTTGAGGAGGGGTGAAGGGCTCCCCTTTTTTCTCTCTCCTTGTTTGACCACAACAGATTTATTTCCTTTTAAGTGGATATACTTGCAATTCAGTAAATGTTTAACTTGTTTACATGCCATGATCATAAAAAGAGCCAATTTTACAGGTTTTCACAAGTTTAACAAAGTTTAACTTTATTGTACTTAAACCGATCTAAGTAAAATAATAAAATATGCTCCAACTTTCACACACAAACAAAAATAGGTTACAGAGTGGGGAAGGATAGATTGGTCAAATTAGAGTCCAGATAAATAAAAGAAGTATACAGTCTTTGGAGGTTGGTCACTCGGCTGGCTTCAGGCTGAATTCGGTGATCCTGAAGCTTCAGTTTGAAGAGGTGGATGCTGATTCAATGGTTCTCTCTGGGAGACAGCAGTGCAGCTGAATTCCTTCGAGGGAGGTCTCTGACCTTTGCAGAAAGTTCTCCACTGTGTAGCTGAAGGAGTTTTCTGTCTGTTCTTTGTGGAACGTTCTCTACTGTGTAGCTGGAGGAGGTTTCTGCCTGTTCTTTTTGGAACGTTCTCTCTCTCTAGCTCCCTTCTCAGGTTTAAGTAAGTCAGCAGACAGAGTTCAAAGTTTGCAAGGTTTGGGTGATTCGTCTTCACCAGTTTAATATTCAGGTTTCCAGCTGGTGGATTAAAAAAATCATCCTTTGACCTCGTACATTTTCGTGACAGTATCATAAGCTTTAGACTCGTAATGCAGAATATCAAGGAATTGGCTAAATTGGAAGAGGGCTAATTTCAATGCGATGAGAAGGGATCTTGCCAGGATAAAATGGAACCAAAGACTGACAGGAAAAACCGTAATGGAACAATGGGTCAATGACTTATCTTTAAGGAAGAGATGCTTCAGGTACAGGTTAGGCACATTGTGACAAGGACAAAAGGTAGGGGAACCAAGAACAGGGCTCCTTGGATGACATGGGAGATAGAGATTATGATGAAACGAAAAGAAAACGAGGATTATGATGCATGTCAGGTAAATTCTTCAAGTGAGAACCAGCCCAAATACAATAAGTTGAGAGGGGAGCTGAAGAGGAAAATAAGACTGGCAAAGAGTGAATGTAAGAATAGAATAGCTGTCAACATAAAAGGAAACCCAAAAATCTTTTACTGGAATGCAAATAGTAAACAGGTAGTAAGTGGTGGAGTGGGGCTTAATCGGGACAAAGAGGGTAATATATTCTTAGAGTCACAGGGCAAGTCTAGAATACTTCATGAATACTTTGTATCAGTGTTTACTAAGGAAGAGGATGTTGATGAAATATCAGTAGAAGTGAAGAGAGTCGAAGCAATGCATTGAGTAAAAATTGAGAGCGAGGAGGTACTGGAAAGGCTGACTATGCTCAGGGTAAATAAGTCACCTGGTCTAAGGAACACAGGAAAGACTGGCTAACAAAATTGAGGCCCATGAAATAGGAGGGTCAGTGTCCAATTGGATAAAAGATTGGTTTAAGGACAGAAACAGTGAGTCGTGGTAAATGGTTCTTTTTCAGACTGGAGGATAGTAGACAGTGGTGTTCCCTAAGGTTCAGTGCTAGGACCACTGCTTTTTTTGCTAGATATAAATGACTTGGATCTTGGAATACAGAGTAGAATATGAAAATTTGCCGATGATGCCAAACTTGGAGGAGTGACAAACAACGAGGATGATACGAACTGCCTGCAACAAGACTTAGATAGGCTAGCAGAATGGGCAGATAAGTGGTAGATGGAATTTAATACAGAGAGATGTGAGATGATGCATTTTGCAGAAGGGATAGGGTGAGGCAATATAGACTTAATGGCACAGTTCTAAAGAGCATGCAGGAACAGAGGGTTCTTGGGGTGCACGTACATCAATTTTTGAAGGTAACATGACATATTGAGAGAGTCATTAGCAAAGCATATGGGATCTTGGGTTTCATTATTAGAGGCATAGCATACAAAAGCAGGGAAGTTACGCTGAATCTTTATAAAGCTCTGGTTAGGTTCCAACTAGAAGATTGCATTCAGTTCTGGTCACCTTCAGGAAGGATGTGAGGATCCTTGAGCGGGTGCAGAGGAGATTTACAATGGTTCCAGGGATGGGGGATTTTGGTTACATGGCTAGGTTGGAAAAGCAGGGGTTGTTCTCCCTGGAGCAGCGACTGAGGGGAGATTTGATAGAAGTGTACAAGAATATGATAGACTAGTTAAGTTAGACAAAGAGAAACTGTTCCCATTAACTGATGGTACAAAACTAAGGGACAGAGATTGAAGATTTTGGGAAAGAAATGCAGGGGCAATGTGAAGAAGAACTTTTTTACGCAGCAAGTGGTAATGACCCGGAACTCACTGTTTATGAGTGATGTTGAAAGGAGAAACAATAAATAATTTCAAAAGGAAATTAGATGGGCACTTGAAGGAAATAAACTTGCAGGACTATGAGGATTGAGTGGGGGAGGGGGACTGACTGGATTGTACTGCGGAGAGCTGACATGGCCTCGATGGGCCAAATGGCCTCATTCTATGCTGTAAATGACTCTATGACTCTATTTAACGAAAATATAATTGAATAATGGGAAGTAATTACAAAGCACAAGATGGTGAACCAATTAAATGGTTCGTGACCGACATCATTAACCACAAAAGTTAAGTTTACACTGTTCATAAGTGGCATCTGAACGCCAAGGTTATATTACTGCTTTGAATTCACCCCAGACATTGTTAATATTTGATGATCCACACACAATTTATGGGTTGATTTTAATCCATTTTGTGGCAATAGTAGCTAACAGTGTCGGCTAAGGTGGTGAAGTCATTACTTCAATCTTATTGTGGAGTGGTGTGCAGTAAGTCTTCAGGGGGTTCCATGCAAAGTCAACATGACAACGTGATTGAGAGATTCCTACTTTTCTAGTACATTAATGGCTGCAGAGTGCTATTGGATGAATTCCTAGAGAGTTCCTTTAAGAATGCGCTTGTACGAATCAGATGACACCATGCTATAATACATTGAGTACATGGATGATTTCTGAGGGGCTCCTCTTGCTCATAGTGACTATCGGCTTGATTTCCAGATTGGGAGCTCCCAACGAAAAATCATGCATAGAGGCAATGTTGGTCAGGAGATCACAGAGACTGATTTCCAGTCCATTTCCATTAGTAAACAGAATATAAGGCACTATGGGGCTTCAATTTCCTGAACAGTACTTGATGCAAACCTTTTCCTTGCTGGAACACCTGAAAAGGGAATCAGGTGTAATATGAGCCTAAAAGTTTAAATCTGAGCCCTAGAGGTTTCTAACCACAGCACAAAAGTCTGAAACTTGGCTTGTTACCATTCCGTAAGGATTAGCATCCAGAAGAGGACTTCCTGTTGTAAGGTAATGGATATGAACTCATTTCCTGTGTGAGTCAAAGGTCAAACCCAATAGAACTATTCTGTGACAGAATTTATTCAACAGTCACTCAGCGTCTTCCAAGAGTGCCCATTAGGTTAGAGAAATTATTATGTGTTAACACCACCTGAGGACTATCTGTGAAAAATCTGTGGCTGTGAAAACTTTGGTTAATATTGGTGTATTATATAAACAATGTTGTAAATACAATGTTATTTGGTTTTATAAGTAAAAATAAGGAAGCTATGCATTGAAATTAAGTTCCAGTGTCCCTGAGGGCTCTGAATAATTCATTTCATTTTGTTATTCCAAATGTAATTGACCCATGAAAGCAACCAAACCACTTTCATACTGTTTTCACTGCACAAGCCTAGCTGGGTGGTGCAATCTACCCTGATCCTAGGGCTGGATGTTGTACTGGAGGCGGGGCTTCTGATGCTGGGATGAAAAGGCGTGGGGAGCCCCGCCTCTGCCTTTTCGCATCAACTCCCGGAGTGTTCCTCTGGTCTTTTTGAATCAAAGTTTTAAGAAGCAGGTTCCCCGTCCCTTTAAAGACCTTAAAGGGATGGGGATTCTGCCAGCCAATCAGAGGGCCAGCAGTATCGGCAGCACCACTGGGAGTGGTGATCACTGCCTACTGCAGAGGCCTCAGACCCAGGCCCAGCAGTTGAACCCCGGAACAGAGATAGATGAGGTGGGGTTGCCAGGGCCAATTTGGAAGGCCCCGGCGAGGTGGGGTAGGGGGATGGTCATTCAGTCCGGGGGAGGGGGGTCCCGCGGGGTGGTGGGTAAAGTTGTTCTGGTGGGGGTCCTCCGTGGGCCACAAATTGTCCATGGAGGAGGGACACCCTCCCACCCCCCAAGCCCGTAGGGAGGGCTCCTCATTTTACAACACATCCTCCCTGCGTGGCAGACGCCCCACCCCACCACTGGTAAGATCCCAACGGCGGCAGGAAGAGGCCCTTAATTGACCGTTATTAGGCCACTTAAGTGCCTCAATTGGCCTCTGGGCGGGAAGGTCATCATCAGCCTATCCCTCCCCGGGAAGATTGCTGGGCGACAGGAAGGTGACAGGCCCTCTGCCTTGCCGCTTTCCTCTCTCCCCCGCCACCCATAGCGATACTCCATGACTCCCCGCCTCCGATCCAGCCTCAAGGGGGGGGGGCCCGTAAACTCCCAGCCCTAGAGTGGGTGAGGAATGGGAGAAAGAAAACAATAAGGCTGGCCATTCTACCACATGAACTTAAATGATGCTGGTACTGGGGCAGGGCTGCCTCATTTATTTCTGATTGGCTGAAGTTTGTGTCAGCCACAATAATCCCTTTCCCTCAGCACAGTTGAGCATGTTTGATTTTTGGCCTTTTGAGTTTCCAAACCATTTCAGGGATATTATCAGTGACTGTGCTTGTGCTACAGCAGCATCTGGCCAGGTCCCTCACATCCCTTACTGTTTTGTAGCAATCCCAACCTGCTCTTATCAATTCCCTGCACTGCTTCAGTGGCTCACACCGTTCCTAGTTTGTTATCTTCCCATGCAGATCCAAACAGGAGAGGGAGAGGTAAGAAAGAGGGAAGGTGGAGGGTGGAGAGGAAAGAGAGACAGTAGGGAAGAAAGAGAAACACAAATGGGAGAGACAGACTGCAAATCATAAATCAGAAAGAAAAATTAAGGAAGACAAAGAAGCACAAGTGGGGAAAGAGACAAAATAGAAGGGAGAGAGAAAACAAAAAGCAGAAGGGGGGGAGAGCCATTGAGAATAAGAAAGGATATAATAATGACCTAGACTTGGTGTACAGTGCACAATTTCAAAATTTACAGATGACATATAATTTGGGAGTATTGTGAACAGTGAGGAAGATAGTGATAAACTTCAAGAGGACATAAACGGGTTGGTGGAATGGGCGGACAAGTGGCAGGTGAAATTCAATCAAGGACTTCAAAAGAGAACTGGATAATTATCTGAAGAGTAAAAATGTGCATGGTAATGGAGAAAAGGCAGGGGAATGGGACTAGGTGAGTTTCTCTTGCAGAGAGCCAGCATGGACATGACTGGCTGAATAGCCTTCTTCTCTGCTGTAACCATTCTATGATTCTATTCTATAAGAGAAACAAGGAAAGGAGGAGAGAGAACACAAGAACACAAGAAATAGGAGCAGAAGGAGATATATGGCCGATCAAACCTGCTCCGCCATTCAATACAATCATAGCTGAAGGATGGAAATGAAATAGAAGGAAAGGAGGAGAGAGAGAATAGAAGGCAGGAAGTGTGAAAAAGAAAAGGAGAGAAAGACAATGAAAGACAAAAGGAAATGAGAGGTAGAATGGAAGAGGATAAAGGGAGACAGATGCAAAGATGGGGAGAAAAATAGAATGAAAGCAGCACAGAGAGAAAGAGAGGCAGTGGAGGGAAGGAGGAAGAGAAGATTGAGGGGAAAGAGGCAAAAGAGAAGGAGCAGAGGGAGAGAGGGAAAAGAATTAAGGAAATGGAGTGATGAAATTGAAGAGATAGAGAAGGGAAGAGAGAAGTGAGACATAAAGAGAAAGGAGCAGAGAATGGCTGAAGAGAAGCAGGAGAGAGGGGCATGACATATTTACAGAGTTGGGGGGAGCTGGCAGAAGAGAAAGTCAGAATTGAAGACAATGTTGTATAAGATGTTCAGCAATTACTGCTCATTTAGCTTTAAATGCAATCAGCCAGCAGTGGCGAGTTTAATTATTTGAAGCAAGTGCTCAATGAGCAAAATTATGGAGAGTCGAGGACATAGCCAGCCTGTCTTCCGGAAAGTTTGGATCTTTGTTGGGCTGATCGAGACCCAAAATAAGAATAATTTTTCTACTTGCACAGTCTTGGTACATGCTGTTGTGCAGTGTGAGTGTGTAACAGGAAATCCTGCACTTTATGAACATTAAAATTGAGCAGAAAATTTATTCTGCTTATTTATAGGCCAAAACTAGGGATCATAAATATAAGATAGTCACTAATAAATCCAGTAAGGAATTCAGGAGAAACTTCTTTACCCACAGTGATGAGAATGTGGAACTCACTATCACAAGGAGTAATTGAGGTGAATGGCATAGGTGCATTTTAGGGGAATCTAGATAAACAGATGAGGAAGAAAGGAATAGAAGGGTATATTTATGAGGTTAGATAAAGATGATTGGGAGGAAACTCATGTGGAACATAGACTAGTTGGGCCAAATGGCCATTTCTGTGCTGTGCAGTCTATGTACATTTATGTAAATAGATTCTATTTTAAGTATAATTAATAATGGATCTATTTCTGACTCAATGATAGTTTTCATATTATAAAAATATCACTTTTAAACTGGTTCAGCATTATATGATTGTTGAAGAGTTTGCAATTTACTTTCAGAGTTTGTTTTTCAGTGTAAATTCAAAGACCTGGTTGTAAAAGAAATGGATCCAATACTCCAGTGAGAGGAAGTTTTAAATTAAATCCAATAAAATGTGAACCAGTGTGTTATTGTTTTGCTTACGGAACTAACACATTCACAGAGAGACAGATGCACATAGGAACACAACAAGTTAGCATGTAGGCACAGCAAGCAATTAGAAAAGCAAATGGCATGTTGGCCTTGATTGCACAGGGATTGGAGTGCAAGAATAAAGAAGTCTTGCTACAATTGTATGGGGCTTTGGTGAGACCACATCTGGAATACTTTGTGTACAGTTTTCCTCTCCATATTTAAGGAAAGATATACTTGCATTGGAGGCAGTACAGCAAAGGTTCGCTAGATTGGTCCCTGGGACTCTGTTGTCTTATGATGAGAGGCTGAGCAAATTGGGTCTATATTCTCTGGAGTTTTGAAGAATGAGAGGTGATCTAATTGAAACATTCAAGATTATGAAGGGGCTTGACAGTAAAGGCCTGCTACCCGACCTGAACCCGACGGGACCCGATGACATGTGTCGGGTTCGGGTCGGGTCGGACCCCTCTTTCGGGTCCAGCTTTCGGGCTCGGGTCAGGTCGGGTCCGGCCGGGTCCGGGTCGGGCTGGACACACATGGTAAGTGCTCTGCTGGTAAGTATTGAAATTAAAAAAACTTACCTGAGCAGGGAGTCTGGAACCTCAAGCAGGGAAACTGAGTCTGCGCAGTGAGCGAGTGACATCTCTATGAAGTCATCATGCACACATTGCAGCTTCCAAGTCAGAAGGTCAGTAAACGGATGGTCGGGGCAGGCTTGGGTTGGGTCGGGTTGGGGTCAGGCTCGGGTTGGGTCGGATCGGGCGCGGGGCAAAATTTTAGGGACTCGGGCCGGGTCGGGCTCGGGTCCTCTGTGGTTCAGTCGGGTTCAAAGAACAAAGAACAAAGAAAATTACAGCACAGGAACAGGCCCTTCGGCCCTCCAAGCCTGCGCCGATCCAGATCCTCTATCTAAACATGTCGCCTATTTTCTAAGGGTCTGTATCTCTTTACTTCCTGCCCATTCATGTATCTGTCTAGATACATCTTAAAAGACGCTATCGTGCCCACGTCTACCACCTCCGCTGGCAACGCGTTCCTGGCACCCACCACCCTCTGTGTAAAGAACTTTCACGCATATCCCCCCTAAACTTTTCCCCTTTCATTTTGAATTCGTGACCCCTAGTAATTGAATCCCCCACTCTGGGAAAAAGCTTCTTGCTATCCAACCTGTCTATACCTCTCATGATTTTGTACACCTCAATCAGGTCCCACCTCAACCTCCGTCTTTCTAATGAAAATAATCCTAATCTACTCAACCTCTCTTCATAGCTAGCGCCCTCCATACCAGGCAACATCCTGGTGAACCTCCTCTGCACCCTCTCCAAAGCATCCACATCCTTTTGGTAATGTGGCGACCAGAACTGCACGCAGTATTCCAAATGTGGCCGAACCAAAGTCCTATACAACTGTAACATGACCTGCCAACTCTTGTACTCAATACCCCGTCCGATGAAGGAAAGCATGCCGTATGCCTTCTTGACCACTCTATTGACCTGCGTTGCCACCTTCAGGGAACAATGGACCTGAACACCCAAATCTCTCTGTACATCAATTTTCCCCAGGACTTTTCCATTTACTGTATAGTTCACTCTTGAATTGGATCTTCCAAAATGCATCACCTCGCATTTGCCCTGATTGAACTCCATCTGCCATTTCTCTGCCCAACTCTCCAGTCTATCTATATTCTGCTGTATTCTCTGACAGTCCCCTTCACTATCTGCTACTCCACCAATCTTAGTGTCGTCTGCAAACTTGCTAATCAGACCACCTATACTTTCCTCCAAATCATTTATGTATATCACAAACAACAGTGGTCCCAGCACGGAACCCTGTGGAACACCACTGGTCACACGTCTCCATTTTGAGAAACTCCCTTCCACTGCTACTCTCTGTCTCCTGTTGCCCAGCCAGTTCTTTATCCATTTAGCTAGTACACCTTGGACTCCATGCGCCTTCACTTTCTCCATCAGCCTACCATGGGGAACCTTATCAAACACCTTACTGAAGTCCATGTATATGACATCTACAGCCCTTCCCTCATCAAGCAACTTTGTCACTTCCTCAAAGAATTCTATTAAGTTGGTAAGACATGACCTTCCCTGCACAAAACCATGTTGCCTATCACTGATATGCCCATTTTCTTCCAAATGGGAATAGATCCTATCCCGGGGCGGCACAGTGGCGCAGTGGTTAGCACCGCAGCCTCACAGCTCCAGCGATCCGGGTTCAGTTCTGGGTACTGCCTGTGTGGAGTTTGCAAGTTCTCCCTGTATCTGCGTGGGTTTCCTCCGGGTGCTCCGGTTTCCTCCCACATGCCAAAGACTTGCAGGTTGATAGGTAAATTGGCCATTATAAATTGCCCCTAGTATAGGTAGGTGGTAGGGTAATATAGGGACAGGTGGGGATGTGGTAGGAATATGGGAGTAGTGTAGGATTAGTATAAATGGGTGGTTAATGGTCGGCACAGACTCGGTGGGCCGAAGGGCCTGTTTCAGTGCTGTATTTCTAAATCTAAATCTAAATCTAAATCTCAGTATCTTCTCCAGCAGCTTCCCTACCACTGACGTCAGGCTCACCGGTCTATAATTACCTGGATTATCCCTGCTACCCTTCTTAAACAAGGGGACAACATTAGCAATTCTCCAGTCCTCCGGGACCTCACCCGTGTTTAAGGATGCTGCAAAGATATCTGTTAAGGCCCCAGCTATTTCCTCTCTCGCTTCCCACAGTAACCTGGGATAGATCCCATCCGGACCGGGGGACTTGTCCACCTTAATGCCTTTTAGAATACCCAACACTTCCTCCCTCCTTATGCCGACTTGACCGAGAGTAATCAAACATCTGTTCCTAATCTCAACATCCTTCATGTCCCTCTCCTCGGTGAATACCGATGCAAACTACTCATTTAGAATCTCACCCATTTTCTCTGACTCCACGCATAACTTTCCTCCTTTGTCCTTTAGTGGACCAATCCTTTTTCTGGTTACCCTCTTGCTCCTTATATATGAATAAAAGGCTTTGGGATTTTCCTTAACCCTGTTTGCTAAAGATATCTCATGATCCCTTTTAGCCCTCTTAATTCCTCATTTCAGATTGGTCCTACATTCCCGATATTCTTTCAAAGCTTTGTCTTTCTTCAGCCGCCTAGACCTTATGTATGCTTCCTTTTTCCTCTTAGCTAGTCTCACAATTTCACCTGTCATCCATGGTTCCCTAATCTTGCCGTTTCTATCCCTCATTTTCACAGGAACATGTCTCTCCTGCACGCTAATCAACCTCTCTTTAAAAGCCTCCCACATATCACATGTGGATTTACCTTCAAACAGCTGCTCCCAATCTACATTCCCCAGCTCCTGCTGAATTTTGGTATAGTTGGCCTTCCCCGAATTTAGCACTCTTCCTTTAGGACCACTCTCGTCTTTGTCCATGAGTATTTTAAAGCTTACGAAATTGTGATCACTATTCCCAAAGTAGTCCCCTACTGAAACTTCAAACACCTGGCCGGGCTCATTCCCCAACACCAGGTCCAGTATGGCCCCTTCCCGAGTTGGACTATTTACATACTGCTCTAGAAAACCCTCCTGGATGCTCCTTACAAATTCTGCTCCATCTTGACCTCTAACACTAAGTGAATCGCAGTCAATGTTGGGAAAATTAAAATCTCCTATCACCACCACCCTGTTGCTCCTACATCTTTCCATAATCTATTTACATATTTGTACCTCTATCTCACGCTCGCTGTTGGGAGGCCTGTAGTACAGCCCCAACATTGTTACCGCACCCTTCCTATTTCTGAGTTCTGCCCATATTGCCTCACTGCTCGAGTCCTCCATATTGCCCTCCTTCAGCACAGCTGTGATATCCTCTTTGACCAGTAATGCAACTCCTCCACCCCTTTTACCTCCCTCTCTATCCCACCTGAAGCATCGATATCCTGGGATATTTAGTTGCCAATCATGCCCTTCCCTCAACCAAGTCTCAGTAATAGCAATAACATCATACTCCCAGATACTAATCCAAGCCCTAAGTTCATCTGCCTTACCTACTACACTTCTTGCATTAAAACAAATGCACCTCCGGTTCGGGTCGGGTTCCTTTTCCCCGACCTGAGCAGGCCTTTACTTGACAGAGTCGGTACTGAGAGGTTGTTTCCCCTGGCTGGAGAACCTAGAACATGGGGCACAGTCTCTCCCCTGTGTTGCGTTTGAAGGCGCAGAGAGCATTTGATTGGGTGGGATAGTGGCGGGTGAGGACCCCGCCACCTTCCCGCCTCCACCCAAATTAAATCCATGACTGGAAGGCGCATAGACGGCCTTCCTGCCCCACACAAATTGAGACCCTTAAATAGGCAATTAATGGTCAATTAAGGGCTTCTTCCTGTCGCCACCAGTAATCATCCAGTGGCGGGGTGGGGGTGGGGGGGACACCTTTCGCCACATGGGGAGCATGACAAGCAAACCCATGTGGGTTGCTTGCCGGCGACTGGTGATGGGGGCTGTCCCTCGTTCAAAGGCACAGTGCCTGATTGAGGGATCTGGCATCAGGAAGGTTTGAGGAGGGGCTTCCTGATAGCCACCCCACTGCCCTTGCTGCTGACCACACTATATCCCCTTCCCCTGTGACCCCCAGCCTGCGAAACCCCTCCGACCATCAATCACCTGTGGCCTCAGTCCATTTGTGATCTTGGTCCTTGGATAGGTGCATTACCAGCCGCAGACACCACCTCTGCAGTGGTGCTGCTCAGTAAAAGAGCTGCCAGCTTTTGATTGGTTGACAGCACTCAGCAGGCGGGACTTCAGTCCACCGGGGTCCTTACTCCCGGGAAAGGCAAGCTGCTGACCAGTTAATTGCCTGATTGGCAAGTGATGCGGCAGGCTTTCACAAAAAGAGGCAACATGAAGCTCTCGCCAGCTCTTTAGCCAATGGCCGAGACTCCCGTCACCTCGATAAAATACTGTCCAAAGGGTTGTGAATCATTGGAATTCTCCACCCAAAAGGGTTGCAGATTGGATATATTTAAGGCTGAGATAGACAGGTTTTTGGTCTCACAGGGAATCAAGGGATATGGGGAGCGGGTGGGAAAGTAAAGTTGAAACCAAGGATCAGCCATAATCCTATTGAATGCTGGAGCAGACTCGACGGGCCATATGGTCTTCTCCTGCTCCTATTTCTATGTTCTTAATGATCGATCAAAATACATTTTTCTGCTCTGGTGGGTAGGTTGTTTAAGTCAATAGAGGCAGCTGAGCCAAGTACTGAAGACAGAGGTTTCCCGCTACCTAACATTGTACAGATCATAGTCGATTCATAGCGATGGAAACCTAAACACCATTTCATTCAAAGTACAGTGCGGTACAATAAATAAAAATTGTGTGGAGGAGGCATATAAAAGACAAACAACTCAAACATTAATAAGGGGGAAGTCAAAATGGACATGAGTACATGAATTGATAAATTGAGATCTGCTGGTATTCAGTCATTTCTGATTATAATTGTGCACTGCACAACCAGATTTACAAAACTTTTAATATTTACTTGTTAAATAGCCCACTAACTGCTTGAGAAATATTAAAGTATTGTTATGGCAGGTGAATGACAAATAGCTGATATTTTATAATTGCCACAAATGAATTACATTTTCAAAAATGTGTGTTCCTGTGATTGTGTTAGTAATTCATTCATTTTGACAAAAATTACAGGCAATTTGGTCATTTTGTTTTGTCAAAATAGGAAATTTGGCCCCATTGCCACCACAAGCTTAATTGCTGGAACAGCCAAGAATTCAGTGCCAAGTCTATTCACCACATTGGTTTTTGAGATAGGTTCATATTTTCTGATTTCTTTTTATTGTCAGCTTAAAATTATTTTATTGTAAAGTGAAACAATTGAAATTAAAAACTTCAGGGAGAAGCAGATCAGTGCTATGCATGTCAGCTTTAATTACAGCTCACACACTCCTCTGTGGCACTTTACAAGGCAACAATTCCCATTAAACCTCAAAGAGTAAACCAGTGAAAACAGCAAGCAGGTGAGGGAATGCTGATGAGACCATCAAACTGGCTTTCTTTCCAATAATTTCGGAACACAATTCAAGAAAGCTGTTTGGAGGGAATAGTCTAAAGAGTGATATTGTTGCAAACCTGTCAACAACCCTCGATCTGAGTGGACGAGCACTGTCACTGAAACACTGTCTCCCAGATCTTCAAACAAATCACTAAAACTCATTGTTTTCTCAATCCTGCCTTAGCTTCTTTTTGACATAATTGAAATAGGATAGAATGGCTGATGTCTTTGTTGTATTTTTCCACTAGCAGTTTTGAGTAAATGTCAGAGGCATGAATACCAAGGGCTAATGATGGTGACGATTTTACAGTAAAACGCACCATGTGGTTTGAGCGGAGGAAAGTGGAACAATTTACTTACTTCTTGACATCATGACTTGGTTTAATTTACCACGACAACACCAATCTCAAGTTCATTGTATAAAATGCTGGTTAGGCCACAGTTGGAGTATTGTGTACAGTTCTGGTCACCACATTACAGAAAGGACATAATTGCTCTGGAGAGAGTACAGAGGAGATTTACAAGAATGTTGCCAGGACTTGAAAGTTGCAGCTGTGAGGAAAGAGTGAATAGGCTCGGGTTGTTTTCCTGAGAACAGATGAGGCTGAGGGGTGACTTAATTGAGATGTACAAAATTATGAGAGGCCTAGATAGAGGAGACAGGAAGGACCTGCTTCCCCGAGTGGAGAGGTCAATTACCAGGGAGCACAGATTAAGTTGATTTGTAGAAGGATTAGAGGAGACATGAGGAAAAACTTTTTCACCCAGAGGGTGGTGGGTGTTTGGAATTCACTGCCAGGAATGGTGATGGAGTCAGAAACCCTCAATTCTTTTAAAAGGTACCTGGACATGCACCTGAAGTGCTGTAACCTGCAAGGCTATGGACCAGGTGCTGGAAGGTGGGACTAGACTGGGCGGCTAGTTTTTTCAGCCGGCACGGACATGACAGGCTGAATGGCCTCCTTCTGCGCCGTAATTTTTCTATGGTTCTATACCACACAAAGTCATCGTGCCTGTGCCAGTTGTTCTGTTGACTATTTATTTCCACTCTTCTATACCCCAGACCACCCCCTCCCATCCCACTCCACAACAAGCACCACCGCCCCCCACTGCCCCCACCCCCGTCCCTACCAACTCCTGTGGATGCTGGGCTCTGCTATTCTCCACAAAATTGAAAGTGGCAGGCCCAAAAGACTACAACTGCCTCCTCAACCTGACCTCAATTCTCTTCCCTCGCCCTGGCTGGGATACCTGCTGGCCATCCCTTCTACATTAAGTGCATGGAACTGCCGATAAGGGGGAAGGGCCTAGCCTTCTATCCCATTTCCCTGTAATCCACTCCTTTTTACCACTGCTTTCCAGGCCCAGTTGGTGGTAGATGGCAATATGCCCAGGTTAGTCTACTCTCTCTAATTTGACTCCTATTCACTTACTTGTGTCTCTGACATCTTTGGGTTGTTCTGCCTCCTCATTGCCTATTTTCCCTGCAAGTTTCCTCATGGCAATGTGCACCATGCTTTGATAATGAGCCTTGATCCAGGAAAATGGATTGGGACTGTTGGAGTGACGGAAGGACGGGTAGAAATCCTGTCCTGCTGGAAAATATTGTTGCGTGGAAAATCTGGCTCGCTGACCCCTCCTGGAATATAATGCCACAGTTATCTCACCCATGTGATCAGTCTTCATGTTTGAGCCAGGACAGTACTGCTGGCTGTCTCAATGTTGTACATTATCTGTTACAGTCAATATATTTTCCTCTGTTACTTTTAGCAAACAAGACTGCTTGCATATAACAGTGCTTTACAAACACATCTTTTGCTAAAAATAACGAACCGAAGAAATATTCCCTTTATTTTGGAATGAATTTTACTCTCATTTTGCCTTTATTTTCTTTTTAACTCTTTTTACTGCATTAGTTTCTTCTTTGAGCTTTCACACATGCACTGCTTTTTTTGTTGTTGCTGAAAAGTCAGTTAAAAACAACAGCTTGCATTTAGATAACAGCTTTAATGAGAAAAACATGCCCCACAGAGGCGTAAAGTAAAAGGAAAAGACAGTGGAAGGTGAAGGTGTAATCACAGAATCATAGCAATTTACAGTATGGAAGGAGGCCATTTGGCCCATCATGTCCGCGCCAGCCAACAAGTAGCCATCCAGCCTAATCCCACTTTCCAGCTCTTAGTCTGTAGCTTCGTACGTTACAGCACTTCAAGTGCATATCCAAGTACTTTTTATATGTTATGAGGGTTTCTGCTTCTGACATCCATTCAGGCAGTGAGTTCCAGTTCCCCACCACCTCATTTGATAAGGTGACACATCAAAGGTTATTGTGGAAAATAAAAGTTCATGGTGTAAGGGGTAATATATTGGCATGGATAGAGGGATAGAGGATTGGCTAGCTAACAAGATACAGAGAGTATGCATAAATGGGTCATGTTCTGGTTGGCATGATGTAACGAGGAGTTACAACAGCTTGCATTTATATAAATGACTTGGATGAAGGGACCAAAAATATGGTTGCTAAATTTGCTGATGACACAAAGATAGGTAGGAAAGCAAGTTGTGAAAAGGACATAAGGAGGCTACAAAGGGATATAAATAGGTTAAGTAAGTGGAAAAAGAGCTGGCAAATGGAGTATAATGTGGGAAATGTGATACTGTCCATTTTAAAAGGAAGAATTTAAAAAAAGCATATTATATAAATGGTGAGAGATGGCAGAGCTCTGAGATGCAGAGAAATCTGGGTGTCCCAGTGCATGAATCGCAAAAGGTTAGTATGCAGGTACAGCAAGTAATTAGGAAAGATAATAGAATGTTATCGTTTATTGCAAGAGGAATTGAATACAAAAGTAAGGAGGTTATGCTTCAGCTATACAGGGTACTGGTGAGACCACATCTGGAGTACTGCGTACAGTACTGGTCTCTGTAGTTAAGGAAGGATGTAAATGCATTGGATGCAGTTCAGAGAAGGTTTACTAGACTAATATCTGGAGTGGGTGGGTTGTCTTATGAGGAAAGGTCGGACAGGCTAGGCTTGTATCCGCTGGAGTTTAGAAGAGTAAGAGGCTACTTGATTGAAACATATACGATCCTGAGGGGTCTTGACAGGGTGGATATGGAAAGAATGTTTCCCCTTGTGGGAGAATCTAGAACTAGGGGTCACTGTTTAAAAATAAGGCATCGCCCATTTAAGACAGAGATGAGCAGAAATTCTTTCTCTCAGAGAGTCGTGAGTCTTTGGAACATTCTTCCTCAAAAGGTAATGGAAACAAAGTATTTGAAAGTTTTTAAGACAGTGAGATAGATTCTTGCTAAGCAAGGTGGTGAAAGGTTATAGGGGGTAGACAGGAATGTGGTGTCAAGGTTACAATCAGAATGGCAGAGCAGGCTCGAGAGGCCGATTGGCCTACTCTTGCTCCTAATTTGTGTGTTCATATGTTCTGGATAAAAAAGTTTCCCCCAAATCCCCTCTAAACCTCCTACCTCTTACCCTAAATCTATGCCTCTGGTTATGGATCCCTCAACAAAGGAGAATAGGGCCTTCCTATCCATTCTATATCTAGACCCCTCATAATTTTAAACACTTCAATTAGATCTCCTCTCAGCCTCCTCCATTCAAAATAAAACAACCCGAGCCTATCCAATCTTTCCTCATATCTAAAATTCCCCAGTCCAAGCAACATCCTTGTAAATCTCCTCTGTACCCTCTCTATGCAATCACATCATTCCTATAGTACGGTGACCAGAAATGCACGCAGTGCTCCAGATGGAACCTAACTAATGCTTTTTACCGTTCCAGCGTAACCTCCCAGCTCTTATATTCTATGCTTCGGCTAATAAAGGCTGGTATCCAGTATGCCTTCTTGAGAACCTTATCTACATGTCCAGACACCTTCAGGGATCTGTGGACATGCACTCCAATGCCCCTCTGTTTCACTGCACTTCTCAATATCCTACCATTTTTTGTGTATTCCCTTGCCCTGTTAGCCTTCCCCAAATGCATTACCTCACACTTCTCCGGATTGAACTCCATTTGCCACTGTTCCGCCCACCTGACTAGACCACCTTCCTGCATTCTTTTTCATTATCAAACATACTGTATTGTCTGCAAACTTCTTAATCATACTCCCTACATTCAAGTCCAAATCATTGATATAGAGCACAAAAAGAAAATCACATCATCAGTTACGAAAGCGTACTTGGTAATCTGATATCAGTCTCTCTCATGGCAGAAGTAAATCTTTCAGTATAAGTCACCAACGCCACATTTTTCCTGCTGCTGAGAAACTAATGTGGTTCAAGGAACCATCTTTAAATCAATCCTTATTGCAAAAGAATATCGTGCTTTCCACAGGACTGATATCTTTGGACATCTGTCAGCTTCAGTTCTCCTCTCCACCAACAATTGTAACACTAACTTCAAATATAATGAATTGGAAATGATCTCCCCACACTTAAATGGACTTGATCGTTAATTTGAAAAATAGAGCAGATACAAATGAAGTTACTTCCTGCCAACTTTCAGATAGTTATATGAAATTTTATACTGATCTAATTTAACAGTAAACTTAGGTGACTGGAATTGATTAAAATGTAATTGCTGTCACAAAGAATGTAACGGTTATTGTAATGATGTTGTCTTTTCATCACCATTGATAAAATGCTCAATAATGAACCTCGAATGATACCTAATGCAGAGAGTAGCCCATGGATGTTATAATTGGTTTCTCCACTAATGATAATAACAAAACAAAGAACAAAGAACAGTACAGCACAGGAACAGGCCATTCGGCCCTCCAAGCCTGCGCCGATCTTGATGCCTGCCGAAACTAACACCTTCTGCACTTCCGGGGCCCATATTCCTCTATTCCCTTCCTATTCATATATTTGTCAAGATGTCTCTTAAACGTCGCTATCGTATCTGCTTCCACCACCTCCCCTGGCAGCAAGTTCCAGGCACTCACCACCCTCTGTGTAAAAAACTTGCCTCGCACATCCCCTCTAAACTTTGCCCCTCGCACCTGAAACCTATGTCCCCTAGTAACTGACTCTTCCACCCTGGGAAAAAGCTTCTGACTATCCACTCTGTCCATGCCATTCATAACTTTGTAAACCTCTATTATGTCGTCCCTCCACCTCCGTCGTTCCAGTGAGAACAATCCAAGTTTATCCAACCTCTCCTCATAGCTAATGCCCTCCAGACCAGGCAACATCCTGGTAAACCTCTTCTGTACCCTCTCCAAAGCCTCCACGTCCTTCTGGTAGTGAGGCGACCAGAATTGCACGCAATATTCTAAGTGTGGCCGAACTAAGGTTCTGTACAGCTGCAACATGACTTGCCAATTTTTATACTCTATGCCCCGACTGATGAAGGCAAGCATGCCGTATGCCTTCTTGACTACCTTATCCACCTGCGTTGCCACTTTCAGTGACCTGTGGACCTGTACGCCCAGATCTCTCTGCCTGTCAATACTCCTAAGGGTTCTGCCATTTACTGTATACCTCCCACCTGCATTATACCTTCCAAAATGCATTACCTCACATTTGTCCGGATTAAACTCCATCTGCCATTTCTCCGCCCAAGTCTCCAACCGATCTATATCCTGCTGTATCCTCTGACAATCCTCATCATTATCCGCAACTCCACCAACCTTTGTGTCATCCGCAAACTTACTAATCAGACCAGCTACATTTTCCTCCAAATCATTTATATATACTACAAACAACAAAGGTCCCAGCACTGATCCCTGCGGAACACCACTAGTCACATCGCTCCATTCAGAAAAACACCCATCCACTGTTACCCTCTGTCTTCTGTGACCGAGCCAGTTCTGTATCCATCTTGCCAGCTCACCTCTGATCCCATGTGACTTCACCTTTTGCACCAGTCTGCCATGCGGGACCTTGTCAAAGGCTTTACTAAAGTCCATATAGACAACATCCACCGCCCTTCCCTCATCAATCATCTTCGTCACTTCCTCAAAAAACTCAATCAAATTAGTAAGACACGACCTGCCCTTCACAAAACCATGCTGTCTCTCGCTAATAAGTTCGTTTGTTTCCAAATGGGAGTAAATCCTGTCCCGAAGAATCCTTTCTACTAGTTTCCCTACCACTGACGTAAGGCTCACCGGCCTATAATTTCCTGGATTATCCTTGCCACCCTTCTTAAACAAAGGTACAACATTGGCTATTCTCCAGTCCTCTGGGACCTCACCCGTAGCCAATGAGGATGCAAAGATTTCTGTCAAGGCCCCAGCAATTTCTTCCCTTGCCTCCCTCAGTATTCTAGGGTAGATCCCATCAGGCCCTGGGGACTTATCTACCTTAATGCTTTGCAAGACACCCAACACCTCCTCCTTTTTGATAATGAGATGACTGAGACTATCTACACTCCCTTCCCTAGGCTCATCATCCACCAAGTCCTTCTCCTTGGTGAATACTGATGCAAAGTACTCATTTAGCACCTCACCCATTTCCTCTGGCTCCACGCATAGATTCCCATCTCTGTCCTTGAGTGGGCCAACCCTTTCCCTGGTTACCCTCTTGCTCTTTATATATGTATGAAAAGCCTCGGGACTTTCCTTAATCCTGTTTGCCAATGACTTTTCATGACCCCTTTTAGCCCTCCTAACTCCTTGCTTAACTTCCTTCCTACTGTCTTTATATTCCTCAAGTGCTTCATCTGTTCCTAGCCTTCCAGCCCTTACAAATGCTTCCTTTTTCTTTTTGACTAGGCTCACAATATCCCGTGTTATTCAAGCTTCCCGAACCTTGCCAAACTTGTCTTTCTTCCTCACAGGAACATGCTGGTCCTGGATTCTAATCAGCTGAGGTTTGAAAGACTCCCACATGTCAGATGTTGATTTACCCTCAAACAGCCGCCCCCAATCTAAATTCTTCAGTTCCTGCCTAATATTGTTATCATTAGCCTTCCCCCAATTTAGCACCTTCACCCGAGGACTAGTCTTATCCTTATCCACAAATACCTCAAAACTTATGGAATTATGGTCACTGCTCCCGAAATGCTCCCGCACTGGAACTTCGACCACCTGGCCGGGCTCATTCCCCAATACCAGGTCCAGAATGGCCCCATCCCTAGTTGGACTATCTACATACTGTTTCAAGAAGCCCTCCTGGATGCTCCTCACAAATTCTGCCCCATCCAAGCCCCTAGCACTAAGTGAGTCCCTGTCAATATTGGGGAAGTTAAAATCACCCACCACTACAACCCTGTTACCTTTACATATTTCCAAAATCTGTCTACATATCTGCTCCTCTACCTCCCGCTGGCTGTTGGGAGGCCTGTAGTAAACCCCCAACATCGTGTCTGCACCCTTCCTATTCCTGAGCTCCACCCATATTGCCTCGCTGCATGACCCCTCTGAGGTGTCCTCCCGCAGTACAGCTGTGATATTCTCCTTAACCAGTAATGCAACTCCCCCACCCCTTTTACATCCCCCTCTATCCCGCCTGAAGCTTCTAAAGCCTGGAACATTTAGCTGCCAATCCTGCCCTTCCCTCAACCAAGTCTCTGTAATAGCAACAACATCATATTTCCAAGTACTAATCCAAGCTCTAAGTTCATCTGCCTTATGGCCTAGTCTAGTAAAGTTACAGTTCTCTGAAAACCATGTGGCACCAATGTAATAACTATAAGGAGTAAATCTCCAAGGTATGTTTTTTAATAGCAGAATTGCTGAAGCCTTGTTTGCACCATCCTTCCTTCAGCTCTCCTTAAGTTATGGCGAACGAGCTGAAGCATCCCTTGTAGAAATTTATCCTCATGGTTTACTTGGAAATTAATCATTGAACTGATAATGAATTAAATTTTGGCAAGTGGCAAATAGTCTCATAGACCTAGAATTTCCTCAAAGTGAGTTACGCCACTGTTGTACCATTAAAAAATGTTGTGCTCGCTGGTGACCCTCAGAGGAAGTTACACATGGCTTTCCTGGGCCTGTTCATTTGCAGTCCCAATGGTGCAGTCATTGGCATAAAACCCATGTAAAATAGGTGCAGGTAACTAAACTACCTGGCAACTCCTGTGCAGCATTTTTAAGACAATTCAGGCTGCAATATTCAGCAACAAACTGTGGGATATCCCGGTAACAGAGGATCAGTGCTTGCCTCTTTCATTTCTTTCTCTAATAATGTCACTGCATGTTTTATCAATTTATTTATCATACTTTTATAGAATACTGACCAATTAAGCACTGTCTGTACCCATTGAGCAGCAGGACAGGACCCAACCAAAAGAAAAACTTATCCAGATCGCAAAGCCCTCCTTGAAGAGATTGAAGTAATGTTGCATGGACTGTTGGGTATATTTGCCCCCAAGCTTGCCACGAATGTGCTGCCTGGAGGGATGCGGTACAGCACGGCATGCACAACCAGAAAACCCCATCCCCCAGTTTAACAACTTCATGCCATCACAGCTCTTATTATATAACTGACCCATGCTGCTTGGCACACACTCATGGCCTCACCCTTCATTTACTCGGGCTTCTTGCTGGACAAGTTGATATACGATGTCCATTGAAGGCAGGGCACAAAAAGGACGTTCCCAGATTTATATGCCTCACCCCCTTTTAAAACAGGACCATGTGGGTCAGCTGTGGATCAGTTGGTAGCATACCTATCACTGAGCCTGTAAGTTGGAGGTTCAAGTCCCCTCCAGCACTGAGCACTAAAGTCAAGGCTATCATTCCAGTGGAGTGCTGCATGGTTGGAAGTATGAGGCCCTCTCTGCCCTCTCAGCTGGATGTAAAAGATGTGGCACTATTTCGAAGAAGAACAGGGGAGTTATGCCTAGTGTCCTAGCTCATAATTATTAATTATCAATTAACATTACAAAAAATAGATTATCTGGTAATTATCACATTTCTGTTTGTGGGAGCTTGTTGTGCACAAATTCGTTGCATTGTTTCCAACAAGACAACTTCAAAAGTACTTCATTGGCTGCAAAGCATTTCAGGACATCCTGTGGCCGTGAAAGGCGCTATGTAAATGCAAGTCTTTCTTTTTCTTTCTCCTGCACTCATTTGGAAGATGGTGAGGTTGATAACATCTTCCCAGCAGCAACTTAGTAACTGAGCACCTGGCATCGTCTTAAGCATATCACAGATATAACCTTCCACCTCTTTTTTCTGTCTTCTTAATTCCAAGTTGTAGATATTAAATGTTTAAACTCTCCAGATTCTTCATAGGGAAGAATTTACTGCCCCCTGGATGTTAATTGTGTTTAATCATATGCAGTGGAGGGTGTTAATTAGGTTCTTATTTGAGTATGTATGAGGAAATACTTACTAAAACTGGGTAAAAGTTTGAGTGAGGAGCTGCATATTTATAATCTTTTTACTTTGTAAAATAAATGCAAGACTGAGTAAAGATTGGCACCAGCATAATCCTTCAGAAAAAAGCTTTCTGGAATATAACGTGACAGCAGAGAATAGTTGCCTAAAGGTGAAGGTTGGAAACTAAGAAAATTGTTTTTTCACATAGAAAACTAAAATCCCAGTGGCTAATGTGGAAAATGGCAGAAAGCAAGTGTAAATTGTCAGGGTATGATTACCCTCCAATGTTCTCTGAGCCTGAACCATATGACCAGTATGTTATGACCAGGTAAGAAAAGGATCAAGGGGTTCTCTCTCAGCCTTTTCTTAGTTTGGCCATATCAGGGTTTAATTTTTCAAGCACTGTGATTTTAGCTTCCCTTCAGTGAATCCTTGTTCATGTCTCTCCAATTGTAATGGCAAAGAAATCAACCAGACAGGTTATCTGACAAGAAAGGTGTAAGTTTATTAGCCTTAAAACTCTAATTTGATTAAAACTACTAAAGACAAGACGTGACCACACTACCATGCATACGCGCTGAACACACATGCAGATAGAGACAGAAAAGGAGAAAGGATCAAGGGGAAAGGTTTGAAGCTGGAGCTCATTTACTGTCTTTTGAGTTTGATGTAAAGTCTTTGATTTAAATCTTGCCATCTTGTTGGGGCCCAGCGCACAATTTCAAACTTGTTTCGATGGTTTTCTGTCTTCAGGCTTAGTTTCTTCCATGTGTCCTTGTCTTTGTGTGAGAGGGAGAGAGAGACCGGGAGATGCTGTCTTCTTGAAATCCATTTGCAGTCTCTTCTTTTTGTGAGAGAGAGAGAGACAGGGAGAGATGCTCTGTCTTCAAGTTCAGTTGCAGTCTGTTTTTTCCTGTGTCACAATTCAAACCAAACCTGGGCCAGCCAGTCATGTGATTAGCTCCATTTTTGGAACAATTTGCCCGGTGAGGATTTGTGAATTCTTTCAGTCTTTGTAGAGATTGTCATGCAGACAACCACCCAAACCTACCAAAAATGAGGCATACTAATTTTGTCATATGGACATTGATTTTAAACTGTTTCTGGAGTGAAAAAAGGACTTGTTAAAAAAATCACCAGACACTTGGCTGGAAAATCATTTGCATACTAACAGACAGTGCTTGGAGAGACAAAGGACTATTCCTTGGTCCAGTTAAGCTAAAATGGACTGTGATCACCAGACATTAAAGGTGAGGATGCTCACATTCCAGGATGACTGCTAAGATGGCAAAATCCACAAACAGAAGTTGTCAAACCAGCTAGTCACATGACTAACCTGCTGGGCAACCTGGGGTTTTTTGAATTGTGCCACAGAGAAAGAGGCAGAAGGCTGTTTGAACTGGAACCAGGAGCATGAAAGCCTTTCTCTTTCTCCCAAGCCACTGGACCCATGGAAGACACGTAAACCTCAAGAGAGAAAAGATTCCAACCTCGAAACAAGTTGAAGCGTGCACTGGGCCCCAGTGAATTGCAGGTCTGACCGGCAATCAAAGACTTCACAGCAAACTCAAAGGACAGTAAAATAGAAACCCATCTATTGCCTCAAACTTTTCCCCTTTATTCTTTTCTACTTTTCTGTCTATCTGGGTGTGTGTTTATTGTGTGTGCATGCTAGTGTGGTTGGGTTGCATATTCGTAGTCAGGAACCAGATTAGAGTAGAAGATTAATAAACTTCTACCTTTCTTGTTTAAAATCTAAGAAAACTTGTCTGAACTGATTTCTTTGCCAGACAATTGGAGCAGTGAACAAGGATTCACTGAGGGAAAGCTAAAAACAGTGTTTTTAAAATTAAATCCTGTTATGGTTAAACCAGGCAAAGGCTTGGAGGGAACCCCTAGACTTCTTCTCACCTGGTCATAACAACATCCTCAGTAGGGAGTTGAAATGCTGACTTTCACACATCCAATGTCTTTTGATTAAAAATCCATTGGGTTAATTGAATCAGGGAGCAGTTCCATTGTCTTCTCCAGGCAACTGTCTTTTAGAATGCAAAGGTTTCCAGCCACTGTCCTTTGAGGATGCAGGTGCAGCCATGTTTTCATTCCAGTAAGAGTTTAAAATTAATGTTCTATATGATGAAATTAATATGCCTCATTCTTGGCAGGTATGGTTTTCCTCACAAGTGGAAGAATGAAGTGGCTATGTGGACACGGGTTACGTCCCCACCAAAGAGGAAACAAGGTGTGGCCTTGGCGTTGTCACTTCCTACCAAAAGTCAAATCAGAGGTAAAGTGTTTTGCGAACTGGATGCTCGCCAGCTGGATACTGATGAAGGGTTGGATCTTCTGTTAGAATTCTGGGATGAGATTTACAAGAAAAATGATCTATTAAGTGCCTATGAGGCATCGTCATACTTTGATAGATTTTAGAAAACTGATGGTTATTCAATGGAGGATTATGTCATGGGCTTTAACAGACTGAATAGAAGATGGAGGCAATGCAATTTGGAGATCCCTGGTTCAGTGCCAGCATTTAAATTGCTACATTGTGCTGGGGTGTCGCATATGCGCAAACTCTTGGTTCTAAATGGGGTTTGGTTCCTGCAAAAAGATTCCCTGTTGGATCAGATGTCTGCTGCCTTAAAAAAAATTCTAGGGAGACAGTCATTGCTGGAGCCATGGTAGAACAGATGGGACATTTTGCGGTGTCACAAAGAATAGAGGACTGAATGATCGCCGGATTTTGAAATAGTCCAGATAATGGATGCAGGCACCAGTAGAATGAAAATGTGAAAGACAGGAAAAATGAGGAAGAAAGCACCTTACAGCAGAAGGCAGAATTAGAACAGCAATAATAGGCAAATGATTTCCAGCAATACCCAGGGAACAGTTAATAGGTGCTTCAGGTGTGACTCGAAGTATCATTATGCAATGAACTGTCGAAAGCAGAAAGGCATGGACCTCAGAGAATTCTGAGGCAGAAGAGGAAGATAATGATGAATCTGAACGAATTGTGTCAGTCACAAGGAGTTTCGGTTCTGTGATGAATATGTTAGTTGTGGATTCATTCAACTATGATGTGTTAGATAGTGCATGCCAACAGTATGTGGAGCAGATTGGTTAAAATGTTATCTGGATTCACTCAGTAGTGAGGATCGACACAAGGTTAAGGAGCATAAAAGTACTACTTGCTTTAGGTTTGGTGATGACAACACATCAAAGTCACAAAAGAGAGTTGTAATTCCATGTAAAATAGCTGGAGTAAGCCACTTTATCAATACTGATGTAGTCTCTAGTGAGATACTGTTATTGTTGAGTAAACCTCCAATGAAAAAGGCCCAAATGAAACTTGATATGGAGCATGATAAGACAACTTGTTTTTGGAAAGTCAGTGGACTTGTTTACCAGTCAGGGCATTATTGTACCCCCCTAAAAAATGTGATGTTTTTGGTCAGAGTGTTAGAGAAGTATTAATAGCATCAGTTGATAAGAATCAGAGAGAGAAAAAAGAAAATTGTATTAAAGTTACAGAGATAATTTGCTCACCCTTCTTGTCAAAGATTAAAAACTCTGCTAAAGAATGCAGGTGCGATTGATGAAGACTATACGAGGATAATAGAAGAAATGAGTAAAAAGTGTGAAATCTAGAAAAAGTATCAGAGGACACCATCATGTCCTATTGTAAGACTTCCATTGGCACATGACTTAATGAGGTAGTTGCCATGGATTTAAAGGTATGGTACAATGACAGAAGTATTTTCATTTTATATTTTATAGGCCTGTCAATCAGATTTAGTCTTTCTACAATAATACATAGCAAGGACAAAAGAGTGATTATAGATAAAATCATGGAGAAATAGATAGGAACTGAACTTGGGGCACCAGCTAAGTTTCTGATTCACAATGGAGATGACAAGTTCAGAGACATGTGTGAAAACATGAACATTATGGTTATGAATATTACAGCTGCAGGTCCTTTTAGCAATGGGCTCTGTGAAAGGAATCACACAGTGATTGATGAAATGCTGCATAAAATCTTAGCCAATCAACAAAACTGCAAGTTGACAACCATCCTGGCATGGGTGGTTCATGCAAAGAATTTGCTTTGGCTGGTTGGAGAGTATAGTCCCTTTCAATTGGTTGATGAGTGAAATCCCAAATTGCCCTTCTGTGCTGTGTGACAGTCCCGCTGCTCGAGAAGTTACTACAATTAGTTCCATTTTTTCTGCACATTTGAATGCTTTGCCTGCAGGGAGAGAGGCTTTCAACAAGGCTGAAAATTCAGAGACCATTCTAAGGCATTGTATAAGTCCATCTGAGACAGAATTTAGTTCAGGAGATTTGGTGTATTAGAAAAGAGAGGGTCATAGGGAATTGAAAGGCTTGGTAAGGTAATAGGTAGTGTCTTAGACCCAACCATCTTCAGCTACTTCATCAATGACCTTCCTTTAATCATAAGGTCAGAAGTGGGGATGTTCGCTGATGATTGCACAATGTTCAGCACCATTTGCAACTCCTCAGATACTGAAGCAGTCCGTGTAGAAATGCAGCAAGACCTGGACAATATCCAGGCTTGGGCTGATAAGTGGCAAGTAACATTTACGCCACACAAGTGCCAGGTAATGATCATCTCCAAAAAGAGAGAATCTAACCATCACCCCATGACATTCAATGGCATTACCATCGCTGAATCCCCCACTATCAACATCCTAGGGGCTACCATTGACCAGAAACTGAACTGGAGTAGCCATATAAATACCGTGACTACAAGAGCAGGTCAGAGGCTAGGAATCCTGAGGCGAGTAACTCACCTCCTGACTCCCCAAAGCCTGCCCACCATCTACAAGGCACAAGTCAGGAGTGTGATGGAATACTCTCCACTTGCTTGGATGGGTGCAGCTCCAACAACACTCAAGAAGTTCGACACCATCCAGGACAAAGCAGCCTGCTTGACTGGCACACCATCCACAAGCATTCACTCCCTCCACCACTGATGCACAGTGGCAGCAGTGTGTACCATCTTCAAGGTGCACTGCAGCAACGCACCAAGGCTCCTTAGATAGCACCTTCCAAACCCGCGACCTCGACCACCTCGAAGGACAAGAGCAGCAGATGCATGGGAACATCACCACCTGCAAGTTCCCATCCAAATCACACACCATCCTGACTTGGAACTATATCGCCGTTTCTTCACCGTCACTGGGTCAAAATCCTGGAACTCCCTTCCTAACAGCATTGTGGATGTACCTACCTCACATGGACTGCAGTGATTCAAGAAGGCAGCTCACCACTACCTTCGCAAGGGCAATTAGGGATGGGCAATAAATGCTGGCATAGCCAGTGACGGCCACATCCCATGAATAAATACAAATAAAAAGGTTGTGATGGTAAGACAGTAGTTATCAAACATGGAAATCAAACTTTTAAGGTTCATTCATCACGACTGATTACAAAATCTCAGAATCTGAGACACTGATAGAAGGAAACCAGGCACCTTGTACCTCAAATGTTCATGTGTTTCATGATGAAGGTTCAGAGGAATGGAATACAGTAGATCAAGGGTTGGATAGTGGCAATGTGAGCAATCATGATGTGCAGGACAGAGCTGTCACATCCAAAGGCTAATTGCCCGAGTAAATACTCAGGTGACACATATTTCAGAATGGTCGAGTGAGTGGAGGGATGTGATAGTTGATTGATGTGCATGAAAATCAAATTTAAATATTGGTTGAATGTTCAGGATGATGGCTAAGAAATGAGGTCCATGGACTGGCAGAATGGGGTGGAAGAGTGAAGAGTAAGAAAGCCCAGTGCAAGTTCTAATGGTGGATCTGGAAGTGACTCTTGTGTCAGGAAATTATCGCATACTGGAGTAAGACCCACCTATAGCATTTGAATCCATCTTCGGCCAGAAGTGCCGAGTGGATGATCCATCTCGTCCTCCTCCGGAGGTATCCAGCATCACAGATGCCAGTCTTCAGCCAACCCAATTTACTCCACATGATATCAAGAAACAGCTGAAGGCACTGGATATTGAAAAGGTTATGGGCCCCGACAGCATTCCGGCAATTGTACTGAAGACTTGTGCTCCAGAACAAGCGGCATCCCTAGCCAAGCTGTTTCAGTATAGCTACAACACTAGCATCTACCCGGCAATGTGGAAAGTTGCCCAGGTATGTACTGTGCACAAAAAAGCAGGACAAATCCAACACAGCCAATTGCCGCCCTATCGGTCTACTCCCGATCATCAGCAAAATGATGGAAGGGGTTGTCGACAGCGCTGTCAAGCAGCACTTGCTCAGCAATAACCTGCTCACTGATGCTCAGTTTGGGCTCTGCCAGGGCCACTCAGCTGCTGACCTCATTACAGACTTGGACCAAACAGGGACAAAAAAGCTAACCTCCAAAGTTGAGGTGAGAGTGACTGCCCTTGATATCAAAGCAGCATTTGACCGAGTATGGCATCAAGGAGCCCTAGCAAAATTGGAGTCAACAGAAAGCAGGGGGAAACTCTCCGCTGGTTGGAGTCATACCCAGCAAAAAGGAAGATGATTGTTGTTGTTGAAGGCCAATCAGCTCATTTCCAGGACATCACTGCAAGAGTTCCTCAGGGTAGTGTCCTAGGCCCAACCATCTTCAGTTGCTTCATCAATGACCTTTGCTCCATCATAAGGTCCGAAGTGGGGATGTTTGCTGTTGATTGCACAATGTTCAACACCATTCGTGACTCCTCAGATACCGAAGTCGCCCATGTCCATATGCAGCAAGACCTGGACAACATCCAAGCTTGAGCTGATAAGTGGCAAGTAACATTCACACCACACAAGTGCCAAGCAATGACCATTTCAAACAAGAGAGAAACTAACCATCTCCCCTTGACATTCAATGACATTACCATTGCTGAATCCCCCACTATCAACATCCTGCGGGTCACCATTGACCAGAAACTGATCTGGACCAGCCACATAAATGCTGTGGCTACAACAGCAGGCCAGAGACTGGGAATTCTGCAGCGAGTAACTCACCTACTGTCTCCCCAATGCCTGTCCACCATTTACAAGGCACAAATCAGCAGTGTGATGGAATACTCTCCACTTGCTTGGATGGGTGCAGCTCCATCAACACTCAAGAAGCTTGAAACCATCCAGGACAAAGCAGCCCATTTGATTGGCACGCTATTCACCACCTTAAACATTCACTCCCTTCACCACCGATGCACAGTGGCAGCAGTCTATACCATCTACAAGATGCATTGCAGCAACTCACCAAGGTTCCTTCTACAGTACCTTCCAAACCCACGACCTCTACCACCTAAAAGGACAAGGGCAGAAGATGCATGGGAACACCGTCATCTGCAAGTTCCCTTCAAGCTGCACACCATCCTGACTTCGCCGTTCCTTCACTGTCGCTGGGTCAAAATCCTGGAACTCCCTGGGTGTACCTACCCCACATGGACTGCAGTGGTTCAAAAAGGCAGCTCACCACCAGCTTCTGAAGCACAATTAGGTATGGGCAATAAATGCTGGTCTAGCCAGTGATGCCCACATCCCACGAACAAATACAAAAGAGGAAGATCTTACAGTAGTAGTCCTGAAAGACATCCAGGTGCTAGTAGAGGCCATAGTTTGAACAGATTACACAATGAAATGAAGGCTGAGAACATTTTTGTAAAAGAACCAGAAGCAGAAGTCCTCATGACCATGAAGTTTTTGTGGCTGCCAATATACTTGAGGATAAACTGATAAGAGAGGCAAAACAAAAGGAGTTAGAGAGTTGCAGAGATTTTGGTGTTTGTTCTGAGGTACCAGATAAGGGACAGCCAGCCTTGTTACATAGATGGATTTGTACAGAAAAAGTCCTTCCCAGTGGGACTTATAAGGCTAAAGCGAGTCGATTTGCAAGGGGTTTTGAAGAGCGACTGGGTGATACAGATGTTAGAGTGGACTCTCCCATAGCTGCAAAAGTAATTCTAAATATTTTTAGCTCTTTTGGCCATGTATTCATGGGAGTGTAGCTCAATCGACATAAAAGTAGCATTTCTACAGGATGATACTCTTCAGAGAGAAGTGTTTCTGAAACTACCTAAAGAGGCAGCAGATGCGTAAGGATAACTATGGAAATTAAATAAATATGTCAATGGCTTTAATGACACTTCCAGGTTGTGGTATTTCTCAGTGAGATCTGTTTTGCTGAAAATTGGTTGTGTTCTACTAAAAGCAGATCCCACAATGTATCATAAAGAGAAACTTTCAGCATTTTCATGATGCTTGTTGATGATTTCTTATGGGGTGGTACTGCAGAGAGATTAGAGTAGATTTTAAGATGGTGATTCAGGCTTGTGGGGCTTTTAAACATATTCATTTAGATATTAAGTAGCATAGGCCTGGAATAACTTTAAATCAACAATCCTATTTAGGGAGTTAATCGTGTTAGGTCATCACAGAAAGATGATAATATATCTAAAGCAGAAACTGAGCAATTGCAAAGCTTGATTGGTCAATTAAACTGGTTGTGCACTCAGACTAGACCTGATGTTAGTTTTGATGTGTTGGAGTTATGTACTACGCTGAAACACCCAAAAGTTGAGAATGTTTTAAGGGCAAATAAAACATAAAAAAAAATAAGTGCCCATCTGTAGGTGATCCAAGAATATGAAACTACCATTTTTAGTAATAATTCACAGGCTAATCTTGCTGATGGGTCTTTGAGTGCAGCTGGTTTTATAATATTTTGATGAATGAAAATGGGAAATGTTCTACAGCTTGGAAAGCTAAGAAAATAAAAAGGGTTGTTAAGATTATTTTAGCTGCAGAAACACTGGCTCTTGGACATGGTGTTCCATTTGTCAAATATTTGAAGTGAGATTCTGTACAAGGGGCATACTGAAGATAAGATACCCCTTGAATAATATGTGGAAATGTAGATAATCATTCCTTGTGGAATAATGTACACTCTACTAAAAGTGTGTGTGAAAAAGAGGTTACAGTTTGACCGCTGAATTGAAAGGAAATCTCGAAAATTAAATGGGTACATGCAAGTCATCATCTATCTGATCGTTTTACAAAAAGAAATGCTTATACAAAGAAATTGTTTGGTGTCCTAAATGTCATGCTTATACAGAATATGGAATTTACTTTGATTTTGTTTTGAAATGTTAGTGCATGTTAAACTCCACGTTTTGTTTAAAGGAAAGGAAGGGAATCTGTTAATTTTTAATCATGTGCAGGTGGGGGGGGGATGTTAATTAGGGTCTTATTTGAGTGTATATATAAGGAGATACTGAAACTGGGTGACTGTTTGAGTGAAGAACTGCAGGTTTGTAATTTTTTTATTTTGTAAAATAAATGCAAGATTGAGTAAAGATTGGCTGCAGCATAATCCTTCAACAACACGCTTTCTGGAGTATAACACTGGATGGCAAGCTGAGAGGCAGGGTGTGGGATGGTAAAATAGTGGGGAACTGTGTCGGGAAGCCTACCCACTGCAGTCCTGCCACCGGAAGGTTTCATAGTGGCAGACTGTGAGGTGGATTGGCTGCCCGCTGCAAGGCCATTTTAAAGGTCCGCCAGCATTTTACCAATGACTGAGTCACCTTCCCCAATCTCACCATGTGGGGAGGCCGCCAGCTTCCTGGAGGTGGCCTCCCTGAGACAGCTCAGAGGGTAATCTGAGTCAGAGGTTCCATGGCCCAAAGAAGGGGGCCACAGGCAGTAAAGGCAGCTGCCATTGGCTCAATGATTCCCTCCAAACATCAGCACCCTGAATTTTATATTTTTATTTTACTTACATGGATGTGCCCAAAGATCTCCTGCCTGCCTGAACAGCACCCATCTCTCCCTATGGTGCTGCTGACGCTGCTGAGCTGCTGGCTCTTTCATCCTGCAGCATCAGGATCCCACCCCAAATTCTAGGAGGCTGCCTGCGGTAACATCACTGAGCTGGACTTGAACCCAGCACGTACAAGCTCGGGACTCACTTTAAACCCTGATGCCAGGGTCCCGAAGCCCACAGTAAAATTCAGCCCTTCAAACCCAAAAACATGTTTCAATGTTGGATGCACAATACACATGATGGGCTGAATTTTATGGGCCCCTGGGAGACAACTACGAGATGAGGGAGGCCATAAAATTGTGACGGAAGGAGGTAGGGAGTGTGCAGAGGGGCTGTTGCCTTCCTGTCACACCTCAATTTAGTCATGGGCGAGATAGGCCAAAGATGGCCTTCCTGTCCAGAGGCCAATTGAGGCCGTTAAGAGGGCAATTAACAGCTACTTAAGCGCGTCTTGCACCTGCCCTTGCATTAATGCAGGAGGCCTCCACCACATGGAGATGTCGCCCAGTAAAATGAGGCAACCTCCCTGCTGGCTTGGGGGTGTTAGGGGGTGCATTCCTCCGAGGGTCCCCCATCAGCAAACAATCCACCTCCCTGGACTCCCCTCCCCTTGTATTTCATACCCACTTTCCTCCCAACCAAACATTGCCGGGCCTGCTGGACTGGCCCTGGTGACCCAGTCTCCAGCACTGGGCCTGGATCCAAGGCCTGGTGCAGTACAGGCAGTGGCCACTGCACCAAGTGGCACTGCTGATACTACTGAGTTTCCAACCTGCTGACTGGCTGGCAGCTCTGGGAGGCGGGATCCCCATCATTAAAGGGACAGGGATCCTGACGCCTGGAAGTTAATAGTCGTAGAATCGTGCTGCGGGGGCGGGGGTGGGGGGTTCCAAATGGCTGAGGCGGAATTCATCCTGCCTCTTTGGCCTGGAATTGGGAGTCCCGCCAGCGCCACAAAATTCAGCCCGATATTTGCACTCATTCTTTTAAACTAACTTTAATGTAACTTTAATAGTATTTTCTTCACATTTGGAACATAAAAAATGGAAGAAAAAATGCCAATTTGACTAATCTAGCCTGTGCCCCCTCACAGACAATGTAGAAACAGTTTTGTACTTCCTCAGTTCCATTTAATGTGATGATGAGGTATATTTCTGCATAAAAGCTCTCCAATTCTCCAAATCACCAAAGGTTATAAAACAACTTCCAGAATGGTCATTCACCTTTACATCTTCATTATGGAATTACAAAGAAGAAGGTACAGTATTTGCTCTTGACAGTGAACTCACACGTTCCCCCAGACTTCATGTACTGACTTCTATTGGGAATTATCAGACAGCTTACTGAATTTTGACTCTCCTCACTGGCGGACAGTCAATTCTACATTGGATCTTCCCAAACTTCAGCTGTGCTGGATGAACGCCTGCAATCCATTAAGCCATCAAGTTTTGTTACAAGGTCCCCAAGACCATTAACTGAAAGGAAGTACTGCAAGGCAACCGAATGGTACACGTGGCTATTGTCCTACAGTTTGCTATATTCAAATGGAATACTTCAAGATATATATATATAGCGAGCTCGCCACTGGTATCAGACCCACCGGCCGTCCATGTCTCCGTTATAAAGACGTCTGCAAACGCGACATGAAATCGTGTGACATTGATCACAAGTCGTGGGAGTCAGGCTCGATTTCAGGCTCCTGGGCTGGAAGCTCCCTAGGAAGCTCCCTTGCTGTTCAACTCTATCCATGGCCATCTGCTCCCATCCCTAACGTTTTCTCCCCCAATCTGCCCTCTTAAACTGTTTAAATTCCCCTGGCTCTTTAAATCAGTTCATTTTAGCCCTATCTAAAAGTTAACAGTTAGTTTAGTGTATGTTACCTGGGCCCACTGCCCTCCCCCAGCCACACCTGCTCTTTGTTTTCTCAATGAAATTGATCCGGATGAAACTGACGAGCACAGCTGCCGATACTTCAATCTCCGATCCTGCTGTCTTCACAGTCCAGAGTGTCTGCAGCCACGGCATGCGGTAAGTCCATTGAGGTGAAGAAGGAGCTGCGGGACCCGAGAGAAGTCCTGAGAAAAGGTGCCCCGAACACCCAAAACATCCACGAACGGCCCCCCCGGCCGCAACTTCAAAGCGCCCGCGGGAGATGGCTCGGAGAGCATCTGCAGCGCACTGTCGGCAATGCTGCATGCCTTTATTTAAACCACTGCAAAAAAAAAACCCTTAGCAAATGTAATCACCTCTAAGTCTGCCAAATGATGCTTCACCTCCCGAAGGACGTGGATGAGCTTTCCGGACGTCGATGGTGGGCACTGAGGAAATGGCTTATTACCTGCACCAGATTCCACCCCCCCTCCCCCCCCCCTTTACCCCCCTTCCACCCCCCCCCCCACCCCCCGTCCCCTTCCCTGCTCCACCCTCTCAGCTCACCCCCTCACAACCCCGTCCCAGCCCGCCCCCCCCTCGCACCATCTTCACCCCGCACCCCCTTCCCCTGCACCCCCCCCCCACCCCCTCCCTCTACCCCTCCCCCTTGCATCCCCTCCTCCCACCGGCACCATCCTACACCTGTGTAGGGGCCCCAACAACCCCACTGCCTTGTGGGCGTCTCGGGAGAGACCAAGGCTAAGGGAGTAAACCCTAACAGAAAATCCGGAGCGGAACCCCGTAGGCGGTCATGTGTCACCTTTGGCATGTTTCCGGCAGTTCCTGCAGCCATACTGGTGCCAAACGTCGTGTCCTGCACTCCTTTGGACCCCACCAGAAAGGCCGAGAGGGGGGTTTTGACGACTGGGCAACTCTCAACCTCCATAAATTTGCCCAGGCATGCGCCATGGAGAGGTCACTCCATAGTTGCCTCACAGCGACTGAAACAACACGGAAGGCAGCAGTTACGGGTTATAAGTCCAGATAAATTGGCGTAGAAACTGGGCGCCACGGGTTGCCTTTGTCGGTGGGAGAGGTCATTGCACCTCACTGGACAGCTACCGCCCGCCTCAAACCGGGCAGCCCCCGGTCAATAAGGTTCTGTCCCGCCACAGTCTGCCTGCTTCAATGGGTGCTTGGAGCTCAGGGTCATTGCCCGAAAGGTGGACTGATACACCGCACCAAACAACATGAAAAAAGGAAAGAAGGTACCAGCCCTTCGCTTTGCAAGCTGGAACGTCAGAACTATGTGTCCTGGCCTGTCGGAAGACCTTACACAAATCAACGATTCTCGGAAGACCGCCATCATTAACAACGAGCTCAGTAGACTCAATGTGGACATTGCAGCACTTCAGGAGACTCGCCTCCCCGCGAGTGGCTCTCTAGCAGAGCAAGACTACACCTTCTTCTGGCAGGGCAGGGATCCTGAAGAACCAAGACAGCATGGAGTGGGCTTCGCCATCAGAAACTCCTTGCTCAGCATGATAGAGCCTCCCTCAAATGGCTCGGAACGCATACTGTCCATCCGACTGCTCACCACCTCTGGTCCAGTACACCTACTCAGCATCTATGCTCCAACACTCTGTTCCGCACCTGAAGCTAAAGACCAGTTCTATGAACAACTCCATAACATCATTAGCAGCATCCCCAACACCGAACACCTATTCCTGCTGGGGGACTTTAATGCCAGGGTTGGGGCCGACCATGACTCATGGCCCTCCTGCCTTGGGCGCTATGGCGTTGGAAGGATGAATGAGAACGGGCAGAGACTGCTTGAGTTGTGTACCTATCATAACCTCTGCATCACCAACTCGTTCTTTCACACTAAACCCTGTCACCAGGTTTCATGGAGGCACCCAAGATCACGTCGTTGGCACCAGCTAGACCTCATTGTCACAAGGCGAGCCGCCTTAAACAGTGTTCAAATCACACGCAGCTTCCACAGTGCGGACTGCGACACCGACCACTCCCTGGTGTGCAGCAAGGTTAGACTCAGACCAAAGAAGTTGCATCATTCCAAGCAGAAGGGCCACCCGCGCATCAACACGAGCAGAATTTCTCACCCACAGCTGTTACAAAAATTTCTAAATTCACTTGGAACAGCCCTTCAAAACACTCCCACAGGGGATGCTGAGACCAAGTGGGCCCACATCAGAGACGCCATCTATGAGTCAGCTTTGACCACCTACGGCAAAAGTGCGAAGAGAAATGCAGACTGGTTTCAATCTCATAATGAAGAGCTGGAACCTGTCATAGCCGCTAAGCGCATTGCACTTTTGAACTACAAGAAAGCCCCCAGCGATTTAACATCCGCAGCACTTAAAGCAGCCAGAAGTACTGCACAAAGAACGGCTAGGCGTTGCGCAAACGACTACTGGCAACACCTATGCAGTCATATTCAGCTGGCCTCAGACACCGGAAACATCAGAGGAATGTATGATGGCATGAAGAGAGCTCTTGGGCCAACCATCAAGAAGATCACCCCCCTCAAATCTAAATCGGGGGACATAATCACTGACCAACGCAAACAGATGGACCGCTGGGTTGAGCACTACCTAGAACTGTACTCCAGGGAGAATGCTGTCACTGAGACTGCCCTCAATGCAGCCCAGCCTCTACCAGTCATGGATGAGCTGGACATACAGCCAACCAAATCGGAACTCAGTGATGCCATTGATTCCCTAGCCAGCGGAAAAGCCCCTGGGAAGGACAGCATTACCCCTGAAATAATCAAGAGTGCCAAGCCTGCTATACTCTCAGCACTACATGAACTGCTATGCCTGTGCTGGGACGAGGGAGCAGTACCCCAGGACATGCGCGATGCCAACATCATCACCCTCTATAAAAACAAAGGTGACCGCGGTGACTGCAACAACTACCGTGGAATCTCCCTGCTCAGCATAGTGGGGAAAGTCTTTGCTCGAGTCGCTCTGAACAGGCTCCAGAAGCTGGCCGAGCGCGTCTTCCCTGAGGCACAGTGTGGCTTTCGTGCAGAGAGATCGACTATTGACATGCTGTTCTCCCTTCGTCAGATACAGGAGAAATGCCGTGAACAACAGATGCCCCTCTACATTGCTTTCATTGATCTCACCAAAGCCTTTGACCTCGTCAGCAGACGTGGTCTCTTCAGACTACTAGAAAAGATCGGATGTCCACCAAAGCTACTAAGTATCATCACCTCATTCCATGACAATATGAAAGGCACAATTCAACATGGTGGCTCCTCATCAGAGCCCTTTCCTATCCTGAGTGGTGTGAAACAGGGCTGTGTTCTCGCACCCACACTTTTTGGGATTTTCTTCTCCCTGCTGCTTTCACATGCGTTCAAATCCTCTGAAGAAGGAATTTTCCTCCACACAAGATCAGGGGGCAGGTTGTTCAACCTTGCCCGTCTAAGAGCGAAGTCCAAAGTACGGAAAGTCCTCATCAGAGAACTCCTCTTTGCTGACGATGCTGCTTTAACATCTCACACTGAAGAATGCCTGCAGAGTCTCATCGACAGGTTTGCGTCTGCCTGCAATGAATTTGGCCTAACCATCAGCCTCAAGAAAACGAACATCATGGGGCAGGATGTCAGAAATGCTCCATCCATCAATATTGGTGACCACGCTCTGGAAGTGGTTCAAGAGTTCACCTACCTAGGCTCAACTATCACCAGTAACCTGTCTCTAGATGCAGAAATCAACAAGCGCATGGGTAAGGCTTCCACTGCTATGTCCAGACTGGCCAAGAGAGTGTGGGAAAATGGCGCACTGACACGGAACACAAAAGTCCGAGTGTATCAGGCCTGTGTCCTCAGTACCTTGCTCTACGGCAGCGAGGCCTGGACAACGTATGCCAGCCAAGAGCGACGTCTCAATTCATTCCATCTTCGCTGCCTTCGGAGAATACTTGGCATCAGGTGGCAGGACTATATCTCCAACACAGAAGTCCTTGAAGCGGCCAACACCCCCAGCTTATACACACTACTGAGTCAGCGGCGCTTGAGATGGCTTGGCCATGTGAGCCGCATGGAAGATGGCAGGATCCCCAAAGACACATTGTACAGCGAGCTCGCCACTGGTATCAGACCCACCGGCCGTCCATGTCTCCGTTATAAAGACGTCTGCAAACGCGACATGAAATCGTGTGACATTGATCACAAGTCGTGGGAGTCAGTTGCCAGCATTCGCCAGAGCTGGCGGGCAGCCATAAAGACAGGGCTAAATTGTGGCGAGTCGAAGAGACTTAGTAGTTGGCAGGAAAAAAGACAGAGGCGCAAGGGGAGAGCCAACTGTGCAACAGCCCCAACAAACAAATTTCTCTGCAGCACCTGTGGAAGAGCCTGTCACTCCAGAATTGGCCTTTATAGCCACTCCAGGCGCTGCTTCACAAACCACTGACCACCTCCAGGCGCGTATCCATTGTCTCTCGAGATAAGGAGGCCCAAAAGAAAGATATATTTTAATATCTGGGTAGTCCGTTGTGCAGGTTTCCTTCCTCTTGTTATAAAAATCAATTTCTCCTGATGAAGTACACAAGTGCGATACTTTGATATATTCATTTGTCGGCAGGGTGCAAATTCTATACAACGATGGCACCATGACATTTAACGTGCACTTATTGACACATCTTCCCAAAAGTATGTCCATGTGGGGCCCCTTGTGGACCCATTCATGCTTTCCCTTTGAGGCATGCAATTGGCAAGTTAAGCAACAACTAAAAGAGTGTTGGCAAATTATCTTGCAGGTAGTGCATAAGTTCTTTCTCATGCAAAATATGTCATTCTTGATGGATGAGTTTGTTAGAAGATTTTGCAGTTGAATGTTAAGCCCAAGGAAGGGAGAAGAAAATACCCTTGAAACCTTCGGAAAGATCAACTTTTTAAGCAGAGGCAAGTTGCAAATGTTCAATCCACAAGAAGTTGCAGCTTTATCTAGTAAAGGTTATACTATTGATAGGGATAATACAGCACAAGTATATCACAGAATACACAAGAATGGGATTTTTTTTGTACACCACAATACAGATCAAAGACTCTGCGCAGAAATAATTCTCTTGTGTCATTTGCCAATCAGCAAATTGGTCAACTGCAAGGTCATTTCAAGGTCATTGTGTAATGATAATTAAAGAGCTGTTGATTCAAGATGCCACCCCATTCTAGGATACGGAAACATCTGTGAGTCTGCACAGGCATCTCTCCAAATATACAAGCAGTGCCTCCTGGAGAAGCAGTGGTCAACTGTGTAAAAGTGGACATTGCTGATATTGACATTGATATTGATCTCACATTGCATACTTCCCAAATTCTGTGACTCTGAATTAGACCTCTGCTCATTTCAACAGTTTAACTGTATACTATAATTACTTGGCTCCTTGTAACAAGCTGTTTTTGTATCAATCTCAAACAGAGCGAACCTGCAATGAAATTTTCACTTCATTCATGTAACTTTGTTGTTCCGAAATCAAAGTATATGGCAATGAGCATGCACCTCAAACGGACTTTCATTTTCATAAAGGGGTTTCTCCAGCCCACAGAATAAAGTACTTGGAATGTTGGGAATTCATTGATAATCAGTTTGGTGTAAGAAATTCCTGACAAACGCCTTGTTCAGAATAAGACCCACACAGGGACAAGTCAACATGGTCACTGGTTTAACTTTCGCCATACTGCAGTCTGCTTCAACTGCTGTGTCTTCACTTAAATTTACAATCAGTTCACTTTCAGTATATGTTCATCTGCATGCCAAATTATTCCAGTTCTAACAGCTACATCTAAACCGGCTCCAGTTGACTCCAACTGGTTCCAGCTCAAAAGTGCACATTTGGCCACTGGATCTACATTTACCAGCTGCTATGTTAACTGGTCCCAGTGAAGTTGAATTGATTCCAGTTTAACTTGGCTGGAAAATGCTGCCTACAACGCGACAACTGGAATCTCAACTGGCTTCCAGTTCTACTTGCCAGTTATCCCAGTTGCCTCCAGTTTAAATCAGTTGATACAAGTTACAGCCATTTGAAATTGTCAACTGGATCAAACTATTTTTTCCAATTATATTCACCACTAACTCTGCCACCTGTAGGTTTCCAGGTCAAGGTTTCACGTACATGGCACTGTGTATGTCGACGTATCCAGACTTGTAATGTGAAACTGAGGTGGATTCTAGCGAAGATTAATGTACAAAAGGGTTGGTTATGTCCTTGAAGGCATGGAGGGCTTGTCCTGCACAACTTATAGAAATATGACCCAGAAGTTTTTAAGTGTTTTCAGCCTGTGCACTGATTCCATGCAAAGTTCATTAAGGCTCCCAATTTTACTCAAGTACCAGCAAAACTCCATTATGCCCCTGAAGGGCCTAAACAGTACTCGAGATGTTCAGAGCCCATTTGAAACAGATACGGCAAACGATGTCCAATCTGAAATGTTTAGTGTAGACTTTTTAAAGTGGGCTCCTTGTTTCAATGTGCTACCATAACCTATTAACTGTTTATCCTTCTTTAATATTAGCTCTTTGCTTTAGAGCTTTGCAGTTTTAGTTTGTGTTTCTTTAAGATTGACGCTGCTAAATCTGCTTCAGGAGGGTGTGGGCAGGACATCCAGCCACATGCTCTGCCCTGCTATGAGTCAGGCTCAATTTCTTGGGTCAGGGTTCATTAGTGTGCAGGATAGGCTCCTGGCATGATCTCTGTCTCGATGAGCCAGGAGGTTTCAGGTGATGCTGCAATAGAGCTGCAGCTATAATACTTGAAGAATTAGAGCTCAGTTTCATTTCAGGTTTTGATTGAGCTGAGGTCTAACTAAGGTAAGGGTTTGAGGCCTAAAGGAATGGAGTGGTGCCCTGTACAGGACCCGCTCCCTCGAAATTGTACCTTGCATTGCTGCCTCTGGGAGTATCACCATCCATGTCCTGGTGGCCCCTGTAGCAATGATGGAAGGGAGAGAAATCGGTGACCGCCCTATCATCTTTCTGCCGTTTAAGAGGAATTCCCTCCTTACACTTCTGCACCTCTCCACATCAGTCTCCTTCTTTAAAATGCTCCTTAAAACCTAACTCTTTGACCAATCTTTTGGTCACGTCCTAATGTCACCTTCTTTGGCTCTGCGCCAATTTTAGTCTGATTATGCTCCTGTGAATCACCTCGAGATGTTTTACTGTGTTAAAGCTGTTATATGAATGGAAATTGTTGTTATCATTTGCATGCAGTGAGCAGGAAAGGGGAGTCTGGTGTCCTTCCCAACTATGATGGCGATAGGAAAATGGAGGCGAGTATGGGAACATGGTGTTGGGCCTCCTTCTCAATTTCCCATGTTTTCTACCACTTGTCGTGTGGCATAACATTAAAAAAAAGACCTTATTCTCTACAACCAGCTTTTTAAATCACTACTGCACCTGCTACCTCAGTTATGTATAGATTGTGATTCTCTCAAATAGGTTTGTGAAGAGCTATTGAAGTGTTTGGGTAGGAAGGTCTTGTGAGGTCCAAATCTTCAGACTTAGAAGTTGAAGGAGCTCTTGACCCTTTGGTCAGAAGATAGTGTCTTCTGCAATTCCACCTGCACTTGCTTCTCCCACTCATGCTCTGTACTTCATCAAGTACACACTCAGTTTTGCAACTTTACATAGGCCAAAATGTTTCTTCCTCGCCTCTTCACAAGATCATGCATTAAAGAACAAAGAACAGTACAGCACAGGAACAGGCCATTCGGCCCTTCAAGCCTGTTAGATCTTGATGCCTGCCGAAACTAACACCTTCTGCACTTCCGGGGCCATATCCCTCTATTCCCTTCCTATTCATACATTTGTCAAGATGTCTCTTAAACGTCGCTATCGTATCTGCTTCCACCACCTCCCCTGGCAGCAAGTTCCAGGCACTCACCACCCTCTGTGTAAAAAACTTGCCTCGCACATCCCCTCTAAACTTTGCCCCTCGCACCTTAAACCTATGTCCCCTAGCAACTGACTCTTCCACCCTGGGAAAAAGCTTCTGACTATCCACTCTGTCCATGCCATTCATAACTTTGTAAACCTCTATCATGTCGCCCCTCCACCTCTGTCACCATTTCTTCCATTGATTATGTTCTGTTCAAGTCTGTCTAAGCTTTCTGCCTTCTTGGTCATTAAAGGTACTTTTACATCATCCAAAATCTGTGTTAGTGCCACAAATTCCTAAAGCATGGCCTTTGCAAACTACAAGCCAAATGTAACACTGCCAGAGCTCACCAACTAGCTGCTTGTTTCTTTAGCAGGGGATCTATATCCCATATCTTCTCCATGCATGTCCGAGAACAAAAATGCAAGACATAGACATTCTTTCTCGACTTATGGTATGAATAATTGGTCAACTTGCTGATGCTTCATGATTGAATACTGCACATATCAACCTTTGTGACCCTAAAAATAATGATGGAAGCTAGTTTCTGGTGTGCTCCTGTCATCGACTTGTTTTAAATCCGCTGAACACTGTTGGCTTCCTGAAAATATAAAGGAAGATAGATGATTTTGATTTAACCCTTTTGGTTTTCAAAACAAGCACGGCATTTGTACTTTACAGCTGAAAAAATATTCTGTCCATTTTATAATATAATTTAGTGTATACTAGAATGAGAACTAAAGAGTTTCCTGAATCACAGTGCACTTTCTTCTTTCCTTTGATCATTTGAAACTTCATTTTATTATCTTGTTCTGTTTTTTGTACTCTGTTTTCTAGCTGTGAGGCAGTAGAGTGGTTACCAGTCTTGTGCCAGTGCTACTTTGTAACCGGCCACTAAGAGTTAGTCAGCTGTAAGTCATGGCGACTTGCAATCCACTTTAATGTCCCTCCCTATGGAAGGAGATGGCAGGCCTGTGTGTGCTACCTTTCATCAGACAGTGTAGTCAAAATTTGGGCAACATCGTTTCCTAGCAGTCAGCAGAAAGTGAAAAAAATATGCTAGACCATGAGGTACTAAATGAATACTTCACATTGCTGTTTACCAAGGAAGAGGTCTTTGCCAAAGCTATGGTAAAGGAGGAGGTTGTTGAAATACTGGATGAGATAAAAGTAGATAAGGAGGAGATAGTAGAAAGGCAGTACTTAAAATGGATAAATCACCTGTTCTGGATAGATGCATCCTAGGTCGGGGTACATTTTGCGAACATGCTGACCACAATCTTCCAATCCTCCTTCAATACATGGATGAGGACTGGCAGATTGCAAATGTTACAGCCTTGTTCAAAAAGGAGGAAAAGGATAAACCTGGCAGAAAATTTAGACAGGCTAAGATGTTCACTGCTATTGAGAGCTGGAACAGAACCTCAACTTCCTGCAATCACAGATGTGCTGAAAACTGGAAGTTGTGGTGAACCTCAATGGGCTCCAGAGGAGCATATAATGCTGGTCCCGCCGGGCTGCTCTTTAAAGCGGCAGGGATCAGTACTGTGTAAATATGGGTTAATTTCCCACAACTTGCACAGATTTATACGTGTTTTGTGTTAGAGCTGATATTAACAGGCGTAAAGTACGTTGGCGAGCAGATCGGCCAATTAACTTTACAATGAGCAGAAAGGTGTCAGTGAATCTTAGGAGTCTCAGAGGCATAGATGTTAATAAAGTGTCCAGACATAGACCACAGTTTAGTGCTTTGCATGCCATCAGCTTAATTACCTGATGCTTCAGAATTCGTTTCTCACAGAATTAAAACGAATTCAACACTTAAAATTATTTTTTAAAATCCTAAATCATTTTGTCTCTGATAACTTAAATATCTTGTAAGACAAGTATGATAGTTTCAATAGCCATTCATTTTAAGAGTTTTTCGTCTAAGCATTTAAGTTTAGTACTTAGAAAAGAAAATAGCTATATATGTTCCTGTCAGTTGCTGAACATACTCTGCATGTGCATTGTACAATACGATGCTAGTATTGGTGATATTGGTAAATAAATGCTTAACAAGATATGAAGTTCTTTTGTTCCCTTTTAACAAGAGGTACTAACCATGAGTTTAAGACAGTGGACAGAGGAATGCCATACTAAAGTGTTAATTGTGTCTGCTAATCTTGTTAGCAGTAATTTTTAGCCTATAGTCCCTCTAAGGACAGTCTGTAAAAGATTCATTTTCTTGAAATATTTGATCTAACAAAAATACATTTTAAAATGAATGTTTGACTTTCAAACAAAACAAGCCGAACAGAAGACAGGCCACAATATTTTACTCATTCAAAGGTTAGATGATCATGTCACAAGTTGAGTATATTCGGTGTTCCACAGTTCCCTCTTGTTTATCTGCCATGCATTAAATTTGGATCAGTTAGTGACAATTAAATAATTGTTCAAGCTAATATACTGCAGCCCTCATTCTTCAAAGGTCTTCTTCACAGTCTTTGGTAAAGACATGAAACCAGAATGTCCCATGGGGGATATTTTCAGGAGAAGCACTTCAACAAGCACATCCGTTTTTTGAGCTTAGCATATTTATCAATCAAATGAGAAAAGTAACATTCCTTCACACTGGTGCCTCACTCTCAGTTTCACCTTGTCTCCTTCTCTCAGTGTCTAAGGTCTCTGCTGCAGTTTCTGTCCCTCTCTGTATCTGTCTCAGTGTATCTCCTCTCTTAGTCTCTGTCTCGCCTTTTCTGTCTCTTTCTGTATCTGTCTCCCTCCCTCTCTCAGACTCTTTCCCCTTCTCCCTTCTCTGTCTCAGTATTTAAAAGTTTATAAAAGTGTTAAAAGTATTTACAAGTTTATAACAGTTTGAAAAAGTGTTTAAAATGTTTAAAAGGATTTAAAATCATAATAAAATGCTCACCTGACTTTGAGTTGAAGACTGACCTCAAGGGGCAAGTCTTCAGCTTGTGGCATCATTAGGGGGTATGGCTTCGCTGGCAATGCGCCTCGCAGCTAGGCCTCACAGATCATTTCGTCAGGCGACCATGCTGCAGAAAGAAATTGAAATTCTCGCTGCAGCCAATAAACCAGGTACATTTGTATTTCTCTGTGCAGTCAAGGGCGAACACCACAGCTTCTCCACTGATCACAAAGTCCAGGCTGTAAAATCATAGAATGGCCTCCTTCTGTGCTGTAACCTTTCAGTCTGTCGAGTCCATGCCTGCTGTCTGCAAACACAATTTAGCTAGTTCCATTCCCCTGCCTTTTCTCTGTATCCCTACAATTTTGTCTCACCTTATCTAATTCCCTTTTGAAAGCCACGATTAATCTGTCTCCACCACACTCTCCGCCAGTGCATTCCATATCATCTCTTCCCCAAGAAGAACAATCCCAGCTTCTCCAATTTATCCATGTGGCTGAAGTCCCTCATCCCTGGAATCATTTTCGTAAATCTTTCCTGCACCCTCTCTAAAACCTTCGCATCCTTCCAAATGTGTGGTGCCCAGAACTGGAGACAAAATTGCAGTTCAGGCTGACCAGAGTTTTATAAAGATTCATCATACCTTCCTTGCTTTTGTACTCTATGCCTCTATTTATAAAGCCCAGGATCTGTATACATTTTTAACCACTTTCTTAACCTGCCCTGCCACCTTCAATGATTTATCCACATACACCCCCCTGTTCTCTCTGTTTCTCTTACCCCCTTTAGAATGTCAAGAAAACCTGATATGCCAAATGAGGATTTTTAATCGATTGGAAACCTACATTAAACTTAAAAAAAAGGAAAGCTGGAATAATACATTCAAGTTGTACAAAGTCTTTGCCACAGCTAAAAATGGCCACCACCATTTACATTTGAACACCTTTCACATTCTAAGGCATCAAAGGGAGATGCATGTCTGATTAGCCTTTACCCAACACAATGGCTTTCCCTATTGATTGAACTACCTGAAACTGCTTTCATTAACAAGACGTTCAAAGCCATCTTGAGGCATTCATGAGTGGAGACGTCCCTCCAGGAAATAAAAATGACAATACCTGAGAGAAGTTTTGGGTTTTAGATTTTGGTCCTCATTAAAAACAAAGCGGATCAAGAGAACCATGTGACCATATTCTCAGGCTGTGTAAAACTGGGAGTTTTGTTGCACACAGGAGAAAAGCCAGGGACTCAATCTGTGCAGAAGCCAGAAGGGGTCTCTATCTATCTCTCCAGAAGACCTTGTGTGGGCGTGCGAAGCCTAGCTGCCAGCGGCTAGATCCAAGACAAAGACTCCAGGAAGGACACCCTCTGCTCAACTGTCTCCAAGGACAACTATCAATCCAGAATTTCAGGATTACAACTTCAGCCAGAAGACAACGGAATCATCCAACCCCATAGACTGTGTATTAAGTTTTACTTGTACTGGACTCTAATCCAAACCAAACTATTTCTTACCACTCTGTACTCTATTTGTGTGTATGATTCTTGTGTGCATGTGTGAGTGAAAGTGTATCGGAACTTTATTGTTTTATCTAGATCGGGTTTAGTATTTTTAAGTACAATAAACTCACTTCTTTCTTGTTTAAACTCAAGGAAACCTGTCTGATTGTTTCTTTACGATCACAATAAAGGTAAATGGTAAAACATTGAAGTGGTAAGCACAACCACTGTTTTAGAAGAGAATAAACCCTGTTGCTGTCAAGCCAGGAGGAGGGCAAGAAGGGAGCCTTGTGACCCCTCCTCACCTGATCGTAACAAGAATTGTACCCTTTATTTGAAGACAATCACTAGCCACCTCACAATTCACAATACATCCAAGTTTTGTGTCATCAGCAAATTTTGAAATGTGAAAAAAAGCAACGGTCCTAGTACTGACCCCTGGAGAATCCCAGTTTATACCTTCCTCCAGTCTGAAAAATAACTGTTCAACACAAGTCTCTGTTTCCTGCTGCTCAGCCTATTTCATATCTATGCTGCCACTGTCATTCTTATTCCATGGGCTTCAACTCTGCTGGCAAATCTATTTTGCGACCCTTTTTTGTTATGGCCAGGTGAGGAAGGGATCTAGGGCTCCCCTCTCAGCCTTTTCCTGATTTGGCCGTAACAGGATTTACTTTTAAAACACAGTGTTTTTAGTTTCCCCTCAGTGAATCCTTGCTCACTGCTCTCGAATTCTAATGGCAAAGAAATCAACCAGACAGGTTTTCTCAGATTTAAGCAGGAAAGGTATAAGCTTATTAACCTTCAGTTGCTAATTCAGTTAAAACTACTCAAAATCCATAACACAACCAAGCTAGCATGCATATGCGATAAACACACATGCAAATAGAGACAGAGGAGGAGAAAGAATTAAAGGGGAAAGGTTTGAAGTAATAGATGGAGTTCAGTTACTGGTTTTGGGTTGGATGTAAAGTTTTTGATTGAAGTTAAGTCTTGCAGTTCTCGTTGGGGCCCGGTGCACACGTTCAAACTTGTTTCACTGGTCTTCTGTTTTGAGGCTTAAGTTACTTCCGTGGGTCCCTGGAATTTAGCATGAGAGAGAGAGACAGAGAGACAGAAAGAGGGAGTGCTCTCTTGAAGTTCAATTGCACACTCTTCTAAAAACTGTTCTGTGAGCACAATTCAATTAGCTCCAGGTTGGCCAGCAGGTTAGTCATGTGACTAGCTTTTTGTTTGAGACAGCCTCGCCTGCGAGGGTTGTGGATTCCTCACAGCTTACCAGACACTCTCAGTGGGGTGGGGGGTGAAATGGTGGCTCTGACACATTCAATGACTCTCAATGTCTCTTGATCATCACAATTGATAAAACCCATCTGGCTAATTGAATCCCAGGGTACTCCCATTGCCTCTCCATGCCACTGTCTTTTCGAATGCAAATGTGAAGCCATGTTTTAAGCCATTGTTCTGTGGTCTTTTTAAAACAAGTTATGTTCAATATCCAGTCAGCGTTCAAATAATGTTCCATATGCCGAAATTAAATATTTCCATCTGGCAAGTGTGGTTTTTGTCACATTATCAAGTGCCTTTTGGAAGTCTACATACACCACATCAACCTCTTTACCTTCATCAAAAGACACAATCCAGTTTGTTCAACACGATTTTCCCTTAACAAATCTGTGCTGGCTTTCCTTAACTGATGCAAACCTGTGCAAGTGACTGTGTATTTTGTCCTGGATGATTGTTTTTAAAAGCTTTCTCACCATCAATGTTAAACTTACTGGCCTGTAGTTACTGGGTTTATTTTTACACCCTTTTTTGAACAAGTGTGCAACATTTGCAATTCTCCAGTCCTCTAGCACCACCCCTATATCTTAGGAGGATTGGAAAATTATGGTCAGTGCTTCTGCAATTTCTACCATTACTTTAGTCAGCATTGTTGGATGAATCCCACCCAGTCCTGGTGGTTTATTATCTTTAAGCCTTTCTAATATCTCCTCTAATATCTAATAGCCCTTCCAGTATCTCAACTACCTCCTATTTCACTATGACTTTGGCAGCATCTTCTTCCTTGTTAAAGATAGATGCAAAGTATTCATTTAGTACCTCAGCCATGCCCTCTGCCTCCAAGTGTAAATCCCCTTTTTGGTCCCTAATCAGCCCCAACTCTCCTCTGACTACCTTGTTTACTGTTTGTATGCTCATGGAAGGGTGTTTCCCAGGGTCCAGTATTAAACACTGCTGTTTCTGGTGTACATTGATGACTTAGATTTGAGGTACAGGGCACAAATTCAAATTCAGATGACACAAAACTTGGAAGTGAAGTAAACACTGAGAAAGATAGCAATTGACTTCAAGAGGATGCATACAGCCTGGCTGAATAGGCGGCACATGTGCACAAGAAAACTTCTTCAATCGGTGGCCGGGATTTTATGAGTCCTGTGGCGTTCTCGACGGTGTGGGTGGAAGTCGGCGTATCCTCTGCTTCCACATTTCTCCTGTTCTACACACAATTTTATATGTAAATGAACCATGTGGCGATTGGCACAGGAGACACATAGGATTATGCAGCGAGGACGACCTTTCATTCATGGAACCCGCTATCACTGGGCCAAGCACTATGATTGCCGTGGATATAAAGCTTTCTGTGCTTGCAGCCTCTTGGATCAACAGCCTTCCTGTCATGCAAGTCTCTGCATAGGAACCTGAATTAAAGCTTGTACTTACTTCAAAATGCTTTTACCTCCCTTATTTTTTGTAATCCAGCACCAACTTTACATCATTGCTGTTGCTGCAGAGAAAAATGAAAGAAAATGTCAGGCACCAGGCAGCCTCCAGCCCCACGGTTCAGTGATGCCTCTCTGCAGGTTTTCCTTCAGGCTGTCAGGGAAAGGCGGGAGGTCCTCTTGCCTGCACATGGACTCAGAAGAACCTCTCACCTGTCCAAGGCATCCTGGATGGAGGTAGCAGAGCAGATCTTGAACTGTGGGGTGACACGCAGAACCTGGGTTCAGCGTTGCAAGCGTATCAATGACTTGCTCAGATCGATGAGGGTAAGTGGTCTTGGTGAAGCTGTTCCATTGTTTTTCTCCCTGGCTCCATGTGTTTAAGACGGAGGGCAGACAAGGCATGCAGTGGATTGCGTGAGCAACCTTTGTGCCATACACTAAATAATTATGTGGAAAGTTGACGATTGGCATTGTTGATGTGCTTGGATGTGTCGTGTGAAAGCCATTCTGGAATGAGTGATGTCGATGCATGTTTACAATAGTTGTGATTCATCTTTTGATATGTCATTAAATCTGCACTGTCTCCTGCAGGATAAATGAAGCCACAACCAGCGCGAGCATGCCAAGACAGGTGGAGGTGTTCTAGACATCAGAGTCCTGACACTGAGGGGAGGAGGCTGCAGAAATTGTGAGAGAGGAGGGAGGCAGGAAAATAGCAGATGACGAGGAAGGATTCTCAAGATGTAAGGATAAAATGGCATCTTCAGTTGTGTAGCCAGATGTGCACAGCAAAGGGAAGTGCGTGAACTCATGCTCAGCTAATGCTTAATGTGCTTCTGGTTGTGTCTCCACTGCAAGCGCCCGCACTGAAGTGTCTGAATGCCGCGAGGCCCAAGACTCCTCCTCTGCAGATGAAGCCAATGCCCCAGATGGTGCACCGTCACCTGCCCCTTCTTCCTTCTCTGCTAGCACAGATACATCCACATGGTCTGCAGGGGGTTTAAGATTAGAATCTGTGTCACAAGCTGGTGTGCACGACACAGACAAGTCCCAGCAGCTGAGAGAGCATGTGCCATCTGGGTCCCCTGTCAGTTGGAGGACTGCTGGGGACTAGGCCCCTGCTCAGCCCCACGCTCATGATGATTCTCTGTTTGTTGCTATGAGAAGTCTGCTGGATGTGCAGCAAAGCCATGTGGAAAATATCTCGGAAATGCCTGAGATCATGCGTGGATTTGCGCATGCCATGGAGGAGTCCATGCAAGCCATGACGTCTGCCATACCCCAGGCATATGAGCGTATGACCTCATACGTTGAGAGTATGGTGAGCTCCATGCCAAGTCTGGTTGAACATTCAAGCCATATGCAATCTGACCTGCACTCCATCACTGTAGCCATGGGCTTCATGCAGCAGAGTCTAAGCGAGAGGGGGACGAGGAACCTGGACTTCCCTCCAGGTGCTTCTTCCCCTCAGGGATACAGGCAGGTACCATTGTTCACACAGATGGAGGACACCCCTAGGGTAAGCGGCATCGGAAGGGAGGACGAGACATTGATCCCCTTACTTCCAGCAGGCGAGCACACGGGGGGATACTCACACACCAGTGCTGCAGACCCCCAGTAGGATGGAACCATCAAGGCCCTGCTCCTCCAGAGGACGCCCGCCACGGTCATCCACAACAACAGGGCAGCGCATTGAGCAGACTGCCTCCACCTCAGCTGCTAACGTTGGGGAAGCACCTGACATAGCAGAAGAAAAAGGAAATTGAAACAGTTTTGAGCATGAAGATGGCACGGCTGCCTTAAATATTGCGCAATTCTTCCAGAAGTTTAAATACATCTTTATTTACTTTAATATTTGATGCACCCTCGTAAATCATTTCCTTGGTTTCAGATGAAAAGGAAGATGTTCATTGGCGGCATATGGCAGGAATGCATTGATGCTTCCAAAGTATTTCAGAAAATGTCTAGAGTCCATTTCTCATTGCTATTTGAGCTTTCAGTCTTCAATGATAGCTGTTTGTCACTTGATGATTATTCACTTTTTTTACTACATACCTTACATTTGTGGTCCTATCCCTCAGACAGCTTCAAAATCCAGAATGGGGTCAAGCAAGGCTATGTGATAGCCCCCATACTATTTACAATCACTATATTGTATGTTGTTTGTAGTATAGTTTAGTAATCTTCACAAAGGTCTCGGAGTGTCTGGATGGCTGAACATCAACTCTTATTTATACTTACATTCTATTTACTCTCTCCATTTGGTTCTCCAGCTAACACTTCTCATGGTGCTTCTAGCTCCTGCCAAGCTACTGCTCACGTGACTATTACCACGTCATCACTACTGTGGGAGGGGTTACTCTCACTGTCTCAATCATTAACCCTTTCAGACTCTTATGCTACATCTCCTGCCAAGTCTTTTTCCCTATATATTTTATATATATATTGTTACAACAAGGTGAGAAAGGTATCCCGGGGTCCCTCTCAGCCTTCACCTGGTCTTACGTAACAGCATTTAATTTTAAACACATCGTGTTTTTAGCACCCCCTTGGTGAATACTTGTTCACCGCTTTTCAATTATAAGGCAAAGAAACCAGCACAAACAGGTTTTCTTAGGTTTAAATAAGAAAAGCTGAAATTTATTAAACTTGAACTTAAACTCTAATTTGGTTGAAGCCTACGGGTACACGATGCACCCATGCGAGCATGCATACATGATACACACATGCAAATAGAGACAGAAAAAAGCAGAAGAAAAATAAAGTGGAAAAGTTTGAGGCAATATCTGAAAAGGTTTGTTACGGTTCTTCGGGTTCACTGTAGAGTCCTTGATTGTAGGTAGATCTTGCTTTTTGTTGGGGCCCAGTATTCTTCTTAAACCTTGTTCGCTGTAGGAGACTTTTCTCTCTGGGTGTTCATGTGTTTTCAGTGGATTCAAAGGCTTGTGAGAAAGCAATCTTCTCAGTCCAGGAGCAAACAGTCTTTCTGAGTTCCAACTCTCTGTGGCCAGTTCAAAAGAAAACCCTGGAAAAGCTAGTTAGTCATGTGACCAGCTGGTCTAACCAGTCCTGGCCCTTGTGGATTGTATCCTCCTTAGCAGGCCCTGGAATTTGCTTCCTCACCTTCGATGTCTGTCGGCTGATCTATTTAACAAGCCATTTTCTCTCTCCAACAACAGTTGAAAATCAAAGTTCATGACAAAATTAATGTGCCTCATTCTTGGCAGGTGGGAGCCTAGCATGACATTTTTATATATATAGTATATATAGACATTCATTTTGACTTTACATGCCCATCTCCTCCCAAGTCTCTGACATCAAAGATTCAATTGGTCAGGAGGCTTCTCAACTCTCCCTGATCGTGTTCTTGTCAGACTTGGAAGATCAGTAGTCTTTCTTGTAAGTCTTACTCGATGACATGGATGGCCTTTACCAATGTTTGTAGTATCCTGTTGTCTCTGCATTTCTGTATCATCATCTGGTTCCTCCAGATGTATGACTAGTTGTTGTTTTTGAGGTATAGGGCTAAGGTTTCTCATATTGCGGCATATAGTACCCTCGGAAGTATGTACTACGTAAGATCACGGATGAACTTCATCTCCCTGTCTCACTCTGCTTTCATGTCCTAGATCTCATATCCATACTTTCTCACCATCTTTTAATTTTGGCAGGTTTCCGGTACGAAATTGCTTATTATAATTGTGAGCTTGTTGGTTCCTGTGAGACTTCTCTTTGTCTTGACCTTTTTTGTATTTTTGTACGCCTATCCACAGAAGTAGTATTTTGGGTAGAATGGGAAGTTGAGTTTTCAGCTTCCTGCTCATCAACAGCTCTGAAGGTGAAAGTTCATATAACAATGGATCTATAATTCAATAGTGCAGTTGTTCTTCTTCAACAACAATTTAATAGTTAGTACTCCTCTCTCTGCTTCACCGTTTGCTTGAGGGTAACGAGGGGAACTTGTCAGATGTTCAAATCCCCACTTCCTCGCAAACTATGGTCCATTGTCTGACACAACCTCCTGTAAAACTGTAATAACAGATTCTGTTGTTGTTCAGTACAATCTTTTCACTTCAATCCATCATGAAAAATAATCGATCACTTTGATTAAGATTTCCATTGTGCATAAATAAGTTCATTCCTAGACATTCCCATGGTCTGGTTGGAAATTGTGTAATAATCTGAGGTTCCCTCTGTTCTGGTCTGTGTACCATACATCTCTGACAATTCAAGATCATATTCTTGATGTCTTTATATATTCCTGGCCACCAAACAGATGATTGAGCTCATGCTTTTCATTTTGTAATTCCTAAGTGCCCTTGATGAAATTTTGCCAAGATATCTGATCGAAGAAAATTTGGAATGACCAGTCTGTCATTATACAGCAGAAAAATATCTACGATTGTGAAGTGTCTCCCGAATTTGAAGAACATTTTCATTACTTTCCCACTAGGACATTTCTTTGGCTAACTTTGTGTACAATACTGGTGTATCTGAATGCATTTCTTGAAGTTTCTTTGTACTTGCTGGCCATTGCGATGCTGTGTAAAGGCCTGCTACCTGACCCGAACCCAACGGGACCCGACAACTTGTGTTGGGTTCGGGTTGGGTCGGGCCCCTCTTCCGGGTCCGGCTTTCAGGCTTGGGTCGGGCCGAGTCCGGGTCATGCTGAGGTCGGGTCAGGCCGGGCTGGACACACGTGGTAAGTGCTCTGCTGTTAAGTATTAAAAATAAAAAACTTACCTGATCTAGGAGTCCGGGACAAAACTGAGTCTGTGCAGTGAGCGAGTGATGTCACTATGGTGTCATCATGCATGCGCTGCAGCTTCCCAGTCAGAAGGTAAATAAAGGGATGGTCAGGTCGGGCTTGGGTTGGACCGAGTGGGGTCGGGTTCGGGTCGGCTCGGGCTCGGGGTGAAATTGGAGGGACTCGGGCCGAATGGGGTTCAGGTGTGTTGTGGATTGATCGGGTTTGGGTTGGGTTCTTTTTCCTGACCTATGCAGACCTTTAATGCTGTGTACTGTGAATACGATTCTATCTCTTCAATAAAGTTAACATCCTGTTGTCTAGGATGGTCAACAGTTGCTCCTGATAGTGCATCTGCGGAAGTTTGCTTCTTCCCTTGTACATATACCATCTTGCAGTCCAATTACTCAAACATAGAGTGTGAAACACTTGCTTTGGTATTTGGGATCATAAGGTTCGGTAAACAGTTCACTGTGGAAACGGACCACAAACTAGTGGAGATGATTTGGCACAAACCATTGACAAGTGCACCACCTTGACTACAGTGGCTCTTAGTGAAAGTACAGGAGCACGACTTCGACGTCCGCTACAAACCGGTTACTAAAATGGTCACCTTGGATATGCTGAGCAGATTACCAAACCTGAGCAAGAATGAAGAAATTCCATTGCATTACAAGGGGACAGTGTGGAAATCGAGGTGGAAGATGTGCTTAAAATCGACACATTGCATTTTGGTCAGCACAAATGTGATCAACTAAAATTAGAAACAGCAAATGACCCACAACTATAGGCACAGTGGAGGGTCATCATGGGAAGCTGGCCGAACATGGTAAAAGAGGTTCCAGAAAACTTCAAATGCTTCTGGTCTTACAGAGATGAACTTGCTATCTCGAGAGACGTCACCTTCAAGGGAAAACAAGCGATGGTGCCCAAAGCTCTCCGAGAGGACCATCTTGTCAGCACATCACCAAGGCCATATGGGCCAGGGATCAACAGTGACATTAAAAAGTTAGTGAGGATGTGCGAGGCATGCCAGAGCCACCAGCCACAACAACATAAAGAACATCTCCACCCTCACAAGATTCCATCAGTCCCTTGGTCCAAAATTACCACTGACCTATTTTCCATTAATGGAGAAGACTTTATCATAGTCACTGATTATTTCTCCAAATTTCCAATTGTCAGATAGGTAAAAGGCCCTTCAAGTGTTGTTGTTGCAGACACATTGAGTGCCATATTCAGTCGATTCGGTGAACCTGAAGAAATCATTTCTGACAATGGGCCACAGTATACAGGCAAACCTTTCAGGGATATGTGCGCCAAATGTGGCTTAAACCATGTGACTTTCTCACCACATTACTCTAGGTCTAATGGTCTTGCCTAGTGAATGATCCGCACAGTCAAAGCACTTATCCTAAAGTGTAGGGAAATGAAACAAGATCTTGGTATTACCATACTCCACCTCAGAGCTACACCTATGGATATGGGGTTACCATCACCAGCAGAAATCATGTTTGGTAGACAGGTGCAGACGACTCTGCCAAGCCATCATCTATTCAAATTCTCTGAGATGCAGAAAAACAGGGGCGAATGAAGATGATGCATGACTGACATGCAGGGGCGGAACTAATTCAGCTACATGTAGGACAAAAAGTCAGGGTCATAAACCCCACAATGAAATCATGGTTGCCTGCACAGGTGTCAGGAGTGTGCGGTGAGCCTAGGTCCTACGAGATTACAACATCTAGTGGAGCGATGTTGAGAAGGAACCAAAGCCAACAGAGGTGTGCAGCACTCCAAATGCGCACAGCGGACTCAAGGGAGCACACTCGACGGTGGGGGTGTGACAGATCAACAGGACGGCAGCCAACGCATTGACAACATGCCTGCAAACCCAGGACAGCCAAGGGTGAAATGCACATCCCCAGATGTTTATACTATAATCAGATCTGGAAGATTTGTCAAACTACTGAGACGATATATGCACTGTTGAGCTTCCATATTTGTAAATTTCACAATCTCTATCTATGTGTAAATAATTTTGATGTTATCTAATTTTATATATTTTTACCTTTAGCATATGAGACTTATCTTTGGAAAGAAGGGGGATGTTGTGTGCCTTTAAGAGTAATGTACTTTTAAGATCTTAGTATGCTAATGAGCTAAGTTCCAGGATGCAGTCATGTGACTACTAAGCAACTGGAACACCAAGGGGCAAGTTCTATAAATAGGTAGCTCTGCACTGCATATACTTGTTAGCTGTTGATAAACCTGTCTGAGATCTTCAAGAACCTGAACTCCATGCATATCATTTATGTTGCACCAGACAACATAAAAAACTTTTCATTACTGTAGGTATATCTCAGCAACCTCAATCGGAATCTCTTAACTCTCAGAGGCATCCTTGCAATTTCCTTCTCCTCCAGTAAGGAAACCAAGGGTTTGTCGTCTATCTCAAGAATCACTTTCAGGCCAATATTTTAATCTGAAAATGTCTCGCAAGCCCGCACGACTGTGAATGCTTCTTTTTCAATGACAGCACACCTTATCTCTGTCTTCGACAAAGCACTAGATGCATAATAGATCATCTTCGACATCCATCTGGCTGTTCTTGAAAGAGAACTGTCCACAACCTGTAGATGAGGTGTCTGTTGCAATTATCGTTAGTAATGAAGGGTTGTAATATGCTAATATCTCTGGTGAAACTTAATTCTTAATTCTTCAAAATGCCTGCTCTTGATGTGTGTTCCAACACCAGGCTTGACCTTTCTTCAAGAGTTGTCATTACCTGTGCCAAATTGGGTAAACATTTTGCCAACTGATTCACCATTCCTAGGAATCTTTGGAGATGTTGGGCTGAAGTTGGGATTGGGAATTCACTAATGGCTGTTGTCTTTTGCAGGTCTGCCATTATGCCCTTACCACTCACAATATAGCCCAAGAAATGAATAGAAGTTTTTGAGAATTCAAACTTCTCATTAACTGTCAGCCCTACTTCTTGTAGACGATGCTTTCACTCTCAGGTCATGTTCTTCGATAGATTCCCCATGGACCAGGATGTCGTCCACATGACAAATCATACCTTTAGGCCTTGCAGAATATTGGACATGGTCCTTTGGAAGATTTCAGGTGCAGATGTTATACTGAATGATAAACCATTAAAGCAAAATCTTCTGAATGGTGTGATAAATGTTGTAAGTAATCTTGACTTCTTGTCTAACAGAACTTGCCAAAAGCCACTGTTCGCATCATGTTTCGTGAACATTGTGCTTTTGGATAGCTTTGCCAGGCTTTCATCCACCGAAGACATAAGATGAATTTCTCTCGCAACAGCTTTGCTAAGCTGCTTTAAGTGCAGACAATACGAAGAATACTATTTGATTTTGAAACTGTAACCATAGCTGAACACCACTGTTGGCTTTGTGACTGGAGAAATGGCTCCCATCCTGTTTATCTCTTCCAGCTGATGTTGAACTTGGTTCATCAATGAGTGTGGTATCTTCCTTAGCATAAAGATACATATCGGTCTGGCATCTTCTCTCAAAGTTATATTGTACTCCGTCTTCAGTCTTCCTAGACCTGAAAATAATTTTGGAAAGTTTGCTTGAAAGCGACTGTTGGTCTCTGGCTGTTTAATTTCTTCCACTCTTTTAAGTAGATGCAGGTCGAAGCATGCATTTCTGCCTAACAGTGAAAATTCTTGATTTTTCAAAACGTACAGGGTTTCCTTTATCTTCCTTCCTTTGTATTGGATTGCTGCTTGTAGCTTCCCCTTGACCTTCAGTTGAATCCCTCCAGGAACTTGTAACTGAGTATCTTCTGGTTGCAAGAAATACATTGGTCTGACAACACTGTGACACTTGCACCTGTGTCCAATTTAAAATTAATACTATGTCCATTGACATAAATGTCTGCTTTCCAGAATGCCTGATTGGGGTCATTAATTTCCCCTAGGAGGTCTTTTGGTCTGTCTTCCGATGGAAATGGGTACAGTTCATTCACAACTCTATGAGTGAAGGCTTTTTGTTTGGCATTTTCATGAGAAGAGGACTTGCTGTTGCACATCTTTCCATAATGGCCTGTCTTCCTGCACGTAAAGCATTCCGCTTTATTAGCAGGACACTGTTCACATCTGTGGATCTTGCTGGCTCCGCAGCGCTGGCAGGGTTTCACGGCATCTTGTACCTTCCCGCCTGAGTGTACCTTCTTCTCGACAGAGTGTTTTCTCATCTTGGACTTGAGGAGCTCTACTGTTGCCAGATTCCTTCCATTCCAAGCCTTCTCTTCAGTCTGTAGGATGGCTCTATTTGTCTTTTGACTTCTGACTGTCGCACAACCTGAATCGTTTTCTCCAGTGTGAGGTCCTCTTTTGACTGTGAGAGATCTGATAAAGACTAGTCATCTATTCCCACGACACAGTCCCTGATTAATTCAGACTTTAGTGCTCCGCACTCACATCCTTCAGCCAATCTGTACAAATCATTAACAAAAGTGTCCACTGATTCGCCCAGCTTCTGGATCCTTTTATTAAACTTTGCCTTTTCTAGGATCTTATTGCTTCATAACTGAAAATATTTGTCAAAAGCTTGTAACACATCCTCAAATTTATCTGAAGCTTTATTGATGCCTTGTCTCACGATCACATCATCAGCTAATTTATCTATGGAGCATAGTATAGTATTTACTTGCTCCGCTTCAGATTTGGTATATAACTGTGAAGCTATTCTGAATCTTAAAATCTTTTTCTCTAGAGTGACCAGTTTTGAATCTGGTTGGACCCTTCTGAATTTTGGAAGCTTTCGGGCATTGTATATTTTGAATCCATCCTGCGTGAAAGTCTTTAGGGAATTCCCTTCTTCTTTTAAAATTTTTGTTGCCTTAATGGAGCTGTCCCCACTGTACTTGAAGGTTTCCTGCTCTTTTCGGGTGTTCTCGTGCTTTCCCTCTGTCGTATGCTGGAATAATGGCCGTCAACTCCAGTCTCGCCCTCAGGGATTGAATCTCTTTTTTTCCCACATCTTACCGTCTCACTAGCCCAGTGCGCCATTAATAAGAATGCACCTTTCTAAAGGTTTCTCTCCTGAACCCTGACCATTGCTCACTACTGTGACTCACAGCCCAATTGCTGGACCCAGTTTGTTCTCTCAGATCACCACGCATCCGTGGTGCAGTCTGAATGCCTGTGTGGCTGACTCACCAACTCTCCGTGTCTTTTCATCATCTATGGATCTTCTCTGGAGCTCTTCGCAGCTTGTCCATGAGTTCTGCAGTCTTTTGGTGCTATTGTACCAGTTTAGGCTTCTCAAATCTTCTGGGTGCATTCACCGTTGTGAGGTATGCAGTCACAGTTTACCAAGTTGTATGGCACCCATCGCTGATCACTGTATTGTATACCGCTGTCACTGTATTGTATGTTGTTGGTAGTGTAGTTATAGTGCTCTTCATAAAGGTCTCAGAGTCTCTGGATGGTTGAACTTTTTATTTATATTTACACTTTCCATTAGAATCTCTAGCTAGCACTTCTCATGGTGCTTCTAGCTCCTTCCACGTCTACTGCCCATGTGACTATTACCATGTCATCACTACAGTGGGAGGGGTTACTCTCACTGTCTCAATCATTAAGGACTGTCGAACAAATGCTGGTGTCCTTCTTAGAGACAGCTCTACAAGCATTCAGGCAAAACTCCTATAAAACCAACTTCAATTGACTAGACACTGTGTCCGTCTCCCCCATCAGGTCCTATTTTTCAACTCTCAAATGGCCAGCATTCCAGGGGAGGACAAAGAAAACACTTCAAAGACACTCTGAAGATCTCTTTGAAGTGTGCAGCATTGACATTCAGGACTGGGAGGAGCTTGCTACCAATCATGCAAAATGGCGACAACTTGTCTATCAAGCTGCATCATGTTTTGAGTCCAAACGCCTTAATGATGAGGCAGAGCAGTGGCAGAGAAGGAAAGAAAAGCAACTCCTGCACTCCAGATCCCATTACCTCATGGGACGTCCTGCTTTAAATGCCCAATGATCTGCGGGACAAGAATCAGCCTGTTCAGTCACCTGAAGATCCATGGCAGAAACTTGCAACCTTGTGTAGGCATCATCCTCGAATCGAGGGACAGCAGTCAATGACAACGGCCTTATATTTGTGGTTCTGTAGTCACGCGCTTACTTTCCTTGCAGTGGTATGTATTCAGTTCCATCGTAGCACAGAGAAAATTTCATGTGCCAGTCACATCTAAGTGCAGCAAAGCTCTTTTTAGTTTACAGCAATGAATAAGACCTCAGGCGTATGTGAACGTATGTGGAAAATTTTTATTTTTCTCCTACCAACGTTCCTTGATGAAGTGGCTTATTGTTGGCTGAAACGTATAAATATGACATTCTCCCTGATGTCCCTTGCATGCCTCTCCATGGCTCTCATATCTAAAACGGCATTGTTGTCCTCCTCCTCACCCTCTTCATAGTCATCCTCATCTGAGGAGGACTGGTGTTCCTTCTGTTCTTCCACCTGCAGAATGTTGCTGCATCTAATTGTCAGGTTGTGTAATGCACAGCAGACAACGATTATTCATGACACCCTCTGTGAAGTGTACTAAGGAGCTCCTCCAGACCAGTCAAGGCAATGGAAGCACATTTTCAGCATGCCAATGGTGTGTGCAATGATGATTCTGGTGGATGCATGAACAGCATTGCACCTCTCTTCAGCAGTGCTTTGGGGATTCTGCACTGGTGTCATCAAGCATGTACAAAGGAGGTAACCCTTGTCACCCAGGATCTAGCCGTCTACTTTGGCTGGTTCCTCAAAAACACCTGGCAGCTATGAGTTCCTCAAAATTCATGAGTTATGAAAGCTCCCTGGGAAACATAAGATCCTGAGGAGTCTTGACAGGGTGGATGTGGAAAGGATGTTTCCTCTTGTGGGAGAATTTAGACCTAGGGGTCTCGGTTTAAAAATAAGGGGTTGCCCATTTAAGACAGAGATGAGGAGGAATTTATTCTCTCGGAGGGTCGTGAGTCTTTGGAACTTTCTTCATCAAAAGGCAGTGGAAGCGGAGTGTTTGAATATTTTTAAGGCAGAGGTAGATAGATTCTTGATAAACAAGGGGGTGAAAGGTTATCAGGGTAGGCGGGAATGTGGAGTTGAGGTTACAATCAGATCAGCCATGATCTTGTTGAATGGTGGAGCAGGCTCGAGGAGCCAAGTGGCCTACTGTTGCTCCAAATTTGTATGTTCATACGTTCGAATGGGACGTGTGCAAACCTACATTATTACTCTCCTATGGTTGTAAAGCAGTTGTATGTTCAAAGAGTGTAGCTCTTTGCGATTCACAAATACAGCAGCTTGGTCCCAGGGAGATCTAATGGCTACATGAGTATAGACTAGGGTTGTCCAACCTTTTCGCATGGGGTGGGGGGCCACCTTATAATTTTTGTCTCACATAGGGGGCCAGTGAGACAGTTTCGTAAAGAAAATGGCATTAAAAATATATCTTACTATTCATCAAAACAACAACAAATTTGCATTTTGGTGAAGAAGCTTTAAATAGGAAGATTAATTTATTGACTTACTTTTTCAACACAATGTTGGACACTGATTTAATGAGATAACTAACATTCTTTTGCCAATGTTTGCCCGCGCACTTCTTGTAGCGATGTGGAATATTCCAGATAGATGTCCATTTGTCAGGAGTGATTTGATCACTCTCTCTCCCTCTCTCTCTCTCTCTATCTCTCTCTCTGCCTTTTTCTTCCTGTGTCCCCCCCTCTGTGTTCCCCCTCTGAGTTGTTCGCCCCCCATGTTGTCCTTGCTCTGTGTCTCCCACTCTCTCTGTCCCCCTCACTCTTTTTGCTCCCTCTCTCTCTCTTCCCCCTCTCTGTCTACCCCCATTTCTCTCTGCCCCTTCTCTCTCTCTGACGACCCCCTCTCTCTCTCATTGCCCCCTCTGTCTCTCTGCCTCTCTCTCTCTCTGTGCCCCTCTCTCTCCGTTCCCTTCCCCCTCTCTGTACCCCCCACCCCCCTCTCTCTCTGTCCCCCTGTCTCTCTGCCCCTCTCTCTCTCTGTTGGGCCCTCACCCCCACTCTCTGACTGTTGCAAACAGCGGGAGCACTTAACACAGCAGCTTTGTGGTTGGTCAGTTTTTTTTAAAAATCGCAAGTCAGGCATAGGAAGAGCAGTTTCTGAACTTTGGACAACTTCGGGGTTTTCCGGCAGCCTTTTAAAAAAAAATCGGAAAACCCCTGAATCTGTCCGAAGTTGGGAAACTGCTGTTCCTACATCTGTCAGCTGTGAAACTCAGCACAATTTTTTTAAAAGCCAGTCTGAAAGAAGAAGTCAGTGGAAAATTTCTCATCAGGGTACTGCCTGTGTGGAGTTTGCAAGTTCTCCCTGTGACTGCGTGGGTTTTTGCCGGGTGCTCCGGTTTCCTCCCACAGCCAAAGACTTGCAGGTGATAGGTAAATTGGCCATTATAAATTGCCCCTAGTGTAGGTAGGTGGTAGGGAATATGGGATTACTGTAGGGTTAGTATAAATGGATGGTTGTTGGTCGGCACAGACACGGTGGGCCGAAGGGCCTGTTTCAGTGCTGTATCTTAAAATAAAAATAAAAATAAAATAAATCTCTGAAATACACCCACGGGCTGGATGAAAACCTTTGCAAGCCGGATGTTGGGCAATCCAGCATATGGGGGAAGTGGTAGAATTTAAATCCAATTAATTAAAAATCTGGAATTGAAAGCTAGTATTAGTAATGGTGCTTTGAAACCATCATTGATTGTCGATAAAACCTATCTGGTTCACTAATGCCCTTGAGGGAAGGAAACATGCTGTTCTTACCTGGCCTGGCCTACATGTGACTCCAGATCCACAGCAATGTGTTTGACTCTTAACTGCCCTCTGAAATGGCCGAGCAATCTACTTAGTTCAAGGGCAATTAGGGATGGGCAACAAATGCTGGCCTTGCCAGTGGTGCCCACATCCCATGAAAGAATTAAAAAATTTTCTGGTATAAACAATCACCCCTTGCATGCAGGGGAACCCAGCGATGCCGCTGAAGGTCACAGACCATGTTGCCTGGCTGTCCTTGTTTACAGGTAAGTAGATTAAATCATTGGCACATGGAAAAGGGGTCACCTCTTCGCTGCACCTATGGGTTGCAGACTGTGATGTGCCACATATGTCGCCCGTGGATCGCTAGAAGGCCCTGCTAGCAAAAAGATTGAGTGCAGCAATCACCTTGAGGGCAACTGGCATGGGTTTCCCACCAAAGCCATGTGGCTGCAGATCATGCCGCAGGATCCTACAAATTTCTGTGACCATTTCACGTGATATCCTTAGGCGTGTTTGGCATTCTCTCTCTGACATTTGAAGATAATTTGTTGTTTCCTGAGGGTACGATGATGTGCTAGCGCCCAACTGCAATAAGGCTGTTCTTGGATGTTATCGTTCAGAGCATCCATGCCTTCTTGTTCTGCCTGTTGCTGACATTTAGGTATCATGCGTTGAGGGAAAAGAATCCTCCTTAACCACACTCTGTTCTTCTTCCCGTAATACTAGACAAATTAGGTGTATGAGACCCATGTCACTGCAATTTTTCTGTGCAATTCATCCCACTGTTGCCAGTGAGCTAAGACATCAAGGCAATGAGCAGTTCCCTTTTATGTGCTTCAGTTGGAGAAAATAGCATGTGTCCAATTTAGGGCAAGTCTCCCCACCTTTCAACCTCCTACTGCAAACTTCCAGCCTGAACCCATCACCCTCGACCCACCCAATATAACCGGAACCCTTCCTCCTTTACCATTGAACTTCCCCCCATTACCGTGCACAGTGTCATAATCGATTTATTCATGCCACCCTTCCCCCCCGTTCCTACTTCTGTTACCATCGACATGCCAACTCTGAACCTTGATCGTCCTCAAATTCACCTTAATATTACTGCCGAGTCCCATTCCCCTCTGATGTCGTAGAATAGTCAAACCTACGTCTTGACCTTCACCCCTACAGAATCCATTTGCCCCCCTTGACTATGACCATTCCCTCTGTCAGTCAGTACCCTGAATTTGTCCCAGAGGACCCTGATGTTGACAGCACTCATCCCTCCCTTTAGGTCATTCCTGAGCATCTGTTGACTGTAATGCTCATAGAAACTCATCACCCCCACAACCGCCCACATCCAGCTTCAGCAGCAATAACAACCACTACACACCCAGGACGCTCCACTCCTCCCTCCCCTGATCCTGCATGCACCCGATCACCCACCCTTTGTCCTCCACTCCTCCTCCCTTTCTCCTCCATAGAAGCCCCCATGTCTTCGCTGCCACGCCCTGAGAAGACTCACCCTTGCTGGTGCAAAACCTGAAGCCAAATATCCATTCCAATGGTGGTCTGGAGGCAAACATCCATTCCAATGGTGGTCTGGAGGCAAACATCCATTCCAATGCCGGTCTGGAGGCAAACATCCATTCCAATGGTGGTCTGGAGGCAAACATCCATTCCAATGGTGGTTTGGAGGCAAACATCCATTCCAATGCTGGTCTGGAGGCAAACATCCATTCCAATGGTGGTCTGGAGGCAAACATCCATTCCAATGGTGGTCTGGAGGCAAACATCCATTCCAATGCCGGTCTGGAGCCAAACATCCATTCCAATGCCGCCTGGAGGCAAACATCCATTCCAATGCTGGTCTGGAGGCAAACATTCATTCCAATGCCGCCTGGAGGCAAACATCCATTCCAATGCCGCCTGGAGGCAAACATCCATTCCAATGCTGGTCTGGAGGCAAACATTCATTCCAATGCCGCCTGGAGGCAAACATCCATTCCAATGCCGGTCTGGAGGCAAACATCCATTCCAATGCTGGTCTGGAGGCAAACATTCATTCCAATGCCGCCTGGAGGCAAACATCCATTCCAATGCTGGTCTGGAGGCAAACATTCATTCCAATGCTGGTCTGGAGCCAAACATCCATTCCAATGCCGCCTGGAGGCAAACATCCATTCCAATGCCGCCTGGAGGCAAACATCCATTCCAATGCTGGTCTGGAGCCAAACATCCATTCCAATGCCGTTCTGGAGCCAAACATCCATTTCAATGCTGGTCTGGAGCCAAACATCCATTCCAATGCCGTTCTGGAGCCAAACATCCATTTCAATGCTGGTCTGGAGCCAAACATCCATTCCAATGCCGGTCTGGAGGCAAACATCCATTCCAATGCCGGTCTGGAGCCAAACATCCATTCCAATGCCGGTCTGGAGCCAAAAATCCATTCCAGTGCCGCCTGGAGCCAAACATCCATTCCAATGCTGGTCTGGAGCCAAACATCCATTCCAATGCCGGTCTGGAGCCAAAAATCCATTCCAATGCCGGTCTGGAGCCAAAAATCCATTCCAGTGCCGCCTGGAGCCAAACATCCATTCCAATGCTGGTCTGGAGCCAAACATCCATTCCAATGCCGGTCTGGAGCCAAAAATCCATTCCAATGCCGGTCTGGAGCCAAAAATCCATTCCAGTGCCGCCTGGAGCCAAACATCCATTCCAATGCCGGTCTGGAGCCAAAAATCCATTCCAGTGCCGCCTGGAGCCAAACATCCATTCCAATGTCGCCTGGAGGCAAACATCCATTCCAATGCCGCCTGGAGGCAAACATCCATTCCAATGCCGCCTGGAGGCAAACATCCATTCCAATGCCGCCTGGAGCCAAACATCCATTCCAATGCCGCCTGGAGGCAAACATCCATTCCTATGCCGGTCTGGAGGCAAACATCCATTCCAATGCTGGTCTGGAGCCAAACATCCATTCCAATGCCGCCTGGAGGCAAACATCCATTCCAATGCCGCCTGGAGGCAAACATCCATTCCAATGCCGCCTGGAGGCAAACATCCATTCCAATGCCGCCTGGAGCCAAACATCCATTCCAATGCCGCCTGGAGGCAAACATCCATTCCTATGCCGGTCTGGAGGCAAACATCCATTCCAATGCTGGTCTGGAGCCAAACATCCATTCCAATGCCGCCTGGAGGCAAACATCCATTCCAATGCCGCCTGGAGGCAAACATCCATTCCAATGCTGGTCTGGGGCCAAACATCCATTCCAATGCCGGTCTGGAGCCAAACATCCATTCCAATGCTGGTCTGGAGGCAAACATCCATTCCAATGCCGGTCTGGAGGCAAACATCCATTCCAATGCCGGTCTGGAGCCAAACATCCATTCCAATGCCGCCTGGTGGCAAACATCCATTCCAATGATGGTCTGGAGGCAAACATCCATTCCAATGCCGCCTGGTGGCAAACATCCATTCCAATGATGGTCTGGAGGCAAACATCCATTCCAATGCCGCCTGGTGGCAAACATCCATTCCAATGCCGGTCTGGAGCCAAACATCCATTCCAATGCCGCCTGGTGGCAAACATCCATTCCAATGATGGTCTGGAGGCAAACATCCATTCCAATGATGGTCTGGAGGCAAACATCCGTTCCAATGCCGGTGTTCGTTTGGCTGATGAGTTAAACAGAGAACAATATAGACCAGAAACTCAACTAAATAAAACTGACTGAACGCCACATTGAAACAAACATGAACCAGGTGACACGGAAATAACACTCGCTGTTCACTTAATCTGGCAGGTAGGTCTTAATTGTAACTTAGTGTAGGGTAAGGAATCTTCATGCAGTGTTTATGAACGCAAAGCTGCAATCTGCCACCGTGCGGGCGGAACCCCAGAACGCTGCAAACAGGCCATCGACTTAATTTCTCTAAACGGTTCCACCATCGCGAATCTGAAAAAACACCTCCCGCCGAATTAAATCACCCCACACACCACCGAATCCACTCTTGCAGGGCCCCTAATATTCCTCCGAGTATCTTACTAGCCCAATAACAAAGGCAGCAGTGCAGGATCTAGTTCTGGGGAATGAAGTAGGGCAAATAGATTGTATTGCAGTGGGAGAACATCTAATTAGGTTGAAAGTGGTTATGGAAGGGGACAAAGAAAAATCAAAAGTAAAAATACCCAACTTGGAGAAAATCAATTTCAGTGATTTGAGCAATGAACTGGAATGAAAGATTGGCCAGGAAAATAGTAAATGTGCAATGACAAGGCTCCAAGGCAAAGATACTTCAGGTACAACCAAACATATTCGCATAAGGAAGAAAGATAGGACACTGAAAGCTAAAGTTCCCCAGATGACAAAGGAAAGAGAGGTTAAAATAAAACAAAAAAAAGTTTTAGTAGAAATATTAGGTGCAGAACACAGAGATTGCATGGCATAAAATGAAAAAATATATAAAAAGGGCAAAGAGAGAACATGAGAAAACATTACTGGGTACATAACAAAATGGAATGATCTCAGTTCCACCTTGCACCAGCCACATTGCATCTCCCTTTTTAGAGGAGCGCAGACTAGCTTTAAGTTATTCTAGGCACTCATGACATTGGCCCCACTGCTGATGCATGTAGCCAATGAACAGCTCAGGGAGCACTGGCTGCATGTAAAAATTATGGAATTGAGTAAGCAGTGTGCTCGGTGTCATGCTTGGTGTGCAATCAATGGGCGTAGGGTAACCGTGCATCGAGATCCCTGTACCCATTTTAGGGTGTGATCCAATTTAACTGTCATGCACAGCAAAGGTGAAATGGTACAATAATCAAGGACTAACTCTGAAGAGTTATGAGAAATTAATTTTGTTTTAAAAAAATGAACTTTTACTTTAAAAAGTGAACAATGGTCCAAAATGGCCACCGATGAAAAAGGCCTTTGTGTATTCAAACTAACAAAGACAAAGAACAAATCTTCAAAGCTAACAGGTGTCAATGGAACCCATCCTACACCTATTCCTAAAACATTCCTGAATTGAATGTCTTCTTCTGAAACAAAGGAGGTGTGAAGTAGGCCATTGTGCCATCACCATAGGGAAGAAACCAGAATGTCTCCTAAAGGAGGTGAGAGCTCCAGCCAAGCCAGAAAGCACTTGCCCTGCTGTAGAATCTGACATCTACATTATACAGCAGTGAAAGCTAGAAGTAACCCATTGTCTTCAAGAAAGAAATCTACAATCATCTCACGCCTGCATCTATCAAGAACTTGATTTCCAAGAGAATTCAACAGGTTTATTGTAACCTGCTCCCCCCCCCACCACCCCGCCACCAAAATTTACCTTCCTTTTTCCCTTCTCTATCTGTCTCTTCTTGTGTGTGTGCGCGCGTGTGCGCGTGAGTGAATGCTTCAGTAGATGTGCTTGCGACAATTTCAGGATAAGGCGTTTTGATCAATAAATATTGGGCTTTCTTTTTTTTAAACCTACAAGAATGCCTGTCGCTGTTTGTTTATTTGAAAAATAAAATACCAAGGGGCTAAACTCTAATACAAATATGTTTGCTGTGGTCAGGTGGGGAGTTGAATAGTGGGAACCACCCACATCACACCATGAAGTCGTAACATAACCCTTTACAATTAGAATGTGAACTTTAGCAAATTGCCTTTTTATGGTTTCTTGGAATGTAACAGATACACATCAGTTGATTCTCTTTCCTTGGTGCACAGCCTTCAGTCAAAATATATCTTTCCACATGACGGGAAAGTTTTCAGTCACTTGTTTCTCATCTCTAAACTGGACACCTGGTAGTTCAAAATCGGGAGTAGTAGAGGCACCTCGATGTCCCATTGGATGTCCAAAGCTGGCCTGATGCAACTATCAGGCATGCCTTCAAATAGACAAACATCTAAAACAGGCATGAGGCTGTTCAGGTACATTTGCAGGACTCTGATTCAAATTACAATAATTCCATTTACAATAATTGGCAAAGGAACTAGAGGAGAAATGAGGAGAATGTTTTTCATAGAGAGGGTTGTTAAGTTCTGGAACACACTAACTTCCACTGGCAAGGTGCAAAAGATTGTCCATTTGACATCTGTAGATCACTGGCAATGTTCAAATGAAGCTGTTTCCCCAGACTGGAGAGTCTGGAAATAGTGGTCTTAGTCTCAGGGTAAGGGGTCAGCCATTTAAGACTGAGATGAGGAGATATTTCTTCACTCAGAAGATTTTGACTCTTTGGAATTCTCTAGCCCAGAGGACTTTGGATGCTCAGTCACTGACTCTATCAAGACCAAGATTGACATGCGTTTGGACACTACAGAAATCAAGGGATGTGGGGATGAAGCTGGACCGAAGAGTTCAGATAGAAGATGAGCCATAATCTTATTGAACAGCGAAACAAAAACAGAAACTCCATAAGGGAAAATTCAAATCCCATATGATGTATGGCTTATCTGATTTTTTTTTTCCTTCCCAAGGAATAAAACATTTAGCAAAAGCCTGTTCATGGGGACAATTCCTATTTAACAAACCTATTAGCTTAACAAAAAGCTTGTGCTCTTCCTCTATGCTCCTGTACATGTGGGTTCAAAACATATTCTTCCCTTCTAGGTGCAGATGATTAGAAGTGATTTTTATTTTGTAGTTTGTGCTACATTAGGTATTACCAGCTCACTCCACATGTACAAGTTTGCAGTGAGCTTGTGGCAGTATTGCTGAGAGTTCCAATAACCCAGTAAGCTCACCAATAGCTCGTCACCAGCTTAGAATTTTCCTTTTCTGAAATGCACTGAAGCTGTCAGGAGTGCCTGCACAGTGGACACACAGATGTAAGCCCTTTCTTTCTGCCAAAAGGGATTTAATAAATACGTGATGAGATCAGGCATGAAAGGCCACCCCAGCTTTTGCTCCAGAGATAATTAACTAGGTGACAATACATGATGTACTGGCAGCAATGGTATTAATATCATTTTCTGACTTAACTACAATTTTAAGCAGCTTATCAGATTTTCATTCTGAAATCCATTCTAGCACCAGGCTTACATCCTGCCTCATTATTGAGTTCCACATGGGAATCTGAACTTTCTAATTTCCTATACACTCTCAGCCACAGTCTGTTTTAAATCAATTAGGGCTGCTGGTGGCCTTGTCCCATGTGCTAAGGGGATTAGCAGGCTACTTGCTCAACTGAAGCTAGCTTGAATGCACTTGCAATACTCCATGGAGAATTAGGTTTTTGCAACTTTGTATTGGATCCGCAATAGATTTAACATCACAGATGGCAGATAATGGTCGTAATTTTCCTTGCCTTTATCGTAATATAATCGTGAGACATGGGTTACTTTCACAATAACTGATATATAGGCATTACTTACGTAATCTTTACCTAGCCTTTCTCATACTCTGGCAATTTTCTCATCCCATATTTACAATTTATATCCTGCTACATAAATAATGAGAAGTCTTTTAGTTACATCTGCTAATCAGCAGGAGTTCATTACTTATTAGACAGTAGCTCATTTTTAAAACCTACTTATTTACTTCATGACAGTAATTATTAATTGTTGGTGCTGATTTAACATCACAGAATGAAATTAAAATGATTTACTTTTTAAAGTAAAAGTAAGGAGGCTAGATTTTCTCAGGCTCAGTCAAGTTTTGAATTTGCAGCTGGCTGATTGTTTTAACTGGTAATATAGTTGATTTTTTCCTACTCTGACGTGGTGAAGGCTTCAACTCGCAATGCATCACTGATTAAAACTAACTGGTGGCAGTTTGACAAACCTGGCCGGCCTGGTAAAATCCAGCCAGGGTAGTTTTAGTCAACAGCCCTGTCACTTTATCATGGCTTCAACTTAACAGTAAAATGATGAAGTCTTTCTATGTCCTTCAATGATTTTCAATTTGTGATATACTTGTAACTTGTAACACGAGACCTTTGTAACACTATAGAAAAACTTTATAAAGTATTTGGCAATCAAGTTTATTCCATTTGTTAGTACTGATAATACTTAGAATAGGATCATTAGTATAAAGGAATGAACTAAAATAACAGTTAATCACAATCTCAGGGAGCATGTTTCTAAGATTGGTGCTGAAGGACATTGCTGGGGGAAAGTATACAGAGTTTTACTTTGCATCTACATATGCTATACCTGACCTGGGAGCACTTAATGCATGGGAAAGTAAAAAGGTAGGAAAGCTTTCCTGTTTGCAAGCACTAATATCCTTTACCTTAATATGTACAAACTCACAAAAGTAGTTTTTTGAAAGAAGAACATGACCTCAGATTCTTCTTATAGGATATGCACATTCTTCACAACAGTTGTTTTGTCAATAACTTAATGCTGAAAGGGTATTTTCATTATCAGTTCTAGTTTGCAACATAAAGATCGCTGATCTGATCAAGCAACATGGTATAATATCTTCAACTTAGTGAGAAGGGTGGTAATAGTATTGATATCTTTTAATAACACAGTGTTTGAAGACTTTAAACTGTGCAATCTTTAAATCTTTAACTCTTCACCAATAGTACTGTTAAAAATCTCATCTTCCAGCATATTCACATTCTGTTAGCGACTGAATGGTTGCAAACAGTAGCTTGGAGTCAAACAGCTCTAAGTTGTTCCCAAAATCACTTGTCCTATTAACTTACGAGGAAAGTATTGCCCTCTTTAAAATAACATGACCCAAATTAAAGTTATGGCTGATGCTGAAAAGTCTCTTCCCATTATTGTAAAGTTGAAGTTTATGGAATATGAAACATTGCTGGTTTCTGGAATGGAAGACATCTCATGTTCAGCCCAACTTTTTTAGCTGCATTATAAAAGTTTTCTTCACAGTGTGTCCTGTGCTGGGAAATGTCATCAAAAATAACAAACTTTTATTTAGATGATTTGCTTGTACAATGCATTATTAAAGCAATGCAGACTGTCTTTGGTGTGGAATTTTTGCATAGGTTCTCAATTAACTGTCATTCTAACTCTCCTGGTTTTTCTTCCTCCTTGTTATTGCACTGGACATCAGAAATAACTATAGCGCTCAATCATCTTGTTTTGTAACAGAAACAAATGATGGGGTTTAGTTTACTCATATCTTTGAGTGTGTTAAGCAAGAGTTAATTGTAATCCTGATTCTTTTTATGCCCTCCATCAGAGCCCCGAAGCCATTTGACAGTGGGCAGGCAACTAACTGGTGACATCTCTTTGCATGACGAGCTCCTGCCTCCAGAGCTGCCAGCCAAACAGAAGGACAGTCGCTCTGCAGTACTGGCAACGCCACTAGGAGCAGTGGCTTCTGCCGGTATTGCAGGAGACCCTGCAGTAGTGAGGAGAGAAGAGAAGACCTCTGGAGATGTAAATGGGGTTGGGGTTGCTGGGTCATTCAGGCAGGTCCGGATGATGGGGTGGGTGGGGTCTTCCCGGGGTTGGGGGGGAAGGTGCAGCAATCGCTGCCGGGGGTCCCTCTGGTGGCCCTGGATTGTCCCCAAAGGAGGGACACCCTGACCTTGCTAGGAGGCCACCAGGCTTTACCAGATGGCATCTCCACACAGTGGCAGGTCTTTCCGTCTTCTACAAAATTGAGGTAGAGGTGGAAAGAGGCCCTTAATGGCCATTAATTGGTCACTTAAGGGCCTCAATTGGATTCAGGCAAGAAGGCCATCTTCAGCCTTCCCTGCCTCAGACAAAATGGCAGGGGACCAGGGCAACATCAAGAATGGCACCCCCTGCCATTGTTGTTACCCACCACCAGCCCCACCCCGCTGTCTCTGTGCCTGCCTCCGAGGACCGAATAAAATAACAAGGGGCAGATTAGCCAATCTGATCACGTCTGTTGTAAAGCCAGTTGATCATTTTTCAACTACTGCAATTGACATTTAGAGTTACAAATAGTTAATAAAAACAGCAGTGGAATGAGAAAAGTGTAGTACAATAAGGAAGGCAAAGGGTTGAAAGCCAAGGTTTCTTGCTACCGTCCTGCAGATGGTAGTTGCCAATCCAAGGGGAAAGGAAAGGCTCTTTATGGATCTGAAGGGCATCCAACAAATAACCAGTAGGTTCTGCAGATAATCAAGTGGTCCCCACCAGGGTCTAGGCAGAATCTCACATCCATCTTACAAAGGAAGATGTAAAAAAGAAAGTACACAAGTTAAAGAAAAGTGACAATGTAAGAAGGCTGGATATAAGTGATCTTGTACTGTTATATGTAGGTTTAAGTCACAGTTACTCTACCTAGTAAATGTCAGTCTGAAGGGTAGTTACTTTACCAGGCAGTATAGGAAGCTGATTTGCAATTATTCTACATAGGTGCATACATGGACTTCAAATTGGCTTAGTTGGTAGCGTTCTTGCCTCTGAGCCCAAAGACTGGAGGTTCAAGATATATAATCTATGCTGACACTGCAGTATAGCACTGAAGGAGGGCTTTATTATTAGGCATGCTGCACTTTGGAAAAGATATTAAACTGAGGTCCCATCTGCCTTTTCCAGCAGATTCAAGTGATATTAAAGGTTCGATAACTCTATTTGAAGTACAGCAGGGAACTATTGGCCTAAATGACAACAGTTCAGAGTAATATATATTACCTGTGAAGAGTCTGCAAAAATTTCTGAATGACATGATAAGGTGATTTTTATATATGTAAATATTTGTCTCAGTATCCATGGCAATCCAAGAGGTAATCGATGTTAAAGCTCTGAGATGCAGAAGGATCTGGGTGACCTAATGCATGAATCACAAAAGGTTATTATGCAGGTACAGCAAGTAATAAGGAAAGCTAATTCTTTTTTTTTCTTCTTTGGGCCTCCTTATCTCGAGAGACAATGGATACGCGCCTGGAGGTGGTCAGTGGTTTGTGAAGCAGCGCCTGGAGTGGCTATAAAGGCCAATTCTGGAGTGACAGGCTCTTCCACAGGTGCTGCAGAGAAATTTGTTTGTCGGGGCTGTTGCACAGTTGGCTCTCCCCTTACGCCTCTGTCTTTTTTCCTGCCAACTACTAAGTCTCTTCGACTCGCCACAATTTAGCCCTGTCTTTATGGCTGCCCGCCAGCTCTGGCGAATGCTGGCAACTGACTCCCACGACTTGTGATCAATGTCACACGATCTCATGTCGCGTTTGCAGACGTCTTTATAGCGGAGACATGGACGGCCGGTGGGTCTGATACCAGTGGCGAGCTCGCTGTACAATGTGTGTTTGGGGATCCTGCCATCTTCCATGCGGCTCACATGGCCAAGCCATCTCAAGCGCCGCTGACTCAGTAGTGTGTATAAGCTGGGGGTGTTGGCCACTTCAAGGACTTCTGTGTTGGAGATATAGTCCTGCCACCTGATGCCAATTATTCTCCGAAGGCAGCGAAGATGGAATGAATTGAGACGTCGCTCTTGGCTGGCATACGTTGTCCAGGCCTCGCTGCCGTAGAGCAAGGTACTGAGGACACAGGCCTGATACACTCGGACTTTTGTGTTCCGTGTCAGTGCGCCATTTTCCCACACTCTCTTGGCCAGTCTGGACATAGCAGTGGAAGCCTTACCCATGCGCTTGTTGATTTCTGCATCTAGAGACAGGTTACTGGTGATAGTTGAGCCTAGGTAGGTGAACTCTTGAACCACTTCCAGAGCGTGGTCGCCAATATTGATGGATGGAGCATTTCTGACGTCCTGCCCCATGATGTTCGTTTTCTTGAGGCTGATGGTTAGGCCAAATTCATTGCAGGCAGACGCAAACCTGTCGATGAGACTCTGCAGGCACTCTTCAGTGTGAGATGTTAAAGCAGCATCGTCAGCAAAGAGGAGTTCTCTGATGAGGACTTTCCGTACTTTGGACTTCGCTCTTAGACGGGCAAGGTTGAACAACCTGCCCCCTGATCTTGTGTGGAGGAAAATTCCTTCTTCAGAGGATTTGAACGCATGTGAAAGCAGCAGGGAGAAGAAAATCCCAAAAAGTGTGGGTGCGAGAACACAGCCCTGTTTCACACCACTCAGGATAGGAAAGGGCTCTGATGAGGAGCCACCATGTTGAATTGTGCCTTTCATATTGTCATGGAATGAGGTGATGATACTTAGTAGCTGTGGTGGACATCCGATCTTTTCTAGTAGTCTGAAGAGACCACGTCTGCTGACGAGGTCAAAGGCTTTGGTGAGATCAATGAAAGCAATGTAGAGGGGCATCTGTTGTTCACGGCATTTCTCCTGTATCTGACGAAGGGAGAACAGCATGTCAATGGTCGATCTCTCTGCACGAAAGCCACACTGTGCCTCAGGGTAGACGCGCTCGGCCAGCTTCTGGAGCCTGTTCAGAGCGACTCGAGCAAAGACTTTCCCCAATAGAATGTTATCATTTATTGCGAGGGGATTTGAATACAAAAGTAGGGAGGTTATGCTTCAGTTATACGGGGCATTGGTGAGACAGCATCTGGAGTACTGTGTACAGTTTTGGTCTCCTTATTTAAGGAAGGATGTAAATGCATTGGAAGCAGTTCAGAGAAGGTTTACTGGACTAATAACTGGAATGGGCAGGTTGTCTTATGAGGAAAGGTTGGACAGGCTAGGCTTGTATCCGTTGGAGTTTAGAGAATTAAGAGGCAACTTGATTGAAACATATAAGAATATAAGATCCTGAGGGGTCTTGACAGGGTGGATGTGGAAAGGATGTTTCCTTGTGTAGGAGAATCTAGAACTAGGGGTCACTGTTTAAAAATAAGGGGTCGGCCATTTAAGACAAAGATGTGGAGAAATTTTTTTCTCTTGGAGCGTTGAAAGTCTTTGGAACTTTCTTCCCCAAAAGGTGCTGGAAGGAGAGCCTTTGAATATTTTTAAGGCAGAGGTAGATAGATTCTTGATAAGCAAGGGGTGAAAGATTATTAGGGGTAAACGGGAATGTGGAGTTGAGGTTACAATCAGATCAGCCATGATCTTGTTGAATGGCAGAGCATCTTAATGGGCCGAGTGGCCTACTCCTGCTTCTAATTCGTTTGTTTGTATGCTCGTAAATGGCTAGGTTCATGAGACACTATTGTTATAAATAAGGAGATGTATATTTGAGACATGCAATGCCACATGCATTCGCTCAATAGCCCCACAGCCTAGGAAAACTGGCAATTCAGAAAAACGTGATGACTTTCTCAGTGATCCTGTCCCTACTGTACTAAAGTATCTGGCAATGACCACATTACAGTGGAAAACTCCTTTCACTGACTAATGCTAGGTTTAACACGCACATCCAGTGCAGAGGCTTTTTTTTATATTGTCCCACACCTGATACATATTTCTACACAAGTTTCTCATCATTGATATTTAGCAAGGAATTAACCTTCTAACGGAGATTAAGCAAGTAAAAACTTTTGTTTCTTGTTTCTGATTTTCCTGATTTTTCAATAGTCTCAGAGAACTGCTGAACATTGCCAAACTTCAATTGGTAACAATTGTTAACGTACATCTACTTTTTTGCAAGTATTAATGAATGGAGGAAAATATAACCTTTCTTTAAGCCATTAATATGCTCGGTTCAAACTATCACTATTTCTTCCTTCATTTGCCTCATGATTTAATGTAGTCTGATAGCTGAATGCTCAGGCTGATTTCCATTGTGGTAACATTTGTGTTATCACATTTGTGTTATCACTTACTTCCTCAGTTAGTCACATATTGCATTTTGTGGAAACAGGACAGACAGTAATTATTTTTCATCTTTCGCATTGATATAAATAAAAGAGTGGTTGGGCAGGAGAGCCTCCCTTTCTTCTCAAGGCAGGCATATCAACAAGCATCATCTACACTAGGTACTGTAAGTGCACAGCCATTTTATTAATGCCTTACTGCTTTCTGTCTCAGCGTACCACAGGGGTTTGTTGCTCAACTTATACAATTGCTGTTAACAAGTGATAACAAAATTCTGAAATCAAATAGCTGTTGCCACAGGGACAATGCATGTTTAAATATGTCAAGTACTAATGTATCTGATTAATATTTAATATGACAATACAGCATAGTCTGTGCACTGGGATCAGCTACTTGTGGCCTCTCTGCACAGATAGGATTAAAACTTGGAATTGATTTTCTTTACTGAAGAAAATAGAGCAAAAAAGGTATGGTTAACTTCCTAATGCAGTGTGGTCTTTTATAGTCATTGGTAGTCCAAGAAATGGAGGATGACACACAGTGAGGTTTCTATTTATTCCTGAACTTGATGTTCGTTTGGCACTTTGCTCTTTTGCAGTCATCTCCATGTTCTGTGCAGCACATTGTTGCATGGTGCTTAAGGCAAGACTGGAAAGCAAATGTAAATTTGGGTGGAGTATGCTGGTTAAGTAACTCACTTTTTAGCCCAATTTTTATTCAGCTGTATATTTTTAACTGTGGCTCAGAGCGTGATGATGCAGATTTTCTTTGGAATCATTCCCCTACATGAAAGATTGGCAGTGGCTTTAAAGATGGCGATTCGCTCGTGCGCGATGATGCAATGTGCCACCCCCCACAAATGATGTGGCGGGGGGGGGGGGTGGAACTTCCAGTGACGTGATCGGCATTGGGTCACCTAAGGAGCAGGTGCTGGGGCCATATTTAAAGTGCCCCAGCACCTGCTTCTTGCCAATTGCAAAGTACTTACACTGTCCCAGTGTCCTGTGCAGTTGAGATCCTCTTCTTCCACCCAGGTGCAACCTTGTTTCCTGTAGGGCTGCTGCACCTGGGTGCATAATCTTAATTTTGCACATACGTGAAAGTGAGATTGAATTACATTAGAAAAGGAAAATACTCTCTCAGAAATAAAAGTATCATTCAATAATATTATGGGCTTTTCATTTCCTGAATGTAAACAACTGCAGACTAATATGCATTTGGAATCTGTACTCATTTTTCATTGAAATTATATTTGAAAATACATGTAACTAGAAGTCGAGCTATTTTTCAAAGAACCAGGAAAATATGTTTCCCTTGTAGCTGCTTTGCAAACCTGAAATATTAAATCAATAATTATGATAAACTGTTGCAGAAGCAAAGTGAACGTCAACATCTATATCTGTGTCTGTCATAAATGAAAAACTAGTATAACATTACATATTTCCTCACTAGTCCTGCTTTAGTTTTAAAAAAAAAACCTTGCAGCCAAAGTTAGAGCAGATACACCATGGAATAACCTTTGTGTTTAAAGGACCAGACAAAAATCTGAAGATGGCAGAGGGGTGCTCCAGGTTGGCCCCACAGTTCAGCGATGCTACCCTGCTCATTCTCTTACAGGCTGTGCGAGCAAGGCGTGAGGTTCTTTTCCCCAGCAATGATAAGAATAGACGCCCCACCTGACCAAGGCAGCCTAGCTGAAGGTGGCAGAGGAAGTCAGTAGCCGTGGGGCCACCCAGCGTGAATGGGTCCAATGCCAGAAGAAGATGAATGATCTGCTTCGCACCGCAAAAGTAAGTGGCACTTTGTATCATGGCCTCACTGAACCTGGGTGTCCCCACACAGAGTGGCACATATGTGCCACTGCCATGCCAAAGACAGGGAGATTGGGCAGGGAGAAATGATGTGACATGAATGGATGAAAGTATGAAAGAACTCACCCTTGTCTGCAGCTCAGAGCTTGGCACCTACACAAGTGGCTCACTCAGTCGTGCACACCGAGGATTCCCCACCTTTGGGCCCAGCAACCCTCTTGTGACATGTGTTGGGCTGTTGCCTTGCCATGCTAAATATCTGCTTCCTTGCTCCTCCAGGCAAAGAAGGCCCATGATACTCGTGAGGTGAGTCGGACTGGTGGAGAAGTGCCAGATATGCGGATGCTGACACAGGCTGAGGAGGAGGCCCTCGAACTGGCTGCGACACATGTGGACTGCACGGTTGGTGATGTTGAGCTCGAGGTCCTGGGTGAAAATTCATCCATTTGATATACGCAATGATCACTGTGAAAATCGTACTGTTTGAGGCAATGTTGTCATAATTGTCAAATGCTCACCATAAAGACTGACAATGTGCTCTTCTCATTGTATGTTGCAGGTCAACGCTCTGAGTTAGCCCTGGCAGCCCAGGACCACTCCCGCAGCTCAGAGGAAGAGACATTCTCAGAGGAAGCAGCATCCCATACTTTTTTTACATTTCATTCAAGACATTACTGTCTGAACAACATTGTGATACACTTTTTGGAACTCCCAAAGTCGATTTTGAGGAAGTTTGGGTGATTTGAAAGATTGCTCTGGGTGTGTCTGCAGCACAGTATATAATTGAAAAAAATGGCACTGAAGCCATATTTTGGGACAATGGGGGAATTCAACCTTAACAAAGAGAACTGGTGTAATTATGAACAATGGTTACACATTTGGCTGCAAGCTAATAAAATAGGGGTGAGGATAAAGTGAATGATGGAGCCATATGCTTTTGAGGTGGTGTTTGACCAAGAAAGCAAGTCAATAAATGTTGAGTCTATGCCCAATAACACAAGTGCCAAAACTATTGAGGTTTTGAGAAGTTGGTTTGCAATTTATGGTTGCCAGAAGTGTTGGTGTTTCCCCTTCTCTGTCCTAAATCTTTTACATTTAACCTTATATCTGGTCTCTTCATTTTGACCTCTTAATTATTGCAAAGTCTGTTTCTATCTACTTTGTCCTATTCCTTCATAATTTCAAACACCTCAATTAAATCCCCTCATAATCTCTTCTGTTCTAATGATGATGGCCCTATTTATTCTAGACTTTCTTTGTATTTGTATATGAAGCAGCATTCTATTGAGTATAGTAATGAGAAGCATTTTATGTTGTCTGATGCAACATACTAAGATCTTAAAGGGACATCACTCTTAAAGGCAATCACACAACAAATATGCACAGTACCATCCCTATTGCCTCACCATCTTTCCTATAGTACAGAGTCCAAAACTGCACACAGTGGGCTGAATTTTATGGGTCACCTAGGGTTAGGAATGGAGATGGGGATGGGGGAGGGGTGCCATAAAATTGCCTGGGGAGATGGGGGGGTGGGTGGAGTGCCTATTGCCTTCCCATCACCTTCCCGATGCCATCCAATTTAGGCCTGGGCGGGGAAGGCCAAGGACGGCCTTCTTGCCCAGAGGCATTTTAGCAGCGGCGGGAGGTGCATCCACCATATGAGGAGGTGGCCCAGTAAATCAAGGCAATCTCCATGTGGATTTGTGGGGGGGGGGGGGGCGGGGGGGGGCACCTCGGTGGGCAATCTGTGGCTCACAGAAAGCCCCCGGCGGCAAAGGCCGCCACTCTCCCATCACCCACTCCCCTGCCCACAACAGCCCACCAACTCCTCACCTGCCTGAGTGGCCCCAACGAGCCCACCCCCACTTACCTTCAGTTCGGGCTCCAGCACAGCTCCTTGTGTGGTGACTGCTGCAGTTCCAACAGTGGCCATCACTCCTGGTGGCGCTGCTGGTACTACTGAGCTGCCAGCCATCTGGCTTTGAGCTCTTGGAGGTGGGATCCCTGTCCTTAAAGTGAGGGAAACTCCAACACTAGGCAGTTAATTGCCCAAGCATGTTAAATACAGCTGGGGGGGGTCCTCCAAACGGTCGGCAGGATTCCCTTCGCCTTCTGGGCCTGGCGTTGGGACTCAGTTGGCTTCACAAAATCCAGCCCAGTACTTCAACTATAGTCTTACTAAGATTTTACAATTACATCACCCCAATTTTCTCTTCTCATCTCCATCATCCAGCTTTCCCCCATTCAATGTATAAGTATTACTTTTATTTTCCACCTCATATTTAGAGACATTTGCCACTTTTTTGTTCCTTTTACTATTTTATCAAATGCAATTGCTTTGCTCTTCAGAACGATACTATACTTGCTATTTTAGTACCATCTGCAACATTGGACACCATCCCTCCAGGCCTATATTGAAATCATTGATGTACACAGGAAATGGAAACAGTCCCAGAACAGAACCTTTTGTGACACTGCTACCCAATTTCAACTACTGAGAAACTACCCTTAAGTCTTACTGTCTATGTCATTCCTTCTTACCAGTTTTTAATCCAATTTGTTAATCTTGCCCTAACTCCATACTCCCTGAGTCTTCTCCAAGTGTCTCCACTCTGATATCTTGTCAAAAACTATCTGAAAGGCCATATACACAACATCCACTGTATTTCCTCCTTTCATGATATCTGCCAGGTCCTCAAAGAACTTGAAGGATTTTTCAAGCACAATCTTCCTTTCTGAAATCTATGTTGATATATTCTTAATGATTTTGTCTTCATTTGGGTGTTTAGTAATTTGATCTTTAATTAAATAGACCAAGCTTGTACCTACAACAGATGTTAAACTAACTGGCCTGTATTAGCCAGGTTAACTTTCTCTCCCTTTTTGATAGTAGGTATTACAAAAATCTTAACATGGTTCACAATGGCAACTAGCCTGGGAATGGCCCTGAATATAAATTAAGAGCAAATTTGACACACACCCATTAATATTTAACATGGCTACAGCATTTTCGGGAAAAATAGCTCTCTTTCTTGTTTTTGTGATCTTAGAATTGTAATTCACTATGTTTGTTGTACTGTCTGTAAAGTCATATGAAATTAATGGCATTCCCTAAGCAAAATGTTTTATGACTTTAGATTATTATGTTGAAACTTTTGGGGAATTTGAGACACTATTGACAGTTTCTGCAGTCTTGTTGGCAAATTTAAAACCATTAAAAATGGTTGGGTTTTTTCCAGCCTGTATGCTATGTCAGCAAATAAATCACACTGGAAAGATTTCATAGATGTAAATGTGAGTGGCATGCTAAGTAACTTAAAAGCAAGGGTTTATTTATCTTCCCCTGCAATTTTCTCCTTTTCGTTCCCGAAGCTGTTGAATCATGCTAGATATGGCTGCAGTAGCACCTCACCAAAATGATTGTTCTTCCTGTGTGCAGCCAGGTAGCAAATGTTGACAAACTATTTATCCACAGGGTATTACACCTGAGGCTGATCTTGTGGCTATCCACATTTGCATGCGTACACTTTCCAGCAGATGTTCTAGAAATCAGGAATTAAAGCCCTGGCTAATGGTTCCACTTCTTATCCCAGGGACACCGAGATTGATTGTAGTTTCTCGGCACCAGCTCAGCTGCGATTGGTTAATTCAGGCTACAACCGGGACCGTACCTGAGACATTCCTGGTCTGTATGGCTCAGTAAAATACATTGTGTATCTACCAACTAGGCCATAATGGGGAACCACACAAAGAAGAGTTCTCTTTAATTAATTGATAACTTTTGGAATATTGTTTATTTACAAAACAAAATCAATAAGAACAAAGAAGATGATACCATACATAGTTCCCAAAATTTCTGACTCACCGGAAGGCACAATTCACCAATTACCCCTTTGGAGGGCCAGAAATTTCTGATAAGGCCAATATCTTCTGGGATTCAGGGTACGGTTAAAGAATCCCTGCCCTTCAAGTGGCAGCCACATATAAATGATGGCCTTAGGATGGGATGATGTCACTCACTCTACATTCTATGACTACCAGTTTCCCATCTGCCCTTTAGAATGTGCATTACTGTTAACCAGGGATATTTTGCCAGGATCCATTCATCAACAGGGAAGAACTTGGTTGATTTTTTTATATACGTTCATGGGTTATGGGTGTCATTGGATAGGCCAGCATTTATTGCCCATTCCTAATTGCCTTTGAGAAAGTGGTGATGAGCTGCCTTCTTAAACCGCTGGAGTCCTTGGGGTGTAGGTATAGCCACACTACTGTTAGGAAGAGAGGATTTTGATCCAGCGACAGTGACGAAACAAGAAGTCAGGATGGTGTGTGGCTTGGAGGGGAACTTGCAGGTGGTGGTGTTCCGATGCATCTGCTGTCCTTGTCCTTCCAGGTAGTAGAGGTCACGGGTTTAGAAGGCGCTGTTGAAGGAGTCTTGGTGCATTGCTGCAGTGCATCTTGTAGCTGGTACACACTGCTGCCACTGTGCGTCGGTGGTAGAGGGAGTGAATGTTTGTGGATGGTGTACCAATCAAGCAGGCTGCTTTGTTCTGGATGGTGTCAAGCTACTTGGGTGTTGTCGGAGCTGCACCCATCCAGGCAAGTGGACAGTAATCCATCACACTCCTGACTTGTGCCTTGTAGATCATGGACAGGAATTGGGAAGACAGGAGATGAGTTACTCGCTGCAGAATTCCTAGCCTCTGACCAGTTCTTGTAGCCACAGTATTTGTGTGGCTGGTCCAGTTCAGTTTCTGGTTAATCGTAACTCCCAGGATGTTGATAGTGGGGGATGCAGCGATGGTAATGCCATTTAACATCAAGGGAAGATGATTAGATTCTCTCTTGTTTGAGATGGTCATTTCCTGGCACTTGTGTGGCGCAAATGTTACTTGTCACATATCAGCCCAAGCCTGGATGTTGTACAGGCCTTGCTGTACGTAGGCACGGACTGCTTCTGTATCTGAGGAGTTGCGAATAGTGCTGAACACTGTGCTCTCATCAGGGAACATCCCTATCTCTGACCTTATGATGGAGGGAAGGTCATTGATGAAACAGCTGAAAATGGTTGGGCCTAGGACACTACCCTGAGGAAATCCTGCAGTGATGTCCTGGAGCTGAGATGATTGACCTTAAACAACCACAACCATTTTCCTTTGTGCTAGGTACGACTCCAACCAGCGGAGAGTTTTCCCCCTGATTCCCATTGACTCCAGTTTTTCTAGGGACCTTGTGCCATACTCGGTCAAATGCTGCCTTGATGTCAAGGGCAGTCACTCTCACCTCACCTCTTGAGTTTAGCTCTTTTGTCAACGTTTGGACCAAGGCTGTAATGAGGTCAGGAGCTGAGTGGCCTTGGCGGATCCCAAACTGAGTGTCAGTGGGCAGGTTATTGCAGAACAAGTGCTGCTTAATAGCACTGTCGATGACCCCTTCCAACACTTTGCTGATGATCAAGAGTAGTCTGATGGAGAAGTAATTAGCCACGTTGGATTTGTCCTGCTTTGTGTCGACAGGACATACCTGGGCAATTTTCCACATTGCTGGGTAGATGCCAGTGTTTCGTTGTACTGGAACAGCTTGGCTAGGGGGCGTGGCCAGTTCTGGAGCATAAGTCTTCAGTACTATTGCCAGAATGTTGTCAGGGCCCATAGCCTTTGCAGTATCCAGTGCCTTCAGCCATTTCTTGATATCACGTGGAGTGAATTGGATTGGATTTTTAGTGGCATCTGTGATGCTGGGGACCTCAGGAGGAGGCTGAGATGAATCATCCACTTGGCATTTCTGGCTGAAGATGGATGCAAGTGCTTCAGCCTTGTCTTTTGCACTGATGTGATCATTGAGGATGGGGATATTTGTGGACCTTCCTCCTCCTGTTAGTTGTTTAATTCTCCACCATCATTCACGACTGGACGCAGCAAGACTACAGAGCTTAGATCTGATCCGTTGCTTGTGGGATCGTTTAGCCATGTCTATCGCATGCTGCTTCTGCTGTTTAACCTGAAAGTATTCCTGTGTTGCAGCTTCACCAGGCTGACACTTCATTTTTAAGTATGCCTGGTGCTGCTCCTGGTATGCCCTCTTGCACTCTTTATTGAACCAGTGTTGGTCCTCGGCTTGAGGGTAATGGTAGAGTGGGGGATATGCCGGGTCATGAGGTTATATATTGTGGTTGAATAGAATTCTGCTGTGCCTGATGGCTCACAAAGCCTCATGGATGCCCAGTTTTGAGTTGCTAGATTTGTTTGAAATCTATTGCATTTAGCACGGTGTTAATGCCACGATGGTGGGTATCCTCAATATGAAGATGGGACTTTGCTCCACAAGGACTGTGCGGTGGTCACTCTTACCAATACTATCATGGGCAGATGAATCTGTGACAGGTAGATTGGTGAGGACGAGGTCAAATAGGTTTTTCCCTCTTGTTGGTTCCCTCACCACTTGCCGCAGACCCAGTCTAGCAGCTATGTCCTTTAGGACTTGGCCATCTCGGTCAGTAGTGGTGCTATCTAGCCACTCTTTGTGGTGGATATTGAAGTCTGTGTTCTTGCCATCCTCAGTGCTTCTTCCAGTTGGTGTTCAACATGGAGAAGCACTGATTCATCAGCCAAGGGGGACGGGCGGTATTTGGTAATCAGCAGAAGTTTTCCTTGCCCATGTTTGACCTAATGCTACAAGACTTCATGGGGTCTGCAGTTAAAGTTGAGGACTCCCAGGGCAGCTCCCTCTTGACTGTCAACTGGTTAACTAAGATTGTGTGTGGAGACATTTGGCCATACCTTGGGACTGCAGGTACTTGAGGGAAAATATCACTATCATACTCCAAAAGCTTTCTCTTACATTCTGCATTGCCCTTGGAAAGCATCCTATTTAAACATAGTTACTGGACTGCACAATGAGCTTCCCAATGGAAATCCCACTTTATATGATCTATGTGCTGAAGGAAGATAAGCAGCTGGAGGCTGTAAGGGAAAACAGAATAATCCGGCAACACCAGAAGACAGACAGACCATCCCGGAACTACCCATTCAGTAGAATGTATAAGCCCAGGCACTCTTTCTAAGACTATTCCTAGAAGCTCTGTTTCAGGAGGCTGTGCTTCATTTATGATGCTATGGACAAGCTCTATTTGTTGCTGCAGCCAGATCAGCAACCAATTTCCATAATACAACCAACTCTACCTGTGACAGGCAATGTGACTCTCAACTATCATGTCACAGGTTCATTCCAAAGTGTCACAGGGTGCTTTTTTCAGATGTCAATTTGCAATTACCTATAAGGTAATTCACCAATATCTTCTTTGTCAGGACAGATTAGCTTATACAATTTGTCTGCCTGTCTGTGATGTGCAGTGCCTCCTCTTCATAAATGTTCAATGCTTTCAGTACTGCTGCTCCTTACCAGTGTATTTCCTTGGCACAGGTTGTCTTTTCCATTAGAGGCAGACAAAACAATGTTAAGGGCATGTGAGTTCCACAAGCAGTGTGCCCATATGAGCGCATGCATCCCATGATGATAAGATGTGAAAGTGCATTGCCCCTTTAAATGAACTGCCTTTAAAAACTAGACATAGCCCTTCTAGCAGGACAATATGTGTTGTCAGAGTAGTTTTGGAGACATGAGTGTTTGCAAAGATGAATTCCCATGATTTTGAAGTACCAATTTTATGTATACCACCACCAACCCTCACCCCACCCAGCCCCCGACCACCAACTCGACAGTGGTTTTACCTACTGGGCCAGCTGGCAGTATGGCTGCCAGTGTTATCAAAGGAAAACTTGCTGGCAGGTAAGTAAATGATTGGGAGGATATTTTTGGAGAGTTTTGTGGATAGGAAGGGCTGGAGTTCAGTGATATCAAGGGTATAGCTTTCCTCATGGGCCCAAAGGAACACACCTGCTGAAAGCAAAGAAAAGAATATTTCCCTATTTGTGCATCTTACATAGGTATGCCACTCAGTCCTTTGAATGGTGGAAAAGTTTCAGTCAGATAATTGGCTGATCTGTACCTTAGCAGCATTCATTCATCTTTAATCCATATGCCTAGATAACTTTACAACCTGTCCTTATGAGTTAGCCCTTTAAGCCTCGGTATCATTCTTGTAAATCTGCATTGTACCCTGTCAAAGGCCAATATATCCTTCCTGAGATGCAGTGCCTAAAATTATGCAGAGCAATCCAGATAGGGTCTGACCAAGGCTGTCTACAACTGAAGCATAACTTCCTTTCTGGTCATTCAAGCCTATTTGAGTCAAAATTCCATTAATTATTTTGATTTAGTATATACTTTCTATTCATCTAGCTTTTGTTAATTTGTGCATATGGACAACTCTTTAGTCATCCAGAGATCCTAGTTTCTCGCTTTTAGTAAAATATTCTGATTTGTCTTTTTTGGATCCAAAGTGCACCTTATGCATCCCCACATTGAACCTATCTGCAGCTGTTTTGCCCATGTCACAAGGTGATCTCCGATTCCATGCACTCTTATTTTTACTAATAATCTCCCGTAGGCAAAGTCCATATGCACTCCCCTATCAATAATGTTAGTAACCTCAAAAGATTCACCAAGATTAATACGACATAATCTATCCTGCATAAATCACTCTTTGATCAGCTAATGCTTGTCCAAGTGCTCAGACGTTCTGACCCTGATGATAAATTCCAGTAACCTCCTCACAACTGATGTGTTTTCTTCTTTTATTCATTCATGGGATTTGAGCATCACTGGTAAGGCCAGCATTTACTGTCCTTCCATAATTGCCCTTGGGAAGGTGGTGGTGAGCCACCAGGCAGGTGGAAAGTATTCCATCACACTCCTGACTTGTGCCTTGTACATGGTGGACAGACTTTGGGGGAGGATCAGGAGGTGAGTTACTTGCCGCATAATTCCCAGCCTTTGACCTGCTCTTGTAAACACAACATTTATGTGGCTGGTCTAGTTCAGTTTCTGGTCAATGGATGTTGATAGTGGGGGATTCAGCAATGGTAATGCCATTGAACATCAAAGGGAGATGGTTGAAATTCTCTTGTTGGAGATGGTGACTGCCTGGCACTTGTGTGGCACAGAAGTTACTTGCCACTTATTAGCCCAAGCCTGAATCTTGTCCAGGTCGTGCTGTACGCGAGCACGGACTGCTTCAGTATCTGAGGAGTTACGAATGGTGTACAACACTGTGCAATCATCAGCGAACATCCCCACTTCTGAAGCAGTCCATGCTCGCATACAGCATGACACAGGATTTAGGTGTGAAACCTAGCCACCTGCTCAAGAGCAGATTGAAATTGATGATGCAATTATATCTAACTTTTAAAAAAAATTCTTTCTATGATTATTGTATTAAAGAAATATACAGTTTGTCTAAGTTTTGATTTAATGGATGCAGCCTCAAGAGATACAGTCCCAAAAGTCATGGGAAGATCCCAGGGGTGGGGTGGGAGATGCAGGGAGTGCAGGACAAGTGGGAAATGGATCTAGGATGAATAGGAACTTTCATCAACCCAGTTCTTACATCCCTAACCCCAGCTGAAAACTTGGGATCAGGGTAATTTGAATGCTAAGGTTGTGGTGTCTACACCATTTCTGATATAACTAGGGCAGGAAGGGACAGAGAGAAAAAGTCACGAGTGGGAGTGGTCAACAGGCCCCCAAACAGTAATCACAATGTAGGACAAAGTATACAAGAAGAAATATTGGGTGCTTGTGATAAAGGGACAGCAATAATCATGGGTGATTTTAATCTCCATATAAACTGGAAAAATCAGATTGGCAATAGTAGCCCGGACGAGGAGTTCATAGAACGCTTTTGAGATAGTTCCTTAGAGCAGCACGTTCTGGAACCAACCAGAGAGCAATTTATATTAGACTTATTCTGAAAAATGGTCACTGACCTGAAACGTTAACTCTGTTTCTCTCTCCACAGATGCTGCCAGACCTGCTGAGTATTTCCAGCATTTCTTGTTTTTATTTCAGATTTCCAGCATCTGCAGTATTTTGCTTTTATTTTGATTTTAATATTCTTGTTTTCCATCTAAAGCTGATTTATTTGCTCTATGGAGATCATAAATAGGAGGAGTTAAATCCTCAAACTACATTCAGGAAGCATGACTATAGCTCATGCCAACTGAAGTTTCAGACCTGTCGCCTGTTATAGGACAAAGGATCGAGATTTAAATAGGATTACTTTATAATTAGTGTAAGGACAATTTGGCACCATTTTCTGTTTTAAGGCAGAATGAGGAGGGCTTTGAAACTTTATGGGAGCCCAATCCTGGCACTCCCATCTAAACACCAAAGGGTCCAGTCCAGGGCCAGAATCCAGGTGCCAGCTAAGCCACAGAGAGGAAAGTGAGGAGAGGATAGAATGATTTAATCCTGCAATATGAAATAAGGGATTTGTTACCAATGTTCCATTTACCTCAAGTGCTGAAGACAGAGCCGAAGAATTCAATTTTGAAGCAGCTGTTGAGATCTTTGATGTTATCTCTCAGATACTTATATTTCTGACCTTTTCCAGCAGCAGCCTTCTCAAGTGCTTTGTTATTAGCTTCAAATAGGACCTGACATCATCTGTCACCCTACTGGCTTATATGAAAATGACACTGGGTTTCCAAAACCCTCCTGATTTTCAGCATGAGGCCCAAATCTGCTATGCATTCATCTTTTCCAGCTACTCCAATCAATGGAGCCAGTACTTTGTTGTGGCATTTGATTTGAAAGTCTTAAACATATGGGCATCTAACCTATACATGAGAGTATGAGTCATTCTATCACTACTCATATCTCCTCTCATCTTGTGTGCCTTCAAAGTATATCTTTTGTGGGTTTAAATTAGCCATGATGTGTTAGCTGATTTCATCCAGGGAACAATAAAGAATACCCTGGCTAGGGAGGGGAATTTCAGGTGGACTCTTCCCAGCCCTGTGGAGATGGGATTGGAGACTAGGTCGCGAGCAAAGTTTGGAAGTCAGTCCCCTACACATTGTCACCTCCAAGCGATCTTCAAGCAGCAGGGGCTACCTGCTTGGCAGCAGCGGGTAGCCAGTTAGGGTCAATTAAGGACATACTTAGGGCCAAGGTGCTGGAGTTTTCCTGGCATCAGACTGGCCCCCCACTGAGTCGGGAGACCAGCAACAACTGTGATGCGGCCTCCAGCTGGTAGACCAAAGACTCATCCCATTGGCCCCATTATTGAGCTGCGTGAATCAAAAGGCTGCAGCCTGGGCCATGACCTTTCCCGTGGAGGAGTTTCCTCTCTACACCGATGGCCCTAAGAGCTGTGGGCCTTCCTTATGTTTAAATCACCAGCAGACTTGCGAGGGCGCCTCCTTCTTGTGGTGCCGTTGCGCTCCCCTACCTGCCACAGCAACGCCGTCTCTCCCAGTGGGACTACCGTCCATCCAGTGCTGTGCATCCTCTGATTGGGCCTCCCACCTCGGGAACCAATCCGCCGTCCTTAATTGAAGGGTGAACATCGAGGCTGCCTCTTAATTGACTGCGTTCCGGAAGACTCCCCCATCAGGCCACAGTAGTGTCCTAGGCCCAACCATCTTCAGCTGCTTCATCAATGACCTTCCCTCTGTCATAAGATCCGAAGTGGGGATTTTCGCTGATGATTGCACAATGTTCAGCACCATCTCCGACTCCTCAGATGCTGAAGCAGCCCATGTCCATATGCAGAAAGACCTGGACAATGTCCAGGCTTGGGCTGATAAGTGGCAAGTGCCATTTGCACCACACAAGTGCCAGCGCAATAACCATTTCAAACAAGACAGAAACTAACCATCTCCCTTTGATGTTAAATGGCATTACCATCGCTGAATCCCCCACTATCAACATTTTGGAGGTTACCATTGACCAGAAACTGAACAGGACCAGCCACATAAATACTTTTGTTACAAGAGCAGGTCAGAGGCTGGCAATTCTGCGGCAAGTAACTCACCTTCTTACTCCCCATTGCCTGTCCACTATCTACAAGGCACAAGTCAGGTGTTTGATCTAATAGTCTCTACTTGCCTGGATGAGTGCAGCTCCAACAACACTCAAGAAGCTCGACACCATCCAGGAGAAAGGAGCCTGCTTGATCGGCACCCCATTCACCATCTTTAACATTCACTCCCTTCACCACAGATGCACAGTGGTAGCAGTGTGTATCATCTACAAGATGCACTACAGCAACTCACCAAGGCTCCTTAGACAACACCTTTCAAACCTGTGACCTCTACCACCTAAAAGGACAAGGGCAATAGATGCATGGGAACAGCATCACCTGCAGGTTCCCCTCCAAGTCACACACCATCCTGACTTGGAACTATGTCACCATTCCTTCACTGTCGCTGGGTCAAAATCCTGGAACTCCCTTCCTAACAGCACTGTTGGTGTACCTGCACCCCAAGAACTTCAACGGTTCAATTAGATAGCTCACCACCACCTTCTCAAGGGAAGTTAGGGATGGAGAATAAATGCTAGCTTAGCCAGCGATGCCCACATCCCATGAACGAATAAAAAAAATGCACGCCTCTGACCCGAATGGGGTCTCGATCCAGAAATGGTCCTGATGCCTGCAAACATTCTAAGACCAGAAGATTCTACTCACCATCTCAAGTTCCTGCTATTGATCGCTGTTTAGGACTCTTGCGGGAAATCGTATGGCCCCATTTTAACCCATTCAAAACCCACCTGCTTGTACAGTTGAAATAGAGCCCTGTAGGTTTGGATGATAGAGGAGGACAGGATCGAGCTTGGCCATGATGGCTCCAAGGATGAATATCTGCCGACACTACCCAAGCTAGCACATGAAGAGTAACCACTAGGCTTCCCCTGCTCCTATATTTGCGGTTCAATATGAGACAGTATGACATTTATATAGTGCCTTTAACATAGTGAAACATCCCAAGATGTTTCCTATGAGTATAGGCAAACAAAACTGAAGCAAAAAGCTTGCAGCCAAAAGTCTCTTTCCAAACTTATTGATACAGGAAAAGGAGCACTGTGCTACGAGTTCCTTTTTTACACTTGGGTCCTGAAAAAGCTGTCAGCATTCATTGTTCCAGTCATATGGCAATCCTGCTAATTCAGCAGAGTAAGTGTAATAAAATCCGTCAAGGAGAAGAGCTATTTTATATCCCTAATATATTAACATCATGCCAGAGAATTGAAAATATCCCTGCAAACAAACAAAGCAGGAATATTCTCCATTTCTTAATATTTTAATATATAAAGGCTATGAAATGGTTTTTCTCCTTGATAGACATTACAAACCATTAGGAACTAACCTATCAGGCTAGGGGCAACACTGGTCAGGAAATCACAGGTCTGCAGCTCTGATTTTTCATCCATTTAAATTAATGGACAGAAATCAAGGGCAATGGATGCATGATGTTCCGATCAACACTGTTCCTTGCCATGAGTGCCTAAATAGAAAACGAGGCAGTTTCAGTTTGAAAGTGGTGCCACATGTGTATATGCTTGTGTTGTAATCCAAAGTATTTAGGAGGTTATGTTCTAGAATTGAGCTGATTGAAAAACAGTTCCTGTTTAGAATCTACAAAAAAGATTGTAGTTTATTTTCATTAGGAAATAAATGATTACAATGATATAATCTGATTACCTGCTTATCAGTTCTATAGTCTTACAGGGTGGTTTATTAATCTTTTCTTACTGAAAATCTAAATGTTTATTTGAGTATACAGATTGCAATCAATTATAGCAAGATAAAGGTTACAGGAACCAAGCACATGACTGCACCAAATGATATGGTATGCAAACCTACAGCTTCTAATCTGGAAGCAGAGACAAAACTAATTGAAAAATTTGGTTCACTTATCTCCTCATGCTTTTGTTATGACAAGTGAAGGGGTTTCATCACATTTCAAATCATGAGAAAGTCTGTGTCCACATATTTTCTCAGAACAGCTCCCGATCCATCATTGTAATTTCACTGGAAGTGCAGTTGAAACCTGCATTTCTAGAAAGTTGAAATGGCAATGGAACAGGAGCAGATCCAAGGAAAACCCTAGCCCCTCTTATCTATAAAAATCTTTTATCCTGCATCGTCTGTAAAATTAAACTCACCCAAAGCTCTGTTGCCCATATCCTATCTGGCTCCAAGTCCTGATCTCCCATCACCTCAATCCTTGCTGAACTACTCTGGCTCCTGATTCACCAACACTCGAAATTAGTTTAAATTCCTCTGTGGTCTCATTCCTGTCTTTGCAACCTCTTCCAGCATTACAACCACAACAACACCAACCCTGCCCCGCCACCTGCTGCCCCTGGAATATCTGCTTCTCTAACTAAAACCAATTGTGTATTCCACCCCTTTGCCTCACCACTTGCAGCCATGCCTTCAGACACCTCGGCCCCATGCTTCAAACCTCTATCCTTAGCACCCTCCACATCTTCACTTCCCTCCAGGTATAATATTCAATTTGGGTACAGCTAGAAAACTGGCAGTTGCGGATCAGCCATGGGTTATACACAATGACCAATTTTACTTGCCATGGAAGTCAGAACATCAGGCAAGGTATACAAAGGACAGATGATCTAAAACCACCAGTTTTCCACTCGTGCTTAAAGTGAAAATTATGCCCTCTATTTCTTTAAGACCCTCCTTAGAACCCACCTCTTTGACCAAACTTTTGTTGACTTTCTTAATATTTCCTATTTTGGCTTGATATCCATTTTATTGATTATACCTCTGTCAAGTGCCATGAGATGTTTTTCTATCTTAAAGGTGCTATATAAATGCAAATTATTGTTGCTGTTATGGTTCTTATTCTTATTCTCTCCACTGATACTGCCTGACCTGACATGTTTCAAGTATTTTTCTTTATAGAAATGAATGGAAATAAGAATTGGGAGAGATGTAAAACCGGATGTCGATCAATCATTTTACACTAATGCACAAAATCAAGATCTACCGTGGAATATTCATATTCTAATGCATTATTTGCAGCCTCATTTACTTGCTTGACTTAATGAATGGTCAATGAAGTTCAAGACAGCCATCAACATTGATCAACGAGTTTCCTCAAAAACTTCTGTTTAGCTATCGGTCCATGAGGATCTGCAGGAAAACTTTCATTCCAGATGGCCATGTTCAAACGTGTATGACATTCATTGGTCAATCACCATCTGGTCTACTTTGATCAAAAGGATCAACATGGCTCTTCCTGTATCACTGTATCACAGCTCATACAGTGGAGGGCTTGTGGAGCTCTGCTAGCCTTTATAAATCTCAGTGTAGGATCTACAGGATTAGCATTATCAGTGAGGTTAGCAAAATGTCTCATATCTTCCAATTTTGTAACCGAGGGGGGGATGTCAGTTAAAAATTTTGTAAAAATTGTACAAGCAGCTGACCTGTCTTCAGCTTATCTATTACTTTCAGCAAACCTGTTTGTAGTTTATAATCTCAACCACATTCTGACAGAAGGTTTCTTCCACGGGTATCTGAAATCTTGGAATCATCAGATGCTGTAGTGATATCCAGTAAATCAAATATAGTAACAAGGGTTTCTATTTGATGCCTGGGCAATGCTGCAATAGCAGATACTGTGTATTGAAGTCATATTTCCACTTGCAGGGAAGCAGGGCTTGCTTACAAGAATGGCCCTTGATGCTGAGCATGAGTTCAAAATCTAGTAAAAACCTAAAATATAACACTTATCTCTTTATGCTTTCATTTATTCCCTATTTCAGTACAGAATCTGTATGTTTCATATTCTTACACAAAACCAGTAGCAATTTGGTAGACTGCTGGTACATTCAGATGCATTTTGTTTTTTTACTACATTTATTTACTTTGAAGCCAGAACCTTTAACTGTTTGTCTGCCTTCAATAGCTCAGTATCTGCTAACACCCTGCTGAATCTCACATTAAGTATATAAACTCAATTCCCTCAACTGGAGCCTGAACTCACAACTTCCCAGAGTAACAAAAGTACTACCAAGTAAGCCAGGTGGCATCACTACCCAGTAAATTGCTCTCTTATCACATTCAGATAAAGAAGACTCCATAAATCCATTATACATATCTACAGAAGGAAATGGAAATTTAAATTAAAAAACCCTAAAGCAATTGCATGATTTACGTCATTAATCCTCTGTACAATTATTTGGATCAAGTTGAAAGAAAATTAAATAAAAATGTTGCCCCAGATTTAATGCAATGACCTGATAGGGAATTCATATTTCTAATTTTCCTAGAGGGGTGAATGCAATAGGATGAAAAGCAAGTCTTCCCCAAGGATTCATGAGTTTGCCAATGAGCTACTGAGCCATGTAGGCTGGGGAGGTGCCAGATTTGATCCTGGATCTGCACTGAGTTAGTTAATCTCAGATCAGAGCAATAGGGCATTGAAATTGGCTTCCACAACCCTTACAGAAAAATTAGATAGAGTTCCGAATCCTGATTGTTTTCCAGCAAATGGATATCAGAGGCCAATTTCCCAAGCATTTTCAACATGAAAAGTAGCCACTTGGATGAGGTGTGGGATCTATGAAACCATACACCAGGAAAAATCAGTGCTTTCAGGAGAAGAGAAGTGGGGGAAAGTTGGTGAGGCAAGAAATATCAATGTAAGGAAAGCAGCTGTGAAAACGCATAGTCAGACATGAGAATAATAATTACATGTGACAGCAAAATGGTGTACAGAGAATGTAATGACTTTCAATGAACAACGTGACGCCAACTGATGAGTTAATTGATTCTAATTATGCGTACAACTTCATTTTGTGTAACTATGGTGTTCTGTACTGTAAAAGTGTAAAACAATAAAATGACTTTATGAACCGTGGAGCTGTTTCCACAAACAAAATGATTTAAAGCTGATTAGACATATGTAACTATAATATCTTTTCAATGATGTCCGAGCTGTTCCAACTTGATTAACTGTCCATATATATATATATTATACATACAAAGAAGCTCATAAAATCTTTTGAAATAATTATTGTTTCCATCATTGCAGAGTGGTGAAGTCAATCTTTACAAAAGTTACTAAGCTGTGAAAAAAATTATCAATAATTTATCAAACAAAAGTTCACCTCCATTCATGAAGAAAACACAACAAAAGAAGTGGATTACTTATGGTATACTTTCATCCTCTGAAAGGTGCCTTGGAGTACCTAAAAAGACAAGTCAATCATACCCACTTTGTGCAGCAGCACTTCCACTATGCCAGCCATCACCATGCCAGACATCGAAGCAGAATCCACAGCTGTTCCAGAAAATTCCTGCCATAATGCCAGGTCCTGGCCAAGCGCTGAGATTTTCAGAATGGACTTCTGAGGAGGAGTTTCCATCCACCCTTTCCAGACTGTTGATGTAACATGGGTTAGTGCCAGAGGTGGGGATTCCAAACATCAGAGTTCCTACACCCTTGGCCTCTTGAGAACCTAACAAATGGTCCCTATGTGCTGTCATAGCCATAGGGAGAAAAATCAGAAAGATGCAACCCCCAAGCTGAAAACTGCCTTGAACATCCACTAATCGCAATAGCAAACAAATCATATTGATTTGAGTTCCTGCAGATGAGTGCTTCCTTAAATATTGCTTCTACTCATGTCAGTCAGTTTCTGAGGTCAATTCTACAAGGCTTTCCTCAGCAGATTGGTTGCTGTGTTAGACTTCCATCTTGCCCAGTTATAGTATCTTGGAGGCCCAAGGTCATCTATGATTGGCATTTATTTATGGGACACCCCCTCTTTCCTGCAGGTGTTTTTCACACATGTTTCAGTTTACCAGTTAAAAAAGCAGTAGGTGTCTACCTGTTGGGAATGGGACAATAAGTAAATATATGATATTTTAATTGCTTATCCACTATTTCTCACCAAGAAGGTTTGGTTCAAATCAGGGCTCTAGATTTGCAGAACACACCACAGATAGGCATCACCACGTAGGTGTTATACAATTAACTGTTAATCAGGCTATTGAAGGTGTGAGAAGTCAAGGCCACACTCACAGTCGATATCCCCAAGTCAAGCTATTCTTTTCCTTAACACGAGCACAACCCAATTGCACCTCAATACAATTGTTATACTACACGATACTGTTCTAACTGAGAGGGAAAACATGCTCAAGACAAATCAGGTAGCTGTGGTTTAAATGTTTCAGAAACTGTTAGGAATTTCTTTGTAAATAAAGTGCCAGTGTTTATGAAGATAAATTTAAGTTCTCAAGAGCTCTAAGGTGAATAGCAACAATTGATTTTCTGCAAGGTGATCAATAGGTTATCGGCAGATTTGGAGCTTAGTGACAAAACAAAGAGCAAAAATCAATACAATGAGGCCAAGGGTCAAATCAATGATGAAAAGTCTTAGTAATGCATTCAGTAGATGTTTTACTCACTTTGACGGAAAGATAGAGATTTCAACTATCTTGAGTCCTTTTATTGAGTACATTAGGGGATAGGCTTGGTACACTTGCTGAATGTTAAAATACTTTGTTTTATTTAAATTAGTTCAAAATCACCTTGAAAGTTATGAAAATCCAAATGCACTATAAATGTTTGATTTATGCAAAGGTGCCCAAGGAGGAGTTTTTTTCATTTAACTTTGGAGTTGACATTTTAATTAGGCTGTCTAGAAATGTCTAAAATGTAAGCCAGATACCAATAGTCTGGATTTTAAAACAGAAGCCAACTTTCCACTCACTTTTATGTCTTATAATGTGGATTCTTTATTTAATAAGGTTTTCAGTCAGCAACAAAGAAAAGATCAGAACTGAGGCTTTGAACAGGTGGCCGAATAACCAAGTACCATTTTTATTACATGCGATGTTGGGAATTTACTAGTCTATTTGTAATTGCATTCCATAATTCAGTCTGTTTACAATCAGTTACTCAGTAAGTCAAACTCAGTTTGTATTATGTGGCATTTTTGTTACCAGTTTTATGGATTAAATTTTTCAATTCTGTCTATTCAAACCACGGCCTTGGTTTTAAACTCCACCCACCCTTCACCCCTCCGACCCAACCCTGCTACCCACCCTGTGACAAACAGGAAAAGGTTGAGCGAGTGGGTTAAAATCTAGAAATTCAAAATTCTGCCCCCAGTCTGCAGGACCCACACATCCTGAAAATGTCTGGGAGCTCTGCCCACTGCTGGGCTTCAGCGCACCTTACTGCCACTGTGTAAAAAAAAGCTCACAGATTCCCAATATCAGCCCACAGAAACCGAGCATTATCCCACAGAAACCCAGCATCAGCCAACGGAAACCCAACATCATCGCACAGAAACCCAACAGCAGCCGACAGAAACCCAACATCATCCCACATAAAATCCAGCATCAGCCAACAGAAACCCAACATCATCCCACAGAAACCCAGCATCAGCCCACAGAAACACAACATCATCCCATAGAAACCCAGCATCAGCCACAGAAACTCAGCTTCAACCCACAGAAACTCAGCTTCAGCCCATAGAAACCCAGCAGCAGCCCACAGAAAACCAAGAGCAACCCAGAGAAACCAAACATCATCCAAAAGAAACCCAGCATCAGCCCACAGAAACCCAGCATCATCCCACAGAAACCCAGCATCAGCCCACAGAAACCCAACATCAGCCCACAGAAACACAACATCATCCCATAGAAACCCAGCATCAGCCACAGAAACTCAGCTTAAGCTCACAGAAACTCAGCTTCAGCCCACAGAAACCCAGCATCAGCCCACAGAAACCCAACATCATCCCATAGAAACCCAGCATCAGCCCACAGAAACACAAGGTCAGCCCACAGAAACACAACATCATCCCATAGAAACCCAGCATCAGCCACAGAAACTCAGCTTAAGCTCACAGAAACTCAGCTTCAGCCCATAGAAACCCAGCATCAGCCCACAGAAACCCAGCATCAGCCCACAGAAACCCAACATCAGCCCACAGAAACACAACATCATCCCATAGAAACCCAGCATCAGCCACAGAAACTCAGCTGAAGCTCACAGAAACTCAGCTTCAGCCCATAGAAACCCAGCATCAGCCCACAGAAACCCAACATCAGCCCACAGAAACCCAACATCAGCCCACAGAAACACAAGGTCAGCCCACAGAAACACAGGATCAGCCCACAGAAAATCAACAGCAGCCCAGAGAAACCCAACATCATCCCATAGAAAGCCAGCATCAGCCCACAGAATCCCAGCATCAGCCCACAGAAACCAAACATCATCCCATACAAACCCAGCATCAGCTCAAGGAAACCCAACAGCAGCCCACAGAAACCCAACATCATCCCACAGAAACCCAGCATCAGCCCACAGAAACCCAACATCATCCCACAGAAACCCAGCATCAGCCACAGAAACTCAGCTTCAACCCACAGCAACTCAGCTTCAGCCCACAGAAACCCAGCAGCAGCCCACAGAAACCCAAGAGCAACCCAAAGAAACCAAACATCATCCAAAAGAAACCCAGCATCAGCCCACAGAAATCCAGCATCATCCCATAGAAACCCAACATCATCCCACAGAAACACTACAGCAGCCCAGAGAAACCCAACATCATCCCATAGAAACCCAACATCATCCCAAAGAAACCCAACATCATCCCATAGAAACCCAGCATCAGCCCACAGAAACCCAACACCATCCCATAGAAACCCAGCATCAGCCCACAGAAACCCAACATCAGCCCACAGAAACACAACATCAGCCCACAGAAACACAACAGCAGCCCAGAGAAACCCAACATCAGCCCACAGAAACACAAGGTCAGCCCACAGAAACCCAGCATCAGCCCACAGAAAATCAACAGCAGCTCAGAGAAACCCAACATCATCCCATAGAAAGCTAGTATCAGCCCACAGAATCCCAGCATCAGCCCACAGAAACCAAACATCATCCCATAGAAATCCAGCATCAGCCCAAGGAAACCCAACAGCAGCCCACAGAAACCCAACATCATCCCACATAAAACCCAGCATCAGCCCACAGAAACCCAACATCATCCCACAGAAACCCAGCATCAGACCACAGAAACACAACATCATCCCATAGAAACCCAGCAGCAGCCACAGAAACTCAGCTTCAACCCACAGAAACTCAGCTTCAGCCCACAGAAACCCAGCAGCAGCCCACAGAAACCCAAGAGCAACCCAGAGAAACCAAACATCATCCAAAAGAAACCCAGCATCAGCCCACAGAAATCCAGCATCATCCCACAGAAACCCAACATCATCCCACAGAAACACTACAGCAGCCCAGAGAAACCCAACATCATCCCAAAGAAACCCAACATCATCCCATAGAAACCCAACATCATCCCACAGAAACCGAACATCAGACCACAGAAACCCATCATCCACCCAGAGAAAACCAACATCAGCCCACATAAACCCAACAGCAGCCAAAAGAAACCCAACAGCAGCACACAGAAAGCCAATATCAGCCCTCAGAAACCCAACATCAGCCCATAGAAGCCCAACATCAGCCCAGTGAAACCCAAAATTAGCCCAGGGAAACCCAACAGCAGCACACAGAAACCCAGGATCAGCACACAGAAACCCAAAATCACCCCACAGAATGCCACCAGCATCCCACAGAAACCCAACATCAGCCCACAGAAACACAACATCATCCCATAGAAACCCAAAATCATCCCAATGAAACCCAACATCATCCCACAGAATCATAACATCATCCCATAGAAACCCAACATCAGCCCTCAGAAACCAAGCATCAGCCCACAGAAACACATCATCAGACCACAGAAACCTAACATCAGCCCACAGAAACCCAACATCAGCTCACAGAAACCCAAAATCATCCCAATGAAACCCAACATCATCCCACAGAATCCCAACATCATCCCATAGAAACCCAACATCATCCCACAGAAAACCAGCATCAGACCACAGGAACACAACATCATCCCACAGAAACCCAGCATCAGCCACAGAAACTCAGCTTCAACCCACAGAAACTCAGCTTCAGCCCACAGAAACCCAGCAGCAGCCCACAGAAACCCAAGAGCAACCCAGAGAAACCCAGCATCTGCCCACAGAAGCCCAGCATCAGCCCACAGAAACCCAACATCAGCCCACAGAAACCCAACATCATCCCATAGACACCCTACATCATCCCACAGAAACCCAACATCATTCCACAGAAACCCAACATCACCCCATAGAAACCCAACATCATCCCACAGAAACCCAACATCAGCCCACAGAAACACAACATCATCCCATAGAAACCCAAAATCATCCCAATGAAACCCAACATCATCCCACAGAATCATAACATCATCCCATAGAAACCCAACATCAGCCCTCAGAAACCAAGCATCAGCCCACAGAAACACATCATCAGACCACAGAAACCTAACATCAGCCCACAGAAACCCAACATCAGCTCACAGAAACCCAAAATCATCCCAATGAAACCCAACATCATCCCACAGAATCCCAACATCATCCCATAGAAACCCAACATCAGCCCACAGAAAACCAGCATCAGACCACAGGAACACAACATCATCCCACAGAAACCCAGCATCAGCCACAGAAACTCAGCTTCAACCCACAGAAACTCAGCTTCAGCCCACAGAAACCCAGCAGCAGCCCACAGAAACCCAAGAGCAACCCAGAGAAACCCAGCATCTGCCCACAGAAGCCCAGCATCAGCCCACAGAAACCCAACATCAGCCCACAGAAACCCAACATCATCCCATAGACACCCTACATCATCCCACAGAAACCCAACATCATTCCACAGAAACCCAACATCACCCCATAGAAACCCAACATCATCCCACAGAAACCCAACATCAACCCACAGAATCCCAACATCATCCCAGAGAAACCCAACATCAGCCCACTGAAACCCAACATCATCCCATCGAATCCCAACATCATCCCTTAGAAACCGAACATCATCCCACAGAAACGCAACATCAGCGCACAGAAACCCAGCACCAGCCCACAGAAATTCAGCATCAGCCCTCAGAAACCAAGCATCAGCCCACAGAAACCCAGCATCAGCCATCAGAAACACAGCATCAGCAGACAGAAACACATCATCAGCCCACAGAAACCTAACATCAGCCCACCGAAACCCAGCATCAGCCCACAGAAACCCAACATCATCCCACAGAAACCCAACATCAGCCCACAGAAACCCAGCATCAGCCCACCGAAACCCAGCATCAGCCCACTGAAACCCAACATCATCCCATCGAATCCCAACATCATCCCAGAGAAACCCAACATCAGCCCACTGAAACCCAACATCATCCCATCGAATCCCAACATCATCCCTTAGAAACCGAACATCATCCCACAGAAACGCAACATCAGCGCACAGAAACCAAGCATCAGCCCACAGAAACCCAGCATCAGCCATCAGAAACACAGCATCAGCAGACAGAAACACATCATCAGCCCACAGAAACCTAACATCAGCCCACCGAAACCCAGCATCAGCCCACAGAAACCCAACATCATCCCACAGAAACCCAACATCAGCCCACAGAAACCCAGCATCAGCCCACCGAAACCCAGCATCAGCCCACAGAAACCCAACATCATCCCACAGAAACCCAACAGCAGCCCACAGAAACCCAGCATCAGCCCACAGAAACCGAGCATCAGACCACAGAAACCCATCTGCAGCCCACAGAAACCCAACATCATCCCATAGAAACCCAGCATCTGCCCACAGAAGCCCAGCATCAACCCAGAGAATCCCAACATCATCCCACAGAAACCCAAAAGCAGCCCAGAGAAACCCAACATCATCCCACAGTAACCGAGCATCAGCCCACAGAAACCCAATATCAGCCCACAGAAACCGAGCATCACACCACAGAAACCCATCTGCAGCCCACAGAAACCCAACATCATCCCAGAGAAACCCAGCATCTGCCCACAGAAGCCCAGCATCAGCCCAGAGAATCCCAACATCATCCCACAGAAACCCAACAGCAGCCCAGAGAAACCCAACATCATCCCAGAGAAACCCAACATCAGCCCACAGAAACCCAGCATCAGCCCTCAGAAACCCAGCATCAGCCCACAGAAACACATCATCAGCCCACAGAAACCTAACATCAGCCCACAGAAATCCAACATCAGCTCACAGAAACCCAACATCAGCCCACCGAAACCCAGCATCAGCCCACAGAAACCCAACATCATCCCACAGAAACCCAGCATCAGCCTACAGAAACCCAACATCTGCCCACAGAAACCCAGCATCAGCCCACAGAAACCGAGCATCAGACCACAGAAACCCATCTGCAGCCCACAGAAACCCAACATCATCCCATAGAAACCCAGCATCTGCCCACAGAAACCCAGCATCAGCCCAGAGAATCCCAACATCATCCCACAGAAACCCAACAGCAGCCCAGAGAAACCCAACATCATCCCACAGAAACCGAGCATCAGCCCACAGAAACCCAACATCAGCCCACAGAAACCGAGCATCACACCACAGAAACCCATCTGCAGCCCACAGAAACCCAACATCATCCCAGAGAAACCCAACATCAGCCCACAGAAACCCAGCATCAGAAAAACAGAAACCGAGCATCAGACCACAGAAACCCAACATCATCCCACAGAAACCCAACAGCAGCCTGGAGAATCCCAAAATCATCCCAAAGAAACCCAAAATCAGCTCACAGAAACCCAACAGCAGCCCACAGAAACCCAACATCAGCCCATAGAAACCCAACAGCAGCGCAGAGATATCTAACATCAGCCCATAGAAACTCAACATCATCCCACAGAAACTCAGCATCAGCCCACAGAAACCCAGCTTCAGCCCACAGAAACACAACATCATCCCACAGAAAACCAACATCATCCCATAGAAACCCAGCATCAGCCTGGAGAAACCCAACATCATCCCACAGAAACCCAGCATCAGCCGAGAGAAACCCAACATCATCCCACAGAAAACCAACATCATCCCACAGAAACCCAACATCAGCCTAAAGAAACCCAACATCATCCCACAGAAACTCAGCATCAGCCTAAAGAAACCCAACATCATCCCACAGAAACCCAGCATCAGCCGAGAGAAACCCAACATCATCCCACAGAAAACCAACATCATCCCACAGAAACCCAACATCAGCCAAAAGAAACCCAACATCATCCCACAGAAACTCAGCATCAGCCCACAGAAACCCAGCTTCAGCCCACAGAAACACAACATCAGCCCACAGAAACACAACAGCAGCCCAGAGAAACCCAGCATCAGCCGAGAGAAACCCAACATCATCCCACAGAAAACCAACATCATCCCACAGAAACCCAACATCAGCCTAAAGAAACCCAACATCATCCCACAGAAACTCAGCATCAGCCTAAAGAAACCCAACATCATCCCACAGAAACCCAGCATCAGCCGAGAGAAACCCAACATCATCCCACAGAAAACCAACATCATCCCACAGAAACCCAACATCAGCCTAAAGAAACCCAACATCATCCCACAGAAACTCAGCATCAGCCCACAGAAACCCAGCTTCAGCCCACAGAAACACAACATCAGCCCACAGAAACACAACAGCAGCCCAGAGAAACCCAACATCACCCCATAGAAACCCAACATCATCCCACAGAAACCCAACATCATCCCACAGAATCCCAACATCATCCCAGAGAAACACAATATCAGCCCACTGAAACCCAACATCATCCCATCGAAACCCAACATCATCCCTTAGAAACCAAACATCATCCCACAGAATCCCAAAATCATTACATAGAAACCCAACATCAGCCCACAGATATGCAACATCAGCGCACAGAAACCCAGCACCAGCCCACAGAAACTCAGCATCAGCCCTCAGAAACCAAGCATCAGCCCACAGAAACCCAACATCATCCCACAGAAGACCAACATCAGCCCACAGAAACCCAACATCAGCCCACAGAACCCCAGCATCAGCCCACAGAAAATCAACATCATCCCATGGAAACACAACATCATCCCACAGAAACCCAAAATCAGTCCACAGAAATCCATAACCAGCGCATAGAAACCCAACATCAGTCCACAGAAACCCAACAGCAGCCCAGAGAAACGCAACATCATCACATAGAAACCCAGCATCAGCCCACGGAAACTCAGCATCAGCCCACAGAAACCCAACATCATCCCACAGAAGACCAACATCAGCCCACAGAAACCCAACATCAGCCCACAGAACCCCAGCATCAGCCCACAGAAAATCAACATCATCCCATGGAAACACAACATCATCCCATAGAAACCCAAAATCAGTCCACAGAAATCCATAACCAGCGCATAGAAACCCAACATCAGACCGCAGAAACCCAACAGCAGCCCAGAGAAACGCAACATCATCACATAGAAACCCAGCATCAGCCCACGGAAACTCAGCATCAGCACAAAGAAACCCAGCATCAGTCCACAGAAACCCAGCACCAGCCCACAGAAACCCAACAGCAGCCCAGAGAAACCGAACATCATCCCACAGAAACTCAGCAGCAGCTCACAGAAACCCAGCATCAGCCCACAGAAACCCAGCATCAGCCTAAAGAAACCCAACAACATCCCATAGAAACCCAACATCATTCCAGAGAAACCCAACATCATCCCATCGAAACCCAACATCATCCCTTAGAAACCGAACATCATCCCACAGAATCCCAAAATCATTACATAGAAACCCAACATCAGCCCACAGATATGCAACATCAGCGCACAGAAACCCAGCACCAGCCCACAGAAACTCAGCATCAGCCCGCAGAAACCAAGCATCAGCCCACAGAAACCCAGCAGCAGCCCACAGAAACCCAACATCATCCCACAGAAGACCAACATCAGCCCACAGAAACCCAACATCAGCCCACAGAAACCCAGCATCAGCCCACAGAAACCGAGCATCAGACCACAGAAACCCATCTGCAGCCCACAGAAACCCAACATCATCCCATAGAAACCCAGCATCTGCCCACAGAAGCCCAGCATCAACCCAGAGAATCCCAACATCATCCCACAGAAACCCAAAAGCAGCCCAGAGAAACCCAACATCATCCCACAGTAACCGAGCATCAGCCCACAGAAACCCAATATCAGCCCACAGAAACCGAGCATCACACCACAGAAACCCATCTGCAGCCCACAGAAACCCAACATCATCCCAGAGAAACCCAGCATCTGCCCACAGAAGCCCAGCATCAGCCCAGAGAATCCCAACATCATCCCACAGAAACCCAACAGCAGCCCAGAGAAACCCAACATCATCCCAGAGAAACCCAACATCAGCCCACAGAAACCCAGCATCAGCCCTCAGAAACCCAGCATCAGCCCACAGAAACACATCATCAGCCCACAGAAACCTAACATCAGCCCACAGAAATCCAACATCAGCTCACAGAAACCCAACATCAGCCCACCGAAACCCAGCATCAGCCCACAGAAACCCAACATCATCCCACAGAAACCCAGCATCAGCCTACAGAAACCCAACATCTGCCCACAGAAACCCAGCATCAGCCCACAGAAACCGAGCATCAGACCACAGAAACCCATCTGCAGCCCACAGAAACCCAACATCATCCCATAGAAACCCAGCATCTGCCCACAGAAACCCAGCATCAGCCCAGAGAATCCCAACATCATCCCACAGAAACCCAACAGCAGCCCAGAGAAACCCAACATCATCCCACAGAAACCGAGCATCAGCCCACAGAAACCCAACATCAGCCCACAGAAACCGAGCATCACACCACAGAAACCCATCTGCAGCCCACAGAAACCCAACATCATCCCAGAGAAACCCAACATCAGCCCACAGAAACCCAGCATCAGAAAAACAGAAACCGAGCATCAGACCACAGAAACCCAACATCATCCCACAGAAACCCAACAGCAGCCTGGAGAATCCCAAAATCATCCCAAAGAAACCCAAAATCAGCTCACAGAAACCCAACAGCAGCCCACAGAAACCCAACATCAGCCCATAGAAACCCAACAGCAGCGCAGAGATATCTAACATCAGCCCATAGAAACTCAACATCATCCCACAGAAACTCAGCATCAGCCCACAGAAACCCAGCTTCAGCCCACAGAAACACAACATCATCCCACAGAAAACCAACATCATCCCATAGAAACCCAGCATCAGCCTGGAGAAACCCAACATCATCCCACAGAAACCCAGCATCAGCCGAGAGAAACCCAACATCATCCCACAGAAAACCAACATCATCCCACAGAAACCCAACATCAGCCTAAAGAAACCCAACATCATCCCACAGAAACTCAGCATCAGCCTAAAGAAACCCAACATCATCCCACAGAAACCCAGCATCAGCCGAGAGAAACCCAACATCATCCCACAGAAAACCAACATCATCCCACAGAAACCCAACATCAGCCAAAAGAAACCCAACATCATCCCACAGAAACTCAGCATCAGCCCACAGAAACCCAGCTTCAGCCCACAGAAACACAACATCAGCCCACAGAAACACAACAGCAGCCCAGAGAAACCCAGCATCAGCCGAGAGAAACCCAACATCATCCCACAGAAAACCAACATCATCCCACAGAAACCCAACATCAGCCTAAAGAAACCCAACATCATCCCACAGAAACTCAGCATCAGCCTAAAGAAACCCAACATCATCCCACAGAAACCCAGCATCAGCCGAGAGAAACCCAACATCATCCCACAGAAAACCAACATCATCCCACAGAAACCCAACATCAGCCTAAAGAAACCCAACATCATCCCACAGAAACTCAGCATCAGCCCACAGAAACCCAGCTTCAGCCCACAGAAACACAACATCAGCCCACAGAAACACAACAGCAGCCCAGAGAAACCCAACATCACCCCATAGAAACCCAACATCATCCCACAGAAACCCAACATCATCCCACAGAATCCCAACATCATCCCAGAGAAACACAATATCAGCCCACTGAAACCCAACATCATCCCATCGAAACCCAACATCATCCCTTAGAAACCAAACATCATCCCACAGAATCCCAAAATCATTACATAGAAACCCAACATCAGCCCACAGATATGCAACATCAGCGCACAGAAACCCAGCACCAGCCCACAGAAACTCAGCATCAGCCCTCAGAAACCAAGCATCAGCCCACAGAAACCCAACATCATCCCACAGAAGACCAACATCAGCCCACAGAAACCCAACATCAGCCCACAGAACCCCAGCATCAGCCCACAGAAAATCAACATCATCCCATGGAAACACAACATCATCCCACAGAAACCCAAAATCAGTCCACAGAAATCCATAACCAGCGCATAGAAACCCAACATCAGTCCACAGAAACCCAACAGCAGCCCAGAGAAACGCAACATCATCACATAGAAACCCAGCATCAGCCCACGGAAACTCAGCATCAGCCCACAGAAACCCAACATCATCCCACAGAAGACCAACATCAGCCCACAGAAACCCAACATCAGCCCACAGAACCCCAGCATCAGCCCACAGAAAATCAACATCATCCCATGGAAACACAACATCATCCCATAGAAACCCAAAATCAGTCCACAGAAATCCATAACCAGCGCATAGAAACCCAACATCAGACCGCAGAAACCCAACAGCAGCCCAGAGAAACGCAACATCATCACATAGAAACCCAGCATCAGCCCACGGAAACTCAGCATCAGCACAAAGAAACCCAGCATCAGTCCACAGAAACCCAGCACCAGCCCACAGAAACCCAACAGCAGCCCAGAGAAACCGAACATCATCCCACAGAAACTCAGCAGCAGCTCACAGAAACCCAGCATCAGCCCACAGAAACCCAGCATCAGCCTAAAGAAACCCAACAACATCCCATAGAAACCCAACATCATTCCAGAGAAACCCAACATCATCCCATCGAAACCCAACATCATCCCTTAGAAACCGAACATCATCCCACAGAATCCCAAAATCATTACATAGAAACCCAACATCAGCCCACAGATATGCAACATCAGCGCACAGAAACCCAGCACCAGCCCACAGAAACTCAGCATCAGCCCGCAGAAACCAAGCATCAGCCCACAGAAACCCAGCAGCAGCCCACAGAAACCCAACATCATCCCACAGAAGACCAACATCAGCCCACAGAAACCCAACATCAGCCCACAGAACCCCAGCATCAGCCCACAGAAAATCAACATCATCCCATGGAAACCCAACATCAGCCCATAGAAACCCAACATCAGCCTAAAGAAACACAACATCATCCCATAGAAACCCAAAATCAGCCCATAGAAAGCCAACATCAGTCCAGAGAAACGCAACATCATCACATAGAAAGCCAGCATCAGCCCACAGAAACTCAGCATCAGCACAAAGAAACCCAGCATCAGTCCACAGAAACCCAGCACCAGCCCACAGAAACCCAACAGCAGCCCAGAGAAACGCAACATCATCACATAGAAAGCCAGCATCAGCCCACAGAAACTCAGCATCAGCACAAAGAAACCCAGCATCAGTCCACAGAAACCCAGCACCAGCCCACAGAAACCCAACAGCAGCCCAGAGAAAGCCAACATCATCCCATAGAAACTCAGCATCAGACCACAGAAACCCAACATCATCCCATAGAAACTCAGCATCAGACCACAGAAACCCAACATCATCCCATAGTAACTCAGCATCTGCCTAGAGAAACCCAGCATCATCCCACAGAAACTCAGCAGCAGCTCACAGAAACACAGCATCAGCCCACAGAAACCCAGCATCAGCCTAAAGAAACCCAACAACATCCCATAGAAACCCAAATTCAGCCCGCAGAAAGAAATAACCAGCACATAGAAACCCAACATCAGCCCACAGAAACCCAACAGCAGCCCAGAGAAGCCCAACATCAGCCCACAGAAGACCAACATCAGCCCGCAGAAACCCAACAGCAGCCCACAGAAACCCAACATCATCCCACAGAAACCCAACATCAGCCCACAGAACCCCAGCATCAGCCCACAGAAAATCAACATCATCCCATGGAAACACAACATCAGCCCACAGAAACCCAGCATCAGCCTAGAGAAACCCAACATCATCCCACAGAAACCCAACATCAGCCCATAGAAACCCAAAATCAGCCCACAGAAACACAACAGCAGCCCAGAGAAACGCAACATCATCACATAGAAACCCAGCATCAGTCCACAGAAACCCAGCACCAGCCCACAGAAACCCAACAGCAGCCCAGAGAAACCCAACATCATCCCATAGAAACTCAGTATCAGCCCACAGAAACCCAACATCATCCCATAGAAACTCAGCATCTGCCTAGAGAAACCCAGCATCATCCCACAGAAACTCAGCAGCAGCCCACAGAAACCCAGCATCAGCCCACAGAAACCCAGCATCAGCCTAAAGAAACCCAACAACATCCCATAGAAACCCAAAATCAGCCCGCAGAAAGAAATAACCAGCACATAGAAACCCAACATCAGCCCACAGAAACCCAACAGCAGCCCAGAGAAACGCAACATCATCACATAGAAACCCAGCATCAGCCCATAGAAACCCAGCATCAGCCCACAGAAACCCAACATCATCCCATAGAAACTCAGCATCTGCCGAGAGAAACTCAGCATCATCAAACAGAAGCTCAGCAGCAGCCCACAGAAACCCAGCATCAGCCCACAGAAACCCTGCATCAGCACAGAGAAAACCAACATCTTCCCACAGAAACTCAACATCATCCCACAGAAACCCAGCATCAGCCTGCAGAAACCCAGCATCAGACCACAGAAACCAAACTGCAGCCCATAGAAACCCAGCATCATCCCATAGAAACCCAAAATCAGCACACAGAAACCCAGCATCAGCCTAAAGAACCCCAACAACATCCCATAGAAACCCAAAATCAGCCCACAGAAACCCAGCATCAGCCTAAAGAAACCCAACATCATCCCACAGAAACTCAGCATCAGCCTAAAGAAACCCAACATCATCCCACAGAAACCCAACATCATCCCACAGAAACTCAGCAACAGCCCACAGAAACTCAGCATCAGCCCACAGAAACCCAACATCATCCCACAGAAGACCAACGTCATCCCACAGAAACCCAACATCAGCCCACAGAAACCCAGCGTCAGCCCACAGAAACCCAACATCATTCCACAGAAGACCAACATCATCCCACAGAAACCCAACATCAGCCCACAGAAACCCAACAGCAGACCAGAGAAGCCCAACATCAGCCCACAGAACCCCAGCATCAGCCCACAGAAAATCAACATCATCCCATGGAAACACAACATCAGCCCACAGAAACCCAGCATCAGCCTAGAGAAACCCAGCATCAGCCCACAGAAACCCAGCATCAGCCTAAAGAAACCCAACAACATCCCATAGAAACCCAAAATCAGCCCGCAGAAACACATAGCCAGCACATAGAAACCCAGCATCAGCCCACAGAAACCCAACAGCAGCCCAGAGTAACGCAACATCATCACATAGAAACCCAGCATCAGCCCACAGAAACCCAACAGCAGCCCAGAGTAACGCAACATCATCACATAGAAACCCAGCATCAGCCCACAGAAACAAAGCATCAGCCCACAGAAACCCAACATCATCACATAGAAACTCAGCATCTGCCGAGAGAAACACAGCATCATCCCACAGAAGCTCAGCAGCAGCCCACAGAAACCCAGCATCAGCCCACAGAAACCCAGCATCAGCCCACAGAAACCCAACAGCAGCCCACAGAAACTCAGCATCAGCCCACAGAAACCCAACATCATCCCATAGAAACTCAGCATCTGCCGAGAGAAACACAGCATCATCCCACAGAAGCTCAGCAGCAGCCCACAGAAACCCAGCATCAGCCCACAGAAACCCAGCATCAGCCCACAGAAACCCAACAGCAGCCCACAGAAACCCAGCATCAGCACAGAGAAACCCAAAATCTTCCCACAGAAACTCAACATCATCCCACAGAAACCCAGCATCAGCCTGCAGAAACCCAGCATCAGACCACAGAAACCCAAATGCAGCCCATAGAAACCCAGCACCAGACCAGAGAAACCCAAATGCAGCCCACAGAAACCCAACAGCATCCCATAGAAACCCAACATCATCCCACAGAATCCCAACATCATTCCATAGAAACCCAACATCAGACCACAGAAACCCAACATCAGCCCACAGAAACCCAAAAGGAGCCCAGAGAAACCCAACATCATCCCATAGAAACCCAGCATCAGCCCAGAGAATCCCAACATCATCCCACAGAAACCCAACAGCAGCCCGGAGAATCCCAAAATCATCCCATAGAAACCCAAAATCAGCTCACAGAAACCCAACAGCAGCCCACAGAAACCCAACATCAGCCCATAGAAACCCAACAGCAGCACAGAGATATCTAACATCAGCCCACAGAAACTCAGCATCAGCCCACAGAAACCCAGCTTCAGCCCACAGAAACACAACATCATCCCAAAGAAAACCAACATCATCCCATAGAAACCCAGCATCAGCCTAGAGAAACCCAACATCATCCCACAGAAAACCAACATCATCCCATAGAAACCCAGCATCAGCCTGGAGAAACCCAACATCATCCCACAGAAACCCAGCATCAGCCGAGAGAAACCCAACATCATCCCACAGAAAACCAACATCATCCCATAGAAACCCAGCATCAGCCTGCAGAAACCCAACATCATCCCACAGAAACCCAACATCATCCCACAGAAACCCAGCATCAGCCTAAAGAAACCCAGCATCATCCCATAGAAACCCAAAATCATCCCACAGAAACCCAGCATCAGCCTAAAGAAACCCAACATCATCCCACAGAAACCCAACATCATCCCACAGAAACTCAGCATCTGCCCACAGAAACCCAGCTTCAGCCCACAGAAACCCAACATCATCCCACAGAAGACCAACATCATCCCACAGAAACCCAACATCAGCCCACAGAAACCCAGCTTCAGCCCACAGAAACCCAACATCATCCCACAGAAGACCAACATCAGCCCACAGAAACCCAACAGCAGCCCATAGAAGCCCAACATCAGCCCACAGGAAATCAACAACATCCCATGGAAACCCAACATCAGCCCACAGAAACCCAGCATCAGCCTAGAGAAACCCAGCATCAGCCCACAGAACCCCAACATCAGCCAACAGAAAATCAACATCATCCCATGGAAACACAACATCAGCCGACAGAAACCCAGCATCAGCCTAGAGAAACCCAACATCATCCCACAGAAACCCAACATCAGCCCATGGAAACCCAACATCAGCCAACAGAAACCCAGCATCAGCCTAAAGAAACACAACATCATCCCAAAGAAACCCAAAATCAGCCCACAGAAACACATAACCAGCCCACAGAAACCCAACAGCAGCCCAGAGAAACCCAGCATCAGCCCACGGAAACTCAGCATCAGCACAAAGAAACCAAGCATCTGCCCACGGAAACTTAGGATCTGCACAAAGAAACCCGGCATCAGTCCACAGAAACCCAGGATCAGCACAAAGAAACCCAGCATCAGTCCACAGAAACCCAGCACCAGCCCACAGAAACCCAACATCATCCCATAGAAACTCAGCATCAGCCCACAGAAACCCAACATCATCCCATAGAAACTCAGCATCTGCCTAGAGAAACCCAGCATCATCCCACAGAAACTCAGCAGCAGCCCACAGAAACCCAGCATCAGCCCACAGAAACCCAGCATCAGCCTAAAGAAACCCAACAACATCCCATAGAAACCCAAAATCAGCCCGCAGAAAGAAATAACCAGCACATAGAAACCCAACATCAGCCCGCAGAAACCCAACAGCAGCCCAGAGAAACGCAACATCATCCCATAGAAACTCAGCATCTGCCGAGAGAAACTCAGCATCATCAAACAGAAGCTCAGCAGCAGCCCACAGAAACCCAGCATCAGCCCACAGAAACCCTGCATCAGCACAGAGAAAACCAACATCTTCCCACAGCAACTCAACATCATCCCACAGAAACCCAGCATCAGCCTGCAGAAACCCAGCATCAGACCACAGAAACCCAACTGCAGCCCATAGAAACCCAGCATCATCCCATAGAAACCCAAAATCAGCCCACAGAAACCCAGCATCAGCCTAAAGAAACCCAACATCATCCCACAGAAACCCAACATCATCCCACAGAAACTCAGCAACAGCCCACAGAAAACCAACATCATCCCACAGAAACCCAGCGTGAGCCCACAGAAACCCAACATCATTCCACAGAAGACCAACATCATCCCACAGAAACCCAACATCAGCCCACAGAAACCCAACAGCAGACCAGAGAAGCCCAACATCAGCCCACAGAACCCCAGCATCAGCCCACAGAAAATCAACATCAGCCCATGGAAACCCAACATCAGCCAACAGAAACCCAGCATCAGCCTAAAGAAACACAACATCAGCCCACAGAAACCCAGCATCATTCCACAGAAGACCAACGTCATCCCACAGAAACCCAACATCAGCCCACAGAAACCCAGCGTCAGCCCACAGAAACCCAACATCATTCCACAGAAGACCAACATCATCCCACAGAAACCCAACATCAGCCCACAGAAACCCAACAGCAGACCAGAGAAGCCCAACATCAGCCCACAGAACCCCAGCATCAGCCCACAGAAAATCAACATCATCCCATGGAAACCCAACATCAGCCAACAGAAACCCAGCATCAGCCTAAAGAAACACAACATCAGCCCACAGAAACCCAGCATCATCCCACAGAAACCCAACATCAGCCCACAGAAACCCAACAGCAGACCAGAGAAGCCCAACATCAGCCCACAGAACCCCAGCATCAGCCCACAGAAAATCAACATCAGCCCATGGAAACCCAACATCAGCCAACAGAAACCCAGCATCAGCCTAAAGAAACCCAAAATCAGCCCACAGAAACACATAACCAGCCCACAGAAACCCAGCATCATTCCACAGAAACCCAGCGTCAGCCCACAGAAACCCAACATCATTCCACAGAAGACCAACGTCATCCCACAGAAACCCAACATCAGCCCACAGAAACCCAGCGTCAGCCCACAGAAACCCAACATCATTCCACAGAAGACCAACATCATCCCACAGAAACCCAACATCAGCCCACAGAAACCCAACAGCAGACCAGAGAAGCCCAACATCAGCCCACAGAACCCCAGCATCAGCCCACAGAAAATCAACATCAGCCCATGGAAACCCAACATCAGCCAACAGAAACCCAGCATCAGCCTAAAGAAACACAACATCAGCCCACAGAAACCCAGCATCATCCCACAGAAACCCAACATCAGCCCACAGAAACCCAACAGCAGACCAGAGAAGCCCAACATCAGCCCACAGAACCCCAGCATCAGCCCACAGAAAATCAACATCAGCCCATGGAAACCCAACATCAGCCAACAGAAACCCAGCATCAGCCTAAAGAAACCCAAAATCAGCCCACAGAAACACATAACCAGCCCACAGAAACCCAACAGCAGCCCAGAGAAACCCAACAGCAGCCCAGAGAAACGCAACATCATCACATAGAAAACCAGCATCAGCCCACAGAAACTCAGCATCAGGACAAAGAAACCCAGCATCTGCCCACGGAAACTCAGGATCAGCACTAAGAAACCCAGCATCAGTCCACAGAAACCCAACAGCAGCCCAGAGAAACCCAACATCATCCCATAGAAACTCAGCATCAGCCCACAGAAACCCAACATCATCCCATAGAAACTCAGCATCTGCCTAGAGAAACCCAACATCATCCCACAGAAAACCAACATCATCCCACAGAAACTCAGCAGCAGCCCACAGAAACCCAGCATCAGCCCACAGAAACCCAGCATCAGCCTAAAGAAAACCAACATCATCCCATAGAAACCCAGCATCAGCCTAGAGAAACCCAACATCATCCCACAGAAAACCAACATCATCCCATAGAAACCCAGCATCAGCCTGGAGAAACCCAACATCATCCCACAGAAACCCAGCATCAGCCGAGAGAAACCCAACATCATCCCACAGAAAACCAACATCATCCCATAGAAACCCAGCATCAGCCTGCAGAAACCCAACATCATCCCACAGAAACCCAACATCATCCCACAGAAACCCAGCATCAGCCTAAAGAAACCCAGCATCATCCCATAGTAACCCAAAATCATCCCACAGAAACCCAGCATCAGCCTAAAGAAACCCAACATCATCCCACAGAAACCCAACATCATCCCACAGAAACTCAGCATCTGCCCACAGAAACCCAGCTTCAGCCCACAGAAACCCAACATCATCCCACAGAAGACCAACATCATCCCACAGAAACCCAACATCAGCCCACAGAAACCCAACAGCAGCCCATAGAAGCCCAACATCAGCCCACAGGAAATCAACAACATCCCATGGAAACCCAACATCAGCCCACAGAAACCCAGCATCAGCCTAGAGAAACCCAGCATCAGCCCACAGAACCCCAACATCAGCCAACAGAAAATCAACATCATCCCATGGAAACACAACATCAGCCGACAGAAACCCAGCATCAGCCTAGAGAAACCCAGCATCAGCCCACAGAACCCCAACATCAGCCAACAGAAAATCAACATCATCCCATGGAAACACAACATCAGCCGACAGAAACCCAGCATCAGCCTAGAGAAACCCAGCATCAGCCCACAGAACCCCAACATCAGCCAACAGAAAATCAACATCATCCCATGGAAACACAACATCAGCCGACAGAAACCCAGCATCAGCCTAGAGAAACCCAACATCAGCCCATGGAAACCCAACATCAGCCAACAGAAACCCAGCATCAGCCTAAAGAAACACAACATCATCCCAAAGAAACCCAAAATCAGCCCATAGAAACACATAACCAGCCCACAGAAACCCAACAGCAGCCCAGAGAAACCCAGCATCAGCCCACGGAAACTCAGCATCAGCACAAAGAAACCAAGCATCTGCCCACGGAAACTTAGGATCTGCACAAAGAAACCCAGCATCAGTCCACAGAAACCCAGGATCAGCACAAAGAAACCCAGCATCAGTCCACAGAAACCCAGCACCAGCCCACAGAAACCCAACAGCAGCCCAGAGAAACCCAACATCATCCCATAGAAACTCAGCATCAGCCCACAGAAACCCAACATCATCCCATAGAAACTCAGCATCTGCCTAGAGAAACCCAGCATCATCCCACAGAAACTCAGCAGCAGCCCACAGAAACCCAGCATCAGCCCACAGAAACCCAGCATCAGCCTAAAGAAACCCAACAACATCCCATAGAAACCCAAAATCAGCCCGCAGAAAGAAATAACCAGCACATAGAAACCCAACATCAGCCCGCAGAAACCCAACAGCAGCCCAGAGAAACGCAACATCATCCCATAGAAACTCAGCATCTGCCGAGAGAAACTCAGCATCATCAAACAGAAGCTCAGCAGCAGCCCACAGAAACCCAGCATCAGCCCACAGAAACCCTGCATCAGCACAGAGAAAACCAACATCTTCCCACAGAAACTCAACATCATCCCACAGAAACCCAGCATCAGCCTGCAGAAACCCAGCATCAGACCACAGAAACCCAACTGCAGCCCATAGAAACCCAGCATCATCCCATAGAAACCCAAAATCAGCCCACAGAAACCCAGCATCAGCCTAAAGAAACCCAACATCATCCCACAGAAACCCAACATCATCCCACAGAAACTCAGCAACAGCCCACAGAAACCCAACATCATCCCACAGAAGACCAACGTCATCCCACAGAAACCCAACATCAGCCCACAGAAACCCAGCGTCAGCCCACAGAAACCCAACATCATTCCACAGAAGACCAACATCATCCCACAGAAACCCAACATCAGCCCACAGAAACCCAACAGCAGACCAGAGAAGCCCAACATCAGCCCACAGAACCCCAGCATCAGCCCACAGAAAATCAACATCATCCCATGGAAACACAACATCAGCCGACAGAAACCCAGCATCAGCCTAGAGAAACCCAACATCATCCCACAGAAACCCAACATCAGCCAACAGAAACCCAGCATCAGCCTAAAGAAACACAACATCATCCCAAAGAAACCCAAAATCAGCCCACAGAAACACATAACCAGCCCACAGAAACCCAACAGCAGCCCAGAGAAACCCAACAGCAGCCCAGAGAAACGCAACATCATCACATAGAAAACCAGCATCAGCCCACAGAAACTCAGCATCAGGACAAAGAAACCCAGCATCTGCCCACGGAAACTCAGGATCAGCACAAAGAAACCCAGCATCAGTCCACAGAAACCCAGCACCAGCCCACAGAAACCCAACAGCAGCCCAGAGAAACCCAACATCATCCCATAGAAACTCAGCATCAGCCCACAGAAACCCAACATCATCCCATAGAAACTCAGCATCTGCCTAGAGAAACCCAGCATCATCCCACAGAAACTCAGCAGCAGCCCACAGAAACCCAGCATCAGCCTAAAGAAACCCAGCATCATCCCATAGAAACCCAAAATCATCCCACAGAAACCCAGCATCAGCCTAAAGAAACCCAACATCATCCCACAGAAACCCAACATCATCCCACAGAAACTCAGCATCTGCCCACAGAAACCCAGCTTCAGCCCACAGAAACCCAACATCATCCCACAGAAGACCAACATCATCCCACAGAAACCCAACATCAGCCCACAGAAACCCAACAGCAGCCCATAGAAGCCCAACATCAGCCCACAGGAAATCAACAACATCCCATGGAAACCCAACATCAGCCCACAGAAACCCAGCATCAGCCTAGAGAAACCCAGCATCAGCCCACAGAACCCCAACATCAGCCAACAGAAAATCAACATCATCCCATGGAAACACAACATCAGCCGACAGAAACCCAGCATCAGCCTAGAGAAACCCAGCATCAGCCCACAGAACCCCAACATCAGCCAACAGAAAATCAACATCATCCCATGGAAACACAACATCAGCCGACAGAAACCCAGCATCAGCCTAGAGAAACCCAGCATCAGCCCACAGAACCCCAACATCAGCCAACAGAAAATCAACATCATCCCATGGAAACACAACATCAGCCGACAGAAACCCAGCATCAGCCTAGAGAAACCCAACATCAGCCCATGGAAACCCAACATCAGCCAACAGAAACCCAGCATCAGCCTAAAGAAACACAACATCATCCCAAAGAAACCCAAAATCAGCCCATAGAAACACATAACCAGCCCACAGAAACCCAACAGCAGCCCAGAGAAACCCAGCATCAGCCCACGGAAACTCAGCATCAGCACAAAGAAACCAAGCATCTGCCCACGGAAACTTAGGATCTGCACAAAGAAACCCAGCATCAGTCCACAGAAACCCAGGATCAGCACAAAGAAACCCAGCATCAGTCCACAGAAACCCAGCACCAGCCCACAGAAACCCAACAGCAGCCCAGAGAAACCCAACATCATCCCATAGAAACTCAGCATCAGCCCACAGAAACCCAACATCATCCCATAGAAACTCAGCATCTGCCTAGAGAAACCCAGCATCATCCCACAGAAACTCAGCAGCAGCCCACAGAAACCCAGCATCAGCCCACAGAAACCCAGCATCAGCCTAAAGAAACCCAACAACATCCCATAGAAACCCAAAATCAGCCCGCAGAAAGAAATAACCAGCACATAGAAACCCAACATCAGCCCGCAGAAACCCAACAGCAGCCCAGAGAAACGCAACATCATCCCATAGAAACTCAGCATCTGCCGAGAGAAACTCAGCATCATCAAACAGAAGCTCAGCAGCAGCCCACAGAAACCCAGCATCAGCCCACAGAAACCCTGCATCAGCACAGAGAAAACCAACATCTTCCCACAGAAACTCAACATCATCCCACAGAAACCCAGCATCAGCCTGCAGAAACCCAGCATCAGACCACAGAAACCCAACTGCAGCCCATAGAAACCCAGCATCATCCCATAGAAACCCAAAATCAGCCCACAGAAACCCAGCATCAGCCTAAAGAAACCCAACATCATCCCACAGAAACCCAACATCATCCCACAGAAACTCAGCAACAGCCCACAGAAACCCAACATCATCCCACAGAAGACCAACGTCATCCCACAGAAACCCAACATCAGCCCACAGAAACCCAGCGTCAGCCCACAGAAACCCAACATCATTCCACAGAAGACCAACATCATCCCACAGAAACCCAACATCAGCCCACAGAAACCCAACAGCAGACCAGAGAAGCCCAACATCAGCCCACAGAACCCCAGCATCAGCCCACAGAAAATCAACATCATCCCATGGAAACACAACATCAGCCGACAGAAACCCAGCATCAGCCTAGAGAAACCCAACATCATCCCACAGAAACCCAACATCAGCCAACAGAAACCCAGCATCAGCCTAAAGAAACACAACATCATCCCAAAGAAACCCAAAATCAGCCCACAGAAACACATAACCAGCCCACAGAAACCCAACAGCAGCCCAGAGAAACCCAACAGCAGCCCAGAGAAACGCAACATCATCACATAGAAAACCAGCATCAGCCCACAGAAACTCAGCATCAGGACAAAGAAACCCAGCATCTGCCCACGGAAACTCAGGATCAGCACAAAGAAACCCAGCATCAGTCCACAGAAACCCAGCACCAGCCCACAGAAACCCAACAGCAGCCCAGAGAAACCCAACATCATCCCATAGAAACTCAGCATCAGCCCACAGAAACCCAACATCATCCCATAGAAACTCAGCATCTGCCTAGAGAAACCCAGCATCATCCCACAGAAACTCAGCAGCAGCCCACAGAAACCCAGCATCAGCCCAAAGAAACCCAGCATCAGCCTAAAGAAACCCAACAACATCCCATAGAAACCCAAAATCAGCCCGCAGAAAGAAATAACCAGCACATAGAAACCCAACATCAGCCCACAGAAACCCAACAGCAGCCCAGAGAAACGCAACATCATCACATAGAAACCCAGCATCAGCCCACAGAAACTCAGCATCAGCACAAAGAAACCCAACATCATCCCATAGAAACTCAGCATCTGCCGAGAGAAACTCAGCATCATCAAACAGAAGCTCAGCAGCAGCCCACAGAAACCCAGCATCAGCCCACAGAAACCCTGCATCAGCACAGAGAAAACCAACATCTTCCCACAGAAACTCAACATCATCCCACAGAAACCCAGCATCAGCCTGCAGAAACCCAGCATCAGACCACAGAAACCCAACTGCAGCCCATAGAAACCCAGCATCATCCCATAGAAACCCAAAATCAGCCCACAGAAACCCAGCATCAGCCTAAAGAACCCCAACATCATCCCATAGAAACCCAAAATCAGCCCACAGAAACCCAGCATCAGCCTAAAGAAACCCAACATCATCCCACAGAAACCCAACATCATCCCACAGAAACTCAGCAACAGCCCACAGAAACCCAACATCATCCCACAGAAACCCAGCGTCAGCCCACAGAAACCCAACATCATTCCACAGAAGACCAACATCATCCCACAGAAACCCAACATCAGCCCACAGAAACCCAGCGTCAGCCCACAGAAACCCAACATCATTCCACAGAAGACCAACATCATCCCACAGAAACCCAACATCAGCCCACAGAAACCCAACAGCAGACCAGAGAAGCCCAACATCAGCCCACAGAACCCCAGCATCAGCCCACAGAAAATTAACATCATCCCATGGAAACACAACATCAGCCCACGGAAACCCAGCATCAGCCTAGAGAAACCCAGCATCAGCCCACAGAAACCCAGCATCAGCCTAAAGAAACCCAACAACATCCCATAGAAACCCAAAATCAGCCCGCAGAAACACATAACCAGCACATAGAAACCCAACACCAGCCCACAGAAACCCAGCATCAGCCCAGAGTAACGCAACATCATCACATAGAAACCCAGCATCAGCCCACAGAAACCCAACATCATCCCATAGAAACTCAGCATCTGCCGAGAGAAACACAGCATCATCCCACAGAAGCTCAGCAGCAGCCCACAGAAACCCAGCATCAGCCCACAGAAACCCAGCATCAGCCCACAGAAACCCAACAGCAGCCCACAGAAACCCAGCATCAGCACAGAGAAACCCAAAATCTTCCCACAGAAACTCAACATCATCCCACAGAAACCCAGCATCAGCCTGCAGAAACCCAGCATCAGACCACAGAAACCCAAATGCAGCCCATAGAAACCCAGCACCAGACCAGAGAAACCCAAATGCAGCCCACAGAAACCCAACAGCATCCCATAGAAACCCAACATCATCCCACAGAATCCCAACATCATTCCATAGAAACCCAACATCAGACCACAGAAACCCAACATCAGCCCACAGAAACCCAAAAGGAGCCCAGAGAAACCCAACATCATCCCATAGAAACCCAGCATCAGCCCAGAGAATCCCAACATCATCCCACAGAAACCCAACAGCAGCCCGGAGAATCCCAAAATCATCCCATAGAAACCCAAAATCAGCTCACAGAAACCCAACAGCAGCCCACAGAAACCCAACATCAGCCCATAGAAACCCAACAGCAGCACAGAGATATCTAACATCAGCCCACAGAAACTCAGCATCAGCCCACAGAAACCCAGCTTCAGCCCACAGAAACACAACATCATCCCAAAGAAAACCAACATCATCCCATAGAAACCCAGCATCAGCCTAGAGAAACCCAACATCATCCCACAGAAAACCAACATCATCCCATAGAAACCCAGCATCAGCCTGGAGAAACCCAACATCATCCCACAGAAACCCAGCATCAGCCGAGAGAAACCCAACATCATCCCACAGAAAACCAACATCATCCCATAGAAACCCAGCATCAGCCTGCAGAAACCCAACATCATCCCACAGAAACCCAACATCATCCCACAGAAACCCAGCATCAGCATAAAGAAACCCAGCATCATCCCATAGAAACCCAAAATCATCCCACAGAAACCCAGCATCAGCCTAAAGAAACCCAACATCATCCCCTAGAAACCCAAAATCAGCCCACAGATACCCAGCATCAGCCTAAAGAAACCCAACATCATCCCACAGAAACTCAGCATCAGCCTAAAGAAACCAAACATCATCCCACAGAAACCCAACATCATCCCACAGAAACTCAGCATCAGCCCACAGAAACTCAGCATCAGCCCACAGAAACCCAGCTTCAGCCCACAGAAACCCAACATCATCCCACAGAAACCCAACATCATCCCACAGAAACTCAGCATCAGCCCACAGAAACTCAGCATCAGCCCACAGAAACCCAGCTTCCGCCCACAGAAACCCAACATCATCCCACAGAAACCCAACATCATCCCACAGAAACTCAGCATCAGCCCACAGAAACCCAGCTTCAGCCCACAGAAACCCTACATCATCCCACAGAAGACCTACATCAGCCCACAGAAACCCAACATCAGCCCACAGAAACCCAGCTTCAGCCCACAGAAAATCAACATCATCCCATGGAAACACAACATCAGCCCATTGAAGCCCAACATCAGCCCACAGAACCCCAGCATCAGCCCACAGAAAATCAACATCATCCCATGGAAACACAACATCAGCCCACAGAAACCCAGCATCAGCCTAGAGAAACCCAGCATCAGTCCACAGAAACCCAGCATCAGCCTAAAGAAACCCAACAACATCCCATAGAAACCCAAAATCAGCCCGCAGAAACACATAACCAGCCCACAGAAACCCAACAGCAGCCCAGAGAAACGCAACATCATCACATAGAAACCCAGCATCAGCCCACAGAAACTCAGCATCAGCCCACAGAAACCCAACATCATCCCATAGAAACTCAGCATCTGCCGAGAGAAACACAGCATCATCCCACAGAAGCGGCACAGTGGCGCAGTGGTTAGCACCGCAGCCTCACAGCTCCAGCGACCCGGGTTCAATTCTGGGTACTGCCTGTGTGGAGTTTGCAAGTTCTCCCTGTGTCTGCGTGAGTTTTCTCCAGGTGCTCCGGCTTCCTCCCACATGCCAAAGACTTGCAGGTTGATAGGTAAATTGGCCATTAGCAATTGCCCCTAGTATAGGTAGGTGGTAGGGAAATATAGGGACAGGTGAGGATGTGGTAGGAATATGGAATTAGTGTAGGATTAGTATAAATGGGTGGTCGATGGTTGGCACAACTCGGTGGGCCGAAGGGCCTGTTTCAGTGCTGTACCACTAAAACTAAAAACTAAAAAAGCTCAGCAGCAGCCCACAGAAATCCAGCATCAGCCCACAGAAACCCAGCATCAGCCTGCAGAAACCCAGCATCAGACCACAGAAACCCAACTGCAGCCCATAGAAACCCAGCACCAGACCAGAGAAACCCAACTGCAGCCCACAGAAACCCAACAGCATCCGATAGAAACCCAACATCATCCCACAGAATCCCAACATCATTCCATAGAAACCCAACATCAGACCACAGAAACCCAACATCAGCCCACAGAAACCCAGCATCAGCCCAGAGAATCCCAACATCATCCCACAGAAACCCAACAGCAGCCCGGAGAATCCCAAAATCATCCCATAGAAACCCAAAATCAGCTCACAGAAACCCAACAGCAGCCCACAGAAACCCAACATCAGCCCATCGAAACCCAACAGCAGCACAGAGATATCTAACATCAGCCCACAGAAACTCAGCATCAGCCCACTGAAACCCAACATCATCCCACAGAAGACCAACATCATCCCACAGAAACCCAACATCAGCCCACAGAAACCCAGCTTCAGCCCACAGAAACCCAACATCAGCCCACAGAAACCCAACAGCAGCCCATAGAAGCCCAACATCAGCCCACAGAAGACCAACATCAGCCCGCAGAAACCCAACAGCAGCCCACAGAAACCCAACATCATCCCACAGAAACCCAACATCAGCCCACAGAACCCCAGCATCAGCCCACAGAAAATCAACATCATCCCATGGAAACACAACATCAGCCCACAGAAACCCAGCATCAGCCTAGAGAAACCCAACATCATCCCACAGAAACCCAACATCAGCCCATAGAAACCCAAAATCAGCCCACAGAAACCCATAACCAGCGCATAGAAACCCAACATCAGCCCATAGAAACCCAAAATCAGCCCACAGAAACCCATAACCAGCGCATAGAAACCCAACATCAGTCCACAGAAACCCAACAGCAGCCCAGAGAAACGCAACATCATCACATAGAAACCCAGCATCTGCCCACGGAAACTCAGGATCAGCACAAAGAAACCCAGCATCAGTCCACAGAAACCCAGCACCAGCCCACAGAAACCCAACAGCAGCCCAGAGAAACCCAACATCATCCCATAGAAACTCAGTATCAGCCCACAGAAACCCAACATCATCCCATAGAAACTCAGCATCTGCCTAGAGAAACCCAGCATCATCCCACAGAAACTCAGCAGCAGCCCACAGAAACCCAGCATCAGCCCACAGAAACCCAGCATCAGCCTAAAGAAACCCAACAACATCCCATAGAAACCCAAAATCAGCCCGCAGAAAGAAATAACCAGCACATAGAAACCCAACATCAGCCCACAGAAACCCAACAGCAGCCCAGAGAAACGCAACATCATCACATAGAAACCCAGCATCAGCCCACAGAAACTCAGCATCAGCACAAAGAAACCCAACATCATCCCATAGAAACTCAGCATCTGCCGAGAGAAACTCAGCATCATCAAACAGAAGCTCAGCAGCAGCCCACAGAAACCCAGCATCAGCCCACAGAAACCCTGCATCAGCACAGAGAAAACCAACATCTTCCCACAGAAACTCAACATCATCCCACAGAAACCCAGCATCAGCCTGCAGAAACCCAGCATCAGACCACAGAAACCAAACTGCAGCCCATAGAAACCCAGCATCATCTCATAGAAACCCAAAATCAGCACACAGAAACCCAGCATCAGCCTAAAGAACCCCAACATCATCCCATAGAAACCCAAAATCAGCCCACAGAAACCCAGCATCAGCCTAAAGAAACCCAACATCATCCCACAGAAACTCAGCATCAGCCTAAAGAAACCCAACATCATCCCACAGAAACCTAACATCATCCCACAGAAACTCAGCAACAGCCCACAGAAACCCAACAGCAGACCAGAGAAGCCCAACATCAGCCCACAGAACCCCAGCATCAGCCCACAGAAAATCAACATCATCCCATGGAAACACAACATCAGCCCACAGAAACCCAGCATCAGCACAAAGAAACCCAGCATCAGCCTAAAGAAACCCAACAACATCCCATAGAAACCCAAAATCAGCCCACAGAAACACATAGCCAGCACATAGAAACCCAGCATCAGCCCACAGAAACTAAGCATCAGCCCACAGAAACCCAACATCATCCCATAGAAACTCAGCATCTGCCGAGAGAAACACAGCATCATCCCACAGAAGCTCAGCAGCAGCCCACAGAAACCCAGCATCAGCCCACAGAAACCCAGCATCAGCCCACAGAAACCCAACAGCAGCCCACAGAAACCCAGCATCAGCACAGAGAAACCCAAAATCTTCCCACAGAAACTCAACATCATCCCACAGAAACCCAGCATCAGCCTGCAGAAACCCAGCATCAGACCACAGAAACCCAAATGCAGCCCATAGAAACCCAGCACCAGACCAGAGAAACCCAAATGCAGCCCACAGAAACCCAACAGCATCCCATAGAAACCCAACATCATCCCACAGAATCCCAACATCATTCCATAGAAACCCAACATCAGACCACAGAAACCCAACATCAGCCCACAGAAACCCAAAAGGAGCCCAGAGAAACCCAACATCATCCCATAGAAACCCAACAGCAGCCCGGAGAATCCCAAAATCATCCCATAGAAACCCAAAATCAGCTCACAGAAACCCAACAGCAGCCCACAGAAACCCAACATCATCCCATAGAAACCCAACAGCAGCACAGAGATATCTAACATCAGCTCACAGAAACTCAGCATCAGCCCACAGAAACCCAGCATCAGCCCACAGAAACACAACATCATCCCAAAGAAAACCAACATCATCCCATAGAAACCCAGCATCAGCCTAGAGAAACCCAACATCATCCCACAGAAAACCAACATCATCCCATAGAAACCCAGCATCAGCCTGGAGAAACCCAACATCATCCCACAGAAACCCAGCATCAGCCGAGAGAAACCCAACATCATCCCACAGAAAACCAACATCATCCCATAGAAACCCAGCATCAGCCTGCAGAAACCCAACATCATCCCACAGAAACCCAACATCATCCCACAGAAACCCAACATCATCCCACAGAAACCCAGCATCAGCCTAAAGAAACCCAACATCATCCCACAGAAACCCAACATCATCCCACAGAAACCCAGCATCAGCCTAAAGAAACCCAACATCATCCCCTAGAAACCCAACATCATCCCACAGAAACCCAACATCATCCCACAGAAACTCAGCATCTGCCCACAGAAACCCAGCTTCAGCCCACAGAAACCCAACATCATCCCACAGAAGACCAACATCATCCCACAGAAACCCAACATCAGCCCACAGAAACCCAGCTTCAGCCCACAGAAACCCAACATCATCCCACAGAAGACCAACATCAGCCCACAGAAACCCAACAGCAGCCCATAGAAGCCCAACATCAGCCCACAGGACCCCAGCATCTGCCCACAGAAAATCAACATCATCCCATGGAAACCCAACATCAGCCCACAGAAACCCAGCATCAGCCTAGAGAAACCCAGCATCAGCCCACAGAACCCCAACATCAGCCAACAGAAAATCAACATCATCCCATGGAAACACAACATCAGCCGACAGAAACCCAGCATCAGCCTAGAGAAACCCAACATCATCCCACAGAAACCCAACATCAGCCCATGGAAACCCAACATCAGACAACAGAAACCCAACATCAGCCCAAAGAAACCCAAAATCAGCCCACAGAACACATAACCAGCCCACAGAAACCCAACAGCAGCCCAGAGAAACCCAACAGCAGCCCAGAGAAACGCAACATCATCACATCGAAAACCAGCATCAGCCCACAGAAACTCAGCATCAGCCCACAGAAACCCAACATCATCACATAGAAACCCAGCATCAGCCCACGGAAACTCAGCATCAGCACAAAGAAACCCAGCATCAGTCCACAGAAACCCAGCACCAGCCCACAGAAACCCAACAGCAGCCCAGAGAAACGCAACATCATCACATAGAAACCCAGCATCTGCCCACGGAAACTCAGGATCAGAACAAAGAAACCCAGCATCAGTCCACAGAAACCCAGCACCAGCCCACAGAAACCCAACAGCAGCCCAGAGAAACCCAACATCATCCCATAGAAACTCAGCATCAGCCCACAGAAACCCAACATCATCCCATAGAAACTCAGCATCTGCCTAGAGAAACCCAGCATCATCCCACAGAAACTCAGCAGCAGCCCACAGAAACCCAGCATCAGCCCAAAGAAACCCAGCATCAGCCTAAAGAAACCCAACAACATCCCATAGAAACCCAAAATCAGCCCGCAGAAAGAAATAACCAGCACATAGAAACCCAACATCAGCCCACAGAAACCCAACAGCAGCCCAGAGAAACGCAACATCATCACATAGAAACCCAGCATCAGCCCACAGAAACTCAGCATCAGCACAAAGAAACTCAGCATCTGCCGAGAGAAACTCAGCATCATCAAACAGAAGCTCAGCAGCAGCCCACAGAAACCCAGCATCAGCCCACAGAAACCCTGCATCAGCACAGAGAAAACCAACATCTTCCCACAGAAACTCAACATCATCCCACAGAAACCCAGCATCAGCCTGCAGAAACCCAGCATCAGACCACAGAAACCCAACTGCAGCCCATAGAAACCCAGCATCATCCCATAGAAACCCAAAATCAGCCCACAGAAACCCAGCATCAGCCTAAAGAACCCCAACATCATCCCATAGAAACCCAAAATCAGCCCACAGAAACCCAGCATCAGCCTAAAGAAACCCAACATCATCCCACAGAAACTCAGCATCAGCCTAAAGAAACCCAACATCATCCCACAGAAACTCAGCAACAGCCCACAGAAACCCAACATCATCCCACAGAAGACCAACGTCATCCCACAGAAACCCAACATTAGCCCACAGAAACCCAGCGTCAGCCCACAGAAACCCAACATCATTCCACAGAAGACCAACATCAGCCCACAGAAACCCAACAGCAGACCAGAGAAGCCCAACATCAGCCCACAGAACCCCAGCATCAGCCCACAGAAAATCAACATCATCCCATGGAAACACAACATCAGCCCACAGAAACCCAGCATCAGCCTAGAGAAACCCAGCATCAGCCCACAGAAACCCAGCATCAGCCTAAAGAAACCCAACAACATCCCATAGAAACCCAAAATCAGCCCGCAGAAACACATAGCCAGCACATAGAAACCCAGCATCAGCCCACAGAAACCCAACAGCAGCCCAGAGTAACCCAACATCATCCCATAGAAACCCAACATCAACCCATAGAAACCCAACATCATGCCAGAGAAACCCAACATCAGCCCAAAAAAACCCAGCATCAGCCCACAGAAACCCAACAGCAGCCTAGAGAAACCCAACATCATCCCATAGCAACTCAGCATCAGCCCACAGAAACTCAACTTCATCCCATAGAAACTCCGCATCAGCCAACAGAAACCCCACATCATCCCAAAGAAATTCAGCATCAGCCGACAGAAACCCAACTGCAGCCCAGAGAAACCCAACATCGTCCCATAGAAACTCAGCATCAGCCAAGAGAACCCAACATCATCCCACAGAAACGCAGCAGCAGCCCACAGAAACCCAACATCATCCCATAGAAACTCAACATCATCCCATAGAAACCCAACATCAGCCCACAGAAACCCAACAGCAGCCCAGAGAAACGCAACATCATCACATAGAAACTCAGCATCAGCACAAAGAAACCCAACATCATCCCATAGAAACTCAGCATCTGCCGAGAGAAACTCAGCATCATCAAACAGAAGCTCGGCAGCAGCCCACAGAAACCCAGCATCAGCCCACAGAAACCCTGCATCAGCACAGAGAAAACCAACATCTTCCCACAGAAACTCAACATCATCCCACAGAAACCCAGCATCAGCCTGCAGAAACCCAGCATCAGACCACAGAAACCCAACTGCAGCCCATAGAAACCCAGCATCATCCCATAGAAACCCAAAATCAGCCCACAGAAACCCAGCATCAGCCTAAAGAAACCCAACATCATCCCACAGAAACTCAGCAACAGCCCACAGAAAACCAACATCATCCCACAGAAACCCAGCGTCAGCCCACAGAAACCCAACATCATTCCACAGAAGACCAACATCATCCCACAGAAACCCAACATCAGCCCACAGAAACCCAACAGCAGACCAGAGAAGCCCAACATCAGCCCACAGAACCCCAGCATCAGCCCACAGAAAATCAACATCATCCCATGGAAACACAACATCAGCCCACAGAAACCCAGCATCAGCCTAGAGAAACCCAGCATCAGCCCACAGAAACCCAGCATCAGCCTAAAGAAACCCAACAACATCCCATAGAAACCCAAAATCAGCCCGCAGAAACACATAACCAGCACATAGAAACCCAGCATCAGCCCACAGAAACCCAACAGCAGCCCAGAGTAACGGAACATCATCACATAGAAACCCAGCATCAGCCCACAGAAACTAAGCATCAGCCCACAGAAACCCAACATCATCCCATAGAAACTCAGCATCTGCCGAGAGAAACACAGCATCATCCCACAGAAGCTCAGCAGCAGCCCACAGAAACCCAGCATCAGCCCACAGAAACCCAGCATCAGCCCACAGAAACCCAACAGCAGCCCACAGAAACCCAGCATCAGCACAGAGAAACCCAAAATCTTCCCACAGAAACTCAACATCATCCCACAGAAACCCAGCATCAGCCTGCAGAAACCCAGCATCAGACCACAGAAACCCAAATGCAGCCCATAGAAACCCAGCACCAGACAAGAGAAACCCAAATGCAGCCCACAGAAACCCAACAGCATCCCATAGAAACCCAACATCATCCCACAGAATCCCAACATCATTCCACAGAAACCCAACATCAGACCACAGAAACCCAACATCAGCCCACAGAAACCCAAAAGGAGCCCAGAGAAACCCAACATCATCCCATAGAAACCCAGCATCAGCCCAGAGAATCCCAACATCATCCCACAGAAACCCAACAGCAGCCCGGAGAATCCCAAAATCATCCCATAGAAACCCAAAATCAGCTCACAGAAACCCAACAGCAGCCCACAGAAACCCAACATCATCCCATAGAAACCCAACAGCAGCACAGAGATATCTAACATCAGCCCACAGAAACTCAGCATCAGCCCACAGAAACCCAGCTTCAGCCCACAGAAACACAACACCATCCCAAAGAAAACCAACATCATCCCATAGAAACCCAGCATCAGCGTAGAGAAACCCAACATCATCCCACAGAAAACCAACATCATCCCATAGAAACCCAGCATCAGCCTGGAGAAACCCAACATCATCCCACAGAAACCCAGCATCAGCCGAGAGAAACCCAACATCATCCCACAGAAAACCAACATCATCCCATAGAAACCCAGCATCAGCCTGCAGAAACCCAACATCATCCCACAGAAACCCAACATCATCCCACAGAAACCCAGCATCAGCCTAAAGAAACCCAGCATCATCCCATAGAAACCCAAAATCATCCCACAGAAACCCAGCATCAGCCTAAAGAAACCCAACATCATCCCATAGAAACCGAAAATCAGCCCACAGAAACGCAGCATCAGCCTAAAGAAACCCAACATCATCCCACAGAAACCCAACATCATCCCACAGAAACTCAGCATCTGCCCACAGAACCCCAGCTTCAGCCCACAGAAACGCAACATCATCCCACAGAAGACCAACATCATCCAACAGAAACCCAACATCAGCCCACAGAAACTCAGCATCAGCCTAAAGAAACCCAACATCATCCCACAGAAACTCAGCATCTGCCCACAGAACCCCAGCTTCAGCCCACAGAAACGCAACATCATCCCACAGAAGACCAACATCATCCAACAGAAACCCAACATCAGCCCACAGAAACTCAGCATCAGCCTAAAGAAACCCAACATCAGCCCACAGAAACCCAGCGTCAGCCCACAGAAACACAACAGCAGACCAGAGAAGCCCAACATCAGCCCACAGAACCCCAGCATCAGCCCACAGAAAATCAACATCATCCCATGGAAACACAACATCAGCCCACAGAAACCCAGCATCAGCCGAGAGAAACCCAGCATCAGCCCACAGAAACCCAGCATCAGCCTAAAGAAACCCAACAACATCCCATAGAAACCCAAAATCAGCCCGCAGAAACACATAGCCAGCACATAGAAACCCAGCATCAGCCCACAGAAACCCAACAGCAGCCCAGAGTAACGCAACATCATCACATAGAAACCCAGCATCAGCCCACAGAAACTAAGCATCAGCCCACAGAAACCCAACATCATCCCATAGAAACTCAGCATCTGCCGAGAGAAACACAGCATCATCCCACAGAAGCTCAGCAGCAGCCCACAGAAACCCAGCATCAGCCCACAGAAACCCAGCATCAGCCCACAGAAACCCAACAGCAGCCCACAGAAACCCAGCATCAGCACAGAGAAACCCAAAATCTTCCCACAGAAACTCAACATCATCCCACAGAAACCCAGCATCAGCCTGCAGAAACCCAGCATCAGACCACAGAAATCCAAATGCAGCCCATAGAAACCCAGCACCAGACCAGAGAAACCCAAATGCAGCCCACAGAAACCCAACAGCATCCCATAGAAACCCAACATCATCCCACAGAATCCCAAAATCATTCCATAGATACCCAACATCAGACCACAGAAACCCAACATCAGCCCACAGAAACCCAAAAGGAGCCCAGAGAAACCCAACATCATCCCATAGAAACCCAGCATCAGCCCAGAGAATCCCAACATCATCCCACAGAAACCCAACAGCAGCCCGGAGAATCCCAAAATCATCCCATAGAAACCCAAAATCAGCTCACAGAAACCCAACAGCAGCCCACAGAAACCCAACATCAGCCCATAGAAACCCAACAGCAGCACAGAGATATCTAACATCAGCCCACAGAAACTCAGCATCAGCCCACAGAAACCCAGCTTCAGCCCACAGAAACACAACATCATCCCAAAGAAAACCAACATCATCCCATAGAAACCCAGCATCAGCCTGGAGAAACCCAACATCATCCCACAGAAACCCAGCATCAGCCGAGAGAAACCCAACATCATCCCACAGAAAACCAACATCATCCCATAGAAACCCAGCATCAGCCTGCAGAAACCCAACATCATCCCACAGAAACCCAACATCATCCCACAGAAACCCAGCATCAGCCTAAAGAAACCCAGCATCATCCCATAGAAACCCAAAATCATCCCACAGAAACCCAGCATCAGCCTAAAGAAACCCAACATCATCCCACAGAAAACCAACATCATCCCATAGAAACCCAGCATCAGCCTGCAGAAACCCAACATCATCCCACAGAAACCCAACATCATCCCACAGAAACCCAGCATCAGCCTAAAGAAACCCAGCATCATCCCATAGAAACCCAAAATCATCCCACAGAAACCCAGCATCAGCCTAAAGAAACCCAACATCATCCCATAGAAACCCAAAATCAGCCCACAGAAACTCAGCATCTGCCCACAGAAACCCAGCTTCAGCCCACAGAAACCCAACATCATCCCACAGAAGACCAACATCATCCCACAGAAACCCAACATCATCCCACAGAAGACCAACATCAGCCCACAGAAACCCAACATCAGCCCACAGAAACCCAGCTTCAGCCCACAGAAACCCAACATCATCCCACAGAAGACCAACATCAGCCCACAGAAACCCAACAGCAGCCCATAGAAGCCCAACATCAGCCCACAGGACCCCAGCATCAGCCCACAGAAAATCAACATCATCCCATGGAAACCCAACATCAGCCCACAGAAACCCAGCATCAGCCCACAGAAAATCAACATCATCCCATGGAAACCCAACATCAGCCCACAGAAACCCAGCATCAGCCTAGAGAAACCCAGCATCAGCCCACAGAACCCCAACATCAGCCAACAGAAAATCAACATCATCCCATGGAAACACAACATCAGCCGACAGAAACCCAGCATCAGCCTAGAGAAACCCAACATCATCCCACAGAAACCCAACATCAGCCCATGGAAACCCAACATCAGCCAACAGAAACCCAGCATCAGCCTAAAGAAACACAACATCATCCCAAAGAAACCCAAAATCAGCCCACAGAAACCCATAACCAGCGCATAGAAACCCAACATCAGTCCACAGAAACCCAACAGCAGCCCAGAGAAACCCAACAGCAGCCCAGAGAAACGCAACATCATCACATAGAAAACCAGCATCAGCCCACAGAAACTCAGCATCAGCCCACAGGCACCCAACATCATCACATAGAAACCCAGCATCAGCCCACGGAAACTCAGCATCAGAACAAAGAAACCCAGCATCAGTTCACAGAAACCCAGCACCAGCCCACAGAAACCCAACAGCAGCCCAGAGAAACCCAACATCATCCCATAGAAACTCAGCATCAGCCCACAGAAACCCAACATCATCCCATAGAAACTCAGCATCTGCCTAGAAAAACCCAGCATCATCCCACAGAAGCTCAGCAGCAGCTCACAGAAACCCAGCATCAGCCTAAAGAAACCCAACAACATCCCATAGAAACCCAAAAGGAGCCCAGAGAAACCCAACATCATCCCATAGACACCCAGCATCAGCCTGCAGAAACCCAACATCATCCAACAGAAACCCAACAGCAGCCCGGAGAATCCCAAAATCATCCCATAGAAACCCAAAATCAGCTCACAGAAACCCAACAGCAGCCCACAGAAACCCAACATCAGCCCATAGAAACCCAACAGCAGCACAGAGATATCTAACATCAGCCCACAGAAACTCAGCATCAGCCCACAGAAACCCAGCTTCAGCCCACAGAAACACAACATCATCCCACAGAAAACCAACATCATCCCATAGAAACCCAGCATCAGCCTAGAGAAACCCAACATCATCCCACAGAAAACCAACATCATCCCATAGAAACCCAGCATCAGCCTGGAGAAACCCAACATCATCCCACAGAAACCCAGCATCAGCCTAGAGAAACCCAACATCATCCCACAGAAAACCAACATCATCCCATAGAAACCCAGCATCAGCCTGCAGAAACCCAACATCATCCCACAGTAAACCAACATCAGCCCACAGAAAACCAACATCATCCCATAGAAACCCAGCATCAGCCTGCAGAAACCCAACATCATCCCACAGTAAACCAACATCAGCCCACAGAAATCCAACATCATCCCACAGAAACCCAGCATCAGCCTAGAGAAACCCAACATCATCCCACAGAAAACCAACATCATCCCATAGAAACCCAGCATCAGCCTGCAGAAACCCAACATCATCCCACAGAAAACCAACATCAGCCCACAGAAAACCAACATCATCCCATAGAAACCCAGCATCAGCCGGCAGAAACCCAACATCATCCCACAGAAATCCAAATTCAGCCCACAGAAACTCAGCATCAGCCCACAGAAACCCAGCTTCAGCCCACAGAAACCCAACATCATCCCACAGAAGACCAACATCATCCCACAGAAACCCAACATCAGCCCACAGAAACCCAGCTTCAGCCCACAGAAACCCAACATCATCCCACAGAAGACCAACATCAGCCCACAGAAACCCAACAGCAGCCCATAGAAGCCCAACATCAGCCCACAGAACCCCAGCATCAGCCCACAGAAAATCAACATCAGCCCATAGAAACCCAACATCAGCCCACAGAAACCCAACAGCAGCCCAGAGAAATGCAACATCATCACATAGAAACCCAACATCAGCCCACAGAAACCCAACATCATCACATAGAAACCCAGCATCAGCCCACGGAAACTCAGCATCAGCAAAAAGAAACCCAGCATCAGTCCACAGAAACCCAGCACCAGCCCACAGAAACCCAACAGCAGCCCAGAGAAACCCAACATCATCCCATAGAAACTCAGCATCAGCCCACAGAAACCCAACATCATCCCATAGAAACTCAGCATCTGCCTAGAGAAACCCAGCATCATCCCACAGAAGCTCAGCAGCAGCTCACAGAAACCCAGCATCAGCCCACAGAAACCCAGCATCAGCCTAAAGAAACCCAACAACATCCCATAGAAACCCAAAATCAGCCCGCAGAAAGAAATAACCAGCACATAGGAACCCAACATCAGCCCACAGAAACCCAACAGCAGCCCAGAGAAACGCAACATCATCACATAGAAACCCAGCATCAGCCCATAGAAACCCAGCATCAGCCTGCAGAAACCCAACATCATCCCACAGAAACCCAACATCAGCACAGAGAAACCCAACATCTTCCCATAGAAACCCAAAATCAGCCCACAGAAACCCAGCATCAGCCTAAAGAAACCCAGCATCATCCCATAGAAACCCAAAATCAGCCCACAGAAACCCAGCATCAGCCTAAAGAAACCCAGCATCATCCCCTAGAAACCCAAAATCAGCCCACAGATACCCAGCATCAGCCTAAAGAAACCCAACATCATCCCACAGAAACTCAGCATCAGCCTAAAGAAACCAAACATCATCCCACAGAAACCCAACATCATCCCACAGAAACTCAGCATCAGCCCACAGAAACTCAGCATCAGCCCACAGAAACCCAGCTTCAGCCCACAGAAACCCAACATCATCCCACAGAAACTCAGCATCAGCCTAAAGAAACCAAACATCATCCCACAGAAACCCAACATCATCCCACAGAAACTCAGCATCAGCCCACAGAAACCCAACATCATCCTACAGAAACCCAACATCATCCCACAGAAACTCAGCATCAGCCCACAGAAACTCAGCATCAGCCCACAGAAACCCAGCTTCAGCCCACAGAAACCCTACATCATCCCACAGAAGACCTACATCAGCCCACAGAAACCCAACATCAGCCCACAGAAACCCAGCTTCAGCCCACAGAAACCCAACAGCAGCCCATAGAAGCCAAACATCAGCCCACAGAACCCCAGCATCAGCCCACAGAAAATCAACATCATCCCATGGAAACCCAACATCAGCCCACAGAAACCCAGCATCAGCCTAGAGAAACCCAGCATCAGCCCACAGAACCCCAACATCAACCAACAGAAAATCAACATCATCCCATGGAAACACAACATCAGCCCACAGAAACCCAGCATCAGCCCAGAGAAACCCAACATCATCCCACAGAAACCCAACATCAGCCCATAGAAACCCAACATCATCCCAAAGAAACCCAAAATCAGCCCACAGAAACCCATAACCAGCGCATAGAAACCCAACATCAGTCCACAGAAACCCAACAGCAGCCCAGAGAAACCCAATATCATCACATAGAAACCCAGCATCAGCCCACGGAAACTCAGCATCAGCACAAAGAAACCCAGCATCAGTCCACAGAAACCCAGCACCAGCCCTCAGAAACCCAACAGCAGCCCAGAGAAACCCAACATCATCCCACAGAAGCTCAGCAGCAGCTCACAGAAACCCAGCATCAGCCCACAGAAACCCAGCATCAGCCTAAAGAAACCCAACAACATCCCATAGAAACACAAAATCAGCCCGCAGAAAGAAATAACCAGCACATAGATACCCAGCATCAGCCCACAGAAACCCAACATCATTCCACAGAAGACCAACATCATCCCACAGAAAGCCAACATCATCCCACAGAACCCCAGCATCAGCCCACAGAAAATCAACATCATCCCATGGAAACACAACATCAGCCCACAGAAACCCAGCATCAGCCTAGAGAAACCCAGCATCAGCCCACAGAAACCCAGCATCAGCCTAAAGAAACCCAACAACATCCCATAGAAACCCAAAATCAGCCCGCAGAAACACATAACCAGCACATAGAAACCCAACACCAGCCCACAGAAACCCAGCATCAGCCCAGAGAAACGCAACATCATCACATAGAAACCCAGCATCAGCCCACAGAAACCCAACATCATCCCATAGAAACTCAGCATCTGCCGAGAGAAACACAGCATCATCCCACAGAAGCTCAGCAGCAGCCCACAGAAACCCAGCATCAACCCACAGAAACCCAGCATCAACCCACAGAAACACAGCATCAGCCCACAGAAACCCAACAGCAGCACAGAGAAACCCAACATCTTCCCACAGAAACTCAACATCATCCCACAGAAACCCAGCATCAGCCTGCAGAAACCCAGCATCAGACCACAGAAACCCAACTGCAGCCCATAGAAACCCAGAATCAGACCAGAGAAACCCAACTGCAGCCCACAGAAACCCAACAGCATCCCATAGAAACCCAACATCATCCCACAGAATCCCAACATCATTCCATAGAAACCCAACATCAGATCACAGAAACCCAACATCAGCCCACAGAAACCCAAAAGGAGCCCAGAGAAACCCAAGATCATCCCATAGATATCCAAAATCAACCCACAGAAACCCAACAACAGCCCACAGAAGCTCAGCATCAGCCCACAGAAACCCAACATCAGCCCACATAAACTCAGCATCAGCTCACAGAAAGCCAACAGGAGCCGAGAGAAATCCAACATCATCCCATAGAAACCCAGCATCAGCCCACAGAAACCCAACATCAGCCCACAGAAACCTAGCATCAGCGCACAGAAACCCAAAATCATCCCACAGAAACCCAGCATCAGCCGACAGAAACGGAGAATCTGACCACAGAAACCCAACTGCAGGCAACAGAAACCCAACATCATCCCATAGAAACCCAGCATCAGCCCACAGAAACCCAGCATCAGCCCAGAGAAACCCAACATCATCCCACAGAAACCCAACAGCAGCCCAGAGAAACCCAACATCATCCCACAGAAACCCAACATCAGCCCACAGAAACCCAACAGCACCATGGAGAATCCCAACATCATCCCAGAGAAACCCAACAGCAGCACAGAGATATCCAACATCAGCCCACAGAAACCCAACATCAGCCCACAGAAAATCAACATCAACCCATGGAAACACTTACATCAGCCCACAGAAACCCAGCATCAGCCTAGAGAAACCCAGCATCAGCCCACAGAAACCCAGCATCAGCCTAAAGAAACCCAACAACATCCCATAGAAACCCAAAATCAGCCCGCAGAAACACATAACCAGCACATAGAAACCCAACATCAGCCCACAGAAACCCAACATCATCCCAGAGAAACCCAACAGCAGCACAGAGATATCCAACATCAGCCCACAGAAACCCAACATCAGCCCACAGAAAATCAACATCAACCCATGGAAACACTTACATCAGCCCACAGAAACCCAGCATCAGCCTAGAGAAACCCAGCATCAGCCCACAGAAACCCAGCATCAGCCTAAAGAAACCCAACAACATCCCATAGAAACCCAAAATCAGCCCGCAGAAACACATAACCAGCACATAGAAACCCAACATCAGCCCACAGAAACCCAACAGCAGCCCAGAGAAACACAACATCATCACATAGAAACCCAACATCAGCCCACAGAAACTCAGCATCAGCCCACAGAAACCCAACATCATCCCATAGAAACTCAGCATCTGCCGAGAGAAACGCAGCATCATCCCACAGAAGCTCAGCAGCAGCCCACAGAAACCCAGCATCAGCCCACAGAAACCCAGCATCAGCCCACAGAAACCCAACAACAGCCCACAGAAACCCAGCATCAGCCCACAGAAACCCAACATCAGCCCACATAAACTCAGCATCAGCTCACAGAAAGCCAACAGGAGCCGAGAGAAATCCAACATCATCCCATAGAAACCCAGCATCAACCCACAGAAACCCAACATCAGCCCACAGAAACCCAGCATCAGCCCACAGAAACCCAACATCATCCCACAGAAAACCAGCATCAGCCCACAGAAACTCAACATCAGCCCACAGAAACCCAGCATCAGCCCACAGAAACCCAACATCAGCCCACAGAAACGGAGAATCTGACCACAGAAACCCAACTTCAGGCCACAGAAACCCAACATCATCCCATAGAAACTCAGCACCAGCCCACAGAAACCCAGCATCAGCCTAGAGATACCTAACATCATCCCACAGAAACCCAACATCATCCCATAGAAACCCAAAATCAGCCCACAGAAACCCAGCATCAGCCTAAAGAAACCCAAAATCAGCCCACACAAACCCAACATCAGCCCACAGAAACCCAACATCAGCCCACAGAACCCCAGCATCAGCCCCCAGAAACCCAACATCAGCCCACAGAAACCCAGCATCAGCCCACAGAAACCCAACATCAGCCCACAGAAACCCAACATCAGCCCACAGAAACCCAGCATCAGCCCACAGAAACCCAACGTCATCCCACAGAATCGCAACATCAGCCCACAGAAAACCAACATCAGCACACAGAAACCCAGCATCAGCCCACAGAAACCCAACATCATCCCACAGAAACCCAGCATCAGCCCACAGAAATCCAAAATCATCCCACAGAAACCCAGCATCAGCCCATAGTAACCGAGCATCAGACCACAGAAACCCAACATCATCCCACAGAAACCCAACATCATCCCATAGAAACCAAGCGTCAGCCCACAGAAACCTAGCATCAGCCCAGAGAAACCCAACATCGTCCCACAGAAACACAACAGCAGCCCAGAGAAACCAAACATCAGCCCACAGAAACCCAACAGCAGCCCGGAGCATCCCAGCATCATCCCATAGAAACCCAACAGCAGCACAGAGATATCCAAAATCAGCCCACAGAAACCCAACATCAGCCCACAGAAACCCAACATCATCCCACAGAAACTCAGCATCAGCCCACAGAAAACCAGCTTCAGCCCATAGAAAACCAACATCATCCCACAGAAAACCAACATCATCCCATAGAAACCCAACATCATCCCATAGAAACCCAGCATCAGCCTAAAGAAACCGAACATCATCCCATAGAAACTCAAAATCAGCCAACAGAAACCTAACATCAGCCCACAGAAACCCAACAGCAGCCCAGAGAAACCCAACATCAGCCCACAGAAACCCAACATCAGCCCACAGAAACCCAACAGCACCATGGAGAATCCCAACATCATCCCAGAGAAACCCAACAGCAGCACAGAGATATCCAACATCAGCCCACAGAAACCCAACATCAGCCCACAGAAATCCAACATCATCCAACAGAAACTCAGCTTCAGCCCACAGAAAACCAACATCATTCCACAGAAAACCAACATCATCCCATAGAAACCCAACAGCAGCCCATAGAAGCCCAACATCAGCCCACAGGAACCCAGCATCAACCAAGAGAAACCCAACATCATCCCACAGAAAACAAACATCAGCCCACAGTAACCCAACATCATCCCATAGAAACCCAAAATCAGCCCACAGAAACCCAGCATCAGCCTAAAGAAACCCAAAATCAGCCCACAGAAACCCAACATCAGCCCACAGAAACCCAACATCAGCCCACAGAACCCCAGCATCAGCCCCCAGGAACCCAACATCAGCCCACAGAAACCCAGCATCAGCCCACAGAAACCCAACATCAGCCCACAGAAACCCAACATCAGCCCACAGAAACCCAGCATCAGCCCACAGAAACCCAACGCCATCCCACAGAATCGCAACATCAGCCCACAGAAAACCAACATCAGCACACAGAAACCCAGCATCAGCCCACAGAAACCCAGCATCAGCCCACAGAAACCCAAAATCATCCCACAGAAACCCAGCATCAGCCCATAGTAACCGAGCATCAGACCACAGAAACCCAACATTATCCCACAGAAAGCCAACATCATCCCATAGAAACCAAGCGTCAGCCCACCCAAACCTAGCATCAGCCCAGAGAAACCCAACATCGTCCCACAGAAACACAACAGCAGCCCAGAGAAACCCAACATCAGCCCACAGAAACCCAACAGCAGCCCGGAGCATCCCAGCATCATCCCATAGAAACCCAACAGCAGCACAGAGATATCCAAAATCAGCCCACAGAAACCCAACATCAGCCCACAGAAACCCAACATCATCCCACAGAAACTCAGCATCAGCCCACAGAAAACCAGCTTCAGCCCATAGAAAACCAACATCATCCCACAGAAAACCAACATCATCCCATTGAAAAACAACAGCAGCCCACATGAACCCAACATCATCCCATAGAAACCCAACATCAGCCTACAGAAACCCAGCATCCGCCTAGAGAAACCCAACATCATCCCACAGAAACCCAAAATCATCCCATAGAAACCCAACATCAGCCCACAGAAACCCAACACCATCCCATAGAAACCCAACATCAGCCCACAGAAACCCAGCATCAGCCTAAAGAAACCGAACATCATCCCATAGAAACTCAAAATCAGCCAACAGAAACCTAACATCAGCCCACAGAAACCCAACAGCAGCCCAGAGAAACCCAACATCATCCCATAGAAACCCAGCATCAGTCCACAGAAACCCAGCACCAGCCCACAGAAACCCAACAGCAGCGCAGAATAACCCAACATCATCCCATAGAAACTCAGCACCAGCCCACAGAAACCCAGCATCAGCCTAGAGATACCTAACATCATCCCACAGAAACCCAACATCATCCCATAGAAACCCAAAATCAGCCCACAGAAACCCAGCATCAGCCTAAAGAAACCCAAAATCAGCCCACACAAACCCAACATCAGCCCACAGAAACCCAACATCAGCCCACAGAACCCCAGCATCAGCCCCCAGAAACCCAACATCAGCCCACAGAAACCCAGCATCAGCCCACAGAAACCCAACATCAGCCCACAGAAACCCAACATCAGCCCACAGAAACCCAGCATCAGCCCACAGAAACCCAACGTCATCCCACAGAATCGCAACATCAGCCCACAGAAAACCAACATCAGCACACAGAAACCCAGCATCAGCCCACAGAAACCCAACATCATCCCACAGAAACCCAGCATCAGCCCACAGAAATCCAAAATCATCCCACAGAAACCCAGCATCAGCCCATAGTAACCGAGCATCAGACCACAGAAACCCAACATCATCCCACAGAAACCCAACATCATCCCATAGAAACCAAGCGTCAGCCCACAGAAACCTAGCATCAGCCCAGAGAAACCCAACATCGTCCCACAGAAACACAACAGCAGCCCAGAGAAACCAAACATCAGCCCACAGAAACCCAACAGCAGCCCGGAGCATCCCAGCATCATCCCATAGAAACCCAACAGCAGCACAGAGATATCCAAAATCAGCCCACAGAAACCCAACATCAGCCCACAGAAACCCAACATCATCCCACAGAAACTCAGCATCAGCCCACAGAAAACCAGCTTCAGCCCATAGAAAACCAACATCATCCCACAGAAAACCAACATCATCCCATAGAAACCCAACATCATCCCATAGAAACCCAGCATCAGCCTAAAGAAACCGAACATCATCCCATAGAAACTCAAAATCAGCCAACAGAAACCTAACATCAGCCCACAGAAACCCAACAGCAGCCCAGAGAAACCCAACATCAGCCCACAGAAACCCAACATCAGCCCACAGAAACCCAACAGCACCATGGAGAATCCCAACATCATCCCAGAGAAACCCAACAGCAGCACAGAGATATCCAACATCAGCCCACAGAAACCCAACATCAGCCCACAGAAATCCAACATCATCCAACAGAAACTCAGCTTCAGCCCACAGAAAACCAACATCATTCCACAGAAAACCAACATCATCCCATAGAAACCCAACAGCAGCCCATAGAAGCCCAACATCAGCCCACAGGAACCCAGCATCAACCAAGAGAAACCCAACATCATCCCACAGAAAACAAACATCAGCCCACAGAAACCCAACATCATCCCATAGAAACCCAAAATCAGCCCACAGAAACCCAGCATCAGCCTAAAGAAACCCAAAATCAGCCCACACAAACCCAACATCAGCCCAGAGAAACCCAACATCAGCCCACAGAACCCCAGCATCAGCCCCCAGAAACCCAACATCAGCCCACAGAAACCCAACATCAGCCCACAGAAACCCAGCATCAGCCCACAGAAACCCAACGTCATCCCACAGAATCGCAACATCAGCCCACAGAAAACCAACATCAGCACACAGAAACCCAGCATCAGCCCACAGAAACCCAACATCATCCCACAGAAACCCAGCATCAGCCCACAGAAACCCAAAATCATCCCACAGAAACCCAGCATCAGCCCATAGTAACCGAGCATCAGACCACAGAAACCCAACATCATCCCACAGAAACCCAACATCATCCCATAGAAACCAAGCGTCAGCCCACAGAAACCTAGCATCAGCCCAGAGAAACCCAACATCGTCCCACAGAAACACAACAGCAGCCCAGAGAAACCCAACATCAGCCCACAGAAACCCAACAGCAGCCCGGAGCATCCCAGCATCATCCCATAGAAACCCAACAGCAGCACAGAGATATCCAAAATCAGCCCACAGAAACCCAACATCAGCCCACAGAAACCCAACATCATCCCACAGAAACTCAGCATCAGCCCACAGAAAACCAGCTTCAGCCCATAGAAAACCAACATCATCCCACAGAAAACCAACATCATCCCATTGAAAAACAACAGCAGCCCACATGAACCCAATATCATCCCATAGAAACCCAACATCAGCACACAGAAACCCAGCATCAGCCCACAGAAACCCAACATCATCCCACAGAAACCCAGCATCAGCCCACAGAAACCCAAAATCATCCCACAGAAACCCAGCATCAGCCCATAGTAACCGAGCATCAGACCACAGAAACCCAACATCATCCCACAGAAACCCAACATCATCCCATAGAAACCAAGCGTCAGCCCACAGAAACCTAGCATCAGCCCAGAGAAACCCAACATCGTCCCACAGAAACACAACAGCAGCCCAGAGAAACCCAACATCAGCCCACAGAAACCCAACAGCAGCCCGGAGCATCCCAGCATCATCCCATAGAAACCCAACAGCAGCACAGAGATATCCAAAATCAGCCCACAGAAACCCAACATCAGCCCACAGAAACCCAACATCATCCCACAGAAACTCAGCATCAGCCCACAGAAAACCAGCTTCAGCCCATAGAAAACCAACATCATCCCACAGAAAACCAACATCATCCCATTGAAAAACAACAGCAGCCCACATGAACCCAATATCATCCCATAGAAACCCAACATCAGCCGACAGAAACCCAGCATCCGCCGAGAGAAACCCAACATCATCCCACAGAAACCCAACATCATCCCATAGAAACCCAACATCAGCCCACAGAAACCCAACATCATCCCATAGAAACCCAACATCAGCCCACAGAAACCCAGCATCAGCCTAAAGAAACCGAACATCATCCCATAGAAACTCAAAATCAGCCAACAGAAACCTAACATCAGCCCACAGAAACCCAACAGCAGCCCAGAGAAGCCCAACATCATCCCATAGAAACCCAGCATCAGTCCACAGAAACCCAGCACCAGCCCACAGAAACCCAACAGCAGCGCAGAATAACCCAACATCATCCCATAGAAACTCAGCACCAGCCCACAGAAACCCAGCATCAGCCTAGAGATACCTAACATCATCCCACAGAAACCCAACATCATCCCATAGAAACCCAAAATCAGGCCACAGAAACCCAACATCAGCCCACAGAAAACCAACATCAGCCAACAGAAACCCAACATCAGCCCACAGAAACTCAGCATCAACCCACAGAAGCCCAACATCAGCCCACAGAAACCCAGCATCAGCCCACAGAAACCCAACATCAGCCCACAGAAACCCAGCATCAGCCCACAGAAAACCAACATCAGCCCACAGAAGCCCAGCATCAGCCCCCAGAAACCCAACATCAGCCCACAGAAATCCAACATCAGCCCACAGAAACCCAGCATCAGCCGACAGAAACCCAACATCAGCCCACAAAAACCCAACATCAGCCCAGAGCAACTCAGCATCAGCCCACAGAAACTCAACATCATCACATAGAAACTCAGCATCAGCCTAGAGAAACCCAACATCATCCCACAGAAACACAGCAGCAGCCCACAGAAACCCAGCATCAGCTGACAGAAACCAAAAAGCAGCCCACAGAAACCCAGCATCAGCCCAGAGAAACCCAACATCTTCCCACAGAAACTCAGCATCAGTCGACAGAAAGCCAACAGGAGCCGAGAGAAACCCAACATCATCCCATAGAAACCCAACATCAGCCCACAGAAACCCAGCATCAGCCAACAGAAACCCAACAGCAGCCCAGGGAAACCCAACATCGTCCCATAGAAACTCAGCATCAGCCTAGAGAAACCCAACATCAGCCGACAGAAACTCAGCATCAGCCCACAGAAACCCAACATCATCCCATAGAAACTCAGCATCGGCCTAGAGAAACCCAACATCATCCCACAGAAACCCAGCATCAGACCACAGAAACCCAACATCTTCCCATAGAAACTCAGCATCAGCCGACAGAAACCGAGCATCAGCCCACAGAAACCCAACATCACCCCAGAGAAACTCAGCATCATCCCACAGAACCCAACAGCAGGCCATAGAAACCCAACATCAACCCATAGAAACCCAACATCATGCCATAGAAACCCAACATTAGCCCAAAAAAACCCAGCATCAGCCCACAGAAACCCAACAGCAGCCTAGAGAAACCCAACATCATCCCATAGCAACTCAGCATCAGCCCACAGAAACTCAACTTCATCCCATAGAAACTCCGCATCAGCCAACAGAAACCCAACATCACCCCAGAGAAACTCAGCATCATCCCACAGAACCCAACAGCAGCCCATAGAAACCCAACATCAACCCATAGAAACCCAACATCATGCCATAGAAACCCAACATTAGCCCAGAAAAACCCAGCATCAGCCCACAGAAACCCAACATCATCCCACAGAAACCCAGCATCAGCCCACAGAAACCCAAAATCATCCCACAGAAACCCAGCATCAGCCCATAGTAACCGAGCATCAGACCACAGAAACCCAACATCATCCCACAGAAACCCAACATCATCCCATAGAAACCAAGCGTCAGCCCACAGAAACCTAGCATCAGCCCAGAGAAACCCAACATCGTCCCACAGAACCCCAGCATCAGCCCCCAGAAACCCAACATCAGCCCACAGAAACCCAGCATCAGCCCACAGAAACCCAACATCAGCCCACAGAAACCCAACATCAGCCCACAGAAACCCAACGTCATCCCACAGAAACCCAACATCATCCCACAGAAACCCAACATCATCCCACAGAAACCCAACATCATCCCATAGAAACCAAGCGTCAGCCCACAGAAACCTAGCATCAGCCCAGAGAAACCCAACATCGTCCCACAGAAACACAACAGCAGCCCAGAGAAACCCAACATCAGCCCACAGAAACCCAACAGCAGCCCGGAGCATCCCAGCATCATCCCATAGAAACCCAACAGCAGCACAGAGATATCCAAAATCAGCCCACAGAAACCCAACATCAGCCCACAGAAACCCAACATCATCCCACAGAAACTCAGCATCAGCCCACAGAAAACCAGCTTCAGCCCATAGAAAACCAACATCATCCCACAGAAAACCAACATCATCCCATTGAAAAACAACAGCAGCCCACATGAACCCAATATCATCCCATAGAAACCCAACATCAGCCTACAGAAACCCAGCATCCGCCTAGAGAAACCCAACATCATCCCACAGAAACCCAACATCATCCCATAGAAACCCAACATCAGCCCACAGAAACCCAACATCATCCCATAGAAACCCAACATCAGCCCACAGAAACCCAGCATCAGCCTAAAGAAACCGAACATCATCCCATAGAAACTCAAAATCAGCCAACAGAAACCTAACATCAGCCCACAGAAACCCAACAGCAGCCCAGAGAAGCCCAACATCATCCCATAGAAACCCAGCATCAGTCCACAGAAACCCAGCACCAGCCCACAGAAACCCAACAGCAGCGCAGAATAACCCAACATCATCCCATAGAAACTCAGCACCAGCCCACAGAAACCCAGCATCAGCCTAGAGATACCTAACATCATCCCACAGAAACCCAACATCATCCCATAGAAACCCAAAATCAGGCCACAGAAACCCAACAGCAGCCCACAGAAACCCAACATCAGCCCACAGAAAACCAACATCAGCCAACAGAAACCCAACATCAGCCCACAGAAACTCAGCATCAACCCACAGAAGCCCAACATCAGCCCACAGAAACCCAACGTCAGCCCACAGAAACTCAGCATCAACCCACAGAAACCCAACATCAGCCCACAGAAACCCAGCATCAGCCCACAGAAACCCAACATCAGCCCACAGAAACCCAGCATCAGCCCCCAGAAACCCAGCATCAGCCCCCAGAAACCCAACATCAGCCCACAGAAATCCAACATCAGCCCACAGAAACCCAGCATCAGCCCCCAGAAACCCAACATCAGCCCACAGAAACCCAGCATCAGCCCCCAGAAACCCAGCATCAGCCCCCAGAAACCCAACATCAGCCCACAGAAATCCAACATCAGCCCACAGAAACCCAGCATCAGCCGACAGAAACCCAACATCAGCCCACAAAAACCCAACATCAGCCCAGAGCAACTCAGCATCAGCCCACAGAAACTCAACATCATCACATAGAAACTCAGCATCAGCCTAGAGAAACCCAACATCATCCCACAGAAACACAGCAGCAGCCCACAGAAACCCAGCATCAGCTGACAGAAACCAAAAAGCAGCCCACAGAAACCCAGCATCAGCCCAGAGAAACCCAACATCTTCCCACAGAAACTCAGCATCAGTCGACAGAAAGCCAACAGGAGCCGAGAGAAACCCAACATCATCCCATAGAAACCCAACATCAGCCCACAGAAACCCAGCATCAGCCAACAGAAACCCAACAGCAGCCCAGGGAAACCCAACATCGTCCCATAGAAACTCAGCATCAGCCTAGAGAAACCCAACATCAGCCGACAGAAACTCAGCATCAGCCCACAGAAACCCAACATCATCCCATAGAAACTCAGCATCGGCCTAGAGAAACCCAACATCAGCCTACAGAAACCCAGCATCCGCCTAGAGAAACCCAACATCATCCCACAGAAACCCAACATCATCCCATAGAAACCCAACATCAGCCCACAGAAACCCAACATCATCCTATAGAAACCCAACATCAGCCCACAGAAACCCAGCATCAGCCTAAAGAAACCGAACATCATCCCATAGAAACTCAAAATCAGCCAACAGAAACCTAACATCAGCCCACAGAAACCCAACAGCAGCCCAGAGAAGCCCAACATCATCCCATAGAAACCCAGCATCAGTCCACAGAAACCCAGCACCAGCCCACAGAAACCCAACAGCAGCGCAGAATAACCCAACATCATCCCATAGAAACTCAGCACCAGCCCACAGAAACCCAGCATCAGCCTAGAGATACCTAACATCATCCCACAGAAACCCAACATCATCCCATAGAAACCCAAAATCAGGCCACAGAAACCCAACAGCAGCCCACAGAAACCCAACATCAGCCCACAGAAAACCAACATCAGCCAACAGAAACCCAACATCAGCCCACAGAAACTCAGCATCAACCCACAGAAGCCCAACATCAGCCCACAGAAACCCAACGTCAGCCCACAGAAACTCAGCATCAACCCACAGAAACCCAACATCAGCCCACAGAAACCCAGCATCAGCCCACAGAAACCCAACATCAGCCCACAGAAACCCAGCATCAGCCCCCAGAAACCCAGCATCAGCCCCCAGAAACCCAACATCAGCCCACAGAAATCCAACATCAGCCCACAGAAACCCAGCATCAGCCCCCAGAAACCCAACATCAGCCCACAGAAACCCAGCATCAGCCCCCAGAAACCCAGCATCAGCCCCCAGAAACCCAACATCAGCCCACAGAAATCCAACATCAGCCCACAGAAACCCAGCATCAGCCAACAGAAACCCAACATCAGCCCACAAAAACCCAACATCAGCCCAGAGCAACTCAGCATCAGCCCACAGAAACTCAACATCATCACATAGAAACTCAGCATCAGCCTAGAGAAACCCAACATCATCCCACAGAAACACAGCAGCAGCCCACAGAAACCCAGCATCAGCTGACAGAAACCAAAAAGCAGCCCACAGAAACCCAGCATCAGCCCAGAGAAACCCAACATCTTCCCACAGAAACTCAGCATCAGTCGACAGAAAGCCAACAGGAGCCGAGAGAAACCCAACATCATCCCATAGAAACCCAACATCAGCCCACAGAAACCCAGCATCAGCCAACAGAAACCCAACAGCAGCCCAGGGAAACCCAACATCGTCCCATAGAAACTCAGCATCAGCCTAGAGAAACCCAACATCAGCCGACAGAAACTCAGCATCAGCCCACAGAAACCCAACATCATCCCATAGAAACTCAGCATCGGCCTAGAGAAACCCAACATCATCCCACAGAAACCCAGCATCAGACCACAGAAACCCAACATCTTCCCATAGAAACTCAGCATCAGCCGACAGAAACCGAGCATCAGCCCACAGAAACCCAACATCACCCCAGAGAAACTCAGCATCATCCCACAGAACCCAACAGCAGGCCATAGAAACCCAACATCAACCCATAGAAACCCAACATCATGCCATAGAAACCCAACATTAGCCCAAAAAAACCCAGCATCAGCCCACAGAAACCCAACAGCAGCCTAGAGAAACCCAACATCATCCCATAGCAACTCAGCATCAGCCCACAGAAACTCAACTTCATCCCATAGAAACTCCGCATCAGCCAACAGAAACCCAACATCACCCCAGAGAAACTCAGCATCATCCCACAGAACCCAACAGCAGCCCATAGAAACCCAAAATCAACCCATAGAAACCCAACATCATGCCATAGAAACCCAACATTAGCCCAAAAAAAACCAGCATCAGCCCACAGAAACCCAACATCATCCCACAGAAACCCAGCATCAGCCCACAGAAACCCAAAATCATCCCACAGAAACCCAGCATCAGCCCATAGTAACCGAGCATCAGACCACAGAAACCCAACATCATCCCACAGAAACCCAACATCATCCCATAGAAACCAAGCGTCAGCCCACAGAAACCTAGCATCAGCCCAGAGAAACCCAACATCGTCCCACAGAAACACAACAGCAGCCCAGAGAAACCAAACATCAGCCCACAGAAACCCAACAGCAGCCCGGAGCATCCCAGCATCATCCCATAGAAACCCAACAGCAGCACAGAGATATCCAAAATCAGCCCACAGAAACCCAACATCAGCCCACAGAAACCCAACATCATCCCACAGAAACTCAGCATCAGCCCACAGAAAACCAGCTTCAGCCCATAGAAAACCAACATCATCCCACAGAAAACCAACATCATCCCATAGAAACCCAACATCATCCCATAGAAACCCAGCATCAGCCTAAAGAAACCGAACATCATCCCATAGAAACTCAAAATCAGCCAACAGAAACCTAACATCAGCCCACAGAAACCCAACAGCAGCCCAGAGAAACCCAACATCAGCCCACAGAAACCCAACATCAGCCCACAGAAACCCAACAGCACCATGGAGAATCCCAACATCATCCCAGAGAAACCCAACAGCAGCACAGAGATATCCAACATCAGCCCACAGAAACCCAACATCAGCCCACAGAAATCCAACATCATCCAACAGAAACTCAGCTTCAGCCCACAGAAAACCAACATCATTCCACAGAAAACCAACATCATCCCATAGAAACCCAACAGCAGCCCATAGAAGCCCAACATCAGCCCACAGGAACCCAGCATCAACCAAGAGAAACCCAACATCATCCCACAGAAAACAAACATCAGCCCACAGAAACCCAACATCATCCCATAGAAACCCAAAATCAGCCCACACAAACCCAACATCAGCCCAGAGAAACCCAACATCAGCCCACAGAACCCCAGCATCAGCCCCCAGAAACCCAACATCAGCCCACAGAAACCCAGCATCAGCCCACAGAAACCCAACATCAGCCCACAGAAACCCAACATCAGCCCACAGAAACCCAGCATCAGCCCACAGAAACCCAACGTCATCCCACAGAATCGCAACATCAGCCCACAGAAAACCAACATCAGCACACAGAAACCCAGCATCAGCCCACAGAAACCCAACATCATCCCACAGAAACCCAGCATCAGCCCACAGAAACCCAAAATCATCCCACAGAAACCCAGCATCAGCCCATAGTAACCGAGCATCAGACCACAGAAACCCAACATCATCCCACAGAAACCCAACATCATCCCATAGAAACCAAGCGTCAGCCCACAGAAACCTAGCATCAGCCCAGAGAAACCCAACATCGTCCCACAGAAACACAACAGCAGCCCAGAGAAACCCAACATCAGCCCACAGAAACCCAACAGCAGCCCGGAGCATCCCAGCATTATCCCATAGAAACCCAACAGCAGCACAGAGATATCCAAAATCAGCCCACAGAAACCCAACATCAGCCCACAGAAACCCAACATCATCCCACAGAAACTCAGCATCAGCCCACAGAAAACCAGCTTCAGCCCATAGAAAACCAACATCATCCCACAGAAAACCAACATCATCCCATTGAAAAACAACAGCAGCCCACATGAACCCAATATCATCCCATAGAAACCCAACATCAGCCTACAGAAACCCAGCATCCGCCTAGAGAAGCCCAACATCATCCCACAGAAACCCAACATCATCCCATAGAAACCCAACATCAGCCCACAGAAACCCAACATCATCCCATAGAAACCCAGCATCAGTCCACAGAAACCCAGCACCAGCCCACAGAAACCCAACAGCAGCGCAGAATAACCCAACATCATCCCATAGAAACTCAGCACCAGCCCACAGAAACCCAGCATCAGCCTAGAGATACCTAACATCATCCCACAGAAACCCAACATCATCCCATAGAAACCCAAAATCAGGCCACAGAAACCCAACAGCAGCCCACAGAAACCCAACATCAGCCCACAGAAAACCAACATCAGCCAACAGAAACCCAACATCAGCCCACAGAACCTCAGCATCAACCCACAGAAACCCAACATCAGCCCACAGAAACCCAGCATCAGCCCACAGAAACCCAACATCAGCCCACAGAAACCCAGCATCAGCCCACAGAAACCCAACATCAGCCCACAGAAACCCAGCATCAGCCCACAGAAGCCCAACATCAGCCCACAGAAACCCAGCATCAGCCCACAGAAACCCAACATCAGCCCACAGAAACCCAGCATCAGCCCACAGAAACCCAACATCAGCCCACAGAAACCCAGCATCAGCCCCCAGAAACCCAGCATCAGCCCACAGAAATCCAACATCAGCCCACAGAAACCCAGCATCAGCCGACAGAAACCCAGCATCAGCCCCCAGAAACCCAACATCAGCCCACAGAAATCCAACATCAGCCCACAGAAACCCAGCATCAGCCGACAGAAACCCAACATCAGCCCACAAAAACCCAACATCAGCCCAGAGCAACTCAGCATCAGCCCACAGAAACTCAACATCATCACATAGAAACTCAGCATCAGCCTAGAGAAACCCAACATCATCCCACAGAAACACAGCAGCAGCCCACAGAAACCCAGCATCAGCTGACAGAAACCAAAAAGCAGCCCACAGAAACCCAGCATCAGCCCAGAGAAACCCAACATCTTCCCACAGAAACTCAGCATCAGTCGACAGAAAGCCAACAGGAGCCGAGAGAAACCCAACATCATCCCATAGAAACCCAACATCAGCCCACAGAAACCCAGCATCAGCCAACAGAAACCCAACAGCAGCCCAGGGAAACCCAACATCGTCCCATAGAAACTCAGCATCAGCCTAGAGAAACCCAACATCAGCCGACAGAAACTCAGCATCAGCCCACAGAAACCCAACATCATCCCATAGAAACTCAGCATCGGCCTAGAGAAACCCAACATCATCCCACAGAAACCCAGCATCAGACCACAGAAACCCAACATCTTCCCATAGAAACTCAGCATCAGCCGACAGAAACCGAGCATCAGCCCATAGAAACCCAACATCACCCCAGAGAAACTCAGCATCATCCCACAGAACCCAACAGCAGGCCATAGAAACCCAACATCAACCCATAGAAACCCAACATCATGCCATAGAAACCCAACATTAGCCCAAAAAAACCCAGCATCAGCCCACAGAAACCCAACAGCAGCCTAGAGAAACCCAACATCATCCCATAGCAACTCAGCAGCAGCCCACAGAAACTCAACTTCATCCCATAGAAACTCCGCATCAGCCAACAGAAACCCAACATCACCCCAGAGAAACTCAGCATCATCCCACAGAACCCAACAGCAGCCCATAGAAACCCAACATCAACCCATAGAAACCCAACATCATGCCATAGAAACCCAACATTAGCCCAAAAAAACCCAGCATCAGCCCACAGAAACCCAACAGCAGCCTAGAGAAACCCAACATCATCCCATAGCAACTCAGCATCAGCCCACAGAAACTCAACTTCATCCCATAGAAACTCTGCATCAGCCAACAGAAACCCAACATCACCCCAGAGAAACTCAGCATCATCCCACAGAACCCAACAGCAGCCCATAGAAACCCAACATCAACCCATAGAAACCCAACATCATGCCATAGAAACCCAACATTAGCCCAAAAAAACCCAGCATCAGCCCACAGAAACCCAACAGCAGCCTAGAGAAACCCAACATCATCCCATAGCAACTCAGCATCAGCCCACAGAAACTCAACTTCATCCCATAGAAACTCCGCATCAGCCAACAGAAACCCCACATCATCCCATAGAAATTCAGCATCAGCCGACAGAAACCCAACTGCAGCCCAGAGAAACCCAACATCGTCCCATAGAAACTCAGCATCAACCAAGAGAACCCAACATCATCCCACAGAAACGCAGCAGCAGCCCACAGAAACCCAACATCATCCCATAGAAACCCAACATCATCCCACAGAAAACCAATATCATCCCAGAGAAACCCAGCATCAGCCAACAGAAACCCAAAAGCATCCCACAGAAACCCAGCATCAGCCTACAGAAACCCAGAATCAGACCACAGAAACCCAACAGCATCCCACAGAAACCAAACTTCATCCCACAGATTCCAACAGCAGCCCAGAGAAACCCACATCATGCCATAGAAACCCAACATCAGCTCACAGAAACCCAGCATCAGCCCACAGAAACCCAGCATCAGCCCACAGAAACCCAACATCATGCCATAGAAACCCAACATCATCCCGCAGACACCCAACATCAGCCCACAGAAACCCATCATCATCCCACAGAAACCCAACATCATCCCATAGAAACCCAACATCATCCCACAGAATCCCAACATCATCCCATAGAAACCCAACATCAGCCCACAGAAACCCAGCATCATCCGATAGAAATCCAACATCATCCCAATGAAACCCAACATCATCCAACAGAATCCCAACATCATCCCATAGAAACCGAACATCAGCCCACAGAAACCCAACAGCAGCCCACTGAAACACAACATCATCCCATAGAAACCCAGTATCAGACCATTGAAACCCAACATCAGCCCACAGAAACCCAGCACCAGCCCACAGAAACTCAGCATCAGCCCACAGAAACCCAGAATCACCGCTCAGAAACCCAGCATCAGCCCATAGAAACCCAACATCAGCCCACATAAACCTAACAGCAGCCCAGAGAAACCCAACACCATCCCATGGAAACCCAACATCAGCCCACAGAAATCCAGCACCAGCCCACAGGAACCCAGCACCAGCCCACAGAAACTCAGCATCAGCCCACGGAATCCCAGCATCAGCCCTCCGAAACCCAGCATCAGCCCACAGAAACGCAGCAGCAGCCCACAGAAACCCAACATCATCCCATAGAAACCCAACATCATCCCACAGAAAACCAACATCATCCCACAGAAACCCAGCATCAGCCCACAGAAACCCAAAAGGATCCCACAGAAACCCAGCATCAGCCCAGAGAAACCCAACATAATCCCACAGAAACCCAGCATCAGACCACATAAACCCAACAGCAGCCCACAGAAACCAAACTTCATCCCATAGAAACCCAACAGCAGCCTAGAGAAACCCAACATCATCCCATAGAAACTCAGCATCAGCCGACAGAAACCGAGCATCAGCCCAGAGAAACCCAACATCACCCCAGAGAAACTCAGCATCATCCCACAGAACCCAACAGCAGCCCAGAGAAACCCACATCATGCCATAGAAACCCAACATCAGCCCACAGAAACCCAGCATCAGCCTAAAGAAACCCAACAACATCCCAACGAAACCCAAAATCAGCCCACAGAAACACATAACCAGCACATAGAAACCCAACATCAGCCCACAGAAACCCAACAACAGCCCAGAGAAACGCAACATCATCACATAGAAACCCAGCATCAGCCCACAGAAACTCAGCATCAGCCCACAGAAACCCAACATCATCCCATAGAAACTCAGCATCTGCCGAGAGAAACACAGCATCATCCCACAGAAGCTCAGCAGCAGCCCACAGAAACCGAGCATCAGCCCATAGAAACCCAACATCACCCCAGAGAAACTCAGCATCATCCCACAGAACCCAACAGCAGCCCATAGAAACCCAACATCAACCCATAGAAACCCAACATCATGCCATAGAAACCCAACATCAGCCCAAAAAAACCCAGCATCAGCCCACAGAAACCCAACAGCAGCCTAGAGAAACCCAACATCAACCCATAGCAACTCAGCATCAGCCCACAGAAACTCAACTTCATCCCATAGAAACTCCGCATCAGCCAACAGAAACCCCACATCATCCCAAAGAAATTCAGCATCAGCCGACAGAAACCCAACTGCAGCCCAGAGAAACCCAACATCGTCCCATAGAAACTCAGCATCAGCCAAGAGAACCCAACATCATCCCACAGAAACGCAGTAGCAGCCCACAGAAACCCAACATCATCCCATAGAAACCCAACATCATCCCACAGAAAACCAACATCATCCCAGAAAAACCCAGCATCAGCCGACAGAAACCCAAAAGCATCCCATAGAAACCCAGCATCAGCCTACATAAACCCAGAATCAGACCACAGAAACCCAACAGCAGCCCGCAGAAATCAACCTTCATCCCATAGAAACCCAACAGCATCCCACAGAAACCAAACTTCATCCCACAGAACCCAACAGCAGCCCAGAGAAACCCACATCATGCCATAGAAACCCAACATCAGCACACAGAAACCCAGCATCAGTCCACAGAAACCCAGCATCAGCCCACAGAAACTCAACATCATGCCACAGAAACCCAACATCAGCCCACAGAAACCCATCATCATCCCACAGAAACCCAACATCATCCCATAGAAACACAACATCATCCCAGAGAATCCCAACATCATCCCATAGAAACCCAACATCAGCCCACAGAAACCCATCATCATCCCACAGAAACCCAACATCATCCCACAGAAACCCAACATCATCCCACAGAATCCCAACATCATCCCATAGAAACCCAGCATCATCCCATAGAAACCCAACATCATCCCACAGAATCCCAACATCATCCCATAGAAACCCAACATCAGCCCACAGAAACCCAGCATCATCCCACAGAATCCCAACATCATCCCATAGAAACCCAACATCAGCCCACAGAAACCCAGCATCATCCGATAGAAATCCAACATCATCCCAATGAAACCCAACATCATCCAACAGAATCCCAACATCATCCCATAGAAACCGAACATCAGCCCACAGAAACCCAACAGCAGCCCACTGAAACACAACATCATCCCATAGAAACCCAGTATCAGACCATTGAAACCCAACATCAGCCCACAGAAACCCAGCACCAGCCCACAGAAACTCAGCATCAGCCCACAGAAACCCAGAATCACCGCTCAGAAACCCAGCATCAGCCCATAGAAACCCAACATCAGCCCACAGAAACCTAACAGCAGCCCAGAGAAACCCAACACCATCCCATGGAAACCCAACATCAGCCCACAGAAATCCAGCACCAGCCCACAGGAACCCAGCACCAGCCCACAGAAACTCAGCATCAGCCCACGGAATCCCAGCATCAGCCCTCCGAAACCCAGCATCAGCCCACAGAAACGCAGCAGCAGCCCACAGAAACCCAACATCATCCCATAGAAACCCAACATCATCCCATAGAAAACCAACATCATCCCACAGAAATCCAGCATCAGCCCACAGAAACCCAAAAGGATCCCACAGAAACCCAGCATCAGCCCAGAGAAACCCAACATAATCCCACAGAAACCCAGCATCAGACCACATAAACCCAACAGCAGCCCACAGAAACCAAACTTCATCCCATAGAAACCCAACAGCAGCCTAGAGAAACCCAACATCATCCCATAGAAACTCAGCATCAGCCGACAGAAACCGAGCATCAGCCCAGAGAAACCCAACATCACCCCAGAGAAACTCAGCATCATCCCACAGAACCCAACAGCAGCCCAGAGAAACCCACATCATGCCATAGAAACCCAACATCAGCCCACAGAAACCCAGCATCAGCCTAAAGAAACCCAACAACATCCCAACGAAACCCAAAATCAGCCCACAGAAACACATAACCAGCACATAGAAACCCAACATCAGCCCACAGAAACCCAACAACAGCCCAGAGAAACGCAACATCATCACATAGAAACCCAGCATCAGCCCACAGAAACTCAGCATCAGCCCACAGAAACCCAACATCATCCCATAGAAACTCAGCATCTGCCGAGAGAAACACAGCATCATCCCACAGAAGCTCAGCAGCAGCCCACAGAAACCGAGCATCAGCCCATAGAAACCCAACATCACCCCAGAGAAACTCAGCATCATCCCACAGAACCCAACAGCAGCCCATAGAAACCCAACATCAACCCATAGAAACCCAACATCATGCCATAGAAACCCAACATCAGCCCAAAAAAACCCAGCATCAGCCCACAGAAACCCAACAGCAGCCTAGAGAAACCCAACATCATCCCATAGCAACTCAGCATCAGCCCACAGAAACTCAACTTCATCCCATAGAAACTCCGCATCAGCCAACAGAAACCCCACATCATCCCAAAGAAATTCAGCATCAGCCGACAGAAACCCAACTGCAGCCCAGAGAAACCCAACATCGTCCCATAGAAACTCAGCATCAGCCAAGAGAACCCAACATCATCCCACAGAAACGCAGTAGCAGCCCACAGAAACCCAACATCATCCCATAGAAACCCAACATCATCCCACAGAAAACCAACATCATCCCAGAAAAACCCAGCATCAGCCGACAGAAACCCAAAAGCATCCCATAGAAACCCAGCATCAGCCTACATAAACCCAGAATCAGACCATAGAAACCCAACAGCAGCCCGCAGAAATCAACCTTCATCCCATAGAAACCCAACAGCATCCCACAGAAACCAAACTTCATCCCACAGAACCCAACAGCAGCCCAGAGAAACCCACATCATGCCATAGAAACCCAACATCAGCACACAGAAACCCAGCATCAGTCCACAGAAACCCAGCATCAGCCCACAGAAACCCAACATCATGCCATAGAAACCCAACATCAGCCCACAGAAACCCATCATCATCCCACAGAAACCCAACATCATCCCATAGAAACCCAACATCATCCCAGAGAATCCCAACATCATCCCATAGAAACCCAACATCAGCCCACAGAAACCCATCATCATCCCACAGAAACCCAACATCATCCCACAGAAACCCAACATCATCCCACAGAATCCCAACATCATCCCATAGAAACCCAGCATCATCCCATAGAAACCCAACATCATCCCACAGAATCCCAACATCATCCCATAGAAACCCAACATCAGCCCACAGAAACCCAGCATCATCCCACAGAATCCCAACATCATCCCATAGAAACCGAACATCAGCCCACAGAAACCCAACAGCAGCCCAGAGAAACCCAACATCATCCCATAGAAACCCAGCATCAGCCCACTGAAACCCAACATCAGCCCACAGAAACCCAGCACCAGCCCACAGAAACTCAGCATCAGCCCACAGAAACCCATAACCACCCCTCAGAAACCCAGCATCAGCCCATAGAAACCCAACATCAGCCCACAGAAACCCAACAGCAGCCCAGAGAAACCCAACATCATCCCATAGAAACCCAACATCAGCCCACAGAAACCCAGCACCAGCCCACAGAAACTCAGCATCAGCCCACGGAATCCCATGCATCAGCCCTCTGAAACCCAGCATCAGCCCACAGAAACGCAGCAGCAGCCCACAGAAACCCAACATCATCCCATAGAAACGCAACATCATCTCACAGAAAACCAACATCATCCCACAGAAACCCAGCATCAGCCGACAGAAACCCAAAAGGATCCCACAGAAACCCAGCATCAGCCTACAGAAACCCAGCATCAGACCACAGAAACCCAACAGCAGCCCACAGAAACCAAACTTCATCCCATAGAAACCCAACAGCAGCCCACAGAAACCCAGCATCAGCCCAGAGAAACTCAGCATCATCCTACAGAACCCAACAGCAGCCCAGAGAAACCCACATCATGCCATAGAAACCCAACATCAGCCCACAGAAACCCAGCATCAGCCCACAGAAACCCAGCATCAGCCTAAAGAAACCCAACAACATCCCATAGAAACCCAACATCAGCCCACAGAAAACCAACAGCAGCCCAGAGAAACGCAACATCATCACATAGAAACCCAACATCATCCCATAGAAACCCAGCATCAGCCTACATAAACCCAGAATCAGACCACAGAAACCCAACAGCAGCCCGCAGAAATCAACCTTCATCCCATAGAAACCCAACAGCATCCCACAGAAACCAAACTTCATCCCACAGAACCCAACAGCAGCCCAGAGAAACCCACATCATGCCATAGAAACCCAACATCAGCACACAGAAACCCAGCATCAGTCCACAGAAACCCAGCATCAGCCCACAGAAACCCAACATCATGCCATAGAAACCCAACATCAGCCCACAGAAACCCATCATCATCCCACAGAAACCCAACATCATCCCATAGAAACCCAACATCATCCCAGAGAATCCCAACATCATCCCATAGAAACCCAACATCAGCCCACAGAAACCCATCATCATCCCACAGAAACCCAACATCATCCCACAGAAACCCAACATCATCCCACAGAATCCCAACATCATCCCATAGAAACCCAGCATCATCCCATAGAAACCCAACATCATCCCACAGAATCCCAACATCATCCCATAGAAACCCAACATCAGCCCACAGAAACCCAGCATCATCCCACAGAATCCCAACATCATCCCATAGAAACCGAACATCAGCCCACAGAAACCCAACAGCAGCCCAGAGAAACCCAACATCATCCCATAGAAACCCAGCATCAGCCCACTGAAACCCAACATCAGCCCACAGAAACCCAGCACCAGCCCACAGAAACTCAGCATCAGCCCACAGAAACCCATAACCACCCCTCAGAAACCCAGCATCAGCCCATAGAAACCCAACATCAGCCCACAGAAACCCAACAGCAGCCCAGAGAAACCCAACATCATCCCATAGAAACCCAACATCAGCCCACAGAAACCCAGCACCAGCCCACAGAAACTCAGCATCAGCCCACGGAATCCCATGCATCAGCCCTCTGAAACCCAGCATCAGCCCACAGAAACGCAGCAGCAGCCCACAGAAACCCAACATCATCCCATAGAAACGCAACATCATCTCACAGAAAACCAACATCATCCCACAGAAACCCAGCATCAGCCGACAGAAACCCAAAAGGATCCCACAGAAACCCAGCATCAGCCTACAGAAACCCAGCATCAGACCACAGAAACCCAACAGCAGCCCACAGAAACCAAACTTCATCCCATAGAAACCCAACAGCAGCCCACAGAAACCCAGCATCAGCCCAGAGAAACTCAGCATCATCCTACAGAACCCAACAGCAGCCCAGAGAAACCCACATCATGCCATAGAAACCCAACATCAGCCCACAGAAACCCAGCATCAGCCCACAGAAACCCAGCATCAGCCTAAAGAAACCCAACAACATCCCATAGAAACCCAACATCAGCCCACAGAAAACCAACAGCAGCCCAGAGAAACGCAACATCATCACATAGAAACCCAACATCATCCCACAGAAACCCAACATCATCCCACAGACACCCAACATCAGCCCACAGAAACCCATCATTATCCCACAGAAACACAAAATCATCGCATAGAAACCCAACATCATCCCACAGAATCCCAACATCATCCCATAGAAACCCAACATCAGCCCACAGAAACCCAGCATCATCCGATAGAAACCCAACATCATCCCAATGAAACCCAACATCATCCCACAGAAACCCAACATCATCCCATAGAAACCCAACATCAGCCCACAGAAATCCAGCACCAGCCCACAGAAACCCAGCACCAGCCCATAGAAACTCAGCATCAGCCCACGGAATCCCAGCATCAGCCCTCTGAAACCCAGCATCAGCCCACAGAAACGCAGCAGCAGCCCACAGAAACCCAACATCATCCCATAGAAACACAACATCATCCCACAGAAAACCAACATCATCCCACAGAAACCCAGCATCAGCCGACAGAAACCCAAAAGCATCCCACAGAAACCCAGCATCAGCCCAGAGAAACCCAACATAATCCCACAGAAACCCAGCATCAGCCTACAGAAACCCAGCATCAGACCACAGAAACCAAACTTCATCCCATAGAAACCCAACAGCAGCCCAGAGAAACTCAGCATCAACCGACAGAAACCGAGCATCAGCCCAGAGAAACCCAACATCACCCCAGAGAAACTCAGCATCATCCCACAGAACCCAACAGCAGCCCAGAGAAACCCACATCATGCCATAGAAACCCATCATCAGCCCACAGAAACCCAGCATCAGCCCACAGAAACCCAGCATCAGCCTAACGAAACCCAACAACATCCCATAGAAACCCAAAATCAGCCCGCAGAAACACATAACCAACAGATAGAAACCCAACATCAGCCCACAGAAACCCAACAGCAGCCCAGAGAAACGCAACATCATCACATAGAAACCCAACATCATCCCACAGAAACCCAACATCATCCCACAGACACCCAACATCAGCCCACAGAAACCCATCATCATCCCACAGAAACCCAACATCATCCCACAGAATCCCAACATCATCCCATAGAAACCCAACATCAGCCCACAGAAACCCAGCATCATCCGATAGAAACCCAACATCATCCCAATGAAACCCAACATCATCCCACAGAATCCCAACATCATCCCATAGAAACCGAACATCAGCCCACAGAAACCCAACAGCAGCCCAGAGAAACCCAACATCATCCCATAGAAACCCAGCATCAGCCCACTGAAACCCAACATCAGCCCACAGAAACCCAGCATCAGCCCACAGAAACTCAGCATCAGCCCACAGAAACCCAGAACCACCCCTCAGAAACCCAGCATCAGCCCATAGAAACCCAACATCAGCCCACAGAAATCCAGCATCAGCCCTCTGAAACCCAGCATCAGCCCACAGAAACGCAGCAGCAGCCCACAGAAACCCAACATCATCCCATAGAAACCCAACATCATCCCACAGAAAACCAACATCATCCCACAGAAACCCAGCATCAGCCCAGAGAAACCCAAAAGGATCCCACAGAAACCCAGCATCAGCCCAGAGAAACCCAACATAATCCCACAGAAACCCAGCATCAGCCCACAGAAACCAAACTTCATCCCATAGAAACCCAACAGCAGCCCAGAGAAACTCAGCATCAACCGACAGAAACCGAGCATCAGCCCAGAGAAACCCAACATCACCCCAGAGAAACTCAGCATCATCCCACAGAACCCAACAGCAGCCCAGAGAAACCCACATCATGCCATAGAAACCCAACATCAGCCCACAGAAACCCAGCATCAGCCCACAGAAACCCAGCATCAGCCTAAAGAAACCCAACATCATCCCATAGAAACCCAGCATCAGCCCACTGAAACCCAACATCAGCCCACAGAAACCCAGCACCAGCTCACAGAAACGCAGCATCAGCCCACAGAAACCCAGAACCACCCCTCAGAAACCCAGCATCAGCCCATAGAAACCCAACATCAGCCCACAGAAACCCAACAGCAGCCCAGAGAAACCCAACATCATCCCATAGAAACCCAACATCAGCCCACAGAAATCCAGCACCAGCCCACAGAAACCCAACATCAGCCCACAGAAACCCAACAGCAGCCCAGAGAAACCCAACATCATCCCATAGAAACCCAACATCAGCCCACAGAAACCCAGCACCAGCCCACAGAAACTCAGCATCAGCCCACGGAATCCCATGCATCAGCCCTCTGAAACCCAGCATCAGCCCACAGAAACGCAGCAGCAGCCCACAGAAACCCAACATCATCCCATAGAAACGCAACATCATCTCACAGAAAACCAACATCATCCCACAGAAACCCAGCATCAGCCGACAGAAACCCAAATGGATCCCACAGAAACCCAGCATCAGCCCAGAGAAACCCAACATAATCCCACAGAAACCCAGCATCAGCCTACAGAAACCCAGCATCAGACCACAGAAACCCAACAGCAGCCCACAGAAACCAAACTTCATCCCATAGAAACCCAACAGCAGCCCAGAGAAACCCAACATCACCCCAGAGAAACTCAGCATCATCCCACAGAACCCAACAGCAGCCCAGAGAAACCCACATCATGCCATAGAAACCCAACATCAGCCCACAGAAACCCAGCATCAGCCCACAGAAACCCAGCATCAGCCTAAAGAAACCCAACAACATCCCATAGAAACCCAACATCAGCCCACAGAAAACCAACAGCAGCCCAGAGAAACGCAACATCATCACATAGAAACCCAACATCATCCCACAGAAACCCAACATCATCCCACAGACACCCAACATCAGCCCACAGAAACCCATCATCATCCCACAGAAACCCAACATCATCCCATAGAAACCCAGCATCATCCCACAGAATCCCAACATCATCCCATAGAAACCCAACATCAGCCCACAGAAACCCAGCATCATCCGATAGAAACCCAACATCATCCCAATGAAACCCAACATCATCCCACAGAAACCCAACATCATCCCATAGAAACCCAACATCAGCCCACAGAAATCCAGCACCAGCCCACAGAAACCCAGCACCAGCCCACAGAAACTCAGCATCAGCCCACGGAATCCCAGCATCAGCCCTCTGAAACCCAGCATCAGCCCACAGAAACGCAGCAGCAGCCCACAGAAACCCAACATCATCCCATAGAAACACAACATCATCCCACAGAAAACCAACATCATCCCACAGAAACCCAGCATCAGCCGACAGAAACCCAAAAGCATCCCACAGAAACCCAGCATCAGCCCAGAGAAACCCAACATAATCCCACAGAAACCCAGCATCAGCCTACAGAAACCCAGCATCAGACCACAGAAACCAAACTTCATCCCATAGAAACCCAACAGCAGCCCAGAGAAACCCAACATCATCCCATAGAAACTCAGCATCAGCCGACAGAAACCGAGATCAGCCCAGAGAAACCCAACAACACCCCAGAAAAACTCAGCATCATCCCACAGAACCCAACAGCAGCCCAGAGAAACCCACATCATGCCATAGAAACCCAACATCAGCCCACAGAAACCCAGCATCAGCCCACAGAAACCCAGCATCAGCCTAACGAAACCCAACAACATCCCATAGAAACCCAAAATCAGCCCGCAGAAACACATAACCAACAGATAGAAACCCAACATCAGCCCACAGAAACCCAACAGCAGCCCAGAGAAACGCAACATCATCACATAGAAACCCAACATCATCCCACAGAAACCCAACATCATCCCACAGACACCCAACATCAGCCCACAGAAACCCATCATCATCCCACAGAAACCCAACATCATCCCACAGAAACCCAACATCATCCCACAGAATCCCAACATCATCCCATAGAAACCCAACATCAGCCCACAGAAACCCAGCATCATCCGATAGAAACCCAACATCATCCCAATGAAACCCAACATCATCCCACAGAATCCCAACATCATCCCATAGAAACCGAACATCAGCCCACAGAAACCCAACAGCAGCCCAGAGAAACCCAACATCATCCCATAGAAACCCAGCATCAGCCCACTGAAACCCAACATCAGCCCACAGAAACCCAGCACCAGCCCACAGAAACTCAGCATCAGCCCACAGAAACCCAGAACCACCCCTCAGAAACCCAGCATCAGCCCATAGAAACCCAACATCAGCCCACAGAAATCCAGCATCAGCCCTCTGAAACCCAGCATCAGCCCACAGAAACGCAGCAGCAGCCCACAGAAACCCAACATCATCCCATAGAAACCCAACATCATCCCACAGAAAACCAACATCATCCCACAGAAACCCAGCATCAGCCCAGAGAAACCCAAAAGGATCCCACAGAAACCCAGCATCAGCCCAGAGAAACCCAACATAATCCCACAGAAACCCAGCATCAGCCTACAGAAACCCAGCATCAGACCACAGAAACCCAACAGCAGCCCACAGAAACCAAACTTCATCCCATAGAAACCCAACAGCAGCCCAGAGAAACTCAGCATCAACCGACAGAAACCGAGCATCAGCCCAGAGAAACCCAACATCACCCCAGAGAAACTCAGCATCATCCCACAGAACCCAACAGCAGCCCAGAGAAACCCACATCATGCCATAGAAACCCAACATCAGCCCACAGAAACCCAGCATCAGCCCACAGAAACCCAGCATCAGCCTAAAGAAACCCAACAACATCCCATAGAAACCCAAAATCAGCCCACAGAAACACATAACCAGCACATAGAAACCCAACATCAGGCCACAGAAACCCAACAGCAGCCCAGAGAAACGCAACATCATCACAAAGAAACCCAGCATCAGCCCACAGAAACTCAGCATCAGCCCACAGAAACCCAACATCATCCCATAGAAACTCAGCATCTGCCGAGAGAAACACAGCATCATCCCACAGAAGCTCAGCAGCAGCCCACAGAAACTCAGCATCAGCCCACAGAAACCCAACATCATCCCATAGAAACTCAGCATCTGCCGAGAGAAACACAGCATCATCCCACAGAAGCTCAGCAGCAGCCCACAGAAACCCAGCATCAGCCCACAGAAACCCAGCATCAGCCCACAGAAACCCAACATCAGCCCACAGAAACCCAGCATCAGCACAGAGAAACCCAACATCTTCCCACAGAAACGCAACATCATCCCACAGAAACACATAACCAGCACATAGAAACCCAACATCAGGCCACAGAAACCCAACAGCAGCCCAGAGAAATGCAACATCATCACATAGAAACCCAGCATCTGCAGAGAGAAACACAGCATCATCCCACAGAAACTCAGCATCAGCCCACAGAAACCCAACATCATCCCATAGAAACTCAGCATCTGCAGAGAGAAACACAGCATCATCCCACAGAAGCTCAGCATCAGCCCACAGAAACCCAGCATCAGCCCACAGAAACCCAGCATCAGCCCACAGAAACCCAACAGCAGCCCACAGAAACCCAACAGCATCCCATAGAAACCCAACATCATCCCACAGAATCCCAACATCATTCCATAGAAACCCAACATCAGACCACAGAAACCCAACATCAGCCCACAGAAACCCAAAAGGAGCCCAGAGAAACCCAACATCATCCCATAGATATCCAACATCATCCCACAGAATCCCAACATCATCCCATAGAAACCCAACATCAGCCCACAGAAACCCAGAACCACCCCTCAGAAACCCAGCATCAGCCCAGAGAAACCCAACATCATCCCATAGAAACCCAAGATCAGCCCACAGAAACCCAGCACCAGCCCACAGAAACTCAGCATCAGTCCACGGAATCCCAGCATCAGCCCTCTGAAACCCAGCATCAGCCCACAGAAACGCAGCAGCAGCCCACAGAAACCCAACATCATCCTATAGAAACACAACATCATCCCACAGAAAACCAACATCATCTCACAGAAACCCAGCATCAGCCGACAGAAACCCAAAAGGATCCCACAGAAACCCAGCATCAGCCCAGAGAAACCCAACATAATCCCACAGAAACCCAGCATCAGCCTACAGAAACCCAACAGCAGCCCACAGAAACCAAACTTCATCCCATAGAAACCCAACAGCAGCCCAGAGAAACCCAACATCATCCCATAGAAACTCAGCATCATCCCACAGAACCCAACAGCAGCCCAGAGAAACCCACATCATCCCATAGAAATCCAACATCATCCCACAGAATCCCAACATCATCCCATAGAAACCCAACAGCAGCCCAGAGAAACCCAACAACATCCCATCGAAACCCAACATCATCCCACAGAAACCTAACATAATCGCATAGAAACCCAACATCAGCCCACAGAAACCCAGCATCAGCCGAATGAATCCCAACATCATCCCATAGAAACCCAAACTCAGCCCACAGAAACCCATAACCAGCACATAGAAACCCAACATCAGCCCACAGAAACCCAACAGCAGCCCAGAGAAACGCAACATCATCACATAGAAACCCAGCATCAGCCCACAGAAACTCAGCATCAGCACAAAGTAACCCAGCATCAGTCCACAGAAACCAAGCACCAGCCCACAGAAACCCAACAGCAGCCCCGAGAAACCCAACATCATCCCATAGAAACCCAAGATCAGCCCACAGAAACCCAGCACCAGCCCACAGAAACTCAGCATCAGCCCACGGAATCCCAGCATCAGCCCTCTGAAACCCAGCATCAGCCCACAGAAACGCAGCAGCAGCCCACAGAAACCCAACATCATCCCATAGAAACACAACATCATCCCACAGAAAACCAACATCATCTCACAGAAACCCAGCATCAGCCGACAGAAACCCAAAAGGATCCCACAGAAACCCAGCATCAGCCCAGAGAAACCCAACATAATCCCACAGAAACCCAGCATCAGCCTACAGAAACCCAGCATCAGACCACAGAAACCCAACAGCAGCCCACAGAAACCAAACTTCATCCCATAGAAACCCAACAGCAGCCCAGAGAAACCCAACATCATCCCATAGAAACTCAGCATCATCCCACAGAACCCAACAGCAGCCCAGAGAAACCCACATCATCCCATAGAAATCCAACATCATCCCACAGAATCCCAACATCATCCCATAGAAACCCAACAGCAGCCCAGAGAAACCCAACAACATCCCATCGAAACCCAACATCATCCCACAGAAACCTAACATAATCGCATAGAAACCCAACATCAGCCCACAGAAACCCAGCATCAGCCGAATGAATCCCAACATCATCCCATAGAAACCCAAACTCAGCCCACAGAAACCCATAACCAGCACATAGAAACCCAACATCAGCCCACAGAAACCCAACAGCAGCCCAGAGAAACGCAACATCATCACATAGAAACCCAGCATCAGCCCACAGAAACTCAGCATCAGCCCACAGAAACCCAACATCAGCCCACAGAAACCCAACAGCAGCCCCGAGAAACCCAACATCATCCCATAGAAACTCAGCATCTGCCGAGAGAAACCCAGCATCATCCCACAGAAGCTCAGCAGCAGCCCACAGAAACCCAGCATCAGCCCACAGAAACCCAACATCAGCCCACATAAACTCAGCATCAGCTCACAGAAAGCCAACAGGAGCCGAGAGAAATCCAACATCATCCCATAGAAACCCAGCATCAGCCCACAGAAACCCAAAATCATCCCACAGAAACCCAGCATCAGCCGACAGAAACGGAGAATCTGACCACAGAAACCCAACTGCAGGCCACAGAAACCCAACATCATCCCATAGAAACCCAGCATCAGCCCACAGAAACCCAGCATCAGCCCAGAGAAACCCAACATCATCCCACAGAAACCCAACAGCAGCCCAGAGAAACCCAACATCAGCCCACAGAAACCCAACAGTACCATGGAGAATCCCAACATCATCCCAGAGAAACCCAACAGCAGCACAGAGATATCCAACATCAGCCCACAGAAATCCAACATCAGCCCACAGAAACCCAACATCAGCCCACAGAAATCCAACATCATCCAACAGAAACTCAGCTTCAGCCCACAGAAAACCAACATCATTCCACAGAAAACCAACATCATCCCATAGAAACCCAACAGCAGCCCATAGAAGCCCAACATCAGCCCACAGGAACCCAGCATCAACCAAGAGAAACCCAACATCATCCCACAGAAAACAAACATCATCCTGCAGAAACACAACATCAGCCCACAGAAACCCAACATCAGCCCACAGAACCCCAGCATCAGCCCACAGAAACCCAGCATCAGCCCACAGAAACCCAACACCATCCCACAGAAACCCAACATCAGCCCACAGAAACCCAGCATCAGCCCACAGAAACCCAACATCAGCCCACAGAAACCCAACAGCAGCCCGGAGCATCCCAGCATCATCCCATAGAAACCCAACAGCAGCACAGAGATATCCAAAATCAGCCCACAGAAACCCAACATCAGCCCACAGAAACCCAACATCATCCCACAGAAACTCAGCATCAGCCCACAGAAACCCAACAGCAGCCCACAGAAACCCAGCATTAGACCACAGAAACACAGCATCATCCCACAGAAACCCACAGCAGCCCATAGAAACCTAACAGCAGCCCACAGAAACCCAACAGCAGCCCAGAGAAACCCATCCGCCGCCCACAGAAACCCAACATCAGCCCAGAGAAACCCAACAGCAGCCCAGACAAACTGAACAGCATCCCACAGAAACCCAACATTAGCCCATAGAAACCCAACATCATCCCACAGAAACCCAACAGCAGCTGACTGGATCTCAATGCCAGCACACAATAGGATTCACGTGTGTCAATCAGAGTACATTAGCTGAAATTGGATCTTAAAATGTTTACACTTTTCAAATGCATTGCTGGATGCTCTTAACTGTCGGCATTACTTTTCTTTGTAATACCACTACTGAGATGTACTAAAACATAATTTTCAGTAGATAATGGGCAAATTCTGTACTGTCGATATAATTCGACATCAGAGGGTAAATTCAGTGATATTTTGCTGTCAATGTGGAATCACACTTCAAGGGAGGACAGGTCAGAGAATCAGCGCTATGGTATTGTAGCTCTGTCTCTGACCCACTTCTCCTCGTGTTTTTCCATACTTGGAGGGCAGTATCACTACTTTATTCTGACTTTATCCCTGCCTAGGCTTACCTTTATTCCTGTATTGTGTTAAATATCATTAATGTCACTATCCTGTATGACACTGTGATGTCTGCTATAAACATCAAATTAAATAAGCTTGATTGAGTGATAACAGCCTTGAAGCTCCCATTTTCTTCTCACCTAATAAATATTGCAGCTACTGGAACCTCTCTTCAACCGTTAAACAATTCGGTTTAACTCCGGTTGCAATCATACACTGAACTCTCAATTGATCCTACTTGGTCTATAAAAGACAGCTCTGCAACCTCTATTTGTCTGTTTAGATTTTTACAACATTTTTCCTTTCCGCCTTTTGCAATATTAGAGAATAAGGAAAGCTCACAGTGAGTCAGAGTTTTCTGCATTAATCTGATGTACTGCATATTAATGCAACGTGTATTAATTTGGTGTAATACTGCAGTTTCCTCAATCATCAGCCATTTCTCCTTGCTAAAATTGCTAAGATCGTGTAAAAATTCTGTTTGGTAAAGGGAATAGGTGGCCCAAAATCAGTTGGGGATTTACTTGTTAGTTCAATGTGGATTATTTTGAAAGACATATCTTTGTTTTTCTTTGCTTTTGTCTCTTTTGACTCCTCAAGCCATGCCCAAAATAGACACCGGGCTGATAACCTGTCCTCAGGCCTATACGAATGGTGTCCTGTAACAAGCTACTGTATATATGTGACAATGGCTGTCCCTCTGATTTCCTCTCTCTTTCTGTAGGAAAGTGCTCAGTCTTCATTCTGCCCTCAACATGATGGCACAGATAAATGAGGGAGTTACTGTGGAGGGAATGATTACTATAATTAATATTTCATGTATAACAGACCTAACCTAAAGGGAACTTTATATGGGTGAGCACTCAGCCATGTGTTAAGGTGTGAGGAGTAACAAAATTTGTCAGGGATTTAGGGGCTGCTTTAGCTTCTCACAAAGCTGACACTTCTATCTGACACAAAATAAATCAGCAAATTGTGTAAGAGTTAAGGGATAAGAGATAAACTAAGATCCAATTGTAAATGTATTTAAATATTTGCTGATTGTTTAGAAATGAAGGTATCGGACTCAAATTGAGGATGGTTTGGAAGATCTGATATGTATAGTGTTTAATGCAAGTTGCCTGTGAATAATAATTATTACCCTATAAAAGGAACTTCCATTATGCCACTCTGTGGTACAGCTTATTGAGATTCCGACATGATCCCCTACTGGGCCAGTCTTTCACTGAATTCAGCTTTATCACATTATCATGAATGAGAATTTTGCATATTGAATATTGGTAGCAATAGAATGGAAAGTAAACACAAATGGAGATGAAGAAGTAATACAGAAAAATAAAAAAAAGACCTTGAAGAGAAACAATCAAAATTAATGGAAATGTAGATTGAATAAAGGAATAAATAAGGATGGCAACAGACGGAAAAACTGAAAGAAACAGATATCAAAAGATACACTGATCAAGGGGGGAAGAAAAGACCCTGAGATCACGAGGAAACAAGGGAGACAGATCAAGAGAGAACAGGACATCAAAGGAAAAAAAAGAGATCAAGTAGGAAAAGAAACACAAAAATAGTCAAAAACTGAAATGAAAAGAGGAAAAAATAATTTTTAAAAAGACCACAAAACTGATATAGAGGTCAGAGTTCAGATGCTCCTGCTCTATATTTTGAATTGGTGTATAAGCCAGGGCTTGATTGACTTAGATGTAAGGTGCAATTTCCTCCCAGCATTGTTCTTCAGCTAGCCATGTTGTTACTGTACTGAGTAGAACCTTGATTTGCACAAATTTGTTTAAACTGGGAGTAGATTTCCTCTGTTCACTATTTCTACTGTTATGACCAAGACAGGAGGAGTGCACTGTTTATTCTAGTCCCACTTCTACACAGGTCTCAACATATATTTAAATTTTCCCACTTACCGATACAGTCAAACATATACTCTATTCTTCCCAGAATAAAACACACCAACCAGGTTTCTTTGATAAAAAACAGAATTATCAGTTTATTATAAAACAAGTCTTAACCAATAATGAAGTAAAACATACACACAAATTGAAATATTGAAGGCCCTTAGCTATCTTAGCCCGTCACACACACACATACATACACCGGTTAACCGGGAAAAATAAAAGGGATTTTTGTTTATAGCGGCGTTACAAAGAAAACAAAAAAAACATAGGCGGAATAGTTGTCCTTGGTTTTGGTTTGGCATCCCAAATGCGTATAGATGGCTGTCATTGGGATCTTCCTGGAACAGTTCTTTCCAGGCGATGTTGAAGATCAGTTTACTTAGGCTTTCCAAGAAATGCAGCTACAGAGGCTTCAGATAGGGTCTTGCAGCAGAAATGTAGCAACAAGGGTTCAGTTCCCATACATTCAATATGCAGGGTTTCTTCAAATACAGTTGGAAATAGGAAACTGACACACTGTATGCAGGGTTTATTTTCAAGAGAGAGAGATGAGCTGGTCTTCCTCTTTGGCAGGCAAAAAAAAACTGTCTGTTGTACCAGTTCAAACTGAAATTAAAAACATTCCAGAAATCAAGCCTCCTGACCTCTATAAATCTTGACCCAGCACTTCTTTGTAAACATCTTCCCAAGTCAAAGACAACCCCTGCTGGGTGATTATCCACATACAAGTGCCTTCCAGTAAGACTTGTTTACAAGACAAAACTAGGAACCTTCTGGTGACTCCTTAAAAACCCCCCACAAAGTTTAGTGTCTCTTCAAGATTTCAGATGATTCAATATCCATAATTCAACTATAAGTACTTAAAACATATTTTATAATAAAAAGAAGCACTCTCTCAGAACACTATAAAATCAAAACCTGTTGCTTATTCTCTTGCTGCAATTTCAATGCAAATAGAGAAAAGAGGAAATCTTCCCCTATTCTTAATTAGCTTAATTAGCATTACTACCTCTAATTTACACATGACACAATTTAGAAGAATAAAAGCGTTCCTCCACCCTCCGACTTGTGATGTGTAGTTACCACATGGTCAATAAGGAATATCAAAGGATCTCATTGTTAGAAGTAAGTGCATCAATAAATAATTCTTGGGGAAGCAGAGATGCCTCATTTTGCTTTCTGGATTATTGGTAGCTGTTTCAACAGAATGCCTGAATTATACCCATTTAGTTCCTGTTGGATATTTGTAATCAATAGATGGTAAATTAAGTTCCCTGAAATAGCTTTCTTAGCCAGTGATGGATCTCTGTCATCAATAAAGATCCTACTTACTAGAATGTTTATTTCCTAATAAGTCAATAGCTGGAAAACCAGGGAGATTAATGCAGAAACCCCCAGTAAATGTTGATATGGGCGATGAGCGATCCAGTTGCACTGTGTTTGGTGTTGCTTCAATACTTTTCCAGAAAGCAACCAACTCAGATACTTGACATACAATAGTATGATGCTAGAAAATCTCCCATAATCCAATAGGAAACATGAAATTAATTCTGACAGAAATATTTTATCAAGTGCTCCATTGGATGATTAGCATGGCTTCCCCACAAGTGATTGGGCACACTTGAGTGCAGAGCAATGTGGCAGACAATGAGAGCTCACTTATTCCAACTTGAACAACCCATCGTTGGAATCCTTCCAACTACGTGAGATGGCAATGGGATAGTTTCACATGGTGCACTTTTGCTCATGGCTGAAGAGACTAATCTATGAGAGGCAGGCTCTGCCACAAGTACCGCATATGAAATGGTTAACAGGTGCTGTTTTCGGCTTCGGTGTCTGTGTCAAGCTGCTATAGCCACTGATTATCATGGTGGTGCACACAGGCCCACAGGTAATGTCGCCATTTCCCTCTGTTGTTGGCTAGTGTCTCCCATGTATGAAAATGAATGCTTTGCATCTTCTGGCTCTGGCTACCTCCCCATACAGAATATCCTTGGGAATCTGTCTGTCTTCCATCCTACGTATGTGCCTGATAGAGCAAAGTCACCTCTGTTTGATGAGTGCGAGCATAGTTAGGAGATTTGCCTTTGAGAGGACAGTCACATTCCTGCTTTTGTCCTTCCATGAAATGCCAAGAATGCACTGTAGACATCGAAAATTAAAATTATTGAGCTTTCTTTCTTGATAGCTGTAAGCCATTCATGCTTCATAATCATACAGCAAGGTATTGAGAATACAGGCCTCATAAACCAGAATCTTGGTCCTAAGGGTCAGCTTGTTGTATCTCCATGCACGTTTCATGAGTCGGCCAAAGTCGGCTTTTCCTATGTGTGCATTGAGTTCTACATCAAGAGTCAGATTGTCTCTCACCGTTGACCCAAGGTAGCAGAATTTACTAATCATTTCTAGAAGAGTGTTTTGTGTGATCAAGGGCAGAGCTGTGACACTCTGTCCCATAACCACAGTTTACTTGATGTTTATAATCATAGAAAGTTTACAGCACAGAAAGAGGCCACTTGGCCCATCGTGTCTACGCTGGCCGAAAAATGAGCCACCCAGACTAATCCCATTTTCCAGCATTTGGTCCATAGCCCTGCAGGTTACAGCACTTCAGGTTCACATCCAGTTAAAATCCTGCTCAGGTCGGGAAAAAGAACCCACCCCAAACCTGACCGAACCACAGCGGACCCAAATCTGACTCGGCCCGAGTCCGTCCGATTTTGCCCTGAGCCTGACCCAATCTGACCTGAGCCCACCCCCGACTCGACCCAACCTGAGCCCGACCCGACCAGCCCTTTACTTACCTTCAGACTTGGAACCTCCAGGAAGCTGCAGCGCATGCGTGATGATGCCATAATGGCATCACTCGCTTACTGAGCAGACTCAGTTTCGTCCCGGAATCCCAGCTCAGGTAAGTTTTTAAATTTCAGTACTTACCAGCAGAGCATTTACCGTGTGTGTCTGGCCTGACACGACCCGACCCAGCCCAACCTGGACTCAGCCTGACCCGGCCCGAATGCTGGATCCAGAAGACGGGCACGACCCAACCCGAGCCCGACACATGACGTCGGGTCCCGTCAGGTTCGGGTCGGGTAGCAGGCCTTTACACCCATTCACCTTTTAAATGAGATGAGGTTTTCTGCCTCTACCACCCTTTCAGGCAACGAGTTCCAGACCCTACCACCTTCTGGGTGAAAAACGTTTTCATCATTTCCCCTCTGATCCGTCTGCCAATCACTTTATATCTATGACCCCTAGTCATTGACCTCTCTGCGAAGATAAATAGGCCCTTTCCATCCACTCTATCCAGATCTCTCACAGATCTGGGGCGGCACAGTGGCGCAGTGGTTAGCACCGAAGCCTCACAGCTCCAGCGACCTGGGTTCAATTCTGGGTACTGCCTGTGTGGAGTTTGCAAGCTTTCCTTGTGTCTGCGTGGGTTTCCTCCGGGTGCTCCGGTTTCCTCCCACATGCCAAAGACTTGCAGGTTGATAGGTAAATTGGCCATTAGCAATTGCCCCTAGTATAGATAGGTGGTCGGGAAATATAGGGACAGGTGGGGATGTGGTAGGAATATGGAATTAGTGTAGGATTAGTATAAATGGGTGGTTGATGGTTGGCAAAGACTCGGTGGGCCGAAGGGCCTGTTTCAGTGCTGTATCTCTAAACTAAACTTCAATTAAATCTCCCCACAGCCTCCTCTGTTCCAAGGAGAACAACCCCAGCCTGTCCAATCTTTCCTCATAGCCGTAATTTTCCAGTCCTGGCAACATCCTCGTAAATCTCCTCTGTACCCTCTCTAGCGCAATTACATCCTTTCTGTAATGAGGTGACCAGAACTGCACACAGTTCTCAAGTTGTGGCCTAATCAATGTTTTATATAGTTCCAGCATAACCTCTCTGCTGTTATATTCTATGCCTCGGCTAATAAAGGAAAGGGTTCCATAGGCCTTCTTAACCACCTTAACAACCTGTCCTGCTACCTGCAGGGATCTGTGGGAACTAAATGTAATATCTCCAAATTTGCAGATGACACAAAACTGGGTTGGAGGGTGAGTTGTGAGGAGATGCACAGAAGCTTCAGGGTGATTTGGACAAGTTAAGTGAGTGGGCAAATGTATGGCAGATGCAGTATAATGTGGATAAATGTGAGGTTATCCACTTTGGTAGCAAAAACAGGAAGGCAGATTATTATCTGGCTATAAACTGAGAGAGGGGAATATGCAACGAGACCTGGGTGTTCTCATACACCAGTCGCTGAAGGTAAGCATGCAGGTGCAACAGGTGGTAAAAAAGGCAAATGGTATGTTGGTCTTCATAGGGAGAGGATTCAAGTACAGGAGCAGGGATGTCTTGCTGCAATTATACAGGGCCTTGGTGAGGCCACACTTGGAATATTGTGTGCAGTTTTGGTCTCCTTATCTGAGAAAGGATGTTCTTGCTATAAAGGGAGTGCAGCGAAGGTTTACCAGATTGATTCCTGGGATGGTGGGACTGACGTATGAGGAGAGATTGAGTCGGTTAGGATTATATTCGCTAGAATTCAGAAGAGTGAGGGGGGATCTCATAGAAACCTATAAAATTCTACCAGGACTTGACAGGGTAGATGCAGGAAGGATGTTCCCGATGGTGGGGGAGTCCAGAACCAGGGGTCATAGTCTAAGGATACAGGGTAAACCTTTCAGGACTGAGGTGAGGAGAAATTACTTCACCCAGACAGTGGTGAGCCTGTGGAATTCGCTACCACAGAAAGCAGTTAAGGCCAAAACATTGTATGTTTTCAAGAAGGAGTTAGATATAGCTCTTGGGGTGAAAGGGATCAAAGGGTATGGGGAGAAAGCGGAAACAGGTTACTGAGTTGGATGATCAGCCATGATCATAATGAATGGTGGAGCAGGCCCAAAGGGCCGAATGACCTACTCCTGCTCCTATTTTCTATGTTTCTATTTACTCTAAGGTCCTTCACTTCCTCTACACCTCTCAGTATCCTCATATTTATTATGTATTCATTTGATCTCCCCAAATGCATCACCTCATACTTCTCTGGGTTGAATTTCGTTTGCCACTTTTTTGCCCACCTGACCAGTCCATTGATATCTTCTTGCAGTCTACAGCTATTCTCCTCGCTATCAATCACACGGCCAATTTTTGTGTCATCTGCAAACTTCTTGATCATTCCCCCTACATATTGTTTAATAGTTAATATATACCACCAAAGCAGAGGACCCAGTACTGAGCCCTTCAACACCCCACTGGAAACGGCCTTCCAGTTGTAAAAATCCCGTCAACAATTAACCTTTGTTTCCTGCCACTGACCCAATTTTGTATCCAGTTTACTACATTCCTCTGGATTCAATGAGCTTTTTTTTTAACCAGTCTGCCATGTGGGACCTTGTCCAAAGCCTTGCTAAAATCCATGTAGACCACATCAACTACACTACCCTCATCAATCCTTGTTACTTTCTCAAAAAAATCAATTAAGTTAGTCAGACACAACCTTCCCTTAACAAATCCATGTTGACTATCCTTGATTAATCCATGCCTTCCTAAATGACAGTTTTTCCTGCCTCTCAGGATTTATTTCAATAATGAGCCTACTACTGAAGTTAGACTGACTGGCCTGTAGTTATTCAGTCAATCCTCACTCCTCTTTTTAAGCAAAGGTACAATGTTAGCAGACCTCCAATCATCCAGCACCACATCTGTATCCAGTGAAGATTGGAAAATGATGGTCAGACCTTCTGCTATATCCTCCCTGGCTTCTTTTAACAGCCTGGGGTACTTTCATCCAACCCTTATAGTAAGGGTGAACAGGTTGCTGGCATGGGAGAGACAATCCATGAGACTTTGTAGCTGATTTTCTGTGTGCGCGACTGTTGCATCATCATCAGCGTAGAGGAGTTCTTTGATCAAGATGTGTTGTATTTTAGTCTTCGTTTTCAATCTGGCCAGATTGTAGAGCTTGCCATCTGACCTATTATGCAGGTAAATGCCTTCCACATCTGCAGGGATGACAAAGGCCAGGAGCATGGAGAAGAAAATACCAAACAAAGTGGGGCTGGGATACAGCCCCGTGACACTCCATTCTTCACCCTGAAACTGTCGGAAGTGCAGCCGTCAAACTGTTTATGTTATCATGGAAGGAAAAGATGAGACGAAGGAGCTTTGGTGGACAAACAATTTTCTTCAAAATCTTGTAGAGCCCTGCTCTGCTAACAGTGTTGAATACTTTCTTGAGAGCTACAAAAGCAAAGTAGAGAGGTTTATCCAGTTCTCTACACTTCTCTTACAACTGGTGAATGGAAAAGATCGTGTTGACTGTCAGCACGAAAACTGCACCGTGCTTCTGGATACACTTGGTCGGCAAGTTGATGGATTCTTTTTCAGCGTGACCCGAGCAAAGGCCTTCCCAATGATGCTGAGGAGTGAGATGCCCCTGAAATTGTTGCAATCACCTCTGTCACCTTTGTTTTTGTATTATGTGATGATTTTTGCATCCTATGGAATGGATCCTGTCCTCCAACAGGGAAGGAGGTCATGAAGGTGTGGCAGTAGATGGGACTTTCTGTGCTTAAGCAGTTCAGCTGGAATTCTATCCTTGACGGATGCTTTTCTGCTTGCTAAGGAATCAATGGCCTTTTCAAGCTCAAGGTGGGGAAGGTTTAATTCATCCATGACAGGACGCTGCAGAAAAGCATCAAGCACAGACTGAAACAAAAACAGAAAATGCTGGAAATACTCAGCAGGTCAGGCAACATCTGTGGAGAGAAAAATAGAGTTAATGTTTCAGATCATGATCTTTCACCAGAACTGAGAGATGTGTATCTCACGGGAGTACAGTTTACAGTGCTGTTCAACCCAGTGGGACATCTGTTTTCTTCTATCGATGAGTACTTCACCATCTACCAATTGCAGAGGGGCAACTTTGGTAATGGTAGGACCAAGCACCCTCTTGATCTCATCATACATAACATGTAGATTTCCACTGTCACAGGCAGTTTGTATTTCTTGACATACGTCTTTAATAGCCACACATCCATGTACTGTGTATGAAGCAAGCTCCTTCCTACATAGTTGTTGTTCCCATGCAACCCCTTACTGCATGACGGTTGTAAAAAGGAGTTCTGTGGCTAAAACAGACAATGCACAGATATCCTGAGCACAACACAACCCTGAGCTTTTTGAGCCAGCACGTGGAGAGTCCTACAAGAGGAGGGGCGATACTGGACTTAATCCCAGGGAATGAAGCCGGACAAGTGGTAGAAATGGCTGTGGGGGAGCATTTCAGGGATAGTGACCATAACTCTGTAAGATTTAAGGTTGTTATGGAAAAGGACATAGAGGGATCGGAAATAAGAGTACTGAATTGGGGGAAGACAGATTTCAATATGATAAAACAGAAACTGGACAAAGTGAACTGGGAGCAGCTTCTTATAGGAAAGTCTACGTCAGACCAGTGGGAGTCATTTAAAAGGGAAATTGTGAGGGTTCAGGTGCAGCATGTTCCTGTAAAGGTGAAGAGTAGGACCAACAGGTCAAGGGAACACTGGATGTCAAGGGATATAGAGGATTGGATAAGGAAAATAAAGGAGGCATATGGCAGATTCAGAGTGCTGAAAGCAGCGGAGGCCCTAGAGGAGTATGGGCTTTTGTTAGACACGATCTGGAGGATTACAGAAAGTGTAGGGGAGTACTTAAAAAAGTAATTGGGAGAGCAAAGAGGGGGCATGAAAAATCGCTGGCAGACAAGATAAAGGAAAATCCCAAGGCGCTTTATAAGTATGTTAGGGGCAAGAGGATAACCAGGGAATAAGTGGGGCCCATTAGGGATCATAGAGGAAATGTGTGTGTGGAGCCGGAGGACGTAGGGGAGGTTTTGAACGATTACTTTTCATCTGTGTTCACTATGGAGAAGGTCAATGTAGGTGTAGTGATCAGGGAGGGGGATTGTGATATACTTGATCAAATAAGCATTGTAAAGGAGGAAGTATTGGCTGTATTAGCGGGCTTAAAGGTGAATAAACCCCCAGGCCCAGATGAGATGTATCCCAGGCTGCCCTGTGAGGCAAGGGAGGAGATAGCGAGGGCTCTGACACAAATTTCAGATCCTCCCTAGCCACAGGAGAGGTACCAGAGGATTGGAGGACAGCGAATGTGGTACCATTATGTGGTAGGGAAATTATTGGGAAAAATTCTGAGAGACAGGATTAATCTCCACTTGGAGAGGCAGGGATTAATCAAGGATAGTCAGCATGGCTTTGTCAAGGGGAGATTGTGTCTAACAAATTTGATTGAATTTTTCAAGGCGGTAACTAGATGTGTTGATGAGGGTAAAGCAGTTGATGTAGTCTACATGGACTTCAGTAAGGCTTTTGATAAGGTCCCGTATGGGAGATTGGTTAAGAAATTAAAAGCCCATGGGATCCAGGGTAATTTGGAAAATTGGATTCAAAATTGGCTTAGTGGAAGGAGGCACAGGGTGATGGTAGAGGGTTGTTTTTGTGAATGGAGGCCTGTGACCAGTGGGATGCCGCAGGGATCGGTGCTGGGATCCTTACTGTTTGTAGTGTACATTAATGATTTAGACGTGAATATAGGAGGTATGATCAGTAAATTCACAGATGACACGAAAATTGGTGGTGTCGTAAATAGTGAGCAGGAAAGCCTTAGACTACAGGATGATATAGATGGGCTGGTAAGATGGGCGGAGCGGTGGCAAATGGAGTTTAATCTTGAGAAGTGTGAGGTGATGCACTTTGGGAGGTCTAACAAGGCAATGGAATATACAATGGATGGTAGGATCCTAGGGAGTACAGAGGGTCAGAGGGACCTTGGTGTACTTGTCCATAGATCACTGAAGGCGGCAGCACAGGTAGACAAGGTGGTTAGGACGGCATATGGGATACTTGCCTTTATTAGCCGAGGCATAGAATATAAGAGCAGGGAGGTTATGATGGAGCTGTATAAAATGCTGGTTAGGCCACAGCTGGAGTACTATGTACAGTTCTGGTCACCACATTATAGAAAAGATTTGATTGCAATGGAGAGGGTGCAGAGAAGATTCACTGGGATGTTGCCTAGACTGGAGCATTTCATTTATGAAGACAGACTGGATAGGCTGAGGTTGTTTTCCTTGGAGTGGAGAAGGCTGAGGGGGGACCTGATTGAGGTATGCAAAATTATGAGGGGCATTGATAGGATAGATAGGAAGAAACTTTTTCCCTTAGCGGAGAGGCCAATGACTAGGGGGCATAGATTTAAGGAAAGGGGCAGATGATTTAGAAGGGAGTTGAGGAGAAATGTTTTCACCCAGAGGGTGGTTGGAATCTGGAACACACTGCCTGAAGAGGCGGTAGAGGCAGAAACACTCACGGCATTCAAGAAGTATTTAGCTGAACACCTGAAACGCTATAACGTACAAGGCTATGGACCAAGTGTAGGGAAATGGGATTAGTTAGGACGGGTGCTTGATGATCGGCACAGGCGCGTTGGGCCGAAGGGCCTGTTTCTGTGCTGTAAAACTCTATGATTCTATAACACACTCCATTTTTATTTCTACTTATGTCCAACTTGCTCGAAAATCAGAGCCATAAGTTTTAGAATTTCACGCTGAACTTACTCAGAATTCGATTACTGGAAGTGTATTTGCTTTAAATGATTCCAGGTCTTCTTGAAGTACTATGTTCAAATAGCCATATGAACGTGTATCGACTAATCATAGGCAAAGGATGGAAAAGTAGCACTTTTTGTTAATTGGCAACAGAAAAATGTTATAATCTAACATGATAGATGTTTATTTTTTGATTATGTTTTAAAACAATTGGAGGTTGCAGAAATTGCTATCCATTGAACTAGGTAATCACTACACCACATATTATGCAATGTTCAGCAAATCAAGTGTCAGTTTAACAAGTGACAGATCAATGGCCCAAGTGAAGTTGCTGCCTACTTTCTAGCATAGAAACATGATGACCCTGAAAACTAACTCAAGACAGATCAATACAATATAACCCCAATTAAAGACATACTGATCCCTGGGTGATGAAGCAATCGTGAGAAACCTGCAAAGTTTCAGGTAGCTCGTTATCAAGAGATAAGTTGCTTGATAATTGGGCTAATATTTAATATAACAGGTTATTACAAGTTATTTACTGATGATACTTACCTACCCAAACATTGGAGATTTCCTCTGATCCCAATATATCTGACCCCGCCACCTTAATATCAGCAACTTTCAGCCATAGGCAATAAAGATTTTTCTGCTGTTAGCACTCCAACATTATTTTTAAGGGACAAGTTATTCTTCCACCAATTAAAGCTAAAACAACCTGAGTACTTGTTTCTAATCAGACGATCATGAGTGTTCACCCTTGTGACTGTCAGTCAAAATCATTTACCTTGGTTAGTTTAATTTTATCACTTCAAATGGGTTGTTGGATGTATAGGTAAATGGAAGTGAGGTGCTCTGTGGAAACCTATAAGAAGATGTGTGCAAGGAAGATATTATTTGTCCTATTTGTGACAGGTAGGCAATGAGTGACAGGTAGAGTCATAGAGAGATACAGCACTGAAATAGGCCCTTCAGCCCATCGACTCTGTGCCGACCAACAACCACCCTTTTATACTAATCCTACATTAATCCCATATTCCCTACCACATCCCCACCATTCTCCTACCACCTACCTACACTAGGGGCAATTTACAATGGCTAATTTACCTATTAACCTGCAAGTCTTTGGCTGTGGGAGGAAACCAGAGCACATGGCAGAAACACACACGGGTCATAAGGAGAACTTGCAAACTCCGCACAGAACCTGGGTCTCTGGAACTGTGAGGCTGTGGTGCTAACCACTGCACTGCTGTGCTGCCTGTAGCTTTGAGTCTATCTGACTTAGAAGCCAATCTTGTGACTATTTGCAGAGCAGTCTATCTATAAAAATTTCTATGGAGATGCCAGTAAGATGTCTTCTTTACCTTCTCAGTTTTTACTTATATACGCAGTCCATATCATACCCTGACTGCTGCCAAGTCCAGTCTGCCCATAGTTGCTTGGTTCATCTGTTGATAGCCCCTATTTATCAGGCAAATGTTCATGATATATTGAGCTGTATAGTTATGGATTATTGATAAAGATAACAAAAAAACACAAAATATTCACACAGTGTATTTTTATAATTCTGTTCAATATTGAAAATATTAAAATTGAGTTATAAAGCCCTCATTCAGTTGAAAGTATAAAATTAGGCCATCTCCTACACATCATGTTCTTGTAGCATATTCTAATACAGCCCAACGGTAAAAATATTTCCTTAAAATCTGGTTTATGTAGTGCTACACATGCTTAATCTTCTCCCATCTCTGAATTGCCGTATACAATTTTCTTTTCAACACTCAGTTCACATATGCTGCCTTACCAGCCTGTTCCAATCAGTCATGTCCCATTTTGTTTGAACTGAATCTGCCTATTTTGTTCCAGATCTTGGACCTGGATCTCTGATCATCATGACCACTGAATATGAGACAGACTTGAAGCAGAGGCAGAGTTCTCTAATCCTTGTTTACTCAACAGATGCATTACATATTTAGAGCAGTTCTCAGCCTCATTTACTCTGTAAATGATGCAGATGTGCTCATTCCAGTATTAGATCTTTGATCCCAACAGATACAATGACATGTGGCCCTCAAGAAAGCTGATATATGTTAAAAGTGTTCTTCGTACTGGAAAACAAAATGTTTGCAGCAACATAATTGCATTTATTACCAATATTAGTCTTCAATTGAACTGCTTGGCCACTGACCTTCTTCCGTTTATAACCTGAAAAATCAGTACTCCACAGTGAACAAATCTGCCTATGGGTCTTATAAATATATGTAATACATATTTCTGAATAGTTGCTGTACTATATAAAATCATTGGATGATTGAGACTGCAAATAGAAAGACATTATTAACAGTGACTGCTGTGAAAATCTTCATGTAAATCTACTCTTTCCGTCCTTTGATACAGCATGGCAGAGAGCCAACAGCATACTTGAGATGAGACTTTCATTAATATTTGAGAGAGCACCCGCTACTTTTGATGTAGAGACCTCCATGCAAATCATGAACTGTCTTGGCTGTCCCACATGGAATTTATATTTTTCTGTTTTAGAAAACCAAATTAATAATTTTCAGTCACCATTCTACTCCTTCAAACAGTACTGAGCTAGTGAAAACTTTAAAATGGATTTTACAAAAGAGCCTCAGGCGGGATTTTAGAAGTTCATTGAGTTTCATTAAAAAGCAAGACTAAAGAATGCTAACAGAATGAATGGTAGAAACCCATTATACGTTTCATGCGTTTGTTAATCAATATATTTGTAATTCTGGGAAGTGCGATAATGGTTACAATGTTTGTCCTGTATATTTAGCAAATATATACAATAGAGCTCATTAACGATCACCTATGATGTAATCAAATCTTGACTCAAACAGAAGTGTATTTTAACTAAACTCTTCCATAATCCTGCATGTTGTAAAGGCAGCCCTATCAGTACCTGTCAGTGATCCCTTGTTACACAGCTTTACAATTGCTTATCATGGACTGACATTTTGTGTAGAACTCCCCTCTGCTGTGGCGATGATAAATTCTGCACAAACCTGGAGACATCATTGTGCTGATATCAATGCGAAGGCTGATTCTGAGATTGGGGGGTGGGGTGGAATTGTGTGCGCCAAACCCATAAGTCAAGTCAGCACATCGGAATCTCTGATTTCAGCTTGATTTAGGCAATGAATTTTGACTTCTGGATTTCATGCCACCAAACTACACAGTGGGTGTGACGCACACCCACATGATGCAATCTCAGCTCTATTTAAAAGGACAATGTAGGAATGGATTTTGGAGGAGCTAGGATATGTTTTAAATAAATGCACATAGAGCAAGGACAGCGCCCAGATTTATGAGACATCCCTGGAATTACTGCTAGGCATAGTCAGGAGCAGAAGGGTCTTTTCCCCAACAAAGGGAGCAAGAAAACTGCTACTCTCACCATGAAGGTGTGGTTGGAGGTGGCTGAGGAGGTAAGCAGCTGCAGCATTGTGCCCCCTTCTTGGATGCAGTGCAGGAAGTAATTTAATGACTTAACCAGGTCAGAAAAAGTGAGTACTTTTGCTGATTCACTTATATCCTGTCTATTAAGCCAACCCAAACTTTCACTCTGTCTTGCCAGGTGTTCTCCATCATATTACTCCTCACCCCCCACTCAACTTTCAGCAGCATTCAACCTTTGCTTTCGCTGCACTTTATCACCTCCCATTTATCCGTCCACCATTGCCACTTACCTTAATCATTATGCAATATGATGTATTTGTCTGATAGTCACCTTGACCAAATACACTGCACCTACTGGGTGAATACCTCACCTTCAGTCAGTCACAGATCTATTTTTTACCCCTTGTAGGAGGAGCGAGCACAAAACGCAATGGAAAAGGAGATGGCTGGAAGTGGACAGCTGCAGAGGATGATGCTATGGAGACAACTGGCACATCTTGACCCTCTCCATTGGAGACAAGGAATTCACACATAGCTGGTGCCAGAATTACAAATATCTCTGACATACATGCTGGCTTTATGTCATCAATGACTGCACTATAAGAAGACTAAGTACGGCGATTGTCAAGATTGTGACTTTGCCATGACTAAATCATGTCTCTTTCTTTTGTTTTTCAGTGTCTTCAGCATACAGCAAGTGACATTGGAGATGCATAATGTTGATTCCTCAGATGCCCTCATTCCTTCTGACGGTGCGCAGTTACAAGACTTACAGCCATGCACCAGTGCAAATTCTCTCATGTTGTTGGGTACAGTTAGAGAGTTATTTAGGTTTTCAACTGGTGATTCACAACTCACAAGTGAGCATGAGCAGACACTGGTGGCAGGGGCACAATGCTCTCCAAGCTCTGCTCAACTGAATACAGGTGCTGAAGTGCAGTGCTATTGTTGGGAAGGAGAATGCTAGAGGTGCATCAGCAACTTAGGTACTGACTCTCCAGAATGGCTAGTGGTTTGGTGGTGCAGGGAATTGTGAGAATGTCTGCCATGGAGAGAGTTGCTGCCTCCATGGAGCTTCAAACATGACTCTCAAATGACTCTTTGCAGGCCATGCAGCAGATGTCTGCCAGCTTAAACAGGATGACAAAAACCTTATCCGTGACTTTGCAATGCATCACTGATCTTCACCAAGCAGAGTGCCAAGGGTCGGGAATGTATCTGTACACAGACACCAGGGTCCATGGTAAAAATTTTGAGTTCCATGGTAATTTTAAAATTCTTGCTCCAAGCCTTTAATCTGGTTCTATAGCCTGCCAAAGTTTTGTATCCGACTCTCCAATCAAAAGTGCGAATGTTTTGCTGGCGCGCTGACCTCCATCGAATTGGAGCACGGGGGAGGTGGGACTCTCCGGGAAGACTGGTGCTGTTAAACAAGTGCTCCCTGTTAGTGTCTGACATGCGGAATCAGTTTGGAGAGTGTTGGTGTGAGTAGAACATGACATGAAGGATAGCGCACAGGAAAGCAAAGATAGAACTGGAAAAGCAAGAATTCTTTAAGCTAGAGCAAGCTGTTTTTTTTTAGGCAGACAGTCCACTTTGTCAGCTCTCCAAATGCCCTTGTTTCTCAAAAGGGAGTGAGTGGGTTGGAGAGATGGAGAGAGTGGGGGGAGAGTTGGGGAGGAGGAGAGAGGGAGAGGGAGAGAGGGGAGAGAGAGGGAGGAGAGAGAAGAGGAAGAGAGGGGGGAGGGGGATGGAGGGGGTAGAGGGAGGGGATCGGGGGGAGAGGGAGACTGCAGAGGGACAGGGTGGGTGCAGTGGGCAGAGGGAAGGGGTAGGGGAGAGAAAGGGGGAGACGGGGAGAGAAAGGGGGAGAGGGGAGCAGAGGGAGTGGGGGACGGACACAGGGTGAGAGTTGCGGAAGAGAGAGGGGTACACAGAGGGGTAAGAGAGAGGGGGACACAGAGGGGAGAGGGATGGACACAGAGGCAAGAGGGGAGAGGGCTGGGGGGAGAGAGAGAGAAAGAGATCGAGATCACTCGTGACAGATGGACATCTATCTGAATTCTCTGCATCGCTGATCAAGTGTGGGGGCAGCCACTGGTTACTTGTGCAAGCAAAAACAATGCCAGATATCTCACTAAATAGGGAGAAATACATTTTATATCGAACTGTGTTTTGATGGCATTAAGTTGGCTATACAATTAATATACAGATTCATTGCATCCGTGTCCGTGGCTGAGTTAATAATTTTGTTAAATGTCCGTGGTGCAACTTGTTGTTGCTCATACTTGCAAAGTGATCTGAAACAGTGTGGTCTGCAGCAGAGTGGTAGGAATGATGTGGCACTGGTCCAGGAGAGGGATGACGGAAATAGGGGGTATGAATGTGGAAACTTCATTCAAAGCGCTCCCACTTCTCACCCATTGCTTCACTCTCAGCCCGTACACAACATGCTGCCTTATCTTCCGATGGTCGAGTTGGCCTCTGCACAGGTACAGGTGAAGCAGTCTTTGGCAGGGCCCTCAAGGGCTCTGACACCCAGAGAGCGAAGGCCAAAACCATCCCAGTAGTCAGAGCAGAGATCTGAGCAGGCTGTCTCTACCTCTGCTGAAACCACAGGGGATACACCAAGTAGAAGCAGTAAAAGACATAAGTTGAAGAAATTGTAATTCACCAAGGACATGAACATTTTTGTTTGACAAAATATTATGTTTTTCAGTTTCCTTTCTTGTAACAACACAAAATTTATAGCTTATCACCTCAAACACTTCTTGTCCATTACTGCACCCACTTACCCTTTCACTTGTTTCATGATGAATGTCAGTTCGATGGGACCATTGAATGGATGCACTTGAAAGACATTTTGGTGCATTGAAGATGAGGGTTGGGGGTGGTGTGGGCCAGAGGATTTAATTTGTGATGCTTTCTGTGTGAGTCACCACTAGCTGAACCTTCGAGCTATAAGGCAATCCCTGGCATCCTGGGCAGCAATGGATGCAGCAGGTCTGGCAATGGGTACCTCATCTTCATATTCCTCTTCCTCTTCCTCTTCAATGTTCCCTTCATCTGAAGGTGAGTGATAAACCCCTTCATACTCCTCTACTTGCAAACCTCTCTGCTGCGCAATGTTGTGCAGACCACAGCACACCACTATCATTCTGAAGACCCTCACTGATGAGTACTGAAGGGTACCTCCATGCCTATCTAGGCACCTGAAGCACGTCTTCATTATTCTGAGGGCTTGCTGTGTGACACACCTGGTGGTCATGTGGCTTTCGTTGTAGCACTCATGCATTCCATTTTTGAGGTACCTCGGAGATGTCATGAGCCATGTTTGAAGGGGGTTTCCCTTGTCTCCCATGTGCACCTCCATACTGTACACCTCTCTTCTGTGCATCTCTCTCCTGTACATGAGCTGATCTCACCACCCCACCACAGCATCAGGGCACTGTTCCGGGTGGCGATGGTCTTGCTCTTCTGATGTGCTGCCAAACACATCCAATATGCTTCCCATGCTGATCTTGTCAGTGTGAAAGGCTCTAAAGTTTTGAAAAAGTTGTATCAACGCAAGAACTATCAAGCTCTGCCAAATATTTGCCAGAGGAAACTGGGAGACCAGCTGTAATAACCATGATTTAATTCCTATGGGCAATCACAACTTTAAATACTGACATAAACTGTGGCTCAATCTTGCCTCCGTTTCACTGGTGAGATTCATGTGTCCCAGGAAACATGTGCTGGAGATGTTAAATTTAAAGGTCAGTGAAATTCAATTTAAAAAGACCTAATTGACATCTCATAGGGCATTAATTATTATGAAAAGTACCCGCTCGCCTGCTCTAAGTAAGATCCTGCTTTGGGTGTGTAGGTAACTCACAGACACCCAAGCATGCATTGGTTAAACCCAAAAGCTGGAACTGGGTTGCGGGCATGAACAAAAAATCAATTACTTTAATTACATACCCACTCCCAACCCACCCATTCTTGAGGATTAAAACTCCTCCCCATGAATGGAAATTTCTACCCAGTTTTCACTATTGACAGTTGCTGCATCAGTACAGCCATTAACTAGAAATTCTAAGGTACAAACAGGGTCTAGAGACATATGGAACATATATCGCCTGGATTTCAACTTACCTCAGCTGCAGGAAAGCAAGCAGAAAGGCAGCTAAAATGGATTGGGCGACTTCTACTCTTTTTAGATTGAGAGTGATACAAGTCTTTAAATTGATGAAATTGTGCAGATAAAAGCAGGTTTTTTTAACCTGAATTGTGATTACAGAATTGAAGGGCAAAACTACAAAATTAACAAGCAAACTAACAAGTCAAGCAAGACTGGAGATTCAAAGGATATTTTTCATATCGATAGCATATCTATGAAATAGAATCTCAGTACAAGCAGTTACGGTGTGTTAATTAACTCCTTTAAAGGGCCTGAATAAATATTTGTTTAAGAATAGGATTGAAAATTATAAGACTAATTCCATGAACTTGGGCTTCCACGGAGCACGGGTCGGAGAATCAAGGCTACAATATCTTTCTCCGACCCACTTTGTGTGCTGCTTCTCCACTGGGAGTGTGGGATTAGGGAACTAACCCTTATCAGAATAATACATAGAGATGATTAAGTGCTCTTTCGAGTCTGTGGAGGACAATGCTACCTATCCTTTTGAGACAATGCATATGTCATCTGGAAGGAAAAAGGCTAGTCAGAGTTGAAGAATGTGAATTAGAATGTTGGTTTCACATCCCAGAGTTTTGCTGCATCATGCTGAAAGGTTCGGAGAAATTTTGACATCGCTTTACTTTCATGAGATCTGCCCCCTGTACTCTCGACCTTACTCACACTAAGCTTTTCACCATCCAACCTCCCTCTTCGCCCCCACACTAGCTGATACTGTAATTGCGCTCCTCTCCTCTGGTACTGGCCCCCTCCCTTTCAAATCTACCATCATCACCCTCCTCATCAAAAACTCACCTTGATCCTTGCAAGCTTGCAAACTACCATCCTATCTCCAAATTCCTTATCTTCTCCAAAATCTTTGAAAATGTCACCTACCAAATCTGGGCTTATTTTAGCCACAACCCCATATTTGATCCCCCTTCCATCCAGTTTCCGCCCCTGTCACAACACTGAAATAGCCCTTATCAAAATCATAATTGACATTCTATGTAACTGTGAATGTGATTAGCTATCCCTCTTTATCCTTCTCGACATGTTTGCAACCTTTGACACGGTTGACCACACTATCCTCCAATGCCGCTCCTCCTTGCCCAACAAAGTGGGGCTGAAGGTATTGTCTGATTCCTATTTTTTTCCCTCCAGTCGTAACCAATGGCTTCTCTTCCTGCTCCCACACTGCTACCTCTGGAGTCCCCCGAGGATCTATTCTTGGCCCCCTCCTATTTCTCCCGCTGCCCCTCGGCAACATCATCTGTAAACATGAAATGAGATTCCACATGTACACTGACAACACCCACCTCTATCTCACCATCATCTCTGTCAACCCCCACACTGCCTTTGATTTGTCACACCGCTTGTCCAACATCCAGTACTGAATGAGCAAAGATTTCTATCAATTAAATATTGGGAAGACTGAAGCCATTTTTAACAGTCTTTCCCAGAGACAAAGCTACATAACTAATTTATTTCAGTGATATCTAAATAAAGTACCATGTGTAAATTGAAGATTTGTAGCAAAAACATGTTTGTGAAAATGGTGTTCTGCATTTTACATTGGGGGACTACATTCATATGCCTTCAGCATTTTGGCTGATCACTGGTTTTATTATTTTGGAAAGGTGTCCTGTAGTAGTCCATTCTACGGATTCACCAAGAATTACCAAATAAAGCCATGACTAGACACCTAAAGCCTTCCTTCCTTCCTCCCCCCCATTCCATCACAGCTTGCCTCGAGAGCTCCATTTTATCATTACTGTGCCCTGCAGATTAGTTATATACCTTTGGGAATATGAATCCCCAATCCTGCAACAGGCAGCCAAGTCTCCAGGATAGTTTATTGTTCTATTAAGTTTTGATTATTCCCAGCTTTTTGTTAGCATTTTTATAACATTGTTGTTTCTGTGTTTGCATTAGTACCGATAAAATCATGATGGGTTAAAAAGTATTGTTTATGCATAATTTATTTCTTCATAAATCAATGAAGTAGCTTGGATCTTAAAACTTATGAATAAAGCATTTCCTTGAACATTAGTAGTGTTTTTAGGGAATGTGTATATCGATACTTTCATGGTGTTATTATTTTCAGGAAAGTTGGTAGTATCTTCAGTGAGTACTGAGGTGGACTGTAGTCTTGCTAGGAGTATGGGGTAAGGGAGATACAGCCAGCAGTATTAAGAAAATTCCTGGCAGCCTGAATGAGACTAGAATTTTTAAAAAATGATAACAAATGATTGGGTCATTTATCTCATTGCTATTTATGGGACCTTATTGTGTGCAAATTAGTTGCCGTGGTTCCTACATTACAGCAGTGACTACATTTCAAAAGTACTTCCTTCACTTTGGGCCATTCTGAAGTCCTGAAAAGCATTATAGAAAAACAGCTCTTCCATTTTGTTCTTTCTTGCTTTGGCCACTTGTCACCTGACTGCAATTTTAACTTGATGGCCTGAGTGGGAAGCCACAGTGAGTTTCCAGCCAGATCAATCAAGTGAAGAAGGAAATTGGGATCAGGAACGACCCAAAATTTTGTTTTTTAATTTCCTTGCAGACGCAAGATAAACAGGAGTGGTCAGGGCCCTACTAGGAAGGCTTAGGCCTCCACTGCTGTGGACTCGCTGGTCTTCCTGATCACTAGACCATGTGAGATTGTCCCCGCAGTCAATCCCACCAGCTACCTGATCTTGGTGGACCACAGAATTTTTTGTTACTTTCTGCCAACTTCCCAGCCAGAAGGGGTGGGAAGTTGGCCGGCGGCATTTAAAAGAGGCCGGAAATTAAAATACGTTGGCCCACATTTCTGGAGCACAGGGTGAGTTTCGAACTCACACTTTTACCCACACACTAAAAACTGACCCAAAGTTAAAAGCAGGCCACAAAATGCAATGACCTGATTCAGTGATGGATGATTCCACATTTATTGTATGTAGAAAGCTCTTGAGTTTACCAGATGCAATATGAAGGTGCACTTCTCAGTAATCCATGATTGAAACTGAAGTAAAATGTAATGAATAGGAAAAATGAGAAATGGACATTGATTTGTTCATTTGATTTTATTTGCAGTTGCTTCAGAGTTTTTATATGCTGCTGTTTTGTTTCTTCTGAGGGGTGTTAGTTCTCTCTACAGTCGAACTGTGATGCAACAATCATCTAAATTATAAAGTGGCAGGCCAACAGAATAAATTGTGTGCACTAATACAGCAGTTATTGCATTATTCTCCACATTCCTGTTCTGTCATGCAGTAGTGCATGCCCATTTATGATAACATTAGAGTATGACTGAAATAAATACCTGTACAATTTACTATCAAACATTGTTTATTGTGGTATGGAGACCTCTGAACCAGGAAGGCCCTTGATCAGTAATGAATTAGCTGATCTCAAGTTGAAGATTTGGTGGCTGGAGATTTGGTTGCAGAAATTGTATTTTTGTGCTGGCTGAGTATGAATAACTGTTGTGATAGCTTCCTCGGGTCAAAAACTTGCCAGCTCTTGCTCAGTATCTCATATGAAGGATAATCATTTGGCCAGGACCTTGAATAGCTGCCAACCCCAGCAGATGAAAAATAAATAACAAAATCCAGAGAGAAATTAGGATGATAAAAGTAGATGAATAAAGGTGAATCCTTGTTTTAAGTTATAGACATTTGAGTGACACAAGCACCCTCTGGCTCTTAAGGAATTATTTAACCCTAAATTCCGAACTCCTTCTGCATTTGGCCTTCACCTTCATGATAGCACTCTCAACAGATGCCTTGGTTTAGTATTTGACACCCACGTTCCCTTCGAGTCATGTTCTCCCACTGCCCACCATTCTCTCAATAAAGTTTTCACTTCTGCACCTTAAGTCCTATGATAACTGTTGTATTACCTCTTTCTAGTGTTATGACCAAGGTGGGAGAAGTGCACTCTTTTTCTAGTTCCACTTCTCCACAGGTCACAACATGTATTTAAATTTTTTCCCGGTTACCGATAAGGTTAATCATAAACTCTACTTTTATCCCAGAATAAAATACACCAACCAGGTTTCTTTAATAAACAACAAAATTATCAGTTTATTATAAAGCAAGACATAACCAGTAATGAAGCAAAGCATTAACACACAGATTGAAATAAAGAAGTTCCCTTTTTACCTTAGTCCCTCACGCGTGCACATACACATACACTGGTTAACCGAAAAAATAGAGATTTTCTCTTTAGAGCTCTATTACAAAAAAAACAAACAAAAAGAATACTTTGGCCAAGTACTTGCTAATTCTTGAAGAAAAAAAAGAAGATATGGAAAGATGTCAGATGTCCTTTGTTTTGGTTTGGCATCCCAAATATGCATAGACAGTTGTCACTGGGAACTTCCTGGAACAGTTCTTTTCAGGCGACGTTGAAGATCAGTTTGGGTAGGCTTTCCAGGAGAAATACAGCAATATGAGTTTCAGGCAGGCCTTGCAGAAGGAATGAAGCATCAATTTCTCTATTTCTTACACTTGCTTCTAAGAGCTTCTCAAAGAAATAAGAAAACTGGCAGGCTTTTCAAAGCGTAGAAAAGGCTGAGTTGGGGTTTGTCCTTGGTGGGTGATTCTTTTACTCCTTTTCAGAACACTGTCCATGCCAATATATTCAAAGCATTTTTTTCTTAATTCATTTCAGGGTAGAGACAATGCTGGCAATGATGCATTTATTGCCAGTCCCCTCTTGCTTGAAAAGATGATTGTAAGCCTTCTTATTGAACTCCTGCAGATTTTGTGGTAATGTAATTCCCATAATGCTGTTTGAACCATAGAAAGATTATGACAATGAAAGAGGCCATTCAGCCCATCGTGTCTGCATGAACTGAAAAACCTAGCTGTCAATTTGTTATGAGCAGGTGAAAAAGGTGTCCAGGGGTCAGCCTACACCTGGTCTTACTGTAAGAGATTAATTTTAAACACACCGTGTTCTTAGCACCCCCTTGGTGAAGCCTTGTTCCCCACTTTCCAGTTATGCGGCAAAGAAACCAGCACAAACAGGTTTTCTAAGGTCTAAAGAAGAAAAGTTGAAATTTATTAAACTTAAACTCTAATTCGGTTAATGCCTACGGATACACGATGTGCCCACATGATACACACATGCAAATAGAGACAGAAAAGAGCAGAAGAAAAAATAAAGTGGAAACGTTTGAGGCAATATCTGAAGAGTTTTTGTTACGTTTCTTCGAACTCACTGTAGAGTCCTTGATTGTAGGTAGATTTTGCTTTTCGTTGGGGCCCAGTATTCTTCTTAAACCTTGTTCGCTGTAGGAGACTTTTCTCTCTTGGAGTTCATGTGTCTTCAGTGGATTCAGAGGCTTGTGATAAAGAAATGGGAGCAGATAGGAGAGATCTTCTCAGTCCATGAGCAAACAGCCTTTTTTTGGTTCAACTCTCTGTGGCTAGTTCAAAAAACCCCTGGAACAACCAATTAGTCATGTGACCAGCTGGTCCAACCAGTCCTGGACCTTGTAGATTGCATCACCCCAGCAGGCCCTGGAATATGCTACCCCACCCCCTCACTGTTCGGTGATCAACATCCATTGTGGGCTGAATGTGTCGGGGAATGGTCCTTTGTTTACACAAGCACTGTCTGTTAATATGCAAATGTTTTTTCCAGCCACGGCTGATCTGTTCAACAAGTAATTTCCTCGCTCCATCAACAGTTAAAAATCAATGTTCATATGACAAAACCAATGTGCCTCATTCTTGGCAGGTGGGGGGCCTGCATGACACCGCCACAGCGGAATGAAATGCGATTTAGAAAAGCACATTTCAATAAATGAGACAAGAGAAAATATGACATAGGAAAAAAAACATGCATTTCTCTCATTCATTCCCATTCATTAACAAATCCTAAAACTTATTACCACCTGTCTATTCTTGGTGCCAGTGCTGCTTTAATTGCCCCTTTTTTGGCATCACAGTAAACATATGTTCTTTGGGGATGTTTTTCTTCAGTTTGCCTATTTCCATGGCTGCCTTATGTCTTTGAGATGGTTAGGTTTAATTCGCCCTGAGTTGAAATTTTTTTTCAAGAGACTCAGTAGTGGGCATGTCTATCCTGAACTCTCTTTCGGTGCTTTGCTGAATCATGCAAAGGCATTTGACTTCAGAGAATGGGTGGTTCAATTTTTTTCTGACTGTGGGAGAGGATTCTTCACTAATCTCCCCTTTGTCCTCTGGGACATGCCTGCCGGCAGGTATTTGTGCAGACTCTTCTGCACTCCCCTGTGGCACTTTAACTAGGTGAGGCATCACCCTCATGGTTTCTCTGCTCCCTAGAGGTCTTTCTTTGTCTCTGAAGGTTCCTGTAACTGCTGGTAGCAACTCCAGTAGGGTGCTTCTAGTGTCTGCATTTACATAGGAGGAAGTGGGGTCCAACTGTTCACATTTTCCGGGGTTGGCTGACCGGACAGTAGGGGTTTTCATCTGTGATTCCCCCTGGACTTCCCTAACCTGCCTTCTTGGTCACTTTTTCCCCTTCCCTTTCTAAACTTTTGCCAGCCTGTTGCCTGCCTGTCCCCTTTTGGGGTGCAGGTTTCACTGTAGGTTGGTGTTTCCCCTCAACCTGGCACATGTGGCAACTCCTGCAGTACTTCAGCACATCTTTGTGGAGTTCTGACCAGTCAAACAGCTGTCCTAGGTGGGCTTTGGTCTTTCGTATATCAGCATCTACAGCCACTGTAGTCTCGTAGGCCCTTTTTAATATTTGTCTCTGGTACCTCTGCGGCACCATTAACTGGTGAACTACTGTCCACTCCTTGCTTTCAGGTCTGTGAGGAGAACTCCATTTGCTCATCAGTATCTCATTCTTTAATAAGTAGCAATCAGGGACTCCCTCTGCTTCACTTTCAGACTGGGCAGCCTGTACTAACTCTCACAATATTGGGACGGCTCGCTGAGCCTCAGCTAGCGAAAATCCATTTCATTCATTCCCTGGGTCTCCTAACTTTCCAAAGAAAGTCTCAGACAGACAGACCTGGTCATCTGCCTGCAGTGCCAATTCAGTCTCCTCTGGGGGAGTTGGTTTGATCATGGCCTAATCCACTACACATTCAAGAAAACTGCAGGGGTCCGTTTCCCGCCACTGCCCTGTCTTTCTGACCTCCTGTGGTCTTTCTTTCACGACTGGTGGTGCTACCACCTTTGTCCCTGCTAGATCATTACCTAGGAGCAGGTCAACCCTGTCCACAGGCAAACGAGGGACAATCCCAACGGTCACCGGTCCCGAAACTAGGTCGCACTCCAGGTGCACCCAGTGTACAGGTACAGGCATACACTGCCCTCCAATACCATTCACCACCATTCTGGTGTTCATTGCACTCTCTGGGGGAAAGGTCAGGCATTTTCCTAGCAAAAGGGATCTAGTGGCCCTTGTGTCCCTGAGAATTACTATGGGATTGCTTCCCCCACTCGAGGGGTGCAAGGTTACTTTCCCTTCAAACACAAAACCCTGATAGCCTTCAGGAATCCTACTATCTTTGCCTGCACTTGTAGTAGTAAGCTTCCTGGACCCACTTCTTAGTGCACTTAAAGCCACAGCTTGTTCTGATGTGCTTTCCATCAGGTTCCTGTCTTCACTGAGCAGGTGTGCCCTGATTAACCCTACTGGCATTCCCTTTAGTTTCCAGCAGTCAGCCTTTAAATGCCCTACTTTATTACAATGGAATCACACAGGTCTCCGGGCTCACTCTTGCTCACAGCACCTTCCTTTTTGGCTAGAGGAGAGCCCCCTGTGTCTTCTGATGTTCTTTCTTTCCCAGGACTGCTTGGGCTTCTATCACCTTCCCAACCTTTGTCCTTTTCGGATTTGTGGGGGTGACTAGGAATGGTCTTCCCATGGGAAACTGACTTATAAATTAAAGCAAACTCATCAGCCAGAACAATTGCTTGCTGGGCTCTCTGAACCTGTTGCTCCTCTGCATAGGTCTTTATGGAGTGTGGAAGAGAGTTTTTAAATTCCTGTAACAGAATTGCTTCTCTGAGACTCTCCTAGCTGAGTTGTATTTTATGAGCCCTCAGCCACTGGTCAAAAGCCAGTTGCTTACTTCTTTCAAACTCCAGATAAGTTTGATTAGCTTGCTTCTTGAGGGTTCTAAACTTTTGGCGATAGGCTTCGGGTACTAGTTCATATGCCCCGAGGATAGCAATTTTTGTCAGTTCATAATTTGATGAACTCTCATCTGGCAACAGGGAATAAACCTTATGGACTTTTCTGGTTAGCCTGTTTTGTAATTAAAGAGGCCAGATCTCAGCTGGCCATTTTAGCTGCCTTGCCAGTTTCTCAAAGGACACAAAAAATTCTTCTGCATCTGCCTCATTGAATTTTGGGATTAGTTGAGCTAGTTTTAACAATTCTGTACCCAGCCCTGAATTATGCTCCTCCATATTGGCTATGCTTTCACTGAGGTTACTCTGTCTCCCCCTAGTTAACTCAATCTGCTTCAGCTCTCTTTCTTCGCATTCTTTCTGGAATCCTTCTAACCCTGTTTCTGCTTCTTCAGATTCAAGGGAAAATTGGTTAGCCATTAGTCTTAGGAGTTTCGGCTTGCCACATACAGTGATCCCACACTGCTCAGCCATTTTCCTCAACTCCTCCATAGACAGTGCTTTTAACTTATCCCAAGTTACTTCACCCTGGCTTGGGGAGCTACTAGCTTCAGTTGCAGACATGTTAGTATTCAAGCACGCACAACCACAAGAAAACCTGTACTGAATCTTGCTCTTTTTTTTGATTGGGAGCAATTTGGCTTCCCACTTCCAATTACTCTCATTTGTCTGTGGGTCAATCCAGGATGGTAGCCCCCAAATGTCTGCTGTGACCAGGTGAGCAAAGTGTCCAGGGGTCCCTCTCAGCCTTCACCTGGTCTTACTGTAACAGAGTTTAATTTTAAATGCACCATGTTTTTAGCTCCCCCTTGGGGAATCCTTGTTTACCACTTTCCAATTATAAGGCAAAGAAACCAGCACAAACAGGTTTTCTGAGGTTGAAATTTATTGAACTTAACTCTAATTCGGTTAATGCCTATGGATACATGATGCGCCCACATGATACACACATGCAAATAGAGACAGAAAAGAGGCAAATACGGAGCCTGAAGCAATTGGTATCTTTATATTATTAGAGGCTTAAGGACAGCTGCTGACAACTGCTCAGCCTCTTGTTCATGCACTTAGGTTGTAGAATAGCACTGATCCTATCAAAATTTAAGTTCACTGAAGTTCTGCAACTTTAGCAGTGTCCCATTGCTACTCAGAGATTCAGGGTAATCTCACTCACTTTTCCTTATAGGCAGCAACTACAACTGAAACTAGAGAGATGGACTGGATAACATAAGGTTCAGGACAGCTGGCATCCAGGAAACAGATACATTATAAGACCAAAAGTCTGGCCAGCTCTGGCAAAATGTGCTGCACAAGGTCAGAGAGGCTGAAGCTGCCACTAAGCGCAGAGGTCAAAATCCAAGGTCATAGAAGTCCAAGTAATTTAGAATCCAGATGTAGGCAAGAAAAGAAAAATGTAAACCCAAGGTTTAAAACCAAACTAGAGATAACTTAAGTGGTTTTAATAGTTGTGCAAAGTGTCTGTACTAAATTGTACCTTTGTAAACAAAACCCTTTTTAAAAAAAAACTGAAAGCCTTGCCTGCAGGTTCTTCCGATACAACTTATACTGAGAACTTCTGGGTGAAAGTCACCTCAATCCACCAGACTCTCACAGTTCACTGCCAACTTATAGCATGGAACATGCAGTGAGCTGGGAATTCCTGTCTGTAGCACAAGTCCCACACAGCCATAAATATACATAATCAGCATCATACACCTTCTTATATTTCATTACTTCGCATTATTGAAATTATGTTTTCAAATGAAATATTATATTTGGAAATACATTTATACCTGTACAAAGTATCTTGTACATTTTATGGCTAGCTGAGGATACTGCTTTGAGCATGTTTGTGGACCAGCTCCGAAATTAGTTATTGCTTTTTTTTGCTGTTGTGCTACTTTGCTTGTCAAACATTGGCAGTTATAAAAAGTGTTGTAGCAAGCAGCCATGATGTACTTTAAAAGATACTTGCCTTTTACAAAATATATCCCACAAAATTAATCATAATCAATTATATGTTGAACCAGGCTATTTTGTATGTCATGATAATTTTATATAAGTAGATATACATTAGGTTCAACAGGTAAAGCCCGTGGGACTGTTCATTACAGGCAATCACCGATAGTTTAGGATGAGCAACTTAAAGACTGGTGAGCAGCCAATACAAACTGAATGTTTAACACAGCGTTTATTAATTATTTATTGTGCCTGCTGCTCATTGCGTAAAGGGATGAGTATGGAAGGCAGTAAGCTAGAAAAGACATCTATTAAATATTTCCTATAATAATCTGGTAAAAGGATATTAGAGAACAAAAGGTCACAAAGTAGATTTTTGGCTTTATCACTTGGGCATTAATTAATTAATACGTTAATTAGCGCAGTGAAAAATCTTGTGTGGGTGGGGAAAAGATCATACTCCAATATCAGAACCTGTTTAATTTTTCTTCCACTTAAATTATGGAAAGAAAAGCTGGCAGGTTCTCTGAAGAGCTATCAATTCTTCTTTCAAGATTTTCCCTTGTGCACTTAATCCAAGTGCTGCTTAATACCCAGATGATGAAGATGAAAATCTACCATGTACCTCCAACTGGGAGCCAGTGGGGTGGAATTTTCCAAGCCAAGTGGAGACAAGTTTTGGTGCATGGGGGAGTTAAATCCCCTGAAATTGACATTGGGTCAGGATCCTGAATCCATTCCTCCCCCACCTGCTTCACGTTACTCGTGGGCAGGTTCTGAGGCCAGCAGGGAACTGCCTTAGATTTAGCGAGAAAGCAATTAAGGCAATTAAGAAGGCAATAAGAACTTCTTTAACAAAAACAAGAAATGCTGGATTCACTCAGCTGGTCTGGCAGCATCTGTGGAAAGAGAAGCAGAGTTAACGTTTCGGGTCAGTGACCCTTCTTCGGAACTGACAAATATTAGAAAAGTCACAGATTATAAACAAGTGAGGTGGGGGTTGGGCAAGAGATAACAAAGGAGAAGGTGCAGATTGGACCAGGCCACATAGCTGACCAAAAGGTCACGGAGCAAAGGCAAACAATATGTTAATGGTGTGTTGAAAGACAAAGCATTAGTACAGATTAGGTGTGAATATACTGAATATTGAACAACAGCAAGTGCAAACCTGAAGAAAAACAACCTGAAAAAAACAGTGGGTAAGCAAACTGAACAAACTAAGATGAAATGAAATAAATGCAAAAAAAAAATTGTAAAAAATGTAAAAAGGAATGTAAAAAAAAAGGAAGAAAAAATAACTAAAAATGACTAAAAATGAAAGTAAAGTGGGGGGCTGTCATGCTCTGAAATTATTGAACTCAATGTTCAGTCCGGCAGGCTGTAGTGTGCCTAATTGGTAGATTAGAACTTCTTTAACCCTGGCTTGTGACTTTCCCAGCCAGGGCACCTGTTTTCCAATCTGTCAGCAGCTTGCCAGGATCAACGAGGGAGGTGCACAATGGGAAGAGCTTCTTCAGTGAAATTGACAGGCTGGGAAGCATTTAATCAGTGAACCTGAAGTGCTTCATCCATGGTCAAGTGAGAAGCTGCAGTTCAGAGGGCCTCTTCTCTCAGAAAGTGCTATCACTGCTTGACAGATGATTATTAACTTCTTGTAAGGTATTTCACTTGTCAAGCACTTCACTCACATTCAGCTGCACTTCCCTGTTGCTAGCCCTCACCACGGCATGGAAGCAGCTTATGTAGCTCCACCTTGCACCTCTGAGGAGGGGCAAGAGCAGAAGCCATACCACTGCTAACAGCTCCAGCAGCAGCAGGAGCAACACCAGCAGCAGCAACAGCTACATTCTTAGCCACATGACCCTCCAAAGTGCAGAGGTGACAGATATTGCGATCCAAATATTGAGATCCAGCTCTTGCCAAAAACCTTAAATTTGTGTTCCTGAGTCCTTGGACCATTAGCTCCTGGAAACAGCTTTTCTTTGTCTACCCTATCTAAACCTGTCGTGATCATGAAGTTTGTGGTGCATGTGCTCTGACTTTGGGATTCAAAACATGGTTTTATGATACAGGCCCTGATTTGAAAATGAAACTAAAAGCTTCAAAGTTCTGGGAAGTTAGGATCAGGTTTTAAAACATATTGTATTTTACCAGAGACAAGAGACTGAAGCTCAGGTTTCAGGTTTTCAAGACTACACAGACACAAAAAGCAACAGGCCAGAATGGTTGTTTTGACTGTGTGGGAGAGCTATGTTGAACAGTAGAATGCCTCCACCAAAAATGGAAATTAACAAGTGGGTTAAGAAAGGATTGAACAGTTTGTCCAATGGTAAAAGGCCTTCTGAGTGGACAAGCCACCGAGTTTGGTACCTGTTTTCTGGTCTGCTGTGGGGAATCAAGCAGAAGATTGTGGTGCTTCCAGAAAAGCTGCTTGGAACTGAAACAGGCTGTATGTGTGTGAAATAAAACAGCAAGCAGTCATGTTAAACAGGCTGCAAGCAGAGGAGCTTGGACTGAGGGCTGACCATTGGTGAATGACTTATGGCAGTTGTCTTCAGTAACTGAAAGAGTTATTAGTGGAACCATGCCAATAGAACAGTTGTAGGCGAGGCCAAGGTTGTTTGAGATGTGACAAGACCGAACCGGTAAAGGGAAGATTGCATTGATTGCTATTGACAGGATATCATTACTTCTGTACCTGCATCCTGGAGCACAGGACTTGAAAATATACCCAAGGAAGTTCCTGAATTTATTGTACTATGGGACTGTTCAGTGCCATCTTGCTGATAAGAATGTTTAGAGGATTCATAAGCACTATCCTTGTTGCATTTGCTAATAAGATTTGTTTTATTTGTTCCTGGGATGTGGGCATCACTGGCTAGGCCAACATTTATTTCCCATCCCTAATTGCCCTTGAGAAGGTATTGGAGAGCTGCCTTCTTGTACCGCTGCAGTCCATATCCATACATTGATTGAGATTTAACTGTTCGTTCATGTTTAATCTATGTTGATTTTGGTTTGAGTGTTAAAGTAAAAATTTATAAAAGTGAAATCTTGTCCATTTGGTTTTTGTTTCCTAAATTGGAGTCAGTTGTGGATTCGATTCTTTTGATTTGTCGATGATCTCCCTGGGGATCATGCCAAAATAGGGGTCTCATCCGGAATATTGGTCCAGATTAGTCTATGAAACAGTTTCGCTGGACTTTTCCAGAGTTTAAACAAACCAAGATTTTGCATTTATTTTAGCTGTGCTCAGTGGGAAATCAACATAAGTACTATTGATGTACAAGCATTTGTTAAGAGAAAAGATTTGACTATCAGTGCATTGCAGCATTGAAAAAGGTTGACATAATTGCTATATCAGCACACATAGGGGTTCGTGTAGGCCCAGGGAGTAAAAAAGCAGAGATTATTGAAGAATTAGTCCGTCACTTGAAGCGGAAGAAAGAAAAGGATGTTTCTGCTAGTGTTTAAATAGAACTAGCCAAAACTGAAGTAGAGAGAAGATAAGATCAGAAAGAAAAGAAAAATAAAGAGAAAGAGCCAGAGAAGAAAGCGAATAAGAAAGAGAAAGGAAGAAAAAGTAAAAGAAAAAGAAAGACAATTTCAAATGAGAATTTGAGAGAAAGAGAATGTGATCGGGAAATGGAGAAAGGGAAAAATTAGAATTTGATAGAGAAAAGCTCATAATTAGCACATGTGCATTAGAGCTGAAAGTTGAGGTGGACCCAGAGGAAACTTTGCGTCGTTTTGATTTGGCAAAGAATATTTGGTACCCATTTGGTACCCACATTCAGTGAAGAGGGAGTAGAAATGTACTTTATGTCATTTGAGAAAACTGTCATCAATCTGGATTGGCCCAAATCATCTTGGACAATGCTCCTCAAAGTGTTTTCATAGGGAAAGCTTTGGAAATGTACTAATCTCTTTAAGATGATCACTGATGTGACTATGACAAAGTAAGGACTGCTGTTCTCAATGCCTATGAATTGGTACCAGAGGCCTACAGACAAAAATTTAGGAATTTAAAGAAAAAACAGGGCCAAACATATATGGAATTTGCTAAAGAGAAGGAAATGGTGTTTGATAGGTAGTATAGATCGATGAAGATTGCACAATACTTTTAGAACCTTGGGGAAGTGATTCTGATGGAAGAATTCAAAAATAGTATCTCTTCAGGAATAAGGTCCCACCTGGAAGACCATAAAGTTGGTAAAATAAGGAATGCCACAGTAATGGCAAATGATTACAAATTGAGTCACAGGCCCCAGTTTGGAAACTTTCAGATATGTTGAAGAGATAAGAAGTTTGGTAAGATAAAAAAATGGTCAGGTTCTATCAGGAAAGATGGCAAATATAAAGTGACTGACCCCTGGGACAAAGGGGCGATTAGCAAAGCATCCTCCTCCACAGTCAGAAAAAAGAGAAGGACCCATCCTCCAAAGTCAAAAGCCTTTGCATGACTCAGCAAAGCACTGAAGGAGAGTTCAGGATAAACCCGCCTACTACTGCCTCTCCTGGGGAAAAAATTACCTCAGCAGGAACAAAGACCCTCGGCAGCCATGGAAATGGGCAAACAGAAGAGAAACTTCCTCAAAAAAGAACACATGTTTATTGGGATGCCAGAAAGGGGCGATTTTAATATGTTTTAGGATTTGGGAATAAATGAGAGAAATGCATGGGTTTTTTCTGTATCTTCTATTTTCTCTCAACCCTTTTAATGAAATGCGCTTTTCATAAATTGCATTTCATTCTGCTGTGTGTGGAGGTGTCATGCTAGGCCCCCACCTGCCAAGAATGAGGCAATCAAATTTGTCATGAACATTGATTTTTAACTGTTGTTGGAGTGAGGAAATGACTTGTTAAACAGATCAGCCGTGGCTGGAAAAAAACATTTATATACTAAGACATTGAAGGTGAGGAAGTGCATTCCAGGGTCTGCTAAGGAGGTTACAATCCACAAGGGCCAGGACTGGTTAGACCAGCTGGTCACATGACTACCTGGCTGTTCCAGCATTTTCTTTTGAACTGGCCACAGAGAGTTTGAACGCAGAGAAAGTCTGTTTGCTCCTGAACTGAGAAGATCTCTCTCCTGTCTGCTCCCATCTCTTTCTCACAAGCCTCTGAATCCACTGAAGACACGTGAACTCCAAAAGAGAAAAGTCTCCAACAGTGAACAAGGTTTAAGAAGAATACTGGACCCTAACGAAAAGCAAGATCTACCTACAATCAGGGCTCTACAGTGAGCTCGATGAACTGTAACAACAACTCTTCAGACACTGCCTCAAACTTTTCCATTTTATTTTTCTTCTGCTCTTTTCTGTCACTATTTACATGTGTGTATCGTGTATGCATACCAGCGTGGGCATGTCATGTATCCGTAGGTGTTAACTGAATTAGAGTTTAAGTTTAAGTTTAATAAATTTCAACTTTTCTTCTTTGAACCTAAGAAAGTGGTTTGTGCTGGTTTCTTTGCTTTATAATTGGAAACCATTGAACAAGGATTCACCAAGGTTGAGCTAAAAACACGGTGTTTTAAAAATTAAACCCTGTTCCAGTAAGACCAGGTGAAGGCTGTAAGGGAACTCTAGACATCTGCAGTTCCGAAGAAGGGTCACTGACCCGAAACGTTAACTCTGCTTCTCTTTCCACAGATGCTGCCAGACCTGCTGAGTGATTCCAGCATTTCTTGTTTTTGTTTCAGATTTCCAGCATCCACAGTATTTTGCTTTTATTTTAGACATCTTTCTCTTTCTCACCTGGTCGTAACAGTGCACCTTTGCTGATGGCTGTGAAGGCCAATCCTCGAGAGGCAGGTTCTGCCAGAAGTGCTGCAATGTGAAGCTGCCAAGTGATGCTGTGAGCTGTTGTTTTTGATGTTGGTGCCTGTTGCCAAGCTGCTGTAGCTACTGGTCATCGCGTTAGTGCACACCAGTCCACAGGCTGTGGTGCCATTTCCCTCTTTTGCCAGCAAGTGACTCCCAGGTGCCATAGTTAACATTTAGGGCCTTCATGTCATGCTTGTAAGCATCCTTGAAGTGGAGCTTTGGGTGCTCCACTGGTTGCCTGATCCCGGCTACCTCATAATACAGAAAATCCTTAATTATGCGACTGTCTTCTGTCCTGCTGACGTATCCAATCCATCGAAGGTGCGTCTATTTGATTTGTGCCAACACACTTGGGAGCTCTGCCTTTGAGAGGACTGCCACATTTGTGATTTTTTCCTGCCAGGATATACCCATAATGCTTACAATAGTAAGGCATTCTTTTCTCCAGGGGGGGACGTGTGATGGAGTCCACAGTGCCAGACAAGTGCCGGTGCTCTGACTTTGGGTTTAAAAGCATGTTTTTTGAGACAGACCCTGATTTGAAAATGAAACTAAAAGCTTCAAAGTTCTGGGAAGGCAAGACCAAGTTACACAAACAGTTTGTTTTTCACCAGAGACATGTGACTGAAGCTCAGGTTTCAGGTTATTCAAGATGACACAGACTGCAAAAAGCATCAGGCTGGAATGGTTGTTTGCCTGTGATAGAGAGCCATGTTGAACAGTACAATGCCTCTGCCAAAAATGTAACATATACAAGTGGATTAAGCAAAGATTTAAAATATTGCCTAATGGTAAAAGGCCTTCTGAATGGACAAGCCACTGAGTTTGGAACCTGTTTTCTGGTCTGCTATGGGGAAACAGGCAGAAGGCTGTGGTCCTTTTAGAAAAGCTGCTTGGAACGGAAACAGACTGCTGGTGCCATCTTGCTAATAGGACTGTTCTGAGGATTCATAAGGACTATCTTTGTTGCATCTGCTAATTAACGTGTAACCTTTAAAACATACATACATCAATCAAGATTTAACTGTTATTTTATCTTTAATTTATGTTGGTTTTAGTTTGCATGTTAAAGTAAAATTTATAGAAGAGAAAACTTGCCTGTTTGGTTTTTGTTTCAAAATTGGGGTCAGTCGGTAGATTTGATTCTTTTGGTGGTCTCCACGGAGATCCTAACAATATCCTTTGCTCTAAGGTGAACAACCCCAGCTTCTCCAACCTAAAATAAAAGCAAAATACTGCAGATGCTGGAAATTTGAAATAAAAACAAGAGATGCTGGAAATACTCAACAGGTCTGGCAGCATCTGTGTAGAGAGAAGCAGAGTTAACGTTTCAGGTCAGAGACCCTTCTTCAGAACTGGCAAATATTAGAAATATAAAAGGTTTTAAGCAAGTAAAGAGGAGGTGGGGCAAGAGATAACAAAGGTGAAGGTGTTGATAGGACAAGGCCACAGAGAAATGAGTTTTGGTAGACACTTTATCAAGCACCAGGAAGGAAATAGAAAGCAATGAAGGTGAACAAGGTAAAAGAGACAAACAAAAATCCCGTTGGATAGAAGAGCAGAACTTATTCAAGGTAGGCATTCCTGGAAGAGAAGTGGCAGTGAATTAAACACTAAAATAAAAGCAAAATACTGCAGATGCTGGAAATCTGAAATAAAAAAAAGAAATGCTGGAAATATTAGAAATGTAAAAATGTTTTAAGCAAGTAAAGCAGAGGTGGGGCAAGATAACAAAGGTGAAGGTGTTGATAGGACAAGGTCACAGAGAAATAAGTTTTGGTAGACACTTTATCAAACACCAGCAACCTAAAATCCCTCACTTCTGGAACCATTCTGGTAAATCTCCTCTGCACCCTCTCAAGGACCATCACATCCTTCCTCAAGTGTGGTGACCAAAACTGAACACAGTAGTTGGGGCCTAACCACAGCTTTATAAAGGTTCAACATAATCTTCCAGATTTTCTGCTCAGTACCTCTATTTATGAAGCCCAAGATCCTATATGCTTTACTTACCACTCTCAATATGCCATGCCACCTTCAAAGAGCTATGCACGTGAACCCTCAGGTCCCTCTGTCCCTGCACACACTTTACAACTGTGCCATTACATCTATCTAGCCTCTCTCCATCCCTTCTGCCAAAATACATGACCTCACACTTCTCTGTATTAAATTCCATTTGCCACTTGTCTGCCCATTCTGCGAACCTATCTATGTCCTGTTGCAGTCGATTTGTATCATTCTCACTGTTTGTCACATGTCCATGTCTGGTATCATCAGCAAATTTTGAAATTTTACTCTGTATCCCATTTTCCAAATCATTTATATAGATCAAAAAGCAGTGGTCCTAGCACTGGCCCTCAGGGAACACCACTGTCTACCATCTTCCAGTCTGAAAAATATCTATTTACCATGACTTGCTGTTTTCTGTCCTGAAGCCAATTCTTTTTATCCGGTTGGACACTGACCCTCCTATTCCATGAGCCTCAACTTTATTAACGAGCCTTTTATGTGGTACTTTGTCAAACACATTCTTAAATTCCATTGTGGTAACATCCACTGCATTCCCTTCATCAACCTTCTCTATTACTTCATCAAAAAATTCAATTAGATAAGTCAAGCACGATCTGTCTTTTTGGCTATCCTTAAAACTTAAAATTCTCCAAGTGCCTATTGATTTTTTTCCCCCTGATTATTGTTTCTAAACCCTTACTCACCACTGAAGTTAAACAGACTGGCCTGTAACCACTAGGGCTGTCCTTACAGCCTTTCTTGAATAAGAGTTTCACATTTGCCACTTTCCAATCCTTTGGCGCCTCACCAATATCAAGGGAAGATGGAAGATTATGGCAGGCCCTTCCGCTATCTCCGCCCAACTTCTTTTAGCAACCTTGGAAGCAAGCCATTTGGACCAGGTGACTTATCCACTCTAAGCATAGCCAGCCTTTCCAGTACATCGTGACTGTCAATTTTCACCTCATCAATTACCTCTACCAACTTCACTTCTACTGATATTTGTCAGCATCCTCTTTCTCACTTATTAAGTATTCTAGCCTTTCCCTGTGCCTCTAAGTTTATATCATCCTTTTTGTCCCTAATAGGCCCCACTCCGCCTCTTCCTACTCACTTATTATTTACATGCTGGTAGAAGATTTTTGGGTTCCCTTTTATATTAACTGCCATTCTATTCTCATATTCTCTCTTTGCCAGTCTTATTTTCCTCTTCACTGCTCCTGTCAACTTATTGTATTTGGCCTGGTTCTCACTTGAAGAATTCACCTGAAATGCATCATACATTCTCTTTTTGTGTTTCATCATATTCTCTATCTCCCTCTTCACCTTTGGTGACTTTACCTTTCACCCCTTATGGAATGTACCTAGCCTGTACCCTGAAACATCTCCTCCTTAAAAAGTACCGATTGTTCCATTACAATTTTTCCTGTCAGTCTTTGATTCCATTTTACCCTGGCTAGATCTCTTCTCAACCCATTGAAGTTAGCCTTCTTCCAATTTAGAAGTTCTCCTTTAGATTGTCCATTACTAATTTAAACCATGATCCCTCTTACCCAAGTGTTCCCCCACAGACACTTGGTCCACATTGCCCACCTCATTCCTTAGTAACAGATCCAGCAATGCCTCCTTCCTCATTGAACTGAGAATATAGTGATCCAGGAAGTTCTCCTGAACACATTTCATAAATGTATCCCCCTCCTTACTCTTTACTCTAACACTATCCCAATCGATATTTGGGTAATTATAAAGTCCCCCAATATCACCACTCTATAATTCTTGCACATCTCTGTGATTTCAAAGAAGAATAAAGAAAATTACAGCACAGGAACAGGCCCTTCGGCCCTCCAAGCCTGCGCCGACCCATATCCTCTATCTAAACATGTCGCCTATTTTCTAAGGGTCTGTATCTCTTTGCTTCCTGCCCATTCATGTATCTGTCTAGATACATCTTAAAAGACGCTATCGTGCCCGCGTCTACCACCTCCGCTGGCAACGCGTTCCAGGCACCCACCACCCTCTGCGTAAAGAACTTTCCACGCATATCCCCCCTAAACTTTGCCCCTCTCACTTTGAACTCGTGACCCCTAGTAATTGAATCCCCCACTCTGGGAAAAAGCTTCTTGCTATCCACCCTGTCTATACCTCTCATGATTTTGTACACCTCAATCAGGTCCCCCCTCAACCTCCGTCTTTCTAATGAAAATAATCCTAATCTGCTCAGCCTCTCTTCATAGCTAGTGCCCTCCATACCAGGCAACATCCTGGTGAACCTCCTCTGCACCCTCTCCAAAGCATCTACATCCTTTTGGTAATGTGGCGACCAGAACTGCACGCAGTATTCCAAATGTGGCCGAACCAAAGTCTGATAGAACTGTAACATGACCTGCCAACCCCTGTACTCAATACCCCGTCCGATGAGGAAAGCATGCCGTATGCCTTCTTGACCACTCTATTGACCTGCGTTGCCACCTTCAGGGAACAATGGACCTGAACACCCAAATCTCTCTGTACATCAATTTTACCCAGGACTTTTCCATTTACTGTATAGTTCACTCTTGAATTGGATCTTCCAAAATGCATCACCTAGCATTTGCCCTGATTGAACTCCATCTGCCATTTCTCTGCCCAACTCTCCAATCTATTTATATTCTGCTGTATTCTCTGACATTCCCCTTCACTATCTGCTACTCCACCAATCTTGCAAACTTGCTAATCAGACCACCTATACTTTCCTCCAAATCATTTATGTATATCACAAACAACAGTGGTCCCAGCACGGATCCCTGTGGAACACCACTGGTCACACGTCTCCATTTTGAGAAACTCCCTTCCACTGCTACTGTCTGTCTCCTGTTGCCCAGCCAGTTCTTTATCCATCTAGCTAGTACACCCTGTACCCCATGTGACTTCACTTTCTCCATCAGCCTACCATGGGGAACCTTATCAAACGCCTTACTGAAGTCCATGTATATGACATCTACAGCCCTTCCCTCATCAATCAACTTTGTCACTTCCTCAAAGAATTCTATTAAGTTGGTAAGACATGACCTTCCCTGCACAAAACCATGTTGCCTATCACTGATAAGCCCATTTTCTTCCAAATGGGAATAGATCCTATCCCTCAGTATCTTCTCCAGCAGCTTCCCTACCACTGACGTCAGACTCACCGGTCTATAATTACCTGGATTTTCCCTGCTACCCTTCTTAAACAAGGGGACAACATTAGCAATTCTCCAGTCCTCCGGGACATCACCCGTGTTTAAGGATGCTGCAAAGATATCTGTTAAGGCCCCAGCTATTTCCTCTCTCGCTTCCCTCAGTAACCTGGGATAGATCCCATCCGGACCTGGGGACTTGTCCACCTTAATGCCTTTTAGAATACCCAACACTTCCTCCCTCCTTATACCGACTTGACCTCGAGTAATCAAACATCTGTCCCTAACCTCAACATCCGTCATGTCCCTCTCCTCGGTGAATACCGATGCAAAGTACTTGTTTAGAATCTCACCCATTTTCTCTGACTCCACGCATAACTTTCCTCCTTTGTCCTTGAGTGGGCCAATCCTTTCTCTAGTTACCCTCTTGCTCCTTATATATGAATAAAAGGCTTTGGGATTTTCCTTAACATTTTCCTGAAGATTTGCGCCTCTTTCTCTCTCTCTCACTATTTGGAGGCCTGTAGAATACCCGCAGTAGCTTGATCATCTCCTTTTTGCTTCTGAACTCTAACCAAATGGATTGTGTCCTTGCCACGGCAGGTCACTGCTGACATCTGCAGCTTCCTTCCCAGTGAAGCAGGTGGGCATGCATTGCCAGTAGCCGAGAAGCTGCCTGTCACTGCAGGGCCATCTCCCACCCCTTGGTCTCTGTTTCTCGCCAAGTGGTGTGCACTCCCTGTTTGCAAGGAGAGAAAGCTGAGAGTTATGAGTATTTGTAATGGATTGTGTGCAGAGGTGGGAAGGACAGCATTTGTGGAGGGTGACAGTGAGGCATGGGTGCAAGAGGGCAACGGGCTGAGGGTGATTGTGAGTGTTGGCTGTTGGGATGGCAATACATGTGAACATACAATTTCGCAGCCTGCTCTGCCATTCAATAAGATCATGACTGATCTGATTGTAACCTCAACTCCACATTCCTGCTTATAACCTTTCACTCCCTTGCTTATCAAGAATCTATCTACCTCTGCCTTAAAAATGTTTAAAGACTCTGCTTCCACTGCTTTTTGAGGAAGAGAGTTCCAAAGACTCACGACCCTCTGAGAGAAAACATTTCTCCTCATCTCTGTCTTAAATGGGCGACCCCTTGCTTTTAAATAGTGACCCCTAGTTCTAGATTCTCCAACAAGGGGAAACATCCTTTCCAAATTCACCCTGTCAAGACCTCTCAGGATCTTATATGTTTCATATGACTCTTCTAAATTCCAGTGAATACAAGCCTAGCCTGTCCATCCTTTCCATATAAGATAACCTGCCCATTCAAGGTATTAGTCTAGTAAACCTTCTCTGAACTGCTTCCAACATATTTACATCCTTTCTTAAATAAGGAGACCAATACTGTACACAGTACTCCAGATGTGGTCTCACCAATGCCCTGTATAACTGAAGCATAACCTCCGAACGTTTATATTCAATTCCCTCACAATAAACGATAACATTTCATTAGCTTTCCTAATTACTTGCTGAACCTGTATACTAACCTTTTGCGATTCATGCACTGGGGAACCCAGATCCCTCTGCATTGCAGTGCTCTGTAATCTCTCACCATTTAGATAATATGCTTCTTTTTCATTCTTCCTGCCAAAATGGACAATTTCACATTCTTGCACATTATACTCCATTTTCCAGATCTTTACCCACTCACTTAACCTATCTATATCTTTTTGTAGCCTCCTTATGTTATGCGATGTGAGGTGCTTGGAGAGAGAGGAATGAGTGAAGCTGCAAGGTGTGTTGTTCTGAGGAGTGCTGTGCAGGAGAATGCTGGGCAAGTCAGAGTGTGGACCTTGGCACCTGAAAGTGTTACGTCACTCACCTGTCATGCCCACTTGAGGTCCTGGATCCTTTTAGTGCACTATCTCCAGGTTGGAAGGAGCACACTTCTGCTGTGACTTCCTTGGCCACTTCCATCCACACCCACTTGGTTGGAGAGGTTATCTTCTTCCTCCCCTCCTTGGGAGAACTCACCTCACTTCAGCGCCTCAGATCCCGCAGCAGGCTCTCTCGATAAGAGTGAGAGACCCGGGGGGACAGCTTTCACAGGTCTCCTCTCCACTCCTGTGGTTGCTGCAGCCTCAAAAGTCTAAGCTGAGCCCCTGTAACCTGTACCATGGTCCCTCTAATTAGAAGTCCTTCCTTTGACAGAATGGACATTTCATCCCACCCACTTCCCTAATTGGTTGGGGAGCCCAGAGACTGGATGTTAACGCCATGGCTCTGGCAAAGAGGCTCGGTTAAGCCCTCCAATTAGTGAATCAGATTCCCAACCCACGAACGGTCCTGCCATTCCATTAAGTGCAGAAGATTCCACTCATTATCTCCAAGTTTTCTGTCAAATTTTGAGGATATATTTTATCATATGCTTGGAAATTATCTCTTTCAATACAAAGAGAAAATGATATTCTGCAATGTAAAACAGAAAATGGAAAGGAAAATGAAAATAAATCATGTCAGGGAGACTGTTGTCATTAATTTAAGTTCCTGAAGCAGCTCATATTTCTAACCTCTTTGTATTTATTTTAATTTTTGAAAGTGAAAACCAGAGAAGAGGCAAGGGGAAGCACTGATTAGATAAACAAAATCTTAGAAATAGACGTTAATCACTGTACATAATGAAAGGAGAAAAGGAATAATAGTTGTCTCAGCTTAATGATAGATTATATTATTTGCAGGCTTTTTGGAGTACTATAATCAAATATAAATTGCATTTTTCCATTTAATACAAAGATATGGTGCAGTAAAATTGCCATTTATGTGCTGGTCAGCTGTCAGATGTGTAGTTATTCCTAAATATTGAGCTAAATGCTTTGTAGAGGCCAGGAGAGTTACTGCTGGGTGCTCAGGATGCAAGAGACCAAGGGAGAAATAGCAGTTTAAATTCAGAGATTTCACTCTCACTTTTAAAAATTAGTAAATGATAATTCATATGCAACAATTGTATTGTTGGAATAGGTGGTTGTTCAGGCATAAGGAGAGAGTCAAGTTCATAAATTAGGTTAAAGCCCATGAGACTATTCATTTTAGCCGTTTACACATAGTTTAGAATGAACCATTGTAACAAATGCTGAGCAACCAATGCAAGCTGAGGACTTTTTTGAAGGATGTATTAATAATTTATTATGCAAGCTGCTTACCAGGATAAGAGATGAGTATGTAGGGCAATAGAACAAAGGTTATGAAGACGACTATGAAATATTTTTCATAAATTCTGATTTCAAATTGTGAGGGAAGTTCTGTGAAAATAGTAGTTTTCATGAATGGAAACCACGTCTGTGTATCTATTGAAAAGCAAATGACAACTATAATTATAGAGCAACAGGGCACCCAATTGAAAGAGAATGCTTATTACAATTATTATTGATGTGTAATTGGCTATTTTGTTTAATGATACAGTCTACTAGGTTCTGTTCAGCACATCAAAAGGAACAGATTAGATTATTTTACTGTTCTGCAGTGATTTTATGTCATAAGTGCTCAAATTAAAATGTGTTGATTTCTATTTCCATTTCAAGGGACACATAGGCTGAGTGGTGGAGTGGACACCATCTTCTTCTGCATTTGTTTCACTATTCACATAAGTCTCGAGATTATTAGTGCAAAGGAAAGTCAGAATTTGTCTTACCTGTGCTCCAAGCAAAAATGGCTGGCTATGGCCACAGGTATTGGCTCTGAACTTTCTTGTAGCCAGATACATAATGGGGGAGGGGTAAATCAGGCACAAGAGTATGGTAGGGCCAGAAAATCAGACAAGTCCTGAAAGAGCACTCAGCACATTTTTCCATTGGAGCCTGGGGTGGGCTGAACTTCTGTTCATCGAAACAAAGAAAATAGGAGCAAGAGTAGGCCATTTGACACTTCGGGCCTGCTCCGCCATTCAAAAAAGATCATGGCTGATCGTCTAATTCAGTACCCTGTTCCCGTTTTCTCCCCATATCTCTTGATCTCTTTGACATTAAGAAATATATCTTATTTCCTTCAAGAGCAGAGAGCAGTCGGACCTGTGTGGAAACAACCAGAACTGGGAGCGGATGAATCCAGCGCGAGACTCGGGGCCTTCACTTATCTTCAGGAGCAGAGAGCAGTCGGACCTGTGTGGAAACGCCGAGACCCGGGAGCAGTTAAATCCAACGTGATGCTTGGGGCCTTCACTTACCTTCAGGAGCGGAGAGCAGTCGGACCTGTTCCAGCGTGCCGGAGTGCTGAAAAAAAAAGCCAACAGTGACATCACAGGAAAGCTGCAAGGTGATTGGTTGATGGGTCACTGCTGTTGGGGAACAGCTCTAAATAGCTGGGTAAGTATCTAAGGTAAGAAAGGTTTACAGTTTCTTTTCATATATAGTAAGTAGTGCTTTTTTAGGGAGTTCTGTAGTAACGAGGACCAGGGAAGAAGGGCCCTAGAGTAATGGATATTATTTGATATTAAGCATCTTCCAAAAGGTTTAATTTAAAGGGTTAAGTCATGGCAGGAGAGTTCAAAGCCATGATGTGCTCCTTGTGCTCTATGTGGGAAACTGGGAACAATTCCAGTGCCCGGGACCAGCATGTGTGCAGGAAGTGTCTCCAGCTGCAGCTCCTGGAAGCCCGGGTTTTGGAGCTGGAGCAACAGCTGGGGACACTGAGGAGCATACACGAGGTGGAGACTATCGTGGATAGCACTTATAGAGAGGTGGTCACACCGCAGGCTCAGACTCCACAGGCAGGAAGAGAATGGGTGACCACCTGGCAGAGCAAGAGGACTGGGCAGGCAGTGCAGGAATCTCCTGTGGGTATTCCCCTTCAAAACAGATATACTGCTTTGGATACTGTTGGGGGGAATGGCCTCTCAGGGGAAAGCAGCAACAGCCCAATTCGTTGCACCATGGTTGGCTCTGCTGCACAGGGGAGGAGTAAAAAGTGTGGGAATGCAATAGTTATAGGGGATTCAAATGTAAGGGGAATAGATAGTTGTTTCTGTGGCCAAAACAGCAGTTACAGGACATTCTGAAGGGGGAGGGTGAACAGCCAATGGTCATGGTACACATTGGTACAAACAACATAGGTAAAAAAAAGGATGAGATCCTAAAAGCAGAATATAGGGAGTTAGGAAGTAAGTTGAAAAGTAGAACCTCCAAGCCAGTGATCTCAGGATTACTACCAGTGCCACGTGCTAGTCAGAGTAGAAATAGCAGGATATATCGGATGAATACGTGGCTGAAGAGATGGTGCAGGGAGAGGGTTCTAGATTCCTGGGACATTGGGACCGGTTCTGCGAGAGGTGGGACCAGTACAGACTGGACGGGTTACACCTGGGCAGGACCAGGACTGATGTCCTCGGGGGAGTATTTGCTAGAGTGGTTGGGGAGGGTTTGAACTAAAATGGCAGGGGGATGGGAACCTTTGCAAGGAGTCAGAGGAGGGGGGATCAAAGACAAGAACAAAAGACAGTAAGGGGAATAAGAAAAGTGATGGGCAGAGAAATCAAGGGTCAGAATCAAACAGGGCCACAGTGAAAAATAGTGGGAAGGGGCCAAGTAATGTTGAAAAGACAAACCTAAAGGCTTTGTGCCTTAATTCGCAATAAAATGGATGAATTAATCACGCAAATTAATATAAACGGGTATGATAGAGTCGGGATTACGGAGACATGGCTGCAGGATGACCAGGGATGGGAAATGAACATCCAGGGATATTCAGTATTTAGGAAAGACAGAAAAAAAGCGAAAGGTAGTGGAGTTGCATTGCTGGTTAAAGAGGAAATCATCACAATAGTGAGGAAAGATATTAGCTTTGACCATGTGGAATCTGTATGGGTTGAGCTGAGAATCACTTAGGGGCAAAAAATGTGAGTGGGGGTTGTATACAGACCCCCAAACTGTAGTGGTGATGTTGGGAATGGCATTAAACAGGAAATTAGAGACGCATGCGATAAAGGAACATCTGTAATTATGGGTGTCTTTAATCTGCATATAGATTGGGCAAATCAAATTAGTCACAATACCATAGAGGAGGAATTCTTGGAGTGTATACGGGATGGTTTTCTGGACCAATACGTTGAGGAACCAACTAGAGAACAGGCCATCCTAGACTGGGTATTGTGTAATGAGAGAGGAATAATTGACAATCTAGTGGTGAGAGACCCCTTGGGGATGAGCGACCATAATATGATAGAATTCATCATCAAGATGGAGAGTAACATAGTTGACTCTGAGACTAGGCTCCTGAATCTTAGTAAAGGAAACTACGAAGGTATGAGGCGTGAGTTGGCTATGATGGATTGGGAAACGTTACTTAAAGGGATGATGGTGGAAAGGCAATGGCAAACATTCAAAGAGCACATGGATGAACTGCAACAATTGTTTATTCCTGTCTGGCGCAAAAGTAAAACAGGAAAGGTAGCCAGACCATGGCTTACAAGGGAAATTAGAGATAGCATTAGATCCAAGGAAAAGGCATATAAATTCGCCAGAAAAAACAACAGACCTGAGGATTGGGAGCAGTTTAGAATTCAGCAAAGGAGGACCAAGGGATTGATTAAGAAGGAGAAAATAGAGTACGAGAGCAAGCTTGGGGGAACATAAAAACTGACTGTAAAAGTTTCCATAGATATGTGAAGAGAAAAAGATTTGTGAAGACAAATGTAGGTCCCTTACAGTCAGAAACAGGGGAATTTATTATGGGAACAAAGAAATGGCTCACCAACGACATGCATACTTTGGTTCTGTCTTCACAAAGGAGGACAGAAATATCATACCAGAAATGTTGGGGAACATAGGGTTTAGTGAGAGAAAGGAACTGAAGGAAATCAGTATGAGTAGAGAAATGGTGTTGGGGAAATTGATGGGATTGAAGGCCGATAAATCCCCAGGGCCTGACGGTATGCATCCCAGAGTACTTAAGGAAGTGGCCCGAGAAATAATGGATGCGTTGGTGGTCAACTTCCAAGATTCTATAGACTCTGGAACAGTTCCTACAGATTGGAGGGTAGCTAATGTAACCCCACTATTTAAAAAGGAAGGTGTTGAGAAAGCAGGGAATTATAGACCAGTCAGCCTGACGTCGGTAGTGGGGAAAATTCTAGAGTCCATTATCAAAGATTTTATGGCAGAGCATTTGGAGAACAGTGGTAGAATCAGGCAGAGTCAGCATGGATTTACGAAAGGGAAATCATGCTTGACAAATCTACTAGAATTCTTCGAGGATGTAACTGGTAGAGTTGATGAGGGGGAGCCAGTGGAGGTGGTTTATTTGGACTTTCAGAAGGCTTTCGACAAAGTCCCACATAAGAGATTAGCACGTAAAATGAAAGCACATGGGATTTCGATGGATAGAAAATTGGTTGGCGGACAGGAAACAAAGAGTCGGGATAAATGGGTCTTTTTCAGAATGGCAGGCAGTGACTAGTGGGGTACCACAGGGATCGGTGCTAGGACCCCAGCTATTCACAATATATATTAACGATTTAGATGAGGGAACTAAATGTAAAATCGCCAAATTTGCAGATGACACAAAACTGGGTGGGAGGGTGAGTTGTGAGGAGGATGCAGAGAGGCTTCAGGGTGATTTCGAAAAGTTGAGTGCGTGGGCTAATGCATGGCAGATGCAGTATAATGTGGACAAATGTGAGGCTATCCACTTTGGTAGCAAAAACAGGAAGGCAGATTATTATCTGAATGGCTTTAAACTGAGAGAGGGGAATATGTAACGAGACCTGGGTGTTCTCGTGCACCAGTTGCTGAAGGTAAGCATGCAGGTGCAACAGGCGGTAAAAAAGGCAAATGGTATGTTGGCCTTCATAGGGAGAGGATTCGAGTACAGGATCAGGGAAGTCTTGCTGCAATTATATAGGGCCTTGGTGAGGCTACACTTGGAATATTGTGTGCAGTTTTGGTCTCCTTATTTGAGGAAGGATGTTCTTGCTATAGAGGGAGTGCAGCGGAAGTTTACCAGACTGATTCCTGGGATGGCGGGACTGATGTATGAGGAGAGATTGAGTCGGTTAGGATTATATTCGCTGGTGTTCAGAAGAGTGAGGGGGGATCTCATAGAAACCTATAAAATTCTAACAGGACTTGACAGGGTAGATGCAGGAAGGATGTTTCCGATGGTGAGGGAGTCCAGAACTAGAGGCCATAGTTTAAGGATACAGTGTAAACCTTTCAGGACTGAGATGAGGAGAAATTTCTTCACCCAGAGAGTGGTGAACCTGTGGAATTCACTACCACAGAAAGCAGTTGAGGCCAAAACATTGTATGTTTTCAAGAAGGAGTTAGATATAGCTCTTGGGTCTAAAGGGATCAAAGGATATGGGGGGAAAGCGGGAACAGGTTACTGAGTTGGATGATCAGCCATGATCATAATGAATGGCGGAGCAGGCTCGAAGGGCCGAATGGCCTACTCCACAGGTTCACCACCTTCTGAGTGAAGAAATTTCTCCTCATCTCGGTTCTAAATGGCATACCCCATATCCTGAGACTGTAACCCCTGGTTCTGGGCTCCCCAGCCATCAGGAACATCCTCCCTGCATCAAGCCTGTCTAGTCCTGTTAGAATTTTATAGGTTTCTGTGAGATCCTTTCTCATTCTTCTAAACTCTAGTGAATATAGGCCTAGTTGACCCAATCTCTCCTCATACGTCAATCCTGTCATCCCAGGAATCAGCCTAGTAAATCTTCTTTGCACCCTCTCCATGGCAAGAACATCCTTCCTCAGACAAGGAGACCAAAACTGCACACAGTACTCTAGATATGGTCTCACCAAGGCCCTGTATAACTGCAGTAAGACATTCTTGTTCCTGTTCAACCCAAGCATGACGCATGATATCACTGGGGGCAGGGTAACAGAAAGGCTCCCCCCTGCTGGATTTCCTATGAATTCCATCCCTTCAACCCAGTGATCTCGATGCTGAAAAGAACCTGTAATCCAGGTCATTTTTGAGGCATAAGTGGGGCTCACTATGGTCTCCAAGCCAGGAAGACCCTGGAAATGATGGCTACCAATTTTACAAATTGACCCTATTCTATGTAGTGCTAATTCATTGGAAAAGCTTCACCTTTGGAGGGAGCTGCCAGCCAAATCCCTCAGTCAACCAACTGCCCAGCTTGCTCTGCCCTTGTAGTTGGTTCCAAAGTATTACCCATAGTGGTATGGGCAACTGCTAGAAAATATGGTTAGCAGATGACCCCACCCTGACCATGGTGGGATCAGGAGCACAAGATTTTCATGGTCAGGATTATATCAATATCCGCATTTGTCCAGCTGTTCATCTGTTACTCTGATAACATCAAGCAATTCTTATTTATCAAACCATGTGCAGAAATAAAGATATAGGGCTAGAAATTGGTCTGTGTCATTTTTTTGTGTGTGGGGGTCATGATTCATGACTTGCTTGCTCCCATTGCTGTGGAGGTAGGCAATGTGTATTTAGCTGATTGTAGCATTGATCTGAGCAGGGACAGTGCTGCTGGTTACCTCAGCACTCAGCTGGGGGCTCGACAGAATTCTCAGACAGCACATGGTGCAGCCAGCCTGATCCTTTTTCAAGGTCATTTGCCCCTCTTAAAGGAAGCTGCACTGAATCAGAGGAGGCTGTGCTGAATATTACTGCTGCAATTCTGAAGAAGGGAAATAAAACACCAGGGCAGAGAGAGGGTTGCCAGCTTCACGGATATGGTGCTGGGAGGCCTTGGTCATGGAGGTGGACGGGAGGAGAGACAAAATGGTTCTGTGTCAGGGTAGGGGTGTGGGTGCCTGGGAGAGATTGGGAGCAGGTGATTAGAGGTCAATTCCAGGAGTCTGGCCCTGAGGAGCTGGCCGCAATGCCACAAGAAGCCTAATGAACTCACATGGGTTGTCAAGATTGGTGAATGCATCTTCACATGATATCTCCTACCCATCACACCACCAGCCTTCCACTCTGTTCAATGCACCACATCCCCATCACTCACCCAGCAGCACTCCCTGGTACACAGGATTCATGACTAACATCCAAATAATTCACATCGCTCTCTCACATATTCCACTGATGACATCCTCACACCCAGCTCCCTCTGCCCTTACATACATGCAGCTATTCAGCTGTGGCAGGCATTACACAAACACAGTCCAACACAATTAATGACATTCTGGCCTCTCTCTCTCTCTTGCAGGGCAAGGTGGCACACAATAGAAGGGAGCAGAGCAGAACCAGTGGGAGACAAGGACACCTCCATCCCCTGAGCCCTAAGGAGGAGATGGTTCTCTGCATCATTGGGCTGTATGCGACAGAGCCCATGGTATCTGGGGTCGCTAAAAACATTGAGGATGACCTCTGGTGTCACCCAAGGATATTTCCATGGCCCCATACTATTTCTCATTAACATGCTGCCCCTCCGCAACAATTTCCCAAAGCACAGCATTATTTTTCACATGTATGCTGACAACACAGAGAAAGAGAGACAGAGAGAGAGAGAGAGAGAGAGAGCACGACGGGAGCAGAGCTTTAAAAAGCGCACCAAGAGGACAGAGTCAGAGACCTGAGAGAGAGAGAGAGCACGACGGGAGCAGAGCTTTAAAAAGCACACCAAGAGGACAGAGTCAGAGACCTGAGAGAGAGAGAGAGCACGACGGGAGCAGAGCTTTAAAAAGCGCACCAAAAGGACAGAGTCAGAGACTAGAGAGAGAGAGAGAGACAGAGAGAGAGAGAGAGAGCACGATGGGAGCTGAGCTTTAAAAAGCACGCAAAAAGGACAGAGTCGGAAACCAGAGAGACAGAGAGAGTGCACAGCGGGAGTAGAGCTTTAAAAAGCGCAGCAAAAGGACAGAGTTGGAGACCAGAGAGAGAGAGAGAGAGCACAGCGGGAGTAGAGCAGGGGAAAAATCGAAAAGTGACAGCAGAGTGACGTCACAGTCGACAGAGAAAGCAGGGAAACAGAAAGCCACCAGGGTGAGTATTCAGGTAAGCTTTTAATTTAACTTAATCTCAATCAATCAAATATAAAATATGACCTGATCTATTCAGTATTATATAAACTAAAAACTAAAGCGGATTTTATAATTTATAATAGAGTGAAAGAGAGAGACCAGCAGGGAGTGTATTCGCTCAAATTCGGACAATTTAATATATAAGCGTTTAACACTTTTTGTAAGGTTTACTAATTGTAGTAAGGTTTACTAGAATTGGCAAGCTTTATTAGCATTGGTAAGGTTATTACCAGTAGGAAGGTCTACATATCTGTGTAATCAAGAAAAGTATAACTTTAGAACAAGTAAGTAGCTGGTGAGTTTTTTTTTGAGTAAGGTTTATTTTAACTCATGAACTGTATTGATTTTTAATAGGATTTATCAGTGCCAGTAAGGTTTTATTAATAATTCTAAGGTGTTGCAGTATTGGTAAGGATTTTTTAGCCGTGACAAGGGGTCAACTAATAAATAAAAGAATGGCAGGGGTGCTTCAGCCTCGAGAGTGCACCTCTAATGCTGTGTGGGAGCTCCAGGATACTTCCTGTATCCTGGAGAACCATTTGTGCAGGAAATGTTATCAATTGCGGCAGCTTGAGTTCTGAGTTTTGGAACTTGTGCGGTGCATTCATGAGGATGAGAGCTAGGAGGATGGCACATTTATAGATGTGGTCACCCCACAGATTAAGAGTACACAGGGAGAGGGGGAATGGGTAACACCAGGCAGCCAAAAAAATCAGACAGGTAGTGCAGGAGACCCCTGAGTGCATCTCACTTTCCAACAGGTATTCAATTCTGAAACCTGAGGAAAATAATGCTTCACCTGGGGAGTGCAGCCAGAGCCAAGTCCATGGCACCAGGGGTAGCTTAGCTGCACAGTGGGGTACAGGGAAGACTGGAAGAGCCATAGTGATAGGTGATTCAATAGTCAGGGGAACAGACAGGCATTTCTGTGGCCACAGATGTGAATCCAGGATGACGTGCTGCCTCCCTGGTGCTGGGGTCAAGGATGTCACTGAGCAGTTGCAGAGCATCCTGAAGGGGGAGGTTGGACAGCCAGCAGTCGTGGTCCACAGCAGAACCAACGACATAGCTAGAAAGAGGGATGTGGTCCTGCAGTCAGAATTTAGGGAGCTAGGGAAGAAATTAGCAAGCAGGAACTCAAAAGTACTAATCTCCGGATTACTGCCAATGCCATGCGCAAGTGAGTATAGAAATAGAAGGATAAGAGATGAATACATGGCTGGAAAGATGGTGCAGGAGGGAGGGCCTTAGATTCCTGGGACATTGGGACCAGCTCTGGGGGGGATGGGACCTGTACAGGCCGGACGGGTTGCACCTGAACAGAACCGGGACTGAGTTCCTTGTGGGACGTTTGCTAGTGCTGTTGGGGAGGGTTTAAATTAGTTTGGCAGGGGGATGGGGACCTGAGGGTAGACTCAGTTGGGACAAAGTCAGAAGTGAAAATGGAAAGCAGAAAGTTAATGGATGAGTCTGGAAGACAGTGGAAACAAAGGTTAGAAAATAAAAAAAAGAATTTGGCAGTGCTCAAAGGTATCTATTTCAATGCAAGGAGTATAGCAAATAAAGCCGATGAACTGAGGGCACAGATAGACATGCGGCAGAATGATATCATAGCTATTACAGAAACATGGCTTAAGGAGGGACAGGAATGGCAGCTCAACATTCCCAGTTACAGGGTTTTCAGACGCGATAGGGAGGGGGATAAGAAAGGAGGGGGAGTGGCAATTTTGGTTAAAGAAACTATTACAGCCATGAAGAGGGATGATATGTTGGAAGGTTCATCAAATGAGGCCATAAGGATTGAGCTAAGGAACAAAAAAGGGGCAATCCCAGTGCTGGGAGTGTACTATAGACGCAAAAACAGTCAGAGGGAGATAGAAGAGCAGATATGCAGGCAAATCTCTAAGAAGTGCAAGGACAATAGGGCAGTAATATTAGGGGATTTTAATTACCCCAATATTAACTGGGATAGTTTTAGTGTGAAAGGAATTGAGGGAGCAGAATTCCTGAGGTGCATTCAGGAGAACTTTTTTGCCCAGTATGTAGCAAGTCCAACAAGAGAGGGCACAGTTTTAGACTTAGTTTTAGGAAATGAAGATGGGCTGGTGGAAGGAAATGGGAGAACATTTTGGTGGTAGTGATCATAATTCAGTCAGTTTTAACATAATTGTGGAAAAGGACAGCGATAGAACAGGAGTTAGGGTTCTCAATTAGGGCAAGGCCAATTTAACTTAACTGCAGAGTGATTTAGCCAAAGTGGACTGGAAACAGCTACTTGAAGATAAATCAGTGTTAGAACAGTGGGAGGCATTCAAAGGGGAGATTCAAGATGTTCAATGTTCCCACAAAGAAAAAGAGTAAAATGGCCAAATTGAGAGCCCCATGGATGTCAAGGAGCCTACAGGGTAAGATAAGGCAGAAAAGGAAAGCTTCTGTCCAACACTAAGAACTCAATACTACAGAAAGCAAACACAACCACAAGAAAACCTGCGTTAATCTTGCTCTTTTTTGATTGGGAACAATTTGGCTTCCCACTTCCAATTTCTCATTAGTCCGAGGATCAATCCAGGATGCTGGTACCCAAATTTTTGTGAGGACCGGGTGAGAAAGAGGTCTAGGGTTCCCTTTCAGCCTTCACCTGGTCCTACTGTAACAGGGTTTAATTTTAAAACACTGTATTTTTTGCTCCCCCTTGGTGAAATCTTGTTCACCGCTTTCCAATTATAAGGCAAAGAAACCAGCACAAACAGGCTTTCTTAGGTTGAAAGAAGAAAAGTTGAAATTTATTAAACTTAATCTTAAACACTATATGGTTCTTCAAGCTCACTGTAGAGTCCTTGATTGTAGGTGAATCTTGTTTTTCATTGGGGCCCAGTATTCTTCTTAAACCTTGTTCGCTGTAGGAGGCTATTCTAAGAAGAAAAGTGAAATTTTATTAAACTTAAACTCTAATTCGGTTAACGCCTATGGATACACGACGTGCCCATGCTAGCATGCACACGCGATACACACATGCAGATAGAGACAGAAAGAAAACAGAAGAAATAAAGTGGAAAATTTTCAGGCGATATCTGAGGAGGTTTTATCTATTACCGTTCTTAGAGCTCACTGTAGTGCCCTTTATTGCAGGTAGATCTTGCTTTTCATTAGGGCCCAGTATTCTTCTTAAACCTTGTTCACTGTTGGAGACTTTTCTCTCTTGGGGTTCATGTGTCTTCAGTGGATTTGGAGTTCTGAGAAAGAGATGGGAGCAGACAGGAGAGGCTGTGGTGAGCCAACCAGGAGAAATCTTCTAAGTCCAGGAGCATTCTGCTTTCTGCCCAAACTGTTTGTACTTTTTCAAAAAACTCAGGTTACCCAGAAGGTTAGTCATTTGACTAGCTGGTTTGACCATGTCTGTATGTGTATTTGGCCATCTTAGCAGTCAACCTGGAATGCGAGCTCCCCCACCTTCAACGTCTGGTGATCAAAAGTCCATTGTGGGTTGAATATATCAGGAATGGTCCTTTGTCCTTTCCAAGCACTGTCTGTTAAAATGCAAATGTCTTTCCAGCTAACGGTCCATTGTGGGTTGAATGTGTCAAGGGATGGCTGCTTTGTCCTTCCACACACTGTCTGTTAATATGCAAATATCTTTCCAGCCAAGATCTGGCAATTTTTAAAAGCAAGCCCTTTCTTCACTTCATCAACAGTTTGAAATTTAATGTCCATGTGGCAAAATTAATATGCCTCATGCTTGGTAGATGGAGGCCTGCATGACAGGATGCGCACTGAGATGCTGGTGCATTGACTCGCCTACCATACAGCGTCCTGTCACTGTCAAGGAACATGGATGAGTTCAGCTCCAACTTGATATAGGGCATCGCATGGAGCTTGCCCTCTTGATAACCTCTGCTGCATCTCCCTGTCATGCTGCTGACCCAGAGGCTCCACAACTACCGCCTGCCCCGGTAAAGTTTCCCAGTGGCAGGAATGCACTCGAGAGCCATCCCGATGTGGCTCCCCTCTATTTTCCCAGCTCCCAGCTGCCTCCAAACTGGCCATCATGGGGCCAGGAAAGTAGTTGCAGCCTTTGTGTGGACAGGTCACCAAATCCTTTGCTCTACCTGTGAGGATGTAGCAACAGTCCCTACCAAATCCAGAAACTCACCATGACTCCTCCAAAAGCACACCGCAGTACTCCCAGAGATTTTGCATTAGCAAATTACCTTATCGACAAGTTGGGTGCCTGGTCCTTTAATTAATGCTGATGCTGGGCCTCTTTTGCAGCTGAATGCATTTTCTTTGGTGAGTAAGAAGCGAATATGTTGAATAGGCCTTCATGGTCCAAGTTCTCAAATACAGTGTCAAATCAGCCGGCAGGGCTGCGTGACGTCATGACAACATTAGTTCAGAGGCTTCCAGTGCACGCGTGAGCACCCTTCCCAGCATGCAGCGCTGCGCAAGCCACACTGGAAGCAGCTGGAGGCACTGCGAGCCCCATTAGGAGGGCATTCGGGCTTCCCTGGTGCCGTCTCCAGTGAATTTCACACCCACAAAGTGCAAGGATGGTAAATACTTCAGCTGAGTTTGGTATTAGGCTCCATCCTAGAAAATCGTCATATGATGCAATATTGTTTTTACAATTGCAATCATGTGCTCACTTCTTGTCCTTGTCACAGATTTAATTCATTATTGTACCAGCTCTGTTTGTAACTTAAGCTTACAGTATGCCTATATTTTACGCAATAAAATTGTAGAATGATTGAAAGTGAACACTAAGGGTGAAATCTAGTGCCTTTTAAAAGATAATCAAGGGGTGGAATCATTTCCAGGTACTAACCCTGCACTGGCTGTCAGACCATCCGTCTGGGAGATCTTTCTGAGGCAAACAATTAAGAGGGCAGGCTCTTGAGGCTACAGGCCCAATCGGAAGGTTGGCAGCCCCATCGCCAGAGGTGGGCGCTGCCACTGCAGCATGAGGACAGTGAGGACGCTTCCGTCTTGAGGCATCCTCTGAATAGGAATTCAATTTAATAAAATAAAGTGGTCACAGCTGTCAGGCCACCCCTGTGAATAGGAAACCCCTCTGCAGGATGGTCAGTGACCACAGCTGTGGCCTGCTGATGGCTGCAGCCCAAGTGGGAAAATGAATGTAGGAGACCACACAGGCTCCCCAGGCCATCCGCCGGCAAGCTGCTGTCAGACACCTGCTGGGCATGTCCCTCAGTGGTGGGCCTGTCCGCAGTCAACCCACAAATGGAGAGTTAATTATGCAGATTGACTACCCACCGTTGCCAGGTGGGTAACCTCTGCCAGTGATGACCCACCTCCGGGAGATTGCCCGCAGGCGGGAAACGTTAGCCAAATTTTGTGAATTTCTTCCAGCTCCCGCCTTCAAGCTAGCCCCTGCGGGATGGAGAAGATTCTGCTCAATTTCTGCAGCTTATTTACAACAGATCAGATGCCATTAATAGACCACTTGGGCTTCATAATGCAGGAACCATGTGAAATTAATGCTGCCTGCTAATCATCATGAGTCAGACTTGCAGCCAGAGCTACCTGTGCTATTCATTGACTGAACCCCTGTTTGGGGGGGTAGGGGGGGGTTGGTGGTTAGCGGGAGGCAGGAATCAAGCTTGACTGATGCCACTTGAAGGTAGCCAGCACCTTCTAAAGGGGCTGTGAATTTTGATTCCAGACAGGAAGAAAGGACAACTTGTAAGGAGAAAAATGGCTGTAAGACCTGTAGACTGGGCCCTGGTGTTCTCCGATGCCTCTTTGGAAGCCCTACTCTAGGCAGTCGATAATGCTGTTGTTAATGCCACACAGCCAGCTGGACCACATTGCCTTAACCCATGATGCTGCAGTCTGTAACTGGACCCTCAAGGGCCAGAACTACTCTAGGTCACCCGCCATGGAAATATAAAGTGCCGTCAATGGAAACTTAGCAGCGAATGCCAATTAAACCAGCAGATCCTGTATGGACTGACATGATGTGTTCTCAAATGATTGAACTCAAGTTCTACCCAACCTGGTGCAGCTCCCAATTCTGAATCAGACTGCCTAGGGAGTGGACAGAGGTGAAGGATTTCTTGATCTGGATGGACAGGGAATTGAAGCTCGTGGAAATAGGGCAGAACCTATCATATTATTACTATGGAACAAGAAATCTAAAGAGTTGGGTGCAAAATGAAATAAAATAACAGCTAAAGGAGCCTGGTTAACACAACATTCCTTTGCTCAAACACTCTAGTGAAAATAACACATTGGCACAACAGGACATTAAGCCCTGAAATTCCCAGGAGGGAATGATTTTGGGCATCAATGATTGGTGGTGGCTGTAGGTGGAGTTTGAAGTGAAACCTGGATCTATCAGGGTTCCTCCCCTTTTTAGCCTCAGCAGACATTTTGGGGATAGGATTATTACCATTAAATGTAAATGAGGGCAATAGACTAAATGATGTATTTTCTGTATCTACATCCACAGCTAGGGCTGTGGTGATCGTATCTAATTCAAAGGCTACTTTGCAAAGCAATCAACTGCATCAGGCTATTTTTTAGATTTATATGAACCCTGCAGACGCACTAACGCTGTGAAAATGTGCAGCAGTGAAATCCTTCCCTGGTTCCCTCCACACAGACAAGTACCCATATTATGTCAGAAACAGTGTGGGTGTCCACACAATGTATTTAAATTGGCCTGACCAAGACATTTTGGGGTGTGTTAGTGCAGAGGCAGAAGTTGTACTTTGCCCCCGATTTTTGTTCCTGAGGCAGTTCCAGGAATATGTTTGGCATCCTTCCATCTGTAAAAGATGATGGACACACAGCAAACAATCCATTTAGGTGGGGTGTCTTCTCTTGGTGCACCTTTGTTGAGGCTGTGAAGGCCGATCCTTGAGAGGCAGCTTCTACCACAAGTGCCACCTATGAAGTTGCCAAGTGACGCTGTGAGTTGTTGTTTTAGGCATTGACGCCTATTGCCAAGCTGCTGTAGCCACTGGTCATCGTGGTAGTGCACACCAGCCCACAGGATATGTTGCCATTTCCCTCTTTTGCCAGCTAGTGACTCCCAGGTGCGATAGAGCCTTCACACTTGCACGCATCCTTGAAGTGAAGCTTTGGCGCCCCAGTGGTCATCTGGCCCTGGCTACCTCACCATACAGAAGGTCTTTGGGCGTGTGACTGTCTTCCATCCTGAGGGTGTGTTTGATCCACTGAAATCACCTCTGTTTGATTTGTGCCAACACACTTGGGAGCTCTGCCTTTGAGCGGACTGCCGCATTTGTGATTTTGTCCTGTCAGGATATACCCATAATACACCGCAGACAGCGAAGATGGAAATTATTGTGCTTCTTTTCCTGGTTAGTTATCATTTTAACTTCAACTGCTTGATGATAAAAACTGACCAGTTCTGTCTTGCCACCATTTTAAAATTCATGTGATTTTACTCTTTAATGATTACAATCGTCAGTTTCTCTCCAGGTGGTTGAAGTTAAAGCTACCCTTTCTATGTTTGAATCCAGCCCAGATAGGATAAATTTTCCTTTTTAAAAAAAAAATTCTTGGAGGTGAAATGAGTTGTTTTGATCTTAGCCAAGTTGCATATTTTTCTTTAAGTCCTCAGTCCAATGTGCTATAATAAAACAAGTGGAAATCTAGCTCTGTGGTTTCTGAGTGATTCGACTGTGTATGGTCCATTGATCTGTAATGGTAGATTTAAAGAACTGTGGCCAATATATTTGACATGGTGAAGGAAACAGATGACTAAAAGCCAAGCACACCTTTGTCTCCATCTGGGAAACTCACTTCAGCTTTACGGTGCATTAGTTCAAAGAATCAATTAAGTGATAAACTGCTGGTTACACAGGACCTCAACATAGCAGGGAGTGAGTGTCTCAAATGACAGCAAAAAGCAGGAGACAATTGGAGTAGAGACAGGATGAAAAAGCAGCATAGAATTATCAGAGCAATACAATCCATGGTTTACCTCATCTGTAATTCAAAACTGGCTACAACAAAACATGCATATCCCACACTTTTATAATCTTGTTCTCTGCTGCTTTATATCATTTCTGAAAAACAATTCAATGCTGAAGAAACACAAATAAGATGTTAATGTCTCACAACATCATGGAATAATGACATGGCAAATATGCTGAATGTAGAGACAATGTTCAGTAGATTGACTGTACTTTTCAGTAGATTAACTGCTAAATCTTGCTCACTTATTCTGCACGAACAGGGCGTGAGGCTGGAGTAGGAAGGAAGTGGAGACTGTTATGGGAGTGATAGTTGAGGCTATGTGGGGATGAAGCATGGACATTTACATCTGATTGTTCACTGCAACAACAATAATAAATTAGAAAGCACCTTTAACATAGTCAGATATCCCAAAGCGCTTCACTGGAGCGTTATCAAACAAAATTTAACACTGAGCCACATAAGGAGATATTAGGACAGAGGACCAAAAGCCTGGTCAAAGAAATAGATTTTAAGGAGCATCTTAAAGGAGTTAGAACATAGAACATAGAACATAGAACATAGAACAGTACAGCACAGTACAGGCCCTTCGGCCCACGATGTTGTGCCGAACCTTTAACCTACTCTAAGATCAAACTAACTACCTACCCTTCATTCTACTATCATCCATGTACCTATCCAAGAGTCGCTTAAATGCCCCTAATGTATCTGCTTCTACTACTACCGCTGGCAGCGCATTCCACGCACCCACCACTCTCTGTGTAAAGAACCTACCTCTGACATCTCCCCGAAACCTTCCTCCAATCACCTTAACATTATGCCCCCTGGTGATAGCCCTTTCCACCCTGGGAAAAAGTCTCTGGCTATCCACTCTATCTATGCCTCTCATCATCTTGTACCCCTCTATCAAGTCACCTCTCATCCTTCTTCACTCCAATGAGAAAAGCCCCAGCTTCCTCAATCTTTCTTCGGAGGACATGCCCTCCAGTCCAGGCAGCATCCTGGTAAATCTCCTCTGCACCCTCTCTAAAGCTTCCACATTCTTCCTATAATGAGGCGACCAGAACTGAACACAATATTCCAAGTGTGGTCGAACCAGGGCCTTATAGAGCTGCAGCATAACCTCGCGGCTCTTAAACTCAATCCCCCTGTTAATGAAAGCCAACACACCATACGCCTTCTTAACAACCCTATCAACTTGGGTGGCAACTTTGAGAGATCTATGGACATGGACCCCAAGATCCCTCTGTTCCTCCACACTGCCAAGAATCCTGTCTTTAAGCCTGTATTCTGCATTCAAATTCGACCTTCCAAATGAATCACTTCACACTTTTCCAGGTTGAACTCCATCTGCCACTTCTCAGCCCAGCTCTGCATCCTGTCAATGTCCCGTTGCAACCTACAACAGCCTTTCACACTATCCACAACTCCAGCAACCTTCGTGTCATCGGCAAACTTGCTTAACCCAGCCTTCCACTTCCTCATCCAAGTCATTTATAAAAATCACAAAGAGCAGAGGTCCCAGAACAGATCCCTGCGGAACACCACTGGTCACCGAGCTCCAGGCTGAATACTTTCCATCTACTACCACTCTCTGTCTTCTATGGGCCAGCCAACTTTGTATCCAGACAGCCAACTTTCCCTGTACCCCATGCCTCCTTACTTTCTGAATGAGCCTACCATGGGGAACCTTATCAAACGCCTTGCTAAAATCCATATACACCACATCCACTGCTCTTCCTTCATCAATGTGTTTTGTCACATCTTCAAAGAATTCTATAAGGCTTGTGAGGCATGACCTGCCCCTCACAAAGCCATGCTGACTGTCTCTAATCAAACTATGCTTTTCCAAATAATCATAAATCTTGTCTCTCAGAATCCTCTCCAATAATTTGCCCACTACCGACGTAAGACTGACTGGTCTATAATTCCCAGGGTTATCCCTATTCCCTTTCTTGAACAAGGGAATAACATTTGCCACCCTCCAATCATCCGGCACTACTCCAGTGGACAGTGAAGACGCAAAGATCATCGCCAAAGGCGCAGCAATCTCTTCCCTCGCTTCCCGTAATTTCCTTGGGTATATCCCGTTTGGCCCCAGGGACTTATCTGTCCTCATATCATTCAAAATTTCCTGCACATCCTCCCTCTTAACTTCAACCTGTTCGAGCATATCAGCCTGTTCCACGCTGTCCTCACAAACGACCAGGTCCCTCTCACTAGTGAATACTGAAGCAAAGTATTCATTTAGGACCTCCCCTACCTCCTCTGACTCCAGGCACAAGTTCCCTCCACTATCCCTGATTGGCCCTACCCTCACTCTGGCCATCCTCTTGTTCCTCACATAAGTGTAGAATGCCTTGGGATTTTCCTTAATCCTACCCGCCAAGACTTTTTCATGTCCCCTTCTAGCTCTCCTAAGTCCATTCTTCAGTTCCTTCCTGGCTACCTTGAACCCTCTAGAGCCCTGTCTGATCATTGCTTCCTCAACCTTAAGTAAGCTTCCTTCTTCCTCCTGACTAGCTGTTCCACATCTCTTGTCATCCAAGGTTCCTTCACCCTACCATCCCTTCCCTACCTCATCGGGACAAACCTATCCAGCAGTTGCAGCAAGTGCTCCCTAAACAACCTCCACATTTCTGTCGTGCATTTCCCTGAGAACATCTGTTCCCAATTTATGCTCCCCAGTTCCTGCCTAATAGCATTGTAATTCCCCCTCCCCCAATTAAATATTTTCCCATCCTGTCTGCTCCTGTCCCTCTCCATGACTATAGTAAAGGTCAGGGAGTTGTGATCACTATCACCAAAATGCTCTCCCACCGATAGATCTGCCACCTGGCCTGGTTCGTTGCCAAGCACCAAGTCCAACATAGTCTCCCCTCTAGTCGGCCTATCTACATATTGAGTCAGGAAACCTTCCTGGACACACCTGACAAAAACTGCTCCATCCAAACTATTTGCACTAAGGAGGTTCCAATCAATATTAGGGAAGTTGAAGTCACCCATGACAACAACCCTGTTACTTCTGCACCTTTCCAAAATCTGCCTCCCAATCTGTTCCTCCATGTCTCTGTTGCTATTGGGGGGTCTATGGAAAACTCCCAACAAAGTGACTGCTCCTTTCCTGTTTCTGACTTCCACCCATAATGACTCAGTAGATAAACCCTCCTCAATGACCTCCCTTTCTGCAGCTGTGATACTATCCCTGATTATCAATGCCACTCCCCCACCTCTTTTACCTCCCTCCCTATTCCTTTTGAAACATCTAAACCCCGGAACATCCAACATCCATTCCTGCCCCTGTGATATCCACGTCTCCGTAATGGCCACAACATCGTAGCTCCAAGTACTGATCCATGCTCTAAGTTCATCACCCTTACTCCTGACACTTCTTGCGTTAAAATAGACACACTTCAACCCATCATACTGGCTGCAACTTTGCCCTGTCAACTGTCTAACCTTCCTCACAGACTCTCTGCACTCGGTATCTGCCTGTTCAACAGCTACCCCATCCACTGATCCGTGGCTCCGGTTCCCATCCCCCTGCCAAACTAGTTTAAACCCTCCCGAAGAGCTCTAGCAAACCTCCCGCCCAGGATATTGGTGCCCCTCCAGTTCAGATGCAACCCGTCCTACTTGTGCAGGTCCCACCTTCCCCAGAAGGTATCCCAATGATCCACATATCTGAAGCCCTCCCTCCTGCACCAGTTCTGTAGCCACATGTTCAGCTGCACTCGCTCTCTGTTTCTAGCCTCACTAGCACGTGGCACCGGTAACAATCCTGAGAATACTACTCTGCTCGTCCTGCCTTTCAGCTTCCAACCTAACTCCCTATATTCGCTTTTCAGGTCCTCATCCCTTTTCCTAGCTATGTCATTGGTACCGATATGTACCACGACCTCTGGCTGCTCCCCCTTCCCCTTAAGAATCCTGTAGACTCGGTGCGAGACATCCCTGACCCTGGCACCCGGGAGGCAACATATCATCCGGGAGTCTCGTTCGCGACCACAGAATCTCCTGTCTGTTCCTCTAACCACTGAATCTCCTATCACTATCATTCTCCTATTTTCCCCCCTTCCCTTCTGAGCCACTGGGCCAGGCTCAGTGCCAGAGACCTGGCCAATGTGGCTTTCCCCTGGTAGGTCGTCCCCCTCAACCGTATCCAAAACGGTATACTTATTATTGAGGGGGACGGCCACAGGGGATCCCTGCACTGTGCGCCTATTCCCTTTCCCTCCCCTGACGGTCACCCAGCTACCTTTATCCTGTAACTTAGATGTCACTACTTCCCTATAACTGCTCTCTATCACCCCCTCAGCATCCTGAATGATCCAAAGTTCATCCAGCTCCAGCTTCAGTTCCCTAACGCCGTCTGCGAGGAGCTGGAGTTGGGTGCACTTCTCACAGGTGAAGTCAGCAGGGACACCAGTGGTGACCCTCACCTCCCACATCCTGCAAGAGGAGCATGCAACTGCCCTAGCTTCCATCCCCTCCGCACTAAATTGACAACAGAGATTAAAAAATAAATAAAAAAATAAAGTTAAGGAAGGTAAAGAGGTGGAGAGGTTTAAAGAGGGAATGATAGAGCTTAGGTGCTAGGTAGCTGAAGGCACGGGTACCATTGGTGTAATGATTAAACTTGGTGATGCGCTGGTTACCATATGACTGATAAAACAGTCATGATCATATGGTTATCACAGACCAAGTGAATGTCACCATATCAATAGATGTACACACGAAATTGAAAATCTTTACGTTCTGTCACAATTAATGGTCATTCCAACTTTAAGTTTTGTACTCCTACAACTAACTGAAATGCAAAATTGATACAAGGAAAGAACATTATTTTTCTGCTGAAGCTGTACAACATCACATTGTTGTAGACAAAGCTTGTGGATGGCATGTATTTCCTGTCTACAAGCCTTAATTGCTTTGTCATATTTCCAGTTGACAATTAAGTTGACACTAACTATCTCAAAATTTATAACAGAAATCCATATGTATCCTATCTTAATATGCTAACTTTTCACTGTTACTATTTGTTGGTAATCCAATAAGATCACAGAAAATGCTTATTAAAGAAAATTAACTGCCTTTTTTCTGGCAATTGAAGCTAAAGTTTGAATTTTTTTTTTAGAAAATGCCAATAACCTGTCTAACATTGATTTAGTCGTGTCTTTTAATGTCTCCATCAAAGCTTTAATTTTAAGGTCTCAAGAGCCTGGGCTTCAACTGGATTTTTTTTAGCCACACACAGCTGGTCAGTGTTTTCAGCCAGAATTATACCTTCTTAGCATGAGTATTTTACAAAATTTCTCAGCAAGTAATCTGTGTATCTGCATGGGTTCTTGATAAATTAATGGAGAGGGTCGATAAGGTAATGTGGTTGATGTTGTACATATGAACGTTCAAAAGGCATTTGATAAAGCACCACATAATAGAATTTGCTTTGAGCAAAGTCCCTGGAATTAAAGGGGCAGTGGCTGCATGGCTGTGAATGTGGCTAAGGGACAGCAAGCAGAGTGTAGTGGTAAACAATTGTTTTTCAGACTGGAGAGTAGTGTGTAGTGGTGTCCTTCAAGAGTTGATGTTGGGACCACTGCTGTTTTTGATATATATGACTGACCGGGACTTGGGTATACAAGGCATAATTTCTAAGTATCCAGATAACAGGAAATTCAGAAATGTAGTAAAAAGTGAAGAGGACAGTAAAAGACTTCAGAAGGACATAGACAGACTCGTGAAATGGGTAGATATATTGCAGATGGAATTTAATGTAGAGAAGTGTGAATTGATCCATTTTGGTGGGAAGAATGATGAAAGGCAATAGAAACTACATGGTATAATTTTAATGGTGCTGTAGGAGCTGCGACACAAGTCTTTGAAAGTGGCAGGACAAGTTTTGAAGGCTGTTGAAAAGGTATATGGGAACCTTGGCTTTCCAAATAGAGGCATGGAGTACGAAAGCAAAGAAATTTTACTAAACTTTTGTAAAACAAAGATTAGGTCTCAGTTGGAGTTTTGGGCCAAATTTGAGCAGCACACTTTAGGAAGGATGCAAAGGCCTTAGAGAGGGTGCAGAGGAGATTTACTAGAATGGTACCAAGGATGAGGGACTTCAGTTACGTGGACAGACTGGAGAAACTCAGATTTTTCTCCTTAGAGCAGAGAAGGTTAAGGGGAGATTTGATCGAGGTGTTCAAAATCTTCAAGGGTTTTGACAAAGTAAATAAGGAGAAACTGTTTCCAGTGGCGGATGGACCAGTAACCAAAGGACTCAGATTTAAAGTATTTGGCAAAAATAACACAAGTGACATGAGGGAAAAAAATTACATTGTGACTTCTTGTGATCTGAAATGCACTGCTTGAAAGGGTGGCGGAAGTAAATTCAATAATAACTTTCAAACAGGAGCTGGATAAATACTTTGATTTGCAGAACTATTGGGCAAGAGCAAGGGAGTGGAACTAATAGGATAGCTCGACCAAAGAACTAGCAAAGGCACAATTGCCTCCTTCTGTGCTGTATCATTCTATGATTCTGTGATGAGTTGATATTTTCTTATCCTGTGTCCAGTGGATTTGAGCTTCTTTGCTTTTATCAGAAGGCTTTCAAACATAACAGGAATTGAATTCTCAAAAGGTTTTTCAGGTAATGAATTGCTCACAACCACACTGATCAGCAGTACACGGGATATAAACTTATTTGTTGATGGTTAAAAATTGAAAAAAAAGAGATTGTTTATTGAGAGATCACTCACTTCTTTATAACTTTTAAAAATCTATTTGAAATTTCTCGTCAAGATTTGATGGCAGTGTTCAAAATCATGAGGGGTCTAGACAGAATAGATAGGGAAAAACTGTTCCCATTGGTGGAAGGGTAGAGAACCAAAGGATAATGATTTAAGGTGTCTGGCAAAAGAACCAAAGGCAACATGAACAAAAACTTTTTTATGCAGTGAGTGGTTAGGCTTTGGAATTCACTACCTGAGAGTGTGGTAGCTTTTGTTGTAAGTGTATTTGTTAATATGTTAAATATGATCATTTATATATATGTTTATGCTAATCTGTATGTCATCACAGGAAGTGATGCAATATTACATGATTCAGTTCTCTGGCATAGGCTGTTAGCACATGTAAGCTGAAGCAACAGCAAGTTTCCATTAAAGCTCTGCATTCGAAATCTGTGCCTGCCCTTCAGCTTTGTTTGTACTAGTCTAAAAAGAGATGATACAACATCTGTCAAATGGGAATTGGATAGTAATCTAAAGAGAAAAAATTGCACGGCTATGGGGAAAAGACGGGGAGAAAGTTGCTCTTGCAGAGAGCTGGCACAGACATGATGGGCTGAATGGCCTCCTTCTATGTTGTAACAATTGCATGATTCTATGAAAATCGCACTCTTCAGAACCATTTTTCAGCTTTAATAACTCAAAAGGGTATGTAAACAATTAAATCGTGGGACACCGTGGGAGAGGGTGCCTGTCATTCAGTTTGAGTCCCATTTTCATGGGCTCTCCTCCCCAAAAGACTGCTAGACTTTGTTCCCCTCTAATAGTACCAGATTATAATAACTACCCCCAATACTGCTAGACTTTATTTCACCAATGCTCCAAAGATCCTTTCTCAGTCCTGCTGGATCACAATATCTATCTCCTCAGCCACCACCCCCAAATTCATGCACTCTCTTCCGATCTTCACAATTGCCTAAACCACATTGACAATGTTGAAAATTCTGGTCCCTTTAATGAATCAGGACTTACTTCAGAGTTTATAGAGAGCAGGTGATACTCATTGCAGCTTGTATTTAAGGGCTGAATTTTTCCCCAGTTAGGGGTGTTACCTCTGGACAGGGAGTTAGTCCAGAAGGGAAGAGTGGAAACTGATATTTGTACCGAACTATGGATTGAGAATAAAACAGTTGTGTATCACAGACTGTCTCCTGCTTCCTGATTTTGGTGAATGGATATCTGCCAATTGATCACACATTCCCAGTGCCTCCCTGGTGCTAAGACTGTTCCAATGTCTCAGATCTTGAGACCTTCTTTCCTAATTCTCCCAGATCCAATTTTAAAATTAAGAGTTAGAAGTCATATTCCAAATTCCAACACTAAATATAGACTAGTAGGATATTTAACAAAAATAAAGTAACTTTTTCAGTACATATGGTTACTTAAATGATTTTCTCTCTCAATATCAGAAACACAGCAGAGATAAAGTTAAAGATTGTCAAGATGTATGCCAGAACAATTCTAAACAGAATGATCAGAAAAACATAAGTAATATCAAAAAAGAAGCAACACATTATGGAAGTTATTAATGAAGCGTGAGTAATGATGAATTATGTAGCTGATAGTGTCCTTTAAACTGGTGCACCTATATCAATACTTTAATAACTGAAAATAAATAAATAGTTAAAATAAAAACAAGAAATGCTGGAACCACTCAGCAGGTCTGGCAGCATCTGTGAAAAGAGAAGCAGAGTTAATGTTTCGGGTCAGTGACCTATTTTGCTTTTATAAATAGTTAAAATAGCTTGGGAACCCATTCATTTTTTTTACCCTGACTGCTGAATGAAACTGTGTTACTGATTCTGATGTTTCATATTTCCTACCAGATTTTGATTGTTTAACAATGCCAAGTATTAGAATTTTTGATAATAGATAAAATTTTGCCATCATTGAATTGAATCGACTTGCCATGAATTTGGAGGCAGCAAAGTTGGGAGCAGCTATATCATGTAGATCATGTTGAGATTATATCAAGTAGATCATAATGTGGTGGATCAAAACCAATAACAAGAGAAGAATTTCAAGCCAAATAGGGAGGTTTTAGCCTGCACTAAGTGGCAAAAGAGCTGCACTGAGTGGTGGAAGTGTTACCTTGAATCATAAGAAGGTCGAGGTAGTGATTTAGCCAAAGAGAAATGGGGGAGCGTCATGGATTTTTTCTGGACGGACATGACTGGGTGCATTTGTGGCTGAATTACTAAAGAGCAGCAAAGAAAGCATGGTTCTGGAATATGATTAGACCCTGGTTGCATAGCTGTGCAATCCAATTGGTTGAAGAATCAGTAGTCTCATATCTTATTGGTTAAAGCTTAGTGACATATGAGTTAGAAACATAGAAAAATAGGAGCAGGAGTAGGCCATTCGGCCCTTCGAGCCTGCTTCGCCATTCAATATGATCATGGCTGATCATCCAAACTCAGTACCCTGTTCCCGTTTTCTCCCCATATCCCTTGATCCCTTTGGCCCTAAGAATACGGGTCCTTGAGTTTTGGATGACCTGAAGTTTACTAGGGTGGAAAACGGAAGGTCTTCCAGGAGTGTATTGGAATAGTCAAGTCTAGAGGTAGAGGCCTGCTACCCGACCCGAACCCAACGGGCCCTGATGACATATGTCGGGTTCGGGTCGGGTAGGGCCCATCTTCAGAGTTCAAGTCGAGTCAGGTCGGGTCGGGTCGGGCCGGACACACATGGTAAGTGCTCTGCTGGTAAGTATTGATGAAACTGAGTATATGCAGTGAGTGAGTGATGTCACTGTGACGTCATCACGCATGCGCTGCAGTTTCCTGCAGGTTCGGTGTCAGGAAGGTAAGTAAACGGATGGTCGGGTCAGGTCGGGTTGGGGCGGGTTCCGGTTGTGTCAGGCCCGGGGCTAACTTGGAGGGAGTCGGGCCAGGTCGGGCTTAGGTCTGTTGTGGTTCGGTCTGGTTCGGGTCGGGTTCCTTTATCCCGACCTGAGCAGGCCTCTATCGAGAGGTAACAAAGACCTGGACGAGCCTTTCAGCAGCATATGAGCTGGGGCAGGGGTGAGGTTGGGCATTGTAACAGAAATGGAAATATGCAGACTTAATGATGTAGTTTCCACATGTATGCTGATGACACCCAGCTCTATCTCACCAGCACCTCTCTTAACCCATCCATTGTCTCTAAATTGTCAGACTGCTTTTCCGACATCCAGTACTGGATGAGCAGAAATTTCCTCCAACTAGATATTGGGAAGACCGAAGCCATTGGGCTGAAATTTAAAGTATCTCGGTGGCAGGCGAAAACAGTGGCAGTCCACCCGTCATGGAGCCGCCGCCATATTAAGTGTGCTGGCTCATTTAAATGGCCGGGGTGGACTGCCTCCCCAGGTGACATGGAGGGGGCGGGCTGTCCATCCCTGGCAATGGCGCAGCTGCCTGCGTGCAGGCGCTGATGCCTTTTTTAAAGGGCTTCGAGCCCTAACTTTCAATTTACATGTTTAAAGAAAAATGTAATTAAAAAAATTAAATTCATTTATTCTGTCCCGCTACCCCCCAAAGCACATTCCTTGCCCACCTGACCTTTCCCCTGCCAAAGTACATAAACTTTACACTATAACCCTTCCCACCATCCCCCACACTAATGATATGAGTTTGACCTCCGCCCCCTGCACTGAGAAAATGACCTCCACCCTCCTCTCCATCAGTGTTTAGTTTAGTTTAGTTTAGAGATACAGCACTGAAACAGGCCCTTCGGCCCACCGAGTCTGTGCTGACCATCAACCGCCCATTTATACTAATCCTACACTAATTCCATATTCCTACCACATCCCCACCTGTTCCTATATTTCCCTACCATCTATCTATACTAGGGGTAATTTATAATGGCCAATTTACCTATCAACCTGCAAGTCTTTGGCATGTGGGAGGAAACCAGAGCACCCGGAGGAAACCCACACAGATACAGGGAGAACTTGCAAACTCCACACAGGCAGTAACCAGAACTGAACCCGGGTCACTGGAGCTGTGAGGCTGCGGTGCTAACCACTGCACCACTGTGCCGCCCAGTGTTCTGCCTCGGTGCCCTGAAAATGAATCCAAAGGGCTGGAGTGCCAGCCAGCATCATGAATATTGCACCAGGGCAGATGGCGGGAACATAAAGGCACTTAATGCAATGATTTAAATTTATTTACATATGTTAATGATGGTCCTGTCACCAAACTGCGGGGGAACCATCACGAGGCCTCACCGCTGCCGACAATATTGGACTGGGCCCTCACCGCGTCGGGGTGCATTTTCCAGCACCTTCCCCCCCACCCCCACCCCCGGAAATGAGCCCCGATGTCAGGGGTCTGTAAAATTCAGCCCATTATCTTCGGTCCCTGCCACAAGCTTTGTTTCCTCGCCACCAACTCCATCCCTCTCCCTGAAAACTGAGGCCTAACCAGACTGCTTGTAACCTTAGTGTCATAACTGACCTCAAGACAAGTTTCCAACAAAATATTCACACCATTGCTCAGATCACTTATTTCCATCTCTGTTACATTGCTGTCTTCACATCTGCCTCAGCTCATCTGCTGCTGAAACCCTTGTCCATGTCTTCCTTAGCTCTAGGCTTGACTGTTTCAATGTATTCCTGGCTGGCCTCCCACTTTTTACTGTCTGCAATCTTGACGTCATTCAAAAACATGCTTCCCAGGTCCTAACTTACATCATGTCCCATTTACCTATATCCCATGTGCTTGCTGACCTACATTGGCTCCCAGCTAAGCAATGCCTTGATGTTAAAATTCTGTTCCTTGTTTTCAAATTCCTCCATGGCCTTGCCCCTTGCTATCTCCGTCTGCATTCCTCCAATTCTGGCCTCTTGAGCATCCCTGATTTTAATTGCTCCACCATCAGTGGCTGTGCCTTTAACTGCCAAATCTCTAAGCTCTGGAATTTCATCCCCGAACCTCTCTGCCTACCTCACATTTCTCCTTTAAGACATTCCTTAAAACTTACCTCTTTGACCAACCTTTTGGTCATCTGCTGTAATATTTCCTTATGTGGCTCGGAGTCAAATTTTGTTTGCAAACCTTGGGATGTTTTACTATATTAGATGTGTTATATGAATGCTAGTTGTTATTGTTGTTTGAAGGGATACTTTTGTTCTGAGTTCCAACTGATCAGCAGGACACTACAATAATACCACTCCATGGTTGTGCATTCTTATAGACACATAACTTTTAGTTATACAAATAGGTCAAATGTTGGCATACTATCCATACTATTCAAGACTCTTAGCTTGCTGTGGACAACAAATATTATTGCATATAATGCTATTTACTTTGGAAGTTTTGATTTCTTTTGTTTTTTTTGGTGCTACTTGGAGCTTAAGTTCATTTTGTGTGAATTATGGACTGACTTCAAAGCACTCCTGTTTTGATTAGTGCAACCCTTTTAATATACTCTAATGTACCTACAACTATTGGCATTAAAAGTTCTGTATTATATTATATTATGAAGAATAATGCAGCTAATTGAGAAGAGAAAAAAGAGAAAGTTTGTATCTAGATTAGTGACACTGCCCAATAGTAATGAATACAATGTTTTTTGTAGGATATTGGAAGCGTTATTAATAAACTTTTGCATGTTATTCTCCTAATACATATTTTTGATGGCATTAATCTGGGAAATTTAATTATTAGATGATGAGAACGTTTGTTTGCTCAGAAATGGATCTAAGGATTAAAAATAAAATACATGCACTTTTGACTGACCTCCAAAAGAAAGAACTAATATGTATATAACACCTTTCACATTGATGAGTCACAATTGTTAGGTGACCCAAAAAAGATAGACAATTCACAGACAACAATGTCCCTCAGAGTACAAATGAATGAAAGACAAGATCATTTGTTTGTGGTAGTCTAGTTAAAAGGAATAATATTGACCAGGATGCCAGGAGAACACCCTGCTCTGCTTCAGGTAGTGCCATGGATCTTTTAGATCCAGCGAAACAGGCAGATAAGGCCTTATTTAAAAGTTTTATCCAAAGCATGGGGCCTCTGTAAATACAGGATTTCCCCGATACTGCAATGAACTGTTAAGAACCTGAATTGAGGCCTAAATCCACAGCTGTCTGATTTTGAGGCGAGTGCTATCACTGAGCATAGCTGATAAAGAATGCAAAAAAAGATATTTTCTGAAGGAGTAGAGTGAGACCAAATAAGCATCTTGATGCAGTTTTGTTTATTACAGATGTAAATTGAAAATGTGTGAATAAGTCAACATGCATTTCACTGTTCCCAGTACAAGCCTATGTTTGAATTTTGAACAAATTGTTTTCCAAGCAGTATTAACCTATATTTTATGCACTGACAAGTTGCTTTTGTTTATACAATGGAATTTGTCTTTTAATCATGTAGCCACAAATCAAAAATTCAGCAGAATTTGAAAAAGCGAAACAGATAATTAGCAGATAAAAATGTGAGATTAAACAATCCTGTTACAATTTAAAGTTGTTCTGAAACCAGAATTCCCTGTTGAATAGGTAAATCAATTAATGGTTGAAGTTATTAGAATTTCATTAAAATGTCATTAAATTTGTCATTTAATTCACATTGAGTCAGTTTAGCTTGTGGCTCGAGGTGAAGCCAGACAGTAAGTTGCGCCAAGTGTGCTAAAAATCCTGATAATCAGACACCTTTGATCTTTTTGCCTGCCTGGGACCATCTTGCTTTCACAGCAAGGGTTCTGCTCTGTAACAATGAAAGACTCTGAAGCTGAATTGCACCGTTGATGCATTGTGGTATTTGTACATTATACTGGAGCTATTTAGAGCCTTTCTTTGTATCCACCAGTAATCAGATTTGTTTTTAAAGTTATGTTTTCCATATATATTCACCAACTTTGTGCAGATTACTTTTTGGCACCATGCTGTGTAAACTTATGTCTTCAAATCCAAGTAAATTGGAAGAGATTTATTTATACAAAGTTGCCCCGAAGTATTGTCTCAAAGTTATTTTTGTCCTTTCACCTATTCATTCCTCTATACTTAATTTTTCCAGACTAGACTTGCCTGCTGTTTCCAATCACTTCTGTGGTGTCTAATGCATTTCCTTACCTTCAAACTGTAAAGATTTCCTTTGATTTGATTGTATGTGAATTATTTTCATTACACAGAGCCAAATGTTTTAAAAAGTGATATTCTTGGATTGTTATAATTCCAGTGTTAAACCTTCTTATTTTTATAATCCAAAAAGTACTAGTTTGCTAACCTACCATTATTGTCATTACAACAATTATCAAAACAATGCTAAACCAGGCTGGTTTCCATTTATTTAAGAGAGACCATGATAATTATGCTAATATTCAGTTTGACTTAAAAGAACACATCACTCATGAAATACTATTTGCTTTCATCTAACCTGAAAAGTGTAGTTCAACAAATTCATGGATTCAGGCTGACCTCAGTAAACAAACATTTGCTATCCTGGCCAAACCCAGTTTTAAACTACAGGGTGTCAAGTGGCTATAGGGTTGGGATGGGATCCCAGCCATTCTCACCTGGAGTTCCATATTGTTTTGAGTAATTTAAAGCATGGAATGGGGGCAGTGGGATATGCTGATGTTAAAACAAAATCTGGAAACTAACCCTGGATTCACCTTCAGATAGGACAACTAGTAAAATTGAAGATGGAGGATAAAATGATACAGCCAAGGCAGCACTTTACTGTGCAGCATGTAATAAAAAGTACTTTATTGTTAGATGCTTGGAGGACAGCAGTGGACAATGCCTGCATAACGATATAGTAATCATGCCAAGTTGTTCTGTTACTCATTTATTACCATTGACATCATTTGGCATGACATAAATGGAATGACATTCGCTGTTGAAGACACCATTTGTCTTTTTTATGATTGTGATGACTCAATGACTCCAGCAGTGATAGGTTTGCAAGAATAAGTTTCTTCAAATAAATTGAGTGAAATTATTTCGAAAAAGGTTTCAATAAATTTGCTGATTGATAGACTATTTCACCACGAAACACTAGGAACATAGTAATGACATTCTCAACAGCTTGTTGATAGTAGTAGCAGAGTTAGGATTATTAAACTGCCCTATGCTTTTATGCAGATAGACAAATGTAATACACATCATTTAGAAAAAAGGAACAGTTCACAGCTTTGAAGTCAGGGTAATGAAATACTATTACGTATGGTTTGAAAACACAAACAATTTCTTATTTATTATTTTAGATGTTTAGCTTTCTCTTCTCACACTTTGGTTTGGTACCTTACAATGATTATTAACAATCTTTCATCCCCCTGTAGTTGGCACAAAGGTATGTCTCACAAATGCTATCAAGAGCAGTTATCAACAAGATCTCATTCAGCGGAGTAATTTGATATGCTTGTGTTTCTTCCTCTCATCAAGATGAAATGATTTGAGGATTCTGCTTAATGTATCAATATCACCCACGTATTCTGTCAGCCGCACTCTTGTCACAAACCAGTTTGACAGATATTGCGTATTTTGGCCTCCATGTATGTGCCTGTTTCTCTTCAACCAAGCCATGTGCATGACAGTTTGCCTTAATCAATGTTTACATTTTATTGCAAAATTCTTTGATATTTTTTAATTGTACAACAGATTGTAATATACTTTGGATTGTGCAGTAGTGTTACATGTATGCCAGATATGAATGACCCAGATTTTGCTCTAACAGCGGCTGGAATTTTACCTGAAAGTAAGTCCTGTCACTGGGACTGAAAGCGGATGGTGTGGTCGTGCAGCTGGGGGTTGGGGGTGTGGTGGAGGAGTTGTGATTGTGAAATTCTGAGGGCTGGCCAATTAAGGGCAGGTGGTGGTGTGTGGGGTGCAGTGGTGGAGGGGAAGGTCGTTTTTTTCAGCTCCTGAAATGCTGACACTATCTTTAAAAGGCATGCAGCAGGACTTGCTCATGTAGCAGCCCCAGAGGAGCAGTGAGAGAGACCTGGCAGCAGTACAGTTTGAAGACATGGCCGAAGGAAGATCAAGGATCACTCCAAGATTCAACGATGCCTCCCTGGAGGTACTCCTGTAGGCTGAAAGGGCATGGAGGGAAGTCCCATTCCCTCAGGATAGCGAGAGAAGACTGGCTCACCAAACCAAGCAGGCCTGAATGGAGATAACAGGGGAGGTCAGCAGCCATGGGGTAGTCCCCTGTACCTGGCTGCAGTGCCAAAAAAGGGTCAATGACCTGATGCTTTCTGGAAAAGTGAGTGCAGCACATAACATTCAACTTGCAGCCTTAAATGTGACTGTACAGGAATATGAGATTGGAGAAGGGGTTGCCCACCCAGTTAATGGAGGTGCCCTGGCATCACCATTGGCTGATAGATGCATGTCAGTCTCTCTTAAACAAACAAGAAAAATAAAAACAGACAGTAAAAGCTTCTAAAAATATATAAAAATGAGGAGAGTAGCTAAAGTAAGGGGTGGTCCCTTAGTGATGAGACTGGGGAATTGATAATGAGAAACAAGGAAATAGCAGTGACTTTGAACAAGTATTTTGTATTTGTCTTCACAGTAGATGACACAAAAATTATCCAAAGAATTATTTTATTTTATTTAGAGAAACAGCACTGAAACAGGCCCTTCGGCCCACCAAGTCTGTGCCGACCAACAACCACCCATCTATACTAACCCCACAGTAATCCCATATGCCCTCCCACATACCTACACTAGGGGCAATTTATAACAGCCAATTTACCTATCACCTGCAAGTCTTTGGCAGTGGGAGGAAACCAGAGCAAACACACGCAGACACAGGGAGAACTTGCAAACTTCACACAGACAGTACCCAGAATTGAACCCAGGTCCCTGGAGCTGTGAGGCTGCAGTGCTAACCACTGCGCCACTGTGCCACCCATAAAATAAAATAATGGAAAATTAAGAGGCAAAAGGAAGGGAGGAACTTAAGACAATCACTATCACTAGAGAAGAAGTACTGAGAAAACTAATGGGACCAAAAGCTGACAAGTCCCTCAGACCTAATGGCCTACATCTAGGGTCTCAAAAGAAGTAGCTACAGAGATAATGGATGCATTGGTTATAATTTTCCAAAGTTCCCTAGAATCTGGAAAGGTCCCAGTGGGTTGGAAAACCACAAATGTAACACTTCTATTCAAGAAAGGAGGGAGACAGAAAGCTGGAAACTATAGGCTAATTAGCCTAACATCTGTCATTGGGAAAATGCTAGAATCCATCACTAAGCAAGGAGTAGCAGGTAATGTAATGAGCAGCTTTTTATGTTGGCTGATGCAACATAAATAAGATGCATGGAGTTCAGTTGATTGAAGATCTCAAACAGGTTTATTAAAAGCTAACGAATATATACAGTGCAGAGCTATCTATTTGCAGGTCTTTCCTCTTAGTGTTGCAGTTACAGAGAGAGACTGGCATGTAGTGACATGACTACATCCTGGCATTTAGCTCATTAGCATAAAAATTATTTGCGCATGGATAGAGATTGCGAAGTTTACAGGTATAGAGGCTCAAAAGTCCATAAATGGTCTTGGTGGTTTGACAACTCTTGCTTGGGGAGTTTGCGACTCATCTGTTGCTGTGCTTTCTGAAGTTTCTCCCTCTCTGAATTCAGTTTATGTTGCTCTGCATTCAGCCTGCTAATATACTCTGTTGCTTTTCTCAAGATGACCGCTTTTGAGGCCTTGTTATTCTTTGAAAGCTCTGGCACCTCATCTCGAAGAGCCAATAGACAATGCTTCAACTCATTCCTTCTCTGCCTCCTTCGCCTCTCCTCATCCTCCACATCTGAAGGCTTGGGGCTCAAGGGCGAGGACTAGTTGGGGAAAGAGTACATGGTCTCGTGGAGATACCTATCCATTCTGGCTCATTGTGGTACTGGCAGTTCTCTGTAGAGCAGAAATGAAGGCATGACATTGTTGTTCTGTTGCTGGGTTTCCAGACTGCACCATTTAATGCTGGTCAGAGTCTGCGAGCGGGTTCTGATCCTTGGAGATTTTCCCTTGACAATGCTCTCGTGGATGGTTATGATGTTGAGGTTCTTACACATTGGTAGTCCTGCTACTGCTGGTCCGCTCGTGTCTACTAGGTAGAATGTTTGTGGTTTCCAAGCCGACTTGCGATGTTTGCATTGCATTGTTAATGTGCAAGGGCTGGGTGACCCATTATATGCAGAAAACTTGGCAGTTGTCAGTTGTCTCATTGATTTCCAATGACTCCAGTAGATATCTTTGAGGATTTGGATGAGTTGGATATTTGCACTGGCATCGGTGTCAATCTTGACCTTGATTGTATGCTTGCCAGCTTTCTTTGGGCACAAGCTTCCAATTGTTTGACTTTGTCAGTGTGATATGTCAGGGTCACAATGTGGAACACCTGTTCGTCTTTTGTCTAAGAACTATTTCCTTCTGAGTCTTGTCTCAGGTCTGATTCACTGGTGACTTCATGTATTAGCATGCGATTATGCAGGTCTCTGACATTTTCCTTGCTGCTGTTGCAGTGCTGCTTCACTTGTCTTCTGTTGGCTTGTGTCTTACCGTGGCTACTGGCTGCATCTTTCGAGCCAGAATTCTTGCATAGATGGGCCCAGTGTCCTTTTGCACTGCAGGCCTTGCACAGGTTTAGAAATGCAGGACAATTTCGCCATGAGTGGGACAGACCACACTTACCACATAGCTTGCTTGCTCTTTTTGGCCTGTTTATGGCACCAATACTATTGGAAAATCCAAGACATCTCTGGAGGTCTTCCTCGTTTTGTGGGGTAGGCATATTCTTTACATCTTCGATTTTGCCTGGGTCAGGACGGGGTTCTGCAACTGGAATAGATAGAGCCAAAGAAATGTATCTGATTTACATTTAGAAAATCGTAATACAATCAGGCAGAGTCAACATGGTTTTATGAAAGGGAAATTGTGATTGACAAATTTATGAGAGTTCTTTGAGGATGTAACAAGCATGGTGGATAGAGGGGAACCAGTAGATGTAGTGTATTGGGATTTCCAAAAGGCATATGATAAGGTGTCAACACAAGCTAAGAGCTCATGGTGTTGATATATTAGCATGGATGGAGGATTGGCTAATACACAGGAAACTGAGAGTCGGGATAAATGGGGCCTTTTCAGGTTGGTAAACTGTAACTAGTGGAGTGCCACAGGGATCAGTTCTGGGACCTCAACTATTTACGATCTATATTAATGACTTGGATGAAGGGACTGAGTGTATTGTAGCCAAATTTGCGGATGATACAAAGATGGCTGGAACGCACATTGTGAGGAGGACACAAAGTCTCTGTAAAGAGATATAGATAGGTTAAGTAAGTGGGCAAAAACTTTGCGGATGGAGTACAATGTGAGGTTATCTATTTTGGTGGGAGAATAGAAAAGCTGAATATTATTCACATGGAGAAAGACTGCAGAATGCTGCGGTACAGAGGGATCTGGGTGTCTTTTTGCATGAATCACCAAAAGTTAGCATGCAGGTACAGCAAGTAATTAGGAAGGCAAATGGAATGTTAGTATTTATTGCAAGGGAGATGGAGTATAAAAATGGGGACTTGACAGGGTGGATTTTGAAAAGATGTTTCTCCTTGTGGGAGAGACTAAAACTAGGGGAACAGCTTAAAAAATAAGGGATCTCCCATTTAAAACAGAGATGAGGAGAATTTTTTTCTCTCAGTGGGTTGTGAGTCTGTGGAACTCTCTTCCCTGGAGAGCAGTGGAGGCAGGGTCATTGAATGTTTTTAAGGCAGAGGTAGACAGATTCTTGACAAACAAGCGAGTCCGAGCATATAGGGGATAGCCAGGAAAGTTGGAGTTGAGTCCACAAAAGATCAGCCACCATCTTATAGAATGATGGAGCAGGCTCGATGGGCCAAATGGCCTGCCTCCTAGTTCATATGGTTGTAAGTCTTTCTATAACTGTACAGGGCATTTGTGAGACTGCACCTTGAGGACTGTGTACTGTTTTGGTCTCCTTAGCTAAGGAGGGATAAACTTGCATTGGAACAAGTTCAGCGAAGGCTGATTCCTGGGATGTCTTATGAGGGCAGGTTGAGCAGGTTGGGCATCTACTCATTGGGGTTTCGAGTTGATCTTATTGAAACATATAAGATTCGGAGGGGGCTTGACAGGGGAGATGCTGAGAAGCTGTTTCCCCTCGTGGGGAAATCTAGAACTAGGGACACAGTTTCAGAACAAAGGGTCTCCCCTTTATGATGGAAATGAGGAGGAATTTCTTCTTTTAGAGGGTCATTAATCTTTGGAATTCTCTACCCCAGAGAGCAGTGGAGGCTGGGTCATTGAATATATTTAAGGCTGAGTTAGACCGATTTTTGATCTACAAGGCAGTCAAGGGTTGTGGGGGAGGGTGGGGGTCGGGAGGCAGGAAAGTGGAATTAATGCCACAATCAGATTAGCCATGAACTTGTTGAATGGTGGAGCAGGTTTGAGGGGCCAAATGGCCTACTCCTGCTCCTATTTCTGATGATCTTATGATTTGTGCGGGACACTGGTCAGGCAAAGGTGACTCCTGCACAGCCAGTGTAGATTGGCCACGTGCAGGAGGCATGCCTGTGGTACACGTTGGACAGTCAGGCTGTAATCAACATAGAAGCCGAAGAAGGGTCACTGACCCGAAACGTTAACTCTGCTTCTCTTTCTACAGATGCTGCCAGACCTGCTGAGTGAATCCAGCATTTCTTGTTTTTGTTTCAGATTTCCAGCATCCGCAGTATTTTGCTTTTATTATAGAAGTCGTATGTCTCTTTGATGGGTGAATAACAATGGAAATTTATGTGCTTGCAGGAGAAGAGAACTCACAGCGCAAGGGAAATGTCAAGAACCGGAGGCAGTGTTCCTCATGCTTATGGAGGAAGAGGCGCTGGAGCTGGGAGGAATGGCAATCGCAGATGGTGAGACAGATTTGGAGTCCCAAGTGAGTGAGTGGCCTAATGGATGGGCACAGGAGACTCTATGTCAAGCACAAAGCATAGTGCTCATGTGTGCACCATTGGTCACATAGAACTCCAGATGTTGAGTAGTCAGAAGGACCTGTTGGAAAACGCATCACCCTCTTATCACTCCTTTATCTCTTGCAGGTCATGGACAAAAGCATCCAGCAACCAAGCCTGAGCAACAGACCCCGCACCTCTGAGGAAAAGGAGGAGGAGACTTCAGAGGGTGCACCGTCACATCATTCCCCCGCACCCTCCATAGCGCAGATACTCACACGTCGGTGGGCAGTCACGTGTAGTTAGTAATGGGGTGACAATCTAGTGAGAACAGCACAGAAATGCCTGAGCAGTTGATGGAGGCAGTGACAGTCGAGGCCATTCACACTCAGGGGACAATGGGAGGGCCCAGCGATGCTCAGCTTCAGGTTGATGATGTGCCTCTGGAGTCATTAACAAGACGGCAGAGTGTGGAGCAGCAGAGTGAGATGCGTGAACATCTGGCAGAGCTTCCAGAGGCAATGTGTAGTGGTAATGTCACTGAACTAGTAATCCAGAGGCCCAGACTAATACCCTGGGGACAGGGGTTCAAATCCCACCATGGCAATTGGTGTAATTTAAATTCAATTAATCAACAAAAATCTGGAATTGAAAGCTAGTCTCAGTAATGGTGCTATTAAACTCTCATTGATTATCAAAAAAAATCCTTTGTTTCACTAATATCCTTTAGAGAAGGAAATCTGTCATCCTTACCTGGTCTGGCCTACATGTAACTCCAGACCCACAGCAATGTGGTTGACTTTTAACTGCCCTCCGAAAGGGCCTAGCAAGTCAGTCAGTTGTCATGGGCAGTTAGGGATGGGCAACAAGTGCTGGCCTTGCCTGTGATGCCCACATCCCATGAATGAATAACAAAAAAAAGCGTGGACAACGGAGGTGTCCATGAGTGCAACTATCATTCGGGTGTGTGCGCGTATAGCGTCCTCCATCGAGAGATTCTCGACCCTCATGGAGAGCCATACCCAGCAGACCACACAGTGGATGCTGGAGATGCGCACAGACCTGCATGCCATCACCATCTCCATGAGCTCTGTGGAGCAATGGCTAGGCGAGAGGGAGACGAGATGCTTGGGGCCAATGCCAAGTCCTGGGACTCCTCAGGTGAGCAGGGAGGGCCAAGTCTGTCCTGAAAGGGTGGAGGAGCGGCTGTTGGCTCCTCTCAGGGTGCTCCTTGTGTGGATAATGGCTACTCGGCCCTCTCATGGTGGCGCCAGTGCCTTACAGAGCCAGTGAGACAGAGGGGGCTCTTGCACCTGTGGAGAAGATACTCAATATGTTGGGGCCCTCCAGCATCAGGCAGCTAGAGGACGACTCGCATGGTCATTCACAGCCACGGAACAGAAAGATCACATCCTGCCTCCACCACAGTGACAACACAGGAGGAGCATCACGAAGGAGCACCTGCAAGCATGTGAAAAAGTCCACCTAGCTGCACATGGGTTGCATGGGTTTATATCTTGAATATGAGATGTCACCTGGCTCTGTGTGTGTCTAAAATGAATTAGAACATAGAACATAGAACATAGAACAGTACAGCACAGTACAGGCCCTTCGGCCCACGATGTAGTGCCGAACCTTTAACCTACTCTAAGATCAAACTAACTACCTACCCTTCATTCTACTATCATCCATGTACCTATCCAAGAGTCGCTTAAATGCCCCTAACATATCTGCTTCTACTACCACCGCTGGCAGCGCATTCCACGCACCCACCACTCTCTGTGTAAAGAACCTACCTCTGACATCTCCCCGAAACCTTCCTCCAATCACCTTAAAATTATGCCCCCTGGTGATAGCCCTTTCCACCCTGGGAAAAAGTCTCTGACTATCCACTCTATCTATGCCTCTCTTCATCTTGTACCTCCCTATCAAGTCACCTCTCATCCTTCTTCGCTCCAATGAGAAAAGCCCTAGCTCCCTCAATCTTTCTTCGTAGGACATGCCCTCCAGTCCAGGCAGCATCCTGGTAAATCTCCTCTGCACCCTCTCTAAAGCTTCCACATCCTTCCTATAATGAGGCGACCAGAACTGAACACAATATTCCAAGTGTGGTCGAACCAGGGCCTTATAGAGCTGCAGCATAACCTCGCGGCTCTTAAACTCAATCCCCCTGTTAATGAAAGCCAACACACCATACGCCTTCTTAACAACCCTATCAACTTGGGTGGCAACTTTGAGCGATCTATGGACATGGACCCCAAGATCCCTCTGTTCCTCCACACTACCAAGAATCCTGTCTTTAAGCCTGTAATCCACATTCAAATTCGACCTTCATTGTGAAATGATGCCCCACTAAAAGACTCCTTTACTTTTTTAAACACTACTGGGCCATTAACAATTCGTTTGCTCCGACAAAGGGTCTGATGTGAAGGAGCACACTGGATGAGGTCAGTGCATTTCCCATGCTGTTGCCTCATGTGATGACGCCTCCAGGAGAATGATAAGGACATTCATGGAAATGACAACAGGTCAGCAGAAGGTAAAGGATTTATTGGATTGACTGAGTGTGTAAGTAAGGCTCATGTGAAACGTGCCTGTATTAGTGCGGTGCAGACCTCCTTTGAGCGGATCTCATCGTGCCTTGCCTGCTGTCCCTTGGGGTCTTCATCATATTGTGCCTGGTCACTATCCCCCTCCAGACCCTCATCCACGGAGGAGGCATCGCACTTCAGGATGTCCTCATTGCTCAAAGCTTCTCCCTTTAGTAGCGCAGGTTGTGCAGAGCACGGCACACCACCACAATATGTGAGACCCTTGCTGGGGTATATTGCAGGGCTCCATCAGATCTATCCACGCATCGAAACTGCATCTTCAGAATGCCTACGGACTGCTCAAATGTCACTTGAGTTGTCCCTTGAAGCTGTTGAATCTCTCCCCTGCATCTGTTCTTGTGTTCCTCAAAGCCATAAGTAGCCATCACTACAGTGGGTAACACTCGTCACCCAGTATCGCACAGGGGTCATGAAAAGTTCGGGCACATGGGATTGGTTTAGTATGTAGGCATTATGGCAGCTTCCCGAGAACCTTGCACAGACCTGAAGGATCCATTTGCAGTGGTCACAGACCAGTTAATCATTGAATGAATGGAATCCATTCCTGTTGATGAAAGCTGCTGCCTGGTCTATGGGAGCCTTGATGGCCACATGTAGGCAGTCAATGATACCCTGCACCTGGGGAAATCCAGCGATGGCCCCAAATTCTATGGACCTCTCAGTTGGACTTTCCAGATCGGTGCAAAAGTGCATGTACTGGCTGACACCTTGAACATGGCATTGGTGACCATCTGGATGCAGTGATGAACTGCAGACTGGGAGATGCCACAGATATCTCCAGAGAACTCTGAAATGATCCTGAGGCATAGAAATTCAGCACAACAATGGCCATCAACACAGATCAGTGACTGCCTTCCGGGAGAGGCAGAGTCTTCGGCAACAGTGCTCTGAGTTTTGCAGGAAGCTGAGCCTCCAATGGTAGACCATGTCCATTGGGTATTGTCTCCTGTGCAGAAAAGGCTGGCTGAATGCCTCTCTGCGACTTCCTCCTCCCTGCCCCCTTCCAGGCTCATGATCCTGTTGCCCCTCTGGTTGCTGCTCACTGCTGCGTGTGGCTGCAGCTTCTCCCCTCTCTGTTGCTCCTCCTCACTGGAGGTCTCAAAGCCTGAGTGAATGAGGCCCATGGGCAAATAGCTTTCCTCAGTTCCCTGGGCCTCCCATGTCCCCTTGCTGTGTACATGCAAGTCTGAGAGGACAATCAAGCAGAATGCCCCCTCTGTGCTAGGCAAATCTGTCCTTGCTCCCAATTTCTATTGCCGCTGTCCACTCAGTTCCACCCTCCCTATCAAGCCATGCTGTTTTTTGCGATGGCTGCCAACTGCAGCCAATATTGACTTCTCACTAAGCCTCCGCCTCGTTATAGCTGGCGAAGCTCTGAAAATGGGTTTTTATCTTTAAAAAATATGCATTTTTAATAACGGCTGCGTCTGCTGACAACACAACCACTAGATGGCGGTGTACTGGCACATGGGCAAATGTAGCCTCGTCGGCTGAAGTGTCAACTTCAACCCATGGCAGCACACAATGGACATGTTTGAAACACGGAGAACATTGCACTGTTTAAAGTCTCATCAGAAGGACAGAACCTCTGACAGTGCTGCACACTCTGTAATTCTGTGAGGTTTCAGTGCCATCCTGCTGACCAGCCATTCACTCCTCCCACCCCCCAATCCCACTCTCCGGCCGCTCACTCTCCCCCACAATCCTGCTCTCCGGCTGCTTGCACCCCGTTTCTCCCCAACCTCGCCCCAAAGCCCTCCCCCCCCACCCATTTAAGAGAAAACCTAAACTAAAAATTTGACTTTTAAAAAAAATCTCCCTGAAAACTTCAAAACCTGAAGGAATGAGACTCCTCATTTGTAGTAATTCATTTCCTGTGCCTGAGAGGTTGATTTCCAGTAATTAACAATTATTACATCATTAAAAATGTACTTAGGCTACTAATTACTTGTCCTAAATAACAGCAGCAGGTTTAGTTTGTATCTACTATGCAAATACAGCAACTTCATGACATTCAATGTATGCCAATGGTGAGGCAGGCAGCGAAATGCCATTTTCTCAAAGCTAACGGCCGAGCAGCACAATTCAGACAGCAATTTTTGGCTGTTCGGATTTAACCATGCATCTGCTCCTTGCTTGAGTTGCTGTACCATTTACACATGAATAACACCAAACATTGTTAGCCTCATCGTTATTTTGACATCAAATTCTGGCTGAACATTCAGTTTGGAATGTTACACTTGTAGCAATTGCTTCAGCCAATGGTTACATTTGTCCAAGTGTCTTGCATTCATTTTTTTTTATTGTTCTGGCACATTTCGGAGGCAATCAGAGCAATCATAGTCAGTTAGCAATGTGCAAAGTAATTTTCTAAATCACCACTGTGCCACTTAGGAGGGTTCACCACTATATCATCCCTGACCAGGGACACTGTAAAGCTGATTAAGCTAATTAGTTTTAACTTGTAGTTGGACAGATTGTGTAAAAAGGAAAAAAAAATGGAGAATGTTGAAAATTCAGAGCGGGTTTTAAAGAAAGCACAAATAATTTATTAAAGATGGAAATAAACAGGGATTTAAAAATGAGGCCAGACATTGAATAAAGCAATTGAGAAACATTTAAACAGAAGTAGAATGGAAAAGGAAAATTATATTTTGTATCATCATTAGCCATGGGTGAGGTACTGGAAGACTGGAGGATAGCTAATGTTGTGCCTTTATTTAAAAAGGGCAGCAGGGGTAAGCCAGGGAACTACTGGCCGGTGAACCTTACATCAATGGTGGAAAAGTTATTGGAAGGGATTCTGACAGACAGGATTTATATGCATCTGAAAAGGCATTGTCTGATTAGGGATAGTCAGCATGGCTTTGTGTGTGGGAAATCATGTCTCACGAATTTGATTGAGTTTTTCGAGGAGGTGACCAAGAGCATTGACGAGGGCAGGGCGGTGGACGTTGTCTACATGGACTTTAGCATGGCCTTTGACAAGGTCCCGCATGGTAGGCTGGTCCAGAAGGTTCGAACACATGGGATCCAGGGTGAGCTAGCAAATTGGATACAAAATTGGCTTGGTGGTAGGAGGCAGAGGGTGGTAGTGGAGGGTTGTTTTTCAGATTGGAGGCCAGTGACCAGTGGTGTGCTGCAGGGATCGGTGCTGGGTCCTCTGTTGTTTGTCATATATATTAATGACTTGGATGTGAATGTAAGGGGCATGATTAGTAAGTTTGCAGATGACACCAAAACTCGTGGTATAGTGGACAGTGAAGAAGGTTGTCTAAGGTTACAACAGGATATAGATCAACTGGGAAAGTGGGCAAGGGAGTGGCAAATGGAATTTAATGCAGACAAGTGTGAAGTGATGCATTTTGGGAAGTTAAACCAGGGCAGGACATATACAGGGAATGGCAGGGCCCTGGGGAGTGTTCTTGAGCAGAGAGACCTTGGGGTGCAAGTACATAGTTCCCTGAAAGTGGCAACACAGGTAGGGTGGTGAAGAAGGCGTATGGCATGCTTGCCTTCATCGGCCAAGGCACTGAATACAAGAGTTGGGACGTCATGTTACAGTTGTACATAACTTTGGTTAGGCCGCATTTGGAGTACTGTGTGCAGTTCTGGTCGCCGCACTACAGGAAAGATGTGATTAAGCTAGAGAGGGTGCAGAAAAGATTCACAAAGATGTTGCCTGGTTTGGAGGGCTTGAGTTATAAAGAGAGATTGGATAGGCTGGGTCTGTTTTCCCTGGAGCGAAGGAGGCTGAGAGGGGATATGATAGAGGTATATAAAATTATGAGAGGCATAGATAGGGTAGATAGCCAGAGTCTGTTTCCCATGGTAGGGGTGACTAAAACTAGAGGGCATAGATTTAAGGTGAGAGGGAGGAAGTTTAAAGGGATCAAAGGGGTAAATTTTTCACACAAAGAGTAATGGATATCTGGAATGAGCTGCCTGAGGAGGTGGTGGAGGCAGGAACAGTAGCGACATTTAAGAGGCATATGGACAGGTACTTGAATGAGCAAGGCATAGAGGAATATGGAATTAATGCAGGCAGGAGGGATTATTATAGATAGGGCATTATGGTCGGCATGGACGCAGTGGGCCGAAGGACCTGTTTCTATGCTGTACGACTCTATGACTCTATAAATCCCCCCAAAAGACATTCTGGACACGACCTGGAGACCAGATCCTCAGACATACCCCTCTTCTCAGACATCATATCAAACTGATTGTACAAGTCACAGTGCCACATTGATTGTTTCGGCCTAATTCACCAATCACAGAGGTATGGGAGTTATTGAACATTTATATGAAGGGTCTGTTTGTTAGTGGTCTAATTAATCATTAGCACTGACTTTTTAATAGACCTTCAATCAAAAGACAAATAGAGATAGTTAAAAGCTAAAATATGTTGTGCTTCATGTCCAAAGGTCACACACACACCCCATGTGTGTGAAAAGGTAATAGTTGATCAAGCGTCAACTAGAGCAGCTTGTCTATTTCAAAACTTGCATTTTAACACCTGTGGTATAATGATTTATTGAGCTTTTGTCCTTCCACAGTGAATGCAGTCTCTGGTACACTTCACTCTTCTTATACCCTTAAGCACACAGACAAATATTACCTGAATGGGAATGGCACATTGATTAAACTTGGAAGCACGCTGACTACTTTTTGAAGAATCTGTTTGTAAAATATACAATGTTTCAATGTTGATACAAAGTAAACACCATCTTCTCACATTGCTCCTTCTAATCTGTATGATAAATGTATTTTCCATAGATTTCAGGATAATAACAATAATAAATGATTTTTGGCTATTGTTTCAGAGATAGCTATTTGAACTGGTGTTTTCTGTGTATTCGTAATAAGACTGTTTCCAGGCTGCTAAAACATAATTATATCAAAATAGCAAAAGTCTCATACGGTTACAGCCATTTTGCACATGTTATCAGCATCGCTAGTAATCCCCATGGAATATCTCAATTTCCCTTTGTAACTTCAGCAGAAGATAAACAGAAACCTCAGGGAAGTGAGGCAAACAGCTGTTTCTGCTGTTTCTCTGTGGCTTCTGCCGATCTGCCACTGATAAAGTAGGAAATACACATAAAGGTTTCTTAAAATACCTGATTTTCCTCCCTCATTTCCTATTTCCTCCTCAAGGCACCAGCAACCCTGTCTTCTGAATTGACCATTCCTCACATGAGTTTAGCTGTTGAGAATCAACCCATGGAGGGCGTCACAGCCGACCCCCAATTCTGTTGTCATCCAACAGTCACACGTTGACATTTCTCCACAGGGGTCACTAGTAGCCAATTGGAGTGTGACCCTGGCTGATTTATCCACCTTCCATTCTAGTTCACATCAGGCAACTCGACTGACTCGAAATTGAACTTAGGACCGAACAACTGATCTTGAATTTTATTTCAGTTCTCATACGGAGTCAAATTATCTTTGAAAGTCCACAAATACGCAAAGTGCACCATTAATATTTCTGTCATAAGATGTGTTGACTGTGTTACGCCAATGTTTTTTGTTGAATGATAATATTCTTTTGTTCACTGGCTGGAGATCTGAATTTTTGTTTTTTAAAAGACATTTTTAAAAAGCCAAGCTGCCAGCAAAGTCATCCTTTCAGCTTAAGATGATCACCTAGTTTGCTACAATGTATCCTACATTGCAAAAGTACTGTGAGGAGAGAGACAAAATGTCTGATAATTTCCCAGCAAGAACCAAGACCCAGGAAGTTTAAAGGAACTACTGGGTCTCTCAGCAATCCCAGAAATATTGCTAACCACTATATTTGAATGGCTGAGTACCTGTCATGTGAAAAGCCCCTCCCCATCTGTTGTTTTAAACTGGTGTTTTTCTCTGCAGCAGAGGAGAAGCCTTTGGACTCTACCATGAGCAGACCCTAAGTGGGAGCCCCCTCTCTCTCTCTGCATTCCAGCTTGAAAGCTTTCAAATCCTGCCTGTTGACTGACCACCTTTGCATACTGCGGCTACAATCAGAAACCACGTTGGAGGAAATCATCCTCATCGCTATCTCCAAGAGACCCACTGAACCAGTCATCTTCCTCTTCAAAGTAAAAGCCTCAGGACCACTGAATTCAGCTCGAAGCCAGCTGAATCACCAAGCCCTACAGGCTGTATACCCTTTTTATGGACTCTAACTCAACCAATCTACCTTTCCCCACTCTGAAACCTATTTGTGTATGTGAAAACCTCCAGTGTGTGAGTGAAAGTTGGCACGTTGTTTATTATTTTTATTAATTCGATATAGATACAATAAAGTTAACCTCTTTCTTTGTTAACTCAAGAAAACCTGTCCAATTGGTTCTTGTGATGATCCTAGCAAGTAAGTAACCAAACACCTACTGAATTGGCCAGTACATCCACTTTAAGAAAGAATTAATCATGTTGTGGTCAAACAAGGAGAGAGAAAAGAGGAAGGCCCTTCGGCCACTCCTCACTTGACCGTAACAACTGGTTAACTAGATATTTTTAAATTCATTCTTGGGCTGTGGGCGTCACTGGCAAGGTCAGCATTTATTGCCCATCCTTAATCACCATTGAGAAGATGGTGGTGAGCTGCCTTCTTGAACTGTTGCAGTCCATATGGTGTAGGTACTGATTGTGGGCTCAACTCTACTTTTCTGTCTACGCGCTATTACCTTTGACTCCCTTGTCAATCACAAATCTATCTAACTCAGCCTTAAAAATATTCAATGACCCTGCCTCTACTGCTCTCTGGGGTAGAGAATTCCACAGGCTAACAACCCTGCAGTGCATCTTGTAGATGGTACATACTGCTGCACCATGCACCGGTGGTGAAGGGAGTGAATATTTAAGGTGGTGGGTTGGGTGCCGATCAAGCGGGTTACTTTGTCCTGGATAGTGTTGAGCTTCTTGAGTGTTGTTGGACCTGCACTCATCCAGGCAAGTGAAGAGTTTCCATCACACTACTGACTTGTATCTTGTCGATGGTGAATAGTCTTTGGGGAGTCAGGAGGTGAGTTAATTGCTGCAGAATTCCCAGCCTCTGATCTGCTCTTGTCGCCACAGTATTTATACGGCTGGTCCAGTTCAATTTCTGGTCAAAAGTAACCACCAGGATGTTGATGGTGGGGGAATTCAGCAATGGTCATGCCAGTGAATGTCAAGGAGAGATGGTAGGATTCTTTCATGTTGGAGATGGTCATTCCTGGCACTTGTGTGGTGTGAATGTTACTTACCATTTCTCAGTCCAAGCCCGAATGTTGTCCGGGTCCTGTTGCATATGGGCACAGACTGCTTCAATATCTGAGGAGTTGCAAATGGTACTGAACATTGCGAAATCATCAGCGAACATCCCCATTTCTGACCTTATATTTGAAGGAAGATCATTGATGAAGCAGCTGAAGATGGTTGGGCTTAGGACACCATCCTGAGGAACAACTGCAAACAACTACAACCATCATCCTTTGTGCTAGGTATGACTCCAACCAGTGGACAGTTTCCCCCTGATTCCCATTGACTTCAATTTAGCAAGGATGCCTTGATGCCACTCTCATTCAAATGCTGTCTTGATGTCAAGGGCAGTTACTCTCATCTCACCTCTGGAATTCAGCTCTTTTGTCCAAGTTTGGACCAAGGCTGTAATGAGGTCTGGAGCTGAGCATCAGTGAGCAGGTTGTTGCTGAGTAAGTGCCACTTGATAGCACTGTCGATGATACCTTCCATCAATTTGCTGATGATTGAGAGTAGACAGATGGGGCGGTAATTGGCTGGATTGGAGTTGTCCTGCTTTTTGTGGACAGAACATACCTGGGCAATTTTTCATGTCGGTTAGATGCCTGTGTCATAGCTGTACTGTAACAGCTTGGATAGGTGCACAGCTAGTTCTGGAGCACAACTCTCTTGCACTACAGCTAGATGTTGTCAGGGCCCATAGCCTTTGCTGCATCCAGTGCCTTCAGCCATTTCTTGATATCACATGGAGGGAACTGAATTGTCTGAAGGCTGGCATCTATGATAGTGGAACCTCAGGAGGAAGCTGGGATGCATTGTCTATTTGGCACTTCTGGCTGAAGTTAGTTGAAAATGCTTCAGCCTAGTCTTTTGCACTTACATGTATTGAGGATGGGGATGGTTTTGGAGTCTCCTCCTTTGGTTACTTGTTGAATTGTCCACCACCATTCATGACTGGATGTGGCAGGACTTAGCCATTGATTGTGGGATTGCTTGACTCTATCGGATGCTGCTTCCACTGCTTAGCATGCATGTAGTCCTATGTTGCAGCTTCAGCAGGTTGGCACCTCAATTTTAGGTATGCCTGGTGCTGCCCTACACTCCTCATTGATTCAGAATTGGTCCCTTGGCTTAATAGTAATGGTAGAGTGAGGGCTATGAGGTTACAGACTGTGGTTGAATACAATTCTGCTGCTGCTGATGGCCCACAGCGACTTGTGGATGCCCAGTTTTGAGATGCTAGATCTGTTCTGAGTTTAACCCATTTTACATGGTGGTTGTGCCACACACATGATGAAGGGTGTCCTCAGTGTGAAGATGGTCCTTGTTTCCACAAGGTCTATATGGTGGTCACTCCTACCAATGCTGTCATGTGCAGGTAGATTTGTGAGGATGAGGCCAAGTAGGTTTTTCCCTCTTGTTGGCTCTCTTACTACTTGCCACAGGCCCAGTGTGGCAGCTATGTCCTTCAGGGCTCAGCTAGCTTGGTCAGCACCGAGTCACTCTTGGTGATGGACATTGAATTCCCCCACCCAGAGTATATTCTGTGCCCTTGCTAATCTCAGTGCTTCTTCCAAATGGTGTTCAGCATGGAGGAGCAATCATTCATCAGCTGAGAGAGAGCAGCAGGTGGTAATCAGCAAGAGGTTTCCTTGCCCACGTTTGAGCTGATGCCATGAGACCCAATGTCACTGTTGAGGTCTTGCAGAGACACTCGCTCCTGACTGTATAACGTGGTGCTGCCACCTCTGGTGGAACAGACCATACCCAAGAACGGTGATGGAGGAGTCTGGGACATTGGCTGTAAGCTATGAAACAGTGAGTATGACTATGTCAGACTGCTGCTTGATTAGTCTGTGGGACAGTTCTCCCACTTTTGGCACTAGTCCCAGATGTTGTTGAGTATGACTTTGCAGCATCAACTGTGCATGGTGTGCCTTTTCGTTTCCAGTGCCTAGGTCAATGCCAGGTGGACTGTCTGGTTTTATTCTTCTTTGATTTTTCTGTAGTGGTTTGATACAATTGAGTGGCTTGCTCAGTCATTTAAGAGGGCAGTTAAGGGTCAACCACATTGCTGTAAGTCTGGGGTCACTTGTTAACCAGACCAAGCAAGGATGGCAGATGGGTTTTATTATTATCATTATTAACGAGACTAGCATTTTATTCCAGATTTATCAATTGAATTTAAATTCCCCCAGCTGCCATGGTGGGATTTGAACTCATATTTCTGGAACAATAGTCAGGGCCTCTAGATTATTAGTCCAGTAACATTACCACTATGCTACTGCTACTAATGGCATATTTGTACCACAAGAAGCAGTTTATATGGCAGGGTGGATTCCATAGGACCGCAGTAACAGTAAAACGACTGTGCACACATAACCTTCTGAGTACACAATTATTTTAAAGTTCTAATTTGGAAATGTATTTACGGCTACCATCTGTCCTCAATGGCTGGGACTTGAAGACTCAAGCATTACTTTCTGTTATTTGTGGTTGGATGCTTAGCTTCCAATTCAACTTTGTGCATAGCTGAAATTTCTAGGCTTTGAAACAACAACCGCTTATTTTTAATATTACAATTATGACTCCACATAAATGGTACTTGGTAAAGGCAACATTTTGAGTCACAAGATTCCCATGTAACAAATCACTTCCCGTTCATTCTCCTGACATAAAATTACCAAACAAAGCAGAACATTTTCTCCAACTGTCTAGTTTTAATGGTTGCCGTGGAAATTTTGTAAAAAAAATTAAGATAGGCGAAGTTTTTTTTGTTCATTTTGGGGATGCAACAATGCATCATTGGCGAGGCCAGTATTTATTGCCCATCTTCTAGCTTTCCTGAGAAGGTGTTGGTGGGCCTTCTTCTTGAACCATTACAGCAAATGTTTAATAAAACTGAATGACTCACTAGGCTACTTCAGAGGGCAGTTAATAATCAACCAGGTTAGTGTCCATAAGGATTGTTATTGAACCAGTTGTTTCCACTGATACCAGTTTTTTATTTACAATCACTAAAAAAGTCATACTATCATGGATTTAAAACCATAATCTCTGCAATTATTAAGCCAGGTAGCTGACTTGCTAGTCCATTAGCCTAACCACTACACTACCAAACCCATTGATTGAAAAACTTAACACTTTGTTTTGTTACTCAATTCTCTTGTCTAAGTTGTTAAGATAACTCCTGTGCTGGCAATCCTTAAATAAACTCTTCCTTGCTATTCTGCCCTCAGCTGCCTATTGCCATTTTGTGCCCTCTTTCCTCAAATCTCCTCTCTTCTGCTTAAGATCCCCAGGTCCTAATAATGGGTGCATTTTAGCCTAAACTGCAAATAGTGAGGATTGGCAGCCCTAAGTTTAAGGCAGAGCACATTACATTGCCCATCCCCCAAACTTGCTTGTTCAGTATTTTTATGGTGCTCTTTTCAATGGCTGGAACAATTAGAATTACATTACTCTGTTGGACTACACTGTAATACTTAGCTTCCATGACTATGCTCTACTGTACCTACAGCTCATTCCCCAGCTGTTGCAGTTGAATTTCTGGCTATCCTTCAAAGTACTTATGGCTTCTCAGTTTTACTTTGCTGCTGTATTTGGACCTGAGCAAAAAATGAACTTACTCCTGGGCCAAAGTCTATTTCTTTTCCTGGATTCTGGACCATATCACAACTTCCAGCACCACTGCCACTTGCTATGGAAACTGCATTCTCTGCTGGTCTGCTTTTCTGTTCCCACTTCTCTGCCAGGAAATTTTCATTCTACATTTCAGACTCCTCTGCAAGTATACTAGATCTACTAGTATGCATTACTAATCCTTGAGGCCATGACTCACTTCTGCTGGACCCTTGGAACAACCAATGTTGACTCATAGTTGACTCTCCATGACTCTTCAGTTCTTCATTCTCCACTGGCCAAACCCCAGCAGTGCACCCACTGAGACTCTGGATTCACTTGCCCACCACCACCATCTCCAAACCTGAGCATTAGCTCTAAGCTGACTCTGCCCTATCTATAAGTGAATTTCATCCTACCAAAGAAGCTCTGGCTTTAACTCCAGGCTCTCATACAGTCTCCTCCTTATTCTTTGTTTTCACCAGGGCATAGCTATCCTAATCCTACCCTGTCTGGAAGGAATGCACTACTGAAGTAACCTTGGCGAGTTGCTGCAATGCACCCTGTAGAAAGTACAATAATGGAGGCAGCTGGACATTGAATCCAATGGGAGAGGCACTGATCAAGTAAACTGTTCTCTCCTAGATGGTATTGGGCTACATCCATCCAGATAAGTGATAAGGAATTCATTACATTCTTGACAAGCCTTGGAGATGGTGGAGAGGTTTTGAGGAGTCAGGCAGTGAGACACTTACCACAGCGTACCAAGGCTCTAACCTGCTCTTGCAGCCATGATGCTGATATGGCTGGTCCAGGGTGGGCGATAGGAACCCCCAAGATGTTAATGGTGGAAGTCTCAGTGATGGTCGTGTTACAACCACGGGGTGTGATGTGGGTGGTTCCCACTGTTCTGGATGGATTTTACCAGCTCCCCGATGCTGTAGGTCGTGGTGGGGAGGCCCGTAAAATGCTAGCAGGAGCGGCCTGACACGACCCATGACGCCAAGAAGGCCCAGCGGCGAGGCCTCGGTGCAACCCCTAAAATAATCAAATGAGTGTAATAAGCATGCAAATTAACTCACCTGCTGCCGCCGGCCATCCCACACTGATTTTACGGCTTCTGGCCACAACTCGCGCACCTTCGGAACTCTGCATGGAGTTCCGAGGTGAGACACTGGTGGGGAGGGGGATGGGGAGGGGCAGGGGGAGGGGAGGGGGAGAGGAGTCAAATTATCAAGGCGGGGGGAGACGGGAAAAACTTTTTCATTGGGTGTTGGGATGGTGGGTAGAGGTTTAGAGTCAAAGGGAATACAGTTCGGGGGGAAAGGTCGTTATTGATAACTAATTGTTTTGGGGGCGATAGGCCAAAAAATTTATTATTTATGCATGGGGGGGCGGATGGGAGAGGGGATTGCAGGTGTGAACAAATCTTTAATTAAATTTTCATAGAACCAGCACCTTTAAAAATGTAAATTTCTCCTGAAGGGCTGGAAGCCCTTTAAAAATGGCGCCTGCGTGGTGGCAGCAGACGCCATTGCCGGGGATGCGGCGGCCGCCCCGTCCATTTAAATGAGCCCCCACGCGTAATATCGCGGGCGCTGTATGGCGGCGCTTCCATGTCGGAAGGCTGCCGACTTCACAGCGCGCCACCAGGGAGCGCAGCACACTGATAAAATTCAGTCCTTCAATTCCCCGCCTGTTTGCAGCAAGTGTATTTGCATTAGAGTTTAGCCCCTTCGTGTTTTATTTTTCAAATAAACAGACAAGATTCTCTTGTAGGTTTTAAAAAACAGAAAGTCAATATTGATCAATACAACTTATGCCAAAATTGTCACAACCTCATCCACTCACACATTTGCTCACACGCATGCATACGAGAAGAAACAGATAGAGATAAGAAAAAGGAAGGTGGCTTTTAGTGGGGAAAAGGTTATGATAAACCTGCTGAATTCTCTTGGAAATCAAATTCTTGATAGGTGCAGGCCCAAGATGAGTGTCGCTTTCTTTCTTGATTGAAAGTTCAATTGAAGATGGTGGGTTATCTCTAGCCCTCACTGCGTATAATGTAGATGTCGGATTCTGTAGAAAGGCCCGTTCTTTTTTCTGGCTTGTCCAGAACACAGGCTGTTAGGATATTGCTTCTCTTCTCTCTCTCTCTCTGGCTGTCTTTTTTTAAGGTAAAATGTTATCTCTCACCTCCTGTTATGAGACACACTGGTTTCTTCCCCATGGTGATCACACAAAGGCCCAGGACGTGGCTACTTCACACCTTCATTGCTTCAGAAGAAGGCATTCCATTCTGGAATGTTTTAGGATAGATGTAGGATAGGTTCGATTGACACCTCTTAGTTTTGAAGATTTGTCCTTTGTCTTTGTCAGACAGTTTGAATACACAAAAGGCCAATCCCTTTATCACCAGTGGCCATTTTGGACCATTGTTTACTTTTTAAAATAAAGGTTCATTTGTAAAGACAAAGTTCATTTTTCATAACTCTTCAGAGTTAGTCTATGATTGTTGTATCATCGCACTTCCAGTATGCGTAACAGTAGGGATATTAAAGCTCAAGAGGAGACAACTAGACTTCTTTCTCTGGATTGTTATTAACAGGCACTTATGAATCACAAATCTTACCTGCTATTTGTCAGCCATAACCTGGATATTTTCAATGCCTGGCTGTAGACTGGGATGAGCTGCTTCACTATTGGAAGAGTGGTGAATGGAATTGAAGAGTGTGGTATCATCATCAAACAGACTCACTCCTCATCTCGTAGAAACATGCAAATGTACCAGTTGATGAACAGGAGATGATAAGCTGGTTCATCAAGCCTACGCCTGCCAGTTGTAATTCCTTAAGCATGATTCAACACCCGAACCTTCACTCTCCCTACCGCCAGCAGCCAAGCAATCTCTTGGGAGGTGCAATAGAAAAAACAAAATAAGCACAATGTGGAGAACTAAAATCTGCAAAATTCCTCTGCAATACTCTTAGGTGATCAAAACTAATTTAGGAGACCACTTTGACTATGATTTATATTATTTAGTATTCAACCTATCTTTTGTATGTCATGAATTCCGCCCCAACTGATCCAGCTCTCTTTTGAAGGTATGCAGTGAATCAGCACACAATGCACAAGCTGATAACTTGTTCCATAGTTCTACTAACCTCTGAGAAAAGAAGAACCTCCTGACAGTTACCCAGCCCTGCTCTTATGTAATTTATGTATATGACCCCTGGTCCTCCATAATCTATCTAATTGAAATAATCTGTTAATATGAATACAGTCTATTCCTTCCATTATTTTAGAAATCTTTATCAGATCACCCATAGGTCTACGCATCTCTCAAGCAAATAGGCACAGCATTTTAAGCTTGTTTTGGACAATTGTGGTGTGCTATATTTTATTATTGTGACAGGGGTCCTGGCAGCAGGCCAAAAGGTGAAGAGAGATCCACCCCCACCCGGCCCTCCACCAGACCACCGAAGCCATTTGACGGCAGGCAGGCAATTAACTGCCCGTCATCGGTGTGCCATCCACAAAATTGATTTGGAGGCGGGAAGAGGCCCTTACGTGGCCATTTATTGGCCAGTTAAAGGCCTCAATTGGCCTGGGTCTTCCCTGCCCTGGACAAAATGGCAGGAGGCCTGGGCAACATCTCCGTTACTCCTCCAAAGGCAGAACAAAATTCTGTCCAGTATTTTAAACTGGATATTATTCATGTGACACTCCTCTGAACCTTTTCCCAAGTCTATATCAATCACCACTTACGTGGATCAAAACTAACATAGTATTTTGTAACCAAAGTCTTATAAAAGGAAAAAAGAATGGTTTGTTTCAATTTATGTTGAATAATACAGGCAACGCAACCTAATACCCTATTTGCTTTGGCTATTGCTTCACAAGATTGATTGTGAACCTTAAGAGAAATGTATCCTATAACACCAGATCTTTTTTCTTTCTCAACAGGTGTCAGGTCTGCAGAGTGTAAGTATCCTTGCTGTTGAATAATTCATTTATCTAAGTTAAATACCATTTGTTGAACTGGGCCCATTCCCCAATTCATCAAGATGTTCTTGCAGTGGTTTATTCCCACCCACAATCCTAATACACAAAGTCATTGATCATTCCCTCAGCATACCTACATCCAGGTCATTACTGAAGACAGCAAATAACAACGACCCTACACTGATGCCTGTGGGAGATCATTGGTAACTGGTCTCCAAGCTGGTCTACTTGATAACTACTTTCTGCTTATGCGGATGCAGACAATTCTTAATCCACTGTAGCAATTTCCAATCAATTCTACAGTCTCCTGATTTGATGGGAATGGTAGAGTGGGGGATCTGCCGGGCCATGAGGTTACAGATTGTGGTTGAGTACAATTCTGCTGCTGCTGATGGCCCACAGTGCTCATGGATGCCCAGTTTTGCATTGCTAGGTCTGGTCCAAATCTCTCCCATTCAGCATGGTGGTAGTGCCACACAACACGATGGACGGTATCCTCAATGTGAAGGCGGGACTTTGTCTCCACAAGGACTGTGCGCTGGTCACTCCTACCAATACTATCATGGACAGATGCATCTGCGACAGGTAGATTGGTGAGGACGAGGTCCAGTATGTTTTTCCCTCTTGTTGGTTCCCTCACCGCCTGCCGCAGACCCAGTCTAGCAGCTATGTCCTTTAGGACTCATCCAGCTCAGTCAGTAGTGGTGCTACCGAGCCACTCTTGGTGATGGACATTGAAGTCCCCCACCCAGAGTACATTCTGTGCCCTTGCCACCCTCAGTGCTTCTTCCACATGTTGTTCAACATGGAGAAACATTAATTCATCACCTGGGGGGTGGGGGGTGGTTGGTAGTAGGTGGTAATCAGCAGGAGGTTTCCTTGCCCATGTTTGACCTGATGCCATGAGACTTCATGCGGTCTGGAGTCAATGTTGAGGACTCCCAGGGCAACTCCCTCCCGACTGTATACCACTGTGCCACCACCTATGGTGGATCTGTCCTGTCGGTATTCTTAGTGTCTTTGTTTCTGTTGATGAATGATGGATAGAAGGTCAATGATGACACAGCTGAAGATGACTGGGCTGAGGGCATTATGTAATTCTTTGCCCATGCATAAGAGTTCTGCAGTATACAGAGGAGGCATTGCTTAAAAAATTAGCAACATTCATGTTGTGATTGTGGATTCAACCATGAATAAAAATAAATCTTCCATATAACCATGCAAGCAAGGAATGATAGTGAATTGGAAATGTCTATCCCACAATTCTACAGATCGTTCTGTAAATGTTAACGCAGCATATCCATCAGTGTGCGTCAGAGCCTCAGATGAATTGAAAGCTGCCCTTGCAAAAAGTCATTGCACATTAGAATGTGAACATTACAAGCTTATTCTGCTTTTCTGAATACACAGGAGTATTTCATGTATATCGGGCTAACAATTGGATAGCACCAATAATCGGGAGCAGGGGTTGTGCTTCATGACCTGCCTATGCCAGTTCTCGTGGAGGTGGACATCATGCAAATTTGGTGCTGAAACCTCATTTCCATGATAGTAGCATTGGACGAACAGCTCTCTGGCTGCCTCTATGCTGCTGCCGGCTGCCTCTGCGCTGAGCAGGGAGCCAAGCAGCATTGTGCTAAGGGCACCTGATACAGCCAGCTATCTGTTCTTAAAGGTAGTCTGTCCCTCTTAAAGGGAAGCTGCACTGAATGACAGGAGGCTGCTGCTGAATATTAATGCTGCAATTCTCAAAAAGGATAATAGAATGCGAGGCCAGAGAAAGGATTCCAGGATGACGGATACAACACTGGAGGTCTTAGTGGTGGAGGTCGACAGGAGGAAACATGCCATCATTCCAAGGTGGGGGCTCGGCGGGTGTTAGGTGGCAGGAGGCCCACAAAGGTAACTCTCAGAAGGGATTGGGAGAAGGTGGCTAAAGAGGTCAATTCCTGACGTATGGACTCAAGGACCTGTCAGCAGTGCCACCTGAAGTCTGATGACCTCAGGTGGATGTTGAATGTCAGTAAATGGATCTTCACATAGCATCTCCTACCCACCACACCACCAGCCTCTCACACTGCTCAATGCATCACTCGCATTCACACACCCGTCAGCAGCCTCTTGCACTAAGGAGCCACACCTAAAGTATAGGTTCTCTACCTCACCCTCACACACCCACCAATGCTGCCAGCCCCACACTGCAACCTTTCGCTGCCTTCACATACCTCCAGCTATTCAGCTATGACAGACACATCACTTAAACACAGTGAAACACAATCACTGATATTCTTCCCTCTCTCTCTCTCTTGCAGGACAAGGTGGCAAACAACAGAAGGGAGCGGAGCAGTGTTAGAGGAGGACAAGGATGCCTGCATCACCTGAGCCCTACGGAGGAGAAAGTTCTCTGCATCATGGGGCCAGCTGCGACAGAGCCCTTAGCATCCGGCGTCACTGAGAACATTGAGGATGATGGTATGTACCTGCTTTATGCCCCTTCTCAACTCCCAGCACACCCTCATCCTGCTATTTGGCATAATGAGCAAGCTGCAGATGGTGTCACCACAGACTTCTTGCTTCCCACCCAACCCCACCTCCCTCACCTGAACCTTCCCCTTCTGATTTCCTGTTTTCAAACGTCCAAGAACTGCCGACTACCCAGGCAGAGCAGCCCCAGGAGGAGCAGCGAGACTAACAGCACAGCACAGATGATGAGGCCCCATCACTTGCTCTGACATTCACAGCCACCAGCTTAGATCCTGGCACTGCACGTACCTTGGAGTATAGATTTCGGAACAGCATATGGTGAGTGTCCAGGCATGAATGGGCTGCAGCCAGACGAGGGATGGTTTGTTTGCCATCCAGCTCACCACAGGGCAGAGTCACAGACAAGTTCTGTTACAGGGTCCTCCTGGGACTGCTCTGCCTGGGCATGCATACGGAGATGCTGACCTGCCAAGCAGCCTCCTGTCACTGTAAAGGAACATGGAGGAGTTCAGCTCCAAATTAGCAGAGGACATGGTGCAGAGCTTGCTTTCTCTACATCCTCTGCTCCAATTTCCCTGTTGTGCTGCAGACCCAGAGGTGCTGCAACTGCAGGCTCATACCTTTTGCAGCTTTGTGTGGACAGGCCACCTACTCCTCCGTCCTCCCTGCAAGGAAGCAGCAGTACTCCTTGCCAAATCCAGGAAATCACCACAACACCTCCAAGAATACTTCACAGTACGTCCAAACACTTCACACTAACAGAACTTCTTAAAAATCACCTTACTTGCAATTTGGGTGCCTGACCCTTTAAGTAATGCTAGTGCTGGGCCCATCTCGCAGCTGAACGCCTGATCTTTGGTGAGTGACATACGAATTCATACAATGGACCTGTGTGGTCTAAATTTGGGCAATGGGTCACATCAGCCAGTAGGGCTGTGCAACATCAGGGTGGTGCCTGATCAGCTGCTTCTGACACATGCAGGGGAAGCTCGCACGGGTGCTTGCCCCAAGATGGCAGGCAGTGCGGGCTGCACCAGATGTGGCTGCCAGAGCAGCATGCACCCCTGGAGAGGGATCAGCTTCCTTAGTAGTGCTATGCAAATGAATTTCATGCTGTCTATATATTATAGGCTACGTTTCACTTTTGAAATGGGAATCACTCTGCATGACTCAACTATGTTTCATTACAATGCAGAGTTTATGAAGCAACAAAGGATAGTCCTGAGGATTGTCACTGTAAATGCACAAGAGTCGTGAAATATGATATCATGTTACCAAGGCAGAAACAACATTGCTGAAAACTGAACTTTGGAGTCATTCTGCTCCACATATGACATATTCAAACCAGAATGAAACCCAAGCAAGACCTCCAACTGAAGCAGTGGAATAACTTAAAAAACAGTTAGATGCTAGGTTAGGGGAGCAGGAACTGTGTTGTCTTTCTGGGTGATAGTTGGCCAAAGTAAACTAGGTCAACTGTATCTGCAGCTGCTTATTTGCTCAGTCATTCCCTCTTCTCTACCTTTGATGCCCTTGTCCCCATCAAAATCTTCACTGTCTCCAGTCCTGCTGATTCCCGTGGTATAGCCACATCTTTTCTCCATCAAATTCAAGGATATAGATGTGAGTTTATCTGATGCAGAATTGGCTATCCATCACCAGATTTGGATTGATTACAAAGGGCTCCACAGCACATTGCTGTCCTCTTCCAAAACCCCCCACAACCCTAGGATCGTCCTGGAGAGCAAGCATAACCCTGACTTCTTCTCTCTACAACCAAACATCTCCTTAAACCCCTCTCCTTTGTCCCTACAGTGCTGCAATGTCTGAGATGCCATCTTTCAGATGAGATGTTAAACTGATAGCCCACCTGCCCTCTCAGGTGGACATAAAAGATCCCCTGGCATTATTTTGAAGAAGAACAGGGGAGCCATCCTTGGTGTTCTGGCCAATATTTATCCCTCAACCAGTACGAAAACTGATTGTGAGTACTGTGGAGTCAAGGTTACACACAGCAACATTTTTTGGAAATGAAAACAAAGCAACGTTTTTTTGGTGGCCCTTGCAGCAGCTGCTGAAGAATCCCTGGTTGAGCAGAACTGATACCTGCCTAGGTCATCACATAAAAATTTCTGTAAGGAGCCTTAAAATGGCCTCTAGGCCTCTTCATTAACATATGCAAGGGACCTAACATCTAACATCTGCTTCCTGTGGCTGCCTGGGAAGCCTGTAAAATGGCGTGATCTAATTTTGAGTTGAACATCTTTGTGGATTCTTAGGAGTGGAGGATGTTGGTCCCAGAAATTGGGAATGTTGTGTCCGGTTTATGTTTGTAAAACGGGTGTAATGAGGTCCAATTTCTACACCTTTGACTCACCGCCCTGGTTCTCCAAAGTCCTCAATATAATGAGGATGTAAAAACAATATAATCCAGAGTATTGACAGCCACAGAATATTTCAGAATTGTTAAAGCTGAACTGGATCCATAGTATATTTAAGAAAACAGAAAGTGCTGGAAATACACAGCGGGCTGAATTTTACGCCACTCCAGAGGGTCAGCAGATGGCATGGGGGCAGTGTAAAATTGAGCAGGAGGCTCCGGGAGGCCTACCCGCCCTGCTCCCACATTGGGTCGACTTTACAGCGGTCGGGTGTGGTGGGGGGAAACGGCCCGCCTGCCCGAGGCCAATCAAGGCCTTTAATTAGCCACTTAATGGCCACTTAAGGGCCCTCGCCCGCCTCCATGGGTATTTTACCCATGGCAAGCGGGCGTGCTGGGGACATGAAAGGCCGCCCAGTGATAGCTGCCGGCCTTTCCGTGCCCGGGGAGGGGGCATGGCAGTCGGGCACAGAGTGCTCGATCAAGGGCCGTCCCTGCCTCCCAACCCACCAACGGTACCCAAGACACCCTCCTCCCCCCAAACTACCACTCCAGCCTCACCAGGGGAGGACTGATCCCCCTGGTGAGGCTTGCCCAACTCATTCACTTTCCAGGGTCCATGGCATCGTCTAGGCTGCAGGCCCAGCAGTGGCCACCACTCCCAGTGGCGCTCGAGGAACAGCATCGCATTTACCGATTAGGCACACTACAGCCTGCCAGACTGAACATTGAGTTCAATCATTTCAGAGCATGACAGCCCCCCATTTTACTTTCATTTTTAGTTATTTTTTCTTCCTTTTTTTTTTAACATTCTTTTTTACATTTTTTGCAATCCTTTTTTTTGCATTTATTTCATTTCATCTTAGTTTGTTCAGTCTGCGTACCCACTGTTTTTTTTTCAGGTTTGCACTTGCTGCTGTTCAATATTCAGTGTATTAACACCTAATCTGTACTAATGCTTTGTCTTTCAACACACCATTAACATATTGTTTGCCTTTGCTCCGTGACCTTTTGGTCAGCTATGTGGCCTGGCCCAATCTAGACCTCCTTTGTTATCTCTTGCCCCACCCCCACCTCACTTGCTTATAACCTGTGACTTTTCTAATATTTGTCAGTTCCGAAGAAGGGTCACTGACCCGAAACGTTAACTCTGCTTCTCTTTCCACAGATGCTGCCAGACCTGCTGAGTGGTTCCAGCATTTCTTGTTTTTATTTGGGACAATTAAAGCCTGGGGACCTGTAAAATGCGGGACGGATCCCCAGGCTAGGCGGAAGCGGGTTCGCCACCGACTTTGCCAGCAGGTCTGGCAGCATCTGTGGAGAGAGAAACAGAGTTAACATTTCGGGTCTGTGACCTTTCATCATGTTTTGTCTTTATGTTGTTTTCTGGTTCTCAGGTGTGGAAAGAATTACACTTTACACTTGGAAAATGCTGGAATCAGTCTAGTTTATTATAGCACGATGCTCTGTGCTGTGGAGCCTGATTCAACATAGTTCTTGTGTTACATATAACTTGACTCCCCAATGCAGCCGTGAATGAGGCCCCCCCACTGGAACACTTACACATAACAAATAGTTCTTAGCTAATTAGTTCCTAACACTTTACAGATAGTATAACAATATATACATATATAACATCCCTCTTTCTTCAAATCATAATGCCCCATATCAATAAAACTGTCAATATAAATAAAGATTATCATCAGACTTGTGGAAATAATCTGAACCCCTTTTTAGAGTCTTTTATAGTGTGTATTTTTAAAAATATACTATTCACGCTATCTCTTGGGTGGTAATATGTTGTGCCTCCATCTTGTAGATTTGGCATTTGTTGCTCTCTAGTGAGTTGGCACGTTGTTACAGGTGATGTTGTGTCACTTGCTGGTGATGTTGTTAATGTTGTCTCGCTGGACAGTGATGTTTCTGGTGTTGTTGATGGTCTTTTCTATTGTTCCAGCTCAGTTGTAGGTCGAATATGGATTCTGTTCCTTCTCATTTGGTTACCAGTTTTGGTCTCAATGATATATGACCTTGGAGTCTCAGCTTCACCAACAACTTTTGCTGGGCTCCAGGCTTTCCTGATTGGATTCCTGTACGTGTACAGTCTGTCCTTTCAACAGCTAGGGTAGGGATTTAACATATTTATTGAAGTGTTGCTCTCCTCTTACCTGTGCTTTAGTGAGTTATTGTTTCACTTCCTCCTGGTCACTTGAAGGATGTATTTTGCTTGGCAGAGTTGTCTTATATTTTCTTCCATTTAACAGCTCTGCAGGTGATTTCATGTCAGCCTTGAGAGGTGTGGATTGGAGTGACAATAAGACTATGTTTGGGTCTTCCTTCGTCTCTTGGCATTTCGCAAGTGTTCTTTTGACCGTCTGGACGTGTCTTTCTATAAATCCGTGTCCCCATGCGTAGTGTGGTGATGAAGTGATGGTGTTGAACCCATACTGGTCAGCGAATTCCTTAAATTCTCTGGATGTAAATTGGGTACCATTGTTACATATTAACCTTTCAGGAATCCCTTGCTCAGCGAACAGAACTCTTACTGCTGAGATTATTGTTGTGGCTCTCAAGTCTTTCATCTTCCCGATAAAAGGGAATTTCGAGTAGTAATCTGCGACTATGAGATACCATTCTTGATTATGTGTGAATAATCGACTCCTACAGTATGCCATGGTCTGGGTGGTACTTCAGTAGCTATCATCTCCTCTTTCTGTTGTGAGTTTCTATATTTCTGGCATACATTGCATGTAGACACCAAATTTTCGATACCTTTGTAGATGCCTATCCAGTACACAGCTGATCTGACTCTGAGCTTACACTTCTCCATTCCTACATGGCCTTTATGTATCTTTTGGAGAAGTTCTTCCTGCATTGTTTTGGGTATGATTATTCTGGATCCGGCCAGCAGAACACCATCTTCTAGTTAGATGTCATCTCTGATGGACCAGTACTTCAGTATTGCTGGCTGCGTGTGCTGTATCTTATCAGGCCATCCCTGGATCACTTGCTGAAATAGCATCTATAACTTCTCATCTTTGCTGATCTCATCTCTAATTTGACTCAGTTTCGATGGTGTTACATTCACTAGATGATGAATCTTTATGCCTAGATCTTCTAACTCATGTTTCTCCTGTAGTGACAACTGAGATAGAGTATCTGCCAGCACCATTTCTCTTCCTGCCTTATATTTCAGAGTGAAATCATAACTCTGATGCCTCAAGAGTAACCTCTGAAGTCTTGCTGGTGCTTTCCATAGATTTTTCTTGTAGATCTGATCCAGTCGACGATGATCACTCTCCACTGTGAACTTCCTCCCATAGTGATATGTGTGGAACTTCTCACATCCATACACAACTGCCAAAAGCTCTCTCTCTATTTTGGCATATCTTGTCTCAGCTGATATCAGAGCTTTGGAGGCAAATGCTATTGGCTTTCCCTCTTGTACCAGGGCTGCTCCCAGTCCTTTTGTGGAAGCATCTACTTGCAGAGTGACAGGATTCTTTCTGTCGTAGTATGACAGACTTGTCTCCTTGCATATTACCTTTGTTGGAACTCCTGTCATGTGACTCTGACCACTGGTACTCTACATCTTCTTCCGTCAGCTCCCGCAGGTTTGCTGTGTGTTCTGACATGTGCAGAATAAAGGAGCTCACGTATTGTATCAAACCAAGGAAACTTCTCAACTCTCTTAGCTCTTGGGGCTTTCATCCCAGAGATGGCTGAGATCTTTCAGGACTTGCTTGACTCCGTCAGGTGTGTACACCATTCCGAAGAACTGGCATTTTATCACTTTCACAGTGCATTTATCTGCACTTAGCTTAATCTCAGCTTTCCTGGTTCTCTCCATGGGTTCATGTAGATGGTTGTCATGATCTTTTCCATCTACACCATATATCTGGATATCATCAGCTATGCTGACTGCTCCTTTGCATCTCCTGTATGTCTCGTCTACCATCTGATAGAACACATCCTGGCTCACTTTGAGGCCAAAGGGTAGAAGCAGGAATTTGTACCATCCAAAGGGTGTGTTGAATGTTGTCAACATTGAATATTCTGCATCTAGCTCCAGATTCCAGTAGCCATTTCTGGCATCAAGCTTGCTGATAACTTTTGCCTCTGCCAGTGCTGGTGTGATTTCTTCCAATGTTGGGATAGGATAGTGATCCCGCTTTATTGCTTGGTTAAGATCTTTGGGATCTAGGCAAATTCTTAGACATCCATTTGGCTTCTCTCTCACCACAATGGAATTTACCCAATCTGTAGGCTCTGTGACTCTGGCGATCAGCTTATTTTCTTCCATTTCTCGGAGCTCTCTTTCAAGCTTTCCTTTTAGTTTGACTGGTACTTTACATGGGGGATGAATCACTGGTTTCATCGCTGGGTCAACAGTAATGTGATACTCAAAATCTTCAAAGCATCCAACTGTCTCATCAAAACACTCAGGGTACATTTGTATCAGATCTTCTTTGCTTCTTATTGGAAGGCGCTTTTCAATGGGTGTACTATCTTCAACCCTCAGTGTCGCCTCCTTCACCTCATGGTTTCCTGAGATAATCTGCAGCTTTTCACAACTGCTCAACCCCAGGATAGCTGGACCATCTGTTTCTGTGACATAGAACATACAGTTACCATCTTTTCCTTTGTGTGTCCCTCTGATTTGGGTTGTTCCTAGCTGTAGAATCCCAGTTTCCCCATATGCTGTTAGCATGGCATTGTCTGGTTTCAGAGCACCTTCCCTTGGATCACCATTTTTCTCCAAATTTTCAAGAAAGATCTGCCTGCATAGTCTGAGCAGGATGATGTTACTCTGCACTCCAGTATCAATCTTCACCTTCAGATTTATCGTTGTGGGCTTGTTTCTCACCCTCTTCCTGATCTGAATGGTTGCGTGAATTTCTTTTCTCTGGGAACGGTCACATACAGACATTTCATGCAATTCTTTGGTTCCTCTGTCTATCATGTTCTTAAACACATCACCATCTTCCAGGGTATGGATGTTTTGGTTTCTTTCACTATTTCTTTACCCTCTTACTCTGGCTCTGATGACTCGTCCACCACCTTCTTGCCTTTTTCTGCACATCTTTTCCCAATGATTGAGCTTCCCGCAAGCTGTGCAGATTGATCCATATGCGGGACACTTCCTTCTATCTGTCAGTTCATGCGGTTGTCCACAGCTCCTGCACGTCTTTCTTTCTGTTTGGTGTATATTCTTTAGTTGTTGTTTCACTGCATCGACCATGCTGCCTGTATCTTGGCTTAACTGAAGGCTAGCCATTTGGGAGGTCAGAGTCTTCATCTGTCTGCACATGGCTTCATGTGCTCTGGCAGTGTCTACAGCCTGCGATATTGAGAGCTTGTCCTGTCCGATTAGAGCTTTCTGTACTTCAAGATGTGTAGATCCCCAAATGAGCTGATCTATCAGCTGTTCATCTGTGTCCTTAAATTTGTCTTTTCTGGCTGCATTTTTCAATCTTGCTATAAAATTGTCAATAGGCTCATCTAGCTCCTGTCTGAGGCCTTGAAATTCATATCGGTATATCCGATGATTTAATTTTGGTTGGAGATGGGTGCTGAATCTTTCAAACACTTTGTCTGGGTTTCTTCTGTCCTCTTCACTTAGGTCCCAGCTGTTAAATAGATTTAATCCTTTATCTCCAGCTAATAGAAGGATATAGCTGACCCTTTCCTCTCCACTAGTGCCTTTTAGGAAACTACCGAATGCCAAATTGCATTTTTGTTTAAACTTCTCAAATGCCTCTGTGACATCATCAACTTCCCAATTCATAATGGGCATTATTCTTCTCCCAGCTGACATTTTGTTTTTTTTTAGAGTTTTCACCCGAGTCACTCGGTTTTTCTTGCTCTCTCTCTGGCACTAATTTGGATCACTTTTCTCAATCTGTGCTTTTAAAAATGTACCAGGTTTACTCACAGACACTCGTTGTCACCATTTTCGTCATTATGTTGTTTTCTGGTTCCCAGAAGTGGAAAGAATTACACTTTCAACTTGGAAAACGCTAGAGTCAGTCTAGTTTATTATAGCATGATGCTCTGTGCTGCAGAGCCTGTTTCAACATAATTCTTGTGTTACATATGGGTGGCACAGTGGTGCAGTGGTTAGCACCACAGCCTCACAGCTCCAGCGACCCGGGTTCAATTCTGGGTACTGCCTGTGTGGAGTTTACAAGTTCTCCCTGTGTCTGCGTGGGTTTTCGCAGAGTTCTCCGGTTTCCTCCCACCACCAAAAGACTTGCAGGTTGACAGGTGAATTAGCCATTATAAATTGCCCCTAGTATAGGTAGGTGGTAGGGGAATATAGGGACAGGTGGGGATGTGGTAGGAATATAGGATTAGTATAAATGGGTGGTTGATACTCGGCACAGACTCGGTGGGCCGAAGGGCCTGTTTCAGTGCTGTATCTCTAAATAAAAATAAATAAATAAGTATAACTTGATTCCCCAGTGAAGCTGTGAATGAGGCCCCCCCACTGGAACACTTACACATAACAACTAGTTCCTAGCTAATTAGTTCCTAACACTTTACAGATAGTATAACAATATATACATGTATAACACATCAGAAGGTTCTGATGAAAGGTTACAGAACTGAAACATTAACTCTGTTTCTCTCTCCACAGATGCTGCCAGACCAGCTAAGTTTTTCCAGCACTTTCTGTTTTTATTTCAGATTTCCTGCATCCGCAGTATTTTGCTTTTATTATATCCTTGAGAAAAATTATGTAAGTGACTGTAGTATTTACACAAATGAAGGCTTCCACCTTAACTTCAGCAGGCAATTGGCAGAAACCCAGGGAAATGGCATAAATAGTCACATCTGGCAATTCTTCTGATGTTACATGGGAGATGAGGGAATTCCTTCAGAAATTCCAGCTGTTTAACTCACAGAACCCAGCCATGTAGGTACCAAGAGGCACGGCAATGTGCTGAGAGGATGTGACCATACTGTTGCCTGGCAACACGGAGCACAAATCAAAGGCTGGCTCCCATGTAGGGATGAGTGTTGAATATAAATCTGAATCAACAATACAAAAATGAATAAAAGTGTGTGCAAGTGGGAGATAACCTATTTTAGTCTGATAACGACAATACTTAAATTCTTTGGATGGTGAATGTTGGAGAATGTTACAATTGCCAGTGCAATTTCACAAGGCAATTCCTCAGGGGATAGGCAGCGAAAGATCCTCTTGCGAGTCTGCTAATGCAGTGCAGTTCGTTTTTGTCCAGGCTAGAGTCCCGATTAGGACTTTCTTAGCCGAAACTGCAATCCTTCTGATAGTCCAATATCCAAACAGTGATTCTGAAGAAGGCCCAACACCACCTTCTCAAGGATAACTTGGGATGAGCACTAAATGCCAGACTTGCCAGCAATATCCAAATCTCAAGAATAAATTCAAACAATATGTTTTATTCATTCACAGGACATGGGGGTTATTGGCAAGGCCAGCATTTGTTGCCCATCATTGAGTCACTTCCTAGGCCATTTTGGAGGGCAGTCAACTGTATTGCTGTGGGTCTGGAGTCACATATAGTCTGACCAGGTAAGGACAGTAAATTTCCTTCTCTAAAGGGACACGAGTGAGCCAGATGGGTTTTACAAAAATCTTGTAGTTATGGTCACCATTACTGATTCCAGATTTATTTATTGATGTTCATTTCTCCACCTGTTATTGTGGGATTTGAACTCATAGACACTAGGTTATTAGTTCAGGCCTCCGGATTGCTAGTCCGGCAGCATAAATACTATGCTACTGTTGCCACTCCTCAGCCAAGGCCCCAATCAGTGCAGTGTCCATCATCTCTAGGTCAGGGGTCAGCAACCTTAATAACAAGAACGGCCATTTTTAAAATTTAGTCAAAAACTCAATATCTTAAGAGCTGCAATGCTGTTATTCAAATGTCAATAATAATGAATATAGTTAAATATATGAATGCATTTTTGTGTATAAAAATGTTATTGCATGCATTTTGTTAGCTCTTAATTTAGACTTTTGTAATTGATATCAAAGTTATCATTTTTAAAGCAATAAATAAATAAAATTGTAGGTATTATGACAGCTAAAAAATGTAAAAACAAGATGAATGCTGAAAACAAGAAATGGGCATTTTATAATTGCATAAATAGGGAGATGGATGCAAAGGTAGGAAATGAGAAAAGTAACATATACTTTAATGCGATTTCTGCAGATTTGATAAATCAGCGTTGTGAGCCGCACGAGTTCTTAATGAGCCATACGCATCTCCAGAACCACAGGTTGATGACCCCTGCCCTTGGTACTATATAGCAAAGAGCCAGTCTTGGTAGCAGATAAATGGAAAGATAATATGGTGAGGAACAGAGAGACATGCCTATTCTTTATGGGATGTCATGCAAATATTGATGAATTAAAAATCTCAAGATAGACATTCCAGATTTTTTATAGCGTCAAGGTAATATTATGGCAAACTATAGAACCTCTTTACTAGCACATTCGCTGCACACTTAGCCTTCGATAATCCATAGAAGCCTTAACAGAAGCTTTGTTTTCAGTAAAGGCTAGAGCAATAAGCAATATTTGAACAAGAACAGGGGAATCATTGTTACCGATTTTAGAACAAAAGAAAGAAAGTTCAAGTTAGTTACCCCATCTAAGAATGGCTGGTCGCCAAAGACTTCTTAAAAATGTATTCATTATGGTATGTGGGTGCTGCTAATTTATCACCCATCCCTAGTTGCCCTTGAGAAGGTGCCTTCTTAAATGGCTGCAGTCTGTGTGGAATAGATACTCCCACAGTGCTGTTAGGTAGGGAGTTCCCGGATTTTGGCCCAGCGACGATGAAGGGATACTGATATAGTTCCAAGTCAGGATGATTTGCAACTTGGAGGGGTACCTGCAGGCAGTGGTGGTGTTACCATGCGTCTGACATCCTTTTCTTTGAAGTGGTAGAAGCACAGCCTTGGAGAGTCAGATTTAGTTTCCAAGTGTTCAGATAATCAACAAATGTTGTCAAATTTCTTTCCTGCTTTGGCTGCATCACAAATCTGTACAAAATGTACACAAATTATAGGCTGACAGATCATTCCAGGTTCTATAGCCCTGATTTTTAACTTGGGTGGGCAGAAGGCCAAGGTGGGCAGTAAACCATCTTGACCTGGGAGCAGGATGTCTCTGAACGGACAGGGGGCATTCTGAAGGGAGAGGGTGAACAGCCAGAGGTTGTGGTGCACATCGGTACCAATGACATAGGCAGGAAGAGTGATGAGGTCCTGCAGGGGGAGTTTAGGGAGTTAAGTAGTAAGTTAAAAAACAGGACCTCTAGGGTTGTAATCTCTGGATTACTCCCTGTGCCACATGCCAGTGAGGCTAGAAATAGGAAGATAGTGCAGCTAAACACGTGGCTGAGCAGCTGGTGTAGAAGGGAGGGTTTCAGATATCTGGACCATTGGGCTCTCTTCAGGGACAGATGGGACCTGTACAAGAAGGACGGGTTGCATCTAAACTGGAGGGGCACTAATATCCTGGCTGCAAGGTTTGCTAGCGTCACTTGGGAGGGTTTAAACTAGTGTGGCAGGGGGGTGGGAACCAGAGCAGTAGGACAGCTAGTGAAATAAATGAGGAGGACACAGTAAATAAGGCCAGTAGGACTAAGAGGAAGAGCAGGCAGGGAGATGTTGCGGAGCACAGCGGGACTGGTGGTCTGAAGTGCATTTGTTTCAATGCGAGAAGTATAACAGGTAAGGCAGATGAATTTAGAGCTTGGATTAGTACTTGGAAATATGATGTTGTTGCTATTACAGAGACTTGGTTGAGGGAAGGGCAGGATTGGCAGCTAAATGCTCCAGGCTTTAGAAGCTTCAGGCGGGATAGAGGGGGATGTAAAAGGGGTGGGGGAGTTGCATTACTGGTTAAGGAGAATATCACAGCTGTACTGCGGGAGGACACCTCGGAGGAGTCATGCAGCGAGGCAATATGGGTGGAGCTCAGGAATAGGAAGGGTGCAGTCACGATGTTGGGGGTTTACTACAGGCCTCCCAACAGCCAGCGGGAAGTAGAGGAGCAGATATGTAGACAGATTTTGGAAAGATGTAAAGGTAACAGGGTTGTGGTGGTGGGTGATTTTAACTTCCCCTATATTGACTGGGACTCACTTAGTGCTAGGGGCTTGGATGGGGCAGAATTTGTGAGGAGCATCCAGGAGGGCTTCTTGAAACAGTATGTAGATAGTCCAACTAGGGATGGGGCCATTCTGGACCTGGTATTGGGGAATGAGCCCGGCCAGGTGGTCGAAGTTTCAGTGGGGGAGCATTTCGGGAGCAGTGACCATAATTCCATAAGTTTTAAGGTACTTGTGGATAAGGATAAGAGTAGTCCTCGGGTGAAGGTGCTAAATTGGGGGAAGGCTAATTATAATAATATTAGGCAGGAACTGAAGAATTTAGATTGGGGGCGGCTGTTTGAGGGTAAATCAACATCTGACATGTGGGAGTCTTTCAAATGCCAGCTGATTAGAATCCAGGACCAGCATGTTCCTGTGAGGAAGAAAGACAAGTTTGACAAGTTTCGGGAAGCTTGGATAACACAGGATATTGTGAGCCTAGTCAAAAAGAAAAAGGAAGCATTTGGAAGGGCTGGAAGGCTAGGAACAGATGAAGCACTTGAGGAATATAAAGACTGTAGGAAGGAACTTAAGCAAGGAGTTAGGAGGGCTAAAAGGGGTCATGAAAAATCATTGGCAAACAGGATTAAGGAAAATCCCAAGGCTTTTTATACATATATAAAGAGCAAGAGGGTAACCAGGGAAACGGTTGGCCCACTCAAGGACAGAGATGGGAATCTATGTGTGGAGCCAGAGGAAATGGGCGAGGTGCTAAATGAGTACTTTGTATCAGTATTCCCCAAAGAGAAGGACTTGGTGGATGATGAGCCTCGGGAAGGGAGTGCAGATAGTCTCAGTCAATCAGTATCAAACAGGAGGAGGTGTTGGGTGTCTTGCAAAGCATTAAGGTAGATAAGTCCCCAGGGCCTGATGGGATCTACTCTAGAATACTGAGGGAGGCAAAGGAAAAAATTGCTGGGGCCTTGACAGAAATCTTTGTATCCTCATTGGCGACAGGTGAGGTCCCAGAGGACTGGAGAATAGCCAATGTTGTTCCTTTGTTTAAGAAGGGTGGCAAGGATAATCCAGGAAATTATAGGCCGGTGAGCTTTACGTCAGTGGTAGGGAAACTATTAGAGAGGATTATTCGGGACAGGATTTACTCCCATTTGGAAACAAATGAACTTATTAGCGAGAGACAGCATGGTTTTGTGAAGGGGAGATCGTGTCTAACAAATTTGATTGAGTTTTTTGAGGAAGTGACGAAGATGATTGATGAAGGAAGGGCAGTGGATGTTGTCTATATGGACTTTAGTAAAGCCTTTGACAAGGTCCCGCATGGCAGACTGGTACAAAACGTGAAGTCACATGGGATCAGAGGTGAGCTGGCAAGATGGATACAGAACTGGCTCGGTCATAGAAGACAGAGGGTATCAGTGGATGGGTGTTTTTCTGAATGGAGGGATGTGACTAGTGGTGTTCCGCAGGGATCGGTGCTGGGACCTTTGCTGTTTGTAGTATATATAAATGATTTGGAGGAAAATGTAGCTGGTCTGATTAGTAAGTTTGCGGACGACACAAAGGTTGGTGGAGTTGTGGATAATGATGAGGATTGTCAGAGGATACAGCAGGATATAGGTCGGTTGGAGACTTGGGCGGAGAAATGGCAGATGGAGTTTAATCAGGACAAATGTGAGGTAATGCATTTTGGAAGGTCTAATGCAGGTGGGAGGTATACAGTAAATGGCAGAACCCTTAGGAGTATTGACAGGCAGAGAGATCTGGGCGTACAGGTCCATAGGTCACTGAAAGTGGCAACGCAGATGGATAAGGTAGTCAAGAAGGCATGCGGCATGCTTGCCTTCTTTGGTCGGGGCATAGAGTATAAAAATTGGCAAGTCATGTTGCAGCTGTACAGAACCTTAGTGAGGCCACACTTAGAATTTTGCGTGCAATTCTGGTCGCCACACTACCAGAAGGACGTGGAGGCTTTGGAGAGGGTACAGAGGAGGTTTACCAGGATGTTGCCTGGTCTGGAGGGCATTTGCTATGAGGAGAGGTTGGAAAAACTCGGATTGTTTTCACTAGAACGACGGAGGTGGAGGGGCGACATGATAGAGGTTTACAAAGTTACGAGCGGCATGGACAGAGTGGATAGTCAGAAGCTTTTTCCCAGGGTGGACGAGTCAGTTACTAGGGAACATAGGTTTAAGGTGCGAGGGGAAAAGTTTAGAGGGGATGTGCGAGGCAAGTTTTTTACACAGAGGGTGGTGAGTGCCTGGAACTTGCTGCTAGGGGAGGTGGTGGAAGCAGGTACGATGGCGGCGTTTAAGAGACATCTTGACAAATACATGAATAGGAAGGGAATAGAGGGATACAGACCCTGGAAGTGCAGAAGGTGTTAGTGTAGGCAGGCATCAAGATCGGCGCAGGCTTGGAGGGCCGAATGGCCTGTTCCTGTGCTGTACTGTTCTTTGTTTTGTTCTTTGTTTTGTTTTGTTCAGGAGGCTAGTGAGACATTGGGGGTAGTTTTATGTTCTCGCCTGTGGCAGGTTTAAAGGTGGGGAGAGAATAAAATCGGGTCAGATGGTGGTGGTGAAGAGGACACCACCACCTTCTCGCTGCCGCCAAAATTAAGTCCAGGCGGGAAGGCCTGTGAACGGCCTTCCTGCCCCGCCACCAATTGAGGGCCTTAACTAGGCAATTAATGCTCAATTAAGGGCCTCATCCTGCTGCTGCCGCAATTCGCCATGCAGCGGGCGGCCCTGTCGCTACACAGGAAGTATGGCACGAGAAACTGTGCGGGCTGCTTTCCGGCTCCGGGGGTGGGGGAAGGAGGGAAGGGGACTCCCTCATGAAAAGGCACTTAGTGCCTCAACGAGGTACCTGGCGGCATCAGGAAGGGGTGGTGGTGGGGGCTGCTGACCGCCACCCCCCTGCCCTTGCTACCGACCCTCTTTCACCCCCTCCACCTGTGACCCCCCACTCCTTGAGACCCCTGCTGCGTGACCTACCCGTGGCCTGGGCCCAGCACAGCTCCTGGGCCTTGGATAGGTTTTTCACTGGCAGCAGCCACTGCCTCTGCTGCTCAGTATAAGAGCTACCAGCCTCTGATTGGCCGGAAGCTCCCCAAGGGCAGGACTTCCATTGCTGGGGTCCTTGATCCCATGGAAGGCTGTGCCCTTAAGTGCCTAATTGACATTAGATTCAACGGGCCTCCCACAGAAGAGGTGACATGGGGTTCTTGGCATCCCTTTTTTAGGACGTTGAGACCTCCATAATCCTGGCCATTGACTCCTCGGCCTCATCTGCATGTCCATGAACAAGCTCTCACTGGATGGCAGGTGTGAGCATCATAACAGGCAGCTGATGGCCACTGGCAGAACCACTGACCTTTTATTATGTCCTTTTAAACAGTGCATTTCTTATCAGATTGTTTATCCTATCTCATGAAAATAAAAAAGCAAGAATTACAAATGCTGGAGATCTGAAATAAAAAGCAAAAAATGTTGGAACTACATAGCAACTCAGTCAAAACCTGAGGAACAAATCAATTCAAATATACTCACTTTGTTCCTTCCTTATTTTCGAAATAGCTTGTTGGATAGCTGTTTCAATTTTCTCTGCAAAAAAGGAACCTTCACCTTAAAAACTATTATTGTATAGATAGATTTCTTGTCTTGGTTCATTAAAACTATTATTATTTCAATGAATTCACTTTAAGATGCAATTTTTACTTCAGGTTGATTATAGGTTACGAATATAACTATACTGTCAGATCTCCTCTGATGCTGCTTATGCTAAGAGGTTATCCTGTTGTTGGGGTGTATTGTGGGCAAAACCTGACAGACCATGTCCCAGACACTGCCATCACTATCCCCGGTTATTTCCTGACCCACCGGCAGGACAGACCCAGCAGAGGTGGCGGGGCAGTGGTATACAGTAGGGAGGGAATTGCCCTGGTAGTCCTCAACATCAACTCCGGACCCCATGAAGTCTCATGGCATCAGGTCAAACATGGACAAGGAAGCCTCCTGCTGATTACCACCTACTGCCCTCCCTCAGCTGATTAGTCAGTACTCCTGCATGTTGAACAGTACTTGGAGGAAGCACTGAGGGTGGCCAGGGCACGGAATGTACTCCGGGTGGGGGACTTCAATGTCCATCACTAAGAGTGGCTCGGTAGCACCACTGCTGACTGAGCTGGCCGAGTTCTAAAGGACATAGCTGCTAGACTGGGTATGCGGCAGGTGGTGAAGGAACCAACAAGAGGGAAAAGCATACTTGACCTCGTCCTCACCAATCTGCCTGCCGCAGATGCATTTGTCCATGACAGTATTGGTAGGAGTGAGCACCGCACAGTCCTTGTGGAGACAAAGTCCCGCCTTCACATTGAGGATACCGTCCATCGTGTTGGGTGGTGCTACCACCGTGCTGAATGGGAGAGATTTTGAACAGACCTAGCAATGCAAAACTGGGCATCCATGAGCACTGTGGGCCATCAGCAGCAGCAGAATTGTACTCAACCACAATCTGTAACCTCATGGCCCAGCATATCCCCCATTCTACGATTACCATCAAATCAGGAGACCAACCCTGGTTCAATGAAGAGTGCAGGAGGGCATGCCAGGAGCAGCACCAGGCATACCTCAAAATGAGGTGTCAACCTCATGAGGCGGCACAGTGGCACAGTGGTTAGCACCGCAGCCTCACAGCTCCAGTGACCCGGGTTCAATTCTGGGTACTGCCTGTGTGGAGTTTGCAAGTTCTCCCTGTGTTTGCGTGGGTTTCCTCCGGGTGCTCTGGTTTCCTCCCACATGCCAAAGACTTGCAGGTTGATAGGTAAATTGGCCATTAGCAATTGCCCCTAGTATAGGTACGTGGTAGGTAAATATAGGGACAGGTGGGGATGTGGTAGGAATATGGAATTAGTGTTGGATTAGTATAAATGGGTGGTTGATGGTCGGCACAGACTCGGTGGGCCGAAGGGCCTGTTTCAATGCTGTATCTCTAAACTAAACTAAACTAAACTTGGTGAAGCTACAACACAGGACGATATGCATGCCAAACTGCGTAAACAGCATGCGATAGACAGAGCTAAGCGATCCCATAACCAACGGATCAGATCTAAGCTCTGCAGTCCTGCCACATCCAGCCGTGAATGGTGGTGGACAATTAAACAACTAACTGGCTCCACAAATATCCCCATCCTCAATGATGGGGGAGCCCAGCACATCAGTGCAAAAGATAAGGCTGAAGCATTTGCAACAATCCTCAACCAGCAGTGCCGAATTGATGATCCATCTCGGCCTCCTCCTAAAGTCCCCAGCATCACAGATGCCAGATTTCAGTCAATTCGATTCACTCCGCGTGATATCAAGAAATGACTGAAGGCACTGGATACTGCAAAAGCTATGGGCCCTGACAATATTCCGGCAATAGTACTGAAGACCTGTGCTCCAGAACTTGCCGCACCCCTCGCCAAGCTGTTCCAGTACAGCTACAACACTGGCATCTACCCTGCAATGTGGAAAATTACCCAGCTATGTCCTGTACACAAAAAGCAGGACAGGTCCAACCCGACCAATTACCACCCCATCAGCCTGCTCTCAATCATCAGTAAAGTGATGGAAGGTATCATCAACAGTGCCATCAAGCGGCACTTGCTTAGTGGTAACCTGCCCAGTGACGCTCAGTTTGGGATCTGCCAGGGCCTCCCTAGCTCCTGACCCCATTACAGCCTTGGTTTAAACATGGACAAAAGAGCTGAACTCAAGAGGCGAGGTGAGAGTGACTGCCCTTGACATTAAGGCAGCATTTGACCGAGTATGGCATCAAGGAGCCCTTGCAAAACTGAAGTCAATGGGAATCGGGGGAAAACTCTCTGCTGGTTGAATTAATACCGAGTGCAAAGGAAGATGGTTGTGGTTGTTGGAGGTCAATCAGCTCAGCTCCAAGACATCACTCCAGGAGTTCCTCAGGGTAGTGTCCTTGGCACAACCATCTCCAGCTGTTTCATCAATGACCTTCCTTCAATCATAAGGTCAGAATTGAGATGTTCGCTGATGATTGCACAATGTTCAGCACCGTTTGCAACTCCTCAGATACTGAAGCAATCCGTCTAGAAAAGCAGCAAGACTTGGACAATATCCAGGCTTGGGCTGATAAGTGGCAAGTAACATTCATGGCCAGGCAATGACCATCTCCAACAAGAGAGAATATAACCATCTCCCCTTGACATTCGATGGCATTATCATCGCTGAATCCCCCGCTATCTACATCCTAGGGTCTACCGTTGACCAGAATCTGAACTGGAGTAGCCATATAAATACTGTGGCTACAAGAGCAAGTCAGAGGCTTGGAATCCTGCGGCGAGTAGCTCACCTCCTGACTCCCAAAGCCTGTCCACCATCTACAAGGCACAAGTCAGGAGTGTGATGGAATACTCTCACTTGCCTGGATGTGTGCAGCTCCAACAACACTCAAGAAGCTCGACACCATCCAGGACAAATTCAGCCTGCTTAATTGGCACCCCATCTACAAACATTGACTCCCTCCACCACCGACGCACAGTGGCAGCAGTGTGTACCATCTGCAAGATGCACTACAGCAACGCACCAAGGCTCCTTAGACAGCACTTTCCAAACCCGCGACCTCTACCAACTAGAAGGACAAGACCGGCAAATGCATGGGAACACCACCACCTGCAGGTTCCCCTGCAAGTCACTCACCATCCTGAATTGGAACTGTATTGCCGTTTCTTCACTGTCACTGGGTCAAAATCCTGGAACTCCCTTCCTAGCAGCACTGTGGGTGTACCTACCTCACATTGACTGCAGCAGTTCAAGAAGGCATCACCACCTTCTCAAGGGCAATTAGGGATGGGCAATAAATGCTGGCCTGGCCAGTGACGCCCACATCCCATGAATGAATAAAAATAAAAAAGGTGGGGAAATCTACATTGAGATAATCAGAAAGAAATTTCTAACAGACCTCGCCAAAGACAATGCAGTTTAGACAGATGATCAGGGTACTCAGTTGGAATTTCTATCTCATTGTATTTTCCACACCAAGTGCAGGTACTTAAATGAACTTGTTCCCACTCCTGTATACTTACATAGAATCATAGAAAGTTTAAGGCACAGAAAGAGGCCACTTGGCCCATCGCATCTGTGCCAGCCAAAAAATTATCCATCTATTCTCATCCTTCCAGCAGTTCGTCCATAGCCCTGTAAATGTCAGCACTTGAGGTGCATATCCAGACTCATTTTGAATGAGTTGAGGGTTTCTGCCTCAACTGCCCTTTCAGCAGTGAGTTCAGGATCCCCACCACCCTCTGGGTGAAAACATTTTTCCTCATCTCACCTCTAATTTTCTACCAGTCACTTTAAATCTATGCCCCCTAGTCACTGACCTCTCTGATAATGTGAATAGACCCTTCACCTCCACTCTATCCAGGCCCCTCAAAATTTTGTACATTTCAATCAGATCTCCCTTCAGCCTTCTCTATTTCAAGGAGAACAACTCCAGCCTATCCAATCTTTTGCCATAGCTGCATTTTTCCAGTCCTGGCAATATCCTCGTAAATCTCCTCTGTACTCTATCTAGTGCAGTGACATCCTTTCTGTAATGAGGTGACCAGAGCTGCACACAGTACTCAAGTTGTGGCCTAACCAGTGATTTATACAGTTCCAGTATAACCTCCCTGCTGTTATATTCTCTACCTTGGCTAATAAAGGTAAGGATTCCATATGCCTTCTTAACCACCTCATCGATCTGTCCTGCTACCTTCTGTGGACATTCACTCCAAGGTCCCTCACTTCCTCTACACCTCAGTATTTTCCCATTAATCATGTATTCCGTTGCCTTGGTTGACCTCCCCAAATGCATCACCTCACACTTCTCCAGGTTGAATTCCATTTGTCACTTTTCTGCCCATCTGACCAGACCATCAATATCTTCCTGCAGCCTACAACTATCCTCCTCGCTATCTACCACACGGCCAACCTTTGTGTCATCTACAAACTTCTTGATCATGCCCCCTACATTTACGTCCAAATCGTTAATATACAGCACAAAAAGCAGGGGACCCAGTACTGAGCCCTGCGGAACGCCACTGGAAACAGCCGTCCAGTCACTAAAACACCCATCAACAATGACTCTTTGTTTCCCGCCACTGAGCCAATTTTGTATCCACCTTGCTGTATTTCCCTGGATCCGATGGGAATTTATTTTTTTAACCCGTCTGCCATGTGGGATCTTGTCAAAAATCTTGCTAACATCAACTGCTCTACCCTTATCCATCTTCCTTGTTACTTCTTCAAAAATTCGATCAAGTTGGGTCAGACAAGATCTTCCCTTAACAAATCCATGCTGACTATCCTGGATTAACCTGTGCCTTTCTAAGTGACAGTTTATCCTGTCTCTCAGAATAGATTCCAATAATGTGCCCACTACTGAGGTTAGACTGACTGTTCTGTAATTATTCGGTCTATCCCGAGCTCCCCTTTTAAACAGAGGTGCAACGTTAGCAGTTCTCCAACTCTCTGGCATCACACCTGTATCCAGTGAGGACTGGAAAATGATGGTCAGACCTTCTTCTATTTCCTCTCTTGCTTCTTTTAACAGCCTAGGGTACATTTCATCTGGCCCTGGTGATTTATCAACTTTCAAGGATGCTAATCCCATTAATTCTTCCTCTCTCCCCATGTTTATCACATCCAATACTTCACACTCCTCCTCCTTAACTACAATATCTGCATCGTCCCCCTCTTTTGTGAAGACTGACGCAAAGTATTCATTAAGAACAATGCCAACATCTTCCTCTCCCCCCCCCCCTACACATAGGTTTCCTTTTTGGCCTTTTATGGGCCCTACTCTCTCCTTAGTTATCCCCTTACTCTTAATGTATTGATAAAACATCTTTGGGTTTACCTCAATTTTGCTTGCTAATATTCTTTCATGCCCTCTCTTTGCTTTCCTAATTTCCTTCTTGATTTCACCCCTCCACTTTCTATACTGCTCTTGGCTCTCTGTAGTATTAAGTTCTCGGTGTCGGACATATGATTTTCTTTTCTCCCTTATCTTACTCTGTAGGCTCCTTGACATCCATAGGGCTCTAGATTTGGCCATCTCACCCTTTTTCTTTTGTGGGAACGTTCACTCTGAACCCCTTGAATCTCTCCTTTGAATACCTCCCCCTGCTCTATTCTGGGGCTCACCTTCTAATCCTAAACCCTCTCCACTACCTGCAAGGCACAAGTTAGGAGTGTGATGGGATACTAATCACTTTCCTGGATGATGACAGCTACACCAATACTCAAGAGACTCAACACCATTTAGAACAAAGCAGCCCACATGATCGGCACCCCAACCACCACCTCAAAGATCCATGTCCTCCCCCTCCCCCCCACTGACGCACTGTGGTTGCAGAGTGTACCATCTACAAGATGCATTGAGGCACCACCCAAACCTACGATGTCCACCACCTAGAAGGACAAGGGCAGCAGACGCATGGGAACACCACTACTTCCAGATTTCTTTCCAGGTCACACATTAGTTTGATTTGGGCATAAATCGCCATTCCTTCATCATCGCTGGGTTGAAATCCTGAATCCTGAAATCCTACCTAATAGCATTTTGGCAATACCTTCACCACACAGATTACAGCAGTTCATGCAGAAACTGCACCACCACCATTTCAACCACAACTAGAGATGAGCAAATAAATGCCAGCCTTGCCAGCAATTCATCCCAAGGATAAATTAAATTAAGAGTTTCTGCCACAGCTTCAGCAAAATTACAGGTTGGAGCAGGTACAGCTTCAAGGACTTGGTCTCTATAGGCCTGCTGGTTTGTCCCTTTAATATAGATACTCAGAAACTGTAACTAAGAAAGGATTTTGAAAACATCTTTCAGCAGTTTCAGATTGAGAAATTTTTGCATCTCACCATTTTGTCACAGAACCCTTACTACAGAGGTTCACTATAACATTGTGATATATGTCCTTACAATGGCAGAAGAAAAGGAACAGAAAGATGATGAATTGACACAAGTATGTGGGACGAGCTTATAGCAAAGGAGAAAACAAATAATTGAGAGGTGGCCTTCAATTAGAATCTGTACACTGCTCTTTCAATTATGTCTCAGAATAGGTTTGTTTAAGGAGATAACAGCCAGTAAGAAGTCTTACACGTAAAAGTGTCTCTCCTTGCAAACTGACCTCCAAACATCCTCTCAAACACACACAATAAAAGACTAATTTCAGAACATTAGAATTCAAAGCACAAAATTGTTTTACTGTGCACATGTGTATTTGCAGCATGTACCCCTGGATGTGACAGGTATTGTGATCTTCTTAAATCTGGTGCTACACTGAGGTAATATCTGAAGCCCTGGTATGCCAGTGGTGCTTGGCTATGCTTTGGTATCATGAATCTCTTGGAGCAGAAGTAACGCTCATTTCAAGGTTTTTCCTTTGAAGATTTCATTGCTGTTGCAAGCTCACAGGAAGCCTGTTCCTGTATCCTGATACTTACATGAGCAGCTGTCTGAGAGGGGCTAGCTGGAACAATCACATGAGCTGTCATCAGGAGAGATGAAGGCACACCATGAAGATGCATCATGCATCATGAAGGTGGGCAGGTGAACTCTAGTCATACCATTTGTACTGGGTCACGGATCTGAATGACCAGTGAAAGGGAAGATCTGCTGGTATCAGTTAGATCCTTCAGTCCCTTAGAGATGGTGATCCAAAGCTCTCAGAAGTCGCTTTCCATTGTCCTCCTCAAACTGTCTTGCAAGGCCTGAAAGCTAGCAGTCAAAGAATCCACTATGAATGTACTAACTTCCCAGGGGTCTTTTAGTCAGGATCGCAGGGGAAGTGATTGGATGAAAATGACCCTGGTGCTACCATTACTCCAGATAATGCTGCATTCTGTCAAATGCTACTCAGATATTGGCACTGGGGCTGGTATTTTTTTAACAATGACCCTTACCTTCTACATCAGTTCCTCTGAATGATCCTCTGGGCTCCGTAAGAGTAGGATGCTTATCCAACATCCTTCTTATCAGAGAAGGAGTCCTGAGATCTGCATCTGCAGGCTTAAGTTGCAGGGGTTAACTTCTGCGAAGACTCCACCTACACTGTCAGATTTCACTTTCATCTCTGACACCTCTGATACCAAGAATGATGAACGAAAGAGTGCCAACCATCTAATAAGACAGTAAGAAAGGGTCATGAAACATAGGAACATAGAAAACATTGGAGCATAGGAGCAGGAGTAAGCCATTCAAAATGATCATGGCTGATCATCCACTTCAATGCCTTTTTCCCACACTATCCCCTTATGTCATTTGTATTTAGAAATCTGTCAATCTCTGCTTAAAACATACTCAATGACTGAGCTTCCACAGCCCTCTGGGATAGAGAATTCCAAAGATTCACAACCCTCTGAGTAAAGAAATTTCTCCTCATCTCTGTCTTAAGTGGCTTCACCCTTATTTTGAAATTGTGCCCGCTAGTTCTAGACTCCCCAACCAGGGTAAACATCTTTGCTGCACCGACCCTGTCTATCCCTATAAGTATTTTGTAGGTTTCAATGAGATCACATCTCATTCTTCGAAACTCTAGAAAATATAGGCCCAGTTTCCCCACTCTCTCTTCATTAGACAGTCCTGTTATCCCAGGAACAAGTCTGATGAACATTCGTTGCACTCCCCCTATGGCAATAATACCCTTCCTAAGGTAAGGTGACCAAAACTGCACACAGTACTCCAGGTGTGGTCTAACCAAGATTCTATACAGTTGAAGCAAGACTTCACTACTCCTGTACTCAAATCTTCTTGCGATAAAGGCTAACATACCATTAGCCTTCCTAATTGCTTGGTCCCTTTGTACATTGACACTTTCTAATCTCTTATCATTTAAGAAATACTCTGCACATCTATTCCTCCTACCAAAGTGGATAACCTCACATTTTTCCACATTATATTCCATCTGTCATGTTCTCGTCCACACATTAAGTCTGTCCAAATCCCCTTGAAGCTGCTTTGCATCTTCCTCACAACACACATTCCCACCGAGTTTTGTGCCATCCGCAAACTTGGAAATACTACATTTGGTCCCTCGTGGATGCACAACAGTGACTCCAGCCGCCACACAAGTTCTGAAACCTGGATCTCAAGTTTCTGCAGCTGGTGACACTTTCTGCAGATGCATTCGTCTAGGACACGTGGTGCGTCCTTGACTTCCCACATACCACAGGATGTAGATTCCACTTGGCCAAGCTGGCCTGCCATAACATAACTTTAAAACCTTTATTACAATGAGAAGTAAAATAACTTAACAGTTACTCACCGATCAACTTCTTCCCCTATACCAAAGAGAGAGGCAGCTACTGGAGGCTGAAAAACGGTAGAAGAAAGAAAAAAAGGAAGGAGCCCCTCCCTCACGCACCAAACTCCCACTTTACACTGAAAGTCCCCTCAGTTAATATTCTGAAAACAATGTTGTGTCAGCTCTGCTCAAGCTCTGCTACAGCTCAGAACCAGTTTAAGCTAGCTTCCTAATTACCTAGCTACAGATACTCTCAGAGTGTTAGTATGCCCCTGTTTAAAACTGCAAGAAACCTAACTTAACTCTTAACTGAAACAGGAATTTCAATTAACTGATAGATGTAAACAAAACAAAAACTAGCCTTGAGAGATTAACCCTTAAAATTCACTCACTTACCAAACTCCCTTTTTCACACTCTGTGCAGGTACCTTACCTTGGCTCCTCTGGTAAGGTTTAATGCTTCTTTTTGCACTGCAAAGCAGTCTTGGGGTTCACAGATTACCACAGCTCCAGCCTCCACAAAGTGCATACCACATTCTTGGCTGATTCCTGACCCCTAACTCTAATCTGTTTGCCCCGACTGCTCTGTATCTCTGTTAGGAGGACTTGCAGGTTCATCTTTATGAAACTTTCCCCTTACATTTTCAAGCTGGCTGCTATTCTTGCTACCCAGGTTACATGTTTTCTCCAGTGTTGCCTTTAAACAGCAGCATTTTTTAATCCTACTGCCCCAGGATGCTGCCTCTCCTCCCATCCCAGTTCCACCCAAAATCAGGTGGGAAAATGCAAGTCTACCTGTCCATATGCTACCATTCTTTATCTCCTTTCCTTCTCTCTTGTTCAGTGCAGTATTGAGGAAATACTGCATTGTTGGAGATGCTGTCTTTCAAATGAGATGTTATGCTAGACCTCCAGCAATCTGTTCAGGTAGATCCCATCACACTATTTGAAGAAGAGCAGGTAGTTCTTTTAATGTCCTTGGTAAAATTCTTCCCTCAATCAGAAATAGAAGTTAAGTAAATAGTCATTCATTTTATTTGCTGTTTGTAGCACCTTGCTATGTACAAATTAACTGCTGCATTTATCTGTTGTTTTATCAAGAGAAAAGGTCTTTGAACCTTTCAGTGTGGGTTGTTGAAGGCAGATTCCCAATTAATTTTTCACATGGCTCTTAGAGCTAAATGTACTTCAATAATCTGCACCATCAGTCTGGTAAAACTTCTTGCCAAAATTTTCACAGTTTAATTTTTAAAATGTACTGTTGATGTAGTACATATCAAGCTTCTACAATGCTTCATTATACCACTGATTATGTTTTGCAGATCACAGTAATTTCTGAAAGTGTTCCACTACAACTCATAACAATTCTTTCATTTCAAGAAGCCAATATCAGCCTCCACATTTTAAGGACAGCACTAAATGAAGGATACCTAGCAGTTAAATCTAAGAATCTACAGTGCTCAACAATGACAGCTTACCTTTACATAGCACCTTTAACATGGTAAAATATCCCAAGGCAGTTCACAGCAGTGTAAACCTAACAAAATTTGACACTGAGCTGCATATGGGGATATTAGGACAGGTGATCAAAAATTTGGTTAAAGAGGTAGGTTTTAAGGAGAAACTTAAAAGAGGAAAGAGAGGTGGAGAAATGGAGAAGTTGTGGAGGAAATTCCAGAGCTTAGGGCCTAGGCAGCTGAAGGCACAACCGCCACTGGTGGGACAAAATAAATCAGGGATGGACAAGAAACCAGAATTGGAGAAGCAAAGAGTTCTCACATGACATTAAAGCTAAACACCAACTTACAAACAAGCAACAGTTATTGAAAAGCCTTTTTCCTGAAGAGTTCTCTGTTTTACATCTCTGGTCCTTTGTACCGTTAAGGTAAAGTAAAGTGACCTCTGTATTTTCAATCAAGAACCTTATATTTACAAGAATGTTTGCTGTTTCAGGCATTGTGCCGTAGGTCTCACAAAGACTGGTACAATGTGCATATAACACTGCAGGTACTTGTTCCTTGGATACATCAGATGGTGCTGTCCTAGGAATCTGTAATTAAAATAGATGTTGGTTGTTTCAGCTGTTCATTTTGACATCTTTCTCTATTATATGTTTATAAATTTCCTAAAAGTATGTATAAATTAATCATCATCCTTCAAAATCTTAACTTGGCTGAGTTAAATTTATTTTCTTGGTATATAAAAAGGATACATTTATATAGCATCTTGCACATCTTTCCCAAATGTCTTAAAATGTGTCACATACAATGAAGCATTTTGAAGTGTAGTGACTGTATGCAGGTAAATATGGCAGCCATTTTGTACATAACAAGATTTCACAAACAGCAATGAATGAGGTGAATGACCAGTTAATCTTTTATGATGGTATTCGCTAAGGGAGAACTATTATCCAGGCATTGGCATCACTATAATTATTCTCTAATGTACAAAAGATCTCACACAAAATAAATCAACAAATCAACTTTTCATATTATCATAAATCAAAAAGTAACTAAAGCTTTCAGCACTACTCCTAACAGCCTTTCCAAATTTTGTCATAACATCTTTGATCCTGACTTGGCATTTGATCTGGAACAGATATCCTGTTCTGTCTGTTCTTGTTCTTTAATCTCATTCTGTTGTGTTTCTGCCTGTTGAAATGTAGACATCTGAGCTTGATTCCAGCACATTGATGAAAATAGCAAATTAGGCTGTTCCCTTGTGCCTTCCTCAAATGGACATGTTTTCTTCTGCTTTTTTGCATGACCCGTACGCAACAACTCACATCTCCCTCTCCCAAAGGTGAAGGACCTTTAGCTCTCTTGTTATACAAAGAAAATCTGTGCAAACTCTCTTGGAACTTACAATGGGTAGCATGATCATAGTTCTTCTGTTCATCTTTGCACTGAACTACTATCCATTCCTTGTGTATATGTATTTCTCATGTTCAATATTTGTTAAGTAAATGTCTTTCCTAGCTACCTCCACTTCTCCCATTGGAAACATTTCTGCTTGGACAGCTTGTTCCAATTTTCTATTGTTCCCAAGAATAACATGCTTGAAATTCCATTCTCTGCTGAATTTTTGAATGCTGATCCATTATCTGAAAAACAGATAACTTGCAAATTGGCATTTGAGTTTTTTTCATAGTCTTTACGACAGTATCATTCTAATCAATTTCCCAATAGTTTGAATAATGACTCATGGTGATCAGGTAATTACCATGATAAACAAGTTGATTCCAGTCTTTGATGATGTCTAATCCAGCACTTTAGAAGGTATTAGCAGCTCCTTCTCTTGTCACATTTACAGTGTCTGACACATTTTTATTTCTTGTAATTTAAATAAAAAATCTTACGTCCGTGAGCTGATGTATGTGGTTGATGGAGGCCAATCATCTCAGTCTCAGGATTTTGCTGCAGGATATCTTCAAGGCAGTGTCCTAGGCCCAACCACCTTCAACTGTTTCATTAACGATCTTCCCTCCATCATAAGGTCAGAATTGGGGAGGTTTGCTGATGATTGCAGTTTTCAGTTTCATTCACAACTCCTCAGATAATGAGGCAGTCCGTGCTTGCATGCAGCAAGACCTGGACAACGTTCAGGCTTGGGTTGCTAAGTGGCAAGTAACCTTCACACCACACAAGTTTCAAAAATGACCAACTCCAACCATCTCCTCTTGACATTCAACGGCATTACCATTGCTGAAACACCCACAATTAATGTCCTGGGGGTTACCATTGACCAGAAACTTAACTGGACCAGCCACATAAAGCAGATCAGAGGCTGGGAATTCTGCAGCAAGTAACTCACCTCCTGACTCCCGAAAAAAGCCTGTTCACAATCTATAGGCACAAATTAGGAATGTGGTGGAATACTCTCCACTTGCCTGTACAGTTCCAACAACACTCAAGAAGCTCAACACCATCCAGGACAAAGCAGCCCATTTGATCTGCACCCCTTTCACCACCTTAAACATTCACTTCCTCCACCATGAATGTACAGTGGCAGCAGTGTGTACCAACTACAAGATGTACTGCAGCAACTTGCCAAGGCTTCTTCAAAAGTACCTTCCAAACCTGTGACTCTACAACTAGAAGGACAAGGGCAGCAGATACATGAGAACACCACCACCTGCAAGTTCCCCTCCAACTCACACACCATCCTGACTTGGAAATTTATTGCTGTTCCTTCACTATTGCTGGGTCAATATCCTGGAACTCCCTCACTAACAGCACTGTGGGTGTACCTACACTACATGAATTGCAGTGGTTCAAGAATTTGGTTCACCACCACCTTTTCAAGGGCAATAAGAATGGGAAATAAATGGTAACCTTGCCAGTAATGCCAGCATCCCATGAATGAATATAAAAATGGCTGTCAACAATATTTTACTTCCTGTTTTCATGTTCTTGTTTTATTTGCATTGCATATGGGAACACCGATGCAAAGTTCAGGCTTGTGCAGTGCACCATTCATTTGACAGAAGAAGGTTGGAAAATTTCCCGAATATCTCATAATCATGACTCCACCATAGGGAAATCTTCTCTTATGCTAATTGCCTTTGACTCCCGCAGGAGCATACTCTTGAATATTACAGGATAATTGTGCTGTATTTTCCTAACTGTTCGAAAAGCTATATATCATAAACCTGAAATCGTGTTGATATACTTTGCAGCCTTTTAAAGTATTACAAAGTGTTTTCTTCAGTATAATGCCTCAGGCTTATGAGTTATTTATATATTCACTGGTTTATCAAAAGTATATTGATGGATCTTTAGTCCAAATATTGGTGCTCATAGTACTTGCAGTCTGGGTATACTTGGCTTCGGTACTGTAAGTACTTTATTTGCTTACACAGTCTAGGAATTATTTCTGAGGCATCTGCTTGTGGGTCTTCCTGTGGATTATCATACTTCAGGACTGGATGAGCTATTGCTAGCCGCTTAACTCGGTGAGTCATTGGCAGTAAATTTGTAACCTAATTTTGCATCCTCTGTGCTAGTTTTCTCAATAGCTTATATTCATTGCTGAACTTAGAAAAATAGGTAATAAACCTAATGAATCTTTGCATTCCTGTGTCATTCATGCACTCGAACACCTCCAATACTATTTTGTCCTTATTTGGAGCTAGTTTCAGACCTTGGTCTGTAATGAGATGTCCAATGATTGGATCATCTTGAAGTTTATATTTAACCTAATCTTTACGAGTTTTAGGTTTCACTCACAGCATTTTTTCATGAGTGCTCTGAGCTATCGAACATAGTTGCTGAAAGTTTCTTCAGTTTTGTCACCTTTAGTATACATCAACCTATTATCTGTGATAGACTTTATTCCTGTTCCTCAATTACATGACCTACCGGCACTGAAATTCTAACCTGCTGGGTATACGAAAGGAGATAGCGACTCTCTCTGTATGTGAAATGAAGTATTAAACATGTTGGATGGGAGCTTTTTTCAGACAGGACGACATGGCAAAATGCATATTTTCATCTAAAGCACTTGAATACGTTGTCTTAAACCTGATAAAAATCCTTGATGATAGGCATTGGACAATGACTTTTTCTTAAAGCTCTGTTCAAATCTTTACTTCTTATATAGCTTCTCATCTTTCCTTATGGAGCATGGCCTATATTGCTACTCGAGATGTTGCCTGGGTTATTGCAGCTATTGCCTTCAACTTAGCCCTTCTTGGAGTTCCTCTTTTACAGACCCTTAATTCCCCGATGTATTTCCTGGGGTAGATAAATCACCATTATTGGTTCTAGCCAGTCTGTCTTTTGAAAGGCATCTGAGTGCTCTTAACTGAGCTGACCTATGGTGAGTGGCTTCTTGTTTTACTATAATCCGGTCTCCAAGACTGACTCATCTTGATTGATGATTAACACTTCCATACATAATTACAGTTGTTCTTTATGAAATTTACAGACCTGTAGTAAGTCTATTGGCTTGATCGCTAAGGGCGTGGGTACTTTTAACTACTACATAGATGCAGGTTTCTGATGCCCTCACAACAGTTACTGGAACCTGTATTTTTCTTAATTCTCTTGAACTTCTGCATTAATGGCTAAGGGATTATTTTGAAACATTTTTTTTTCAGCTGTATGCAGCTAAAAGACACCAGCGACCACAGAATTCCTGTTTCAAAGCAACATACTTTCTTTGCATTAGCTTTAACTAGGGCATGCAATCTGGAGTTTTGTTATTTCCAACCTTTTTTCTTTTTGCTGTGTGGAATCACAGCCTTGATATTTAAGGGAAGGCAGGGAGGTGCAGGGGTGTGAGGAAGAGTGCAGAAAACATGGCAAGGCCAGGAATGCAGAGGTCCCACTGAATTTAATGGCAGGACCTTGTTTTTTTACCTGCTGTTTTCCAGTTGACGGGCGGCCAAATTGACAGCTTGGCCAGCAAGGTCGGAAAACTAGCCACTGGAGGCCGCCACTGGGGAACTTTGGGACAGTCCCCAGCAATCAAAAGGGGGGAAGGAACAAGAGATCGGGGCATGCAGGAACAGTCATCAGGGCTTGGTGGGACGAAAATCCAAAAGCTTTCTTGAGGGGTGGTGGGAGCACTGCTGGTCCTCTTGGTCCACTGGGAGTGCTAGAAAAGTCTCCTTTCACTGCCAGATTTCCTGAGTCCTGGAAAACCCTTGTGGCAATTATTAAATTTAAATTAGATCCCTAATTGCACTGTGGGAGCCTGATTTAAATTTGTGATGAACAATCTCACCTCTCGGTGGCCGGACACACACAAAACCCACTGCTGTAAAAACCTCAATGACTGCATATGCAGCAGGGAGGGGATGTGTTCCCCATTTAAACCCTCTCCCAACAGTCCTGGGTGGTTAGCTAATATTGAAGTCCATATTTTTGCCAACATGTATTACCTCTCTAGTTCTTTATATCATCAAAATCTTCTTTGGCCTCCTTGTCTTGAGAGACAATGGGTAAGTGCCTGGAGGAGGTCAGTGGTTTGTGGAGCAGCACCTGGAGTGGTTATAAAGGCCAATTCTAGAGTGACAGACTCTTCCACAGGTGCTGCAGAAAAATTTGATTGTCGGGGCTGTTACACAGTTGGCTCTTCCCTTGCGCCTCTGTCTTTTTTCCTGCCAACTGCTAAGTCTCTTCGACTCGCCACACTTTAGCCCCGCCTTTATGGCTGTCCGCCAGCTCTGGCGAACGCTGGCAACTGACTCCCACGACTTGTGATCAATGTCACAGGATTTCATGTCGCGTTTGCAGACGTCTTTAAAGCGGAGACATGGACGGACGATGGGTCTGATACCAGTGGCGAGCTCGCTGTACAATGTGTCTTTGGGGATCCTGCCATCTTCCATGCGGCTCACATGGCCAAGCCATCTCAAGCGCCGCTGACTCAGTAGTGTGTATAAGCTGGGGATGTTGGCCGCCTCGAGGGCTTCTGTGTTGGAGATACGGTCCTGCCACCTGATGCCAAGTATTCTCCGGAGGCAGCGAAGATGGAATGAATTGAGACGTCACTCTTGGCTGACATACGTTGTCCAGGCCTCGCTGCCATAGAGCAAGGTACTGAGGACACAGGCTTGATACACTCGGACTTTTGTGTTCTGTGTCAGTGCGCCATTTTCCCACACTCTCTTGGCCAGTCTGGACATAGCAGTGGAAGCCTTTCCCATGCGCTTGTTGATTTCTGCATCTAGAGACAGGTTACTGGTTATAGTTGAGCCTAGGTAGGTGAACTCTTGAACCACTTCCAGAGCGTGGTCGCCAATATTGATGGATGGAGTATTTCTGACGTCCTGCCCCATGATGTTCATTTTCCTGAGGCTGATGGTTAGGCCAAATTCATTGCAGGCAGCCGCAAACCTGTCGATGAGACTCTGCAGGCACTCTTCAGTGTGAGATGTTAAAGCAGCATCGTCAGCAAAGAGGAGTTCCCTGATGAGGACTTTCCGTACTTTGGACTTCGCTCTTAGACGGGCAAGGTTGAACAACCTGCCCCCTGATCTTGTGTGGAGGAAAATTCCTTCTTCTGAGGACTTGAACGCATGCAAAAGCAGTAGGGAGAAGAAAATCCCAAAAAGTGTGGGTGCGAGAACACAGCCCTGTTTCACGCCACTCAGGATAGGAAAGGGCTCTGATGAGGAGCCACCATGTTGAATTGTGCCTTTCATATTGTCATGGAATGAGGTGATGATACTCAGTAGCTTTGGTGGGCATCCAATCTTTTCTAGTAGTCTGAAGAGACCATGTCTGCTGACGAGGTCAAAGGCTTTGGTGAGATCAATGAAAGCAATGTAGAGGGGCATCTGTTGTTCGCGGCATTTCTCCTGTATCTGATGAAGGGAGAACAGCATGTCAATAGTCGATCTCTCTGCACGAAAGCCACACTGTGCCTCAGGGTAGATGCGCTCGGCCAGCTTCTGGAGCCTGTTCAGAGCGACTCGAGCAAAGACTTTCCCCACTATGCTGAGCAGGGAGATTCCACGGTAGTTGTTGCAGTCACCTCGGTCACCTTTGTTTTTATAGAGGGTGATGATATTGGCATCGCGCATGTCCTGAGGTACCGCTCCCTCGTCCCAGCACAGGCATAGCAGTTCATGTAGTGCTGAGAGTATAGCAGGCTTGGCACTCTTGATTATTTCAGGGGTAATGCTGTCCTTCAATCATCAAAATATCTAGTACTATATGCATATAAAGGTATAGATAATTGCTTAGTCTCTATACTAGTGAACTTATATCTGATCTAGTGGTTAGTTGTTTCAGCAAAGCAATTCTTCTCATTACATATTCATTCTTTGTCGTACTTTTGAAAGTTAAGCTGGCAGAAAGACTCTCAAATATTTTATTTGATTAAATGGTCAATTGAATTGATTTCACAATCCAGACTACTTTTTTTGGTTGCATCTTTACAATTTTTTCATCTTTCATCTGGAAAGTATATCGTTTCCACTGAGAATAGTTCACCCTTTCTCTCTTGCTACTTATTTATGATAATTGGCAATTCTAGTTTAGTTTAGAGATACAGCACTGAAACAGGCCCTTCGGCCCACCGAGTCTGTGCCGACCATCAACCACCCATTTATACTAATCCTACACGAATCCCATATTCCAATATCATCCCCACCGGTCCCTATATATTTCTTTACCACCTACCTGTACTAGGGGCAATTTATAATGGCCAATTAACCTACCAACCTGCAAGTCTTTGGCATGTGGGAGGAAACCGGAGCACCCGGAGGAAACCCACGCAGACACAGGGAGAACTTGCAAACTCCGCACAGGCAGTACCCAGAATCGAACCCGGGTCCCTGGAGCTGTGAGGCTGCAGTGCTAACCACTGCGCCACTGTGCCGCCCAATTCTGATTGCCATTTCACAAATTAAACATGTAGAAGGAAGCTAGCTTTCAAAAAAGGTTTACTACGTGTCAATTTTATTATTTTTCAATTGTATTTTCTTACCCCTTATAACAAACAATGCAAATAAAAACTCATCATTGTATTGGTGCTGAAGTTTCTGCAACATCATCACCAGCACTCAGCCAATCACTTTTTCAGTACCTGCTAAGTTTCTGCAGACAAGCCAAAGATTTAATATTGCCCAGTCTCATTTGATTGACATAGAGTCAAAGAGTTATACAGCACAGAAACAGGCCCTTTGGCCCATCGTGTCTGTGCCGGCCATCAATCACCTATCTATTCTCATCCAATTTTCCAGCACTTGGCCCATAGCCTTGTATGCCATGGTGTTTCAAGTGCTCATCGAAATACCTCTTAAATGTTGTGAGGGCTCCTGCCTCCACCACCTCTTCAGGCAGCGCGTTCCAGATTCCAACTACCCTCTGGATGAAAACATTTTTCCTCAAATCCCCTCTAAACCTCCTGCCCCTTACCTAAAACCTATGCCCCTGGTTATTGACACCTCCGCTAAGGGAAATGTTTCTTTCTATCTACCCTATCTATGCCCCTCATAACTTTGTATACCTCAATCAGGTCCCCTCTCAGCCTTCGCTGCTCTAAGGAAAATACCCTAGTCTATCCAGTCTCTCTTCATAGCTAAATGGTCCAGCCCAGGCAACATCCTGTTCAATCACCTCCTTCCTATAGTGTGGTGACCAGAACTGTACACAGTACTTCAGCTGTGGCCTAACTAATGTTTTATACAGCTCCATCATAACCTCCCTGCACTTATATTCTATGCCTCGGCTAATAAAGGCAAATATTCCATATGCCTTCCTAACCACCTTATCTACCTGTGCTGCTGCCTTCAGTGATCCATGGACAAGTACACTAAGGTCCCTCTGACCCTCTGTATTTCCTAGGGTCCTACCATCCCTTGTATATTCCCTTGCCTTGTTAGTCCTCCCAAAGTGCATCACCTCACACTTCTCAGGATTAAATTCCATTTGCTACTACTCTGCCCATCTTACCAGCCCATCTCTATCATCCTGTAATCTAAGGCTTTCCTCCTCACTATTTACAACACCACCAATTGTCGTGTCATCTGTGAACTTACTGATCATATCTCCTATATTCACGTCTAAATCATCAATGTACACTAGAAACAGCAAGAGTCCCCGCACCGATCCCTGTGGTACACAGGCTTCCAATCACGAAAACAACCCTCGACCATCACCCTCTGCCTCCTGCCACTAAGCCAATTTTGGATCCAATTTGCCAAATTGCCCTGGATCACCTTCTTAACCAATCTCCCATGCGGGACCTTATCAAATGCCTTACTGAAGTCCATGTAGACTACATCAACTGCTTTACTCTCATCTACACACCTAGTCATCTCCTTGAAAAATTCAATCAAGTTTGTTAGACATGATCTCCCCCTGACAAAGCCGTGCTGACTATCCTTGATTCATCCCTGCCTCTCCAAGTGGAGATTAATCCTGTCCCTCAGAATTTTTTCCAATAATTTCCCTACCACTGACGTTAGACTCACTGGCCTGTAATTACCTGGTTTATCCCTACTACCCTTCTTGAATAATGGTACCACATTCATTGACCTCCAGTCCTCTGGCACATCTCTGTAGCCAGAGAGTAGTTGAAAATTGGTGCCAGAGTCTCTGTAGTCTCCCCCCTTGCCTCACATAGCAGCCTGGGATAAATCTTATCTGGGCCTGGGGATTTATCTACTTTTAAGCCCACTAAAACCACTAATACCTCCTCCCTTTCAATGCTAATTTGTTCAAGTATATCACAATTCCCCTCCCTGATCTCTCTACCTATATCGTCCTTCTCCATAGTGAACACAGATGAAAAGTAATCATTTAAAGCCTCACCTACGTCCTTCAGATCCACGCACAGATTGCCACTTTGGCTCCTAATGGGCCCTACTCTTTTCCCTGGTTATCCTCTTGCCCTTAATATACTTATAAAATGCCTTAGGATTTTCCTTTATCTTGCTTACCAATGTTTTTTCAGGCCCCCTCTTCGCTCTCCTAATTACTTTTTTAAGTACCCCCCTGCACTTTCTATACTCCTCCAGGGCCTCTGCTGTTGTCAGCCGCCTGAATCTGCCATAAGCCTCCTTTTTTTTCCTTATCCAATCCTCTATATCCCTTGACATCCAGGGTTTCCTGGACTTGTTGGTCCTACCCTTCACCTTTACGGGAACATATTGGCCCTGAACTCTCACTATTTCCTTTTTGAATCACTCCCACTGTTCTGATGTATACTTTCCTACAAGTAGCTGCTCCCAGTCCACTTTGGCCAGATCCTGTTTTATCATATTGAAACTGGCCTTCCGCCAATTCAGTACATTTATTTCTGGTCCCTCTTTGCCCTTTTCCAGAACTACCTTCAATCTTACAGAGTTATGGTCACTAACCCCGAAATGCTCCCCCACTGACACTTTCACCACTTATCTGGCTTCATTCTCTAAGGTTAGGTCCAGTACCACCCCTTTTCTTGTAGGACTTTCTATGTGCTGGCTCAAAATGCTCTCCTGGATGCACTTTAAGAATTCCACCCCCTTTAAGCCTTTTGCACTAAGACTATCCCAGTTAGTATTGGGGAAGTTGAAATCCCCTACTATTATTACCCTTTTATTTTTACATCTCTCTGATATTTGCCTACATATCTGCTCCGCTATCTCTCCCTGACTGTTTGGAGGCCTGTAAAGTGATTGCACCTTTTTTGTTTTTATGTTCTACCCAAATGGCCTCATTTGAGGAACCTTCTAAGATATCATCCCTCGTTACTGCAGTAATTGACTCCTTGATCAACAGTGCAATGCCAGCTCCTCTTTTTCACACCCCCCCTCCCCCTGTCACGCTTGAAAATTCTATACCCTGGAATATTGAGCTGCCAGTCCTGCCCTTCCCTCAACAGTGTATCTGTGATAGCAATAGTATCATGTTTCCATGTGTTAATCAACGCCCTCAATTCATCCGCCTTAATTGGAAGACGCCTTGCGTTAAAATAGATGCAATCCAGCCTTGCATTATTCGCTTGTGCCTTAACAGGTCTATATTTTCTCTGCCTTCCAGACTGACTTAGTTTCTCTTCGATATTTGGCTGTGCATCACCCCTTACTGTACCTCCACTCTGTATCCCATCCCCCTGCCAAATTCGTTTAAACCCCTCCCCCCCCCCCCACCAACAGCACTAGCAAACCTCCCAGCAAGGATGTTGGTCCCATTCCAGTTGAGGTGCAACCCATCTGACTTGTACAGGTCCCACCTTTGCCAGAAACAGACCCAGTGATCCAGGAAACTAAAGCCCTCCCTCCTGCACCATCTCTTCAGCCACGCATTCATCTGCTCTATTCTCCTTTTCCTATACTCACTAGCACGTGGTACCAGAAGTAATCCAGAAATTACAGCCTTTGAAGTCCTGCTTTTTAATCTGCTACCTAGCTCCCTGAATTCTTGTTACATGACCTCATCCCTCTTTCTACCAATATCATTCGTACCAATGTGAACCATGACCTCTGACTGTTCACCCTCCCCCTTCAGAATGTCCTGCAATTGTTTAGGTCGTCCTTCATTGTCATTGGAATTGGTGAGTGCCTCCAGTTAACAGATAAAACTTGTGTCAAACACCACTGCTATGACAATTTCTGATTATATTTTCCCTTGACCTTGGAACTTAAATCTTTTGTTATATCAGTCATAAGCATCTGTTGGTATAGAAACAGGGTTTTCATGAATAAGGTCCCACCTTTTTCAATGGAATCCTTCACAGTTCCAAATATAGCATTTGGATTAAGAGAAGGAATTCCAAATTCAGGCATTTGACGAATTTAGGATTTTAGTTTGACTGTTTTGGTACTCAGGTCAGTGTATTCATCACACATAAGTACCTTTTGATTGAAGAATCCAAAGATAATAAAAATATAAAATTTCCTCTGTCAATTTGACTTAGGTTGTGATTCAGAAAGTTTATTTTGTAATTGTTGTTTTTCGATAGACTATCCTCTGCAAACACAAAGTGATCAGGATCAACCATTGAATCAAACTCGTGCAATAACAAAAGGGTATTTCAAAGTTGATGGCTTTTTATGCTTATATTAATTATCTGGCAGTCTGCGTAAGCGATGAGTACTCAATTTTTTTTAGAAAATCTGGTTTTAGTGATTGTCGAATTCAGATAATTAAAACTCTGAAGTCTGATGCTGGAAACCCCTACTCAATCTTCATTTTGTCAGTAGAAAATACTGTTGAGCACTTCCTCAGACCACCTGAGAGTATGTATATATAAAATCACATGATAACTATGGAGGAGGAGGGCCATTTGGTCCATCTTAGTTCATGGGGCTAACAATCACAATAGGACAGCCATCTGTCCACAAGGAAGGCTATAGTTGACAATGAGGGCACAACTCTCAGATCTTGGACCCCGTGGCAATGAGGGGCAACACTATCTGCAGGAAGTACAGAACCCCCCGAGCAGCAGGAAGGTATGGGAAAGGAAAGAGGGGCAGGAAGGACACGGAGGCCATACCCTCAACACAGGATCTACTGGTGAAGATGAAACTACATAGAGATGTCCTAGTCCCAGTGCTGCAGGAGACTGCAACTCTCCAGATAGATGGTCACAGACATCTGTGACCTCATCACCAAAGACCTCACACCTCACGCTACTGGTCACCATTCCCTGCCAGTAGCCGCCAAAGTCACTGTGATCTTGAACTTCTCTGCCTCTGGCTCCTTCCAAGAATCAACTGTGGCATCTCACAAACAGTTGCACACCACTGCATCTCACAGGTCACAGATGCACTTTTTGCCACAGCTGGACATTACATTCAATTCATGACAGATGTGGCCTTGCAGATACAAAGGGCACTGTGTTTCGCCACCATTGCTGGTTTCCCCCAGGTGCAGGGCATCATCGAATGCACCCATGTGTCCATCAAGGCACCCAGTGACCAGCCAATCAGATTCATAAACAGAAAGAGCTTCCACTCCCTCAACTATAATAAAAGCAAAATACTGCGGATGCTGGAAATCTGAAATAAAAACAAGAAATGCTGAAACCACTCAGCAGATCTGGCAGCATCTGTGGAAAGAGAAGCAGAGTTAACGTTTTGGGTCAGTGACCCTTCATCGGAACTCACAAATATTAGAAAAGTCACAGGTTATAAGCAAGTGAGGTGGGGGTGGGGCAAGAGATAACAAAGGAGGTCTAGATTGGACCAGGCCACATAGCTGACCAAAAGGTCACGGAGCAAAGGCAAACAATATGTTAATGGTGTGTTGAAAGACAAAGCATTAGTACAGATTAGGTGTAAATACACTGAATATTGAACAGCAGCAAGTGCAAACCTGAAAAAAACAGTGGGTAAGCAAACTGAACAAACTAAGATGAAATGAACTAAATGCAAAAAAAAGATTGTAAAAAATGTAAAAAAGAATGTAAAAAAAGGAAGAAAAAAATAACTAAAAATGAAAGTAAAATGGGGGGCTGTCATGCTCTGAAATTATTGAACTCAATGTTCAGTCCGGCAGGCTGTAGTGTGCCTAATCGGCAGATGAGATGCTGTTCCTCGAGCTTGTGTTGATGTTCACTGGAACACTGCAGCAATCCCAGGACAGAAATGTGAGCATGAGAGCAGGGGGGAGTGTTGAAATAGCAAGCAACCGGAAGCTCAGGGTCCTGCTTGCAGACTGAGCGGAGATGTTCCGCAAAGCGGTCACCGAGTCTGCGCTTGGTCTCCCCAATGTAGAGGAGACCACACTGTGAGCAGCGAATACAGTATACTACATTGAAAGAAGTACAAGTAAATCACTGCTTCACCTGAAAGGAGTGTTTGGGGCCTGGGATAGTGAGGAGAGGGGAGGTAAATGGGCAGGTATTACACCTCCTGCGATTGCAGGGGAAGGTGCCATGGGACGGGGACGAGGCGGTGGGGGTAATGGAGGCGTGGACCAGGGTGTCGTGGAGGGAATGATCCCTTTGGAATGCTGACAGGGGAAGGGAGGGGAAGATGCGACTGGTAGTGGCATCACGCTGGAGGTGGCAGAAATGGCGGAGGATGATCCTTTGGATATGGAGGCTGGTGGGGTGAAAAGTGAGGACAAGGGGAACCCTGTCACGGTTCTGGGAGGGAAGGGAAGGGGTGAGGGTAGAGGTGCGGGGAATGGGCCGGACACGATTGAGGGCCCTGTCAACCACAGTGGGGGGAAATCCTTGGTTGAGGATAAAGGAGGTCATATCAGAAGCACCGTCATGGAAGGTAGCATCATCAGAGCAGATGCGTCGGAGACGGAGAAACTGGGAGAATGGAATGGAGTCCTTACAGGAGGTAGGGTGTGAAGAAGTGTAGTCGAGGTAGCTGTGGGAGTCGGTGGGCTTATAAAGGATATTAGTAGACAACCTATCCCCAGAGATGGAGACAGAGAAGTCGAGGAAGGGAAGGGAAGTGTCAGAGATGGACCATGTAAAGGTGAGAGAAGGGTGGAAATTGGAAGCAAAGTTGATAAAGTTTTCCAGTTCGGGGTGGGAGCAGGAAACGGCACCGATACAGTCATCGATGTACCGGAAAAAGAGTTGGGGGAGGGGGCCTGAGTAGGACTGGAACTAAGAATGCTCGACATATCCCACAAAAAGACAGGCATAACTAGGACCCATGCGGGTACCCATAGCAACACCTTTTACTTGAAGGAAGTGCGTGGAGTTGAAGGAGAAGTTGTTCAATGTGAGAACAAGTTCAGCCAAGCGGAGAAGGGTGGTGGTGGATGGGGACTGGTTGGGCCTCTGTTCCAGGAAGAAGCAGAGAGCCCTCAAACCATCCTGGTGGGGGATGGAGGTGTAGAGCGATTGGACGTCTATAGTGAAGAGGAGGCGGTTGGGACCAGGAAACTGCAAATTGTCAAAATGACGTAGGGCGTCAGAAGAGTCATGGATGCAGGTGGGAAGAGACTGGACCAGCAGAGAAAGATAGAGTCTAGATAGGAAAAAATAAGTTCAGTGGGGCAGGAGCAGGCTGACACAATGGGTCTGCCGGGACAGTCCCGTTTGTGGATTTTGGGAAGGAGGTAGAAGCAGGCTGTCCGGGGTTGTGGGACTATGAGGTTGGAAGCTGTAGAGGGAAGATCTCCAGAGGAGATGAGGTCAGTGACAGTCCTTTGGACGGTGGCTTGATGTTCGGTGGTGGGGTCATGGTCCAGAGGTCCACTCCCTCAACGTTCAATAACCTGCTCAGGGATGCTCAGTTTGGGTTCCGCCAGTGCCACATAGCTCCTGACCTCATTACAGTCTTGTTTCAAATATGGACAGAAGAGCTGAACTCAAGAGGTGACGTGCCAGTGACTGCCCTTGATATCAAGGCAGCATTTGACTGAGTATGGCATCCAGGAGCCCTAGCAAAACTGAAGTCAATGGGAATCATGGGGAAAATGCTCCGCTGGTTGGAGTCGTACCTAGCACAAAGGAAGATGGTGTGGTTATTGGCAGTCAATCTCCTGAGCTCCAAGACATCACTGCAGGAGTTCCTCAGAGTAGTATCCTAGGCCCAACCATCTTCAGCTGTTTCATCAATGACCTTCCTTCAATCATTAAGTCAGAAGTGGGGATGATTACACAATGTTCAGCACCATTCCCAACTCCTCAGATACTGAAGCAGTCTGTGTAGAAATGCAGCAAGACCTGGACAATATCCAGGCTTGGGCTGATAAGTGGCAAGTAACCTTCGTGCCACACAAGTGCCAGGCAATGACCATCTCCAACAATAGAGAATTAAACCATCTCCCCTTGTCATTCAATGGCATTACCACCGCTGAATCTCCCACTATCAACATCCTAGGGGCGACCATTGACCAGAAACTGAACTGGAGTAGCCAAGAGCAGGTTAGAAGCTAGCAATCCTGTGGTGAGTAACTCATCTCCTGACTCCCAAAGCCTGTCCACCATCTACAAGGCACAATTCAGGAGCGTGATGGAATACTCTCCACTTGCCTGGATGGGTGCAGCTCCAAAAACACTCAAGAAGCTCGACACCATCCAGGACAAAGCAGCCCGCTTAATTGGCACTCATCCACCACCTTCAACATTCACTCCCTCCACCACCGATGCACAGTGACAGCAGTGTGCACCATCTACAAGATGCAATGCAGCAATGCACTAAGGCTCCTTAGACAGCACCTTCCAAACCCACGACCTCTATCAACGAGAAGGACAAGGGCAGCAAATGCATGGGAACACCACCACCTGCAAGTTCCCCTCCAAATTTCACGCCATCCTGACTTGGAACCATATCGCCATTCCTTCACTGTCACTGGGTCAAAATCCTAGAACTCCCTTCCGAACAGCACTGTGGCTGTACCTACACCATGGTCTGCAGCAGTTCAAGAAGGCAGCTCACTATCACCTTCTCAAGGGCAATCAGGGATGGGCAATAAATGGTGGCCTAGCCACCGACGCCCACATCCCATGAATGAATAAAAAAAAACTGGTCTGTGACGACAACAAAAATTTCCCCCGGGTGTGCGCTTGCTTTCCTGGCAGCTGTCATGACTCCTTCATCCTCCAGCAGTTCAGGCTGCCTCAAATCTTCACTCCAACTTCCAAAGTCCATGGATGGATCCTAGTGGGACAATCCTTTGAAGAGGTGGCTGCTCACCCCTTTGCGGGAGCCCCAGTCAGAGGCGGGCAGCCATAAAGACAGGGCTAAATTGTGGCGAGTCGAAGAGACTTAGTAGTTGGCAGGAAAAAAGACAGAGGCGCAAGGGGAGAGCCAACTGTGCAACAGCCCCGACAAACAAATTTCTCTGCAGCACCTGTGGAAGAGCCTGTCACTCCAGAATTGGCCTTTTTAGCCACTCCAGGCGCTGCTTCACAAACCACTGACCACCTCCAGGCGCATATCCATTGTCTCTGGAGATAAGGAGGCCCAAAAGAAGAAGTCAGAGGCACAGAGGAAATACAACCAATGCCATCTGTTCAGCTGGACAACCATTGAGCACTCCATCAGATTTCTGAAGATGCGATTCTGGTGCCTGGACCAGCCGAGTGGCACCCTACAATACCCTTCTACAAGGGTCTCGGTCATTGTGGTGGTCTGCTGCACTGTCTATTACATGACCCTCCAGAGAGGTGTGGTCATTGAGGATGGTGAGGCCCTGGAAGAAGACAACTCATTAGGGCAAGAACAGGAGCAGGAGTTGAGAGAGGATGAGGAAGTGGAGATGGAAGGCCATGATGCTGAACAGAGAGGATGCCCCTGCTGCACAAAGAAGTGACTGGGCACGGTGTAAGACGTAACCATTTACCTTTGATAGGTTACCCTTATGGTTTGGACATGAGACTACAAGAAATAATTAGACAACACTTTGTCTTTATTAGGTTTGGCAGGAATACCATTTAACAATACAATACACGCAATAGTCACAAATACATTACAAGAAGTTATACATACAATCATCTGGTGAATGGCTATTTCCCGTTGATTGTATTCTTCAGCAACCGAGCAGGTTGCCCAGCTGCAGCCCCGAATTACTCCTTGCAATGATCTTTATACTCTCCTTTCCAAGCTGGGCATGGATGTTTCATTGACAGGATCATACTGTCCTCTCAAAATCCACCTGAAGGTAAAATTGTCCAACGATATTTTGAATTCTTTACTCAAACTACAAGGTTGAATCCCACCTTGACAAGTTCCAGGTTTCTTAAACCTTTCTTTCAGTAAAACTTGCTTATGGAATTAGCTGCTGTGCATTTCAAAAGAAGACAAACCCTAACCTCATCAATCACTGTCAGCTTCTGTCAGTTTCTGCAGCTTTCACACCACTTAAGTCAGCTGAATTAGCATTTTTCAAACAAGTTCAGCCATGCCTATCTTTTATCCCCATGGTACAACCGCGCCCCCCCCCCACCCCCACACCCCACCCCCCGCCCCCCAGAACAGATATCACAAGTCTCCACATTCTTTGTGTCCAGTTTCATTTCTTATCAGACTTACCGAAACATGAAGTTTCACTAAGGTTCTAAATTTGCATCAAAGCAAAACACAACTTTGAAGTATGGCTGCTTGCTGGTTTCAAGAATATTTTACGACCTTTGGGCCTCTCTGCCAGACATACCATAGACTAAAAGTGTTGTTCTTCATCACAGATCTTTTAAAAAAACTAAAGCAAAAAAACATTGCCTTTTTCTGAACTATCAATGCCCCCCTGGGTTGAATAACTTTCACAAATCTCAAGCACAAATTTCACTTAAAGTAAAATTAGGTCATTCAAGAATATTACAGCTTTTTACAACAGTGTGGTGTGTGATGGGCTCATCAGGATGCCGTGAAACTTTGACTGGCATATAAATAGGAAGCTGGTAGTAAGAGGTTGCGTGGGGCCTATTAGGGACAAAGAAGGTGATATATGCTTAGAGGCGCAAGCCAAGACTCAATGAGTATTGTGTATCGGTGTTTACTAAGGAGGGGGATGCTGACAAAATATTGGTAGAAGCAGAGATGGTAGAGGTAATGGATGGGGTGAAAATTGATAGGCAGGATGTACTGTAAAGGTTGGCTATGCTTAGAGTGGATAAGTCATCTGGTCTGGATGGATTGTATCCCAGCTTGCTAAAGGAAGTGGGAGTGGAGATAATGGAAGGACTTTCCATAATCTTCCAAACTTCCTTAAATACTGGGGAGTATCTGGGGAGATACTCCAGAGGATTGGAGAGTGGCAACTCTGACACCCTTATTCACAAAAGGGTGCAAGGACATTCCTAGTAACGATAGGCTGATCAGTTTAACATCAGTAGCGGGTAAGGTTTTAAATACAATAATCAGGGAAAAAATGGAGAGGTTTGAGTTAATTTAGGAGAGCCAGAACAAATTTGTAAAAGGCAGATTGTGCTTAATTAATCGAATTGAATTTTTTGATGAAGTAACAGAGAAGGTTTTTTAAAGTTCTTTCATGGGATGTGGGCGTCACTGGCAAGGCCAGCATTTGTTGCCCATCTCTAATTGCCCTTGACAACTGAATGGCTTGCTAGGCCATTTCAGAGGACAATTCAGAGTTAATCACATTGATGTGCATTTTTTTAATTCATTCATGAGATGTGGGCATCGCTGGTCAGGCCAGCATTTATTGCCCGTCCCTAATTGCCCTTGAGAAGGTGGTGATGAACTGCTTTCTTGAACCGCTGTAGTCCATGCGATATACGTATACCCACAGTGCTGTCAGGAAGGGAGTACCAGGATTTTGACCCAGCGACACTGAGGGAACGGCGATATAGTTCCAAGTCAGGATGGTGTGTGACTTGGAGGGGAAGTTGCAAGTGGTGGTGTTTCCATGCATTTGCTGCCCTTGTCCTTCTAGGTGGTAGAGGTCACGGGTTTGGAAGGTGCTATTTAAGGAGCCTTGGTGCATTGTTGCTGTACATCTTGTAGATGATACACACTGCTGCCACTGTGCGTCGGTGGTGCAGGGAGTGAATGTTTGTGGATGGGGTGTCAATCAATTGGGCTGCTTTGCCCTGGATGATGTCGAGCTTCTTGTGCGTTGTTGGAGCTGCACCCATCCAGGCAAGTGGAGAGTATTCCATCACACCCAGGACTTGTGCCTTGTTGATGGTGGACAGGCTTTGGGGAGTCAGGAGGTGAGTTATTCACTGCAGGATTCCTAGCCTCTGACCTGCTGTTTTAGCCACAGTATTTGTATGGCTATTCCAGTTCAGTTTCTGGTCAATGGTAGCCCTGAGGATGTTGATAGTGGGGGATTCAGCGATAGTAATGCCACTGAATGTCAAGGGGAGATGGTTAGATTCTCTTTTGTTGGAGATGGTCATTGCCTGGCACTTGTGTGGCGCAAATGTTACTTGCCATTTATCAGCCCAAGCCTGGATATTGTCCAGGTCTTGCTGCATTTCTACACAGACTGCTTCAGCGTCTGAGGAGTCATGAATGGTGCTGAACATTGTGCAATCATCAGTGAACATCCCCACTTCTGATCTTATGATTGAAGGAAGGTCATTGATGAAGCAGCTGAAGATGGTTGGGCCTAGGACACTACCCTGAGGAACACCTGCAGTGATGTCCTGGAGCTCAGGAGATTGACCTCCAACAGCCACAACCATCTTCCTTTACGCTAGGCACGACTCCAACCAGCGGAGAGTTTTCCCCCGATTCCCATTGACCTCAGTTTTGCTAGGGCTCCTTGATGCCATACTCGATCAAATGCTGCCTTGATGTCAAGGGCAGTCACTCTCACCTCACCTCTTGAGTTCAGCCCAATTGTCCATGTTTGAACCAAGGCTGTAATGAGGTCAGGAGCTGAGTGGCCCTGGCAGAACCTAAACTGAGCGTCACTGAGCAGGTTACTGCTGAGCAAGTGCTGCTTGATGGCACTGTTGATGACACCTTCCATCACTTTACTGATGATTGAGAGTAGACTGATGGGGTGGTAATTGGCCGATTTGGACTTGTCCTTTTTGTGTACAGGACATTTCTGGGCAATTTTCCACATTGCAGGGCAGATGCTAGTGTTGTAGCTGTACTGGAACAGCTTGGCTAGGGGCGCGGTAAGTTCTGGAGCACAGGTCTTCAGTACTATTGCTGAAATGTTGTCAGGGCCCGTCGCCGTTGCAATATCCAGTGCCTTCAGTCATTTCTTGATATCACGCGGAGTGGATCAAATCGGCTGAAGACCAATGCTGGGGACTTCAGGAGGAGGCCGAGATGGATCATCAACTCGGCACTTTTGGCTGAAGATTGTTGCAAATGCTTCAGCCTTATCTTTTGCATTGATGTGCTGGGCTCCCCCATCATTGAGGATGGGGATATTTGTGGAGCCACCTCCTCCAGTTAGTTGTTTTATTGTCTACCACCATTCACGGCTGGATGTGGTAGGACTGCAGAACTTGGCTCTGATCCGTTGGTTATGGGGTCACTTAGCTCTGTCTATCGCATGCTGCTTATGCAGTTTGGCATGCAAGTAGTCCTGTGTTGTAGCTTCACCAGGTTGACACCTCATTTTGAGGTATGCCTGATGCTGCTCCTGGCATGCCCTCATGCACTCTTCATTGAACCAGGGTTGGACTCCTGGCTTGATGGTAATGGTAGAGTGGGGGATATGCCGGGCCATGAGGTTACAGATTGTGGTTGAGTACAGTTCTACTGCTGCTGATGGCCCACAGCGCCTCATGGATGCCCAGTTTTGCAATGCTAGATCTGGTCAAAATCTATCCCATGTAGCACAGTGGTAGCACCACACAACACATCTGAAGTCACATGTAGGCCAGACCAGGTAAGGACGGAAGATTTCCTACACTAAAGAACATTAGTAAATTAGATGATGAAGGGAAAGCAATCAATGTTGTCGCAATGGATTTTAAGAAAGCCTTTGACAAAGTACCACATAATAGACTGTTTAACAAAATTGAGTCTCGTGGAATCGAAAGGTCAGTGCTAGCCTGGATAAAACATTTGACTTAAAAATAGAAAACAGAGTCATGGTAAATGGATGTTTTTCAGACTGGAGAGTAGCAAACAATGGTGTTCCCCAAGGTTCAGTACTTGGACCATTGTTTTATATATATATATACATATATATGTGGATAATGGAATACAGAATAAAATTTCATGAGGATTTCATCAAAGGATGAGAGATTTTATCTACAAGGTTAGGTTGGAAAAGCTGGGTTTTTTCTCTGTGAAGTAAAGGAGATTAAAGGGAGATTTGATAGAGGTGTACAAAATTATGATAGGTTTTAATAAGGTAGACAAAGAAAAGCTGTTCCCATTCGCTGTTGGTTCAAGGACTAGGGGACACAGATTTTGGGCAGAGATGCAGTGGGGATGTGAGGAAAAACTGTTTTACAAAGAGAGTGGCAATGACCTGGAACTTGCTGCCTAAGAGGGTGGTGGAAGTGGAGATAATGAATGATTTCAAAAGGAAATGGGATTGGCAATTGAGAGAAATAAACTTGCATGGCTATGGGGGATTGAGCAGATCAATCAGACTGATTGGATTGCTCTACAGAATGACTTCCTTCTGTGCCGTAATGACTCTACGACTCAATGAATGGCAGGGCTCATCTGATTCTGGAGCATTTCATCTGAGTCCCTTTGACCCAGGTTGAGGGACGTGGCATGGAAGGGAGTCTGAGAGACCTGTGCTAACACATCAATGCAAGATGCAGCCTGAAACATCTAATCACTGCCAATGAAGGAAACACATCTGCCCTGAGGCTGTCCTCTCACTGTGGAGGATCCCGTTATCTCATTCACTACCTCATACCTCTTCTCCTGCCATAGCAGCAATAAAAGGAGTCCTGGACATGTGGTTTAAAGTGTCATCATATATATATTGCAAAGAGAAGAAAACAGTAGACAGAGACAGTAAGAAGACACCCCAAAGACCCACTTAGTGCTCCGCGCGACATGGTTGCCTTTGCATTCGGCCACTCCTATGTGGTCTCAGAGGAGGTGGAGACAGTCTGCTGCCTTATCTCGTCATGTAGCTGAGATGCATGTGGTCATCCTCATAGTGAAGGTGCCCATGAGGGCATCTTCAGAGGCTGTTACACCTGCATTATTGCAGGGGCAGCCTCCATTACTCTGTCCAGTTGCACAGATGGCCCCTCATCCAAAAGGGCTAAGGAGGCCAAGAATGATGAGGGCACCCTGTGAGGGGTGGCACCCTCATCTTCCTCTGTGACATCCTCAGCCCTTGGCTGGCCCTACTGATGGCTGGAGGGGAGCACTAGTCAGGCTGTGCCTGGCATTGCCTCCAAAGATCTCTGTGCTATCATTGCCACTGACCCATCCATGGTACACAGTGCATCCTGTGTGTGTCAGTGCGCAGTTCCTGCATGCACTCCGAGTGCTGCCGCATATGGCTCTCCATGAGGTTGACCATTCTGTCAATGGAGAAGCTCATGCATTCATAGCTATGGGCCATTGTGGCACATACGAGCTGGATGGACTCCTCCATTCTCTGTCCAAGACCCCGCACTGCCTCAGGGAACTCCAACATGTGGGAGCACATCTCCTGCTGCTGTTCTAGGTAGAGCCTCCTTTCCAGTGACACCTGAGGCCCTGCATCTGTGCCTAGCTGAGCAGAGCTGTGACTGTCCTCCCTCCTCGAGGCGAACTGACCACAGCTCCCGCTGCCTATGGCACCTCCTCCTGCCACTAGTGCTATGATCATCACCATGTGCTACCCTATCTAAACTCATGCAAGAATCCGCCGAAGTGAATGTATCTGCGCAGGTGGACAGTGCACTCACAAGCTGTGATGGTGCTTTTTCATCTCCTTCTTGGTCCTCTGGGCCTGCAGAGGGAGGGGGAAAGGGTGCCTTGGGTCTGCACCTGTGCAAGGCACAAGAAGAGATCATGCGAGCTAGCCCAGCAGAGTAGAAACTACTGCAGTGCTGAGGCTACCCCATGTTACTCAGTGCATGACACACAGTCAGACGGGGTGCAGTGCAATGACCACATTGCTCTCTTTAATCAACAGGCCCACGATGAGCTCCTGGCTCTCCAGAGTCAACTTCCTCCTTGTCCACTAGCATGGCTATGCCCATGGCTCTCTCCTCTATTGGGATAATGTGGTGGATAATGTGACACTATGCGCCTGTTCCTTCTGCAAGGACAAAAGAGATAAGGCACTGTTTTTCTCTATGTCCACTGTCAAGTGCCTCTATTTGCTAGAGGATGCATGTATCAGTGGTTGTCGGTCTTCATCAGCACTATGCTTCTGAGACATTCTGAGGGGTCAGTAAGTGCCCTGGGCACACTACCATGTCCAGGAGCATATGTGCCCTGATGCTCCTCAGATGGTGTGTCTGCTGGAGAGTGGATGCCCAGAGGCCTGTCCTGAGGGTTGGGGGTTGCACTCACCTTGCCAGAGTGCATGACATCATTGAACCTCTTCTGACATTGGATCCATATCCTTCTAACCATACTCATGCAAAGGTTCAGGGTAGTTCTGAACCTTATTTGGGCTCTTGGACAAGACAAATCAGTTGCAGGCAGTAGTTCCGGTGCAACAAATTAAAATAATTTATTAAGTAACAAAATTATACTTAACAATCAGGCAATAGTTTACAAGTCAAACATGGGCTTTTTACTCTCTGGATGCTTGGACATAGATCGATACTGGTTCTGGCCTCTTCTTACTTCTTTCTTCAGTAAAGCTGTGTGCCAAAGGCTACTGGGCATAGTATTTTAACCCTTCCTTGGAGTTTTACAGCCCTAACTGAACAACCTTCCCCAGTCCTTTTGGTCTCAGGTGTGTGTGATCACTTTCTCATTGGTTTCTTAAATTGATAGACACCTAGGGCAGCACTATCCATTACACAGTTCCTTTGCTCTCTAGTGATAAGGGATCACATGTTTTACAGGAATTAGGGTTGTGTGATTCCCAGGAATCCTGCTTATCACTGCAACTCAAGGAGACTGCATGATTTCCAGGAATCTGAACTCTGAGATCACATGGTTTCCAGGAAAATGTCTGCACATCTCTTATTGTCTTGTAAATGAAATTATTAAGGGTGAATATTGTTTTCAAACATGTCAAAAATTACATAATCTCACTACTAATACAGAGCTGGAGGCTAGTTCATATAATAACTAGGATGCTTAACAATGTATAAAAATATGGTGTATAAAAATAAACAGCAAGATTTCAAAATACACTTGATTGATACATGTGCCGCTCACTGAGGCTGCCACCTCCATCAATGCCTCCTTGATCTGGATGTATGATCTCCTCTGGCCACCCTCTGGGAAGAGGACCTCTCTCTTTGAAAATGCTCGAAAATGACATCCGGGCTGGCGTTCAAAAACCTAGAGGCAGCCCTGCCCTGGGTGCCAGGCCTTTGGCATCCATCCTGTGACATGTGGTTTGACTCCATATTAACTTTTCAGGTCAATGAGAACATGTGATGGTTGTTTTAAACAATTCCAGAATTCTTGCCTCTGCTGCTCCATTTGGAATTTTATTCCATACATTCGGGCTCCAAATATTCCTCCTGCTTGAAACAGCAATTTATGTATATTTCCTCCAAAACTGCACAAAAACAAGGGGCTAGTTTGCTGTGTTTGCTGCAAATGCTGCCATCTGCTCTACATTCTTTTGTTCTTTTCATGCAGTTGAAGTCAATGGGAAGTAAATGGGCAGGATGTAGAATGGGTGTCCGATCCAATCCTTGCAGATTCCTGACAGGTGGGTTAGGTTAAACGTACCCCCTTGTTACTGTAAATGCAGCTACAAACAGCAGGCACTATATTTGAAAGGGCACCACAGAATGTGAAAAGTTCATTTTGTTCTTCTCTGTATAAGCACCAAAATGGCAGGACACATAACACTGAATTTTAAAAGCTCACCCAAATCCAAGATGCTATTCAGAATCTAAAAAATCCCAAATGAGTGCTATTTCAGAAAGAAATGCTTGCATTTATAGAGTCATAGAGTTTTACAGCACAGAAATAGGACCTTCGGCCCACCGCGCCTGCACCGACCATCAAGCGCCCATTCAAAACTAATCCTACTTCCTGGCACTAGGCCCGTAGCCTTGTATGCTATGGCATTTCAAGTGCTCATCTAAACACTTCATAAATGTCGTGAGTGTTCCTGCCTCTACCACCCTTCAGGCTGTGTTCCACATTCCAACCACCCTCTGGCTGAAACTATTTTTCCTCAACTCCCCTCTAAACCTCCTGCCCCTTATCTTAAATCTATGCCCCCTAGTTATTGACCTCTCCACTAAGGGAAAAAATTTCTTCCTATCTATCCTATCAATGCTCCTCATAATTTTGTATTCCTCAATCAGGTCCCCCCTCAGCCTTCTCCGCTCCAAGGAAAACAGCCCTAGCCTATCCAGTCTCTCTTCATAACTGAAACACTCCAGCTCAGGCAACATCCTGGTGAATCCCCTCTGCACCTTCTCTATTGCAATCACATCCTTCCTATAGTGTGGTGACCAGAACTGTACACAGTACTCCAGCTGTGGCCTAACCAGCATTTTATACAGCTCCATCATAACCTCCCTGCTCTTATATTCTATGCCTCGGATAATAAAGGCAAATATCCCGTATGCCTTCCTAACCACCTTATCTACCTGTGCTGCTGCCTTCAGTGATCTATGGACAAGCACTCCAAGGTCCCTCTGACCCTCTGTACTCCCTAGGGTCCTACCATCCATGGTATATTCTCTTGCCTTGTTAGTCCTCCCAAAGTGCATCACCTCACATTTCTCAGGATTAAACTGCATTTGCCACAGCTCCACCCAACTTACCAGCCCATCTATATCGTCCTGTAATCTAAGGCTTTCCTCCTCACTATTTGCGACACCACCAATTTTCGTGTCGTCTGCGAACTTACTGATCATACCTCCTATATTCAAGTCTAAATCATTAATGTACACTACAAACAGTAAGAGTCCCAGCACCGATCCCTGCAGTACACCACTGGCCTCCATTCGCTAAAACAACCCGCTACCATCACTCTCTGTCTCCTGCCACTAAGCCAATTTTGGATCCAATTTGCCAAATTACCCTGGATCCTATGGGCTTTTACTTTCTTAACCAATCTCCCATGTGGGACCTTATCAAAAGCCTTACTGAAGTCTATGTAGACGACATCAACTGCTTTACCCTCATCTACACCTCCAGTCACCTCCACAAAAAATTCAATTAAATTTGTTAGACATGATCTCCCCCTGACAAAGCCATGCTGACTATCCCTGATCAATCCCTGCCTCTTCAAGTGGAGATTAATCCTGTCTCTCAGAACTTTTTCCAATAATTTCCCTACCACTGACATTGGACTCACAGGCCTATAATTACCTGGTTTATCCCTACTACCCTTCTTGAATAATGATACCACATTTGCTGTCCTCCAGTCCTCTGGAACCTCTCCTGTGGCCAGAGAGGATCTGAAAATTTGTGTCAGAGCCCCCGCTATTTCCTCCCTTGCCTCCCATAGCAACCTGGTATACATCTCATCTGGGCCTATATAACATCTTATCACACTTCTCCGGAATGTTTCATGATGCATCACAAAGAATGTACTGCTTTGAAATGCAGTAATTGCTAATATATAGGAAATACAAAGGAAGTCTCAGTTTAACATCTCATATGAAGTATGCCATCTCCAATATTGCAGCACTCCTTCAATATTGGTCTGGAGTGCCAGCCCCAATTATGACCCCAAACTCCTGATGTAGGTTTAAACCTACAATCCTCTTTCAAGTGAGCTCAAAACCATGATCCAGAGGTAAGAGTACTACCAAGTGAGACATTTGCATTACCTTGAAGTCAGTGAATGATTAGGTTTGAGCATTGAACTGAACCTTAAATGCTCCAAACTTCCACTATTTCCATGAAAGAACTAAATTCCAGAGGAAGGGTGAGAGTAACTGCTATTAAGACAGTTCTCACATATGATATCAAGGAGCCTTTGCAAAACTGAGTTCAATGGGGTGGGGGGAGAAGGTTAAGGGGAAAGCTTTCCAGTGATCGGAGTCATGCCTCACACAAGGGAAGACGGTTGCTGTTATTGGAGGCCAATCATCCCCCTTCCCTGTCATAAGGTGAGGACTGGAACTGATTGTTGATGATTTTATAGTGTTTAGCTTCATTCACAGCTCCTCTGATAATGAACAACCCATTCTGGACAGCATTCAAGCTCAGGTTGACAAGTAGAAGGTAACATTCATGCCAGGTAAGTAACAGGCAATGGCTATCTCCAAATACTAAAGTCCAGTCACCTCCACCTTCAGCACAACCACAATCACTGAATCCACCACCATTAACAGTTTGGGGGTTCCCACTGACCAGAGGTTTAACTGGACCAGTCATGTTCACACTGTGGCTACAAGAACAAGCTAAAGGCTTGTTATTGAAATCAGTGGAATGAAAATCAGAGCAGGATTTATAAAGGGCAGGTGATCTGCTCTGCTCGACTATCACCCAGGCAGGGAAAATGAAAATAGTTGCTGTGTTTGCCCACATAACTGATTGTGAAGTAAGTCATTGTATGCCAGGACTTTGAGATATATCTGAGAAAAATGATAATGCACTAAATTAAATGCATTTTTGAAACTTTTTCAACTGCTCATTACTGATTATTCCTTTTTAGATTTCAAGTCTTTTTAAAAAAAATGTGTTTGTATGATATGGGTGACACAGGCAAGACAGCATTTACAGTCCATCTCTAATTGCCCTGAGGGCATTAGGAGCCAACCTCATAGTGTGAGACTGGAGTTACATATAGGTCATACCAGAGAGGACATAAGTGAACCAATTGGGCTTTTACAACAATCCAGCAGATTTTATGGTCATTTACCAGGTTTATTTAATTCAGGTGTATAACTGGGCATGAGCTCAAGGAGGGCAAAATTGGATAGCCCCTGGAATCAGGCAGGGGGTTTGCTATCAAAGTGATGACTCAAACATTGTGCTGGTCGCTAATTATAATATTGGTGGCATGAACCCCCAGCAATGAACTTGTTGCTGACTGACTGCACGCCTCAGCCCAAGTTCATATGAGGCTAGCACCACTTAAAGGTAACCAAACTATTTAAAGCCAGACTGCACCTCTTAAAGGTGAGGCAAATTCTGGCTGCAGCAGGAGATGAAGCTGGTTAAAGAAGATTGGAAGAGCTGGAAGAAGCTACAAAAATAGCATAACAGACCAGAGGGTATGCCCCAAGGTTATCAGATGCCGCGCTAGAGGCCTTGGTGTAGGAGTCTCACAGGAGGAGAACGTTCCTCTTCTGTCAAGGGACCAGGAGGCCCTCCAGACAGGTACTGAGAAAGCAGGTAGCCATTGCAGCCAATGTCTAACCTCGAGGACGTGGATGCAATGCCAAAAGAAGCTTAATTACCTCACATAAGAAGCCAAAGTCAGTGAATGCATCTTCACCTGCCATATCCTACCAACTACACTGCTAGCTTCAGACACTGTTCCATTCACCACACCCCCATCACTCATCTACGAACAATCTCTGTCAACTACGACTCATACCTCACCTTCAAAGCCTCACCCATGTTTACTCACTTAGCACTCCTGCAAGCCACACACTCACATCTCACAGCTTGCATGCACTGCTAGCTATTCAATTGTGGTAGTAACATCACCCAAACACATTGCACCACACTATTGATACACTTCCTTCTCCGTTGCCGGACAAGGTGTTCTATATTCGGCAGTAGCAGCAGCTAACTGGCAGGGAACAGGCACGGCTGCATATGCTCACCCACATGGAATAGGCAGTGCTGGCCAGCATTGAAGCAGCCATGACTGAGTCCATTGTCAGCAGCAGTGCTGAAAGCATCTCAGCTGACGGTATGTTCCTGCCTAATGCACCTTCTCAAATCCCACTTCACCCTTTACCATTTACAAGCCACAGATGGTGTAAATATGCACCTCTTTATTTTCCCCCCTTCCCTCACCCCAATCCTGCCCTTGTTCCTTTATGCTTTCAGACCCAAGAACAGCCTCCTGGCCAGCCAGTGGTGTGGTAGGCTGAAGGCCTAGATGAAGAAATGACCGAGGATGAAGAAATACCACTGTTCAATCTCACTCACAGCCACCAGCTCAGATACTGGTACTGCGTGAACTTTGGAGGGTAGTATAGAGACAGAATCTGCACATGGTGGGCAAACTTTTATGCACCAGCATGGGTCATGGCGATGGCACCGGAAGCGGGTGTGTTGCTGCACGAGCACCATGCGGCTGGCTGAGCACGATCACGCAGCAGCCAGTTTATTAACAGCCTGGCGGTGCGGAGTCCGTGCAATGGACAAGGGGTGGGGGCAACAAGGCGCCGATCGCAGCGTAACCTGACTGAAAGGCAGGTACTGGCACCATCTTTATAGGGCTCCCAGCCCTGCACGCAGGGCTGCTTTGTTCTTCAGGATTGTCACCCCCACCTTCATTGTTGATGCCACCCTTGTATGACCACCACTCGATGGTGCTTCCACCCTTAGAGGCCTCCCGTCGCTGGCTGGTAATGGCTTCCGCTGCCAACTCTTCACCTTCAAACCAACGGACACTTTCAAAATGGCTGGTTGACAGAGGACTTTAACCGTCAGGGCTTTGAAGGCCTATGATTCCTGTGCGCTGTTCATGAAATACAAAATGCAAGGTAAAATTCCATTCAGTTGCATGTAAATTCAGGTTTGTTACCCTCTAAACATGTGAAATTAATGTCCCACCATGTTGTAGCAGCACGTCCACCCTCCATCTTTCCCAACGCTCATAAAATTTGGAACTACTGTTACAACGTCAGGGTTCCATGGGAGCATGTCCCCTCCCGATTTTTTGCCCCCCACCCTTGCACTGCTCTTTCAGGCTTGGTAAAATTTCAGCCAGTCAGTCATCGGGCACGAGTGGGCTACAGCCAGGCTAGGGGTAAAGGATCACACAGGTGTCAACTCCCCAGAACGTGAGGCTGCATGTGAGTTCTGCTGCCGAGGACTCAGATGAGGACATCGTTGGGGTGATGTACAGAAAAGGCTGATGGGCATGTACACAGAAATACTTGGTGCATTGGCAGACCTGCCAGAAAGCCTTCTGTCAAATTAAGGAGCATGGAGGAGTCCGGCTCCAACTTGGCACAGGGCCTCTCTTGGAACCCATCCTTTCCAGCGTGGAAGTGGTGGCCAACTCCATAAGAACACTTGCGGACCCGGCCCTGATGCAGCATCTGATGGCCAATGTCTCAGCTTCCATTACAGCACAAGCAGAATGTCTGCATGCTACAGTGGAAGGGTAGACTGAGGTCATGAAATCTCGGTTTGTTACTATGCAGGTTTAGACTTCTACTCACTGCTGCAGGGAGAAAGGGTCATTGTTTCAAGTAGAAACAAGTTAACAGGCTATCAGAGAGGCAAAGAAAGGTCTAAAATAACAGCACAGCTGCAGAAACAAAAAAAGTAAAAATTTCTGACAATTCTGACTGTCGCAGAAGGGGCGAAAATATTAAAATGTGCTTGAAACTGAGGATGAGCACAAGATAGTGAGTATTCTGAATGATGACTTCCTCAAAATAATCACAAGAGAAGACACAAACAATATACCGTCCCATAAGAAAGAGCAGCAAACAAAGTTTAGGGCTTTGATATAAATGAGAATGAAGTCCTAGACAAATCAATCACCAGAGATAGATAATATTTTCCCCCAAGTATTGAAAGACTAGTGAGGAGGTTTGTGAGATCCTGTTAATCATTATAAGCCAGACATTGGGGAGTTACCAGTAGACTGGAAACAGATTAACGTGGAACTCATATTAAAAAAGGTGATAAAGCAGACACAAGCAACTATAAACCTGTTAGTCTTACTTTAATTCCTTGTAAATTATCAGGGGTAAAGTTGAAAATTATCTGTAAAAATTCTATCTAATAATCAATATGGCTTTAAATGGGAAGATTCTGCCTGAGCAATATCCTTGATTTCTTTGAGGAAGGAACAATCTAAGTCGACTATGTCGACTCAGTCTTCCAACAACCGTCTAATAAAGATTATCAGTTACACTCAACTGTGAGAATTCTAGACAAAATATGGATATAAATTTTTTAAAAACTGGTAGAAAACAATGGATATGGGTTATAGGTGTAACTTCTGGGTGAGGGGGGACTGAATGGTGTGCCCAAGCGTTTATTTTTGGGATCACACTGTTTCTAATTTATATCAATGACTTAAATTCAAAACATAGCCAAATATGCATATGAATAGGCAGTTGAATCAAAGGAGGCAGCCAAGGAATTGCAGATGAGCTAATCAAAAGTCATTCAACGTCTGGGTGCAGCAGTGGAAGCTTTGCCTTCTGTCATACAAGGTCAACTTGCTGCTATGCAAACTCAGACTGCTACCATCTTGGCTAAGGATACCAGTGTTCAAAGAAGCTTGCAGTATGGCACAGCAGTCCAGCAATCTGTGCTCCAGTGGATTCCCAAGATTTCTGGGTCGCAGGCTCAGGGAAGTGGCAGTGGCTCCATGGAGCTCAAACCTGCTATCATCTCTCAGGATATCAGTAATTGTCCTCCCTCAACTATCACCCTGCCAGTGCCCTTGCTGCTGCCTGTCAGAAAATCAACTCAGACTGCTGCTGCCCCTGCTGTGGCAGTGTAGTATGGAGCCGGATCTTTTAGGCTGAGAGTTGCATGAGCAGGTACTCCAAGGCCATCCGCAGTCTCCCATATTGAGGGCTGGATCTTGTTGTTCTCCTGACAGCGGGTTCTGTGGCTGGGGGTGGGGGGGGTGGAGTGGGCAGAGAATCGGAGCAGCAGCAGACTTCACAGAATTGCCAGTCCCATTCTTTCTGGAGGTGGAGTAGGTCGACGATTGGCCCAGAGGCCAATTGAGGCCGTTTGGTAGCCTATTAACGGCCACAAGGGCCTCTTTCCACCATTGTTGGGATCTTACCAGCAGTAGGAGGGCATCCGCCAAGTGGGGAGGATGACTTGGAAAACAAGGTGCCCTCACTGCGGGCTTTTGGTGGGGCCCTCCTCTGTGGGCAATTTGTGGCCCAAGGAGGACTCCCACTGGGAACCAATTCACCCCCTGGGCCACCCTGCCACAGACCGAACGCTACCCCCCTTTCTCCGGGGCTATCCAGACTGGCCTCGGTGACCCCGCCTCACTTACTGAGGTCCAGGCCTCCAATGCTGGGCCTGGGTCCGAGGCTTCTGCAGTACCAGCAGTGGCCACCACTCCCAGTGGAGCTGCCGAAACTGCTGAGCTGCCAGCCCTCTGCTTGACCGGCAGCTCTTGTGGGCGGATCCCCATCCCTCTTCAGTCTTTAAAAGGTTGGGGATCTCGCCTCCTTAAACTTTTATTCCAAAAGAGAGGAGGATCGCTCCAGGGGGCTGATAAAATGCAGAGGCAGGGATCCCCCCACCTTTTCGACCTTGCGCTGGGAGCCCCATCTCCTGCACAAAATCCAGCCCTGAAAGTCAGGAGCCTTCCATCAGTGATGCTGCAGCCACTGAGGCAGCACTGCATAGGAGCACTAGGACTGGCAAAGGCATGTGGAAGACAGGCATGAAAAGAATGAACAAGGGTGATTAGTTGACATTTTTATGCAATATGGCATGCTTTCATTTATTAAGTAGGTTTGAAAAGGTTATTTTGCACTGGCTTTTATTTTTGTATTGTGGTCAAGCAGATGCTGTGATGGTCAGTAACAGAGGGAAAGTAAGATATGGGACTCTTGATTAATGAGGAATTTGGGATGCATTCACTGGTATCACAGTTAGATGAATTGTTCACGGTAAGAAAGGAGCTGTCTAGGTTCCCTCCTCTCTTCCTCTTCCTCTTCCTCCTTCTCATGCTCCACAACTGCTCGCCATATAGCGAGAGGCAAGTGCTGTGCCCTTATGATACAGCATACAGCAGAGCACCACAAATCTTGAAACCTCCTCTGTTGAATACTGCAGGGCTCCTCCAGGGTGGTCCAGGCAAGGGAAATGTTTCAGCATGCCAATGGTCTGCTCAAAAAGGGAGGGGGACAGAAAGCAGGAAACTATAGGCCAGTTAGCTTAACATCTATCGTAGGGAAAATGTTAGAAGCTATTATTAAAGACGGTATAGCAGGGCATTTAGAAAAATTCAAGGTAATCAGGCAGAGTCAACATGATTTTGTGAAAGGGAAATCATGTTTATCCAATTTATTGGAGTTCTTTGAGGGAGTTACATGTGCTGTGGATAAAAGGGATCTGGTGGATGTATTGGAAGGCACTTGATAAGGTTATTACAGAAAATGAAAGCTCATGGTGTAGGGGGTAACATATTGGCATGGAAAGAAGATTGACAGGAAACAGAGAGTGGCCAAAAATGGGTCATTTCCTGGTTGGCAAGATGTAAAGAATGGTGTGCCACAGGGACCTGTGCTGGGGCCTCAACTTTTTACAATTTAAATAAATGACTTAGATGAAAGAACCGATGGTATGATTGCTAAATTTGCTGATGACACAAAGATAGGTAGGAAAGTAATTTGTGAAGAAGACATAAGGGGGCTACAAAGGGATATAGATAGGTTAAGTGAGTGGGCAAAAACCTGGCAAATGGAGTATAATGTGGAAAAGTGTGAAATTGTCCACTTTGGCAGGAAGAATAAAAAAGAAGCATATTATCTAAATGGTGAGAGTTTGCAGAGCTCTGAGATGCAAAGGGATCTTGGTGTCCTAGTGCATGAATTGCAAAAGGTTAGTATGCAGGTTCAGCACGTAATTAGGAAAGCTAATAGAATGTTATCGTTTATGGCGAGGAGAATTGAATTCAAAAGTAGGGAGGTTATGCTTCAGCTATACAGGGCATTGGTGAGACCACATCTGGAGTATTGTGTATAGTACTGATCTCCTTATTTAAGGAAGGATGTAAATGCATTGGAGGCAGTATAGAAAAGGTTTACTGGACTGATACCTGGAATAGGCGGGCTGTCTTACGAGGAAAGTTCAGACAGACTAGGCTTGTATCCTCTGGAATTTAGAAGAGTAAGAGGCGACTTGATTGAAACATATAAGATGCTGAGGGGTCTTGACAGGGTGGATGTGGAAATGGTGTTTCCCCTTGTGGGAGAATCTAGAACTAGCGGTCACTGTTTAAAAATAAGGGGTCGCCCATTTAAGACAGAGATGAGGAGACATTTTTTCTCAGAGGATCGTGAGTCTTTGGAATTCTCTTCCTCAAAAAGCGGTGGAAGCAGAGTCTTTGAATATTTTTAAGGCAGAGGTAGATAGATTCTTGATAAGCAAAGGGGTGGAAGGTTATTGGGGGTAGGTGGAAATGTGGAGTAATCAGTTCAGCCATGAACTTATTGAATGGCAGAGCAGGCTCGAAGGGCCGAGTGGCCTACTGCTGCTCCTAATTCGTATGTTTGTATGTTCCAGCACATTTCATGTGCCAGCATGGCATTCATGTATGGGTTGTGTACTAGAACCATGAACCATGTAGCCAGTGGGTAGCTCTTGTTGGGTAGTATCTATCCTTTGCTTCATCATGGTGGCAAATGTAGATGCTACAGCAGATTGCAGCAGAATTAAGGCAACATAACTACCGCTAGGAGGTGACAAGAGAGAATTGAATGTAGCCAGCTCTCTTTGAATGGAGATGTCAATGACCTCCCTTACACAACAGTAGATGGCAAACTGCAAGATATTGCAAATATCTCCAGCTGCAGCTTTGAAGGAGCCCAAAGCTCCTGGTTCATGGTCATGGTCACCTTCACAGGTATCGGCAATGTGGTCCTTGCCCTGCTCTGACACTGCAGTTGTGGGTGCAGTAAGTGGCCGATTTGAATGAGGACATTCTTCCTGAAGCACATATGTCTAACACATTGTTCCTCACTCAAGTTCAGGTGGAGAATTGCTCCCTGAACATTCTGAACTTCCAGGTGAGAATTCTTCTTCCTGTCCTCCTCTTCCCTCTTCTAGCAGCTTGTCCTGATCTATAGTCCCTCTGCTCATTCTTCCAGTCATATTGTATTCCAGGGTGAATACCATTTACTGCAACCATGACTGGGACCAACTGGTTTGTGCAGAAGATTTGAAGGTAGCAAAGACTCTTTCAGCACCTGCCTCAACAGTTTCCATAGTGTTTGGTAAATTTAAGGACTCTAGAAAGCACCAACATTTCTATAATTGCAACATGAGCCAGTAGAAGTCAATCAGCAACTAACCTGAAAGTAGTTAATAATCCCTTTAAATAGCACTGGTGGGGGTCTCCTTACTGCTGCTGAATGGTGTTCAACTGTACGTGATTTAGAATGGGCGTTAACTGGAACATTGAGCTTCAAAATGGCAGTGTGGCATCAAATCAACATTGTCATGATCGTACTAAAATAAAAGCAAAATACTGCAGATGCTGGAAATCTGAAATAAAAACAATGTGCTGGAAATATTCAGCAGGTCTGGCAGCATCTGTGGAGAGAGAAACAAGAGTTAACGTTTCAGGTCTGTGACCTTTCATCAGAACTCAATGATGGTGATCAATTTCTGATTATATAGGTAGATTGTATATTTATGACGCAGAATGTACACATTCATAGATAAACACTATTTTCCAACTTATTGAGTCAACTTCTGTCCAATTATTTTAATAATCATTTAATTGCTATTTTTGTAAAAATGATACAAGATTATAAAAGCAAGACTGATAAAACCAAGTTAATTTTGCTAAAGAACCAAATTGGATTCTATCAGGACTGAAATTGTACTTCAAATATCTGGAAAGCAATCTCAAGAAGAAAGTGATCTTATCAGCAACAATCTAGAAAGCAATCTCCAATGGCTTTGTAAAGAATTGTGACATTGAAGTAATTTTTGTATCACCATAAGTACAATAACTCCCACATCTATTGATCCAGGCTACAAACACAATATAACTGAATCACTGCTTTGCTTATAGATGTAGCCATTTATATTTTAAAGTGCAAGGCAAAACTTAAAACAAGCTTTGTTATTGTGTCATTAATGGTTCAGAAGCTGTTATCGTACCCTGGAGAGTGCATTGCTCTTACAGTGCTTCTGTTTTTTAGATAAAAAAGGGCAGTAATGATCTCTGGAATAGATTTGTTCATCAGAATTGGCCATCATCCCAAAAATCAATGATCATCTGAAGGAAACATGGAGATTAAATAACTTTCTTTTTTATTTTCATTTTCATGTCGTGCTTCTTGTTATCTTGATTTAAAACCACATGCATAGAATCAGCAGTGGCATGTAAGAGACTATCAATCTAGAAATAACATCTTTCTTAATTTAATCAAGATTTTAATTTCTCATTCATTGATTCCTTGGAAGGCTTAGATGCAGCCTTTTGGTCAGAATACCGTAAGACAAGGCTGAAAAATAAATCTTTTATGAGTAATTCAGAACTAGTTCAAAATACATTATCTGTCTTACAGTTCTGATAAAAGTTCATTGACCTGAACCTTAATTGCTTCTCTCTCCACAGATGCTACCTGACCTGCTGAGAGCTTCCAGCATTTTCTCTTTTTATTTCAGATTTCCAGCCTCTCTAGTATTTTGCTTTGTTCAAAATACAAGTTAAGTTGCTTGACAAATGCATCTTTTCCAAAGCCTCATCAAAAGTACATATTTGACTAGTACTGTTGGTGTACTTACACCACATGAACTGCAGCCATTCAAGAAAGCTAGTCTAATGATGGCCATGAAACCATTGTCAATTGTCGTAAAAACCCATCTTGTTCACTCATGTCCTTTAGGGAAGGAAATCTGTTGTCCTTACCTGGTCTGGTCTACATGTAACACCAGACTCACAGCAATGTGGTTGACTCTTAAATGCCATCTGAAATGGCCTAGCAAGCCATTCAGTTGTATTAAACCACTACGAAGTCAATAAGGAATGAAGCCAGTCGGATCACACAGCATCGACCTAAGCACTGGAAACAGCAAACCTAGCCCTGGCGACCCTGCAAAGTCCTCCTTACTAACAGCTGGGGGCTTGTGCCAAAGTTGGGAGAGCTGTTCCACAGACTAATCAAGTAGCAACCTGACATAGTCATAATCATGGAATCAGACCTTACAGACAATGTTCCAACACCGCCATCACCAACCCCGGGTATGTCCTGTCCCACCAGCAGGTCAGATCCAGCAAAGGTGGTGGCACAGTGATATACGGTCGGGAGGGAGTTGCCCTGCGAGTCCTCAACATCATTCCAGACCCCATGAAGTCTCATAGCATCATGTCAAACGTGGGCAAGGAAACATCCTGCTGATTACCACCTACTGCCCGCCCCCCCCACCCCACCCTCAGCTGATGAATCAGTACTCCTCCATGTTGAACAGCACTTGGAGGAAGCACTGAGGGTGGCCAGGGTGCAGAATGTACTAATGTACTCTGGATGGGGGATTTCAATGTCCATCACCAAGAGTGGCTCGATAGCACCACTGCTGATGGAGCTGGCCGAGTCCTAAAGGACACAGCTGCTAGACTGGGTCTGCAGCAGGTGGTGAGGGGACTAACAGGAGGGAAAAGCATACTTGAACTCGTCCTCACCATTCTGCCTGCTGCAAATGCATTGGTCCATGACAGTATTGGTAGGAATGACCACCGCACAGTCCTTGTGGAGATGAAGTCCCATCATCACATTGAGGATACCGTCCATCGTGTTGTGTGGCACTACCACCGTCTAAATGGGACAGATTTTGAACAGATCTAGCAACATAAAACTGGGCATCCATGAGGCGCTGTGAGCCATCATCAGCAGCAGCATTGTACTCAAGCACAATCTGTAACCTCATGGCCCGGCATGTCCCCCACTCTACAATTACTATCAATCCAGGGGATCAACCCTGGTTCAATGAAGAGTACATGAGGGCATGCCAGGAACAGCACCAGGCATACCTCAAAATGAGGTGTCAACCTAATGAAGCTACAACCCAGGACTACTTGCATGCCAAATAGTGTAAGAAGTATGCGATAGACAGGGCTAAGCGATCTCATAGCCAACGCATCAGATCTAAGCTCTGCTGTCCTACCACATCCAGTCATGAATGGTGGTGGACAATTAAACAACTAACATTAGGAGAGGCTCCACAAATATCCCCATTCTCAATGTTGGGGGAGCCCAGCATATCAGTGCAAAAGATAAGGCTGAAGCATTTGCAACAATCTTCAGCCAGAAGTGCAGAGTGGATGATCCATCTTGGCCTCCTCTTGAAGTCCCCAGCATCACAGATGCCAGTCAGCCAATTCAATTCACTCCACGTGATATCAAGAAACGACTGAAGGCACTGGATACTGCAAAGCTATGTATGGGCCCAGACAACAGTCTGCCAATAGTCCTGAAGACCTGTGCTCCAGAATTAGCTGCACCCCTAGCCAAGCTGTTCTAGTACAGCGAAAACACTGCCATCTACCTGACAATGTGGAAAATAGCCCAGGTATGCCCTGTACACAAAAAGCAGGACAATTCCAACCTGGCCCCATCAGTCTACTCTCGAGCATCAGTAAAGTGATGGAAGGTGTCGTCAATAGCGCTATCAAGCTGCACATGCTTAGCAATAACCTGCTCAGTGATGCTCAGTTTGAGTTCCGTCAGGGCCACTCAGCTCCTGACCTCATTACAGCCTTGGTTCAAATATGGACAAAAGAGCTGAACTCAAGAGGTGAGGTGAGAGTGACTGCCCTTGACATCAAGGCAACATTTGACCGAGTATGGCATCAAGGAGCTCTAGCAAAACTGGAGTCAAAGGGAATCAAGGAGAAAACTCTCCACTGGTTAGAGTCATACCTAGCGCAAAGGAAGATGGTTGTGGTTGTTGGAGATCTTTAGCTGCTTCATCAATGACCTTCCCTCCATCATAAGGTCAGAAGTGGGGATGTTCGCTGATGACTGCACAATGTTTAGCACTATTCACGACTCCTCAGATACTGAAGCAGTCCGTGTAGAAATGCAGCCAGACCTGGACAATATCCAGGCTTGGGCTGATAAGTGGCAAGTAACATTTGTGCCACACAAGTGCCAGGCAACGACTATCTCAAAGAAAAAAGAATTAACCATCTCTGCTTGACATTCAATAGCTTGATCTCTGAATCCCCCACTATCAACATACTGGGGGTTACCATTGATCAGAACCTGAACTGGAATAGCCATATAAATACCGTGGCTACAAGAGTAGGTCAGAGGCTAGGAATCCTGTGGCGAGTAACTTGCCTCCTGACTCCCAAAAGCCTGTCCACCATCTACAAGGCACAAGTCAAGAGTGTGATGGAATACTCTCCACTTGCCTGAATGGGTGCTGTCGCATTCTAGTGGTCATGACATTTGGGCCCGGGAGTACAACAGTGATAAAATATTCATTGCATCAATCAGCCATGTCATTTTCTAGCCACCAAACAACATCTGAAACTCAAAACGTTCAATATACTTTGAAGTTCTTTTGCATTGCTTTCCAAAAGAAAGCAAAAGAACTGTGACAGTAAGATCATCAATTTTATCAGTTATGTCTGTAATTCATAACTTTACATAATAGATAGCTGATAAATTATGGCAACAACAACACTCAAGAAGCTCCACACCATCCAGGACAAAGCAGCCCACTTGATTGACACCCCATCCACAAACATTCACTCCCTCCACCAACAACACACAGTGGCAGCAGTGTGTACCATCTACAAGATGCACTGCAGCAATGCACCAAGGCTCCTTAGATAGCACCTTCCAAACCCACACCTCTACCACCTAGAAGGACAAGGGCAGCAGTTGCATGGGAACACCACCATCTGCAAGTTCCCCTCCAAGCCACACACCATCCTGACTTGGAACTATATCACCGTTCCTTCACTGTTGCTGGATCAAAATCCTGGAACTCCTTTCCTAACTGCACTGTTGGTGTACCTACCACACATGGACTGCAGCGGTTCAAGAAGGCAGCTCAACACCACCTTCTCAAGGGCAATTAGGGATGGGCAATAAATGCTGTCCTAGCCAGCGACGCCCACATCCCAAGAACAAATAAGAAAAAAAAAAGAGGAGGAAGTGGAGAAGGAGGAAGTGGAGCATCAAGTGGACGAACACCATGGGGAAGAGAGGCTGCAATATAAACAGTCCCTTTCTGCTTGGGCTTTCCGTGATCAAATAATTTATGAGCGATATGAGTAACCTCAACCACACGTCCCCATTCGCCAACAGTCCTGCACTTCTTACCTTTCCTCTATCACTGACCATCCCCTTGCCCTCTTTCCGACATCACTCCTGACATTGATCTCCGCTGCTACTTGTTCCCACTGCCTTCTGAGCATCCGTTTAGAGGGCCTCCTACCCTCTTGTGGATACAGAAGATCTTTCCTTTTTTCTAACTCTTCCACTAAGACCTCCAGTACAATGTCTGAAAACCTTTGTACTCGCTCTCTTGCATGTTCAGTTGCTGCTCAAAGTTTCACAACCCCAGACTGATTTTTGAAAAAAATTCCCACCACTTCTTGCAGCCAAACTCTACCTCCCCTTTAACAGGTACGGATTGCCTTTAAGTAGTACTAGCTACTCATAATATCATGCCTCCTGCTGATGCATACAACCAATGGAAAGCGCAGGGAGCACTGGCTGCACACAGCAATCATTTAAAATGGCAGGCAGCACCAATTTAACGTGTTGCCTGAAATGCAATGACCGTGCACAAGTTAATCAAGTAGCATGAGCCTCATGCCATTTTCAGGGATTAGTCAATTTCACCCCCAATGAGCTTTACTTTGAAGCTGTAATCAAATTTTATTGTGTTTTTGTGACAATCTAATTGAACTTGCAATTTTCTTAAAGAATCCTTTCAGATTTTCTGATGATGCACTAATTGACAAACCTGCAGCCATGGGATTTATCCTGGGTGAGGATTGAAGGATTTTTTTCAGTAATATTGTCTTAGAAGGTAATTTTAATATATAACCTTTGGCCCATCACCAAAACCCACCTTCTGTTTTCTGCTTTCTTTAATCTAGTTCCAGCAACAAATTTATGCTTTTGTACACCTATTAGTTTTGACCAGAAATAATTTACCTCTTTAAAAATTATAGTTGCTCCACTTCATATTCTCATGATATATTTTAAAAAGTACAATTATATCATAATAAGATATTAGCTTATGTTCATTAAATTGAGTAGTAATTGCAGTTAATTGTAATCAGTTCCTCATGGCTGGTATTCACATTCCATATGGTTAATCAAGAAAAACAGCCTCATTTTTAAACTTCCTTTTCCTCATACCTCTGCTATTTTGCCATAATTTATCAGCTACCCATTATGTAAAGTCATGAATTACAGACATAACTGATAAAATTGATGATGTTACTGTCACAGTCCTTTTGCACCCATCTGTTATATTTTACCCTTTGAACCAATGTTTCCAAAAATAGAAAGATAATCATTTTCTACGATATTAATGTTAGCTTCTTTTTGAAGTCTTTTGGAAAGCAATACAAAAGAACATCAAAGTATTCTGAATGTTTTGAGTTTCAGATGTTGTTTGATGGCTAGAAAATGACATGGCTGATTGATGCAATGAATATTCTATCACGGTTATACTCCCAGGCCCAAATGTCATGACTGCTGGAATGCTACAGCAAAAGGAATTGGTTTTCTACAACAAGAAGTTTCCTATTCTAAGCAAAACAATATAAACTGATATCTAACATGATTGTTTTAAATGAAATGTGAAAAATAAAATTATTTTATAATTTTATTAAATAATATACGGCATATTACATAGTAAAACAGAATCCATCTGCTCTTTTCCTGTAAGCTGATCTCCAGACATTCTGACCTGAAATCATAAAACTTCCTGTCCTGAGATATAAAAACAGTGCTACATTTAAAATAAAATACAATATCACATTAAGCTATATAGGATTCATCTCACATGATTGTAATATGGAGAAAAAAAATCAATATTGACCAGTAACAGAGGATTAAATGTTTACACAAAAAGTGATACATATTTTAAAATCCTACATACTTAAGACAGTTATATACTTTTGACTTTAGATAATATTTAAAAACTGCTGGCTTCACATCTTTGGTTTATCATAATTTGTCTTCATAAAAGTTGACAAAATATTTTTGCGCAAGTATTGTTTATTTTAATTACTGTGAATGGTGGCATTGTGGTGATGATACCAGACCAGTAATCCAGCTGCCTGAACAAATTATCCAGAGATATGAGTTCAAATCTCACCACAGCAGCTGGAGAATTTAAACTTTAGTTAATGAAATAAATCTGGAATTAAAGTAAAAAGCTAGTGTCACTAATGTCGACCATGTACCTGCTGGATTGATGTAAGAACCCATTTGGTTCACTAATGTCCTTTAGGGAAGAAAATCTGCCATCCTTACCCGGTCGGGCCTTCGTGTGACTCCAGACCCACAGCAATGTGGTTGATTCTTAACTGACCTCTGAAATGGCCTAGCAAATCACTCAGTTGTTACGAAGATGGCTCACTTTCACTTTCTCAAGGACAATTAAGGATGGGCAATAATGCTGGTCTTGCTAGGATTGCCCACATCCTGTGAATGAATAAAATAAATTCTAGTCAAGAAAATGATTGTGTCCCTTAAGTGACTGATGTGATTTTTTTATTTTTACAATGAGCTATATATTCAGTCCATTCATATTTTACCTTATAGGAAAGGAAGCTTCCAGAAAGACTTTCCATCTTGTCAGTCCATAGTTGTGTGATGTGAGGAGATTCAAGGGAACACCTCCTCCCGAGGTGCCCAGCATCACAGATTCCAGTCTTCAGCCAGTCTGATTTGCTCCACATCATATCAAGAAATGACTGAAGGCACTGGATACTGCAAAAGCTATGGGCCCTGACAACATTCCGGCAATAGTACTGAAAGGTTGTGTTCCAGAACGAGCCGTGCCCCTAGCCAAGCTGTGCCAAGCTACAACACTGGCATCTACCTGACAATGTGGGCAATTGTCCAGGTATGTCCTGTATACAAAAAGCAGGACAAATCCAACACTGCCAATTACCACTCTATCAAACTACTCTCGATCATCAGAAAAGTGATGGAACTGGTTGTCAACAGTGCTATCAAGCAGCACTTGCTCAGCAATAACCTGCTGAGTGACGCTCAGTTTGGGTTCCGTCAGGGCCACTCAGCTCCTGGCCTCATTACAGCCTTGGTCCAAAATGGACCAAAAGAGCTGAACTCCAGAGGTGAGGTGTGAGGGATTGCCCTTGATATCAAGGCAGCATTTGACCAAGTATGTCATCAAGGAGCCCTAGCAATGGGAATCAGGGGGAAAACTCTCCAGTGGTTGGAGTCGTACCTAACGCAAAGGAAGGTGGTTGTAGCTGTTGGAGGTCAGTCACCTTAGCACCAAGACATCACTGCAGGAATTCCTCAGGGTAATGTCCTAGTCCCAACCATCTTCAGCTGCTTCATCAATGGCCTTCCCTCTATCATAAGGTCAAAAGTGGTGATGTTTGCTAATGATTATACAATGTCCAGTACTATTCGCGACTCTTCAGATACTGAAACAGCCCATGTCCAGATGCAGCAGGACCTGGGCAACATCGCACCACATAAATGCCAGGCAATGACCGTCTCAAACAAGAGAGAATCTAACCATCTCCCCTTGATGTTCAATGGTATTACCAACACTATCAACATCCTGGGGGTCACCATTGACCAGAAGCTGAACTGGACCAGCCACATAAATACTGTGGCTACAAGTGCAGGTCAGAGGCTGGGAATTCTGCAGCGACTGTCTCAGCTTCTGATTCCCCAATGCCTGTCCACCATCTACAAGGCACAAGTCAGGAGTGTGATGGAATACTCTCCACTTGTCTGGATGGCTGCAGCTCCAACAACACTCAAAAAGCTTGACAGCATCCAGGACAAAGCAGCCCCCTTGATTGGCACCCCATCCACCACCTTCAACATTCACTCCCTTCACTGCCGAAGCACAGTGGCAGCAGTGTGTACCATCTACAAGATGCACTTTAGCAACTCACCAAGGCTTGCAAACCTGTGACCTCTACTACCTAGAAGGACAAGGACAGCAGATGCATGGGAACACCGCTACCTGCAAGTTCCCCTCCAAGCCACATACCAATCTGACTTGGAACTATATCGCTGTTCCTTCACTGTTGCTGGGTCAACATCCTGGAACTCCCTTCCTAACAGCACTGCAGGTGTACCTACACCCTAAGACTGCAGCAGTTCAAGAAGGCAGCTCACCACCACCTTCTCAAGGGCAATTAGGGACGGGCAATAAATACTGGCCGAGCCAGCAATGCCCACATCCCATGAACCAATATAAAGAATAAATGATAAAAACAAATTCCAGTACATAGACTCATCTGCCAGAAGTTTTCCAAGTCATAGGGTGTCCTGCCGCTGGGACTGAGCATGGGTCCTGAGCCCATGCAGCAGGTGGTGTGACCCTGGGTGTCAATTTACCAGCAGCTGCCAATTAAGAGGCAGCCATATTGAGGCACCCTCGAAAGCCAGTTAAGTTTTTTTTACTGTCCCGGGGCCAGGGAGGCAGGCCCCGGTGATCAGAGGGGTGAATCCTCCAGCAGCGGCACAGGGGTGACCATTGTCACCAGGGGGCCCCTCCGTCGATTGTGGGGCAGCCATAATGCAAGACCCACCCCACCCCCGGAACCTCCTGGGAGACTGCCACATTTTACCAGGCAGCCTCCAGACATGGTGGGGGTGGGAAGAGGCTGATAATTGCTCAATTAATTTGTTGGCCGTCCACCTCCAGTTGGCCAGTGGCCACACCACTGCTGTTCCTGCTTCCATAAATATGCCATGGCAGCGGAAATATGTTGAAATTCTCTATCAACGTCTTTCACTGCCATTTTACCAGCCCTCCTGCCTCTCAGGCTGTCTCCAGAGGACTGGTTAAATTCAGCCCATAGAGTCATTATGGCACAGAAGGAGGGCATTCAGCCCATCAGGTTCATGCTCTGTGCAGAGCAATCTAATCAGTTCCATTCCCACGCTCTATCCTCGCAGCCCCACAAGTTTATTTCCCTCAAGTCTCCATCCAATTTTCTTTCTAAACCATTCATCGTCTCCATGTCTTTGGCTCTCACTGCATAAAAACATTCATCCTCATATCCCTACTGCCATCTCTTGCTCAAAACATTGTTTGTGTACCCTATTCCTTGTACCATCAGCTCATGGGAACAGCTCTCTTTGTCTAAAAGCAAAATACTGCAGATTCTGGAAATCTGAAATAAAAACAGCAAGTGCTGGAAATACTCAGCAGGTCTGGCAGCATCTGTGGACAGAGAAACAAAGTTAACATTTCAGGTCTGTGATCTTTCATCAGAACTCAATCAAATCTCCCCTCAATCTGCTTTGCTCCAAGGAGAACAACCCCAGCTTCTCCAAACTAAGCTTGTAGCTAAAATCCCTCATCCCTGGAACCATTCTGATAAATCTCCTCTGCATCCTCTCAAGGACCCTCACATGCTTCCTAAAGTGTGGTGACCAGAATTGGATGCAATACTCTAGTTGTGGCCTAACCTTTATAAAGGTTCAGCTTAACTTCCCTGTTTTTGTATTCAATACCTCTATTTATGAAGTCCAAGATCCCATATGCTTTGCTAAATACTCTTTCAATATATCCTGCCAATTTCAAAGATTTATGCACATGAACCCCCAAGTCCCTCTTTCCCTGCACACTCTTTAGAATGGTGCCATTGGGCTGAATTTTTGGGTCCTGCCAGGGGTGGGAATGGAGGCAGTCAGGGGTCCAGAATACTGGCGCTGGCCAATGTGCTGATTTCCCCATGTCATTCCCGATGCTGGCCATCTTCACCAGGGTGGGGGGGTGGGGAGGGTGGCCCCACAATCCCGCTTGATCCCTGATTAAGGCCGTGGTTAAAGGGATGTTGTGATTTTTGCAGTTTGCATGGGCTGCACCCACTGTCTGGGGCAGACAAGGTGAATGGAGGCAGGTACACAGTTGAGAGCCAGTATTGGCCACCCCAGGGAATGACCTGGGCCCCATAAAAGGGTGACTGGAACAGGGAGGACTTGGCCACTGACAATCAGTGCCCTTGGCGCAGCACAGGTGGCAGGGAGCTTTGGCTGGGCAAGAGTTCGTCACCCGCCTGTAATGAGAAGCTTTTTATGTTGTCTGATGCACGATAGAATGAGATATGTGGAGTGTTAGGGTCTGTAGTTCTGTTAATGGATGATAAATACCTGGTAGTTCAAGATAATAGGGCGAACAGGTGTAGGGTATTAATTAGTTAATTGCATTCAAGTGTATATATAAAGAACAGCCAGCCAGCACTGGCTGTGGATGTTGTTAGGAGAGCAGAAGTAAGCGCTGCGACAAGCAGTAAACAATTGCAACCAAATCATCCTACTCTCAAAGTCTTCTTTACAAACAGGCTTGAAAGTTTCTCCAACATGGAGTTCAGTTGATTGAAGATCTCAAACAGGTTTATTAACAGCTAACTATTATATACAGTGTTGAGCTATCTATTTACAGGACTTGCCTCTTGGTGTTACAGTCAGAGTGTGACTGACATGTGGTCACATGACTGCATCCTGGTAGTCAGCTCATTAGCAAACTAAGATCTTAAAGGGACATTACTCTTAAAAGCAATCACACAACAGCATCATGTGGGCATAAGAGCAAGGGGGAAGGCTGCCAAGGACAATTGGGCATGCACCTTACCACAAGGAAGGCAGCAACTACCAATGGGGGCACGACTCTCAGATTTTAGGCCCAGTGGCGATGAGAAGCAACAGCCTCTGCAGTAAGGATGGGACACCAGGCATCAGGTTGATGGTGTGAGGAAGGAGAGACAGGAAAGACATGGAGGCCATACCCTCAGCAAGGATCTACTGGCATAGACAGTGCTCTCTGGAGATGACCGGGAAACAGTGCTGCAGGAGACTACAGCTCTCAGGCAGATGGTCACAGCCTTGTGGATTCAACCTTGAATTCAATAATTTCAGAGCATAACTGGCCTTTTTTTATATTTTTCTTTTTTTTAATTATTTTATTTTATTTTTTAACCGTGTTCCTGTTTTCATGTGGACAGAGCTGCTCATTATTCTGCCATTCACACTCTCTCTGGATTAATGCTTTGTCTTTCATCACAAGCATTAATACGCTCTTTGCCTTTGTCCCATAACATCTTTGTTATTTAATCTCTCCTGCCATCTGCCCTATCACACACCTTCCTTTTTGTTCTCTTCCCCACCAATCAACCCCCCCACCCTTCCTCCTCCACCCCTTTCACTTGCTTAAAACCTAATTCTTTTCTACCCTTTGCCAGTTCTGATTAAAGGTCACAGACCTGAAACATTAACTCTGCTTCTCTCTCCACAGATGCTGCCAGACCTGCTGAATATTTCCAACACTTCTTGTTTTGATTTCAGCTTCCCAGCAGCTGCAGTATTTTGCTTTTATTTTGGTATGGAACTCACTCTGAGCTGCCTGTTCTAACACTTCCATTGAAGACGCAACCTGTAACACGTAAATTCTTACTGCCAATGAAGGATGAACATCTGCCCAGAGGCTTTTCCGTCACTGTTGAAGCCTTGATCATCTTCACCACCTCATAACGCTTCTCTTGTCTCCCATCAATAAAAGGAGTTTCACATGTGTGGCTTCAAATGTCATTATTTACATTGTGCTCATAAAGGAAAACGGTGCAGTTACACCAAGAAGACACCCCAGTGACCCACTCAATGATCTGTGCGATGCGGTGGCCTCCACTTTCAGCCACTTCTATGCAGTGGTCCCTTACAAGGTCAGAGGAGATGGAGACAGCTTGCTCACGTCTCAGCTTGCGGCTGAGATGCATGTGGTGGTTGTTCTTCTCGTGGTGGTGCCCATGGGGGCATCTCTCGAGGCTGCTATTCCTGCATCATTGCAGAGATAAGAAGGGATCACGAGAGCTAGCTTTGAAGAGCAGACTCCTCTGCAGTGCTGAGGCTTCCCAATGCAACTCAGTGGTATGCTGTCGGATGGATGGAGTGCAATGCACCCCCTAAATGAGCACAGTGCCCTCTCTAATCACCATTTCCACCATGAGTTTCCATTTTGCCATGGCTGACATCCTCGTGGTTGGTGAGCCTACCGAGTTTCATCGCTCTCTCCTCCATTGCTGTGACAATCTGAAGGTAGGGTTCCCCTCCGCCTGCATTATGTGCCCATTCCTCCTTTAAGGGCAAAAGAAAGTGTGATAAGGCACTGCTGTCCTCTATGGCAGAAATATGGCTCTGAGTCATTCTGACGGGTCAGTAAGTGCCCTGGCCACAATCTCTCCCATGCCGAGGAGCAACATGTGGTCTCTGACTCCTCTGCTAGAAGTTGAATACCCTGAGACCTGTCCTCAGGTAGCACTCACCTTGCTAGAGCATATAAGGTCATTGAATCTTTTCCTGCACGAGATCCAAGTTCTTCTGACCACATTTCTGTTACTGACAGTGACAACGGTGTCCCTCCATGCTTGCTTGGTCTGTGTGGGTGGCTTCCTTCTGCCACCCTCCTCTCCCTCATGGCTTCCAGTAACACCTCCAGGTTCATGTCTGAAAAATCGAGGAGCTGCCCTGCCTTGCCCTGGGTTCCAAGCCTCAAACAGGAAATGCCGCAAACAACAGATGCCCCTCTACGTTGCCTTCATAGATCTCACCAAAGCCTTTGACCTCATCAGCAGACGTGGTCTCTTCAGACTACTAGCAAAGATCGGATGTCCACCAAAGCTATTAAGTATCATCACCTTATTCCATGACAATATGAAATGCACAATTCAGCATAGCGGTGCCTCATCAGACCCCTTTCCTATCCTGAGTGGCGTGAAACAGGACTGTGTTCTCGCACCTACACTGTTTGGGATCTTCTTCTGACTGCTGCTCTCACATACGTTCAAGTCTTCGGAACAAGGAATTTTCCTCCACACAAGATCAAATGGCAGGTTGTTCAATCTTGCCCGTCTTAGAGCGAAGACCAAAGTACAGAAATTCCTCATCAGGGAACTCCTCTTTGCTGACGATGCTGCATTAACATCCCACACAGGAGAGTGTCTACAGAGACTCATCGATAGGAGTGCGGCTGCCTGCAACAAATTTGGCCTAACCATCAGCCTCAAGAAAACGAGCATCATGGGACAGGGCGCCAGAAATGCTCCATCCATCAATATCAGCGACAACGCTCTGGAAGTGGTTCAAGAGTTCACCTACCTAGGCTCAACTATCACCAGTAGCCTCTCTCTTGATACAGAAATCAACAATCAACAAGTGCATGGGAAAGGCGTCCGCTGCTATGTCCAGACTGGCCAAGGGGGTGTGGGAAAATGGCGCACTAACACGGAACACAAAAGTCCGAGTGTTTCAAGCCTGTGTCCTCAGTACCTTGCTCTATGGCAGTGAGGCCTGGACAATGCATGTCAGCCAAGAGTGACGTCTCAACTCATTCCATCTTCGCAGCCTTCGGAGAATCCTTGGCATCAGGTGGCAGGACCGTATCTCCAACACAGAAGTCCTCGAGGCGGCCAACATCCCCAGCATATGCACCCTACTGAGCCAGTGGTGCTTGAGATGGCTTGGCCATGTGAGCCACATAGAAGATGGCAGGATCCCTAAGGATGCATTGTACAGCGAGCTCATCACTGGTATCAGAGCCACTGGCCATCCATGTCTCCGCTTTAAAGACGTCTGCAAACGTGACATGAAGTCCTGTGACATTGACTACAAGTCGTGGGAGTCAGTTACCAGTGATCGCCAGAGCTGGCGGACAGACATAAAGGTGGGGCTAAAGAGTGGCGAGTCGAAGAGACTTAGCAGTTGGCAGGAAAAAGGACAGAAGTGCAAGGAGAGAGTCAACTGTGTAACAGCCCTGACAACCAATTTTATCTGCAGCACCTGTGGAAGAGTCTGTCACTCTAGAATTGGCCTTTATAGCCACTCCAGGCGCTGCTCCACAAACCACTGATCACCTCCAGGCGCTTACCCATTGTCTCTCAAGACAAGGAGGCCAAAGAAGAAGAAGAAGATTTCAATGGATGGGTTCTCTCACTAGCAGGCAAGACTCACTCCACTAGACTACAAATTAGGCAATAAGGATGAGAATGTACCCCAGTGTCAATGCCTCAACTAAATTCCAGTACACTGCCTTTAATATTCCTCAGGCTATATCTGACTTGGGTATACAGCCAAAGTTATATTATTTATAAATGTAGTGGAGCTATATTTTATGTTCTTCATTTTCCTCCTTTCATTTCCATCTGGAAAGGATACTTTCAGGCCTCTGCCAGTGGCAGTTTGTAGCTATCTGCTGGATGATGTCTGCATGTAGCCCAGTGTTAATATTCATCCAATTTTCCCTGCCTCTCTGTGGGAAAACATCTGACTTTTTCTATGACTGCCAACAATGGCAATCACATACCTGTCAACTGGGGAAATCACAGATGCAAGCTCATATCTTATCAGAAGGTAGCACAGCATGCTGGTGCCCTAACACATCATTCCACCTTACTGCACATAGTATATAGTTTTAAATTAAAGTCCTGATATTTACAGGAAGGTGGGAGGGAGTGGGGAGTTGGGGTGGGGGAGTTGGGGAGTGGAGTGCGTGGAAGGTTTAGCAAGTGCAAAACTCGGAAGTACAAGTTTTCTGGAGGTCAAACCAAATTTAACGACAGAACCTGATTATCATTTTGGACACCATTTCCCATCTGCAGCCAGCCAGATAGAGAGGCAAGCTGGTTGGCTGTCCTGGAAGGCAGGTAGACCAGAGACACCAGGCCCCAACCAGGATGCATAGGGAAGGGAGGAATGGAGAAATCACAGGTCCATCATCGGTGCAGGGTCAGAGAGTTTGTGGTACGGTCTGATTGCAGTGTTTGTGGGGGGGGGGGGTGGCTGTTGGGGGGAAGGTGGTGGGCGGGATGGTGGGGTGGGAGGGGGCGTGGTTGGGCAGTGGAGAAACAGGTTTATTTGGGAGTTTATTTATTTTGGTGGGTTTCCCGAAGTTTGCTCTTGAAACACAGATAAAATCTGAGGCATGCAGCCTTATTAAAATATTTAAATGAGGGACCCACCTCCGGAAAATGGATTGGTTGTCCACCCCAGTCCTCTGTCCATTAAAACCGAATGGATGTAGGTTGGGATCGGGTTTCCCATTTTATTATTTTTAAATCACATCACCCATTTTCGGCGGAGTTAAAATTCCCCCTCAATTTGGCTCTAACATTTTCCTGTAAATAACTGTATGTTATCATTTTTATAAACTAACAGTGGTGAAACATTTATTAATTCTACATGTGAACTTTGTCATGTTAACAGTGCTACTTACTCTCAGCGTTCATCATAATATTAACAGTTTTTTAAAAAAAACAACAAAACAGCATAGATTTTTTAAATGGATACATTTGACTTATTTCAAGGCATAACTCACATTGGAATGCATGTGTTGGTCATACAACAGTTGGTCTCAATGCCAGAGTGTTCCTGCTCCTCATTGCTACTCAATGACCACTGATGGAAGTTCAGTAGTGTGGGGAAATTGGATAGCGATAAGATCAGGCAGAACTCTGATGACCCATCCTCCCCTGAATAATAAAAACAAAAAATGCTGGAACCACTCAGCAGGTCTGGCAGCATCTGTGAAAAGAGAAGCAGAGTTAACGTTTCGGGTCAGTGACCCTTCATCGGAACTAACAAATATTAGAAAAGTCACAGGTTATAAGCAAGTGAGGTGGGGGTGGGGCAAGAGATAACAAAGGAGGTCTCGATTGGACCAGGCCACATAGCTGACCAAAAAGTCACGGAGCAAAGGCAAACAATATGTTAATGGTGTGTTGAAAGACAAAGCATTAGTACAGAAAAGGTGTTAATACACTGAATATTGAACAGCAGCAAGTGCAAACCTGAAAAAAAACCAGTGGGTAAGCAAAATGAGCAAACTAAGATGAAATGAAATAAATGCAAAAAAAAGATTGTAAAAAATGTAAAAAAAAATGTAAAAATAAGGAAGAAAAAAATAACTAAAAATGAAAGTAAAATGGGGGGCTGTCATGCTCTGAAATTATTGAACTCAATGTTCAGTCCGGCAGGCTGTAGTGTGCCTAATTGGTAGATGAGATGCTGTTCCTCGAGCTTGCGTTGATGTTCACTGGAACACTGCAGCAATCCCAGGACAGAGATGTGAGCATGAGAGCAGGGGGGAGCGTTGAAATGGCAAGCAACCGGAAGCTCAGGGTCCTGCTTGCGGACTGAGCGGAGATGTTCCGCAAAGCGGTCACCCAGTCTGCGCTTGGTCTCCTCAATGTAGAGGAGACCACACTGTGAGCAGCGAATACAGTATACTACATTGAAAGAAGTACAAGTAAATCCCCTGAATAATGGTCACTTAGGTGAGATATTGATGCGTGACCAGAACCAGTTAACACCTTCAGGAAGGAGGTGGAGAAAAAAATTATCAATTTGGCAATCCGGAATTTGTCTAATTAATCCTGGCTGAGACTTCAGTTCAGCACTGAGGGAATATGGCTTTGTCAGACAGAGGTGTTGTCCTTCAGATGAGACGTTAAACTGAGGTACAGCGCCTTTTAGAAGTATAGCATAGAGTTCTCTTGGTGTTCTGGTCAACACCAATAAGAACAGATTAACTGTGGGATGGACCTTGCCTTGCACAAATTGCCTCCTTAGTTTGTCCACAAAAACACAGTGAATATAGTTCAAAAGTAATTCACAGCTGTGACGTGCTTTGGGGGTCTGGGAGAACTCCCCACTATTCTTCATAAAGTGCTGTTGGGCTTCAGTTTAACACTTCATTGGAAGGGCTTCAACTTCAACAATGCATCATCCCTTCAGGGCTGCACTGAAGTCTTAGGCTGGATTAATTGATCAAGCCTTAGAAAGTGAAAGACACTGAGCTGAAATTTATGTTGCTGCTGCAGCGATTGGCGGCGGCTGTGAACAATGACAACCTGCACACGTGGGCCGCACTTCGCAGATCCGCCGCGATATTAAACATGGCGACTCATTCAAATGGCCAGGACGGACCGCGCCCCCCCCCACCCTCTGCTCGATGATGTGGAGGGGATGGGTGGTCCATCCCTGACAATGGCATCAGGCGCCACTGCGCTGATGCCATTTTTAAAGGGCTTTCAGCCCTACATTACAATTTAAATGCTTAAAGATAAAGTGCTTTTAAAAAATGAAATAAATTTATCCTGACCCTCTCCCACGCATCCCCCTACCAATAACCATGGAAATAATAACCTGCCCTCTCCCCCCATCCAAAACGCTTATCTTATGCTCCTGACCTTCCACCCCCAAAATTTATCAACTGCAAACTTTACCCCTTCCCACCACCCCCTAAACCAATTAATTTAATTTTAACTTGCTCCCCCACCCCTGCACTGAGAAACTTACCTGCTCCCCCCTCCCCACCAGTGTTCGACCTGAGATCACCGGAAGAAAATTGGTACCAGCCACTGGTACCAATATGACACCGGAAGGGACGGCGGGAGCATGTAAATAATTCATTCATTTATTTTACTAAATTTATTTATTATTAAATTTTGGCCCCATTGCCAAGTGGCAGGGGGGCCGCCACGAGACCTCGCCGCCACCGGCAATATCGGGCTAGGCCTTCCAGGCATTGAGGCCCCTTGCAGGCCTCTGCTGGAGGCATTTTCCAGCCTCCCACCATGACCACCGACGTCGGGGAGAACTGTAAAATCTAGCCCACTGTATAAATGTAATTCTTTCTTTCTTTCTTGTGGAGTAGATTAGCTATTTATTATTCAATCCAGGCTAATCGTAATCCTGTACGCATTCAATGACAATATTCATTCCTGGTAAGCTGATAAAGTGTGTACTCTTAATTAACTTTTAAATCTTCACTTAGAACTGCAAATAATACCGTTATTGTACTTCGCAATCAATCACATGACACCATTATTCGTCAATGATAATGTCACAATAACCTCTTAATCTTCCATTAATGTAATTATAGTTTTGCCTTTAATTGCCATTAGCATTCTTTAAATTTCACTGCTCATATGTGTTTATTGTAATGTTTTTCTGGATGGTAGAAATGAAGTGTATGGATATAATTTAGTTGAGAACTTCAGATGATGCCTGTAAATCACTCAGAATTTGCTTTTATTGCTTTTGATATCATCTGAAGCTCTTGATTAAATTGAAAGCTTATTACTTGCTTCTCATCATGTGTAATTTCCTATCTACCACTTGTGAGAAAAACGATCAGTGGAAATAAAGCCATGCTTTTGTAGCGTGACATTAAACTGACAAGGTGACAGACTAGAAAATGGCAAGAATAACCTTTAACCTTTTCTGCTTTGTAATCTTTTTTGATGCAAATTGGGCCACTAGTGGTGTGGAAGAGATAAGACTCGTAGAAATGATATTAACTCGATGCTAAGAAATTACATTAAACGTTGACCGAATCTTTGACAATCTGCAGATTTCTATTCTTCAACTGGCTGAAAACACCTGTGGAGTCATTTTTCAACTAATCGCTGGTCAACATTCTATTGCATCAAAAATGACAGTGAAAGGGTAAGTAAAAAAAAAACTATTTTAAATAAACACAGAATAGAATGTACTAAAAATAAAGCCACAGCATACTAGCTATAAAATGGCAAAATTAATCTCAGTAATACTGCTATAACAACAGGAAGAGACAGTCGAGGGAAATACTGTGCAACTGCTGTGGACCTCTTTGCAGATAGAGGAAAGCAGCACTGACAGATGCCCAGGAGCAGATTGCCCTCCCACCTGCCCTCTTAGTCACAGGAGATGCAAACTCCAGCAAGATCACAACAAAGGGAATGAGATAGAAAACCTACAGGGTTATGTAGGATCCAGAAACTGCTGCCAATGCTTCAAAGCTCTTGGAAAGAAACAGAAATATGATGGAGATAAATGCCTAAAATCAATAACAAATATAAAAGAGGAAGCCTGCATTATAAGTGAGAAAGCAATAGGAAAATTGAGCCAACTACTTGTGAGATAAGTTATAGAACAGCATGGATGAAAATGGTTGGGTCACATTCTCAGAAAGCAGCTCAGCAGTACACCAAGCATAATGCTGAATTCAGGCTGAAAGAGATATGTAAGGAGGACTGAAAGAAAAACAGAAAGTGCTGGAAATACTCAGCAGGTCTGGCAGCATCTGTGGAGAGAGAAGCAGAGTTAATGTTTCAGGTCTGTGACCTTTCAATAGGTTTCCACAGATGCTGCCTAACCCGCTGAGTATTTCCAGCACTTTCTCTTTTTATTTCAGGTTTCCAGCATCTGCAGTATTTTGCTTTTATTTATGTCAGGAGGACCGTCGGATATCACAGTTAAGAAGCAACGGAAGGAAACTGTATTGAGACGTATTAGAACTTCAGGCAACAGAGCAGAATGGATGAGGACAAATTTTGCAAATACTTTGCACAAGAGGACTTGAAGAAAGAATGAGAGCTGCTTGTATTCTTTATAAATCCCCAACTGATATAACAACAGTTACCTTGCTGTGTTCCATACTTCTTCCTCCTTCCCCCTTGTTTTCCCTTTATGACTTCCTCTCTATTCTGGAAGGTGCTCATAGACACGGGAGACATTTCATAGATGGTGGAAACTTTCTGGTGCCTTGGTAAAGTTGCTACCCTTTAAATGTGAACCTCCACTGTAATTGTCAGTGGGCTATCTGACTGTAGCGAATATCACAGCTGGTTCACCCTGTCCTCTTTCAACATTCACACTTTTGGAAGTGACACGGGATAGATGTCACAAGCAAGGCTCTGACTTGCTATTTAAAAGCAAAATACTGCGGATGCTGGAAATCTGAAACAAAAACAAGAAATGCTGGAATCACCCAGCAGGTCTGGCAGCATCTGTGGAAAGAGAAGCAGAGTTAACGTTTCGGGTCAGTGACCCTTCTTCGGAACCCTCTTTCCACAGATGCTGCCAGACCTGCTGGGTGATTCCAGCATTTCTTGTTTTTGTTTCTGACTTGTTATTTACCTTTTTAATCCAATGCTGACAATTGTAATTTAACAGCTAAAATCATCTATTGGAACAAATGCTATATGGGTTTCAGTTGGCCTTCAAAAAGATTGGAGAAACACATATGCGTGCATGTGTGAAAAATATGGATGCGGTAGAAATGCCCAAGGCAACCTCAAAACTGTCCATGTCATAAGGACATAAGTACAGATTTTAAGCATCCAGGGTGGCCATCTAAAACAGGCATTAGGACGCATTAGGCTGCCCTGAGTGGTTCAGGCTTGGAACTGCAATTCTTCAGGCATGCCTGAAGCCTGGCAAATGATCGCCATGAAAATATTCAAGATGATTTTTTTTTTAATTCATGGAAAGCCGGATAGAGCGGGAGCATTGTGTCTGGTTCTACTGCATTCCTGACAGCCATTGAAAGCCAGGGGATCAAACCAACTGCCCCATCTGCAGTCATTTTCCCCTCCCCCCTCCCCCTGCCTTGACATTTATTCGAGGGCTGCTGCCAGTGACACAAGTTCCCCAAAATGGTTGTCTGAGCTACCTATGGAGACACAACAGGCACTTGCACCTTTCCTTCATTTAGACAAGAGCTGAGGTCCAATTGTGCTGGGGTTTAGGTCTCCGAATTCAGACTTCCTGAGCTCGAGCCTGAAAACCAACAACTTTCTACCACATGATATTCAGTTCGAATCACAAGGGACTGTAATGTTACATCCCAGGATTATGCTGTCATTCAATTCGATATTGGGCAGTCTGAGCACACTCCTGAATGTAACTGTTTGTTTACAGGAGCGACTGGCGCTGCCATAAGCGAGAAAATATTTAAGGTAGATCTGAAATGTTTAATGGTTATGCATAAATCTAATTTAGCCACGAAAATATTATTACATTTGTCAACTACTCTCACTGTAGAAAGATTGCTTTTTACAACCAATATCTAATGGTCAAAATACATCTCAGGTGGTGGCGCAAAATAGGTGATGTTGTTACATACAATGGCCGAGATTTTATGTGGCCCCCTGAGGCAGGGTCGGAGGTGGGGAGGCACGGAGTATCATGACGGGTGGCTGGGGGGTGGGGGGAGGTGGGGTGGCGGAGGGCCTGTCACCTCTCCGTCGCCAAAAATCCTTCCCGGGGGTGGGATAGGCTGACGACGGCCTTCCTGCCCAGAGGCCAATTGAGGCCCTTAAGTGTCTTATTAACAACCAATTAAGGGCCTCTTCCTGCCACCGCTGGGATCTGCCTCTGCCGTGCACGGAGTACACATTGAAACACAAGGTGACCTCCCTACGGGCCCTCCTTCGTAGGCAATTTGTGGCCCACAGAGGAACCCCACTGGGAAAAATTTTACCCCCTGGGACCCCCCTCCTCCTTGACTGCATGACCAATCCCCAGTCCCCCATCGCCGGGGCCTTCTGGACTGGCCCCGGCAACCCAGCCTCACTTACCTCTGGTCCGAGTACTGTAGTACTGGCAGGGGCGACCGCTCCTAAGTCCCACTGCTGATACTGCTGAGCTGCCGGCCCTCTTACTGGTCAGCAGCTCTTGGAGGCAGGAACTCCGTCTTTAAAGGGTTGAGGATCCTGGCTCGGGAAACTTTGATTGAAAAAGACTTGAAGATCACTCCAGGGGTGGGTGACTGGCAAGGGGAGGGGGATGGTGGGGGTGGGGGTGGGGGGGGTGGTGCATGACAAAGCCAAGGCGGAGATCCTCCCGCCTTTTCAGCCCAGCGCCAGGAGCCCTGGCTCTGACACAAATCCAGCCCAGCGTCTGATATTTATGCATCGCCACCTGAGACTAATTTCTACCCCTTAGATTCTAAAAGCTGTAGATTTTATTACAGGTTTTAGGAATTACTCCTCTCAGTATCCTATGCTTCCATTCATTATGATATAACAGCTGAATATTCCATCAGTCATATTTTATCATGGATGCAGTACCAAACTAAGAAGAACTGGATTACTGTGATTCATAGTTGTAATTATTTGGAATAGTTTATATATATTGATATAATGACAAATGGAAAACACAATTATTAAGTCAATTGAATCAACTGGCAAGTGCGTTGGTAACCAGAGGTCATAGATTTAAAATAATTGGCAAAAGGACGAGGGGGGAAATGAGGAGAAATTTCTTCACACAGAAGGTTGTTAAGATCTGAAATGTGCTACCTGAAAGGGTGGTAGAATCAGATTCCATCAGAAAAAGAGAGAGAAAACACAGCGTGAGCAGAGCCAGGGGAAAAAAATTGAAAAGTGACATCAGAGTGATGTCGCATTCAACAGTGAGAGCAGGGAAACAGAAAGCAGCTGGGGTCAGTATTCAGGTAAGCTTTTAATTTAATTGAAATGAAATATAGAAGAAGACTTGATCATTTTATTAGTATATAAACTAAAAACTAAAGTGGATTAAAAAGCTAAATACCAGTCGGAAATTTAAAAAACAAATTAAAATCTAATTAAATAAAATAGAGATGCTGGTCCAGGCGGTGTGTTGTACCTGCGTGATGTGGGAGCTGGTGGACCCCATTGCGATTCCTAGTGACCAATCTGTAGCAGGTGTTGGCTGCTCGAGGAACTCCGGCTCAGAGTTGATAAGCTGGAGTCTGAGCTTCGGACATTGCGACACATCAGGGAGGGGGAGAGTTACCTGGATGATGTGTTTCAGGAGACAGTCACACCCCTTAGATTAACTACCTTGAATTCGGCCAGTGGTCAGAGACAGGAGGGTGTGACTATGAGTGAGGCAGGTAGAGGGATCCAGGAGGTAGTGTTGCAGGAGCCTCAACCCTTGTCCTGGTTAACCAGGTACGAGATTCTTGCTCCCTGTGTGGACGAGGGCAGGGACTGTAGGGAGGATGAACAAACTGACCATGGCACCATGGTACAGGGAGCCATTCAAGTGGGGGGAGAAAAGAGAAATGTAGTCGTAATCAGGGATAATATAGTTAGGGGCATAGACACTGTTCTTATGAGTCCTGAAGGCTGTGTTGCCTGCCTGGTGCTAGGGTTCAGGATATCTCATCTGGGCTGCAGAGGAACTTAGGGTGGAAGGGGAAAGATCCAGTTGTCATGGTCCATGTAGGTACCAACGATATAGGTAGAACAAGGATAGAGGTTCTGCTGAGGGAATATGAGCAGCTAGGGGCTAAATTAAAAAGCAGAACCAAAAAGGTAATAATCTCCAGATTACTACCTGAGCCACGAGCTAATTGGCACAGGGTCTATAAGATTAAAGAGGTAAAAGCGTGGCTCAAAGATTGGTGTGGGAGAAATGGGTTTGAAGTCATAGGACATTGGCACCAGTACTGGGGAAGGAGGGAACTGTTCCGATGGGACGGACTCCACCTGAATCATGCTGGGACCAGAGTCCTGGCGAATCACATAACTAGGGCTGTAGATAGGGCTTTAAACTCAATAGTGGGGGGGAGGGTTCAGTTGCATGGAAAATTAGGAAGTCAAAGTTAAAGGAGAAGGTAGGAGTGCAGGTTAGTGATGAGGCTGATTGTTACCAGAAAATAAAAGGAAGGGACAGAACATGTGAATGTCATATTGCACCAAGGAATCGTACAAGAGTAGGGAAATTTGATAATAGAACAAATTTAAAAGCTTTGTATCTGAATGCATGAAGCATTCGGAATAAAATAAACGAGTTAACAGCACAAATGGAGACGAATGGGTGTGATTTAGTGGTGATTACTGAGACGTGGTTGCAGGGAAACCAGATTTGGGAACTGAATATCCAAGGGTACTCAGTATTTTGGAAGGATAGGCAGGAAGGAAAAGGAGGAGGTGTAGCTTTGTTAGTAAAGGAAGAGATCAGTGCTGTAGTGAGAAATGATATAGGCACTGGAGATCAAGACATAGAATCAGTCTGGGTAGAAATATGAAATAGCAAGGGAAAGAAGTCCCTGGTGGGAGTAATCTATAGGTCCCCAAACAATAGTTCCGCAGTGGGGCACAGTATAAACCAGGAAATACTGGGGGCTTGTAAGAAAGGTACGGCAATAATCATGGGTGATTTTAATATGCATATAGACTGGATTAATCAAATTGGCAAGGGCAGCCTCGAGCGAGAGTATTGGAGATTGTATTGGAGAGAGTATTAGAGATTGTTTTTGGAGCAATATGTTGTGGAAACAACCAGGGAGCAGGCTATTCTAGATTTGGTATTGTGTAATGAGGTGGGATTAATTCATGACCTCATAGTTAAGGATCCTCGAGGGAAGAGTGATCATAGCATGCTAGAATTTCAAATTCAGTTTGAGGGTGAGAAACTGGAGTCCCACAGTAGTGTTCTGGAGTTAAACAAAGATCATTACATAGATGTCAGGACAGATTTGGCCCTAGTGGACTGGGCAGGAAGACTAAAAAATTGATGAGCAGTGGCAGATGTTTAAGGAGATATTCAATTCCTCCCAACTAAAATATATTCCAGAAGGAAGAAAGATTGTAAATTTGGCAGATAGAGTTTAATGTGGATAAGTGTGAGATTATCCATTTTGGTCAGAAAAATAGAAAGACAAATTATTATCTAAATGGAGAGAAACTTCAGAATGCTTCGGTGCAGAGGGATCTGTGTGTCCTCGTGCATGAATTGCAGAAAACTAGTATGCAGGTACAGCAGGTAATAAGGAAGGCAAATGGAATTTTGGCATTAATTGCTAAAGGAATAGAGTATAAAAGTAGGGAAGTGTTGCTGCAACTGTACAAGGCATTGGTGAGACCGCATCTGGAGTATTGCGTTTTGGTCCCCTTACTTGAGGAGGAATGCAGTTGCATTGGAGGCAGTTCAGAGGAGGTTCACTAGATTGATTCCAGAGATGAGGGGTTTGTCTTATGAAGAGAGACTGAGCAGTTTAAGCCTTTACTCTCTGGAGTTTAGAAGAATGAGAGGAGATCTAACTGAGGTATATAGATGATTAAGGGGATTGACAAAGTAGACTTCGAGAGGATGTTTCCTCTTGTGGGGCGATCTAGAATGAGAGGTCATAGTTTTAGGATAAGGGGTAGCAGATTTAAAACAGAGATGAAGAGAAATTACTTCTCTCAAAAGGTCGTGAGTCTGTGGAATTCACTACACCAGAGTGCGGTGGATGCCAGGACATTGAGTAAATTTAAGGAGGAGATAGACAGATTTTTAATTAGTAATGGGTTGAAGGGTTATGGAGAATGGGCAGGAAAGTGGAGTTGAGGTCAAGATGAGATCAGTCATGATCGTATTGAATGACGGAGCAGGCTCGAGGGGCTGAATTGCCTACTCCTGCTCCTAGTTCTTATGTTCTTAAAAGGAAATTTGGAAGGTACTTGAAGAGAACTAATTTGCAGGTTATGGGGAAAAAGTTGGGGTGTGAGACTAAACTTGACAGCTCTTTCAAAGAGTCAGCACAGGCACGATGGGCAAATTGGCCTCCTTCTGTGCTATAAAATTCGATAATTCTATGATTCAGTGATCTTGAATATTGCGCATGTCTTCAGTATTCCTGTGAATGGCACTTCTGAGCAACAAAGTAGATCAGCAACAAGGTACCAACCACCAGTAAAGATGCTAATCTAATTGGCACTCGGCCTGTCTGCCTCTGGACCAGCGCTGAACCCAGCCTTTCTACCCCTGAGCCAAATTAGGCCCATTCCTGGGTTCCTGGTCTCACTCTCCCATTGACTTGTAACTTCATGCCTGCTTTGAGTGCCCCCAACTTCCCTGTTTTAAGGACCTGACCTCAAAATTTAGGCCTTTCCATTTCCATATTCAGCTTTTGTGATCCACTCTCTGGGTCAAGGGCCATCTCTGCTTCATGTCAATCTTTGATTTGCTTCTCAGGTTTCAGCCTGCATCCGATTCACTTCTGAGGTTCAGTCTTTGTCCTACTTCTAACCATCAGTGGTAATTTGTAAAATGAGTGTCTGCTAAGTTTTACTGATGGTAAACACCAATTAATGTGATTTCTTAATTTGCAGAATAAAGTGTCCAGTATCACAATTGGGTGACATTTCTAGGAATGACATCAGGCAAAGAGGTATTTATGAATATAATGATAGAGATAGGGGATTCTACGGTTAGAAGAACAGATAGGTGTTTTTGTGGTCGCAGATGTGATTCCAGGATGGTATGTTGCCTCCCTGGAGCAAGGGTCATGGATATCACCGAGTGGCTACAGAACATTCTGGAGGGTGAGGGTGCACAGCCGGAGGTCGTGGTCCACATTGGCACTAATGATATAGCAAGTAAGAGGGATAGGGTCCTGTAGGCTGAGTTTAGGGAGTTAGGAAAGAGATTAGCAAGCAGGACCACAAGGATAGTAATCTCTGGATTACTCCCAAGGCCACAAGCTAATGAGTATAGTAATAGGAAAATACACCAGATGAATGTGTGGCTGGAGAGATGGTGCAGGAGGGAGGGCTTCAGATTTCTGGGGCATTGGGACCAGTTCTGGGGAAGGTAGGACCTGTGCAAGCTGGACAGTCTGCACCTGAACAGGACTGGGACAAATATCCTTGCAGAAAGGGTTGCTAGTGCTGTTGGGGATGGTTTAAACTAGCTTGGCAGGGGGATGGGAACCTGAGCGCAGTCTTAGATAGAACAATTTCAGGCCAGCGAACAGGCTGCAGAAAATTAGCAAAATTAGTGAGTGTCTCTGAAAGGCAGAAGAAACAAAGATTAAAAAGTGTTAAAACAGGAATTTAGCAGTGTTAAAGGGTATTTATTTAAATACAATGAGTATAGTAAATAAAGCCAATGAGCTGAGGGCACAGATAGACTCATGGCAACACAATATCGTTGCTATAATGGAAAGGTGGCTTGTAGAGGAGCAAGAATGGCAGCTCAACATCCCTGGATATAAAGTTTTCAGGCGTGATAGAAAGGGAGATAAAAAAGGAGGGGGTGTAGCATTATTAGTTAAGGAATCAATAACAGCTTTGAGGAGGGATGATTTGCTAAATGAATCATCGAACGAGGTCATATGGGTGGAGCTCAGAAATAAAAAGTGGTCAGCTACATTACTGGGAGTGTACAATAGACCCCCAAATAGTGAGAGGGAGATTGAAGAACAAATATGTCGGCAGATTTCTAAGTACAAAAACTTTAGGGCAAGAATAGTTGGGGATTTCAACTACCCCAATATCAGCTGGGACACAAACAGCGTGAAGGGTACAGAGGGGACAAAATTCTGAACTGCATCCAAGAGAACTTTTTTAGCCAGCACGTAACAAGCCCAATGAGAGGGGATGCAATTCCAGATTTAATCTTCGGTAATGAAGTTGAGCAAGTGGATGAAGTAACAGTGGGTGACCATTTTGGAGATAGTGACCATAATACAATTAGTTTTAGCATAATCATGGAAAAGGATAAAGATTAAACAGAAGAAAAGGTTCTAACTTGAGGGAAGGCAAATTTTACGAAACTGAGAGGTGACTGGCGAAAGTGGACTGGATACAGCTACTTGAAGGAAAATCAGTGGCAAACCAATGGGAGGCATTCAAAAGCGAGATACTACGGGCACAGTGTTGCTTGTCCCTACAAAGATAAAGGGTGGTACTGCCAAATCTAGAGCCCTCTGGTTATCTAAAAGCTTACAGGATAAGTTAAAGCAAAAAAAGAAAGCTTATGACAATCCCAAATATCTTAATACTTTAGAAAGCCTAGAGGAGTATAGGAAGTGCAGGGGTGAAGTAAAAAAGGAAATTAGAAAAGCAAAGAGAGGACATGAAAAATTCTTGGCAGGTAAAATCAAGGAAAACCCCAAGATGTTTTATCAGTTCATTAAGAGCAAGAACAAAGGAAAGCGTAGGGCCTATGCAGAAGATGTGGGCAGGGTTCTGATTGAATTTTTTGTCTCTGTCTTCACAAAGGAGCGGGTTGGTGCAGACAATGTAGTTAAAGAGGAGCGTCAAATATTATATACGACAAGCATAATGAGAGAGGAAGTTCTTGAGGGGCTGATATCCCTGAAAGTGGATAAATCGCCAGGATCAGATGGATTGCACCCCAGGTTGTTAAAGGAAGCCAGGGAGGAAATAGCAGATGCGCTGAGGATCATCTTCAAATCCTTACTAAATATAGGCGAGGTGCCAGATGATTGGAGGTCTGCGAACATTGTACCATTGTTTAAAAAGAGTGCAAGGGATAAGCCAGGTAATTATAGGCTGGTCAGTCTGACCTCAGTGGTGGGTAAATTGTTAGAATCTATTCTGAGGGACAGGATAAACTGTCACTTAGAAAGGCATGGATTAATCAGGGATAGTCAGCATGGATTTGTGAGGGGAAGCTTATGTCTTACTAACTTTATTGAGTTTTTTGAGGAAGTGACAAGGATTGATGAGGATAGTGCAGTGGATGTGGTTTACATGGATTTTACTAAGGCATTTGACAAGGTCCCGCATGGCAGACTGGTCAGTAAAATGAAAGCCCATGGGATACAGGGTAATGTGGCAGGTTGGATCCAGAATTGGCTCAGTGACAGGAAGCAAAGGGTAATAGTCAACGGATGTTTTTGTGAATGGAAAGCAGTTTCCAGAGGTGCTCCACAGGGCTTAGTGTTGGGTTCCTTGCTGTTTGTGATATATATTAATGATTTGGACTTAAATGTGGGAGGCATGTTTGGGAAGTTTGCTGACGACACAAAAATTAGCCGTGTAGTTAATAGTGAGGAGGAAGGCCGTGGACTCCAGAATAATATCAATATTTTGTTTGAGTGGGCTGAAAAGTGGCAAATGGAATTCAATCCAGAGAAGTGTGAGGTATTGCATTTGGGGAGGGCAAATAAAGCGAGAGAATATACAATAAACGGGAGGATATCGAGAGGGGTAGAAGAAGTGATAGACCTTGGACTGCATGTCCACAGGTCCCTGAAGGTGGCAGGACAGGTAGATCGAGTGGTGAAGAAGGCATATGGATTGCTTTCCTTTATTGGCCAAGGTATATAATACAAAAGCAGGGATGTGATGCTGGAACTGTATAAAACGCTGGTTAGGCCACAGCTGGAGCATTGCATGCAGTTCTGGTCACCACATTACAGAAAGGACATAATTGCTCTGGAGAGAGTACAGAGGAGATTTACAAGAATGTTGCCAGGGCTTGAGGAGGCTATGAGAAAATATTGGATAGGCTAGGGTTGTTTTCCCTGAAACTGAGGAGGCTGAGGGGCGACTTGATTGAGGTGTACAAGATTATGAGAGGCCTAGATAGAGTAGGCAGGAAGGACCTGTTTCCCCTGGTGGGGAGGTCAGTTACCAGAGGGCACAGATTTAAGGTGATTGATAGAAGGATTATAGGGGAAATGAGGAAAAACTTTTTCACCCAGAGGGCGGTGGGAGTCTGACATTCACTGCCTGGATCAGTGGTGGAGGCAGAAACCCTCAATTCTTTTAAATGGTACCTGGACCTGCACCTGAAGTGCTGTAACCTGCGGGGCTACGGACCAGGTGCTGGAAGGTGGGATTAGTTTGGGTGGATAGTTTATTCGGCCGGCGCAGTCACGATGGGCTGAATGGCCTCCTGCTGTGCTGTTCTTTTTCTATGATTCTATGGTTCTAATCTGTATATATATATTTACTAAAAAAAAGAAATTCACAACTGCAATGGTCACAGTCATTGCCATAGCAACTCTAACTGGATTACAGCAAGCTCATATAAATTGATTTAAAAGGGATTACACAACTCTTTTGTTTCAGAAAGAGGCAGAGAGAAGAATGAGATAAGGAACTGGAGAAAACAAAAGTAAAGGAAGAGGAAAACAGAAAGAAATAAAGAATGGGGACAAACACAGATTATTACAGGAAGAGAGATGCACAGATTTGTTTTACTTTTGTGTGTGAGCAAAGCAATGGGAGACCAACTAGTTTGAACAAAATACCTGTTTATTACATCATAGAAACTTATCATTCAAAATTATTTCCCATGGGCAGGAAGTAGTGCTACAAAAATGCCCAGGTTGAATAATAGAGAATCCCCTTTGAATATCATCTACTGGAATGTCCAAAAGACAAATAACCAAATAATATGTGCCATTACCATACCAAAATCCAAAATTAGGTTTATAAAGGACCCAACCTAATCTAGATGGTGGCTGAGGAACTTGCAAGGGGTGAGACGAGCTATATTTACATTCTAAATGTGGAGGAGTTCTGAAGGCAATATAGAAAGAGATTCTGATTAAGGAATTGCATGGAGAACAGCATGGGAGAATTATAGCAATCAAAAGGAGTGAAAGAAATAACTCTGGGAAAAGTGTATGGTCTAACACAGAAATTTGCCTCCTCCACTTTTCAGAGATTTATGTTCAATTTGCACCTGCGCTTTCTAAGTAACAACATATGGCGGTTGAGGCTTTTCGCAAAACCACTAAATGTGAATCCCAGATGCAAGGAGAAAGGATTGCATTTCCCAAGCTTCTTTTGCCCGGCCATACTTTTGGTTTCCTCAACATCAACATCCTCAAATTTACTTTCCAAAAGATGCGCCGTTGATTCAAAATTATTGAATGCCAGGAGGGGAATTTTAAACCCCAAAACAGGTAGGTTTGGGTCAGGTCGGATGTAAAAGTTTTAAAAATCTCAAACTCAAAGCCAACCCGCCTCGACTGAGCCGACTTCCAGTTTTAATTGAGGCAGGATGGGGTGGACAACCAATCCACTCGCAGGAGGAGGGTAGCTCATTTAAGTATTTTAATGAGGCTACATGTCTCAGATTTTATTTCTCTTCCAAGTTTAACCGTGGATATCCATGTTTCCTGTGCCTCAGGAACCCTGACAGACTGTTGCATGGGAGAGGTAAGTGCCTTTCCAGCACTGCTTGTGGGCCGGAAGGAGCAGGAGTGTTTTCTATCAGCGTGCCAAGCTACCATTCTTTCTTCCCCTTGATCAGACCCCCCCCTCTATGACTGTATTCCCCCTCTCTGATTGCATTCCCTTCCCATCGATGACACCGCGCCCCCACCTCGTGATCTGACCCGTCCCCAGCAAGATGTCACCGATCCCTCTCTGCAATCACTGATCCCTCACCCAATGGTCACTGGCCCTCTCCCATGATCGGAGCCCCTGCAATCACCAACCTTCCTGATAGCCCCATCTCTGTCCCCAGTCTGCCTCTGACCCCCAATAAATCAGCCTCTTGACCCTACAAGTGACACTATACCCACACCACCACCTCCCTCCCCATGTGATCTCTACCCCAGGAGCACAATCTGACCCGTTTCTGTGCCTCTCTGACAGTTTTCACCACCTGGCAGGGAGTCAAGCCTGTCAATCAGGCTGATGATCCTGTTGAAAAAACAAAACTCCCATAGCATGCCACAGCATTCAGAAAAATCCATACTTCCAGACCACAATTCTTCCCCCTGACCCTTGGAAATCAGGCCCCAGTAAATATTGGGGCCCAAATATCTCATATCAGTTATATAGTATATGATCTCAGGGATGTTGATGTGGCCCGAGCGCATTGATTAATGATGCTTTGGAACTAGTAATTGGAGGATTTGCAAGTCAAGGTGCATATGACTTTGTGACCTCCTGATAGTCTCATCGTGCCTCCATAAGCGGTGGGTTACACACCCTAGTTTGGAATCCTCTGGCCTAAGCTAAGGTCTGGTAGGTATATGAAGCATATGCAATGGTATAAGGCCTGTTTCTGTTATGCACAATGCTAAGTATTTTAGTGATACTTTGGAAACAAATTGATTTCTGGATTGTTTTGAAGAATCCCATCCAACAAAAGAAAAATTGCATTTATATAGCACCTTTCATGACCTCAGGACATCCCAAAGCACTTTGCAGTCAATTTGGTATTGGTTTTGATCAGCAGTCACTGCTGTAATGTAGGAAAAGTAGCAGCCAATTTGCACACAGCAAGCTCCCACAAACAACAATGTGACAATGACCAGATAATATTTTAGTAATTTTGATTGAGGGATAAATATTGGCCAAGACACCAGTGATAACTCCCCTCCTGTTTTTGAATTAGTGCCATGAGATTTTTAATGTCCACCTGAGAGGTCAGACAGTGCCTCAGTTTAACATCTCATCCAAAACATAGCTCCTCTGACAGTGCAGCATTCCTTCCGTGCTGCACTGGAGTGTCAACCTTGTTTTTTGGGCTTAAGTCCCGGAATGGGACTTGAAACACAACTCTCTGACTCTTGAGAATGCCACACCTGACATTTGGAGGCATACTGAAATCAAAACAAATTTCAAATGAATAGCTGCAATATTTAATTTACCTCATGAGAAGGAAAACAGAATCTTTTTTTAAAAATTGGATAGGAAGTTATAAAAAAACTTAATGCTGTTAAGATGCCAAAGGTGATTATAGCAACAAGATACAGAGATGAGATGGCGAAGAGTAACTTGGATTTGACAAATCAAATAAACAGCGATCAGCCAGCCTCAACAAAGTTGTGTAAATTAGACATATTCTTTGATAAGATGCTCAACTCCTCAGTTTTATCCCAGATGGGATAAAGTGGAGTAAAAAGTAGAGGGGATGATTACCTCAATCCCTTTGTGAAAATCTCTTGGCAAAGATAGTTACTCGGGACATAGATACATGAAGATTCCGAAAGAGAAGCCCCATACTATTAAGAGTGTTTGCTAAGGCAACATTGAAAAGGGACTGACCAGTGAAGATAAGAAGCTAAGATTAGAATTGATTATAGCATTACAGAAATCTGGGACAAACATCCTCTGGAGTGTGGAATATATCAGCCCATCAACACAGTTTATATGATCCAGCTAAAGTCTTCACAAGAATACTGAAATAAGCACTGGAAGATGAGGCAGGCTTTATCAGTAGACAGTTTAATACGGATAATGTGCCAACTCATGGATCTGGCTGTGGAATTTGGGGGCTCTTCTCATGGTTATATGACTTAATACCATGAAACAGTTTGTGAGGGTTGAATGCTTTGTTGAGATTATTTTCCAATTTTGCTTTCAAGTGAGCTATATTGCAGCTGCCAAGTAATAGGAATAACTGGGCTAGCTATGTCACCTGTGGTTAAGGCATAATTGTTACAAATTACTTCTCTCGTAGTCCTCATACTAGAACCAGTGGAAATATGCACCAAGCAATGAAACTGTATGCCAATGCTAGAAATAACTAAGTTCAGTGAAATCTTTTCACTTTGTGTACAAATTGCTTCATCAGCATGATAAAACGCAAGTTTCTTTCTAAATCAATTAACTTGAGAACATCCTGCAGAATCCCTCAAGGTTAAGATAATAGTACCTGTTTAAGAGTATCACCAATAGAACAGTATTTCTTATATAGCTTGAGGCCTAGGTTCCATGTTCATTTTTCTGCAGTGTTGACTGGTTCAGTGGTAATATTCTTGCCTCTGAATCAAAGGGTTCTAGTCTCACTCCAGAGACTTGAACACATAATCTAGGTTAGGACCTCAGTGCAGCACTGTGGGAATACTGCACTGTTGGAAGTGCTGTTCTTTAGCAAATATGTTAAACCAAAGCGCTATCTGCGTTCTCAGGTGAATGAAAAAGATGCACAGCACTATTTAAAGAGCAGGGGAGTTCTCCAGGTGTCCAAGCTAAAAATTTATCCCTCAACTGACAGCTAAAAAACACATTATCTATACATTTATTTCATTGCAGTTTGTGGGATCCTGCTATGTATAAACTGGCTGCTCCATTTGCTACTTCATTATCTGTAGAGCACTTTGAGACATCCTGAGGTCATGAAAAGTGCTACAGAAATACACATTGTTATGGTCAAGTGAGGAGGGGTTGAAGGGCTTCCCTCTTTTTCCTCTCCTTGTTTGATCACAACAGGTTTAATTGTTTTTTAAAGTCGATGTACTGGCCAATTCAGTAGGTGTTTGATTACTTACTTGCTATGATTATAAGAAGAGCCAATCAGACAGGTTTTCTTGAGTTTAACAAAGAAAGAGGTTACATTTATTATACCTAAACCAAACTAAAGAAAGTAATAAACTACATGCCAACTTACACTCTCACACACACACGCACACACACGCACACGCACACACACACACACACACATAGGTGACATAGTGAGGAAAAGTAGATTGGTTGAGTTAGAGTCCATAGGAAAAAAAGGAGTATACAGTCTGTGGCGTTAGGTGATTCATCTGGCTTCGAGCTGAATTTTGTGGTTCTGAAGCTTTTAGTTTGAAGAGGTAGATGACTGGTTCAGTGAGTCTCTTAGAGAAAGCGATGCGGATGACTTCTTCCAACAGGGTTTCTGATTGTAGCCAGAGTATGCAAAGGTGGTCAGTCAACAGGCAGAGTTCAAAGCTTGTAAGCTGAAAATGGAGGGGGAGAGATGGACCCCCACTTAAGTCTGCACGTGTCCCAGAAGCTTCTCCACTGCTGCAGAGAAAACACTAGCTTAAAATCACAGATGGGGCTTGTCACATGGCAGTCTCTCAGTATTTCTCCCCTGCTAAAAAGAACAGGTAGTTCCCTTAAAGTTCCTGAGTCTTTGTTCTTGCTGGGAAATGAGTGGACTTTTTGTTTCCCTCCTCACAGGCCTTGCAATGTAGGATACAGTGTTTCAAGCTAGGTAGCTAACTCAAGTTGCGAGCTAAGTCATCTCCTAACTGTCTTTTTTAAAATGTCTTTTAAAAAATGTATAAATTCAGATGTCCAGTCAGTGAATTGAAGAAAATTATCATTCAACAGAACAAGTTTTCTTTCTTCTGGGCTATAATGTTATGCATTATATGTCTGGTTATCTCTTTTATTGTCACTTTTGACCATAAAACCTTAATTCTTTTTGATTGATCCTTGTGTATGTTTTCAGATAGCATCCTTTATATTAATATTTTCTCTCTGTTGCCACTTACACTCTCAAGAACATATTCACTTTATTATCAGTGTCACATTACAAGACAATACAAGTATCCACAGTTCCTTCTGAGTTAACATTATACGCTTAATCTCCATTGCACGTCAGTATTGATTGCTAGATACAGGGATTAACTTATAGAAAGATATTTTATTATGAAACAGCTCATCTTGAATGAGCCACTGAGAAAAATTGCATCACATTAAAACTCAAGAGAAAAGGATATGTTGAATATATGGAAAACAAGCATTAGTGAAAAGCCACAGAAGAAAACTAAAGTGGAGGAAAGGTTATTTAGCAGGAGAGAGTGAAGACAATCATAGTAAAAATATAACTCGAGGGAAAGAAATACTGGTCCAAATGTGAAGAATAGGAAATGCAGTGGTACGTTTTTGATCCTGGTATCCCATGATACCATGTTGTAAACAAACTTTCCCTTCCTACAATGTCCTTAGTTACATAAAAACTCAATTAGATCTAGTCAATGAATAGCACATGTGGTGGTGGAAGTTTGTAGTCAAGCCAGTTCTCTGCAGCACACTTGGTGATCCAATACCTGAGGCAGATAGGCCCACAGTACACTACAGCACTATTATTGATTGGCCAGCCAGCCTGGCTTATTAATGGGATCTGAAGGGAAGATTGGAGGATTAGATTCTCTCTTTTTGAGTCCATATAATTCTGCAAGCCATTGCCCTAATGAGTTAAGCAATTATGAATGGACTAGCACCAGAAAGCCGACCAGTGCGCAGTGCTGTTAGGCTGAACAGACTTAACTAACCCTGAGCTCTTTCCAACCTGCAGATAAGCTCTTGGACTCAAAGAAATGAGGCATTCCTAAAGGGAGGGAGTGTGGCTTACACAGATTTTGGGCATACAGAAACTCTACCTATGTGGATTTTTCAGTAGCTTAGTCTGGAGATTTCTAAGCATAGTGATGGGGTTCAAGCCTATTATCTGATCCATCACTATACTGCCTGTTTTCATCTGCGTGACATTATTTTCCTCTTCCTCTATCTCAGCCTCTCTGCTGCTGAAACTCCAGACTTGATGCCTCTGTTGCTCTTCTTGTTGACTTTTCACCCTCCACAAACTATACAGTGACATAATTGCAGTCACTTGTATCCTGTCCCACACTAAATGCTGTCACTTGCTGATCTACACTGGCTCACTGTTCTCCAAATTATTTAAACTCCAGTCCTTGTCTTCAAATCCCTCCATTGCCTAATCTGTGCAAACTCATTCTGTTTTATAGACACCCCCATCCTCCCCCACTGCACCCTTTGGCTCTTCGTTGACAGAGATGCCTTCAACTACCTTAGTCACACTCTCTGGAATTTCCTCCATAAACCACTTCACCTCTCCATTTTTCTTTTCTCCTTTGAAAATTTTCACTATTTTCTGTGTCTTACTTTCATTTGCAAAGCATCTTAGGATGTTTTTCACATTAAAGGCTCCTTGTTAATGGAAGTTGTATTAAAGTTTACAAATGGAAATCATGGGCCTTGCACATTTTCTGGGATATGCTCCTTACACTTGCCGATCCTCTGCTACAGTTACTGGATCCTGGAATTACCCTTCTAATAGTAACAACTGGCAGATCAATAAGTTCCCAGAATTTGCTTTCAATTGTCAACAAGATCTTGACAATTAAATCATGATTGAATCACCTCATGACAGCAAAATCTGATAAACCAGCTTTTAAAACACCCAACAAGTGGACAGATTTTTCAATAGCAAATTTGTCACTTCACAGCAGCAAATTCAGGCTCAGCCGGGTCTGTGTGCAGTCAAAATAATTTGCTGTGTGAACACATCCCAGATGAAGATAACCTTTGTTCCATAATATGTGGCTAATTATTTTTACACATGAGCATAACTGTAGAAGAAGTAAAAAAAATGATTTGGTAGAAGGTCACAAGCTGAACACATTAATGAGGACATGTTTAATGTTTAAAAAAAAGCTGTAACTCATGTCAGTGAGGCTCAGGGAAAGATTTACAAGAGATCCTGTCAGTAAACAGATGTAATAGCAAAGGAAAGCTGCAGCGAATATGTACAGAATCAGAAAGCAATTTCAAGCAAAGTCAGTCTCATTCTGAAGATATTCTTGCCTTTCTGATATGGAAAGATTCTGCCTGAAACAGATTAGAATGAATGAAGCAGTAGACATTTGGCTGATAAATACTCATGCACAAAACACTAGGTAATATTTATACAGCCTGGTTTTAATTTCTTATCACGCAGTGCACCCTCCCTCATGTGATTCCTTACATCTCTTCAATCTCTTCAAACAGTCCCACGGTCCTGGCTGGCAGATCCAATACCCAGGCCCATCTCATTCTTACATTACCTGCTAATCCTGTTAACATGAAGATTTAACTCACTGACTATCTTTGCAAATTCACCGTTGGTTACTGTTCCAGATGCAGTCAGCATGTGCAATAAAAATGCTGTATTCTAGACTTCTGTTGAAATAGTACCAGCTTCATACATTACAAGTGACTACACTTCAAATCTACTTCATTTGATTGGCTGTAAAGTGCTTTGAAACATCTTGAGGCCGTGAAAGGCTCTATATAAATACAAGTTCTTTTTCCCTTTTATGAGGATTTTATTGTTTTTAAAATTATACTCACATATCATAGTTGTGGAAGATCATAATAACGAATGGACAGAAAATCATAAGGACATTAAGCCCATAGTCCCTGATACGTGCTCCTAGTGGGTGATTTTATTATATTATCTCGTAGTGCTCAGCAAGGTGTGTGTGTCTGTGCTCAGGTATAAAACATATTTCATTTTGTCTGCATTCAGCAGTGCATGGCCCAGTAAAACATGTCAAATGCAGAGTAAGGCCAGTTTTGAACAAGACCAGTACTATTGCCAGTTCTCTACATCCAGGTGTTGGGAAAATAGCTATTAATTAAAGTAAACCTGCTGAAATTTGCTATTGCCAACAGCTGGGAATGCCATTTTATATTGACTCTTCCTGGCAGCTAGCTCAAGTGAATCTGGCAAGTTTACCTTCAGAATATAGCCACTTGTGTGAGACTGGTTGATCAGGAGCCAGTAGTGCCAGTATGGGTATGCTAGTACAAATGCAGCTTAAATTGAATAGAATGCCAGCAGTCAGGTGGTGGGGTGGGGGTTTGGTGTGTGAGTGGGAAATGGGTGCAGAAGCTGCAGCAATATAGCATGGCTGTCTGGACCAGCAGAAGAATCTCTCGTTTTCCTTAGTGCCCTGTGATCAGTCACACGAGGCAGCTCTTTGAATTTGGCCCCCTCCACCATCATTGTCTTGGCAATATTGGGTGCTAGGAATGCATGGAGCTCCTAACACCAGCATTGCTAAGATGTAAATTTTGTATTCCCATTAATAGCATATTATTTGGTTGCTTCCTCCTTCCTCCCTCTGCTCCCCACCCACCCAAACAGAGCTTGTGGAAAATTCGAGAAGTAACACTGGACACCCACCACAATTCCCACTCCCAATTGCCCTGTTAATTGCAACTACTATGGTACATTATTAGCGGAAATCATATACCACTGCTAAAAGAGAATGCTTCTCAAAACTCTGAAAGACAATTGAGAATTGTGTCCCTCTATTTAAAACACGGGGTAAAATGTTACTGAAATCCTCCCCTGGTTCCTGCATTATCTAACATCCCCTCCAAAAGTAGGATTGCAAATTCATACTTTCAAAACATTCCGACTGCATGCAATGAAAACTTAAAGTCATCCCCTCGGGTTTCTACTAAAAGTTTCTCCCAGTCTGTTAAATGAAATTATATGACCCGATTGGCACATGCACTAGATTTTCATTTACAAGTTACATAAGCAGGAGATTCTGACCAGTGAGTTATAACCAGCTTGATGTGAACTTTCTGCTTTAGAAAACCTAACAAAGTGAAGGGAAAAGCAACAAGGCTTTTTACTCTGGTTGGAGTAATACTGAGCACAAAGGTTGTGATTGTTGGCAGTCAATTATCTCAGTCCCAGGCGATCACTGCAAGAGTTCTTCAGCGTAGTATCCGAGGCCCAACCATCTTCGGCTGTGTCATCAATGACCTTCCCTCCGTCATAAGGTCAGAAGTGGGGATGTTGGCTGATGATTGCACAACGTTCAGCACCATTCACGACACCTCAAATACTGAAGCAGCCCCTGTCCAGATGCAGCAAGATCTGAAAAACATCCAGGCTTGGACTGATAAGTAGCAAGTAACATTTGTGCCACACAAGTGCCAACATCCTGGGGTTACCACTGACCAGAAACTGAACTGGAGTAGTCATATAAATACCATGGCTACAAGAGCAGGTCTGAGGCTAGGAATCCTGTGGCAAGTAACTCACCTCCTGACTCCCCAAAGCCTGTCCACCATCTACAAGGCACAAGTCAGGAGTGCGATGGAATACTCTCCACTTGCCTGGATGGGTGCAGCTCCAACAACACTCAAGAAGCTCAACACCATCCAGGACAAAGCAACCCACTTGATTGGCACCCCATCTACAAACATTCACTCCTTCCACCACCGCACACAATGGCAGCAGTGTGTACCATCTACAAGATGCACTGCAGCAACTCACCAAGGCGCCTGAAACAGCACCTTCCAAACCTGCGACTTCTACCAACTAGAAGGACAAGGCCAGCAGACACATGGGAACATCACCACCTGCAAGTCCCCCTCCAAGTCACACACCATCCTGACTTGGAACTATATGGTCGTTCCTTCACTGTCACTGGGTCAAAATCCTGGAACTCCCTTCCTAACAGCACTGTTTATGCACCTACCCTACATGGACTGCAGCGGTTCAAGCAGGCAGTTCACCTTCTCAAGGGCAATTAGGAATGGACAATAAATGCTGGGCTAGCCAGCGATGCCCACATCCCATGAATGAATATATTTTTTTAAAAAGCAATGACCGTCTCAAACAAGACAGAATCTAACCATCTCCCCTTGACATTCAATGGCATTACAATTGCTGAATCCCCCACTATCAACATCCTGGGGGGCTACTATTGACCAGAAACTGAACTGGACCAGCCACATAAATACTGTGGCTACCAGAGCAGGTAAGAGGCTGGGAATTCTGCAGCGAGTAACTCATCTCCTGACTCCCCAATGCCTACCATCTGTCTATCATCTATAAGGCATAACTCAGGAATGTGATGGAATACTCTCCACTTGCCTGGATGGGTGCAGCTCCAACAATACTCAAGAAGCTCAACACCATCCAGGACAAAGCAGGCTGCTTGATTGGCACCACATCCACCGTCTTCAACACTCATTCTCTTTACCACCGACGCACAGTGTGTTCCATCCACAAGATGCACTGCAGCAATGCACCAAGGCTCCTTCGACAGCACCTTCCAAACCCATGAACTCTACCACCAAGAAGGACAAGGACTGCAATTGCAAGGGAACACCACTACCTGCAAGTTCCCCTCCAAGCCACACACCATCCTGACTTGGAACTTTATCATCCTTCCTTCACTGTCGCTGGGTCAAATTCCTGGAACTCCCTTCCTTACAGCACTGTGGGTGTACCTACACCACATGGACTGCAGCAGTTCAAGAAGGCAGTTCACCAGCAGCTTCTCAAGGGCAATTAGGAATAGGCAATAAATGCTGGCCTAGCCAGCAATGTCCACATCCCATGAATGAATTAAAAAAACCTCAAAATTAAACAGAAAACTTGGGCCAGAATCTTACGGCCCCCCACCAAGTGGGCTGGTGGCAAGGGGATGCCGATATGTTGAGTGGGAGGCGGGGGAACGGGGGGCCTTTTCCGATGCTTCCCACCTCCGCTGCAATTCTACATGGGGCGGCAGCAGCCGTGAGAAACTGCCCACCCGCCACAGGCCAATCAAGGCCCTTAAGTGGACAATTAACTGCCACTTAAGGGCCTTCTCCCGCCACCACTGTTATTTTAGCTGCAGTGGCTTAATGGCAAAGGCCTCAAGGAGGCCGCCAGGTTCTTACGGGCTAGGTTGGGTGGGGCCCTCCCGATCAGGCACCCTGTGCGCACCAAAAACCGGCCACCGAAGGTCCAACCACCCGCATCGCACAACACTCCCCCCCACCCCACCTAACCAATCCAAAAACTTACTGTAGTTCCAGGGCCATCCTTCCTCTTGCTGTAGTGACTGGGTGTAGGCCTAGCAGTGGTGACTGCTCCCGATGGCGCTGCTGGGACTAAGAGCTCCGGTCAATGGGCGGGGACTCACGCTCAACTTTAAATTCCGGCCTTTATCTCTCCTTCCCCCACTCCACATTCCCTCCCATATCCTCCCACTCCCCCATTACTGTTTATGTTCTCTGACCTGCTTTTCCTGGTTACTTCTTCAAAAAATTCAATCAAGTTGGTCAGACAAGATCTTCCCTTAACAACTCCATGCTGACTATCCTTGATTAATCTGTGCCCTTCTAAGTGACAGTTTATCCTGTCTCTCAGAATTGATTCGAGTAATTTTCCCCACTACTGAGGTTAAACTGACTGGCCTGTAATTATTTGGTCCATCCCACACTCCCTTTTTATATGTGAAAATTAACCCTCCAGTTTTGGCAACATGGATTCAACAGTAACACGATACATATTAGTTTATTTGTTTACATATTAGTGATCGATAGACCACAAATGGATCCACAAGGTGTACAGGTGGGGCATGCAGCTTATTCCCTGAGTTAAGCATTTTTGACAAACAAATGACAACTTCAGGAATGGGTAATAAAAGTTTTCCGTAAAGAATACTAGTGGACAGAAAAATGAAATGGATCCTGGTTTCTCTGGATTACTCCTAGTGTGGCATTAGGTGGGGTCAGAGTAAGAGGGAATGCAATGTCTAAATTAGGTTTACAGTGCACATATATGAAAGCACAGAGTGTGGTAAATAAAGTTGGTGAGCTGCAGGCGCAGTTAGCCATGTGGGAGTATGATGTGTAGTGATGAGACCTGGCTCAGAAAAGAGCAGGACTGGGAACTAAATATTCTGAAATACAAGGTGTTCAGGAAAGATAGGGAAGGAAAGAAAGGAAGATGGTGGCAGTATTGATTAAGGAGAATATTACAGTGCAAGAGAGAGAGGATGTCCCAGAGGGGTCAAGGACAGAATCTATTTTACATCGGATTACACAGGATATATGGCACAGAAACAGGCCATTTGGCCCCAACCAGTCTATGCTGGCATTTATGCTCCATTTGAGCCTCCTCCCATCTTTTCTTATCTCAATCTATCATCATAATTCTCTATTCCCTTCTCCCTCATTTGCTTCTCTAGTTTTCTCTTAAAAGTGTCTATACTATTCGCTTCAACCACTCGCTGGGTTAGTGAGTTTCACATTCTCACCAGTCTTTGGGTAAAGAAGTTACTTCTGATTTCCGTATTGGATTTCTTGGTGACCATCTTATATTGATGGCCTCTAGATATGCTCTTCCCCACAAGAGAAGACATTCTCTCTGTATCCACTGTATCACAACCTTTCCTAATTTTAAAGACCTCGATTAGGTCACCCCTCAGCCTTCTTTTTCAAGAGAAAAGAGACCCAGCCTGCTCATCATTTTCTGATATATGCTTGCATTTCTGCGATCATCTTTGTAAATCTTCCCTGCACCTTCTCTTGTGCCTCTATATCCTTTCTAAAGTGACCAGAGCACCATGCAGTACTCTAAGTGTTGTCTAAACAAGGTTCAATACAAGTTTAGCATAAACTTTCTGCTTTGGTTGGTGCCATCATACTATTAGATGTATTCTAAACAACACCATAGTGGGAAAGATAAAGAGGAACAAATTTGCAAAGAATTTACTAAAAGGAGCAAAAACTATAGAGTACTTATAATGGGGGACTTTAATTATCCTAATATAGGGCTTAATTTTACAGGACATTGAAGTCCTGCTGCTGGGGCTGGAAGGAGGAGGTGATCCTTCTCCATTGGGCGGTGGGACGTTGTGTTGGCTTCGCTGGCAATGGCCAATAAACAGGCCTCCACCATGGCCACTGTTCAATTGAAGATGGCGGCGTATCCTCAACAGCTGCCGACCCAATCAGAGGTCTGGCATATCAGCAGTCCAGTCGAAGATAATGTGAGTTTTTTGGGGGGGTTGTTGCCACGGGGGTGGCCATTATTGCCTGGGTCTCCTCCATGGGTCATGGAGTGCTCATAAAGGAAGGCCCTCCACTGGGAATCAGCTGGGAAACCTTCGGGTTTCACTGAACAGTCTCCTCACGTGGTGGGTGAGGGCAAAATGTCCACGGGTGTAGGGATGGCCATTAGTTGGCCCCTTAACTAGCTCAATTGACTGCCCGGTGGGCAGCTGAGCTGCCAAGCTGCCTGCCACTGGCAATATGGGAAAATGTCAGGCTCCCCTCCCGATGCCTTCCCCTGTCATATTGCCAGGCCTTCCACTACACAGCCCAAGCCTAATGGGCTAGAAAAATTCAGCGCATAGACTGGGATAGTAATAGTGTAAAGGGCAGAGAGGGGGAAAGAGTTTCTGAAATGTTTTTAGGAGAATTTTCCAGATCAGAATGTTTCTGGCCCAACGAGGAAAGAGACATTGCTGGATCTGGTTCAGGGGAATGAGGTGGGTCAAGCGGATCAAGTATAAGAAGGGGAACATTTAGGGGACAGTGATCATAGTATCACAAGGCTTAGATCAGTTATGAATAAGGACAAGAAGCAATGTAAAGAGTCGGCATGGACACAAAGGGCCGAATGGACTCCTATGCTGTAAGCATTCTATGATTCTATCGCCTGCTACCAATAATGTCTGTGGGCATGGCTGCACTTGCCTGGCAATGACTGTGTGAAATTATCTTCACAAGATCCTGGTCAAAAAGAAAGACTTGCATTTATATAACACCTTTCCTGACCACCGGATATCTCAAAGCGCTTTACAACCAGTGAAATACTTTATCTTTGAAGTGTAGTCACTGTTGTAATGCAGGAAATGTGGCAGCCACTTTGCCCACAGCAAACTCCCACAAATGGCAATATGATAATGACCAGGTAATCTGTTTTTGTGATGTTGATTGAGGGATAAATATTAGCCAGGACACCAGGGATAACTGAGTTCTGATGATAGGTCATAGACCTGAAACGTTAACTCTGTTTCTCTCTCTACAGCTGCTGCAAGACCTGCTGTGTATTTCCAGCAGCTTCTGTTTGTATAACTCCCCTGTTCTTCAGAATAATACATCCACCCAAGCAAGTAAATGGGACCTCAGTTTAACATCTCATATGAAAGTCAGCACCACGGACAGTATAGTGCTCCCTCAGTACTGCACTGGAGTGTCAGTCTTGACCAGAGTTGTCCAACCTTTTCGCCTGGGGGGGCCACATTACAATTTTTGCATAACATGGGGGACTGGTGAGTCAATTTTGGAAAGATAAAGGCATTAAAAATGTATCTTACTATTAATCAAAACAACAACACGTTTTGTGAAGAAGCTTTAAATTAAAAGATTAATTTGTTGACTTACTTGTTCATTACTATGTTGGACACTGATTTAGTGAGATAATTGACATTTTTTTTGCTTGCACAAATAATCATTGTTTGCCTGCACACTTGTAGTGATGCAGAGTATTCCAGATAGGTATCCATCTGTCAGGAGTGATCTCTCTCTCTCTCTCTGACTCTCTCTCTCTGACTCTCTCTGCCTGTGTTGTGCCCTCTCTATGTGGTTTCCCCCCTGTCTGTGTTGTTCCCTACCCCCGTGTCATCCTCTCTGTATCCCCCCCTTTCTCTCTCTGTCCCTCCCTTTCTCTTTCTGTCCCCCTCTCTCCATGTGTCCCTCTCTCTCTCCGCTTCCCCTCTCACGCTCTGCCTTCACTCTCTCAGCTCCCTCTTTCTCTCTGCCCCCCTCTCTGACTCTCTCTCTCTCTGACTCTCTCTCTGCGTTCCCCCCTTCCCCATGTCATCCCCCATCCTCCTCTCTCTCTCGCTCTCTGACAGTTGCAGGGAGTGGAAGCGCTCAGCACAGCAGCTTTGTGGTTGGTCTGTTTTTTTTAAATTACGCTGAGTTTCACAGCTGACAGGTGCTCACATCGGGGAATAGCAGTTTGTGAACTTCAGACTGATGCGGGGTATTCGGCAGCCTTTAAAAAAAAAGTCAGGAAACCCCGAATCTGTCTGAAGTTGGGAAACCGCTGTTCCCACTTTCATGCAGCACCTGTCAGCTGTGAAACTGTGAAGCCAGTCTTTAAAAAGAAATCAATGGAAAAGCTGTCAACTCTGAAATACATCCATGAGCCAGGTGGAAACATTTGGCAAGCCAGGTCCTGGTCCACAGGCCTTATGTTGGACAACCCTGCTCTTGACTGTTGTGTTCAAGCGTGGGGTCAGGACTTGAATCCCGAACCTTATGATTCAGAGTGTTTCCCACTGAGCCACAGCTGACACCTTCAGCTGAAAGTCAGATGCAGTCCTGCACCACCAGCTGAAAGGGCATCTACTGGCAATGTTAGCTGCAATCTCAGCCTGTCTCCACCTCCTTCTTTTAGCATGACAGAGCCATATGATGCCTTTCCAACATATACTTGGTGTTACAATATGCCTGCCCTTTTGTGGATGGGTATATTGTGTGCCTGCCACAGTTCTGGTAAAATTCCTAATGAGTGGGAAAAGAAGAAGGAACTCAGCATAACCAAATAATAGGAACCTCTTGCTGCTGTCTAGCTGCTGGGGTTGTACTATAAAAGAAAACAATTCATAGCCTCCATGAATATGACAAATTCCCATCACTCAACCTGTGTTACCCTCTTTCCGCCTTCTACCAGCATTTATACTTTTGCCCCAACTGAAACCAACAAGCATTAACCAGACGAAGTGTGACCAAATGATCTTGTGCTATTTACATTGTGCTAAATCCTCTAATCCGTATAACTGCTTCTCCTTATTCGCTGCACACATCGTTCTTGTCCTACTCTTCAACCTTGCACTGTGATGAGTGAGTTCCTGAAAGGGAGGAGCCACTGTGGTGGCAAGTTGTTGTGGCCTCACTAGGATAGCCATGCCTAAAACATTTCGATGCAGTGCCTTGCAATATTTTTTTAACAGCTAGACTATCCAAGATTTGTCTGCTCTCTGATATTTCCTTATTCCTTCAAATGGGAATTTGGGTTACCTCCTTGAGAGGAGGTTGCCTTCAGCTGCTATACCCTCAGTGCTGGTCCTCCCAGCAGGATGCCATGTAATCTGCATTATGGCATGAGAGCAACAACAACAACAAAAACAACTTATATTTATATAGTGCCTTTAATGTAATAAAACATCCCAAGGCACTTCACAGGAACGTTATCAAAGAAAATATGACACCGACACACGTAAGGCAATATTAGGGCAGGTGACCAAAAGCTTGGTCAAAGAGGTTGGTTTTAAGGACTGTCTTAAAGGAGGAAAGAGAGGTGGAGTTGCAGAGAGGTGTAGGGAGGGTAATCCAGAGCTTCGGGTGGAGCAATTAAAATCAGGGATGCTCAAGAGGCCAGAATTAGAGGAGCACGGGTAACTCGGAGGGTTGGGGGTTGGAGAAGATTACAGAGTTAGAGAAGGCTGAGGCTATGGAGGGATTTGAAAACGAAGATGAGAATTTTAAAATCAAGATGTTGCTTGACCGGAAGCCAATGTGGGTTAGCAAGCACAGAGGTGATAGGTGAACGGAATTTGGTGAGAGTTAAGACATGGGTAGCAGAGTTTTGGATGACCTCAAGTTTACAGAGGGTAGAATGTAGGAGACGAGCCAGAAGTGCATTGGAATATTCAAGTCTAGAGGTAACGAAGACATGAATGAGGGTGTCAGCAGCAGATGGGCTGAGAGAGTGGCGAAGTTGGGCAATGTAACAGAGGTGGAAGTAGGTGGTCTGAGTGATGACACAAATATGAGGTTGGAAGCTCATCTCAGGTTCAAATGTGAAACTAAGGTTGCGAACAGATGGACTTAATCTCAGACCAGGGAGAGGGATTGAGTCAGTAGCTAGGAAACGGAGTTTGGAATGGGGAGCGAAAATGATGGCTTGAGTCTTCTCAATATTTAATTGGAGGAAATTTCTGCTCATTCAGTACTGGATGTCAGTTTAGCAGTCTGATATTTAGCAACAGTGGAGGAGTCGAGAGAGGTGGTGTATAGTAGTGTGTTTTCAGTATGAGTAAAGCCTGCTGTCATAGCTATTTCCAAATAATCATGCAATGCATAAAATCCAGCAGTGAAACCTCCTATAACTGAGTGCCCACAGTCTCAATGCCAATCACAGGCGATGCTTTTTTGTGTTTCAGTGATTTGAGGTTCCCTGCAGAGCTTCACAAAGATGCCACTCAGTGCAAGAACACTCCTACATTTCTTTGCACGACAGTTAAGTAAATAATTTTAACACCATAGGAAAAGAAAAAAGCCTCATACTTGTCGGGTTAATTATGCCTTCTTGGTTAATCCCTTGTCTATGGGTTTCTTTAAAGTTGCAAGTCAAGGATGCTGTCGATGGAATTATGTTGATTAGAAGCCATGACCCCTGTTAGTTAATCTGTGTTACTCATTGGTTGATTGGGTTGTGTTTATTTCCAGTGGCAAAAACCCTGGCAATAACATCACAATCATTTGTTTTTTTTCTTCATCTGTCAAACAAGAAAAGAAGCTTGGCCCAGCTGGCTGTGAGGAACACATCTTAAGAATTCATTCACCCTCAGGAAAAAGCTCACAATCTCTTTATTTTCTCCTTCGCGCTTCCCATGAAGGGGAGAATAAAAGCAGTTCTGCTTGGTAGAATTTTTACATCGATTTTAAACTTTGTGCTTGAAATCGTTCAAAGTCTCAGAACACACTAATTAGCATTTGTAAGCAAACATCTTGCTACCTATGAGAAGCATAAATTCAATTCCATATTGGTCACCTGAAGATAATAAGGGTGTTACTCCGTTTCCTACCTGCCACACAGAACACTCTGGGACATCCAATGATATTATTATTATTAATCAACAAGATTTCAGCTCTGCAGTTCTGTATTGGCAGCTCTGTAGAACTTTGTGTCGGAAAGTCTAAAAGACACACTTGATTGTTATTTATAGTTGGCACAAACATGTTGCAGAAATGATCATGCCAAACTATATTGCAAAAATTCTGTTGTATAAGTTAGAAATTACTGTTGACATATACAAAAGAACATCTAATGTGCTTGTAAAAAATTCCTGTCCACTAATAACAGAGTGAAACATTTGATATGAGTGTGTTAAACATTCATATGATCACATCGCCAACAGTAATTTCCACTTGTATTATTTCTCATTGCCGTGAAATGTGCACTTCTTATTGATGTTTGAAATGAGGATCAAAGTTGACTTCTGGTCCATGTGAATAGCAATGCCAGCATTTTATAGTGAAGAAAAGAGAAAATTGTCACACAGCACTGGAAAGTCCATGGGATTATTATATTTCTCTTTCCTTAGTATTGTATTTGTTATTTTAGAATTCTTGTCCTGCTAGACTGTAACTAGAGTCCTATACACAAACGATCGGCTGTGAATAAAGGATTTCTTGCAATAACCCTGTTTACAAAAAGTAGTCGTAATTTTAAAAAACTTTTTTTTTATTCTTGTTCCCTCAGTGCACAAAGTGCCAATTCTCACTGGTGTATGGTTCCACGGGTATAAGTTACACCAATAGCCAAATGTAAGTGGCTCCCAGCATGTACTTGACCATGCTAAGAATTTTGATATGCTATTGTGTTCTCATTTAGGTACCATGGGTGTGAATTTCCAGGGGTACGGTGGTGGTTGCCCATGTCTGCCGTAACATCGGAGGAGGAGCTGCAGAAAATCTTCTGCCAAACTCTTATGCCAAAGTTACAGTGGGTGAATTGGAGAACGCCCATGGGGATTTACCCAATGTAACAAAACTGCATAGCAACTTCACTAAATATCTGAAAGTATTCATTTTTATGAATAAAAGAAGCACATAAAATAAATTAAATGGAGTGTTGATCCTTTAGTCGAACATAAGCAGACGTCAGCTGATATGGCATGAATCCATATACCATACACACAGCAAGGAATTTGGTTGTAATCGATTATAATTTCAGGACTACATTGGCATCTCTGCATAAAAATATTGTTACGACCAGGTGAGAAAGAGGTCTAGGGGTCCCTCTCAGCCTTCACCTGCTCTTGCTGTAACAGGAGTTAATTTTAAAAACCGCCTGTTTTTAGCTCCCCCTTGGTGAATCCTTGTTTACCACTTTCCAATTATAAGGCAAAGAAACCAGCACAAACAGGCTTTCTCAGGTTTAATGAAGAAAAGTTTACATTTATTAAACTTCAACTCTAATTCAGTTAACGCTTACAGATACACGGCGAGCCCATGCTAGCATGCATACGTGATACACACATGCAAATAGAGACAGAAAAGAGCAGAAGAAAAATAAAGTGGACAAGTTTGAGGCAATATCTGAAGAGTTTTTGTTACGGTTCTTTGAGCTCACTGTAAAGTCCTTGATTGTAGGTAGATCTTGCTTTTTGTTGGAGCCCAATAGTCTTCTTAAACCTTGTTCGCTGTAGGAGACTTTTCTGTCTTGGGGTTCACGTGTCTTCAGTGGATTCAGTGGCTTGTGAGAAAGAGATGGGAGCAGACAGGAGAGAGATCTTCTCAGTCCAGGAGCATTCTGCTTTCTGCCCAAACTGTTTGTACATATTCAAAAAACTTAGGTTGCCCAGCAAATTAGTCATGTGACTAGCTGGTTTGACCATGTTAATTTGGGGAACAGACAGGTGTGTCTGCGGCTGCAAAAGAGACTCCAGGATGGTATGTTGCCTCCCTGGTGCTAGGGTCAAGGATGTCTCTGAGTGGCTGCAGGGAATTCTGAGGGGGAAGGGCGAGCAGCCAGTTGTTGTGGTGCATACCGGTACCAACGACATAGGTAAAAAAAAGGATGAGATTCTACAAGCTGAATATAGGGAGTAAGGACGTAAATTAAAAAGTAGGACCTTAAAGGTAGTAATCTCAGGATTACTACCAGTGCCACGTGCCAGCGAGAGCAGAAATAGCAGAATATATCAGATGAATACGTGGCTGGAGAAATGGTGTAGTGGGGAGGGATTCAGATTCCTGGGACATTCGAACCGGTTCTGGGGAAGGTGGGACTAGTACAAGCTGGACGAGTTGCATCTGGGCAGGACCGGGACCAATTTCCTCGGGGGGTGGGGGGGGGTGGGGGCGGGGGAGGTGTTTGCTAGTGCTATCGGGGAGGGGTTAAACTAGAATGGCAGGGGGATGGGAATCTGAGCAGGGAGACAGAGGAGGGGGAAACAAGGAAAGAAATGAAAGACAGAAAGATAAAAAGCAAAAGTGGAAAGCAGAGAAAACAAGGGCGAGAACAAATGGGGCCATTGTGCAAAATAAAGCTAAGATGACTAATGTTAAAAAGACAAGCCTAAAGACATTGTGTCTTAATGCGTGGAGCATTCGCAACAAGGTAAAAGAATTAACAGCACAAATAGACAAAAACGGTTATGATATAGTTGCGATTATGGAGACATGTCTGCAGGGTGACCAAGGATGGGAACTGAACATCCAGGGGTATTTAATATTTAGGAAGGACAGGCAAAAAGGGAAAGGAGGTGGGGTAGTGTTGTTAGTAAAGGAGGAAATCAATGCAATAGTGAGGAAGGATATTGGCTCGGAAAAACGTGATGTGGAATCTGTATGGGTGGAGCTAAGAAACACCAAGGGCTGGAAAACGTTGGTGGGGATTGTCTATAGGCTCCTGAACAGTAGTGGAGATGTAAGGGATGGCATTAAACAGGAAATTAGAGACGCATACAATAAGGGTACAACTGTAATCATGGGTGAATTTAATCTACATATAGATTGGTCAAACCAAATTAGCAATAATACTGTGGAGGAGGATTTTCTGGAGTGTGTACGTGATGGTTTTTTAGACCAATACGTTGAGAAACCAACAAGAGAACAGGCTATCCTAGACTGGGTATTGTGCAATGAGAAAGGATTAATTAACAAACTTGTTGTGCTGGGTCCCTTGGGGAGAAGTGACCATAACATGATAGAATTCTTCATTAAGATGGAGAGTGAAGTAGTTGAATCCAAAACTAGGGTCCTGAATCTAAATAAAGGAAACTACGAAGGTATGAGGCGCGAGTTGGCTATGGTAGATTGGGGAACTTTACTAAAAGGATTGACGGTGGATAGGCAATAGAAAATATTTAAAGAACGTGTGCATGAGTTACAACAATTATTCATTCCTGTCTGGCGCAAAAATAAAACCGGAAAGGTGTTTCAATCATGGTTTACAAAAGAAATTAGGGATAGTACTGGATCCAAAGAGGAGGCATATAAAATTGCCAGAAAAAGCAGCAAGCCTGAGGATTGGGAGCAGTTTAGAATTCAGCAAAGGAGGACAAAGAGGTTGATTAGGCGGGGGAAAATAGAGTGTGAGAGTAAACTTGCGGGGAACATAAAAACTGACTGTAAAAGCTTCTATAAATATGTGAAGAGAAAAAGATTAGTGAAGACAAATGTAGGTCAGAAATGGGGGAAATTATAATGGGGAACAAAGAAATGGCAGAACAAATTAAACACATACTTTGGTTCTGTCTTCACAAAGGAGGACACAAATAACCTCCCAGAAATGTTAGGGAACCAAGGGTCTAATGAGAGCGAGGGACTGCAGGAAATCAGTATTAGTAAAAATACAGTGCTTGGGAAATTAATGGGGTTAAAGGCTGACAAATCCCCAAGGCCTGATAATCTATATCCCAGAGTACTAAAGGAAGTGGCCCTGGAAATAATGAATGCATTGGTGATCATCTTTCAAAATTTTATAGACTCTGGAGCTGTTCCTACAGATTGGAGGGTGGAAAATGTAACCCCACTATTTAAAAAAGGAGGGAATTACAGACCAGTTAGCCTTACATCAGTTGTGGGGAAAATGCTGGAGTCTATTATAAAGGATGTGATAGCAGAACACCTGGAAAGCATGAACGGGATTGGACAAAGTCAGCATGGGTTTACAAAAGGGAAATCATGCTTAACAAATCTACTGGAGTTTTTTGAGGATGTAACTCATAGAATAGTTAAGGGAGCACCAGTGGATGTAGTGTATTTGGATTTTCAGAAGGCTTTGAATAAGGTCCCACATAAGAGGTTAGTATGCAAAATTAAAGCACATGGGATTGGGGGTAATATACTGGCATGGATTGAGAATTGGTTGACAGACAGGAAACAGAGAGTAGGAATAAACAGGCCTTTTTCCAGGTGGCAGGCAGTGACTCGTGGGGTACTACAGAGATCAGTGCTTGGGCCCCAACTAGTCACAATATATATTAATGACTTGGTGTGGGAACTAAATGTAACATTTCCAAATTTGCAGATGGCACAAAGCTGGGGGGGGAATGTGAGCTGAGGAGGATGCAAAAAATGCTCCAATGTGATTTGGACAAGTTGGGTGAGTGGGAAAATGCATGGCAGATGCAGTATAATGTGGATAAATGTGAGGTTATCCACTTTGATTGTAAAAACAGAAAGGCAGATTATTATCTGAATGGTGATAGATTGGGAAAGGGGGAGGTGCAACGAGACCTGGGTGTCCTTGTACACCAGTCGCTGAAAGCAAGCATTCAGGTGCAGCAAGCAGTTAGGAAGGCGAATGGTATGTTGGCTTTCATTGCAAGAGGATTTGAGTACAGGAGCAAGGATATCTTACTGCAGTTATACAGGGCCTTGGTGAGACTACATCTGGAGTATTGTGAGCAGTTTTGGTCTCCTTATCTGAGGAAGGATGTTCTTGTCATGGAGGGGGTGCAAAGAAGATTTACTAGGCTGATTCCTGGGATGGCAGGATTGACATATGAGGAGAGATTGAGTCGACTAGGCCTATTTTCACTCGAGTTCAGAAGAATGAGCGAGGATCTCATAGAAACCTATAAAATTCTAACAGGACTAGACAGGCTAGATGCAGGGAATATGTTCCCGATGGCTGGGGAGTCCAGGACCAGGGGTCACAGTCTCAGAATATAGGAGATTCCATTTAGACCTGAGATGAGGAGAAATTTCTCAACTCAGGTGATGGTGAACCTGTGGAATTCTCTACCGCAGAAGGCAGGAGAGGCCAAGTCATTAAATATATTCAAGAAGGATAGATATATTTCTTAATGCCAAAGGGATCAAGGGATATGAGGAGAAAGTGGGAACAGGGTACTGAATTAGATGATCATCCATGATCTTTTTTGAATGGCAGAGCAGGCTGGAGGGCCGAATGGCCTATTCCTAATCCTATTTTCTGTGTTTTTCTATGTTTCTATTTGTGTATTCGGCCATCTTAGCAGTCAGCCTGGAATGCGAGCTCCCCCACCTGCAACGTCTGGTGATCAAAAGTCCATTGTGGTTTGAATGTCAGAGGATGGCTGCTTTGTCCTTCCAAACACTGTCTGTTAATATGCAAATGTCTTTTCCAGCCACAGCTGATCTGTTTAACAAGTCCTTTCTTCACTCCAGTAACAGTTAAAAAATCAATGTTCATGACAAAATTAATGTGCCTCACTCTTGGGAGCTGGGGGCCTAGCATGACAATATAATCAGATAAGTACCCCTGTGACTTCAAGTAAACTACTGACTGTTAGAATCTTGGTTCACACTCATGATTTTCTGATCTTGATTGGTCTTTCAGGGAACACTGTGAACTGAGGCCAGGCAATTCCCCAATCCCCACACAGAGAGAGAAATAGTTAGCATTGTTGGCAGAGATCCAAGAATAGGTCATCTGTCTGCACTCATTGGGTCGAATTTAATGCATCCGTTTAAAGTGGGAATGGTGGCATGGGGGATGGAGAATCACAACAGAACAGTCCAAGCGGAAATCCAGCTTTGTGACATTGGTTGCGGATTTAGTCAGCGGTGGGAAAGCACCAAGGCAGCATTGCCGACCCGGCGCAATGGGAATCTATTTTAAATTGCTGACCTGTTGATTGTAATGCCTTTGCATTTAATTAACCTTGATTTAATGGTTGGCTTTTGATTTAGTGGATGGGAGCGGCACTTCTGTGCCTTCGGGGTCATGAGCGTTAAAAACTGGCAGCACCGAGGCTTAAGGTTTCAGTGTCGCGACAGAGAGGCAGCCATGAACAGCACTGCATAGCAGAAGTGGGGAGTGTGGAGGCCATTGTCAGACTGTGTTGCTGTGTGCTGTGCAAGGGGGGTAGGGGTCTTGGACTCGGAGCCGGGGTCATGGGGGCTTTGCAAGGGGGTTTGAGGTCTCGGGGGCTCGGGCATGCGGGGTCAGGGTCCAGGGAGCTCTGCAAGGGGGTGTTAGGGTCTCGGATGGGGGCAGTCAGAGTCTCAGGGGCTCTGCAAAGGGTCTTGGGGGTCTCAGGTCTTAGACAGCGGGGTCAGGGTCTCAGGAGCTCTGCAAGGGAGGTCTGCAAGGGGGTGGGGTGGCACTTGGGTTTGGGTGGCTGGATAAGTTGACCAAACTGCTGTGTGAGATGTTTGGTCACCCATGCTGCTGGATGAGAGGGTCGGCTATCAGCAAGTGTATCAGAGACTCTGCCGGGAGAACTGTCAAAAGCTTGGTTACCTATGGACGGTGAAGCCCTTGTACCGGTGGCCAGGCAGATTGAGCAACATGCCAAGAAGGCAAGACACAGCCTCATAATCTCCCACTTCCAGCCACCCTGATGTCCACTTACAGAGAAACCAATAAAGACTCACCTCAATGCATGTAGTCTGTTGCCATCTTTCCACTTGTGTTCCCTGAGTTGCGCCCAGCTGCAAACTATGCTAGTGCCCATGAGAAACCAGATGTCAATGAGGGCTGTGGTTCCAGTGATATTCCAAAGGGGGAAGGGGGAAGTCAGCAGCTCACAATTAAGGCATCATGGAAAATAGCTTTCAGCCAATGATTGTTAGTGATTTATTTTGTGATATCACTTTAACAGTCTGAGTACCTCACACATCATCACAGGAAATGACATCAACATGTCATAGTTCAGTTGGAGTCGTGTTAGTGACCTAGTCGCACATGTATAATAGAGCTCTCTTGTAAACCTGTTACTTCACAATAAAGAACCCACTATTTAACTGCCATTCAGCTCAGAATTGTTTGGTACCCTATTGCTGAAGAAAGCAATAATACAATAATTTAAACAAAAGAACTTTAAATTAATCAATACATGTAAGATGTCCAACACCCGTGAATCTCCAGGTGTGGCTAGGTGGATTTCTTAAAACATTTGTGAGTGCTTCTACGAGGTGTGATCCCAGCAACAACAGCTGGGCTGGAGGCAGGCTGCTGATCAGGCTGCCCCTTGGCCTGAGAAGACTTCGGTGGCCGTCCTGTGACAAGCCAACCATACAAGATGTGGGCCTCCAAAGTGATGTGTATACTGATGGAAGCCAATCCTCACTCACTTGCATGGAGACTCTAGTCTCTACATTTGATATATCGTGGCTGCCCCGGGGTCCTGCCAATTCCAAGGCCTCTTCCATGGCTGGGCTGAGAGGCCACAGATCTAGGATGCATCCTAGTTCTGATGAAGGGTCACTGACCTGAAATGTTAACTCTGCTTCTCTCTCCACAGATGCTGCCAGATCTGCTGAGTATTTCCAGCATTTCTTGTTTTTATTTCAGATTTCCAGCATCTGCAGTATTTTGCTTTTATTTATCTGGGATGCTTCCGCCTGTTTGGGCTGTCTCCCTCCTGCTGTGGGCCCTCTTTTCCTGCAAGAGGAAGAATGGAGATAATAAAAATTTGCAGAGATATCAACATCACAGTCCTGCTAGCATCAGCCCCTCATCCCCTCCTGTGGTTTCCTATACAGCTCATGCTTGTTGCCCGCTCTCAAGGGAATTACTGAGGGTGAGCTGTGAAAGAAGGTGGTCTGTGGTCGAGACGCAGTCATGCATTGGTCAGGGTGATGTGATGCCTTACCTCCTCTGCCATCGCTGTGGTAGTGCCATCTCACCTGCCCCGTTTGCTCCTGCGTAGTCACCTGCACTCAGTAATAAAGAGTTATGGAGCACTCACCTTAGCAAAATGCAGAAGGTCGTTGAGTGTCTTTCAGCACTGCACCCAGTTCCAGTGGGTGACTCCCACAGCTGCTGACCTCCTCAGCAATCTCCACCTGGGCTTGCTGGGTCAGGCAGGAGGACATCTTCTTGCCATCGTTGGGGAAGAGAACCTCCTGCCTTTCCCTTGCAGCCTGTAGGAGAAACTGCAGGGAGGCATCATTAAACCATGGAGTCGTGGCTTGGCCATCCTAAGGTGTCCTCTTTGAGGGGGGAGTGGTTCCAGGAGTCAGTCCAACACTATTTTCAGCAGCACACTGAAAGCTGCCAGTGACTCTAAGACAGATGTGAATGCAGGACTGGCAGGCCTTTAAATATGGCACCAACGCCTGCTCTGGAGTCATCTGACACCATAAATGACGACTCGCTTCTGAATCCTGATGTGCGATTGGGTGGGACCCGCACCTCCACTATGCAAAATGGCCACTTACCGCATGATCACACGGTGGGTGGCCACCCATATGATAGACGGGAACGGCATCCATTTCCATAAATTCAGCCCATTGACTTTTGAATTCTGCAAATTTATTTTAAAAACTGTATTTTTTATTTTAAAGATTCATAGTCTGGTAGTAGGTGTTGAGAACAAGGACAGTGTTTATTGTCTATCTCTACTTGTCTTTGAGAAGTGCTGGTGAACCTTCATCAGAAGTCTGTGTGGTGAAGGCATGCCCACAGTGCTGTTAGGTTGGGAGTGTTGTGATTTTGACCCAGTGACAATGAAGGATCAGCAATATACGTCCAAGTCAGGATGATGTCTGACTTGGAAAGTTATTCAAAGTGGTGGAGGCAATGAGTTTGAGAGGTGCTGCCATAAAAGATTTAGTATGTTGCTGGAGTGTATCTTGCAGATGGTACACAATGCAGCCACTGTACAGTGATTGTGGAGAGAGTGGATGTATAAACCAATGAATCAATGCCAATTAAGTGGACTGCTTTTACCTGGATAATGTTGAAAATTTTGAGTATTAAAGGATCTGCATCCATCCAGGCAAGTGGAAAGTATGCCATCACACACCTGACTTTGGGAAGTCAGGAGGTGAGACACTCACCTAAGAATACCCAGTCTCTGAACTGCTCTAGTAGCCACGGCATTTATGTGGCTGGTCCAGTTGAATTTCTGGTCAATGGTGACTCCCAGGATGTTGATGGTGGGGGATTCAGTGATGGTAATGCCATTGAATGCCAAGGATTGGTAGTTGCATTCTCTTTTGTTGGAAATGGTCATTACCTGGTACTTGTGTGCCACTGATCAGCCCAAGCCTAGATTTTATTCTGGCCTTGTTGCATGCAAGCACAGACTACTTTATTGTTTGGGAAATTGTGAATGGCGATAAGCACTGTATGATCATCAGTGAACATCCTCACTTCTGACCTTATAATGGAGGAAGGGTCATAGATGAAGCAGCTGAAGATAATTAGCCCTAGGACACTGTCCTGAGATGACTGGCCTCCAGTAACCACAACCATCTTCCGATGTGCCATGCAGAGCTCCAGTGAGTGAAGACTTTTCCCCACAGATCCACATTGACGTTAGTTTTGCTTGGGCTCCTTGATGCCACGTTTGATCAAACGCTACCTTGATGACAAGGGCAGTCACTGTCACCTCACCCCTGGAATTCTTTTAGAATAATATAGAGTCTGAATTATAAAATTTCCATGCTTTTTGGAAATGCTTCAAGATGGGCGGCACAGTGGCGCAGTGGTTAGCACCGCAGCCTCACAGCTCCAGGGACCCGGGTTCGATTCCAGGTACTGCCTGTGTGGAGTTTGCAAGTTCTCCCTGTGTCTGCGTGGGTTTTCTCCGGGTGCTCCGGTTTCCTCCCACAAGCCAAAAGACTTGCAGGTTGATAGGTAAATTGGCCATTATAAATTGTCACTAGTGTAGGTAGGTGGTAGGGAAATATAGGGACAGGTGGGGATGTTTGGTACGAATATGGGATTAGTGTAGGATTAGTATAAATGGGTGGTTGATGTTCGGCAGAGACTCGGTGGGCCGAAGGGCCTGTTTCAGTGCTGTATCTCTAATCTAATCTAATATCTGCCTTAAGCCTTCAACTTTCTGGGGTTTTTTAAAATCATGGTAATTGAAATTTGAGTCAAGTGTAAGGAAAACGACACCTTACCAAGAATGAGACATATCAATTAAGTCATATGGAACATTAATTTTAAACTATTACTGGACGGAAAACATGGCTGCACCTGCATTCTAAAAGGACAGTGGCTGGAAATATTTGCATCTTAAAAGACAGTTGACTGGAGAAGACAATGGTTAAGGAAAATCCCAAAGCCTTTTATTCATATATAAGGAGCAAGAGGGTAACTAGAGAAAGGATTGGCCCACTCAAGGACAAAGGAGGAAAGTTATGCGTGGAGTCAGAGAAAATGGGTGAGATTCTAAACGAGTACTTTGCATCGGTATTCACCGAGGAGAGGGACATAACGGATGTTGAGGTTAGGGACAGATGTTTGATTACTCTAGGTCAAGTCGGCATAAGGAGGGAGGAAGTGTTGGGTATTCTAAAAGGCATTAAGGTGGACAAGTCCCCAGGTCCGGATGGGATCTATCCCAGGTTACTGTGGGAAGCGAGAGAGGAAATAGCTGGGGCCTTAACAGATATCCTTGCAACATCCTTAAACACGGGTGAGGTCCTGGAGGACTGGAGAATTGCTAATGTTGTCCCCTTGTTTAAGAAGGGTAGCAGGGATAATCCAGGTAATTATAGACCGGTGAGCCTGATGTCAGTGGCAGGGAAGCTGCTGGAGAAGATACTGAGGGATAGGATCTATTCCCATTTGGAAGAAAATGGGCTTATCAGTGATAGGCAACATGGTTTTGTGCAGGGAAGGTCATGTCTTACCAACTTAATAGAATTCTTTGAGTAAGTGACAAAGTTGATTGATGAGGGAAGGGCTGTAGATGTCGTATACATGGACTTCAGTAAGGCGTTTGATAAGGTTCCCCATGGTAGGCTGATGGAGAAAGTGAAGGCGCATGGGGTCCAAGGTGTACTAGCTAGATGGATAAAGAACTGGCTGGGCAACAGGAGACAGACAGTAGCAGTGGAAGGGAGTTTCTCAAAATGGAGACGTGTGATCAGTGGTGTTCCACAGGGATCCGTGCTGGGACCACTGTTGTTTGTGATATACATAAATGATTTGGAGGAAAGTATAGGTGGTCTGATTAGCAAGCTTGCAGACGACACTAAGATTGGTGGAGTAGCAGATAGTGAAGGGGACTGTCAGAGAATACAGCAGAATATAGATAGACTGGAGAGTTGGGCAGAGAAATGGCAGATGGAGTTCAATCAGGGCAAATGCGAGGTGATGCATTTTGGAAGATCCAATTCAAGAGTGAACTATACAGTAAATGGAAAAGTCCTGGGGAAAATTGATGTACAGAGAGATTTGGGTGTTCAGGTCCATTGTTCCCTGAAGGTGACAACGCAGGTCAATAGAGTGGTCAAGAAGGCATACGGCATGCTTTCCTTCATCGGACGGGGTATTGAGTACAAGAGTTGGCAGGTCATGTTACAGTTGTATAGGACTTTGGTTCGGCCACATTTGGAATACTGCGTGCAGTTCTGGTCGCCACATTACCAAAAGGATGTGGATGCTTTGGAGAGGGTGCAGAGGAGGTTCACCAGGATGTTGCCTGGTATGGAGGGTGCTAGCTATGCAGAGAGGTTGAGTAGATTAGGATTATTTTCATTAGAAAGACGGAGGTTGAGGGGGGACCTGATTGAGGTGTACAAAATCATGAGAGGTATAGACAGGGTGGATAGCAAGAAGCTTTTTCCCAGAGTGGGGGATTCAATTACAAGGGGACACGAGTTCAAAGTGAAAGGGGAAAAGTTTAGGGGGGATATGCGTGGAAAGTTTTTTACGCAGAGGGTGGTGGGTGCCTGGAAAGCATTGCCAGCGGAGGTGGTAGAGCGGGCACGATAGCGTCTTTTAAGATGTATCTAGACAGATACATGAATGGGCAGGAAGTAAAGAGATACAGACCCTTAGAAAATAGGCGACAGGTTTAGATAGAGGATTTGGATCGGCGTAGGCTTGGAGGGCCGAAGGGCCTGTTCCTGTGCTGTAATTTTCTTTGTTCTTTGTTCTCTTTGTCTTTGTTCTCTACTCCCTGATTCAATTAACCAAATGGATATTGATCAAAAGACATTGAAGTTTGAAAGTCAGCATTCCAGCCCCCTACAGAGGATGTCTACTAAGATTGAAAGAATCCACAAAACCTCGCCGGGCAGGTTGTTCCAAAAAAGGAGCTAATCACATGACTGGCCTGCTGGCCCAGGTTTGGTTTGAATTGTGACACGGGAAAAAAACAGACTGCAACTGAACTTGAAGAAGAGAGCACCTCTCTCTCTCTCTCCCTCTCATGCAAAGATAGAAAGAAACTAAGCTTCAAGACGGAAAACCATCGAAACAAGTTTGAAAGTGTGCACTGGGCCCCAACAAGACGGCAAGATTTAACTGCAATCAAAGACTTTACATTGAAATCAAAAAAACTCCAGCTATTGCTTCAGGTCTTTCCCCTTGATTCTTTCTCCTTTTCTGTCTCTATCTGCGTGTGTGTTTATCACGTATGCATGCTAACGTGGTCGTGTCGCGTATTTTTAGTAGGTTTAACTGAATTAGAGTTTTACGGTTAATAAACTTACATCTTTCTTGTTTAAATGTAAGAAAACCTGTCTGGTTGATTTCTGTGCCATTACAATTGGAGAGCAGTGAACAAGGATTTACTGAGGGGAAACTAAAAACACAGTGTTTTAAAAACCCTGTTACAGCCAAAATAGGAAAAGGCTGAGAGGGAACCCCTGGACCCCTTTCTCACCAGGTTGCAACAGAAATTTGGGGGCTAGCATCCAGATTCGACCCACAGACAAATGAGAAATTGGAAGTGGGAAGTCAAATTGATCTCAATCAATCAAAAGGGGAAAAGACTTCAAGACAGATTTTCTTGTAGTTGTGTGTGCTAGAATAATAACATGTCTGTGACTGAAGCCAGTAACTTTCCAAGCTAGGGTGAAATATCTTTGGATAAGTTTAAAAGCACTGTCTATGGAAGAGTTGGGAAAAATGGCTGAGCAGTGTGGGATCACTGTCCATGCCAAGGCCAGAAAGTCTAAACTCCTAAGACTAGTGGCCAACCATTTTTCCCTTGAATCTGAAGAAGCAGAAACAGGGTTAGAAATAGACTCCGACGAGGTATTGTTAGCAAAGGTACAATTGGAACAGAGGAAACTTGAATTAGAAGACCAGAAAAGAGAAAGAGAGAGACAGGAGAAAGAAAAAGATAGAGAGGAAAGAGAGAAAGAAAGACAGGAGAGGGAGAAAGAAAGAGAGGAGAGAGAAAGAGAAAGAACCTTCCAGAAGGAACATGAGAATTGGGAACTGAGGCGACATGAGTTAACTAGGGGGCAACAGAATAACCCCAGTGAAAGCATGGCCAATATGAAGGATTATAATTTTGGGCTGGGTACTGAATTGTTAAAATTTACCCAACTGATCCCTAAATTCAATGAGGGAGACGTGGAAGCATTTTTTGTATCTTTTGAAAAACTTGTAAGGCAATTAAAATGGGCAGCTGAGGCTTGGACTCTCCTGCTACAAAGCAAGTGAACAGGAAACGCCCATAAGGCTTATTCCCTGTTGCCAGATGAGAATTCATCCAATTATGAACTGGCATGAGTTTGCTTTAATATACAAGTCGGTTCCCCAGGGGAAAACCTTTCCTAGTCACCCCCACAAATCTGAAAAGGACAAAGGGTGGGAAGGTGATAGAAGCCCAAGCTGTCCTGGCAGAAAAAGAGAAGCAGGAGACACTTGGGGCCCTCCTCCAGCCAAAAAGGATGGTGCTGTAAGTAGGAGTGAGACCCGGAGACCTGTGTGCTTCCATTGTAATTTTTTTTTTTTAGAGATACAGCACTGAAACAGGCCCTTCGGCCCACTGAGTCTGTGCCGACCATCAACCACCCATTTATACTAATCCTACACTAATTCCATATTTCTACCACATCCCCACCTGTCCCTATATTTCCCTACCACCTACCTATACTAGGGGCAATTTATAATGGCCAATTTACCTATCAACCTGCAAGTCTTTTGGCTTGTGGGAGGAAACCGGAGCACCCGGAGGAAACCCACGCAGACACAGGGAGAACTTGCAAACTCCACACAGGCAGTACCCAGAATTGAACCCGGGTCGCTGGAGCTGTAAGGCTGCGGTGCTAACCACTGCGCCACTGTGCCGCCCAGGTCATCTAAGAGCTGACTGCTGGAAAATATCGGGAAAGCCTGTACAGTTTAATCAGGGCACACCCGCTCAGTGCAGGAGAAGGGACCCTGATGGAAAGCACAGCAGAACAAGCTGTGGCTTTAAATGCAGCAATAGTAGGACCCAGAAAGCATATTGCTGTGAGTGCAGGAAACTTTAATAGGATTCCTGAAGGTGATCAGGATTTTGTGTCCAAAGGGAGAGTAACCCCTTATCCCTCGAGTGGGGTAAGCAACCCCATAGTAATCCTCAGGGACATAGGGGCCTCTCAATCCCTTCTACTGGGAAAAGGCCTGACCTTTCCCCAGAGAGTTCAGTAAACACCAGAATGGCAGTGAATGGTATTGGAGGACAGTGTACGCCTGTACCTTTACGTCAGGTGCACTTGGAGTGCAACCTAGTTTTGGGACCGGTGACCGTAGGGATTGTCCCTAGTTTGCCTGTAGATGGGATTGACCTGCTCCTAGGTAATGATCTAGCGGGGTCAAAGATGGTAGCTTCCCCAGTAGTAAAAGAGAGACCGCAGGAGGTCAGAGAGACAGGGCAATGGCAGGAGACGGTCCCCTGCAGTTTCCCTGCAAGTGTAATGAGTGAGGCCATGATCAAACCGGCTACTCCAGAGGAGACTGAACGGGCACTGCAGGCAGACGACCATGAGGTCTGTCTGTCTGAGACTTTCTTTGGAAAGTTAGAGGACCCAGGGAATGAATTAAATGAATCTTCCCTAGCTGAGGCTCAGTGAGCCGACCCAGTACTGAGAGAGTTAGCACAGTCTGCCCAGTCTGAAATTGAAGCAAAGGGAGTCGCTGATTGCTATTATCTAAAGAATGAGGTACTGATGAGGAAGTGGAGTTCCCCTCACGGACCTGAGGACAAATATTGGACTGTGGCTTATCAACCAGTGGTGCCACAGAGCTACCAGAGAGAAATATTAAGAATGGCCCATGAGATTACAATGGCTGTACATGTCAAAGAAGACAAAGAACAAAGATAATTACAGCACAGGAACAGGCCCTTCGGCCCTCCAAGCCTGCGCCGATCCAGATCCTCTCTCTAAACATGTCGCCTATTTTCTAAGCTTCTGTATCTCTTTTCTTCCTGCCCATTCATGTATCTGTCCAGATACATCTTAAAAGACTCCATCGTGCCCGCATCTACCACCTCCGCTGGCAATGCGTTCCAGGTGCCCACCACCCTCTGCGTAAAGAACTTTCCACGCATATCCCCCCTAAACTTTTCCCCTTTCACTTTGAACTCGTGTCCTCTAGTAATTGAAACCCCCACTCTGGGAAAAAGCTTCTTGCTATCCACCCTGTCTATACCTCTCATGATTTTGTACACCTCAATCAGGTCCCCCCTCAACCTCTGTCTTTCTAATGAAAATAATCCTAATCTACTCAACCTCTCTTCATAGCTAGCGCCCTCCATACCAGGCAACATCCTGGTGAACCTCCTCTGCACCCTCTCCAAAGCATCCACATCCTTTTGATAATGTGGCGACCAGAACTGTACGCAGTATTCCAAATGTGGCCGAACCAAAGTCCTATACAACTGTAACATGACCTGCCAACTCTTGTACTCAATGCCCCGTCCGATGAAGGAAAGCATGCCGTATGCCTTCTTGACCACTCTATTTACCTGCGTTGCCACCTTCAGGGAACAGTGGACCTGAACACCCAAATCTCTCTGGACATCAATTTTCCTCAGGACTTTTCCATTTACTGTATAGTTCACTCTTGAATTGGATCTTCCAAAATGCATCACCTCGCATTTGCCCTGATTGAACTCCATCTGCCATTTCTCTGCCCAACTCTCCAATCTATCTATATTCTGCTGTATTCTCTGACAGTCCCCTTCACTATCTGCTACTCCACCAATCTTAGTGTCGTCTGCAAATTTGCTAATCAGTCCACCTATACTTTCCTCCAAATCATGTCGGTATACAAAAAAACTAAAGCCTGCATAAGATAGCAGTTTGACTGGCCAAAACTCCATAAAGATGTGATGGAGTACTGTAGGAGTTGCCACATGTGCCAGGTTGAGGGGAAACCCCAATCTACAGTGAAATCTGCACCCCTAAGTCCTGTATTGGCGTTTGTAGGACACTCCAGCAGAGGGCTGGTGAACTGTAAGGGACCCCTGCCGAGAACAAAAGAGGACAGACAGGCACAAGGCTGGCAAAAAGTTAGAGAGGAAAGGGGGAAAGTGGACAAAGAGGACAGGTTAAAGGAGATCTGAGAGGAATTCCAAATGGAAACCTATACTGTCCAGTCAGCCAACCCCGAAATGTCTGAAAAATTAGACCCCACATCTTCCTATGTAAATGCAGACACCAGAAGCACCCCACCAGAGTTGCTAACAGCATTTACAGAAACTTGCAGAGGCAAAAAAAGTCCTCAAGATGGTAGAGAAACCATGAGGGTGATTCCTCATGTGCTCGAAGTGCCACAGGGGAGTGCAGTAGAATCTGGACAAATAACTGCAATCAGGATTATCCCAGCGAACAAAGAGGAGATTAGCAAAGAATCCTGCCCCACAGTCAGGAGAAAAGGGAACCAACCTTCCCCTAAGGTAAAAAAGCCCTTGCAAGTCTCATCAAAGCACTGAAAGAGAGTTCAGAGTGGATCCACCCACTGCCGACTCCCAGGAACAGAACTCCACACCAGGGCTAATTAAAATCGGCCGGCACAGTGGCGCAGTGGTTAGCACCGCAGCCTCATAGCTCCAGCGATCTGGGTTCATTTCTGGGTACTGCCTGTGTGGAGTTTGCAAGTTCTCCCTGTGTCTGCGTGGGTTTTCACTGGGTACTCTAATTTCCTCCCACCACCAAAAGACTTGCAGGTTGATAGGTAAATTGGCCATTATAAATTACCCCTAGTATAGGTAGGTGGTAGGCGAATATAGGGACAGGTGGGGATGTGGTAGGAATATGGGATTAGTGTAGGATTAGTATAAATGGGTGGTTGATGGTCGGCATAGACTCGGTGGGTCGAAGGGCCTGTTTCAGTGTCGTATCTCTAAATAAATAAAATAAAAATTTAACCCTGCCCCTTTCAGACCTCAACAGGAACAAAGACACCCTAGGCACTCATGGAAATGTGCAAACTGAAAAATTTCCCCATAAATCACATGTTTATTGTGATGCCATAAAGGACAGTTTAAAGCGGCACTGCTAAAAAAGACAGGCTGTAACATTTTTAGGATTTCTGAATGAATGAGAATGAATGAAAGAAATGCATGTGTGTTTTCCTGTACTTACTCTTCTTTCTATTCTCTTTTAATGAAATGCTCTCCTAAAATCGCAATTCATTCTGCTGGATGTGGAGGTGTGATGAAAACTCCACCTGCCAAGAATGAGGCATATTAATTTTGCCATATGGAACACTAATTTTAAACTATTACTGGACTGAAAACATGGCTGCACCTGCATTCTAAAAGGACAGTGGCTGGAAACATTTGCATTCTAAAAGACAATGGAACTGCTCCCTGATTCAATTAACCAAATGGATTTTGATCAAAAGACATTGAAGGTGTGAAAGTCAGCATTCCAGCTGAAGATGTCTACTAAGATAGAAAGAATCCACAAAACTTCGCTGGGCAGGTTGTTCCAAAAAAGGAGCTAATCACATGACTGGCACAGGAGAAAAACAACTGTAACTGAACTTGAAGAAGAGAGTACCTGTCTTGCTCTCTCTCACGAAAAGAAGAGACTGCAACTGGATTTCAAGAAGACAACATTTCCCTATCCCTCTCTCTCTCATGCAAAGACAGGGACCCACGGAAGAAACTAAGCCTCAAGACAGAAAACCATCAAAACGAGTTTGAAAGTGTGCACTGGACCCCAACGGGATGGCAAGATTTAACTGCAATCAAAGACTTTACATTGAACTCAAAAGAGAGTAAATGAACTCCAGCTATTGCTTCAAACGTTTCCCCTTGATTCTTTCTCTTTTTCTGTCTCTATCTGCATGTGTGTTTATCACGTGTGCATGCTAACGTGGTCGAGTCATGTATTTTTAGTAGTTTTAACCGAATTAGAGTTTTAAGGTTAATAAACTTACACCTTTCTTGTTTAAGTCTAAGAAAACCTGTCTGGTTGATTTCTTTGCCATTACAATTGGAGAGCAGTGAACAAGGATTCACTGAGGGGAAGTTAAAAACATAGGGTTTTAAAAATTAAACCCTGTTGCGGCCAAACCAGGAAATGGATGACAGGGAACCCCTAGACCCCTTTCTCACCTGGTCATAACACAAGTCTTAAGTTTAGTGTTTTGTATAATTACAGTACTGTAGCTTCCATTTGAAACTTGCCTTTTCACTTTGCTTTTCTTAGTAAGTGTGTGAGAGAAAATAAAAATGGTTCTGCACAATATTTCCACCTGTTTCTTAAAATATTATAACACTGCCAAATTTCTTATTTCTAGCTTATTTTTCTCATGTTTCTTTATTCTTCAGATTGGAAACTAGATTTTAAGTACAATGCTTAAATGATAAGTCTCTTTTTCAACTGGATGATTAGTGCAGTGCACCAGGAAATTGTAATTGAAAGTTTTCAGAACACATGATTATTGGTCCTGGTACAGTGCCAGTAGCAATTCCTGTCAAGACAGGTATAACTGGCTGTGAAATTCCACTATAAGTAAGTAATCCTACAACCTATATGCCTGTGTTGTACTGCAATTCTTTATGCCAAATTAATGCCAGATTCAGTGCAATAACTGTAGTATTCCACAAGTGACTCTCACTCCACCTCCACTGAGACTCATCCAAGCAAATGTCTCGTCAATGAAGTAGCAATCATCTCTAACATAGAAGTTGAAGGCAACAAAGTACTTCGCAATCAAATTATGCATTAAAATTGTCCTAACCATTAGTAGAAATTCCATTCTTCACAGCAGATTTGTACTGGTGGATGGCATTATTAATATGCTAGTAGCTAGACTATGAAAGCTGCATAACCCAGAAGATCAAGAGTAATCACCAATAAATATTTCTACAGGGACCATGTTAATTGGTGATCATATAGTTGCAACTTGTGACCATTAAAAGTAGCCCACAAAAATTGTTTAAATACTGATGTTATTAGAGTGATACGGTGATCCCTTATGTAAGTACAGGATACTTATTCGGTTTTCAGAAAATAAACGCTCCCTAACATGCATTTTATTTACTTATCTAATATACAAACAACCAGAAACATATTTCTGCAAAACATGTGTTATAGGTTCTGAATGTAGAGGGGCATACCAGCATATTTGCATCAAGTGTAAATTAACATCCTTTTTAATATATTTGGCTGTTCTGTGTATTGCCACATAATGCCAGTACATCATTTAGAAAAAGTTCCTTTGGTTCCTACAGGGGAGTGTACACCATTGAATGTAAGTTAGCTTTGTGTGTTCTGGGTTTTGTACCTGTTGTTAAAAAAATTACAATTTTTTTCAACATTGCATTAAAAGATGTTCCAAGATATATTTAAGATATATCACCTGGTGCAGTTTTATTAATACAGTTGAAAATGGGGTTAACACAAAAACTAACTATCTTAATTAGTGTCCACCACCTGGGAGTAACCTGGTTTTAAATAACTGAAAATTCCTAAAAAAAAACTATGCAGAACCATTTACTACAAAGAAAAAAACCTTGCACTTATATAACACCTTTCACAACCACCACACATCTCTTTACAGCCAATGAAATACTTTTGAAGTGTAGTCACTGTTGTAATGTCGAAAAAAATGGCAATTTGCACACAGCAAGCTCCCACAAACAGCAACATGATAACGGCCAAAAAATCTGTTTTTCTGATGTTGGTTAATAACTATTGGTCAGGACACCAGTGATAACTCTCCTGTTCTTCTTCAAAATAGTGTCATGGGATCTTTCACATCCAGCTAAGAGGGTAGGCAAGGCCTTGGCTTAACGCCTCATCCAAAAGGCAGCATCTCCAGCAGTGCCTCAGTATTCCCCTCGAGTGCCAGCTTTGATTTTTGTTCACAAGTTCTGGAGTGGGACTTGAACCCAGAACCTTCTGATTCAAAGGCAAGAATGTGACCAGCTGACACGAGCTTTATTGGTGTACAGTAGTCAGTTTCGTAGTAAATTTTTAAAAGAAGCTTTTCAAAGGTCCCTATCAGTTAGTCCTTGTGCCAAAATAAACAGCTTAATTTTAAGAGCCTCCTGAAGACCTACAAATGGGTACAATTAGTAGAAACTCGCCATGGTGTTTAATCCTATCTGTGGGCGGGGCAGGCTTCCTGTGTGATTTTCTTTTCAAACCAGCATAAAAGATTGTGGAAACTTGATTTGTGCTGGAGGTAATTGTGCGAAAAATTCTGTGCTCGTTTGTGCTGGATTCACTGATTTCTGGTGAATTGTGCGAAAAACACCAACACAGCTCAGCGGAAACTCCAGGTCAGAGGTTCTACTAAAAAAATTAAACATATTGATGGGACTGCAGAAAGAAAAAAATGTATCTTTTTTTATAGGCATGCAATTTGTAAGCTCTTCATTGTTTTCTTGTGACAGGCAATAACGCTGTCAATAATTCATCCGAAGTCATTTAGTTAACCTCACATCACAGTTACAATTTATGAGATGAAAAATCCAATGATTTTCCTTTGGAGTCTCTCACTGACACCATGGTGTAGGAGGATTTACTAGTCTCAAAGTTCTTTCCGGCTCTTCCTGAAACACATAACTGATTCAGATGTTTCTTTTTGCAGAAGAGACCTGAGTGTGCATGCAATTGCAAAAACCCCTGCCCCAGAATTGAACTCAAAACAGAAAGCTTAACAAGCATGTTAGGCTGATCTACACTCAACCAACTGAGTGGAAAGGGGGTGAAAGTTCATGATTTATCTTTTTTCTGAGGCAAGACAGGTTCTGAGTTAATTAAATTCAAATATTTATGAAGCCAAAGTCAAGAAAAGATCCCAATACTGCAGCCAAGATTGCATTCTCCATAATCCACTGCATGTGTATTTCAGGTACCTCATCAATAGACTGCTGGTCGCCAAATAGCAATTTGCACAGTAGATACTAATAATTAGGTGCTACTAGATTACCAAATATCAGCTGTCCCTCATCAGACCAGCAAGTGAGGATTTAAGAAAAATCCAACGCAGCCTCCAAAGAGATGAGGATAATGCTCCCTAATGGGACCTTCTTGGTAAAGTTAGCATTACCAGGGTAGTCAGGGCCTAAAAAGAGCCGGCTGCCTGACTGCCCGGTCAAACTCCAACAATAAGCCCACTGTGGCTTTCTCAGGTTCCCAAATTGCCTGCCTCTTTCAGATGGTAGGCCCCTTTTAATATGCAAATCAGGGTCCTTTGGCTTACTTTGAACCCTGATTGCCATTTTAGGATTGAATTGACCAGAGCATGTGCTGTGTACTCTCCGTCAGTTCCAGACGATTCAATCGAAGATGCTTTGAGAAGGTAAGTTTGGAATTATTTTTCCATGGCTATGAGGTACAGGAACGCTATTCCAGGCCACTGCTGACATAAGCTCATGCCTTGGCTGCATCTCTCCCTCTCCCCCACCCTAGGAATGACCTGCAGCGGTCAGTGGTGTCCAGCTAGCCATACTTGTATGCCAAATCTGTTTGGCATCCGCAGCACGCCAACCTGATGCAAATGAGGCATGGGCCTCAAAATTGTAGCAGGGACCCTCTTTACCTCGGGTACGGACTACCTGACCCAATGGTCAGGGTTTACAGGATGGTAAGGTGACTAGACCCATTTTTACCACCCCATTGATGCTGGCTTTACCAAGTCAGCCCCATTGTTCTTCATATTCTTCATCGATTTGGAGATTAAAGTGGATTATTCTCAGGTTTATCCCCACTTTTTGGTCTGGTGAGCAACATCTGATATTTGATGATCTAACAGCATCTAATTATTCACTGCCAATTGGCTACCCGAAAGTCAAAATCCATCCCAAACTTTCAGATTAGCTGAACTAACAGATCATATTAAACACAGGTTACACTTTGTAGTGAAGTCTTTTCTGAAACAATTGTCACCAGTTTAATTCATCCTAAACCACAGGACTGTGAAAGATGATAGTAATCTATGCTCTTTCTTGTAACGTATAATTAGTTCCCTATTACAGCACCAACCTAAGCTTTGACAAATAACAATACAGCTCCGGAAAACTCCAGGGGCTTTCTCCTGAATTGCCAATCATTGCACACAATGCACCAAATTTCATTCCTTGTTGGAACCTAGTTCAATGTAACCAACCACTGGAACATAATGAATGGGAAAATAAGAGCTTTTTTTTCAGAAGTTGCACCTTTTTACAGCCATTAAACTAACCCAGTAGACAATCTCCTTCCTCCTAAACATGTGTAGCCTAGAAAAAAGAGCACATTATAAGCATCCTGGGTGTAAATTTCTGTGTGGATTCTCCCAGTCGTCTGCCATACTTTGGCAGATGAGCTGCAGAAACCCTGGAAAAGTGCAGTATATGATATTTAGGATATTTTTCCAGAATTTCTGTGCCTTGTCTGCCAACTTAACAGCAGACAATCCGGAGAACGAATGTAGAAATTGATCCCCCCATGTGGTTTTTTGGGATGGATGAAGGAACTTTGGGAACAGTGAGTTAAGTCTCTTGTATTTCGCCACTCATTGGAACAATCCTTTTCTTTTCCATTACATATTTAATTGTTTTCAATCGGAGCCAATACCATATAAAAACTGACAGAAAGCTTCAACAGACTAGGTTATGTGTAAACCTAGGAAAACATTACCATATATTGACCTTGATGAATGCATCATTATCTTCCTCAAATGCTGTGTTGGCAATTTAAAAAAGAACATGGAATGTCAAAAGAAGTCAACAAATTTTACTACAGACAGCCAATTTAATTGTACTTGAAAGAAAAAGTGGAAAACCTTGCTACATTGAATCAGATTCACTGTGACTTGAATTATCTGGCATTATTTTGATATTTACATCTCTGACTGTCAATTCTAAACATTAATTTGACAAGGGCCTTCATTTAATATTTCTATTACATAACTACCTAACCACAGAGGCAGACAATACATTTTCTCTCGTACAAAAAAGCAGCATTGTCAAAGATAAATGAAACTGAAAACCCTGGATGTGGACAAGCATTATATCTAGCTCACAAGAGTGGAAGGTTCTGTGGGCGAATGGTACTAGGTGAATTGCTCCTTCGGAGAGCCAGTGCAGCCACGACAGGCCGAATGGCCTTCTTTCTGTGATTCTGTGATTTTGTTTCCTACTTATATGAGTTATAAATGATATCAACTTTCCCCTGCTAAATTTTGAGCAATCATCTGGCCATTAAATTACAGCTGATAAATAAAGGCCCCAGGGGATATTAGAATGGAAAGGCAGTGAACATAAGAATATAAGAAACAGTAGAAGGAGCAGGGCATTTGGCCCCTCGAGCCAGCTTCGCCATTCAATAAGATCATGGCTAATATGATTGTGGCCTTAACTTCACTTTCCTGCCTGCCCCCATAACCCTTGACTCCCTTATATTTAGAGATACAGCACTGAAACAGGCCCGTCGGCCCACTGAGTCTGTGCCGACCATCAACCACCCATTTATACTAATCCTACATTAATCCCATTACCCTCTCACATCCATACCTTCCCCGATCTATACTAGGGGCAATTTATAATAGCCAATTTACCTATCAACCTGCAAGTCTTTGGCTGTGGGAGGAAACCGGAGCACCCAGCGAAAACCCACGCGGTCACAGGGAGAACTTGCGAACTTCGCATAGGCAGTACCCAGAATTGAACCCGGGTCGCTGGAGCTGTGAGGCTGTGGTGCTAACCACTGTGCCACTGTGCTGCCCAGTTACCTACCAACCCAGGCTTGAATATATTCAATGACCCAGCCTCCACTGCTCTCTGGAGAAGAGAAATCCAAATACTAATGACCCTCTGAGAGAAGAAATTACTTCTCATAGAGTCATAGTGTCGTACAGCATAGAAACAGGCCCTTCGGCCCACCGCGTCCATGCCAATCATAATGCCTATCTATACTAATCCCACCTGCCTGCATTAATTCCATATCCCTCGATGTCTTTTTATTCAAGTACCTGTCCAGATGCCTCTTAAATGTTGCTACTGTTCCTGCCTCCACCACCTCCTCTGGCAGCTCATTCCAGATATCCACGATTCTTTGTGTGAAAAATTTACCCCTTTGATCCCCTTTAAACCTCCTCCCTCTCACTTTAAATCTATGCCCTCTAGTTTTAGTCAGCCCTACCATGGGAAACAGACTCTGGCTATCCACCCTATCTATGCCTCTCATAATTTTATATATCTGTCTCTGTCTTAAATGGTAGATTCCTTAATTTGAAACTGTGCCCCCTAGTTCTAGATTCCCAACGAGGGAAAACATCCTCTCAGCATCTACTCTGTCAAACCCCCTCAGAATCTTATATGTTTCAATAAGATCATCTTTCAATCTCCTAAACTCCAGTGAGTATAGGTCCATCCTGCTCAACCTTTCCTCATAAGACAAACACCTCATCTCAGGAATCAACCTAATGAACCTTCTCTGAACTGCTTCCAATGCAAGCACATCCCTCCTTAAATAATGTGACCAAAACTGTACACGGTACTCTAGGTATGGTCTCACCAAGTGGCAAGACCTCCCTACTTTTATACTCCATCCCCCTCGCAATAAAGGTCAACATTCCATTTGCGTTCCTAATTACTTGCTGACTGTTTGTGATTCATGTACAAGGACACCCAGATCATTCTGGACTGCAGCATTCTGCAGTCTCTGTCCATTTAAATAATATTCTGTTTTTCTATTATTCCTGCCAAAGTTGATAACCTCACATAAAGGGAGAGCTAAGAAGAGCAAGGAGAGGACACGAGAAGTCATTGGTGGATCGGATCAGGGAAAACCCTAAGGCTTTCTATAGGTATATCAGGAATAAAAGAATGACTAGAGTTAGATTAGGGCCAATCAAGGATAGTAGTGGGAAGTTGTGTGTGGAATCAGAGGAGATAGGGGAAGTGTTAAATGAATATTTTGCGTCAGTATTTACAGTAGAGAAAGAAAATGTTGTTGAGAATACTGAGATTCAGGCTCCGAGGCTAGATGGGATTGAGGTTCACAAGGAGGAGGTGTTAGCAATTTTGGAAAGTGTGAAAATAGATAAGTCCCCTGGGCCAGATGGGATTTATCCTAGGATTCTCTGGGAAGCTAGGGAGGAGATTGCAGAGCCTTTGTCCTTGATCTTTATGTCGTCATTGTCGACAGGAATAGTGCCGGAAGACTGGAGGATTGCAAATGTTGTCCCCTTGTTCAAGAAGGGGAGTAGAGACAGCCCTGGTAATTATAGACCTGTGAGCCTTACTTCGGTTGTGGGTAAAATGTTGGAAAAGTTTATAAGAGACAGGATTTATAATCATCTTGAAAAGAATAAGTACATTAGAGATAGTCAGCACGGTTTTGTGATGGGTAGGTCGTGCCTCACAAACCTTATTGAGTTTTTCGAGAAGGTGACCAAACAGGTGGATGAGGGTAAAGCAGTGGATGTGGTGTATATGGATTTCAGTAAGGCGTTTGATAAGGTTCCCCACGGTAGGCTATTGCAGAAAATACGCAAGTATGTGGTTGAAGGTGATTTAGAGCTTTGGATCAGAAATTGGCTAGCTGAAAGAAGACAGAGGGTGGTGGTTGATGGCAAATGTTCATCCTGGAGTTTAGTTACTAGTGGTGTACCGCAAGGATCTGTTTTGGGGCCACTGCTGTTTGTCATTTTTATAAATGACCTGGAAGAGGGTGTAGAAGGGTGGGTTAGTAAATTTGCAGATGACACTAAGGTCGGTGGAGTTGTGGATAGTGCCGAAGGATGTTGTCGGGTACAGAGAGACATAGATAGGCTGCAGAGCTGGGCTGAGAGATGGCAAATGGAGTTTAATGCGGAAAAGTGTGAGGTGATTCACTTTGGAAGGAGTAACAGGAATGCAGAGTACTGGGCTAATGGGAGGATTCTTGGTACTGTAGATGAACAGAGAGATCTTGGTGTCCAGGTGCATAAATCCCTGAAGGTTGCTAACCAGGTTAATAGGGCTGTTAAGAAGGCATATGGTGTGTAGCTTTTATTAGTAGGGGGGTCGAGTTTCGGAGCCACGATGTCATGCTGCAGCTGTACAAAACTCTGGTGAGACCGCACCTGGAGTATTGCGTGCGGTTCTGGTCACCACATTATAGGAAGGATGTGGAAGCTATGGAAAGGGTGCAGAGGAGATTTACTAGGATGTTGCCTGGTATGGAGGGAAGGTCTTACGAGGAAAGGCTGAGGGACTTGAGGTTGTTTTCGTTGGAGAGAAGGAGGAGGAGAGGTGACTTAATAGAGACATATAAGATAATCAGAGGGTTAGATAGGGTGGATAGTGAGCGTCTTTTTCCTCGGATGGTGATGGCAAACACGAGGGGACATAGCTTCAAGTTGAGGGGTGATAGATATCGGACAGATGTGAGAGGTAGTTTCTTTACTCAGAGAGTAGTAAGGGCGTGGAACGCCCTGCCTGCAGCAGTAGTAGATTCGCCAACTTTAAGGGCATTTAAGTGGACATTGGATAGACACATGGATGAAAATGGAATAGTGTAGGTCAGATGGTTTCACAGGGCGGCGCAACATCGAGGGCCAAAGGGCCTGTACTGCGCTGTAATGTTCTAAAGTTCTAAATTCTAAATTTTCCCACATTATACTTCATCTGCCAAATGTTTGCCCACTCACTCAACCTATCTATAGCCATTTGCATATTCTTCGTATCTCCTCACAAATTGCTTTCCTACCTGCATTTGTATCGTCAACAAATTTGGATTTTTTTTTTGTTCATTCATGGGATGTGGGCGCCACTGGCTATGCTAGCTTTTATAGCCCATCCCTAATTGCCCTTGAGAAGGTGGTGGTGAGCTGCCTTCTTGAACCGCTGCAGTCCATGTGAGGTAGGCACACACACAGTGCTGTTAGAAAGGGAGTTCCAGGATTTTGACCCAGCGACAGTGAAGGATCGGCGATATAGTTCCAAGTCAGGATGGTGTGTGACTTGGAAGGGAACTTGCAGGTGGTGGTGTTCCCATGCATCTGCTGCTCTTGTCCTTCCAGTTGGTAGAGATCACGGGTTTGGAAGGTGCTGTCTAAGGAGCCTTGGTGCGTTGCTGCAGTGCATCTTCATGATGGTACACACTGCTGCGACTGTGAGTCAGTGGTGGAGGGAGTGAATGCCTGTAGATGGTGTGCCAATCAAGCGGGCTGCTTTGTTTTGGATGCTGTCGAGCTTCTTGAGTGTTGTTGGAGCTGCACCCATCCAGGCAAGTGGAGAGTATTGCATCACACTCCTGACTTGTGCCTTGTAGCTGGTGGACAGGCTTTGGGGAGTCAGGAGGTGAGTTACTCGCTGCAGGATTCCTAGCCTCTGACCTGCTCTTGTAGCCAAGGTATTTATATGGCTACTCCAGTTCAGTTTTTGGTCAATGGTCGCCCCTAGGATGTTGATAGTGGGATATTCAGCAATGGTAATGCCATTGAATATCAAGGGGAGATGGTTAGATTTTCTCTTGTTGGAGAAGGTCATTGCCTGGCACTTGTGTGGCGCAAATGTTACTTGCCACTTATCAGCCCAAGCCTGGATATTATCCAGGTCTTGCTGCATTTCTACATGGACTGGTTCAGTATTTGAGGAGTCGCGAATGGTGCTGAACATTGTGCAATCATCAGCGAACATCCCCACTTCTGACCTTATGATTGAAGGAAGGTCATTGATGAAGCAGCTGAAGATGGCTGGGCCTAGGATACTACCCTGAGGAACTCCTGCAGTGATGTCCTGGAGCACAGATGATTGACCTCCAACAACCACAACCATCTTCCTTTGCACGAGCTATGACTCCAACCAGCGAAGATTTTTCCCCCTGATTCCCATTGACTCCAGTTTTGCGAGGGATCCTTGATGCCATTCTTGGTCAAATGCTGCCTTGATGTCAAGGGCAGTCACTCTCACCTCACCTCTTGAGTTCAGCTCTTTTGTCCATGTTTGAACCAAGGCTGTAATGAGGTCAGGAGCTGAGTGGCCCTGGCGGAACCCAAACTGAGCATCCCTGAGCAGGTTATTGCTGAGCAAGTGCTGCTTGATGGCACTGTTGATGACAGCTTCCATCACTTTACTGATGATTGAGCGTAGACTGTTGGGGCGGTAATTGGTCGGGTTGGACTTGTCCTGCTTTTTGTGTACAGGACATACCTGGGTAATTTTCCACATTGCCGGGTAGATGCAAGTGTTGTACCTGTACTGGAACAGGTTGGCCAAGGGTGCGGCAAGTTATGGAGCATAGGTCTTCAGTACTATTTCCAGAATATTGTCAGGACCCATAGCCTTTACAGTATCCAGTGCCTTCAGTCGTTTCTTGATATCACGCGGAGTGAATCGAATTGGCTGAAGTCTGACATCTGTGATGCTGGGGACTTCAGGAGGGGGCCGAGATGGATCATCAACTCGGCACTTCTGGCTGAAGATTGTTGCAGAAGGTTTTAGTTTAGGCAGGCATCAAGATCGGCGCAGGCTTGGAGGGCCGAATGGCCTGTTCCTGTGCTGTACTGTTCTTTGTTCTTTGTTCAAATGCTTCTGCCTTATCTTTTGCACTGATGTGCTGCGCTCCCCCATCTTTGAGGATGGGGATATTTGTGGAGCCACCTCCTCCAGTTAGTTGTTTAATTGTCCACCACCATTCACGACTGGATGTGGCAGGACTGCAGAGCTTAGATCTGATCCATTGCTTATGGCATCACTTAGCTCTGTCTATTGCATGCTGCTTATGCAGTTTGGCATGCAAGTAGTCCTGGGTTGTAGCTTCACCAGGTTGACATCTCATTTTGAGGTATGCCTGGTGCTGCTCCTGGCATGCCCTCCTGCACTCTTCATTGAACCAGGGTTGGTCTCCTGGCTTGATGGTAATGGTAGAGTGGGGGATATGCCGGGCCATGAGGTTACAGATTGTGGTTGAGTGCAATTCTGCTTCTGATGGCCCACAGCACCTCATGGATGCCCAGTTTTACATTGCAAGATCTGTTTGAAATCTATCCCATTTAGCACGGTGATAGTGCCACACAACACAATGGACGGTATCCTCAATGTGAAGGTGGGACTTCGTCTCCACAAGGACTGGGCAGTGGTCACTCCTACCAATACAGTCGTGGACAGAAGCATTTGCGGCAGGCAGATTGGTGAGGACGAGGTCAAGTATGTTTTTCCCTCGTGTTGGTTCCCCCACCACCTACCGCAGACCCAGTCTAGCAGCTATGCCCTTTAGTACTCGGCCAGCTCGGTCAGTAGTGGTGTTACTGAGCCACTCTTGGTGATGGACATTGAAGTCCCTCACCCAGAGTACATTTTATGCCCTTGCCACCCTCAGTGCTTCTTCCATGTGGTGTTCAACATGAAGGAGTACTGACTCATCAGCTGAGGGAGGGCGGTAGGAGGTTACCTTGCCCATGTTTGACCTGATGCCATGAGACTTCATGGGGTCCGGAGTCAATGTTGAGGACTCCCAGGGCAACTCCCTCCCTACTGTAGACCATTGTCCTGCCACCTCTGCTTGGTCTGTCCTGCTGGTGTAGGATACAATACACTTGGTCCCTTCATCCAAGTCATTAATATAGATCATAAATAGTTGAGGACCCAGCACTGATCGCTGTGGCTCTCCACTCATTACAATTTGCCAACCTGAAAATGACCCATTTATCTCGACTCTGTTTCCTGTTAGTTAGCCATGCTAATATATCACCCCAACACCATGAGCTCTTATCTTGTGTCGTAACCTTTTATATGGCACCTTATTTAATGCCTTTTGGAAATCCAAATACATTACATCTACCGGTTCCCCCTTATCCACCCTGTTTGTTACATCATCAAAGAACTCTCATAAAATTTCCAAACACGATTTCCCTTTCACAAAACCACGTTAACTCTGCCTGATTGTATTGTGATTTTCTAAGTGTTCTGCTACTATCTCTTTAATAATGGATTCTAGCTTACGAGGAAAGGCTGAGGGACTTGAGGTTGTTTTCGTTAGAGAGAAGGAGGAGGAGAGGTGACTTAATAGAGACATATAAGATAATCAGAGGGTTAGATAGGGTGGATAGTGAGAGTCTTTTTCCCCGGATGGTGATGACAAACACAAGGGGACATAGCTTTAAGTTGAGGGGTGATAGATATAGGACAGATGTTAGAGATAGTTTCTTTACTCAGAGAGTAGTAGGGGCATGGAACGCCCTGCCTGCAACAGTAGTGGACTCGGCAACTTTAAGGGCATTTAAGTGGTCATTGGATAGACATATGGATGAAAATGGAATAGTGTAGGTCAGATGGTTTCACGGTCGGCGCATCATTGAGGGCCAAAGGGCCTGTACTGCGCTGTAATGTTCTATGTTCTATTTTGTCAACAACAGATGTTAAGTTAACTGGCCTATAGTTTCCAGCTTTCTGTTTCCCTCCTTTCTTGAACAAAGGTGTTAGATTTGCAGTTTTCCAATCCACTGGGATCTTTCCAGAATCAAGAGAATTTTGGAAGATTACAACCAATGCATCCACTAACCCTGCAGCCACTTCCTTAAGGCCCTTGGATGCAGGCCATCTTGTCCAGGGGATGTGACAACCTTTAGTTCTGTTCGTAATCCCGTTACTTTTTCTCCAGTGATAGTGATTGTTTCGAGTTCCTCCCTCCCTTTTGCCTCCTGATATTCTTCTATTCTTGGGATATTTTTTGTGTCTTCTTCTCTGAAGATGGATACAAAATACATATTCAAGGTCTCTGCCAATTCCTTATTTCCCATTATTAATTCCCAGTCTCGCCCTCTAAGGGACTAATACTCACTTTAACTACTCTTTCCTTTGTATAGATTTGTAGAAGCTTTTGCTGTCTGTTTTTACATTTCTTGCTACTTTTCTCTCATATTCCAATTACTCCCTCTTTATTATTTTTTAGTCATCCTCTGCTGGTTTCTAAAATTTTCCCAATCTTCTGGCCCACCTCTAATCTTACAGCACAGTATGCCTTTTATTTCAATTTGATACCACCCTTAACTTTCTTAGAAAGTCACAGTTGATGCATCCTTCTGGTAGAGTCTTTATTCCTCAACGGAATATAACTTTGTTGGAAGTTATTAAATATCTCCTTATATGTCTGCCACTGCTTTTCTACTGTTTCACCTTTTAACATATTTTCCCAGTCTAATTTAGCCAAACCTGTCTTCATACTGTCAAGAAAACATGATATGCCAAATGGGGGATTATTAATTCATCGGTTGGAAACTTACATTAAAATTTTACTGGAAAAAATTCCGCAGTTAACTTTAAAAAAACTAGCAGCCAAGATGGTCACCTGCAATTTGCATCTGAAACACCTTTTCGCATTCCAAAGACCCTCTCAGAGGCAAAGGTCTGGTATTATGTACCCTGAACAATGCCTTGCTTTAAGTGATTGAATTACCTAAGATTGCTTCATTAGCACAGCATTCAAGGCAATCCTAAGACCTTGACTTTCACAGAACAAACCCTCTCCAAGTGTAAATATTGGCATCCTGGGGACTGGGCAGCCAATTCCGAACCTTGAATATCATTAGAATACATGAATACAAGGCTGTCATGTGACCATCTGTCCATCTCTGTAAAAGCCAAAAGATTTCATTGAACAAAGACAGGAGCAGTAACTCAGACTGTGCAGCAACAGGAAGGCTGTGTGTCTTTCTGTCTCTCTCTTTCCAGATAATACAAGTTTGAACCCCATCTGCGACTGTGGACCCTCCAAATCTTTAGAATGTCACAGACAGAGACCAGGAGAAGAGAGCCACCAATCAGTCTGCCTCCAGGAAAGCCTTGAGCCAAGTGGGCTGGCCACAAAATGCACTTTGATCAGTCAAGGACTTCAAGAATACAACTTCACCCGGAAGACCACCGAATCATCCCAACTTCATAGACTGTGTATTTAATTTCCATTTATTCTGGACTCTAATCCAACCATAGAATCTACTTTTCCCTCTGTAATCTATTTGTGTGTGTGAGTCTTGTGTGAACGTGTGCATGAACTTGTAACCTAAATTTATTTATTTTTTTAGATTGGTTTTAGATTGTTAAGTATAACAAACTCAAGTCTTTCTTGTTTAAACTCAAGAAAACCTGTTCGAATGGTTCTTTCATGATCACATTAAAGGTAAAAGGTGGCAAGCACAACCACTGTTTAAAAAAAAAAGGAATAAACCCTGTTGCAGTCAAATACGAGGAAGGATAAGAGGGGAGCCTGTGACCCTTCCTCACCTGGCCGTAACAATACCCTTGTAATAGTCTTTATTTAATTTTAAGGCATTATGCTATGGACCCACATTTATCACTCTCAAACTGAATGTGAAATTCTATCTTATTATGATCACACTTGCGTTGAGGATCCTTTACTATGAGATCTTTAATTAATCCTGTCTCATTACACATCACCAGTTCCAAAATAGTCTGGTCCCTGGTAAGTTCTAGAACATATTGTTCTAAGAAACTGTCCTGAATACACTCTATGAACTCATCTTCCAAGCTACTTTGCCAATTTGATTTGACCAATCGATGTGAAGATTAAAATCACCCACGACCAGTGCCTTGTCTTTCTTGCAAGCCCTCATTATTTCTTGATGTATACTCTGTCCTACTTTGTAGCTACTTTTAGGGGGCCTATAGACTGCTCCCACCAGTGACTTCTTTCCTTTACTTTTTCTTATCTCTACCCAAAGTGATTCTACATCTTGATCTTCCGAACCAAGATCATTTCTCACAATTGTACTGATCTCATCTTTTATTAACAGAGCTACCCCACCTTATTTTACATTCCTCCTGTCCTTCTAAAATGTCAAATACCCTTGAATATTCAGGTCCCAGCCTTGGTCACCTTGCAGCCATGTCTCCGTAATGGCTATCATATCAGAGTCATTTATTTCTATTTGTGCTATCAATTCATCCACATTGTTATGAATGCAGATAAAGAGCCGTTAATGCTGTCTTCTTACCATTTTTCCCTACCCTGATCTTATTTGATGGTGCACTCTTATGTTTATATGCTCTGTCCCTTCCTGTCACACTCTGGTTCTCATAACCCGTAGCATTACCTTGCACTGTTTCCCTGTCCTTTCTCTTTAACTTTCCAAATCTCCCCTCACGTGAACCCTCCCCCCCCCCCCCCCCCACTATTTAGTTTTAAACCTTCTCTATCGCCCTAGTTATATGATTCGCCAGGACACTGGTCCCAGCGTGGATCAGGTGAAAACCATCCCAACGGTACAGCCCCTCTTTCCCCAGTACTGGTGCCAGTGCCCCATGAATGGAAACCCATTTCACCCATGCCAATCTTTCAGCCACACTTCAACTCTCTGATCTTATTTCCCTGTGCCAATTTGCTCATGGCTCAGATAGTGATCCAGAGGTTATTACCTTTGAGGTTCTTCTTTTTAATTTAGACCCTAGCTGCTCATACTCCCTTAGAACCTCTTTCTTAGCCTTACCTTTGTCCTTGGTACCCACATGCACCACAACCGTATCCTTCCTCTCCCTGTCCAAGTTCCTCTCCCGCTCCAAGGAGATGTCCTTAACCCTGGCACCGGGCAAGCAACATAGCCTTTGGGACTCATGCTCTCAGCTACAGAGAACTATATCTATCCCCTAACTATACTATCCCCTACTACAACTACATTCCTTTTAACTCCCTCAACTTGAATGGCCCTCCGCACCGTGGTGCTGTAGTCAGTTTGTTCATCCTCCCTGCAGACCTTGCTGTCAGACACACAAGCTGTGACAACATCGAACTTGATGTATAAGTGCAAAGGCTGAGGCACCTCCACTGCTACCTGCTGGATCCCCATTCCTGCCTCACTCATGGTCATACCCTCCTGTTCCTGACCACAGACCAAGTTAGAAGTGCCTAGCCTAAGGGGTGTGATTGCCTCTTGAAACAAAGTCTCCAAGTGACTTTCCCCTCCTTGATGCATCGCAATGTCCGAATATCGGACTCCAACTCATCAACTCTGAGCCGAAGTTCCTCAAGCTGCAGACATCAGGCTGGAATTTGTGGTGCGAGCGCAGCTGCCGCTTTGGGCCAATAAGGCCCTGCCTCAGCCTCTCTGAGCCTCCCCGGCACAATCTTGCATTGTCCTTGCACTGGTGGCCAGTACTGGGATCCCCATCCCTTTAAACATGGGGATCCTGCCTCCAAGAGCTGCTGGCCAATCACAGGGCCAGCAGCTCAGCAGTATCAGCAGCACCACCAGGAGCGGTGGCCACTGCCACTACTGCAAAAGCCTTGGACCCAGGCCCAGCGCTGGAGACCTAGACCACGGATAAGTGAGGTGGGATTGCCGGGGCCAGTCTGGAAGGCCCTGGCAAGAAGGGGTGAGAGGGTGGGCGTGTAGTGCAGGGGGAGGGGAGTCTAGGGAGGTGGGCTTTTTCACAGCGGGGGTCTTCTGTGGGTCACAGATTTCCCATGGAGGAGGGATCCCCCAACCCGGCAGGAAAGGTGCCTCATATTACTAGGCGACCTCCCCGCATGGTGAAGACGCCCCCTGCTGCTGGTTAAAACTCAGGGCTGGGGGCAGAAGTTATTTAGTGGCCATTAATAGGCCACTTAAGGGCCTCAATTGGACTTTGGGTGGGAAGGCCCTCATCGGCCTATCCCACCCCGTCAAAATCGCTTGCTGACGGGCAGGCGACAGGCCCTCTGCTTCCCACCTCCTGTCACAATTCTATGGTCCACCTCGCCTCCAACCCCACCTCGGGGGGGGTGCCATAAAATCAAACAGGTGACCACCAGCTCCCACATGCCACAGCTGCAACACATCACTTCCCCGGTCATATTTACGGTATTTTATTTGACAAATTAGGTTTAAAAATGTTGCTGAACAATTATTTTTAGTTATATCAATTGGTTTAACTAGTTAAGCGAATTTAATGCAACACTTATATCTCCCCAGTACCAGCTAAACTACTGCTCCCATTTAGCGAGGCAAAAAAATTAAAACTCACCAATTACTCACCTATCTGCTCACCTAATTAATGCTCTGGGCTTCAGCACTCATGTCTCGCTGCTGGTTTCTGGCTCCCTTTCTCAGCCCTTTCCTTTTTTGTAAAAAGCCCTTTCCTCCCTCACTGCACGGAATTCCCACACTTACCAAATTCCCAAGCTCACACTCTGTCGTGAGCTGCACTCAGTCACAAACAGCTCCTTCCGTGCCATGGGCCACTACTCACCTGGCTCCATGCTGGAGCAATAGCACAACACCCTGGTGCTGAGCCAATGGGTAGGCAAGTAGGTGGAGGGTGAGGGGAGTCTGAGGCAGCAGAAGCTCATAGTGTTGGACCCCAGATAATTGCAATGATGAAATTCTCTTGTGATCTGAACCAAATCGCTGGGTCTTGCATGCACGCACTTCTTCAATCTCTGAAATAGTGGACCGACTGAACACTAGATGAGCTAAAGTTTGCTTCGGTTCCTAAACTGCTTTACTCCACAGTGAGACACAATCTGCAGGGTAACAGGTATAAGTAAAAATTGCATAGGTCAAGCAACGTAAAACAATTGCTTGCTCCCTACCCCGTCCCTCCCACTCCCCCACCCCACCAACCCCCCTATCCACTCCAAGGCATTACTTCACTGTTTATGCAGAGTAATGTTGACACAATGGAAGCAGCTCTGACAAATGTTCCAGCCAAAATAAAAAATGCAAAGCATTATCCCATTGGTGGGTCACTTAACTTAAAGAGAATAACCTCTCTGAATTTCTGTCATATAGTCCTGGGGCATAATCACTCAGCCTGCACATCATCCTGCCTGTTCACAATCAGAAAGAGATTCAAATCCTTCTGATAAATGGGTGCAAAGTGTTAACCTCTCACAGAGACAAGACAAAAAAATTGCAGATGGTTCAGTTCCTGGTATAAACAACTTCCTTTTTAAAATATTTATCATCTTGCATCTGGGTTTAGATTTACAGGCAGACATGCAGCTATCCTAAGAAATTAAGCTCTTCAAATAGCAACAATAAGAACATTTAAATTGCATCTTTAATTTAGAAAAATATCCCAAGGCACTTTAACTCAAATTATTTTGAAATAATTTATAGCTTGAACTTTTTCATAGAAAAGTGGCTAAATAATCCTGAAATGTCAAACTTTAATGTGTGAGCCCCAATTGGGTAGGTGGTGAAAGGAGCATCTGTTTCATCCACCATATCATGTTAGTTAGTGGCCTGATCCATTTTCATGGTCAAGCCTCTTTTAAATATAATCCGAAAGCTGCCAGCACTAATCACAAGTCCCTATAGGCAGCTTGCCATTTGGGAAGATGGGAAGTCTGACTGGGCTGCTTCCATTTAAAGGCAGTCTCCACCTCTTAAAGGAGATGCACTTTTCATGCTGGTTACTTGCAATCAATTTTCAGAATCTGCTCGCAAAATGACTTTGACCAGGACCCCCAGATTTATTGATGAAGGTGCTTATTTTTTTTTATTCGTTCATGGGATGTGGGCGATGCTGGCTAGGCCAGCATTTATTGCCCATCCCTAATTGCCCTTCAGAAGGTGGTGGTGAGCTGTCTTCTTGAACTGCTGCATATGAACATACGAATGAGGAGCAGAAACAGGCCATTTAACCCCTCTAGCCTGCTCCGCCATTCAATATGGTCATGGCTGATCTGTTTGTATCCCAAATTTCACAATCCCATCTACCCCTGAAAACCCTTGATTCCCTTGCCTAACAAGAATCTATCTACCTCCACCTTAAAAATATTCAATGGCCCCGCATCCACCACTTCTGAGGCAGAGAGTTCCAAAGTCGCACAACCCTCTGAGAGAAAAAAATTCTCCTAATTTCTGTCCTAAAAGGACAACCCCTAATTTTAAAACATTGACCCCTAGTTCTGGACTCACCCACAAGAGGAAACATCCTTTCCACAAACAGATCGTTCGGGATCTTATATACTTCAATCAAGTCTCCCCTCACTCATCTAAACTCCAGTGATAACAAGCCCAGTCTGTTCAACCTTTCCTCATAAGACAACCTGCTCATTCCAGGTATCAATCTAGTAAATGTCCTCTTAACTGCCTCCAAAGCATTTACATCCTTCCTTAAATAAGGAGACCAATATTGCGAGATGTGGTCTCACCAATATCCTGTCTAACTGAAGCATTATATCTTTATTTTTATGTTCAATTCCTCTCATAATAAAGGATAGCATTTCATTAGCCATTAACCATTTGCTGTACCTGTATACTCACATTTTTTGTGACTCATGTACTAGAACACCTAGATCCTCCTGCACTTCGGAGTTATACAGTCGTTCTCCATTTAAGTAATACTCTGCTTTTTATTCTTCCTGCCAAAGTGAACAACTTCACTTTTTCCCACATTATAATCCTTCTGCCAGATTTTTGCCCACTCACTCAATCTCCTTATGTCCTCTTCACAACATGTGATGGAATATAGGTTTAATAGGCTTCATTTAGTAGAATTTTGAAATAGTTAAAATATTATCCCTTTTAGAATTAATGATTTTCGTAACTCACTGACATTCCCCTTTAAGAAGGTGGAGTTAGAAAATGTCAAGGTCCCTGTTATGAACCAGAAACAAGTTGGGAAATTCATTTGTGTCTCTGTTGTCAGGGGCTTTGAAGATAAACACACACATTGAAATATCCTGTCAGTAAGAGGTAGCAATAAACTTAATTGGTTTGTTCAGACAGGTCGGCTCTGGAGGTTGCTTTGGGGTGCCATGCAAAGGGCAATTATAGATAATGAAACAATAAATGGAATGGACAAACAGGATCAAGAGAGGTCAAAAAAACACAATTATAAACATTTTGACCAGATAAATGCTCACAACTTCAAATTTCAGTAAAATATTAAGTGGAAATGGTAATTAAAAATATGGATTTTAAAAGGAAGCAAAACACACACAGAAAGGTCACATTTAAATGATAAAAGTCAGATGACACTTCAGAAACAGTATAAACATGAGAGGTTTCAAAGCAATGATTAGAAGTGTTGAATCCTCAAACAACGCTTCTCAACTAAGGGGAATTTAAGGTAAAAAGTTTACTTTAAATTTTGATGGATATTCTATAGATATTTTGCTATAACATTAGCAAGGTTGAACTTTTGGATTCTATGTTAGAAATAAGATTATGTGTTACATCTTTTAATAATATTTGATTTTGTGATATACTTATCCACTTAGAGGTTTATTGCATGTTAAATTCTTTAATAAATATATGAAAGTTAATAAATTGTCTCAAGTAGCATTCTGTTGGCAATTACAAAGAACCCCCTCCCTGAGTCTTTTTAAGTGGAGAGATACATATTGAAGAGAGTTCCCAGACCCTTATAATATCTGGGATATGTATGACTTAGCCAGAATTATTAAAAATAGGCTATCTGAAAGATGGTAATATTCTCTGTTGGTTTTCTTTCTTTGAGGGAAAGCTAATACAATTCTTTGGACTCAAATAAGTGTCTATGAGAATTTGTCTGGTTTGAACTTAATTAAAGGACATTCATAGGGATGTACTCCTGATTTGGTTTAGTCCCTACAAGAGGTTAAAGTCAAAAGTCACGTCAAACATACTTTCCTACCTATCTTTGTGTCATCACAGTGCTGTTAGGAAGGGAGTTCCAGCATTTTGACCCAGTGACAGCGAACAAACAGCTATATAGTTCCAAGTCAGGATGGTGTGTGGCTGAGGGGAACTTGCAGGTGCTGGTGTTCCCATGCATCTGCTGCCCTTCTGTGTGCCAGTGGTGAAGGGATTGAATGTTGAAGGTAGTGGACGGGGTGCCAATCAAGCAGGCTGCTTTGTCCTGGTTGATGTTGAGGTTCTTGAGTATTATTAGAGCTACACCCAGTCAGCCAAGTGGAGAGTATTCCATCACATTCCTGACTTGTGCCTTGCAGATGGTGGACAGGGTTTGGGAAGTCACCGCAGAATTCCCAGCCTCTGACCTGCTTTTGTAGCCATATATTTATGTGGCTGGTCCAGTTCAGTTTCTGGTCAATGGTAGTCCCCAGGATGTTGATAGTGGGAGATTTAACGATAGTAATGCCATTGAACATTAGGGGAAATAGTTAGATTCTGTCTTGTTTGAGATGATCATTGCCTGGCACTTATATGACGTGAGTGTTACTTGCCACTTATCAGCCCAAGCTTGGATGTTGTCCAGGTTATGCTGCACCTGGACATGTGCTGGTTCATTATCTGAGGAGTCGCGAATGGTGCCGAACATTGTGCAATCATCAACGAACATCCCCACTTCTGACCTTATGATAGAGACAAGGTCATTGATGAAGCAGCTGAAGATCATTGGGACCAGGACACTACACTGAGGAACTCCTGCAGTAATGTCCTGGGACTGAGATGATTGACCTCCAATAACCACAACCATCTTCCTTTGTGATAGGTATGATTCCAACCAGCAGAGAGTTTTCCCCCGATTCCCATTGACTCCAGTTTTGCTGGGGCTCCTCGATGCCATACTCGGTCAAATGTTGCCTTGATGTCAAGGGCAGTCACTCTCACCTCACCTCTTGAGTTCATCTCTTTTTTCCATGTTTGGACAAAGGCTGTAATGAGGTCAGGAGCTGAGTGGCCCTGGCAGAACCCAAACTGAGTATCACTGAGCAGGTTATTGCTGAGCAAGTGCCGTTTGATAGCACTGTGGACGACACCTTCCATCACTTTTCTGATGATCGGCAGTAGACTGATAGGGCAGTAATTGGCTAGGTTGGATTTGTTCTGCTTTTTGTGTATAGGACATACTTAGCAATTTTCCACATTGCCGAGTAGATGCCAGTGTTCAAGCTGTACTGGAACAGCATTACTAGGGGCATGGCTAGTTATGGAGCACAGGTCTTCAGTACTATTGCCTGAATGTTGTCAGGACCTATAGCCTTTGCAGTATCCAGTGCCTTCAGCCGTTCTTGATATCACGTGGATGGAATCGGATTGGCTGAAGACTGGCATTTGTGATGCTGGGGACCTCAGGAGGAGGCTGAGATGGATCATCCACTTGGCATTTCTGACTAAAGATGGACGCAAATGCTTCAACCTTATCTTTTGCATTCATGTGCTGGGCTCCCCCTTCACTGAGGATGGGGATATTTGTGGATCCTTCTTCTCCTGTCAGTTGTTTAATTGTCCACCACCGTTTACAACTGGATGTGGCAGGACTGCATAGCTTAGATCTGATCCGTTGGTTGTGGGATTGCTTAGCCATGTCTATCACATGCTGCTTCCACTGTTTGGCATGCAAGTAGTCCTGTGTTGTAGAATCACCAGGCTGACACCTCATTTTTAGGAATGTCTGGTGCTGCTTCTGGCATGCCCTCCTGCACTCTTCAACAAACCAAGGTTGGTCTCCCAGCTTGATGTTAATGATAGAGTGGGGTATATGCTGGGCCATGAGGTTACAGATTGTGGTTGAATACAGTTCTGCTGCTGCTGATGGCCCACAGTGCCTTATGGATGCCCAGTTTTGAGTTGCTAGATCTGTTCAAAATCTATCCCATTTAGCATGGTGGTAGTGCCACACAACACTGTTTGTGTGCAGGAGGGCATGCCAGAAGCAGCACCAGACATTCCTAAAAATGAGGTGTCAGCCTGGTGATTCTACAACACAGGACTACTTGCATGCCAAACAGTGGAAGTTTGTGGGCGGCACAGTGGCGCAGTGGTTAGCACCGCAGCCTCACAGCTCCAGGGACCCGGGTTCGATTCCGGGTACTGCCTGTGTGGAATTTGCAAGTTCTCCCTGTGTTGGAATTTGCAAGTTCTCCCTGTGTCTGCGTGGGTTTTCTCCGGGTGCTCTGGTTTCCTCCCACAAGCCAAAAGACTTGCAGGTTGATAGGTAAATTGGCCATTATAAATTGTCACTAGTATAGGTAGGTGGTAGGGAAATATAGAGACAGGTGGGGATGTTTGGTAGGAATATGGGATTAGTGCAGGATTAGTATAAATGGGTGGTTGATGTTCGGCACAGACTCGGTGGGCCGAAGGGCCTGTTTCAGTGCTGTATCTCTAATCTAATCTAATTTAAACACAATGGAGGGTATCCTCAATATGAAAATGGGACTTCATCTCCACAAGGACTGTGCGATGGTCACACCTACCAATACTGTCATGGGCAGATGTATCTGTGACAGGTAGATTGGTGAGGACGAGGTCAAGTAGGTTTTTCCCTCTTGTTGGTTCCCTCACTACCTGCCACTGACCCAGTCTAGCTGCTATGTCCTTTAGGACTCGGCCAGCTCAGTCAGTGGTGGTGCTACTGAGCCACTCTTGGTGATTGACATTGAAGTCCCCCACCCAGATTGCATTCTGTGCCCTTGCTACCCTTAGTGCTTCTTCCAAGCAAGTGAGCAGCAGGAAGGTAGTCCTATTCCCCTTTGATTGGTGCTCGATACCCTGGAAACTTTGCTGCTGAAGGGAGGTTACAGAGCATGTCAATGCCACAAGCATTGAACCCAGGCCCTGGCTGCAGTGCAGGAAGAAATTCATTGACCTTATTGAGACTGCTAAGGTAAGATATTTCTGGTAAATATTTCCAGCATTTTCTGTTTTCATTTCATGTTTCTAGCATTCACAGCATTTTGCTATTTTTAAAGATATCTCGCAACTTTCTTACCCTCTGCATGGCCTTGTGCCACACAACTTTTGCCCCACCACTGCCAATCATTTCTTCCTCTGCTTCCCATGCCTCTCCTCCAATCAAAAAAGGATATTTCACTACACCTCCTTCTGTCTGGATTTGGTACTGACCGCATAATTATTTTATCTATTCATCCATACCTGATGCTTCTTCTTTTCACTGATTCCTAGAGATCACTAACCGTTCACATAACAGGAGCACTTGACTGAGCCATAGGAGCCTTCCACTTCCCATACTGAAGTCAGTGAGAGCGCACCTCATAGGAACAGTGGACTCCTCACAGTGAAATATGGGTCAGTATTGAGACAAAAATCTTTTCTGTTAGCTGCAGAGTCAACACTACAAAGGATGAGCAGGAGATTCAGTCATCATTTCAATAATCACTGTGTTGGAGCTCAATTGTAGAACATGACGATGATCTTCTGATGTTGCTGATTGCTCACGGTGAAGTCTCATCCAGAGCAGCCCTTTGTAATGCATGCTATCCGGTTATCTGGTTGGATATTTTGACTACAGATTTTTGACCTATGTGGTTACTTTAATTTTAATCTGTCTTACCGTTATGAAATGTGCTGTGTTATTACCTGTAGTTGCAATTGGAGATGCTCTGTAACTCAGTAACACTAAGCGAAGATCCTCATTTTAGAATTCAATATGCACTTTCTGTGACACATCTTTGTCAGTAATGTCAATCACAATTTTGATCTGAATGTGCTAGTTTTTGTGTGATCCAAATTCAGAGTGCAGCCAAATCCTAATGATTTTGAATAGCTGATCCAAACGTTTTTCTCTTTTAAGGACTACGTCTATGGTAAAGTGCTCTTTCATAATTTGTTATATTTGCCACAAAGCAGACACCAAATGTAAAGTACTTATCAGGTTTTTGCATCAGTTTCACAGTTATTTTTCTAATTTTGTGAATCAAATGTGAAAGCATTACGCTTATTCCTACTTCTTGACCCACACCATGAACAAGAGCACTAAACCATACATCACCATGGTGAAGCATTGCAACGGGCAGAATTGTGAAAATGTTTCTGCCCACAGCAGTGATGATAAAATTGTGGTGGTCAAATCAAAAATCCTGAATAACATCTGTCTTCCTTAAATAATGTCTACTCGTAATTAATTCCTGAGCCCATGAGGCTACTAATGCAATCCCAACACAGTGGCACGCTGGATGTTGGATGTTGCACTCACCTAGATCACTGAGATGTCACCTTGCATCCTAATGCAATATAAGTTCGTTTGTATCAAGTTCCAGTACTCTTGACACATATTGTATGAGCTGATAGAAGTAAGAGAGTCAAAGAGTGGACATTCAGTGTTGTAGCTTTAAAAGACTCACTTAGGGGCGGCACAGTGGCACAGTGGTTAGCACCGCAGCCTCGTAGCTTTAGCAACCCAGGTTCAGTTCTGGGTATTACCTGTGTGGAGTTTGCAAGTTCTCCCTGTGACCATGTGGGTTTCCTCCAGGTGCTCCAGTTTCCTCCCACATGCCAAAGACTTGTGGCTTGATCGGTAAATTGGCCATTGTAAAAAGAATTGCCCCTAGTGTAAGTAGGTGGTAGGAGAATTGAGGGAAGATGGGGATGTGAGAGGGAAAATGGGATTAATGTAGGATTAGTATAAATGGGTGGTTGATGGTCAGCATGGACTCGGTGAGCCGAAGGGCCTGTTTCAGTGCTGTATCTCTCTATGACCTTTGTAGTATATAGGCCTGAAGGGGTTAATGTGTGAAACAGTGAGAGTAAATCCCTCCCACTGTTGTGATGATGGGTCATAGTCACTTGGGCATTAGGCTTAGAAGCAGCATAATGTGTGCTGGCTAGACAGGCTTGTGGAGAGCATAAATAGTTATATGTATATAATAAATAAGTTATTCTTCAGCCCGATAAGGATTCCGAGACTTCTGTAGACTGCACTCGATCTATGCTACAACAATACACAGCAACTCTTAAAGTAGGAACTGAAGGATGAGTTTGTGCTGTAGAATGTAGCTATTGAGGTGTTGTTGCAATAGGCCCTGAAAGAAGGGCAATCCTTTTTGGAACTGAGGACCACACTCCAGTAAACAGTAGCACCCGAGCAGTCTGGATTTGCCAGAAAAAAATCGCTATTGCCTCACCTGAGCACCAAATCTGGAGTTGATGAGAAGGAAATTTGTCGTGATAAGTTCTGCTCACCATTTATAACTCTTGTTTATAGCTTTGCCTCACAAGGCATCGGAACAACAATTCAGCTTTTAGCTTTACAACAGTATCACAGAGGGAGAATATGCAGCATTCAAGCAACTATTCATATATTTTCCAAAAGCACAGGTGTGTCAATATTTTTCCAGACTGCTCTGTATTGCTACTACGGTTTTTTTTGATACATTAGATGTGGTAAGCAACAAACGCATAACAAGACAGGGAAAGCCTTTTGCTACCAAATAAAATATCCCTCAATCTTAGCTAACATCAGAGCCAGATTAAGGTCCATAGCAACTATCAAATCCCTCATGATTCTCATGTTCCTCTGATCATTCACCCTTCAGAGGAGGCTTGATGTCAGAAGTGGAATCTAGTGAAATGTACTCTTACATAACCATCATATCACTGAAATCTGATTATTGTCATGTTTGCTTTATGCCATTTGGACCATGAATTGTTTTAGGTAATTCTCATTTTTAAAATTTTTTTTATGGGATGTGGGCATCACTGGTAAGGCCAGCATTTGACAACTGAATGCCTTGCCAGGCCATTTCAGAGGGCAGTTAAGAGTCAACCACATTGCTGTGGGTCTGGAGTCAATCACATGTCGGTCATACCAGATAAGGACAGCAGATTTCCTTCCTTGAAGACCATTCGTGAGCCAAATTTTTTTTTTCCTAATGACGATGATAGTTTCCTGACACCAGTACTGAGACTAGCTTTCAATTCCAGTTTTTTTTTAAGCTGTAATTAAATTCTCCCAGCTACCGTTGTGGGATTTGAACCAGTGTCCCCAAGGCATTAGCCTGGGCCTCTGGATTACTAGTTCAGTGACATTATCATTATGCCTCTGTCTCCCCTTTATGTTCAAGTTAATTAAACATTAGACTTTCCTCTTTAAAGTTATAACTTCTAAGGAAGGAAAGCTTGAACCCAATGTATTATGTTGTGTTATGCTTTATTATTCTATATTGTGTTATTTTGTTATGGAATGGCAGGGTGATACTGGTAATTCTCCATACAAGTTTCTAACCATAAGCACGCTGTCCAGGAGAATGATCTTGTGTATTTCCTTAGTGATTAGATCAAGAGAAGCACAATAAATTGTCAAGAAGCAGTTTCTCTACCCACCATTCTCAGATATGGAGCAGACTTTAAAAAGAAAGGAGAGTAAATTAATTGAAGTATCACACTGCAGATTTTCATCCAGTTCAGGACGAAAGAAAATATAACATGGCAATAGACTCATTTGCTGGGATTTTTATTTAAATGTGAGGGTGGGAATGGAGGTGGGCGGATGCTTAAACCTACCCTTTGTTTCGGCGTGCTGATTTCCTGACGCAAAACCGAAATACTGAAAGTTTAAAAGACTCTGGGGAGAACGGGAAAAGGCAACTGCCTGGAATGGATAAATGGCCAGTAAAGGCTCTTAGCAAGCTTGTTGTCAGCTTGTTAAGGGCCAGTTTAGAATTTTCTTTGAAGGTACAGAATCCACGCAGGATCTCAACCACAACAGAGAGGAGGAGGCGTTAGCCCCTCTGGAAGTGAGTCAGAATAGTGGGACAGCAGCAAGAGGCGCCACTGAAGAGGGAAGGCTCGAGAAGGCTGTCATTCATGGGTAAACAGTTACACAGTGTCAGGAGAATTATCTGTAATATCTCTTCAATCTGGACAAGAGCATTTTGTGGGAATTGACTTTGTGGGGTGGACAGGTCCTTCTGCATACAGGCCTCATAGGTTCATGGGGGTGGGGAGCTGGTTCAGGAAGACTCCACATTCGAATTGAAAGAAAGGAAGGACATAATAGGAAATGGGATTAAGCTACTCAGGGATAGGATTGACGATGAGGAGCAGCATCTGCAGCAACAGAGACAGATCCCCAGGACGGCAAGGCACTGGGGTGAGGAAAGAGAGACAGGAAGGCAATGAAGATGATACTCTCAGCATAGGGTCTACCACCAAAGGAGAAGCTACCTGGACATTTCAGAGCGTCAGTGCAGCAGAAGGCAGTGCCTGTCCAGGCAGATGGTTGCTGACTTGTGCGCCCTCATTAAGGGTTATCCGAGGGTTCACAGGAACCATCACCATGGCCTTCCCATGGCTGTAAAGGTCACAGCAGCCTTGCACTTTTTTGCAACCAGTTCCTTCTGAGAAGCGGTAGCAGACACTGGTGGCATCTCACAGGGAGCAGCACGTCATTGTATCACGGAGGTGATGGATGTTCGGTTCGAGAGGGCAGAGATTACATTGAATTCCAGGTGGATAGGGGCACTCAAGCTCAAAGGGCAGTGGGATTTGCCTCCTTCACTGGATTCCCTCAGGTGCAGGGAGTCATCAATTGCACCTATGTGGCCATCAAGGCACTGACTGACCAGCCAGGGAGATGCCTCAGTAGATAGGGATTCCACTCCCGAAACATTCAGCTGGTTTGCAACCAAAGCAAGTGCTTCATGCAGGTGTGTGCACACTATTCTTGAAGTTGCTATGATGCTGTCATCCTCCAGCAATCGCAGGTGCCGCAGCTCTTCATGGAGCCATTGGAAATCTGTGGATGACTGTTTGACTGTTAGTGGATAAGGCTCATCCTGTGAGGAGATGGCTGATGACACCGGTGTATAATCCTGCCACGGAGGTTGAGAGACGCTACAACCAATGCCACCTGAGCACAAGGGTCATTATTGAGCAGCACGACCTCATGAAGATGAGATTGAGGTGCCTTGACCGGTCAGGTGGCTCCCTTCAGTACACTCTCTCAAGGGTCTCAAGCACTGTGGTGATCTGCTGCACCTTCCATAACATTGCCCTCCAGCGAGGTGTGAACCTTGAAAAGGGAGAAGCGCTGGAACGGCACAGCTCCCCGGAGGAGGAAGAAGAGGAGGAGGAGAAGGAGGAGGCTGAAGGCGAACTGGAGAACGGTTCTCATGCTTTGCAGGGTTGTCACCATGGTCGGCTCAAGAGGCGGAGTGTTCATCAGGATGGTAGGGACACTAGGGCCACTCTGACCCAGACACGTTTCACCTGAGTGAGACTCAGTGTACAGGACATTTGGAGAGGAGATTCTCCTTCATCTGAGTGAGAGCAAACATCTGTTAAGAACAAAAGTCAGCAACCTTCCAATGGTACAAACACTGCAAGGCTCCAGAGTCTCCACACGACACACTATTTCCCCAATACACTCCTTTGTTTTCCTGACCCTTATTTTCCATTCTCCTGCCTTTTGCCATGATGAAATGGGAACACATGTGTCTCCCTGAGTGCAACAACATGGCCCAGTGCTTTATCATATAACAGTTTGGTATCATTTACAACAGAAACCCAAGTGACATCACCAGGGTGGTAGCCTCTGCTCACAGCCCACTCCTACGAGTTGCTCCTCCTGTGATTGAGGATGAGGTGGAGGCAGACTGCTCACCAGAGCCTGTCTGGGACTGAGATGCCTGAGATGCGCATGGAGGTTGGCCTTGTCGTGGAGGTGTTGGGTGGTGGTGGGGTTGGAGGGGCACCTCCAAATCTGCTGCAGCGGCATCGCTGCAGGAGCACCCTGTCACAGGGTGTAACTCTTTAGATGCTTCCTCCATCAGAGGGGCCATGGAGGCAGTTGATGATGACAGAGTCCCATGAAGGGTGACCCCTCATCACTATCTACTGCCTCCAAAGATCTTTCAAAGCGCCTTTGATTGCGAGAGGGAACCAGCAGCTGGGGCACAACGGTCATGCTTCTTTGCACTATTTGTGACGTTGGCCGCACTCTCAATGGAGGAGCTCATGTACTCAAAGCACTGAGACATTGTGGAGCACATGAGATGAATGGACTCCTCCATTCTCATCCCATTACTCCACAGTGCCTCAGGTAACTCCGACATGTGGGCACACATCTCACTCTGATTCTCCAGGGACATTCACCTGCTTGCTGACTCCTGAGACTCTGCATCTTTGCTTTGCTGAACAGGGCTGCAGCTTTCCTCCATCCTTTGAGAGGGTCGGCCCACAGCTGACTCTGCCTCCTCAGTCTCCTCCTGCTCTGAAATGATGTGTGCTTCACCCAATGCCACCATTTCTAATACTGCTCACAGAACCACCGAGCTGAAAGTGTTTGCGCTAGCTGGGGGTGCACAAGAAAGATATGATGGTGCAGGCTCTGATGTTCTTCCTTTGACTATTCCAAAACATGTTGGCAATGTGTCAACTCATCCCCCGCTGAAGCTGGCCCTGTAGAGGACATGAGAGAATGTGGCCATGTGAAATCAGTACAATCAACTGCTTCTGCTGCTTAAAATAATGAGATGACAGCTTATGCATTGACAGCTTGTTGCATAGGGAGGATTGCCATGCATCCCATGAACCTGGAGATGGACTCCCGTTTCTCCATCTCCAACATCCTGGTGGCTTGCCACTCTGGCCAGATCAAGGGCCAGCTCCTCGAAATGTATTCATGGTGCGAGCTGAGGCACCCTATCGTCCAAACACGCCCTCTCTCTCCCCCTGGCATTGTTCTCCCATTGGGATTGTGAGGTGAAGAAATATGCTGTTAGGACAATGCCTCTCTCCCTCATCACTTGCAGCTTTTTATTGACTTAAGATGTTGCAGTCTTCACGGAAGCCTACTGTCCAATAGCACTAGGGTTATGAACTATAATTATGGATTGTTAATGCTGCTGCGCACACATCTCTCCGATGATCAGGAGAATTCTATGCGCCCTCAGGATGCTCCTCACTTTTGCACCCTGGTGACTGCTGACCAGGAGGAATGCCATCTTGGTCTATCTTTGGACTCGCCCTGCTAGACCTAAGCAGGTTGTTGAAATGTTTCCTGCACTGGACCCAGTTCCTCCTTACCACTCCTTTGCTGCTGACCTCATGAGCCACCTCCAGCCATGCTTCTTGGTCTGCCTTGCAGGCCTTCTCGTGCCACTGGCAGGAAATAGGATATTTCTCTGTGATGTCACCCCCCTCCAGCAGCATTTCTAGTGAGGCGTCTGAAAAATAGAGTTTGCCCTGGCACGGGGGCCCTCCCTACCCACTATCCTCTGCTCAGCTCATCCTTCCATTATTGAGACGAATGAAATGCCTGCCGCTCACCCTTTAAATTGGGCCTGCTGCTTCCTGCATCCACTGCCACTAATTGGATGGCAAACACGTATGTGGGCCAATTAAGTTAATTTTGACTGAAATAGCAATGTGTGTACGTTGCCGAAGCTGTGCTGGATCGGGACACAGAAACATTGGGGTCCTGACCCCGGAATTGAAATCCTGCCAATTGTTGTATTGAACTGACTGAGCAAGAGTTGGGAATGGAGTTCATTCTTAATATTGACAACTTAGTGTGATGGGGCAGGATATTGTTGGAGGCATTATCCCTCAAAGAAAAGTTATAAACATACATGATATGGAGTCTGGGATATGATTTACAGCCCACAAATGGGCAAATGAATAATAAAAGCTTATGATCACCAAGATAAAAGCATGAGTGGAATATAAGTTGCATCCCACAGCCCCTCGTCATCATCTATATGTTTATACCATACGTTAAGGAAGAAATTAAAATTAAAATATGAAATAATGCAAAGATTCATTTAAATGCAAATAGTATTAATGCATGGATTACAGAATGGTTCTACTGACATTATTGTGAATTTGTTTTCTCGAATTACTCCCTGCTCTTAATTATGATGTTAGTTCCATGAAATATGGGAGCTCTTTCCATGATATAATACTCATATGGTTTTAAAATTAAAATCCTGTCTGCTTATTTGGAATGTAAATTCCGATGACAGAAAATCATAAAAAAAAGTTGTGAAAATGTCCAGACTGATACTTGCCTGGGAAAAGGTTCACAACAGCTCACTTACCTCAAGATCTTAGTGCAATGTGTAGTTTTACTGGGTTGCCCTGGATAAATAGCATATTAATATGTAGATAAATAAATGACAGCTGCTTGAAATGAAACTCATCTCCAAAATGTGCCATTAGCCACTGTGAGTGGCAGTAGTATCTCTGTAAAACAGAAAAACATCTCTGCCAACAGATGAATAAAGTTACAAACACATGCCACTGTCAGCTAGCCACCAACACTTGCTTGCTGTTGGGCTGAATATTTCATTAGAAAGTTGTCAACGATACATATTTTGAAGTCTGATATCCATGACATCCCTAATTTATTGCAGTTCCTGAGAAATATCATTCAAATATGTCTAAATTGATTTTTTTTTGATCTCAGCATTATCAGTCTTATTCCATACGTTTTTTTCAATATGAATTAAACAGAGCCTTGAAGTTTCAGCCTCGGTGGAAATTTATACAAAATCGCATTTAAATGCATCTGTCAGAGAATTCCCAGTGCCTCGTTGTTTGTATCTAAATAGAATTCTGAATGGCAATTGCAAGCTGAATTGGATGCCTGCTACTGTCATCAGGAATTAAACCATGCACAAGAACTCAATCATCAGCATCAGTAAGAAGCTCAGGATCCAAACGTCAGCAAATTACCATAATAGTAAATGGAACACTGCTGCTTCTTCACTGATACACCTAAAGCCAAGGCCGAGTCATACGCATATGAAGCCCAGTAAGAAATTGTTCTAAAACTGCATATTAATCCTTTCACTCACGGTGTAAATCTGTAAATAAGCTTAAATGAAATGTCCAAAGGCAGAATGGACCTGCATATAGGAGTGTGCTGAAGCTCTTCCTGCATTTTGCAGAATCAATACAAATTTACATCTATTTGACACTCGATGAATAAAGTATATTCAGCTTTTGTAGAAATGCATGAAAAAATAACGAGGCATAGAGCCCAATACTGAACACCACAATATATGATTCACATCTTTAAATGGACATATGTCTTCAATCCTATCATCCCTCTGATCATATGAATTAACTTCCATAACTGACATGTAGCATCGGTGAAGAGTTGATTATTAATACATGTCGTTGAGAATTTGTTACAGTCTTATGACATTTGACTCTTCTAACTTAACCTTCCTGGAGTTTCTCAACTGAAGTTTTACCTTTGGAGTTAGTGCCATCTGCTTCTGAGACTAACCCATCCCTCCCACCACAACACCACCCCACCCCCTCCACCCACCCACCCATCCCCATCAAATACAAGCTATGCATTCTGCAATTTTTTTTCCCATGTGATTGCATATAACATAAGAAGAATTTAGATTTATAACATCATGGAATTTTACTGCACAGAAGGAGGCCATTGGGTCCATTGCACCTGTACTGGCTCTCTAAAAAAGATAGTCCTTTCACTCTACCCCATACTCTCACACTTTTTTCTTTTTCAACAACAACAACTTGCATTTATAAAGTGCTATTAATGTAGTAAAACCTACCAAGGCACTTCACAGAAACATTATTGAACAAAATGTGACACCAAGCCACATAGGAGATATTGGGGCAGTTGACCAAAAGGTTAACAAAAGAGGTAGGTTTTAAGAAGCATCATAAAAGAGAGAGATAGAGAGGCAAAGAGGTATAGAGAGAGAATTCCAGAGCTTGGCCCCAGGTAGATGAAGGCGTAACCACCAATGATGGAGCAATTAAAATTGGGAATGCACAAGAGGCTGGAATTGAAGGAGCTCAGAGGATCTCGGAAGGTTGTTGGGCTGGAGGGCATTAAGGTAAAGGGATATATAAGGCCATGGAGGGGTTTGAGAATGAGAATTTTTAAATCGTAGCATTGCTGGCCTGGGAACCGGTGTAGGTCAGCAAGCACAGAGATGATGGGTGGATGGGACTTAGTGTGAGTTAGGATTCGGCAACAGATTTTTGGATAAATTCAGGTTTATGGAGTGTGGAAGTTGGGAAGCCGGCCTAGAGACTATTGAAATAGTCAAATAAGAGCAAAATACAGTGGATGCTGGAACACTGAAATGAGAAAAGAAAGTGCAGGAAATACTCAGCAGGTCTGACAGCATCTGTGTAGAGAGAAGCAGAGTTAACGTTTCAGGTCTGTGACCCTTCATCAGAATTGGCAAAAGTTAGAAATGTAACAGCCTTTGAGTAAGTGAAAGGGGGAAGAGGGAAAGAAGAAAAAGAGGGAAGGACTGTGATAGGACGGACGGGGGAGAGATTAAATGACAGAGATGTCATGGAACAGAATACAAATGGAGTGCTAAATAGTTATAGTGAAAGACAAAGCATGATTCCAGAGAGAGTGCTATGGCAGAATAATGAACATGTCTGTACAAAAGCAAAAACATGAAAAACAAGTTTAATACTAGCACGTGGTAAAAAAAAATTTACAAATATATATAAAAAAGCTAAAAATAATAAACAAATAATAAAAAAAGGGCTCATGGTCTGAAATTATTGAACTCAATATTGAGTCCAGAAGGCTGTAGAGTGCCACATCGGAAGATGAGGTGCTGTTCTTCAAGCTTGCGTTGAGCTTCACTGCAACACTGCAGGAGGCCAAGGACAGAAATGTCGGCATGAGAACAAGGTGGTGAATTAAAATGGCAAGCGACCAGAAATTCGGGGTCATGCTTGCACACCAAGTGGAGGTGTTCCGTAAAGCGGTCACCCAATCAGCGTTTGGTCTCCCCAGTGTAGAGGAGTGAATGAGCAGCGAATACAGTATACTAAATTGAAAGAAGTGCAAGTCAATTGCTGCTTCACCTGGAAGGAGTGCTTGGGGCCTTGGGTGGTGAGGAGAGAGGAGGTAAAAGAGCAGATATTACACCACCTGCGATTGCATGGGGAGGTGTCGTGGGAAGGTGATGATGTGCCGGGGCGATGGAGGAGTGGATCAGGGTGTCGCAGAGGGAATGGTGCATATGACAGAGGAGGGGAGAGGAAGATGTGTTTAGTGGTGGCATCATGCTGGAGGTGGCAGAAATGGCAGAGGATGTGGAGGCTGGTGGGGTGGAAAGTGAGGACAAGGGGAACCATGTCTGGGAGGGAGGGGAAGGGGTGAGGACAGAAGTGCGGGAAATGGGTCAGACACGGTCGATGGCCCTGTCAACCACAGTGTGGGGAATCCTTGGTTGAGAAGAAAGGAAGACATCTCAGAAGCACTGTTATGGAAGGCTGCAGCATCAGACCACCTCCCGCGTGATGCCCCCGCCAAACTCATCTTCCCTTCCCCTCCCCTATCAGCATTCCCTGCGATATCATAGGGGACATAAATCCAGGCCAAAGCTCATGGGGAATATTCTCTGTGCATATGGCAGCCACAGTGATAGCTGCTGTGGTGAGTTTAAATCTGGCCCGCACTTCCGTTGACACGTCTCCGATCCTGCCCCTGCAGCTGCTAATTGGCCGCCAAACCCGTCTCCATATGAATTAAGGTGTTGCCCCCGTGAAAATATGACTCAATTCTGTTTCCCCCGGGGGCAGGTTCAGGACTCGGAAACAGTCCCAACTTCCTTTTCCAGCCCCCGATGTGAATATTCAGCCCTGTGACAATAATAATATGTCCAAAACTGGACACAATAATCCAACTATGGGCTAACTAATGACTTATATGGGATTAGTATAACCTTTGTTTTTTGTATTCTGTTCCCCAAATCATATAACTTGGATCCCACAGGTATTTTGGAGCTTTATCAACTTGTCTTTAATAATTTGAATCCCTACATCTTTCTAAACTTCAACTTCTTTTAAAATTTTGCCAATTGGTGTTCTGTCAAATTGTATCATCTCACCTATTTCCACATTAAAGTTACAGAGAGAGATCATGTAACCCCCACAGAAATTCTACCCCCAATATCTTCACTAATTCAAGGACCTCCAGATATTGCTGCATCCCTTTACTTGTGAGAATGTCTAGTTTATATCTTAATTAGCTCCTATTTGAATATTCTCCCTGTCAATCACTGGATCAGGTTGTATTAGATAAGGACTATTACCAGCTTTCAATGGGAAGCACTAGGAGAAAAATACTAAGTTAGTATCTGCCAAGCACATTAGATCGACAAATATTTTGAATTAAATTTCTAGAGGGTTTATCTGCAGTGGAGAAAATTTCTGTAGCTGGAGATGAATTGATGAATATACATGGCCGATGAATTCAAGTTAAGAATATTAGTGAGCATAGTGTTTGGTGGGCCAGTTCTTTGGGAACATTTATTCAGGACTGCTAGTGCAGTTGGATCCTTGCTGCCTTATTGCTATTTCTGTGTCTTTTAGCAACTGCTTGTTTCTACATTAGTTTGCGATTGTTGGGCAAAGAACAAAGAACAAAGAAAATTACAGCACAGGAACAGGCCCTTCGGCCCTCCAAGCCTGCGCCGATCCAGATCCTCTATCTAAACATGATGCCTATTTTCTAAGGGTCTGTATCTCTTTACTTCCTGCCCATTCATGTATCTGTCTAGATACATCTTAAAAGACGCTATCGTGCCCGCGTCTTCCACCTCCGCTGGCAACGCGTTCCAGGCACCCACCACCCTCTGCGTATCCCCCTAAACTTTTCCCCTTTCACTTTGAACCCGTGACCCCTAGTAATTGAATCCCCCACTCTGGGAAAAAGCTTCTTGCTATCCAACCTGTCTATACCTCTCATGATTTTGTACACAAATTATTAAAATTTGTTAGAGTTTTTCTAATAGATATATAAAACTGCATTGGCTCTTTTGTCGCTTGCAGTGCAGCTGTTGTTTTTAATGAGCTCATTAGAATACAACTCTGGACATACCACTCTAATTTGGTAGGTTTAAGAGGAGGAGGACTAATGAGGCATGCTGGATAGATGACATTGCACCTTCGATGGTCCATTTCTTAGCTTGATTATACTGACACCTGTGTACAGCAGCAAAGAGATATAAATTAACTTGGACGACAGTGCAAAATGCCTGACAGCGAATTGGCCGCCTGTATTACACAGCACCTGACTTTCTTTTCCATTTAAGTCAATATAAAGGAAAGTGAGGCAGATTACAAAATAGGCTGCAGATTCGCTACATCCCAAGACAAATTTATACTCCAGAGTCTGTTATCTGGGCCTGTCTCAAACAATCTGCCAGCACTGAACTCTGTGCACTTCTGCAGTCAAACTTGGAGACTGGTTCCAGTGCAGAGCTGACCCCGTCAATGACAGTTAAGATTACCACTGCTTGAGCTATTGAACAGCAGGCTTCTTCCAGACAATGTGGGAAATCTATGTCACATTTCCTCACCTCCAACTTACAATGTATCAGAAAGATGCTTTGCCTGCCAGGACTCCAGATCTCATCACAGACATGGTCCAAACATGGACAAAAGAGCTAAATTCCAGAGGTGAGCTGGGAGTGACTGCCCTTGACATCAAGACAGCATTTGACTGGGTGTGGCATCACACTTTGTCTGCAGTCCTGCCACATCCAGTTGCTAATGTTGGTGGACAATTAAGCATCTAACTGCAGGAGGAGGCGCCTCAGAAAATCCCATCCTCAGTGGTGGAGGAGCCTAGCACTTCAGTACTAAAGATAAAGCTGAAGCATTTGTAACCATCTTCAGCCAGAAGAGCCAAGTAGATGATCCATCTTAGCCTCCACCTGAGGTCCTCAGCATCATAACACCAGTCTATAGCCAAGTCAATTCACTCCACTTCATATCAATAAATGGCTGAGCACACTGGATATATGAGCCCTGAAAACATTGTGGCAGTAGTAATGAAAACTTGTGCCAATAACTTGTGGGTTGATAGGTAAATTGGCCCTTGTAAAAATTGCCCCTAATGTAGGTAGGTGGTAGGAGAATTGAGGGAAGGTGGGGATGTGAGAGGGGAAAAAATGGAATTAATGTAGGATTAGTATAAATGGATGGTTGATGGTCAGCGTGGACTCGTTGGGCCGAAGGGCCTGTTTCGGTGCTGTATCACTCTATGACTCTATGAGAACTAGCCACGCCCCTAGCCAAGCTGATCGTGTACAGCTACAACATTGATATCTAACCGAGAATGTCCTGTCCACAAAAAGCAGGAAAAATTCAATCCGGCCAGTTACTGCCCAATCAGTCTACTGCGAATCATTAACAAAGTGATGGATGGTGTCATTGACAGGTCTATCAAGCAGCACTTACTCGGCAATAACCTGCCCACTGAAGCTCAGTTTGGGTTCTCCTAGAGCCACTCAGCTCCTGACCTCATGACAGCCTTGGTCCAAACATGGCCAAAGAGCTGAATTCCAGAGGTGAGCTGGGAGTGACTGCCCTTGACATCAAGGCAGCATTTGACTGGGTGTGGCAGCAAGGAGCCCTAGTAAAACTGGAGTCAATGGGAATCAGGGGCAAAACTCTCACTGGTTGGAGTCATACCTAGCACAAAGGAAGATGGTTGTGGTTGTTGGAGGCCAATCATCTCAATCCCAGGACATTGCTGCAGGAGCTTTGCCGGGTAGTGTCCTAGGCTCAACCATCTTCAGCTGCTTCATCAATAACCTTCCCTCCATCATAAGGTCAGAAGTGGGGATATTCGCTGATGATTGCAAGTATTCAACCATTCGCGACTCCTCAGATATTGAAGCAGTCCATGTCCAGATGCAGCAAGATCTGAAGAACATTTCAGGTTTGGGCTGGCAAGTGGCAAGAAACATTCGTGCCACATAAGTGCTAGGCAGCGACCATCTACAAGAGAGGATCTAATCATCTCCCCTTGATGTTCAACGGCATTATCATTGCTGAAACCCCACCAGCAACATCCTGGGGGTTGCCATTGATCAGTAACTTAACTAAAACAGCTATATAAATATTATGACTACAGCGGCAAGTCAGTGGCTGGGAATTCTGCAATGAGCAACGCATCTCCTGACTCCCCAAAGCCTCTCCACCATCTACAAGGCAAAAGTCAGGAATACCCTCCACTTGCCTGGATGAGTCCAGTTCCAATAACACACAAGGAACTCGACACCATCCAGGAAAAAGCAGCCCGCTTGATTGGCACTCCAGGCACAACCTTCAACATTCACTCTCTCCATTACCGACGCACAGTGGCAGCAATGTATACCATCTACAAGATGTACTGCAGCAACTCACTATGCCTCCTTCAAAAGCACCTTCTAAACCCATGACCTCGACCACCTCGAAGGACAAGTCCAGCAGCCACATGGGAACACCACCACCTGCAAGTTCCCCTCCATGTTACACACCATCCTGACTTGGAACTATATCACCATTCCTACACTGTCGCTGGGTCAAAATCCTGGAACTCCCTTCCTAACAGCTCTGTGGGTGTTCCTACACCACATCGGCTGCAATGGTTCAAAAAGGCAGTTCAGCACCACCTTCTCAAGGGCAATTAGGGATGGGCAATAAATGCTGGCCTTACCAGTGATGCTCAGATCCCATGTTCGAATAAAAAAATTCTGCAAATTACTCCTTACAAAAATGAGACCAATGATCTTCTCACAGAAATCAGAGTCCTTTTCTCTATTTTGATGCCTATGGTGGAATGGAAATTTCAGCCAGTCTAAGTTTACCTTTGTTTCCCAGGTACATTGTGCCAGTAGGAAGTAGTTCTTATTCATATCCCTTTTATCAGTCAACAATAACTTATATTGATATGGTGCCTTTAATGTAATAAAACATCCAAAGGCGTTTCACAGGAGTGTTATAAAGCAAATTTTCTACATAAGATGATATTGGAAGAGATGACCAAAAGCTTGGTCAATGAGGTAGGTTTTAAGGAGTTTCTTAAAGGAAAAAAGTGAAGTTAAGGGTCAGTGAGGTTTAAGGAAGGAATTGCAGAGCTTAGAGGTCCTAGGCAATTCAAGGCATGGCCACCAAGAGGCCAAAATTAGAGTAGTGAAGATATTTCAGAGGGTTCTGGCACTGGTGGAGAGTATAGAGAGAGTGGGAGGGGCGAGTCCTTTCTGAATGAGGAAGGCATAGCATCTGTTCCCTTCCACAACGCTTTCGATATGTCTTCCTTTATCCTCAACTGAGGATTCCCCCCCTCCCACCCCGTCAGCACCATGGTTCACAGGGCCCTCATCTCTGTCCGATTTATTTCACGCACTTCTGCTCTCACCCCTTCCCCTTCCTCCCAGAACCAAGATAGGGTTCCCCTTGTCCTCACCTTCCACCCCACCAAACTCCAAATTCAACCAATTATCCTCCGCCATTTTCACCACCTCCAGCATGATGGCACTACCAAATACATATCCCCCTCCCCTCTCCTTTCAGTATTCCGAAGGGACCATTCCCTCCGCGGCACCCTGGTCCATTCATCAGTCACCCCCAAAACCTTCCTCTTTTCCTACAGCACCTTTCCATGCAAGCACAAGAGATGCAACACCTGCCCTTTTACCTCCTCCTTTCTCATCATCCAGATCCCCAAACACTCCTTCCAAATGAAATAATGATTTACTTGTACTTTCAATTTAGTATACTGGATTCGCTGTTTGCAATGTGGTCTCCTTTACATTGGGGAGACTAAACGCAGACTGGGTGACTGCTTTGCAGAACACCTCCGCTCCGTCCACAAGCATGACCTCGAGCTTCCTGTTGTTTATCATTTCAATTCTCCACCTTTCTCCCACTCTGACCTTTCTGTCCTTGGCCTGCTAAAGTGTTCCAATGAAGCTCCACACAACCTCGAGGACCAGGTGATGGCATCTTGCTGGAAATAGCAGAGGGTGATCCTTTAATATGAAGGCTAAGAACAAAGAACAGTACAGCACAGGAACAGGCCATTCAGCCCTCCAAGCCTACGCCGATCTTGATGCCTGCCTAAACTAAAACCTTCTGCACTTCCGGGGACAGTATCCCTCTATTCCCATCCTATTCATGTGGGGTGGAAGATGAGGACAAGGGGAACCCTATCATGGTTCTGGGAGGAAGGGAAAGGGGTGAGAGCAGAAGTGTGTGAAATAGAACGGGCACGGTCGAAGGCCATGTCAGTCATGGTGGACAGGAATCCTTGGTTGAGGAAGAACGAAGACAGTGCTGGTATCAAAGGTTGTATCATCCAAACAGATGCAATGGAGATGGAGAAACTGGGAGAATGGAATAGAGTCCTTGGGCCTATAGTGAATATTAGTCAACTAATATTCACTATAAACCCACGGATTCCCACAGCTACCTTGACTACACTTCCTCCCTCCCCTTTCACCATTTTGAGGGCACCATTCCCTCTGCAATGCCATGGTCCTCTCCTCGGTCCCCCCCAACACCAGCCCCCTTTCCTATAGCACCTTTCCATGCAAGCGCAGGAGATGCAACAACCTGCCTTTTTCCCTCCTCCCTTCTCATCATCCAGGATCCCAAACACTCCCTCCAAGTGAAATAGCAATTTATGTGTACTTCTTTCAATTGAGTATACTGTATTTGTTGTTCGCAATGTGGTCTCCTTTTTATTGGGGACACCAAACACAGATTGGGTGGCGGGTTTGTGGAGCACTCTGTTCAGTCCTCAAGCATGACCCCAAGCTTCTTGTCATGTCATTTTAATTCTCCAGCTTCCTCCCACTCTGAACTTTCTTTCCTCGGACTGTTGTTGTCTTCCAACGAACATCAATGCAAGCTAAAGGAACAGCACCTCTTCTTTCGACAAGGCACTTTACAGCCTTTCAGACTCAACATTGAGTTCAACAATTTCAGAGTTCACAACGAATCTATCCTGCCCTCCATCCTATCACAAACCTTCCCTTTTTGTACTTCTGACCATCCCCACTTTCACTTGCTCAAATTTCTAACTTTTCTGAGTTTTGATGACTGAGTTTTCATAGACCTGAAACATTAACACTGTTTCTCTCTCCACAGATGCTACCTGACCTGCTGAGTATTTCCAGCATTTTCTGTTTTTATTTCAGATTTCCAGCATTTGCAACATTTTGCTTTTGTATTGAAGTCATAAAAATCTGTTGCCAGGGGAAACAACCTTTTAATAATGGCCTACTGATGAATTGATCAGCTTCATGGCTCTGTTGAAGGACTGCAAAATCCCCTCACAGCCCCTAAACAAGCTGTCATTTTGACATCTCCACCTGCCACACACTGACTCAAGGATCTGCACCTAACCTTTTTTTTTTGTTCTTCCTGCAGAGCAAATTGACCCATAATGTGCAAGAGTACATGCAGACTGGAGAGGGTAGAACGTACCTCAGACAGCTAACCCCTCTTGAGGAAAGGATCCTGTATCTGTGGGGATTTCATGACTTTGAAATTATGAATGGATTTAATAGTCTGTGTGTGGAGAAACTGTTTCCATTTGCAGGTGCAGGGTGAGAAGAGGAAAGCTCTGCTGACCGTGCCACAAATGCCACTTGTTGCATGTACACTCTCTAGGGGCCAATAGTATGTTTGCTGCAGGAGCCAACCATGTTGCCTGAAGCACTGCTCCTCCACTCTCTGCTTCTCCCCCAGGCAGTCCATGATAATCAAAAACAAGGAAATGCACAGGTAGACCAATACAATGTTTTCATCTCCTTAATGTGTAGGGAAGGGTGGGGGAACCTGGGAGTATTCCCTTCCATCTCTCAGAAAACTCTGGAAGGCAAAACAGGCTAGAAAAGACTGCCAAGGCTGTGGGAATTAGAAAAGCAAAACCTGAACAATTTCCAGGCTGCTAGGATGAAGCTCCACAGCTTTTATGGTCCCTTTGTCTATCTCCCTAGGTTAACAGTCATGTCATGGCAATAAATCACATCAATACCAGTTCGCCTGCACCTTTATTTTTCAGTTCAAGTGGCTGCAGTGAGAGCGCAGGCTTAAATCCAAGAAATTCAGGATTGCTATTTACTGCAATGGTGGGCGAAGCTATAACAATGATCTTTTCTCAGTTGAAGCATGGGCATCAACACAGAAGTCCCAAGAAATGATGGCACAGCAAAACAATGGCATTATTTCCTTGAACCTCTATGCCGGAGCACGGCACACACCATTGATTCACCATTACTTTGCCCTAAGTGTCGATCCAAGTTCCAGCGCTATGTCATTGAAATAAAAGAACTAATCCACTGTACTGTTCAAGTCCATACTTGTTTGTGCATATTTAAAATGTTATCATTCAAATGTGTTACAATATAGTTACTAGTACTGAAGTAGGTGAAAGATGCAGTCATACACATGGCATACTGCCAGTTCCATTTAGGCTCCGTACCATGTTTGTAGCAGGGAATTTGTATTTAGCACACTTCATTATTTCTTATTTGCTTGTTCTATACTAAATTTAAATTCACAGCTACAATTGGTCAACCCATGGGAATAAAAGAAAAATTGGCCAACAGTGGATCTTGAGTTAAGTTAAAAAAGAGAAAGCCTTTTTAATTAGCAGATTGTAAAAAGTGTTTTACTCAAGATTAAGTGGAAGAGATGTTTTATTGTGTGTTGTGGCTGTCCTGCTGAAAGGATTTTTTTTTAATGCACGGTGGATTAATTTTAGTCATTGGAGAGGGAGCTAGAGTTGAATTGGAAAGGTTAGTCATCAGCCTAATGATGAAGTGTTGCACCCATGTACTATATTGATCTTGTGATATGTTGCCCTGTTTTGATGAAACTTCTGTCATGGGGTTCTGTTTGCAGCAAACTTAGAAGTGTATTGCATGTTAAATTCTTTAATAAATATGTAAAAGTTAATAAATTGTCTCAAGTAGCATTCTGTATGCAACTACAAAGAATCCCTTCTCTAAGTCTCTTTAAGTGGAGAGATACGTATTGAAGAGAGTTCCCAAACGCTTATAATATCTGGGATATTTATAAATTAGCCATAAATATTTTTAAAAAGGCTAGCCGAAAGATGGTAATATTCTCTGTTGGTTTTCTTTCTTTGAGGGAAACTAGTACAATTCTTTGGACTCAAGTAAGTGTCTTTGAGAATTTGTCTGGTTTGAATTTGATTAAAGGGGATTCATAGGGATGTACTCCTGATTCGGTTTAGTCCCTATAAGGGGTTAAAGTCAGAAATCACTTCATAGCTTTGTTAATTGTACTGTACATTGCACAGAATAGAAAAGTAGAGAAAGGTAAAAGGTGTGCATGTAGCATCTAGCTATAAAAGTTATCAAAGCAAATATATAGTTGATGTCAATCATGTCTTCTAAAACTCATGTCAAAGTTTCCCACCTATGTCTTAGTGGATCGTAATTTATATTCTGGAAAGAACAGGTGGCACAGTGGCGCAGTGGTTAGCACTGCAGCCTCACAGCTCCAGCGACCCGGGTTCAATTCTGGGTACTGCCTGTGTGGAGTTTGCAAGTTCTCCCTGTGACCGCGTGGGTTTTTGCCGGGTGCTCCGGTTTCCTCCCACAGCCAAAGACTTGCAGGTTGATAGGTAAATTGGCCATTGTAAATTGCCCCTAGTGTAGGTAGGTGGTAGGAGAAAGGTGTGGATGTGGTAGGGAATATGGGGTTAATGTAGGATTAGTATAAATGGGTGGTTGTTGGTCAGCACGGACTCGGTGGGCCGAAGGGCCTGTTTCAGTGCTGTATCTCTAAATAAATAAATAAACTGTAGAAAATGTATGTAGGCAAGAGATTATATAATTAAACTAGAGGCTCCATAGCAACACAATGAATCCAGAATGTCATCCCTGTGGGAAAATTATTAGCTGTCACTGGTAGTTATCTTAAATCGACGGGTATGTGTTAATATTTGTACCAATTGCTAAGTATGTCACACTGAACAGTGAACAACATATCTATGTGAATACTCAGTTAAACACCCAATGCAGCAAAACTTGTGAAAGTTCAAAATATTGCTGATTTTCATCAATATTATAGCTATAATTTCAGCTTCATGACAGAAGTTTTCAACTGAACTGTCTCGAGGAAAAACTATTTTATGCAATGAGTGGTTAGGATTTGGAATGCACTGCCTGATAGGGTGATTGATACAGATTTAGTAGGAGCCTTCAAATGTGAATTCAATAAATACTTGAAGGCGAAAAAAATGCCGGCATATGGAGAAAGATGAGGGAGTAGTTTTAACTGGATTGCTCTTCAATGGAGCTGCCACAGACCAGATTGTCCGAGTGGCCTTCTTCTGTATTGTACTATTCTATGATTCTGTGTATATTCATGTATGGAATGCCCTGATACAATTCTGGATGGAATTTGCTGTTTTAAGATATTTATATTTTGCATACATTGCGTGTATAAAAAACTGTGAGTTTAGAATACTTATGGTCATAACTTGGTGTTGTTTTAACTATCAGCAATTGTGTGAATCAGGGAATATTGGATCAGTTTGGATTGAAGACAATAGAAAGAAAAGGTGGGATGCATAATAGGTGACTGATTTATATTGTCTGTCTTACACCATTGACAATAGTTAAAATGATCTCCTTGTATTCTATTTTCAACAAATAGATGTTTAAAGTTCTTTCATGAAAAGAATCGAGAAATTATCTAAGTTGCTGCTCTGGAGATTCTGGAGATCCTATTTATGAAACAGATTGAGAAGATTAAGCATCTGCGGAATGTGCAAAAATTGCTTTTGGGAAGTGATAACTCACAAGTCAGTTGCTTGAAATATACTTTGAGTAGTAGATAGATATTTAAATTTAAAGGTCAAAGCAGTTGATTAGCACTTAAATAGGTTATTCCACTTAAACTGTTATTGAGGACCTAGAGGGCATGAGTATAAAAATGATAAACCTAAAGGAAGAATAGAGATTATTAGACATTTTTCCATCACAAAGTAGAACAATACATTAAATTGAGCCCCATCAGCTCTAATTAATCTGTCAATTAAATTCTTCTATTCTGGAATTGGTTTATATCAGGTCATGAAAGAATTGTCGGATTTAGGGAAAGTAAAGTTATAGATGATTAAATATCCCATGGAGGACTATAGGCTGGATTTTCTTAACCTTTTCACCCCGAGAGACTGCTCAATTTCCCAGGTCCATAGGACTGAAGAAAGGCACACAGACTTAGTTTGCCTGGTCTTTGCCTCATTAACACTCTTTAGCACCTGCAGAAACCACAGGCCAGACTGCAGCATATAAATGACATAGCATTTGCAGAACAGAAATAGGCCATTTGGTCCAACAAATGTGCTTATGCTCCACATGAGCCTCTTCCCAACTTATTTCACCTCACACTATCAGCGTATCCTCTATTCCTTTTTCCCTCATGAACTTATCTAGCTGACATCCCCAAGCTTTGTACAGAGTCCAGGACAGCAAATCCTAGCAGTGAATTGACACTTAAGATGTACTGTTAGGCACTGGGGGCATGGGTGCATCTGAGGCAGCCAACTTCAGCTGGAAACTGCAGCAAGTGGTGCGAGTTCAAGGGTGTTGCTGCTCCACCTCTCCTCCCCAGAATGAAGAGCTACAACAGATATTAAAAAATCTTCGCTGTGTCTTTGGGATACAAGACATATTCCTCAGCCTGGATTCCCAAGTGTGGCTCCTCCCCACAACTCATGGCCTCTTCCCAATGGCCGTACAGGCTGCTGATCCTGCGCAGACCTGCTCCTAGGCTGAAGGAGCAGCAACATCCAACATACAGACACTTTACCCATGGCTCTATATGGCCCACCCATCGGAATTAATGCCCTTTTTTAAAGGTTTTTCTCTATTTGAGCATTATGTTAAAGTCAGTACATTTATCAGACAGTCAGTAAATTGTTAGCAAATTGGTGGAACTATGGATTCCAGTTCCCTGTTTAAATTGAAAACTGCTGGTAAAACATCTGGTTCACAATTCTCAAATTATGAAACAAAGATGGAAAAATGAAACATATTACTTCTGCTGACCACAAGAAATAACTTTTTAAAATAACATTCTTTTGAGAAATGTTCAGCTTTTCATGCATTTGAATGTTTTCTTTAGTGAAATAGTAAATGAGATGACTTACAAAATGTAAATATAATTCTGAATGGTTAAATAAAATATTACTATAGTTATCAAACAAGAGCCAATATCAGCATCATTACAATAACAGGCATAAACAGCCAGAATGGCTGTAACTTCATGTAATTTCAAAGCATATTATTAGACAGACGTTTGCTTCAGTTTTGAGACCTACAATTTTAAGCCTCCAAACATCAGTTTTGCTAAAACCAAGATAGCTAAAATCTGGCCAAAAGTAAACACACAAAATTAAAAAAGAAATGGAACCCCCGCACCCCCCACTCCCACCCGCCCCGCCACTAGTTGGAATCCCATTTGAACCCCTAGGTAAGATTATCAAAACCACTTTATGTTATGCATCATTTATGCTTGCTAATCTCAAAAACTAGCAAAAGCTGACCATCAGCTTCAAAAAAGATGACAAACTCAAAAACAGCCCTAAAAATAATCATGACATGTGCAGATAAGGAATTACAATGAAAAAGCAGACCAATGTAAGCTTGATATAACTTAAGCTGTAGATCTATCCAAACTTTTATTGCAGGGGACAAACTTAAAGTACATGGAGCTAAAAATTTGTTCCCATAGTGCCGCTTCAAAGTGGTGCCAGGTAGACTATGTTGATTCCTCGGGGGCAGACAGTGCCACCAGCTGCTGCCTGCACAACTTGTGTGGGTTTTTCCATTGATATCAATGTGGCACTGCTGCCTCTGAGGGATCAGTGTAGTCTACATAGTACTGCTTTGAAGCAGCACTATGCAAATAAATTTCCATCCCATAAACTTTGTAGCAATAGTGGATTTGGAAATTACCAAAGGGGTTGTGAGTACTGAAGGCTTGCAATTTCTTTTTTAGGAGGGATCTGGAGGCATGCAACCTCCAGGAGATTTTGATTTGTGACATTTTTATCATGAAAGTTTTCTAACATTTTATAGGTTGCTACAAGAACAAAAAGACACACCACTGCATAAGTACAACTGCACATTCTCAGGATTTGGGACAGGGTCACGGCAGGGACAAAGCAGTGGGAGGATGTTCCACCCCACAGAACTTCTAATAGCATAATAACATTGCCGGAATTTATAGAGTCTTATTTTTAGTACTATATCTATGACTACTAGGTCCTAGAATTCCTTACCAGTTCTACTATACCCCAGGTCCTCCTCCTCAATGCTGACATTCAGGAATAAAAAATAAACAGAAATGTAATTCATATTGGATTTGTGAAGAATTTGAAATCAATATATATCGGCCGTTAAAGTGCCAGCATGAAGCAGAGTTAACGTCTCAGGTCTGTGACCTCTCGTCAGAACAGAGAAACTCTGCCTCTCTCTACATAGGTGCTGTCTGACCTGCTGAGCATTTCCAGCATTTTCAGTTTTTATTTCACTGTACCATCTCATCTGTAAGCCAGCACATCCAACAATGCAGCACTCTCACTGTACTCCAGAGAATTATCAGTCTAGATTATGTGCTCAGGTCAGAAGAAGCTGAACATACAACCTTCTAACCCAGAATGCAAGTAACTGAGCCATGCTGGCATTTTAACGGCCGATATATGCCGCTGAGTATTTCCAGCATTTTCTGTTTTTATTTCGGATTTCCAGCATCTGCAGTATTTTGCTTTTATTATGGTACAGTGAAAGCCCATCAGGTTTTTCAGGTATTTATAAAAGATCCTGTGACATTAATAGAAGAACAGGAGTTTTCCTGCTGTCTTGGTCTTGGTCAACATTTACCTCATTCTGCACCACCAAAACAGATTAACTGATATATCTTAACTGCTGTTTGTGGGCATATTGACTGTCACATTTGCAGATACAACAAAAGTGACGAGACTGCAAAGAGTAATTCACTAGGAGTGAAGAACATTGGGATATCTTGAGGATGTGAATGGAACCATATGAATTCAAATTGTTATTCTATCTTTCTATAAGTCTCTGTCAGATTTAAGGGGAGAAAACTTCTCAATTGCATGCTGACATATCTAATTAAAATGATGTCTATACTCATAGCATCAACCTTAGCAGTAATTTTCTCTCAGGTCTTTGTGCATTCAGACAGGCTCTGGGTTCACTGAGCCAAAATGGTTTACACTATTCCTTAGAATTCCCTCTATTGGGAGCTCAAATTTAATCTTTTGAAAACTCTTTTGTCTTGTGTCTTTCTGATTTGTCCTACCCTACCTGCAAATTTGGATTGTTGCCAATAAATCAAAATATGTGAAGAGCATTTAAATGCAATTCATGCATCATTCGGATGCAACTCTCCACAGTAAACATGGGATTTGTACCTGAGAGTTGACCTGGCAATGCAGATCTGACATAAATCAGCTTGATATGGTTATATTGGGTTTGAATGAAGCACTGCACTACACTTTACATTTTAGGTGTTATTTGGGCCTTATCCAATTAATCCAATGACAACCTATTTATTTTTAGACTAAAAGTCATAACTGTTGTCTCTTTCACAGCAAATTAGAAATGGAAATTATAATCAGTGAAACTGGGGCTTTTTTAATTAGAACAAAGAACATAAGAACACAAGAAATAGGAGCAGGAGTAGGCCATTTGGCACCTCAAGCCTGCCCCGCCATTCAATAAGATCATGGCTGATCTGCCCCGGAAAAGAGGTTAAGAACAGGTCTGAGAAAGGTTTACAACATTCTGAGGAGCTTGTGAAGAGGAACAGGGAAAGACTATTTCTGTAGTTTGGTGAGTCATTAAGTAGAGGACATGAATTTAAAATCATCACCAAAGGAATGAAGGGAAAAGGTAGAAGAATATTTTTAATGCAGCAAATTGTTGGGAGATGGAATGCCCTACCAGAAACAAAGGTGGAAGGAGAATCTATATGTGAAAAAGGAAACATTAACAGGTTTGGAGGAAGGACAGGGGAATGGGAGTAAGTGTACAACTATTTCAAAGAGTGACACAGGTGTGATGGGCTGATAGGCCTTGTCCTGTGCTGTAAAAGTTAATGATTTAAAAGCTTGCATCATCATCCAGCACCTGATCTATCCTTATCCTTGTCACTTATCATTTGAAAACCAGCACTCATCTCTATATTAAACCCTCTGCATTGTCACATACTATTTAGCATTGCCTGAAGGTTAAATAAATTATTTGCTTAACTGCAAGTGGAATTTATTACTATGGATTTCACTGCTTATTGTAATAAGTGAAAGACCAGAAGCCATGGGCTGAATTTTCAGGAGTGGAGGTGGGCAGGAAACGGAAAGACCGGCAACGGCCGGTGTGTCGGTTTCCTGATGCTGTTCCTGGTCCCAGCGAGTTTCAGCAAGGCTGGGGGAGGGGGGGCCAGGAGATCCCACCCGATCTATTACAAAGGGCAAGTAACATTGTTAAAGAGCTTAATTGAGAGCTCGTTAAGGGGCATGTTATGATATTCACGAGGACGCACAGGCTGCACAAACTGGGCTGAATTTTATGGGACCCCCGAGACAGGTTCGGAGGCAGGGGCGCCCATAGAATTGTGACAGGAGGTGAGAGCTCAAGGGCCTGTCACCTCCCAATTGCAGAGCCATTTTATCGGGGGCAGGCTAGGCTCACGATGTCCTTCCCACCCAGAGGCCAATTGAGGCCCTTAAGTGGTCTATTAACAGTCACTTAAGGGCCTCTTCCTGCTGCTGCTGGGATTTAACCAGTGGTGGAAGGGACCTCTACCATGCTGGAAGGTCACCCAGTAAAATGAGGTGACCTCCCTATGGGCTTGGGTGGAGGGGACCCTCCTCCGTGGGAAATCTGTGGTCCATGGAGGGACCCGGGTGGGAAAACCTGCATCTCCATGAACCCCCTGCACTTCACGCTCACCCTCCCACCACTCTCCCTCCCCCCTTGCTCGAGCCTTCCGCTCTGGCCCCGGCCACCCCTCCTCACTTACCTGAGGTTTGAGTCTGCAGCACTGGGCCTGGCTCCAAGGCCTCTGCAGTACCAGCAGTGGCCACCGCTCCCAGTGGAGCAGCTGATACTGCTGAGCTGCTGGCCTTCTGATTGGCTGGCAGCATTTAGAGGCGGGTCCCTGGCTTTAAAGGGACAGGGATCCCAGTGCCAGTTAAGTGGTCCGGTGCTGTAGCATCATTCTGGGTGGTGGGGGGGGGGGGGGGGGTCTCCAGCTGGCTGAGGCAAGATGCCTCCCGCCATTTTGGCCCAGTGCCGGGAGTCCCGCCAAGTGCATAAAATCCAGCCCACTGTCTGGGGCAAACCAGTTGAATGGAGGTGGACACACAGTGGGGAACCAGTCAAGGTAGCCCAGGGAATTAGCTGGGCTCCCTGAAAGGGTGAAGGGTACAGAGGTAGACCTGGCCATGGGACATAGGAGTCAATGGCTCAGTGCAGGTGGCAGAGAGAGTGGTCAGTAAGCGCTTGGGCAGTGTAGGAGGTCACCACCTTCCTGGCATCATGGGGGCAAAAGAGGAGGCGCAAACGCTGCTAAACTCAACTGGGAGACCACTTGCCCACAAGAAAGCTGTAGCTGGCAATGGGAGCATGACTCTCAGATTTTGGGCCCAGAGGCAATGAGGAGCAATACCCTCTGCAGGAAGGGAAGAGCCCCGGGCATCAAGAGGGCAGAGGAGAGGGACAAGGGGCAGGAAGGACACAGTGGTCATATCCTCAGCATAGTGTATATTGATGAAGACGGAGCTACCTGGAGATGACAGAGAACCAGTGCCACAGCAAACTGCCACTCTCCAGGCAGATGGTCACAGATATCTGTGTCCATGTCATCAAAGACCTCACACCACTAGTCACCATGCCCTGGCAGTAGCTGTCAAAGTCACTGTGGCCTTGAACTTCATTGCTTCTGGCTCCTTCCAAGGATCAGCTGCAGACCTTGGTGGCATCTGGCAAATGGCTGCACGCATTGCGCCTTGCAGGTCACTGATGCCATATTTTTCAGGGCTGTTAATTACATTAATTTCATGACAGATGTGGCCTCACAGGGTCAGAGGGTTTTGCCGCCATTGCTGGATTCCACGAGGTGCTGAACATCATCGAAGGCACCCATGTAGCCATCAAGGCACCGAGTGACCGGCCAGTCAGATTTATCAATAGGAAGGGCTTCCACTCCCTCAACATTCAGCTGACCTGTGACGACAAGAGCTTCCTCCATAAAAACAGAAACTGCTGGAAATACTCAGCAGGTCTGGCAGTATCTGTGGAGGGAGAAACAGAGTTAACATTTCAGGTCGATGACCTTTCATCAGTAGTTCTGATGAAGGGTCATCGACCTGAAACACTGGCCTGGATTTTATAAATCCTGTGGCATTTCCAATGGCGAAACCAGAAGTGGTCAGCATTTCTGCTTCCGCCCTTTCACACGCAGACGGCTGTGAAGCTCAGTCATTGAGTATGTTTGAAGTAGAGATTGACAGATTTCTAAATACCAATGACATATAGTGGTATGAGGATAGTGTGGGGAAAAGGCATTGAAGTGGATGATCAGCCATGATCATATTGAATGGCGGAGCAGGCTCAATGGGCTGAATGGCCTACTCCTGCTCCTATGTTTTTATGTTCCTAATTTTACATGCAAATTAAAAGTGCAGCAACGGGCATGGGAGAAAAATGCAATCATGCGGCATGGATGGACTTTTATTGGTGGATCCTGCTGTCGCTCTCAGAAGCATCATGATACACATGTCTATAAATGTTAGCATAAAAGCAAAATACTGCGGATGCTGGAAATCTGAAACAAAAACAAGAAATGCTGGAATCACTCAGCAGGTCTGGCAGCATCTGTGGAAAGAGAAGCAGAGTTTACGTTTCGGGTCAGTGACCCTTCTTCGGAACTGACAAATATTAGAAAAGTCACAGATTATAAACAAGTGAGGTGGGGGTTGGGCAAGAGATAACAAAGGAGAAGGTGCAGATTGGACCAGGCCACATAGCTGACCAAAAGGTCACGGAGCAAAGGCAAACAATATGTTAATGGTGTGTTGAAAGAAATGTTATTGTGTTGCAAGCCTTAAGGATCAGTAGCCTTCGCTAGTCTCTGCTGATCGCAGCGACTTAGAACCAAGGAACTAAAATTAAGCAGCTTTTCCTGAAATCTCCTTTTACACTGAACTAACACCACCCCCTCCCCCCCACCACCTCACAATTTGTTGGCTCCCTGCATAAAACACAGATGTCAGGCACATGACAAAGTCCAGCCCACAGTTCAGTGATGCCTCCCTGCAGGTTCTCCTCCAGACCATCAGTGTCAGGCGGGAAGTCCCCTTCCCTGCTGATGGCATCAGAAGACCTTCCTGTCTGACCAAGGTGGCATGGATAGAGGTGGCAGAGGAGGTGTTGAACCATATGGTGTTGTGACGTACATGGGTGCAGTGTCACAACTGTCTAAATGACCTGCTCGGTGAAGCAAAGTGTTTTCACCAAAGCTCAATTAATTCTGTTATGTTGACTCCATGTGTGTTTGACAGTGGGCAGACAAGGCATGCGTTAGAATGCCTGATCAGCCTTGGTGACAGATGCCAAATGAATTTGCAAAATCCTGACATCTGGCTTTTGCATGTGTTTGGAGCGATGGTGTGACAGCCACTCCAGAATGATTGATGTTGATGCAGGTATACAAGGTGTGTTATGCATCGTTTGACATGTCATTAAATCTGCACTGCATCCTGTTGGATAAGCACACCCATAACCAGAGGGAGTGGGCAAAGACACATGGAGGAGTGCCTGATATTAGAGCCCTTTCAGCAGCTGAGGAGGAGGCAGTGCAGACTGGCAGAGAGCAAGATCTGTGGCTGAAGGCAAGGCAGGATCCTCAAGGCTTAAGGATGAAATATTCAATGTCGTTGAGCAGCCATATGTAAACACAGCAGAAATTGGAGTGAAAATTTCGCATTCAGGTTGAACTTATGCTGAATGTTCCTCTTTTTGTGCCTCCACTGCAGATGGCCGCACTCGGATGACAGAACGACACGAGGGCCTGCGATCTTCCTCTATGGAGAAAGATGGTGCACCATCAACCCAGATGGTGCACCATCACCTGTCTCTTCTTCCACCTCCTCCAGTGCAGGTACATCCACACAGTCCACGGGAGGTTTAGAATTAGAAGCAGGGTCATAATCTGGTGGGCACAACACAAACACATCCCAGCAGCTGAGGGAACATGTGCAAGCCAGGTCCCCTGACAATTGGAGGATTGCTGAGGACCAGGCCCCTGCTCAGTCCCACACTCACGATGATTCTCTGTTTGTTGCAACGAGATGTCTGCTGGACGTGCAGCAAACCCATGTGGAACACATGTCGCAGATGCCTGAGGTCATGTGTGGCTTTGTACGTGCCATGGAGGAGTCCATGCAAGCCATGACATCCGCCATGTCCCAGGCATATGAACATATGGCTTCTTCAATTGAGAGTTTGGCGAGGTCCATGGTGAGTCTGGTTGAGCACGCGAGCGATATGCGATCTGACCTGCACTCCATCACTTTATCCATGGGCTCGATGCAGCAGAGAGGGGGACAAGGAACCTGGACCTCTCTCTGGCTGCCCTTCCTCTCAGGGAGTCAGGTAGGTGCCATTTTGCAATCAGATGGAAGAGGATGCATACCAGTTGCCCTGGGGTCGTCCTCACCGGACACCCCCAGGGTAAGCAGCATCTCATCCTCCCCCCCAACATTGACCCCCTTACCTCCAGCAGGCAAGAACAAGGGGGATATTCAAGCACCATTGTTACAGACCTCCAGTAGGATGGAGCCATCAAGGCCCCGTACCTCCAGAGGATGTTTGCCACAGTCATCCACAGCAACGGGGCATTGGACTGAGCAGCCTGCCTCCACCTCGACTACTGATGTCGGGTTGCACCTAGACATTGCGGTAGGCAGAGTAAAAGGAAGCAATTATGAACATTACTGTGGCAAGGGTGATGTAAATACTGTACATAACAGAAGGAATGTTACAAATATATTTATTAGCTTTAGTTTTTTATGCACTCTCCTAAATCATGCCACTAGTTCTCGCTGAGAAGGTACATTTTTTTGCAGGCATATGTCTGGCACCCATTGGGCTGGATTTTATGGGCTCCTCTGAGGCGGGGTTGGAGGCAGGGGTGCCCATAGAATCGCAATGGATGGCAGGGGGTCAGGGCAGAGGGCCTGTCGCCAAGCAATTTTCCCGGGAGTAGGATAGGCCAATGACGACCTTCCCACCCAGAGGCCAATGGAGGCACTTAAGTGGCCTATAACAACCTCTGTCACATGGGGACTGTGGGTTCGGGGAGTGGGGGTTCTCTCCTCCATGAGCAATCTGTGGCACGCAGAGGGGACCAGCCAGAAAAGAAGGCACCTTCCAGGAACCCTCTCTCCCTGAACTTTACGACGACCACCCCACCCCACCTCACCGAGGCCTTCCAACCTAGCCCTGGTGACCCCCCCTGACTTACCTAAGGTCTGAAGGTTCCAGTGCTGAGCCTAGGACCCAGGCCTCTGCAGTACCAGCAGTGGCCACTACTCCAGGTGGCGCTGCCAATACTTTTTTGTTGTTCATTCATGGGATGCAGGTGTCGCTGGACAGGCCAGCATTTATTGCTCATCACTAATTGCCCTTGAGAAGGCGGTGATGAGCTGCCTTCTTTTACCGCTGTAGTCCATGTGAGGTAGGTACACCCACAGTGCTGTTAGAAAGGGAGGTCCAGGAGTTTGACCCAGAGATAGTGAAGGAACGGCGATATAGTTCCAAGTCAGGATGGTGTGTGACTTGTAGGGGAACTTGCAGGTGGTGGTGTTCCCATGCATTTACTGCCCTTGTCCTTCGACTTGGTAGAGGTCGTGGGTTTGGAACGTGCTGTCTAAGGAGCCTTGGTGCATTGCTGCAGTGCATCTTGTAGGTGGTACACACTGCTGCCACTGTGCGTCGGTGGTGGAGGGAGTGAATGTTTGTGGATTGGGTGCCAGTCAAGCGGGCTGCTTTATTCTGGATGGTGTTGAGCTTCTTGAGTGTTGTTGGAGCTGCACCCATCCAGGCAAGTGGAGAGTATTCCATCACACTCCTGACTTGTGCCTTGTAGATGGTGGACAGGCTTTGGGGAGTCAGGAGGTGAGTTACTCGCTGCAGGATTCCTAGCCTCAGACCTGCTCTTGTAGCCATAGTATTTATATGACGACTCCAGTTCAGTTTCTGGTCAATGTTAGCCCCTAGGATGTTAATAGTGGGGGATTCAGCGATGGTAATGCCATTGAATGTCAAGGGGAGATGGTTAGATTCTCTCTTGGTGGAGATGGTCATTGCCTGGCACTTGTGTGGCGTGAATGTTACTTGCCATTTATCAGCCCAAGCCTGCATTTTATCCGGGTCTTGCTGCATTTCTACATGGACTGCTTCAGTATCTGAGAAGTTATGAATGGTGCTGAATATTGTGCAATCATCAGCGAACATCTCCACTTCTGACCTTATGATTGAAGGAAGGTCATTGATGAAGCAGCTGAAGATGGTTGGGCCCAGGACACTACTCTGAGGAACTCCTGCAGTGATGTCCTGGAGCTCAGATGATTGACCTCCAACAACCACAACCATCTTCCTTTGTGCTCGGTATGACTCTAACTAGCGGAGAGTTTTCCCCCTGATTCCCATTGACCTTAGTTTGCTAGGCCTCTTTGATGCCATACTTGGTCAAATGGTGCCTTCATGTCAAGGGCTGTCACTCTCACCTCACCTCTTGAGTTCAGCTCTTTTGTCCACGTTTGAACCAAGGCTGTAATGAAGTCAGGTGCTGAGTGGCCCTGGCGGAACCCAAACTGAGTGTCACTGAGCAGGTTATTGCTAAGCAAGTGCTGCTTGATGGCACTGTTGATGGCTCCTTCCATGACTTTACTGATGATCAAGAGTAGTCTGATGGGGCGGTAATTGGCCGGTTTGGACTTGTCCTGCTTTTTGTTGAGCTGCCGGCCAATTACAGGGCAGGCAGCTCTTGGAGGAGGAATCCCTGTCTTTAAAGGGATGGGGATCCCGGTGCTGGAAATTTCGGAATAACTGAGAATCGTGCCGGGGGGGGGGGGGGGGGGGGGGGTGGGGGGGCAAGGTGTGGTTGTGGGGGCATGAAAAGGCCGAGGTGGGGGTTCCCCACCATTTCGGCCTGATGCTGGAAGCCATGTCTCCTCCACAAAATCCAGCCCATTGATGCATGCAAAGGATTTATGAAAGAGTCCAGTGTAATTTAATCCTTGACATTGGAGCCTTCAGTCTGCAATGATGGTTATTTTCCTCTTCAACATTTCCCGCTCAATTCTTTACCAACATGCCTTCCATGTTCAGTTCTGTGTTCACCCCCTTACATTATTTGCATCAGTGATGCTGCGTTTCTCTCATTGCCCATAAGCGACTAGATATGCCACTCACATCAAAGTGCTGCAAAGTTGCACTCCACTGCAGGTTAGCTTGATGCTGTCATAAGAGCCTTCTTTTACATTGCAGCTATGAATCAGAACACAAGCCTACTTTAACATATGTAAATTGTTTTCCTTCCATCCAAATAGACTTCATCAAGTGACTCAATGTTGGCTGAAACATTAATACTCGAGGTTCAATCTGATGTCTTTTTCACGTCTCTCCATGGCCCCTATATCCGTAATGGCATCATTTTCATTGTTGTCCTCCTCCTTACACTATACATAGTCATCTAAGGATGACTGCTGTGCCTCCTGTTGTGCTGCATGCAAATTGTGACCGTGTCTAATTGGCAGATTGTGCAATGCGATTAATTGTGAGGTCCTCTGTGGTGCGTACTCAAGAGCCCCTCCAAACCATTCAAGGCAGCAGAATCACATTTTCAACATGCCAATTGTCTGCTTGATGATGGCTCTGGTGGATGAGTGAGCAGCATTGTATTGATCTTCAACTGCGCTTTGAGCATGCTGCACTGGTGTCATTAACCGTGTCTGCCGGGGGACACCCTTATCACCCACGATGCAGCCATCAAATTCTGCTGTTTCATCAAAATTTTCTTTCAGCTGTGAATTATGCAAAATGTATGAGTCGTGACACCACCCTGGGAATTGCACACAATCATGTATGATTCTTCTCCTGTGGTTGCAAGCCAGTTGTATGTTTCAACAGTGGTAGTCTTTGCGAATGCCAAATGCTGCAGGCTGTTGCCATAGAGCTCGAATGGTCACATGAGCGCACTAAACCAGCCCTTGAATGGTAGGGAAACTAATGATGGAGCTGAAGGGCACAGATCTTGCTGCCTGGCTGTTCTCGTCTAAGAGAAGTAGATGAAATCATCGGCATGATGGAACAGGGCATTGATCGCCTCCTTGATGCACCTATGGGTCACAGACTGTGAGATGTCTGTTGATCCCTGGTAGCAAAGAAATAGTAACCTTGAGGGTAAATGGCTTGGGCTTCCCGACAAAAGCAAACGGCTGCAGGTAATGCTGAAGGACTGCACACATTTCTGTCACCATTGCAAGTCACATCCTCATGCTTCTCCGGCATTGCCTCTCTGACATCTGAAGGTAATGTGTCCTTGTCTTGAGGATGTGATGACACACCATACCCATTTTCAATAATGCCTTTTCTGGGTGGCTTCATTCTAAGCAGCCTCATCCTCTTGTGCTGCCTGTTACTCCCGTTGATACATCATCTGTTGATCACCAAGATCCCTCCTCAGTCTCTCCCTCTGCAATTGTTCACATATAAGAGGAAAAATTGCGTATCTAAGACCCATTTCTTTGCAGCTTTTCAATTGTTGAGATGAGGAGTGTTGTAAAACCCTCCATCTTCTATCATTCAGCAGAACCATGAAAGTCATGAGCAGATCGCTGTTTATGTGCCTTACATTTACATGCAGCAGGAGATCTCACCCACCATCAGTTGTCTTCTCCCAATCGATTTGCATTCCTTGATTGGACACGTGGTTTGCATTTCTTCTTCCAGAAAATGTTGCATCTGCGATACCAGGCAGGTTTTCCACCATCCAACCTCCTCCTGCCACCTTCCAGCCTGCACCCATCACCCTTGACCCACCCAACTTAACCTTTACCCTTCCCCCGTTACCATAGAACCTCCCCCATAACCGTGGACTGGCTCATCATCAATTTATACATGGTATCCCCGTCCCTACTCCCTTCACCATCCAACTGCTAACTCTCACCCTTGAACCTCCTACAATGCACCTTGATATAGTTACAGATTTCCAGGCCCCTCCCTATGATGACTTCAAATACCTAACCCTAAGTCTCGACTTTCCACCCTACCATATACAAGTGCCCTCTGTGACTGTGACCGTACCTTCCACCAGCTAGTACCCTGATTGGACACTCAGGACGCAGACATCAACAGTGATCCTCCCTCCTTTTAGGCCCTCACAATCAGTTTACTGACATGAACACAGTAACCCACCACCCCCTGAAACTGCACTCATCCAGCCTCATTGTCAAAATCAGCCACTACACACCCTGGACACCACCCAACTCCCCCCCCCCCACCGCCCCACCCTGCTCCTCCACGCACCCAAGACTCCACCCTGTCCTGCCCGACTATCTCCCCTGCTCCTCCATGCATCTGACCTCCATGCCTGCCCTGCCATCGCCTGAGAAGATTCGCCCTTGCTGGTTCTGAGACTGGAGCCAAACATCTATTTCAATGTTGGCCTTCTTTGTGCCAATGAGTTCAAGACTTGAAACCACTGACCTCAGTCACAACTGCACAAAGCCGACTGCTGTACACCACGTTTAAACAAGCATGAACCGAGTGGCAGGGGAATACCGCTTGCCGCTAACTTAATCTGGCAGGTAGGACTTAATTTGAACTAAGTGTAGGGTAATGAGTATTAATGGTATGGAAATATATGCAAAACTGCAATCTGCCACCCAGTGGGGGAAACCCCAGACTGCTTCCAACATGCTGCTGATTTAATTGCGATAAAATAACCCGTCATCGGAAATCCGAAAGAACAACTCATGCCTAATTAAATCACCCCGCCCGCCACCAAAGTTGCTCTTGGCAGGTCCCATAAGATTTCCCCCATTAACTCTGTTTCTCCTTGCAGAGATGCTGCCAGACCTGCTGAGTATTGCTAACATTTTCTGTTATTATTTCAGATTTCCAGCATCTGCAGAATTTTACTTTTGTAGAAGAGATTCCTCCGTGTGCACGCTCACTTTCCTGGTACCTGCCATGACTCCTTCATTCTCCACCAGTCCAGGTTGCATCAGCCCTTCATTCCATCCCCCAAACTCTGTGAATGGATTCTAGGGTACAAGGGATATTCATTGAAGAGATGTTGGCTCACCCCTCTACAAGAGACCCAGAGAGAGGCACAGAGATGTTACAACCTGAGTCATCCATTCACTAGGACCACCACCGTGCAGGCCACTGGACTTCTGAAGATGCAGTTCCAGTGCCTGGAGCAGTTGGGTGGCACAATAATCTCCTGCAAGGGCCTCGGTCATTCTGGTGCTCTGCTGCACACTCCATAACATGGCCGTCCAAAGAGGTGTGAACATTAAGGACAGTGAGACCCTGGAAGGGCACAGCTCAGCGGAGGAAGAGGAGGAGCATGACAGGGAAGAGGAGGAAGAAGTGGAGGCGGAGGGAGAGGATGCAGAACACAGAGGTGCTCGGGTTGCACAAGGAGGTGGCCTGGCCTGGCACAGGCTTGAAGGTCTCATCAGGATGCCATCAATGTCAGGGATCATCTGATTCAGGAATATTCCAACTGAGCCCCTCTGACCCAAGATGAACGGCATGTAGAGGCCTACTCAGGTCGGGAAAAAGAACCCGACCCGAACCACAGCGGACCCGTCCCGGCCCGAGTCCCTCCGATTTTGCCCTGAGCCCAACCCGACCTGAGCCCGACCCCGACTCGACCCGACCCGACCATCCCTTTACTTACCTTCCAACTCAGAACCTGCAGGTTCTGACGTCATAGTGACGTCATTCGCTCACTGAGCAGACTCAGTTTCATCCCGGACTCCCAGCTCTGGTAAGTTTTTTAATTTCAATACTTATCAGCAGAGCACTTACCGTGTGTGTCCGGTCCGACCCGACCCGGCCTGACCTGGACTCGGCCCGACCCGACCCGAGCCTGAAAGCCGGATCCAGAAGAGGGGCCTGACCTGACTTGAACCCGACACATGTCATCGGGTCCCGTCGGGTTCGGGTCTGGTAGCAGGCATTTAACGTCATGGTACGGAACTCACTCAGAGTTTCCTGTGCTAACATTTCCTTTCAGGACACAGCCTGAATCTCAACTCTTCTCGCCAATGAAGGATGCACATCTGTCTAGAGGTTTCACATCACTGTTAAAGACCTCTTGCTCTCCTTCACCACTTCATACCTTTTTTCTTGTTCCACCATTAATAAAAGGAGGCTTACACATGTGGCTTCAAGTGCCATTATTTACATTGTGCTCAGAAAGAGAAACAGCGCACAGTTACAGCAAGAAGACAACCCACTGACCCACTCTGTACTCTACATGACATGGTGGCCTCAGTACTAGGCCACTTCCATGCGGTGCTTCCTTTGTGGCCCTGGAGGAGGTGGAGGCAAGCTGCCCACTTGTCTCTACCTGCGGCTCAGATGCACATGGTGGTCATCTTCATTGTGTAGGTGCTAATGGGGGCATCTCCAGAGGCAGCTACACCTAAATCAATGCAAGGGGCAGCCTCCATCACTGGGCCCTGCTGCACAGATGCTTCCTCTATCAGACGGGTGAAGGAGGCCAAAAATGATGAAGGCGCCTAGTGAGGGGTGGCACCCTCATGCTCCTCGGTGACATCCTCACCCCTTGGCTGGCACTCTGGATGGCTGGAGGGGAGCACCAGCTGGGGCACAACTGGCATCTCCTCCACACATCCCTGCGCCATTAGCGCCACTGACTAGATGCTCCATAGATAGTGTGGTGCATCCTGTGTGTGTCAGTGCGCAGTTCCTGCATGTACTCCAGGTGCTGCCACATATGGCTCTCCGTGAGGTTAGCCATTCTCTCAAATGGGGAGCTCATGTGCTCACAACCCTGAACCACGGTGATGCACATGAGCTGGATGAACTTCTCCATTCTCAGCACATGACCACCCCCCGCCCCCACCACTGCTTAGGGCACTTCGACATGTGGGTGCACATATGCTGCTGCTGGTCTCGGTACAACCTCCTTTCCAGTGACTCCTGATGCTCGTCATCTGTGCCCAGTTGATCAGGGCTGTGTCTGCCCTCCCTCCTCCGACGGGAACTGCCCACAGCTGCCTCTACCTCTGGCACCACCTCCTGCACATAAACACCATGCTCCTCACCCAGTGCCATCCCATCTAACTGCCCATGAGGACCCACTGAGGTGACTGCATCTGCTCTAGTGGATAGTGTGCTTGTAAGGTATGACGGTGCTTCTTCAGAGGTTTGCTGCTGCTGCTTTTGGCCCAGTGATGGTGAGGGAGATGGTCTCCTTGGCTCAACATCTGCACCTGTGCAAGACACAAGAATGGATCCTGTGAACCAGCCTTTGAGCACAGAAGCTTCTGCAGTGCTGAGGCTTCCCAAAGCAATTCAATGTTCAGCATGCTATTGGACCCTTAATGAGCACATTGTCCTCTCTAACCACCATCTCCACCATGAATGCCCATCTTGTCATGCTGACTTCCTCATGGTTCACGATCCTGGCTATTTCCGTTGGTCTCTCCTCCATGGCTGTGATTACGTGAAAGGAAGGGATTCCTCCACCAGTCTGGGCCCTCTCCTGGGCATTGAGCCCATTTCTCTTGTAATGGCAAAGGAGAGCCTGATGAGGCACTGTTGTCCTCTATAACCAACGCCAGAAGCTCCTATTCATTGGAGGCTGCATATTTCAGTGCTGGCAGGTACTCAGCAGCATTATGGCTCTGAGCCATTCTGAAGAGTCAGTAAGTGCCCCGGGCACACACTCCTCCCATGTTCAGGAGAAGCATGCATCCTGAGGCTCCTCAGCTGGTGTGTCTGCCAGAGTGAAAAAGGTCATTGAGCCTCTTCTGTCACAGGAACCAATTTCATCACACCACATGTCTTCTGCTGACTGTGTCGGATGTGTTCATCCAGGCTTAGTCTGTGTGTGTGGCCTCCTCCTGCCAGCCTCCAGGAAGAGGACCTCCCTCTTCTCCATTGTGGCCTCCAAGAGGACGTTCAGGTCGATGTAGAGAATCAAGCAGCTGTCCTGCCCAGGGTGCCAGGCCTCTGACTCTCCTGAGACATTGCAATTTCCTCACAATACAGTTTCTTCCAAGAAGAAGTGTCAGCACTCAAATGGCAGTCACTGTAATGAGAAGCTTTTTATGTTGTGTGATGCAACATAAATGAGGTGCATGGGGTTCATCTGACTGAAGATCTCAAACAGGTTTATTAACAACTAACTATCATGTACAGCACAGAGCTAACTATTTACAGAAGTTGCCTCTTAGAGTTACAGAGTGAATCTGGCAAGTAGTCACGTTACTGCATCCTGGTACTTGGCTCATTAGCATTCTAAGACCTTAAAGATACATTACTCTTAAAGGCAATCACACAACATCTCCCTTCTTTCCAAAGATAATTCTCGTATGCTAAAAGTAAAAGTACATGAAATTAGATAACATCAAAATTATTTACATATGCAGAAAGAACAAAGAACAGTACAGCACAGGAACAGGCCATTCGGCCCTCCAAGCCTGCGCCGATCTTGATGCCTGCCGAAACTAACACCTTCTGCACTTCCGGGACCCATATCCCTCTATTCCCTTCCTATTCATATATTTGTCAAGATATCTCTTAAACGTCGCTATCGTATCTGCTTCCACCACCTCCTCCGGCAGCAAGTTCCAGGCACTCACCACCCTCTGTGTAAAAAACTTGCCTCGCACATCCCCTCTAAACTTTGCCCCTCGCACCTTAAACGTATGTCCCCTAGTAACTGACTCGTCCACCCTGGGAAAAAGCTTCTGACTATCCACTCTGTCCATGCCGCTCATAACTTTGTAAACCTCTATCATGTCGCCCCTCCACCTCCGTCGTTCCAGTGAAAACAATCCGAGTTTTTCCAACCTCTCCTCATAGCTAATGCCCTCCAGACCAGGCAACATCCTGGTAAACCTCCTCTGTACCCTCTCCAAAGCCTCCACGTCCTTCTGGTAGTGTGGCGACCAGAATTGCACGCAATATTCTAAGTGTGGCCTAACTAAGGTTCTGTACAGCTGCAACATGACTTGCCAATTTTTATACTCTATGCCCCAACCAATGAAGGCAAGCATGCCGTATGCCTTCTTGACTAACTTATCCACATGCGTTGCCACTTTCAGTGACCTGTGGACCTGTCCGCCCAGATCTCTCTGCCTGTCAATACTCCGAAGGGTTCTGCCATTTACTGTATACCTTCCACCTGCATTATACCTTCCAAAATGCATTAACTCACATTTGTCCAGATTAAACGCCATCTGCCATTTCTCCGCCCAAGTCTCCAACCGATCTATATCCTGCTGTATCCTCTGACAATCCTCATCATTATCCGCAACTCCACCAACCTTTGTGTCGTCCGCAAACTTACTAATCAGACCAGCTACATTTTCCTCCAAATCATTTATATATACTACAAACAGCAAAGGTCCCAGCACTGATCCCTGCGGAACACCACTAGTCACATCCCTCCATTCAGAAAAACACCCATTCACTGTTACCCTCTGTCTTCTGTGACCGAGCCAGTTCTGTATCCATCTTGCCAGCTCACCTCTGATCCCGTGTGACTTCACCTTTTGCATCAGTCTGCCATGTGGGACCTTGTCAAAGGCTTTACTAAAGTCCATATAGACAACATCCACCGCCCTTCCCTCATCAATCATCTTAGTCACTTCCTCAAAAAACTCAATCAAATTAGTAAGACACAACCTCGCCTTTACAAAACCATGCTGTCTCTCACTAATAAGTTAGTTTGTTTTCAAATGGGAGTAAATCCTGTCCCGAAGAATCCTCTCTAATAGTTTCCCTACCACTGACGTAAGGCTCACAGGCCTATAATTTTCTGGATTATCCTCGTCACCCTTCTTAAACAAAGGAACAACATTGGCTATTCTCCAGTCCTCTGGGACCTCACCTGTAGCCAATGAGGATGCAAAGATTTCTGTCAAGGCCCCAGCAATTTCTTCCCTTGCCTCCCTCAGTATTCTAGGGTAGATCCCATCAGGCCCTGGGGACTTATCTACCTTAATGCTTTGCAAGACACCCAACACCTCCTCCTTTTTGATAATGAGATGACTGAGACTATCTGCACTCCCTTCCCTGAGCTCATCATCCACCAAGTCCTTCTCCTTGGTGAATACTGATGCAAAGTACTCATTTAGCACCTCGCCCATTTCCTCTGGCTCCACGCATAGATTCCCATCTCTGTCCTTGAGTGGGCCAACCCTTTCCCTGGTTACCCTCTTGCTCTTGATATATGTATAAAAAGCCTTGGGATTTTCTTTAATCCTATTTGCAAATGACTTTTCATGACCCCTTTTAGCCCTCCTAACTCCTTGCTTAAGTTCCTTCCTACTGTTTTTATATTCCTCAAGTGCTTCATCTGTTCCTAGCCTTCCAGCCCTTGCAAATGCTTCCTTTTTCTTTTTGACTAGTCTCACAATATCCTGTGTTATCCAAGCTTCCTTATAGAGGCTCAAAAGTCCATGTATCGTCTCTGTAGTTTGGCAACTCTTGCTCGGGGAGTTTGCGTCTCATCTGTTGCTGTTCTTTCTAAAGTTTCTCCCTCTCTGCATTCAGTCTCTGTTGCTTTGCCTTCAGCATGCTAACATACTCTGTTGCTTTTCTCAAAATGACCACTTTTGAGACCTTTTCATTCTTGGAAAGCTCTGACACCTCATCTCAAAGAGCCAATAGACAATACTTCAACTCATTCTTCCTCTGCCTCTTCAGGGCATTGCGTGTTCTTCACCTCTCCTCATCCTCCACGCCTGAAGGTTTGGGGCACAAGATCGAGGACTTGTTGGGGGAAGAGTATTTGGTCTCATGGAGATATCTGTCTGTTCTGGCTCGTTGTGGTGCAGGCGGTTCTCTCGGGAGCAGAAGTTTTTTTTGTTTTTTTTTTCATTCATGGGATGTGGGCGTCACTGGCCAGGCCAGCATTTATTGCCCATCACTAATTGCCCTTGAGAAGGTGGTGGTGAGCTGCCTTCTTCAACCGCTGCCTCCATTTGGGGTAGGTACACCCACAGTGCTGTTAGGAAGGGAGTTCCAAGATTTTGACCCAGCGACAGTGAAGGAACGGCGATATAGTTCCAAGTCAGGATGGTGTGTGACTTGGAGGGGAACTTGCAGGTGGTGGTGTTCCCATGCATTTACTGCCCTTGTCCTTCGACTTGGTAGAGGTCGTGGGTTTGGAAGGTGCTGTCTAAGGAGCCTTGGTGCATTGCTGCAGTGCATCTTGTAGATGGTACACACTGCTGACACTGTGCGTCAGTGGTGGAGGGAGTGAATGTTTGCAGATGGGGTGCCAATCAAGTGGGCTGCTTTGTCCTGGATGGTGTTGAGTTTCTTGAGTGTTGTTGGAGCTGCACCTATCCAGGCAAGTGGAGAGTATTGCATCACACTCCTGACTTGTGCCTTGTAGATGGTGGACAGGCTTTGGGGAGTCAGGAGGTGAATTACTCGCCTCAGGATTCCTAGCCTCTGACCTGCTCTTGTAGTCATGGTATTTATATGGCTACTCCAGTTCAGTTTCTGGTCAATGGTAGCCCCTAGGATGTTAATAGTGGGGGAATCAGCGATGGTAATGCCGTTGAATGTCAAGGGGAGATGGTTAGATTCTCTCTTGGTGGAGATGGTTATTGCCTGGCACTTGTGTGGCGCGAATGTTACTTGCTACTTATCAGCCCAAGCCTAGATATTGTCCATGTCTTGTTGCATTTCTACACGGACTGCTTCAGTATCTGAGAAGTTACGAATGGTGCTGAACATTGTGCAGTCATCAGCGAACATCCCCACTTCTGACCTTATGATTGAAGGAAGGTCATTGATGAAGCAGCTGAAGATGGTTGGGCCTAGGACACTACTCTGAGGAACTCCTGCAGTGATGTCCTGGAGCTCAGATGATTGACCTCCAACAACCATAACCATCTTCCTTTGCGCTAGGTATGACTCCAGCCAGCGGAGGGTTTTCCCCATGATTCTCATTGACCTTAGTTTTCTGAGGGCTCCTTGATGCCATACTCGGTCAAATGCTGCCTTGATGTCAAGGGCAGTCACTCTCACCTCACCTCTTGAGTTCAGCTCTTTTTTCCATGTTTGAACCAAGGCTGTAATGAGATCAGGAGCTGTGTGGCCCTGGCAGAACCTAAACTGAGCATCACTGAACAGGTTATGGCGAAGGAAATGCCGCTTGATGGCACTGTTGATGACACCTTCCATCACTTTACTGATGATTGAGAGTCGTCTGATGGGGCGGTAATTGGCCGGGTTGGACTTGTTCTGCTTTTTGTGTACAGGACATACCTGGGCAATTGCAGGGCAGATGCCAGTGTTGCAGCTGTACTGGAACAGCTTGGCTCGGGGCGCGAGAAGTTCTGGAGCACAGGTCTTCAGTACTATTGCCGGAATATTGTCAGGGCCCATAGCTTTTGCAGTATCCAGTGCCTTCAGTCGTTTCTTGATATCACGTGGAGTGAATCGAATCGGCTGAAGTCTGGCATCTGTGATGCTGGGGACTTCAGGAGGAGGCCGAGATGCATCATCAACTCGGCACTTCTGGCTGAAGATTGTTGCAAATGCTTCAGCCTTATCTTTCACACTGATGTGCTGGGCTCCCCCATCATTGAGGATGGGGATATTTTTGGAGCCACCTCCTCCAGTTAGTTGTTTAATTGTCCACCACCATTCACGGCTGGATGTGGCAAGACTGCCGAGCTTAGATCTTATCCGTTGGTTATGAGATCGCTTACTCTGTCAATCGCATGCTGCTTACGCAGTTTGGCACGCAGATAGTCCTGTGTTGTAGCTTCACCAGGTTTACACCTCATTTTGAGGTATGCCTGGTGCTGCTCCTGGCATGGCCTCCTGCACTCTTCATTGAACCAGGTCTCCTGGCTTGATGGTAATGTTAGAGTGGGGGATATGCCACGCCATGAGGTTACAGATTGTGGTTGAGTACAATTCTGCTGCTGCTGATGGCCCACAGCGCCTCATGGATGCCCAGTTTTGCATTGCAAGATCTGTTCGAAATCTATCCCATTTCGCACAGTGGTAATGCCACACAACACGATGGAGGGTATCCTCAATGTGAAGGCGGGACTTCATCTCCACGACTGTGCAGTGGTCACTCCTGCCAATACTATCATGGACAGCTGCATCTGCGGCAGGCAGATTGGTGAGGACGAGGTCAAATATGTTTTCCCCTCTTGTTGGTTCCCTCACCACCTGCCACATACCCAGTCTAGCAGATATGTCCTTTAGGACTCGACCAGCTCGGTCAGTAGTAGTGCTACCGAGCCACTCTTGGTGATGGACATTGAAGTCCCCCACCCTGAGTATATTTTGTGCCCTCGCCACCCTCTGTGCTTCCTCCAAGTGCTGTTCAACATGGTGGAGTACTGACTCATCAGCTGAGGGAGGGTGGTAGGTGGTAATCAGCAGGAGGTCTCCTTGTCCATGTTTGATCTGATGCCATGAGACTTCATGGGGTCCAGAGTCAATGTTGAGGACTCCCAGGGCAACTCCCTCCCTACTGTATACCACTGTGCCACCACCTCTGGTGGGTCTGTCCTGCCGGTGGGACAGGACATACCCGGGGATAGTGATGGCAGTGTCTGGGACATTGTCTGTTATGTATGATTCTGTGAGTAAAGGCATTGTTGTGCTGTTGTCTGGTTTCCGGACAGCAACGTTTAATGCTGGTCAGAGTCTGCAAGCGCGTCTTGGCTTGGATCTGTTTGGCTGTGTACTTCATGTATGGGCTTGCATTTACGCAGGTCTCTCGTGCTTTCTTTGCTGCTGTTACAGTTTTGCTGCGCCTGTCTTCTGTTGGCTCATGCCCTACCATGGTTTCCGGCTGCTTCTTTCTTGCATAGGTGGGCCCAGTGTCCTTTTGCACTGCATGCCTTGCACAGGCCACAAAATGCAGGACAATTTCATCGTGAGTGAGACCAACCACACTTACTACACAGCTTTCTTGCTCTTTTTGACCTGGTTATGGTGCCAATACTTTTGGCTGCACCTAGTGCTTGCAGATGCTGTTGTCCAGCTACAATGACTTCATACTTCCTGCCATCTTCCAGCAGTGTATCGACGTTGTGACCTTTCCTTTGCTCCAAGAGGGATTTCTGAAACGCTTCAATGGGTTTTGATGCAATCATCAACTCCATTATTTGGTCCGACAGCTCAGTTTCTGAGAAGTCACATTCATTGCCTTTACTATGGCATCTGCTGATGAACTGGTCTATTGATTCCTGTGGCTGTTGCCTGTAGGACATCAATTCCAGGTGGTGAATTCTAAAATTCACTCTTAATATGAGTTGATCTTTCAGCACTTTACAAATCTTTGCAGGATCTTTCTGGTCCTCTTCAGATATGCCTGAGGCACTGATTCTGTGTAATCCCTCATTTCAAACACCTATTATTTTTACAGCCTGTTTTTCTTGTTCTGCAATTTCTTGGTCTGTAAAGCATACCTGCATTCTCTGTTGGAACAGTCTGAACTCAGATAGGATATCCAAGACTTTCCAGTTCATGCTGGGAAAATTGGTATCCCTCTTCCTTCTTGCTTTAAGACCTGGCTTTATGACTCTGTACTTGCTTCCCCTTTAAGAAAACTCCTTTGGCTGCTTTGATTGACAGAAGCAGGTGTTTAGCAGTGCTTGGCTGTTTATCTAGCTTTCAGCCTCTTGTCTGTTTGTTTATCCAGTTATGCAATAGGCATTTCAAGTGCTTTTTTTGCTAGAGTTTGTTTATATAGCATTTCAATCGGCAATTCTCTACACTTGAGTGGTTTTATTAATTTTTTTAAACTTTAGCTGAGTGAATGAAAGCTCTTCACGCTGGAGTGATTTAATGGTTTCTTTTTATAGCTCTCGCTGGAGCTGTCTGAATGGAGGATTCCTGTGCTTTTTTGCTATTGGGCACCTCCTGCAATAGCGCAGACCTGATCAGCCTGGGGGAGTTTTGAAAACAATCGATGAGCCTGAGACGGGGATTGGATTTTCCCTGGTTTTTTTTCTTTTACTGAGCCTTCAAAAAAAAACTTTACCAGCACCTCAAAATTTTTTTTCAACTGGGATTCCTGACTCAGCCGATCATAGTGATTAATTTGCAGTCTGTCGTTCAGCACTCTGTCTTCTACAGCTTGAGGTAAGTTTTTTTTTCTTTGTGCTGTTTGGGTCAGTGTTTCTTTTGACCTTCTCTCATTTAGCTGTGGTAGTTTTTAAAGCTGTTTTCCTGTGGTATTCAATCTTATATCTTGTCTTCTCACCACAGCTGCCACCATGCAATGAGAAGCCTTTTATGTTGGCTGATGCAATGTAAATGAGATGCATGGAGTTCAGTTGATTGAAGATCTCAAACAAGTTTATATCCAGCTAATTATTATATACAGCACAGAGCTAACTATTTACAGAAGCTGCCTCTTGGTGTTACAGTTACAGAGCGAATCAGGCAAGTCGTCACATGTCTACGTCCTGGTACTTGGCTCATTTGCATACTAGGATCTTAAAGGTACATTACGCTTAAAGGCAATCACACAATAGACACAGTGATGGCTGCCATGGACTGTTTAAATCAGACCCGCACTTGAGCAGTCCCGCCTTGCTTCTGCCCCTGTGGCCGCCATTTGACCACCAAACCTATGTCTATGCAAATTAAGGGGCACCCCTCTGAAACTTAGGGCCGATGACTACTTCCCCCCAGGGGAGAGTTTGGGACCCAGAAACAGTCCCAACATCTGTTTCCCACCACCGCCCACCGCCCCCAGCAAAAATTCTACCCAGTATTTTATCTTGCATTTTAATATTCAACAATAAATGTACATTAAAGTAATTAATCAAAGTAAGAACAGAACATTAATATCATGCAACCAATTCTATTAACGTTACGGAGAACACTGCATAAGAAGCCGGAGATAAAAATAAACAAGGTGGTAGGTAGGTGCAATGTGATGTCTATCTCCACATATTTTTTGGAGTTTAAAGCAGCTGTCATGGACGATAATGTAATAAAGAATGTTAGTAAATGTTGAAATATATAAGCTGCCTTTTGGCAGTCTCCCCACATTGTGCTGTTGTGATGTTCCTCAAAGTTTTTCCTGTGTCAGACCAGATGGTTCAGTAGCTTGAAATTGGTACAACAAAACTGAAACCTAACGATACAACATTTTAACGATTCTTCTAATTTATGAAACATCGAATTGTGAAATGATCAGCTGGTCCTGATAATATCTAAATTTGTGCTTGGGGGAAGTGACAGTGATATTCTTGCAGAAGGTGGTTCATAGACGAAGAGGAGGTTTGGCAGTGCTGAGGAACATTGTTCTAATTCCAAAGCAAGAATGCATACATTAAACATTTGAAAATGCAGCATTAAAAGAAATGGTGGAATGAATATTAAATCCCTGGGCATGATTGTTTGTTAGAAACCCTGATCTGCTGTGTATATCTACTTGAGATAAGTGGCATTAGTCTGTCCTGTAAGCAGTGTGAGCATTTTATTTTTGTGGGAGTTGACTCTTTAATTGTGCAATATCAATAGCATAATCCCCAAGATGTAAAAAGAATTCCTCCTTGTGACCTGAATTGGATATTTGTGTCTTTCCCATGTGTACTTCTTCAATTTCTCTAAAGATGGATTGAGTGAGACAAAGCCGGATATAATTCGAAAATATATTTTTTCATACAGGATGAACGTATAGAACAGCTGCTATGATTGGATTCACTTACTTCAGTTGTACAAGTAATCTTCATGTAATAATACATATATAAAAAAACACACAACAGTTATTTATGTTGGTGGGTTATCTTGACTTGAATTGAGCAAGGTGGCTTCTAACTAGCCTCAAGCATTTCACACCTCCTGTGCTTCATCAATGCCCTTGCAGCTTTCTTGTTTTAGAAGTATCGGAGCCTTTCTGTGCCCTGTTTAGATTCTATCTCCATCTGTTCATAGCCAATGAGATGAATGTGAGAGAAAAAAAGACTGGAAATACTCAGCGGGTCAGGCAGCATCTGTGAACAGAGTAAGAGTTAATGAGCTTGATTTTTAGGCTCTGCTAGGGCCAGGATTGGAGGTGAACAGGAGATAAAAATAGCCCCGCTGGCCAGTGTGCCAGTTTCTTGGCTCTATCTCTCTCCCAGGCCCTTCATCTGGAGGCCGGATGGGGCGGGGGGTGGGTGGGGGGTGGTGGTCGGCAGGGCTACCCGCTCACATGTAGCAGGTAGCCGACATGGTTCATTCACGGCCTCTTAAGGCCAATTAAAGGAGGCTGCCTGGGATTTTCCAGTTGGCCTCCAGGTTCCCTCAGCTGGTGGATCCAGTTTAACTGCCTGGAGGCAGTCTCCTGGTGGCAGACCGGAGGCCACTGCTCTGGGCAGGCCTAGAGGTCCTCCCTACCTGCCTGGGTTCTGCAGCAGCTGCAGGCTGCCCTGGCGAGGGGCCTTCCCCCACCACAGTTGTAGTTTGGCTGCAAAATCCATTTTTTAGTTTAAAATTAAAAATGTTGGAGAGAAGGTACCTCCATTTTGTAGCTCCTTCTCTCTTTTTTACCTGCTATCACAGCCTGCTATTCCTTTCGAGATTACATTATGACAAAGTGCGTAGAAATACCCAGAGGGTTCTTTTCAACCAGTGCCCCGGTGGGGAACTGACAGAACCATTTTATTCATCATCCAATTTTACCCTCATTGACTCCAATGGAAGTCAGGTGGAGTATAAATCAGGTGGCTGATTCAATTTTGTCAGTTTACCACCAGATGGGATCGGTTAAAATTCTCCCCAGTTTCTGTGGAGGCAGGATAATTTAGATGTTAAAACAGATCCTCCCTGTTAGCCTGTGCAAGGTCTCTTTATAAACTTTATCTGTTTTGCAGAATCAAAAAGATTCTGATATGAACAGATAGGCTTGTTAATATTTATCATGTCTAGACCTGTAACACTGGATGGGCTCCCTCAATAAGTTGCCCAGCACACATTAACACTGCTAGGACTTTCCTAGTTCTTCAGCACTAAATCAATCCTTGGTGTTGCTCACAGTTACGGATGCAAGTTCAGTTGGCCCCAGCCAACTCATAGAAATCGATAAAGAGACGAGCACACCAGTTTGAATCATTTCACAACAGAGGCCGTCATCATCTTTTAGTTCTCCTATTACACGCTAAAATCCCATCAATATTGACTTTCAGCAGGTAATAGAGAGAATGCTAATGGCCCTGGAGTAGATTATCACAGATTTACTACAGATTTAGAAACAAATCAATTAAAATCAAGCACCCTTTAGCATTTCAGAATTTTGGCAGCTCCATTACTATTTACTCATAAATGCATTGTGTACTTGCTTCTTAATCTGTTTTTAACCTTTCATTTAAAAAGTAATCAAGCTTTTTCCACTTGAGGATACTTTGGGGAGCTTAGTTACTCTCAACACCTCTTTTCCCAGTGCTTGATCCAATCTTTACCCTACTTTGCAACCACAAAGATACCACAATCAAAGATGCAATTGAATTTGGTATCAAGTGAAGAAAATACTGGCCAGGACACAATAATCTTTAGGACCAGGAAAAGGCCAATGCTCCAGTGAGATAGTTTCTTTATCACAGATCGACTTCTCATTAAGGAGAGATAATTGATTATGGCCCTTTTTCAGGGATAATATTCATGATACATTCAAGATGCGGATTAGAAGCTTGTCCCAAAATATGCCTCGGGCCTCATCATAATTCCAGAGAGCTGCAGATACTAATTGCATGACCAGAGACAGCTTGCTGCTTTTCTCCAGCCCAATTTGGGATGGCAGTGGATTGGGGATGTTGGGGTTGGGAGCGGGGGAGGAAGGCAAGCTTGTGAAATTCACTCCTCAAAATCAGCAAAAACCCAAACATCATAGAACTGTAGAGAAATTACAGCACAGAAGGAGGCCAAAAAGCCCGTCATGTCTGTGCTGGTCGAAAACTAGCCACTCAATCTAACTCAACCTTCCAGCACCTGGTCCATAGCCTTGCAGGTTACAGCACTTCCGATATATGTCCAGGTAACTTTTCAAAGAATTGAGGGTTTCTGCCTCCACCACCATTCCTGGCAGTGAATTCCAGACACCCACCACCCTCTGGATGAAGAAGTTTTTCCTCATGTTCCCTCTAATCCTTCTACCAATCACCTTAAATCTGTGCCCCCTGGTAATTGACCTCTCCGCTCAGGGAAGCAGGTCCTTCCTGTCTACTCTATCTCGGCACCCCATTATTTTGTACACCTCAATTAAGTCACCCCTCAGCCTCCTCTGTTCTAAGGAAAACAACCCTAGCCTATCCAATCTTTCCTCATAGCTTCAACTTTCAAGCCCTGGCAACATTCTTGTAAATCTCCTCTGCACTCTCTCCAGAGCAACTATGTCCTTCCTGTAATGTGATGACCAAAACTGTATGCGATACTACAGCTGTGGCCGAACCAGCATTTTATACAGTTCCAGCATTGCAACACTGCTTTTGTATTCTATACCTCGGCCAACAAGGGAAAGCATTCCATATTCAGCCCCTCAAGCCTGCTCCGCCATTCAATACGATCATGGCTGATCTCATCTCGGCCTCAACTCCACTTTCCTGCCCGTTCTCCATAACCCTTCAACGCTTTACTAATTAAAAATCTGTCTATCTCCTCCTTAAATTTACTCAATATCCAGGCATCCACCACACTCTGGGGTAGTGAATTCCACAGACTCACGATCCTTTGAGAGAAATAATTTCTCCTCATCTCTGTTTTAAATCTGCTACCCCTTGTCCTAAAACTATGACCTCTCATTCTAGATTTCCCCATAAGAGGAAAAATCCTCTCTCCGTCTACTTGGTCAATCCCTTAATCATCTTATATACCTCAATTAGATCTCCTCTCATTCTTCTAAACTCTAGAGAGTAAAGGCCTAAAGTGCTCAATCTCTCTTCATAAGACAAACCCCTCATCTCTGGAATCAATCTAGTGAACCTCCTCTGAACTGCCTCCAATGCAACTACATCCCTCCTCAAGTAAGGGAACCAAAACTGTATGCAATACTCCAGGTGCAGTCTTATTAATGCCTTGTACAGTTGCAGCAACACTTCCCTACTTTTATATTCTATTCCTTTAGCAATAAATGCCAAAATTCCATTTGCCTTCCTTATTACCTGCTGTACCTGTAAACTAGCTTTCTGCGAATCATGCCTGAGGACACCCAGATCCCTCTGCACCGAAGCATTCTGAAGTTTCTCTCCATTTAGATAATAATTTGCCATTCTATTCTTCCGACCAAAGTGGATAAACTCATCTACCTCTTCAAACTAAAAGCCACAGGACCACCAAATTCAGCTAGAATCCTGCTGAATCATTAAATCCCACAGATTGTATACTCTTTTTTTCTCTGGATTCAACCAATCTACCTTTCCCCACTCTGCAACCTATTTGTGTGTTTGTAAATTCTGGTGTGTGTGTGTGAGTGAAAGTTAGCACATAGTTTATTATTTTTGTTAGTTCAGTTTAGGTACAATAAAGCAAACATCTTTCTTTGTTAAACCAAGGAAAACTTGTTATGATCATAGCAAGTAAGTAATCAAACACCTACTGAGTTGGCCAGTACATTCACTTTAAGAAATAATTAAACCAGTTGTGGTCAAACAAGGAGAGGGAAACGAAGTAAACCCTTTGACCCCTCATCTGTTTTAGAGTGGAAGACAGGAGAGACTACATGACAAAAGTGATGATGGTGCACGCAAAAGCAGGTGGTAATGGGACAAGTAAATGAAACAAAAGATGGGCCTAGAGGAAGTGGAAATTGGTAAGCAGCATCATTATCAACAGCTGCCACCCAAAAACAGAGGTTATGATCTGAAATTGTTGAACTCAATGTTTAGATCGGAAGGCTGTAAAGTGCCTATTCAAAAGTTGAGGTGCTGTTCCTTGAGCTTATGCTGAGTTTCATTGGAACAGCAGAGGAGGCCGAGGATAGGGAGGTCAGAGTAGGAATAGAAGGGAGAATAAAAATGACAGATGACTGGGAACTCAGGGTCACACTTGTAGACTGATTGTAGATGTCCCACAAAGCAGTCAAGCAATCAACATTTGGTCTTTCCAATGTAAAGGAAATGGCATTGGGAGCAGCAAATACAGTATATGAAATTGAAAGAAATAGAGGTAAATCACTGTTTTACCTGGAAAGATGTTTGGGCCTTTGATGGTGAGAAGGGAGGAGGTAAAAGGGCATGTGTTGTATCTCCTGTCCTTGCATGGGAAGGTGCCTTGGGAAGGGGAGTGGGTTTTGGATGTGATAAAGGAATGGACCAGGATATCACAGATGTTAACTTTATTTCTTTCTCGACGGATGCTACCTGACCTGCTGAGTATTTTCAGCATTTTCTGTTTTGATTTCAGATTTTCTGCAATGCATTATTTGAGTTTGGGTGAGGCAACATATGGCCTGAGGCAGAAGCGGAGCTGAGCAATGCTATAGATGTGGAGGGAAGCGATCTTTCTGATGGAGAAGGTATAGGTTTGGAAGTTCAGCTCAGGGTTAAATAAATGCCGAGTTCGCAAACAGTATGGCTCAGCCTGAGACTGTGGCTAGAGGGAGGGATGAAATCAATAGTGAGGGAACAGAGTTTGTAGCTGGAGCTGAAGATAACAGCCTCGGTCTTACAAATGTTTAATTGGGGCAAACAGTGGTTCATCCAGAGATGGATGTCAGACAAGCAGACTGACAACATATGGACCCTGACATCATGTCTTTGAAGGATGTCCCCAAGTGGAAGCATGTAGATAAGAAATAGGAGCGGGCCTTGGATAGATGCTCAGGGGTGGTGGGGAGGGGGCGGGGGTTGTTGGGTGGGATTCCAGGGGCAATGGTGCATGGTTCTTTGGCTGTGACTCGACTGGTAAGAATAGAACTAGGGAAGGACAATGTTGGAGGAGTATGGTGCGGTCGACTGCGTCAAAGGCTGCAGACAGGATAAGAAGGATGAGGACAGATAGTGCACTATGGTCACCATCACAGAGGATTTCATTTCTGACTTTGATTTTGGCAGTTTCAGTGCTGTGTTCGAGGCCTTTGGGAGCAGCCATGTCTGACAATTGGATTTCTCTGATTGATCATAGTGAGTCTGAAAATCCTTGCTTTGTATCTTTGACATCTCTAATACTCCAGAAAAATCAGGGATAGAAGCTCAACATTGTATTTATGGATAGTTTTGAATGAGCGTTAAATTTGGAATTCCAACGGTATTTCCTATTAATCATTTATATCAGTGTCAGGCAAGCCCCCACCTGCCAAGACTGAAGAAAATTAATTTTGCCACATGAACATTGATTTTAAACTGTTGTTGGTGAAGAAAGAACTTGCCTTAAAAAACAATTTGAGACTTTGGCTGGAGAAATACATTAGCATATCAATAGACAGTACTTTAAAGGACAAGGGGATATTCCCTGCTCCAATTTAATCCACAATGGAGTTTTGATTACCAGATGTTGAAGCATTCCAGGTTAACTACTAAGATGGCCAAATACACAAACAGACATGGTCAGACCAGTTTAGTCACGTAACTGGCTGACTGTTGGTGTTTTTTGAATTTGAACTGGCCACAGGGTAAAAAGTCAAAAGGCTGTTAGCGCCTGGACTGAAAAGACCTCTCTCCTGTCTGCTCTCATCTCACTCTCACCAGCTTCAGAAACCATTGAAGATACGTGAACTCAAAGAGAGAAAAGTGTCCTACGTGAACAAGGTTTAAGAAGAAGACTGGGCCCCAGTGAAAGGTTAGAGCTGTCTACAATAAAAGACTCTACAGCAAGCTGGAAACACAGAAACAGTAAACAAGAAACTCTTCTGATATTGCCTCAAACCTCTCCATTTTATTTTTCTTATCTTTTCTGTCTCTATTTGCATGTGTGCATCGCACGTGCATGCTAGTGTGGGCGCGGTGTGTATCTGTAGGCGTTAACTGAATCAGAGTTTAAGTTTAAGGGTTAATAAATTTCACTTTTCTTTTTTAAACCAAGAAAGCCTGTTTATGCTCATTTCTTTGCCTTATGATTGGAAAGTGGTAAATGCGGATTCACCCGGGGGGAGCCTAAAACACAGTGTGTTTAAAAATCAAACAATGTTACAGTAAGACCAGGTGAAGACAGTTAAAAACCTAAGACACCTTTCTTACCTGCTCATGGCAATCAGTGTCATCTTTTTAATAATGCAGAATTAAGCATTCAGACCATCCTTTCACTCTACTTCGTAATGATGTAACAGTTTCCCTCCAGGTCTTAATAGCTAGTCTTTGATTTTCAGGAAGTTCTGAAAAAAATAAGTAAAAAAAAGTCATCCAGGTTTTCTTCACAATGAATTTGCTTCACTTGTCCTCTCGTGAGAACTGTTATGCTCATCAGATACAAAGATCATTTAATTTCTTGTTTAATTTGGATTCTGTTGTGTTTGATGTTTCATTCAAAATACTTTTTTAAATATTCTTTGTTTGTTCCCATCTCTAGCTCTTTCCCCTTGTTTTGAAACAGTTCTTAAAAAAGAGATATGCCTACAGACATTTTGCCTTATGCTGTGCTGGTGAATAGTGTGAGATATTGCTGTAATCCTGCTAATCCTTGACAGTGTCAGGGATGGATACAGCTTTGATAATATCTGCATTTTGCCAATTGCTGCTGAAGGTGAAGGGGAAGGAGATAGAACTTCAGAGCATAGCAAAGACTGTCTTTTGGGAGGAAAACAACCTGAAGGATGTGACGTGTTCAGATGAAAAGGTCTTTTTTTTCTTATTTTTATTAGCTGGACATTCACAGGGGCAGTTTACAGATACACAGGTGCACAATTTAAATTGAAAGCGATTTTACTCGTGAATCCACTTAAAGCCTTCAAAGTACCTTAATTTGCATTTCTGGTGCTAGATTTGCTACTATTTTGATTCTCAAAATGACAAACTTCAGAATCAAAAATATTTACCTTTTTTAAAGATCGTATTGAAACAGGACATCAATTTAAACAAGACAAGGAGCATAAAGGTTAAACAAAAAAAGTACTTTTTGAAGAACTGTTGTGACATAAGGGAGTCATTGAATTTATGAGACAGTTCAGAGGAGAGCACTAAGGCTGATTCTTGGTGTGCAAAATGATGATCTATGAGGAATGAATAGATAAGCTAGAACCCTTCAGTCTCAAAAGGAGATTTCTTCAAACCAATTTCACTGAGATACATAAGGTAGATTTTTTTTCAATGAATTGGCCTAAGGTCTTTTAAAATCGGGATTTTTGCCTCTCCCAGAAGATTTTGTTCTCCCCCAGGCATGGGTTCCGTGGTGGGGGGGACCTGAAGATGCCTCCAGGAGAGGGCCGCCACGCACCGGGAGGGCCCGGCCTGATATTACTGGCGGTGGCGAGGCCTCATGGTAGCCCCTCCACTTCTTGGCGGTGGGACCCCAATTTGAATATTTAAATAAATTATAATGAATTAATGAAACTCACGTCGCCACCTGATATCCCGCTGCAATCTTCGGCCCAGTGGCCGGCATTTCTGTGATTTCGGACCCCTGTCTGAGGAAATGAGGCACCACACCGGTGGGGAGGGGAGAGGAGGTAAGTTTCTCAGCGCGGTTGGGGTGAGGGCGGGGGGAACAAGGTCAAAATAATGTCATGGGTGTAGCGGATGGTGGGTAGGGTTGGAGTTGAAAGTTTGTGCAGTTTGTGGGGGGGGGGGAGGTGGAGGTCAGTTGGTAAAGGTAAGTGTTTTGAGGGGGGAAGGGTAAATAATTAATTGAATTGTTATGGGGGGGGGTCAGAGAGGGGCAAAAGAAATGTATTTATTTATTGTAATCCCATTTCCCTTTAATATTTAAATTTCCTGTTAGGGCTGACAGCCCTTTAAAAATGGTGTCAGCACCTGCGCACGGGCAGCTGATGCCATTACTGGGAATGGACAGTCTGTCCCCTCCACATGATTGGGGGGAGGGTGGAGGCGGCCCGCCCGGTTATTTAAATGAGCCACTGCATGGAAGATTGTGGCGGCTCCAGGCCGCCGTTTTTTTACCCGCCACCGACACACAAAATTCAGCCCTATGTGTGTGTATGTGTGGACAGGGGTGAGAATGAACACTAGGAGTCAAAATGCTTTGTTGCTGTTTTGAAGAGGCTGGATGAACTAGCCAGTCTTTTCCAGTTTGTCACTTTTGTACATTCACATGTAGTTAATTGAACAGAGACTGTAAACCCAGAGTTATACTTTTAGATCTGCCAAGGAAGAAAACTTAGGGTGGATGCTTTGATTTATGCAGTGTTTGTTTACAGAGAGTATGATTAACAGCTGACATTGGTTGCCAGTAAGATTTGATTTTTGATTTAGATTTAGAGATACAGCACTGACACCAGGATATTGGATTCAATTTAGAAATAATGAGATGTGGTAATTGGAAGGTGGGAGATTATTATTCATAGAGAGATACAGCACTGAAACAGGCCCTTGGGCCCACTGAGTCTGTGCTGACCATCAACCACCCATTTATACTAATCCTAGAGTAATCCCATATTCCCTACCACATCCCCACCTTCCCTCAATTCTCCTACCACCTACCTACACTCGGAGCAATTTACAATGTCCAATTTACTTATCAACCTGCAAGTCTTTGGCTGTGGGAGGAAACCAGAGCACCCAGTTCTCGTAAGGAGAACTTGTAAATTCCACACAGGCAGTACCCAGCGTTGAACCAGGGTTGCTGGAGCTGTGAGGCTGCGGCGCGAACCACTGCGCCACTGTGCCGCCCTCACAATTGTGGAAGAATTGTGAGCAAAAGAACTGTAGGTTTTTCATCTGGACCTGTCCTGTGATTGTGTGAATGGGAAGCCAATAAATGTTCATTTTAAAGAAATTATTTGGCATTTTAAAAAAATGAATTTTGCTTCTTTAAATAAGAATTTCAACAACTGGAATCTACTTTGTTACAGTCAAGTGAGGAGGGATCAAAGGGTTTCTCTCTTTTCCCTCTCCTTGTTTGACCACAACAAGCTTCATTCTTTCTTCAAGTGAATGCACTGGCCAATTCAGTAGGTGTTTGATTACTTCCTTGCTATGATCATACCAAGAGCCAATTGGACAGGTTTTCTTGAGTTTAACAAAGAAAGAGGTTACCTTTGTTGTACCTAAACCGAACTGAAGAAAATAATAAACTACTCCCCAACTTTCACACACACACACACACAGACACGCACACACACACACAGACACGCACACACACACACACACACTAGGGGCTGAATTTAATTGGGTGCCGCCGCGGATGGCGGCACGCTCGCATTCAGCGGCCGCTGCAGAGCCCCGCGATTAATAGACCTGAAATTTAACTGTGCTTCTGTCTCCACAAATGCTGCCTGACCTGCTGAGTGACCCAGCACTTTCTCCTTTGCTGCCACATTCTTACCCTGCTGTGTCCCAGTGTTCTGTGAAGTTGAGATCCTCTTCTCCCACTCAAGTGTAACATTCCTTCTTGTAGGCGTGCTGCAACTGGGTGCATAATCTTAAATTTTCACATTCCAGGACGTGAGACTTCAATAAACCATAAAAGATATTACAGAGGTTTACAGAGAACACACTGACACGAATGGGAATGCACGGGCGTCACAGCAATGTAAATACATCTTTCATTAAATGGTCCTCATCAACATGTGTGTCCTTTTCTCTGTGTGAATGATGTGTACCAGCATGTAGCGCCAATATCACATCCCTTTGCACTGTTGGCCCTTCAGGAAAGCCAACATATGCAATCATCATTGCCATGCCACCGTTACTCATGAGCATCTCCACAGACTCAGTGTCAAGGACATTGGCTCAGTCAGCTGTTGCCTCTAATGGTTTACACAGGGATGCCGCAGATGTGGACTGGTGCACAGTAGGTGAGTGAGGGTGATGTGTGGTTTGCAGAGCTCATATCGGTTCCCAAGGCACAGAAAGCCTTTATCTGATAAGCCACTTCCATACGTCCCTAGCTCACTGCTAGCTCTGTGTGCAGAGCCTGGGTGCCATCTGCCCTCCCATGCATATTTCATGTTGTAGGTCCTCAGCGTCCTCATAATCCGAGGAGGAATCCTGTTGACGTCCCTCCTCATCATGCCAGGCCTGGCCCCCATTGGGTGCATAGTTGTGCAGAGCAGCAAAGAACGGAGCTGGCCTTTTTAGCCCATAGCACAGGGCATCACCCTGTCCATACAGGCATTGGAGGTGCTCTTTCAGCATGCCGATCTCCTGCTGAATGGTGGTTCATGTAGCTCAGTGGTTGGCGTTGTATTTCTCCACTGCAGCAGTGGTGGAGTCTCTCACTGGTGTTGGGAGCCATGTCTGCAAAGGATAGCCCTTATTTCCAAGAAGTCACCCCTCCATCTGAGCCAGTTCAGTGAACAGCGGTGGCAGCCGGGACTGGAGCAAGACCCAGGTGTCATGGCAGCTTCCATCAGAAGCAGTCACACATTCGCAGCAAGCATCTACGGTGTTCACATACCAGCTTCACCGAGATTGAGATTGCTCCTTTAATGGTGATGTCTGAGGGTGGTAGCCTGGCAGTAGGCCTGATGGTCACGAGTGCAGTCTATGAACATTATAACCTATGGTTCTCCAGCAATGGTGCCAGAACCAATGGCCCTCTGGGCCTGGCTCTGAGAATCCGTCCTGAAGTGAACATCCTCACTGGCCCTCCGGTGCAGAGTATTGGTGACCTCCCTGATGCAGCGGTGCACTGCTGACTGTGTGACCCCGCTAAGATCTCTGGTGGGCCCCTAAAAGGCTGAAGAGGTGTCAGGCTTGAGAACCACTGCCACTACGAGGAACAAAGGCATGGGATGTCCACGGCAGCCCATGGGCTGCAGGTCATCTTTGAGCAGGGCACAGAGACGTGTCACCACCCTCTCCATATGCACAATCTCCTCTGACACTGGTGCTCTGGCATTCGATGGCATGTCATGTGGGACCTGTAGATGCACGGCAACTGTAATGGTGGGTTCCCCTTGGGCACTGCTGCTCACGACTGAGGGCCTCTACGTGGATCGCACCTGCCTGTTGGTATTGCCTCTAGTGCATACAGATCCTCACGTGCAGAAGGTCACACAATGTAGGATGAGCCACACCTATTTCCATGTGATAAATAAAGGTGAACCCTGCATGTATTCGAAGGTTCCTAACAGGCCATGGATTGGTATTGACGGGTACAGCAGCTGCTTTCCTGGATCAACTATGTGGCGTGGCATGGCATTGCCCATCTTGGCCAACACTCAGAGTGGGACAGCAAGACCACATCAAGATCCTACCAGCTGAATCAATTGCCCACACCATCCATAAAATCTTAAAGCTCCTGCCCTTTCTGGCATCCTCCCCACACACAGGGTGCCTAGTGTGCTATTTTCCCCTTCACAAACACAGAGCGTACACTATTAATGGAGGGATGGTACATGTTACCTCCCTTCATGCCAGCACAGCTTTCCCTCCAGTAATCCCTGACCCCACCCTTTCAGAATGCAGAATGAGACCCCTGAATATCCCTCCCCCCCACTCTCCTCCCTTCCAGAATGCAGAGTTAGACCTCTGCATATCCGCCCCCAACTTCCAGCATGCAGAGTTATACTCCTGCATATCCCCTCCTCTTCCCTTCCAGAATACAGAATTAGACCTCTGTGTATGCCCCCTCCCTCCTCCCTGCCATAATGCAGAGTGAGACCCCGGAATAACATAACTTACCTTCGCTGGCAGAAACTTCTGCCTCTGAGGACCCGCTGGCTTTTCAGATCATGAACAGGACGGCACGTGACTGCCGCCCATTCAACAAGAAATCCGGCAGTGTCAGTGGAGAGGAAAGGTAATCAGCAAAGGTAAGTAATCATGACCGTATGTTGATTGTGGTGCCACCGCTGTCTGGCGGGGGTGCTGCACTGAGGTCCCGCCGCCACCGGTAATATGGGGTGGGCCCTTCTCGATGCCCTTCTCGTGACCTGCAGCATTGAGGGGCCAGTAAAATTCAGCCCTAGAGGTTTACATGCACAAAATAGTTTACAGAGTGGGGAAAGGTAAATTGGTTGTGTTAGTGTCCAGATTTTAAAAAGTGGCATACAGTCTTTGGCATTTGGTGGTTCGGTTGGCTTCTAGCTGAATTCGTTGGTCCTGAGGCTTTAGTTTTTTTTTTAGAGATACAGCACTGAAACAGGCCCTTCGGCCCACCCAGTCTGTGCCGACCATCAACCACCCATTTATACTAATCCTACACTAATCCCATATTCCTACCACATCCCCACCTGTCCCTATATTTCCCTACCACCTACCTATACTAGTGGCAATTTATAATGGCCAATTTACCTACCAACCTGCAAGTCTTTTGGCTGTGGGAGGAAACCGGAGCACCCGGAGGAAACCCACGCAGACACAGGGAGAACTTGCAAACTCCACACAGGCAGTACCCAGAATTGAACCCGGGTCGCTGGAGCTGTGAGGCTGTGGGCTGTGGCGAAGAGATCGATGACTAGTTTGGTGGGTGTCTTGGACACAGTGATGCGGATGATTTCCTCCAATGGCGTTTCTGATTGTAGCTGGAGTATGCTAAAGTAGTCAGTCAACAGGCAGAGTTTGAAGCTTGTAAGCTGAAATGGAGAGAGAGGGAGAGAGAGAGAGGGAGGTCTGCATGTGTCAGAGTCCAGAAACTTCTCCTTGCTGCTGCAGAGAAACACAAGCTTAAAACCACAGATGGGAAGGGGCTTGTCACATGACAGTCACCCATTCAAATATGGCAGCAGCATTTCTCTTCTTGCTATAAAGATCAGGTAGTTCCTTTAAACTTCCTGGGTCTTGGTTCTTGCTGGGATGAGCAGCCATTTCATTTCCACCTCACAGGTCTTGCAATGTAGGATACAGTGTTGCAAACTAGGTGGCCATCCTAAGCTGCCAGCAAAGTCATCTTTCATCTGTTTTCTGTTAAATTTCTTCAAGAAATATAAATTCAGATCTCCAATCAGTGGATTAAAGAAAATTATCATTCAACAATGTAAGTTGGTGTGACAACTTAAATATATAGTTGCACGTTTGGTTTTATTATTGACAGGAGAAATTTCACCCTTATAGTCTGTGTGCTAACTAACAAATAGACCCCATTTCTAAGGATTGATGTTTGCTGCAACGTTAAAGTATATTATTTAACCACTTCAGGACTGCATTGCTTTCAATGAGTAATCTAGAGTGAAAATGCCTAATTGGAGGAGAGCCAATTTCAGTGGGATGAGAACAGATCTGTTTCGGGTAAATTCGAATCAAAGTTTGGCAGGCAGAACTGGAATGAAACCTGTCTTTAAAGGGTAGATGGTTTTGGCACAGTCAAGATACATTCTCAAGACGAGAAAGATAAGGAAACCAAAGCCAGAGTTCTCTGGATAATCAAAGAGGTAGAGTGTAAGATGAAGCAAAAAAACTGTGTGTGTGTGACCGATGCCAGATTGATAATACAAGTGAAAACCAGGCTTAGTATAGAAAGTTCAGAGGGGGAGTAAAAAAGGAGATAGGAGAAACAAACAGAGAACATGAGGAGAAACGGGCAGCTAAAATAAAAGGAAATCTAAAAGTCTTCAGCAGGCATATAAATAGTAAAAGGGTAGTCAGAGGAGGGATAGAGTTGATTAGGGACCAAAAATGGGACCCTTGTATGAAAGCTGTGGTGCTAAATGAGTACCTCACATCTGTCTTTACCATGGAAGAAGATGCTGCCAATGTCATAATGAAAAAGGAGATACTTGAGATACTGGATGGGCTAAAATTTGAGAAACAGAAGGTTTAGAAAGGCTGGCTGTACTTTAAATTGATAAGTCAGCAGGACCGGATGAGATGCATCCAAGGATCCTGAGAGAAGTAAGAGTGGTGCCATGAACATGTGCTATGCCAAATGATGATTTTTTTAAATCCGTTGGTTGGAAATCTGAATTAACCTTGAAAAAGAAAGCAGGAGTAAAAGAACTGATAAAAGGATCACTGCTAGCAGCTAGAATGGCCACCGCAATTTGCATCTTAATACCTTCTCTTCCAAGGTATTGAGGTGGAGACAAATGTTTGAATAGATTACATGGTCCTGCCTTTATCAACAAGACATGCAAAGCCAACTTTGAACCTTAACACTGGTGGAGACGAACCCTTCAAAGGGTAAACACAAACAATGGGACCTGAGAGAGATTGGAATTCTTAGACCTGAGCAAATTCGTGCAAAAGAGAGAAAACAGAGGGCCATCATGTGACAGACCCTCCATCTGGCAGAAAACCTGCAGTTTCTTCTTTCTAAGCGGACAAGCACCTGAGTTTGACCAGTGCAGAACCCAAGTGACGGGTTCTGTCTCTTTCTCCCTCTCTCCAGGCCACCCTACAAATCTGAACCCTGCCTGCTGGCTACAAAACCTCCTAGTCTATCATTGCTGCAGACAGAGACCCTGGGAGAAAAAACAGCTGCATCACTGTCTCCAAGAAAACCCTGAACCAGTTGGTAACCTCTACCAGCCAGAAACTTCAGGATCACGAGTTGATGCGGAAAACAACTGAATTACCAGACTCGACAGATTGTATATCCTTTTTATTATTCCAACCGATGTATTCTTCTTCACTCTGCAAGCTATTTGTGTGTGTGATTCTCATGGGGGTGTGTGTGTGTGCACGCGTGCGCGCATGAAAGTTGGACCATAGTTTATTTTACTTAGATTGAGTTTTTGGTTTTAAGTACAATAAACTAACTTCTTTCTTGTTTAAACGCAAGAATACCTGTCCGACTGGTTCTTTTACGATCATAGCACATAAAGGGTTAAACACTCACGGAATTGGTAAGTATATTCACCAGTTAAGAGAGCTTTTGGGCAAACCATCAAGAAGATTGCCTCCCTTAAATCTAAATCAGGGGACACAATCACTGACCAACGCAAGCAAATGGACCGCTGGGTGGAACACTACCTAGAACTGTACTCCAGGGAGAATGTTGTCACTGAGACTGCCCTCAATGCAGCCCAGCCTCTACCAGTCATGGATGAGCTGGACGTACAGCCAACAAAATCGGAACTCAGTGATGCCATTGATTCTCTAGCCAGCGGAAAAGCCCCTGGGAAGGACAGCATTACCTCTGAAATCATCAAGAGTACGAAGCCTGCTATACTCTCTGCACTCTACGAACTGCTTTGCCTGTGCTGGGACGAGGGAGCAGTACCACAGGACATGCACGATGCCAATATCATCACCCTCTATAAGAACAAGGGTGACTGCAACAACTACCGTGGAATCTCCCTGCTCAGCATAGTGGGGAAAGTCTTCGCTCGAGTTGCTTTAAACAGGCTCCAGAAGCTGGCCGAGCATGTCTACCCTGAGGCACAGTGTGGCTTTCGAGCAGAGAGAACATGCTGTTCTCCCTTCGTCAGCTACAGGAGAAATGCCATGAACAACAGATGCCCCTCTACGTTGCTTTCATTGATCTCACCAAAGCCTTTGACCTCGTCAGCAGACGTGGTCTCTTCAGACTACTAGAAAAGATTGGATGTCCACCAAAGCTACTAATATCATCACCTCATTCCATGACAATATGAAAGGCACAATTCAGCATAGCGGTGTCTCCTCAGACTCCTTTCCTATCCTGAGCAGCGTGAAATTGGGCTGTGTTCATGCACCCACACTGTTCGGGATCTTCTTCTCGCTGCTGCTCTCACATGCGTTCAAGTCTTCAGAAGAAGGAATTTTCCTCCACACAAGATCTGGGGCAGGTTGTTCAACCTTGCCCGTCTAAGAGTGAAGACCAAAGTACGGAAAGTCCTCATCAGGGAACTCCTCTTTGCTGACGATGCTGCATTAACATCTCACACTGAAGAGTGTCTGCAGAGTCTCATCGACAGGTTTGCGGCTGCCTGCAATGAATTTGGCCTAACGATCAGCCTCAAGAAAATGAACATCATGGGACAGGACATCAGAAATGCTTCATCCATCAATATCGGCGACCACGCTCTGGAAGTGGTTCAAGAGTTCACCTACCTAGGCTCAACTATCACCAGTAACCTGTCTCTCGATGCAGAAATCAACAAGCGCATGGGAAAGGCTTCCACTGCTATGTCCAGACTGGCCAAGAGAGTGTGGGAAAATGGCACACTGACACGGAACACAAAAGTCCAAGTGTATCAAGCCTGTGTCCTCAGTACCTTGCTCTATGGCAGCGAAGCCTGGACAACGTATGTCAGCCAAGAGCGACGTCTCAATTCATTCCATCTTTGCTGCCTCTGGGGAATCCTTGGCATCAGGTGGCAGGACCGTATCTCCAACACAGAAGTCCTCGAGGCGGCCAACATCCCCAGCTTATACACCCTACTGAGCCAGCGGCGCTTGAGATGGCTTGGCCATGTGAGCCGCATGGAAGATGGCAGGATCCCCAAGGACACATTGTACAGCAAGCTCACCACTGGTATCAGATCCATCGGCCGTCCGTGTCTTGGCTTTAAAGACGTCTGCAAATGCGACATGAAGTCCTGTGACATTGATCACAAGTCGTGGGAGTCAGTTGCCAGCGATCGCCAGAGCTGGCGGGCAGCCATAAAGGCAGGGCTAAAGTGTGGGGAGTCGAAGAGACTTAGCAGTTGGCAGGAAAAAAGACAGAGGCGCAAGGGGAGAGCCAAATGTGTAACAGCCCCGACAACCAATTTTATCTGCAGCACCTGTGGAAGAGTCTGTTACTCTAGAATTGGCCTTTATAGCCACTCCAGGCGCTGCTCCACAAACCACTGACCACCTCCAGGCGCTTACCCATTGTCTCTCGAGACAGGGAGGCCAAAGAAGAAGAAGGAGAAGAAGATTCACTATTTATTAGAAATAAACCATGATGTGGTCAAACAAGGAGAGGGACAAGAGGAGAGCCTTTTGACCCCTTTTCACTGATCATAGCAGTGAAAATTGCAGAGGTACTCGTCATAATCTTCCAATCCTTCTTAGATATGAGGATGGTACCAGAGGGCTGGAGAATTGCAAATGTTACACCTTTGTTCAAAAAAGGGTGTTCAAATAAATCCAGCAGAAACAGCCCAGGCAATTTAACCTCAGTGTTGGGAAAGTTTTTAGAAACATTAAAACCAGACAAAATTAACAGTCACTTGGACAAGGAAAGTCAACATGATTTTGTTAAAGGCAAAACATGTTTACCTAATTGAGTTTTTTGAAGAGGTAACAGAGATGGTTGATAAGGGTGCTGTGGTTGATGTGCTGTCCATGGACTTCCAAAAGTTGTTTGATAAAGTGCCACAAAATACTCTTGCCAGCAAAGTTGAAGCTCGTGGAATAAAAGGGACAGTAACAGCATGGATACAAAGTCAGCTGAGTGACAGGAAACAGAGAGTAGCGGTGAATGGTTGTTTTTCAGACTGGAGGAAGGTATACAGTGGGGTCCCCCAGGGGTCAGTACTAGGACCATTGCTTTTCTTGATTTATTATTAATAACAAAGACTTGGGTGTATCGGGTGCAATTTCAAAATTTGCAGATGACACAAAACTTAGAAGTATTGTGAACTGTGAGGAGCAGATGAAATTTAATTCAGAGAAGTGTGAAGTGATACATTTTGGTAGGAAGAACAGGGAGAGGCAATATAAAATAACGGGTACAATTCTAAAGTGGGTGCGGGCGCAGAGAGACCTGGGGATATATGTGCATAAATTGTTGAAGGTGGCAGAGCAGGTTGAAAAAGTGGTTAAAAAGGCATACATTATCCTGGGCTTTATAAATAGAGGCATAGGGTACAAAAGCAAGTAAGTTATAACGAACCTTTATAAACCAAACTGGTACTGCCTCAACTGGAGTATTGTGTCCCATTCTGGGCACTGCACTTTAGGAAGGATGTGAACTCAATGGAGAGGGTGCAGGAAAGATTTACGACAATGATTCCAGGGATGAGGGACTTCCGTTACGTGGATAGATTGGAGAAGCTGAGGTTGATTTCCATAGAGAGCAGAAAGTTGAGAGGAGATATGATAGAGGTGTTCAAAATCGTGAGGGGTTTGGACAGAATAGATAGGGAGAAACTGTTCCCATTGGTGGAAAGGGCTGAGAACCAGAAGACACTGATTTAAGGTGATTGGCACAAAAACCAACGGTGGCATGAGGAGAATTTTTTTACACAGTAAGTGGTTAGGATGTGGAATGCACTGCCTGAGAGTGTGGTGGAGGCAGATTCAATCATGCCTTCCCAAAGAGAATTGGATAAGCACCTGAAGAGAAAGAAATTGCATGGCTGCAGGGAAAAGGCAGGATTGTAAGACTAGAAGAGTTGTTCTTGCAGAGAGCTGGCATAGACATGATGCACTGAATGACCTCCTTTCATGTTTAACCATTCTATGATTCAATGTATAGGAAACAAACTAAGAATATATACCATCAATTTTAGAATTTATATTGATGAATCTGAATGTCATTTGTGACTATAATAAGGACTCTGGATTTCATGCCCCTTATTTGCCCCTTAGTAAGCTTTTCTTAATTCCTCCAGACTTCAGTTCATGGGGAGATAGCACAGGTGCACTGAATTTGTGAAACTCTGATAATTTTAGAGGAGCCTGGTGGGTTTTTTTTGCTCTTTAAGTGAGACATGTCAGTACAAATGAAAAGGGAAGAAACGAAAATCTGAAGTTAAGCTAGCAACAGTTAGGTTCCATATTGAGAAAAGATTGCATAATGTTTTGTGCTGTAATCTTTTCTGAGAAATTTAACATTGGGAATAAAACATCGCTCTACTTTTGCCACCCAGTGCCAGCATCAAGGTCAGGCATGGCTCATCGAGTTGCAAAGTAGAAGTCCTCTCACTCTGACTGAATAATGGGAACCAGTTTTTATAACAAGGTCATAAATCTTTGGTTTTTTTCTCTCCTCAGAAAAATTGCGGTGTGCCTTTAAGACTGTGAAAAGAACAGTGCACCTTTAAGAACTCTCCAGAGGCACAGCGAGCTAGGGTGCATTCCGTTTGCCAAGCAACAGCTCCAGAGAGAGAAAGGATACGAGATTCAATGCCGTAGTTTGACTTTCGAAAACTGGCTGGCTGAGACTGGTTTGCAGAGAGAGACTGTTCCAGCAATTGAAGGAAGAAGCAGCGCTCTGAGGCAATTTAAACTGAAGGGAGAAAAGCTGTGTTATTTCGCTCTCAAAATTCGACAAAGCTTCAAGCTGAATTAATTCCATAAAAAAATAAGAAAAATGTTTTTTTTCTTTCACAACAAATTATTGATATCTGCTGTGTTCATTGCTGGGAAAAAAGAAGAGTTTAATATTTACAACAGCTGAACTGTTGAACCCCAGTCTTTGGAAAGACCTTCTGCTTGCATCGGACCTTGAAAGACTGCAAGTGAACTTTGACTGTGTTGTATTGGAAGGCCATTCGTCAGGAACATAATTTGCAAAGACTTTATTCTTTGCTATTTTTTTGGTTTATTCAGCTAATTTAAAACCAAGTATATGTATGCAAATAGGGAGATAGATTCTTAAATAAGAAGTTATAAAGTCTTTAGATATTGGTTTATCTTAGTAGTGTTTAAGATTTCAGTTTTTTTTTAATAAGTAGTTAATTTGTTAAGGTTTGCTAGAGCTCTTCGGGAGGGTTTAAACTAGTTTGGCAGGGGGATGGGAACCGGAGCCACGGATCAGTGGATGGGGTAGCTGTTGAACAGGCAGATACCGAGTGCAGAGAGTCTGTGAGGAAGGTTAGACAGTTGACAGGGCAAAGTTGCAGCCAGTATGATGGATTGAAGTGTGTCTATTTTAAACGCAAGAAGTGTCAGGAATAAGGGTGATGAACTTAGAGCATGGATCAGTACTTGGAGCTACGATGTTGTGGCCATTACGGAGACGTGGATATCACAGGGGCAGGAATGGATGTTGGATGTTCCGGGGTTTAGATGTTTCAAAAGGAATAGGGAGGGAGGTAAAAGAGGTGGGGGAGTGGCATTGTTAATCAGGGATAGTATCACAGCTGCAGAAAGGGAGGTCGTCGAGGAGGGTTTGTCTACTGAGTCATTATGGGTGGAAGTCAGAAACAGGAAAGGAGCAGTCACTTTGTTAGGAGTTTTCTATAGACCCCCCAATAGCAACAGAGACATGGAGGAACAGATTGGGAGGCAGATTTTGGAAAGGTGCAGAAGTAACAGGGTTGTTGTCATGGGTGACTTCAACTTCCCTAATATTGATTGGAACCGCCTTAGTGCAAATAGTTTGGATGGAGCAGTTTTTGTCAGGTGTGTCCAGGAAGGTTTCCTAACTCAAAATGTAGATAGGCCGACTAGAGGGGAGGCTATGTTGGATTTGGTGCTTGGCAACGAACTAGGCCAGGTGGCAGATCGATTGGTGGGAGAGCATTTCGGTGATAGTGATCACAACTCCCTGACCTTTACTATAGTCATGGAGAGGGACAGGAGCAGACAGGATGGGAAAATATTTAATTGGGGGAGGGGGAATTACAATGCTATTAGGCAGGAACTGGGGAGCATAAATTGAGAACAGATGTTCTCAGGGAAATGCACGACAGAAATGTGGAGGTTGTTTAGGGAGCACTTGCTGCGACTGTTGGATAGGTTTGTCCCGATGAGGCAGGGAAGGCATGGTAGGGTGAAGGAACTTTGGATGACAAGAGATGTGAAACAGCTAGTGAAGAGGAAGAAGGAAGCTTACTTAAGGTTGAGGAAGCAAGGATCAGACAGGGCTCCAGAGGGTTACAAGGTAGCCAGGAAGGAACTGAAGAATGGACTTAGGAGAGCTAGAAGGGGACATGAAAAAGTCTTGGCGGGTAGGATTAAGGAAAATCCCAAGGCGTTCTACACTTATGTGAGGAACAAGAGGATGGCCAGAATGAGGGTAGGGCCAATCAGGGATAGTGGAGGGAACTTGTGCCTGGAGTCGGAGGAGGTAGGGGAGGTCCTAAATGAATACTTTGCTTCAGTATTCACCAGTGAGAGGGACCTGGTCGTTTGTGAGGACAGCGTGGAACAGGCTGATATGCTCGAACAGGTTGAGGTTAAGAGGGAGGATGTGCTGGAAATTTTGAATGATATGAGGACAGATAAGTCCCCGGGGCCAGACGGGATATACCCAAGGATATTACGGGAAGCGAGGGAAGAGATTGCTGCGCCTTTGGCGATGATCTTTGCGTCTTCACTGTCCACTGGAGTAGTACTGGATGATTGGAGGGTGGCCAATGTTGTTCCCTTGTTCAAGAAAGGGAATAGAGATAACCCTGGGAATTACAGACCAGTCAGTCTTACGTCGGTAGTGGGCAAATTATTGGAGAGGATTCTGAGAGACAGGATTTATGATTATTTGGAAAAGCATGGTTTGATTAGAGACAGTCAGCATGGCTTTGTGAGGGGCAGGTCATGCCTCACAAGCCTTATTGAATTCTTTGAAGATGTGACAAAACACATTGATGAAGGAAGAGCAGTGGATGTGCTGTATGTGGATTTTAGCAAGGCGTTTGATAAGGTTCCCCATGGTAGGCTCATTCAGAAAGTAAGGAGGCATGGGATTCAGGGAAAGTTGGCTGTCTGGTTACAAAATTGGCTGGCCCATAGAAGTCAGAGGGTGGTAGTAGATGGAAAGTATTCAGCATGGAGCTCGGTGACCAGTGGTGTTCCACAAGGATCTGTTCTGGGACCTCTGCTCTTTGTGATTTTTATAAATGGCTTGGATGAGGAAGTGGAAGGCTGGGTTAGCAGGTTTGCCGATGACACGAAGATTGCTGGAGTTGTGGATAGTGTGGAAGGCTGTTGTAGGTTGCAACGGGACATTGACAGGATGCAGAGCTGGGCTGAGAAGTGGCAGATGGAGTTCAACCTGGAAAAGTGTGAAGTGATTCATTTTGGAAGGTCGAATTTGAATGCGGAATACAGGCTTAAAGACAGGATTCTTGGTAGTGTGGAAGAACAGAGAGATCTTGGGGTCCATGTCCATAGATTGCTCAAAGCTGCCACCCAAGTTGATAGGGTTGTTAAGAAGGCGTATGGTGTGTTGGCTTTCATTAACAGGGGGATTGAGTTTAAGAGCCGCGAGGTTATGCTGCAGCTCTATAAGGCCCTGGTTCGACCACACTTGGAATATTGTGTTCAGTTCTGGTCGCCTCATTATAGGAAGGATGTGGAAGCTTTAGAGAGGGTGCAGAGGAGATTTACCAGGATGCTGCCTGGACTGGAGGGCATGTCCTACGAAGAAAGATTGAGGGAGCTAGGGCTTTTCTCATTGGAGCGAAGAAGGATGAGAGGTGACTTGATAGAGGGGTACAAGATGATGAGAGGCATAGATAGAGTGGATAGTCAGAGACTTTTTCCCAGGGTGGAAAGGGCTATCACCAGGGGGAATAATTTTAAGGTGATTGGAGGAAGGTTTCGGGGAGATGTCAGAGGTAGGTTCTTTACACAGAGAGTGGTGGGTGAGTGGAATGCGCTGCCAGCGGTGGTAGTAGAAGCAGATACATTAGGGGAGTTTAAGTGACTCTTGGATAGGTACATGGATGATAGTAAAATGAAGGGTAGGTAGTTAGTTTGATCTTAGAGTAGGTTAAAGGTTCGGCACAACATCGTGGGCCGAAGGGCCTGTACTGTGCTGTACTGTTCTATGTTCTATGTTTGATGTTCTATACCTGATCTGGTTCGCTTCATTCAGGGGTTACTAGATAGTTCAATTTGGCTGCTTTTTTCTTTGATCTGGAAAGCTTAAAGAAATATGATGTGACCTGTGGAGCGACAGGAGTGCGTTGCTCCCATCACAATTAGAATCATATATATATTGATTGGGGGCTTTGTCCTGGGCGGTCGTAACAAAAGTACTTCCCAATACATGTAATAAGTGGAAAATACAAAAACAAATATTTTATGAAGCAGTTTTCAATTATAACCAAGGAAAGTGCTCTACCTTACCATTCACACCACATGCTGAAGATTCACTTTTTTTCCCGTGGCCCCCAGGGCTCTAACTACTTTAACTCAGCTGCATTATTGAAAATAATTAGGGGAAGTGTTCTGGTGTGGTGTGACATGCCACAACAAATTCTAGGAAACTTTGCTCTTTTTGCATGTGGCACAGTTTGATCCTCAAGTCTCACAATTTGACATAAAATGGTGCAAAGGCAGTGAAAATGCTGATTTTGGGCAGAAACAAATCAATTGCCCCAAGAACAATCAATACTCAGAAGGGAGGCATAAGACTCCAGTCTAATCAATGAACTTCATATGTTACTATGAACCACAAGATGGGCATTCAAACCATTTCTAACACCATCTAAAGCTAAGGATTGTGTCCCTGCCTCAACATTCATCCTGGATGTATATCTTTCTTATTATTAGCTCTCCTTTCTTCAATTTTGAACCGAGTAACAGTTGATTTAATCAATAGATTTGATGTGCAATCTGGACCACAAAGGATATTAATACATTGTATTATAATTTACAATGTATTTAATCATATTGCTTTCTGGTAATCAACTGTATATTATTTCTCAATAAACCTACAGAATGGAATCCCAAATGTTAATGCTTTTGCGTGGGCAACATCACACTTTCGTGAAATGGAATGCATTCTCAGTGAGAGGTTTCTTTGCACAAAGAAAGACCTGAAAAATTAAACTATTCCTTAAATGAACAGTATTATCATAAAATATTAAAGGAAATAAAGAAGTAATTTCAAGGCAGTGCACCAAAGGTGGGGATCGGGTGCAGTTAAAAACTGCATTCATAAAGTTGATTATGTCATCTCAAGCCCTCAATTAGAATTTTTGTAATCATTTCTTCAGATGTGATCTACCTCAGTTATTGATACTGCAATCAGTAAGTATGATGTTAATTGTCTTAACTTCTCATTGTTGGAAGGTTAATAAAAAATCAAAATAGTAATTGTTTATTCAAAAGGAGAACAGTGGTTATCCAGTTGATGAGATGGCAATCCATTTAGTAAATTTAAGAATCACCTCCAGCCAAAAACTTGAGAAAAAAATTAATCTTCTGCTTTGGAACTGTCATTAATCCAAATTCTGTTTTTTTTTTCTTACAGCTGTGCACAAGCTTGTTCATTTCCAAACATAAAATTATTATTCCTTCAGAGAATTGTGAACAGTTACGATCCCTAGGGACTAAATTTTGTTTGGGCACCACGCTGCGTGGCAGCCTCCTGTAAACTTAGTGGGGTGCCCCCACTTAATGGCCGCCGCAGAGCCCCCGCGATATTACTTGGAGAGAGGCGGGACATGCGACGCAGTAAGCGACTTTTTGATAGCTGTGCAGCAGGTTCTGGGGCCCTATTTAAAGCGCCCATCACCTGCTTCCTGACAGCTGTCAAAGAAATACTTACCTGACTGTTGAAGAGTGGGGCTGCTGTCAATCTGGCATCAAAGCAGAAAGTGCTGCAGAAATCCAGCAGGTCAGACAGCAACTGTGGAGAGAGAAGCAGAGTTAACTTGACCAAGTTCACAGACGTGAAAGTTAACTCTGCTTCTCCCTCCACAGATGCTGCCTGACCTGCTGAGTTACCCCAGCACTTTCTGCTTTGCTGCCACATATTTACCCTGCTGTGTCCCAGTGCCCTGTGAAGTTGCAATCCTCTTCTTCCACTCAAGAGTAACATTCCTTCTTGTAGATGTGCTGCACCTGGGTGAATAATCTTAATTTTACACATTCCAGGACGTGAGACTTAAATATACCATAAAAGGCAAATACACAACAGAAATGGCCGGCACAGTGGTACAGTGATTAGCGCCGCAGCCTCACAGCTCCAGCGACCCGGGCTTGGTTCTGGGTACTGTCTTGCGGAGTTTGCAAGTTCTCGCTGTGACTATGTGGGTTTCCGCCAGGTGCTCCGGTTTCCTTCCACAGCCAAAGGCTTGCAGGTTGATAGGTAAATTGGCCATTGTAAATTGTCCCTAGTGTAGGTAGGTGGTAGGAGAATGGTGGGGATGTGGTAGGGAATATGGGATTAATGTAGGATTAGTACAAATGGGTGGTTGTTGGTAGGCACAGACACGGTGATTCGAAGGGCCTGTTTCAGTGCAGTATCGCTCTATGACTCTAAATAAAAGCATAATTGAAGAATAATTACCTACTATGAGCATCTAATCATCTGACTGTGAAAAGCCACAGACTAATATGCATTTGGAATCTGTATTCATTTCTCTGCTAACTGTAATGTGAAAAGACGTGTAACTGCAATTAAACGACCTTTGTGAGAAAAACAGGAACAGATGTTTATATTCTAGCTGCATTGCCAATTAGAAACATTACACCAATAAATATGATCAGCTGCTGCAGAAGCAAAGTGTTTGTGAACATGTGTCGATGTATAATAGTTGAAAAACCATAACAACAGCATAGATTTCCCCACCAGTCTGCATTGGTTTTCAAACATGTGCAAGACAAACCTTGCAGCCATAAGTTAGAGCAGTTATATGGTGGAGTCACCTTTGCATTTAAAGAACCACACCAAAAGCCGAAGATGGCAGAGGGGTACTCTAGGGTGGCCCCCCAGTTCAGTGATGCCTCCCTGCTCACTCTCCTCCAGGCTGTGCGGGCAAGATTGGAGGTCCTTTCCACCAGCGATGGTAAGAAGAGGCCCTCCCACCTGAACAAGGCAGTCTGGCTGGAGATGGCACAGGAGCTGAATAGCCGTGCGGCCATCCTCCTACCGTCAAAGGGTCCAATACTGGAAGGGGATGAATGAGCACTCCTCCAGCCAGCCGGGGCCCACTGGGTCTCGTGTGCATGGGTATGAGCGGCAAAGTCATCCACAGCCAAAGGGCAATCAGATCAGCAGCCTTCCTCCAGTCAGGCTGCTAACGCAAAGGTTGCACCAAGAAGGGGCAACCTCTCCGTTTACAGAGAACACACTGACATAAATGGGAATGTACGGGCGTCACAGCAATGTAAATATGTCTTTCACTAAATGTTCCTCACCAACATGTGTGTCCTTTTCTCTGTGTGAATGATGTGTGCCAGCATGTAGTGCATCCCTTTGCACCGTTGGCCCTTCAGGAGAGCCAACGTATGCAATAACATCATTGCCATGCCACCATTACTCATGAGCGTCTCCAGAGATGCAGTGACATGGACATTGGCTCAGTCAGAGGCTGCCTTTAATGGTTTACACAGGGATGCTGCAGATGTGGACTGGTGCACGGCAGGTGAGCGAGGGTAATGTGTGGTTTGCAGAGCTCATGTCGGTTCCTATGGAGAAGACAGCCTTAGTCTGATAAGCCACTGCCATATATCCCTAGCTCACTGCTAGCCCTGCGTGCAGAGCCTGGATGCCATCTGCCCTCCCATGCATCTTTCATGTTGTTGGTCCTCAGCGTCCTCATAGTCCGAGGAGGAATCCTGTTGACATCTCTCCTCATCTTGCCAGGCCTGGCCCCTATTGGGTCCGTAGTTGTGCAGAGCAGCAAAGAAAGGAGCTGTCCTTTTCGGCCCGTAGTACAGGGTATCACCCTATCCATACAGGCATTGGAGGCGCTCTTTCAGCATGCCAATCTCCTACTCAATGGTGGCTCTTGTAGCTCAGTGGCTGGCGTTGTATCTCTCCTCTGCAGCAGTGGTGGAGTCTCTCACTGATGTCGGGAGCCATGTGTGCAAAGGATAGCCCTTATCTTCAAGAAGCCATCCCTCCATCTGAGCCAGTTCAGTGAGCAGCGTTGGCAGCCGGGTCTGGCGCAAGACCCAGGTGTCATGGCAGCTGCCTGAGAATATTTGCATGAAGCACCTGTGGTGTTCACATCACACCCGCTTCACCTAGATTGAGAGGATTCCTTTAATGGTGACGTCTGCAGGTGGTAGCCTGGCGAGAGGCCTGATGGCCACATGAGTGCAATCTATGAACGCTACAACCTATGGTTCTCTGGCAGTGGTGCCGAAACCGATGGCCCTCTGGGCCTGGCTTTGAGAGTCCGTCCTGAAGCGGACATACTCACTGGCCCTCCGGTGCAGGGCATTGGTGACCTCCCTGATGCAGTGGTGCACTGCTAACTGTGTGAACCCACAAAGGTCTCTGGTGCGCCCCTGAAAAGTTGCATAGGCATCAAGCTTGAGAACTGCTGCCACAATGAGGAACACTGAAGCCCTTGGGCTGCAGGTCTGCAGATCATCTTTGAGCAGGGCACAGAGACATGTCACCACCCTCTCTACATGCGCAATCGCCTCTGTCACTTGTGCTCTGACATCCGATGGCATGTAATATGGGGCCTGTAGATGCATGACAATTGTAATGGCGAGCTCCCCTTGGGGGCTGCTGTTCAAGACTGGGGGCCTCTACCTGCCTGTTGATTTTGCCTCTGGCGTATATGGATCTTCACGTTGCAGAGGATCTCACAATGTAGGATGAGCCATACCTATTTCCATGTGTTAAATAAAGTTGAATCCTTCATGTATTCGAAGGCTCCTAACAGGGCATGAATTGGTGCTGATGGGTACATCAGCTGCTTTCCTGGATCAACTATGTGGCGTGCCATGGCATTGCCCACTTTGGCCAACACTCAGAGTGGCACAGCATGATCACATCAAGATCTACCAGCTGAATAGATTGCCCACACCATCCATATAACCTTCATGTTCCTCCCCTTTATGGCACCCTCCCACACACACAGGGCGCCTCGTATGCCATTGCTCCTTCACAAACACAGATAAATGCAGAGCATACAATGTTTACAGAGGGAGAGTACACAGTTCCTCCCTTCATGCCTGCAGAGCTTTCCCTCCAGTAATCCCAGACCCCTTCCCTCCTCCCATTTAGAACGCAGAGCTGAGACCCCTGTAATCCCCCGTCCTCCCTTCCAGTATGCAGAGTGAGACCCCTGTAATCCCCCCCTCCTCCCTTTAACAATGCAGAGTGAGACCCCTGAGTATCCTCCCTCCCTTCCAGTGTGCAGCGTGAGACCCCTGTAATTCTCCCCTCCCTCCTCCATTCCAGTATGCATGGTGGAATCCTGAAAACGGAACTTACCTTCTGTCGCGAAACTTTCTGCCCCCGATGACCCACCGGCTTTTCTAATCGTGAACGGGACAGGACGTGACGGCCACCCGTTCAAAGTAAAATCCAGATGTGTGCAGGTGGGCTGCATAAGCTGCAGAGGTAAGTACCGTTTAGAATATGTTAATTGGGGTGCCGCCACTGAGCGATGGAGGGTCCACACTGAGGTCCCCTCGTCACTGGTAATATGTGGCGGGGCCTTCTTGACATCGCAGGTCGAGATGGGCCTATCCCCACAGAATTTAACCAGCCCCTGCGCCGTGACCCACGGCGTCAAGGGGCCAGTAAAATTCAGCCCTAGTGTGCACAGTACCTCCTAATGTTGGTGCTTGTGGAAGGCTTGGCACATGTTTCTGATTATGTCAGTCAACTGGATGTAACCAAATCTCTCTACAGCAATGAGAATTAGTTCAGTTTGTACTCATGGTGAATGCCATGACAATGTTAGAAATAGCAAATGTACTCCACAGGACCCATTAGACAGTTGGTGTGATTTAACTCTGTAGTCATACTGATTAACTAAGATTCTTCAATGTGAGGATTCAGAGATTTTGATAGTTTTTGACAGATATACTGACATGGTGTGTATTTATTTACAGTGCATGAGAATTTGAAATTTTATTAACTATTTAGAAATCAGATTTGATATTTATCACAGAACAAGGTAAATAGGGTCAAAACAAAAGGGGGCGGCACAGTGGCGCAGTGGTTAGCACCGCAGCCTCACAGCTCCAGGGACCAGGGTTCGATTCTGGGTACTGCCTGTGTGGAGTTTGCAAGTTCTCCCTGTGTCTGCGTGGGTTTTCTCCAGGTGCTCCGGTTTCCTCCCACAAGCCAAAAGACTTGCAGGTTGATAGGTAAATTGGCCATTATAAATTGTCACTAGTATAGGTAGGTGGTAGGGAAATATAGGGACAGGTGGGGATGTTTGTTGGGAATATGGGATTAGTGTAGGATTAGTATAAAATGGGTGGTTGATGTTCGGCACAGACTCGGTGGGCCGAAGGGCCTGTTTCAGTGCTGTATCTCTAATCTAATCTAAAAGAACTAAATCAGAGAAATAATTTGAATCATTTTAATCAATCTGAATCTAAACAACAATATTAATAAAACAATATTGTTGAGATATTTCCTCTCTTTATGTTGCATTATTTCCAAATACTATCCCTGACAATAAACAAGGTGTATTTTTCAAAGTAACTCTGCATATACTATTATGATTGAAGGCTGTGATGAGAAACAGAAGCTGCTCTTCGATACGTAGTGATCCCATTTAGTTCTGAATTGAAATGAATCAAAGTAAAGGTATTTTAAAACAAAACAATACCATCATATAAGCATCCCATTTGGAAGGTGTTGCATGTTCCTTGAACCTCTGTTTATATAGACGCTACACAAAGACTGAGCACTCAGATGGGATCAGTAACACAATATTGTGGGTTCTTTATTCAGTACTGAGAGAGCAGCCAATACATTCAGATGTCCACGGTACAGGTGTTTCCTAAAAACTGGTAAACACTCGGAATCATGTGGTGTGTTGCATCATAGCTCTTATATGACTGACATGATCTTGTAGCCACACCTCTTAAACATGCACACAGACAACAGAAGGGTCCAGATACTTCAGAAAGTTGCATCTGGCTCCTTTTTAAAAAGGACACTGAGATCGTATGGCTTGAGTAAGTCATGTGTTCAAATTAATTAGCGGATAAATTTTGGAATCCTAATGCTCCTCTTGATGTAGCTACAGCCATTAATACTCAGTAATAATTCATGTTCTGACAACAAGCTGAACTCAAACAGTTCAATAGTTATTTCAGAAGCTGTATCTTCCTGGTTATAATGAATGTCTCATAATGTTTCATAATATTGCAATAGGGGTAGAGAGCTGATGAAAGTAACATATGATACTCAACTCTCCTACTCCTGCTTCCCTCTCCACCCTCATTTCAATGATACACCATACTAGAAATGATGATGACAACCACCATCAGTGATCATGCCCAATGTGCCATAGCAGCTGCACCCTCCCTCAGGCTGTAACTTCACCTAAAGTGCAGTGGAAACCCCAGTTACGGCAGTGGAATGAGAGCAACTCAGGAAATTCATGGTAGGCAGTGATAATAAATATAAAGGCAATTATAATATATTAAAGAAATTATAATATCTGTCTTTCATTTGCTGTAGATTCGAGTGTGTAAGTCAAATTCTCATGTAGGGCTTTGTATTCCCAGAATATTGGGCATCAGCTTAATTTTAAACAAAAACAACAATTGTACAGCTATATCTATGCACTTGCAATTTGAAACTTGGATTATTCACTACTGGTTAGTTTAAGCAAAGCCATTACGATTTTAAAAACATTTTTGATCTACTTATCTTTTGTTATTTATGGTCACTTTCAAACAACTGGCACAGGCATGATGGGCTGTCTGGCCTCCTCTGACATGTATTATTCTATGATTCTGATGGGCTGTCTGGCCTCCTCTGACCTGTATTATTCTATGATTCTGATGGGCTGTCTGGCCTCCTCTGACCTGTATTATTCTATGATTCTGATGGGCTGTCTGGCCTCCTCTGACCTGTATTATTCTATGATTCTGATGGGCTGTCTGGCCTCCTCTGACCTGTATTATTCTATGATTCTGATGGGCTGTCTGGCCTCCTCTGACCTGTATTATTCTATGATTCTGATGGGCTGTCTGGCCTCCTCTGACCTGTATTATTCTATGATTCTGATGGGCTGTCTGGCCTTCTCTGACCTGTATTATTCTATGATTCTGATGGGCTGTCTGGCCTCCTCTGACCTGTATTATTCTATGATTCTGATGGGCTGTCTGGCCTCCTCTGACCTGTATTATTCTATGATTCTGATGGGCTGTCTGGCCTTCTCTGACCTGTATTATTCTATGATTCTGATGGGCTGTCTGGCCTCCTCTGACCTGTATTATTCTATGATTCTGATGGGCTGTCTGGCCTCCTCTGACCTGTATTATTCTATGATTCTGATGGGCTGTATGACCTCCTCTGACCTGTATTATTCTATGATTCTGATGGGCTGTCTGGCCTCCTCTGACCTGTATTATTCTATGATTCTGATGGGCTGTCTGGCCTCCTCTGACCTGTATTATTCTATGATTCTGATGGGCTGTCTGGCCTCCTCTGACCTGTATTATTCTATGATTCTGATGGGCTGTCTGGCCTCCTCTGACCTGTATTATTCTATGATTCTGATGGGCTGTCTGGCCTCCTCTGACCTGTATTATTCTATGATTCTGATGGGCTGTATGGCCTCCTCTGACCTGTATTATTCTATGATTCTGATGGGCTGTCTGGCCTCCTCTGACCTGTATTATTCTATGATTCTGATGGGCTGTCTGGCCTCCTCTGACCTGTATTATTCTATGATTCTGATGGGCTGTCTGGCCTCCTCTGACCTGTATTATTCTATGATTCTGATGGGCTGTCTGGCCTCCTCTGACCTGTATTATTCTATGATTCTGATGGGCTGTCTGGCTTCCTCTGACCTGTATTATTCTATGATTCTGAATATTTCCACCTTTGTAACATCACCCGTCTCTGCCCCTCCTCAGCTCTTCTGCTGCTGAAACCCTCATCCATCCTTTGTTACCTCCAGATTTGACTGCTCTAATGTACTCCTGGTTGGCCTCCCACACATTCTACCCTCTGTAGGTCATCCAAAACTCTGCTGCCCATGTCCTAACTCACACCAAATCCTGTTCACCATCAAGCATTAACACACTCTTCGCCTTTGTCCCAGGCCAGCTCTGTTATTTAATCTCTCCTGCCCTCTGCCCTAGCACACACCTTCCCTTTTGTTCTCTTCCCCACCATTCACCACCACCCCACCCACCCCCCCCCCAACCCCCTTCCCTTGCTTAAAACCTAATTCTTTTCTAACCTTTGCCAATTCTGATGAAAGGTCACAGGTCTGAAACATTAAGTCTGCTTCTCTCTCCACAGATGCTGCCTAACTGCTGAGTATTTCCAGAACTTTCTGTTTTTATTCCTATTCGCCATCACCCTTATGTTCGCTGACTTACACTGGCTCCCGGTTAAGCAACGCCTCGATTTTAAAATTCTCATCCTTGTTTTCAAATCCTTCCATGGCCTGACCCCTCCCTATCTCTGTAATCTCCAACAGCCCTACAACTCTCCAAGGCATCTGTACTCCTCTAATTATGGCCTCTTGTGCATTCCTGATTTTAATCGCTCCACTGTTGATGGCTGTGCCTGGATGCTAAGCTCGGGAATTCCTCCCCAAACCTCACTGCCTCTCCATCACTTTCCCTCTTTAAGACACTCCTAAAAACCTACCTCTTTGACCAAGCTATTGGTCATCTGCCCTAATATCTCCTTTTTTGGCTCGGTGTCATATTTTGTTTTATGATGTTTTGTGAAGCACTTTGAGATGTTTAATTACATTAAAGGTTCTATATAAATACAGCTGGTTGTTGTATGTGGTGTGTTGAGCTGCAATTGATACCCAAACCTACGCTTGTTGCAGCTTCAGTGGATTAGAGATCTGATAAAGCCCAGATTATGTCCTCTGCTTAATGGTAAAACAAATGGTGAAGTATAGTGATTGAAAGAAAATCCAAACAAGCCAAATCTGAAATAAAAACAGGAAATACACAACATGCATGTTAGTATCTGAACAAGAGAACTTAAAATATTTTACATGTAATATACCAAGTGTAACGATAGTAAGGGGCCACTTCTGACATGTTAGTCTCTTTCTCTTTTTGATGCTGACAGAACTGCTGTTCATTTCTAACACTTTCTGTTTCTACTTATGCTTCATGGTATTTTGATTTTTGAGCTCGGTCAAATTGCGAATCCATTTGCTCTTTCCTGTGACGTTCACAACATTACCCCCCTGGAGCAGAGGTTTAGCAGCAATTTTATCACCATTGGAAGTCTCAAATGATAACTTGTATCATTTGCACATGATCAGAGATGTAAACTTACCTTGACTAATCACATTGGCTCATCTTTCTCTTGTGTAGAATTATGTTGGCTTGCATGAGCTGACATAATAATAATTTTTAAAGACCAGTTCTACTAAATCTTAATATTCAGGTAGTAAAGTAATATAACTAGTCTCAGGGGCTAAATTGTCCTCGGTTTACTAACTTTATTGAAAAGATAGATATGAGTATAAAAATGTGGAACTGTCATACCTACTTTCTTTTTGCTAAGATGAATGAACTGGGAATGTACTCCAAAATGTCACCTTCATGTATGAGACAGCTTTTGTCCTACTACGGACGGACATTATGTTTTCTAGCAGGCATGAACTTTTTCATCAGTGTCTGTCTTTTGGTCTTGTAGAACTTTAATTGATCCTATTTAAAGAGCACGGTTCACATCATTTTGGAAAGATACCTTTGTATCTGATATCTGATGTCGTGGCCTGTATTTTTATGCCAAACAGATCACACTATTTATAGAATAGAGAACAAGGTGAAAAATAAACCTTCAAGTGCAAAATCAATAAATTTGTGGTCAAAAAACCATAAAAAAGACAATCCTTCAATTCTTTTTATGGTATAGGCTCCGAACCTGTGATAAATATTGAATCAATCCAATAGCCAGAGGATTAAATCAAAATGATTCCACCTCTTTGTGTAACTGCTGCTTTGTAGATAATCACAATCTGTTCCGTTTGCTGAAATCCAGAACCACAATGTATTATTTATTTACGGAGCTGGCTAGGTGGCCATGAAATCAGAATTTTCTGCCTGATGTCCAAGAACTTTCTACCACAGAACAGCTCCTTTTTCCAGTGCAGATGCCAAGTATCAAGGGATTATCTCAAGTTTTACATGATTAGTTTCAGCTTGTTGCCTCACAGACAATATTATTTCCCCAGGTAGGCAGATTAGTGCCATTTGCTCAGTGGCCTATTAGTGGGAAAATTCTTTTCATTGTTTGGAAATACTAGAAACATAGAAAATAGGAGCAGGAGTAGGCCATTCGGCCCTTCGAGCCCGCTCCGCCATTCATTATGATCATGGCTGATCATCCAACTCAGTAACCTGTTCCCGTTTTCGCCCCATACCCTTTGATCCCTTTAGACCCAAGAGCTATAGAAGTAATAGAACTAAATTGAAAGATGTATAGAACTAAATTGAAACCTACTCATAATTAAGATATAACTGCTTAATAGATTCTGTTTTACTTTGATCTATATTAGCAATGCTCGTTATAAAATCTTCTATTCCAGATAGAATTTATAAACTTTGCCTACAGGACAATTTGATACAAAGATTAGTGACTCTTTTGATAGTCTCCATAGGCTGAATTTATACAGATTTTATGTCTGCAGGAGGCAGGGGTTAAAGAGATAACACCATTATTGTTCAGGTCTAATCAGAAACTGCAGACCTACAGAAGTGTTTTCCACAATATTTCAAATGCACCTCTCTTTTAAGATTCTGTATGTGATGTAAACAGTGTTAAGCTAAATAGCTACATTTAACAGATCTGTAACTAAATGTGAGAAGTGATTCTTGTAGTACAAAGCAATTTTTTTGATGTGAAATATTTATTCTGGAACCAGGTTGTGTGAAAGTTGATTATTTTTATAATCCAGCTTTTTAGTCAAAAAAGACACATTATCTGCTTAAAGAGATAGTATTAATTCTAACGGTCTAAAACTGTGGATTTCATGAAAAAGGACTGGACTTCTCAAGTTTAATGTTTTTTCCATTTTCCAAAACAATTTTATATCCTGATAATTTAACTGAAGAAAGAATTATACACAAATGTTTGATTTATTTATTCATATTTTTCCATATAAAGTTATTTGCAATTGAAATAAATTATATTTTTACAAAGCAAAATATGGCAATCCTCCAGTGATAGGGTTGAAATATGTATCATTGTTTTCAAAAAGTGCTCATAATGTGTGCATTATAAACAATACAATCCAGAGAGATAATATAAAAAGGAAAATCAGCCCTATTGTACCTTGTTTTGGACATCGTACTTTAGGAAGGATGGCAAGGCTTTAACAAGGTGTAGAAGAAGTTCATTAAGATGTGGTTGTTGGAGGTCAATCATCTCAATCCCAGGACATCACTGCAGGGTAGTGTCAGGGTAGTGTCCTAGGCCCAACCATCTTCAGCTGCTTCATCAATGACCTTCCTTCAATCGTAAGGTCAGAAATGGGGATGTTCGCTGATGATTGCACAATGTTCAGCACCATTCGCAACTCCTCAGATACTGAAGCAGTCCGTTTAGAAATGCAGCAAGACCTGGACAATATCCAGGCTTGGGCTGATAAGTGGCAAGTAACATTTACACCACACAAGTGCTAGGCAATGACCATCTCCAACAAGACAGAATCTAACTATCTCCCCTTGACATTCAGTGGCATTACCATTGCTGGTAATAAGAGACTGTAAAAAAGGTTCTCGTAGCTTCTTGCTTCGTTCCTTTGCCAATATTCTTAAATTTATGCCTTCGAGTTCCTGACTTACTAACTGTTGGAAATAGTTTGTTTCCATTTGTCCTATTAAAACTCTTCAAGTTGTTGCAAAACTTTACCAGGTCACCTCAACTTTATTCTATGAAAGAAGCTGCAGTTTCTCTGGTCTCTCCTCATTCCTAATGTCTTTTATGTCTTATCTCATTTTCAAAAAATTCATTCATGGGATGTAGGCATTGCTGGCCAGGCCAGCATTTATTGCCCATCCTTAATTGCCCTTGAGGTGGTGGTGGTGAACTGCCATCTTGAACTGCTGCAGTCCATGTGAGGTAGGTATACCCACAGTGCTAATAGGAAGGGAGTTCCAGGATTTTGACCCAGCGACAGTGAAGGAACAGCGATATAGTTCCAAGTCAGGATGGTGTGTGACTTGGAGGGGAACTTGCGGGTGGTGGTGTTCCCATGCATTTGCTGCCCTTGTCCTTCTAGTTGATAGAGGTCGTGGGTTTGGAAGGTGCTATCTAAGGAGTGAGACAGGAGGTGAGTTATTCACTGCGGAATATCTGGCCTCTGACCTGCACTTGTAGCCACAGTATTTATATAGCTGGTCCATTTAAGTTTCTTGTCAATTTGTTTTCCAACAATTTACTTTATTTGTAAAATTTGTAAAAGTACATTGCATAACATTTCAAATTTGACATTACATAAAGTGCAATACAGATCAGTTTCTTTTAATATAAGGTGCCTCACTACACTTGCCATTGCAGGTTATACTCACAATATGCATTTACATTCATGTCAAACATTCGCTGGTGCATACAAGCCAAGGAGTATTACATGATAGTCCCTCTTGTCAATGACGACCCCCAGTATGTTGATGTTGGGTCATTCAGTGATGGAAATCCTGTTCAATATCAAGGAGAGGTGGTTAGGCTCTCTCTTGTTGGAGATGGTGACTGCCTGGCACTGGTGTGGTAAGAATACTTGCCACTTATCAGCTCAAGTGTGAATGTTGTTTAGGTCTTGCTGCATGCAGGTACAAACAGCTTCATTATCTGAGGAGTGGCAAATGGAATTAAATACAATGCAAACATGAGTGAACATTCCCATTTCTGACCTTATGATGGAGCAAAGGTCATTGATGAAGTAACTGAAGATGGTTGGACCTAAACACTATCCTAAGGAATTCCTATAGTGATATTCTGGGCTGAGATGATTGGCCTCCAACAACTAGGTTTGACTCCAACCAACTTCCTCATGATTCCCATTCACATCAATATTGCTAGGGCTCTTCAATGCTACGCTTGGTTAAATGCTGCTTTGATGTTAAAGGCAGTCATTCTCATCTCACCTCTGGAATCCAGCTTTTTTATAGAGTCATAGAGAAATACAGCACCGAAATAGGCCCTTCGGCCCACCAAGTCCATGCCAACCATCAACCTCCCAGTTATACTAATCCTACATTAATCCCATTTTCCCCCTCACATCACCACCTTCCCTCAATTCTCCTACCACCTACCTACACTAGGGACAATGTTTTGCAATGGCCAATTTACCTATCAACCCGCAAGTCTTTGGCATGTGGGAGGAAACCAGAGCACCCGGAGGAAACCCACACAGTCACAGGGAGAACTTACAAACTCCACACAGGCAGTATCCAGAAACAAACCCAGGTTGCTGGAGCTGTGAGGCTGTGGTGCTAACCACTGCGCCACCCATGTTTTGTCCATGTTTGGATCAAGGCTGGAATGAGGCCTGAAGCTGAGTGATTCGGGCAGAACCCAAACTGAGTGTCAGTGAGCAGGTTATTGCTGAGTAAGTGCTGCTTGATAGCTCGATGACCTCTTCCATCACTTTGCTAATGATCGAGAGTAGTCTGATGGGGAGTAATTGTCCTGATTGGATTTGTCTTGCATTTTGTAGACAGGACATGGCTAGGCAGTTTTTACATTGTCCGGTAGATGCCAGTGTTAAAGCTGTACTGGAACAGGTTGGCTAGGGGCGCGGCTAGTTCTAGAGAGCATGTCTTCAGTTCTACAGGCTGGATATTGTCAGGGCACCATAGCCTTTACATGGAGTGAATCAAATTGGCTGAAGACTTTTTTTTTATTCATTGATGGGATGTGGGTGTTGCTGGCCAGGCCAGCATTTATTGCCCATCCCTAATTGCCCTTGAGAAGGTGGTGGTGAGCTGCCTTCTTGAACCGCTGCAGTCCATTTGGGGTAGGTACACCCACAGTGCTGTTAGGAAGGGAGTTCCCGGATTTTGACCCAGCGACAGTGAAGGAACGGCGATATAGTTCCAAGTCAGGCTGGTGTGTGACCTGGAGGGGAACTTGCAGCTGGTGGTGCTCCCATGCATTTGCTGCCCTTGTCCTTCTGGTTGGTAAAGGTCGCAGGTTTGGAAGGTGCTGTCCACGGATCCTTGGTGCATTGCTGCAATGCATCTTGTAGATGGTACACACTGCTGCCACTGTGCGTCGGTGGTGGAGGGAGTGAATGTTTGTGGATGGGGTGCCAGTCAAGCGGGCTGCTTTATCCTGGATGGTGTCGAGCTTCTTGAGTGTTGTTGGAGCTACACCCATCCAGGCAAGTGGAGAGTATTCCCTCACACTCCTGACTTGTGCCTTGCAGATGGTGGGCAGGCTTTGGGGAGTCAGGAGGTGAGTTACCCGCCTCAGGATTCCTAGCGTCTGACCTGTTCTTGTAGCCATGGTATTTATATGGCTACTCCAGTTCATTTTCTGCTCAACGGTCGCCCCTAGGATTTTGATAGTGGGGGATTCAGCGATGGTAATGCCGTTGAATATCTCGGGGAGACAGTTAGATTCTGTCTTGTTGGAGATGGTCATTGCCTAACATTTGTGTGGCGCGAATGTTACTTGCTACCTATCAGCCCAAGCCTGGATATTGTCCAGGTCTTGCTGCATTTCTACACGGACTGCTTCAGTAACTGAGGAGTCACGAATGGTGCTGAACATTGTGCAATCATCAGCGAACATCCCCATTTTTGACCTTATGATTGAAGGAAGGTCTATGATGAAGCAGCTGAAGATGGTTGGGCCTGGGACACTACCCTGAGGAACTCCAGCAGTGATGTCCTGGAGCTCAGATGATTGACCTCCAACAACCATACCCATCTTCCTTTGTGCTAGGTATGACTCCAGCCGGAGTCAAGACTGGCATCTCTGATGTTGGGGACCTAAAGAGGAGGCCGAGATGGATCATTCACTCGGCACTTCTGGCTGAAGATGATTGCGATTGCATCCACCTTGTCTTTTGCATTAATGTGCCGGTCTCTGGAATCATTGAGGATGGGGATGTTCATGGAACCTCTTCCTCCCATTCGTTGCTTAATTGTCACGATCATTCATGACAGGACTGCAGAGTTTTGATCTGATCCGTTGGTTTGTGGGATCACTTTGTTCTGTCTGTAGTCTGCTGTTTTCCGTGTTTAGCATGCATGTAGTCCTATGTTGTAGCCTCACTAAATTTTTAGGTATGCATGGTGCTTCTCCAGGCATGTTCTTCTACAGTTCTCATTGAACCAGGGTTGATCGCCTGGCTTGATAGTAATGGCAGAGTGAGGGTTATGACTGGCTATGAGGCTACAGGTTTTGGTGGTCTACAATCCTACTGCTGATAATGGACATAGCAACTCATGAATGCCCAGATTTGGATGCTAGATCTATTCTGAATCTATCCCATTTAGCATGCTAGTAGTGCCACACAATACGATGGAGGGTATCCTTAGTGTGAAAATGGATCCAAAAGGACTATGTGGTTGTCATTCTTACCAATAATGCATTTGCGACAGGTAGTTTGGTGAAGGTGGGGTCAAGCAGGTTTATCCCTTGTGTTGGTTCTCTCATCACCTGCTTCAAGTCCAGACTGGCAGCAGTGGCCTTCAGAACTTGACCAGCTCAGTCAGCAGTAGTGCTATCGAGCCACTCTTGGTGATGGACATTGATGTCTCCCACCCAGAGTACATTCTGTGCTCTTGCTACGCTCAGTGCTTCTTCCAGCATGGAGAGGCACTGATTCGTCAGCCGAGGAGGGGCAGTTGGTGCTAATCAGTAAGAGGTTTCCTTGTCCATGTTTGACCTGATACCATGAGACTTCATGGGGTCTGGAGTCAATGTTTGGGACTCCCAGGACAACTCCCTCCCCACTGTATACCACTGTGTCGCCACCTCTGGTGAGTCTGTCCTGCTGGTGGGACAGGACATACCCAGGGATGGTGACGGAGGAGTCTGGGACATTGGCTGTAAAGTATGATTTGGTGAGTATAACTATGTCAGGCTGTTGCATGAATAGACTGTGGGACAGCTCTCCAAATTTTGGCACAAGTCTCCAGATGTGAGGAGGACTAATAGTTTTTAAAAGGCAATTAGATAAATATATAAAAAAATAATAGGGCATGGAGAAAGGGCAGAGGAATAAGTGGATTGCTCTTTCAGAGAGTCAGCACTGGTGCCAAACAGCCTCTTTCTGTGCTGTAACTGTCTTTAGATCTCATCAATCAAAATGTAAATTAGTTGCACAGCCATTTCTACATCGTTCTTGCCTTCTGAATTCCTTTGGTGCTGCTCACTTGTAATTCTGGGCTTTCCTCTCTGGCCTTCAGAATTTAGATTCTTAAAGAGATAAGTGGCAAGTTGTAATTTTATTGGACTGCAATTTCTGTCTGACCTTTCTGCTGTTTTTTCTGTTGCATTTTTACATTGCAAGACTCTTTTTGCGAAGACTCTTGTCACAGTTCTGTTGCTGACAGCAGCTGTTTCCTCAGCAGTAATCACTCTACACCATAGGCAATCCATTGAGTCTACCAATGACAGTGATGGATTTAGAAAAGGAACAGACAGGAGGGAACAAAGGTAGGCGTGCTTGTACCTCAAGCATCTCGTGCCAATTTAGCCTCAGCTCAGGGACTCAATTCTTCAGAACCAGGCATACCTACTTGGGAATGTCTGATGAGATCTGTCTTACATAGAATTTACAGCACAAAAACAGGCTATTTGGCCCACCCAACAGGTCTGTGCCAGTGTTTATCCTTCACACAAGCCTCCTTCCACCTTTCTTCATCTCATCCTGTCACATATCCTTCTGCTTCTTTCTCTCTTAAGTACTCATTCTAGCTTTCCTTTAGATGTATCTGTGCTGTTTGCCTCTATCATTCTATGTGGTAGCAAGTTCCACTTTCTCAACACTCCCTGAATTCCTTATTTCACATTTATGTCCTTTACTTTTGGACACTCTCACAAATGGAAACATTTTCGCTAATTCTACACCATCAAACCCCTTCATAATTTTAAAAGCCTTTATCTGGTCACCTCTCAGTCTTCTGTTTTCTCGCAGAAAGAGCCCAGCCTATTCAGACTTTCCTGACAGTGTACCCTATGGTTCCTAAATCTCCAGATTGACAGGGAGTTTCCCAGAATCTGGGGTTCCTCCCCTGAATACTGGCTCTTGCAATCTGGGAGATCAGAAATTTAAACTTCCTGCCAGAGTGCATCCCTCCCAAACCGTTCTATGATGTCACCCACAGACAGCCAGGACCACATGTGGTGCAGTTAGGAGAAGGCTGGAGATCTGGGAATTGTGAGGGTTTGGTATTTGTGGGTGTTGACAAACCCATCTCAGCAAATCAGGGGTAAACTGACTGCTATGTTTATGGGGCTTGTACATCCGCTAAAGCAATTTTACTATTGTTACAGTCAACTGAGGAGGGTCAAAGGGCTTCCCTTTTTTCCCTCTCCTTGTTTGACCACAACAGGTTTAACTCTTTCTTAAAGTAGATGTACTGGCCTTATTCAGTAGCTGTTTGATTACTTACTTGCTATGATCATAAGAACCAAATCAGACAGGTTTTCTGGAGCTTAACAAAGAAAGAGGTTACCTTTATTGTACCTAAACCAAACCAATGAAAATAATAAACTACATGCTAACTTTCACTCACACACACACACACTAGAGATTTACACACACACAAAATAGGGAACAGAGTGGGGAAAAGTAGATTGGTTGAGTTAAAGTCCAGAGAAAAAGGGGATATACAGTCTGTGGCATTTGGTGATTTGGCTGGCTTCTAGCTGCATTCGGTGGTTCTGAGGCTTTTAGTTTGAAGAGTTAGATGACTGGTTCAGTGGGTCTCGTGGAGACAGCAATGCGGATGATTTCCTCCGACGGTGTTTCTGATTTTAGCTGGAATATGCAAAGGTGGTCAGTCAACAGGCAGTGTTTAAAGTTTGTAAGCTGAAATGGAGAGACAGAGAGAGGCCTCCCTTCCCCCACTTGGGTCTGCATATGTCAGGGTCCAGAAGCTTCTCCTTTCTCTGCTGCATAAAGACATAAGCTTAAAACAACAGGTGACACAGCAGTTAGCACTAAAAAGAACAGGTAGTTCCCTCAAACTTTCTCTGAGTCTTGGTGCTTGCTGGGAAATGACCAGACATTTCCTCTCCACCTCACAAGCCTTGCAATGTAGGATACATTGTTGCAAATTAGGTGGCCAAAATAAGCTGCCAGCAAAGTCACCTTATTTTATATAAAAGCAAAATACTGCAGATGCTGGAAATCTGAAATAAAAACAGAAAGTGCTGGAAATATTCGGCACGTCAGCCTCTGTGGAGAGAGAAGCAGAGTTAACATTTCAGGTCTGTGACCTTTCATCAGAACTGGCAAAGGTTAGAAAAGTACTAGGTTTTAAGCAAGAGAAGTGGGGGGTGGGGGTGTGGGGGGGGGGGGGGGGGGTGGGGTGCGTGGTGGTGCGGAAGAGAACAAAAGGGAAGGTGTGTGTAAAAGGGCAGATGGCAGGAGAGATTAAATAACAAAGATGTCATGGGACAAAAGCAAAGAGAGTGTTACTGCTTGTGGTGAAAGACAAAGCATTAGTCCAGAGAGAGTGTAGATAGCAGAATAATGCGCAGCTCTGTCCAAAAGCACAACATGAAAAACAGGCACATGGTTAAAAAATAAAATACTAAAAAAAATTTTAAAAATGGCCAGTCATGCTCTGAAATTGGTGAACTCAGTGTTGCGTCCTTAAGGCTGGAGAATGCCTAATCGAAAGATGAGGTGCTGCTCCTCGAGCTTGTGTTGATGTTCACTGGAACACTGCAGCAGGCCAAGGACAGAAATGTGGGCATGAGAGCAGGGTGGAGGATTAAAATGGCAAGCAACCGGAAGCTCGGGGTCATGCTTTTGGACTGAGCAGAGGTGTTCTGCAAAGCGGTCACCCAATTTACGTTTGGTCTCCCTAGTGTAGAGGCGACCGCATTGTGAGCAGCGAATACAGTATACTAAATTGAAGGAAGTACAATTAAATCACTGCTTCACCAGGAAGGACTGTTTGGGGCCTTGGAAGGTGAGGAGAGAGGAGGTAAAAGGGCAGGTATTAGATCTCCTGCGATTGCATGGGAAGGTGTTGTGGGAAGGGAACAAAGTGTCGGGGGTGAAGGAGGACCGGACCTGGGTGTCGCAGAAGGAACAATCCCTTCGGAATGCTGACAGGGGAGGGGATGGGAAGATGTGTTTGGTGGTGGCATCACACTGGAGGAGGCGGAAATGGCAGAGGATGATCCTTTGAATGTGGAGGTTGGTGGAGTGGAAAGTGAGGACAAGGGTAACAATGTCGCGGTTCTGGGAGGGAGGGGAAGTGGTGAGGGCAGAAGAGCGGCGAATGGGTCAGACACGGTTGAGGGCCCTGTCAACCACAGTGGGGGTGGCCAATTCTCGGTTGAGGTAAAAGGAAGACATGTCAGATGTGCTGTTGTGGAAGGTTGCATCATCAGAACAGATGCATCTGAGATGGAGAAACTGGGAGAATGGGATAGAGTTCTTACAGGAAACAGGGTGTGAAGAAGTGTAGTCAAAGTAGCCATGGGAGTCGGTGGGCTTGTAATGAATATTAGTGGACAGCCTATCACCAGACATGGAGACAGAAAAATCGAGGAAGGGAAGGGAAGTGTCGGAGATGGACCATGTAAAGGTGAGCGAAGGGTGGAAATTGGAGGCAAAGTTGATGAAGTTTTTAGTTCGGAGCAAGAGTAGAAAGTGGCACCAATACAATCATCAATGTACCGGAAAAAGAGGGGAGGGAGGGGGCCTGAGTAGGACTGGAACAAGGAGTGTTCAACATATCCTACAAAAAGACAGGCATAACTAGGATCCATGCAAGTACCCATTGTAACACTTTTTATTTGAAGGAAGTGAGTGGAGTTGAAAGAGAAGTTGTTCAACGTAAGAAAAGTTTCAACCAAGGTCACAGACCTGAAACATTAACTCTGCTTCTCTCTTCACAAATGCTGCCTGACCTGCTGAGTATTTCCAGCACTCTGTTTTTGTTTCATTTTATTATCTGTTCTTTTTAAAAATTTCTTCAAAAAATATAAATTCAGATCTCCAGTCAGTGGATTAAAGAAAATTTTCAACAAAGCAAGTTGGTGTGACGCTATGGGTCAGTAATCAGCAGCAAAAACAAGAGCAGGTTGCCGTGAGTGGGTTATGTCACAAGAGATTTAGACATCACACTCTGGTCTCCCAACTCTATCAGGTCACGTTGATAACTGCAAGCTTTTGCACTGGACATTCTGGTTTTTGTGAGCACTGCTCGGAATTGTCTAAAATGTAAATCAGAGACCATGAGGGCCATCTGTTGTCCTAATATATCCTGGTGGTTCTCCCTCTTATATTCAGATATGTCCCTGGTGTCACACAGGGCTCTTAAATGGGGGTCTGTGAAATGGGAGAGGTCTCTGAAAAGGGCATGTTCCTCAATTTCCCCTCATTCTCACCCTCAGTTTCCCATTTCCCCATCTTTGGTTTCCCTTTGTCCTTGCCATCAATATCCCCTCTTCACCTGTTTCTGGGTGGCCTCCTGGTTCTTAGAACATGTCACACAACTGCTGCTAATGTGAAAGCACAAGCAATAATACAGGGGAACCAACCTTTATAAGATAAATGCAAATAACATTTGCAGATGTCATGTGATCAGGTATCACATGGTCAAATGTCACATACATAGGCCTCCAATCAGTATTGACAATGCTATTTACCCTCTCAGTGCTGGTATTATCCTTGTAAATCATTTTTGCACTTTCTACAGTACTTCATAAGGGAGGCTGTCATAGAGCAATGGGGCTGCACTTCCCTCCTCTTCCTGTAGTAATGTTGGGCAGGACTTCCACCCACTGTCCAACCCCATTGTGAACTTGATTCACCTCCATAGGTTGCAGCTCATTAATAATGCAGGTTGCTCTGAACAGGATCCTGTTAGAAGAGGGAGCCTGCCATTGCCAGGGATGGAAAATCGGGTGATGTTGCAGTGAGTCTACCACTGCAGCACGTGAAGGCAGTGAAAAGGCCCTTTAAAAGGGGTTGGGGATGGAGTTGTTGAAAGAACAGAATGTTTATTTTTGCAAGGGTTGGGCCAGATGGAAGGACTGGTACCTCCTACTGGGCCCTTCCCACTACTGGAGCCTTCTTCAGTACCAGGCCTTTACCACTACTGCACGTTTCCCATTCAAAGGTCTTCTGCCAGTGAACCAAAGATTACCACAATTTCTCTCCTGGTAGTCAATGTGGTTGGCTGGATCAGCTGAGGAAGGCAGGAAAACAGGATTTGTTGCCAAATCCTATTCATAGAATGTTAACAAAAAGATAGCTAGCGCCTGGTCACATTTTTGGGACAATAGCTTATTAACATATTTTAGATTTAGTATCATTTAGAAAAAAATGTTTTAGAAACAGTGAACAAAAACATATCCATGTTTTCTCCCAATCTTCTCTCCTTTTATCCTGAAGGTGGTGCTTCATGCTGCAGCATCGTCATAATGTGTGACCGTAATTTTACACCCTCGCCCCACCCCAGGTGCTGGTTGGGAGGCAGTGAGGGAGGGGATAAAACCAATTAGTGGCCACTTAAGGGCCTCTTCCCACCACTGCTGATATTTTACCAGTGGCGGATTGGTACTTCGGCACCTGAGGAGGCCGCCTTATAATAACTGTTGCCTCCTTGCGGGCTGGGGGGGTTGCCCTCCTGATCAGGCACCTTGTGCTCCCCCACCGCCCCCCAGCAGCACAGGCTGGAACACCCCGGCCCATCCTCTCAATCAAACCTCCCCCCCCACCCCCAGCCTTCACCAGGGCCTGGCTGATTGGCCCCAGCGAGCCTCAACCTCACTTTCCTGTTCCACGGCTGGTGTCCATCGTGGATCTTCTCGCTGGGGGCAGACCCAGCAGTGGTCATCGCTCCCAGTGGTGCTGCTGAGACGCAAGAGCTGCTGGCTCTCTGATTGGTTAGCAGTTCTTGGAGGCGGGACGTCCTGCCTCAGAGGTGGAAGCTACAATTGCAGGCAATTTATTGCCTGAGTGACACGTGGCTTGCGGTGCCGGCCGAGACTGGCTTTCCCCTGGCTTTCCAGCTGGTGGACTGGGCCACTACCTCATAGTTAAACTCCAGTCTGTGTGTCTGGACAGTTTCTGTGGGTAGGCTATTCTGTCGTGGGATCATCACCATTGTTATGCCAATGGGCTTTGTTAAATGATAATTTTCTTTAATCCACTGACTGGAGACCTGAATTTATGTTTTTTTTTTAAATACATTTTTAAAACACCAGCTAAAAGAATGATTTTGCTGGCAGCGTAACTTGGCTACCTGGTTTGCTACACTGTATTCTACATTGCAAAGGACTGAAGGGGGAGACAAAATGTCTGTGCATTGCCCAACAAGAACCAAGAACCAGGAAGTTTAAAGGAACTACCTGTTCTTTTCAGGGAAATACTGCTAACTGTTATGCTTGAATCACTGAGTGACTGTCATGTGACAAGCCTCTCCCCATCTATGGTTAAGCGAGTATTTTCTCGAGAAGCAACTGGACTTTGACATGAGCAGACCCTAAATGGGGTCGGTCTCTCTCTCTCTCCATTACAGCTTGAAAGCTTTCAAATCCTGCCTGTTGACTGACCAACTTTGCATACACCGGCTACAATCAGAAACCCCTTTGGAGGAAATCCTCCACATCAGCGTGTCCAAGAGACTCACTGACCCAGTCATCTACCTCTGCAAACTAAAAGCCTTAGGACTACTGAATTCAGCTGGGAAAAAAAGGAAAAGGGGAAAAAAAGGAAAAGGGGGAAAAAAAGGAAGAAAGAGTGAGTGAGTGAGTGTTGGCTCATTGTTTATTATATTAGATCAGTTTAGGTAAAATAAAATTAACCTCCTCCTTTGTTAACTCAAGAAAATGTGTCCGATTCATTATTGTTATGATCATAGCAAGTAAGTACTCAAACACCTAAATTGGATGTACTAGCCAATCCATTAAGAAAGAATTAAACCTGTTGCGGTCCAACAATGAGAGGGAAAAGAGAGAAGCCCTTCGACCCCTCCTCACTTGACCGTTAACACCGTCCAACATCCATGTATGCATACTTTCCAACATGGGTCACCAGATAGAGATCATGAACAGGTAATCTGCTTAGTGTTTACTCGCCATAACTTAAGCCAATTTATCCTCTTAACAGCTATTATGATTGAGCTTAGCTGTACACTTCTAGTATTTTCTGGGATAAATTCACCCTATCTGATTTACAAGTGGCATCAGAGTTTTTTTGCTCTCGGTGTTTTCAATAAGATTCAAAGCTCTAAGGTTGACGTAAACAATATGTTCTTTCATTTATATTTTTTATATGGGCTTTAGCACAAATCTCAGGTAATCACGACTGTCTGCCTAGAATACTCCCAATTGATTCCCTCTAAAATGGTAAAAATATGGCAAGGGTAATTCAGTAGTGCAGTGTCGAATCTCTTGCAGCAGAATCTAGTTTACAGAACCTTCAATAGTGATTGTAAATTCTGAAACTAATATGCGTTCAGCAGGGATTTGGTGTAATCACCACCTGCTTGAAATCTTAAATTCTTGACAGCATGAATATAAAAAAATCAATTACTTTGAAATTGACATTGGGATTTATACCAATAATGAATCTGCTTCTTAAGTAGGTGCACATTTGCTGAATATTGATTCATAAAGATTGGTTATATTTAATTTCTTTTATTGATTTAAATAAAATTTTATTCAAGTGAAATGGGTTGCAAAAAATGCAAACTTGCTGTAGAAAACAATAAAAATAGGCTGATGATTTAATTATTCATGAGATAAAGAATTGCACAATACAGGGTATCTACTGAAAACAAACAAAACACTGGCTTCTTTAATATTTATAAACATGAAAGATCACAGCTAGCATCCTGACAAGGAGTGATCTAAGAAACCCATTGCTATTTTGTAATGGTAATACAAACTTGGCTCATTACAGTAAATCTCCTCCACCTAAAGTACGAGCAGCAAACTTTTAAAATTCTGGCTTGCAATAGAGCCATTATTAAAATGATAATGCTCAAAGATTTTAAATCTTTTTGTCAGTTTGATACTGACCCTTTTCGTTGCACTTGGTTGAGATCTCAGCCTCACTCCTAACTCAGTTCAGCCTGTGTGAAATGAGGGGAGCACCACAAGATGCTTTTACCATTAATGAGTGTTACAGCTCCTGTCTTGGTAGAATGACTTTCATACAACTGGCTCTCCCTTTTTACGCTTAGTGTCTGGTGCATTGACCATCAACGTGCGGTGCTTCACTGTGATATGTAGGCCCAGACTGCAAATGTGAAGGGTTGGCTCCGGGTGCTTAGTTTGTTGGAATAGGCTATTCTTAATCTGATAGCAGATTCATAGCCTCACAATTTATTGGGTCTAGAACACTGCCAGTTCCTGTAGGTTGTATAGTTTATACTTAGGAATTCAACTTACAATATAATGCAAAAAAGTACATCTAAAAATTAACATCCCATTTATATTACTATACTTCTTATAGAGACAGCCATAAAATAAACAAGATATCATGCATGCCCCCAGAGACACACCCTACTTTGTAAGATGATTTTCGCTCCATGTCTCTTGAGGTAAAGCATTGCCAGTGATGAGCATAAACTATCACCTCAAGCACAGCACATCATTTTGTGCATTTCCTGATTCTCCCCTCCCTGTAAATTAATTTTAAACACTTCCAAAATTCTTCACTACATAGTTGAAGCTTCACAAACTTTCAGCAGCAGATGTTCTTCTGTTTAATATAGTTTCAGGATTGATCTTGATTTTCAATGTGTCATCCACTTGCAGAGCTGTTGCATTGGTAAGCTGCTAAAGCAGTTTTCTGCTTAAGGTGCAAGGCAGTACCTCAGGAGAGGGTATCCATTCTTGGGAGGTGGCAATGGCCCAGGTTATCTTTATGGATTCTGGAGGAGCACTCCTGCTCATCCTGGCTCAGAAAAGTAAATTAAAACTTACCTTCTTCAGATGGACTGCCAACAAACTTGGCCCAGTATATGCTTGACCTAGTTGAGTCCTAAGGTGGCAATGGGGGTCCTCTATAATTATAGCAGCCCAATTTGGTTATTAAAGGGCCTATGGCCTGACTCAGCCAGGCACTCATGCCACCCAGTGGTAGGTGCTTGAGAATATAACGTTAGCCCCACTATTTTCGGGGACTGCTGACCCATTTCTGCCAGGTGGGAGACCACAATCTCCCCCACAGTTTCTAGTAGAAGTTATTGACTAGAGATCAGGAGTAGGAATCCTGGCAGAATCCAAAGGCATTATGAGAAACTGCTGCTCCAGTTACCATCAGCTAACCTGGACCAGACCACAGGCATTTTCATCTGAAGGCTCAAAACCAGACTGGGCCAGGAGCCAGCAGAAGAGTTAACACTGTTGCTGTAAAAATACATTTATTTTCTTCATTCAGCATATTATTTGCACTACAGCTAAAAGTCAAACAAAGCCACATTCAATTATAATGGTAAAATAGCCTTGCGGTACACTTTAGTTGGGAGTATAATGAATTTTCACAATATTTCATACTTAATTGGATATGAACTGTTCTCAGCTAGGTTGTGTAATTTCCATAATTATCTCTGTCTATTAGTAACATCCAGTGGATGCTAATACAGTTGGGGTTTCAAAAAGTGATTAAGACTCAATGCAAAAAGAAAAAAAAAGTTACCTGATTTTTTTTTATTTCTTAGTTGTATAAATAAAAGACATACTATTGGAACATTTTAAAATACCTGAAGAAAATTTGCATTATATTATCTTGTCAGCATTATTATTGACTGTTACTGTTGCTGGCAACTCTACACATGTAGCGCAGAGAAAATGGTTTCCCAGAAATATACATGCATTGAGAAAATTCAGATATATGTTTTGCTCTTTGTTCCCCAATATATTGTAAAAAAAAAACTGATCATTTCTCTGGTCTGGTATTGCCATCCTGTACTAAATTATAGAGTTCCATTATCAGGTTGGCAATTTCAAGAGTGCCACTATTTCTCTGTCATTCCCACATGGCAGAACTAGAAACTGTCACTGTTCATACTGGTGGCTTTGTTGTTCACCATCGAACGGAGCATTATTGTCTTGTGTCAATATGATAGTGGCAATTTGTCGCTATTTCATTAATAAACAAACTTCAAAGGGCCATTCTCATCAGGATTGTTTGGCACTTAATGGAAATTCCAGACAAGTCTGTAAAGATGGGTCTGTCACTGAGCCACAGCTCAAGGCCATTTAACTCTCCAAATAAGCTCATCGGATGTTTAGAGCCATAGCTATTAACTTTACTGTAGTAAATCCCATATAGCAGCCATCTGCCTTTCACCATCAAGACACAGATCTGGCAGTTTTTCATTGTTGCAAATGGGTACACCTGTTGATAGCTGTCTCACCTTCACCTGCTTCTGTGTATTACAATAGAATCTAACAGCTGTATAATAGTAGCAACCCATCTACAACAATCAGAAGGTAATCATATCTTTCCCAAACTCGTGTCTGCAAGAGACAGATTTTGAACCATTGACTGTCTGCCTTGCAAGCTGTCAGAGAACTTGTCTACATCAACCACCTGTCTACAATAGCCACCTTTTCAATGGTGTCGTGCAGGTCATTATACTTCTGTATTGTGTGTATGTGTATAATAGCTATATTATAGATAAATAGAACTTGTGTGCAAGTTTCTTTTCCTCCCCTTCCCTTTGTCAGTTCTTTTTAAACATCTGTAATATGTTTCCAGTTCTGATGAAACGTCCAAACTTGAAATGTTAACTTGTCTGTTTTCTTCACAAATGCTGACTGATCTCTAGAGTATTTCAGCTTTATTCTGTTTTACTTTTAGATATCCCAGCACTTAAAAAAAAAAATTACCTTTCAATGGCGCCTGTTCAGAGGTTTTGCTGCAATAAAAACTAAAATGAAGCAAAGCTAACGAAGTCATGCACTCATCAAAACAGAAGGAACCTTGGGGTCATTATCATGCAGCAGTCTTAATGTAGTCTCTGGGTTGAGGTCCATTCCCTCATTAATCTATATTGCAGTTTAGATAACCAATTATTCCTCCTTTCCACAAATCCTAAGAGTTTATACATTAGTGCTTCTCATAATTCCCCTTGTGTTTTACAAAGTTTCTCCAAATATAGCTTCCATTATTGTCTCTAGGATGTAATTGGCAAAAGTCATCATGAGCACTTTGATTAGAGACTGTAATCTTTTTCTCTTTGATTTGATACTACTCCAAATTACAATATTCTAAGAGAGAATTATTCATACCTGCTTTGTATTTTGATGGATGTTGGTTGTTTCCCTTTATAAATTTTGCGTTTGAAAACATAATTATGGCTGCTGAGAGATCTCAAGGGACAATCTAATTAAGTTTTCAACTGCGGATCTGTGAAGGCCTGTAGTAGCAGATCAAAGGAAATCAGGCTACAGACAGACAAAGTGTCAGGATCTCTTTGGCAGCTGGGGCTACAAGTAGGAATGAACAAATAAAATAATGTTTTCATACCCCTTTAAGGGAGATGATAGGGTAAGAAACATTCGCTATTTGTGGCCCAATGTTAACATCTAGAATTTGTTAAACATTTGAACTATTTCAGCATGATTTTGCTCTGGATTGAAATTCACACAAATTAGTATTAGCAGACTTCCTCCAAATATAAAAGTAAATGGGAGTGAAAATGTTGTTGCATTTGTCTCATTAACTCACTGATGTTGGTTTTGCGGTTTTAAAAAACATCTTTTCTATTGCATTACATTTGCGTTAAAAATACATCTCATCTTAATTCAGGTTCTCAGCGTGGTTTAATGTGATTTTAACCAAACATAAACCCTCAATTCCAGCCATCTGTTATTTTGGCTAAAAGACGTTGGGCTAAATTTTCAGCCCTTCTATCTGGTATAAATGGGGTTGAGGGGGGGGGGGGGGGGTGGGGGGGGGGGGGGTGGTAGAGCCCCGAAAATAGTGAGCTATGACCTACCACATTGTTGTGATGACAATGTTCACTGGGGCCTACCACTAGGCAACTAGATGCAGGACTGGTAGACTCAGGCAGTAGGTCATTTAAAATAAAAATCATATAAAAAAAAAAGCAAAATACTGCAGATGCTGGAAATTTGAAATAAAACAGAAAATACTGGAAATAGTCAGCAGGTCTGGCAGCATCTGAGAGAGAGAGAAACAGTTTCAGATCTGTGACCTTTCATCAGAACTGGGAAAAGAAAGAAATATGGTAGGTTTTAAGCAAGTGAAATGGGGCAGGGTGGAAAAAGAACAAAAAAGAAAGGTCTTTGATAGGGTGGAAGACAGGAGAGATTAATTGACAAAAGAATTGGTGGTGTAGAGCTAATTGTTGAAGTGCTAATAGGACAAGTAAAGAAACAAAAGCTATGTCCAGAGGAGGTGTGAATGGCAGAATGATGAACTACTGCCAACTGAAAGGAAAAAACAAGAGAACAACAAGAGTAAGACCAAAACATGCAAAGAAAAGGAAGCAAAAAGGTGGACTACTGGTCAAAGAAGTGGACGTGGAGGCAAAGGCAACTGAAGAGTGAATCATGCCGAACTTGAAATTCATTGAGGTGGGTGCATAAAGGGATGAAGCTGAGTCCTTTGCTAAGGACAGATCATTCAAGGTCAGAGAGGGGAAAGTCAGAGGGCTGGTGAATACACAGCAAGAGGTGAGATTAGAAGAAGTGGATAGCACTGCAGCCTCACAGCTCCAGCGACCCGGGTTCAATTCTGGGTACTGCCTGTACGGAGTTTGCAAGTTCTCCCTGTGACCGCGTCAGTTTTCGCCGGGTGCTCCGGTTTCCTTCCACAGCCAAAGACTTGCAGGTTGATAGGTAAATTGGCCATTATAAATTGCCTCTAGTATAGGTAGGTGGTAGGGAAATATAGCGAAGGTGGGGATGTGGTAGGAATATGGGATTAGTGTAGGATTAATATAAATGGGTGGTTGATGGCCGGCACAGACTCGGTGGGCCGAAGGGCCTGTTTCAGTGCTGTATCCCTAAATAAATAAATAAATTAAAATAAAATAAAGGGATCGGGTCAGAAGGAAGTGAAGTGGAAGAAAGATCTGGAAGGGCTGTTCTCTCCGCGACACCTTGGTCCACTCCTCAATCACCCTCAACACCCCCAGCCTCAACACCCCATCCCCTTCTCAGAGTACCTTTCCATGTATTTCATCTGCCCTTTCTCCACCTTGCTGTCACACTGATCTCACTGTCCTTGGCCTGCTATAATGTTTCAATACAAACTCAAGGAACAGCACCTTATCTTTCAAATAGGAACTTTACAGTCAAATGGACTCAACACGGAGTTCAACAATTTCAGACTGCAATCTCTGCCCCCATTTTGTTTCCTATTCTTTGCATGTTTTGGTCTTACTCGTTTTTCCTTTCAGATGGCAAACTGTTCATCATTCTGCCATTCCCTAGACATACCTTTTGTTTCTTTACCCATCACATTAGCACTCCCTTTGGCTCTACACCACCAACTCTTATCATTTAATCTCTCCTGTCTTCCACCCTATCAGTGACCCTCCCTTTCATTCTTTTTTCACCCTTCTCCTTTTCACTTGCTTAAAACCTACTACATGTCTTACTTTTCCCAGTTCTGATGAAAGATCACAGACCTGAAACATTGGGCTGGATTTGGGGATGGGCTGGGAAGCAGGAGGGTCAGCAAGATGGCACTGGAAGGTGGCAGGTGGCATGCCTGTCGTCCTCCCACTGCCATGCCATCTTGCTAGCAGCAGGAAAGACGGTAGACGGCCCTCCTGCCCAGTTTATCCAAAGTGGTCAATTAGAACAATAGTATTACATAGCATGCTACACAACATTAGCATTGAAAGAGGCACCTGAAATGGAGGGTCAACAAGACAGGCCTCAGAAAGAAGATGCTAGGGAAAAGGGGCTTCACAGAAGGAATATGCAGCCTTAATTTGTAGCATGATGTATGCCCCTGAAATTGTGTAGTTGTGTATCATTGTCATTGCCCAAGGAACGTTCAATATCTTTGTCCTATTCTTCTATCTTGAAGGCAACATTACCTTTAATCAATGTTTACAGTCTTGTACAGGAAATGGACCAATGCAATTTAAGCCATTGCCTCTTTTGGAAAAGGCTACCCTTGAAATGATTAACTAAGAGGAGCATTTTGGGAGTGGTGGATGGTGAAGCATATGGCTTTCCCCAAGCTAAAGGCTAGTATCATAATTTTCCCTTGGATGGAGAGTCTAGAACTAGGGGCCATAGTCTCAGGATAAGGGGTTAGCCCTTTATGACTGAGATGAGGAGAAATTTCTTCACTCAGAGCATTATTAATCTTTGGAATTGTCAACCCCAGAGGACTGTGCATTGCTCAGTCATTCAGTATGTTCAAGAATGAGATTTATAGATTTTTGGACACTAAATGAAACAAGGGACATGAGGATAGGATGGGAAAGTGTAGTTGAGGAAGAAGATCCACTATGATCTTATCGAATGGCAGAGCAGGCCCGTGGAGCCATCTGGCCTACTCCTGCTCCTATTTCTTATAATTTGCTAGTGACAATTTTTCTCACAAGTAGTACTGACAAGAAAGTCACAAGTGAGATTGGAAAACTGGACAAACATAGTTCTGTTTTCCACCAAATTTTAACTGCAGTGATTTTTCAGTCACAATACATTACCTGCTAGCAAGAGTATCATAGTGCAGCCAAATTTTAATCAAATTAGAAGAATGACCTTTTGGAAAACATTCTAAGTATTCTCACAAGGACTGAGCATAAATACTTCTAGACCCATACAAACCATATGAATCTGCTGAGCCAATGCTTGATCTTTGTGAACCTAGCTAAAAGGTATTTTAGACTGGTTTTTGTTTAGTGTTAAGATTGTTGTATTTTTGACCATTTGAATTACTTCTCCAGCTACTTGAGGATGCCTCAGGGGATCTGCTTTCACTACTTATATTTCACCAAGGAGACTTCCTTGAGTGTTCTGTGGTAAATGGCATTGGGTCCTGCAGCTAGATTAATCTTAGCTAAAACCAGTTATTTTCAATTAAGCAATTTTGTCTACACAAACATGCTGTAATACTGAGTATGTGGCATCATCTTAACAGGTGAAAACCGATGCTAAGTTTCTATTTAACTCATCAGCTTTATCTTTCTATCTAGCCTGCCCTGACAGGTCCCTCAATGCTCTAATGCAGTCCTTAATTGTTTACTGATTTCGAACAGATATGAACTAGCTACTTCTGCACAATTCTTTTTCCACTACCATCTTTACTTATCTTCATCTGTCTTGGATACTGATCCCTACTTTCATAACAATTGGATATTTTACATATAATGTTTCTTTTTAATTGGAACAGAAATGAGGGAACATCCAGCTGGGTAGGAAAAGGAGCCAGGAGGAAGTGCAGGGATCTCCTGAAAGTGTTAAATTGTCATACAGGCATTGAATACTGAATAACTGTGACAATGACAGACTTAGAGGAGGGCAACCAGAAGCAAAACAATATGGAACAAGTATTTTCCAAAGTGGGAGAAGTAAAGTATAGAAATGCACTAGTAATAGAGAATTCCATAATCATAGGAATAGACTATTGGAGCTGAAAGTAAGGGCGGAATTTATTTACCCTATCAAGTGGGGGAGGGAAGTGCCTGTTGCCTTCCCGACACCCCCGATTAAGTTAGAGGTGGGGAAGGCCGAGGATGGTCTTCTCACCCTGAGGCCAATTGAGGCCCTTAAGTGGCCAATTAAGAGCTACTTGAGGGCCTCACCCTGCTGCCGCTGGCATTTAACTAGCAGGGGTGGGGGGAGGGTGCTCAGCCATGTGGGGAAGTCATCCAGTAAAACAAGACGGCCTCCATGGGGGCTGGTTGGGGGTGGCCTCCTCCGATGGCAATCTGTGGCCCACATAGGGCCCCCAGTGGCAAAGGACAGCCCCTCAAACCAAAATGCCCCTCCCCCCACTTTGCCCCCAAGGGCCACCTACCTACCTCCTTGATGGAGCCTGACTGACTGGCCCTGGTGAGCCAGCCCAACTTACCTCCAGTGCAGGGCTCCAGCATTGCTCACAGTGCCAGGCCTACCTGCAGTTCCAGCTGTGGCCACTGCTCCCGGTGGCACTGCTGAGACTGCCAGCCCTCTGATTGGACTGCAGCTCTTCAATGCAGAACCCCTGTCTATAAATGGACGGGGAACCCAGCGCCGGGCAGTTAATTGCTCAAGCGCCGTTGAATACAACTAGAGGTCCCCCGAATGGCCAAGGCAGGTTTCCCCTCGCCTTTCTGGCCCGGCGTGGAGATCCCCACTGCCTGCACAAAATTCAGCCCGAAGAGTCCCAAAGGTTGTGTTGCCTCCCAGGGTAAGGGATATCATGGAGCAGCACAGAAGATTTGAGAGAGAGAGATGGGTGACAGGTGCAAGTCATGGTTCCTATTGGAATCAGTAACTATGTCCTAGCAACTTTACTTTCTGTACCAAGCCTGGTCAGATTAGCTGGCATGGTTTTCCTGTCACTACTTATTTGTAGGTAACTGTGAGGTGCCATGTGCGGTATCATCATCCAGTACTTCATGTGTGTTGTATAGCTTCTGCTGAATGAAGGAGTGAGAAAAGGGTCAATGTTGTGTGCATGCTTTGTAAATTATTTCTCACAGTACAGCAGATGAATGATTACATTGTTCCCATGCCTTGTATGAAGGAAGATTACACAGATATACAATGGTGTCTCTACTTATATTGATCGGCACTTTCCCTGATGCTACTGAACCCTTTCCTCATGTGTTCTCATGTGCTCCCAGAGCTGAGTGACTGCATTCACTTACTCAGCAGCCTCCATTCATGCAGCTTATATCTGGAATTTTAAAAGTGGGTGCCCTACGTTGCACACTCTGGTAGATTCACATTTTGCTTTGCAGTCTATGGTTTTTGAAATTCCTTTCTCACACTTCCTGAAAGGACACATTCAAGGAGTTGCTACTGAAAACAGGAATCTTTGGCACCATTCTCATGTCATCTGATGCTTTCATTTGTTCTGTACCCTTCAGCAGATCAATTAGAAGCAACATCCTCTTAAGCTATTTTCAAATTTGCAGCTAACCAGCTTTCAAATTTGTCTCTCTGTGCATGTTTTCCAAGAATTCCTTAAACCAACTAATCAATCACTGCCATTCAGGAAAATGGAACCCTTCGAGCATCTTTGTCCAGCATTGCTTGCTTTTGGATGCAGTAACATGACACTGTTGAACGGTTGTTCCACCCCCTGCACCCCAACAACTTAGCAGGTACCCCACTTATTTTCTGCTCATGTCGCTGATTCTGGGAATTTAACAGTGGCACTTTTGGCCAGCAGGTGGCAGTTTCATCTGCCATTGTCACGGTGGTGGACATGGACTCAGATTTCAGGTGAGGGTGAGCTGGCAGAAGGCTGGACCATTTATGGTAGAGTGGAGGAAGGGGAAAATATGTACGAGACTGAATTTCATCCTCCTTAACTGCCATTTACTAGATTATTTTCATATAGGCAATCTTTACATTTGTTACTAATGATCAGTTCCAATTTTTTGTTGGCTATTAGATCTTCAGTTCCTCATGTTTGGTCACCTGTTTTAAAGATAGGTATTAAGTCGGCTTGTTTCCAATCTATTAATGAATATCAGCACTTCATAGAATTTGTTCAAGTCACACTTAAGATCCTTGGTTATCAGCCACTCGTCCTCGAGAATGTATTGGTTTTGAGCTCCATGAGCCTGCCTCTGATTTTCTTGCAGGCATTATCAAAGTATAGTTATAGAACCTTCAATGATGGCTTGTATACTTTAAGGGGAAAGTTTACAAGTCTGTGCTCCCGATCAAAATGCCAGTTCCAATTATAATACTGGCTTCCTTATAAATTGGGCCAATTGAGCATATGAAAAACAATTTCTTCACCAGTGAATGAGTCAGAAACTTGCCCTCCAGTGGCTGGCATTCAAAGAGTGCCCACTGTGGCATAGCACCCACCATTATTGGTTAATTAAATAAAATGATCCTGCACTGACCTGGGATATTCTAATGGAATCCAGAATGGAGGTCACTGGTACTGCAGTACTGCCTGCAGAGCAAGGCTGAACATTTTTAGCCCTATTTACAAATTTTAATTGTAGTAGATAAACATTAGTGTGTTCCAATATTTGAATAGTTTTATGACTGAAATACTCGCATTACTGTCAAAATGATATGTTTCTCATTCACATTCTATGAAACTGGTTAACTCAGGGAAAATGTTGTTTCTCTGGATCTCCCAGCAGTCTAAGGTTAGTGCATTGCTATCTATCATCTATTAAATGGTTTTGAGCCCTGATTTTAAGTTAACCCAGCCTGTGGGACAGGGCGGTTTCTAGTTGAATCCTTCATTACACCCTGGTCGATTTTACTCTCCATTGAAGTCAAAAGTCAGGCAGAGTGTAAGATGGGTGGCAGATTCACTATCACCTGTTTTACACTATTGGCCAAGATGAATTTCTGCCATATCTCTCAAAGATGATATAAAAGCAGGCACGCAGAAGGATCCTCAGCAATTTTTCTTTTTTGATCTGTTCAGGGGATGTAAGCATCGCTGGTTAGGCCAACATTTATTGCCCATTCCTAATTCCCCTTGAGAAGTTGGTGGTGAGCTACCTTCTTGAACCGCTGCAGTTCTTGGGGTGTAGGTACACCCACAGTGCTGTTAGGAAGGGAGTTACAGGATTTTGGCCCAGTGACAGTGAAGGAATGGCGATATAGTTCCAAGTCAGGATGGTGTGTGGCTTAAAAACAATAAATGCTGGAAATACTCAGCAGGTCTGGCAGCATCTGTACAGAGAGAAGCAAAGTTAACATTTCAGGTCAGTGACCCTTCATCAGGCGATAGTTAATCTGCCGCCCACCTTACACTCTGCCCGACTTTTGACTTCAAAAAAGGAGAGTAAAATCGACCAGGGTGTAATGAAGGATTCAACGAGAAACCGCCCTGTCCCACAGGCCGGGTTAACTTAACTTTTGCCCGGCACTTGTGTGGCGTGAATGTTACTTGCCACTTATTAGCGCTAGCCTGGATGTTGTCCAGGTCTTGCTGCATATGGGCTGCTTCAGTATCTGAGGAGTCTTGAATGGTACTGAACATTGCGCAGTCATCTCCACTTCTGACCTTATGATGGAGGGAAGGTCATTGATGAAGCAGTTGAAGATGGTTGGGTCTAGGCCACTTCCCTGAGGAACACTGGTAGTGATGCCCTGAGACTGAGATGATTGACCTCCAACAACCACAACCATCTTCCTTTGTGCTAGGTATGGTTCCAACCAATGGAGAGTTTTCACCCTGATTCCCATTGACTTCAGTTTTTCTTGGGCTCCTCGGTCAAATGTTGCCTTGATTTCAGGGGCAGTCACTCTCACCTCACCTCCGGAGTTCAGATCTTTTGTCCATGTTTGGACAAATGCTGTAATGAGGTCAGGAGCTGAGTGGCCCTGCAGGAATCCAAACTGATAATCCTGAATAAGTCCAAGCTAAGAATAATTGAAGGCAAAACCCATGACCATAATCCAGCCCAGAAAATAACATTGGATTGAATTTTAAACCAATGGCCGTTGCAAACAAGAACAAAAATAACCTGCATTTATCAATTTTCAAACCATCAGGACATTTCAAAGCACCTCACAGCCAATTAATTACTTCTGAAGTGTAGTTATTCTTGTGCAGACAAACATGGTAACCAATTTATCCGTGGCAAAGTCTCACAAACAGCAAAGAAGTAAATGAGCAACTAATCTATTTGGGCAGTTGAGTCTTGTATGTTGGCCCTCTTCTTTTTTGATTATACCTATGTTGCTCATTCTTTCATCCAAGATGCAATTCTTCTGCAAAATCTTAACAATGTCCTTTGTCCCTCCTGCACTGCTTGTTAGTGTTGTTTGCAAATTTAGCCTTAGCATCCAAGCTACTTATTTTATTAGAAACAAAGAGATAGAAATTCTCAGGCATTGGTTCAAAACAGGTGATATTGGATCAGCCACTCATTATACACAGAACCTGATATTCAGTTTCATGGACTGCAATGCAACTGAGTACCAGGTGCTAGGTAGAACAGGCAGATCTGACATCGCATTTTTTGCACCATTGCTCGAGACAAATTTCTACCCCAAAGACCCAAGCACTTAGCTATGCAGTACATCCCTACATCTTTCAGTAATACTTTGTCTGAGTTCATCCAATTTCTTATACCCTCCCATATTTTTTCATGGATTTCCATAGCTTTTAGGGAAGAGTGAGAAGAGCTGGTATTTTAGAGACCATAAACTACAAGAAGACAGTCCTCTGTCATTAAATAAGAAACTGGATTGAAATCTTAGTCTGAATGAAGCCAACATAAAATTCAGGAAAATAAAATCCTCACTTTAAGTCTAACAGCAATTACCCTTTGTGGCTGTTAAAGCTTTATACGGAGAAGTCCAAACTAATTAGTCATATTTCCTGCCCTAACATTAATGCAAAATCTAAACCTTTTAAGCAAGCATTTTTTAAAAAAAAGTTAGTCTTGCTCTCAGCTGCAAGTAGACCAGAGCTTACTGCATTGCTTGTAAATGTACGGTTGTGTTTTATTACATAACAAAGCAGGTAAAAGAGAAAGCTAGGAGGACATCTTAATTGCACAACCCTTCACAGAAAAAGGATCAGTTTATTCTTCATTGAGCTGGGGAAACATGAAGGATACATTGGCTAGAGGGTTAGGAGCTAACATCTTGAACCTTTCCCTATACTTTGAGACAGCAGGGTAGGGGAAATGGTCTCCAGTTTAAGACACTGGATATGTTCTGGTTACTGTGCAGATTGGCTTCCAACAGCTATGTAGTGACATTGCAGTTGGACTTTCCACTGCCTTATGCTTCAATAGGTGGAAAGAGGCTGGAGGTGGAAAAAGCCAGCCGGCATCTTTATGTTCTACTATGCAGATTGGCTAGATATAGTTAGCTGAGCTGATTACCTCTCATTAACCTGTTGAGAACATTTCCGCTTAACAGTTTAAGAATTTTGCCAGCAAGACCTCCTGGTGTGCCGTTGCCTCCTATTTCAAGTAGTGGTGACATTTCTTTCTCCCCCAGTATAGGCAATACTGAAGTTAACGACCAAGTTTTTTGCTACATAAAAATACGTTGTATTTAACAGTTACATTGCAGACATCTGAATTAAAGCAAATTTCCCTGTGCCAGCAGATTGCCATTTGAAAATATATAGATTGGAAACATTATAAACTCTGTGCTTTGCCGTGACCCTTTCTCCCATACATTCATTTAATGAAGCTTCCTGGCAAATATTTTGAGCCACTAGGTTCACATTTTTTTAAAAATCTAAGTAATTCACCAAAATAGTTGGAAAAAAGAACAATTTTCATTTGTCATATTTGTGGCTGTCCCTTTAAATATTCTAAATGATGCAGTTTGTAAAAATCCTAAAACAGCTCTGTGATTACATTATAATGAACTCCAAAAGATCCATAAATCATATCACTTTCATATGGACCAGAACATATGTAACAGCTTAGTGAGTAACCATTTCTTTACAGAGGGGAGGCATTAAACCAATTTCAAACATAGCCTATTGTACAAAAACATGGCCCAAAATTGCTAGTTGGCTTATTTAAGTTAGGTTGGAACTTAATAATTAATGATTTACTATTTGTGCACTAATGCATTACACCTGTATTTTATTTTTATATTTGGCGGCATAACAGCAGTTTGTAGTTGGACATAACTACAACTACAAGAAACTAGTCCAGTCAGTTGCTGGGAACCCAGAAAATTAGTTTAACTTGGCAGGCAGAACTGAGGCTACCTCACACTGCATGGGCTAAAGAAAGGCAGATCAGGTGGCCTTATAAAGCATTTGATGACATCTAAACAGATAACTCATTCTATTTAATGTCAGACTATAAACCTGACACCCACTGTACCTTCCTGTTGTCATACTTCACCAACCAATTAGTTCCCAAATGATCACTTTTAGGAGATTACAGAAGAAATATGGTAGGAATATGGAATTAGTGTAGGATTAGTATAAATGGGTGGTTGATGGTCGGCACAGACTCGGTGGGCCGAAGGGCCTGTTTCAGTGCGATATCTCTTTAAAAAAAAATAGGAGCAGGAGTAGGCCATTTGGCTCTTGGAGCCTGCTCTGCCATTCAACAAGATCATGGCTCATCTTCTACCTCAATTCGACCTTCCCACAATATCCCCATATTCCTTAAGTCTCTTAGTATCCAGCCAGAATTTTATGTTGGGCGGGAGGCCCCACCCACTGGCCCAAAGGTTGGGTGGTGAGCCCCTCTCTGCTGGGCTTGGGGAGCCACGCCAGGATTATACGCTCCCCAGGCCCTTAATTGGACTTGGACAGGACTTACACTTCCTTGAGGCAGGAAGTCCTGCCTTCAAGAGCTGTTAGCCAATCAGCGGGCTGGCAGTTCTTAGTCCCAGCAGTGCCACCAGGAGCAGTGGCCACTGCTGGGACTGCACCCACCCAAAGGCTGGATCGTGGACGTAGACCCTGGAAGACAGGTAAGTTTTGGGGCCTTGCCAGGGCCAATCAGCTGGGCCCCAGTGAGACAAGAGGGTTGGTTGAGAGTTCGGAGGGGATCTTTATTTCAGTGGAGGTGGTTTTGGCTTCAGTATGGGCCTTTGTGGGTAGAATACCAGCGGCGGCAGGAGGAGGCTCTTAAGTGGCTGTTAAATTGCAATTTAAGGGCCTTGATTGGTCTTGGGTGGGCAGGCATTTCTCACCACCGCCGCTCCTAGTAAAATCGCAGTGGGGGCATGAAGGCATCGGGAACAGCCCTCCCCCACCTCCCACTCAATTTTACCCCCACCCCCTCCACCAGCCTGCTCCTGTGAGGGGGGGGGGGCATAGAATTCCGTCCCAAAAATATATTGACCTTTGTCTTGAATATACTCAATGACTGAACATCCACTGCTCTCCAAGATAGAGAATTCCAAAGATTCACAACCCTTTGAACATAAGAACTTAAGAAGTAGGAGCAGGAATAGGCAATTCAACCCCTCAAGCCTGCTCCGCCATTCAATACGATCATGGCTGATCTCATCTTGGCCTCAATTCCACTTTCCTCCCCATTCTCCATAACCCTTCAACCCATTTCTAATTAAAAATCTGTCTATCTCCTCCTTAAATTTATTCAATGTCCCGGCATCCACCACACTCTGGGGTAGTGAATTCCACAGATTCACGCCCCTTTGAGAGAAGTAATTTCTCCTCATCTCTGTTTTAAATCTGCTACCCCTTATTCTAAAACTATGACCTCTCATTCTAGATTGCCCCACAAGAGGAAACATCCTCTCTATGTCTACTTTGTCAATTCCCTTAATCATCTTATATACCTCAATTACATCTCCTCTCCTTCTTCTAAACGCCAGAGTAAAGGCCTAAACTGCTCAATCTCTCTTCATAAGACAAGCCCCCCATCTCTGGAATCAATCCAGTGAACCTCCTCTGAACTGCCTCCAATGCAACTACATCCTTTCTCAAGTAAGGGGACCAAAACTGTACGCAATACTCCAGGTGCGGTCTCACCAATACCTTGTACAGTTGCAGCAACACTTCCCTACTTTTATACTCGATTTCTTTAGCAATAAAAGTCAAAATTCCATTTGCCTTCCTTATCACCTGCTGTACCTACAAACACGTTTTCTGCAATTCATGCACGAGGATACCCAGATCCCTCTGCACCGAAGCACTCTGAAGTTTCTCTCCATTTAGATAATAATTTGCCTTTCTATTCTTCCAACCAAAATGGATAACCTCACACTTATCCACATTAAAATCCATCTGCCAAATTTTGGCCCATTTATCTAATCTATCTATATCCATTTGTAAATTTCTTATTTCTTTATTGCAACTTACTGTCCCACCTATTTTAGTGTCATCTGCAAACTTGGCGATAGTACCTTCTATTCCTACATCCAAGTCATTTATATAGATTGTAAATAGTTGGGGCCCCGAGGACTAACCCTGTGGCACCCCACTAGTTACATATTGCCAACCTGAAAAAGACCCATTTATCCCGACTCTCTCTTTTCTGTCGATTAGCCAATCCTCTATCCATGCTAATATATTAAGCAAATCCCGAGGGCGGCACAGTGGCGCAGTGGTTAGCACCGCAGCCTCACAGCTCCAGGGACCCGGGTTCGATTCCGGGTACTGCCTGTGTGGAGTTTGCAAGTTCTCCCTGTGTCTGCGTGGGTTTTCTCCGGGTGCTCTGGTTTCCTCCCACAAGCCAAAAGACTTGCAGGTTGATAGGTTAATTGGCCATGATAAATTGTCACTAGTATAGGTAGGTGGTAGGGAAATATAGGGACAGGTGGGGATGTTTGGTTGGAATATGGGATTAGTGTAGGATTAGTATAAATGGGTGGTTGATGTTCGGCACAGACTCGGTGGGCCGAAGGGCCTGTTTCAGTGCTGTATCTCTAATCTAATCTAATCTAATCTAATTTTGTGCAGTAAGCTTGTGCGGCACCTTATCGAATGCATTTTGAAAATACAGAAACAAGATATCGCTGGGTCTCCTTATCCATCTTACTAGTTACATCCTCAAAACATTCTAACAGATTTGTCAAACACAATTTTCCTCTCATGAGTCCACACTGACTGCTTAGTCGTATTATGATTTTCTAAGTGCCCTGTTACCACGTCCCTGACAATAGATTTAAGCATTTTGCCTGATATTTGGCTAACTGGCTTATAGTTTAGTTTAGAGTTTAGAGATACAGCACTGAAACAGGCCCTTCGGCCCACTGAGTCTGTGCCGACCATCAACCACCCATTTATACTAATCCTACACTAATCCCATATTCCTACCACATCCCCACCTGTCCCTATATTTCCCTACCAACTACCTATACTAGGGGCAATTGCTAATGGCCAATTTACCTATCAACCCGCAAGTCTTTGGCATGTGGGAGGAAACCGGAGCACCCGGAGGAAACCCACGCAGACACAGGGAGAACTTGCAAACTCCACACAGGCAGTACCCAGAATTGAACCCGGGTCACTGGAGCTGTGAGGCTGCGGTGCTAACCACTGTGCCGCCCATATAGTTCCTTGTTTTCTCTCTTCCTCCTTTCTTAAACAGCAGGGTTATGTTTGCTACTTTCCAAACCTTGGGAACTATTCTAGAATCTAAGGAATTCTGGAAGATCAAAATCAATGCATCCACTATCTCTGTAGCTACCACTTTTAAAACCTTAGGATACAGGGCATCAGGTCCAGGGGATTTGTTGCCACTTAGTCCCATTAATTTCTCCAGTACTATATATTTACCTACCCCAGTGCTGTAGACCCAAAGTAACTCAACGTGACCTGATCTTCCACTCTCCAAAGGACTAGGGAAATGTCCATCCTTTGCGCTTACCACCTTATTAATGCTTGCAAGTTACTGCTTGGATATCATCTGCTGAGGAAGGCGTCGTCTGCCTGGGTTGTGGAGTTCTACTCGTCCTGGTGCGGCTACTATGTGAACGATGCGCCCACCTGGACGGCGCTGGCCAGGGACGTGAAAGGCGGCCTGAGCACCCATGAGGCGGTCGTCGAGGCTCAGGACCTCAATCTGGCCTCGGTCGTCCTTCCGCCGGTCACTGCTGGGAGCTGGGAAAGAAGCTCCACCGTGAGCTGGATGGCGACCACGAGCGCAGCGTCAGCCTGGAGGATGCTGATATCGAGGAGACCGTGCAGGCTGTGGGCTGGCCCGCTCACCAGGGTTGCGACCCTCGCTGGATGACTCCCCCCTTCCTCCCTCACACTCCCCCCTTTCCAGCTGACCCCCCTCCCATCTTCCCCCTCGCAGCCCCTTCCCAGCTCCCCCCTCGCACTCCCTTCCCCTCACACCATCTTCCCCTGCACCCCCCTCCCAAGCTCCCCCTCGCACCCTCTCCTCCCTCACACCCCCTTCCCCCGGCATCCACCGCACCCCGTCCCCCCTTCCCTCTCCATGTAATCACACAGCTTACTTGTTAGGCGCCTGCTCAGGGATAGGAGCTAACAACCCCACTGCCTTGTGGGCGTCTCTGGAGAGACCAAGTCTTAGGGAGTAAACCCTAACAGAAAATCTGGAGCGGAACCCCAAAGGCGGTCATGTGTCACCTTTGGCATGCTTCCAGCAGTTCTTGCAGCCATACCAGTGCCAAACATAGTGCTCTGCACTCCTTTGGACCCCACCAGGAAGGCAGAGAGGGGGATTTTGATGCTTGGGCAACTCACAACCTCCATACATCTGCCCAGTCATGTGCCATGGAGCGGTCACTCCATTATAGTCTCACAGTGACCAAATCACGGAAGGCAGCAGTTACAGGTTATAAGTCCAGCTCAATTGGCGTAGAGATTGGGTGCCACGGGTTGCCTTTGGTCGGTGGGAGAGGTCATCGTATCTCACTGGACAGCTACCGCCCGTCTGAAACTGGGCAGCCCCGGCTCAGTAAGGTTCTGTCCTGCCACAGTCCACCTGCTTCAATGGGTGCTTGGAGCTCAGGGTCATTGCCCGACAAGTGGACTGCAACACTGCACCAAACAGCCCTTCGTTTTGCAAGCTGGAACATCAGAACTATGTGTCCTGGCCTGTCGGAAGACCTTACACAAATCAATGATTCTCGGAAGACCATCATTAACAATGAGCTCAGTAGACTCAATGTGGACATTGCAGCACTTCAGGAGACACGCCTCCCTGCAAGCGGATCTCTAACAGAGCAAGACTACACCTTCTTCTGGCAGGGTAGGGATCCTGAAGAACCAAGACAGCATGGAGTGGGCTTCGCCATCAGAAACTCTTTGCTCAGCATGATAGAACCACCTTCAAATGGCTTGCAACGCATACTGTGCATCCGACTGCTCACCGCCTCTGGTCCAGTACACCTACTCAGCATCTATGCTCCAACACTCTGCACCACACCTGAAGTTAAAGACCAGTTCTATGAGGAACTCCATTATATTAGTAGCATTCCCAATACCAAACATTTGTTCCTGCTGGTGGTCTTTAACGCCAGGGTTGGGGCCAACCGTGACTCATGGCTCTCCTTCCTTGGGCGGAATGGCATTGGAAGGATGATGAATAAGAATGGACAGAGACTCCTGGAGTTGTGTACCTATCACAACCTCTGCATCACTAACCCGTTCTTTCATACTAAACCCTGTCACCAGGTTTCTTGGAGGCACCCAAGATCACGTCGTTGGCACGAGCTGGACTTCATCGTCACAAGGCGAGCCTCTATAAACAGCATTCAAATCACTTCCACAGTGCGGACTGCGACACTGACCACTCCCTGCTGTGCAGCAAGGTTAGCCTCAAACCAAAGAAGCTGCATCACTTCAAGCAGAAGGGCTGCCCGCGCATCAACACTAAAAAGAATTTCTTATCCACAGCTGTTACATAAAAGTTTCTAAATTCACTTGAAAAAGCCCTTCAAAACACTCCTACAGGGGATGCAGAGACCAAGTGGGCCCACATCAGAGACGCCATCTATGACTTAGCAATGACCATATATGGCAAATGTGTGAAGCAGAATGCAGACTGGTTTCAATCTCACTTTGAAGAGCTGGAACCTGCCATAGCCGCTAAGCGCGTTGCACTGCTGAACTACAAGAAAGCCCCCGGCGAGTTAACATTCGGAGCACTTAAAGTAGCCAGAAGTGCTGCACAAAGAACAGCCAGGTGCTGCGCAAATGACTACTGGCAACACCTATGCAGTCGTATTCAGCTGGCCTCTGACACCGGAAATATCAGAGGAATGTATGATGGCATTGAGAGCGCTTTTGGGCCAACCATCAAGAAGATCGCCCCCCTCAAGTCTAAATCAGGGGACACAATCACTGCCCAATGCAAGCAAATGGACTGCTGGGTGGAACACTACCTAAAACTGTACTTCAGGGAAACTGATACCACCCTCAATGCAGCCCAGTCTCTGCCAGTCATGGATAAGCTGGATGTACAGCCAACAAAATCGGAACTCAGTGATACCATTGATTCTCTAGCCAGTGGAAAAGCCCGTGGGATGGACGGCATTACCCCTGAAATAATCAAGTGTACCAAGCCTGCTATACTCTCAGCACTCCATGAACTGCTTTGCCTGTGCTGGGATGAGGGAGCAGTTCCTCAGGACATGCACAATGCCAATATCATCACCCTCAATAAGAACAAGGGTGACTGCAACAACTACTGGATTTTAAGAGCCCAGATCAACGGCGAGCTCAAAACAGGCCACATGCCAAACAGCCACCACAATCTCCCGTGTGATGGCTCACTTAAATTGCCGGGACGGCTCACCCCCCGCAATCACATGGAGGCGGCAGGCTGTCCATCACCGACAATGGCAGCAGCTGCCTGTGCGCAGGCACTGGTGACATTTTTAAAGGCACTGTTACCAGGTCAGAAAGGGGTCTAAGGGTCCCTCTCAGCCTTAACCCGGTCTTCCCGTAACAGGGTTTAATTTTAAACACACTGTGTTTTAGCTCCCCTTTAGTGAATCCTTGTTCACTAACTTCCAATTATAAGGCAAAGAAACTAGCCAAACAGGTTTTCTTAGGTTTAAAGATAAAAGGTTGAAATTTATTAAACTTAAACTCTAATTCGGTTAATGCCTATGGATACATGACACACCCACGCTAGCATGCATACGCGATACACAAATGCAGATAGAGACAGAACAGAGCAGAAGAAATAAAAGGTGGAAAAGTTTCAGGCAATCTCTGAAGAAGATTTTTGTTACAAATCTTTGAGCTCACTATAAAGCCCTCGATTGTAGGTAGATCTTGCTTTTCATTGGGGCCCAGTATTCTTCTTAAACCTTGTTGACTGTAGGAGACTTTTCTCTCTTGGGGTTCATGTGTCTTTAGTGAATTTGGCAATCCATGAGAAAAAGATGGGAGAAGACAGGAGAGGCTGTGGTGAGGCAGCCAGGAGAGGTCTTTTCAGTTCAGGAGCAAACAGACACTGAGTTCAAACTATTCATACCATTCAGAAAACCCCAGGTTGCCAAGCAGGTTAGTCATGTGACTAGCTGGTCTGACAAAATCTTGGTTCTGTGGATTGCATCATCTTAGCAGGGCCTGGAATACGCTTCCCTGCCTTCAATGTCTGGTGCTCAAAGTCCATTGTGGGCTAAATGGGTAAGGGAAGTAACCTCTCTTGTCCCTATTGGTATATAAATGTCTTCCAGCCAAGTGTCTGACAAGCTTTGTAACAAGCCTACTCTTCTTCCCAGCAACATTTAGAAATTTAATGTCTGCGTGGCGAAATTAATATGCCTCATTCTTGGCAGGTAGGGGCCCAGCATGACAGGCACATTTAAATTTTTAAAAGAGGTAATGCCCCAAAATTAAATAACTACATTTATAACGCCCCCTTTCCACACCCGCCCCCCATAACAATTACAGTAACTATTTTCCCTTTCCTCTCCAAAACAATTACTTTTTACATCTGACCTCCTCCCACAACTGCACAAAGTTTAAAGGTCAACCCTTCCCACCATCCCCTACACCCATTACATTTATTTGACCCTGTCCCCCTCCCCTGCACTGACAATGTTATCTCCTCTCCCCACCAGCGTGGCATCATGTTTCCCCAGACGGGGATTTAAATACACAGGAGTGCCGGCCGCCATGCTGAAGATCATGGCGAACCCTCAAGATCACAGGTAAGCCTATTTAAGTGTATTCATTTTATTGATTTGAATATTTTAAATTGAGGTCCCATCACCCAGTGGCTGGGGGGCTGCTATGGAACCTTGCCACTGCTGGGAGAATCTGGCTGGCCCTCACAGCATCGAGGTCCATGGCAGGCCTCATCCAGAACCATCTTCAGGCACCACCCACCACCCCCCCCCACCACGGAACCCAACACCTGGAGGAGAACAAAATCCAGCCCGCTGTTCCTGAGCTCCACCCAAACTTATTCTATTTCTTGATATCCTGAGCCAGGCTCCTTCCTCTCTACTGTCTTTATCCCCATCCTTTATAATCAGTGCTAAACTCTCCTTCTTTGCCATCTTGCCTATCCCTTCTAAAAGGTAATTATCCTAGAATATTTATTTCCCCACCTTGGTCACTTTGCAACCACATCTCCATATGGCTATGGATCAAGCCTATTCATTTCTATCTGTGCCATTAATTCACCCAATTTCTTGCAAATACTTCACACATTCAGATATAATGCGCTGGATTTTAAGAGCCCGCTGCAGAGATTGGCGATGAGCTCAAAAAATGGCAGCCCCGCCAAAGAGCCGCTGCGATCTTAAGCATGGCAACTCATTTAAATAACTGGGGTGGCCCATGCCCCCCAATCTTGTGGAGGGGGTGGGCTGTCTGTCCCCAGCAATGGCATCAGCTGCCTGTGCGCAGGCATAGGCACCATTTTTAAAGGCAGACCCCCCCCCCAAAAATTAAATTAATTTCTAATGCCCCTTCCCACCCCCCAATAACAATTATATTAGCTATTTACCCTTCTCCCCAAAACAATTACCTTTAACATCTGAACCTTTACCTCCCCAAACTGCACAAAGTTTACAGTCCAACCCTTCCCACCATCCCCTAAACCCATTACGTGTATTTGGCCCTGTATCCCGCGCAGCACAGAAAATCCTAGCTCCTCCCCACCTTCCCATCAATGTGGCATCGCCTTTCCCCAGACGAGGATTTGGAGGCATGGGTATGCGAGCCGTCGTGTTGCAGATTGCAGCGGGCCCTCAAGATCACAGCTCAGTCTATGGTAATTCATTCATTTTATCGATTTGAATATTTTAATTGTGGTCCGTCACCTAGGTGTGGCGGGGGTGCGGAGGGTGGGTGGGGGGGGGCGTTGCCACAGAGCCTCGCTGCCACCAGGAAAATCAGGCCGGGCCCTCACAGCGTTGAGGTCCGTGGCGGGCAATTATCCAAAGCCATCTTCAGGCCCTCCACCCCCCCCTCGCCAAGGAACTCGACGCCTGGGGGAGAACAAGATCCAGCCCAGTGTCTTTAGCTTTGATGTTTTCCTGACTCATTTTGATTTTTAGCCAAAATGCTGCTCTGTTCTGGAGCCTTTGCATTTTCCTTGCTACCTTTGAATTTACCCTTTCCTGAAGCCTCCCATTCTTTCCTTTATTCATTCAAAGTGCTGTCTACAGCCCTAGTTATTCAACTTGCCAGGGCATTGTCCTGCCTGGTTTAAATGGAGACTGTCCCAACGGAACAGTTCCCACTTCCCTCAGTACTGTTGCCAGCGGCCCATGAAGCCTTCCACACCACACCTACAGCCACACATTTAAGCTTCTAATCTGTTTATCCCTATGCCACGCAGAGGTTGCCTTTGAAGTTCTACTTTTTTTTAAAAATTTGGACCCTAACTCCTCAAACTCTCTCAGCTTAACATTCCTAGTTCTACATATGTCATTGGTTCATTTGTGGATGATGACAACTGGATCCTTCCCATCCCTATCAGAACGCCCCATTATGGCTGCAGATACAGCATCTATTCCCTTGACTATAATATCCCAGATCAGATTCCTTTTCACTCACCCCACTTGAATGGCTACCTGCACCATGGTGCTATGATCAGTTTGCTCGTCCATCCTCAGTCCTGGTTCTGCTCCACACAGGTAGCAAGTACCTTGTATCTGTTGATCAAAGTCAAGTGCCTAGACTCCTGTCACTACATCCGGGATCTCCATACCTGTCTGATGCAGTCACACCATCCTGTCCCTGACCATCGACCAACTCTAAAGTTCCACTTAACCTAAAGGGTATGACTGCCTTCTGGAACAAAATTGTCCAGGTAACTCTCCCCGTCCCCGATGCCCCACAACTCTGAGCTGAAGTACTTTGATCTGTAAACACTGCATATGGTTGTCTGGGATGCAAACTCCCACATGCTGCAGTTACAGCACACCACCTACTTTGGAATGTTTATCAAACTTATTTATTTGATTAGTTAATTATTTTTTAATTGAATCTATTATTTTAGTTTTATTAATTAATTGCCTTATCTAGTTTAAGTTAATAATTTAGTACTGGAGGTAAAGAAGATATAAAGCAGCACCTCCTTCACCCTGTGCATTGAATTCCCACTCGCACCAAATTTTCAACTTTAGCACTCTTTCATGACCACTCCACTCTTCTCCACTAGTCGTAGCACTCCAATGTTTTATTGTACTCTTCGCATACATTTGCCCAAAAGACCATCACCACGGGAACACATTGCTGTGGCATTGATTTAATTACACAAAATGCAGTATTTGTGCCAAAGTAAAATTGAAATAACCATCATGCTGTAAGTACTGGTTGGTTTTTCACATTGTTACAGACAGGATGATTCCACTTCAAAAGTCCATCAGTTTATTGAATGTAAAAAGAGTAGGACTTGCTTCAAAGCTGCTCCACACCCACTGGTTTATAAATAGATTCCAAATTGTTTGCACTTCGAAAATCAAATGGCTTGTGTTGGCTGGAACATAACTAGACATTTTTTTCTCTCAACCACTTTCAATATTGTTTTGTGCAAATGATAGGTGTATTCTGGCCTGACCAACATGACTAGCACTACATTTATCTAACTTAATTGCCATTTGCTATTGTGTGCAGCGCACCCATAATGCATCTAAATCTCTTTGCATTTGATTGCACTCTTCTACTATATTAACCCTTGCACAGATTTTGCTATCATCTTCAAACCATTCTCCCAGCACCACCGTCCAAGACATTAATAAAGACAGTGAGGGAAATTTTGTTCTCTCCCCCACGGCAGATTCCCACCAACATCCCGCCTCTTCCAAAATTTAGTACGGCTCAGGAAAGCCTGTGAACGTCCTTCCTGACCCATCACCAAGTGAGGCCCACAACTGGGTAATTAGCCCCCATTTAACGGCCTCTTCCTGCTCCAGCTGCAATTACCATGCGGCGGGCGGCCCTATTGCCACACGGGAAGTATGCCACAGAAAAATGTGTGGACTGCTTCCCAGCTCCGAGGTGGGGTGGGGGCGACGGATGGTGTCCCTCGTTCAAAGGCATTTAATGCCTGAACAAGAGACCCGGCCTCAGGAAGGAGGGGGCCTGCTGAGGGCCACCTCCCTGCCCTTGCTGCCGATACCCACCCACCACCACCCCTCCCCCCCCCAACTCCTGGGCCTTCCAGAAACGAGGCAACACGGGGATCTCAGCGTTGGTTTCTCCTGACGTCGAGACCCCACCACCAGGATAAAAGTCCCCCCAATGAATAGTACTGCGCCCAAGACCAATCCCTGGGGTGGGGGGGCACTGCTAATAACACACCTCCAGGTCAAACTTCAAATCGGTTAACTACAACTTTTAGGCTGTGGGAGTGGAGCCAATTCCTTATCCAAGTAGGGCTTGCCTCAAATACCTGCTGATCTGTAAAGTAAATTATGTTGATTGCTAGCATTTGCTACCTATCTAGTGATTAGGTTGGTTGATCTTTAACCAATGTAATCACTAGGCAGGTTGCAAAAGCTATCAATCGTCAATGAATAACAAACAGAGAACTAACACTATGAGCTATTTAATTGTTCAGAATACCATAAAACCTATAATAAATACTGGTATAAATATATCAAAAATAATCTCTAAATCCTTTCTTCAACAGTATCAGAATATACGGTTGGAGGCTTACCTCCCATCTCTAAAGTTTATTAGATGCCGAAGATATAGTTTGTTTGATCTGTTTTACTTTAATCAATCCCAGGAACATTAACAAATACACAAACCAAACCGGCTGCAGTGGGAGTACTACATGTAGATTAGCTAACTGCCTGTTGTCAGAATCATCAAACATGAAGCCAGACACAAATACAGACAAACTAACATCACTAACACATTTACTATATCACCATAACAATAAACTTTAAACAATATCTAAAGCACTGTTAACCAATATAACTCTAATCATCAGAGACTCAGAATTCAAATGTATCACAATAATTCAGTATCCGTAGGGCTCTACTTCACACAGAAAATGGTTTCCATTAAGATCCATTTAAGTGATCAAAGCTAACTTATGGTTGGATTTCTTACATAGTCAACAGTGTTGAAGTCTTAGGGTTGGATTTTTAGACTGGGTTTCAAACTGGTGTTGTGGATTGGTTACCTGCTATAGAAAGAGTCCAATATTGCCTTTCAGCGAAATCAATAGAAATGAAAAAGCAGGTAGTTTCGAGAAGGGCAGCCACTCCGCAATTCCCATTTTATGCCCGGTCAACATATTGGAAATCTTCCCCAGAGTGAGCAAATTTTAATTATTCAATGAAAATGAGGTCTGCTCATCAACTGGTAAGCTCCTTTCATATTCCTAATCTTAAATAATAACAGTTACAATTGATACAACCAGATACAATTGATTATCCTTCAGGTTGCTTTCCAAATTAAACATTTTCCATCCACTAAAGCTATTGGACAGAAAATCCTGCAAAGCTCACTGATTTTAATTGACAAAATAAACTTCTAACAGGTAAAAGTATATATGCTGGGAGAGTAGATTCAGGTTCCTAATAAGTCTAAAAATCATACTCATCACACAATAATCATAAAAATATTACAAACATCTAAAATAAATCACGAAACTTAACCTTGAACGTATTTTAACTTGCAAACCCTGGTAACAACTTTTCTCCATGTATATCTTTCTTTTCCCCTGCTGGCTGGGCCTGTAGTTCTCTCACTCACAGCAGTATTCAGTATTGGACTTTCCTACCAAGTGGACTAGTTCATTTCTAATGGAATAAAATACAAACGCAGACAGATAATGTTAAATTTATATTAGTCATAGAGAGGCTTGTTCAGATCACACTTGGGAGTACAGATTTTCATACTACAACAATAACTTATATTTATATAGTACCTTCAACATAATAAGACAGCCAAGGCACTTCACAAGACTATTATAAAACAAAATATTACACCGAGCCACATAAGGAGATATTAGGTCAGATGACCAAAGGCTTGGTCAAAGAGGTAGGATTTAGGGAATGTCTTAAAAGGAGGAAAGCAAAGTAGAGAACAAATTCCAGAGCATATTTCCTAGGCAACTGAAAGTGTGGCCACCAATGTTGGAGCAATTAAAAGCGGGAGACCAGAATTAGATGCGCTCAGATAAATTTGGAGGTTTGCAGGGCTGGAGGAGATTCCAGAGATCGGGAGGAGCGAGGCCATGAAAGCAAGAATGAGAATTTTAAATCAAAAGCAAAATACTGCCGATGCTAGAAATACTGAGCAGGTCTGGCAGCATCTGTGGAGAGAGAAGCAGAGTTAACATTACAGATCAGTGACCTTTCATCAAAACTTTAAAGTCTAGACTTTGCTTGACTGGGAGCCAATGTAGGTCAGCGAGCACACGGGCGATAGGTGAAGGGACTTAGTGTGAGTTATGACATGGGCAGCAGAGTTTTGGATGGCGTCAAGTTTACGGAGAGGAGAATGTAGGAGGCTGGTCAGGAGAGCAATGGAATAGTCAAGTCTAGAGGTCACAAAGGCATGAATGAGGGTTTCAGCAGCAGATGAGCTGAGACAGGGTCAAATTGGGTGATGTTATGGAGGTGGAAGTAGGTGGTCTTAGTGATGGTGCGATTATGTGGTTGGAAGCTTATCTCAAGGTGAGAAGAAGAGTTTAGCCTCAGAATGTTGCTAGGGAGAGGGATGGAGTCAGTGGCTAGAAAACAGAATTTGGAGCGGGGACAGAATACAATGGCTTCAGACTTCTCAATATTTAATTGAGGAAATTTCTGTTCATCTAGTACTGGATGTCAGATAAGCAGTCTGATAATTTAGCAACATTGATGGAGTTGAGAGAGATGGTGATGACGTAGAGCTAAGTGTTGTCAGAGTACATGAAAATGAATGCTGCGCTTTCGGATGATGTCTCAGAGGGTCAGCACGTAGATGAGAAATAGGAGGGGGTCAAGGTTAGAACCTTGGGGGACATTAGAGGTAATAATGCAAGAGCATAAAGTGAAGCCATTGCAATTGATACTCTGGCTATGAAAGATAATAATAATGGAACCAGGTGAGAACAGTTCCACCCAGCTGGATGACAGTGGAGAGGCATTGAAGGAGGATCGTGTGGTCAACCAAGTCAAAGGCTGCAGACAGGTCGAGAAGGATGAGGAGAGGTAAACTATCTGTATCACAGTCACATAGCAAAATCACAAATGATGTCCTAAGAACTGTTTCAGTACCACAGCATGGGCGGAAACCTGATTGGGGTGGATTCAAACATGGAATTCTAGGAAAGATAGGCATGGATTTGGGAGGCGACATTCAAGGACTTGAGGAAAAAGGAGGTTGGAGGTGGGACAGTAGTTAGCAAGGACACTGGGGTCAAAGGTTGTTTATTTGAGGAAAGGGGTGATGATGGCAGAAAAAGAACACTGAAGCAATGGAGAAAGTGCAGGAAAAAGTTACAAGGATGTGACCACAATAGAGAAGATGTAAGCATCAGGAAAGATTGATCAGGCGGTTTTCTCCCCCTCGGAGATCGTTAAAACTATAAAAGGGGGTGCAAGAGGGTGGATGTGGAGAAATTATTTTCATTTGTGGGTGAGTTCAAAATAAAGACATAAATATGGCCACTAACAGAATAAATAAAGAGGTTAGGAGGAATGTCTTTACACAGACTGTGGTAAGAATGTGAAACTCCACATGGAGTGGTTGAAGCAGATGCCATTGATATATTGAGGATGAGGCTTGATGTATGCATGAGGGATGAGGGGGACACAACGGCAGAGTTGGAGAAAGTAATTCGAGTGGGAGGACGCTCATATTAAATATAAAGACTAGCATATACCAGTTGGATCAAATGGCCTGTTTTGTGCTATAGATTCCAGATGTTTACCTACAATCATAAGTCCTGCTTCGTGGGGAGTGGTGGGGAGTGGTTGGGGGTGGTGGGGCTAGGGAGCAGAATGGTAGGTGGTGGCGTAGTGGTATTGTCACTGGACTAGTAACCCAGATACCCAGGGTATTCCTCTGGGGACATGGGTTCGAATCCCACCACAGCAGAAGGTGGAATGTGAATTTAATTAATAAATCTGGAATTAAAAGATAGTCTAATGATGCCCATGAAACCATTGTCGATTATTATAAAAACCCATCTGGTTCACTAATGTCCTTTAGGGAAGGAAAGCTGCTGTCCTTACCTGGTCTGGCCTACATGTGACTCCAGACCCACAGCAATGTGGTTAACTCTTACATGCCCTCCGAAATGGCCTAGCAAGCCACTCAGTTGTATCTAACCGCTACAAATAAAAAGGAATGAAACCAGACGGACCACCCGGCATCGACCTGGACACCGGAAACGACAACGGCAAACCCAGCCCTGTCAACCCTGCTAAGTCCTCCTTACGAACATCTGGGGGCTTGTGCCAAAGTTGGGAGAGCTGTCCCACAGACTAGTCAAGCAACTGCCTGACATAGTCATACTCACGGAATCATACGCAACAGACAGACAATGTCCCAGACACTGCCATCACCATCCCGGAGTATGTCCTGTCCAACCGGCAGGACAGACCCAGCGGTATACAGTAGGGAGGGAGTTGCCCTGGGAATCCTCAACTTCGACTCTGGACCCTATGAAGTCTCATGGCATCAGGTCAAACATGGACAAGGAAACCTCCTGCTGATTACCACCGACTGCCCTCCCTCAGCTGATGAGTCAGTACTCCTCCATATTGAACACTTGGAGGAAGCACGGAGGGTGGCATGGGCACAAAATGTACTCTAGGTGGGGGACTTCAATGTCCATCACCAAGAGTGGCTCGGTAGCACCACTACTGACCGAGCTGGCCGAGTCCTAAAGGACATATCTGCGAGACTGGGTATGAGGCAGGTGGTGAGTGAACCAACAAGGGAAAACATACTTGACCTCGTCCTCACCAATCTGCCTACCGCAGATGCATCTGTCCATGACAGTATTGGTAGGAGTGACCACCGCACAGTCGTTGTGGAGACGAAGTCCCGCCTTCACATTGAGGATACCCTCCATCGTGTTGTGTGGCACTATCACCGTGCTAAATGGGATCGATTTCGAACAGATCTAGCAATGCAAAACTGGGCATCCATAAGGCGCTGTGGGACATCAGCAGCAGAATTGTACTCAACCACAATCTGTAACCTCATGGCCTGGAATATCCCCCCACGCTACTCTTACGATCAAGCCAGGAGACCAATCCTGGTTCAATGAAGAGTGCAGGAGGGCATGCCAGGAGCAGCACCCGGCATACCTCAAAATAAGGTGTCAACCTGGTGAAGCTACAACACAGGAATTTCTGCGTGCCAAACTGCGTAAGCAGCATGTGATAGACAAAGTTAAGCAATCCCATAACCAACGGATCAGATCTAAGCTCTGCAGTCCTGCCACATCCAGCCGTGAATGGTGGACAATTAAATGACTAACTGGAGGTGCTGGCTCCACAAAAATCCCCATCCTCCATGATGGGGAAGCCAAGCACATCAGTGCGAAAGATAAAGCAGAAGCATTTGCAACAATCTTCAGCCAGAACTGCCGAGTTGATGATCCATCTCGGCCTCCACCTGAAGTTGCCAGCATTACAGATGCCAGACTTCAGCCAATTCGATTCACTTCCCGCGGTATCAAGAAATGACCAAAGGCACTGGATACTGCAAAGGCTACGGGCCCTGACAATATTCCGACAATAGTACTGAAGACCTGTGCTCCAGAACTTGCTGTGCCCCTGGCCAAGCTGTTCCAGTACAGCCAAAACACTGGCATCTACCTGGCAATGTGCAAAATTGCCCAGGTATGTCCTGCACACAAAACGCAGGACAAGTCCAACCTGGCCAATTACCGCCCCATCAGTCTACTCTCAATCATCAGTAAAGTGACGGAAGATATCATCAACAGTGCCATCAAGTGGCACTTGCTTAGCAATAACCTGCTCAGTGACGCTCAGTTTGGATCCTGCCAGGGCCACTCAGCTCCTGACTTCATTACAGCCTTGGTTCAAGCATGGACAAAAGAGCTGAACTCAAGAGGTGAGGTGAGAGTGACTGCCCTTGACATCAAGGCAGCATTTGACCGAGTATGCCATCAAGGAGCCTTAGCAACACTGGAGTCAATGGGAATCGGGGAAAACTCTCCGCTGGTTGGAATCGTACTTGGCGCAAAGAAAGATGGTTGAGAGTGTTGGAAATCAATCATCTCAGCTCCAGGACATTACTGCAGGAGTTCCACAGGGTAGTGTCCTAGACCCAACCATCTTCAGCTGCTTCATCAATGACCTTCCTTCAATCATAAGGTCAGAAGTGGGGATGTTCATTGTGCAATCAATGTTCAGCACCATTCGCGACTCCTCAGATACTGAAGCAGTCCGTGTGGAAATGCAGCAAGACCTAGACAATATCCAGGCTTGGGCTGATAAGTGGCAAGTAACATTCGTGCCACACAAGTGCCGGGCAATGACCATCTCCAACAAGAGAGAATCTAACCATCTCCCCTTGACATTCAATGGCATTACCAATCGCTGAATCCCCCACTATCATCCTAAGGGCTACCATTGACCAGAAACTGAACTGGAATAGCCATATAAATACCGTGGCTGCATGAACAGTTCAGAGGCTAGGCATCCTGAGGCAAGTAACTCACCTCCTGACTCCCCAAAGCCTGTCCACCATCTACAAGGCACAAGTCAGGAGTGTGATGGAATACTCTCCACTTGCCTGGATGGGTACAGCTCCAACAACACTCAAGAAGCTCGACACCATCCAGGACAAAGCAGCCCACTTGATTGGCACCCCATCTACAAACATTCACTTCCTCCACCACCGATGCACAGTTGCAGCAGTGTGTACCACAAGATGCACTGCAGCAACGCACCAAGGCTCCTTAGACAGCACCTTCTAAACCCACGACCGCTACCAACTAGAAGGACAACAGCAGCAAATGCATGGGAACACCACCAGCTGCAAGTTCCCCTCCAAGTCACACACCATCCTGACTTGGAATTATATCGCCGTTCCTTCGCTGTCACTGAGTCAAAATCCTGGAACTCCCTTCCCCACCATGTGGGTGTACTTACCCCAAATGGACTGCAGCTGTTTAAGAAGGCAGCTCACCATCACCTTCTCAAGGGCAATTAGGGATGGACAATAAATGCTGGCTTGGCCAGCGACGCCCACATCCCATGAATGAATTTTAAAAAAAGGGACATCATGGGTAGTAAGCATAATGCCATTTTTAAGATCGAGTCTATAACTGCAGTGAATAAACAATGTTCATTTTCTGATGAATTCATTCATTTTGACTGTGATCTTACTGCCTCTGGTTACAGCTCAAATCTTACTATCTCGCTTGCCAGTCCAAGGAAACATAGAGTTTGATCTCAAGTCCTAATCATTGTCCTTCTCAGCCAGCAATAATAATTCCTGTAATTATAATTCAGAGCACACCAATAATAAATACATTAAATTTAATGTGCAATGAGGCACATTTTACTTATATGGAGCAGGCATTTTATCAAAAATGTTCACATGCAATCTATTCCTATAGGAAAACATTACTGTGCCTGTATTACTCATTATGTCAGTAGGTGGTCAGTAACTTTTTACCTTTAAAAGATGAAATATATATTTTATCACTAGAATTTGTATGGCTTTAATTATTTCTCCTGGTTATGGTTTATGTATTTTTTTTTTTAAAAAAGGTGGTTAGTGTTTTCATTCCCTCATATCACTCATGCCTGCTGTCCTCTTCAAAGGTCCTGTTCCTTTAACCTCTCATAGAAACAGAAAATAGGGGAGTAGGCCATTCGGCCCTTCAAAGCTGCTCCGCCATTCATTATGATCATGGCTGATGATCCAACTCAGTAACCTGTTCCCGCTTTCCCCCCCCCATACCCTGTGATCCCTTTCGCACCAAGAGCTATATTTAACTCCTTCTTGAAAACATACAATGTTTGGGCCTCAACTGCTTTCTGTGGTAGCGAGTTCCACAGGCTCACCACCCTCTGGGTGAAGAAATTTCTCATCTCACACCTGTAAGGTTTACCCCGTATCCTGGTTCTGACCCCTGGTTCTGGACTCCCCCACCATCGGAAACATCCTTCCTACATCTACCCTGTCAAGTCCTGTTAGAATTTTATAGGTTTCTATGAGATCCCCCCACTCCCCCCTCACTCTTCTGAACTCCAGCGAATATAATCCTAACCGACTCAATCTCTCCTCATACATCAGTCCCGCCATCCCAGGAATCAGTCTGGTAAACCTTCGCTGCACTCCCTCTACAACAAGAACATCCTTCCTCAGATAAGGAGACCAAAACTGCACACAATATTCCAGGTGTGGCCTCCCCAAGGCCCTGTATAATTGCAGCAAGACATTCCTGCTTCTGTACTCTAATCCTCTCGCTCTGAAGGTCAACATACCATTTGTCTTTTTGACCGCCTGTTGCACCTGCATGCTTACCTTCAGCGACTCATGTACGTGAACACCCAGGTCTCACTGCATATTCCCCTCTGTTTATAGCCGTTCAGATAATAATCTGCCTTCCTGTTTTTGCTACCAAAGTGGATCGCCTCACATTTATCCACATTATACTGCATATCATGCATTTGCCCACTCACTCAACTTGCCCAAATCACCCTGAAGCCTCTCTGCATCCTCCTCACAACTAACCCTCTCACCCAGTTTTGTGTCATTTGCAAATTTGGAGATATTACATTTAGTTCCCACATCTAAATCATTATATATTGTGAATAGCTAGGGTCCTAGCACAGCACCCCATTAGTCACTGCCTGCCATTCGGAAAAAGACCCATTTATGTCCTGTCTGCCAACCAATTTTCTATCCATCGCAATACACTACCCCCAATCCCATGCGCTTTAAATTTTACACACTAACCGCTTATGTGGGACTTTGTCGAAAGCCTTCTGAAAGTCCAAATAAACCACATTCACTGGCTCCCCCTCATCAACTCTACTAGTTACATCCTCGAAAAATTCTAGTAGACTTCTCAAGCATGATTTCCCTTTCGTAAGTCCATACTGACTCTATCCGATTCTAACACTTTTCGCCAAGTAATAACAAGAAATGCTGGAAATACTTAGCAGGTCTGGCAGCATCTGTGGAGAGAGAAGCAGGAGTTAACGTTTTAGGTCAGTGACCAGGGCGGCACAGTGGTGCACTGGTTAGCACCGCAGCCTCACAGCTCCAGAGACCTGTGTTCAGTTCTGGGTACTGCCTGTGTGGAGTTTGTAAGTTCTCCCTGTGACCGTGTGGGTTTCCGTCATGTGTTCTGGTTTCCTCCCACAGCCAAAGATTTGTCGGTTGATTGCCCCTAGTGTAGGTAGGTGGTAGGAGAATGGTAGGGAATATGGGATTAATGTAGGATTAGTATAAATGGGTGGTTGTTGGTCGGCACAGACTTGGTGGGCTGAAGGGCCTGTTTCAGTGCTGTGTCTCTAAATATAAAATTTAAAAAAAAAAAATAAGTGTTCGGCTATAAAATCTTTGATAATGGACTCTAGCATTTTCTCCACTACCGATGTCAGGCTGACTGGTCTATAATTCCCTGTTTTCTATCTAGCTCCTTTTTTTAAAAAAAAAAAATAGTGGCATTACATTAGCTACCCTCCAATCTGTAGGAACTGTTCCAGAGTCTATGGAATCCTGGAAGATGACCACCAATGCATCCACTATTTCTAGGGCCACTTCCTGAAGTACTCTGGGATGCAGATCATCAGGCCCTCGGGATTTGTCACCCTTCAATACCATCATTTCCCCCAACACCATTTCTCTCCTCATACGGATTTCCTTCAGTTCCTCCCTCTCACTAAACCCTGTGTTCCCCAACATTTCTGGTATGTTATTTGTGTCCTCTTTTGTGGAGACAGAACCAAAGTACGCATTTAGTTGGTCAGCCATTTCTTCGTTCCCCATAATAAATTCCCTTGTTTCTGACTGCAAGGGACCTACATTTGTCTTCACCAATCTTTTTCTCTTCACATACCTATAGACACATTTAGTCAGTTTTTATGTTCCCCGCAAGCTTGCTCTCATACTCTATTTTCCCCTTCTTAATCAATCCCTTGGTCCTCATTTGCTGAATTCTAAACTGCTCCCAATCCTCAGGTCTGTTGTTTTTTCTGGCAAATTTGTATGCCTCTTCCTTGGATCTAATGCTATCTCTAATTTCCCTTATAAGCCATGGCTTGGCTACCTTTCCCTCTCCTCTCCTGAGCATTTCACTGCTTTAATTTTAGGGTTACCATATCCCTTCATACTTCAATATTCAGCACTGCCGCTGAGCTAAGCCTTTGCCTCTCCTGGAAACACTAATATCTTGACCCATTCGGTCTTCAGCTCTCCTGCTGGGGTAAAGCTCTGAACATTTCATCCAAACCCATCAGGCAGTTTATTTGAAGCTTCTTCTGCTTATTTTGTTTTACAAGTATCCGTCTGTTCCTTTCTAAGGCCCCAAATACATCAATGGTGCGGAGTTCACAGCTCACCACCTTCCATTACCCTTGAAAGTACTCTTGATTACATTTCACTCAGCTTGCTCGAATTGTTTGATTAAAGTGGTTGCCCTCTCCCACATTCCCCCCTCTGTCGCTCTTCCTTTACATCAGTATATAGTCTCTCTCTATTTTCTCCCCTCCCTGCCCCACCTCCACATTCCTTCTATGACACTTCACCGGCTGCAGATTCAGGTGGGACTGCTTTACCGTAAACCCTGAACAATTTCCTCACAGCGCAATAACGGGGTTGTGCCAATAGCCAGACAATAGCAGGCATAGTTCATGGAGAACTTTAACTGACTAAAGATTTAAACCCACTGCCACACGATTCCTGCCATCTTGGTTCTGCATTTGGGAACTGTTATGGCCAGGTGAGAAAGAGGTCTGGGGTTCCCTTTCAGTCTTCACCTGGTCTTACTGTAACAGTTTAATTTTTAAACACTTGTTTTTTTAGCTCCTCCGTGAATCCTTGTTCACCGCTTTCCAATTATAAGGCAAAGAAACCAGCACAAACAGGCTCTCTCAGGTTTAAAGAAAAGTTGAAATTTATTAAACTTAAACTCTAATTTGGTTAATGCCTACAGATACATGCCTCGCCCCACGCTAGCATGCATACGCGATACACATGCAAATAGAGACAGAAAAGAGAAAAATAAAGTGGAAAGATTTGTGGCAATATCTGAAGAGTTGTTGTTACAGTTCTTTGAGCTCACTGTGGAGTCCTTGATTGTAGGTAGATCTTACTTTTCGTTGGGGCCTAGTATTCTTCTTAAACCTTGTTCGCTGTAGGAGATTTTTCTCTTGGGGTTCATGTGTCTTCAGTGGATTCAGAGGCTTGTGAGAAAGAGATGGGAGCAGGCAGGCAAACAGGAGGTCTTCTTCAGTCCAGAGCATTCTGCTTTCTCCAGGCTCTCAGTTCAAATTGTACAATTCAGAATAAAGCCTAGACTGCTAAGCAGGTTAGCCATGTAACTAACTGGTCTGACCATGTCTGGTTGTGGATTGTATTGGAGCAGGGGATAGCTCCTTTGTTCCAAACACTGTCTGTTAATATGCAAAAATGTCTTTCCAGCTAGGGGACTGGCAACCCCTTGTCACAGGCCTTCTTTTCTTCCCATCAACAATTTGAAATTTGATGTCCATGTGGCGAAATTAATGTGCCTCATTCCTGGCAGGTGGGGGCCTGCATGACAGCAACAAACACAATTCATTTGCTTGTTGATGTGTAGTCCTTCTCCAGCATCCCTTTGGGAGATTTTTCTATTACTCCTTTGCACAGGCACTTCCTCATTTTGTCTCAAATCATTCCATACTGAAAAAAGCATGCAACATAGGAGGAAAAGACAGACAGAAAGGATGGAGGACAACAAAAACATAAAAGGGGTGGAGAGGTGACAAAATAAACTAGCCAGTAGGAGGCAACAAGAAAGACAATTACAGGATGAGAAAGATGCAACTTTTCCCCCTAATATTTGTTCATGAGCATCATCACAGGAAGTGACCTTATGATAATACATTGCACATTTTATGCTGCAATATTCCTATCTTTCTAAAGCAGCACCGTTTAGAGTTTCTGTGGACCCTATTCAGGGGGCAGATGTATAGCTGGGGGAGACCTCTGTCTCAATACTGGTATAGGATCATTGGAAAATTCTGGTCTAACAGATGCACACATCTCACAGAAGAGCTGGAAGTTCCTGAGGGAATTTAGGGCCTACAAGAAGACATATTTTTGCTCTCGGCCTACGATAGACCAACTAGACATAAATTTTGAGGAGGCCCTGGAACAGTAGACACGATCCCAGGGTTGTTCCTTGATGCAACAATGCAGACAGAAGCCAGTGCCTCCGCAGAGCTGAATTTCGTACAGCAAACTACAAGGGGTAGAAAGCCAGTCAATCCAGCTTCTGCTCCAAATTGCTTCTTCCCAAACTTGAATTCTGCTGCAGTTCCTGGATTACAGCTGGCTAATTCCAGGATCATATTTTTTGATGCCACAGGAGATCTGTTAATATATTAAATAAATAAAGAATAAGCTTGAAATCCGTTGACATTGGAAGGATGAATGAGAATGGACAGAGACTGCCGGAGTTAGGTTTCATGCAGGCACCCAAGATTAGGTTGTTGGCACCAGCTGGACCTCATCGTCACAAGGCGAGCCTCTATAAACAGTGTCCAAATCACACGCAGCTTCCACAGTGCAGACTACGACACCAACCACTCGCTGGCGTGCAGCAAAATTAGACTCAAACCAAAGAAGCTACAGCACTCCAAGCAGAAGGCCTGCCCACGCATCACAATTAACAGAATTTCTTAGCCACAGATGTTACATAAGTTTCTAAATTCACTTGAAAAAGCCCTTCAAAATAATCCTGCAGGGGATGCAGAGACCAAGTGGGCCCACATCAGAGATGCCATCTATGACTCAGCAATGACCACCTATGGCAAACGTGAAGCAGAATACAGACTGGTTTCAATCTCACTTTAAAGAGCTGGAACCTGTCATAGCCGCTAAGCGCATTGCACGGTTGAACTACAAGAAAGCCCCCAACGAATTAACATCCAGAGCACTTAAAGTAGCCAGAAGTGCTGCACAAAGAACAGTCAGGCACTGTGCAAATGACTACTGGTAACACCTATGCAGTCGTATTCAGCTGGCTTCCAACAGCAGAAACATCAGAGGAACGTATGATAGCATTAAGAGAGCTTTTGGGCAGATGAGGAAGATTGACCCCCCCCAAAAGTCTAAATCAGGGGACACAATCACTGACCAAAGCAAGCAAATGGACTGCTGGGTGGAGCACTACCTAGAACTGTACTCCAGGGAAAATGTTTTCACCGAACCGCCCTCAATGCAGCCCAATCTCTGCCAGTCATGGATGAGCTGGACGAACAGCCAACAAAATCGGAACTCAGTGATGCCATTGATTCTCTAGCCAGTGGAAAAGCCCATGGGAAGGAGGGCATTACCTCTGAAATAATCAAGAGTGCCAAGCCTGCTATACTCTCAGCACTCCATGAACTGTTTTGCCTGTGCTGGGACGAGGGAGCAGTACCACAGGACATGCGTAATGCCAATATCACCCTCGAAAAGAACAAGGGTGACCGTGGTGACTGCAACAACTACCGTGGAATCTCACAGCTCAGCATAGTGGGGAAAATCTTCACTCAAGCCATTTTAAACAGGCTCCAGGAGCTGGCTGAGCATGTCTACCGAGACACAGTGTGGCTTTCGAGCAGAGAGATCTACCATACCTTCGCCAGCTACAGGAGAAATGCCGTGAACAACAGATGCCCCTCTACATTGCTTTCATAGATCTCACCAAAGCCTTTGACCTCGTCAGCAGACATGGTCACTTCAGACTACTAGCAAAGATTGGATGTCCACCAAAGATACGAAGTATCACCTCATTACATGGCAATATGAAAGGCACAATTCAGCATAGTGGTGCCTCATCAGACCCCTTTCCTATCCTGAGTGGCATGAAACAGGGCTGTGTTCTCGCACCTACACGGTTTGGGATCTTCTTCACACTGCTGCTCTCACATGCGTTCAAGTCTTCAGGAGAAGAAATTTTCCTCCACACAAGATCAGGTGGTAGGTTGTTCAACCTATAAAAGAGCGAAGACCAGAGTATGGAAGGTCCTCATCAGGGAACTCCTCTTTGCTGACGATGCTGCATTAACATTTCACAGAGGAATGTCTGCAGAGACTCATCGACAGGATTGCAGCTGCCTGCAACGAATTTGGCCTAACCATCAGCCTCAAGAAAACAAACATCATGGGACAGGACATCAGAGATGCTCCATCCATCAATATCGGCAGCCACTCTCTGGAAGTGGTTCAAGAGTTCACCTACCTTGGCTCAACTATCACGAGTAACCTGTCTCTCGATGCAGAAATCAACAAGCGTATGGAAAAGGCGTCCGCTGCTATGTCCAGACTGGCCAAGAGGGTGTGGGAAAATGGCGCACTGACACGGAACACAAAAGTCCAAGTGTATCAAGCCTGTGTCCTCAGTACCTTGCTCTACGGCAGCGAGGCCTGGACAACGTATGTCAGCCAAGAGCCACGTCTCAATTCATTCCATCTTTGCTGCCTCCGAAGAATCCTTGGCATCAGGTGACAGGACCGTATCTCCAACGCAGAAGTCCTCGAGGCGGCCAACACCCCCAGCTTATACACACTGAGTCAGCGGCGCTTGAGATGGCTTGGCCACGTGAGCCACATGGAAGGTGGCAGGATCCCCAAGGACGCATTGTACAGCGAGCTCGTCACTGGTATCAGACCCACCGGCCGTCCATGTCTCCGCTTTAAAGACGTCTGCAAACACGACATGAAGTCATATGACATTGACCCCAAGTCTTGGGAGTCAGTTGCCAGTGATCACCAGAGCTGGCGGACAGCCATAAAGACGGGGCTAAAGAGTGGCGTGTCAAAGAGACTTAGCAATTGGCAGGAAAAAAGACAGAAGCGCAAGGAGAGAGCCAACTGTGTAACAGCCCCAACCACCAATTTTATCTGCAGCGCCTGTGGAAGAGTCTGTCACTCTAGAATTGGCCTTTATAGCCACTCCAGGTGCTGCTTCACAAACCACGGAGGAGGAGGGAGGAAGGAGGAAGCTTGCAATATTGAATATATATGTTATTTGCTTTAATGATTCTCAGATATAACATGCAGTATTTAAAAGTGAAAAAATTCAAGGTGCAAAACTCTTGTCTTTCATATTTTATTAAGGAAGAAGAACGGAGTGTAGAGTGCTGATTGCCACTTTATTCTTCGACCTGCATTTTCATTTCTAAGAGAAGTGTAGACAGTAGCTTCACAAGCACAATGTATAATATTTTTTTTTAAATAAAACTGCAGAGGAGCTGCAATCAGCAACTGGAACAAGGTCAATTGCTGAGTAAAGTTGCATTTATCTGTGTTTTTTTTAAATGGGAGAATTTGTTTCATCACATATTGCAAAATGGCAAGATGGAGGTTGTGTGTGTTAGGAACCATACCTAGAAATCACACAGAAATGAACTGGAGTGGCTACAGTTCGAAAGAACTTCATTGACTGTAAAGCACTTAGAGACGTCCAGTGGTCATGCAAGGCAATATAAATGCAAGTTTTTTTTTTTTAGAGAGAGAGAGAAAGAGAGAAAAAGAGAGAGAAAGAGAGAGAAAGAGAGAGAAAGAGAGAGAAAGAGAGAGAAAGAGAGAGAAAGAGAGAGAAAGAGAGAGAAAGAGAGAGAAAGAGAGAGAAAGAGAGAGAAAGAGAGAGAGAGAAAGAGAGAGAAAGAGAGAGAGAAAGAGAGAGAAAGAGAGAGAAAGAGAGAGAAAGAGAGAGAAAGAGAGAGAAAGAGAGAGAAAGAGAAAGAGAAAGAGAAAGAGAGAGAGAAAGAGAGAGAAAGAGAGAGAGAGAAAGAGAGAGAGAGAAAGAGAGAGAGAGAGAGAGAGAGAGAGAAAGAGAGAGAGAGAGAGAGAGAGAGAAAGAGAGAGAGAGAGAGAGAGAGAGACAGACAGACAGACACACAGACAGACAGTGTGGACTGGCACAGATTAAGGTTTTCAGTTTTTGTGTAATTATTGGTAGAAAAATTGGCAGTTATTGAATGAACCTTAGAACGAATTTTTCTCGTCATGTTATGAACTCAATCACACATTGTTAGTATTTTAGTTGCCTACATGGGCTATGGCCAAGTTGTGTGCAATTGAAGCTTAGCTTCCTCCCATTTGTAATCCAGATCCTTTCACATAAAGCCAAATAGTTTTAGTTTTAAATTTGTTCATCGTTCGTTGGCGTCATCTTCTTTTCAGAAGTTTGACTACGATGAATGCCCACCTGTCTGTCCTGTCCTGCCCTTACACAGATCAACTCCATCCAGTCCATTATATCCATCATCCATTTTCGCCTCTGCTCTCCTACGTTTTCTGTCAATCCTTCCTTTCAATAATTGTCTGTCTTCCTTCTGCTTGAACGATATGACAGAAATATTGTATCTTTCTCTTTGGAGAAAAGAGGAAATTAGTGCATATCAGTCATTTCCAGCACTTCATTATTCTTTCTGTCTATGTAAAGTATGAGGAACATCCTCCTATATGTTCACATCTCGAATGCATTCAGTTTATTAATAGTGCCTTTGTTTGTTGTCCATGTGTCTGAGGCATGTAACACAGATGACAAAATGTAGCACCTCAGCATTCTTTTCCTAAGATTCAGGTTCAGTTTCTTTGATGTTAACACGTTCTTCATTCTGACAAAGCTGGTCTTTTTATTTTTTGCTTTTAGTCTATTAGCTTTAAAATGACTTGTCCACTTGGAATCACATTTATTTCCTCCTCTTCAGTTCCCTAGCTTCTCACCCTTTTGAAAACATTGTTTTACCTTTCTTTAGGTCCAAAGTGGATGATCTCACATTCTCTGGAACTCCCTGCCTAACTCCTCTGCTTCACTTTTTCTCAACTCACCTTCAAAAACCTCTTCAAAACCCAATCTTTGACCATGCTTCCAGTCATCTCCCCAACTTTCCTTTTACCAGTTGTTGCAAGTTTCTCTTCTGTGAAACACCATGAGAGGTCCACTACATTGAAGGTGCTATTGTTACAACCAAGGTGGAAGGGATGCACTGTTAATTCAGTTCCACTACTCCACAAATCATAGCATATTAGTAAAATTTCCCACCTAACAGAAATTAGCCAAATTAAACACTCTATTTGCCCCCCAGAATAAAGTACCCCAAACCAGGTTTCTTTAAGTAACAAAATTAACTATTTATTGATAAACTAAGTCTCAAACAATATTGAGATAACTATGTGAAAAAGATTATTTTTAAAACTTCTTATTCTTCCTAACCCTCATGCACACACACACATACATTCAAAAAAATCCAGTTAACCAGGGAAAAAGTCTTTTTCAGTTTACAACTGTTTCTAAGGATTAATCAAATAATTGGATTGTCATGGTCTGGTAGGATATTTCTGGATCGGTGAAGTGTCCCAGGGTTGAATAGTCAAATGCCACTCAAAGTCTCTCTCCAGGCGAGGTTGATGAACAGTCTATGATGGGTAGGCTTTCAAGGCAATTTGTCTGTAGCAGGCATCACACAGGTCTTTCAGCAACAGGTCTAATAACAGGTCTGCTTGGGTTTTGAAGTAGCAGTCTAGCAATAGAAGCTTTCTTGAGATTGTAGGATCTCCCAAAAAACAAGAGGCAACAAGAATCTTGAGGCAGAGATTTTCCAGAGACTGGAGGCAATAGGAATGTTACCTTTCAAATTGCAGGGGCTTTCTCTTTGCAAAGCAGTTTTCCTCCACAGAGTAGCAACTCCTCTTTTCCTGGGTCTTTTCCTCTCTCCAAGCAGACCACAGCCACAGTAGGATTTCTTTTTTCGAGAGAGGCAAGTCTTCTTTTACAGAGAGTAGGTCTTTTCTTTGGTCTGCAAACAGGTCCCAGCCAGCTCACTGCATGCTGCTGTTCCATCCCACACTATTTCCACAATGCAAAGTGAAACTAAAACCCACAATCAAGTCATGTGACAGTCATAAATCATCATGTCATTTTCCTGTTGAGGTGCTTAAGAATGGGTGCCCTTGCAGTCTGTACACACTTCAAATATCAGTTCTTAAAGCACTTTTTGCAAAGAAAAATAGAAACACTCACATAACACTATACAAATGCAAGTTGTGATTTTTAATGAATATACAAAGTTATGGGTAATATATTCTGTCATCTGGACTAATAGGAGAGAGAGATCATTCTACAATTCTCCAGAGGACAATTTACAGCAATCAGGTTGCTTCCATCTGGGCTCCAATAACCCAAATAGTTCAGAGCATAAAGACATAGGTTTCACTTTATAAGAGACCTTACTGACAGATAGACAAAAATCAGTTTACATGAGAAATGTTGATAGGAAAAAACACAAACGAGAAAAATTGCTACCTATGTGATCCAAACAATATAAAACATTTTGTTTTGCTTGTTGGAAAATTAAAATCAAATACTTTTTTTTCCCCCCTCATGATATCCATAAATCTCTGCTGTATCCACAGAAGCATCCAATTGCCCCTTGAATTCATTTTTTCTATCTGCTTCAATTTCCTTCCATAAGACTCAGTCCTTTGGGTGGAATATTACTCCAAACTTCAACTTGTGTCCCCTGGCATTTAAATAATTTACCCAGATCAGATTTGTCAATCACCTTTGTAATTTTGAAAACTTACATTTGGCCCAAATCTTCTGAAGTTTAATCAAATGTTTTGGAACAGTACACCAAGAGAAAGTCCTTACATATAAAAATAAGTAATATCCTTCTGTGAACTGAACTTCAGTTGGGTCTGACCACCAATTTATGCAACAACAGTACATCCTCTTAACAGAGGAAATGTTAAATCCAAGTACAGTATGAGAACATGCTCAACAGCAGAAATGCATTTTTACTTATCTCGATAATACCCATTGAACAAACTGACAAGAATGAGTGTCTAAAAGGGGAAATAAGAGTATGGTAAATAACCCATGATAAATCATACAGTGCAACTTTAAGTGTCATGTTGATTCTTAAGATGAGCTGAATTGAAGCACATTTTTAAAATTAGATCAATTAAAGAAACTTCAAGAAGGCTGAATTAAATTTGCAAATAGACCGGGAGAATACATACATTACTAAATAGCACAGATACAAAATGAAGTGATATCTTTGACATTTGCAAGATCAATAAACATGAGAGACAAACCAAGAATATTCAAAGTGAGGAAATGATATTACTCACCAAGCTGCTGAACCAAATCATGTGGGGAGGAGAGATTTACTCTGCATTAATTGTAACCAAAGAGGCGAGTGGACAATAAATCGGGAAGAAATGGAACATAGAAGGAAATTGTGACATTGTTCGAAAAGAACAGGGGGTTATGATTCAGCTAGAAATAGCTATCAATGGAAATTCCTGCTTTGAATACATGCATAGCAATCAGAGGCAATCTTCCTTTATAATTCTTTAGGCATCACTGACAAACATCCTAAACAATCATTAACAAGTGGTACAACTACCAGTGTAATGATTAGAGATACAGCACTGAAACAGGCCCACCGAGTCTGTGCCGAACATCAACCACCCATTTATATTAATCCTACACTAATCCCATATTCCTACCAAACATCCCCACCTGTCCCTATATTTCCCTACCACCTACCTATACTAGTGACAATTTATAATGGCCAATTTACCTATCAACCTGCAAGTCATTTGGCTTGTGGGAGGAAACCGGAGCACCCGGAGAAAACCCGCGCAGACACAGGGAGAACTTGCAAACTCCACACAGGCAGTACCCAGAATCGAACCCGGGTCCCTGGAGCTGTGAGGCTGCAGTGCTAACCACTGCGCCGCCCAATGAATAATACTAGTAAACAAATTCTTCTTCTGCTTTGTCTATCTTCACTGGTGTTATGTTAATAGCAAGTGAAGCAACATTTAACCACTATTTAAACAGACCTATCTGATATAAAAATATGTTTTCAATAAAATAAGCAGTAATTAGATAGTATTTGAATAGGATCACCATCTGTACTATAAGTAAGGAAGCAATGAAAGAGATCAAAAAACAGAAGATCTCTCATTGGATGTAAATAACAATTCAATCGGATCAATGATTTGTACCACAATTTAATTAAACTGTCCAATTGTTCCACCTTGATAAATGTATACTGGCCAGTCCCTCAAGAACTGAGTGCCTCAGTATTCTACTCTTGAGTAGATAAATCTAGACAGGAGAAGTCACTGGTTAGAAAACCAATTACAAAAATAGATACTTCATGCACTTATTTCTACCAATAATAACAACCACTTCCAATGCTTCTTACTGACATAGTTATGACTGATTTGCCTAATAATTTCATGGTGCAGCCAATCAAATGCTGAAACAAGAGAAACAGATGCAAAATTGGTATAGAACAGAGAGAAATGAAATGAGTTTTCGTGATTAACCAATATTAACAAATACTGTCTCAGCCTTGGTTCAGTGGTAGCTCTCTAACCCCTGAGTTAAAAGGTTACAGGTTCATGCCATAGCCGATGATCCACTGACAATTGGTGATCATAATACAATTGAATTCCACATGAAGTTTGAAAAAAACATACTCCATCACAAACAAAAATCTTAAACTTAAACAATGCCAATTACATAGGTATGAGGGGAAAGCTGGCTAAGGTTGATTGGGTAAATAGACTGAAAGGTATGAAGGTGAATAAACAGTGGGAAATATTTAAAGAAACAGTTCAAAATGTTCAACAAAAAATACCTTCAATTGAAAAACAAAAACTTAACAAGAAATATCCATCCATGGCTTACTAAGGAGGTTAAGGATAGTTTTAGATTAAAAGAAGAGACTTTTATGTTGCAGAGAATAGTAGCAAGTCTGAGGATTGAAAGTGTTTTAGAAACCAGCAAAGGGCCACCAAAAACTGATAAAAAGAGAAAGAATTGAATATGTGAGTAAACTAGCAGGGAATATAAAGACAGATTTTAAGAACTTTTACAAGTATATAAGAAGAGAGTAGCTAAAATAAACATTGGTCACTTAGAAGTAGAGACAAGAGAAATTATCCTGGGGAATGAGGAAATGGCAGATACATTGAACAAATATTTTGTGCCTGTCTTCACAGTAGAAGACACAAGTTACATACCAGAAATAATGGGTAACCTAGGGGCTAAAAAGTGAGGAAATTAAGGTAATTAATATCAGCAGAGAAAAGTAATTGGAGAAACTTAAGTGACTGAAATCCAACAAATCCCCAGAACCTGATGGCCCACATCCTAGGGTTCCAAAAGGATAGTGGATGCGCTGGCTATGATTCTCCAAAACTCCCTAGCTTCTCGAATGGTTCCAATAGATTGAAAGTTGGCAAATGTAACACTACTATTCAAGAAAGGAGGGAGAGAGAAAATAGGGAACTACAGGCCAGTTAGCCTGACATCAGTCATCAGGAGAATGCTGGAATCTATTATTAAGGAAGTATTTACAATGCACTTAGAAAAGCATGGTATGGTTAAAACAAGTCAACATGGTTTTATAAAAGGGAAATCCTGTTTGACAAATTTATTAGAGTTTTTGAGGATGTAACTAGTAGAGTAGACAAAGGGGAACCAGTAGATGTAGTATACTTGTATTTCAAAAAGGCATTCGATTAGGTGCTACACAAAAGTTTAACAAACAAGATAAGTGCTCAGGGAGTTGGGGTGATATATTAGCATGGATAAAGGATTGATTAATGGATAGAAAGCAGAGAGTAGGGATAAATGGGGCATTTTCAAGTTGATAGGCTTTGACTAGTGGAGTGCCACAAGGATCAGTGCTGGGGCCTCAGATATTCATAATTTATATTAATGATTTAGACAAAGAGACAGTAAAATGAGGCAACCTCCTTGTGGGCTTGGGGTGGGGGTCCCTCCTCCATGGGCAATCTGTAGACACAAAGAGGCTGCAAAGAGATATAGACAGGTTAAGTGAGTGGGCAACAAGGTGGCAGATGGAGTATTAAATGGGGAAGTGTGAGGTTATCCATTTTGGTCATAAGAATAGAAAAGCAGAATATTTTTAAAAGGTGTGAAACTTGTAAATGTTGATGTTCAGAGAGACCTAGGTATACTCGTACAAGGAATACACAAAGTTAGCATGCAGGTACGGCAAGCAATTAGGAAAACAAATGGCATGTTTGACTTTATTGACAGTTACACAGCACATGGATGCAATCACACAACTCAAAGCTTTCACCACAGTTGAAATTATATGTCCTAACAAAAGTGGCAAGCACAAGCTATGAATGAAGATAGATACTGGGGCAAGCACCAATATTTTAACACTGTGGATACTCAAAGACATGTACCTAGCAAAGTGGGAGTCTATGTTGCAGCCAACAAGAGCTAGACTCATTGCATATAACAGTTCACCAATCTACTAAATGGGACCATTGATGCTGAAGTGCAGATATGGAAGTTCTGCATGGTCACCACAAGTCTTCTATGTTGTTGACACCAATGGTCCAGCAGTAGTAGGACTACCAGCATGCAGTGAACTCCAGATTGTGATGATACACGAGATCAGTAAAGCATCAATGCTAGATAATCAAGGCAAGTGTGACCCTATTGAGTCAATTTAAGATCTACAACAGAATACCCGGATAGATTTGACACTGTGAGCAGTTTTATAGGAGATGCTGTTCTTCACCTGAAAGACGATGCAGTTTCCTCCATAGATCCACCATGGAAGTGCAATGTCCTTATAAAGAACAAGCTAAAGGCTGAGCTTGAAATGATGGAATACCAAGGGCTTATTCGCCGTGTTCAGCAACACATGGATTGGTGTAGCTCTATAATCACAATAATCAAGAAAGATGGTACAATTAGAGTATGTCTGGATCTAAAAAGATTAAATCGAGCACTCAAAAGATTCTTACTTTTGAGGAGCTCAACCCAAGCTTTGCTAGAGCCAAGTTCTTCTCAAAGTTGGAAGCGAACCACGGTTATTGGTCAGTCCACCTTTCCGAGGATTCACAGGAACTAACACCGGTCAGAACACCGTTTTGGAAGTATTGCTTTCTACTGTTACCGTTCGGTCTGTCAGTGAGTCAAGACCTGTTCCAACAACATATGGATCACATTATCCAGAGTGTTCCAGGATGTTTTTCCATTGTGGATTATATAGTGGTCATGGGAAGTACCAAGGAAGAACATGACAAGAATCCTCATATTTTAAAGGAGATGGCTGGAAGAGAAGGTCTCGTGTTTAATAGCAAAAATTGTGCTATCATTGTGAGCCACATTAATTTTTTCAGTTCAATATATTTTGACATTGGAGCATGGCCAGATCCCAGTAAAGTTAAGGATGTACATTCAATGCCTACTCCTCAAGATACAGAAGATTTACAGTGATGTTTGGGCCTGTTTACCTTTTAGCACCATTTATCTTGAATTTCTCTGAGAAAGCATCATGACTGCATGAACTTCTCAAGAAAGATACGCCATTCCTGTGGCATGAAGATCATCGGCACATGTTCGAATCGTTAAAACAGTCACTTTCTGTTGAAGCATGTTTACAATATTATGACCCAAGGAAAGGAACTACACTCAAAGTAGATGCTTCACAAAAGGGTCTCAGAGCATGTCTGTTACAGAAATGTAGACCAATTTTGTTTGGTTCTAAAAGTTTGTCACCCACTCAGGCGAACTATTCAAACATAGAGCATGAAACATTGGCATTAGTGTTCAGTACCACCAGATTCCATACATATCTATTTGGCAAACGCTTTGTTGTAGCGACTGATCACAAACCGTTGGCAATGATTTGGCAAAAAACACTCACCAACCCGCCACCTCGGCTCCAACCAGTACTAATCCAAGTACAGAGGTACGATTGTGAGGCCTGATACAAACCTGGAAACCTCATGGTTATGACTGACACATTGAGCAGACTACCCAACCCCAAGAAGACAGAAAACATACATTTGGATGTCCAAGTGGATGAGGTAGATGTAGAACTAGAAGATGTGTATAACATTGACCTAATGTGATTCGAACAGAACAAATGTGAAGAGCTCCAAAGAGAGACTTCCAGAGATCCTGTCCACATGGCATTATGGCAGCTCATCATCACTGGATGGCCAGATACAATGCAAGAGGTTCGGACAGACCTCAGAACCTTTTGACCATATCGTGACAAGTATGGGATATCAAGTGGAGTCATTTTCAAGGTCAGACAAGTATTGATACCAAGCGCTTTGTCAAGATTATCCTTACCCAATTACATGGGCATTGAAAGATCAAGACGACTGGCAGGTGAGACTGTTTATTGGCTTCATCCTCATGATGTTCCATCACATCCATGGTCAAGAATAGCTACTGACTTACTTACTGTCAGAGGTGGTGACTTCTTACTGATTACCGACTACTTCTCCAAATTTCCTATCATTTGCCAACTGAGGGATACAGCAAGTGCATCGGTAGCAAGCTCTATGAGAGCAATTTTCAGTCTTTTTGGTTCCCTGGAGGAGATAGTGTCAGATAACAGTCCAGAGTACACCAGTAACCCATTTCAAGACATGTGTGCAAAGTGGGATGTAAATCGTGTTACATCATTTCCACATTATCCAAGGTCAAATGGACTGGCAGAAAGAATAGTGCAGATGGTAAAGTCACTAATCTTGAAATGTAAGGAGACCAATGAAGACATTCAAATATCAATGTTTCATCTATGAGCAACACCACTAGATACGAGATCACCAACCCCGGCAGAGATCATGTTCAGAAGGCAAATCAGGACAATGTTTCAGAGTCATCATCTGATGAGATCATCGTCAGTCTCAGACAAATTATTGGTAAGACAAGATATAATGAAAATCAAACTAACAAACAGGCAGGTATGGAGTGATCTACTCTACAGTTTGGACAGAAGATCAGAGTGATCCACCTGCGAGAGAAGACATGATTCCCTGCGGAAGTGTCAAAGATCTGTAATGAGTCATGGTCATACCAGATAACCACCCCAAATGGAGCAACGTTGAGGAGGAATAGATGTCAGCTGAAAGAGTTATCCAACTGTATCATACCTAACACTCCTGTAGCATCAAGAACACATTCACATTCAAGTTCTGAGAATGCAGTTAAGGAAGATGATGCGTACAACACTCAAGTGCAAGCAAATTGTCAGTCTGAACCTACGAATCAAGGAAAAAGAATTGACAATTCCAGATCTCAGCAAAGTTTCACTGTTACCAGATTAGGTTGAGTCAGGAGACTACCAATACATTTCAGAAACACATGAATAATTAATGTGAGAGTCCATACATGTGCAAATCCTGTTCACAATTATCTGATTTCATTATGTGCCTAGCTTATAACTTATGTAGCTTTTCTATTTATGGAAAGGGGGATGTTGTGATATTGCATTAATTGCTTTAATACTGATTAACATGCTACTCAATATGTAAATAGTTTAGTGTACATCATCACAGGAAGTAATGCAAGTTAAAATGTAATACAGACGTTGGAGTAGTGTTAGTGAGCATGTAGCACGTGTATTGAAGAGCTCTCCCTGAATTCTGTTATTCATCAGTAAAGAACCCTTTGTTCAGTTTACCAATCATTGTTATAGTGTTTGGTACATTTGTGTTAAGAGCCAATAACACAACAATTTGTACCAAAGATCATTAATTTCTCATTTAAGGAACAGTAGTGTAGTGATTATGGTTGGTTTGGATATTTTAAGATGGTAAGTTTGATGACTCAATTTTTGGAATTGGTTGTTTTATTCTGTATTCACTATGTTAAACATTTTAAGCTGAATTTTCAGGTCTCGCAGGGGTGGGAATGGAGGTGGATGGAGGGTTGGGAGGGGTGGTGGGGGGGGAGTTGTGGGTGGGTGGAAAATAACTGTGCTGACTGGCGTGCCAGCTTCCAGACTCCATTCTCGGCACCAGCCATGTTCACCAGGGCGGGGGAGGGTAGCATCGCGAGCCCATCCGATCCCTGATTTAGGCCAATTAAACTGGTTGACGAGTTTATGAAGAGCTCATTAACAGGGTGTGTTGTGATTTTCACGGGGGTGCATAGGCTACTGGTTTGGGCAGGTGAGGTGAAAAGAGGTGAGTACACAGTTGGGAGCCAGTCACGGCCACTCCAGGGAATTACCTGAGCTCCATAAAAGAGTGAAGGGCACAGAGGGGACTTGGCCATTGACAAACATGTGACCTTGGTGCAGCACAGGTGGCAGGGAGAGTGGGCAGTAAGCTCATGGGCAGTGCAAGGAGTTGTCACCCTCTTGGCATTGTGGGGGCATAAGAGCAGGGGCCAAGGTTGACAAGGACAATTGGGTAGCCATCTGACCACAAGGAAAGCTGCAGCTGATAATGAGGGCATGACTCTCAGATTTTGAACCCAGTGCCGATGAGATGCAATGCCCTCCACAGAAAGGACGGAGCCCTGGGGATCAGGAGGATAGAGGAGGGGAATGAGGGCAGGAAGGACACGGAGGCCATACGCTCTTCATAGAATCTACAGGCAAAGATGGAGCTACCTAGAGATGACTGAAAACCAGTCCTCAGGTGACTGCAACTCTCCAGGCAGGTGGCCACAGACATCTGTCCCCATGTCGCTGAAGACCTCACACCTCAAAGCATTATTTGCCATGCCCTGCCAGAGTTGTCAAAGTCACTGTGGCCTTGAACTTCTTCACTTCTGGCTCCTTCCAGGAATCAGCTGCGGTACTAGGTGCCATCTCGCAAATGGCAGAACACCGCTGCATCTTGCAGGTCACTGATGCCCTATTTTCCAGGGCTGGACAGTACATTCAGTTCACGACAGATGCAACCTCATATGGACAGAGGGCACTGGGTTTTGCTGCCATTGCTGGGCTCCCCCAGGTGCAGGGCATCATTGATTGTACCCATGTGGCCACCCAATCAGATCCATCAACAGGAAGTGCTTCCAGTCCCTAAATTTTCAGCTGGTCTGCAACCACAACAAGAGCTTCCTCCATGTGTGTCCGCGCTTTCTTGGCAGCTGCCATGACTCCTTCATCCTCCACCAATGCAGGCTGCTGCAGCTCCTCACCCCACCCTCCAAATTCTGTGGTTGGATCCAAGGGGACAAGGGATATCCCTTGAAGAGATGGTTACTCACTCCTCAATGAGAGCTCCAGACAGAGGCACAGAGGCGATACAACCAAAGCCTGCTAGGATAACCATTGAGCAGGCCATCGGGCTTCTCAAGATGTGCTTCTGGTGCCTGGACCAATTGGGTGGCGCTCTCAAATACCCTCCTGCAAGGGTCTTGGTCATTATGGTGGTCTGCTGTGAACTCCATAACATAGCCCTCCAGAGAGGTGTGCACCTTGAGGACGGTGAAGCCCAGGAAGGAGACAACTCTTCAGAGGAAGATGAGGAGCAGGAGGTGGAAGAGGAGGCAGAGGGGGGGTGATGTAGAACACCAAAGTGCTCCGACTGCACAGGGAGGTGGCCGGGCACTGTTCGGGACACAAAGGTCTCGTCAGGATGCCATGAATGTCAGGGATCATCTTATTCAGGAACCTTTCAACTGAGCTCCTCTGACCTAGGGTAAACAGCATGGTACGGAACTGAGGTGCCTGTGCTAATACTTCTATTGAAGACGCAGCTTGCAACATCTAAACTCGTACCACAAATGAAGAATGCACATCTGCCCAAAGACTTTGACCACATCATTGAGGAACCTTTGATCTCTTTCACCACCTCATATCACTTTTCTTGTCTTGCTATCAATAAAAGGAGTCTCACACGTGTGGCTTAGAGTGTCATTATTTACATTATGCTCAGAATGGAAAACTGTGCATAGTTACGGCAAGAAGACACACTAATGACGCATTCAGCATTCCATGTGACACATGGCCTCCGCACTCGGCCACTTTTACACGGTGCTCTCCTTGTGGCCTTGGAGGAGGTGGAGGTAACCTGCTCACTTGTCTCAGCTTGCAGCTGAGACACATGAGGCAGTTATCCTGATTGTGGAGGTGCCATGGGGGCATCTCCAGAGGCTGTTGCACCTGCATCATTGCAGAGGTAATCTCTGTCGCTTGGCCCTGCTGCACAGAGGCTCCCACTGTCAGAGGAGCCAAGGAGGCCGAGGATGATGAAGGCACCCTGTGAGGGTGACACCCTAATACTCCTTGGTGACATCCTCAGCCCTTGGCTGCTGCTATGGGTGACTGGATGGGAGCACCAGCTGGGGCACAAATGGCATCCCCTCCAAACATCTCTGTGCCACCAGCGCCATTTTTGGGCAAAATATGCTGGCCTTGCCAGTGGCACCCACATCCTGTGATAATGAAAAAACAGAACTTAACACTTACCCGTCAGAAGGCTGATGGGTTGTTGGGTGAAGGGAATCATAGCAAATCTCAAGTCTATCTTCAACCAATGTTCACTTCCAGAAAGGAGAATGGCATAGAACTCAGGAGTGGAAACCAGGGCTTTTTATTTCTCCATTTAGCGCTCCAAATGTTGCTTTGGCTTAAATCAATGAGGTCAGCAGACACCTGGGACTGAATTGTCATTGATCAACGTAAACAGGACAGGAGGTGGGCATGCTGGCAATTTCACATCACTGGTGCTGGTCTGCTGGTATGTCACCACCTCCAGTGTATTTTCATGCAGGCTGTTTTGCACGGGGTACAGCTACCTGCCCGCCAGAGGTGGGTAACCAATTAGGCCAATTAAAATGACTATTGTAACCGAAGTACGGCCAATGAATTGAGGAGGCCTCTGAGAGGCTGACCGGGGATGCCAACGATGCCTTATTTAATCTATCCCCCTGCCCCTACAGACGCAATTATCAGAGAGCCGCAGTTGCTGCTATAGGCCACTACAATGATGGCCTGGCAGCTGTGGCCACTTTTTATTTGTAAACATGTCTTCAGAGGGCACCTCCATCTTGAAATGCCCTTCGTCAGTGCCCACCTTTGACAGTGAAGCTGCTGATCTATCAGTGCTGGAGGGCCTCCTATTGGCCCTCAAGCCTCAGGAGCCAGCCTGCCAACATTAATTGGACAGGGCTCCCGGAGGCCGTCACTTAATTCTTCTTCTCCTCCAAAATCTCCCTCAGGGTCCCGCTGCCAGCATTTCTAGGTTCCCAACCTGCATTTCACCCCAATGGTGGGATCGGGACCAAGGAATGAAAATTCTGCCCTAGGAATGAAGCCTGGGTGTTTTTTTAAACCAGGTCTTTTAACCTTTAGGCTATGAAGAGGTTGATGGAAATGATTGTATCCCTGAACAAGCAGGCTTTGTAAGTTCTCAGTTCACATACTTTGAGACAGAAGCAAATACTAATGTTAAACTAATAACATTACTTAAATTACAGTGGTGGTTTTATGCCCAGGATGTGACCATATCAATCTTAATGCAATTTTACATGTCATCTCAGAATAGGGCTGTCAATTAAAGAGTAAATTTATCTGCAGCAACCTGAAGAGTAAAGAAATCCTAAATCATTCTGAAGCAGCTAATATTAAACTGAGTTCGATATGGTGCATATGCACTAATATAAAATGCAAAGTGACTTTCTCTCAATTTCTAAAATGTTATATTTATAGACAGATTTGATAAATGCATCTTTTCCTTCCTTGTTCCGAGGCCTGTTGTCAACAGTCATGTTGAATTACATCATTATACCCTTTTGACCAATTGATTTTTATAAGTTGTCAATTTGCAATCAGTCAAGCTTCAAACCCTTGATGGATACATCATCCTATGCACTGTGTGTCCAATTGTGTGAGTAGATTTGCTTTTCTTGAAGTTGGCACAGACTAGATATACTTCTGTCATTACAAGTAGGAGTCATTTTACCCCAGACAATGCAACTCTTGTTTGGCATCCCGCCAGGAGTGACAACGTTCTGCTTTGTTTTGTAAACATGATCATGGGGCTATTGCCCATGTAGAAATTGGATTCCTGATGACTGTAAATGTCTTTAATCTTTCAGAATACTATTGATTTCCTCTGGTTGTAGAAACCTCATTTATAACTCAAAAAAATTACTCCAGGGTTCTTGCTGAGATCGTGGGACTATGATGTTCAGTTCCATTTCCATCTATAGACAGACCTGTGCTGATCGTTTGAGATGGCTGCAACAAATAATGAGCTTTTCTTAAATCATTTAAATTGTGGTCTCTCCACCAGCTATGAGTTGCACATGTGCATGTGTGATAGATTATCAAGGAGCAAGGAGGTCATCAGAAATTGGCCTAATCTCCGTACTTAGTTATTAAAAGCATCATTTCACTTATCAAAAAAAATGTATCTGCAGCACTGAACATTTTTGTCTCTTTAATTGCCTTTTCTCTTTCTGCTTTAAATTAAGTATATTATCTTTAAGAAAAAGGATTAGCGATAATTATAATGAGTCACCGTGACCAATTATTTGACCGGAATAACTCAACTAAAATTGACCAATAAATAAAGCAGGTGGTATTTTTCCTGGTTGCTCAGGGTTACGCCCTTTGAACTTCCTGCAAATTGCAACATTCCATTTAATTAACCTTTAAAAGCTAATCCTGGCAATTATGGATTGACAAATAAGTATAATAGTCGAGAGCTAAAAACCCACTGAATAAATAGTACAATAAACATTGTATTTTTTTAATCAAATATATAACTACTCAATGTTTTAAGCGGGTGTATCAATGTGGGTTGGTTGTCAGTGACAAATTCAGTAATCTAGCTCATCACCAGATGACATAGATGAGTGTAAACAATAAAGATTGCTTTAAAACCTGCTTAATTACAGTCCAGAGGGACAGTAATATTGTGAGGCTACTGTGTATTAAATTAGATAACCCGTGAAAACGGGCATGAGGATCGTGATGCACAATTATCCTGTATCCATTCAGTGTAATGCAAAGGAGCATGTCAACTTCATGCTGCCTTCTCCTTATAATGATTTTTGCACTAACCACACTGTTCATTGGTTGTACGCATCAGCAGAGTATCCAATATTGTTCATAAGTTGCACTACTTAAAGCTAGTCTGTCCCTCTTAAAGGACAGTTGCATTGTGACTGCTGGAGGTGCTGAGATCATTGGGATTAGTGTGCTGTGCAACAGTCAATAATGGCTAACCTTGAGAGAGAGCATGCACCAAGGTTTTCGGACACAATTTTGGAGGTCTTGGTGGAGGCTATGAAAAGCAAGAGAGATGTCCTGTATTTATAGCGGGATGGGGAGAGGGGCGGTTGGGGGGGCTGTGCAGTTATGGGGGGTGGGTGCAGAAGGAGGTCCTCTCGACACATGATGTGAAGGCAGTGGGAACAGATAGCTGCAAAGGACAATGCCAAGAGTTTAGCCCCAAGGACCTGGCCGCAGTGCCACAAGAAGCTCAATGACCTCACGCAAGTGATCAAGATCACTGAACACATCTTCAAATGCCATATCCTACCAACTGCACCACTAGCGTCTGACAATGCTCAATGCGCCACACCCCCATCACTCACCCATCAACAATCTCTATCAATTAGGACTTATACCTAACTTTCAGATACTGCACCTCATGCTTACAGATTGTTCCAAGTCTCACATCCACATCTCACACCATGCACTCACTACCAGCTATTCAGCCATGACAACCACATCACCCAAACATATTGCACAGTACTCAATGACACACCGTCCTCTCTCTTGCAGGAGAAGGTGGCGCACAACCGGAGACAGCGGGAACTGACCAGAGGGTGAGAGGCATGCCTGCATTTTCTAACCCCTACGGACTAGATGGCGCTGGCCATGCCGGAAAGGCTATTGCTGAGGCCATGGCCACCAATGGGGATGAATCCATTGAAGATGATGATATCCTCATACATAATCTTCCTTCTCACATCCCACTTCCCCCTTATCCTATAATCTCTTCTGACTGAGAAGCTGCTAATTCTGTAAGCATGCAATTCTTACTTTCTCCTCTCCCCTCTCTACAACCTAACTCTTGTTCCTTTTCCCTTTCAGATACCCAAAACTGCAACCCACCCAGGCAGTGCAGGAAGACCAAGAAGAAAGTGATGATGACGACACACCATGACTCGATTTCAAACACGCAGCCACCAGCTCAGATACTGACATTGCACATGTTTTAGAGGATAGCATACAGACAGGATCAACATGTAGTGAGATACCAGGCACAGTTGCATTACAGCCAGGTCAGGGGTCAAAGATTAGCACAGATGCCAGCATGCCCGAGGATGAGGTCACACACGAGTTCTGCTGCAGAGAACTCAAATGATGACTTCAATGGGCCAGGCTACAGAAAAAGATGATGGACTACACACCAAAATCCTTGGTGCATTTGCAAGCCCACCAGAAATCTTACAATCAACGTATGGGAGCATCGAGGAATCCATCTCCAAATTGACTTAGAGTTTTGCGGAGAGCTGGGAACTCATCCTTTCCAGCATGAAATTGGTGGCCAACTCCATCAACCCACATGTGGGCCCAACTACAATGCAGGGTCTGATGGATGATGTCTCAGCTCCCATTGCAGCACAAGCAGTCACCACCTAACATTCGAATGCTGCAATGGAAGCTCAGACTGCTGCCATCATGATGCAGATACCAGTGTTTAAAATGAGTTCCCGGGTGTCAGAGCAATCCAGCAATCTGTCCTTTAACAGATTACTAGGATTATTCAGTCATAGAGTTATACAGCACAGAAACAGGCCCTTCGACCCATCGTGTTCCAGCAGGCCATCAAGCACCTAACTATTCTAATTACTGAGGTATCACAATGGGGGCAATGGTAGTGACATCATGGAGCACAAACCTGTTGTCCCCTCGCAGAATGACAGCATTCGTGATTGCACCACTGCTACTCCCCCAGTGCCCTTGCTGTTGCCTGTCAGCTAGCCAGCCCAGACTGCTGCTGCCCATGCCAAGGTGGTGCAGTATGAGGCCGGGCCTTCTAGGTCCAGAGCTGCTCGAGCTCATCCTCCAAGGCCACCTGCAGTGTCCCCCCACTGAAATTCAGCAGCCTTCCATCAGCCATGCTACAGCCATTTCGGAAGAGCATTGGGACAAGCAAAGTCAGATGGAAGACAGACTTTCAGGGAATGCATAAGGTTGATTAGTTGTTTTTTGTATTCAGTAAGGCATGATTTCATGTATAGATTGGGTATTTTATGTTAGCTTTTACTTTTTTATTTTGACCAAGAGGATGCTGTGACGGTCAATGATAGAGGGAGTGTGGGGCTGTTGATGCGGTGGGAATGGGATTGTGTTTACTGGTATCGTACTTGAAATAGTTATTCATGTACAACCCGAGATAAAAGAGGCTGTCTAGGTTGCAACCTTCCTTCTTAGAAACATAGAAACATAGAAAATAGGAGCACGAGTAGGCCATTCAGCCCTTCGAGGCTGCTCCGCCATTCATTATGATCATGGCTGATCATCCAACTCAGTAGCCTGTTCCAGCTTTCGCTGCATACCCTTTGATCCCTTTCACACCAAGAGCTATATTTAACTCCTTCTTGAAAACATACAATGTTTGGGCCTCAACTGCTTTCTGTGGTAGCGAATTCCACAGGCTCACCACTCTCTGGGTGAAGAAATGTCTCCTCATCTCAGTCCTGAAAGGTTTACCCTGTATCCTTAGACTATGACCCCTGGTTCTGGACTCCCCCACCATTGGGAACATCCTTCCTGCATCTACCCTGTCAAGTCCTGTTAGAATTTTTAAAGGTTTCTATGAGATCCCCCCTCACTCTTCTGAACTCCAGCGAATAAAATCCTAACAGACTCAATCTCTCCTCATATGTCAGTCCGGCCATCCCAGGAATCAGTCTGGTAAACCTTCACTGCATTCCCTCTATAGCAAGAACATCCCTCCTCAGATAAGGAGACCAAAACTGCACACAATATTCCAGGTGTGGCCACACCAAGGCCCTGTATAATTGCAGCAAGACATTCCTGCTTCTGTACTCGAATCCTCTCGCTATGAATGTCATAATACCATTTGCCTTTTTTACCGCCTGTTGCACCTGCATGCTTACCTTCAGCGACTGGTGTACAAGAACACCCAGGTCTCGCTACATATTCCCCTCTCTCAGTTTATAGCCATTCAGATAATAATCTGCCTTCCTGTTTTTGCTACCAAAGTGGATAACGTCACATTTATCTACATTATACTGCATCTGCCATGCATTTGCCCACTCACTCAACTTGTCCAAATCACCCTGAAGCCTCTCTGCATCCTCCTCACAACTCACCCTCCCACCCAGTTTTGTGTCATCTGCAAATTTGGAGATATTACATTTAGTTCCCTCATCTAAATCATTAATGTATATTGTGAATAGCTAGGGTCCTAGCACTGATCCCTGCGGTACCCCACTAGTCACTGCCTGCCATTTGGAAAAAGACCCATTTATCCCTACTCTTTGTTTCCTGTCCGCCAATCAATTTTCTATCCATTGCAATACACTAACCCCAATCCCATGCACTTTAATTTTACATGCTAATCTCTTATGTGGGACTTTGTCAAAAGCCTTCTGGAAGTCCAAATAAACCACATCCACTGGCTCCCCCTCATCAACTCTACTAATTACATCCTCGAAGAATTCTGGTAGATTTGTCAAGCATGATTTCCCTTTTGCAAATCTATGCTGACTCTGCCCGATTCTACCACTGTTCTCTAAGTGCTCTGCTATTAAATCTTTGATAATGGTCTCTAGAATTTTCCCCACTACCGACGTCAGGCTGACTGGTCTATAATTCCCTGTTTTCTCAATGCCTCCCTTTTTAAATAGTGGGGTTACATTAGCTACCCTCCAATCTGTAGGAACTGTTCCAGAGTCTATAGAATCTTGGAAGATGACCACCAATGCATCCACTATTTCTAGGGCCACTTCCTTAAGTACTATGGGATGCATACCGTCAGGCCCTGGGGATTTATCGGCCTTCAATCCCATCAATTTCCCCAACACCATTTCTCTACTATTACTGATTTCTTTCAGTTCCTCTCTCTCACTAAGCTCTGTGTTCCCCAACATTTCTGGTATGATATTTGTGTCCTCCTTTGTGAAGACAGAACCAAAGTATGCAGTTAGTTGGTCAGCCATTTCTTTATTCCCCCTAATAAATTCCCCTGTTTCTGACTGCAAGGGACCTACATTTGTCTTCACCAATCTTTTTCTCTTCACATACCAATAGATATCTTTACAGTCAGTTTTTATGTTCCCCGTAAGCTTGCTCTCGTACTCTATTATCCCCTTCTTAATCAATCCCTTGGTCCTCCTTTGCTGAATTCTAAATTGCCCCCAATCCTCAGGTCTGTTGTTTCTCCTGGCAAATTTATATGCCTCTTCCTTGGACCTAATGCTATCTCTAATTTTCCTTGTAAGCCATGGTTTGGCTACCGTTCCCGTTTTACTTTTGTGCCTGACAGGGATAAACAATTGTTGCAGTTCATCCATGCGCTCTTTAAATGTTTTCCATTGCCTAGCCACCTTCATCTCTTTAAGTAGAGTTTCCCAGTCCGTCATGGCCAACTCGCGCCTCATACCTTCGTAGTTTCCTTTACTAAGATTCAGGACCCTGGTCTCGGAATCAACTACGTCACTCTCCATCTTGATGAAGAATTCTATCATATTATGGTCGCTCGTCCCCAAGGGGTCTCGCACCACTAGATTGTCAATTATTCCTCTCTCATTACACAATACCCAGTCTAGGATGGCCTGTTCTCTAGTTGGTTCCTCAACGTATTTGTCCAGAAAACCATCCCGTATACACTCCAAGAATTCCTCCTCTGCAGTTTTGTGACTAATTTGATTTGAGATGGTGGCAAGGACTGTCCCTTCATGATGGCAAGGATATATAGCATACAGCAGACCATCATGAATCTTGAGACCCACTCAGCCAAGCACTGCAGGGCTCCTCCAGAGTCGTCCAGGCAGTGAATCTTTGTTTCAGATTGCCAGTGCTCTGCTTTAGCACATTTTTGTGTGGCAGCATGGCTTTCATTGCATGCATACTGCCCATGTGTGTGTGGGTTGCACATTACAGTCATGAGCCATGTGGTCAATGGATAGCCCTTGTTGTCCAGTAGCTAACCTCTGGTTTGTCGTGGTTGCTGAAATGTAGCTGGCACAGCGGACTGCTGCAGAATGAAGATATCATGACTACTGCCAGGATACCCGGCATTAACTTGCCCGATATGCTGCTTATGGTCACACACCAGCTGGACATTGAAGGACTAGAATACCTTTTGATTCAGGTACATGGCAGAGTTGACATAAGGAGCAAACAAAGCAATCTGCATGTAGTCAATGGCACACTGCACCATGGGGAAGCCTGCACACTTAGCGAAGTCATGTGCCCGTTCCACCTGCTTCTTTTTGGCAAAAGGGAATGAAGTGAAATTATCTCTCTTTGAATAGAGATCCTCAGTGATCTCCCTAATGCAACTGTGCACTGCAAACTGTGAGGTGTTGCTAAGATCTCCAGCACCAACCTGAAAGGAGCCTGGTGTACGCAAGTTCATCATCACGGTGACCATCACAGCCACTGCCAATGTGGTTCTTGCCCTGCTCAGAGGTTGTAGCTGTGGCTGAAGAGGTGGCAGATTTCAATGACTATCCCCATGGTGACAAACTAAAGTTCAGGTAGGACAGTTGCTCCCTGAACTCCCTGGGCCAATATGGCCTCCTGCTGAGAGCCCTTCTCTTCCTCCTCCGTCTCTAGCAGCTTGTCCTGCTCTGCATTATCTCTGCTCATTCTCCCAGCCATCTGTGATTTGATGAAGAAGGCCTACCAATGCGTACATATCTAGGAGCAACTGCCTTGAAGTCAGCAAACACTACTTCAGTGCCTGCCACACCACTTTCTACAGACCGTTAAATTTGAATCAACTATGGAAAGCACCAAGCATTTGGAGAATTGTCGCAACAATCAGAAGAAATTAATCGCAACTAAAAAGAAACACTTGCATTTATACCGCAGGACATCGCAAAGCACTTCACAGCCAATGAAGTACTGTTTAGGTTTAGGCACTGTTGTAATGTAGGAATCGTGGCTGCCAATTTGTGCACAGCAAGCTCCCATGAGCAGCAATATGATAATAACCAAATAATCTGTTTTTGTGATGTTAATTGAGGGATAAATATTGGTCAGGACGCTAGGGATAACTCCTCTGCTCTTCTTTGAAATAGTGCCCTGGGATCTTTTGCATCCTTCTTAGAGCAGACAGGTTGTAAGGAGTTGATGATCACGCTGATTGATATCATAATCTGCCTGCTCTGCATACTCTGGTGGACATTAAGTGTGCTTTACTAATATGGCACCCACCACGCTTTGCATCAGAAGTGCACGTGGATACCGCGCATGCTGTTTTAGCACCTAAGGGCATTCATAGCAGGCGCTACAAAGTTCAATTTTGCCCACCACCTGCCATCGCTCTCGCCCCCCACCCCCATACTGACCAACTTGTGACTTGTCTTGTCATAATTCCTGGCTACTATGCTATTTACAAAACGTGCCTTTGCACAAGAGATCATCCACATTGATGGATAGGAGCTAGCAAATTATAAGTAATCACAAGTATAAATTCTATTCTTTTCAGGCTTTTACAAGCCCCGATGTAGGCCTCAATGTTGCAAATCCTTTAGGACAGTTGAAACCTCTGTAAGTGTTGTTGTGTAAAGGGAGCAATCAAACAGATGTTTTTCTTGTATTAAGTCTGTGCTAGAAACTGAAACACCTCCCACCTTCCCTTCTGAATTTTGTATACCATACTGCAAAACTGCCTAATTTTTCAGCAGTTTTGCTGTGTTCATCCCTGGCCACATTCTATGAATATATTTTTCCTGTCATCAATAAAAATTGTAAATTAAATTATTGATGTTGACATTTTTTTCTAGCACATTTTTGTGTGTCAGCCGATTTCTTACTCTTCCCTTTTGTCTCTTGATTCTCAGTAAGTTACAGTTCCTGAGGTATCAGCAACATTGCTGCTGCCTCACCCAGTCACCATTGTTTATACATAATACTGGACAGTAAGTGCTGGTAGCATATTTGTTTGTAGGAGATATCATGGGCTGAATTTTAAGGGTTTGTTTGAGATGGGAACAGAGGCGGGGGGCATAAAATAGGGATGGAAGACTTCAGATAGGAAGTCCGACGTAGCGACCTCCCTTCTGGATTTTACTGTTGGCGGACTTTGCATATTCACAAGGTGGGAAGCCAAATAAGGTATTTAGGACCCCAATTGACAGCCATTTTATTCACTGCTTTGAATTTTCCAGATGATGCACGGAAACCACTGACCTCAGGGCCTCTCCTGGTGAAAGGAGGCAACAATGGGGCGGGAGCTCAGTTATATAAAAGCAAAATACTGCAGAAGCTGGAAATCTGAAACAAAAACAAAAAGTGCTGGAAATACTCAGCAGATCTGGCAGTATCTGTGGAGAGAGAACCAGTTCTGATGAAAGGTCACAGACCTGAAATGTTACCTTTGCTGCTCTCTCCACATATGCTGCCAGACCTGCTGAGTATTTCCAGAACTTTTTGTTTTTGTTGTGGCGGGAGCTCAGTGTTGGCTTCACTGGGAAGCCATCAGGTGAGGCAGCGTCATTTGGCAGGAAGGATGGAGGAGTGGGGGGCATCAGAAAAGACTGTCAGGAAAGACTGTCAGGAAAGACTGTCAGGCATGGGGGTCAAGGTGACAGGACTGTAGGGGAGCCAACACCAGGGTGCCATCGGGGCGGTACCACCTCCTCAGAGGTCATAAATGAGGGGAGGAGGGATGGTCTGATTGGCTGGAAGACCTTGCACTCAGGGAGAGGCAACCTCTCATGGGCCTCATTCACCCTGGTTTTGAGGCTCCCATTGTGGGGAAGGAGCAACAGAGAGAGAGAGAGAGGAATATGAACCAGCAGGGGCACCAGCGCCATCTAGGAGCACACAGGAAGGCCAGCCTCAGGCACAGGAGGCTGTAGAAGGATGCAGAGGGGCAAGCCAGCTACTTCCTGTGCACAGAATAAGCTCCCTCCAGAGAGGGTCTACCAGCTGAGGCTCAACTACCTGCAGATGTCCAAGTGGCAGTGTCTCCAAAGATTGCGCCTCTTCAACGAGGCTGCCAATGATCTATGTACCATGGTGCAAGATGAGCTGAGGCCCATGGGACATGGCGGGCACCCGATGCCAGTGGCACTGAAGGTCACCATGGCACTGAACCTCTACACCACTGGATCATTCCAGGGATCCACTGGAGATATGTGTGGAATCTCCCAGTCAGCGGTCCATCGGTGCATCAAGGAGGTCAGGAGGGCAAGTGACTGTGCGCTTCTGCATCAAACCCAGGTCTCAAGCTGAGAAGGCTAAAGGATTTGGGGCCTTTGCTGGAATCTCCCAGGTGCAGGGTGTCATCGACTGCACGCATGTGGCCATCAAGGCTCTATGGACCAGCCTGCTGCCTTCATTAACCAGAAGGACTTCCACTCGCTTAATGTGCAACTGGTCTGTGACCACCACAAACGGATCCTGCAGGTGTGTGCACGATACCCAGGAAGCAGCCACGATGCCTACAGACTTTGCCTGTCCCACATGCCAGAAATTTTCTGTGCCCCCACACGCCTTCAGGGGTAGATCCTTGGGACAAGGGCTACCTACTAAGGACATGGCTACTGACACCTATGAGGAACCCACACACAGATGCAGAGGAGAGGTTCAACTCCTGCCATGGGTCAACCCGAGTGACCATCGAGCAGGCTATTGGTCTACTCAGGATGAGATTCAGGTGCCTAGATCGGTCCGGGGAAGCCCCAGTGATGGTCTCATGTATTGTGGTGGTTTGCTGTGCACTACACAACCTGGCACCACAGAGAGGGCAGGCATTGAACAGTGAGGATATCGTGGAGCGCGATGACTCCTCTGATGATGAGGATGCGGAGGAGGATGCTGTCCAGGCAGTGCCAGATGAAGGATCCCAGGCACAGCATGAAAGGCACCATGGGATATGTACAAGGAAGCTACATGAAGACCTTATACATTCATGTTTCCTTTGAGCTTTATCACCTTCTGGAACCGCAAGGATAAAACCTTAGCTTTAAGCAGCCCTGTTGCCACCTCCTTTCTTCTGCACTGCAGTACCCAGGTGCACTTCGCACATCGGGTAAGGCCAAAGCTTTGTGCACTCGGGACTTGGTCCCATACTTCCACACCCTTGGCAGGAAGGGTTTAAATGAATTGCCAAAGGGCATCAACAAAAGAAAGGAGACGTGGTGAGTGAACATCATTATTATATTCCATGTCACAGCAAATGCACTGCTACTGATTTCGAGTGTATCCTCACCCATGTTCCTCGAAGAGCATCGAGATGCTCTTCTTAACTCGTTTGCAGGTGCTCCTATGTGGTGCTCCTCCTGCACTGTCAGCTGAGGTGAAGGCAGGCTGCTGACCTTGCTGCCCCTTGGCTTGGGTTGTACTCTGGCTGCCTGAGACTTGCAGGGCCCCTGCACACTGAGGGACTCCTGCACAGGTACAGAGACCCCCCACTGTTGGTGGGGAAAGTGGAGGCACTGGCATCACTAGCAGAGGGGCTTTGCAGCTACCGTCTACATCAGGAAAACCCTGAGAGGAGCCCCCAGATGTAGGAAGCAGTTGCTCCTCCCCCTTTTATAAGGCACACTTGAACCTCCCTGCTGACCTGAGAGGGATGTGGATCTGGTGGAGACTCCAGGTGCCTCGTCCTCCTCTCACCTTGCCACTGCTCACAGAGCTCATGGACAAAGCAATGGTGTGCAGGTTTGCATGCATCTCTGGCCGCCACTGATTGGTTTTCTGGGGCTGGCTGTCCATGAGAGTCACCAATCTCTCAATGGAGAAAGCCAGATGTGCAACCAGCAGAGACAGTGCAGCACACAAGGCCTGGATCGACTCTTCCATTGTCTGTGCTTGTGTATGCATTTCCTCTGGTATCTCTGCCAGATTTTGCCTGATCTCTCGCTGCAGCTGCAGAATTTCCCTTGTTGCCGCCGACAACAGGGATATGTCATCAGCCTGGACATATGCCGCCTGCATGTAAGCCCTCTCAATGGACTGTGTATGGTGTGACAATGACTGATGTGCACCCCTCACTGAGATGCAGCCCAGCCTGGGGCATCATGTCCTAATGACCTTCCCCATTAAATGTGACTGGGTGGTCACTCCCTTAAAAACAACCATTCCAGCTTTCCGAGCCACATGCATTGCCCAAAGGGCCAAGGTGTTTGGAGTTCTCACCTTAACTGCCCGGATGAGGTCATTGACCCACTTCCTGCACTGGATCCATGTCTTCGAGGTGACCCCCCCGGCTGCTGACCTCCGCAATCTCTGCCTAGGCTTGCTTGGTCAGGTGGTCCATTCTCCTCCTCCCATCCCTGGGAAGAAGACCTCCTGCCTTTCTCGTGCAGCCTGGAGGAGAATGTGCAGGGAGGCATCACTAAACTGAAGGGGACACCTGGAGTCTTTCTTCAGCCAGGGCCAGTGCAGACTTGCATCCAGCACCTTGCCTGGTATGCAACAAAGGCAGTAGACAAGGTCCAGGGGCTCTGAAGGCAGCAGACAAATCCAGGGGTTGTGCAGGTAGCAGATAAGGTCCAAGGGGAACAGAAGGTTGGTTTGATTTCCCATCCAGGCAGGAGTGAATGCAGGGCTGGTGACCCTTTAAATATGGCAGCTGCACCTGCCTTTGCGTGAGATGATGGTCCCATCAGTGTCCCCTTCCCCGCCTCAGGCTCTTGGTTGTAGGGGCCCCACGCTTCCCCTTGCTTAATTGGCTGGCTGACTGCGATCATGCAGCAGCTGGCCACATTTCCCCCATGTGGAGAAGGCACCCGCTTCTGTTGCCGTCACCTAGACTCATGTTGTTTGATAAAAATTCAGCTCCATAAGTCAAGCACAATTTGTCTTTATTCAACATTCACCACTCCAATTTCCAATGGGCATTACTGGAAAGCAGTCAAGAATAAGAATGCTGGATGATTTTTCCCCTTCTTAACTGAATGTCATTGAAATCTATTGTAACATTCAATACTGTCCTAATATAAAGTTATTACTTGGCAAGTTTAGTTGACTTAGATTAACTAAAACTATAGAATTTAATTTCCTCTCCGTTCAATTATTAGTGCATTGGTTAACCCAGTCTGTATTATTTCAATGCAGTCTTTCACCCTTTTATAATGATAAATGAGTTAAAAGATTATATTAAAATAGCATCAGAAGATAATGCAAACATGCTGACCATTCTCAAAATTATCTTGTATAGGAAGCTAAACTCCATATATATGATTTTAAAAAAACTTTTGCAAATATCTGGTATCAATCAACTGCACCAATTTGCTAAATAAAATGGGATTTAATTAATTAATGCCAATCAAATACCAAGGCACAGACACAGCTAATGTTCATCTGCAGTGTGCTATAAAAAGTATTCTTCCCAGAAATAGGGCAGGTTTTTTCAGATGGGGAGGAGCTATCCTACATAAATATTCTAAGCAGCAAAAATAAGGGGTCAGGAAAAGAATGAAGTGCCAACGGTTCAGAAAAGAATTTTTAAAATGCCAAATCGTCTGAAATGTTTTTCTAGGTCACCAATATCAATTAGTTGGTCCAATCAACATTATGTTTTACTAGTAGAGATTATGTATGGTACAATGCTGTACTGTAGAAGATCCTTGTAAAATAGGTGGTGAAAAGCAAGGCAGAAAGAGAAGACAAGCATTAACTGGAGAATAATGAGAAACAGACATATGACAAGAGAACTGAGGTATTAGGAAAACAGTAGGCAAAGTTCAATAAACAATAACTAGTAGCAGGGATTATTATATTGTTACACTGAAGTGCACATATATGTAAGAAATTAGGGTCAGGAATTTGAGGGTTATTTATGTAACAAAATAGAAACAATTAATGCAACAGAAATCTAGTCGAAACCACAAATTGGGTGGAAGGTTCATGGAGCAGAAGACATTGTTTTGAAGGGACAGAAATGAATAATTTGTTGAAAATGGCAATTGCCCTTGTAAAGGAAGGCATGAACATTATTAAAAGAGTATTTTTTAATGAAAGTACGACTAATTTTTCCTAAGCAGAGGACCTTGTTAATTTGGGGGAAATCTGTGACACCAAGGGAGGAAAATGAATAATTTGAAATTGCTACAGATCACCAGGGCAAACAGAGGAAATTAATCTGGAATTATTTGAACCAAATTATGACTGCACCAGGGAAAAGGAATAATTGTATAAGAGCAGATTTTTAAGGCTTTGGGGATCAAATGGGCAAAATAACTAAAATGGAATGCTTTTATGGATATATCGGGAAATTTCCATCAGATGAATGGTATGTTGTGAGCATTAAGTGTGCTGACCCTGCTCGATTTTTACAAAGTTAGATCCATTTATATAATGTGGACGGGCTCTTGGCTGACATTGGACCTGTGTTGGGAGCTTACAGGGTAAGGCAGGAAATTGCCTGTAAGCGACTTTTAAGTAGTCCAAGCACACAAAGCACTACCTTTATGTTACAGTTAGGTTGGGATTTCCTTATCTTACAATCATATCTGCTCGCTCTCCCTCATCAACACAAAAAAACAATGCTTAGAAATGGGAATTGGGATGGTTAGGCCCAAGACCCACATGATTTGAGGCCTCAGGCCTCATTCATATGACACAAACGAGCTGTAGAAGCCTGATGGGCATTCCCAGGAAGCTCATTAGTGAAGATAATTTGGACGGCTGCATCCCCGATAAACAGCCCTCAGGAGAGTCCTGGAAGGAGAGGGAAGTGATTGGGAGAGGGAGGGGAAAGATCAGTAGGGGACCAAGCAGGGGTAGACAACAGTTTTCGGTACTGCAGTGGAGCTGGAAGGAGAACTCCTGCTCCTCCCAACTCCACATTTAGGGAAGTTTTTTTTTATAGCTTACCATTCTGGTGACAGCCATGCTTTTCTGAAAGCAGCCAGACCAGGAGCCTTACACATTCTTCAAAAATGTTCTTATAATTGGGAGAATGACACCAATGAAACACCATATAGGCTGTGCATATTAAAACATTATTTCTAGGTTATAACAGTTTTTGCTAGTCGAACATAGGAATATACGAATTAAGAGCAGGAGTAGGCCACTCAGCCTCTTGAGCCTGCTCCGCCATTCAACAAGATCATGGCTGATCAGATTGTAACCTCAACCCCACATTCCCGTCTACTCCCGATAACTTTTCACCCCCTTGCTTATCAAGAATCTATCTACCTCTGCCTTAAAAATATTCCCTTTCCTCCAGGCCCTTCTCAAATCCACAACCCACAGAAGAAGAGGAGGAGAATCCTTCTGCGGAGGCATTTTCACAGCAATTAGTATCTGGCTGAGTTAGAAGGGTCTACACATGGTAAAACACATAGCATGAGTGAGCAGTTGCAGGTAATGATGGCAGGACAACCCAGAAGCGTGCTCTCCAGAGGTCAAGGTCCTCTCCCAGCTCTGCCAAGGAGTTTCACCCACCATGCTTGAAAGTCTGGTGTCATCTCCCAGGCTATCAGCACTCTGTAGTCTTGGAACATGTGGCCAGCTCCAGGGATGCTGCACAGGCAGGTAAGAATGACTCAGAGGAGTGATTGCAGATAAAGCAGACCAGGTTAGCAGGAATCACATGGGGGCTTAAATTCTGCTTGTTTCTTATGTTTCTCTGGCATTCTCTGCAGTTTCCTGCAGGATTCAATGGCAGCACACCAGTGGAAGCCCTGTACATTTTCAGTCTCATGTTGTTTTATCAGAATTCCGAATTTAAATACCTATTTTAAGATGTTGGGGTACATTTTCATCAGTTAAGTTCTGAGAATGGAAGGAATTGATCAGGAAAGGGAGGGGAAAGATCAGTGGGGAATCAAGCAGGGGGGTCAGCATCAGTCTTCAGCCCTGCAGTGGAGCCAAGAGGAGATGTCCTGCTCCTCCCAGCTCCACATTTAGTTAAGTTATTTATTTTAATATTTACCCTTCTGGTAATGGCCATGCTTCTCTGAGTGCCACGACACCTGCCACTCCCCTTCCAATCACAGCCAAGATTGCAAAGAAAGACAGGCTTGTATTTGCTTCACACTTTTCATGATCTCAGGATGTCCCAAAGTGCTTTACAGTCAATAAAGGTTTTTTGCAGTATAGCCAGTGTTATAATGTTGGAAACGTGGCACCTTCAACCCTCTGATGTGCCTAGGAAGCCATTCAGTTGTATTCAAGAAGTTGGCTCACCACCATCTTTTCAACGGCTATTGGAGATGGACAATAAATGCTGGCTTCTCCAGCAATGCTCACATCCCATGAATGAGTAAAAATAAAACCCCAATTTGTGCACAGCAAGCTGCCACCATGTGTTTATGACCAGATAATCTGTTTTAGTGATGTTGATTGGGAGATAAGTATTGACCTGGACACCAGGGATAAATCCCCTACTCTTCTTTGAAATAGTATCATGGGACCATGTACGTCCTCCTGAAAGAGTAGATGGGATCTCAGTTTAACGTCTCATTCGAAAGGCAGCACCTCCGACTGTGCAGCACTCAGTGCTGCACTACATTGTCAGCCTACATTTTGTGCTCAAGTCTCTTGACTTGACTGGGGCTTGAACCCGCAACCTTCTAACATAAAGGCAAGAGTGGGGGATCAAGCGGGGGGGGGTGGTCAGCAACAGTCTTCGGCCCTCCCCGGTCAGGTCCTGCTGGCGCATGTTATGTGTTACTTTGTCCTGGAAGAGAAAGAGTGGCAATTGTGAATGAGTGTTTTGGCACATGTGTTTGTATGTGAGTAATGTATCACATGGTTAAAGAGCTGTGAGATGTGCCTTAGGTATGTGTAGTGCCTGTGAAGGGAGCAATCGTGTGGGTTGTGTGTATATCAGTGTATAGTTACATGGTGGATTCAGCGTTGTTGCAAAGGTTGTGATGCTGCTGGTGGTGCAATTATTCAGGTGTGTTTGTGAGATAGAATCTTACCTTGACCACTCGTGCCAAATTGTTAAATTTCTTGCAGCATTGGAGCCATGTTATAGGGCCAGGACTCTTTGCTGTTACCTCCCAAGCGATCTCCTCCCACATTCACCACATTAGCTGTCTCTGTGGCCTCCTTCCTCCCTGTGGGTATAGGACATCCCTCGTCCTCTGGACCTCCTTCACCAGGACCTCCAGTATCAAGAATGAAAATCTGTGCACCCTCTCCATTAGTCCCTGACATATACAGCTCTTTGAAAATTGCTCATAATCAGCACTTGAGTGCTAAATGTGAAGGATTCCATTTTAGTGCCTCAAAGCACGTTCAAATCATCAATTAACCCCAAAGCTGCAGGCTAAAATCAGGATTTCAAACAGGCATATCTTATTAGCACAGAACCCTCTTAGTGCCTGTTTCACCCTTCCCCCAAAATAACCCCCAAATGCTGTCATATCACCAACTGAATTTTCAACTTAACGTTAATCAACTACAATTGGTCTCTCTAAGCGGGATGCCCTAATTATTCAGGTGCATTAATAGAACAATTTCATTTGTCTCAACAATGCATGAAATAAACATTCATGGAATAAAAAGCAGGTATGCAGACAATTCGCAATTTCTGGCATAATGCACAATATCATAACAATTCTTCATAATTAACCATTTATGTATTGAATTTATTGGCAGGTTTTAGAATATATCCATAATATTGTCATTTAGAACTTATAAAAAATATGGTATTAAGGTCTAACGCGAATGTGTAGGTAGATTTCACATTATGTGATTGACTGGTCAGCAAGTACTGATTGAAGATGGCGTCATATGCTCTGAGAGCGCTATTGAAAGATTGCTACTTAAGTTTGAAAGTGCTGTGCAAGGAAGTATAATGGCTACATTGTAGTCTCCAGCAAGGTCTGTTCTGAGGTTAAAAAAAGAGCTTGAACTGCTCTCTTGTGTTTTAATCAACTCTGTCTTCTATTCTATCATGAAACCCCCTGTGGACGACATGGTAATCATTAGGAAAAATGTAATCAGGCAAATGCTTGGCAGCCAGAAAATTTTGAAGGGCTAAATTAATTTTTTTTCTGTTTTGGAGTTGGGCAGACTGTCGTTTACATGTCCAGAAGCATAATTTATCTGTCCACGTGCATCCGATTATCGGTTGTCTGAAAAAAACTAAAGCAAAGTATTTTAATTTTTGCTGCAAAATACTAACACTGTCTGGAATTGTTCCCCTCTTCCATCCTCCCTGTTCATAGTCAGTGGGGAAGACATCACCTACAGTCTCCAAAGAAATAGTAAATTTGAATACAAATTTTTCTGGTTAATTCTCTTGAAGGCCTGCTGTGTGAAGGCACAGAAGATCCCAGGTTTCATTCCTGATTGATGCTTTGCTAGCCGACCTCAGCCGGGGCAGTCGATGAGGACCTACAATTGACCTCAGTGTCCCGAGGCTAAGGAAGGGGCGAGGGGGTGGGGGGAGATTAAACAAGGATTTCTATTGCGGATTGCTATCGAGTCAGCCTTATTGGGAAGTGTATGGTGTAAGGTAAGGACAGGATCAAGCTGAGTTATGATACCTCCGTGTCCAAACTTCGTGAAGAATACCCATAATAATGAGTTAACAAAGATTGTTAGTGCCCTGTGGTTTGGCATCTCAACAGGGATAATGGCTTCAGGAGAAGAGATTGCAAAAAAAATCTTTCTCACACTCGCAACTAATCAGGCCGTCTATTTGTTATATGAGAAGACACTATTTTTCCCTTTAGATATTTCTTACAGTGAGAGAAAGACTTGCATTTATATAGCACCTTTCATGACCTGAGAATATCCCAAAGCAGTTTACAGCCAATGAAGTACTTTTGAAATGTAGTCACTGTTGTAATGTGGGACACACGGCACCAAATTTAAACACAGCAAACTCCCACAAACAGCAAAGTAATAATGAGCAGATTATTTTAAGTGATGTTTATTGATGGATATATATTGGTCAGGACACCAGGGAGAAGGCTCCTGCTCTTCTTCGAAATAGTGACACGGGATATTTTATATTCAAATGAAAAGGCAGATGAGACCTTGGTTTAACATCTCATCCAAATGTTCAATAGTGCAGCACTCCCTCAGTACTGCACTGGAGTGTCTGCCTAGATTTTGTGCTCAAGTCTCTAAAGTGGGAGTTGAACCCTACAACCTGTCAACCCAGAGTAAGAGTGCATCCAACTGAACCACCACTGCACTTTATGGTGTCATATAGAAGCTGAAGCAATTGTGCTATATTCTTCATTTACATGCTGGAGGAATTCAATTCCAATTTGTTGGAAGCTGCTATAGTCTAAAAGTCTTCCAAATCCCACTGCAACTTCTTCACTATCATTTCATTCCAGAGGTGAGGTGACAGTGACTGCCCTGGACATCAAGGCAGCCTTTGACTGAGTGTGGCATTGAGGAACCCTAGCAAGATTGAAATCAATGGGAATGAGAGGGAAAGCTCCCCATTGACTGGAGTCATACCCAGCACAAAGGAAGGTAGTTGTGGTTGTTGGAGACCAAGCATCTCAGCCGCAGGACATCGTTGCAGGAGTTCCTCAAGGCCCAACCATCTTCAGCGGCTTCGTCAATGATGCTCCCTCCAGGTCAGGGTTCACTGATGCAGTGTTCAATTGCATTCACAACTCCTCCGATAATGAACCAAATCCAGACGACATGGGCTGCATAGATAGAGTGGGGCAATGGGACTCACTGGATTGCTCGAGAGAAAGCCAGCATGGATTCAATGCACCAGATCTACACTGTTATGAGTCTATGGTCAGAATTTTACGGGGCCATTTTGAACAGGTTCTGAGGCAGAGTGAGTGGAGGGAGCTGCATAAAATCAAAACGGAAGACATTGATCTGAAGTCTAAGGTCTTCACATCATTTCCGCATTTTACTGACGGCAGCTGACATGGAGGGCAGACTTTGCACATCAATGCGGCACTTAACTGACCAATTGACTGCAATTATGCAACAAATTTTGAATTTTACTAATGGTGAATGGGAACCACAGGGCTTCAGAGCCTCCCCTGGTTAAAGAAGGCAGAAGGAAGCGGGAGGTCATGGTTGCAGCTACTATCGAGAGAACCAGCACGCCGTTTCAAGGAGGGTGGAGCAGCGCAGGCACTGACAGCCGAAGGCAGGAGTGGGGAACAGGTGCCAGTACTGCAGGGGCATGCTGCCAGGGTGCCATTGGGGCAGTGGCATGTGTTGAAAAGAAACAAGTGAGGAAAAGGGTGGGTAGGATGTCCAGCTAGAAGGTCTTGCACTAAGACAGAGACCACCATGGGCCTCATCCACCTATGCTTCAGGGGTCCTGTTGAGAAGAAGGAGTGTTAGAGGGGGAGGGAGGTCCAGCAGAAGGACATCCACAACCTCAGGGTCAACAAGGGGGCCAGCCTCGGGGTGGGGCACCAGAGAAGGGCACATGAACTGCCTCCTGCGCACAGAAGAGGCTTCCTTTCTAAGCGGGTCTACCAGCCAAGGCTCAATGACCTCCAGATGTCCAAACGGCAGTGTCAACAAAGACTGTGCCTCTCCAGGGAGGCCATCACTGAGCTGTGTGCCATGGTCTAGGATGAGCTGAGACCCATGGCAGTTGGTAGATAGCCAATGCCAGTGGCACTGAAATCCACCATGGCATTGAACTTCCACACCTCTGAATCTTTCCATGGATCCACTGGAGATATGAGTGGGAGCTCATTGTCTGTGGTACATTAGTGTGTCAAGAGGGTGACTAATGCACTGTTCAAGAGGGCTGCAACTGTGCGCTACCAGACCGACCCTCACAGTCAAGCAAAGAGGTCCATGGAGTTTGGAGCCATTACTAAATTTCCCCAGGCCCTGGGTGTGATTGATTGCACATAAGTGGCCATCAAGGCTTCCACAGACCAGCCAGTGGAAGGGCTTCCACTTATTCAATGTGCAACTGGTCTGTGAGCACCGCATAAGGGTCCTTCAAGTCTGTGCATAGTTCCCGGGAAGCAGCTATGATGTCTTCATACTTTGGCTGTCCCAGGCGTCACAGCTTTTCTGCCTACCCACCCCCCACCCCACCCCGTGCACCTTCAGGGATCAATACTTGGAGATAAGGACTACCCACTGAGGCCATGGATACTTAAGCCTGTGAGGAACCCACGCACAGATGCAGAGGAGTGGTACAACAACTGCTGCAAGATAATCCGAGCAACCATTGAGCAGGCTATTTGTCTCCTGAAGATGTAATTCAGCTGCCTAGATTGATCCGTATACCCCAGCGAGTTCTCACATATCATGGTGGTCTGCTGTGCACTGCACAAGCTGGCGCTGCAAAAAGGGAAGTTGTCGAACAATGAGAATCTCATGGATCGCAATGCCTCCTCCGACTATGAGGATGTGGAGGAGGCTGTTGACCAGGTGATGCAAGGACCACAGGAAAGACACAATGAAATACATGTAAGGGAGGTTCCGAATGCGCTTATACATTGACATTTCTTATCACCCTTACTACCTTGTTGGAACAATGCCAATAAAGCCTTACCTTTATGCAGCCCTACTGTCGTATCCTTCATTTTGCACTCCATTGCCCAGCACCCTAGTCCGCATCGCTCATTGGCAAGGATGAAGCATTGACCGCACATGGCTGAGTCCATCGCTTCTGGCCCACTGAGGCAGCCAGGCTGTAAATGAAGTCCTAAAAGATAGCAAGAATTGGAAGGAGATGTAGCACCAATACATCAACTCTTTATTACGTGGCACAACAAACACGAGGCTTAAAATTGACATACTCTGTTCACCTGTGATCCCCAATTGCAGTTAGGTGCTCTTCTTAAATTTCTTATGCGTGCTATCAGCTGAGGTGGAGGCAGGCTGCCCTATAGTGTGGGATAACCTTGGCAGCCATCCTCTGGCTACCTGAGGCCTGGAGAGCTCTGGCATGTTGCAGGGCTCCTGCACAGGTGTAGGTTCCTTCTCTGTCAATGCCGCTACTTGAGGCGCTGGTGTCATTGACAGAGGGACCTGAGTCCACACCAAGAGCCCCCCACAGTTGCAGAAGGTAGCTGCTCCTCCTCCCTTGCAAGGCATACTTGTATCTCCTCACTGATCTGAGAAGCACGAGGACCTGGTAGAAATTCCATAATCCTTGTCCCCCTCTCGCCTTTCCACTGCTCATGGATGAGGTGATGGCATGCAGGTTTGCACACATCTCCAATATCCACTGAGTGGTCTGCTGGATCAGGCACGCCATGAAAGTTGCCAATCTCTCCACGGAGGAAGCTTTGCACGCACACATTAGAAACATGGTAGCACTTATGACCAGGAGACAATCCTCTATCGTCCATTCATGTGTGTACATTGCCTTTGGCTGCTCCATCAGATGTTCCCTCACCTCTCACTAGAGCTGCAGCAATTGTCGTGTTTCTGATGACTCCAGCAGCAGGTTATCAGCCTGGGGCTCAACAACATCCTGGCTACTGACAGTCCTCCAACTAGCAGTGGCCTCGGCTGTCATAGCCTCCGTCAGCTGCTCAGGCACGTCTGTGCTGCGCTCACCAGGTTGTGTGCCTGATTTTATGCACGGACACCCACTGACATGAGAATGTCTGTGCTGGTGGATGGTACGGGGGACTGATGTGATGGTGCACCCTCTGAGGATCCTTCCTCCTCCTCAGAGGTGGACACCTGGCCCTTGGTCCCTCCAGCTCTGGTGGACACTATGCCTTGTGTGTGCCAAATGAACCCTTGTGCCCCTGCACTCGGCCACTCACTCCCTTGCGTTGACACGCCTGCTTTGCCATCAGCGATGGAGCGGCAGTGCTTCTGCCCTGCCAGTTCCAAGCCTTCTCCTCCGTGAGGCTCAGGATGGACAAATATGGCACCCCTCCACCTAGCTTGGCCCTTTCCTTTGTGTTATGGGTTCTCTTCTCCTGCAAGCACAAAGCTATTAGTTTCCCCAAAGAGACAAGCACAATGCCCATGCTGCTGGCAGCCAAGTGGTCCATGATGGGGGCACATGACTGCCTCCTGCATGTGGTGGCTCTCGAGGGAGCTTGTGGGGTCAGCAATGACAGACAGGTAATGCAGCCATGCCTCTGGCAGCATATACTACTTCATACCCCATTGCCAACTTCTAGGTGGTAACTCCCTCTACAACAAACTCACCCTGTCGCATTGCCACATGCAATCCCCAAAGGGAAACGAGGTAAGGAGTACTCACCTTGGCAGAACGAATAAGGTCATTGACACACTTGCGGCACTGGAGCCAGGTTCTGGGGGATGACCCCACAGCTGATGGCCTCCTCTGCAATCTCAGTCCAGGTTGCTTGGTTAGGTGGTACAGTCTCCCTCTCTCATCCCTGGGGAAGAGGACCTCCTGTCTTGCACGTAGCCTGGAGGAGAGCCTGAAGGGAGACATCACTGAACCATGGGGCCACGTGTGGGGTTTTCGATCTGCCATTGTGGATGCAGGTTTCTGTTCAATTTTCTGATTTCTGGGCAGACAGTCTCCATTAGTTGGCAGGCACTCAGTAGGACCTGACAGTCAGTCTGTAGAACCTGGAAGGCAGTCTGTAGGACCTGGGAGGCAGTCAACACAGAATGCAGGGCTGGCAACCCTTTAAATATGGCACCAGCCACCAGGCACGGCATCAGCAGGTACCACCTCTGCTGCCTCACTTCCCACCTCTGCACTGTGAGTGGACGGCCCCTCGGCTCCCCAGTGTTAATTGGCCAGCCGCCGTAAGATTGCGTGTGGCTAGACGCTCAACGCCTGTCGTCGGGTCCTGCAGCCTAGCCGCAAAATTCAGCCCTATGACTCTATAACATTCAGGCTTGGGCTGATAAATGGCAAGTAACATTCATGCCAGACAAGTGCCAAACAATGACCATCTCCAACAACAGAAAATCTAACCATCTCCCTTTGACGTTCAATGGCATTACCATCACTGAATCCCCCACCATCAACATCCTGGGGGTTACCCTTGATCAGAAGCTTAACTGGACCAGCCACATAAATACTGTGGCTACAAGAGCAGGTCAGAGGCTGGGAATTCTGTGTCAAGTAAGTCACCTCCTGACTTCCAAAAGCCTATCTACTTGCTACAAGGTACAAGTCAGGAGTGTGATGGAATACTCTCCACTTGCCTGGATGAGTACAACTCCAACAACACTCAGGAAGCTCAACAACATTGAGGACAAAGCAACCCTCTTGATTGGCACCCCATCCATAATTTTAAACCTTCACACCCTCCATCACCAACACACCTTGGCTGCAGTGTGTACCACCTACAAGATGCACTGCAGCAACTCACCAAGCATTCTTCAATAGCACCTCCCAAACCTGCAACCTCTACCACCTAAAAAAGAACAAGTGCAACAGGTGCATGGGAACACCACCACCTCCAAGTTCCTCTCCAAGTTGCACGACATCTTGACTTGGAAAGATATCACCATTATTCATCGTCACTGGGTCAAAATCCTGGAACTCCCTCCCTAACAGCACTGTAGTTGTACCTACACCATATAGACTGCAGTGGTTTAAGAAGGTGTCTCAGCACCGCTTTCTCAAGGGCAATTAGGGATGGGCAATTAATGCTGGGCTTACCAGTAATTCCCACATCCCATGAATGAACAAAAAAAACTCCTGCAGGCATTCGACCCAAGCGTTCCAAGCACTCTACAGAATACAACCAGCTCGGTTTTGAATTTTACACTTATTTTAAAAACAGTCAACAGATTAGATTAGATTAGAGATACAGCACTGAAACAGGCCCTTCGGCCCACCGAGTCTGTGCCGACCATCAACCACCCATTTATACTAATCCTACACTAATCCCATATTCCTACCACATCCCCACCTGTCCCTATATTTCCCTACCACCTACCTATACTAGTGACAATTTATAATGGCCAATTTACCTACCAACCTGCAAGTCTTTTGGCTTGTGGGAGGAAACCGGAGCACCCAGAGAAAACCCACGCAGACACATGGAGAACTTGCAAACTCCACACAGGCAGTACCCTGGAATTTCTGTAAAAGTTCCTGCCAATAATTTGAACTCCCCAGAGAAATTGCAGAGATGGCTTTCACGCAATTCTTCAGGGTTTCTACCAATTTCCCATCGAAAGAGATAAAAAAAGTCGAAATTTCAGGCATAAGTCTTTTAAAATTTGGAGATTAGATACCTAATAGTGGGATAATGGTATGTATTAGTCCCTGTCCATGTAGCGCAGCCTGGTCTCCAACTTAAGTATAGCTGGTAGATCACAATGTTCTTTCCAAAGTGCAGCCTCTGAAAGTAAATGGTATTTGTTAACACTCAAAAGAGGATCAGGAAGAATTCTCATATCATTCATGTATAATATATTAATGGTAAGCTACAATTGAACTCGATGGTTTGTGATTACACAATAATATGTGAAGTAGTAAATTTTGCTGTTATACCTGCACACTTGTCTTTTAGGTTATTTTGGTATGTATCAAAAGCACTAAGCAGATTGTTCCTCGGCTTTCTTAGAATCTTGTCACATCATGCACAGTTGATTAACTGATTTCTGCATAATAAAGATGTCAATGGTGTCGAAGCCAATGAATACTATCAATTTCACTGCTCCGAGCAACTCAGTGGCAATTGCAAATCACATATGTAACTCACGCTGATTCTCGATATAGGCGATTGAGAACTCTTCTGTTGTGCCAAAATGTCCCCAGGCACATGACTTCAGAATAAATAAAATACTTTTTTCCTTAGTAGTTATTTTCTTTGGAAAGGATTCCGACTCATCCTAATTCTTATGTTATGTTATGCAGCTGCTTTAAGAATGGCTACTGCCAAACCAATACTCCATTAACAACTTTTATTACAATTAGAACCAAAAGGCTGTTGGTGATAGCACATGCTATTTAACCTTAGTTCAACAGGGCCTCAACACTGCCTGTCTGCAAAACAATAACCTGTGACACAAATAATAACTTAATTGTAGGACTACCCTTCTCACTTAATTGTTAAACAAATTGTTTATGTGGGTGGTAACAATGACCATTTTTGATTTACTAACAGCTCCCAGAACAAATAAATCATAACATTTCCCATACTTGAAATGCTCTCTGAATTTTTATTCCCAATGCTACTACAAGGGTGATCTGAATTCAACTGCCTTGAAGTTTTCAATGCCAGCTTCTTAAACAGTGATTATAGGTTTGAGTCCTTGGCCCTCAGGCTTTCTGCTTCTCAGTCTGACAGCCAGAATTGGAATAAGCAGTCCCTGTTTTTTTTTCCAGCAGCAATATTCATAAATATTAAGGAAATTAGGAATGCCATTGGTGGAAGGGTGCCAGAGGGCTACTGGCCCATTGGTGAACTGCTGAACACTATGTTGTAAAGCTCATTTACATCAATTTTTCAATCAACATCTATTTTTGGTGCTCTTCCACTGCTGTAAAGCTAATTTTGGGCGCTAATGGAAGGATAGTGATCACAACTGCGCGTTTTTTAAATTCATTCATGGAATGTGGGCGTCGCTGGCCAGCCCAGCATTTATTACCCATCCCTAATTGCCCTTGAGAAGGTGGTGGTGAGCTGCCTTCTTGAACCACTACAGTCCATGTGAGGTAGGTACACCCACAGTGCTGTTAGGAAGGGAGTTCCAGGATTTTGACCCAGCGACAGTGAAGAAATGGCGATATAATTCCAAGTCAGGATGGTGTGTGACTTGGAGGGGAACTTGCAGCTGGTGGTGTTCCCATGCATTTGCTGCCCTTGTCCTTCTAGTTGGTGGAGGTCGTGGGTTTGGAAGATGCTGTCTAAGGAGCCTTGGTGCGTTGCTGCAGTGCATCTTGTAGATGGTACACACTGCTGCCACTGTACGTCAGTGGTGGAGGGAGTGAATGTTTGTAGATGGGGTGCCAATCAAGCGGCTGCTTTGTCCTGGATGGTGTCAAGCTTTTTGAGTGCTGTTGAAGCTGCACCCATCCAGGCAAGTGGAGAGTATTCCATCACACTCCTGACTTGTGCCTTGTACATGGTGGACAGGCTTTGGGGAGTCAGGAGGTGAGTTACTCGCCGCGTGAATGCTGCAGAAGCGTTTCAACTAATAGTGCATTCTTACCACAAGGGCTACATATCTGACTTGATCAATCAAGTGATGAGTTGCATCTTACTGTAAGGAAAATACCGTTGTCAAATCATTGGTACAAATGGGGATAGCTTTTGCAAAAAGCTGTCCATGTTTCCTGAAAAATCTATTTTAATGTTTATTGCCTTAGATATATTGGCCTGGAATTTCCTGTGTAGGCGTAATCGGCAAGTGAAACTAAAATTTTTCGCGTGTTGTTACATCCATTTTGCCAACGGCAATTTACCTCAAAAAGTCCTGCTACTCTCATTGGCAGACACTGAAGGTAAAAGATGGCGGAAATCAGTGTAAACAATCGGGGCATTAACAAAGTATGGAACTCATACCGTATATTTTTTAAGTATGAAAATTAATGTTTGAAACTCTCTAAGCATCATCCATGCACATTCGGCACAGCATGATTAACATGCAATCGTGAAAGCTTTCCAATTTTTAGTGTAACTCATATTGATACATAAATAAAAACAGAAAATACAGCGATAGTTTCAGTGAAGATAATTTAACAATATTGCTTAAAACATCACCATAAATCTGCAGAAATACGACTTTGTTTCCTGCTTCATCTGAAATGTTGCACATAATTTTGCATCTGTTTTTAATCAGAGAAGTTGCCGGAGTTGAGGGCGATGGCTGATGGAGCCATGATAATAAGCTAGAATGCGTCCGAGTACAGGACTCCATAAATAGAAAAGATTGAAGAAATTTGGGCTTAGCGTACGTCTGTATTCCGTTTCAATTTCTTCAATCTTATATACCGGAGATTAGCTTGCACGTCTTTGGATGCAAATTCACAGGAAATTTCGACCCATTATTTCCTCTATTTTTGCATTAGACACTGTAGATGAAATAATAGCTTTTTACCTTCTAAAACAGCGATGGTAACTTTCGTTCTTGGGTTTATGATTGTTATACGTACTGAATACAGGAACAGTTGTGATAGTTTGAAAGCAGTAGTGACAAAGATGCCTATTATTTAATATTGTTGGCAATGTTTCCAATTTGGAGCAGTACATTTGTAATTCCCATTGCTCTGTCAGCCTTTGTTATGTTTGACAGCGAGTTCTGGGTGACAGTCTGCATTTTTGACTGTGAAACCATTGGATGTTTTTTCAGGCCCCACCCCCAAACCTAGAGCAGCCGATATTGGAGGAAATACCAGGAGTGAGACGCAATATGAAGCTGTGTTTATTTTAGGAGTGATTCATATAAAAATAAGTGACTCACTCCAGATGCGTGAGGTTTGATAATATTCCTAATACTTTAGTTTTGCTGACTGGTTGAATTGTCTCTGAAACAACAGGCCATTTATTACCAAGAGGGGTTTGAGTAGGATGATGGGATTTACTCGAACGAACCTCAGACTAAATTCAGTGTAATTAGGTCAAATTATAAACTGTCACTCTGTTGTCACAAATTATTTCAGCAACACAACTATATGTCTATTAAGTATTCATGCAGTTCTATTACCAGAACTATCACCACAGAAAATCTGAATGTCACGTTTATTTAGTTATTTTTCCAGCTGTTACAGTCGATTCTCTCCACATTACAGTCTATTCACAACACAAAGTGAAACAGGTCGCTTACTTAGAAAATGTATCGACAGTTGTGACAGGCACAGAAACACATCTTATTCAGACAGTTAATTAAAGAATTCAGCCATGGAAACACATTTTACAGCTTTGTAACATTCCTGCTACAGCAAATAAATCACTTAGACTGCTCGGGCAACACGTCTCGGTATCGGAGGCCGCAGAATCTCTAAAGCCTCTCCAGCTAACTCCCCTGGACAACCCGTAACAGTTCTATTAAAATATATTTGCAAACGTTTCACTCGAGTACAGTAACGGAAAGCTCCGTCCTAGGAGAAACTTAGTATCATCTTGAGTCCTGAACATTGGCAACATAATTAAGTGATAACATTGCTGAGATCCCTTAAAAGCCTCATCCCAAACTGGTGACGCTATTTTGCTTCCCCGCACGACAGCAAACAGTGCTATTTTAGGACACGATGGTACTGCCGTGGAATTTCTGCTCTGATTTTTAATTCCCGAACAGATTGAATGCTATTATTGATAACTCTGAATCAGTCTAGGCATCCCAATATTACAGTAAGAGAAAGGCTTCAAGAAATCTCAGCTTGCTGACTGTGAAAATTGCAATTAAAATAGAGTTTGTTCTCATTGCAAACTAGCGTAAGAACGCAAGTTTGGTTACTCTGAACTTTTCCTAAATCTGATCAACTTTATCTTAAACATGGTGGTTCAGGTACTGCTGACTGTTTATCCCACCGTGTATCTTTTGGCTGTACCATAGGAACGCGAGGAGGCCATTTAGCACTTCGAGCCTGTTCCCCCACTCAATGAGATCATGGCTGATTAACATTCAACTCCATACGCCCTATATCCCTTAATACCTTTAGTTTAGTTTAGAGATACAGCACAGAAACAGGCCCTTCTGCCCACCGAGTCTGTGCCGACCATCAACCACCCATTTATACTAATCCTACACTAATCCCATATTCCTACCACATCTCCACCTGTCCCTATATTTCCCTACCACCTATACTAGGGGCAATTTATAATGGCCAATTTACCTATCAACCTGCAAGTCTTTGGCTTGTGGGAGGAAACCGGAGCACCCGGAGGGAACCCACGCAGACACAGGGAGAACTTTCAAACTCCACACAGGCAGTACCCAGAATTGAACCTGGGTCGCTGGAGCTGTGAGGCTGCGGTGCTAACCACTGCGCCACTGTGCCACCTTTGATGAACAAAAATCTATCAATCTTAGAATTAAAATTAATAATTGATCTGGAATCAATGCCATTTGCGTGTGTTGAAGTGTTTCTTAATTTTACTCCTGACAGGTCTGCTATAATTTTTGCATCATGCCCCTGGGTAAACAGTATCTGCTGGTGCCCAGAGTGGACAGACAGAGTGGGCAAACAGAGTGCATCATAAACAGAGAGTAAAAGTTGGGAATTTGGTGAGAGTGAAACTCTGTTAAGTAGAGGTGAGCAGTCTCAATCTGAAATTTAGTTTAACATTTTGAGTTGAACTGAGAATTTTTTTTTTAATTCTGGAAAAGAAACTGTAGGTTAGTTAACAGAAACTGCCTGTCAGTGGCAGTTAACAGCCAATCAGTTGTAAGTGATCGGGGATAAAAACTGTGAGCAGGAAGCTGAGTGAGCACTTGCAACTTGAGTATGGCTCAAAAAGGTGTGTAAAGGTAAATAGTTATCTGCTGGGGCACAGAATTGTTGTAACTGCATTGCATTGTAAACAGTGTAAAAGTGGGAATTTGGTGAGAGTGGGAATTTGGTACAGTAGAGCAAGGAGGTGCTGCTTTTTGCATCCAATACTTGTACTGGTTTGTGAAGTTTATGGCAATAAGACTTTTGAAAAATTTCCAGTGTTTTAGTCCTTTTTTAATTTTTTTAGTGTGATGTGGGCGTCAATGGCTAGGCCAACATTTATTGCCCATCCCTAATTGGCCTTGAACTGAGTGGCTTGTTAGGCCATTTCGGGGTATTTAAGAGGCAACCACATTGCTGTGGGTCTAGAGTCACATGTGGGCCAGACCAGGTAAAGACAGCCAATTTCCTTCCCTAAAGGACATTAGTGATTTTTTTCTACAACAATTGAAAAGTTGCCATTAGACTAACATTTAAATCAAGATTTATTAATTGAATTCAAATTTCACCATCTGTCATGGTGGGATTTGAACCCATGTGCCCAGAGCATTAGCCTGGGCGCTGGATTACTAGCCCAATGACATTACCACTGTGCCACCACCTCCCCAGTAACTTAGAGCAAGTTAGTGTGTAGAAAAAGAAAAAAACCCCTTAAAACAAACGAAAGAGTAGATGTAATTAAAATAAATAATCTAAACTAAGTTATGCCAGAACAGATTGTGTGTCTGGACTGCAGAATGTGGGAGTTTGTGGACAACGAGACTGTCCTGAGTGAACACATCTGCAGCAGGTGTCACTGTCTCAAATCTCTCCAGCTCAGAGTCATTGAGCTGGAATGCTAGTTAGAGATACTCTGCCACATAAGGGAGGGGGAGAAATAACTGGGCAGGTTGCTCCAGACCTTGGTCACACCTTGTAGAGAGAGGCAGGGTCAAAACAGGATTGGTGTAACCATTAGTGTACAGATTAAGAGGAATCCAGGTGAAATAGAGAACAAGGATCCACAGAAGCTGATCCTATCCATCAGGTACAATGCACTGCTAGCTATGAGAATAAGGCTAAAGCCTGTCAGAAGGAAAGCTACTATGCAGACAATCAAACCTTGAAGCGGAAGGCTGTCCAAAGGGGGAGGGAGAGAGGAGGAGGAGGAGGAGTAGAAGTGTTATGTTGTAGTGGTAGGGGATTCAATAATTAGAGGGATGGATAGACCCTTTGTAAGCAGGATTGAGTCCCACATGGTAAGTTGCCTTTCTGGTGCTGGGATGAGGAACACCTTGAAAAGACACTGGAGAGGAAGGGAAAGGTCCCTTCATTGTCCTTCATGTTCGGATCAACAACATAGGGAAGAGTAGGCAAGAGATTCTGTTTGCAGAGGAGCAGGAACTATAAGCTAAATTAAAGAACTGGACCTCTAGGGATATAATCTCTGGAGTATTATCCATGCCATGTGCAAATTGGCGAAGGGATAAGGAGATTAGGAAGGTGAACATGTTGCTGAAGGAGTGGTGTAGGAAAGAGGGGTTCAATTTCATGGGACACTGGCAACAGTACTGGGAAAGGGAGGAATTGTGCTGTTGGGACGGGTTCTACCCGAATTGTGCTGGGTCCAAGGTCTTAGCAGAAAGGATAAATAGGGAGGTCATGAGGACTTTAAACTAGTTAATGGGGAGGGTTCAGATGGAAAAAGTAATCTAATTAATAGTTCAAAAACAAACGAAAGTGAACAGAGCAGAGCAATAGTCTGATTTTGTGCCTTAGGCACTACAGATAAAGGAAAAACAAAAAGATGTAATTAAATCAGGAGCGAGAAATAAGAAACGTGTGAGTAAAACATTAGAGCAGGACTGGTTAGGGTGTGTAGCCCAAATAAGGATCTTTATACAAACATACAGAGTATAAGGAACAAATTGAATGAATTGCAGTGAAATTTCAACTTGGAGGGTATGACATGGTAGCCAATACTGAAACATAGCTGCAAGACAGTCAGGACTGGGAACTAAATATACCAAGTTATCAGGTAAGGAGGAAAGAGAGGGAAAATGGTAGAGGGACTGGAGTAGCCTTAGTGATTCAGGATGAAATCACTTTAATGATGAGAGGATATAACAAGAGCTAAACAGGGAATAGAGAATTTTTGTCTGGAATTAAGAAATAGAAAAGGAGTTACGTTGTAGAGAGTGTTGTTTAGGTGTCTTGGTAGCAGCTGTGAAGTGGTAGAAAGTTTAAGTGCAGAGATTAGACAAGCAAGTAGTAAAGGCAAAGTGGTTTTAATAGAACCATAGAAAAAGTACGGCACAGAGGAGGCCATTCAGCCCATCGTATCTGTGCTGGCCAAAAAAAATAGACGCCCAATCTAATCCCACCTTCCAGCACCTGGTCCATAGATCTGCAGGTTATAGATATTCAGGTGCAGGTCCAGGTACCTTTTAAAAGAATTGAGAGTTTCTGCCTCCACCACCATTCCTGGCAGTGAATTCCAGACACCCACCACCCTCTGGGTGAAAAGGTCTCTCTTCATGTCCCCTCTAATCCTTCTACTAATCACCTTAAATCTGTATCCCTTGGTAACTGACCTCCCCGCCAGGGGATGCAGGTCCTTCCTGTCCACTCTATCTAGGCCCCTCATAATTTTATACACCCCTGAGCCTCCTCAGAAAACAACCCTAGCCGATACAATCTTTCTACATATCTGCAACTTTCAAGCCCTGGCAGCATTCTTGTAAATCTCCTCTGGACTCTCTCCAGAGCAGTTATGTCCTTCCTGTAATGTGGTGACCAGAACTGTACACAATACTCCAGCTGTGGCCGAACCAGCGTTTTATACAGTTCCAGCATCACATCCCTGCTTTTGAACGCTATACCTCGGCCACCACTCTATCTACCTGTCCACCTGTCCTGCCACCTTCAGGGACCCGTGGACATTCACTCCAAGGTCTCTCACTTCTTCTACCCCTCAATATCCTCCCGTTTATTGTATATTCCCTCACTTTATTTACCCTCCCCAATTGCAATACCTTACACTTCTCTGGATTGAATTCCATTTGCCACTTTTCTGCTTACTCAACCAAATGATTGATATCATTTTGGAGTCCACGGCTTTCCTCCTCAGTATTAACTACATGGTCAATTTTTGTGTCGTCAGCAAATTTCCCAATCACTGCCACATTTAAGTCCAAATCATTAACATACAATATATATATACACAAACAGCAAGGGACCCAATACTGAGCCCTGTGGAATGCCACTGGAAACAACTTTCCATTCACAAAAACATCCGTCGATTACTACCCTCTAATGGGCGATTTTAACTTTCATTGGCATAGGCAGACTAGCACATGAAAAAAAGGCAGTGTATTTCTTCATTGTGTGCAGGATAGTTTTCTGCAACAATGCATCCGAGAACCAACAAGGCGACAGGCCATGTTAAATGTGGTAATGAGTAATGAGCCAGCTTTAGTTAACAGCCTAACAGTACGTGAACATTTATCTAATAGCAATCATATGATCAAATTCAACATAGTTTTTGAAAGGGAGAAACACAAAACAGCTACAAAGATTCTAGATATAGGTAAGGCTGACTTTAATGTGATGCGATAGAGTATACACAGTAAACTGGGCAAATCAGTTAATGGGCAAGATGATAGAAGATCAGTGAGTGGTGTTGGAAAGAAAGATATTTACGTGGCAGGGGAGAAAACATGATCAGTGGCCTTTGGTCCTGTTCCAGGTAGATTTTGAATAAAATGGCTGTAATCAATTCCAAAGCTTCAGGCCAGGGAGTGCATAACACCGTTTGGGTGGTGGTGAAGAATAAGGAAGGAGGTGCACCTGTTGACCGTACCTTCTTCATTAAAAAAATCCTCATTGATTGCTGTGGATTTCAAGCTGCAGACATGTTCTGCCTGCAGGACTTCCCCAACAGTGGATATTTCAGCGTAACATTCAAAAACATGGCAGGATGCATCAAGTTTCTGAAGGTGTTCAAGGAGAAGAGAAACCAGGCGTCGCTGTTGATCCTCACAGTGGAGCTGCTCTTCACGCTGCTGTCACAACGCGGCCAGTTGATGACAATTCACCTCTATAACTCCCATGTTCCTGTCGTGGTTGTACTCACCTTCCTTGCCAGGTGCGTCGAGGTGGTCGGCAGCAGCACTGATGTCAAGAACCCGTTTGGGTTTTGGACCAGCAAGCGGCAGGTCAAGGTGACCTTGAAGGTTGATGCCAATGGAGCCATCATCCATCCTCCCTCAAGCTTCGCTATCGGGGGAAGTCGAGGCTTCTTGGTCTATGCTGGGCAGCCCAGGGTTTGTCGCACCTGTGGCAAATCTGGTCACGTGGCAGCTAAATGCAGCACAGTCGTCTGCAAGAACTGCAAGAAGGAAGGCCATCAGACCAAGGACTGTAAGCAGAGTAAGTGCTGAAACCTGTGCGGTAAGGCAGGCCACCTCTACAAAACCTGCCCCAAACGCTGCCTCAGTTATGCTCAAGGGGCAAGGTCAAAGGAAAGGCCGGGAGCAGAAATGCTGAATGTGTCTGGTGCTGGGAAGGAGACAAACGACCCTCTCCACAGCGAGGAAAGTCTACCTGAGAAAGAGAATGAATGGGAGGCAGCTGCAAACAGCAACCCAACACCTACCCCGTGCTCGGAAACCCCTCCTCTACAGACAGAATCAATGGAAGAGGAGGCAGCAGATGGACAGACTGGTCAGTGGCAAGTGGGACAAAGGAAAACCACAAAGAAAAAACCTCCAAAAAAGGAACAGGCCACCGTCCAAACCAGTGGCAAGAGGAGGCTACCGTCTGAGACAGACTACAGCAGCTGCTCCTCATTGGATGAGGAAGGGCCCGAACAACGGCACCTGCAAAAGAAGCGGCAGAACTCAAAGGAGCTGGAAGATAAAGCCCCCCAGCTCCGGGGCACTGGAAGCTGAGATAAGCCCAGCGCACCCCAAACCCAACTTGCCGAACCCAGCGACATGCCCAGCGCACCCCATCTCTGGGACCCAAGAGCAAAGAAGCGTCTGGCGCACTCCAGCTCCGGGAAGCCGGGAGCAGTGATGTCTTCGAGAGGAACAGAGGGGAAGGACACCTACAACAGAGGACAACCCAAGCCTTGCTGCCTACAAGACCCCCCTGATGTCACCCCAGCGGAACAAACCACCCATGAGTAACCAGGGGGAGTTTCTGAGCCCAACGAATGTGAAACAGCTTGTGTACACTATGGGTATGCAGGAACATACCCAAGGACTAGTGCTAGCAAGGACAACTGGTGTGGGAAACAACAACTAACTTTAAAATGGGTAAAATGATTGCTTTGATTAATGTGCGTAGCATTAAATCCACTACGCGATGTGTTTCAACCTTGGATTACCTCGCCAAGGTCAAAGCCGACCTACTGTTTCTGCAGGAGTGTGGAATACCACACCTCAGCACCTACAGGCAATGGTCGCGAAGATGGTCCCACGGGCCATCGATCTGGTCAGGGGGTAATGATTCCCGTTCCTCCGGCCTTTGTATCCTGCTGCGGGGAGGCAACCTCACCATCTCCGAAGTTAAGGAGGTGGTAGGCGGCCACATCCTCGTAGCAGATGTAATGTACAACATTTCTCCGTTTCGGTTGATCAACATGTATGCCCTGGTTCAATGCAGCGAGTGGCTGACCGTCTTCCAGCAGCTCCCACTGCTGCTGGCAACATCCAGACCGGTCATTCTAGGCGGTAACTTCAACTGCATCATTAACGCAGCTGGACGATCCAGCAGGGATGGCAGAAAACTGGACGCTAGATCCAGATTCCTGATGGAAACAGTAAAAGATGCCAAGCTGCACAACGTTTTCAGAAACCCTGCAGACAGAGTGCAGCGTAGATACACCTGATCAAGACTGGACAGGTCTGCCCGATCCAGGATTGACTTCCTCTTTGTGTCCCGTGCTTTCATGGTCAGATCCACCGACGTCAAGCCGGTGTTCTTCTCAGACCACTGCCTCTTACTGGCCAACTGTCACATACAGGAAGACCAGTGGGTTGGCAGGGGGACATGGAAGCTCAATGCTACACTGCTAACCCCAGAGAACGTAGAGAAACTCAAAAGGGATTACAAAGGTTGGAGAACCGTGAAACCCCTCTTAGAATCTCCGGTGCACTGGTGGGAAGTGATCACGGAGAACATCAAGAGGTTCTTTATCTTCAAAGGTGTTCAGAGGGCGAGAGAGAGACAGAGGGAAATGTCCCGACTCCAGAAAAGAATGCAGAATCTGGTCCTGCAGATTAGGGGTCGAGGTCACCTCCAAGAGGTGAAGAGCCAGCAGGCTTCGCTCTTTGCCACGGAGGCCTCCAAGATAATCTTTTGGTCCAGAGTCCGCTCTGTTGAGCAGGATGAGATGTGTTCACATTACTTCTTCCAAAAGGTACACAGAGAGAGCTCTGTTATCAGCAGCCTGAAGGAAGGGGATGGCTCGGTAACGTCTTCGCAGTCCGACATACTAAGGATCAGCAAATCCTTTTATGCTGGGCTGTACGACATGAAGCCCACTGACATAACGGCCTCCCAGTCCTTCCTGTCATCTATCACAGAGGTCTTAGATGACAGCATGAGAGAGTATACGAGAGTGTGCTTCTGGCCGGCAGCATGTCAGAATCCATGAGGAAAGGCATCATCACCCTCATCTACAAGCAGAAGGGGGAGAGGGCGGAAGTCAAAAATTGGCGGCCCATCTCACTGCTTTATGTTGACTACAAGATTCTGTCTAAAATCATCGCCAGTCAGGTCAAGTCTGCTCTGGAGTTGGTGATTCACCCTGACCAGACCTGCACTGAACCCGGCAGGAAGATCTCTGATAGTCTTGCGCTACTCAGGGATACGATTCCCTCTGTATGGGACAGGAGGGTGGACACCTGCCTCATCAGCTTGGACCAGGAGAAGGTTTTTGACAGGATATCACACACCTACATGATGGATGTGCTTTCCAAAATGGGGTATGGGGAGGGAATCCGCAAATGGATCCAACTGCTCTACACAAACATCAGTAGTGCAGTCTCAATCAACGGGTGGGAATCAGAACGTTTCCCGATCCAATCTGGGGTCAGACAGGGCTGTCCTCTCTCCCCTGACTTGTTTCTTTGCTGTATTGAACCCTTTTCTGAGTCCATTAGGAAGGATGCGGGCATTAGAGAGGTGACAATCCCAGGCAGCAGAGGCATTCAGATAAAAGCCTCCCTGTACATGAATGACATCGCCATCTTCTGCTGGGATCCGCTGTCCGTTCTTAGACTGATGAGCATCTGTGACCAGTTCGAACTGGCCTCGGGAGCCAAAGTAAACCATGGCAAGAGTGAGGCCATGTTCTTTGGGACCTGGGCCGACCAATCCTTTGTCCCCTTCACCATCAGGTCAGACTACCTGAAGATGCTAGGGATATGGTTCAGAAGGGCTGGGGCGTGCGCCAAAACCTGGAAGGAGCGAGTAGCCAGAGTACACCATAAACTGAGCATGTGGGTGCAGCGATCTCTCTCCATTGTTGTTAAGAACCTGGTCATCAGGTGCGAGGCACTCACATTGTTGCTGTATGTGGCGCAGGTCTGGCTCATACCCCACTCCTGCACTGTGGCAGTCACCCAAGCCATTTTCCGCTTTATCTGGTGATTCAAAATGGACTGGGTCTGGAGGGATACGATGTTCAACCTCTGGATAAGGGTGCGAAAAATGTACCCAATGTTGCCCTCATCCTGATGACCACCTTTGTATGCGGCTGCATCAAGCTGTGCATAGAGCCCCAGTACGCAAACATCAAGTGTCACTATGTGCTGAGGTTCTATCTGTCCCCGGTGTTGCGAAGGATGGGTCTGGTCACATTGCCGCGGAACACTCCATCCAGCTGGACCATGCCGTATCACCTATCCTTCGTGGGAAAGTTTCTGCGGGAAAACACCTTTGACCACCAATCCATCAGGCAGTGGTCTGCACAGAATGTCCTCAAGGCCCTACGGGAAAAGGAGATGGTGGATCCTGTTGGATGGTTCCTCGAGCAGACTGCCAAGGCCATTTGGCAGAATGCCTCATTCCCAGAACTTTCAAACAAGCACCAAGACATAGCTTGGCTGGGCCCTCCCCATCAGATCCTTCCTGCCCTCCCAAAGTCTCACCCCCACCGCATGCTGCCCTCAAGGTGGCTGTGGTGGGGAAGAGACAGTTGCCCACCTCCTTCTGGAATGTGTCTCAGCAAAGCAGGTGTTGAAAGAGATGCAGTGGTTTTGTTGCGGTTCATCCCGAGCACCAGTAACCTGTCTCTCGATGCAGAAATCAACAAGCACATGGGAAAGGCTTCCACTGCTATGTCCAGACTGGCCAAGAGGGTGTGGGAAAATGGCGCACTGACACGGAACACAAAAGTCTGCGTGTATCAAGCCTGTGTCCTCAGTACCTTGCTCTACGGCAGCGAGGCCTAGACAACGTATGTCAGCCAAGAGCGACGTCTCAATTCATTCCATCTTCGCTGGCTCCGGAGAATCCTTGGCATCAGGTGACAGGACTGTATCTCCAACACCGGATTCCTCAAGGCGCCCAACATCCCCAGCTTATACACCCTACTGAGTCAGCTGCGCTTGAGATGGCTTGGCCATGTGAGCCGCGTGGAAGATGGCAGGATCCCCAAGGACACATTGTACAGCGAGCTCGCCACTGGTATCAGACCCAGCGGCCGTCCATGTCTCCGCTTTAAAGACGTGTGCAAACACGACATGAAGTCCTGTGACATTGATCACAAGTCGTGGGAGTCAGTTGCCAGCGATTGCCAGAGCTGGCGGGCAGCCATAAAGGCGGAGCTAAAGTGTGGCGAGTCGAAGAGACTTAGCAGTTGGCAGGAAAAAAGACAGAAGCGCAAGGGGAGAGCCAACTGCGAAACAGCCCTGACAACCAATTTTATCTGCAGCACCTGTGGAAGAGCCTGTCACTCTAGAATTGGCCTTTATAGCCACTCCAGGCGCTGCTCCACAAACCATTGACCACCTCCAGGCGCTTACCCATTGTCTCCCAAGACAAGGAGATCAAAGAAGAAGAAGAAGAAGATCCCGAGCAGCTCTGTAATACAGGAGTCTGTGCTCTAAGGGCTGTTCCCAGGGACACACACCGAGATAAACATCAACTGCTGCTGGAGGTCCATCAATTCGGTGAAAGACGCTCTTTGGTCTGCCCGAAACTTGCTGGTCTTCCAGTGCTGAGTTGTTCACGACCGAGTGTTGCAGACTGGCGCATTCCAAGGTCCAGGACTACATGCTGAGGGATGCACTGAAGCTTGGGGCAGCCGCTGCAAAGGCTGAAAGGGGAAAGACCACTGTGTAAGGTCCTCCCACCATAGTGAACTGAGGGGCTGGACCCATGGGAAACCCTTTGGGCTGTATGCACCAAATATGGGTTTGCTGTAAAATGTACATGGCATACAAAATGGGATGGAAGGGTTGTGAGTCAACTCACTCCTGTATTGAAGAAAACTGATTTCCTCTGCACTTTTTGGAATGTCAACTAGGTGCTGTTTTGAACTGTTCTGTAATGTATTTTTTTACAGAATTTTATGAAAAAAGTATATTTTTGGAAAAAAATGGCCACTGTGTATTGAAGGAATGTGACCTCCATTGTACTTTTTTATGAATAAAGTATATTTTTGAAAAAATTACTTCTTTGTAAGGTTCTCCTGCCCTAATATACCGAGGGGTTGCAACCCTTGTAAAACTCCTCAGGCTGAATGCACCAGCACAACAAAATGTTTTTGCTATGTAATACAAATGTACATTGTACATAAAATGGAATGGCAAGAGTTGTGAGGCACCCTGTGCTGGATTTTAAAGCCCTTCCGCCGTTGGGAACGTTGACGGAGGGGCAATGAAGATTCGTGCGGCGGAGGCCTGCCACTATCCCCAGCAGCGACAGGTCCCGTGCTGATCTCAGCAGCGGTGCTGAGGCCATGTGGCAGCTGCCCAGCCGCTCGTCGACGGGACCTCCATTTCAATATGTCACTGACCTGAAACGTTAACTCTGCTTCTCTCTCCTCAGATGCTGCCAGACCTGCTGAGTATTTCCAGCATTTTCTGTTTTTATTGTGTAAACTAACACATACCTGATTTAATGAGGGTTCCATTGCCTCCTTAATCGCTGCACCGATCTTCATTCCGGTGGCCGACAATGCCGCGCCTTCGAATCCCCCTTCGGGGAAATGTGGTGTGACACCTGTGGGAAAGGAGGGGGAGGATTTTTTTCTCTGTGCAGGAGTGGGGGGGAGTGGGGTAACATCACTGCAGATTGGTCAGGCGGGGGTGATGGGAAAGGGTAAAAAGCAAAGGTTCCGAACCTTGTGGGGGGGTGGTAGGGGAAGGTTAAATTCTTAATAAACAAATTCTGGGAGGGGAAAAGGGCAGGAATGTTTTGAAATGCAATGGGGTGGGGGAGGGGGTGGGGGTGGTGGTGGGAAAGTGCTTGGGAAGGTCATGTAATTGTTTTTTGAGAAACGCTCACTTACCTGGCCCTTTAAATTTTAAATGTTCATTGAGGGTTGTAAGCCCTTTAAAAATGGCGCCGGTGCCTGCGCATTGACACTGGACACCATTGCCTGCGATGGCTCGCCAGCCCCCTCCACATCATCGTGAGGGCAGGCGCCGCGGCCATGCAAATGAGGCGCTGTGAATGCGCGCGGGCCGCATTTTGTTACGTCAGCGGCGGACTCTTGAAATGCCGCCCACATATTCCGTATCAAAGGAATCTGATCACTATTACACTTTCTGAAATGTCAAGTTTGAACTGTTTGTAATGTATTGTTTTACAAATTTGGATGAATAAAGTATATTTTTGGGAAAAAAAGATGTTAATGTGATACAAAACCAGTTTATATTGCTAAGGTTCTATGTGCCAAAAAAGGCAGCCATGGACAACTAAAAAAGTAAGAGACAACATGAAAGTAAAAGAAAAAGCATACAATAATGTAAAAAATAGCATGGAATCTGGCGAGTGGGAAAGATATATAGAGCAGCAAAGTATGACAAAGCAGATATTGAGAGATGCAAAAAGAGAGCATGAAAAGGAACTTGCAACAGATATCAAAATCAGCACAAAAAAACTTTTACAATTGCATTGGGAAAAAATGAGCACCTTGAAAATTGATAACAGTGATGCTATCTAAGTAAATAAGGAAATCGCGGGCATGTTGAATAATTACTTTGCATAGTATTTACAGAGGAAGAGGTCAGCATGCCAGACATCCTAAGTAAACTATTATTTAATCATGGACAGGGACTTAACAAAATTAACATCAACAAATAACAGTAATGGAATAATTAACAGCAATAAAGTATGTCAAAACCTTAGGCCAGGTGATTTCCATCCCAGGGGTTAAAAGAAGTAGGTGAGAACATTGCAGATGCCCTAATTATAATCTTCCAAAGTTCTCTTGATTCGGGAACCATTTTTTTAATTGGAAAATTGCACATGTCACTCTGCTATTTAGGAAAGATGAGAGAGGGACACCAGGGAATTATAGATCAGTTAGTCTAATATCGGTCAGCTGCAAATTAGTAGAGTGTATAATTAAGGGTAGGGTGACTGAACACTTTGAAAATTTTCAGCTGATCAAAAAGAGTCAGCACGGATTTGTAAAAGGAAGGTCATGTCTGACAAATCTGATTACATTTTTAAAGAGGTGACTAATGTAATGTACATGGGAATGTCTATGGCTGTTATTTATATGGACTTCCAGAAGGCATTTGATAAAAGCCCTCATAAGAGACTGTTAGCTAAAGTTAAAGCTCATGGGATTGAAGGCAAATTATTGACCTAGTTAGGTAATTGGCTGAGTGTTAATAAACAGTAGGGATAATGGGCAGGTAGTTTATTTGGCACGATGTAACTGGAGCCTCAACGATTCACTGTATTCATTAACAAATTAAATGATGGGATAGAAAGGCAGATATCCAAATTTGTCGATGACACAAAGATAGGTGGTATTGTAAGCAGTGTAGATGGAAATGTAAAATTACTAAGAGATATTGAGAGATTCATTGAATGGGAAAACTTGTGGCAAATGGATTTCGATGCAGTAAATGTGAGATCATCCACTTTGGACCGAAAAAGAATAGAGGTACTTTCTAAATGGTGAAAACCTGGAAACAATGGAAGTCCAAAGAGACTTGGGGGTCCAGGTGCATGGATAAAATGTCATGAACAGATACAGAAAATAATCAAAACGATGAATGGAATGCTGGCCTTTATATCTAGAGGAATAGAATATAGGGGGTAGGAGTCATGCTTCAGCTATACAAAACCCTGTTTAGACTACGCCTGGAGTACTCTGAGCAGTTCTGAGCACCACAAATTAGGAAGCATATATTGGCCTTAGAGGGAGTGCAGTGTAGATTTACCAAAATGATACCTGGACTCCATCGGTTAAGCTACCAGGAGAGTTTAAACAAACTAGGGTTGTATTCCCTGAAATGTAGAAGGTTAAGTGGTCATGTGATGGAATTTTTCAAGATATTAAGGGGAACAAATATGGTTAATTGGGGAATCTAGGACTAGTGGGCGCAGTCTTAAAAATTAGAACTGACATCACAACAGTAACTATGTTTCAAGCATATTTCAGAAGTGAAATTAGGAAACACTTCTTCAAAAAAAGGGTTGTAGAAGTTGGAACTCTCTTTCGCAAATGGCCATTGATGCTGGATCAATTGTAAATTTTTAAACTGAGATTGATAGAATTTTATTAGGCAAAGGTATTAAGGGATATGGAGCAAAGGTGAAAAGATGGAGTTAGGTTGCAGATTAGCCATGATCTCATTGAATAGTGGACCAGGCTCGAGGAGCTAAATGGCCTGCTTCTGTTGTTATGTTCCTTTTGTTTTTATGTCCAAAAAACCTTTGGTTCCTGTCCAAAGTTTAAAAGTAGTTCCTAAGTTGTGACTGAGCAGTGTTACTGCATCCACTGATACTAACCACTGCCTTTAAGTGTTATGATGCTATTTATAGATGTTAATGAGAGATATGTACCTCTGGTTCATGGGGATTCAGGGTTTCTTTTTAAATATTGAGCAGTGACATTAATTAATAATTAGATTTGTGACTGAACTGAAGGGATATCTCACAACTAGTCACAAAATTAGTATAAAAGCAAAATACTGCGGATGCTGGAAATCTGAAACAAAAACAAGAAATGCTGGAATCACTCAGCAGGTCTGGCAGCATCTGTGGAAAGAGAAGCAGAGTTAACGTTTCGGGTCAGTGACTCTTCTTCGGAACTGGAAGGGACCCTTCCAGTTCCGAAGAAGGGTCACTGACCCGAAACGTTAACTCTGCTTCTCTTTCCACAGATGCTGCCAGACCTGCTGAGTGATTCCAGCATTTCTTGTTTTTGTTTCACAAAATTAGTATATTGTGCAATATTTAATTATTCCAAAAACTGCAAAAGGAATCCTAAATGATCAGATCTTTTGAGTAGTGTGTGTGATACCTAGCCCTGATGTTTGGAAGAAGCACCTTGAATCAAATTCGGAAACATATGAAGAAAATTCTATGCAGCTGAACTTTTAATCATAAAAGTTTACTGAAAAGGTGTCAGTCTAGTCTTAATGGTAGCACTCTTGCCTCTACGGTTCAAGGTTGACTCCAGAGACTTGACTGTCGTACCATGTTGGTGTTACTCTGTTGGATGTGTTTTCTTGCAAATCAGACATTAAACTGAGGCCTTGTCTGCCCTCTTAATTGGATATTTAAGGTCCTGTGGCATTATTCAAAGAAGAGGGAAGATTTTCTGGCCAACATTTATCCTTCAACCAACATCACTAAAACAGACTATCTTCTACAAAAGCAAGATACTGCAGATGTTTTCTGATTACAGGTCATCGACTTGAAAGGTCAACTCTGTTTCTCTCTCCACAGATGCTGCTACACCTGAGTATTTCTAGCATTTTCTGTTTTCATTTCCAATTATCTGGTCATCAATCTTATTCCTGATTGTGGAACCATGCTGTGTGCAAATTGGCTGTTGTGTTTCTCAACATCACAACCTTAGCTACATTTCAAACGTACTTAATTGGCTGCAGAGTGCTTTGGGATGTCCTGATGTTGGGAAAGGTGCTGCATAAGTGTAAGTTTGTCCTTTCTATACAATTACCATGGCATTGTTTCTGTCTTCATTCAACACTCAGGTCATTTTATCATTTCTTTAAAGTAATTTGCTCAATTTATAAAATTAGGTTAACAATTTGTTTTCCAGTTACCTTTTGAAATCTCAACCTTCATAAAAGGGAATTGCAACCATTTTAAAAACTAGTCTGTCATAAAATGTATGAGTAACTTTAATGCCTTTTTATTTGTTCCTTATATTTTCCCACTCCATAGGTGACAGCAACATCCCAGTACCTTGCTCAAAACAACATATTTCACTTCATTTTTCTCCTCCCTTAGTCCAGAAGTATTGAGTCCAATTGCCGGGGAGATAGGACATGCACATATAGGCTCAAGATTGTAAATTTCAAAGTTAGGACAGTCAGCAAGAAGTAGTTCTTCATACACAGAATGGCCTACATGTTGAATGAATTTCCAGGAAGGGTGATTGAAGCCAGGACACAGGTCTCAGTTAAAAGTTGGAAGATGGTAAAGTTGGAATTTTGGAATGGAGATGAATTGAGCTGAAGAGCTTTTTTAATCTGAATTTACCTTGTGACTTTCTCCACTGTAGCTCTAGCTGAAAGCAGCTAACCCATGACACAGACCAAGAATTGAACCTGCAGTCTTTCTGTTCCATATTAGTCAGTCATACCGCATTTGCAAAATATGCTGAGAGGAGACTGGTTAACACCAATAGAACTCAATTTAGATAAATGCTGCTTTACATGCTGTGCAGTTGTATATTTTGCTTGGTGGCTAGCATGCATTGATGTAATGAGTCTTTGATACAATTGTATACACAGTACTAGTAATATTTCAGCATCAAAATGTTTTGTTGACTTGCCGGCAGAATTGGAGGTCAATAGGAGCTATATTACTTTGTTTAGGAGAACCATTAATTTACAATTTTTTTCTTGTTATGCCTCAATTGGATATTGGTGTACTGCCATCTACTCCTTCATGTCAGCCTGTTCTATTCACTATAGGAGTGTGCTGTACTCTTTATGACTGAGGGGATAGAAGCTCTGTCATACAGGCCTCTAGAAAGAGCATCCAGATTTCGGGGTACTTTTTCAGATTTACACTGAAATTATTAAGTTAAGTGGCATATGTCCAATAAATTGATTTTGCCTTGGCTGTGAATTTCCTCACACCTGTTCCTGCTCCACTGCCAGAAATACAGGGTCATAAAACTGAAATGTTACCTTTTTTTGTTTTCTCCACAGATTCTGCTTGAACTACTGAGTGTTTCCAACAGATTTCCAGCATCGGCAGTGTTTTACAGTTTGCTTAATTGTTTAATTCGCTTCCTCTTCTCTTCCAGGAATACCCACCTTGAAGAAGTTCTATTTTCTTTGATGAAATTTTTGTTTGTTCTTTTTATCTTGTTGATGTTCATTGCTATTTCATTCCCTTCTTGTGTTTGACCATGTATTCACTAAAACTGGCTATCAAAGCCATATCTCTTTCCCAGAAATTGTTTTTGGCTCCAACACATTCCATGTGAATTCCAGCTTAAGTGTCACCCTGCCTGTTGCTGATCCACCCAAAATCACCGCTATTTCTGTGCTCTCCAGTGCTTCTCTCACTACCTATCTCACCCCTTCATAACATCCACTTTATCCACCATGAACCATCACATGCATGCTCCTGACCTTTCTCTTCAGTAGCATTGCTTCATTTCAGAGCTCCTGGTCCTTAGTTCCATTTTATATTCTGCCTCCTCTGGCGCCTTATTTGTCATCTACATGAAGGGTAATATTTTGCTTTGTGGAGGAGTCGGGAAAGTTTAGTGATGCTATTCTCATGTTGGGTCTCTTCATCACAAACTTACCTGGAACACACTGGGGAGAGTTGCCAGACCAGTTGGAATCTTCGACAAGGTGCAAGCATCTCTCCAGACTGCTCATCCCTGATATTTACATCTGAGCAGGATGCTGAGGGGTTTTGGTTGGTGTCCAGGTACAGATTTTCCAACACCAGAGTGTGCAACTTTTTCTTTTGACAGGATCCCTGAATGGATGTCAGCCTGATTGACAGACGTGGCTTCCACTTGAGAGAGAAGCAAGTCACAATCCCAGCTAAGGAGTCTGCAGCTGCTAGCGAGAACACGGGTGCATCCGATCTCAGTGGTTGGTGTGGGGGGAGTGTTGGGGTGGGAGGTGGAATGGATTCCCAACTCCATCGGGTCTGATACCAGGTTGGGTGGAAGTCCGAACTCTGACCCCAGGGGTCCGATCCCAAACCAGGGGATGCATTTTGTAATTGGTGGGATGGTGTCTGATTGGAGGGGCAGGATTCCAATCCCAAGGAAGCAGGTAAGCTTTGGGAGCTGAGGGGAAGCACTCCTATGCCTTCTGGCCCACCAGCAGCATTATAAGGGTACTTATATTTTCCCTGAAGCTGTCATCGTCTCCCTTGAGCTGCTGGGTTTCTGGAGGCCTGGGGAAAAGCCCAGCTGTTCAGGGTTGAATCTGTAACTATAATATTTAAATAGCCAACTTGCCTCCGTCTCTGTTAAACCCGGAAGTTGTTGGGTTGAAAGCTGGTTGGGGCTGGGTTTGAGAGTTTTTTAATTTTTCATCTCACCCAACTCCAATCCACCCATTTTTTGGGGTAAAAGTTTACCCCATAGTGTCAGTGTAAATATCCTATTTTAGTAGAAGAATGATCAAATGTTGAGTTCTGTCTGATTCTCTACTCTCAGAAATCATAGGACTGAATTTTCCCACCATAGTTTTTAAATGGGAGGTGACTTTATCTCCAGATCTGTAACCTGGAGCTGAGAATGACATGCCTTCCAGTTCAATCTTACAGATGGCATCCAATTAAGGACCCACCTTGGAGATTGCCGTTCAGTTAGGGATGGTAGGCGTAATGTGTTCTTTGTGTTGTCTTATGCAACATAAATGAGATGCATGGTGTCCAGTTTGCTGAAGATCTCAACCAGGTTTATTAACAGCTCATCTATTAGATACAGTATAGCGCAAACTATTTACAGAACCTTCGTCTGGGTGTTACAGTTGCAGCGTGTTCCTGGCTTGTAGTCACATGACTACATCCTGGTACTTAGCTCAATCGCATACTGAGATTTTAAAGGGACATCACTCTTAAGGCGATCACACAACAGTCGGCAGGTTGAGGAGGTGGGAGGATGAATCAGCATGTGTGATATAAAGGGCAGTCAGCAGGCTTCACTGTAGCAGCAGTGAGAGTGCTGCTGGAGAGACTGGCACACAAGAGGGTGGAGTGAAATGGATGCGAGATGAGGCTGAAGGAACAGGCAGGCATTTCTTCACTCCGAGCAGTATCCGTGACAGCAGTCTCAATGAGATACTACTGCAATGGCAAGTGTCTGCCTGCAGATCACCTCAGGATTGCAGTTTTCCCTGTTTAATTATCAGTTTGCTTGTTACTGTTGTGCCACTCTGACCTCCCGCTGTGTATTCACCTCCTGTGAGTTGACAAGGTAGTCACTGCGTGGGTTCCGTGCCCCGCTGGTAAAATTCCATTGTCTTAGGAAAATGATGGTTGATCATTTATTAATTAAACACCCTCAATTGTCTTTGCAGCACTGCCATATGGGTTGCCAACATTGCACTCAGCTCGCCCCTGGGAAAAGCAGACAGAGGTGGGAACACATCGGCAAAACAGCCCAAAATATTTTTTCCAATTTTCCCATCAAGGGCCTGGAAAAATTTCCCCCGACATCCTCAATAATGCACCTGCAAGTTCATCAAGCTTGTCATGCTGTGCTTTTAGTTCCAATACCATGCCCTGATGTTTCTCTTACTAGCCCTAAAAGTACTGTACAATACTACCAGTGGAGATTCCACCTTATCTTTTGTGACAGCATTTGATTCATTGGGGGAGAAATTAATTTGCATAGTGTTATATCGTTATATTAGCCCAAACTGATTTAGGATCTGTATTGTTAAGGCATTTATATATCCATAATACCACATCAACCATTACTGCGCTACATTATATCATTCCACCACACGCGTAGAGATGTGTAAAATATATGCAAAGCAAGTCTCCAGTATCTGTGTTTAAAAAGTGTGGTTAATTCAGAACTCTGGGAACCACAAGACCTAACAGGTAGCATTGCTTTAAGCAGTGTCATGCAGACTTTCATCAATTCCCTGGGTGTCTGCTCCCAGGGAATTCATCTGGTCTGGGTAGTGCCACTTGAAGTGATGCCACGTGAAGGAATTTCTCTCCCATTATCTTTCCATTTTGCGAGCGCCATATAATTACAGTCGGCAGAATGTCTGCCTTTTATTTAAGCTTTTTTAAAATTTAAGTGATCTTTTACATGGTCATTTTTCTGATTGAAAAGAACTTTTTTCATTTTGATCAGAAAAGGCTGGCAAGTGACACTGTAGAAAATTTAGTCCAGCAAGTTCACAAGAAATAACAGTCTTTGCAGCAATTAGTTGTAAGTGAAGCTAACAGACACAAAACCTGGGATACTTCAAATTGAATAATATTGAGGAAATATGCATACACGTCTCTCAAATCCTGTTAAAGCTGAGTAAAGAATGCAATACACTATGTCCTCTGTGTTCAAAGAAAAAATCTGACATGTACCCTGATGCCAATCATGAAACTTGGTATTGTGCCAGTTAGGATGCCTATGCTTCCATTTATGAAGCTCAAGAGCCCATAGGTATATTTCGCAGCCTTATCTAGTTGTCCTGCCACTTCATAGATTTATATGCGTGCACTCCAAGATTGCCTGTTCCTGCATCTCCTTTACAATTGTACTATTTAGTTCATATTGCCTCTTCCTTCCAAAATGCATAATTTCACACTTCCCTTCATTATATTTAATTTATCTGCCATGTGTCTGTCCAGTTCATCAGTCTGTCAATGTCTTCAGCTAGCCTCTTCACTGTTTACTGCATTTCTGACTTTTGTGTTATCTGCAATCTTTGAAATTATGTCATTTACACCAAATCATTAAAACATATTAAAAAGAGTAGTGATGTAAATACCTATGTTGGAGGAGATGACTGCATACTTTCCTCCGGTCTGAAAAACAAATATTCACTATTACAAAGGCAAAATACTACAGATGCTGGAAATCTGAAATAAAAGCAGAAAATGCTGTAAATACTCAGCAATTCGGGCAGCATCTGTGGAGGGAGAAACAGAGTTAACATTTCAGCCTGATGACCTTTTATTATAACTGGGAAAGTTAGAACTCTAATAGGTTTTAAGAAAGTGAAGGGGGTGGGGGAGGGTGGGGAAAAGAACAAAAGGGAAGGCCTGTGATAGGGTGGAGAGCAGGAGAGATTAAATGACAAAAGGGTTGGTGGTGTAAGGACCAAAAGGAGCAATAACTGGACAAGTAAAGAAACAAAATATGTGTCTAGAGGAGGTGTGAATGGCAGAATGATGATCAGTTGCCATCTGAAAGCAAAAGCAAGCAAAAAACAAGGGTAAAACAAAAACATGCTAAGAAAAAGGAAAGAAATTGGGCCAGATGTTATGGGCTGAAATTGTTGAACAGCGGAAGGTCCGAGAGTACAGTGGGGATAAAGCAGCAGCAGAGAGAGAGAGAGCACTGTGAGAACAGTGGAAGGTCTGAGAGCACATCAGGAATAAAGCAGCGACAGAGAGACAGATAGCACTGTGAGAACAGCAGAAGGTGCAAGAGCACAGCAGGGATAAAGCGGCAGCAGAGAGAGGGAGCATTGCAAGAGGAAACCAAGAAAAAAAATCAAAGTGTGATGTCACAGGTTGGTGGGTACGTGGTTGGTGAGTATTTCTCTTTTTCTCTCCCTAAAGTAGATGTTACGACCAGGTGAGAAGGAGTCTAGGGGTTCTCCCTCAGCCTTTACCTGGTTTAACTGTAACAGGGTTTAATTTTAAAAACACTGTTTTTAGCTGCCCCTAAGTGAATCCTTGTTCACTGCTGTCCAATTGTAAGGCAAAGAAATCAATCAGACAGGTTTTCTTAGATTTAAACAAGAAAGATGGAAGTTTATTAACCTTAAACTCTAATCCGGTTAATGACTACGAATACGCGACGCGACCACGCTAACATGCACACGTGATAAACACACACACAGATAGAGACAGAGAAGTTGAAAGAATAAAGGGGAAAAGTTTGAGGCAATAGCTGGGATTTATTTACCATCCTTTGAGCTTGATGTTGAGTCTTTGATTGCAGGTAACTGTTGCTGTTTTGTTGGAGCCCAGTGCACACTTTAAAACTTGTTTCGATGTAGGAGTAAACTGCTCTCACATTATTGCCTCTAATGTCCCCCAAGATTCTAACCTTGACCCCCTCCTATTTCTCATCTACATGCTGCCCCTCGGAGACATCATCCGAAAGCGCAGCATTCATTTTCACGTAGTCTGACAACACTTAGCTCTACCTCATCACCATCTCTCTCAACTCCATCAATGTTGCTAAATTATCAGACTGCTTATCTGAAATCCAGTACTGGATGAACAGAAATTTCATCAATTAAATATTGAGAAGACTGAAGCCATTGTATTCTGTTCCCGCTCCAAATTCTGTTCCCTAGCCACTGACTCCATCCCTCTCCCTGGCAACACTCTGAGGCTAAACCTGTCATTTCATCTAGAGATGAGCTTCCAACCACATATTTGCACCAAAATTAAGACCTCCTATTTCCACCTCCATAACATTACCCAACTTCACCCTGTCTCTGCTTATCTGCTGCTGAAACACTCATTCATGCCTTTGTGACCTCTAGACTTGACTATTCCAATGCACTCCCGGCCAGCCTCCTACATTTTACTCTCCATAAACTTGACACCATCCAAACCTCTGCTCCCGTGTCTTAACTCACACTAAGTGCCTTCACACATCACCTGTGTGCTCGCTGACCTACATTGGCTCCCAGTCAAGCAAAGTCTAGACTTTAAAATTCTGATGAAAGGTCACTGACCTGAAACGTTAACTCTGCTTCTCTCTCCACAGATGCTGCCAGACCTGCTGAGTATTTCCAGCATTTCTTTTTTTCATTTTAGAAAGGAGGCATTGCTGGATTCAGTGCTGGAAATGAGTTGAGCCAAGTGGGCCAAGTATCTGTGGGGGAAGCACTTATGTAAGAGTGATCATCATATCATAAGACTAATTTCAATTCAAGAAGGGATTTAGCCAGGTGAGGATGGACTGACAGGACAAATTGTAATGGAATAATGGGTTATCTTTAAGGAAGGGAGACTTCAGGAACAGGCTAGGTGCATTCCAACAAGGACAAAAGGTAAGGGAACCAAAAATGGGGCTCCTTGGATGACGCAGGAAATAGAGATTATGATGAAACAAAAAAAAGGGTGTATGATGCATGTGAGGTGAATTCTTCAGGTGAGAACCAGGCCAAATACAATAGGTTGAGAGGGGAGGTGAAGAAGAAAATAAAATTGGCACAGAGAGAATATGAGAACTGAATGGCTGTCAGCATAAAAGGAAACCCAGAAATCTTCTACCGGCATGTACATAGTAAGCAGGTAGTAAGAGTTGGCATGAGGCCTATTAAGGTCAAAGAGGGTGATATATGCTTAGAGGTGCAGGGCAAGGCTAGAATACTTAATGAGATCTTTTTAATGGTATTTACTAAGGAAGAGGAATCTGCTAAAATATCGGTAGAAGCAGAGAGCGTAGAGGTAATGGATAGGGTAATAATTGAGAGTGAGGAGGTATTGGAAAGGCTGGCTATGCTTAGGATAGATAAGTCAGCTGGTCCAGATGGCTTGCATCCCAGGTTGTTAAAGAAAGTGGGGATGGAGATATCGGAAGGGCTTGCCAGAATCTTCTAATCTTCCCAAGATATGGGGGAGGTGCCAGAGGATTGGAGTGGCAAATGTTACACCCTTTCTTGAATAAGGACAGTCTTTGCAACTACAGGCCTGTTAACATCAGTGGTGTGTAAGGATTTAGAAACAATAATCAGGGAAAAAGTCAACAGGCACTTGGAGAGGTCTGAGTTAATTAAGGACAGCCAGCATGGATTTGCAAAAGGCAGATCATGCTTGACTATCTAATTGAATTTTTTGATGAAGTAACAGAGAAAGTTGATGAAGATAATGTGGTGAATGTTGTCTATATGGATTTTAAGAAAACATTTGATAGAGTACCACATAAAAGGCTGGTTAACAAAATTGAGACTCATGGAATGGGAGGGTCAGTGTCTAACAAATAAAAAAAAATTGGCTGAGGGACAGAAAATAGCGAATCATGGTAAATGGTTACTTTTCAGACTGGAGCATAGTAGACAGTGGTGTTCCACCAAGCGCTGGGACCGCTGCTTTTTTTTGCTATATATAAATGACTTGGATCTTGGAATACAGAGTAGTAACTCAAAATTTGATGATGACACCAAACTTGGAGGAGTGGCAAACAGTGAGGATGACATGAGCTGCCTGTAACAGGACATAGATAGGTCAGCAAAATGGGCAGACAAGTGACAGAGGTGATGCATTTTAGCAGAAATGATAGGGTGAGGCAATATAGAGTTAAAGGTGCAGTTCTAAAGGATGTGTGGGAACAGAGGGACCTGGGATGCATGTTTAGCAATCTTTGAAGGTGGCAGGACATAATGAGAGAATGGTTACCAAAGTATATGGAATCTTGGGCTTCATAAATAGAGGTACTGAGTACAAAAGCAGGGAAGTTATGCTGAACCTTTATAAAGCTCTGCTTAGGCCCCAAGTAGAGTATTGTGTCCAATTCTGGTCACCACATTTTAAGAAGGATGTGAAGATCCCTGAGAGGGCACAGAGCAGATTTACCAGAATGATTCTGGGAATGAGGGATTTTAGTTACAAGGTTACATTGGAGAAGCTGGGATTGTTCTCCTTGGAGCAAAGGAGATTTAGGGGAAATTTGATGGAGATGTACAAGATTGTGACAAGCTTAGATAAGTTAAACCAAGAAGAACGGTTCCCATTATCTGATGGTACAAGGACTAGGGGACACACATTAAAGGTTTTGGGCAAGAGATACAGGGCGAATGTGAGGAAGAACTTTTTATGCAGCGAATGGTAATTACCTGGAACTCACGGCCCATGAGAGTAGTGAAAGTAGAAACAATCATTGATTTCAAAGGAAATTGGATGGTCACTTGAGGAAAATAGACTTGCAGAGGTATGGGGATTGAGCGGGGGAGTGGGACTGACTGGATTGCTCTGCAGAGAACCTGCATGGACTCAGGCCGAGAGGCCTACTTCTATGCCATAAATGACTTTATGACTCAGTATTGAGACCGGAATGCTGTAAAGTCCGAATTGAAAGGTGAGGTGCTGTTCCTCGAGCTTACGTTGAGCTTCATTGGAACATTGCAGGAGGCCAAGGACAGAAAGTTCAGTGTTAGAGCAAGGTGGATAATTAAATGACAGGCGACCAGAGGTTCGGGGTCACAATAAGAGTCATAGAGTCATTACGGCAAAGAATGAGGCCATTCGGCCCATTGATTCGATGCTGGCTCTCTGTCGAGCAATCTAGTCACTCCCATTTCCCAGCTCTATCCCCGTAGTCCTGCAAGTTTATTTCCTTCAAGTGCACATCTAATTTCCTTTTGAAATTATTGATCGTTTCCATTTACCCCACCCTCATAGGCAGTGAGTTGCAGGTCATTACTACTCACTGCAATAAAACGTTCTTCCTCACTTCCTCCCTGCATCTCTTGTCCAAAGCATTAAATCTGTATCCCCTAATCTTGCACTATCAGCTAATGGGAACATCTTTTCTTTGTCTGCCTTATCTAAACTGTCATAATCTTGTACACCTCTATCAAATTTTTCCTCAATGCTCCAAGGCAAACAATCCCAATTTCAACTTAATCTTATAGCTAAAATCCCTCATCCCTGGAACAATTCTGGTAAATCTCCTCTGCACCTTCTCAAGGACCCTCGCATCCTTCCTAAAGAACTTGTGGACTGAGCAGAGGTGTTCGGCAAAGTGGTCACCCAATCAGTGTTTGGTCTCCTCACTGTGGACGAGCACCAAATGCTATGTACTAAATTGAAAGAAGTACATGTAAATTGCTGCTTCACCTGAAAGGAGTGTTTGGGGCCTTGGACTGTGAGGAGAGAGGAGGTAGGGTATTGCATCTCTTATGCTTGCATGATAAGGTGCTGTGGTAAGGGGAGGGTGTGGTGAAGGTGATTGTGGAGTGGATCAGGGTATCATGGCAGGAACGTCCTTTCAGAATGCGGAAAGGGGAGGGGAGGGGAAGATGTGTTTGGTGGTAGCGTCACTCTGGAGGTGGTGGAAATGGCGAAGGATGAACTGTATGAAATCAGTATGAGTAGGGAAATGGTGTTAGGGAAATTGATGGGATTGAAGGCCGATAAATCCCCAGGGCCTGATAATTTACATCCCTTAAGGAAGTGGCCCTCCAATGGATTGGAGGGTAGCTAATGTAGCCCCACTATTTAAAAAAGGAGGTAGAGAGAAAACAGGGAATTATAGACCGGTTAGCCTGACATCAGTAGTGGGGAAAATGCTAGAGTTCATTATAAAAAATGTAATAGCAGAGCACTTGGAAAACAATGACAGGATCGGACAAAGTCAACATGAATTTACGAAAGGGAAATCATGCTTGACAAATCTACTGGAATGTTTTGAAGATGCAACTGGTAGAATAGATAAGGGAGAACCAGTGGATGTGGTGTATTTGGACTTTCAGAAGGCTTTCGATAAGGTCCCACGTGGGAGATTAGCATGCAAAATTAAAGCACATGGAATTGGGAGCAAGGTACTGACATGGATAGAGAACTGGCTGAGTAGGAATAAACGGGTCTTTTTCCGAGTGACAGGCAGTGACTAGTGGGGTACCGCACGGATCAGTGCTAGGACCCCAGCTATTCACAATATATATTAATGATTTAGATGAGTGAATTAAATGTAATATATCCAAGTTTGCAGACGACACAGCTGGGTGGGAGTGTGAGCTGTGAGGAGGATGCAGAGAAGCTCCAGTGTAATTTGGACAGGTTGAGTGAGTGGGGCAAATACATGGAAGACGCAGTATAATGTGGATAAATGTGAGGTTATCCACATTGGTGGCAAAAACAGAAAGGCAGATTATTATCTGAACGGTGATAGATTGGGAAAGGGGGAGGTACAGCGAGACCTGGGTGTCCTTGTACACCAGTCGCTGAAAGTAAGCATGCAGGTGCAGCAGGCAGTTAAGAAGGCAAATGGCATGTTGGCCTTCACAGTGAGAGGATTCGAGTACAGGAGCAAGAATGTCTTGCTGCAATTATACAAGGCCTTGGTGAGACCACATCTGGAGTATTTGTGTGCAGTTTTGGTCTCGTTATCTGAGGTAAGATGCTCTTGCCATAAAGGGAGTGCAGTGAAGGTTCACCAGACTGATTCCTGGGATGGCAGGACCGACGTATGAAGAGAGATTGAGTCGATTAGGCTTGTATTCACTAGAGTTTAGAAGAATGAGAGGGGATCTCACAGAAACTTACAAAATTCTAACAGGACTGGATAGACTAGAATCAGGAAGGATGTTCCCGATGGCGGGGGAGTCCAGGACCAGGGGTCACAGTTTAATGATAGGGCGTAAGCCATTTAGGACTGAGATGAGGAGGGATTTCTTCACCCAGAGAGTGGTGAACCTGTGGAATTCTCTACCACAGAAATCAGTTGAGGCCAAATCATTAAATATATTCAAGAAAGAGTTAGATATAGTTCTTAGGGCTAAAGAGATCAAGGGATATGGGGAGAAAGCGGGAATAGGGTACTGAGTTTGGATGATCAACCATGATCGTGTTGAATGGCGGTGCAGGCTCGAGGGGCCGGATGGCCTACTCCTGCTCCTATTTTATTATGTTTCTCTGTTTCTATAATCCATTGAATATGGAGGCTGGTGAGGTGGAAGGTAAGGACAAAGGGAACCCTAGCATGGTTCTGGGAGAGAGGAGAAGGGGTGAGGGCAGAAGTGCAGGAAATGGGATGAACGTGGTTGAGGGCCCTGTCAACCATGATGGAGGCTGGGGGGAAATCTTCGGTTGAGGAAAAAGGAAGACATATCTCAGAAGTGCTGGTATGGAAGGTTGCATCATTAGAACAAATGCAATGGAGTTGGAGAAACTGGGAGAATGGAATGGAGTCCTTACAGGAAGCATGGTGTGAAGATGTGTAGTCAAGGGAGCTGTGGGAGTCCCTGGGCTTATAGTGAATATTCGTTGATTGTCTCCATTTCTGGGGATAGGCTGAGAAGTCGATGAAGGGAAGGGAAGAGTCAGAGATGGATCATGTGAAGGTGACAGAAGGGTGGAAATTGGAAGCAAAGTTGATGACATTTTTCAGTTCAGGGTGTGGGCTGGAAACTGCACCGATACAGTCATCAATGTTCTGGAGAAAGAGGTGAGGGAGGGGGCCTGAGTAGGACTGGAACAAGGAATGTTCCATGTATCCCACAAAAAGGCAGGCATAGCTAGGACCCATCCAGCTACCCATAGCAATACCTTTTATTTGTAAGAAGTGAGGGGAGTTGAAAGAGAAGTTGTTCAACATAAGAACAAGTTCAGCCAGGCAGAGGAGGGTGGCGGTGGATGAGCCTCTGTTCAAGGAAGAAACGGAGAGCTCTCAGGCCGTCTTAGTGGGGGATGGAGTAGAGAGATTGAATGTCTGTGGTGAAGAGGAGATGGTTAGGGCCAGGCAACTGGAAAATATTAAAGTGATGGAGGGCATTGGAAGAGTCACGGATGTAGATGGGACGAGACTGGACAAGAGAAGATAAAACAGAACTGAGAAAGAAATCAGTTCAGTGGGGCATGAACAGGCTGAAATGATAAGTCTTACCAGAGCAGTCCTGTTTGTGGAATTTGGGAAGGAGGTAGAAGTAGGCTGCTTGGGGTTGAGGACTGAGGCTGGAGGCCATGGAGGGAAGTCCTCCAGAGGAGATGAGGTAAGTGACAGATCTGGAGACGATGGCTTGATATTTGGTGCTGGGGTCATTGTCTGGTGAAGGCAGGAGAAACTGTCAGGGAGTTGGCATTCGGCCTCTGCAAGGTAGAGGTTGGTTCACTGGACATAAACAGCACCACCCTTGTCAGCAGGTTTGAGGTTGGACCTAAGGGAATGGAATGCAGCAAGATCAGAAGGAGAAAGCTTAGAGTGATTGAGGGGAGCAGAGAAATTGAGATGGCCATGTCACACCAGCAGTTCTCAATGGAAAGACCAAAAGAGAGTAAGAGGTAAGAGGGAGGGGTCCAGGTGGAGGGAGAATTTTGGAGACGGATAAGAGGGTCCACTGTGTGGAGGGTGGGGGAAGACTCCTGATCAAAGAAATGTGTGTGGAAGTGAAGGTAAGAGAAGAAGAGTTCAGCATCGTGCTAAGCTCAAAATTCATTGAGGTGGGAGCATAAGGGGATGAAGCTGAGGTCTTTGCTAAGGACAGACTGTACAGGGTCAGTGATCGGAAGGTCAGAGGGAATTGTGAATACATGGTAACGGGTAAGATTCACCATTACACTCTGCATAAAGACTCCTGGCTAATTTCATATCCCTGTTAATCTCATGGGCCACAATTTTGTTAACAAGTCCATTATGCGGCACCTTTTGCAAGATCATACACATAGAGTGAGATTTTACCAGACCCTGGGTGGTGGGCTAGGAGGCATGGCGGACTGTAAAATGCCAGGGAGCCACGTTGGAATGGCTCCCCGATGCAGTCCTGCTGCCGGTGAGGTTTCCCAGCAGCAGGAATGACAACGCCTCAGCTGCCTGCCGACTGGAGGCAGGCGGCCGATTTAGTCAATTAAAGGCCTAATTGAGGGCCATCTTTCTGGGCTTCTGGCATTTTGCTGGTGGCAGAGCTGCCTCCCTGCCGCATGGGCAGACTGCCAGCTGCATGGAGGCAGCCTCCCCGCAGCCTCCTGGGGGTGCCATCGGAGCCGGAGTCTCCAAGGCCCAAGGAGGGAACCGCGCTGGCAATGGCTGTCCTGTGGCTCCAATGTTGGCGCTGGAAATGTTCCTCCTTCAAACACCAGGGCCTGCCTGCTTGGTCCCAGCAGAAAAACTACTTGTCTTCATCCAATGCGAGGGGGCTTCAAAATGGAGGCACCCTCTCATTCTCCTTGTAGCCTCAGCAGCAGTGACTTCTCTCAGTGGCACTGCCCAGGCTGCCAGTCCTCTGATTGGGCTGACAGCATGGAGAGCCATCCCACTATCCTTAATTGTGTCAGGCAAGCCCCCACCTGCCAAGACTGAGGCACACATTATTTTACCACATGAACATTAAAACTTAAAATTGTAAGCCCCTGACTGGAAAGACATTTGCATAGTAGCAAACAGTGTTGGAACAATGGGGACCCAGTCTTTGCTTCCCCAATGCACAGAAGTGGTCAGACCAGTTTTAGTCCCTTGACGAGTTGGCTTTTGGTTTTTTCGAACTTGCCACAGATTGGACTTAGAAGACCTCTCTCCTGTCTGCTCTCATCTCGCTCTCACCAGCTTCAGAAACCATTAAAGACATATGAACCCCAAGAGAGAAAAGTCTCCTACAGTGAACAAGGTTTAAGAAGAATACTGGGCCCCAATGAAAAGTGAGAGCTGTCTACAATCAAGGACTCTACGGCAAGCTGGAAACACAGAAATAGTAACAAGAAACCCCCTTTAGAGACTGCCTCAAACCTCTCCATTTTATTTCTCTTCTGCTCTTTTCTGTCTCTATTTGCATGTGTGTATCGCGTATGCATGCTAGCATTGGCGCATCATATATCCGTAGGCGTTAACCGTATTAGAGTTTAAAGGTTTAATAAATTTCACTCTTCTTTAAACTTAAGAAAACCTGGTGTGCTCATTTATTTGCCTTATAATTGGAAAGCTGTGAACCAGAATTCACAAAGGGGGAGCTCAAAACACAGAATGTTTAAAATTAAACCCTGTTACAATAAGGCCAGGTGAAGGCTGAAAAGACCCCTATACACCTTTCTCACCTGGTCATAACAATTGGATGGTGCGTTTGGCGGTAGCCAAGTAAAAGGCTTCTGCTGGGAAGATTGCTGCTGGTGCGGGCTCGGAACCCGGACATGGTCTTGACATCAGGACTTATCCCTGCTGAGAAAATCCTGGCCACAATATCAACTGCATCACTCTCATCAACTTCATCAAAGGTCTCAATTAAGTTAGTCAGAAATGATTTGCCTTTAACAAGTCATGCTGATTGCCATTTATGAACCAATGTTTTTCCAAGTGATAATTAATTTTGTCCAGAGATTATGGTCTCTAAAAGATTCTTCACCACTGATGTTAGCCGAACTGGCCTGTGGTTATTGGGTTTATTCTTCTTCCCTTTTTTGAACAAGGTTGTAACATTTGCAACCTCTCAGTGCACTGGCACCATCCCATATCCAAGAAGGATTGAAAAATTGTGGCCAGACCCTCTACAATTTACATCCTTACTTCCCTCAGCAATTAGGATGCATCCCATCGGATTGGGTGACTTTTCCGCATTGAGAACTGTCAACCTTTTAAATACCTCCTCTTTTTTCTCTATTTTGGTCCCATCAAATGTCTTGATCACTCTTCCTTTACTGTGAAAGTGGCAGAATCCTTTTCTTTTATGGAAACAGATGTAAAGTATTGCTTCTACAAGAAGATTTGCTTTTTGGTCCCTATAATTGCCCCTTGCTTTCCTTTAAATTTGTTAAGATTTGAATGAAAAGATAATTGACAGAAAATCTTAGAATCTAAGTTACAGGGGTCAGAATTACTTTCTAAATAAATTTAAGTTTACTTTTTGGGTGTATTTTGGTAATTGCACCCTATTCTGTGTATTTTTTATTCTACTCTTCATTGGCTTTGCACTGCCTGCTTCCAAGTTGCCCCCAGTCCTTCTGGTAACCACTTGCCAAGAAGTCTCCAAATATGGTCCTGTGTTCTGGATTACACTTCCTCCTATTTGCAGAGTCCACTTGGTAAGGCTGTGAGCAATGTGGACTCCAGACTGACTCTATCCTGGATCTATTGCACAAAGTGTGGCCAACCTACATGATCATTAGCACCAAGCATTAACTTGATTTTGCTCAGTACCACGCTGGTACTTTCACAATGTATGTCTATTGTTATACCAGTTTGTAAATATTTAAGATCTTTATAGATGAAACTCTGAAAGAAGACTGCAAAAGAATTGTGAATATGAACGTGAATTAACATACATAAATTACCTATAAAGATGCACTATGGCATAAAGTGAAAATATTTGTAGGAGGTTGGAAAAATGCTGATTTGTGAGACCTGTCAATGGTGAAGAATGAATGCTCGGGAGGAGGGGGGGGTGGTTTCTGTTCCTGGGTAGCAGGAGGGCTATTCTGAAAGATACCAGCACATGCTGTTGTTGAGTGGTGCATTTACTACCACTCTCTGACAGTATGCAATCAATCATGTCTGCTGCCTACATCAGTTGCTGCTCTTTAAGACATTTGAAGACATCAAAAGAAAGTCAAGCACTGCAGGCTGATGAAATTCCTCTCCCCTCCTCCACCTACAGATATAGAAAAAAAGTATGGAAATAATTTTATTGAAGTAGCAAGATATTGCAATTGCCCCTTTTGTTTCATCTATAGAAGATGACTTGAAAGATCGAAGGCATACTTAGAATTCTTTCTAATCGGACCCCGAGCAGCTCTGTATATGGCTCCACAAGAGCTCACATCTACGTTGTTTTAGGCCAGGCAAATGTCCATGACAAAGAGCAGGGCAATGACATTATGTCACCACAGAAACAGGCCAATGCACATTAAGGACAGAGGCTGATGGTTACACATCAGCAGTACTGGTATTTTGCTGATGCCAAACCTATGCAGGAAAGGCTGAACAGTTATACTAATGCCTTTCTGGTTCACGTGCATTTAAATGAGGGCGGAAGGTTCCATTGGCATGGAATCCAATATTGAATGAACTTTTATTGTATAAATAGGGTTTCTACTGTAAACTTTTGAAATAAGGTTTTTATTGGTATATTCCTCCATTCCCTTTGCTATTGAGCATATTTCCTCTAACGTTAGTGAAAAAATAAAAAAGGAGAGTGCAGAATATGCTCACACCTACTTTTTCACTAAATTGAGGAATGGAGAAAAATATATCCCACGGTAACTTATTTCTCCTTTCTCCTCTTTGATTTTCTTCTGTTACCCGTCACTCATGCAGATGGTGAATAGCGATGGGATGCAGTTTGTTAGTAATGACAGTGACCCTTCGCTACCTCACTCAACTGGTCATTCCTGATGTGAAACTCTGAACAATAAGGGTTAATAGGTTATTTAAATATAGGGGGTGTCATCACAAACAACCTGACCCTTTCCTTGCCTGATGTATAGACATGAGGAAGATTGCTAGATCAGGATCATCAGGATCAGGATCATCAGTACCACCTTCCTAGCCATTGGATTTGAAATTGGTTCCCAACAGCCATAAAGAGAAATCAGAGAGCTCCTATATAGTACATGATTATCAACTATTAGTTTGACAGCAAAAATGTTTACGACCTAACACAAAGGAAGACAGAAACACAAGTTGGAGAAAGTTGAAACAGAAATAGATGAGTTGAAGTTCTGTGGGGGTTTTACCAGTCTCTCACTATTCAATTTATATTCCATCATTTCCTTGGGGGTGGATGGGGGGGGTGGGGGCAGTGGGTGGTTTGTGCTGGTGTCCGACTGGTATTATGGTGGGAAATTAGTGAAATGCTATAAAAATTTCACTCCCGGAATCTTTCCTTATCTTATTTAGACTTGTTATTCCATTTAACATTTTTACAGATTAATGGACAGAGTTGTGGAAGTCAATCCCCAAAGTATCAGCAAAAAATCCTGAAGTATCAATTAATAAAAATGAAGCTTGACTTAGTCAGGCAAAATATGGCCGGGATTTTATGAGTCCCATGGCGTTCCCGATGGCAGGACTGGAAGCTGGCGTAACTTCTGTTTCCGCAATTTTTCCTGTATCCTTCACAGTTCTGTATGTAAATGAATGGTGCGGCGACCGCCATGGGAGATATGTGCGATCGCACGGCAGGGATGGCCTTTCATTGGTGGAACCCGACATCACTGGCTCAAGCACCATGTGCACCATGGCTATAAAGCCTTCTTTGTTTCAAGCCTCAAGGAGCAGCAGCCTTCATGTTATGTAAGTGTCTTCAGAGTTAGCAAAATTAAATCTTTATTTGTAACTTCTCCTTTCTTCCTTAATTTTTCAAACCCAGTACCAATTCCCCATCATTTTTTTTCACTGCAGCAAAAGCAAAGGAAATGTCAGGCAGCAGGCAATGCCCCGCCCCATGGTTCAGTGATGCTTCCCTGCAGGTTCTCCTCTAGGCTGTCAGGGAAGGTGGGAGGTCCTCTTCCCAGCAGATGTAGTCAGAAGAGCCTCCTGCCTGACCAAGGCGGCCTGAATGGAGGTAGCAGAGGAGGTCTCGAACTGTGGGGTGATGCGGTGAACCGAGGTGCAGTGTCGCAAAAGTATCAATGACTTGCTCAGATCGGTGAGGGTAAGTTGTCTTGGTGAAGCTGTTCCATTATTCTTCGCCCTGGCTCTATCTCTTTAAGACAAGGCATGCAGTGGAAAGCATGAGCAGCCTTGGTGTCATACACTAAATGATTTTCCACCAAGATGAAGATTGGCATTGTTTATTTGCTTGGATGTATCATTGGAAAGCCAGTCCTGAATGAGTGATGTCGATGCACGTTTACAATGGTTGTGATGCATTTTTTGACATGTCATTAAATTTGCACTGTCGCCAGCAGAATAATGCACCCATAACCGGCAAAAACAGGTGGAGGTATCCCAGACAACAGAGTGCTGACACTGACTGAGGAGGAGGTGGCAGAAATAGTGAGAGAGCAGGGAGGCAGGGTAAAATCAAATGGCGAGGCAGGATCCTCAATGTGTAAGGATGAAGTGGCATCTTCAGTTTTGCAGCCAGATGTGTGAAGGAAATTGTGTGAACTCATGTTCAGCTGATGCTTAAAGTGCCTCTCTTAGTGTTTCCACTGCAGATGCCCTCACTCGAGTAGCAGAACACCACGTGGCCCAAGACTCTGGGCGGGAAGATGAAGCCAAAGCCCAGAGGGCACACCATCACCTGCCTCTTCTTCCACCTCCACCAGCGCAGATACATCCACACAATCCACAGTGGGTTTAAGATTAGAATCTGGGTCACAAGCTGGTATACACGACACAGACACGTCCCAGCAGCTGAGGGAGCATGTGCCAGCCAGGTCCCCTGATAATCGGAGGGCTGCTGGGGACCAGGTCCCTGCTCAGCCCCATGCTCATGATGATCCTCTGTTTGTTGCTATGAGAAGTCTGCTGGATGTACAGCAAAGCCAGGTGGAAAATATGTCGGAGATCCCTGACGTCCTGCGTGGTTTTGCGCGTGCCATGAAGGAGTCCATGCAAGCCATGTCCCAGGCATATGAGTGTATGTCTTCCTCAGTCGAGAGTTTGGTGAATTCCGTGGAGAGTCTGGTTGAACACTCAAGACATATCCACTCTGACCTGCACTCCATTTCCATTGCAGACCCACAGTAGATGGAGCCATTAAGACCCTGTTCCTCCAGAGGATGCCCACCACGGTCATCCACAGCAACAGAGCAGCTCATTGAGCAGACTCCCTCCAACTCAGCTGCTAATGTCGGGGTAGCACCTAGACATAGTGGTAGAAAATGGAAAAAGAAACAGTTTTGAGCCTGATGGTGGCATGGGTGCTGTAAATATTGTGCACACATTGCTGAAGTTTAAATATATCTTTATTTACTTTAATATTTTATGCACTCTTGCAAATCATTTGCTTTGCTTCAGATGAAAAGGAAAATGTTTATTGGAGGCCTATGTCAGGAATGCATTGATGCTTGCAAAGCATTTCAGAAAGTGTCCAGTGTCCATTTATCATTGCTATTTCAGCCTTCAGTCTTCAATGATGGCCGTTTGTCATTTGCAGATTTTTCACTTTTTTCACTACCAACATGTCTTACATTGTAGTTCTATGGTCACACCCTTACTTTCCTTGAATTGGTGTGTTTTTGGTTTCATTGTAACCCTGAGAATATTTGATCTGCCGGTCATGACAAAGTGCTGCAATGTTGCAGCTTCCTATGTGTGCTGGTTAATGCCTTGATGCAGGACAATATTTTCAATAGAGATGCAGGTCTCTTTTAATGAATTGATAGCATACAGGCCGTTAGGCACATCTCCACTGCAGGTTCATGTGCTGTTGTCAGAAGAGCTCTTCTTTTTTGATTACAGCAATGAATAAGACCTCAGACGTACGTGAACATATTCGGAGAATTTTTTTTCTCCTCCCAACATTCCTTTATGAAGTGGCTTAATGTTGGCTGAAACATGCAAATGTGAGGTTTCCCCTAATGTCCCTTGCATGTATGTCTGTGGCCTTTATAGCTGTAATGGCATCATTGGTATTGTTGTCCTCCTCTTCATAGTCATCCTCATCTGAGGAGGACTGGTGTTCCTCCACCTGCAGAATGTTGCTGTGTCTAATTGCCAGGTTGTACAAGGCACAGGAGACAATGATTATTCATGACACCCTCCGTGATGCGTACCGAAGAGCCCCTCCAGACTGGTCAAGGCAGCAGAATCGCATTTTCAGCATGCCAATGGTGTGTTCAATGACGGCTCTGATGTATGAGTAGCATTGTATCTCCCATAGAACCATAGAAAAGTTACAGCATAGAAAGAGACCATTCAGACCATCGTGTCTGCGTGGCCGAGAAAGAACAGCCGCTCAATCTAATCCCACCTTCCAGCACCTGAACCGTAGCCTTGCAGGTTACAGCAATTCAGGTACAGGTCCAGGTACCTTTTAAATGAGCTGAGGGTTTCTGCCTCCACCATCGATCGGGGCAGTGAATTCCAGACACCCACCAACCTCTGGGTGAAAACGTTTCTCCTCATGACTCCTCTAATCCTTCTACCAATCACCTTAAATTTGTGCCCCCGGTACTTGATCTCTCCGCTAGGGGAACAGGTCCTTCCTGTCTACTCTATCTAGGCCCCCCATTATTTTGTACACCTCAATTAAGTCACACCTCGGCCTCCTCTGTTCTAAGGAAAACAACCCTAGCCTATCCAATCTTTCCTCATAGCTGCAACTTTAAAGCCCTGGCAACATGCTTGTAAATCTCCTCTGTACTCTCTCCAGAGCACTTATGTCCTTCCTGTAATGTGGTGACCAGAACTGTACGCAATACTCCAGCTATGGCCTAACCAGCATTTTATACAGTTCCAACATTACATCCCTGCTTTTGCATTTTATACCTCGGCCAATAAAGGAAAGCATTCCATATGCTTTCTTCACCACTTTATCTACCTGTCCTGCTAGCTTCAGAGACCTGTGGACATGGACTCCAAGGTCTCTCACTTCTTCTACCCCTCTCAATATCCTCCTGTTTGTTGTGTACTCCCTCACTTTATTTGCCCTCCCTTCCGCTGTGCTTTGGGGAAGCCGCACTGGTGTCATCAACCATGTACAAAGTGGGTAACCCTTGTCACCCAGGATCCAGCCGTCCACTTTGGCTGGTTCTTCAAAAACTCCTGGCAGCTGTATGTTCCTCAAAATGTATGAGTCATGACAGCTCCCTGGGAAGCGCGCGCCAACATTCATGATTCTTCTCCTGTGGTTGTAAACCAGTTGTATGTTCAAAAAGTGGAATCATTTGCAATTCGCAAATACAGCAGGCTGGTCCCAGGGAGCTCTAATGGCCACACGAGTACAGTTGATCACCCCTTGCACTCTAGGGAACACAGTGATGGTGCCAAAGGATGCAGACCTTGCTGCCTGACTGCCCTCCTCTACAGGTAAGTAGATGAAATCATTGGCATGTTGATAAAGGGCATTAGTCACCTCTTTTATGCACCAATGAGTCACAGACTGTGATATGCCACATATGTGGCCCATTGATCCTTGGAAGGTCCCGCTAGCCAAAACATTTAGTGCAGCAGTCACCTTGAGGGCAACTGGCATGGGATTCCCACCAAACACAAGCAGTTGCACGCCATGCCACATGATCCTACAAATTTCTGTAACCATTTCACGTGACATCCTTGGGCATCTCTGGCATTCTCTCTGACAGTTGAAGGTAATTTGTCATTTCCTGAGGATATGATGACGTGCCAGTGCCTGAATTCGATAAGGCTATTCCTGCTGTTATCATTCGTGGCATCCTCACCTTCCTGTCCTGACTGTTGCTGCTGCTCAGGCATCATGAGTTAAAGGAAACCCTCCTCAGTCGCTTCCTCTGCTCTTCTTCCTTTGGTAGTAGACAAAATGGGTGTATGAGACCATGTCGCCGCAGCTTTTTGAATAATGAAATAAGCAGAGCGTTCCATTTCAGCCCTCTGTTGCCAGTCATCTGAACCATCGAGGCAATGAGCAGTTCACTTTTATGTGCCTTAGAATTGCAGCCAGGTGAAAAACACACCCACGATCATTTGTATCCTCACACAATCCTTGCAATCCTTGAGTGGCCACGGGGTTTGCATTATCGTTGGAGAAAGCAGTGCATGTAAAATTTAGGGCAAGTCTCCCCACCTTCCAACCTCCGCCTGCAACCTTCCAGCCTGCACCCATCATCCTTGACCCACTCAATGTAACCTTAACCCTTCCCTCTGTTACCATTGAACCGCCCCACATTTCCATGAACAGTGTCACAATCAATTTATTCATGCCGCCCCTACCCTGTTACTACTCCCGTTGCTATCAACATGCTGACTCTGACACTTGATGCTCCTCAAATCCGCCTTAATGTTGTTGCTGAGTCCCGTTCCCCTCCCTATGACGTCATAGAATAGCTAGAAATTTTCATTCAACATATTTAGAATGTACTGAATTTGGAAAACTGAAAAGGCTTTTAAACCTCTCAAGACTAAAAAGATTTCCTTTTTTAAATAGTGGTGTTGTAATTCCAGAGTGACATTATATGAAGTGTTCACCAAAGTGGATAACAGCAGATGAGAAATTGGCAGGACTAGCTAAACTCTTTCACTGCTGGAGGTTTACAACTCTCAGTATCATTTTGTTAACCTCCTTTAAGAACGGTAGCATATTCAATTTTTTAAAATAAAAGTCTTAATGAATTATTTGCAAGATCACCTTCCTGGAGTTGAAATGAAGAGTTCAGATACTAACATCCAAATATTGGAAGCCTTGTTGTCTATTCATTTTATATAGTCCTCAGGGCTCCAAATGCCTATCATCACTTGCTGCAACTATGTAGATTTATCCACTTTTCTCCCAGTGGGGGGTTGTCACTGGGTTTGGAAATTTACGTAGGAAGAAATAATTCATTCTCTATGATCAGGACAGATGGACAACTAAATCTCCTGTGTGGAAAAGCTGCCTGGAGCCAACTTAACAAAGATTGTAGCCCTGCCAGCGTTAAAATGCCATACTCTGCCAGATGACAGCACCTGCAGCAGTTAATTTTTAGACAAAAATCTCTGAACTCTCTTTATAGCAATGGAACCATTTTGTTTTTAAAAAGTAGACATTGCTGACAACACTCAAAGAAACTATACGACAAAGGCAATAATCACTGGTGCTGATACAACTCTTCTTCAGGGATGTGATTAAACACAAACAGACGGAAATTTAGCTCACTGGTAAATTGGGGTCTTATACTCCTAGACTTATACATTGTAACAATATTGTCAGTCAATTGGACATTTGAAATTTTAATTTGCATTCTGTCACAAATAAAGAATATTGATGAAATTGCTGGAGTGTTAAAGGGAAGTCTTCTACAGCCTGGCGTAAGCTGCTATAGGAGATGTAAAAAGCAATATTTGTAATGCCAACAGACAAAACAATATTCCTGTTGCAATTCATTACTCTCTTGGTTTACACTTATGCAAAAATATATCCCGAAATTATATATCAATAATGCTGCTTGCATGGTCTGCCATTTTAAAATGATACAAATGCCCCATCGGTTTTCTCAATGTAAATTGAAAATACATGCTCAATCATTCATCTTTCAATCTTACCTCTCCCACCCTCGCCACCACCCCATTCCCAATGCCCCCACCCATCCAGCCCCCCCAACCCTATTCTCACTTGCCTGAGGGTTGATGTGTCGCTAGCAGCAGCCCGATCTTTGTTGGCTCTTCGCGCCACACCAGCTTCATTGAAATGAGATCCAATATCAGGGATGCCACGGCCTCGCTGTTCAGGTGCAGGGATTGTACCCTGATTACCTATTAAGTTCCAAATATGGCAGGCAGGAAGCTCATGTACCCAGATTTCTAACTCCATAATTCCTGTATAAAACAACTCCCTTGGATGCCATAGGCGAGGAGGCAGAATAGTTACATTTTAAGAGATCCCGACTTACAGGTATAATCCTGTAACATGGTTGCCAGACATTCTAATACAGTTAAGCAGAAAGCAGTTGAATTCTGACACAGAAAAAAGTGCACTGTATTCTTTTGAATTTAGGGCCTAAATTTTAACAGCCAAAAATAGGTAGGTCATGTTTAAATTTTAACAATCTGAACTCTGACCCCCAACCCACCTCAAACCCACCCACTTCTTGGTTTAACAGAAGTGGGACAAGGAACGGGTGACCAACCAGCGCCCAAGAGATAGCTGGCGTTTAAAGTGTCCTAATGAGGCCCGCAGCCTCTGATCTAACCATTTTTGCAGGTTTAATTATAGACGGCCGGGCTTCCCTGGTCTCAGGAAACCTGGCAGCTGAAGGGGAGTGTGGGCAGCTAAGGGGAGAAGGTTGTGGGCCACTGCTTGTGGGCCAGAAGGAGCAGGAATGCTTCCCCCCCACCCTCTGCCTCACCAATCCCCCAAGATCCATCTCCATCAGAAACCTCCCAAACAGAGATCCCTGGGATCGGACTCCCCTCTGGGGTTGGGGATTGGACCTACATGCTCCTGTGAGCTGCTCCAGAGTCCTCTCTGTCCAACTGGAAGCCAAACCTGTCAATGAGGCTGACATCTGGGGAGGGAACCTATCAATGACAAAAGATGCACACTTTGGAGCTAAAACTCCATGGAATGCGGGGAAACCCGGACCTCTTGGTTTCCCATGTGAAACTTGGAATCCCCCGCCTACATATATCACCCCCGTTAATATCCAGGCCTATATTTCAGTGTTTATAGGTGACTAGCTGAGGAATATTGGTACTATGAAACAACATTTTATCATGTTGGGCACCCAGTGTCATGAAGAAGGACTATTAGGTTAGCGCAACGTGGCCCCTTGTATATGAAGCAATACTTCTACTTTGTCCCAATAATATGCTTTAATCTTAGCTTCAGATGAGCAATCTAATTTAACTAATATGACGTTTTCATTCCCATTTCACTTCCAAATATTCTTGTAACCTACTTATTGAGTGAAATTGATGACTTGGCACCAATTTCTTGACAATTTTGTGCAATAACCCTCACCAAATACAGAACAGCAAGAATGGCAAATGTTACACATTTTTTCAAAAAAGGGTGTAAGGACAAGACCAGCCACTACAGGCCAATCAGTTTAACCTCGATGGTGGGAAAGCTTGTAGAATTGATAATTCAGTACAAAATTAACAGTCATTTGTGGCTTAATTAAGGAAAGCCAGCACAGATTTGTTAACAGCAAATTGTGATTAACTAACTTGCTTGAGTTTTTTGATGAAGTAACAGAGATGGTTGATGAGGGTAATTCAGTTGATGTGGTGTATGTGGACTTTCAAAAGACATTTGATAACAGGCTTGTCAGCAAAGTCAAAGCTCATGGCATAACAGGGACAGTAGCAACATGGATACAAAATTGGCTGAGCGACAGGAAACAGAGTAGTTGTGAACTGTTTTTTGGACTGGAGTAAGGTATATAGTGGGATTCCTGAGGGATTGGTGTTAGGACCCTGACTTTTCTTTATATATATATGAATGACCTAGACTTTGGTGTACAGGACACAATTTCAAAATTTGCAGATGACACAAAACTTGGAAGAATTGTGTGGAGGATAGTGATAAACTTCAAAAGGACATAGACAGACTGGTGAAATGAGCAGACAACAATTCAGAAAATTGTGAAGTGATTCATTTTGGTAGATAGAATGAAGAGAGGCAATATAAAATAAAGGGTACAATTCTAAAGGTGGTGCAGGAGCTGAGGTACCTGGGGGTATATGTGCACAAATTATTGAAAGTTGCATGGCAGATTGAGAAAGTGGTTAATAAAGCATATGGGATTCTGGACTTTATAAATAGGGGCATAGAATACAAAAACAAGGAAGTTATGATAAACCTGTATAAAACACTAGTTCGGCCTCAAATGAAGTACTGTGTCCAGTTATGGGCATCACACTTTAGGAAGGATGTCAATGCATTAGAGAGGGTTCTCCAAAGATTCACAAGAATGGTTCTAGGATGAGGAACTTCAGTTAGAAGATAAGTTGGAGAATCTGGGACTGTTCTTCTGGGAGAAAAGAAGATTACAAGGTGTTCTGATGAAAGGTCACAGATCTGAAACATTAACTCTGCTTCTGTCTCCACAGATGCTGCCTGACCTGCTGAGTATTTCCAGCACTTTCTGTTTTTATTTCAGATTTCCAGCATCTGCAGTATTTTGCTTTTAATTAAGATTAAGAGGAGATTTGATGGAGATGTTCAAAATCATGACAGGTCTGGACAGAGTAAATAGGGAGAACTGTTCCCATTGGTGGAAGGATCCTGAACTAGAGGACACTGATTTAAGATAATTGGCAAAAGAAGCAATGGCGACATGAGGAAAATCCTTTTTATGCAGCGAGTGTTTAGGATCTGGAATACACTGCCTGAGAGTGTGGTGGAGGCAGGTTCAACTGAGCCCTTCAAAAGAGAATTGGATAATTACCTGAAGAGAAAAAAAAATGTACAGCTATGGGAAAAAGATGGGGGAGTGGGACTAGAAGAGTTGCTCTTGCAGAGAGTTGGCCTCCTCCTGTGCTCTAACCATTCTCTGATTCTATGAACTCACATGCATATAAAACCAGTAATGTAGTAAAACATCCCAAGGCACTCACATGAGTTTAATCAGACAAAGTTTGACATTGAGCCAAAGAAGGAGGTATGAGGATGGGTAAATAAAGCTTGGTCAAAGACATAGGTTTTAAGGAGCACTTAAAAGGAGATCAGAGAGGTAAAGGGGTAGAAAGATCTAAGGGGTGAAATTCCATTGTTTAGGGCCTCAATGGCTGAAGGAATGGCCGTTAATGGTGGGGCAGAGGGAATGGGGGATGTACAAGAGACCAAAGTTGGAGGAATGCAGAGTTCTCAGAGGGTTGTAGGTCTGGAAGAGGTTAAGAGATAAGGAGAGGCAAGGCATTAGAAGGATTTTGAACACAAGGATGAGATTACTAGTTTAATACTATCCAACTTGTGTTTCATATGATCCTTGCATTTGGCAGAGAGAGTGAGTTTGGGCTGAGTTGAAAACCAGATCCCAGAAGTAAAATGCTAGTGTTCTGTTCCACTGCACCACCCAGTCCCACAGTCATAGAATTTCAAAAACTTCAAACAAAATACCATTGGCCAATAAAATGTTAAATATATTCAAGCTATGTCCAGATTCTAAAGAAGATGTGTGATTTAATTTGGCTGTGTTGGAGGTAGACTACCAATTTATCAGGAAAAAATATGTTTTACAATTAATTGGAAGCAGAATAGTGCTCCTGTCACTCTGCACAGACTGCCAATTTCCATGTGAGTGGGTTGTGCAGCCTGCAGATTTCATATTCCCATCCTCTTTAATTTTCCTTTTTTCCAGGCAGAACATGGTCTATTGGAAAATACAATATCACCTCTATTCTGAAGACGCACGGGTTGATTTTAACCCTCCCCTACTCACCCGGCAGAAACTGGGTAGGGGTGGGCAATTAAAAATGAGTAGTTTACTTACCTACTTAGATGCCAATCATTTCCAATATAATCCTGCAGGAATTTGCAGGCAGGTGAGGTATCTCCTTAAAGCAAGCTTAAGCCCAATTGCTTTACACAAAGCAGAGTCATAATGCATCAGTTTTCACAGGGGCTTGAGCAGGAAATTCACTGCAGGCTGAAAACAGGTCAGCAGCTGGTCTGCAGGCAGAACAAGCTTTTCGAGTAAGACTAAAACTAATTTTCTTGGGGCCAGGATGAGTATGACTGCTCCTCCGGGTCTCACAGGGCAAGTCCTGGTTTCCCCTGCCCTTGACTCTCCCTTCCCTGCTGCAAGATCCTCTGAAGAATGTCTCCCTGCCACTTCGGAAGCTGATCTTCGCCCATTGGCAGTTCTCTGCATTCTCTTCACACCTGTGCTGGCAGGAAGAATAGCAGTGGCAATTAAATAGGTCCTAGTGGTTAAAATCTCTCTGGCCTCCTGTTGGCTCCATTGGGTGGGGAAATCAACTTATCAGAGCAGTTTTCTGCCAAAAATCCCACTCCAAGGCATCATTCGCCCTAGAATTGGAGGGTCATAGAGTAGGCTGAAATGGGAATTAGCCATTAATTATTTAAAGAAGTAAAATGAGTGCCAGATTACGAGTTTACAATCAAAACTACCAAATGCTGAGTTTCTGTTCTCAGCCATTCTTCATTGGGCAGGCAGCAAGTGAAGCACCTGATTGCAGTTGCACCCAGTTTGATTGACTGGATAATTGTTTGGTCGAAAATAAAGCTATATTACCAGCATGCATGGCGTCACTACCAAACAAGCGATAGATTCTGTGATTGCAAAAAATCTACGCCCTTATCACTTTCCCTGCAGAGTTCTGATTGGGTGGTAGGCCTCTCTTGTGTTCAAGGAGTTGCAGAAAGTACCTGTGTGAACATCAGGCTTCCTCATAGCAACTCTACAGTCTCCCTACAAAGAAATGTATCCTGAAATGCCTTGCACTGTAATCTGGTATTTATGCTGAAATCACCTTTGCTGCTGACCTTGCATGAGCATGTTGGGCCAATGGGAGAGAACCTCATCTTCATTTTGAAAAATTACTATTTTTGCAGGGCTATCCCCTAAGGTTGCCTGAAAAACATCTAGCATCATATTGGTCTTGAATGATTTTCAATTATCCAGGGTGGCTGTCTAGCATAGGCTCTTCATTACCTCTTGGCTTTTCTATTCTATAATTCTTAAATGGGCTGCTCTGCTCAGGTTTTCCTGGCATGCGTCAGCTGCCATCAGAATGAGACATTCTTTTTTGATGTGGAATCTGGAGGAGCAGGAATGCTCTTCCTGGCTCCACAGCACTCCCGGGGGCCACTGACTGTTTGTAAATGCCCCTGCCTCCCACCCACCCATTGTGCTTCCACTCTCCCAGGACTTACCTGAGGATCAGTATCAATGAGGCCACAATTGACCTTTCGATCAATGAGCAAGTTGCCTCTGCAGACACAACAGGTGCCTGCAGCTAGTTCAAATTATCGAAATGGGGCCCAAGGCAGTTGAGGCAAGTTTTGTCTGCATGCCATTGTTATGTTCCTGAAAACAGGCCACAACCAAGTTCTATCTCAATGCATCTCTGTATATGTATTATGGAACTTCATTCAATTTGCATGGGAGGATTTTGCCAAACCTCTGTTTGGTACATCATTTGGGTGAGATAGAACTGAATGAATTTAGGAAAGATAGAAACATAGGAACAGGACCAGGCCATTCAATCCTTTGAGCCTCCACCACTATTTTATTAGATCATGGCTGATCTGTATCTTAACTCCATCTATCCACCTTGGTTTTGTAACTGTGAATATTCTTGCCTAATAAGACCTAACAATCTCCATTTTGAAATTTTTGATTGAACTAGCCTCAATAGCTTTTTCTGAGATAGTTCCTGATTTCCATCTCATTTTAAGTGAAGAAGTGCTTCTTGACATCACCCATGTATAACCTAGCTCTGATATTAAGGCTATGCCCATTGGTCCTGGACTCTCCCAACAGAGGAAATAGTTTCTTTCTATCTACTCCATCAATTCATTTAAATGATAGAACAGATTGAATGGAGTAACAGAGTTGGTTGATGAGGGTAATGTGTTTATGTGTAGATGGATTTCCAAAAAGCGTTTAATCAAGTGCCACATAATAGACTTGCCAGCAAAGTTGAAGCCCATGGAGTAAAAGGAAAAGCGGCAGCATGGATATAAAGTTGGCTAAGTGATGGGAAACACAGAGTAGTTGTGAATGGTTGTTTTGTCAGACTGGAGGAAGGTATATAGCAGGGTTCCCATGGGTCAGTACTAGGACCATTGCTTTTCTTGAGATATATGAATGACCTAGATTTAGGTGTGCAGGGCACAATTTCAAAATTTGCAAATGACTCAAAACTTGGAAGGATTGTGAACTGTGAGGAGGATAGTGATAGACTTCAAGAGGACATAGACGGATGGAATGGGCAAACATGTGGCCGATTAAATTGAATGCAGAAAAGTGTAAAGTGATACATTTTGGAAGGAAGAGTGAGGAGAAACCATATAAAACAAAGGGTACAATTCTAAAGGGGGTGCAGGAACAGAGTGACTTGGGAGTATATTAGAATTAGAATTAGAATTAGAACATTACAGCGCAGTACAATCCCTTCGGCCCTCGAGGTTGCGCCGACCTGTGAAACCATCTGACCTACACTATTCCATTTTCATCCATATGTCTATCCAATAACCACTTAAATGCCCTTAAAGTTGGCGAGTCTACTACTGTTGCAGGCAGGGCGTTCCACGCCCCTACTACTCTCTGAGTAAAGAAACTACCTCTGACATCTGTCCTATATCTATCACCCCTCAACTTAAAGCTATGTCCCCTCGTGTTTGCCATCACCATCCGAGGAAAAAGACTCTCACTATCCACCCTATCTAACCCTCTGATTATCTTATATGTCTCTATTAAGTCACCTCTCCTCCTCCTTCTCTCCAACGAAAACAACCTCAAGTCCCTCAGCCTTTCCTCGTAAGACCTTCCCTCCATACCAGGCAACATCCTAGTAAATCTCCTCTGCACCCTTTCCAAAGCTTCCACATCCTTCCTGTAATGTGGTGACCAGAACTGCACGCAATACTCCAGGTGCGGTCTCACCAGAGTTTTGTACAGCTGCAGCATGACCTCGTGGCTCCGAAACTCGATGCCCCTACTAATAAAAGCTAACACACCATATGCCTTCTTAACAGCCCTATTAACCTGGGTAGCAACTTTCAGGGATTTATGTACCTGGACACCAAGATCTCTCTGTTCATCTACACTACCAAGAATCTTCCCATTAGCCCAGTACTCTGCATTCCTGTTACTCCTTCCAAAGTGAATCACCTCACACTTCTCCGCATTAAGCTCCACTTGCCATCTCTCAGCCCAGCTCTGCAGCCTATCTATGTCCCTCTGTACCCTACAACATCCTTCGGCACTATCCACAACTCCACCGACCTTGGTGTCATCCGCAAATTTACTAACCCACCCTTCTACACCCTCTTCCAGGTCATTTATAAAAATGACAAACAGCAGTGGCCCCAAAACAGATCCTTGCGGTACACCACTAGTAACTAAACTCCAGGATGAACATTTGCCATCAACCACCACCCTCTGTCTTCTTTCAGCTAGCCAATTTCTGATCCAAAGCTCTAAATCACCTTCAACCCCATACTTCCGTATTTTCTGCAATAGCCTACCGTGGGGAACCTTATCAAAAGCCTTACTGAAATCCATATACACCACATCCACTGCTTTACCCTCATCCACCTGTTTGGTCACCTTCTCGAAAAACTCAATAAGGTTTGTGAGGCACGACCTACCCTTCACAAAACCGTGCTGACTATCGCGAATGAACTTATTCTTTTCAAGATGATTATAAATCCTGTCTCTTATAACCTTTTCCAACATTTTACCGACAACCGAAGTAAGGCTCACAGGTCTATAATTACCAGGGCTGCTCTACTCCCCTTCTTGAACAAGGGGACAACATTTGCTATCCTCCAGTCTTCCGGCACTATTCCTGTTGACAATGACGACATAAAGATCAAGGACAAAGGCTCTGCAATCCCCTCCCTGGCTTCCCAGAGAATCCTAGGATAAATCCCATCTGGCCCAGGGGACTTATCTATTTTCACACTTTCCAAAATTGCTAACACCTCCTCCTTGTGAATCTCAATCCCATCTAGCCTAGTCGTCTGAATCTCAGTATTCTCCTCGACAACATTTTCTTTCTCTACTGTAAATACTGACGAAAAATATTTATTTAACGCTTCCCCTATCTCCTCTGATTCCACACACAACTTCCCACTACTATCCTTGATTGGCCCTAATCTAACTCTAGTCATTCTTTTAGTCCTGATATACCTATAGAAAGCCTTAGGGTTTTCCCTGATCCTATCCGCCAATGACTTCTCGTGTCCTCTCCTTGCTCTTCTTAGCTCTCCCTTTAGATCCTTCCTGGCTAGCTTGTAACTCTCAAGTGCCCTAACTGAGCCTTCACGTCTCATCCTAACATCAGCCTTCTTCTTCCTCTTGACAAGCACTTCAACTTCTTTAGTAAACCACGGCTCCCTCGCTCGACAACTTCCTCCCTGCCTGACAGGTACATACTTATCAAGGACACGCAGTAGCTGCTTCTTGAATAAGCTCCACATTTCGATTGTTCCCATCCCCTGCAGTTTCTTTCCCCATCCTACGCATCCTAAATCTTGCGTAATCGCTTCATAATTTCCTTTCCCCCAGCTATAATTCTTGCCCTGCGGTATATACCTGTCCCTGCCCATCGCTAAGGTAAACCTAACCGAATTGTGATCACTATCACCAAGGTGCTCACCTACATCTAAATCTAACACCTGGCCGGGTTCATTACCCAGTACCAAATCCAATGTGGCATCGCCCCTGGTTGGCCTGTCTACATACTGTGTCAGAAAACCCTCCTGCACACACTGGACAAAAACTGACCCATCTAAAGTACTCGAACTATAGTATTTCCAGTCAATATTTGGAAAGTTAAAGTCCCCCATAACAACTACCCTGTTACACTCGCCCCTGTCGAGAATCATCTTCGCTATCCTTTCCTCTACATCTCTGGAACTATTCGGAGGTCGATAGAAGACTCCCAACAGGGTGACCTCTCCTCTCCTGTTTCTAACCTCGGCCCATACTACCTGAGTAGACGAGTCCTCAAACGTCCTTTCTGTCGCTGTAATACTCTCCTTGATTAACAATGCCACACCCCCCCCCTCTTTTACCATCTTCTCTGTTCTTACTGAAACATCATTGCACAAATCATTGAAGCAGGGCAGGGCAGGTTAAGAAAGTGGTTAAAAAGGTATACAGGATCCTGGGCTTTATAAAGAGAGGCATAGAGTACAAAAGCAAGGAATTTATCATGAACCTTTTTAAGTCTCTGGTTCAGCCTGAACTGGAATATTGTGTCCAATTCTCAGCACTGCACTTTAGGAAGAATGTGAAAGCTTTAGAGAGGGTGCCGAAAAGATTTACAAGAATGATTCGTGGGCTGAGGAACTTCAGTTACGTGGATTGATTGGAGAAGTCTGGGTTGTTCTCCTTAGAGAAGGTTGAGAAGAGATTTGATGGAAGTGTTCAAAATCATGAGGGGGCCTGGACAGAGTACATAGAGAGAAACTGTTCCCATTGGTGGAAGGGTCGCGAACCAGAGGAGACTGATTTAAGGCGGCTGGCAAAAGAAGCAATGGTGACATGAGGAAAAGTTTTTATGCAACAAGTGGTTAGGATCTGGAATGCACAGCCTGAGGGTGTGGTGGAAACAGATTCAATTGAGGCTTTCAAAAAGGGATTGGTTAAGCACCTGAAGAGAAAAAAATTGCAGGGCTATAGGGACAGGGCAGGGGAGTGGGATTAGCTGATTTGCTCTTGCAGAGAGCTGGCACAGACTTGACGAGTCAAATGGCCTCCTTTTGTCCTGTAACCATTCGATGATTCGATCCTAGTATGTGGGAGAGTAGGCTTAATAGCTAAATGGTTCTTTCTTATTCCATGCTGTTTTAATGTTCTTAAAAAGTAAAAAATGTTTGTCACATTTGAATAACCATAAAACTGCCAGATTCTCTGGCGAACTGTGGCCAGAATTTTACAGCTGCCAAACGAACGGGTTGGTGGTGTGGGGGTGGGGGGGGGGGGTCATAAAATTGAGTGGGAGGTGGGGAGGGGCCCCGTTCCCGCCCCGTTCCCGCCCCCACTGCAATTTTACATGGGGTGGCAACAGCGAGAAATGGCCCACCTGCCCCAGGCCAATCAAGGCCCTTAAGTGGCCATTGAACTGGCACTTAAGGGCCTTCGCCCGCCGCCACGATTATTTTACCCGCGCCGGCCGGATGACATAAGCCTCAAGAACACCGCCTGGTTAAACCAAGTGGCCTTCTTGCAGGCTGGGAGGTGGCCCCCCTGATTGGGCATCCTATGCCCCATGGATGGCTGCCTCCAAAGCCCAACTGCCAGCAGTGCATAAACCACCCCCCGCCTCCCTAACTGACTCCCCTTGCCTAACCGTGGCCCAGCCAGTTGTTCCCGGTGAGGTCCTAAAAACTTACCTGTCTTCCGGCCCGTGCTTCACCTTGCTTGTGATGGCTGCGTATAGCCTGCTGATTGGCTGGCAGCTCCATTAGGCAGGGCATCCAGCCTCAAAGAGGTGGAAGTCCTGTCCAAGACCCATTAATGGCCAGGGCAGCGAAAAATCCCAGCCTGGCTTCCCAGGCCCAGTGGAGGTGGGTTCACCACTGACTTTTCAGCCGGTGGGCAGGGCCTCCCGCCCAACAAAAAATTCCGGCCTATGTAGTGTCTCCTGAAAAGCACCAAGTTTTCCAAAGCCTGTGCATTGTATTGCAATATGCATCAATCCCACATGTTTCCAATATCTTCCTTTTCAATCTATCTTCCAAGAGAAAAAAATAAGACAGGCTAAGAATCCAAAAGGACGAGGAAATGCAGATTTTTACAGTAGCAGAAAAAATGTATTCCAATAATTTGGTTCTAAAGTCTAAAATTTGGACTTATTGCACCCTTTAGGTCCAAGCATTATCCTTAACAACATCATACTAAAGCTTTTGTCAACTGACGTCGGGGGAGGGGGATCAGGATGGTGGGATGGTAAGTTGATGTTTTGGCTTCAGTCCCTTCACCAGAAAATTTTTCAGATGAGGATTCTGCAAACAGGCAATTGCCAATCTTTTTTTTTGGATGTTTTTGGAGCTGCTGTATGTCTCCAGTATTTTAGCTTTTTTTCAAACACAGGTGTTGTATTTTATATTTGTTATCTTAATATTTCCCTAATTTCGTTGCTGTTTGGTTGTTGAGTACTTTCCTCAATCCTTTCCACCAGCCGTTTGCTATTTTCACACCCTTATATTTTTTGAACGCATTGTCATTATCCCAATTAGATTAATTTTGTATATTATAAAATCTATTTGCTGGTCATTAATCTCATTAACTGCACTGGGACAGAAGTCAGCGTTCCTGACTCCGACTTGTTTCCCCCTTCCTCAATCCTGTTAAGGGATTCATTTTTTTTTCCAATTTTCAATTCTGATAAGGATTTTACACTTGATTTTTTTTTTCATTTCCCTTTTCAGAGACTGACAGACCGGCTGCAACTTCTAACAGTCTCTGTAGTTGAGATTTCCAGCATTGGCTATTTTCTTTCCTCTTTATTTCACGATCTTTTCTTGTATTTGTGCATGGCAAACAAATTCTTCCTCTACTTTCACTGGTTGGTCTCTTAAAAGATTTCTTTCCAGCTGATATTAACAGACAATTGTGGAAATTGCTGACTTGCATTGCTTATTATTTTAACTGCAGGTGTTACACCATTGGGACATCTATGCTCCAGTGCTGCTCTGTTAATGCTTCAATTAATTTTGCGGTATCAGAGTATTGTCGTATAATGTCATATATTTCAGCAATATTGTGCTTTAGTCAAACTTTTATATTGAAACAAAAAAGAACCACTTTAAACATAGAGACAAGCGACTTTGGAAAAAACGCAAGCATAAGCTGTTTACAGAATTCCCTTGTACAATCCTCTTCTCATCTATCGCTAATTTATAGAACTCCTGATCCAAGCACAATATGTAGATACAAAATCCCAATCTAAGAATAAATAGTTCATTAGATTAGATTGCATTGCTCCACTCAATAAATATAGTCACCTGATACCAACCTGGAGACACCTATATGTTTTAGAAATTAAATCACTACGGTGTAAAATATGTCTTTATTAAGTGTTCTCAGTTTGTTTATGCTCAGCTTTGATTACAAAGTGGATGATTAAATAAGCAGCAGTCCAGAGACTTTCTGCCTGTTTCTAACAGCAGGTTTATTCACATTGAGCATTCCATGGCAAAATATGTGTTCAACTGCACTGATAGGGCCTTTTAAGGAGATTATTCTGCAAAAAAGGAACACTGCATATTTGTTTCTGTTGATTTTGAGGTACAGTCTACCACGAGGTCAAACACCAAGGATGTGTCAGCTTTAAGACAGATTAGTTTTAAGCCAAGATTGCTTTCCGATTTGACCCATGCAGAGAAGCATAATGGTCTGGAAACCATTGCTGTTTAATTTATGGGTTAAAATTACGCGTGACTAAAGAAAGCATATCAATCATGCCAGCCAATGCATAATGTACTAGATGAAGAGGTTTAGTGGGCTGCGAGGAGGAAGGAAACTTGTCACTCTCAGTTCAACAGCTTCCAAATAACCATGATATCCTTTGAATAAACCACCTCAACATGTAGCAGGTGGATAGACTTGCTTTGTTGTCTTTGTATCAATAGAAAGAAACAGGCAGTGCCCAATATTCCTGCTTTCAGAAAATAGCTTGTTATAAACAATGAGACAATCAAATTGACTTTACCATGTATGTACTTTTCTTAAAGCACACTCAGAAAAATGTCTATTTTTCAAGCAATGTTTATTTTGGTAATTTCTCAAACAGTGCTAAGATTGTGAAAATAATAAGAAACTGCCAGTGATGAGTTAGACAGGCACCTGATGTTCAGTGTGTGTGCCTTTGTGATGTAGACTGCCATTACCGGATCTAAAAATATACTTGTCCCTTTCTCCTAGTTTAGATCTGTCTCTATCTCTCATTCTTTCTTTCAAGCTGCAAAGGTAGTTAAAAATAGGTAGCACTGTTAGTAAATGTGTTGTCATTGTGTGTTGTGTTAGAAGAATATATATATATTGTTAGCATGGATTACAATATGAGGCTTAATAAAGTGCCTGAATGTAAAATTGTAAACAATGAAGCACTACAAAGAAAATATTGCCTGAACAAGGAAAAAGAGAAATTATCTGTTTATCGTGATGGAAATAGTACTGCATTTATTTAAGATTTGCTTGGCATTTGGAGACCATGGGTTGGATTTTATCAGCCCTTTGGAGAATGACTGAAAGGCGGGAGTGCTGGTAAAATGGTAGAGGAAGCCATTGGGAGGGAGGCCCGACATCTTCCCACTGCCACTGCATTTTACCAGCAGCAGGAATGTCAGTGTCACAGCTGCCCACTGGGTGGCCAATGGTGGCAATTAAGCGCCCAATTAAGGGCCACGTCCCACCCCTACTGACATTTTACTGCCATTGGGACAGACCACCGCCTGTGGTGAGATCGCCAGGTAGACCCTGCTGGCCTCCCAGTGGGTTCCCAGGGCAGGGGGGCGGCCCTCCTTTATGGCCGCTCCATGCCCACAGAGGGGCCCCCCCAGCAATGGCCACCCCTGCAGCTATGGCAGCACTGCTGGAACATGCACACCACCCCCTGATCACCAGGGCTGGCCTACTTGGCCCCAGCTCCGAAAAAATAAACTTAACTTGTCTTCGAGGGTTTCTCACCATGGAAGCGTCCTCTCCTTCATCTTGCAGCCTCAGCAGTGGCCACTTTTGATTAGGCCTGCAGCTCCGGGAGTTGGCTGCCATTCTCAATTGGACTGTGGTCCCGGCAGCAGCCGCTAAATTGGCCGCCACTGGTAGAATGCCGCCCCAGGGTCCCTTTGCCCACCAACTTCTTAGCTGCTGATATAATTCAGCCCCATGTTCTTCATCTATCTAGGCAATTAGGCAATCTGTTTTTAAACAGAATACTGCTTTTGCAACATATGCTGGTGTTTAGTGTTATACAACTAGTAAGAAGTATATGTTAGTTGTTGTATTTGAGTAGCTCCTGCTCCTCTGCTGGAAGTGGAATAGAACCAGATGATCCTGCTGCTTTGCCTATTGCTTTGCTTTAATACATTTGGTTTCTTTTGAAAAATACATTTGCTATAGCAACCCATTTTATTTATACTAAATCCACCTCAGAGATCCATCTGTCTTGGCAACACTGGTTGGTGATATTGGCCATCACTGCTAATTTCTCATTCCCTCTTTCAGATATTTCAGCAACTCGACAATTAACCTGTTAATGATTGTTATAACATTTTTACAGCAAAATCAGGAATTTTAAGAAGGTTGCTTATTTGTTTTCCTTTTCTAAAAACAATTCAATGTAAAGTCCTAATTCAGGTTCATTTAACTAAATAGAAAGGAAAGTGAAATCTCAACATTGTTATTGATCTTTCTGTTATCAAAACTGCATATTCTGAATATGTGGCAAAACTCTAATGTTGTGAATGAAATTGTGCCCTTTTGGTTCTTATCGCATGTTGCTCTAATTCCATTTTATATAACACCTTTCTTTAGAAATTGCTTGTTTGGGCTTTTGGCTTTTGCATAAACAAAGTAGAAGACTTTCTTAGGTTGAAAAAGTCTCTTGTTGCCCAATGGGTTAAGTAATGGTAATGCCACATACACCACCATTCCCAAAGGATAGCACACAACTCCTATACTACTCCACTATTTGACAGAACTGGCAAGTTTCTAAAATATTTGCTGGCTGCATTCATAACCTGACAATTTACAATGATGGCCAGAATTTACCTTACATTTTCAATGTATAGATGGAGAAGGGGACTCTAGCATGTCTTCAATTTCTGTCAAGTTGTTTTGAAGTCATATTTATACAGCAGAAAAGTAATAACCCACATTTCCTCAAATGTCACCATCAGATTGATGTGGAAATTACTAATCAATTCCATTTCTTTAAAAAAAAAAAATTTGCAACAACAATTTGAATTTATGGAGCACCATAAGTACAGAAAAAATGTCCCAGGCACTTCACAGAGATCAAACAAGGGTATATTAAGAAGGGTGAAAGAGTTAGATTTTAAGGGAGAGACCTAGGGCTGAATTTTACCGGCCCCTCGATGCCGCGGGTCGTGGCGCGGGGGCCGGTAAAATGTTGCTGGGAGAGGCCTACCTCAACATGCAATGGTGAGAAGGGCCCGCCACATATTACTGGCGGTGGGGAGACCTCAGTGTGGCCACCTACCCCCGCTGTCTGGCGGCGGGCCCTTCATCTGCATATTTAAATCAACAGTAATTATATTCAAATTAACTTACCTGCCGTCCTACGCCGATTTTATAGCCTCCGTTTGGCCTTCGTGCGCCTTCTTATCTCCGCACGGAGTTCCAAAGAGACAACCTGGTGGGGAGGGGGGAGTAATAAAAATATCAAGGCGGGAGGCATGGAGGAGCAGGGAAATCAATTATTATTAGATGTGGGGATGGTGGGAAGGGGTTATAGGCCAAATGCTATAAGTCTAGTCGGTAAAGTTCAGGTAGGGATAAAGGAATGTGTTGGTCATTTCGGGCATTGAAATAACCATTGGGGGGTTGGGGAAGGGCCATCCACATATTTTTTATTGGTCAATAAAAATTTCATACTGCTGCCCGTTTAAAAATTTGAAGTAATTCTAATTACGTGGTGGCACCGGATGCCGTTGCCGGGGACGAGGATGCCGCCACTACACGTCATCGGGAGAGGGTGCTCCGTCCCCACTATTTAAATGAGCTCTGGCACAAAATATCGCAGGGGCTCTGCAGCAACTGCTGAATACAGGCACCCTGCCGAGTTTAAAGGGCACTGCCGCAGAGCACGGCGCCCGAATAAAATTCAGCCTCTAAAGTGGGAGATAAGGTGACAAGGCAGAGGGTTTTAGGAAGGGAATTACGGAATGTAAGACCTAAGGAGCTGAAGGCACAGCCACAAATATGCGGCAAAAGGGATGATGTACATGAAGCCAGAATCAGAGGAACAGAAAGTTGCTGGGGATTGGAGGGATGGGGGCGGTGGTTGGGTGGAGGCATGATGGGTGATGATTGGAGGAGTTAACTGTGAGAACATGAAGAATTTGAACACAAGGGGCTGAATTTTGTGCCCACAATGGGGTTCTGGGGTCGCCGGGGCCAATCAGGCAGACCCCAGTGAGGGGTTGTGGGCAGGTTGGTGAGGATGGGGGTGGGATTTCCTAGGTGACAACCATTGCTGTCAGGGGGCCCTTCTGTGAGCCACAGAGTGTCTGATCAGCTGGGCAACCCCCCCCCCCCCAATTCCCACCTCAGCTCACAGGGAGGCTGCCACATTTTACTGGGCAGTCTCCACATGTGGTGGGGGGGCCCAGCAGCCACTGGTAAATGCCAGCAGCAGCAGGATGAGGCCTTTAAGTGACCCTTAATTGGCCACTTAAGAGGGCCTCAATTGGTCTCTGGGTGGAAAGGCCGTCCTCCACCTTCCTTGCCATTGGTAAAATTCCATGTCATCGGGAAGGCGATGGGCAATCCATCCCTGCTTTCCCTTGCCATTTTATGCTCCCACCACCTCTCAGCCTATCTATAAAGGGCTGGTAAAATCAGCTCAGGTGTTGAGGGATCAGGAATCAATACACATCAGCCAGGAGAGCAGCGATGGGGTAAAGGACTTGGTGAGGATGATGAGTTGGAGTACGCAAAGGGTGGGGGATAGGAGGATGGCCAGGAGAAGATTGGAATAGTTGAATCTGGAGGTGACAAGATGTATTTATAGGCCTCAGTAGCAGATGAACTGAGGCGGGGGCAGAGACAGGTGATGTTGCAGAGGTGAAAGCAGACAGACTTTGTGATGGCAAGGATATAGAGTTTTCAGTGAAAAAGCTATTATGATAAAGGAAAAATGCAAAGTTAAAATATATTTGGTAAAATGGCCACTGATAGGAATTTCCAATGTCGGTATTGAGCAGCAGGAATAATAATGCAAATCAACTATAAATAATAGGATAGATTATAACTTGACTTAGACAGGCTGGTAGCAGCCTAAAAATAGCTTACCATCCTGTTTGGCCATTACCATCCTCAAAGTGGTCTTCCGCTCAGTAGCCTCTGCACCTGCCTGTTTCCAGTAGTAGGCCTTTTTATTCTGCAAAACAGAACAGGATCCTATAATATCCATAGGACCCTTATTGCAATTTTGTTGTGCAAGCTTTGCCCAGCTTTATCGGATTATGCAGGAGATGAGGCAACATCGAAGTAAGTTAAAAATTGTCTTCATGGGGCTAGGAAGAGCAGGTGCGCTGGTAATATGAGCCACTGCCACCCTGGGCTCCTCCCTTCTGTAAATACCACCCCTGCAATGGACCTACCCACCTACCTTCTTGCCAGCCAGTTTCAGCTTTGCTGTGCTGGCCCAGAGCCAGCAAGGTGCAGTGAGGCACCTGTTTGGCATGGTAATGAGGCCCAACTTTTAAAATGGACTGGGCCTCCTGCTGGCAGGGGTCTACCCCAATATGTTTTGCAAGCTGAAGAACTAAAAAGTGATGACATGTGAGTGACCCTTCTATTTCCCTGAGTTTGTTATTTTGATTTCACATCAGTGTACAGAACACTCTTTGCGTTTGCAAACTATTTAAATATTAAAGCTTCTTTTTAAATATTGAACTCCTGTTAGTTGCAGTTTGAAATTGCACCGTCTGATATTAACTACCATGTGAACGTGTGATGTGTCTGTCTCCTACATTAACAAATATATTAACCTATTTATTTTAAACATGCTAATGCCTTTGCTAAATATGGGAAGCATTTGGTACAATTGTCACACAGTAGGATAAATTTTGACTTTATGCGAAAATGTAAGATGGGTAATAGTGAATCAATGGCCCATTTTACATCTCTTCCAATTTTTATTAGTATTGAAGTCAATGGAAGAAAAAATCGGGAGAGATGTAAAACAGGCTGCCGACTTTCTATCACCCGTTTATCACACAAAGTCAAGATCTGCCTTCGAGAAAATTCAATCCTTTAAAGTTGAGGTCAGTTGAGCAATATTAGAACTTCAAAATTGTTGTTCAGAAGGACAAGGCCTGTCATTTCAGTTTCAGTTTTAGTTTAACTAAATAGACATGAGCAGAGCACCAAACTAAATATCCAAACCAATGGTGGCTTGTTCATCTTGAGAAATAACAGCTTGTGAGCCATGCCAATAAACAGAGAGTAACATTAAATAACAATATTAAGTCAGTTGGAAGCACATAACATTACATATAGTTAAAAAAGTTTGTTGACAATAAGTTGGAGATGACATTCATGAGAGTTACATTCGGGGTGTGGCATTTTTGAATATGCTTCTATTCGCATAACTTCTAATGGGTTAAAGTGTTACTTTGAATAAGCTATCCCAATGCAGGAGAATCACCAGAGACAAGGGCGCATATGCATAACAAAATTATACATGAAAATGTATTTCATTAGCATGAATGCAAAGAATACAAGACTCCCTACAGACACTGCAGGAGTTGCTGGCAAAATTTTGTCAAACTCTTCAGTGGAGCTTTAAAGCATTTTCCTTCAGAGTTGAAACAGCAGTACTTTTGTTTTCAAAGGAATTTATAAGGAGCATGGGGGTTTATTTTGTGCAGGGGTACAGCTAAGGGCAGCAAGGAAAGCTAACAGCATATGAAATAAATCAATGCGCACTGTACAATGCCCTCTAAAGATGACCCTTCAAACTCAACAGATTCTGCCTGCTGCAGATTTTTATCTGAGGAAACTTTCAGTGCAAGCTATGATTCAAGAAGTAATGGTGCACCAACTGAACATGTAGACTATAGTCTTAACCAAACCTGAACTATAAACCTAACACAGTCCAAGTTAAGACCTCATTCATGCTGTGTTTGTGTTTCAGACATGAGGACAATATAGTTGATACTAAGGAACAGGAGGTGGAGCAAGATACATATATGTTGAGTATAAGTCTTTAGACACAATTCTCTTAGCCACAGGCCTCAGGAATTCTTACCATGGTCCTAATTTACACCATGTTAGCAGCTTGAACTAAGTTGAGCCTCGTGGAATTCTCATTCGCAAATTCCTATTCTGATAGCAAAAGAGAAAAGTAGAGAGTTCAATTGTGTTCACTTATAAAAAATAGAGGAAATTGCCCAAATGTGCACTGGATTCTCATTTTATTTATTGAACACCAAATTGAACTTTGAGTGGTAATCTGAGGAGGGGGATTTTAACTACCATTGGTTTTTGGTTAGTTTCTCACTCACCTGTGGAAGTATGAGGTCATAGCAATTTTAATTGCTGGCCTCATTAACTCCACCATCTACCTGTTCTGAATGGGAAGTACATAGGCAACTTTTGTTAGCATTTGGAAAACCTGGCAGCCTTTGGCCCCTTGCCCAGACAAAGGTAAGTGTGGGAACCTGGGGGGAGTTTGAGGCACGGCGAGCTTTCCAGCACCTCTGGTCTCCACAAAAGTAAGTAAAAACACTGACCAAGAAAGACCTGCTTAGACTGAAGCTGAAATCACTGTTAGGGCCCCAATAACATATGTCACATGCTCTGTTTGGCTGGGTGGTTTAGCCACCTGTCCAGAGCATCCATTAAAATCTGAAATGGCAGGATATGGGCAGCTTTCTGACGGGTAAGTAACCTAGGGCATTTGAATAGCCCACCCACTCAATTTCCACCAGACAGGTGGGGTTATAACCCACCCACCGCAACCCCAACACTCCCTGTTTTTTGTCAAATTTAAACCATTCACCCCATCCAGAAAACCTCTCCATTGTCTTTCAATTTCGCCAATTCTTAGGTTTATTATTTGACAAAAGCATGTGTGTGCTTGAATATCCACCATGCAGAAATCTCTAGGTCTTTTTTTTAAAGAGATACAGCACTGAAACAGGTCCTTCGGCCCACTGAGTCTGCGCCGACCATCAACCACCCATTTATACTAATCCTACACTAATTCCATATTCCTACCACATACCCACCTGTCTCTATATTTCCCTACCACCTACCTATACTAGGGGCAATTTATAATGGCCAATTAACCTATCAACCTGCAAGTCTTTGGCATGTGGGAGGAAACCGGAGCACCCGGAGGAAACCCACGCAGACACAGGGAGAACTTGCAAACTCCACGCAGGCAGTACCCAGAATTGAACCCGGGTCGCTGGAGCTGTGAGGCTGCGGTGCTAACCACTGCGCCACAGTTCCGCCCAGAGGAGGTTTTAAAACTGCACAATATGCAAAGCACATATGCAGGGATATGTTCAACCTGCTGTATGCCCTAAGATTATGGTGGGAGAGATAGCACCTATACATTCTGATTGATGTGATTTCCTCAATAGTTTGGCCCTTAGGAGGTACAAGAGATTGCTGACTGTGCACTCAAGGATCACTTTTTCACATAGACTTCACTACACGTCTTTTGTTTCCACACCACACTCGAGTACACAACGCCCCTGCAACAACAACCCCATCCCTCCTGAGAGATCATGCTGATGTGCTCCTGCTCTGACCCCAAGGAGGAAGATTTGGATGAATTGTCTATATGATGGGAAAAAATACAATTAAAGAACATTGTCATGGAAGAAAATTATTTTAACTTATGTAGGAGTGACTTGGAAAAAACAAATTGATAAATATGTTTTAAAAGGAGTTATATTATGTTGAAATACCTATTGCACTTGTGTAATTATTATACTTGAAATGTTACATATGCAGAAATAATTTTATCAAATAATGAAAAATATACTGAAATCAGATAATGGGTCAGGTCCTTGGAATACCTGTCTTAGAAAGGTCCTGGGTGCATGTGTAATTGTGGTGTTTTTTGCTGTCTTCTAGAGTTTACCTTTTTCTGTGTAATATTTTTAGTCCCCTAGTTAATGTGTTGGTATTAAATTCCTTTGTGCACAAATTAAAATAATTGTTAAACTAGCAGACTAAAATATTACACAAAGGAATTTAGCCCATACAATAACCTGTGCACTAAAAACAGCACACAAAAGGTAATTACACCTTCCTGTCCTTTCACAATGTTAGGTTTTATTGACATTTTTGTTGAAAACACACCAACCTCTGTGATGGTATCACTGATCGATGCTTGTTTGTTGTACGCAGACTGTATTGTTTTGATTTTGTAAACATGTCTTACGAGTACTTTGAATGCTGCAGTAACATGTGATTTGATTGCAAACTTGGATTTCAGCCTTGTGTCCGGATTTAGTAACATTCTTTCTTCCCATTCCCCCAGTAGAGTTATAAAATAAGTTATTTGCACAGATCAAGTGGCTCGTTGCCCAGTAAAGACGCTTGTTTTTAATTACTATAGGGACTTACTAGAGATGTTATTTTTACACCATTAGGCACCATGATGGTAGAATGAAAGCTAGCTGAAATTCATTCTATCCAGATATGCAAACTACTTGTGGAAGAGCAATTGGCAAAAATAAGGCGGCACAGTGGCGCAGTGGTTAGCACTGCAGCCTCGCAGCTCCAGGGACCTGGGTTCGATTCTGGGTACTGCCTGTGTGGAGTTTGCAAGCTCTCCCTGTGACTGTGTGGGTTTTCCCCGGGTACTCCGGTTTCCTCCCACAGCCAAAGACTTGCATGTGATAGGTAAATTGGCTGTTGTAAATTGCCCCTAGTGTAGGTAAGTGATAGGGAATATGGGATTACTGTAGGGTTAGTATAAATGGGTGGTTGTTGGTCGGCACAGACTCAGTGGGCCGAAGGGCCTGTTTCAGTGCTGTATCTCTAAAAAAATAAAATAAAAAGGCTTGAGGACCTATATCAGGCCAGCTTTGACACTCCTGGTTGGTAATGGTCCAAAAAACAGGTCATAGCTAATTTCCAGCCCATGCTTTCCTGTTGCAATTCTGCTGTGAATTAAGGTTGCTTTTTTGGGGTAAGTTATTGTAAGGAAGAAAGAAGACAGAAAACTTAAGAACAAAGAATTTCCCAAGATTTTTTGGAATTTACAAGGCATGTTTTTACAAGAATGATTAATTATTAATTTAAGATGAAGGGTAGCAATGTGAATCTTTAGAGAGAAAGAGCGTGAGATGGAGTAAGAGGGATATTAATTAAAAGAAATGTCTCCCCTTTTTACACACAATATCAAAGAAGCAATTTTCCTGCCATTATTAGGACAAAATAGTCTGATTTATAAACAAAATAAATGGAATCTACTTATTCAGTATTGTTAATTGTACAGTTTAATAATTTGGGCATTTTCAATATACTTTTAAAAAAGTATTGAAGTTATAGTAACATTTGGGAGGGTAATATTGACAAATATCATTTGCAATAAGATTTGGAAATGGCAATGGTGACTTTTTTTGCTATCATTTGAAATTGAATTCACAGTTATATTGCCACCAGAATTGAAAGTTAATATTCTTGTTAAATTTCAGAAATGTGTCACTGCTGTCATTTCTAACTTGACAGTAAACAGCATCAGCTTTTAGTATTTAGTTTGAATAGGAATATAGTTATATTGAAATGTCTGCTTGATACAAATATTTTGACATCTGTTAGAAGCAGATCGCCTTTTCTTGGCCACCAAATGATTCCATCAATAGCAGCGCTGGATGAAGGATTCTATTTCTATTCACTAAAAATCCTTATGTTGATGATTTTTCTCGAAGTGGTAATAGACACTGTATTTTTCTAACCAAGACATGCATTTCTAATTGTGTCTTCGATATTCTAAAACAAGCAGAAGCACACGTTATGCTATGTAGAAATGTGATATCCAGTGTAGATAGATTAATTTGCTGATAGGAATGAATGCATTTTTAACAATTTGAAATCTCCATTTAAACATTTGCTTTTCATTCCAATTTCATTCCAACATATGAAAATAAAAATAGGGAGAGATGTAAACTGGGCGGCTGATTCACTGTTACCCATTTTGCACTATTGCACAAAGTCATAATTGCTCCAGTGAGCTCCCCTATCAACTATCCCATTTTGGAAGACATAACAAGCAGAGAGACAAATGGTTTTCTCAGAGTGGAGAATGAAAAATTAAAGAGGTATTTGTCACCGCATCCAAATATTAGAGCATGAGTCTGTGGGACAATAGTTGAGTTTAGCAGTTAAGATGAAAGAAAAAGATATGTTGAAATATATGTTAAATTTGAATAATTGAGAAATAATATAAAAAGTCAATATTGTGAACATAGAAACTTGAACATGTACAGAAAACAAGAGGTAAAAGAAAGAAAAGGCAAAGTAAAACGAGTTTTTAAAGCATCTCGGCTGAGGTTAGTATTACTGGAGGAATCAATCAAATAATAACTTGCTCAGTATTATGACTTGCACCCAATTTTACTGTGATATTTTTGTTTTTTAGTCTGTAAACATAATCATTATTAATCTAAATAGTTTAAAAATGTCAATCATTGAATATGTATTGATTAAAGTATCAATGAAAGAGGAACAGTTAAAGCATTGATGAAACTTGGATTTAGTCTTTAATTGATAAAAATCAGTATAGGAAATTGTAAAAAGTCAACACCAAAAGATGAAAACCCTATATGCAATCATGTCATGATATAGTTAATTTAGAAAAATGGTCAATGTAGAAATGTTCTATGGTATAATAAACTTAGACTGAACCTAAATTAAAAATGCACCTTCTTTGGTGATGGACTAGCTCTGAATTGTCTCCATGGTGATATGAATTTGAGTTAATACAAGCCTAAAATCCCAGAATGGATTACCTTTAGCTCACTACTGAGACTGTTGGCTGAATTTTACAGAGCCCTCGATGTCCGGAATGGTGGCTGGGGGGGCGGGGGACATGAAGATTGCCCCAGATGAGGCTCGCCACCGACCTCAATGCCAGCCGAACCCGTCCCAATCTTGATGGAGGCGGCGAGGCCTCATGGCAGCCCCGCTGCCGATCGGTGACGGGACCTCAATTTAAATATGTAAATAAATTAACTCATCTGAATAAATGAAGTTCCCGTCGCCTCCTGAAGTGCCACTGCGATCTCAATCCCAGCGTCCGGCACTGCCGTGCCTTCGAATCCCCATCTGCAGAAACTAGGCGCGACACCTGTGGGGAGGGGGGAGGAGGGAAGTTTATCAGTGAGGGAGGGGGGAGCGGGGTCAAACGTATTTTATTGGTTGAGGGGGTGATGGGAAGGGGTAAAGGTAAAAGGTTCTAAACTTTGCGGAGGGGTGGGGGCGATGGTCATATATTCAAGGTAGGTATTTCAGGGGGAAAGGGCAGGAATGACATGTAAAGCTATTGGGGATGTGGAGTGGGAGAGGGATTGGAAAGATTTTAAAAATTATTTGTAATAATTTATAATGCACTTTATCTTAAAAAATTTAAATTGTCATTTAGGGCTCTAAGCCCTTTAAAAATGGCACTGGTGCCTGTGCAGTGGCGCCGGACACCGTTGCCCGGGATGACTCGTCCACCCCCAACACATCATTGGGGGGGGAGGTCTACCCCGGCTATGTTAATGAGCCGCCGTGTTTGACAGAGCGGAGGCTCCACATATTGAAAGGCGTGCGTGCGTCCGCCATCAATTACAGCTGCTGTACTCGGTGGTGGCCACATAAAATCCAGCCCTAAATAATTTCCATCCTAATATGTTTCAAACAATGCAGCAGTTTAAACATAGAGTTTGCTGAGCTAGAGCTACTGGAAATACATTAGATCGTGGACTATCTCTAATTTGCCTGCCTGCACACTAGTACTTTTCTCCAAGCCATTCTATGCCCCCAGTAGGAACCAAGGCTAACTTTGTGAGATGTCTGTCCTTGGCACCTTCATCTCCAGTTGTAGCCTGTTGTTCCATTTAATGTTCTCCACTTTCTGAAATAAAAATTGATTCTTTGCATGGATTCTTTGCCTTCTGAGTGGATCAGATATCACAATTTCCGGGGTTCAGTTGGTTTGAACATGCTGCATATCTTGATATAGAAATGCAATTTCCAACATGAGTGAAGAACATGAAATTGTCTTCCCATCCTGCCCAGTTTGGAGGAGGATCTGATAAAGTGTCACTTATGAGACTAACAGATGGTTGCATTTGATATCCTATTCAGGAGGATCAGGGCAGTGCAATTAAGTTTACAGTTCGTGCCAATGTTGTTGCCAAGTGTGTCAAATTCACAGATGCCAGCAGCAATACAAATCAACCTCAATTTTTGAAATTATCATGGCTTCCAAGAGTGTTAAAAGTGTAATCTTCAGATCAGCACTTTTTGTGAAGACTGGGGCCTAGAAATGTAATTGCATCTGAAATCGCCAGTTCACATGTTTCCTGGGGCCATGTGAATTTTCTGTTGACAGATCATTACCATGACGCAGATGTGCAGTCAGGAGTAAATGTGCTATTCATTGGCTGCCTGCCTATTTGGGGGAAAAGATATGAAGTGAGCATTCACTGGTGTCAGCACCTCTTGAAGAGGAGATGCAGTTTGACTGCAGCAGCAGGGAATGTTTGTCAGGAGAGGAATGGCTGCACTACCTGCAGATCAGGCCCCCAGCTTCTCCAATGCTGCACTGAAGGCCCTGATTTAGGCTGTGGACATGAGGAAAGAGATCCTGATCCCCCTAAAGAAAGCCTTCCAGGCAATACATCGGTCACCAGTGGGAAGAGGCTATCGATGAAGTTAATGCCAGGAAATTATCTCTCAGGACATGGCTGTAGTGCAGAAAAAATGTTCAATGACCTCACCAGAGTTGTCACTGTTGGAATTCTAACTTTCAGCTCTCTTACTCTCTCCTCATACCTTCACCACCTCCAGCCTCACTATTCATAATAATTCCCTTCCCTTCACTTTCCTACAATCACTGCTGCACACTTCACTCCACCTCTTTCTTCTTCACACACACTCACACTTCCTATTTGAATTATTATTGAAACCCTCAGGTCCTCACACCTCTCATCTTACACACTACAAACTATTTGACCATGGCAGACATCTTCTCGAAACATCTCACAAGGATGTCACTACCACAGTCCCTCCTTGCTGGAGAAGGTCACACACAACATATGACAGGAGGTCAAGTTGCCTACACATCCTCCCCACTTTGAAAGAACACATGCTGATATCACGAGCAGGGGAGTGTCCTGATTGCGGTGAACGACAATGCTCGAGGAGGCATCGCACAGGGTTGATTCAAACCTTGTCCTCTTTTCCACTTCTTACTTCTACTGCACCATACGCACACTGCTTGACAAACTGCAGCTGCCTTCAGCTGCCACTTCTCTCTCCCTGGTCTTCCTTTACACAAAAACTAATCCTTGACCTTCTCTCTTCCATTTCAGCTGCTGGAACAGTTGGTGCCCCTCGGCCACTTCAGGAAGATGAGAACAGCCTTCCTGAAGGTGCAAAGTCACTCAATCTGACCCTAGCAAGCACCAGCTCAGAAAGTGGCACCATGCGTAGTTTAGAGGGTAGGTTAGAGGAGGCGTCTTCATGTGGTGAATCAGTGGGGCCAAGTGTGTCGCAGCTAGGGCAAGGAATAAGGATGCCATAGCTGCCTGCTCCTCAGAGGTTAAGATCACAGGTGGTGGGCAGGTGGAGGTGGTGGGCGGCACAGTGGCGCAGTGGTTAGCACCGCAGCCTCACAGCTCCAGCGACTCGGGTTCAGTTCTGGGTACTGCCTGTGCGGAGTTTGCAAGTTCTCCCTGTGTCTGTGTGGGTTTCCACCAGGTGCTCCGGTTTCCTCCCACAGCCAAAGACTTGCAGGTTGATTGGTAAATTGGCCATTGTAAATTGCCCCTAGTGTAGGTAGGTGGTAGGAGAATGGTGGGGATGTGGTAGAGAATGTGGGGTTAATGTAGGATTAGTATAAGTGGGTGGTTGTTGGTCAGCACAGACTCGGTGGGCCAAAGGGCCTGTTTCAGTGCTGCATCTCTAAATAAATAAATAAATAAATACATCACATTCTAACTCTGCTGCAGAGGACTCAGGTGCAGACTTTGATGGCCCAGGCTACCAAAGGAGACTTATGGGCATAAATTAGGAAATGCTAAGTGCACTGGGCAGCCTGGCAGTAAGCTTGCATGCAATAGCTCAAAGTATGGAGGCGTCCAACGCCACCTTGTATCAGGGCTTCACGCAGAGCACAAATACCATTCTGTACAACATGGAGCAAGTGGTCAGCTCCACAAACATGACAGTGCTGGCTACAAAACACATTGCTGTCATGGAAGCTCAGATGGCAGCCATCTTGGCTCTGGGGGCCAGTGTTGACAGGAGTGTTTTCAGAGTGTTACATCATTCCTGCACTCTGTTCCCATGCAGAGCCATAGCAGTGCTAGGAGAGTGGGCTTGGTCCCATGTGACAGGCATCTGCTGACTTCTTTCAGAATAACAGCATGGTTGTTCCCCCACCACTCACTCCACCAGTGCCCTTGTGTTAATATAGGCTGAAGAAATGCAATCAGATGGTGGCAGCAAGGATGATGAGAATTATTGCAGGACTGTTGGTGTAATGGGGATGGGAGAGATCGCCCATCTTGTACTTAGGTGAAACAATCTTGGCAGTCATGGGAACTAGTGTTTAAAGTTACTCATGGCTTCTTCCTCCTCCTCCTCCTGCTGCTTCTGCACTCCTTGCTGCCCAGTGGTGAGAGTTGGTCCGTCATTATGGCAAAGTTATTCAGCAGAGGATCACAAGTCTGGATACATGGTCAGAAGTTTACTGCAAAGCTTCTCCCAAACAGTCCAGGCAGTAGAAGTATTTCTTGAGCACATTGACTGTCTGTTCAATGACGTTTCTGGTTGAGCATGGCTCCCATTCTATGCGAGCTCTGCAGCTGTGTCCAGGTTCCTGACAGGAGTCATGAACCATGTCTGAAGGGAATCGTGTGCTTGGAATAGAGGACTGGCCCTGGATGATTGAATCATTACTACTACCAGGAAACTGGGCACAAACCTGCAAAGATGCACTACCTGTGGTTGCAAGCAAGCTGGATGTTGAGGGGGTGGAATCCATGCCTATTCAGAGAGATGGTAGGAGGGAGCACTCAAGGCAACATGGGTGAAGACTATGTCACCTTGGATCCTAGAGAAGACTGAAATGCCAGTGAAGCATTCTTTTTTGAAGCATAATGTTCTCTTGCCCTGCTTCAGCCTGCCATTGAGAAAGAAAAGAAAATCTTTCCCCTCGTGCAGCGAACCTGAAGAACAGCAAACAAGGAGTCTCAGTGACTGCAGTCTGGAAGAAGCCTGTTGCATAACAGTTAAGGGCCACAGTGGCATTGACAGTCATAGGAGTGCTGTCTATGCCCTCTTTCGAGGCTCCAGTTCGGGCTGCAGCAGGTGATGTAGCTCGGTGACAGCCTCCTCCTTGAAGCTTGACACATTGCTCCTTAGTGAAGTTAAGGTAAGGTAGGAAAAGTGCTCCCTGAAGACCCACTACGGGCATGGCCTCCTGCGCAATGCCCTCTTCCTCCCTCTTCTCCCACATGCTCGATCTCTCTCCTGTCTCCTTGGCTATTCCCCCTCATCCTCCAGCTCCAAAGGCAGGACTAGCAATCCAACCATGACTGCAGTGAAACTGTTTTGAAGACAGACAAAAGCAGTCCAGCACCTGTTAGCAAAAGACAGAACTTAGTTGTAGAAGGCAGAAAACATGCCAAAAAATGCCCAGCAGCCTAAAAGGACAAACCAGCAACTAACCTGTATATACTGGATGAGCTTTTCAAAGATACTGCTGAAAGGACCTTCCTACCTATCAGCCCCGCATGTTACTGAGCGAGTTTATAATTTGGTGAGTCAGGCACTGGAGCAAACCAATTTCAGGAAAAGCTAAGACAACATACATATTACCCTTAGTTAAATATCATAATAAGGCTTTCAAATTATCCCGGCATGTGCCTTGGCCATCTAGGGAGGAGACTAGTCCAATAGCGGGCAATGTATTTGCATTGTGGAATGAGTCACAAACATGCTGTCTACAATATTGGACCATTTATACCTGTAAAAGAGGTTTAGTGCAATTGAATTTCTAGGCCTATATTTTTTTAAGCTCATGAATGCGGTGCTACTGTAAAGGTTGTGACAGAGTTCTATTTCCACCATCACTTTTGACATTCCCAATAAGAATAATTATTTGTTGACAAGGATCACTTACCTGAAAATTTAACGCTGTACTCCAGGTTGTGGGGTTGCCCTTGATTTTACTGAAGGCTTAACACCAACACATTGACAGCAGAAATTGCTTAGGCTTCAAAGATGTAAATTGAAATAGATCACCGACTTCACCTTGAAGCGGTGATCAAAATGAGCCTTTAAAGTCTTTTCAAATTTATCTCTCCCCTGTTCATAATCATTTATCTTAACCCATAGAGAGAATATCTTCCACAAAATAAATGTGTGATGAAAGAATGGCAACCTGCACAAATTAGTGATGAAGACGCTGGCTTATCTGGAATTGACAGTACACCACCTTTGTCGGTGTTTTGGAATTCTGCAGGTTTGAGGGATAAGTCTATTTTTCAATCAGTTTTAATTGACTTTGTGCTGCAGCACTGTCCTCTTGCACAGACAAGATGAAAAGCAATGCACTGTGGAAGAAATTGAAATGAAAATCCTATTCAGTCTGGCATGATTGTGCATTGTCCTTGACTGAATACTGATTCCTGGGATAATATCTAATTCCAGTAGGAAAATTTCTTCCTATAACCACCTGCTGTCAGCAGCTTTGTCTGAGGATCACAGGTTATTCTGGATGACTGGACCCAGGACAAGTCTGAGAAGAATGCAGTCAGCCTCCAGCTGGGATTTAGATCTCTTCATTTTCCCACTGCTTTCGTATGCCGAACACGGCACAAATCAAGGCAGGAACAAAGCCATGCCTGCAGCTTAGGAACACATAATTTTCTGACTGATGTGAAAGCCATGGGTTCTACATATAGGACCCACTGAAGACCAGACACCTCGCAGCATGGTCATAGAGTGCTTGATATCCAGCTTCATCCCAGGAGGCCTCAAGAAGAGATTTTTTTTATTAAGAACATATTTTGGAACTCCAAAATCCCTTTTCTGTTTGAACACTAATTAAAATATATCGAGAAATGTCAAAAAGGAAACAGGATTGTTTAAACAAATTCTATTCAGAATAATATATATTAAAGTATATTTCCCTACATTCAGAGGAGACTTGCTTTTCTTTATTCATTGGCAATAAAACATATTACTATGATTAAAATTCATCCTGATGATTCATCAATACCAGTTAATATCATTTCAAAGATTTATCGCCTGAAGAAGAGAAAGAGAAAAAGAAAGGTCTTGCAGTTATATAGCATCTTTCACAACTTCAGGATGCCCCACTGCCCTCTGCAAGCAAAAAAATGCTTTTAAAGTTTTGTCATTGTTGCAATGCAGGGAAACACAGCAGCCAATTTGGGCACAGTGAGATCCCACAGGCTGACAGCAAGGGGGAAGGAATAATGGGCAAAGAGAAAGAGACCCTCTGACTCAGGGGAGAGTGTGTTACCATTGAATGTTGAGCTGATACTTCGACTTGTTCATTGGCATTACGTTATTTTGTCTTCTTCTACACACCCCATTCAAAAAAGAAGCACAAAATCTAAAGTAACTACATTATGGAGCAATATCTCACTTAGTTTCAATCTGTCAACATTTTCTTGGATTAGGTGCCAAAATTGGGTATCTTGGTGAATTAAACATAGATTTATCTTTTAATAGGGCAAACCTTCACGTTCCCAATTAGCATGGCAGAATAAACCCATCAATGATAAAACTAATAGCACCATTGCTCCACATAGCAAACTTAGGTTAAGTCCGTAGTCTTGCATTTGCTAATAGCAGTAGTGTGTATTATTTATCTTGACAAGTTTGAAATGTGATTTCCATTTGTTTTGTTCAAGAATTCCACATGTTTCTTCACCCATGACACATGAAAAACCCACATCTTTCGCAGCACACACAATAATAAATGCCTATGAGTGACTTATGAGGCAATTATACAGCTGACAAGACTTCAGATATCATCATCGCATCATTTGGTGTAAATTCCAGAACAACGACATCCGTGATAATTTTCCCTCCTAATTACTCACTCCAATTATTGTCAGCAATCATTTTGACTGTAGCTTTATTCAGAATTTTTTTGTTATCCCTACAGGTTTTCCTTTTACTGTTTCTGATGCTGGCTCATTGTTTCATTATGGACAGCAATAAGTCTTTCAAGACCATTATTAAAACATAATTCTAAGGTAAAGAAAGTTTCTCTACTGTAAAGTTTGCAGTGTGTTTATCTAATTTTTTTTCTAACCAAATGTCCAAGGTAGTGTTTGCATGATGGCTACAGACCCTGTCATACTCAGGGTCTGCCCAAGCGCCCATTTTCTAAGCAGTTTCTAAAAAGTACTGTTGCAAATAAGGGAAATGCAATATCACTTGGACAAATCAATTAATACAGCTCACAGCACAAACCTTAATAGTAATTTGTCTGCCTTTATTTTTCAGATTCAGTCTTTGAATTTTTGTGTGTGCAGCAGTTAAAGCCAAGTCGGAAATGGAGGATTGATTTTTCTGACGACTTTAATTGCTCGACAGAAAAGAAATTACATCAGAAAAACAATGGCTGAGAAATTCCTACTGGGCCTTTGCATTGTTCCCTTGATAATTGATTTGTCCAAACACTGTTTTATGTTCACAGAATGGCTTCCTTTTGAAAGAGTTCTCATAATGGGAATAAATTGTTTCATTTTAACTAGCACTGAAACCATGTTCACTATAGTTTGACTGAATATATTTTTCAGTCATTACATCCCTATTCTGTGGAATTCTGTCTCTAATGCATTTTGTCCTGCTGTCATTAAGCCAGGCTCCAAAGGTTTTCTCAAACCCTGGGGTGGGGCAGTGGGTGGTGTTTCCTACATTACAACAGTGACTACTCTTCAAAAATACATCATAGCTTGTAACATGCTTTGTGATGTCCCAATGTCATAAAACACTATATGAATGGATATTCTTCTTCTAAGGTTCTATATAAATTTAACATTACCTCTCACCTTTTGTTTTCTATTCCTCTAGACGTGAATCTTAGTACTTTGCATTCTTTATGGCCTTATCAACTGGTATTGCTCCTTTTAGGAATTTATGCATCAGTATTCCCAGAACTTCTCCTCAAATTAGTTTCTTAGTTTGCACAAATTAAGTGTCCTCCTTATTGTTCCTATCAAAATAAACCATCTCACACTTTGTTTTATTGAATTTCATTTGCCATTTATGCAGCAACTCTGTAAGCCTGATTATATAGTCCTGTATTGGGGCAGTCCCCACATAATTAGCTATACCTCAATCCCAATTTGGGATCATCTGCAAATTTTGACTTCATGTCTCCAATTTCTGAAATCAAATCATTTCTGTGTATGGTAAACTCCAGTGGTCCCAGCACAGATCCCCAAGGGGCACCATTTTCTGCTAGTCTGAGAAACTTCCCAGCCATCTAACCTTAGTTTTTTTATATTTTGTAGCCATCTTTAAATCCATTCTGGGACCTATTTCCTGACTCCATATAATTTGACCTTTGTCATGGGTCTCTTATGTGATACATTATCAAAGACCTTCTGAAAGTTCATGTATACCACATCTACTGCATTACCTTTCTCCACTCTTTCTGTTACTTCTTCAATGAATTCAATAAGATTATTTAAACATGAGCTTCCTTTAGAAATCTGTGCCGACTATTTTTTATGATATTTTCAATTTCTAAATTTTTGAGTAAAAATTCTAGTATCTTTCCTACCACTGATGTTAAGCTAACTAGCCTATAGTTCCCTGGGTTAGTTCTTTCCTCCTTGTTGAAGATAGGAATTTCATTTTCTGTTTTCCAGTCTCTGACATGATTCTCTTCTATTGACTTTTTATATATGGATACTATCTCCTCCCTAGTTTATTGGGGTATTTGTGGGTTTAATTCCTCTAGACCCAGGAATTTGTCCTCCTTAAGTTTGGCTAGTTCATCTAGTTATCTCCATTTCTTTCCTTAATATCTCTAATGATTTTTCTACGAGTGCTGTTTCCTCTATTTTAGCCTCATCAGTGAAAACTGAAGCAAATTATCTGTTCAGTATCCTTGCCATTTCAGCTTCATCTCCAGTGAATTTGTCTTGCTCATCCCTTACGTAGCCAGATACCTATCTTAATTCTTCTTTTGTTACTTATCTGCCTATCAAATATCATTTATATTCATTGACATTTTCATTTCATATTTCCTCTTTGCCTTCCAAATTGTTTTTTTAACCTCTTTTCTAAGCGCATCATATTCGCTTTTGTCGTCCTCTTCTGCATTTTGCATATGTATTTTTCTTTAGATTCAATTTTATCATCACCTCTTCATTTAACTATGGTGCCTCATTCTTTCCAATTTGGTCTTTTTTTCGTGGAATATATTTCTCCTATCAATCTCTTCTATTAATACGTGTTATTGTTATTCTTCTATGTTATTTATCAATATTTTTTTCCAGTTCATGCCCTGTAACTCCATCCTTATTGCCTCTTAGTTAGCTTTGTTGCAATCTATTGGATTGGTCTTTGTACAATCTGTATCTCTCAATCATTATCTTAAATCTTCCGATCACTATCCCATAGTGTTCTCCCACATTTACTTTTCTTATCTTCTCTAGTTCATTTCCCATTACTAGATCGCTTGTTGGGCTCCTTATACATTGGCTGAAATGAGGATGGCATCAGAGGTGGGTGGGCTGGTAGTGGGGGTGGTGGTGGGGTGGAAATGAAAAATGACCTGTACTGACAATGGCTCAGGCCTTTGACAGCATTACACCTAAATGCTATTTTATGTGCAGTGGGCAGCAAGCAAGATGGGGACTCCGCTCAACATCTGATAAAGGCGAATTAAAGGCTAATGAAGATATTTGGAAATCCAGTTGACTTCCATTTTACATGCCCTGCAGCATTTTATGGGAGGTGCATGGGCCCATAGGGGGAGGATCAGTGCCTCAGCAGCTTTAAATGAGCAGCCATCCACAGGTGCAGCTTTGTGATGAGGAAGGGGCAGAAGGCGGGGAGACGAGGTTACTCAGTAGGCAGGGTTCACCAGAAGACACCCTTCCTTGTGATGTCAAAGTGCCAGTGTCTCTGATGGCTGTGCCCATCCCAAGACACTGTGACAGCTCTGTGCAACATGTTGGCAGTGGAGGTCAGCTTGGAGGTCGGCATGAATGACCATCCGATGTCAGTGGCTCTCAAAGTCACAGTTGCCCTGAATTTCTATGCCTCAGGATCATTCCAAGATGTCACTGGAGACATGTGCAGCATATCCCAATCAGCTGCACATCACTGGATCAAGGTTGTGACTGATGCCCTCTTCAGGAGGGCCAACCAATGCACCAAGTTTACAACCGATGCGGATGGTCAGGCTAAGAGAGGCAGGGGCTCCTGTGCCATGGCTGGATTCCCCTTGGTCCAAGGAATCATTGAATGCACACATGTGGCCATTAGGTCTCCCTCAGACCAACAAGGGACTTTCATCAACCAGAAGGGATTTCACTCCCTCAACATTCACTTCGTCTGAGATCACCGCCAATGGATATTGCAGATGTGTACTCTTTATCCTTGGAGCAGTCACGACATTTATATAAACTGGCACTCCAAGGTGCCGCAGCTTTTCAATCCCACTGTGCGCCTGCAAGGATAGATACTCGGAGACAGAGGTTATCTACTGAAGAGATGGCTGATTACACTGGTGAGGAAACCATGGACTGAGGCAGAAGAATGCTACAATGTGAACCACGTGACAAACGGAGCCACCATTGAGCAGACCATCTCAAAATGAGAGTTAGGTGTCTGGATCGCTAAGGTAGAGCCATTCAGTATTCACCAGCAAGGGTCTCCCAGATTGTGGTTACTGTGCCTTGCACAACCTGGTGCTACAGAGCGGGCAGGTCCTGGCTGCTAAGACATGGTGGAGCTCGAGGCATCCTCAGACGAGGAGGGTGCCGAAAAGGAGCTGCAGCATCCTGACCAGCCTGTGGGACCACTTGGAGGGTCTCAAGATTTTGGTGCCGAGGTGGCTGCAGAACCTCTTATACTAAAGCTGCAGCATTACAGCCATCCAGTTACCAAAGATCCACATTCCAGGCTCACTTCAGCCAAACTCGTCTGCTGGAAGCCCAGAACCACTCGCCCATCAGTGCATAATGCTTTGCTGATGATCCATCTGATCAGCACACACTATGGTCAACCCCAACCAGCCCCTTAGTCACCACCTCCCCCACATGTATATCGCCATGGTCACCATCGCTGCGTTGAGACAGGCATAAGCAAAAAGTGACATTTAATAAAGGTTTACAGCACCATTCAACTTGCCACAAAAATTGAACTCACACCCATGAAGCCCAAGTGCAGTTATAGTGATTTTGTAAATTTTTTTTGAGTGCTCCTACGTGATGCTCCTCCTTCATTGCCAGCTGCGGTGGAGGCAGGCCACTGGCCTTGCTGTCCCATGGCCTGGCATGACCTTGGCGCCTATCCTCTGGCTGCCTGAGTCTGGGAGGGCCCCAGTACATTGAGGGGCTCCAGAACAGTTGCAGGAGCCTCCTCTGTCACCTGTAAACTTGAGGTGTTGGAGGAGGGGCTAAGGAGCTGCTGTCTGCACCAAGAGTGCCCTGCGAGAAGCCCCCAGATGCAGACTGCTGTTGCTCCTCCATCATCGCAAGGCACACTTGTACCTCCCCGCTGACCTGAGGAGGAAGAGAACCTAGTGGAGACTCCATGTGCCTTAGCCTCCTCTTGCCTTGCCACTGATCCCATACATTCAGTGACAAGGCGATGGCATACAGGTTTGCACGTATCTCCGGCATTGACTGACTGTTGTGCTGGATGTGGCTTTCCAGGAGAGCCGCCAATCTCTCAATGGAGGAGGCCACGCATACAGACGAGAGGTAAAGGGCAGCACTCACGGCCTGGATGGAATCCTCCACTGTCCTAGTCATCTGAAATCTCTGCCAGTTCTCCACACACCTCACACAGCACTTCCAGCATCTGCTACCTTACAAATGACTCCAGAGGCTCGTCATCAGCCTGGGGCTCAGCATGGGCCTGGTCACCCACATGTCTGTAACGTGGAACAACACTTGACTATCCTACATGCTTGCCTGTTTCTCCCCCAATACCCATTACCTGAGGAACTCACCCTGGTCGCCAGCCAGCGCAGCGCCTCTTCCTCCATTGGCGTCAAGATGGCCAGCAGGGGGATGCTGCTACTGGTCTGTGCCCTTACCCTGGCATTCTGGGCCCTCTTCTGCTGTGGAGACACATGAGAATCATTTCAGTGGTCAGACTACAGAGACCACCCACTCCACACATTTGCTGCAGCCTCTGGGGCCAGTGTCATGCAAGTGTTAGTCTGGCACTCGGCTGCACCCTTGTGCGGGTCAGCTGTGCCAGGCACATGCCCCCGACAGAGCTGCAGCCATTCCCTCCTTCTGGTGGGCTCCCATGTCCCAACATCCGCAGCCTCAGACCCACCAACTTGCTTCTGATCCAAGGGAGACTGAGGTTTGTCACTCGCCCTGGCAGAGCAGAGAAGGTCGTTAGCGTGCTTGTGGTGCTGAATCCAGGTTCTCTGTATGACCCTACGTCTGCTTACCTCCTTTGCTACCTCCATCCAGGCCTGCCTGGTCCACTGGGGAAGTCTCCTCCTTCGGTCCCCTTGCCCCAGCAGCCTGGAGGAGGGCATGCAGGGTGTCATCGCTGAACCATGGGGTCACCTGGGTTGTTGCCTCTGCGATGGCCACAAATGGGTTACACAGGCTTCAAGGTCTTCCAACGGGATGCTGTGTGTCTGGTGGGATGCCCATATGGTCACTGGCAGATGAGGGGGTGGTGCGAGTAGGCTGGAGGTTGGTCCCAGACTGAAGATGGGGTGTTGGTATTCCAATGAAGGGGTGGTTTAAGTAAGGTGGAGTGCTGATTGGAATTCAACGATCGTTAATAATTAATATTATTACATGAATGACATGCCAAGTCTCAGAGCCATATTAAGTGCTGGCGGTCCTTTAAACAGGCTGTCAGCACGTTTTTCCGGGTCATAGTTCACTCCCACAGCCTCCTACCCTCCCGCCCCCGCGCGCCTATTTTGTTGTCAACTCCGCCTGCTGGCTGCCGATTGGCCAGCTGGTGTACGATTGTGGCGGGAGCAGAGTTCGGAATGGGAGGGCCTTCGCCACCCACTTCTGTTTCTGATCTCACGACCCCAATGAGTCGCATTAAATTCAGTCTGTTGGATCAGAAAGGAGTCTTGTACACACTGTAAAAACTCGATCACCTTTTCTCCTTTCAATGTCTTTCCTTACCAATTATTTGGGCGTATTTGAAATTCCCCCATGATTATAATTTTGTCTTTTTTACTTATTTCATAGATTTGTCTACTTATATCTCCTTCCAGTTCCTTTACACTATTTGATGTGCTGTAATGTTTCTTAAAAGTGTGACTGCTCCCTTTCTTTCCTTTATCTCAATCCTTATGGATTCTCTTTCTATCACTTACCTAGTAATGCCCTTTCTCGCTACTGTGATTGTGTTATTTCTGATTAACACAGCTACCCAACCCCCCTTTCTTCCTTCTTTACATTCTCTAAGTACATTATTTAAGTGCCAAATCTGTCATGTCTGCAGCCATGTTTCCATTATTCCTAATACATCTATTTCCTCACTTCTAATCATTGCTACTAATTCTGCTGTTGTGTTGCTGATGCTCTGAACATGTTACACTAGCAATTTAATATGGCCTAGTTTTTATTACTCCTGCTTTATTTTAGTCAGTGATTTTAAGTCCCTATGGAATTTTTTCCCTTCATTAGGTTAAGGCATGCCCTTGTATTGCTACCTTCTTATAACATTGTGGCTGAAATCTGCTGAGTGGACAATGAAATATCTATATCTAGCACTGGGGGCACCGTGCATGGGTGCTTTAATGTACATGGGTGCTTTAACATGCTGCACCATTCCATCACCCTACTACTAATAGTAAGGGCTTACCCATATATCATCCCACAATGCTCTGCTTTCACAAAAAAAAAACTGACCTTTAAATTATGCTGTGGGATAAGATGTATGATTACTTAATGCATTTCTCTCAATTCCTCTCTCACCTATTCAGTGGAGACATTAACCCATTTGTTATCTCATTGTGTAATTTCAAGGCCACAATTACTTTAAAAAAATGTTCCTGGCCACAGGGCTCCTCAGTCTGTACAACCTATTTCATCCACCGTGGGAAACCAGAACTGTTGAGAAAAAAATGGAAAATTCATACCCTCATAAAAACTCAAGGGTTATTTATTTTAATGTTTAGTTTAGAGATACAGCACTGAAACAGGCCCTTCGGCCCACCAAGTCTGTGCCGACCATCAACCACCCATATTATACTAATCCTACACTAATTCCATATTCCTACCACATCCCCACCTGTCCCTATATTTCCCTACCACCTACCTATACTAGGGGCAATTTCTAATGGCCAATTTACCTATCAACCTGCAAGTCTTTGGCATGTGGGAGGAAACCAGAGCGCCCGGAGGAAACCCATGCAGACACAGGGAGAACTTGCAAACTCCACACAGGCAGTACCCAGAATTGAACCCGAGTCGCTGGAGCTGTGAGGCTGCGGTGCTAACCACTGCGCCACTGTGCCGCCCATGTTGTTGTACTACACTAGTAGATTTACAGAACGTTGCTGTGACCTAGAGTGCAGTTTTTGCTGCATAGGGTGGCCTTAAGTTGCAGCCTAAATGCAACATTGCTGTAATACTGCAAATTTATTGAATATATCATATGATGAACACAAAGAGGTTGATTTTAACCTGCAGTGTGTCTCGGGTGAGCAAGTGTGGAACACACTCACTGGCCTAAGTTTCAAGCGAGGATATTTTTACTGCTGGGCCTCATTTAAATGTTGCCAGTCCACTTGTAAGAGGGTGCAGAGTGGCTGCCGGTAGGTGAAGATCAGGCTTGTGATTAGCTGGAGGGTTTCTTCATCCTTCTCATCTGCTGCTGACCTGCTTCAGCCTAGTAGGAATGCTGCAGCAACCTCTCCACTCAGTCCCCAGTTAAAGTGTCATCAGGGTCCTCTTGACATTGTAGAACTCTGATTAGTTTGCATGCACAAGGCCGCTGCCTGAGCCTGGTGAGTGCCTCATCCGCCACCAATTCCAACGGCATTAAAGGACAAGAATTAAGCAAGAAATGGAACCAGTCCATTTTAACTGTTTGCCTGCACAGTTACTGCCCATTTGGTAGTGTTAAAAATATCCCTGAGGTAAATGTTATCCATCTTTGTAACAAGGAAAAATACAGGCCTCGTAATACAATTCTTATAATATTATTTGTCTACCATTTAACAAAACTTTGTTCTTCCTTCTTCATAATCTATTTCCATTATAATTAATGTGTTTCTTTTTTTCTCTACCTCTGTGCATTAACTTAAGACTTAAGTACTTTGTAAAGGTCATTTTCCAAATCTCAGCAAAGAATTCTGACTGCCACTTGGAAAGGTCATTGACCCCATCCCAGAGATGGGCCTTTTTAATATTTGGGGGGATGTGGGCAGCCTGCACCCATGGGCAATGTTCTATGTAAAATGTTGTTGTTGTGTGTGACCAGTTTTTTCAACATGCAGTAACCTTAATTTTGTGTGGCTGCAGGGTATTTAATACAGAACAAGGCCTGCATGGTACCTTCCAGGCTGCTGCACATACACACAGCTTAGTGGGAACATTGCATGTGGAAGTAAAACAGAAGTGCCTTAAGAAGCTGCCAGAAAATTATAGCAACACCGTATCACTCCAAGGGGGAAGCCTGAAGACTTTGTTGTAGTCCTTGTTGTATAGTAAGTTTGTATGGCTGCCTTAAGGTAATCAATTGTAGAAGGAACAATGATCTTACATCTCTTCAATTTTGGGGCCTTCAGAAGGCCGAATACAGAACTTATTCCTTCTCTGAGTCTAGCAGGTGATGTACTGGGTGGTATTTTCATGCTAGCCTGAGAATAGTCCCACCAAACATTCCCCCAAAACTAGCTGCAGATGTGGGTTTTGGTGTAAGGAGTGTGGAGTGGGTGGGGGGGGTGGTTGGTGGGGGGAAGACTGTCGGTCGAAGCATTGGGATCAGGATTTCTGAGGAAGAGCAAAGGAAGCAGAAACCCAGCAGATCCCGGTTCTATGTAAAATTTCAGCCACCACCCCTTCCACACTGTCTGCCCTTCCCCAACCTGGGAATTTTGTGCTCTGATTATCTAGCCCTATGTATGTAGAATGGTCACTGGACAAGGAACCAGAGGACAGTCTGTATCTTTTGAACTGTATTTGAGCAAGACTCAGCAACTTCAGGAGAGAGGAGAAAATAGAAAAGAATACAGTGCAAGAAACAGGAATCAGTGAATAAAATCTTCTTCAGATTACAATAAGAGCAATGTACCTCTTCAGCGTCGGTTTGACAAACTCATCCAGTTACCTAACTAGTCTTGGAAATATATTTCATGATGTAAAATCCATTGAGAAGGTTCTCAGGTCTTCTTTTTTTACCTAACTCACTGTATGATGAAGGTGTAATTATGATGATAAAACACAGCTAAGATTGCAGAGGGCAGTCTGTTCTTTGCAATGTCAGCTGTGTTTTATCATGATAATTAGACTTTTGTGATATAGTGAGCACATTAAGAAAGGAGCTTAGACTGTTATCAATGGATTTTATATCATGATACACAAGCGCACCACTTGGCTTTGTGATTAAAGAACTCCTTTTAACTGCTTCAAAAATGTTGTTTAAAATTGCAGTGCTGGAATATTTATGAGGTAAAAACAGTGCAAAGAATTCATTTCCTGCCTTACGAAGAATCTATTAATGCTCGTGACCTGATCTAACGATGAAATACTCAATTTGTTGACCTATAAAATATATTCAGAGAAATGCATGCATTTTACGGCTCCCATCTTCAAGAGAAATCTTTTTTTTACAGTTGTAACAGATTAGGTGAGCTCACTGTTACTTTTAGTTTTGAACAATCTCTCATGCATTTGTTGAGTATTACTGTATGAAGGTGTATCAGGGCACTAAGGCGAGGCCAGACAACTGATGAGAGATCACCTGGAGTCCTCCAGACTATCTTCAATTTCTCAATATGCTGTCACATCAACACTAAGGGGTTGAAATTCCTTAAGGCCCATTTTTCGGGCCTATAATTGGGTGCCACGTACAGACCTAAATGGGTATCAAGCCTGGTTAATATTTGGCTGAGTTAGAAATGTGGCACGCAATGGTGAACAATGTATAGGCAGGAAGGTTTAACATCGATTCTCCTGTGTTCTATTGAAGTGTGCACTTCACATTATTTGCATTCCATACAACAGATATCAATACAGTAAAGAATAATAAATAACAGGGAGTGATTCTAAATCAGCAGTTATATTCAGGCTCTGGAGGAAATGATAAAGTGAAAGATTAGAGTATGAGTGATTTTTAACTGTCATCTAAATTCTGCAATTAGATTACATACTTGAAGCCAATCTCATTATCTACTTTCTTATCAAATATATGATGGACTTTGTGGGGTGGTTCTATTCTGCTTATATGTGCATATATTATATATCACTTACTTATGGTTTTCACCAAATAATGGACACAATTGTTGAATTCAATCGACAGGATGGGTAAAAATCCCCAGATACCATTTAATAAAAATGAAAAGTGTCGTATTCAGTCAGTGTAAATCATTGAGTCTGATGTTACCTCCTACATTTGCATAAATACGCTGATTATAATAAAACAGTGTCCTCTGACTCTCTATGTGTAATGCCATATATGCATATATGAACTAATAGATACCCAGGAGTGATTGCAATAATCTCACTGAATATTTCAGATTACATCATGAAGCATGAATGCAACGTTCAGACAGTTTAGAGCCTTCAACTGTAACCCAAAGTGACAATCACAGCACAAAATCAGAAAATGCTGGAAATACTCAGCAGGTCAGACAGCATCTGTTGAGAGAGAAACAGAGTTAATATTTCAGGTCATCAGCAGTATTTTGCTTTTGTGTTAGTGAGATTCACGGCCTTGATTTCATCCCTGTTATCTTCTTTTGCATTATATGCAATGAAGCTATCAGAATTGTACTCAATTTTGGATCTTTTTACCAGTGGCATTTCAATCTATATATCTGACATGTGATGACAACCACACAGAAAGATTCATGATTAAATAGGGTAATTGTCCTGCGGTTTGATGGAATTTCTGATATGGCCCCTTAGTAGGAGGAAACAATCCCCACACACCACCTCCCCCTCCTCCCAGCAGCACCCCCCTCCCCCCCCACCAACCACCACCTGGAGTGCAAAGCTGGGGAATTGCTGCTATGAGATAATCACTGCAAATTTGTAACCTGGCAATCCACAGTTGGTTATCAAGAATACATTATAATTGATTTAAAGAAGATTGTTAAAACACAAACATACGCACCCTCAGTTGCCCATATTGAGGCTTTCAGACCCAGCTTTGCACTTCATGGAAAAGGAGAGAATCAGAACAACTTTAGCTTTGGCCATTGCAACTACCACAATTGAACAGCCCAGCAACAGTCAATGCCAACACTTATACATGAAGAAACATTTCTTGACAGCAACCACTGATCCAGGTGTCCAACTCACACTCATCACTGGTTACGAGCTATGGCATGAAAAGACTTTGAAACATGAGAAATATGTAAGTCAGTGCCTGAAATTTTAACATAAGTATGTACAATTAACAGAAATGGTAATAATGAGTGCATGTACCTGCTTTGCATGGGATTGAACACGAGAAAGTTTCACATGTTTCTACTGGTGTATCGAAGATAGTTGCAGCAAAACTTCCTCCCCTTTTTATTCTAACTCTAGTTATAATGGCTAATATACCATTAGCATTTTTGATTATTTTTGCACCTGAACACTACATTTTAGTGATCTGTGTACATGAGCCCCTAAATCTCTTTAGACTTCCACCATTCCTACCCCTTCACCATTTAAAAAATGTTCAGATTTATCCTTATTTGGTCCAACATGGATGACTGAACACTTAACTGTTTTGAAATCCATGTGCCATAGTTTTGCTCATTCACTTGATCTATCAATGTCCCTTTGTAATTCTATGCTTCCATCCAAATTACTTACTATGTCACCAGTCTTTGGGTCAGTGGTAAAATTGGTGTATGGCTCTTTATTTATCTAAGTCATGTATAAATATAGTGAATAGTTTCAGCCTCAGCACAAATCCATACGGAACACCACCAGCTATTTCATTTCAATTTGAATACATAGTCTGTTTTCTACTACTTCACATATCTTCTAACACAATCAACAGTGCAATGCCACCTCCTCTTTTACCCCCTCCCCTGTCACACCTGAAGATTCTATACCCTGGAATATTGAGCTGCCAGTCCTGTCCCTCCCTTAACCATATCTCTGTGATAGCAATAACATCATAGGGCGGCACAGTGGCGCAGTGGTTAGCACCGCAGCCTCACAGCTCCAGGGACCCGGGTTCGATTCCGGGTACTGCCTGTGTGGAGTTTGCAAGTTCTCCCTGTGTCTGCGTGGGTTTTCTCCGGGTGCTCCGGTTTCCTCCCACAAACCAAAAGACTTGCAGGTTGATAGGTAAATTGGCCATTATAAATTGTCACTAGTATAGGTAGGTGGTAGGGAAATATAGGGACAGGTGGGGATGTTTGGTAGGAATATGGGATTAGTGTAGGATTAGTATAAATGGGTGGTTGATGTTCGGCACAGACTCGGTGGGCCGAAGGGCCTGTTTCAGTGCTGTATCTCTAATCTAATCTAATCATAATGCCATGTGCTAATCAATGCCCTCAATTCATCTGCCTTACTAGTAAGACTCCTTGCTTTAAAATAGATGCAATCCAGCCTTGCATTTTTCACTTGTGCCTTAACAGGTATATATTTGCTCTGCTTTCCAGAATGACTTAGTTTCTCTTCTATATTTGGCTGTATCTCCACTCTGTATCCCATCCTCCTGCCAAATTAGTTTAAACCCCCACCCCCCAACAGCACTAGCAAACCTCCCAGCAAGGATATTGGTCCCGTTCCGGATCAGGTGCAACCCGTCCAACTTGTACAAGTCCCAACTTTGCCAGAAACATACCCAGTGATCCAGGAAACTAAAGCCCTCCCTCCTGCACCACCTCCTCAGCCATGCATTCATCTGCTCTATCCTCCTATTCCTATACTCACTGGCACGTGGCACCAGGAGTAATCCGGAGATTACAACCTTTTAAGTCCTGCTTTTTAATCTGCTACCTAGCTCCCTAAATTCTTGTTGCAGGACCTCATCCCTCTTTCTACCTATGTCGTTGGTACCAATGTGTACCATGACCTCTGACTGTTCACCCTCTCCCTTCATAATGTCCTGCAGCTGCTCCGAGACATCCTTGACCCTAGCACCAGGGAGGCAACATACCATCCTGGAGTCTCATTTGCAGCCACAGAAATGCCTGTCTGTTCCCCTTACAATTGAATCTCCTGTCAGTATGGCTCTCCCACTCTTTTTCACCCCCTCCTATGCAGCAGAGTCATCCATGGTGCCACGATCTTGGCTGTTGCTGCTTTCCCCTGGGAGGCCAACCCCCCAACAGTATCCAAAGCGGTATATCTGTTTGAGAGAGGGATGGCCACAGGGGACCCCTGCACTATCTGCCTGCGCCTACTACTCCTTCTGGTGGTCATCCATCCCTTTTCTGCCTCTGCAGCCATTACCTGCGGTGTGACCGCCTCGATAAATGTGCTATCCATGATGTCCTCAGCATCGCGGATGCTTCACTGCGCAATGCAGTCAGCTAGTAGCTGCAGCTGGACACACTTCCTGCATACTTGGTCGCCAGGGACACTGGAAGTGTCCCTGATTTCCCACATAGTGCAGGAGGAGCATGCCAGGGTGCTGAGCTCTCCTGCCATGACTTAGGCTTAGATTAAGCTCCTTAGTTACTCCCTTTAATTTAGAGTACTAATTATGATAGGGACCTTATTCTACTCCAAACACTACCTACTACAATCTAAATTCCTTGTCTTTACTTTTACTTCAGCTATTGAAAGTAGTAAAAAAGGGTAGGCATAGCCACCTGTTCTACCTACCAATCAGCTGCCTCCCCTTGCAACGCATCATTTTCTGAACTGTGACATCAGTCCCGGAACTATCTCGCTGTCCCTGTGAGAGTGTGTGAGAGTATGCCTGTCTCCTCGCAGGTCTGCCTTGGTCTCGCACTTTCCCGGGCCTCTCACAGCCTCTTTTAAGCCGCTGGAACTCCTGCTCACCGGTGCCTGTCTCCCCACAGATCAGCCTTGGAATGTTTGTTGATGGGGTGCCAATCAAGTGGGCTACTTTATCCTGGATGGTATCGAGCTTCTTGAGTGTTATTGGAGCTGTATCCATCCAGGCAAGTGGAGAGTATTCCATCACACTCCTGAGTTGTGCCTTGTAGATGGTGCACAGGCTTTGGGGAGTCAGGATGTGAGTTACTCGCCGCAGGATTTCTAGCCTCGAACCTGCTCTTGGAGCCACAGTATTTATATGACTACCCCAGTTCAGTTTCTGGTCAATGGTGACCCCCAGGATGTTGATAGTGAGGGATTCAGCAATCATAATGCCATTGAATGTCAAGGGGAGATGGTTAGATTCTCTCTTGTTGGAGATGGTCATTGTCTGGCACTTGTGTGGCGCGAATGTTACTTGCCACTTATCAGCCCAAGCCTGGATATTGTCCAGATCTTGCTGTATTTCTACACAGTATCTGAGTATCTGAGGAGTCACGAATGGTGCTGAACATTGTGCAATCATCAGTAAACATCCCCACTTCTGACCTTATGAATGAAGGAAGGTCATTGATGAAGCAGCTGAAGATGGTTGGGCCAAGGACACTACCCTGAAGAACTCCTGCAGTGATGTTCTGGAGCTGAGATGATTGACCTCCAACAACCACAACCATCTTCCTTTGCGCTAGGCATGACTCCAACCAGCAAAGAGTTTTCCCCTTGATTCCCATTGACTTCAGTTATGCTGGGGCTTCTTGATGCCATACTCAGTCAAATGCTGCCTTGATGTCTCACCTCACCTCTTTGGACAGAACCTTTGTCCAGGGTGTTACAGTGCAGAGTGATTATGGCTTATGGTCACATGACTACATCCTGGTACTTTGACAATTAGCATACTGAGTTCTTAAAGGGACATCATTCTGAAAGTGATCAGACAACATCCCCTTTCTTTCCAAAGATAAGTCTCATACGCTACAAGTAAAAACACATAAAATTGGATAATATCAAAATTTCTTGTCCAGGAATAAAGATTATAAAATTTGCAAGTATAGGGATAGGGATTGTTAAATTTACGAGCACAGAAGTTTAAGAGTTCATATATCATTTTGGTGGTTTGACAACTCTTCCAGATCTTGTTACGGTATAACCTTCTGGGGATGTGGATTTCACCCTTGGCTGTTCTTGGCTTACAGACGTGTTGTCAATGGGTTGGTTGTTATCCTGTTGTTCCGTCACATCCTCATCGTTAGAGTGTGTTCTTTCGAGTCCGCTGTCTGCATTTTGGGGTATTACACAGTTGTCTTAATTGACTTCAATTCCTCCTCAACACTGCTCCATTAGATGTTGTAACCTTGTAAGACCTAGGCTCACTGCATACTTTGGATACCTCTGCAGGTAACCATGTTCTCATTGTAACGACAACGATTGAATTGCCTTTTACCTGTCTGATAACTGGAAATTTGGAGAAATAATCAGTGACTGAGATCAAGTCATCTCCATTCACGGTAAATAGATCAGTGATGATTTTGGACCAAGGGACTAACGGAATTTCATGAGGGTTGCCGTGCAGACCCCCACCTGCCAAGAATGAGGCATAGTAATTTTGCCATATGAATATTAATTTTAAGCTGTTGCTGGAGTGAAGAAATGACTTGTTACAGAGATCACCAGACCTTTGACTGAAGTACATTTGCATACGAAGAGATGGTGCTTGTGGAGAGAAAGGACTGCTCCCTGCTCCAATTGACCCAAATGGATTTTGATCACCAGACATTGAAGGTGGAAGGAAGAGCATTCCAGGGACTGTGAAGATGGTGCAATCCACAAAGATAGGACAGGTCACATGGCTAACTGGCTGGTCCAGGCTTTGAATGAGACATAGGACAGTTTGAGTTCAGAAGGCAGTTTGCAACTGAAGCTGGAATAAGGAAGCCTCTCTCCTGGTTGTCCTTTCTCTCTTTCTCCCAAGCCACCGAACCCATAGAAGACACGTAAACGTCAAGCGAGAAAAGACTCTGACATCAAAACAAGTTGAAGAGTGCACTGGGCCCCAACGAATTGCAGGATTTACCAGCAAACAAAGACTCCACATTGAACTCAAAGGACTGTAATTATATTCCCGATATTGCCTCAAACTTTTCCCCTTTATTCCTTCTACTTTTTCTGTCTCTATCTGCGTGTGTTTATCGTGAATGCATGCTAGCGTAGTCACATCACGTATTCGTAGCCATTACCCAAATTAGCGTTTAAAATTAATAAACTTCTACCCTTCTTGTTTAAATCTAAGAAAACCTGTCTGCATTGATTTATTTGCCTTACAATTGAAAGCAGTGAACAAGGATTCACTAAGGGGGAGCTTAAACATGGTGTTTTTAAAAATTAAACCCTGTGACAGTTAAACCAGGCAAAGGCTGATAGGGAATCCCTAGATCCCTTCTCACCTGGTCATAACAGGGTGTAGAGATTCTTTACGTTGTTACGGCTGGTGGCTCTGGTATGCCTCGCACAGCCTCGCTAACTTTTCAATGTCACCGTTTATCCCTGACCAATAAACAGTGTATCATGCCAGTCATCTTGTTCGCTCTATACCCATATGGCCTTGGTAAAGTTTTGACAAGATGTCCTGTTGGAGAGCTTTGGACACAATCACTTGTTTTCCCTTGAAGCTGACGCGTCGTGAGATACCGAGTTAATCTCTATAAAGCCAAAAAACATCTGAGGGTTTCTGGCACCTCTTTTATCATATTAGGCCATGCTGCTATGATAACTCTCCACAGTGCCTTCAGTTGTTGGTCATTTGCTGTTTCTGATTGTAGTTGGTCACATTTGCGCTGACCAAAATGCAATAAATCGATTTTGAGCACATCTTCCACCTCAATGTCCATGCTGTCCACTTGTAGATCCGGTGGGACTTTTTCATTCTTGTTCGGGTTTGGCAATCTGCTTAGCGTATCCAAGATGTCTATTTTGGTAGTCACTTTGTAGCAGACGTCAAAGTTGTACTCCTGTACTTTCGCTAAAAGTTGCTGTGGTCGAGGTGGTACGCTTGTCAATGGTCTGCACCAGATCTTCTCCAGTGGTGTGTGGTTGGTTTCCACAGTGAACTGCTTACCGAACAGGTAGGTATGGAACCTTGTGATCCCAAACACCAGAGTAAGTGTTTCACGCTCTATGTTTGAGTAATTGGATTGTGCTGAGGATAAACTTTTGGATCTGAATGCAATTGGTTTGCCATCCTGCAGGAGGCACGCCCCTAGCCTTTTCTGTGAGGTATCGACTTCCAGGATTATCTTCTTCCTTGGATCACAGAACTGCAGGATACAGGTTTCTGCTGACAATGCTTGTTTGAGAGACTCAGACATATGCTGATGGTCCTCCTGCCATATATATGGGACATCTTTCTTTAAGAATTCTCTCAGTGATGATGCTTTGCCAGAAAAAATTTGGAATGTATGGTGCCAAGAAGTTGAAAAATCCAAGACATCTCTGTAGATCTTCTTTGTCTTGTGGGATAGGCATGTGCCTTACATCTTCGACCTTGCCTGGGTCAGGATGGATTCCGCAACCTGAATAGATGGAGCCAAAGAAATTGATCTGACTTACACCTGGCACTTCTTGCTGTTAAAAACAAGCCCTAGAAACACAGAAACATAGAAACATAGGAGTAGGAGTAGGCCATTTGGCCCTTCGAGCCTGCTCCACCATTCATTATGATCATGGCTGATCATCCAACTCAGTAACCTGTTCCCGCTTTCTCCCCATATCCTTTGATCCCTTTCGCCCCAAGAGTTATATCTAACTCCTTCTTGAAAATATACAATATTTTGGCCTCAACTGCTTTCTGTGGTAGCGAATTCCACAGGCTCACCACCCTCTGGGTGAAGAAATTTCTCCTCATCTCAGTCCTGAAAGGTTACCCCGTATCCTTAGACTATGGCCCCTGATTCTGGACTCCCCCACCATCGGGAACTTTGTGACAAGCCCTTTGTGACAAGCTACTGCCATCAGTGAGTGAAGATTTCGATCATTCTCTTCTTTGGTTTTGCCCATTACTGCAATGTCATCAACAATGCATATTCATCCAGGCACGTTTTCTATAATTCTGTGAATACACTGCTGAAACAGATCGTGACTGACAGAGAAGCCAAAGGGTAGTCTCTGGAAGCAATATCTTCCAAATGGTGTTCGGAAGGTGGTGACTTCCTGAGATTCCTTAGCTAGGTTTACCAACCAATGTCCACGTTTAGCATCCAACTAGGAGAATAATTTGGCTCCTATGAACGTGGGATTCAATTCCTCGAATATGGGAATCTTGTGGGGGCATCTTTTTAAGAACACAAGAAATAAACTGGAGCAGAAGTAGACCATATGGCCCATCGAGCCTGCTCCACCATTCAATATGATCATGGCTGATCTTGGGCTTCAATTCCACTTTCCTGCCTGCTCCCAATATCCCTTGATTCCCTGTGAGACCAAAAATCTATCTATCCCAGCCTTAAATGTATTCAATGATGGAGCATCCACAACCCTGTGGGGTAGAGAATTCTAAAGATTCACAACCTTTCAGTGTAATAATTTCTCCTCATCTCAGTCCTGAATAACTGGCCCCTTATCCTGAGACTGTGTCCCTGCATTCTAGATTCTCCGACTAGTGGGAACAATCATTTGGCTTCTACCCTATCTAGCCCTTTCAGAACCTTGTATTCTCAATTAGAATGCCTGTCATTCTTCTAAACTCCAGAGAATGTAGGCCCAGTTTACTCAGTCTCTCATCATAGGACAACCCCCTCATCCCAGGGACCAATTTAGTTAATCTTTGCTGCACTGCCTCCAATGCAAGTAAATCCTTTCTTAATGTGAAGACCAAAACTGCACACAGTATTCCAGGTGCAGTCTCACCAAAGCCCTGTACAGTTTTAGTAAGACTTCCTTATTCCTGTACTCCAATCCTCTTGCAATAAAGGCCAACATGCCATTTGCCTTCCTAATATCCTGCTGCATCTCTTTGTATGAGTACCCCCAAGTCACTCTGAACATCAACACTTACCAGTTTTACACCTTTTAAAAAATATTTTGCTTTTCTATTTTTACGACCAAAGTGAACAACTTCACACTTCCCTACATTATACTCCATTTGCCATCTTGTTGCCCACCCACTTAGCCTGTCTATATTTTGTTGCAGCCTCTCTACATCCTCCCTGCAGTTTACTTTTCCACCGAGCTTTGTATCATCAGCAAACTATATTACTTTACTCTCTGTCTCTTCATCCAAGTCATTAATATAGAGTGTAAATAGCTGAGGCCCCAGCACTGATCCTTACGGCACTCCACTATTCGCTGCCTGCCAACTTGAAAATGACCAATTTATGCCCACTCTCTGCTTCCTGTCTGTTAACCAATCCTATATCCATGCTAATATATTAACCCAACACCATCAGCCCTTATCTTGCCTATTAATCTTTTATGTGGCACCTTATCGAATGCCTTTTTGAAATCCAGGTATACTACATCTATTGGCTCCCCTTTATCTACCCTACTAGTTAAAAAAACTCGAATAAGTTTGTCAAACAGGATCTCCCTTTTGTAGAACCATGCTGACTTGTTCTAATCATACTATAATTTTCCAAATGCAATGTTAAGACTTCTTTAATAATAGTTTCCAGCATCTTCCCAATGACTGATGTTAGACTAACTGGCCTGTAGTTCCCTATTTTCTCTCTACCTCCTTTCCTGAAAAGCAGTGTAACATTTGCCAACATCCAATTTGAAGGCACCATTCCTGAATCTAAGGAATTCTGGAAAATCATAGCCAGTGCATCCACTATCTCTGCAGCTATCTTCAGGGAAAGGTTTAGACGCCTCGGATCTAGACATACTCTGATTGCTCCATCCTTCTTCAGTACGCATGTAATTGAGCTGCACCAGTCTGTGTGATGATGCACACAATGGATGATGCCATTGTGTTCCATGTCATCTAGCTCACACTTAGGCTTTTCTTGTACTTGCACACTGCACTTTCTGGGAGGGTCGATTGACGGAATTGCATCCTCTCTGAGGTGCAGTACGGCATCGCCTTTGAAGTCTCCTATGGCATCGAGCCTCTCTGTGTACACTTGTTGTAGGTCATGGACTGACTCAAGGTGGATACCCTTGGTCTCTTCTGCAGTAATGGGCAACTTGGTGATCTCATGGATAGTCACATTGTTGAAGTCCTTACACATTGGTAGTCCTGCCACTGCTGGTCCACTCATGTCTACCAGGTAAAATGTTTGTGGTTTCCATGCTGACTTGCCATAGCTGCATTGCATTGTTACTGTGCCACTGCAAGGGGTGGGTGACCCATTATATGCAGTTAACTTTGCAGTTGTCAGTTGTATATCCCACTGCCTTGTGGGCATCTTGGGAGAGACTAAGGCTAAGGGAGTAAACCCTAACAGAAAATCCAGAGCGGAGCCCCTAAGGTGTCACCTTTGGCATGTTTCCAGTTGTTCCTGCAGCCAAATTGGTGCCAAACATCATGCTCTGCACTCCTTTGGACCCCACTAGGAAAGCCGAGAGGGGGGTTTTGATGCTTGGGCAACTCACAACCTCCATGCGCCATGGAAAGGTCACTCCATAGTTGCCTCACAGCAACCAAAACCACACAGAAGGCAGCAGTTATGGATTTTAAGTCCAGCTCTATTGGCGTAGAGATTGGGCGCCACGGGTTGCCTTTGTCGGTGGAAGAGGTTGTCGCATCTCGTTGGACAGCTATCGCCCGCCTCAAACCGGGTAGCCCCTGGTCAGAAAGGTTCTGTCCCGCCACAGTCCACCTGCTTCAATGGGTGCTTGGAGCTTAGGGTCATTACCTGACAAGTGGACTGTAATACCGCATCAAACAGCACAACAAAAAAAGGAAAGAAGGTACCAGCCCTTCATTTTGCAAGCTGGAACGTCGGAACTATGTGTCATCTATGTCTCCACTTTAAAGACGTTTGCAAATGCGACATGAGGTCTTGCGACATTGACCACAAGTTGTGGGAGCCAGTTGCCAGCGATTGCCAGAGCTGGCGGACAGCTATAAAGCCAAGGCTGAAGAGAGGTGAGTCGAAGAGACTCAGCAGTTGGCAGGAAAAGAGACAGCAGTGTAAGGAGAGAGCCAACTGCATAACAGCCCCGACAACCAACTTTACCTGCAGTGCCTGTGGAAGAGTCTGTCACTGTAGAATTGGCCTGTATAGCCACTCCAGGTGCTGCTCCACAAACCACTGACCACTCTAGGCGCTTACCCATTGTCTCGAGACAAGGAGGCCAAAAGGAAGGAAAGGAAAGGAAGTCGTCAGTTGTATCATTAATTTCCAATGACCCCGGTACATATCCTTCAGGATTTGGATTGGTAAGATATTTGAATTCGCGCCCGTGTCAATCTTAGTCCTGAGTGTGTGTTTGCCAACTTTCTTTGGGCACATATTAATAGTAGCAAAAGCTTCCAGTTGTTTAACTTCATCAACACAATGCGTTGGATGTTACAGGCTCCCCGACGTCGGGTTTTGTGGTGGGGTGGGCTGGAAAATGCGTCCAGGAGAGGGCTGCCATGCACCCCGACGCCGCGAGGACCCAGCCCGATAATGCCGGCAGCGGCAAGGCCTCGTGGCGGCCCCCCTGCCACTCGGTGATGGAACCCCTATTTGAATATTTAAATAAATTAAAATGAATGTATTAATCATACTTACGCTGCCACCTTCCGTCCTGCTGCGATCGTCCAGCCGCTGGCTGGCACTCTCGCACCTTCGGATCCCCGTCCGGGGAAACGAGGCAGAACACTTATCGGGAGGGGGGAGAGGTGCGTTTCTCAGTGTGGGAGGGGGGGGAATGGGGTTAAAGTAACATCACCGGTGTAGGAGATGGCGTGAAGGGTTTGAGGTTAATGTTTATGCGGTTTGGTGGGGTGGGGGGAAGGTCGGGTAGACAAGGTAAGTGTTTTGGGGGAGAGAGGGCAAATTATTAATTTTATGGCGATTGGGAAGGTGGGAAAGGGGCAAAATAAATGTATTTAATTTTTTTCATTCACTGTATCTTTAAATATTTAAATTTAACGCTAGGGCTCAAAGCCCTTTAAAATGGCATCAGCTCCTGCGCAAAGGCCGGGAATGGACAGCCTGCCCCCTCTACGAGATTGGGGGGCGGGGCGGGGCGGGGCGGGGTGGCCCGCCCTGGCTATTTAAATGAGCCACAGCACTTAGGATCGCGGCGGTTCCATGTTGTGTGGCCCTTTTTGCCCACTGCTGATTTCAGCGACAGGATTATAAAATTCAGCCCAATGTGTCAAGGTTCACAATGTGGAATGTGTGCTCATCTTCTGGCTGAGAATCGCTCCACTCTGAGTCTTGTCTCAGGTCTATTTCACTGTGGACTTTGTTTATTATCTTGCATTTGTGCAGGTCTCTGGCGCTCTCATTGCTGCTGTTGCCATGCTGCTACGCCTGTCTTCTGTTTGTTTGTGTCTTATTGTGACTTCGAGCTGCGTCATTGGAACCAGATTTCTTGCATAGGCAGACACACTGTCCTTTTGCACCGCATGCCTTGCACAGATCTTGAAATGCAGGACAACTTCACAGTGAGTGGGATAAAACACACTTACCACACAGCTTGCTTGCTTTTTGTGACCTGGTTATTGTGCCGATACTGTCGGCTACACCTCGTGCTTGCAGATGCTGTTGTCCAGCTACAATGGCTTCGTATTTCTTGCCACCTTCTAGCAGCGCATCAATGCTGTGACCTTTCTTTTTCCCCAAGAGGTCTTTTTGAAACGCTTCAATAGGTGTTGAGACAATTATTATTCTCTCTGACAGCTCAGTTTCTGAAAAATCGCATTTGTTGCCCTTACTGTGGAATCTACTGACAAATTGATCTCTTGATTCCTGTGGCTGTTGCCTGTAGGACATCAATTCCAGGTGATGAATTCTAAAATTCACTCTTACCTGAAGCTGATCTTCAAGCACTTTCCATATCTTTGTGGGATCTTTCTGGTCCTCTTCAGATAAGCCAGAGATATTGATTCTGTATAACCCCTCTTTTCCAGCTGCTATCGGTATTTTCACAGCCTGATTCTCTGGTTCTGCAACCGCTTGGTCTATGAAACACAACTTCATTCTTTGTTGAAAAAGTTTGAACTCAGTTAGGATATCAAGGGCTTTCTAGTTCATGCTGGGAAATGTGATATCCATTATTCTGCTGTTCTTTTGCTCTCCACTCTATATTTTGGTCAATGCTGTGTGTGCCTTCAGCACTGTACTTCTTGTGACTTTTCTATTTGTGGCTAAAAATATGTTTTATTAACTCTGTGCTGTTCTCCCTTCAAGAATTTTTTTTGGCTAGCTGCTTTGATGGACACAGATGCTTGACAGTGTTCTCATTTTTCTCTCTTTCAGCACTTCGATTGTATGTTTATACAGCTGTTCAATAAGCAGTTTAAAATTCAATCATATTATGATCACTGCTGCCTAGGGGCGCATTACTATGGGGTCATTAATTACTCCTATCTCATTGCACAATAACAGGTCTAGCATAGCCTGCTCTCTGGGTGGCTCCAGAATGAGCTGTTCTAAGAACTATCCCGAAAACATTCTAGAACTCCTCATCTAGGCTACCTTTGCCCATCTGATCTTTCGAGTCTGTATGTAGGTTAAAATCCCCCATGATTATCGCTGTACGTTTCTGACAAGCTCCTATTATTTTTTCCTTTATATTCTATCCTACCATGTGGTTACAGTTAGGGGGTCTGTACGCCACTCCCGAAGTGACTTCTTGCCTTTATCATTTCTCATCTCTACCCAAACTGCTTCTACATCCGGGTTTCCTGAACTTACGTCACCCCTCTAGATTGTGCTAATACCATCATTAATTAACAGAGCCACCTCTCCACCTTTTCCTAGCTTCCTAAATGTCATGTACCCTTCAATATTCAGATCCCAATCTATGTCATCCTGCAGCCATGTCTCTGTAGGGGCTATCAGATCATACTTATCCATTTCTATTTGCGCTATCAATCATCTGTTTTGTTTCGAATACTATGTGCATTCAGATACAGAGCCTTTAGTTTTGTTCTTTTATTACATTTGTAACCTCTAACCTTGTGTGCTGATTTACTCTTAGATTTGTGCTCATTGTCCCTTCCTGTCATGGTCTGTTTATCTTTTCCCATATAAATATCTTTCTGTCTTGCTTTGTCTCTGCTCTTGGATTTATCTTATCTTCCCAAATTTGATCCCTTGTCCCCACTATTTTGTTTTAAACCCTCTCTACTCCCCTAATTATGTGGCTCACTGAAACACTGGCCACAGCACGGTTCAAGTAGACCATCCAACGGTACAGCCCCCACTTTCCCCAGTACTGGTGCCACGAACTGGAAGCCACTTCTACCACACCAGTCTTTGAGCCACACATTTATTTCTATACTATTATTTGCCCTACTCCAATTTGCATGTGGCTTAGGTAATAATCCAGAGATTATCACCTTTGAGGTTCAGCTTCTTAATTTGGTGCCTAGCGCCTCATACTGCCTATGCAGAACCTCTTTCCTTGTCCTGCCTATGTTGTTGGTGCCTACATGGACCACGATGACTGGATCCTCCCTCTCCCACTAAAGGTTCCTCTCCAGCCTTGAGCAGATGTCCCAAACCCTGACAACGGGCAGGCAACACAGCCTTCTGGGCTCTCGCTCTTTGCTGCAGAGAACAGTGTCAATCCCCCTCATTATACTGTCCCCTACTACCACTACATTCCTTTTTGCTTCCCCTGCTTGAACGGCTTCCTGTACCATGGTGCCATGGTCAGTCTGCTATCATCCACCCTGCAGACCTTGCTCGTGCCCATACAAGCTGCAAGAACCTTGAGCTTGTTGCTCAATTGCAAGGGCTGAGGCTCCTCCACTCCCACCTTCTCGATCCCCTTACCTGCCTAACTCACAGTCACACCCTCTTGTCCCTGACCACTGACCAAAACAGATGACACTATCCTAAGGGGTGTGACTGCCTTCTGGAACGATGTGTCCAGGTAACTTTCTCCCTCACTAATGCATCACAGTGTCTGCAGCTCGTCCTCCAGCTCAGTGACTCTGAGCTGAAGCTCCTCAAGCTGCAACCACTTACTACAGATGTGGTTGCCATGGATTGCCATGGTATCCAGGAGTTCCCACATACCTCAACCGTGACGCATCACCTGTCCTGATATCTTTATTGTTGGCTGATGAAGGGAATGCAATGGATGTTGTTTATATGGATTTTAAGAAAGCATTTGGCAAAGTACCACATAATAGGCTGGTTAACAAAATGGAACCTCATGGAATAGGAGGGTCAGTGTCAGCTTAAATTTAAAAAATTGGCTGAAGGACAGAAAACAGCGAGTTGTGGTAAATGGTTGCTTTTCAGACTGGAGGATGGTAGACACTGGTGTTTTCCAAGGTTCCGTGCTAGGAACACTGCTTTTTTGAGATACATGAATTTTTTTGCATATTGGAGTACAGACTAAAATTTCAAAATTTGCGATGATACCAAACTCGGAGTTGTGGCAGATAGTGAGGATGAGAGCTATCAACTGCAACAGGACATAAATAGGCTAGCAGAATGGGTAGACAACTGGCAGAATGAATTTAATACAGAGAAATGTGAGGTGATACATTTTGGGAGAAGGGATAGTGAAAGGCAACATAAAGCACAGGGACAAAGGGAGCTGGGGATGAATGTGCATAGATCTTTGAAGGTGGCAGGATATGTTGAGAGGGTGGTTGGTGAAGCAAATAGGATCTTGGGCTTCATAAATAGAGATATTGAGTACAAAAACAAGGAAGTTATGCTGAACCTTTATGAAGCTCTTGTTAGGCCACAGCTAGACTATTGCATCCAGTTCTGGTCACCACACTTTAGGAAAGATATGAGGGTGCTTGAGAGGGTGCAGAGGAGACTTACCAGAATGGTTCCAGCGATGAGGGATTTGAGCTACAAGGTTAAGTTGGAGAAGCTGGGGTTGTTCTCCTTGGAGCAAAGGAGATTGAGGGGAGATTTGACAGAGGTGTACAAGATTATGACAGGTTTAGATAAGGTAGACAAAGAAAATCTGTTTCCATTAGCTGATCGTACAATAACTGGGGAACACAGATTTAAGGTTTTGGGCAAAAGATGCAGGCGGGATGTGAGGAAAAACTTTGTTATGTAGTCAATGGTAATGACCTGGAACTTGTTGCCTATGAGGGTGGTGGAAGTGGAGACAGTGAATGATTCAGAAGGAAATTGGATGGGCACTCAATGGAAATAAACTTGTCTGGTTATGGGAATAGAGGGGAGGAATGGGACTGATAGGGTTGCTCTACAGAGAGTCGACATTAATGTGATGGGTCAAATGGCCTCCCTCTGTCCCGCAATGACTCTTTGAGGAGAAGAATTTGTGAGATTGAGTTTGAATTAGTGATGGGGCAGGGTGAGTATCTATGTCAGGATGGAGGATAATGTCAATGGGTTTGAAGGAAGGTAAGGTCATGTGGATGTTAAGTGAGATAAAGAAATTGTCAGCGATTGTCTCATCATTGGCCAAGCCCTCAAAAGTTAAAGGTCCCACTTGTAAATGAGACAGGGTGATATTGAATGAGACTGAGAGGTCAGAGAGGCCAAGCAGGAGGTTAGCGGCGTTTATGTTGAGGCTGAATTTATTAAGGATGAAGAATTTCTTGATGCAGAGGCTAAAGATAAGAGTCAAGAGAGGAGATCTCAGTAAGGAAGTGGGAGGGGAGTAAATGATGAGGACTTTGAATGACAGCTGAAAGGAGCAGAAGGTGCTAAACAAGTCGGAAGGAGATAAAAGTGGTTGTTGGTAACAAGAGTTACACAAATTGGTTACTCTGAGGAAAAAGAAGCGACCACTTGAAAACCAGGTTTGTGTCAGAACAAAGAAGTCATTAGTTTCATCCATGAAGAAGTTATGAATAATGAAGATTTCATTCACAAGAGAATTATAATTTTGAACATAGGAAGATAGGAACAGGAGTAGGCCATTCAGCCCCTCGAGCCTGTCCTGCCGTTCAATGAGATCATGGCTGATCCACGGCCTAACTCCATATACCTGCCTTTGGCCCATATCCCTTAATATCTTTACGTAACAAATATCTATCTATCTCAGATTTAAAATTAACAACTGTTCGAGCTTCAACTGCTGTTTGTGGTAGAGAGTTTCAAACCTCTACCACCCTTTGCATGAAGAAATGCTTCCTAACATCTTTCCTGAACAGTCTGGTCCTAATTTTTAGACTATGCCGCCTAGTTTTAGAATCTCCAACCAGTGGAAATAGTTTATCTTTATCTAGCCTGTCTTTTCCTGTTAATATCTTGAAGACTTCCATCAGATCACCCCTTAACCTTCTAAATTCTAGCGAAAACAGGCCTAATTTGTGTAATCTCTCCTCGTAACTTAACCCCTGTAGTCCAGGTATCATTCTTGTAATAAAAACAAGAAATGCTGGAACCACTCAGCAGGTCTGGCAGCATCTGTGAAAAGAGAAGCAGAGTTAACATTTCGGGTCAGTGACCCTTCTTTCTTTCATTCTTGTAAACCTACGTTGCACTCCCTCCAAGGCCAATATATCCTTCCTCAGGTGTGGTGGCCAGAACTGCTCACAGTACTCCAAGTGGGGTCTAACCAGGGTTTTGTACAGCTGCAGCATAACCTCTGTGTCTTCATACTCCAATCCTCTAGATAGAGGGTTACAAGGTAGCCAGGAAGGAACTGAAGAATGGACTTAGGAGAGCTAGAAGGGGACATGAAAAAGTCTTGGCGGGTAGGAAATAAGGAAAATCCCAAGGCGTTCTACACTTATGTGAGGAACAAGAGGATGGCCAGAGTGAGGGTAGGGCTGATCAGGGATAGTGGAGGGAACCTGTGCCTGGAGTCGGAGGAGGTAGGGGAGGTCCTTAATGAATACTTTGCTTCAGTATTCACTAGTGAGAGGGACCTTGTCGTTTGTGAGGACAGCGTGAAACAGGCTGATATGCTCGAACAGGTTGATGTTAAGAAGGAGGATGTGCAGGAAATTTTGAAAGACATGAGGATTTGATAAGTCCCCGGGGCCAGACGGGATATACCCAAGGTTATTACGGGAAGCGAGGGAAGAGATTGCCGCGCCTTTGGCGATGATCTTTGCGTCTTCACTGTCCACTGGAGTAGTACCAGATGATTGAAGGGTGGCAAATGTTATTCCCTTGTTCAAGAAAGGGAATAGGGATAACCCTGGGAATTACAGACCAGTCAGTCTTACGTCGGTGGTGGGCAAATTATTGCAGAGGATTCTGAGAGACAGGATTTATGATTATTTGGAAAAGCATAGTTTGATTAGACATAGTCAGCATGGCTTTGTGAGGGGCAGGTCATGCCTCACAAGCCTTATTGAATTCTTTGAGGATGTGACAAAACACATTGATGAAGGAAGAGCAGTGGATGTGGTGTATATGGATTTTAGCAAGGCGTTTGATAAGGTTCCCCATGGTAGGCTCATTCAGAAAGTAAGGAGGCATGGGATAAAGGGAAATCTGGCTGTCTGGATACAGAATTGGCAGGCCCATAGAAGACAGAGGGTGGTAGTAGATGGAAAGTATTCAGCCTGGAGCTTTGTGACCAGTGGTGTTCCGCAGGGATCTGTTCTGGGACCTCTGCTCTTTGTGATTTTTATAAATGACTTGGATGAGGAAGTGGAAGGCTGGGTTAGTAAGTTTGCCAATGACACAAAGGTTGCTGGAGTTGTGGATAGTGTGGAGGGCTGTTGTAGGTTGCAACGGGACATTGACAGGATGCAGAGCTGGGCTGAGAAGTGGCAGATGGAGTTCAACCTGGAAAAGTGTGAAGTGATTCATTTTGGAAGGTCAAATTTGAATGCAGAATACAGGCTTAAAGACAGGATTCTTGGTAGTGTGGAGGAACAGAGGGATCTTGGGGTCCGCGTCCATAGATCCCTCAAAGTTGCCACCCAAGTTGATAGGGTTGTTAAGAAGGCGTATGGTGTGTTGGCTTTCATTAACAGGGGGATTGAGTTTAAGAGCCGCGAGGTTATCCTGTAGCTCTATAAAGCCCTGGTTCGACCACACTAGGAATATTGTGTTCAGTTCTGGTCACCTCATTATAGGAAGGATGTGGAAGCTTTAGAGAGGGTGCAGAGGAGATTTACCAGGATGCTGCCTGGACTGGAGGGCATGTCTTATGAAGAAAGGTTGAGGGAGCTAGGGCTTTTCTCATTGGAGCGAAGAAAGATGAGAGGTGACTTGATAGAGGTGTACAAGATGATGAGAGGCATAGATAGAGTGGATAGCCAGAGACTTTTTCCCAGGGCAGAAAGGGCTATCACCAGGGGCCATAATTTTAAGGTGATTGGAGGAAGGTTTAGGGGAGATGTCAGAGGTAGGTTCTTTACACAGAGAGTGGTGGGTGCGTGGAATGCACTGCCAGCGGTGGTAGTAGAAGCAGATAGATTAGGGACATTTAAGCGACTCTTGGATAGGTACATGGATGATAGTAGAATGAAGGGTATGTAGGTAGCTTGATCTTAGAGTAGGTTAAAGGTTCGGCACAACATCGTAGACCGAAGGGCCTGTACTGTGCTGTACTGTTCCATGTTCTATGTTCTATATAAAGGCTAGCATTCCATTAGCCTTTTTGATTATTTTCTGCACCTGCTGGTGGCATTTTAAAGATCTATGCACCTGAACACCCAAGTCTCTTTGGACATCCACTGTACTTAACCTCTTCCCATTTAGAAAGTACCCTGCTCTATCCTTTTTTATTTTGGAGGGTGATACAGAGTGTGGAATAGTGGTTGGTGATCCACAGTGGGGCTCAGAGAGAGTGCAAGAGATCTGAAGGATAGAAAGGAGATAATATGATGAGGAGAGAGCCTCTTCATGCTTAGCTCATTCCTCGAGATTAATCTCTTGAACCTTCTTCCTTTCCCTTTGGCACTGTGTGCATGCACAGTGTGAAGAAAGGTACAGTGTCTGTGTGAAATTTTGTAGAACATGTTTGAAAAAGTGTTTGGCATAACCTTCGTTGCTTGTTTGTAAATACACGATCCTATAAATCACATTAAAAACAGTCATCACATCACTCATACACATCATTGTGACTACAGTGATCTATTGGTTTTCCCAGCTCTTTTCTCTTCCCATCAGAAAAGAGGTTTGCAAACACTTTTTTTCTTGTCGATGCTATCCCTTTAAAGTGCATTGTTAGATGTTATAGATTCTGCCACACTAACCATAACTTAAAAGCAGTGAGATACTTGGGGTACACGTCGTGTGTTGCAGAGGTTTTTTTCATGATATAAATTGCAAAGATAGAAGGATATTTGTCTAAAGTCAACATTTTAACTAGATAACTCTGCTTTTCATTTCTAAAAGCAACTCCATTTAAAATCAATACTGTAGTTGATAGACGAAGCGTCAGGCAAAATAACTAGCAATTTATTGAGGGAGCATTAAAGATTCAAAAATAGGGAATCAAAATTTCAAACCTGTATATCTTTCCACAGGAATTGTGAACAAATGTATGCAATTTCAATTCTTTATATCAAGCACAATCCATCCTCACCAAACTACTGAATTGCCAGCTTGATGAATTTCATTAACAATCTGTCAAGTACTTCAAGAAAAACCTAGGGCTGTACAAAGGTGCCAGAGCTATGAAATTTGCCAGTGTTGTTATTAATTTTATACAGTGGGCCAAACAAAGTATGTCAGAACTGCGTTTGTATTGTTAAGTGCCTGTTAGCTTTAAATAGTGCAGGAATGCGTGAAAGTCAAACCTTTTGGCTCTTGGGCAACATGAGAGATTGAGATTTATTTCTTTTGCTGTTTACCACTCTACCATGGAGTGATAAGAAATGATTTGTGTTTGTAGTTCCCCACGTAGCAAAGCCTTTGGTCCTGCCAAAATATGATAATAAGGTGCTTCCTTATGTGGAGTATGGGAAGATCAGAGTGAAACATCCTGAAGCACTTTCATGCAATTCTTCATGGTTCTTTACAACAAAGTGCTGACAATGACCTGGAGCAGCTGGCCTGATGATCAGTCTCAATGAAGAAGACATGGGACATCCTAGAAGAAGAGAGAAAATAACATGAGAAAGCAAGATAAACAAAATAAGTGGCACAGTCTCTCCAGACAAAGAGTTATTAATAATCAAAAATTCTACTACGCTCTCTCAATCAAAAAGAGGGTGGAAGCATAGCTGGAAGGAGATGGGAAAAGTTGGCGGGGGTGGGGGAGGAACTGGTGGTAATTAGTTAGAAGGTAGGATTGGACAAGGAGGGGCAGAGGAAGGCATAGAGGAGGAGTAAGAGAAGGGAAATGAGGATAATTAAGAGAGAGGAGCAGGGAAGGGAGAGGAAAGGCAAGAAGGGGCATATGGATAGGAAATGAACTGGAGAGTTCGATGGGGAGAGAGGGAAGAGGTAGGGATGGAGGAAAAGAAGATCAAAAGGAGTGAATAGGGCAGAGGGGTCAATGGGGGGGGGGCAACAGGGAGGGGGATGGACGATAAGAGGAACATGGTGGAGGGGTTTGAGGATATGAAGACGGGACAGGGAAGGAGAAGAGAGAGAGCGAAGGGAATCGGAAATGGGGAGGGCACAGGGTAGGGAATTTTTCAATGATTAATGGCAAGGGAGAAGAATTTCCCAAGCCATTTGATACTCTGAGCTATGTGCTAGTGACTATTTCTCTGTTCAATGGAGTTGGAGGTCTGCAAAGTTGATAGCAAGTGAAGGTGTAAGCATCCACTGTAAAGTTGCTCATTGAGGGGGGAATGTTTATGTGTGGTCTTGGTAATTGTGATCCTGTCAGGGAAGCAAGTCTACAACTGACACAATACACAGTGGCAGAGAAAGGAAGGGGATGGACTGCAAATACTAATGGGCAGGGGCCAGGAATCCATTCTGGGAGGGAGTGGGGTGGTAGTGGAGGGTGGTGCTCTGGATCTAGACAGGAAATCATAATCCTGCAAGGTGCTCAGTTTGGGGAGGAGGATGCCAGGGAAACCTTTATGGAACAATACAGGGAGCATTAAAGCTGCAGTGCTGTTCAGCAGGAGTGTAACCTATTGTCACCAGGAAAATAAATATTTATTTAAAACTTTCTTTGGACCCTAACAAAACAGCTCAACAGGTAAGGGTGCAGGCTGGTGCAGTGTACCCATTAACACATTGAGGCCCATGGACAGTGAGGGTGAGGTAATAAGATCAGAAGGCTGGAGGATCTAACAGCTAGTTAGTCCAGTGCATGAGTTGGAATGTAAAGCAGCAGGCTATAAGGGCCAGGCATCTCAATAGCAAAGAATCACAGAACAATACAGTGCAGAAGAGGCCCTTCGGCCCATTGAGTCTGCACCGATGCATTAAAGACACCTGACCTGTCTACCTAATCCCATTTGCCGGCACTTGGCCCATTGCCTTGAATGTTATGATGTGCCAAGCGCTCATCCAGGTACTTTTTAAAGGATGTGAGGCAACCCGCCCCTACCACCCTCCCAGGCAGTGCATTCCAGACCGTCACCTCCCTCCGGGTAAAAAAGTTCTTCCTCAAATCCCCCTTAAACCTCCTGCCCCTCACCTTAAACTTGTGACCCCTCGTAACTGACCCTTCATCTAAGGGGAACAGCTGCTCCCTATCCACCCTGTCCATGCCCCTCATAATCTTGTACACCTCGACCAGGTCACCCCTCAGTCTTCTCTGCTCCAGCGAAAACAACCCAAGCCTATCCAACCTCTCTTGCTCATAGATATGAGTATAAGAAGAGTTTAAATTGTCCTGCGTTCTTTAAAAAAAAGGGTTATGTGACCTTCAGTGCAGGAAAGAATCAACGGGCTGAATTTTACTCGCTCTCCAACATCGGAGGTCATGGCGGGGGGCGGGGGGGATTTTACCGCATTTTACCGGCAGCGGCAATGTCTCGGTGCGGCCGTCCCACCGCTCAGCGGCGGAGACTTCATTTCAATATGTTAATAAAGGTTAATGCATGAAAATAAACTTACCTTGTCCCGACAGCCGTCCCATGCCGATATTCCGGCTGCTAGTTGGCCTATATTGGTAAATGTCTAGGTCAAGGACACTTGCACAGCACCATACTTGCACACAGAATGTACTTTATGCAGCTTAGTGACCTTTCCATGCCCATAACATCATTTATTACAAGGGATCGGCATGGAGATTTCTATTTCAGATAAATGCAGCAATGCTAGGAGATAATGAGTGGAATTTTATTGAAATAGACCCCCTCACAGCAGAGTGTTGGGGAGTGCTGGCAACGGGTCACGAACCCACTTACAATTGAAGCCGGCTTTGCTGTGGCTCATAAACTCAGCCATGGCATTAGCATTCCATTTTTGGGTTTTCCTGACCAGTCATACAGTGCGGGCATGATGACGAGTCGAACTCTGTCAAAAGAAGGATTTCTATTTAAAGGAACCTTGGCAGGGGTCAGAGTGGTTGAATTCTACATTGGTTCAGCAACCACATGGTGGAAAGGAGACATGGAAAGGCTGCTCCCCGGATCTCTGACCTGCTGTCGAATCTGAGGGACTGAAGTGAAGTGTTGTTTCCCGGAGAGGAGAGGAAGAGGCCAGCCTCTCAAACCAAGCAGACATATGGCGGAGGAAGTGAACAGTAGGTGTGTGATCCCTCAAACTTGGGTACAGACCCTCAGGGAGGCAGGAAAGGTGAGTGGCATAACACTTTCAAGTGCCAAGCCCCACACTCTGACTTGCCCAGCATTCTTCTGCACAACACTCCTCAGACCTGGAAATCACTGCCTACGAGGGTGGTGGAAGCAGTGGCGATTAATGATTTCAAAAGGAAATTGGATGGGCACTTAAGGGAAGTAAACTTGCAGGGCTACAGGGATAGAGCAGGGGAATGGGACTGACTGGATTTCTCTACAGACAGCCAGCATGGAGTTGATGGGACAAGTGGCCTCCTTCTGTGCCATAATGACACCGACTCTATGATCAACACACCTTGTAGCTCCACTCATTCCTATTTCCAGGCATCCCTATCTGAACAGCCAACACTCACCCTCATCTTAGTGACATCTCACTACCAACCCTGACATTTAACCTACACAAATGTTGTAATTTCATCCTCTCCACCGAATCCATTTCTCACATTCATAATTCTCTGCTTTTCTTCTTTGCAGGAAAAGAAGAGTGCACAACTCCAGGGAGAAACAGAGAACTGGGAGGTGGCCCTCCAGTGACAGCCACCTTGACACTCACTGGCAATGTGTACCCACCTGGTCCACTGGAAAGGAGGTCTTTTTTTCAGGAGGCATCAAATGTCAGCAACGACCTGTTGTGGAAGTCTGAGCTTTGTGAGTCACTCGTGCTCAGACACGTCGAGAAGGCTGATCCTCAGTCTTTAGACCCTGTGATGGGGATATTGCCTCCTTCAAGCTGGATCTCTCTGTCCATCCCTTCTGTTCTGTGAAGTGACATGTGACTGAGGAAAAGGCAGCTGATGTGCTGCTGGTGTTGCTCCTGCTGCTGCTGGAGGTGTTGGTGTTGCTGCTCCTCTTGTTACTTATCAGAGGTCCAAGGTACTGTTGCATAAGCTGCTCCCATGCTGCAATGAAGGCTGACAGCAGGGAAGATCGGATCAAGTTGAGTAAAGTCCAAAGTAGGTGAACTGACTTTCGAAAAGTTGGAAATCACCTGTGAAGCAGTGAAATCTGGCTTTCACAACAAGTGCTGTGAGCACAAGCCATTCCCATAGGTGGGAAGCAGCTATGCAATTTCATTATTTAAAGGTTTTCAAGCCTGTCAGTTTCATTGATCAATGACTACATGCTGAGCTCTTGCCTTGTTGACCCTGGAGAGTTCCACATAGCTCAGGAAACCCAGGCGGTGGCTGTTAAAACCAGAATTCAGGGTTAAAAACTCCATTAATTGATTATTTAAATTTCTGACTCAATAGCTCCACCGGGGTTTCCCACTCAACTCCAAACAGGCTCCAGTAAAACCCAGACGGGGGCAGCATCATGTCAGATTTCCGACCCGCCGACATTTTTCAGTGATTTAACCCCCTGCCAGTACCTGAGTCTGCCTCCCCACCCCTTGACAGTTAAAATTCTGTCCAATAGTGCTGCAACACACCCAGAATCTCCCAGCAGCCTCTCCAAATTGCTACACATGTGGCAGAAAGCATGCTAAGGTGCCTGTCCAGTTGCAGAAGTGGCACTCAAGTGCCAGGAGGCAAGTGCCACCTCAATCTCAAAAGGTTGGTATGAAGACACAACGACCAGTCACCTCACATAGTTACCTTCACAGCCTTCAATAATATGCAACATCTAGATTAGATTACCCCTCAACCTTTTAGCTCAGGAGAATGTAAACAAAGTTTCTGCAACCTGTCCTCCTAATTTAACAGCCCTGGCATCTTTCTGGTGAGTGCGTGCCTGTACCCCTTCCAAGGCCAATATATCTTTCCTGAGTGCTGGTGGTCAAAATTGAACATAATATTCCAGGTGGGGACTAACCAAGGCTCTATATATCTGAAGCATAACTCTCTCCCCTTTGTATTCCAGGCCTCTTGAGATAAAGGCCAATCTTTTTGCTTACTTTTTGTACCTGTGCACTAGGTGTCAGTGATTTGTGTACATGGACACTTAAATTCCTCTGTTGCTTCATAGCACCTTTACAACCATTAAGAAAATATTTCGACAAAGTTTTGCCCACTCATTTAGTCTCAGGGCCTTCCTCCTTAATAGTCCCTCTTTACATGGTGAAACTGTGCAGCACACAGCACACTCTAGTCTACAGGAGCAAGGTGAGCTCAGGTGTACCACTCATTTCACACTCCGCTCAATTTTACTCTTTATTGACTTCAATGGAGCATAACATGGAATGAAGTGTAATACGAGTGTAATAGACACTAAGGTTAATGCATCCTATACAATATGCTGTCTGTTAAAATAAATTACACAGGCACACTGATCTCCAAATTCAAATTCTAAATATGCCCTAGTGTTCCAAAAGGCTTTGCATGGGTGCACTAATTTGTAAAGTCTGTCCTATGATCTCTCTGGTTGCTCTGGTCTGCAAAGTTACTTTTATTATGACTATCAGAGCAGCTGAAGTATTTAATACCAGTCTAGAATGCTCTTCATTGATTTGGTGTTTTATTGGCTGCAGGGAATTAAGTTAATGATTCAGTGGAGGGTTTGGGCCTCATCCTGGTTGTGCCAACCTTGCTAATTAGTTGCTGTGTTAGGAACATTTCTGGCAATAACTCCAGAAGCTGGGAATTCAGCGCCAGATGATGCCTTGGGCACAATTGTATTTCTTGAACTCTGCACTTAACAAAAAAAGAAATCTATGCTAAAAGACTGAGAAGTGTCAGTATTTTTCCACACAGTGAATGTGAGTTTAGCGAGAGAGGTTGAATAGAAGCTATTCATCACTCTGGATTGTAACTAATCGCATGTCGAGCTCTCACATATTTGGTTTTTGTCTCAGGTGAAGGATTTGCAAGCACCCACAATCATATTATGTGTTAGCTTTCACAGTAAAGTATATGGGACAGAGGAAATCTAAAGAAAATAGCTTAAAGATTGGTATAAACAAAACTTTAAACATTGAGGAGGAAATGAACAGCAATTCTTTGAGTAGCTTGGATTGCCCAAATAATCAAACCTTGACAATGCCAGTGAAAGATTGTTCCTTCCTTTCTGTACAGAGATTACATTGCTCTGAGCAAAAATAGTTATATCTGTCTTCAACTGTGACATTGGCCCTGAAGTTACTGCAAGAGATTGGGAAATTCAGGACATTTATCTCTAAGCAATGCTAAAATATTATGGTAGGTGCCATGAATACAGTACACTCACCTTATGTTATTGTGTAGTTGTTATCTGTGCTAAAAAAAAAATCATCATTCAGTAATTCAAAGTAAGTAACTTTGAATTAACAGGAGTAGATTGTAAGGGTCATTAAGATTTCAAAATAAAAATGCTCTATATTCATATTGTTGTGCTAACTTAGTGCCAATCCAAAATAGTAGTAGACCTGGTTTTAATGTTTCTTTAGGATTATTAATGCCAAACAGCATTGTATGGTATTGGTTCAATCACCTATTACATGAGTATGAGTGATGACACTAAAACCACCAGTCAGCCAATATTAGGGGCACAATCAAGTCCAGTTTAATAAGTTTGACATTTCCAGTTCTTCTAAAAGTCTAAGCAGAACTTCTGTAATACAATGCATTTGGATTAGTGCTTAATATATCCAGAGACTTAAACACTTCATATTCAATGCAAATATGGATGACACCACACCATTTGCAGCAGAGGTGAATCAGTTGTAGGGAGAGCAGCAGGAAAGTTAAATTAGGATCAGTCTTCACCCTGAGAAAAGGTACACAAATTGGTACAAGTTTCCACACTGTGTCTGTGCAACAGTTTATGAAGAGATTTAGGCTCATCAGACACCTGTGTCAATTAGTGGGTCTTCAGTGCCTCCAATATCCTAATAAACCAAAGTAGGTATTAGATTATTTGTTATTGGCTTCTTTTAGGCATTGAATGAATGTTGTTGCATTCGCAGAAGTGAATATATTGGCATGGAATTTGCAGTAGTACTAACAGTGAGACTGTCAGTGCTCGTCATTATGACTGGATAAAAATGATAGCAACTTCTCGCCTCTGCATGTGCAAGTTACATAGGGAAATCCAGAAGTTGCTGTCTGAGATCCTGCTTCTCTATAGGGTGTGCTATTGCAGTCTTCGCAGATGGAAATCAACATAGAAATCACTGATGTGCTTGAACTTCAACTAATTATCCACTATTCTTGCTGTAAAGACTGATGAACAATTAATTTTTTCAATCAGGAATAACTGAGTTTTTAACAGCATTGCAAGTCATAATTACTGCTGAATAGCCTCTCCAGTTCTGAAAAATTTTACCAAAACAAAATTGAAAATTTTGAATTTTGATATTTAAGTTTCTCCCTTAAGCCTGTGTGTACGTCCAAATTTTTCATTTCATTTTCTGTACAATGAGTTAAGTCTGATTTTATATTCCCTGCTTTGCTGTATATGAGAATTCTTCAATCTGATTGGCTGATCAGCCTGCCTGCTGCCTGCCTTCTTGCTGTAGAAGGTGCAAAATTCAAATTGATGTCAGAATAGAGGAAGTCTTCACTCTAGAGCCCGATAAAACATTTGTGGACAGCTTTTTTTAAGGTGAGCACCATTCATTTGCTGCTGACTGCAGAGTGTTCTTCTCCATCTCAGTAATGTCTGATTACTGTTATGGAAGGCATGAGACAATAGGCTCATTTTCTGAAACATGGAGAAGCATTTGGCCAGACAGCAGCATTTATTTCCTTCAGCTAGATTTTGCTGCCAGTTATTCATTGCATTTATATGATGATAGTCAACAGTCAATCCAAAAGTGTTCCTTACTTGGAAAGGGTGCATTATATTTAATATGTATATGGTCTGTGATGATGAGTAATGGCCTCTTAAGTGACTGTCAAGAAGAAAAAAGTGATTGAGCGTTAGAACAAATATGAGCTGATCTGAGAGAGCCAGCATGGATTTGTAACAGGTAAATCATATCTAACGAATTTAGTTGAACATTTTGAGGAGGTCACTAATGCTGTAGATAAGGGAGTGACTGTGGCATACTGAATATTGCATTGTGCATTTTGTCCACTTAAGGCTATCATACACACAGATACCAACAGAGGCAGTCTGCGTAAGAGAAATAAAAAAGGAATCCATGTTTAAACAGCAGATGCAGCAGTTCTGTGTCTTATTAACACTGGCCAAATCTTACTGTTCTTCCCAAGAACATCACAAATGGTAATGAGGATGGTGAAAAATAGGAAACATTGTTTCAGGTATGAAGTTTTTTTGAAGGTGTTCGCCTACTTTCTGCAGACAGCATTCTAAGTTATGGATTTAAGGAACACATTGAGGCTGTGTTAGGAACACACATGAGGCACTCCAGCTCAGGATTAGCAATAGGGAAGCTTGCACAAAAAAATGTATCATCTCGGATCATTACCGAGAAGTTTTTCTTTAAAAGACCACAATCCTTGACCATGCACTATCACTGCATTGCTGATCAATATGGCATTGCATATGCCCAATTTATTACCTTTTGATGTGCATTCGGAGCCATCATCTGTATTCCCATGTTGGTAGAAGTGACTTCGATGTTTCGAAAGTGCAATGTCAGGTTTTGCAATCACAGATGACAAAAGAAAAAGGCCTTACTTCTCCACTACAGAGGTGAAGAGTTGGAAGATATATTTGAGACACTTATGCCTGAACAAAATGATTATGACTCAGCAAAAAATGCATTAACAACCTACGTTACACCCAAGAAAAATATCATATACGAAATAATTCTCTTCCAATGCACTAACCAAGAAGCAAACAAGACAATTGACCAATATTGCATGCAATTGAGGCAACTAGCAACCAAATGTTACTTCGGTCATGTTGAACATGTTGAACAGGAAATCAACAAACAAATAATCGAAGGTTGTCTCTCTCGTCAACTACGCCAAAAAGCACTTGAGAAAGGCAAGACAGCTGTCAGAGTTGTTGGAGTTAGCAAGATCACTGTCACTTTCAGAGTCCAGAGCTACTGAAGTTGAGGCTGCCAATAGTAACTATCACACTGAAATTTCAACTCCTGTGAGCACTGTTCATCACTCACGTGCCAGGAAACCGCTTGCAAAGCAACAACAGCTGTCTCACAAACAGAGTTGTGACTTGTATAAAGACTATTTCTATTGTGGCAGTGCTTACCCACATCGGATAGAGTGTCCTGGTACTGGTAAATAGTGTAAAGCTTGTGGAAAACCCAACCACTTTTCTCGCGTTTGTTGCTCATCAGCAATATCAACTACTAAAACCAATACCACAGAAGGGTGCCACGTATGCACACCACAGCAAAAAAGGCGACAGAATGTATCCACTGTAGAGATAGATGACCCTGAATATACTTTTGTGCTCTCTTTTGGACACAGCAACCAGCCACGTGTGGCAGTGAGCATTGGCTGCTCGGACATAGATGCTCTCATAGATACAGAAGCACCTGTCATGGGACACAAAACGTTCAACAAACTTTAGTATTGCCGCATTCTCTGCAAACCAGGGAATACTAAAATTTTCCCTAAAAGCAGTGACAAACTGCTGAAAAGTTTCAGGACTTTTGAAAAGCCAGTCTCATTCAAAAACACTAGAATGAATATTCTATTCTATGTCATATCTAGGGAATGTGACACACTTATTAGTTTCCTCACAGCAAAAGATCAGTCACATACGCATAACAACAACATTTTCAAACTGTAGGCTGACCATTTCACTGGTATTGGCAAACTGAAAGGTGTCATATGCAAGCTGCATGTTGACCCTAAAGTGCCCCCAGTGGCGCATCAATGGCGATGAATACCATTTCATGTCAGAAAGCAGACGGAGAAGGAACTACAGTACCTACTTAACCTTGGCATTATTGAGATAGTTGGGGATGAGCTTACCACTTGGGTCTCACCCATACAAGTCATCAAGAAACCCAAGAGCGAAAATGCAGTTTAGAATCTGCGTTGATAAGCAATCACCAAACTAAGCCATACAACGAGAAAGAATTGACACTGACAATCGATGATATCGTAGAGAAAGTGACTGGTGCTAAACACTTTGCTAAACTTGACCTCAATGTAGGCTACCAAAAAATCAAGCTTGCAGAAGAATCGAGATATCTTACAATATTCTCCACTCACATTGTACTTTTACAATACAAGAGGCTCAACTTTGGAGTCAGCTCAGCAGCTGAGGTATTTCAGCACATGATTCAGTCTGCACTTCAAGGACTTGAAGGCACGTTGAACATCAGTGATGACATTCTCATCTACTGAAAGTGAACTTGAGACATCCCTGCATGCATGTCGACAATGCCTCAGAATGTAACCTCACCAAGTACTTGTTCAATGAAAGCAGAATTGAATTCTTCAGTCATGTGTTCAGCAGTGGAGGAGTTTTACCTGATCCACAGAAAGTTGAAGCCATTGCAAATGTTGCAGATCCTACATTCATGCAGGAAGTCTGGATCTGACAGAAGAGATCACCAAGTGGGAGTGGACTAAATCACACAAACAGGTAGCACACCAGATCAAACAATTGTTGTTAGCAAGTTGCACAAATGTCTATTTCGACCCTAAGAAAACTATCCAGCCAGTCATGGAAGCAAGCCCAGTTGGCTTAGGTGCCATTCTCATGCAGAAAGACAAGACAGATAACCCATCAATCATTGTGATGACAAGCAGATCACTAATGCCCGTAGAACAATATATTTTGCAAAAACAGAGAGAAGCACTCTCAATCATTTGGAATATCTTACACTTTCAGCTCTACTTGTATGGAAGCGAGTTTGAAGTAATCATAGATTAGTAGATCATAGACTACAAGTAAGCTTGTTCAACAATCCACATCGCAAACCACCCACTCAAATAGAGAATTGGATATTCAAATTACAAGAGTACGAGTTCCATGTTGTGTATCAGTCAGGCAAGTTCAATCCAGTGGACTATCTTTCGAGATATTGTTGCCGACAGTCAGTCCTACTAGTCGTGATGAAAAGATTGCCAAACAACATCTTAACTACATAAGCCTAAATGCAGTGCCAAAATCACTAAAACTATCTGACATCAAAGCAGCAACAAAACAAGATGAGACATTGCAACTATGTATGATAGCTATGGAATCACAAAACTGGAAATAGGTAATTGAGGGAGTGTCTACAAACAAAATCGCTCTCACGCTACTAAGTACTCACAATGTTCGAAATGAGATCACCGTTACAACATCTGATTTCGTATTATGCAACAACTGTATTGTCATTTCAAACTCATTGAGAGAATGTCTTGTTGATATAGCACATGAAGGTCAACAGGGAATTGAAAAAAACCTAACAAATCCTTAGGGAAAAGGTACGGTTCCCAGGAATTGACCACAGGGTAGAGCACAAAACCAATCAGTGTTTGCCATGTCAAACAACCACAATGTCAAATCCTCGTGATCCTCTCAAGCTGTTTGAACTACCTCCAGGACCATAGATTGAAATCAGCATTGATTTCACAGATTTGCCCACTGATGACACCTGCTTGTCGTCACTAACGACTACAGCAGATTCCCAATCATGGAATTAATTATGTCAACTTCAATGAAAGCAGTCATCCCAAAGCTTGACCAGATTTTTGCCTTGTTTGGAATCCCTCAAATGGTGAGAAGTGACAATGGACCCCCTTTCACCAGCGATGAGTTCAGTAAATTTGCAAACTACCTAGGCTTCACTCATTGAAAAATCACACCCTGTTGGCCAAGAGCTAATGGTGAAGTTGAGAGATTTATACAAACCTTGAAAAAAGTGATAAGTGCAGCTACAGCTGAGAGAAAAACGTGGAAGCAAGAGTTGTATTGCTTTCTTCGGAATTACAGAGCAACTCCTCACTTGACTATTGGAAAACCTCCAGCTACACTCATTTTTGCACATCCTATGCACACATGTCTACCTGAACTACCTCGCGGAGCTAATGATCAACATGTACGCGAAGGCGATCAAGAACAGAAAGATCGAATGAAAATAAATACAGAGCAAACATGAAATTTAGAGCTTCACCTCTAAAGCCTGGAGATAAAGTACTTGTGAAATGTGATGGTCATGTTGGAAAGCAAATAACCCCTCATGACATTCAACCATTTGTTGTGACCAACACAAAAGGATCAATGATCACTGCTAAGCACTGTTTGCAAATCGTCACACGAAGCGCGTCATTCTTTAAAGCACTGAAAACACCATTCATAAGCATTGAATCCGATTCCAACATCGACATCTCAGATGGAGAACTTGAGTTAAATGAGACAATACCTGATGTCAGCCGATATCCTACTCATGAGAGAAAATGTCCACCATACTTAAGTGATTATGTTACGTAGTGAACTATTGTCAGTTGGTGAACAAATTAGTGCTTTGTAAAATTAATACAAAGTTAGAATATGTAATAGTTTTACTGATGAAGAGATACATGACGCCTTGCTGGCCACTATGGCCAATGCTATTGGCTGTTTGAGATAGGAAACTGCATGTATCTGTGTTGGCAGGACCTCAGCAGCACTGACTCTGAACTTTGCTGAAAGGTATGTAGGTACCCTGGGCACACATTCCTCCCATGTTCAGGAGCAGCATGTGCCCTCAGGTCCTCAGCTGGAAGTTGAACACCCAGAGGTCTGTCACTCACCTTGCCAAAGTGAATAAAATCATTCAACCTTATCTGGCACTGGATCCAGTTCCTCCTCACCACACTTCGCTGACAGTCTCGCCGCCCTTGATCCATGCCTGCTTGGTTTGGGAGGGTGGCCTTCTCCTGCCACTCTCTGGAAAAATCACTGCCCTCCTCTCCCTCATTGTATCAAGGAGGACCTCTAGATCAGTGTCTGCAAAGCGAGGGGCAGCCCTGCCCTGGATTCCAGCCCTCTGCCTTTCCCGTTCCATTATTGCTGCTGCAATTCAATGAGTTAAATGGCAGCCACAGTAATACCTGCCATGGTCTGTTTAAATCGGGCCTGCAATCTTTCAGCCCCGCCTCCATTCCCGCCCCTGCAGCCAGTAATCGTCTGTCAAACCCGCCATCCAGCCAATTAATAGGCCGCCCCCATGAAAATCGGGGCTTTTTACTGCTTCAACCCCAGGGTGGGATCAGGACCCGGAATTAGTCCCGTCTTCCGTTTTCCGACCCTGGAGAAACTTAGGCCCTGGAGAACGGTAGCAAAAGGATAACTAAGAAGAAAGAGAGGTAACAGAGACTGACAGAAGTAACAAAGAGAGAAAGATAAGTAAGGGAGCAAAGAAAAGAAAATGAAAAGATTGATAGGTAACAAGAAAAAAAAGTGAAGAAATAAGGCATCCTAGAGAATGGGAGGTACTTCAGAGTAGCTGAGAGGTGAAAGGGAGCGAGAAATATAGGCAAAAAAAAGGGCAAAAGACTGAATCAAATTGGACTGAAAATTACGTTATTCTTAAACTCTGATTCCTGTTTGATTATTGAGCCTGATCCAGATGTTGAACACAAAGTGGGAGAAGGATTTGTTGGGCAAAAGAAGTTTAGCTGCTCATTTTGGATTTTGATGCTTTGTAGCTTTATAAACTCATTTATTTCAAAACGTTTTTGATATTTATTGGTGACATTTTGTATTCTGTGGGTAATTGTTCAAGTTCATTCTCACAGCAAGGAGTCTTGGAGTGCTTATGTACTGCCAATGATTTTCGAACCATATGTTTTTTTAATTTGAATTCTCTAAATCATAAAATGATTCATACCCCCCCCCCCCCCCCCGCCACCCCCCCACCACCCGCTACCACCCTGTTCTGCCGATGTGTATATTGGGACTTGTTTAACTAATAACCTGACCTCCATGTAATGCAAGTTCATTTGTGTCTGCATATTGAGAACAAAGAAAAATGTTTTGATTCTACATTCAATAAACTGTAGGGTGCAACTGTAGGTTTGAATGCTTGCATTACAGTCCTGAAGTCTTATGGCAAAACTTACTAAAATATGGGCACTTGGGAGCAAAAAGTTCTGGAAGGATTTTCAGGCAGTGCTTTGTGCATCTGCTGGCCACAGTTGCCTCTTCAAAATTATATTAATTGGCGCAGATTTTCCTCATAATTTTCTGTGCAACTATTGCATAATAGCTAGAGTTTGTTTCTGGGAAAATCTTGATACATGCCAATTTCCCCGATCATTTGTATGCTCCCAAGTTACGTCCACTGAAACCCCACTAGGCTCATTAATATAGTTCCACCCACACTCAAAAGACCAAAGAATGCATGTATCCTGCAATTTTTACACTAAAAGGCCGGAGTTTAATGTCACCCCCACTACCCCCTCCCACCCCACAGGAGCGGGCTTGGAGGCATGAAATTGTGTGGGAGGCAGGGGATGATGGGGGCAGATGCCGTGCCTGTCACCTACCTGCCCCCACTTTTATTTTACCAGTGGTGGGGGAGGTGGCAAATGGCCTGCCCGCTCCAGGCCAATTGAGGCTCTTAAGTAGCCAATTAATTGCCACTTCTCACCACCGTTGGTATTTTAACAACAGCAGAATGGCGCTTCAGCACCTGAGGAGGCTGCCCAGTAATACCTGGCAGTCTCCTTGTGGGCTGGGGAGTGCCTTCCTGATCAGGCACCCTGTGCACCACGGAGAGCCGCCCACAGCAGCACGGGCTATCCTCACTAAAACTACCCCCCTGCCCTTCTCTCCGACCCACCCACCCCTCACTGGGCACTAGCTGGTTGTCCCCGGTGACACCCAACCCCTTTTATTGTAATGAGTTCTTTATGTTGTCTGATGCAACATAAATTACTTATGTGGAGTCCAGTTGGTTGAAGATTTTTTTATATTTCCAAAATATACTTTATTCATAAAAATCTGTAAAAAGATTACATGACAAAACAGTTCTAAACAGCACCAGGTCAAAAATTACAAACAGTGCAAAGGAGGTCAGCTTCCTTCAATGCAGGAGTGAGTTGCCTCACAACCTTTCCATTTCATTTTCCATGCCAGATACATTTTACAGCAAGCAAATATTTTCCGGATACAGTTCGAGGGGTTTTCCATGGATCCAGCCCCTCCGTTCAGCTTGGTGGGGGGACCTTACACTGTGGTCTTTCCCCATTGAGCCTTTGCTGCGGCTGCCCCAAGCTTTAGTGCGTCCCTCAGCACATAGTTCTGGACCTTGGAATGTGCCAGTCTGCAACATTCGGTCGTGGAAAACTCTTTATGCTGGAAGACCAGCAAGTTTTGGGGAGACCAAAGGGCATCTTTCACCGAATTGATAGTCCTCCAGCAGCAGTTGATGTTTATCTCGGTGTGCGTCCCTGGGAACAGCCTGTCGTGCACAGACTCCTGCGTTACAGAGCTGCTTGGGATGAACCTTGACAAAAACCACTGCATCTCTTTCCACACCTGCTTTGCAAAGACCTCTAAAAGGTTTATTACAGCTAAACTATTGTATACAGTACAGAACCTTACTTTGGCTGTTAGCATTGCAAAGTGACTCTGGCTCTGAGTCACATGACTGCATCCTGGCACTTAGCTCATTAGCATACTAAGATCTTCAAGGGGCATCACTTTTAAAGGCAATCATACAGCACCCCCTTTGTTTCCAAATATAGGTCTCGTATGCTAAAAGTCAAAACATAGAACGTTAGATAACATCAAAATTATTTCCACATGGATCGAGATTATGAACTTTACAAATATAGAGGCTCAAAAGTCCATATATCATCTCGGTGGTTTGAAAACTCTTGCTCGGGGAACTTGTGCCTCATCTGTTGTTGTATTTTTCTGAAGTTTCTCCCTCTCTGCATTAAGTTTTTGCAGTTCTGCCTTCAGCCTGCTGATATACTCTGTTGCTTTTCTCAGGATGACCACCTTTGAGGCCTTGTCATTCTTGGAAAGTTTCGGCACCTCATCTTGAAGAGCCATGCCTTCAACCCATACTTCAACTCATTCCTCCTCTGCCTCTTCAGGATATTGGGCTGACGCGGTTGCCCTGGCTGGGGGTCCGGAAAATTCTTCTGGGAGAGGACCGCCATGGTCCCCCACACTGAGAAGTCCCCGCTGCATTTTACAGCTGGGCGACAGAGCCTTCATTTTAATATTAAAATTAATTAAAACACATGCAAATAAACTTACCTTGTCCCGGCGGCCATCCCATGCTGATATTCCAGCAGCCAGTCGGAATTCCAGCACCTTTGGAACTCCGTTCGGAGTTCTGAGGCTTGACATTGGTGGGGAGGGGGGAGGAGTGAAATTATCAGGGCGGGAAGTGGGGGTAGTGAAAGAGTGTTTACATTGGGTGAGGGGATGGTGGGAAGGGGTTGAAGGCAAAGATTATAAAGTTTGGGGGTGAAAGTACTGGCAAAAATGGTTTATCACGGGGTGGGGGGAAATAAATATATTGTTTGATTATTGGGGGTGGGTGGAAGAGAGGCTTTGTAGTTCAATTAACAGTTTTTATTTAAAGTAAAGGTACTGTGATCTTTAAAAATGTAAATTGCCGGGAAGGGCTTGAAGCCCTTTAAAAATAGTGCCGGCGCCACCGCAATTTGCGGCGCGCTAATAAAATTCAGGCCATTGTGTGTCCTTTGCCTCTCCTCATCCTCAATATCTGAAGGCTTGGGGCTCAAGGTCGAGGACTTGTTGGGGGAGAAGTGCTTGGTCTCATGGAGATAGCTGTCTGTTTTGGCTCGTTGTGGTGCTGGTGGTTCTTTAGAGAGCAGAGTGAAGGCGCGGCATAGTGGTGCTGTTGCTGGATTTCCAGACTGCACCGTTTGATGCTGGCAAGTGGGTTCCGGTCCTTAGCGATATCCCCTTGGCAATGTTCTCTACTGCCAGCCTTTGCTTCTCAGTAGTGACGTCAGTCTCTTCTTCTGAGTCTGTGGAGCACAAGGACACCCTGCCTGTTGGCAAAGAACTTTCACCATCTGAGTTTGGATCTTCATCCTCTTGGTGTGGCATCTCTGAGAACAGGTTGATCTCTGCAAACCAGAACTACTGAGATCCTGGAGAAACTGTGACTCAATGCAGGTATCCTTGGTCTCTCCTGTAATTGGTACCTTGGTGACCTCATGGATAGTTATGATGTTAAGGTCCTTGCACACCAGTAGTCTTGCCACTGCTGGTCCACGTGTGTCTACCAGGCAAAATATTTGTGGTTTCCATGCCAACTTGCCACTGGTACATTGCATTGTCACTGTGCCACTGCAAGGAATGGGTGACCCATTGTATGCAGATAACTTGGCAGTTGTCGGTTGTATTATTGATTTCCAACGACTCCGATACATATCTCTGAGTATTCGGACTGTAGGATATTTGCACTAGCACTGGTGTCAATCTTGACCCAAAGTGCATGTTTTCCAGCTTTCTTTGGGCATGTGATGTTAATAGTGGTGAAAGCTTCCAGTTGGTTGACTTCTTCAATGTTATGTGTCCGGTTCACAATGTGGAACACCTGTTTGTCTTTTGGCTAAGAATTACTCCTTGTTGAGTCTTGTCTTAGGTTTGTTTCGCTGTGGAATTGTTTGCTGCTGTTGCCCTGTTGCTGCGCCTCTCCTCGGTTTGTCTGTGTCCTGCTGCGGCTTCTGGCCTCATCTTTGGAGCCAGATTTCTTGCATCAGTGAGCTCAGTGTCCTTTTGCACAGGTCACAAAATGCAGGGCAATTTCTCCGAGAGTGGGACAGACCGCACTTACCACACAGCTTGCTTGCTCTTTTCGACCTGGTTATGGTGCCAATACTGTTGGTTGCACCTAATGCTTGCAGGTGCTGTTGTCCAGCTAAAATGGCTTCATATTTCCAGCCATTTTCCAGCAGCGCATCAATGATGTGACCTTTCTTTTTCCCACGATATCTTTCTGAAACACTTCAATGGATATTGATACAATCACTAGCTCCATTATCCATCGGAGCTGATCTTCTAGCACTGTCCATATCTTTGCAGGATCTTTCTGGTCCTCACCAGATAGTCCAGAGGCATTGATTCTATGTAATCCCTCATTTCCAATTGCTATTAGTATTTTTACAGCCTGTTTTTCTGGTTCTACAATTATTTGGTCTGTGAAGAATAACTGCATTCTTTGTTTGTACAGTTGGAAATTGGATAGGATATCCAAGGCCTTTCAGTTCATGCTGGGAAATTTGGTATCCATATTTCTGCTGTCCTTTTGCTTTAAAACTTGCTTTAAGACTTGTTGTATGACTCTGCACTGTTTACCCTTTAAGAGATTCTCTGTTATTTATACTAGCTGCTTTGATTGACAGGAGCAGGTGTTTGCTAGTGCTCTGTGTTTATCTTGCTTCCAGCACTTAAGCCAGTTTTGTTTACACAGTTGTTCAATAGGCAGTTCAATCGGCATTTTTTGAGAGTTTTTTTCTGTTCTTCACACTCGAGTGGTTTTAATGTTTTTTTACTGTGACTTCATGAATGGAAGCTTTTATTCAAACTTTGGTAGTTTAATGGGTTTTTTAACTTTAGCTGCGTGGATGAAGACACTGCAGTGTTCAGGTTTTCCCGTGCTTTTTGCAATCGGATGCCTCCTGTAATGGCGCCTACCTTGATCAGCTTGGGAAAGGAGTCAGGTCTTCCATTTTTTTTCTACATGGAGCTTTTGAAAAAAATTGATCTTTTGAAGAACTTCAAGGCTTTTATTAAAAGCAGTAACCCTCGATCGTCGGCATAATGACTTATCGGATTTACTTGCAGCCTGTCATTCTGTGCTCTGTCTTCGACAGCTTGACGTAAGTTCTTTTTTCACTGTTTGAGCCAGTATTTTTCTGGAATTTTCTCTCTACTGGCTGGAAGAAAGGCCATTTTCAGAGCTGTTTTAACTGTAGTCTTCAACCTCAGACTTTGTCTTCTCACCACAGCTGCCACCATATAATGAGTTCTTTATGTTGTCTGATGCAACATAAATGAGATGCAATCATACAACACTTACCTCTTTGAAGGGCGGCATCCATCGTTTCTCTTCTCACAGGGTGCAGTTCCAGCGGTGGCCACTGCTTTCATTGGCACTGCTGGGACTGAAGAGCTACCAACCCTCTGATTGGCTGACAGCTCTTGGAGGCGAGAATTCCTACCTCAGAGGGGTGGAAGATCTGACTGAGGCCAATTAAGGGCCTGAGGCAGGCAAAATAGAAGCAGGTTTTTCAGGCCCGGTGGAGGCATGCTCTCCACCGAATTTCCAGCTGGTGGGCGGGGCCACCACTTCAACATTAAATTTCAGCCAAAGTGGTAGGTCCAGTGTGGTTCCCATTAGTGGAACTTTGGTTTCTGGCGTTTGATAACAATTTCCTTTGTTATGATTTTTGGAGTTTTCTTACTGACATGTGTACTATACTTAGTCACAGTGCAGCCAGCCTTAGTGCACCTGAAATTTTTGGAGGCCCCACCCTATCACCTCCTGGACCACCCCACCTTCTACATGTTCAGAAGGACTAATTTTCTGAAATATCCAGTCCCAATGGGCATATTAATGGAAGAGAAAGAGAAACAGCAGAACAAGAACAAAGAACAAAGAACAGTACAGCACAGGAACAGGCCATTCGGCCCTCCAAGCCTGCGCTGATCTTGATGCCTGTCTGAACTAAAACCTTCTGCACTTCTGGGGACCGTATCCCTCTATTCCCATCCTATTCATGTATTTGTCAAGATGCCTCTTAAACGTCGCTATCATATCTGCTTCCACCACCTCCCACGGCAGCAAGTTCCAGGCACTCACCACCCTCTGTGTAAAGAACTTTCCTCACACATCCCCTCTAAACTTGGCCCCTCGCACCTTAAACCTATGTCACCTAGTAAATGACTCTTCCACCCTGGGAAAAAGCTTCTGACTATCCACTCTGTCCATGCCACTCATAACTTTGTAAACCTCTATCATGTCGCCCCTCCACCTCCGTCGTTCCAGTGAAAACAATCCGAGTTTATCCAACCTGTCCTCATAGCTAATGCCCTCCAGACCAGGCAATATCCTGGTAAACCTCTTCTGTACCCTCTCCAAAGCCTCCACATCCTTCTGGTAGTGTGGCGACCAGAATTGCACGCAATATTCTAAGTGTGGCCGAACTAAGGTTCTATACGGCTGCAGCATGACTTGCCAATTTTTATACTCAATGCCCCAACCGATGAAGGCAAGCATGCCGTATGCCTTCTTGACTACCTTATCCACCTGCGTTGCCACTTTCAGTGACCTGTGGACCTGTACACCCAGATCTCTCTGCCTGTCAATACTCCTAAGGGTTCTGCCATTTACTGTATACTTCCCACCTGTATTAGATCTTCCAAAATGCATTACCTCACATTTGTCAGGATTAAACTCCATCTGCCATTTCTCCGCCCGGCACCACCAACCTTTGTGTCGTCCGCAAACTTACTAATCAGACCAGCTACATTTTCCTCTAAATCATTTATATATAATACAAACAGCAAAGGTCCCAGCACTGGTCCCTGCGGAACACCACTAGTCACAGCCCTCCATTCTGAAAAGCACCCTTCCACTGCTACCCTCTGTCTTCTATGACCAAGCCAGTTCTGTATCCATCTTGCCAGCTCACCTCTGATCCCGTGTGACTACACCTTTTGTACCAGTCTGCCGTGAGGGACCTTGTCAAAGGCTTTACTGAAGTCCATGTAGACAACATCCACTGCCTTTCCTTCATCAATCATCTTTGTCATTTCCTCAAAAAACTCGATCAAGATAGTGAGACACGACCTCCCCTTTACAAAACCATGCCGCCTCTCACTAATAAGTTCATTGTTTCCAAATGGGAGTAAATCCTGTCCCGAATAATCCTCTCTAATAATTTCCCTACCACTGACGTAAGGCTCACCAGCCTATAATTTCCTGAATTATCCTTGCTACCCTTCTTAAATAAAGGAACAACATTGGCTATTCTCCAGTCCTCTGGGACCTCACCTGTAGCTAATGAGGATACAAAGATTTCTGTCAAGGCCCCAGCAATTTCTTCCCTTGCCTCCCTCAGTATTCTGGGGTAAATCCCATCAGGCCCTGGGGACTTATCTACCTTAATGCTTTGCAAGAAGCCCAACACCTCCTCCTTTTTGATGACGACATGACCCAGACTATTTACACTCCCTTCCCTAGACTCATCATCCACCAAGTGCTTCTCTGATGAATACTGATGCAAAATATTCATTTAGTACCTCGCCCATTTCCTCTGGCTCCACACATAGATTCCCTCCCCTGTCCTTGAGTGGGCCAACCCTTTCCCTGGTTACCCTCTTGCTCTTTATATATGTATAAAAAGCCTTGGGATTCTCCTTAATCCTGTTTGCCAATGACTTTTCATGACCCCTTTTAGCCCTCCTGACTCCTTGCTTAAGTTCCTTCCTGAAAGAGACAAGAGCCTTTGAGACCGAGGAACAATGGCAGCAGACAGTACACATCTTTTTTACATTCATACTAGAATTCTTATTTTTGGCAATATATTGGCACTTGTTTGATGCCAGTATTTGCATTCTGGCATGGGCAACTGAGTTCTATGGGAAATTTTGGCCGTAAGGGCCTGTTAATAGGATTGGCATAGAAAATGGTATACATTTCAGCATAATTGTAATTGAGGAATTTCCAGACCACTGCTGATGTCTTGCAGCAAAGCTCTTGATTTGCTGAGAACTTCTATAAAGCAAGCACTAGGAAGTCTGCAAGCTGTTCATTGAAAGACAGAAAGACTTCCATTTATATAGCGCCTTTCATGACCACCGGACATCTCAAAGCATCTTATAACCAATAAAGTACTTTTCCAAGTGTAGTCACTGTTGTAGTGTAGGAAATGTAGCAATCATTATGTGCACAGCAAGTTCCCACAAACAGCAATGTGCTAATGACCAGATAATCTGTTTTTGTGATGTTGATTGAGGGATAAATTTTGGCCAGGACACCAGGGATAACGCCACTGCTCTTCTTCGAAATAGGGCCATGGGATCGTTTACATCTACCTAAGCAGGCAGATAGGGCCTCAGTTCAACATCTCACTGAAACACAGCACGTCCGACAGTGCAGCGCTCCCTTAGTACTGCACTGAAGTGTCAGCCTTAATCTTTGTGCTCAAGCCCTGGAGTGGGACTTGAATCTGGAACATTGTGGTTCAACTAAGCCACAGCTGACAAAGAAGAGCTCCACCACCTACCATGAGGTTGGCACGTTAGTGAAATTTCCATTTTGATACATATTTTGACATAATTAATTTAACTCTGATTATTCAAAGTATGAGCCTTTGCTCAGTACTATCAACTCTGAGTCACGAGGTTATGGGTTCAGGTGAGATGAGAGTGACTGCCCTTGACATCAAAGCAGCATTTGACTGAGTGTAGCATCAAGGAACCCTAACAAAATGAAGTCACTGTGAATTGAGGGAAAATTCTCCACTGGTTGGAGTCATGCCTAGCACAAAGGGAGATGATTATGGTTGCTGGAAGCCAATCATCTCAGTCCCAGGATATCACTGCAAGAGTTCCTCAGGGTAGTGTTCTCGGCCCAACCAACTTTAGCTGCTTCATCGATCACCTTTCCTCCATCATAAGGTCAGAAATGGGGATGTTTGCTGGTGATTGCACAGTGTTCAGTACCGTTTGCAACTCCTCAGGTACTGAAGCAGTCCTTGCCTGCATGCAGCAAGACCTGGACATCATTCAGGCTTCGGATGATAAGTGACAAGCAACATTCATGCCACACAAGTGCCATGAAATGACTATCTCCAACAAGAGCGAACCTCCATCTCCCTTGACATTCACAGCATTACCATTGCTGAATCCCCCACCATCAACATCCAGAAACTGAACTAGACCAGTCATATAAATACTGTGGCTACAAGAGCAGGTCAGAAGCTGGAAATTCTGTTGTGAATAACTCTCCTCCTGAATCCCCAAAACCTATCCACCATCTACAAGGCATTAGTCAGGAGTGTCATGGAATACTCTCCACTTGCCTGGATGAGTGCAGCTCCAACAACACACAAGAAGCTTGACACCATCCAGGACATACAGCCCACTTGATTGGCACCCGATCCACCACCTTAAACATTCACTCCCTTCACCATCGGCATGCAGTGACAGCAGTGTGTACCGTCTACAAGATGCACTGCAGCAACTCGCTAAGGCTCTTTTGACAGCATCTTCCAACCTGTGACCTCTACCACCTAGAAGGACAAGGGCAGCAGATGCATGGGAACGCCACCACCTGCAAGTTCCCCTCCAAGCCACACACCATCCTGACTTGGAACTATATCGCCATTCCATCACTGGCACTGGGTCAAAAATCTGGAACTCCCTTCCTAACAGGACTTTGGGTGTCCCTACACCACATGGACTGTCTAATCTTTTGGCCATCTGACCTAATAGTTCCTTACGTGGCTCGGTATCAAATTTAGCTTTGTGCTGCTCCTGTGAAGCACCTTAGGATATGTTGTTACATTGAAGGTGACATATAAATATAAATTGTTGTTGTAAAATGCTTTGGGACACCCTGAAGTTATGAAAGGAGCTATGTATATTGCAAATTTTCTTTCAGATAAAGATATGGATTTAAAACAATAATTATAAGTTAAAAAAGATAGCCTCTGATGTGAAATTTTTTGATTTTTCCTGTAATTTTGATACTCCAAACATTTTTATCTGTAGTTGTTTAGCTTTAATGGCCATCTGTTCTGGTGTGGTGTGTGAGTCAACCAATGGATATACATAAGCCCTAAGGTGTAAACTTAACACCACTCATTAATCCACTATCTATTCAAACAGTAAACTCTAATAACTCAAGTTGTGCATACTCATCATCTGTGGCACCTTCTCCTCAGGTGACAGAGGCAATGAAATTGCTCACTTTTAGTAATACTTTTATTGTACATAAAACAATTTGATCTGACAGGCTTAAAGTAAAAGTGTAGATGGGAATATAAATCTAACAGAACGATTTCACCAAGCAAGTCAATGCTTTCTGATCTAAAGGCCACCAAAATGGCCTGAGGCACACAGGGCAGAGTACTGTTGTGAACAAACAAAAACAAGAAATGCTGGATTCACTCAGCAGGTCTGGCAGCATCTGTGGAAAGAGAAGCAGAGTTAACGTTTCGGGTGTTGTGAACAAACCTGGCTCTGAATGTAATTGAATAAAATGTATAATCTGACTAATCTTAATACACAGAAATATACATTAAAAACATAGATGAAAGATGCTCCAAATATAATGGCAACAGATAGAAGCTATTTTAGTCATGAAAATTATACATAATTAACTAAATATATACAATTTTGTGGAGTATGAATGAGTTACCTCCAAAACCAAAGTAATTTCCTGTCTACTCCCATGGACTTGACTCCTTTTGAAATGTGCATTCTTGTTCTGTGGATTCTCCTAGTTGTCTGCTATTATGTCTAAACCTAACAGTTTTGTATGGGCTCCTGACATTCTTGTTGGCAATAACTTCAAAATACACTCTTTTGAATTTGAACATTTTTTACAGTATCGAAGAAGATTCTGTCACACTTTCAGGTATTTAAAAACACCTCAAAAAGTAAATAATTGAAAACAAGTATTTTTCAAATGGGTGTTGCTGGTTGACATTCTACTATGCACTCTTGAGGACAATTCCATATTGGGTGTACTAATAGCACCCACACAGATCACACAAGTGCAGGTAAGAGAATCGAGCAATCTGTCGTGCAGCGTGTGACAATCTTTGACCAATCCTGATTTTGAACATTAAAGCTATCAATTGGTTTGTATAGTGGGATGAAAATCAGGCAGGTTCTACAACTGGTGAACAGCCTGCTCTGTCAGCTTATCACCATGATGGCAAAAATGAAAATTTCTTTGAAAGAGCCTCAAGACAGGATTTAATCAATAATACTGTTTGCTTAGACCTGTTCCACAGAAAGCACAAACAGTCCTGTCATATGTGTCCAATAAAGTGGACCAAGTCATTGGACATTACTTGGAAAGTCCCTTGCAGTTCTTCTATGTTGCAGCTTTTTTGTGTAACCTTTTCCTGTACCCAGACACAAGAACAAGAACTTACATTTATGTAGCACCTTTAATATAGTAAATTGGTCAAGGTGCTTCTCAGGAGCATTATCAGATAAACTTTGACGGCAAGCCAAGAAGTTTGTATCAGGTCAGATGACCAAAAGCTTGGTCAAAGAGATAGGTTTTAAGGAGTGTCTTAAAGGAGGAAAGATGGGTAGATAGGGGAGAAGTTTAGGGAGAGAGTTCCAGTTTTTAGGACTTTGGCAGCTAAAGGCCTGGCTGCCAATGGTGGTTAAAATTGGGGATGCTCAACAGGTCAGAATTGGAGGAGTGCAGATATCTTGGAGGGTTGAAGGGCTGAAGAAGGTTACAGAGTTAGGGAGGGGTGAGGACATGGAGGAAGTTGAAAACAAGGATGAGAATTTTAAAATTGAGGTATTGCTTAACCAGAAGCCAATGTAGATCAGTGAGCATAGAGCTGATGGATGAATGGGATTTGTTGCAAGTTCATATACAGGAAGCAGAGTTTTGGATGACCTTAAGTTTATGAAGGGTGGAAAAGGGGAAGTCGACCAGGAGAGCATTGGAATAGCCAAGCCTAGAGGTATCAAAGCTGTGGATGAGGGTTTCAGCAGCAGATGAGCTGGGGCAGAGTCTGGCAATGGTACAGAGGGGGAAATAGGTGGTCTTAGTGATGCAGATGTGTGATCGGAACCTCATCTCGGGGTCAAATAACGCACCAAGTTTACGGACAGTTTGATTGCGCCTGAGACAGTTTCTACAGGGAGGAATGGAGTCAATGGCTAAGGAACAGAGGTTATGGCAGGGACCAAAGACAATGGCTTTACTCTTCCCAATACTTAGCATATAAAACATGCATATAGTGGAATTTGGAAGAGCAAAGAGACAGTGTCGCCCAAGACTCCAGCCTTTAAGCCACCCTATGGGACTGTACCAATTGGCTGCACGCAGTTAACTTTTGTTGTCAGTCTGTTTGGTGGTCTGTAAACAACTTCTGCATTTATTCCCATATCCTATGCAAAATAGATATAGTCAAGAGTGCAACTAATTTCCAACCAGAATTTCTATCATTGCTCCTAATTCTTGGGTGTCCACACCTCCGAAAGGCCAGTTAAATTCAACTGAAGCTCGACAGCAAGGTTGGGGCTTACATACTGCTGATGGCAATCAACAAGCAGAAGGTCCTGGAGCAAACCTGTTCCTTTGCCTTCTGTCCTCCATTCTCCCGTCATTTCAATATTATGTTTCAGATCGCCAATGCAACACCGTTTAACTGAAAGCAACAGACTTTTAAGAGTTGCTGATTTGTTGAATTTCCTATCTACAAACACAGTGTGCTCCCTGCACCTTGGGTCAATAAAACAAAAGCAGGTTCCATTGCAAAAAGTGTGTTATACACATGCACTGAGCCAGTCTGTAACCTTCGACAGCCATCTGAGAACTCTGCATTCCTCCCACTCTAGCCCGTGCAGGTCGACCACTTATTTTGTCCCACCATTGCTGTCTGTGTTTCCAGCCCTCTAGGCTCTTAACTCTGGAACTCCCTCCCAAATCACTATACCACTTCACTTCTCTATCCCCCTTTAAGACTCTGTGTAAAACCCACACCTTTAACCAAGCATTTGGTCATCTGTCCTATTGAACTGAATTTTAACATTGGGGTCGTGTCAGATGCTGAAATTTTAAAAAGCTCAAACCTGACCCCAACCCATCTCCAGCCCAGCCACTTCCAGGTTTAGTAGAGGTGGAACAAAGGCTGGGCAACCAACTTGCTACCAGGAGGGGGACTGACAATTTCAATACCTTACTGAAGCTGGCAGCCTGATTTGCAAGTTTAACAATGGACGGCTGGGTTTCCTAGGCCTCGGGAGACCTGGCAGCTAAAGAGACGTGAGCACAGTTTCTGGGAGAAGATAAGTGCCTTTATAACACTGGTTGGGGGCAAGGAGGAGCAAGCTTGCTTCCCTCTGGCCTCCTAAGCTCTCTCCAATCAGACCATCACTGCCCCTCCACCCCCCAAGACCTCCAGGTGGGGAACCCGCCAAGAAGGCGAGATGCACCCTGTGAAGTTAAAACCCACAACATGCAGGGAAACCCAGACTTCCGGGCTTCCGTCTGAAACTCCACTCCCCCCTCCACATATGCAATCCTTCCCTGTTAATATCCAGGCCATTGTCTCCCTTCTTGGCTCGGTGTCACTTTATTTTCTGATTATGCTCCTGTGAAGTGCTTCGGGATGTTTTTTATTACATTAAAGGTTCTATCTAAATGCAAGTTGTTGTTGTCGTTAATTGTCTTGTGACAGAATGAATGATTTGGCCCTATGGTACAAAGCACTGAGTGCACAATGATGTGTGTTGATTCCACTCAGTATTGGATTTTTCAGTTATCCTATTCAGCACAGTTGTGAATCTTAGGAGACTTAGCAATGTGATGGAAATGAGATTGCAATGTATGCTGATAATCCTTGCAACACATTAAAGAAGCAGAATTAGATCTGGAGCCTGTGCAATATGATACAGTGTGACTCCGAAGTGGAAACAAGATTGACAACAGAAAGACCAGGTCATGTCAACCATTTGAATTAGAATTTATCCTGCCAAGTATTAGGCTAGATGACTGAAATTGTGTCATCTTTCATAGGATGAGGTGTAAGCACAAAGTTTAATGAAAGCTCTGCCTTTTGAGGGAACAGGGAAGTGATGCAAAAAAAAATGTAGGTATGGTAAAATAATGTAAAGGTGAAGAGATGGTATGCAACAAGACTAAAATAAACCAATGTGTATTTTGTGCCTGTTTAATTTAAGATAAGCTTTTCTCATGTGCAAATGCAAACCATTGGAAACACAGAAGTGCCGTGGGACATTTCAAATGGCAGTTTGAACCTCCTGTGGGGGGGCAGCCCTCAAAGTCGTGACAAAGTGTTTCCTGGCCCTCCAGTTGGCTCCCCTATTCATAAGATTTAAAAATTGGTTACAGCCACGATGCAGAAAAGCCTTGTTCCACAGCTTGTCCTGGACAACCAAGAGTTTTAAAATATATTGCATCCCACATTTAATGCTAAAAATCTGATATGAGGGATGGATTGAAGGAAAGGGAGGGGGGTTTGATTTGCACAATATTGCTAGGTAGAGATAAGGGAGTTTGTGTTACAATCAGCTAATTAGAACAAATGGCTAGTATCTGGTGATCTAAACAGGAAGGATTAGAAACCCATCCTAAAGATGGGAATGAAGGTAAGAGATAGTGAGGAAAGAGAAATTAAGTCAAGGATGTCTCCCTTGTGACAGTAAGGATAGATAGCTCTTTCATGTGTGAGAGATCCATAACTTAAAAGCACTGTAGAAGCAATTGAGTTATAAATGTCTTTTGAATCTGGGAAAGAGCACTTGGAGCTCAATATCATTGATAAGCTATTTTGCTTTTCTATAGGAGTAAGAGCCTCAGTGTTAGCACTTTTAAAAAATGTTTACAAATAATTATAATGATAGAGGTATCGAAAATTATGAGAGTCATAGATAAGGTAAATAGCCAGAGTCTGTTTCCCATGGTAGGGGTGACTAAAACTAGATTTAAGATGAGAAGGAGGAGGTTTAATGGGGATCAAAGGGGTACATTTTTCACACAAAGAATAGTGGATATCTGGAATGAGCTGCCTGAGGAGGTGGTGGAGGCAGGAACAGTAGCGTAATTTAAGAGGCATCTGGACAGGTACTTGAATGAGCAAGGCAGAGAAGGATATGGAATTAATGCAGGCAGGTGGGATTAGTATAGGTAGGCATTATGGTCGGCATGGACGCGGTGGGCCGAAGGGCTTGTTTCTATGACTCTAATTATGATTACTTTTTAGAAGATCTTATTTTTGTCTATTTCTGTGTTTTTCTCTGTGTACATTCCCCATTGTCTTGCTTTTCCCCCTGCTAGTGTTGATTAATGTCGATGCAGAGTTTCACAGATAATAAATCTGGTTGCTAAACCAAGTGGTCATTTTCATGGAGGATGCTAATTGTTGAATAATTCAGCTATGGAATGTAACACGACTGAGGCCAATTCCCTCCTCAGTCATAGATGCATTTTTCAGAGTAGTTGTTGGATAGGGATGACATGCAGGATGCCTTCTGATTATTCTATTACCACCCCTGATGAAGCAATGAGTCCTACTGTACTCCAGTTGACATCAGCTAATGAGACACAAACTGCAGATTGAAGCTAGGACCTGTGTCTATGACACAGTTTGATATCAGTCAATGTATCTGCCTACTAAGCACATGATGGGGAGTTTATTTGTGTTTTAGAACTAGATGATCTCCCATGGCATAGTCTGGAGTCTGAAACAAGGTTGCATGTTCAGCTGGGGCTGATAATTAGACCTATCCCTTTAAGGCCACCGTACAACCATTTCCTGTGGCGAAGTCCTCTAAATAATATTCTAAGGCAAGTAGTGGACAACTGCTAAGGCCAATTTTCTTGACCCTCGTCCTTGGGGAATGCCCATTTCCCAGGATAGAGAGGTCAAAGAAAACTTACAAAATCCAAATTTTTCAGCGTCTTAAAATATTTTACAATTGCTCTGAGATTTCCCTAGAAGAGCAGCATTGGACCTTTGCTTGCAGTGAGAAATGATTGCATTTATGTAGACTAGGCAAGAGAGGGGTCTTCCTGGCCTCCCTTCTAATTTTCCTGCTTAAAAATTAACTAGATGCTGCAGTCAATGGCAGGCTGAAAACTGAAAGGTTAGCTTAAGTGGGGAGAACTTCTGCATGTTGCTCCCATTCTCCTAATGTAACTTCAGCTGAAGATATGTAGAAACCCTGCAAAAACAGTTTGTGGCCTTTTTAACTGTGCTGTTACTCTGAGGATTCTATCAATCTTCCACCAAAATTATGGTAGTAGATTAGGAGAATTTACAGCAAATTTTTTAAACACATCTTCTTCAGGGTGTTTATAAGTAAAGAAGACCTTCTTCCTGCTGATCTCTATCATCAGCAAGTAGGTCCCAATCTTACGCAGCTGTAGGCATGAAATTCTGCAGCTGCACTTACATTTTCTGCTTCTTCTTTCACTGCTAGGCCTTTCCAGTGCGGTGCCTACATTGGGGATTCTGCCAGGCCATGTTAATGGCTAATGACATGAAGTCCTGCTGCTCCCAGGCCTGGACAGGAACAGGGTAGGTTGGTGCAGAAAAATCTGTCATCCTGTCGCCCAGGTAAATTTCTTGCCAAACTGGTAGCTTTTTCTAAAATTCCTCTTGGTTATCAAGGTCAGTCAGAACCTACAGGAAATAATTGGCTTTTTTGAGGTTGATGAATAGGATATAAAGCCAATTTTTTCCCAAAAATATACTTTATTCATAAAAATCTGTACAAAAATACATTACAACACAGTTCAAAAGAGCACCAAGTTGATATTCCAAAAAGTGCAAAGGAAATCAATACAGAAGTGAGTTGCCTCACAACTCTTCAATTCATGTACATTTTACAGAAAACCCATATTTATTGTATATAGCCCGAGGGGTTTCCCATGGGTCCAGCCTCTCAGTTCACTTTAGTGGGAGGACCTTACACAGTGGTCTTTCCCCATTGAGCCTTTGCAGCAGCTGCCTCAAACTTTAGTGTGTCCTTCAGCACGTAGTCCTGGACCTTGGAATGTGCCAGTCTGCAATACTCGGTTGTGGACAACTCTTTGTGCTGGAAGACCAACAAGTTTCGGGAAGACCAAAGAGCGTCTTTCACTGAATTGATGGTCTTCCAGCAGCAGTTGATGTTTATCTCAGTGTGCGTCCCTGGGAACAACAAGTAGAGCACAGACTCCTTGTTACAGAGCTGCTTGGGATGAAACTCGACAAAAACCAATGCATTTCTTTCCACACCTGCTTTGCAAACACACGTTCCAGAAGGAGGTGGACAACAGTCTCTTCTCCTCCACAGCCACCTCGAGGGCATTGTGCGGAGGGGGTGAGACTTTGGGCGTGCAGGAAGGATCTGACGGGGAGGGCCCTTCTCACCACCAACCAAGCTATGTCTTGGTGCATGTTTGAAAGTTCTGGTGATGAGGCATTCTGCCAAATGACTTTGGCAGTCTTCCCGGGGAACCATCTGACAGGATCCACCATCTCCTTATCCCGTTGGGCCTTGAGGACATTCCGTGCAGACCTCTGCCTGATGGATTGGTGATCAAAGGTGTTTTCCCGCTAAAACTTTCCCACAAAGGATAAGTGGAACGGCACGGTCCAACTGGATGGAGCATTCTGTGGCAATGTGACCAGACCCATCCTTCGCAACTCCAGGGACAGATAGAACCTCAGCACATAGTCACACTTGATGTTTGCATACTGAGGCTTTACGCACAGCTTGATGCAGCAGCACACGAAGGTGGTCATCAGGATGAGGGCAACATTGGGTACATTTTTCCTGCCCTTATCCAGAGGTTTGAACATCGTGTCCCTCCGGACCCTGTCCATTTTGGACCTCCAGATAACATGGAAAATGGCTCGAGTAACTGTCACGGTGCAGGAATGGGGCATGAGACAGACCTGCGCCACATACAGCAACAGCCTGGCAACTGATGACCAGGTTCTTACCCACGATGGAGAGAGATCGCTGCTCCCACATGCTCAGTTTATGGTATACCCTGGCTACTTGCTCCTTCCAGGTTTTGGCACACTCCCTGGCCTTTCCGAACCATATCCCTAGCACCTTCAGGTAGTCTGATCTGACGGGGGTGAAGGGGACAAAAGATCGATCGGCCCAGTTCCCAAAGCTCCCTAAGGCCAGTTCGAACTGGTCGCAGATGCTCATCAGTCTGCGCACAAACAGCGTATCCGAGCAGAGGACGGCAACGTCATTCATGTACAGGGAAGCTTTGACCGGAGTGCCTCCGCTGCCTGGGATTGTCACCCCTTTTATGCCCGCATCCTTCCTAATGGACTCAGCAAAGGGCTCGATACAGTAAAGAAACAAGAGAGGAGAGAGGACAGCCCTGTCTGACTCCAGATTTGATCGGGAAACTTTCTGATTCCCACCCATTGATTGAGACTGCACTACTGATGTTTGTGTAGAGCAGTTTGAGCCAGTTGCGGATTCCCTCCCCAAACCCCATTTTGGAGAGCACGTCCATCATGTAAGTGTGCGATATTCTGTCAAAAGCCTTCTCCTGGTCCAGGCTGATGAGGCAGGTGTCCACCTTCCTGTCCCATACATAGGCGATCGTATCCGTGAGAAACACGAGACTATCAGAGATCTTCCTGCCGGGTACAGTACAGGTCTGATCAGGGTGAATCACCAACTCCAGAGCAGACTTGACCCAACTGGCGATGACTTTTGACAGAATCTTGTAGTCAACATTAAGCAGTGAGATGAGCCGCCAATTTCTGATTTCTGCCCTCTCCCCCTTCCACTTGTAGATGAGGGTGTTGACGCCTTTCCTCATGGACTCTGACATGCTGCCGGCCACAAACATACTCTCATATACTTCCAGCAGGTCCGGGCCGATCCAGTCCCACAGAGACGAATACAACTCAACCGGTAAGTCATCGCTTCCGGGGGTTTTACTCGTCTTGAAGGACCTGACGGCATTTGTCAGCTCATCCAGAGTTCGCGGATTGTCCAGTTTCTCCCGCATGCTGTCATCTCAGACCTCTGTGATAGATGACAGCAAGGACTGGAAGGCCGTGCAATTTGTGGGCTTCATGTCATACAGCCCAGCATAAAAGGATTTGCTGATCCTTCGTATGTCGGACTGCGAAGACCGAGCCATCCTCTTCCTTCAGACTGCTGATCACAGAGCTCTCTCTGTGTACCTTTTGGAAGAAGAAATGTGAGCACATCTCATCCTGCTCAATGGAGCGGACTCTGGACCGGAAGATGATCTTGGAGGCCTCTGTGACAAAGAGCGAGGCCTCCTTGCTCTTCACCTCTTGGAGATCCTCCTTGATCTCGACCCCCATCGATTGTAGCTGTAGCAGATTTTGCATTCTTTTCTGGAGTCAGGGCATTTCTCTCTGTTTCTCTCTTGCCCTCTAAACACCTTTGGAGATAAAAAACCTCCTGATGTTCTCCTTGATCGCCTCCCACCAGTGCACCGGAGACTCAAAGAGCGGCTTCACGGTTCTCCAACCTTTGTAATCCCTTTTGAGTTCCTCAACGTTCTCTGGGGTCAGCAGTGCAGCATTGAGCTTCCATATACCCCTGCCAACCCTCTGGTCTTCCTGTGAGTGACAGTCGGCAGATAAGTGGCAACGGTCAGAGATGAACACTGGCTTGACGTCGGTGGATCTGATTATTACAGCATGGGACACAAACAGGAATTCAATCCTGGAACGATTAGACCTGTCTGATCTTGACCAGGTGTATCTATGCTGCGCTCTGTCTGCAGGTTTGCTGAAGATGTCGTGCAGCTTGGCATCTTTTGCTGTTTCCATTAGGAATCTGGACAGCATTCAGTTTGCTGTCGTCCCTGCCGGATCGTCCAGCTGCATCAATGATGTAGTTGAAGTCACCGCCTAGAATGACCGGTCTGGACGTCACCAGCAGCAGTGGGAGCTGCTGGAAGACGGTCAGCCGCTCGCTGCATTGAACCGGGGCATACACGTTGATCAACCAGAGCGGAGCATTGTTTTACATTACATCTGCTACGAGGAGGCGACCGCCCACCACCTCCTTAACTTCGGAGATGGTGAAGTTGCCTCCCCGCAGCAGAACACCCAGGCCGGAGCAACGGGAATCATTACCCCTTGACCAGCTCAAATGCCCTTGGGACCACCATCGCAACCATTGCCTGTAGGTGCTGAGGTGTGGTATTTCACACTCCTGCAGAAACAGCAGGTCGGCTTTGACCTTGGCGAGGTAATCCAAGGTTGAGACACATGGCGTAGTGGATTTAACGCTATGCATGTTAATCAAAGCAATCTTTATACCCAAATTAAATTTGGGTGTTGCTTCCCACACCAGTTGTCCTTGCTAGCGCCAGTGCTTGGGTATGTTCCTGCATACCCATAGTGTACACAAGCTGTTTCACATTCGTTGGGCTCAGAAACTCCTCCTGGTTACTCATGTGGGGTTTTGTTTCACTGAGGTGACATCAGGGGGGTCTTGTAGGCAGCAAGGTTTGGGCTGTCCTCTGCTGGTGGTGTCTTTCCCCTCTGTTCCTCCTCGAAGACATCACTGCTCCCGGCTTCCTGGAGCTGGAGTGCGCCAGACGCTTTGTTGCTGTTGGTGTCCCGGAGATGGGGTGCGCTGGGCATCTCGCTGGGTTCGGCGCTTTGGGTTTGGGGCGCGCTGGGCCCATCACAGCTTCCAGTGCCCTGGAGCTGGGGGGCTTTATCTTCCAGCTCCTTTTAGTTCTGCCACTTCTTTTGCAGGTGCCGTCGTTCGGGCCCTTCCTCGTCCAATGAGGAGGAACTGCTGTAGTCTGTCTCAGACGGTAGCCTCCTCTTGCCACAGGTTTGGGCCGTGGCCTGTTCCTTTTTTGGAAGTTTTTTCTTTGTGGTTTTCCTTTGTCCCACTTGCCACTGACCAGTTTGTCCATCTGCTACCTCCTCCTCCATTGATTCTGTCTGTAGAGGAGGGGTTTCCGGGCACAGGGTAGGTGTTGGGTTGCTGGTTGCAGCTGCCTCCTGTTTCTTCTCCTTCTCAGGTAGACTTTCCTCGCTGCGTGGAGGATTGCTTGTCTCCTTCCTAGCACCAGATGCGTTCATCGTTCCTTCTCCCGGTCTTTCCTTGAAGCTTGCCGCCTGAGCGTAACTGAGGCAGCATTTGGGGCAGGTTTTGTAGAGGTGGCCTGCCCCACCGCACAAGTCGCAGCACTTACTCTGTTTTCAGTCTTTGGTCTGATGGCCTTCCTTCTTGCAGTTCTTGCAGACGACTGTGCTGCATTTAGCTGCCACGTGACCAGATTTACCACAGGTGCGACAAACTCTGGGCTGCCCAGCGTAGACCAAGAAGCCTCGACTTCCCCCGATAGCGAAGCTTGAGGGAGGATGGATGATGGGTCTGTTGGCATCAACCTTCAAGGTCACCTTGACCTGCCGCTTGCTGGTCCAAATCCCAAATGGGTCCTTGACATCAGTGCTGCTGCCGGCCACCTCAACGTAGCTGGTGAGGAAGGTGAGTACTTCCACAACAGGACCATGGTGTTTATAGAAGTGGATTGTCACCACCTGGTTGCATTGCGACAGCAGCGAGAAGTGCGGCTCCACTGTGAGGATGGACAGCGGCGCCTGGTTTCTCTTCTCCTTGAACACCTTCAGAAACTTGCTGCATCCTGCCACATTCTTGAATGTCACGTCGAAATATCCACTGCTGGGGAAGTCCTGTAGGCAGAAGATATCTGGAGCTTGGAATTCACAGCAATCACTAAGGATTTTTTTAATGAAGAAGGTACGGTCAACCGGTGCACCTCCTTCCTCATCCTTCACCACCACTCGAACGGTGTTACGCACTCCCTGGCCTGAAGCTCTCGAATTGATTACAGCCATTTTACTCAAAACCTACCTAGAGCAGGATCAAAGGCTACTCTCCTGCCAGGCTTCTTTTTAGGAGTAACATTTTAAGGGTCAAGTGCATTCCCAATCGAACAAAACTTCAGCGTGTTTTACACTACGTATATTGAAAATCCCTTATTGGTTTTGTTTTTGTCACCAAACAAGCTGTAACTTACAACCCAAAAGCAATAAAACCTATATATTCTAACTAAATTATCCAGGCTGACAGCCATATATTAAGATCATTCAGTCAGCTGCTGCACATCATGGAAGGTCTCTGCAAACTTACACTGCAGCAAATCAAACTGATATTTCAAGTATCTGCAGTGAACATTTTTTGAAAAATTAGAAGGATTGCAGATGAACTGTTATCTTTTTAACCTGTAACCTTTTGGAAATACTGAAGCAAAACAAAAAAAGGTTTGCGTCATCTTCCTTGCAGTGCACACATGACAAATAACAAGTGGCAATCTACATTCATGGTGCCACTAGCTGCGGAACTATAAGGCTGCACTGCTGGTGAGATTGATATATAATAGCGGTCTAGCAGCTTATGTGTGGATTATCAGAGGATAGCACACGGATCCCCATTTTGATCCTACAGTGATTGGATTTGACAGCATAACATAAAAAGAAAAGTTCAATGCGTATTAGGTCCACTTGGATGAGTCACCCAATTTATATCTGGAAGTGCTTTCACACTGGGACCCAAATGATGACCTGCTTATGCAATCAACAAATAATTTATGGAGTAATAATCAAATTCACAAGTGGTAATGGTTCTTTGACACAATCGTTAGGATGACAGAGCATAATTGCCAAAAGAACGTATAGCAATTCCTTCAAAACAGTATCTTAAATTATTGCTGATAGTAAATTAAGACATCCAATTGGAAACTAGTTTCCATTATTCAAATACTGCAGCTCAAGGTAATGTACATCAACACAAATAAATAAGCATGACACACTCTTTTTTATTCGCTCATGGGATATGAATGTCACTGGCAAGGCCAGCATTTATTGCCCATCCCTAATTGTCCTTGAGGAGGTGGTGGTGAGCTGCCATCTTGAACCGTTGCAGTCCATGTGGTGTAGATACAGCCACAGTGCTGTTAGGGAGTAAGTTCCAGGTTTTTGACCCAACGACAGTGAATGAATGGCGATATACTTCTAATTCAGGATGATATATGATTTGGAGGGGAATTTGTGGGTGTTGGTGTCCCAATGCATCTGCTACCCTTGTCCTTCTAGGTGGTAAAGGTTGCGGGTTTGTAAGGTACTGTCAAAGGAGCCTTTGTGACTTCCTGCTTTACAACTTGTAGGTGGTACACACTGCTGCCACTGTGCGTCAGAGGTGGAGGGAGTGAATGTTTAAGGTGTCGGATGGGGTGCCAATCAAGTGGGCTGCTTTGTCCTGCATGGTGTCGAGCTTCTTGAGTGTTGTTGGAGCTGCACCCATCCAGGCAAGTGGAGAGTATTCCATCACACTCCTAACTTATGCCTTGTAGATGGTGGACAGGCTTTGTGGAGTCAGGAGGTGAGTTACTTGCCACAGAATTCCCAGCCTCTGACCTGCACTTGTAGCCACAGTATTCAAATGACTGGTCTAGTAAAGTTTCTGGTCAACAGTAACCCCCAAGATTTTGATAGTGGGGATTCAGCAATGGTAATGCTGTTGAATGTAAAGGGAAGGTGGTTAGATTTTCTCGTTTGGAGATGGTGATTACCTGGCACTTGTGTGGCACAAATGTTACTTGCCACTTTTTCAGCCTATGCCTGAGCATTGTCCAGGTCTTGCTGCGTGCGTGCACAATCATCAGCAAACATTCCCACCCCTGATCTTGTGTTGGTAACACCACAAACTTAACTCTAGATGCTCCCAATATTTTATTTGTTTTGGATCCTTCAACAAACATCTAGATAATTTCCTAGAAATTGCCAGGTGAAAGCAAAAAAGTTAATTCTGGCCCTTACAAGATTGGCATAATCCTGACATAAGGCTAGGACTCAGCGTATCTGGGTCCTGATCTTTCATCCAGTAACTCTGCTGGAGTGTACTGGAATGACCATGTAATTTCAGCTGCTATATTCATATGTATTCTATGTCAAGCATAGGTGGGGCAAGTGCTTCCGCCACCTGATTAGGTCATGGGTCGCCAGATCAATTTTCATAATCAGGCCTCAATAGTCTATAAAACAGGCAAGCTGCCACTGCTAATTGCACTGCTTATAGGCAGCTCAATACAATTGGCGATCGCTGTTAAAGGAAGCTTGGAGCCCTTAAAGGGGAGGCACACTGTTCAAAGATGGCCAATGGAGCATGTATTGCTGTGGCAACAGGCAGCATGACATCATCCAGGGTCTCCCAACTCATTTGTGCAGCCATGAAGGTGCTTGTGGTACAAGTGAGGAAAAGAAAGGTATTCTTTTCCCCAATGCCACACAGTGCCCGGATAATTAGCCACCAACAATGCAGAGAAGTAGCTGAGTACATCATAATTCCAAGGGCCCGGCTACAGTACAAGAAGAAATTTAATAACCTCACCAGGACCGCCAAGGTAAGACTCCCCATCACATCTATACTACTTTAGCCTCAGCACTATCAATGCTTCCTTTCCCCACTTCTCAAATCTCTCCTCCAATCACTTAATTGCACCTCCTTCAGCTTGCAGTCACACATCTATTTTCCTCAAATACTTTCCATTTTTGCCCACACTTGCTGCTTCCTCTCAGCATGCTTACCATACTAAGCTGTCTTACACTCACCCTCCCACTCTGCAGAGAAGCTGGTGCACAGTTGAAGGGGGATTTCAAGAACACAAGGAGGTTCCACTACACTGGAAACTCTGACACTAATGGAGAATGCAGCCATGGACATCTTTGGCAGAGGCGGGACATGCCATATTAGAGATAGAGAGGTTGGAGGACTTGCATAGCATGGTGCATATTTGGGCATCTTCCCTTCCTTTTCTCTTTCAACTTCCATTCACACACACACACAACACACAACACACACAGCACATGACAAACTGGTGCTGAATTGTGCTGCCACTCAAGTGCTACTGCTTGCTCTTGCCATTATGTGAAAACTTACCCTTCCCTTTTTCTAAGTCTTTGTGATGATTCTGGCCTTACAGGCACACAGACTAAAGGAATGAACACTCCCAAAGTTGCAGAGTCAATCACTCTTACTCTTCCAAACACAAGCACAGCACTCAGCATTGCATAAATAGTGAGTTAGAGGGGTCTGCACTGGATGATTCTATGAGCATAAGTGATGAGCAGATGCAGATATGGGCAACAAGGCCATCCCAGGAAACAGCTCAACACAGAACAAATTGGTGTCCTAGTTCGCTGAAGAGGATAGAGCTATAGAATTTATTGTACAAACTTCTAAAGAAAATGTTTTCTGTGCCAGGCAATGATGATCTGCAACAAGAGAGAATCTAACCATTTCCCCATGACATTCAACAACAATACCATTGCTGAGTCCCCCATTATCAACATCCTAGGGGCTACCATTGACCAGAAACAGAACTGGACCAGCCAGATAAATACTGTGGCTACAAGAGCAGGTCAGAGGCTGGGAATTCTGCGGTGAGTAAGTCACCTCCTGACTCTCCAAAGCCAGTCCACCGTCTACAAGGCACAAGTCAGGAGTGTGATGGAATACATTCCACTTGCCTGGATGAAGCTCAACACCATGCAGGACGAAGCTTCCCGCTTGATTGGCACCCCATCTACCACCTTCAACATTCACTCCCTCCACCACTGATGTACAATGACAGCAGTGTGCACCACATACAAAATGCACTGCAGCAACTCACCAAGGCTCCTTCGACAGCGCCTTCCAAACCCGCAACCTCTACCATCCAGAAGGACAACAGCAGCAGATGCATGGGAACATCACTGCCTGCAAGTTCCCCTCAAAGACACGCACCATCCTGACTTGGAAATATATTGCCATTTCTTCATTGTCGCTGGACCAAAATCTTGAAACTCCCTCCCTAACAGCAATTTGGGTGAACCTACACCACATGGACTGCAGTAGTTCAAGAAGGCGGCTCACCACCAGTTTCTCAAGGGCAATTAGGGATGGACAATAAATGCTGGTCTAGCTAGTGATGCTCACATCCCATGGAACAAATTTAAAAAAAGCAATGGATTAATGTATTGGAATAGCTGCCAGAGAGTTACTGCAGCAAGTTGGAAATTGTGAAGAAGTCCAAAAGTAGCTTTTATGGGGTTCTGATGCTTGTCTTTGACACTTTGCAACAACCATTGGTCCCATGGCCATTTCATTGATTGCTGCAGCTCAGCCATTACTGCAGGAGTCTGTGGCACCAGTAAGAGGATCCCTGAGTGATGGTCACACTGGGGGCATGCAGATTCTGGGCTCAGCCATCTCCACCACCTTAGACAGGTTGGAGGACCAAATAGACAGAGGTTTTAGCCACATCTCAGATGTGCTTACCTACAGATCTTCAGGGGTGCTCAGCCACCGCCAGATAGTAGGAGCACTTGTGCAACAGGATTGAAATATGTTGCCCCCTCTCGGGTCCGTGCCCTCACCAGCCCCTTGGCTAGTGTCCACCTTGGTGCCAGAAAGGCAACTGGACCAGACTGCCCCAGCAGCTGCCAAGTTGCAGCAGTCTGCAGCCATGCCATCCCAGGCTCAAGTTTCTCAGCTATGCTAATCCCCAGGCAGAAGGTTTTGGGAAAGCACCTTGTAGGAGTACTAGAGTAGGTAAGCGAACACTTATGACAGGCACTATGAGCTTAAACAGGGAAATAATATGTGTGTAGGCATTTGTGCAAGCTTCTAAAATGATGATCCTGTTTGAAATCTTACTCTACAGACAGTGTTTCTGTAGTATCTGGTGACACTGCAATGATAGATGGCATAAATATCAATGCTGGTCTTTGGTCAGGTTTAATCCATTTGAGAGTGGAAGGGCTGGAGGGAGATGTTTGAGGTTATAATTAGGAAGTAAGAACTGTTCAGCAGACACTCATCTGCTATTGAAGAGCTATGGCTCCAGACAGGTGTTGGTGCCTCTCAGTTTCTTCGCCACCATCTATCGGTGTCATCTCTCTTATCATGCTGAAGGTTCTCATCCAATGACCTCCAATTGTTGGTTACAGAAGACCCCAAGAGGAAAATAAAGCTAATTAATCACAGCAGGATGACATGACTTAAAGTTGGCCCTCTTTTCCCTGAAAAGAATTTGAAACACTTTATGAAAAATTATCTTCAGCCCAATTTGGGCCTTGGGTTTCCCCTCTTGGAGTAGGACACTACCACTTGAATTCCACCTCCGCAGTGAATGGGGTGCCTCTACTGCACTCCTACAAGTGCAGGTGCCAGTCATGAATATTCTAATAACCCAGTCGACAGCATTTGGGAAGGGGTCAGCTGTGTTTCAAAGCAGAAGTCCCATCCTCTTCTGCCACCCTGGATGAATTCCTACTTTACTGTCTCAGATTTTAGTGACGATAATAACATGTACGTATTATTTTCTCCTGATTAATGACCTTGCTGTGATAATTTTCAAGTTGTCAAAGAAAATTTGTTCTCACTTATCTCTAATAGTATCCTTCCATCCTCCACGACAATCATTTAAACCCAGTTTATACACAGGTTTGAACCTGCAGCGTCCTGGGCATTTTCATGGTGGTACTGGAACTGTTTTGAAAGTTTCATTCTGCTTCGGTGCTGGGGGAAGTAATTCCACAGCTCCCTGTGCTGGTGAAAGGACCACCAACTGTGTCCAACATCCTGAGGACTGGCTTATTTAACTAATCAAGGTGGATCTGCATGCCTGTCACTATGCAACAAGGGTACCCACTTCACTAAGATTGCCAAAAGCAGAGTAGCAATCTGTCACTTCAAAAAGGGAATTCAGAGACCTGGATAATGCGAAAGACTGCAGTGATTTTGTATTATTATTATTTGGGTTCAGGGGAACAGTAATCTGGGATGGATTACTTTTGCATTTACAACTACTGGGGCCTTTACCAGGCCCAGAATAGAACACAAGTCCGATTGCATCTGTCAGGACACTTCAGGTGCAATTCTGTGTGAAGCATTAAAGAGTCCTCTGGCATGTCCCCAAACTCCTTCCGCAATGGGGATGGGCAGAAGTGAGATCTCCAACTTAACCATTTCAATCTCATTTGGCCAGATGGAAACGGGGCGGATCCGAGTTCTATCCTAAGTTATAGCTTTCCCAGCAAGATTACAACCAAACTGCACTTCAGTTGAAGTCCCGACACCACTATCTTGTTCATGTGGAGGTACCCTGCCTGGTGCTAGTTTTGAGAGCACCAGCATTCTATTATGCAGGGATGTCACCAACTTTTTGAGCTGAGTCACTGACAGCCTGAGTTTTATTTTAATTTTTGCAGTTGCATCTATCTTTTCCCCAGCACAGACCCACAGAGAAATCCTACAGCTTGTGAGATGCTCACTTTTTGTATATACGTTTCTCAGAACAGTAAATCCAATTGTGCACTTCTGTTATCATCCGTCACTGGGAGACTGAAGTATGGAAAGTGGCAGCTTAGGTTGGGGGCCCCCATGATTAATCTCTCCAGGGGATCTCCATATTACTAAGGCCTTCGCTGGTAATAGTTTCATTTGTTTTTAAATCACATTTGATGAGTGACAGTCGCCATGTGATACAGGCCACGTGGTACACCTCATGATTGTTGAAAATAGTTCCATGAAACAGCGATATATCGCAATGGTCTTGAAGCAACCCCAATTATGCAACAGAACCAAGGGGTACCAAATAACACAGGCATTACAGACAAGATTGAGTTGTATCAGATTAAATGTCTTATTCAATACCTGGCCAGCAAGTATTCTGTTAGTAACACAGTATGAAATAATACCAAATATAGTTTTACAATAACACTATAATGATTAAGCCATAAAATAAAAGCAATCTAGTTATTTTTTTCTGAGAGGGACAGATGTTTATGCTGGGGTCAGAGGATGCATTTATGAGGCGATTTCACAGCAGCCTTGGATATATTGATTATATTGTCATGAAGGCACTTCCATTATTTTTTTTTTGAGGACTTGTGTTTAAAAGACTGTGGAAAATACCTGAGAAGATGCTTGGACTTTGATTTTTTTAAGAGTCACTGGAAGGACACTTGGGACTTTGTTTTTAAGAAAATACTTACTGTAAGTCACATGTCTTAAGCTAAGTAAACAGCCTAAGCCTTGCTGGCTATTGGAGTTGTTTGCAAAGAAGTTACATGTCTAGATTTATGGTTGTCAGGAGTGTTTGGCTTTCTGTTTTGGGGCTGTATATTGTTTGGAGCTCAGTTGGTATTGTATCCTGCTAAGAGAGAAGCCATTCAACTCATCCTTTGCCACCTGTTTTGAAAACTCTTCTGAGAATTCACTGTGATAGCTGAACCCACAGATGCAGTAATTCTCCCAAAAAGCCTGAAAGACTACTCCTCAACATCTCCTGAATATAACTGCTCCAGAAAGATCCCAGTGTCAGCTGTCTATGTGTACCTGGATGCCAGACCAAAAGCCATCTGGAACATTCCATATCTTATCCTTTTCCTTCAAGAATTGAAAATAACTTGGCCAAAGTATTTTTTTTAAGTTGATCTCTTCAGAGCCAGTTTTTTCATTTTTCTTTTTTTTTTCTTTAACCAGTGTGTGTGTGCCCTTATAAGTTGGGATAGTTTAGAGGGGTAGATATTTATACTTGCATATTTCAAAATGTGTCTTCATAAGCTTTGCATCTTTATTGAATGTCTTGTTTTATAATAAATAAACAATTTTGTTGTTTATTAAAGAAACCTGGTTGGCAGATTTTTATTCTGAAAGTAATATAGATAAAGTATATAATAGGCAGTATTGGTAACTGGGTGAAATATTTAAATATATGCTGTAACTAGCAGAGTAATGGAACTAGAGAAAGACAGTACAGTCCTCCAACCTCGGTTATAACAATATATTTGACAATATGTCAATTATATTCCTCATATGGAGCTTCACCTGCCAGGAGTGGGGATCAAGAATTCAGGGGCAGAAGACCCCATGGGACTGCAGACCAAGTTAACTTCACAAAAATCACAGCAATTATGCATTTTCGCGCAATTCTTTTCATCGGGTCATGTCTTTGTAAATGAACAAAGATAGATTTTTAAACACATTCTCTTCAGCTCGGTGCCACACTAAAATAAATCTAAAATTACTTAGCAACTCACCAAGGCTCCTTCGACAGCACCTTCCAAACCCGCGACCTCTATCACCTAGAAGAATTTGGGCAGCAGATGCATGGGAACATCGCCACCTGCAAGTTCCCTTCAAGCCACACACCATCCTGACTTGAAACTATATCGCCATTCCTTCACTGTCACTGGGTCAAAATCCTAACAACACCTACACCACATGGACTGCAGCACTAATGTTAAACATTCACTATATCACTCTGGGTAGTTCCCCTCCAACAACAACAACAAGAGCAACACAACTTATATTTATATAGCACATTGAATGTAATAAAATGTTGCATGGCACTTCATGGGAGCATTATAAAACAAAGTATGACACTGAGACATAAGAGAAGCTATTAGGTTTGCATACCAAAAGCTTGGTCAAAGAGGCAGATTTAAAGGAGTGTCTTGAAGGAGGAAAGTGAGGTGGAGAGGCGGAGAGGTAAAGGGAGGGAATTGCAGAGCTTGGGGCCGTGGCAAATGAAGACACAGCCACCAATAGTGCAGCAATCAAAATCAGTGATGCACAAGAGGCCAAAATTAGAGGAGTGCAGATATCTTGGATGGTTGTGGGTCTGGAGGAGATTACAGAGAGAGGGAGGGGTGAGGTCATGGATGGATTTGAAAACAAGGATGAGAATTTTAAATTCAAGACATTGCTTGAACGGAGCCAATGTAGTGAGCACAGGACTCATAGGGGACGGTACTTGGTACAAGTTAAGACATGGGCTGTATGGTTTTGGATGACCTCAAGTTTAGGGGGAGTAGAATGTAGGAGACCAACCAGGAGTGCATTGGAATAGTCAAATTTAGAGATAACGAAGGCATGAATGAAGGTTTCAGCAGCAGATGAGTTCAGACAAGGGCGAAGTTGGGTCATATAACGGAGGTGCAAATAGGCAGTCTTACTGATGGCACAATATGAGGTTGGAAGCTCTTCTCAGGGCCAAATATGACACCAAGGTTGCGAACAGACTGGCTTAATCTCAGACTGTTACCAGAGAGAGGTAGCTTGAGAATGGAATTTGGAGTGGGGACTGAAAACAATGGCTTCAGTCTTCCCAATATTTAATGGCAGAAAATTTTTGCTCATCCAGTACTGGATGTTGGATAAGCAGTTGAGTAACGGTGGAAGAGTCGTGAGAAGTGGTGATGAGGTAGAGCTGAGTGTCATCAGCATACATGTAAAAATGAATGCTGTGCTTTTTGATGCTGTCACCGAGGGGCAGCATATGGATGAGAAAGAGGAGGGGGGCAAGGATCGATCCTTGGGGGACACTAGAGGAAACGGTGCGGGAGCAGGAAGAAAAGCCATTGCACGTGATTCTCTGGTTATAAGATAGATAAGAATAGAAACAGGTGAGATCAGCCGGACGACAGTGGAGAGGCGTTGGAGGAGGATGGTGCGGTCAACCATGTCAAAGGCTGCAGACATGTCAAGAAGGACAAGAAGGGAAATTTTAACTTTGTCAGAGTCACATAGTATGTCATTTGTGACTTTGATAAGAGCTGTTTCAGTTCGCTGGCAGGGGTGGAAATCTGGAGGGATTCAAACATGGAATTCTGGGAAAGATGGGAATGTATTTGGGGGGGGGCGACAACACATTCAAGGGCTTTGAGAGGAAAGGGAAGTTGGAGATGAGACAGTAGTTAGGAAGGGTGGTGGGATCACGGGTTGGTTTTTTGAGGAGGAGATGATGACGGCAGATTTAATGGATAGAGGGACAACACCTGAAGAAAGAGAATTGTTAACAATAACAGCTAACCTGGGGCCAGGAGGGGAAGTTGGGTGGTCAGCAGTTTAGCGGGAATAGGATCAAGGGAGGAGGATGTGGGTCTCATGGATGAGATAAGCTCAGTGAGGGTATGAGGAGAGATAGGATAGAAACTAGAGAAAGATGTGAATTCAAGACTAGGACAGGGGGACCATAATAGGAAATTTGGCTCGGTGGGCCATTGGAAGGGAGGATGCGGCAAAGGCAGCTGGCCGGATGGTCTCAATCTTAGTGACAAAGAAATCCATAAGCTCCTCGCACTTATTGTTGGAGGTGAGAGTGGAGGGGATAAGGGAGAGCGGTTTAAGAAGATGGTTTGCAGCAGAGAAAAGAACTCAGGGTTTATCTTTGCATTCCAAGATGATCCTGGAACAGTGAGCAGTTTTAGCAGACAAGAGCAGGACCCGAAAGTGTTTTCAGTTGTCCAGCCAGATCTGGCAATGGATGGCCATATCCTTTCAAGTCTTTATCCCTTGGACTTAAGGGAGCAGAGATGAGGGCTGTACCAAGGGAACAGCTAAGGTGAGAGAGACTGATCTTTTTATTGGGGTCTAGGGCATCAAAGGTGGAGGTGAGAAGGTTCAGCAAATCTGAAGCTGCAGAAATGTTGTGATGAACAGAGAGCCAGATGCTAGATAGTTGAGATTTTGAAAGTGCAGTTGTAAGTATCGTGTCTCATTACAGTAAGTGAATAGAGGGATAGTTTTTCCCAGGGATGGATACAGAATAAGGTAGGGTTAGGGTGTAGAAGGGTTATGTGGATGGTGAGTGATACAAGGAAGCAAACAGAGATGGCCTGATCTGTAACTTATACGCTGGGACCAGCAAGATCACGAGATGGCAAGGTCGAGGGGGTGGTCGTGAAAATGAGTTTGGGGAGTTTACATGCAGGGAAAGATTCCCAGCACATGAAGAGAGTACTACAAATTCACTGCAGACTATTCAAATGAATGGTGAAAAACAAGTTTGTACATTATTGTTGAAAGTCAATCCAGAAAGATTTATAATTGATCAAACAGACAACAAAACCATCACAAATAACTATGATTCTTTTTGTGGTCAGGCTAGTAACAGACAAAAATCCCAGCTAATCCCAATTTGGGAGGTTCTATCAGGGTTTCTTCATGTCAGATCAGCATTTAAATTTAGAAAAAAAATTGAACTTGTTGGTGACAAGGTTATCAATGCACTGATCCAAGTTTGGGAATTCATGAGGCAGTATCAGCTCCTGGAACATTCTGCTCTGAAAACCTGGCCTCAGTTCACCGGGAATGCTTGTGCTGTGGCAGATTATATACCTTTTACAATGCAGTTGTTATGCAGGCCCCCATCTGCCGAGAATGAGGCACATTAATTTTACCACATGGACATTAAAATTCAAATTGGTGCTGGGAAGAAGAGAAGGCCTGTTACAAGGGCTGCCAGACTGGCTGGAAAGACATTTTTGCATATTGACAGATGGTACTTGAAAGGACAAAGGGGTTATTCCCTGCTCCAATTTAACCCACAATGGGCCTTTGATCACCAGATATTGTGTGCAGAGGAGACAATCCAAGGTCTGCTAGGACAAGACAATCCACAAGGGCCAGGACTGATTAGGCCAGCTGGTCACATGACTAACTGGCTGGTGCAATTTTTTAAACTCGCCACAGAGAATTTGAACTCAGAAAGCTGTTTGCTGCTGGGTTGAGAAGACCTCTCTTCTCGCTCTCACAGAACACCAAAACCCACTGAAGAGACATGAACCCCAAGAGAGAAAAGTGTCCTATATTGAACAAGGTTTAAGAAGAATACTGGGCCCCAACAAAAAGCAAGATTACCTACAATCAAGGACTCTACAGCAAGCTCAAAGCACAGTAAGAAACCCCCTTTCAGAGACTGCCTCAAACTTTATCACTTTATTTTTCATCTGCTCTTTTCTGTCCCTGTTTGCATGTGTGTATCGCGTGCGCATGCTAGCGTGGGCGTGTTGTATGTCCGTAGGCGTTAACCGAATTACTTTTCTTCTTTAAACCTGAGAAAACCTGGTGTGCTGGTTTCTTTGCCTTATAATTGGAAAGCGGTGAACAAGGATTCACCAAGGCGGAACTAAAAATACGCTGTGTTTAAAATGAAACTTTTTACAGTAAGACCAGGTGAAGGCTGAAAGGGAACCCCCAGACCTCTTTCTCAGCTGGTCAAAACAGTTGTCAAACAGTCATCTCAATTTATGCTTGACTTTTTAATTGGTGAGGATACTGATTGGCTCACTACAAACTCTTATTTAGAGATCTGGTAAGCGTACCTACAAATCAGGCTAATTGTGTTCCTTTAGGTGCTCAATTCTTAAAATACCTAGTGGGTACTATTTGATTTCTTTTTTAATCTATTGCAGTTTTGCCTGCTGTTTTATTCGAAACATGTTTTGCCTTTGAGAGGGGGAAGCAGTTCAGAAATCACATTTCCTGCCAGCTTTGTGGGCTTGGTATAGAAAGGAACATAACAATAAGAATGTAAACAGGAGCCCCTTGCCTATGTCACATCCACATCATTTTTAATTGACCTCTCTCCTGAAGTGGATAAATGCAAGGATAAAAACCTAGAAATTACTTTTGTTGAGTGCTTAATGCATTTGTATATTATTCCTCTGGTTGCTATTTTAATGCCAGCATTAACCCATTCGTTTTAAAGCTTTATGCCACCAATTAAATTAATGGACAGAAGAAGGTCATATGAACTTATTAGAACATTAGAACATTAGAACATTACAGCGCAGTACAGGCCCTTCGGCCCTCGATGTTGCACCGACCTGTGAAACCATCTGACCTACACTATTCCATTTTCATCCATATGTCTATCCAATGACCACTTAAATGCCCTTAAAGTTGGCGAGTCTACTACTTTGCAGGCAGGGCATTCCACGCCCCTACTACTCTCTGAGTAAAGAAACTACCTCTGACATCTGTCCTATATCTATCACCCCTCAACTTAAAGCTATGTCCCCTCGTGTTTGCCATCACCATCCGAGGAAAAAGACTCTCACTATCCACCCTATCTAACCCTCTGATTATCTTATATGTCTCTATTAAGTCACCTCTCCTCCTCCTTCTCTCCAACGAAAACAACCTCAAGTCCCTCAGCCTTTCCTCGTAAGACCTTCCCTCCATACCAGGCAACATCCTAGTAAATCTCCTCTGCACCCTTTCCAAAGCTTCCACATCCTTCCTATAATGCGGTGACCAGAACTGCACGCAATACTCCAGGTGCGGCCGCACCAGAGTTTTGTACAGCTGCAGCATGACATCGTGGCTCCGAAACTCTATCCCCCTACTAATAAAACCTAACACACCATATGCCTTCTTAACAGCCCTATTAACCTGGGTCGCAACTTTCAGGTATTTATGTACCTGGACACCAAGATCTCTCTGCTCATCTACACTACCAAGAATCTTCCCATTAGCCCAGTACTCTGCATTCCTGTTACTCCTTCCAAAGTGAATCACCTCACACTTTTCCGCATTAAACTCCATTTGCCATCTCTCAGCCCAGCTCTGCAGCCTATCTATGTCCCTCTGTACCCTACAACATCCTTCGGCACTATCCACAACTCCACCGACCTTCGTGTCATCCGCAAATTTACTAACCCACCCTTCTACACCCTCTTCCAGGTCATTTATAAAAATGACAAACAGCAGTTGCCCCAAAACAGATCCTTGCGGTACACCACTAGTAACTAAACTCCAGGATGAACATTTGCCATCAACCACCACCCTCTGTCTTCTTTCAGCTAGCCAATTTCTGATCCAAAGCTCTAAATCACCTTCAACCCCATACTTCCGTATTTTCTGCAATAGCCTACCGTGGGGAACCTTATCAAACGCCTTACTGAAATCCATATACACCACATCCACTGCTGTACCCTCATCCACCTGTTTGGTCACCTTCTCGAAAAACTCAATAAGGTTTGTGAGGCACGACCTACCCTTCACAAAACCATGCTGACTATCGCTAATGAACTTATTCTTTTCAAGATGATTATAAATCCTATCTCTTATAACCTTTTCCAACATTTTACCCACAACCGAAGTTAGGCTCACAGGTCTATAATTACCAGGGCTGTCTCTACTCCCCTTCTTGAACAAGGGGACAACATTTGCTATCCTCCAGTCTTCCGGCACTATTCCTGTCGACAATGACGACATAAAGATCAAGGACAAAGGCTCTGCAATCTCCTCCCTGGCTTCCCAGAGAATCCTAGAATAAATCCCATCTGGCTCAGGGGACTTATCTACTTTCACACTTTCCAAAATTGCTAACACCTCCTCCTTGTGAACCCCAATCCCATTTAGCCTAGTAGTCTGAATCTCAGTATTCTCCTCGACAACATTTTCTTTCTCTAATGTAAATACTGACGAAAAATATTCATTTAACGCTTCCCCTATCTCCTCTGATTCCACACACATCTTCCCACTACTATCCTTGATTGGCCCTAATCTAACTCTGGTCATTCTTTTATTCCTGATATACCTATAGAAAGCCTTAGGGTTTTCCCTGATCCTATCCGCCAATGACTTCTCGTGTCCTCTCCTTGCTCTTCTTAGCTCTCCCTTTAGATCCTTCCTGGCTAGCTTGTAACTCTCAAGCGCCCTAACTGAGCCTTCACGTCTCATCCTAACATCAGCCTTCTTCTTCCTCTTGACAAGCACTTCAACTTCTTTAGTAAACCACGGCTCCCTCGCTCGACAACTTCCTCCCTGCCTGACAGGTACATACTTATCAAGGACACGCAGTAGCTGCTCCTTGAATAAGCTCCACATTTCGATTGTGCCCATCCCCTGCAGTTTCCTTCTCCATCCTACGCATCCTAAATCTTGCCTAATTGCATCATAATTTCCTTTCCCCCAGCTATAATTCTTGCCCTGCGGTATATACCTGTCCCTGCCCATCGCTAAAGTAAACCTAACCGAATTGTGATCACTATCACCAAAGTGCTCACCTACATCTAAATCTAACACCTGGCCGGGTTCATTACCCAGTATCAAATCCAATGTGGCATCGCCCCTGGTTGGCCTGTCTACATACTGTGTCAGAAAACCCTCCTGCACACATTGGACAAAAACTGACCCATCTAAAGTACTCGAACTATAGTATTTCCAGTCAATATTTGGAAAGTTAAAGTCCCCCATAACAACTACCCTGTTACTCTCGCTCCTGTCGAGAATCATCTTCACTATCCTTTCCTCTACATCTCTGGAACTATTCGGAGGTCTATAGAAAACTCCCAACAGGGTGACCTCTCCTCTCCTGTTTCTAACCTCGGCCCATACTACCTCAGTAGACGAGTCCTCAAACGTCCTTTCTGCTGCTGTAATACTCTCCTTGATTAACAATGCCACACCCCCCCCCTCTTTTAACATCTTCTCTGTTCTTACTGAAACATCTAAATCCCGGAACATGCAACATCCATTCCTGCCCCTGCTCTACCCATGTCTCCGAAATGGCCACAACATCGAGATCCCAGGTACCAACCCATGCTGCAAGCTCACCCACCTTATTCCGGATGCTCCTGGCGTTGAAGTAGACACACTTTAAACCAAGTTCTTGCTTGCCAGTGCCCTCTTGCGTCCTTGTCACCTTATCCCTGACCTCACTACTCTCAACATCCTGTACACTGGAACTACAATTTAGGTTCCCATTCCCCTGCTGAATTAGTTTAAACCCCCCCGAAGAGCACTAGCAAATCTCCCCCCCCAGGATATTGGTACCCCTCTGGTTCAGGTGAAGACTATCCTGTTTGTAGAGGTCCCACCTACCGCAGAAAGAGCCCCAATTATCCAGGAAACCAAAACCCTCCCTCCGACACCATCCCTGCAGCCACGTGTTCAACTCCTCTCTCTCCCTATTCCTCGCTTCGCTATCACGTGGCACGGGCAACAACCCAGAGATAACAACAGAGATATTCATGTTAAATGTTTGCTAATTTCACCCACAGTAATTTGTTGCTTGAATTGTGTACCTATCATAACCTCTGCATCACCAACTCGTTCTTTCACACTAAACCCTGTCACCAGGTTTCATGGAGGCACCCAAGATCACGTCGTTGGCACCAGCTGGACTTCATCGTCACAAGGGGAGCCTCCTTAAACAGTGTTCAAATCACACACAGCTTCCACAGTGTGGACTGCGACACTGACCACTCCCTGGTGTGCAGCAAAGTTAGACTCAGACCAAAGAAGTTGCATCATTCCAAGCAGAAGGGCCACCCGCGCATCAACACGAGCAGAATTTCTCATCCACAGCTGTTACAAAAATTTCTAATTCACTTGTAACAGCCCTTCAAAACACTCCCACAGGGAATGCTGAGACCAAGTTGACCCACATCAGAGACGCCATCTATGAGTCAGCTTTGACCACCTATGGCAAATGTGCGAAGAGGAATGCAGACTGGTTTCAATCTCATATTGAAGAGCTGGAACCTGTCATAGCCGCTAAGCGCATTGCACTGTTGAACTACAAGAAAGCCCCCAGCGAGTTAACATCCGTAGCACTTAAAGCAGCCAGAAGCACTGCACAAAAAACAGCCAGGTGCTGCGTAAATGACTACTGGCAACACCTATGCAGTCATATTCAGCTGGCCTCCAACACCGGAAACATCAGAGGAATGTCTGATGGCATTAAGAGAGCTTTTGGGCCAACCATCAAGAAGATCGCCTACCTCAAATCTAAATCAGGGGACATAATCACTGACCAACGCAAGCAAATGGACCGCTGTGTTGAGCACTACCTAGAACTGTACTCCAGGGAGAATGTTGTCACTGAGACTGCCCTCAATGCAGCCCAGCCTCTACCAGTCATGGACGAGCTGGACATACAGCCAACAAAATCGGAACTCAGTGATGCCATTGATTCTTTAGCCAGTGGAAAAGCCCCTGGGAAGGACAGCATTACCCCTGAAATAATCAAGAGTGCCAAGCCTGCTATACTCTCAGCACTACATGAACTGCTTTGCCTGTGCTGGGACGAGGGAGCAGTACCTCAGGACATGCGCGATGCCAATATCATCACCCTCTATAAAAACAAAGGTGACCGCGGTGACTGCAACAACTACCGTGGAATCTCCCTGCTCAGCAGAGTGGGGAAAGTCTTTGCTCGAGTCGCTTTAAACAGGCTCTAGAAGCTGGCCGAGCGCGTCTACCCTGAGGCACAGTGTGGCTTTCGTGCAGAGATCGACCATTGACATGCTGTTCTCCCTTCATCAGATACAGGAGAAATGCCGCGAACAACAAATGCCCCTCTACATTGCTTTCATTGATCTTTCTTGTCCCTGCTGCCCTCACATGCGTTCAAGTCTTCAGAAGAAGGAATTTTCCTCCGCACAAGATCAGGGGGCAGGTTATTCAATCTTGCCCGTCTAAGACCAAAGTCCAAAGTACGGAAAGTCCTCATCAGGGAACTCCTCTTTGCTGACGATGCTGCTTTAACATCTCACACTGAAGAGTGTCTGCAGAGTCTCATCTGCAACGAATTTGGCCTAACCATCAGCCTCAAGAAAACGAACATCATGGGACAGGATGTCAGAAATTCTCCATCCATTAATATTGGCGACCTCACTCTGGAAGTGGTTCAAGAGTTCACCTACCTAGGCTCAACTATCACCAGTAACCTGTCTCTAGATGCAGAAATCAACAAGCGCATGGGAAAGGCTTCCACTGCTATGTCCAGACTGGCCAAGAGAGTGTGGGAAAATGGCGCACTGACATGGAACACAAAAGTCCGAGTGTATCAAGCCTGTGTCCTCAGTACCTTGCTCTCTGGCAGCGAGGCCTGGACAATGTATGTCAGCCAAGAGCGACATCTCAATTCTTCGCTGCTTCCGGAGAATACTTGGCATCAGGTGGCAGGACTGTATCTCCAACACGGAAGTCCTCGAGGCGGCCAACATCCCCAGCTTATACACACTACTGAGTCAGCGGCGCTTGAGATGGCTTGGTCATGTGAGCCGCATGGAAGATGGCAGGATCCCCAAAGACACATTGTACAGCGAGCTCGCCAGTGGTATCAGACCCAGCGGCCGACCATGTCTCCGCTTTAAAGATGTCTGCAAACGCGACATGAAGTCCCGTGACATTGATCACAAGTCGTGGGAGTCAGTTGCCAGCATTCGCCGGAGCTGGCGGGCAGCCATGAAAGCGGGGCTAAAGTGTGGCGAGTCAAAAAGACTTAGCAGTTGGCAGGAAAAAAGACAGAAGCACAAGGAGAGAGCCAACTGTGTAACAGCCCCGACAAACAAATTTTTCTGCAGCACCTGTGGAAGAGCCTGTCACTCTAGAATTGGCCTTTATAGCCACTCCAGGCGCTGCTCCACACACCACTGACCACCTCCAGGCGCTTACCCATTGTCTCTCGAGATAAGGATACCAAAGAAGAAGAATTTGTTGCTTAAAAAGAAAACACAAATACTGGAAATCTGAAATAAAAAATGTTGACATACACAGCAGGCTAGAAAGAGAAAGATAGGTGCCTTGCCAAAACTGCCTCTTGTCACCACTGTGAATCCTTCTTTCCATTCACTTGCTGAACTGACGGTACAGTTGCTCACTCTCCTCAACAGAAAGCTGACATTTTGAGCTCATTGTTCTTCTCAATTATCATATTGATGATGTTGATAATGAACTTCCCTTCCTTGCTCCATTCTCTTCAACCATAATGAACAACACTAACAGCAGCACCATTCCCTCCGTGACACCCTGGTCCACTCCTCAATCACCCCAACATCCTCTCCCCTTCCCACAGCACCTTCCTTTGCAAGTGCAGGAAATGCAACACTTGCCCTTTTGCCTCCTCCCTTTGCATTGTTCGGGGCTTCTAACACTCCTTTCAAGTGAAGCAGCAATGTAATTGTACTTTTCAATTTAGTATACTGTATTTACTGCTCACGATGCAGTCTCCTCTACATTGCGGAAACCAAATGCAGATTGGGTGATTGCTTTGCTGAACATCTGTATTCAGCCTGCAAGTGTGACTCTGAGCTTCCAGACACTTGTCATTTTAATTTGCCATCCTACTCTAACCTTTCTGTCCTCTACCTCCAACACTGTTCCAAATAAGCTCAACAAAAACTTAAGGAAAAGCGCCTAATTTTTCATTTGGGTACTTTACAACTTTCCTGACTCAACATCAAGTTCAACAATTTCAGGTCATGGCCAATACTCTCATTTTTTCAGACAGCAGGTTTCTGGCAATTATTCTGCCGTTGCCATTTACAGCTCCTCTAGATCCACTTATAGTTCCTCGTCCCATTAACACCCCATTTGCCTTACGCCATCATCCCTTTTATTATTTAATCTTTCTTGTCTTCCACCCTACCACTGACCTTCCCTTTTGTTCTTTCCTCCCCTCTCCCCTTTCTCTTCCTCTGTACTTGCTTAAAATCTGTTCCTGCTCTAAATTTTTCCAGATATGATGAAAGGTCATGAACCTGAAACATTGGCCAGGATTTTCTGGCTCATTTGAGGACAGCCTTGGAGGCGGGTGGGTGAGAGGGTGGGCAGAAAATCATGTGGGATGGCCTCAGCACACACTTCTAACGCCAACATACTGGGTCCAAATTTTACCAGCGACGGGCGGCTAGGCAAGTTTGAACAGCGCACACCTTTGGAAAAATGGCAATTAAGAGGTAATTAAGTTAATTAAAGTTGCAATTGAATGGTGTTTTATGTGCCCTTTTGAATTTTCCGGCTAAGTGCACATGGACCATGGGGCATCAGAGCCCTAGCAGGTATATCAGTGCAGCAATGGGGTGTCAGCTGAGGTCATTGCTGTATTGGGAGGCCATGGGGTAAGTCATTGTGCCTTTACAGGAAGTAATTTCCAAAGTAATTTGCATCAAGTAGGGGGAGTTCAGGTGCCAGGGCTTTGGAGTTGAACATCCATAGTGCCATGTGGCTGCTGGCACGTGGGTGCATTGAGAGGGGATGGGGTGGGTGTTTGGAGGAAGCATCTGCAGAGTGGCCCTTCAGACCAGCATTGCCCACCTGTCATGGGCATAGTCCACTCAGGAGGCGGGTCTTCCAGTGAGGAGGCAAACCCTAAAAGTTAGGGAGCTGCAGCCACAGGGATCTGGTCAGCAGCAACCTCATGGTCACCTGCAGGGGCAGCCTCAGGATGGGGAAGCAGCAGAAGGCGACAGAGAGGACCATGAGCAGGTGTCAGCACAGAGAAGAATGTACCCTGAAGCAAGGGTGTACAGACAAAGGATGAGCTATCTCCAGATAACGGAGTGGCAGTGTCTCTGAAGTCTGCGCCCCTCCTGAGAGGCTGTCACAGATCTTTGTGCCATGTTGACAGATCAGCTGAGCCCCATTGGCATTGGTGGTCACTTAATGCCAATGCCAGTGAAGGTCACTGTGGCCCTTAATTTCTATGCCTCCGGTCGATTCTAGGGGCCTCTTGGAGATATGTGTGGGATCTCCCAGTCTGCAGCTCATCAGTGCATCATGGTGGTGACCAATACCATCTCCGGGAGGGCCAGCCAATACATATATTATCACACTGATCCAGACAGTCAGTCTGAGAGGGCCTTTGGCTTTGGGGCATCACTGGATTTCCCCAGGTACAAGGTGTGATAGATTGCAATCATGTGGCCATCAAGGCTTCCACAGGCCAGCCAGTGGCCTTCATTGACAGGAAAGGATTCCACTCCATCAACATGCAACTAGTCTGCGACCACTGCCAACGGAGCCTGCAGGTGCACTATGACGACTGCATACTCAGCCACTCGCAGATGCCTGGGGTTTTCCATCCCCCCACATGCCTTCAAGGTTGGATTCTTGGTGGTGAGGGCTACCCACTAAAGAGATGGCTACGGACTCCAGTGAGGAACCCTAGGATGGAAGTAGAGGAGAAATACAACACCAGCCACACGGTGACCCAAGCCACCATCGAGCAGACCATAGGTTTCCTGAAGATGAGATTCAGGTGCCTGGATCATTCCAGTGGAGCACTTCAATCTGCCCCAGCAAGGGTCTCCCGGATCATAGCAGTCTGTTGTGCTCTGCACAACTTGGTGCTGCAGAGGGGCGAGCTCCTCACCAATGAGGATATTGTGGGGCACGAGGCATCCTCAGACAAGGAGGATGATGAAGAAGCTGATGAGCAGTCGCAGCATCCGGAAAGACATGAGGGGCCACATGGAAGGAGCAATGACATAGGGTGCAAAGGAGGCTAAGGAGGTGCTTATACATATACAATTCAGATGACCTTTCCAACATCATACTTCCAGTCAAATACCTTCAACCTCCACTGCTGTTGTTTACCTCAGTTACAAGACCAGGATCCCTTGCCCAGTGCCACCTGGTGCTTCTGCACAGTCAAAAACACGATCACAAACGCTATGGCCGCTCCCATACAGCATTTACAATTCCAGAGGGTCTCTAACAGTAGATGAAAATGTCAAGAAAACAAATAACAGCTTTATTATAAACACTGACACACACACAAGCAGTAAATCCTTAACAATCTATTCACCTGTGAAGTCCGTGTGCACCTAGTGTTTATTCTTAATTCTATTACGAGTGTTTCTACGTGGTGCTCCCCCTTTGCTGCCAGCTGCGGTGGAGGAAGGCTGCTGACCTTACTGCCTCATGGCCTGGGATGACCTTGGCAGCCATCCTCTGGCTACCTGATGCCTGGTGGGCACCGGCATATTGAGGAGGTGCAGGAACTTCCTCTGTTGCCTGGGCAATTTGAGGTCCTGGTGTTACTGGCACAGGGGCTGAGGAGCCGCTGTCCACATCAGGCGCACCCTGAGAGGAGCCTCCAGATGTGAGAGGCAGCCGCTTCTCCTTTCACACAAGACACACTTGTACCTCCCTGCTTACCTGATATGGACGAGGAGCTGGGTGAGACTGCAGACACCTTGTCCCTCACTCACCTTGACACTGCTCCTTTGTGCACATGGACAAGGCGATGGAATGCAGGTCTGCACGCATCTCTGGCATCCACTGAGTGGTCTGCTGGATGTAGCTCTCCTCAGGAGAGCCGCCAGTCTCTCAGGAGAGGAAGCCACATGTGTAGACGAGAGGGGAAATGTCAGCACTCATGCCCTGGATGGACTCCTCCACTGTCCATGCCAGGGTGAACATACCCTCTGGAATCCCCTTCATACACCTCTTCATACGCCTCACACTGGACTTCCAGTATCTGCCGCCTTACTAATGACTCCAAAGGCACTTCAGCAGCCTGGGCTCAGCACTGTCTGGCCTCCCACACTCCTCCAACAGCTGGTCATCCGCGTGTATGGTGCGACACGCTATGTTGCTATTACAGAGACTTGGTTGAGGGAAGGGCAGGATTGGCAGCTAAATGTTCCAGGCTTTAGAAGGTTCAGGCGGAATAGAGGGGGATGTAAAAGGGATAGGGGAGTTGCATTACTGGTTAAGGAGAATATCACAGCTGTACTGCGGGAGGAAACCTCAGAGGGGTCATGCAGCGAGGCAATATGGGTGGAGCTCAGGAATAGGAAGGGTGCAGTCACGATGTTGGGGGTTTACTACAGGCCTCCCAACAGCCAGCAGGAGGTAGAGGAGCAGATATGTAGACAGATTTTGGAAAGATGTAAAGGTAACAGGGTTGTGGTGATGGGTGATTTTAACTTCCCCGATATTGACTGGGACTCACTTAGTGCTAGGGGCTTGGATGGGGCAGAATTTGTGATGAGCATCCAGGAGGGCTTCTTGAAACAGTATGTAGATAGTCCAACTAGGGATGGGGCCATTCTGGACCTGGTATTGGGGAATGAGCCCGGCCAGGTGGTCGAAGTTTCAGTAGGGGAGCATTTCGGGAGCAGTGACCATAATTCCATAAGTTTTAAGGTACTTGTGGATAAGGATAAGAGTAATCCTCGGGTGAAGGTGCTAAATTGGGGGAAGGCTAATTATAACAATATCAGGCAGGAACTGACGATTTTAGATTGGGGGCGGCTTTTTGAGGGTAAATCAACATCTGACATGTGGGAGTCTTTCAAACGTCAGCTGATTAGAATTGAGGACCAGCATGTTCCTGTGAGGAAGAAAGACGAGTTTGGCAAGTTTTGGGAAGCTTGGATAACACGGGATATTGTGAGCCTAGTCAAAAAAAAAAGGAAGCATTTGTAAGGGCTGGAAGGCTAGGAACAGATGAAGCACTTGAGGAATATAAAGACAGTAGGAAGGAACTTAAGCAAGGAGTTAGGAGGGCTAAAAGGGGTCATGAAAAGTCATTGGCAAACAGGATTAAGGAAAATCCCAAGGTTTTTTATACATATATAAAGAGCAAGAGGGTAACCAGGGAAAGGGTTGGCCCACTCAAGGACAGAGGAGGGAATCTATGTGTGGAGCCAGAGGAAATGGGCGAGGTGCTAAATGAGTACTTTGCATCAGTATTCACCAAAGAGAATGACTTGGTGGATGATGAGCCTAGGGAAGGGAGTGTAGATAGTCTCAGCCATCTCATTATCAAAAAGGAGGAGGTGTTGGGTGTCTTGCAAAGCATTAAGGTAGATAAGTCCCCAGGGCCTGATGGGATCTACCCTAGAATACTGAGGGAGGCAAGGGAAGAAATTGCTGGGGCCTTGACAGAAATCTTTGCATCCTCATTGGCTACAGGTGAGGTCCCAGAGGACTGGAGAATAGCTAATGTTGTGCCTTTGTTTAAGAAGGGTGGCAAGGATAATCCAGGAAATTATAGACCAGTGAGCCTTACGTCAGTGGTAGGGAAACTATTAGAGAGGATTATTCGGGACAGGATTTACTCCCATTTGGAAACAAACTAACTTATTAACGAGAGACAGCATGGTTTTGTGAAGGAGAGGTCGTGTCTCACTAATTTGATTGAGTTTTTTGAGGAAGTGACGAAGATGATTGATGAAGGAAGGGCAGTGGATGTTATCTATATGGACTTTAGTAAAGCCTTTGACAAGGTCCCGCATGGCAGACTGGTACAAAAGGTGTAGTCACACGGGATCAGAGGTGAGCTGGCAAGATGGATCCAGAACTGGCTCGGTCATAGAAGACAGAGGGTGTTTTTCTGAATTGAGGGATGTGACTAGTGGTGTTCCGTAGGGATCAGTGCTGGGACCTTTGCTGTTTGTAGTATATATAAATGATTTGGAGGAAAATGTAGCTGGTCTGATTAGTAAGTTTGCGGGTGACACAAAGGTTGGTGGAGTTGTGGATAATGATGAGGATTGTCAGAGGATACAGCAGGATATAGATCGGTTGGAGACTTGGGCGGAGAAATGGCAGATGGAGTTTAATCCTGACAAATGTGAGGTTATGCATTTTGGAAGCTCTAATGCAGGTGGGAGGTAAACAGTAAATGGCAAAACCCTTAGGAGTATTGACAGGCAGAGAGATCTGGGCGTACAAGTCCACAGGTCACTGAAAGTGGCAACGCAGGTGGATAAGGTAGTCAAGAAGGCATACGGCATGCTTGCCTTCATCGGTCGGGGCATAGAGTATAAAAATTGGGAAGTCATGCTGCAGCTGTACAGAACCTTAGTGAGGCCACACTTAGAATATTGCGTGCAATTCTGGTCACCACACTACCAGAGGGATGTGGAGGCTTTGGAGGGGGTACAGAGGAGGTTTACCAGGATGTTGCCTGGTCTGGAGGGCATTGGCTATGAGGAGAGGTTGGATAAACTCGGATTGTTTTCACTGGAACGACGGAGGTGGTGGGGCGACATGATGGAGGTTTACAAAGTTATGAGCGGCATGGGTAGAGTGGATAGTCAGAAGCTTTTTCCCAGGGTGGAAAAGTCAGTTACTAGGGGACATAGGTTTAAGGTGCGAGGGGAAAAGTTTAGAGGGGATGTGCGAGGCAAGTTTTTTACACAACTGTGGTGAGTGCCTGGAACTTGCTGCCAGGGGAGGTGGTGGAAGCAGATATGATGGTGATGTTTAAGAGACACCTTGACAAATATATGAATAGGAAGGGAATAGAGGGATATGGGCCCCGGAAGTGCAGAAGGTGTTAGTTTAGGCAGGCATCAAGATCGGCGCAGGCTTGGAGGGCCGAATGGCCTGTTCATGTGCTGTACTGTTCTTTGTTCTTTGTTCTATGTACACCAGGCTGTGACCCCGAATCTACTCACAAACTCATATCCACTGATGAGACAGCATCTGCACTGGGGTGCAGGGCAATGAAGTGACAATGCACCGTCTGAGGTTCCCTCCTTCTCCTTAGAGGTGGACGGCTGTCCTCGCGAGACAGTAGCTCTCTGTTCCTGTGGTTGGCCTGCATGAGAGAACAGAAAGAGCAAAGGGTTTTGTCCTTCCAAACATAAGTCTCTAGAATCAGCTGCTGTTGAGATTGATGTATCTACAGTGGAGGATACAGGAACACCATCCCTCGTACTCGCCTAAGGCTTCTTCATGCCCAATCATGAGGCTACTCACCCTCTTGCGCCCACACTCCTGCCTCACCATTCATGATGGAGTGGCCGCCATGCTGCCCTGCCAGTTCAAGAGCCTTTTTTGGCATTGTGAGCCCTCTTCTCGTGTGGGAACTTCACTGTTGCTGTGTCAAAATCCTGGAACTCCCTTCCTGACAGCACTGTTGGTGTACCTACCCCACATGGACTGCAGCGGTTCAAGAAGGCAGCTCAGCACCACCTTCTCAAGGGCAATTAGGGATGGGCAATAAATGCTGGCCTGGCCAGCGACGCCCACATCCCATGAAAGAATTTTTTTAAATGGGCGGGTTTTCTTTCGAGGAAAAGTTGGACAGGCTAGGCTTGTATCTGCTGGAGTTTAGAAGAGAAAGAGGCAACTTGATTGAAAGATATAAATTTCTGAGGGGTCTTGACAGGGTGGATTTGGAAAGGATATTTCCCCTTGTGGGAGAATCTAGAACTAGGGGTCACTGGTTAAAAATAAGGGGTCGCCCATTTCAGACAGAGATGTGGAGAATTTTTTTTCTCTCAGAGGATTGTGAGTCTTTGGAACTCTTTTCCTCAAAAGGTGGTGGAAGCAGAGTCTTTGAATATTTTTAAGGTCGAGGTAGATGGCTTCTTCATAAACAAAGCGTTGAAAGGTTATTGGATGTAGGCGGGCTTACAATCAGATCAGTTGTCATCTTATTTAATGCCAGAGCAGGCCTGATGGGCTGAGTGGCCTACTCCTGTATGTTTGTATATACCATTCTCTTGTTACTAGTGTATGATAGGAGAGTTTGTGAAATAAAGCCACCTGGTGGAAGCAAAGGCTGACCAGCCGAACCTTTGGCCTCATCAGGCAACTTACTTCCTCTGGTGATATTCTAGGGTATCTTGCTCAGAATCTTTTAGAAACTCAGGAGAACACAAGCACTTGTGGTGCAGGGCAAGTGAGTGAGGCATTCTGCACTGCTTGCTGAAATGAATGGGGAACAGAATTACATTCATTTTTCCACATTGCCTAGGAATTCAAGCTGCAGAATTCAGTGTTACTTTGTACAAACAATCCGAATAATCAAATTACCAGTCTAGCTTTGAGCACTCCGTATGTTATGACTGTAGTGTCTGTTTCATTCTGCATGTTTGACATCTTGTACCACTTTTTAAATAACACTTTGTCTCTTCAGCTTATTGATTGTGTCTAAAAGAGAAAGTCATTCAATCGCCTGCAGACAACACTGCAAGGGACCAGATTCTGCTGAAAGTATCACTTAGAGCAGCAAGTGGCCTCTCATCACTCAGCCTCTCCACCACAATCACATTTGTTTTGTCCCTTGACTCCCTTTTGGCTTCACACAGTGACAGGCTGCCATGCTGACCTGCTGCCTCAACACATAGTTTATCAGCCAGTGGGATACGTTGTGTCAGGTGTTATGTACCAAACACAACAACACATGGCTTACACTAACAAGAAATCAGACTGTACAGCCACCAACAGCTGAAATGTCTCTCTGGGTGCCAGAACATTAGGGAGCCATGTTTACGACAGATGTGTGAAGTCCGTATGCAGAATATGCGAGGCAGATGGAAGTTTTGACAAGCTGTTTTTTTTTCAGGATTTTCTATTTTTGCAGAGAAGTTAGTATTGCTATCTTCTTGACTGGGATTTCACTTTATTTTTCATCTCCACCACTCAGGAGTTGACTTCTATCGTTTCATGACTTTTAGTTCTTTCCAATACATTCCCCAATTGTCTTTATTCATATATGAACCTAGACAGTGTCTGTGGGCAGGCTTTTCAACCCTGAATGCACCACAAATGATTTTGATCCTGTCTTAAGCCATCATCCACATGTCCATTTCCAGCAGGAGCCACTGCGTAGCGTTCACTAGTAAAAGCCCTGGCCAATGGCCCCTCTCTTAATTAGGTGCATTGAAGGCAATTGTGGCTCAATTATGACCTCAGCTGAGATTAACTAACTTGCCAGAGACTGGGATTGAATTTGGGATTTTCTTCGTCTCAGTTGGCCACTGGGTAAACTTTATCGCGGTGCATTCTCATCCTCAGTAAATTTTAAGTATCTGAGAAATCTGTGGTTCAGGAAGACCTTTTATTTGATAAGCTTGGGCTTTGGATTTGAAATCCCATTGCAGCTTTCCACGCAGCGCCGGACACACTGCACAGACAAATTATTGGGAGGGAGGATTGCATATCCCTAAGGGAACATTTCCTCTATGTGGAGCATCCATGGCAGAAGCAGAAACTTCTACCCCACTCCCCAAGAGGCCAGTTCATGTTGCTTGTAGAATTGTCCAATAACCCAACAGGCATTTAGATAGTCAACAAAATTAACTACTAAACTGTTGCACTATCATCTGCTGAATTTCAACTTGCCATATTCCTTGCATCTGCTTTCCAGTCCTAGTCATGAAATGTGCCCACCAATTTGATATTTTGAAAACCAATTATTTCAGTCTCGTTCAACTGTATATAGCTAAAAAGCCTCGAGTTTCAGTATTGCTCAGCTCTGCTTAACAAGCCATGACATCATTAACGAAACCATTGATTTAAACATCGCTGTATTTCAAAATTCAATATTTTGAGGGCCTGAGCAAGTAGTTTGACTTTTCATTTCTTTAACCAGGATTGAAGCATTTTCGGTATATTCTGTGCATCAAAATGAATTTGATGCTTTAAAGAGAAAGGAGTCAAGAATGTTTCTGCGTCCTAAAGCTATAAGCAATGAAAGTAGACTCAAAGAACAAAAGGGAAAGTTCTATGCTCCTGCAGTTCCTGTAGCAGTGGCATAGCCTATGATTTTAACCCAACAATCTCAATGGGGTAGAAATTGATAAATGTTTTGCCCATTTTAAGGCATTCAACAGTGACAAACTAATTGAGCAACAGAATGGCTTGAGCCCAATCTGCGCAGGTGCAAGGGGCCCAATTTTTAGGCATTCTGGAGGTTAGACTTGTTACATATGTAAATTAGGGGCTTAACACCTGTTAAAAAGCTCCCTTTTAAAAATTAGCCAGCTATGCCTATACGGCTCAGATCACTTTAGTTAGAAAAGGTAAGTTATGAAAAATGTTTTTTTCAAAAGCCTCCCCAAGGAGGCAAGAGGAGCAGGAGTGCTCCCCTAGACTCCACAGGTGTGATCACATCCTGACAATGGTGAGGGCGGTGGGGAAACCCTATAGTCCACTCAAACCCCCACCTGGGACTTATATGATGGTTGCTGCCAATGCCACAGTGTCCCGACATTGATATTTGCTTCATTAGTGAGCAGGACGTGTTGGCTGCAGTTTGTTAATCTAATTAAAGTGAGACCAAGGCCCCGTTTCAATTCGGCCTCAGGCCTTAGCAATCATTCACTGCACGCAGTTGCTGTTGGCATGTCGGTGCTGGCAGTTGGTGCTGGTCAGCACAGAGTACCACCAAATTGGCAATTTCACTCAGCGAGATCGCAAGAAGGGCTTGTGCAGACAATAGAATATTTACATTAAGGGTTGATCTTAATGCACAATGTTGGGATTGAACAGATGTACCCTTACCCCATAAAAGTTCTGCTACCCTTTAGCTCAGAATGTTTGATGCTGACACGAGATGGAAAACAAAGGGACCACTCAGCACCCTGAGCTTAATGAGCTCCCACCCACCTAAAGTAATGTACGAAATGAGGTAGATTTTCTGTGAAGTACTTTAGCTGGGCAATATTGGTGAATTTTCAGAATGAAATTTATTGTATATGTGCCGTAAAATTTGTCAAAGCACATTGGGCCTCCATTTGATGCTGGTTCGATGTACTATTCAGTCCCATTATCAGTCCTGATTGCAATAGGTAATGAGAAAATAATACTGTTTGACCAAACCAATTATTCTGACACAATATTGGTCATTTTGGGTTTGCATGTTCTGAAGTTAAAGTCATAGCAAACTAAATGATGCAATAAGAAAATTAACGTTCAGAATGTTACTACTTCTGTTGGATTAGTCTTCCTCATTTATTTATTTCCCTTTTCAAACAAGCACCCATTGGAAATGGCAATAACTAGTGCATTTACGCTTACTGCATATGATTTTTTTACAGGATTATATAGATGGTAAAGCACAGGGCACAGCTGGTTCATACCTGATCACTTAAAGGATTTTGTGGAATTGTACTATTGTAGCAATGGACAACTGATTTCTTATAGCTTACTTCACATTTCAACAACTCCAGTTCAGCAAGTAAAGATTCGCTCTTCGAGAGAGAGACGGCAGAACAATTAGCTATTTATGTTATTTTTAAAGATAGAATGAAGAAACAGCAAGTTGTGTTGTTATGTGTGACAATCAGTCAAACTGAGCCTCAAGATCAGTCTGTTACTTTTCTTTTGCAATTGTACAATCATCAATAAAATAACAAAATATTGTAATGACACAATCATTTTCTGGGGAACTGTGTAAGGGCATGCATGGGACTATTGGGACCATATGTATGAATGAATGACTTCAGCGAGTAGAGACTGTAGGGAGTATGGTGACTGTGTAACAGTACAGATTGTAAGCCGTGGGTTATTTGTGGATAGCTGCAGAGACAGTGGGGACTTTACAGACTGCAGGGGCTTTCAATTAGTTTCCCAGCTGCCCACAGCAGTATGAAACCATGGTGATTTTAACCACTTGGCCACGTTACCATGCTGCCAGATCGAATTACTGCCCAAAATGGGACAGAGTGGGCAGGACTTGGCTGCCAGGCCTCCAGAAAATCGAGGGAGGCACTTGAGTAAGGTGCCTAAACTTTTCTTGTGGGGCTCAGAGGAGCACTGCTGCTCTTTCCAAAAAGGAAAATTTTGGGTTTAGTTGTATTAGTATTAGTAGCACTTTACGGCATTCCAGAGAATGTCTTAGACTCCAGTAAAGGTTAACTTACAACACTTTATTCTGTACAATTACCATATACACTCTCTGTAAGCCACCTAAGCTAGCATCCTGTGTGCTGCTTGCTATACCTTCTTCTTCTCAAGCCTATCTCATGTGACTATTACATCATCGCTCGTCCAGTGGGAGGCATCTCTCTCACTGTCTTCGGTATTAATCCTTTACATCCTTATACTACCTCTCAGAAACATCAGAGGAATGTATAATGGCATTAAGAGAGCTTTTGGGCCAACCATCAAGAAGATCGCCCCCCCTCAAGTCTAAATCAGGGGACACAATCACTGACCAACACAAGCAAATGGACCGCTGAGCACTACCTAGAACTGTACTCCAGGGAAAATGTTGTCACTGAGACTGCCCTCAATGCAGCCCAGTCTCTGCCAGTCATGGATGAGCTGGATGAACAGCCAACAAAATTGGAACTCGTGATGCCATTGATTCTCTAGCCAGTGGAAAAGCCCCTGGTAAGGACGGCATTACCCCTGAAATAATCAAGAGTGCCAAGCCTGTTATACTCTCAGCACTCCATGAACTGCTTTGCCTGTGCTGGGATGAGGGAGCAGTACCACAGGACATGGGCGATGCCAATATCATCACCCTCTATAAGAACAAGGGTGACCACGGTGACTGCAACAGCTACCGTGGAATCTCCCTGCTCAACATAGTGGGGAAAGTCATCGCTCGAGTCATTTTAAACAGGCTCCAGAAGCTGGCTGAGAGTGTCTACCCTGAGGCAAAGTGTGGCTTCCGAGCAGAGAGATCCACCATTGACATGCTGTTCTCCCTTCACCAGCCCCAGGAGAAATGACACGAACAACAGTTGCCCCTCTACGTTGCTTTCATAGATCTCACCAAAGCCTTTGACCTCGTCAGCAGACGTGGTCTCTTCAGACTACTAGCAAAGATCGGATGTCAACCAAAGCTACTAAGTATCATCACCTCATTCCACGACAATATGAAAGGCACAATTCAGCATAGCGGTGCCTCGTCAGACCCCTTTCCTATCCTGAGTGGTGTGAAACAGGGCTGTGTTCTCGCACCTACACTGTTTGGGATCTTCTTCTCCCTGCTGCTCTCACATCCATTCAAGTCTTCAGAAGAAGGAATTTTCCTCCAGACATGATCAGATGGCAGGTTGTTCAACCTTGCCCGTCTTAGAGTGAAGACCAAAGTACAGAAAGTCCTCATCAGGGAACTCCTCTTTGCTGACGATGCTGCACTAACATCCCACACAGAAGAGTGTCTGCAGAGACTCATCGACAGGATTGCGGCTGCCTGCAACGTATTTGGCCTAACCATCAGCCTCAAGAAAACGAACATTATGGGACAGGACGTCAGAAATGCTCCATCCATCAATATCGTCGACCATGGTCTGGAGGTAGTTCAAGAGTTCACCTACCTAGGCTCAACTATCACCAGTAACCTGTCTCTCGATGCAGAAATCAACAAGCGCATGGGAAAGGCATCCGCAGCTATGTCCAGACTGGCCAAGAGAGTGTAGGAAAATGGCGCACTGACACGGAACACAAAAGTCCGAGTGCATCAAGCCTGTGTCCTCAGTACCTTGCTCTACGACAGCGAGGCCTGGACAACGTATGTCAGCCAAGAGCGACATCTCAATTCATTCCATCTTCGCTGCCTCCGGAGAATCCTTGGCATCAGGTGGCAGGACCGTATCTCCAACACAGAAGTCCTCGAGGCGGCCAACATCCCCAGCATATACACCCTACTGAGCCAGCGGCGCTTGAGATGGCTTGGCCATGTGAGCCACATGGAAGATGGCAGGATTCCAAAGACACATTTTACAACAAGCTTGTCACTGGTATCAGATCCACCGGCCATCCATATCTCCGCATTAAAGACGTCTGCAAACGTGACATGAAGTCCTGTGACATTGACCACAAGTCGTGGGAGTCAGTTGCCAGTGATCACCAGAGCTGGCGGACAGCCATAAAGGTGGGGCTAAAAAGTGGTGAGACGAAGAGACTTAACTGTTGGCAGGAAAAAAGACAGAAGCGCAAGGAGAGAGCCAACTGTGTAACAGCCACGACAACCAATTTTATCTGCAGCGCCTGTGGAAGAGTCTGTCACTCTAGAATTGACCTTTATAGCCACTCCAGGCGCTGCTTCAGAAACCACTGACCACCTCATGGCGCTTACCCATTGTCTCTCGAGACAAGGAGGCCAAAGAAGAGAAGAAGACTACCTCTTCCCAAGTCTTTATCCAATATTTTTTCAAACATATACACATTTATGACTTTTCTACTACTCTCTCTCTCCCCCCAAATCTCTGACTTTACAAATTCAGTCTCATCGGAGGTTTGACAACTCTCCCTGATCTGATTGTAATCTGTCTGGGACAATCAGTAGTCTTCATAGGAAGTCTGGGTTGCTAACTTGGTTTTTCTTTCTACGGGTTGAAGTATTCCATTTGGTTTGGGCTTGTTTCTCTTCATCTGGATCTTGCAGCTGGATTACTGGCTGTTGCTTTTGTGGAATAGGAATGAAATTCCTCCAATTCCTTCGTATATTCCTTTCCTTTGTTCATATTACATACGATCGCCAATAGTCCTCATGTTTATGGATTACTGTATCTTTTCATTCCAGGTCACGTATCCAAACTTTTTGACCATTGTTTGATTTGGGTAACCTTCTTGCTTGAAATCTCCTATTGTAATTCCGGGTTTGTTTCCTTCTGTAGGAGTTTTCTCTTTCTCTAATGTTCTTGTAGTCTTGTGTCTTCAATCCAGGCATTAATTGTTGAGGCAATACTGGAAGCTGTGTTCTTAACTTCCTTCCCATGAGTAATTCTGCTGGTGATTATCCGCACAGCAGTGGCATTGCATGACTAACTGAGAGTGAGATAGGAAGATATTCATTTTTCTCGAGTAAAGCTTTGATGGTTCTCACACATCGTTCTGCCTCAACATCGGTGAGCTCGTAAGACGCTGAAAGCCCATTTTCATGTCAAACTGGGTAAAATATTTGTTCATGAGCTGTGGTCCATTGTTTGAAAATATTTCATCCGGAATCCATGTGTCGTGAAGTTATCTGTAAGGATTCTGATAGCTACTTCGGTGGTCATAAAATGTCATCGTCGGACTTTTATCCACCTGGAAAAGTAGTCGATAATGATGATATATGACTTCCCGCCAAACATGAATAAATCCATGCCTAGCCTTTGCCAACTTCTCATTGGAAATTGGGTAATTTTTGATTTTGCTGTTCTGGCCTCTGTTTCACGCATGTCTGACAGTTGTTGATCATGGTCAATATCAATATCCTTAGATATCCCAGGCCACCATACCGAAGAGTGTGCCTTCGCTCTACACTTGGTTATACCCAAATGGCCTTGGTGTAATCGATCTAAGATATCATATCTCATTGAAGTAGGAATAACAATTCCGTCATTGTAAACTAATAAGTCATCAATTATGGTAAAGTATTTCCTATACTCATGGAACGTCTTCGTTGTTCTCCCTCCTGGACTTTCTTGTGGCCATCCATGTGTACAATATTGTCTAATGTGAATGCACTCTTCACTATTCTTCTGTGCTTGTTGTATTTCTCTCAACTTCTCTGTGCTCTCTGGCCAACTTTGTGCTGTGTGTTGCAAGTATGATTCTCGGTCACATACGAAATGTATATCTTCCTGTGATAGATGATCTACGGTTGCCCTCAATTGCGCTTTGGCTTACGATTGGAAGGAACTGTTTACATTTGCTTGCTTGACTTCGGCTACCATTTCAATCAACTGCAGTTGTAAGCAAGCATTTCTGCTCAGTAAAGAAAATTTTTGATTTTGTAAGACTCTACCAGTTGTCTTCCTCTATGCTGAAGAGTTGCTTGGAGTTTGCCTTTTACTCGCAGGTATGTCCCGCCTGGACCATGCAACTATATATCTGTCATTTACAGGTAATGTCTCTTCACTCAAAGACCTTGGTCAGACAATACCATGAAGCTAGCCCCTGTGTCAAGCTTAAAATTCGTCAGGTGTCCATTCACATAGATGTCTGCATGTCCAGAAATCTTGGTCTGGATTACAGATTTCTCCCAAAAATGCTCCTGGTTCTTTCTCTTGTTGGTATTGCTGTACTTGATTCATTGCTGTTTGTGTGAAGGTCTTCTGCTTTGTACCTTTAATTGAAGAAATTTTGCTGTGGCACATCTTCCCATAGTGTCCAGTTTTTCCACAATTAAATCACTCAGCTTTACTTGCTGAGCACTGCTCTCATCTGTGGATCTTTTGGCTCCACAACATTGGCAAGGTTTTCCTATTTCATGCACCTTCTCACCTGTATGTTTTTTCTGTTCCACCAATTGTTTCCTTGGCTTTGGCTTTACCAATTGGATGGGCATTGGACTTCTTCTCATCCATGGCTTGTCTTCAGTTCATAGGATGTCCCTATTCTGTTTATAAACTTCAGCCTGTCTTACAATTTGAATGGCCTTTTCCAGTGTAAGGTCTTCCTTGGATTGCAATGGGTCTGACAAGAATTTATCCACTATGCCAACGACTATCCTGTCTGCCAGCCCTGCATTCATGACTGCCTTAGAGTCATTTGCAGCTTTCTGCAGCTTAAAAACCTTGCTTGACTGATGCCTGGACCCCTAACCCCTGAGGAAGACAACACAGGATGGCCGAGGCAAGACAAAGGGTGATCCCATGGTTCTGTGATGCCTCCCTGCAGATTCTGCTCCAGGCTGCTAGGGAAAGGCGGGAGGTTCTTTTCCCCAGCAATGGCAAGAAGAGGTCCTCCCACCTGACCACGTAAGCCTGGGTGGAGATCGCAGAGGAGGTCAACAGCCGTGGGATCACCCGACGCAACTGAGTCCAGTGCAGGAAGAGGGTCAACAACCTCCTGCATTCAGCCAAGATGCGTGCTCCATACCACTGTCCTTTTTGGGGATTGCATATGACTACGCAGAAGGGTAAGCGATTTGGGTAGGGTAGCACTATTATGGCGATAACAGCAAGGCAAGGTTAGGACCTCATCCTGACAGAAGCATGGCTGCATCTCGGCCACAGATCACCACCATTAAATCCCTTGACAGCATGTGTCAGCATGAGAGATTTCAGATCTCCCAGTAAGGGACGAGGGGCTGGCACGTGCAGAAATGTCATATTGATCACTCTACCAATCTCTACTATCTCTGTCCTTCCACCTGTGGAACAAGAGGGCCTACAATAGGAGAGAGATGGCCTGGACTGGCAGAGGAGTCCCTGATCTGCATTCTCTCACCACCACTGAGGAAAAGGCCTTGGAACTGTCAGGGACCCAGGTCGGCCATGCAATTTCGGATGGGGGGACTGGAGTCCCTGCACAAGAGAGTGAGGATTGGCCTCCAGCGATGTCCTCATTAATTATGGTGAACCATATCATATATGATTGCCATGATGAGATCTGCACAGACTAACCCACATATGTTTGTCTTCTCCCATGCAGGTTGGCATGCGCAGGAGACCGGAGCCACAAAGGGACAGTCATCCACCTCTGAGATGGAGGATCACTCAAAGCATGCACCATCCATGACTCTCCTGCACCTCCCACAGGTGTGGATACTTTCACCTTGGTGGGTATCCGATCGGCTTTCGAATCAGGGTCACTGGCTGGTGAGAGCACTGCACACGTGCCCGAGCAACTGGTTGAGGCTCAGACGCTGAGGTCTCTGACAGTCTGTGGGTGGCCAGGTCCATGTTGAGCCCCAGGCTGATAATGAGCCTCTGGTGTCGACAGCACAGGACATTCTGGAGTCGCAGAGAGATGTAAGGCAACATCTGGTGGAGAAGCCTGGGGCCATAACCAGCCATGAGACGATGATGGAGGAGTCCATCCATGTCATGAGTGCTGCCATGTCTCAGGCGTGTGAGTGCATGGCTTCCTACATTGAGAGGTTGACAACCCTCATGGACAGCCACATTCCACAGATGCACGCAGACCTGCACACCATCGCCTTGGCCATGATCTCGTCGCAGCAGTGGCAAGGCAAGAGAAGGAACAGGAGCCTGGAGATTTCTCCTGCTCCTTGTCCTTCTCTGGTGAGCAGGGAGGTTGGAATGAGCCTTGAAGTGGAGGAGGAGAGGCTGCGCTCCACATCTGGGGTTCCTCTCAGGGCGCTCTGATTGTGGACACCAGCTCCTCAGCCCCTCCCCCAGTGAGCCCAGTTCCAGTAGCCACAACATCTGAGGAGAGGCCTACAACGGTGCAGGAAACCCCCTCAGGCAGCCAGGGCCTTCCAGGCCTCAGGCAGCCTGAGGGGGTCCTACCAACGTCATCACAGGCCAAGGGGCAGCCCAATCAGCAGCCTGCCTCCTGCCCAGCTGCTGTTGCAGGGATCACACTGCATAGGAGCACTCGTAAACCTATTTAGAAAAACACCTAGTCACACTTTGGGACTCACTGGTGTAGATAATATCTAGTGTTATCATCAATTAAAAGCTCTTTTGTGCAAAGTATTAGCCATCATTGTCCAAATGTCATGTTCTATTATGCCTTAATTGTGAGTTGCTGACTTCCCCCTTCGGGCAATGCCAATGTGGCCACAGCCCTCATTAACATATGTTCTCCCATAGGCACGAGCGCACATTGCAACTGGTCACAAGTCAGGGAACACAAATGGAAAGAAGGCAATGGAATTCAAGTCTAAAGATGAGTCTTTATTGCTTTCTCAGTTAGTGAACATCAGGATGGCTGGAAATTGGTAATTATGAGGTTGTTTCTTGCCTCCTTTGCACATCTCTCAACCCATCTTGCCTCCAGTGCTGTGTCTTCACCATCCATTGCTGCTTGCCCCCTCCCTCCTCTGTGTCCTCCTCGTTGGTGGAGGAGTGTTACTCAGGCATCTCATCATCATGCAAGACCACCCCCTCTGCAGTAATAAATTGTGCAGAGCACAGCAGACCACCACGTTACATAAGATTCTCGCTGGGACATACTGCAGGGCTTCAACAGATCAATTGAGGTAGCGGAATCTCATCTTCAGTAGCCCAATGGCCTGCTCGATGGTCGCTTGAATGGATCCATGACAGTTCCTCACAGGCGTAGTAATCCAATAGTAGTTTTCAATGGGTAGCCCTTGTCCCCAAGTATTCATCCTTGAAGGCGAATGGGCGGCCTGAAAAGCTGTGACACCTGGGACTGTCGAAGTATGTAGGCATCGTGGCTGCTTCCCGGGAAGCGGGCAAACACCTGCAGGAAATGTTTTCGATGGTTGCAGACCAGTTGAATGTTGATTGAATGAAAGCCCTTCCTGTTGATGAAGGCGGCTGGCTGCTCTGTGGGATCCTTGATGATCACATGTGTGTAATCTATCACACCTTGACCCGAGGAAATCCAGCAATCGCCTCAAATCTGATGGCCCTCTCGGCCTGACTGTCAGGATCAGTCAAGTAGCACACATAGTCGCCACCCCTCTTGAATAGGACATTGGTTACCTTCTTGATGCAGTGGTGGGCTGCTGCCTGTGAGACCCCACACATGTCCCTGGTGAATTCCTGGAAAGATCTAGATGCGCAGAAGTTTAGTGCCACTGTGATCTTCCGAGCCACTGGCATAGGTAACCCCCAAATCTTAGAGGTTGCAACTCGTCCGATATCAGGGCACGTAAGTGGGTGACGGCCTCCCTGGAGAGCTGTAGTCTTCGTTGACAATGCCACTCGGACATTTGGAGATAGCTGATCCGGGTCCGGCACACTCTCTGCCATACGTGGGCCCTGCTTGGCATGGCCAGCTGCTGCTGCTCACATCGTGGAGCTTCACGGACAGGCGCAGCTGTCTCTTGGCCCTCCCTCTGTCGGAAACACCACATTACGCCATGAGGGATCCAAAAATACAGGGTGTATGAGACCCATGCCAGGTGACCTGTGGGCCTGCAGATCACTGTCAAAGCAGAGACAACCATGCCTTGGCAACTGAGCTTTTGATAATTCTCTAGGCGGAGTCCCTGATGGACTTCAGAGCGCCATGTTGCTCATGGCTTCCCCTCTGTTACAGCAGCTTGAGCGACCAAACACATCACACAGCAGTTTGGTAACAAATACAGCCCCCCAAATCCACACTAAACCCTTCCAGAGCCCCACACACTGAACCCTTGCAGAGCCCCCACACTCCCACACTGAACCCTTTAAGAGCCCCTAAGACCCTGAACCCTGTTGCTGAGCCCCAAGTCCCTGAGCCCCTTTGCAGAGCCCCTGAGACCCTGAATCCCCTTGCAGAGCCCCCACGACCCCGAACCCTGTTGCAGAGCCCCCGAGTCCCCAAACGCCCTTGCAGAGCCCCTAAGACCCTGAATCCCCTTGCAGAGTCCCTGACCCCGAACCCCATTGCAGAACCCACACGATGCCGAACCCTGTTGCAGAGCCCCCGAGACACCAAACCCCCTTGCAGAGCCCCTGAGACCCTGAATCCCCTTACAGAGTCCCCGAGACCCTGTACCCCCTTGCAGAGCCCCAGAGACCCCGAACCCCACTGCACAGCCCCCGCACCCCCAACCCCTGTTGCAGAGCCCCTGAGAATCCAAACCCCCTTACAGAGCCCCCGAGACCCTAAATCCCCTTGCAGTGCCCCAAAGACCCTGGACGCCCTGCAGAGTCCCTGAGACCCTGGACCCCCTGCACAGCCCCCAAGACCATGAACCCTTTTGCAGAGCCTGCGCACACCCAAAATAAACCCTTACAGAGCCTCCGGGACCCCAAACCCCCTTGCAGAGCACCTGAGACCCCGAACCCCCTGCAGAGCCCACAGCAACACCATCTGACAATGGCCTCTGAAGACCACTCCCTCCCCTCCCCTATGCAGCAAAGCTTAGGACTGCTTCCTCCTCACAGCAATATGGCCTTGTGCCTTGGTGCTGCCAGGTTTTAATGAATGTGAGCCTGAAGGCACGAGTGCCGCCTGCTGTTCACACAATCGAGAGACTATCAATGAATTGTAATTAATTATATTTAAGTGCATTTAAAGGAGCAGTTTGGCAATTTAAGATAGCTCCCTGTTGCATCGGGGCATCAATGTCACCATGGTGCTTTCCTGCCACTGAGAAAATTCGGAACCAAGGTCACAACGACGGATTTCCAGGTGGATGGCTCCGATGCAATTCTCCGTCTCCCCACACCACCATACCCACCTTACGTGGCCACATTAAATTCTGCCTATACAGTGTATGGAGGAAGTGACTGTTGACTTTGGTGTCTGTATGAGTGGCAGAGATTGTGGACTGTGGATGAGTGAGCTCGGTGAGTGTTGGCCTATTGCCATGATATTGAGTAGTGTAAGTATTTGCTGAAGTGCCTATTAAGCAGTTAATATAACTGATTTAGTCAAATAAGAAAAATAAAATAATCCTGCAGGAGTCAAAATCTTACCAATTTTGTGAAATTAAGAGGAGATCATTTTCCAAAAATCACAATCTGTTGCCACATGTTGAGCTGTCAACAGCAGAGTTGGTAGGAGAGTGTTAAAAATGGCTTCACCAAGCTGTGCACAAGTAAATGACTCATTTATTGGCTTTCTCCAGCTGCTAGATAAACAAGAACTCCATATGCTTAGCACAGCAAATGGCATGACCAGCCCTTCTAAAAGAATAGTATTCTTTTTACTTAAGTAACACGACTTAGCACCATTTTTGGAAGATATTTTGCTTCTGCCATGAATGTTGGCTTCTTTTGATCAAAAAATTATTAAAAATATATAAGTATTAAGCATTTTTCTTTGAATAAATTATGCTACACCTGAGTTTTACAGCAATCCCATAAAATCATATAAATCTACCGCCAGCAAATGCTCCTCGTGAGGGTTATGTTGCCAAATATGTGTGTGTGTGTGTGTGTGGTGTGTGTGTGTGTGTGGGCTCTGTGTGTACTTGCTGGCTCCATGTGCACATGTGTGTGTGCATTTAAGTGTGTGTGCGCATATGTTGTAGGCTCCACGTGTGTGTGTGTTTGTCTGTGGGCTCCGTGTGTATCTGTGAACTCTGTGTGCGGTCCATTTTAGCATTTCTGAGGTATTAAAAGTATTTTCATAAGCCTCCAAGTGTTGGAATGAGCATTGCTCAGGGAATTTCTCTATCCCTCAAGGAGCTTAAGGATGAAGAGGACTTGGAGAGGGATAATCAGATGCAGGTCTATTTGCATCTGAGGCTGTCTGCTTAGGCCTACCATTGCTCAAGTATATGGGTCTAGAGTTTTCACGACAGCTGCTTTGATAGGTCAGAGGTGATCCTCCTTCAGTCTGCACTTCACAAGGAATGCAATTTCTAAATTATGCTCTCTTCTTTTTTTTGTTCACTCTTGGGATGTGAGTGTCACCGGCAAGGCTACCTTTCATTGTCCATCCCTAATTTCTCTTGAGAAGGTGTTAGTCAGCTGACTTCTTGAACTACTGCAGTCCTTAGGGTGTAGGTACACCAACAGTGCTGTTAGGAAGGGAGTTCCAGGATTTTGACCCAGCGACAGTGAAGGAATGGCGATATAGTTCCAAGTCAGGATGGTGTGTGGCTTGGAAGGGAACTTGTAGGTGGTGGTGTTCCCATGCATCTGCTGCCCTGTCCTTCTAGGTGGAAGAGGTCGCAGGTTTGGAAGGTGTTGTTGAAGGGGCCTTGGCGAGTTGCTGCAGTACATCTTGTATATGGCACACACTGCTACCATTGTGCATCAGCAGTGGAAGGAGTGAATGTTTAAGATGGTGGATGAGGTGCAAATCAAGTGGGCTGCTTTCCCCTGGATGGTGTTGAGCTTCTTGAGTGTTGTTGGAGCTGCACCCATCCAGGCAAGTGGAGAGTATTCCATCACACTCCTGACTTGTGCCTTGTGGACAGGCTTTTGGGGAGTCAGGAGGTGAGTTACTCGCCACAGGATTCCTAGCCTCTGACCTGCTCTTGTAACCACAGTATTTATGCGGCTGGTCCAGTTAATTTTCTGGTCAATGGTGACCCCCAGGATGTTGATGGCGGGGGATTCAGTGATGTTAATGCCGTTGCATGTCAAGGGGAGATGGTTAGATTCTCTCTTGTTTGAGATGATCATTGCCTGGAACTTGAGTGGCATGAATGTTACTTGCTACTTTGCAGCCTAAGCCTGAACATTGTCCAGGTCTTTCTGTTTGCGAGCATGGACTGCTTTAGTATCTGAGGAGTTGCGAATGGAACTGAACACTTTGCAACCTTGTCAAGGATAGGGATGCTCCTGTCAGTGGTGTTGAAAGTACTCAGAACCTCAAATATTTATCCAACCTGCTCATTTCAAGGTGCCTCGAACAACACATGAAATCAAATAGTAGGCAGTGCACTGGTACATAAAGCAGGGCACTCATGGCTTATTTATAAAAGCAACTGATTTCATAGTTTTTCCAAAGCAAAGCTGCCAGTAGCAAGAACTGGCCTCTGATTGTGATTGTCAATTTAGTCTGCTCTTATTTATAGTGCAGCTACCGCTCTGAGGCTGGTAGCTGGAGAATTAACTGTGGCCTTGCAGCACCTTTCATCCTGCATGACTCTGAGTCAAACAAACCCTTAGCACCAGCAGAGAACTCTGCACATTTGTGTCCATATGCATGTTCGGACTTCCGCTGCCGTCCGATAAATATAAAATACCATCAGAGTACAACCAAGCTTTTCTACATTCTCAAAACATCTAAAAACAACCCAGTGTATGGTTGTAAAATGCTCATTTGGTTCAAGGAAACCCAGAGTACTTTTGAAATCAAGTTTGATGTCAGACTGAAATTACATTCCATGTGTGGTTGGATTTAGTTCTCCCCCAGTCTTTGGGGTCCGTGGTGGGGGGTGCTGAAGATGCCTCCGGGAGAGGGCCATCACAAACCCTGAAGCCAGGAGGGCCCGGCCCGATATTGCTGGCGGTGGCGAGGCCTTGTGGCAGCCTCCCCGCTGCTCGGCGATGGGACCTCAATTTGCATATTTAAATAAATTAAAATTAATGAATTAATCATACCTATGTTGCCGCCTGAGTTCCCGCTCCAATCTTTGGCCCGGTGGCCGGCACTCCCACACCTTCGGATCCCCAGCTGGGGAAACGAGGCAGAACACTGGTGGGGACAGGGGATGAGGTAAGTTTCTCAGTGTAGGGGTGGGTGTGGGGAACAGAGTTAAAGTAACATCATTTGTGTAGGAAATGGTGGGAAGGGTTGGAGATTCAAGTTTATGCAGATTTGGTGGGGGGGGGGAGGTGGGGGAGGTCAGATTATAAAGTTAAGTGTTTTGGGAGGGAAGGAAAAACTAATAATTTTATGGTTATTGGGGGTGGGAGAGGGGCAAAATAAATTTATTTTATCTTTAAATATTTAAATCAGCTGGAGGGTTGACAGCCCTTTAAAAATGGCTGCCCTGGCCATTCAAATGAGCCACTGCATGGAAGATTGAGGTAGCTCCATGACATGCGGCCGGCGCAGGCCGGCTGCCGTTTTTCTCGCCCATTGCCAACCTCAGCAGCGGGCACAGGAGATTCAGCCCGTGGTGTAACACAGCTTCCAGGGATCTCATACTGCTCCACTTTAGAGTCAATTCAAGACCCAAGTTCAGACTTGTATAGTCAGCTTTTTGTAGCAGTAACTGCTTGGCAACATATAAATGAACAATATCATTTTAACCTCAGTGACAGTGCAGAATTGCAGGCAATGTGTGGTGTGGATTTGTGGTTATTAAAAATTAAGTTGAGAAATGGGAGCCTGGCAGAAAAGGGAGACTTTCATTCCATTCAGACGACCTAAATTTGAACCCCGAATCCTGTGAAAAATGAACTGTGTGCTAAGGTCTAAGTGAAATCTATTTTAGAATTAATGTTAATGCTGCGGGGAAAAGTGTCTTACTTACATTCCTCATTATGTTTATTTGTGCCTTTAGAACAGGCTAAGTTTGACTTTAGCAAGGCCCGGATGGCACACAAGTATGCCTGTCGAAATCATTAGAGAATTAAGTTGCTGTGGTGAAAAATTCAAACCATGCTAGAACAGGTACCTGTGATTAACATCTGAACATTGTGAAGACAGGAATATGTATCTTAAAAGACAGAAATTGGAGATAACACAATCGTTTTTGTAAGACATTCTAAACTTACCCCTTTTTCATGTTTCTGTCAATGTTGTTTCTGGTTTTACTTGTACTGTTTTTCTAGCTGATGTAATTTTCTTGTGTACTGTTATATTTTTGTACATACCTATACTTGTCAAATTGTTCTGCTGCCATTTTGCCTTAGGGCCCCACTGTGTGTGAGATCGCCTACCTCTCCTGGGAAAAGTTTTAGCATTTAAACAATTAACTATGTTGAACTGTAAGGATCTTGAAGGTTGCTTAGTCACTCACAGACTTGAGATAATTTCTTCTGCAAACTAGATATTTCTCAAGGCCCTTTACCTCTTGACGACAGCACCAGCCAGATTACTGAACAACAATGTGGATTTTGAATATCCTATTCAATATAAGGAACACCAGATTGCTAGGAATTATACACTAGATCTGCAAAAAATCGTACTGTGGATTTTACACCGAATCATTGAAAGACCCCAGGTGGTAGAAAAGATGAGCAAAGGACTAATGCGTCCAATAGATGCTCTGGCACAGAAAGCAATTGAAAGAGCAAATCAACTACAGTTAATAAGCAATTCAGTGAATTACTCTAATCAAATTCATATAAGGCTTGGAAAACGTCCATATTTCAAAGAGGATTTAAATAGGGTTTAGAAGCAGTCTGAATTTCAAAGGGCATTTAAGTAGGGTTTAGAAAAGTCCATGTTTCAAAGAGGAACTTCAGTACCTCTTCAAATAAACTTTATATGGTTAATCAATGGGAACTGTTTTTACAAAGCCCTTACAATTATATTTATTAATATTGAGTTAACATGTGGAAAATCCCATCAGCAAATGAAGACTTTCAAAGCTGCACACACCAGGGAAGTTTTCCTATTTGGGTCAGCAAAATCCAGATTTGCTCGCACTGATCTGTAGCTTTGGTGAATTAAAGTAATTTCATTTTATTGATCAGAGCTTCAGACAGTTTTGATTTTATTTTGATTTCCGGTGGGATTCAGCTTTTTAAAAAAAAATCTGCTTGCCTCGGATGCAGGATACATGTCGAGGGTTAAAGGTCCTGTTTAATCAGGAATTTCTGATCTGCAAAATGAGAGGCTGCTGACACCAATTGTTATAAGTCAGTTGTTATGTAGCTCAATACAGACATTTGGTTAAGAAATCCTTTGATAGTTTTCTTGATGGAGGGGTTCTGCTTTTTATGTGGAATGTGTCATGTTTATTACAAAAACTTTATCACAAAAACCATTTGGGAAAAAATACCAATTTGTCAATGTAAAATATTAGCTTATATGGTGTTGTTTAGTTAATAGTTCTGTGCCCTCTGTTGCAGTAGAATTTTACATTCATTGTGAGTCTCATTCACTGCTGGGAATTAAAGTGTTAATTAACTACCACTTGATTCGATTAATTTGTTTTCCTAAAATGAGATGTCTGTAAATGAAATGCTGATAGGGGTTATAGGACTTTATACAGTGACATTTCCACTTCTAGAACTGATTGCAAGTTTGATTGTTAATGTGATAATTGTATTTATTATGCTGTCCTGCCTGTTCATGCACTGATTTGGAAATGCAACAACAAACATTTATTGGAGGATGGCTTGACATGCATTAGAACCCCGGCTGCAATTTTGAGGTACAAATGGCCAAAGTGTGCACTGTTCACGATCCACCCAATTATACTGATGGTGTTTAAATGGACTGCTGGAAGCTGCTCAGGAAATTACTGAGTTTTTTTAAACTTTTACTTTTGTGAGTAAGGAGTGCACCTCCAACATTCACAAAAGGACTCTGATCTGCTGCTGACCAGTGCAAATTCCCTACATTCCCTTGGATCGCTCTTCTCCCACCAGCTTTATATAGATGCTAGCCAATTTCCTACTCTCTCATAATAGGCAAGTTGCCTCAGAGTGCCAGCTGCATACAAATGAGGCTCAGGCCTCAAAATGGCTCCAGCCTCACAACAGTAATAACAGTCAGAAGGTGGCCATACTGAACCTGCCAACCACCCTATAATGAGCACTGCTGCCACCATGTAATGAGAAGCTTTTTATGTTGTTTGAGGCAATATAAATGAGCTGCGTGGAGTTCAGTCGATTGAAGATCTCAAACAGATTTATTAACAGCTAACAAGTATATACAGTGCAGAGCTAACTATTTACATGATTTGCCTCTTAGTGTTACAGTTACAGAGTGACTCTGGCTTGTAGTCAATGACTGCATCCTGGCACATTGCTCATTAGTATACGAAGATCTTAAAGGGACATCACTCTTAAACGCAATCACACAACACACCCATTGTGTATTTCAAGTAAAAGTCATCCCTGAGGAAAGTACCAGATGTAATCCCAGGTCTGCGTTGAGTTATCTGGTTTTAGTCAGGACAGTGATTGGAGCTCTATAACTGGAGTCTCCGTCCCTGGGTCAGTGTGAAAAATCATTCAGGGTTAATTTTTTTTTAATTCATTCATGGGATGTGGGCATTGCTGGCTAGGCCAGCATTTATTGCCCATCCCTAATTGCCCTTGTGAAGGTGGTGCTGAGCTGCCTTCTTGAACTGCTGCAGTCCATGTGGGGTAGGTACACCCACAGTGCTGTTACGAAGGGAGTTCCAGCATTTTGACCCAGCGACATGAAGGAACGGCGATATACTTCCAAGTCAGGATGTTGTGTGGCTTGGAGGGGAACTAGCAGGTGATGGTTTTCCCATGCATTTGCTGCCCTTGTCTTTCTAGGTGGTAGAGGTCACGGGTTTGGAAGGTGCTGTCTAAGGACCCTTGGTATGTTGCTGCAGTGCATCTTGTAGATGGTACACACTGCTGCCACTGTGCGTTGGTGGTGGAGAGAGTGAATGTTTGTGGATGGGGTGCCAATCAAGCGGGCTGCTTTGTCTTGGATGATGTTGAGCCTCTTGAGTGTTGTTGGAGCTGCACCCATCCAGGCAAGTGGAGAGTATTCCATCACACTCCTGACTTGTGCCTTGTAGATGGTGGACAGGCTTTGGGGAGTCTGGAGGTGAGTTACTCGCTGCAGGATTCCTAGCCTCTAACCTGCTCTTGTAGCCATTGTATTTACATGGTTACTCCAGTTCAGTTCCTGGTCAATGGTAACCCCCAGAATGTTGATAGTGGGAAATTCAGCTATGGTAATGCCATTGAATGTCAAGGGGAGATGGTTAGATTCTCTCTTGTTAGAAATGGTCATTGCCTGGCACTTGTGTGGCGCGAATGTTACTTGCCACTTATCAGCCCAAGCCTGGATATTGTCCAGCTCTTGCTGCATTTCTATATGCATTACTTCAGTATCTGAGGAGTCACGAATGGTACTGAACTTTGTGCAATCATCAGTGAACATCCCCATTTTTGACCTTATGATTGAAGGAAGGTCATTGATGAAGCAGATGAAGATGGTTGGGCTTAGGACACTACCCTGAGGAACTCCTGCAGTGATGTCCTGGAGCTCAGATGATTGACCTCCAACAACCACAGCCATCTTCCTTTGCGTTAGGTATGACTCCAACCAGCAGAGAGTTTTCCTCTTGATTCCCATTGACTTCAGTTTTACTAGGGCTCCTTGATGCCATACCCAGTCAAATGCTGCCTTGATGTCAAGGACAGTCACTCTCACCTCACCTCTTGAGTTCAGCTCTTTTGCCCATGTTTGAACCAAGGCTATAATGTAAATTGTCATGAATATTATCTGGTGACCCAGCTGGAAAATGTGTATGAATTAACACTATGTGAGGACAAGGCAAGACTCAGCTGTGATGTCTCCACTGCTCAATTGCTTTGCACGTTTCACCATCTATACTCACACGAATCCCCACTTGAGAAAGAAATCAGCATCCAGTAGAACTGAGCTGCAGCATGTCTCACCACCTCCAGCAGCAGAGACAGGGATGGTGGGAAACAAAATAACACAAGGATTGTGCATCACCTTTGTCATTATGATTTTACACACAAATAGAAAGGGATCCTTGTGCCAAGATGGGCTAAAGAGGGGCAGGTAGCTTTTTTTTGTGATTCAATGCTCACAGGCCAATGATGCAATCATTAGAAGTTTCACTGTGCGGCCTACATTCAGTCCAGGATGGAATCTATACTGCTGGGCAGATCAGAAGCATATTTGGCAGGATTGCTGGAGTGGCCTGGAAACATCACCAGAGACCCACCTGCAAACTACTTCCAGGGTGTAATGGGGGTGAGCAGAAGTAACTCTCTTCCCCCAGGTAGAACTTTATGTATATTTATATAAGGAGAGGCAAAAGAAGCTGGACCCGAGTGACTCTTGGTCCCACCCCACTTTTCAAACCCTGCTATTAAAATTGCATGGTTTATACGTACAAAGAGAATTCTAGTCTGTAAACTGGTTATGTAAAAACTGTTCATCAACTAATTAAACTACTCAAAATGCTTTTTGAAAAAAAATCATCTACAATTTTTTAGTGGTAACTGAAATTTCTAACATTCAAAATAAGTTTTGAATACATTTTCAAAAAAGCAAATGATTACATATTGCATAATAACTTTATTAAATTTAGTCACTTAATTGTCTTTTGTCTCTTTTACTACCTTCAAAGCTTTTACTTCAAGGCCTCAGTTTATCCTAAAAGCCTGGACTTCAACTAGAGATTTATGAATCACAACATTTGTAAAGAATTTTGAACCAAATCTATGTATTCAGAACATGTGCAATTTGTAGAATTTTCCAGCCTGTCATCTGTGTATCAGCAGGAGTTAATGTCCTCTCATCCTGTGAGGATTTCAGAGTTACTTTGCTTTGTCGAAGAAACCTTTAATCAAAATGAAGATTGGATTCTCAAAGCTTTAATTGAAGGAAGTGAAGTTGTTTATTTGTTAACACTTGTGCTTATTTCTATTATAGGCTCTTCATGGATAGGCAGCAGTTGTGAGCATCAACATCAATGAACATGGCTTTTTTGTTAGACTAGAAAACAAGAGATGTTTATCAAATACGGAATTATTTTTGTCTGTTTATTATTGTAGAAAATTAAAATTAAAAATCCCTCTTTGGGATCATTTTTGACCCTGAAAGAATTTTTTTATATCTACATCTATAATGTATTCAATACCTTGGAGCTGAAATTCCATGGCTGTTTTACCAGTCTCCTTGGGAAATGGCACAAACAGCCATTGCTGCCACTTTTCTGAAGGTTCTGCCAGATTACCACCAGACTTACAAAAGGAGACCAGTGGAGCCCCATGCACAGTTTTAACTCCCTAATGTCTACATGCACTTCCTGGCCACTTTTCCCACTGTAGATTCCTAATTCCACATTTATAATAGAAACTGTGGCTTCAATTGGCCTGGGGCAGGCGGGCTGTTTGCCACCTCTCCCACCACTGGTAAAATGGCAACGGGAATGGCACCCCCCGCCTCCCATTTGATTTTATATCCTGCCCCCCAGCCCCCCAGCCCCCCAGCCCCCCACCCCACCTCCAGCTCGCTCCCGGGGGAGCATAAAATTCCAGCCTGTCTATGTAATCTTGTCATATTGTAATTATACTCTTCATCCAGTGGAGGTGCATGATTAAATGCCACACTTACACTGCCAGGCAAAGAGGACTTACAGTGTGACAATTTATATAGGCAATTTCCGTCACAAATGCAAACATAGGCATTTATAACAGAAATATTAAGATAAAGATGGAATACGTGATTTAAAATGGTCTGAATTGTGCCTGAACATGCTGATCTAATTATGCTCTGTCTTTTAAAACTACTTCGCCTTAAGACTGGACTTGGGCATAGAAATTGAATCACTCTGTACTTGTTTTACGGATGTAAAAGCGTGCCTAATGTGGGATGCATGTGTGCTGCCTGCCATACTAGCAAATGCTCCTTTAGGTTAGAAAGGACTCTACAATATGCTATCGATCATATATCACATATCGCTATATCTTGCTGTGCCATCACAACTTCACCATATATCAAGGTCTGAACAATCGAACTTGGGACAGGATGTCTATGCAGGAACTCTCAGGTGGACTTGAGTCCAAATTTATCTCCTTCATTGGGCTCGTCATTGCATTCCTCCTTTTTTTGCTCCCCACGGTTGTGGTGGATTTGCAAGAAAGGAAGGGAGAAGCTAAGAATGTGTCAGCATTTTATGGAGATAGAGAAGGTTGTGTCTATGTCATGCTTCACAGGAATATCAAGGTGACCGTGTATGTCTTCAGTCACTAGCTCAGGGGCCAGTAACATGCTCTTGGACCTTGCTATTTAGTCATGCGTTCCATGACTTACATGGTAGAGCATGAGGGTTTCAGGTTGGAGAGGCCCCTTTAATGTTTGCCTCTCGAGCATTTTGCACAATTTTCTCCTGCAACAAGATTGAGATGGAAAGGCTAGCAGTTAAGGAATGTATTCCAAGCGGAATTGCACAGCACAAGTAAGAGATGTGTGATATCACACTGTTAAAGTAGAGGAAGGGCTTTTAGGGTTATGCACATAAGTAATTGTTATGAGGGGAGATGGGGAGCCATACCGTGCAATACTGAGCTAGTGCCCCCCTCACCCCTAACCTGTCTGCATTGTGGAGGGTTTGTTGTACAGCTGTTACTTTAGACAGTAATGAGTTTGCTGATGCTCAGGATGCCCAAGGATGAAAAGTGAGAGAGACCAATGTGTTGCTTTGCCTGCTCCAGCCAAGCCATTGAACTTTTCACAGCACTGGTCTGCAGTCTCTGGGGTGATAGAGTTGACAATCAGTGCCAGTGACACCTCTGTCCACATGGCAAAAGTGACATTTCTGGCAGGTTTTCTGCCATGGACACCCAGCAGACTGGACCTCCTGAGCTCAATTTCATTGAGGAGAGCTTGCAGGTCATACTCTGTGAAATGATGACATCTTGTCTGCCTTTCTGCCATGCTCTGGTCCCTTGTTTAGCTGCCGCTGCCAGATGCTCTTGTGTTAGACATTTTGAAAAGTGGTACAAAAGCACTCATGAGACACGCAGTCAACTGAACTGACAGTCAAGTGAATGAGCTAAACACTGTTCCTTACTTACATGCTGCTCCTCCAGCCTGCTGCTGCCAACTTCTAGCCAGAACTGGCATTTTAAAGACTGCACTCTAATTCCCCTGCACTACAGCAGATTTTTCTCATTTTGCATGGGTGCTATGTCAATCACTACTCCAATGGATATGGAAATGAGCTGACCGAGGGCATTCTTGTGTTAAAAACCTCTCCATCAACAGGCACAATTCTTTTTAATTGGTGTAAATGCCATGTACTTCACCACTTACAAATTCAGGACATCAAGTTGCCCATTGATTGTCTTTTCTAATACCTTCATTAAAGTTTTACTTGAAAGCTGTCGCCTCTCCCAAAGGTCTGAACTTGGATTGTCATTTTTGCCTAGAGTGGTGAGTCAGCCCGCTGAGGGCAGATCCTGCTGTCTCCATACGTGCCCTGTATGATTCCCAGCACACATCAATAGCATTTAAGCTAGCCAAATGATGGAATGCTTATATTAAGTCCAGATTTTAGCTCCCAGCCGGAGTTCTTGTGGTTGGTGGTTGAGGTGAACAGCAAATTGGCCAGTACTGCACAGCATGAGGGCCAGGGGATGTTAAATTCCGGCTTTCAATCTGTAGGAGCCCATCCATCTCCCACTCAAACCTGGAAGGAACCAATAGCTGGCTGGTGGACAGAAGTGGGATTTTGGGTGCTTGGAGGCTGGCACCAGAAGGAATGGTCCTCAGCATTCAGGTAAATGGTTGGGACACTGTTAGGCAAGTGCATCTCAGTCAGGGGACAAGGAGGGAAGTCGGAGACAGGGGAGGCCCAAGGTTTCCTGGTGGGGTCCAGAAAAGCATTTCTGCTCCTCCTGTCCCACAAGGAAACAAAAAAAAATGAAAACGCTTACATGATCTACTGAACTTCTTCAGGCCTATTTAATTACCCACCAAGCCCCCATGGTTTACATGGTAGAGCATTAGAGTTTCAGGTTGGGAAGGCCCCTTTAATGTTTGCCTCTCATGAGCACTTTGCACCATTTTCTCCTGCAACAAGATTGAGTGGGAAAGGCTAGCAGTCAGGAGGTTTTCACCAGGTGGGTGGGATAAAAGCGGTCCTTTAGTCTGTAACAAAATCTATTTGGCTGTTTTTCAAAATTATTTCAAGGAAAGCTAGAGGACAAATTGCAAAAGCTTTATTCTGGTATGATTTTTTATGGAGCCCTTCTTCTCAAAAGTAGAGAGAGTGGGTTGGATTTTCTTGGGGCGGTGGTGGCCCCAGCACTGGGCTGGAAAGCCAGTGGGCATCCCTGCCTTGGCCATTTTGGGGAGCCCTTTCCGGATACTACGCCAATCTAGCAGCTAATCTCCTTGCACCAGGCTGCTTTTCCTTTAAGGGATGTGAACCAACCTCCAAGAGCTGCCAGCCAATCGGAGGGGCAGCAGATCTTCCGTTCCAGTATTGCCACCTGGAGCGGAGGCCACTGCACCCAGCTGAGAGAGGCAGCAATGGACACTGCCCTCACAGCAAGGTAAGCAGGGTTGGGGGTCACCAGGGCCAGTCAGGCAGGCCCTGGCAATGGGTGGGGGAGTAAGCGGGGGTGGGGGTGGTTGGTGAGGGCAGGTGGGGGTGGAGGGGGCGGTGTTGCTATTGCCACTATTGGTTCCCTCAGTAGAAAGTTACAATCCAGTGTTGCTAGACCTGAGAGAACCCCATTTACAGCCATACTTTCTGCCTCCTTCTCTCATTACTGACAGACACCTGGGACTGGACTGTCCCTCTGGGGCAGGAAACAGGAGTCAGGACTTTTTCCATGTCTCGAACCTGCCCCCGGGGGTGGGAGGGGCTAACAGTCATGCTTTTGAATTTTCACAGTGCCATCCCTTTAATTGGCATAGAGATAGGTTCTCTGTCCAATTAAGTCTGGCAGGCGGGCTCTCGAAGCTGGAGGGACAATCAGAGGCCTTCCAGATTGAGAGGAGCAGCAGCCTGCAATGGATGATAAGTAACTGAGAGGGCACTTCAACATGAAGGTGCCCTGTCACGAACCTTTTTCACTGTTGGTGGGGGGGTGTTATGTTTACACCGGGTTGCTGGATATATTATGTATATCTGACGTATCACAGAGCAATGCAGATATCACACTTATATTAAATCACCAATTGGTTTATTTACAATAATTTAAACTGTATTAGTTCTTACATGATTTCAGTACATGGCTCCTGTTATAACCAGGTGAGCAATGTGTCTAGGGGTCTCTTGCTGTCTTCACCTCGTCTTATTGTAACAGGGTTTAATTTTAAACACATTGTGTTTTGAGCTCCCTCTTTGTGAATCCTTGTTCACAACTTTCCAATTCTAAGGCAAATAAATGAGCACAAACAGGCTTTCTTTGGTTTAAAGCAGAAAGATGAAAATTATTAAACGTTGAACTTAAACTCTAATATGGTTCACGCATATGGATATACAACGCACCCAAGCTAGCTTGCACACATAATATAAACATGCAAAAATAGGGACAGAAAATAGCAGAAAAAGAGATAAGTAGAACAGCTTGAGGCAATATCTTGCTACTGTTTCTCGAGCTCACTTTAGTCCTTGATTGAAGATATGGTCATGCAATTTGTTGGGGCCCAGTAATCTTCTTAAAACTTTGTTCACGTGGCAAAGCCTTCTCTCTTTGAGTTTCACGTGTCTTTAATGATTTCAGTTCCTTGAGAGATGAGCCGGCAGGCAGAAAAGCAGGCAGGCGAGGAGATGTTCTTGCTTCAGTTCCAGGAGCATATGGCATTCTCTGGCAATTCCTTTGCTTGGGAGTTCAAATTCAAAAGAAAACTCCCAGGTTACCCCACAGGTTAGTCATGTGACTACTTCCTTATATGGAACAGTCTCTTCATATCCTTAGTTGGAGGTTCAAATTTCTCTGTCACAGCCAGTCAGCCATATGAATAAAGCTGGTCTGAACACCTCTGTGTATTGGAGGAATACTGCTGGATCCCCATTGTTTCAACATTGTCTGTTACCATGAAAATGTCTTTCCAGTCAGAGATTGCAATTTTTAAACTTTTAATGTCCATGTAGCGAAATAATGTGTGCCTCAGTCTTGGCAGGTAGGGGGTTATCTGACATTCCTCATAGCAGTCAGTATGTTTTCTGTAGAAGCTCCATGCTGTGTCTTTTAGTTTCACGTTTAACTCTTAAGCTCACCCATAGGTTGAAGCAATCAAATACAGTGAACACAGATAAGGGGACAGATTAATACAATCAAACCCAGATCAATCAGACACCGGGGGGAATGTACAAATCCTTCCACAGGGTGGCCTGTGGCTGAGCCCATACTCAGATAGGCAGGGAGGACTTCTGGGCCTGCCTGAAGCCTTGGCCCCCAGCCCTGCAGCTGGGTGCCCACCTCCAGGCAGTTAAACTGCCCCCATCAGTTCAGGAGATTGAAGGCCAACTGGAAAATTTCAGTTCGCCTCCTTTAAGTGGGCTTAACAAGGCTGTTAACTAGCCTAATCAGCTACCCTCTTTGTGGGGGTGGGTTGCCCCTCTGGGCCGCGAACCTGCCTTCGCCAAAATGGCTGGCGCTAGAACAGCAGTGAGAAACCGGCACACCAGCCGGCACCAGTATTTTTGGGCCCCGTCCGTCTCCATTCAGGCCCTTGGCGAGGTCCAAAAATTCAGACACAGGAATCCATCGGAGTTGAACCCTAGACTTCCTGCCCTCCATTCACATCCACAGTTCTGCCTCATTCCAGATTGCTCCCTGCAGTAATGACAGACTAAAGAATCCCCTCTCCTGATGCAATTTTCTGCCATCCTCACTGCAGAGTTACCAAGTTCCAGGACCAAAATCCAGAACCATCTTTCACTGCTACCAAGGCCCAGGGCTGTCTTCATTGCAACAAACCTTATTCTCCTTACCCAGCATTGTTCAAATAGTAGGAGGCCAAATTCCTGTGGTGGGGAAGGCACAACTTAAGTGCATCATCTGCAGAGGATCAGGAATTTGGGATGAAACTCAAATCTGCCAGTTTCCCATCCCATTTCTACTGCATCAAAATTTTCACAGGAGGCCACGAGAGTCTTCTAACCACTCACTAAACGTATGGAGCCAACTTTGAGTGAGTTTCTGATAGTTTATTCCTTTTCTGTTTTTTTTTGCAAGATTTTTGATTCCTATAGAAGCTCCTCTTGCTTTGAGAATTTAAATATGGCACAAGTGAATAAAAAAAGTGATGTGTCAATAACTGACCAGACATCATGCAAATTGTGTTACAATAATTTGCTGTGTAAAGATTTTTTTCAAATGTCGGTGTGCTAAGTGCTTCCAGTATAAATTACAGCTTTAATGTGTGTCCTGCTGTAGTATCACAGTGCATAGTAAGCAATGGAAGAGCTGTACGATTGCCTGAAGGCTTGTCAGGGCCAGGAGTAAAGACTGATAAGTGCGCTTAGGCTATTTGGCTTGCATTTGGTACTGTTGGCAACTTCCTTAAGGTTTGCCATTCTCTCGTGCTTCTGTTCCCTGTTCCTGTGTGCAGTATACACAATTTTGCCCTTGGTTCCTACTTCCTGCCATTAGCGGTGCCCTGCCGTTCTCTATGAAAGATGCACATTCAGGGCAAAGTTCTTCTCATGAGTGGATAGAAGATTCTCCCTGCCCCCATTGGAAATTTTGATACAGTATAAATGAGATGGAAACCTAGCAGATTGAGTTCCAATCCAAATTCCTTTTCCCCTGAGATGAAGCAATTAAGTTGCACTTTCTCCACCCTAGGAATTTGGCCTCCCAATTTGGCCTCCCAGTACTTTAACAATACTGGGTAGGAAAAATGGCACTGTGGGCAGTGCTGGACTTTGGTAGCAGCCACCTCTGCTTCTCCATCAATCAAACGGGGGATAGAGGAGAGGGTTGATACTTGCATTTCTCCCTCAGCTGCCATGGGCTTATTTTATTACTACTGCCATCCAGAGGGTAATAATTGTTCATTCTTTTTGGCATCACCATTACTTTGCCAGCAATTTTTTGGTCCTTTACAATGGCTACTCCCTTTAAGTGTAAACAATCCCTTCAAGTAATATTTCCATTATTTGAAGGGTGCTGGAATTCCTATCCTCATTCCCTTATTCAGTGAGTTCTTGGCATCAGGCCGGATAAGGGCTGAGAACTTGCATTAAATGTATAACTGGGCCAACCCCAGAAAATCTGGCCCAGTTAGTTTGTAGGTGTGCAAAGTTACAGCACACTGATCTCACAGCCTGATCACTGTGAATGGGAAATCTACCCTATCAGTGGTAATGTTTATGGGGCTGCAAATCTATAGTTGCTCTGGCATACTTGCGTGAACAGTAGTCATTATTGTGATGTAGGGAAATGCAGCAACCAATTTGCACCTAACAAAGTCCCACAAACAGCAATGTAATAATAAGCAGATAATCTGTTTTGTAATGCTGGTTGACGGATAAATTATGGCCAAGACACCCAGGAGAACTCCCATGTTTTCCTTTGAATAGTGCCATGGAATCATTTGCATCCACTTGAGAGGGTAGATGGAGCCTTGGTTTAACATCTCATCAGAAAGCTGGCATGTCTGAGAGTGCAGCACTTCCTCAGTGTTGGTCTGGCATGTCAGCCTAGATTTTGTGCTCAAGGGCAGGATTTACACTTTGATATAGGGGCGGGAACGGAGGTGGTGGCTGAGTAGTATCGCGATGCTGGGTTGGCATGCCTGTTTGCTGGCACCATCTGGCCCCCGAGCCATTTTCCAAGAAGCCAGATGGGCGGTTGGAGTGACTACCCGCCAACAAGCAGCAGCTAGTTTGTCAAGATAATTAAAAGGCCAACTAAGGCCAATGATCAGAGGCCAACTGCAGGGCCCTCCTGGCTACAGCAGCATGGCAGTTGCCTAGAAATGAACTCCCAGTGGAAGATTTGGGGAGTCCAGTGCTCCAGGCTCACTCTGAGGAACCCCCTACCCCCCACCAACCCCCCCCCCCCCCCCACCTATCTGACCACAGCTGCAGCCACAGGTCGTCCTGTGGAGGGGTCCTCCCTCCACAATGGTGGCCTGGCAGCTGTGGCCACTCTTTACTTCAAATGTTTTTAAAGTGCTGAGAGGGTGCTTCAAGATGGAGGTGCCCTCTCTCTCTCTCCTTTGCCTGCAGTGGCAGGCTACAGCTCTTTCCGTGCTGGAGGGCCTCCTATTGGCCCCCCCACCTTCGAAAGCCCATCCGCTGTCCTTAATTGGACAGGGAGCAGGGCCTCTGGCCACTAATTGGCCAATCCAGCCAAAATCAATGTTAGGTTTCTGCTTTCAACAGAGTGCGCCATCAGAACCCATATTTGAAGCCAACGTCGGGATCCTAATCTAAAATGGAAAATCCTGCCCCAAGTCTCTGGACTGGGAATTGAACCCACAAGCTTCTGAATCGCAGGTAAGAGTGCTATGGCTATTAGCCATATTATAAAAAAAAGAAATGTTATGAAACTGAACGCTTCCTTTTTATCACTTCTTTATTCGATGCCTTTAGAAAATTTCCATTTCAAGTACACATTGAAATGTTGCCCAATTGCTCTCCTTTGTGCAGCTCTTACTGCTTATGGAGTCGTTATGCCGTGTAATGTAACTTTGATGTTGTGAGTTCTTCTTTCATTAATGCTTTGAGTAAAGTAGAATTAATAGAAAGACTGGATACCAGGCATGACTGTTTACAATCACAGAGCAATCCATTGCACAGGCTTTTCCACCAAATTTAAAAAGATACATTTTCCTTTTGCAGTTTGACTGACAGCTTAGAGGCCCCTTGTCACACTATGCTGTGCCTGGTCTCCCCAGTCCTAGTGGATTTCCAGGCAGAGGCTGGGGAGTCTACTAAAAATATTGAAATGATTTCCATTACACATCACAATATAATAACAGGATTGGAATGGCCATAAATCTGTGTGTATACATTTCGAGCTGAGAAGTAAAATGGCCTTTAACTGGTTAAACAAGAACACAGAAATGCTGTGATTCTTGTACCTCTGCTGCAATGGGGAGGGAGGGGCTCGTTCTCTTAATTTGACGTCACAGCCTCCAAAGTGGCAAATACTTTCACACCTCCCCAGTGTCCAAGTCAACATTCCGTCAGAAACTGTCAGCATTTGTTCTTTGGGTGAAGATGTAACTTGGAAAATATTCCTGACCTCTGCTGCTTCCCCGCCACACTTTGTTTACCTTCGGAATTTGGCACCTCTGAAAAGCTCGCCTTTCAGTTTGTTTTCACAGAGCCTTGGAAAGACACAGCTTGTAGACTGAAGATGTGAGCCCTGTCCAGCCCTCAGTGACCCATGTGGATGCTGCCATGCTCCACTTCAAGAAATCTATTGCAGTTGCCTAGGTAAACAGGGGCTTCAATCAAACTGATGTGGCTGATTGATTTCTCTTACTCAAATCTGTCAAGGAAATATGTAACAAATAATGAAATGGAAGTAAGTATCCATCATTCAAAAAGCTACATGCCACCTCAGCGCTATTTAACAGACTATCAGGAAGACAAAATGGTTGAATGCAGACAACCCAATCATGAAGAAAATTCTTTGAACTCTGCACCTTAACTGAATGGAAAAAATGACAACTTTGGAAATACTTTGTCTTGTTTCAAATGACATCTGCTTTTCTGTTTGAATACTTTCAGCACATCTCCCTTTATTATACAGCACAGCTTGTACTGAAATGTCAATGAAAACAAAGTTGGAATAATAATTATTGGGCTCTGCTGCTGTTCTAAAGGAATCTGTGGATTTTAAGGCAGCTGTAGGTGCTTTCAAGAATCTTCAAAGCTCTCTAACACAAAGGTGACCCCTCACCTCTTCAGCACTGTCACCACAGCTCAACTGCCTTTATGTAAGCTGGAACTGCTTTGGTATTCTCCAACAATCTGTTATCCTTTTCACTTTCTTGCACTCCGCTTTCTAAATTTACTCATTGGCAATGACTCCATTAAGTTATAGTGAAAACCTTCAACAGTTTCCACAGAATCCAGTCGGGGCCCTATGACCCCTGTGCCCAAATCCTTTCTGTTGCTCCCTGTATGAAGCACTTTGCCAGGAGCTTGAAATTGAAAATCTATGAGTTAACTCTGATATTAAATTTGTTGTAAATACATTTTCTACGTATTTAGTCATGTACATGTGATTTTGACTACATTCCAGTTTTTTTTTGTTACTTATTACTGCACCTTGGTGTTTAGACTTTGTACAGATTGAGGTTTTATACAGTAGTGCCAATCAATAAATGTTAGACTTGCTGCTGTTAGTCATTCCTTCATTTCTTGCTGCCTTGATAGATGTCATCTACAGCTTTGCTCCCTCAACGGGCTGCAGTGTCGGAGAAGTCTGCATTTGGTCAGCTCCTCAGCTTTGGTAGTGCACGCTGCAAACCTGGGCACTGGGCGATGGTGTGTGAGATGAAGGAGGTGACAGCAGGCCCACATAAGGTGAATTTTTATTGCATTGATTGTGAAAGGACATGAGGGTCCCAAGAAACAGAGATGTATGAGATTGTCCCGAACCTCCTTTGCACGTCTGTCATTTCCCCTTGCCTCTGGTGCAAGGAGTTCCTCATCCTGTGCCGCCTGCTCAGCAACCTCCTCCACATCCTTCTCATCGGAGGAAGAGTGGCGATCAATCATGCCCTCTTCATGTAAGGCCTCACCCTCTGCAGATTATGCAGAGCACAGCAGACCACCACAATACGTGAGACCCTTGCTGGGACATACAGCAGGACTCCACCAGATCCATCGAGGAACTGGAATCTCATCTTCAGCAGCCCAATGGCCTGCTCGATGGTTGCTCAGGTTGACCCCTGGCAACTGTTGTACCTCTCCTCTGCTGCATTGCGAGGGTTCCTCACAGATGTGAGTAGCCATGTCTTCACTAGGTATCCCTTGTCCCCAAGATTCCATCCCTGAAGGTAAGCAGGTGACTGGAACAGCTCTGGCACCTGGGACTGCTGAAGTATGTAGGTGTCATTGCTGTTTCCTGGGAACCATGCACACACCTGAAGGACCCACTTTCGGTGGTTGCAGACCAGTTGAACGTTGATTGGATGGATGCCCTTCCTGCTGATGAAGGCCGCTGGCTGGTCTGTGGGAGCCTTGATGGCCACATGCATACAGTTGATCACACCCTGCACTCAAGGGAATGCAGCAATGGCTCCGATCCCAATGGACCTCTCCACCTGACAGTCTGATACCAAACCAATCCACACATAGTCGCCGGCCCTCTTGCACATGGCATTGGTCACCTTGACGCTCCGATGGGCTGCAGCCTGGAAGATCCCACAAATGTCCCCAGTAGATCTCTGAAAAGATCTGCAGGCATAGAAATTGAGAGCCACAGTGAGCTTCAGGGCCTCTGGCATTGGGTGTCCACCAAACCCCATGGGTCTTAGTTCATCCTGCAGCATGTTGCAGAGATCAGTGATGGCCTCCCTGGAGAGCTTCCTTTTGCCCTGATACTGCCGTTTGGACATCTGCAGATAGTTGAGCCATGTGTGGTAGACTGTCTCCTGGGGATAGGCCCTTCTTTGCGCGGGAGGCTGTTGGTTCACTCCTCTGTGCCCTTCTCCGGTATGCCAACCCAAAGGCTGGCCCTCTTGCTGCTGCTGTCCCTGCCGTGGTGCTGCGAGTCCTTGAACCTCCCTCCCTCTATGCTGCTCCTCCTCTTCGGCGGGGTGGGGGCACAGTGGACTCTCTTCTTCTCCCGGATGTTCTTGGCAGCCCACCTCCCTCAAAACCTTTCTCTTGCTAACCCATTGGGAGCAGATGCCACTGCCCCTCTGTGTCCCTTGCAGAAGGCCCCCAACCCCGTTAGTAATGGCACCTTTACAGTCCTCACCCCATTAGTGATGGAAGCTTCACAATTCCCCCGTGCCCCAGTTAGTGACGGCACTTTCACAGTTCTCCCCCCCGGCGTTAATAATGGCACCTTCACAGTTCCCCCTTGCCCCCGTAGTGATGGCACCTTCACCGAACCACCCCCCCCCCCCCCCCCACCACTCCCATTAATGATGGCACCTTCACATTTCTCCACCTGTCTCCAACACAGTTAGCGATGCTACCTTTATCCCATTACTGCTGCCTTCCGGCAATGGCCTCCGTTCCCCACCCTCCCACCTCATGTTACATCTCAGTCTGGCTGCCTAGCAGAGGAAGCACTGAACTCTCGTCTCCTTGCCATCTCCTTCAACCAGGTGGCGTTCTGAAGCCCTATGGTTCCCATGTGCTGTTCGTAAAATTCTGAATGTACCATAAAATTCAAGTTAATTGGCATCTAAACTACCTTAATTAAAAGCAAAATACTGCGGATGCTGGAAATCTGAAATAAAAACAAGAAATGCTGGAACCACTCAGCAGGTCTGGCAGCATCTGTGAAAAGAGAAGCAGAGTTAACGTTTCGGGTCAGTGACCCTTCTTCGGAACTGACAAATATTAGAAAAGTCACAGGTTATAAGCAAGTGAGGTGGGGGTGGGGCAAGAGTTAACAAAGGAGGTCTAGATTGGACCAGGCCACATAGTTGACCAAAAGGTCACGGAGCAAACAATATGTTAATGGTGTGTTGAAAGACAAAGCATTAGTACAGATTAGGTGTGAATACACTGAATATTGAACAGCAGCAAGTGAAAACCTGAAAAAAAACAGTGGGTAAGCAAACTGAACAAACTAAGATGAAATGAAATAAATGCAAAAAAAAGGATTGTAAAAAATGTAAAAAAGAATGTAAAAAAAAGGAAGAAAAAATAATTAAAAATGAAAGTAAAATGGGGGGCTGTCATGCTCTGAAATTATTGAACTCAATGTTCAGTCCGGCAGGCTGTAGTGTGCCTACTCGATAGATGAGATGCTGTTCCTCGCGCTTGCGTTGATGTTTACTGGAACACTGCAGCAATCCCAGGACAGAGATGTGAGCATGAGAGGAGGAGGAAGTGTTGAAATGGCAAGCAACCGGAAGCTCAGGGTCCTGCTTGCGGACTGAGCGGAGATGATCTAAACTACCTTAATTGATATCCCACCTCGTTGTAGTGTGAAGTCCGCTTTCCACGGTTCCTGCCACACCTAAAATTTGGAAGCGACGTTACGACGTTTGACTTCTGTTCAAATGTGTTCCGGTCGCATTTTACGGCCGTACCCCAACGCCACACCCCCTGCTGCTGATCCCACTCTCACCAGCCCAGTGAAATTCCAGCCTATGTCTATCAGGAGTAATATATTGGGAGTTTGGAGTAGGGTTCGGCGCCAACATGTTGCACCATGGACATTTGACAAAATTATTGACTCAGCCATGGACATGGGGGTGATTAATCTGTAAATAAAGTGTATAGGCAATCTAATGCCATCAAAACGCAGTCGAATTTAAAACACATTTCTCCCTATAAATAAAGTAGCTAAGCATACAAACATCAATGGAGAGCAGCACAACTGTATGAGCTAGCTAGCAAGCAAAATAGTATGCAATGCCAATGCAAATTACTTTTGTTGACAGAATACAGCTAGTTACATCATGTCACAGGGTGGTAGATGGATCTTATCAGATGACCTCTGTCGATTCACATTGTGTCAGGAGTGCAAATTCATCTAATAAACCATGAAACTCAAAGAGGGATTGTTATCGTGGTTATTGAGGTACAGCAGTAGAAAAATCAGCAATTGGAAGATGGACCATTTCTCACACTGCTATGGTCACAAGACAATTTAACCCATGGTAAATGTTTGTGCAAATTTTCCACCTGCTTGTAATATGTGTCTGATGACAGGGCAGCCAACAAAAAGGCAGTGATCTCCAAATCAGGAGAATTTTATAGGATGGAGCAGATCGTACTTCAGAAGAGTTATGTAAAACTGAAAAGCAGAGTGGGACAGGAAGGGACAGAGAGATTAACAGTAGGTAGCCAAGACTAGTTTATTCATCTTGACAGGCTGTTAAACTAGGTCCTGGATTCTAAAATGTAGAAACAACAGAATCTCTTCATGGACAAAATGCAATTTGCTCCCCAAAACTAGTGACAAAAGTAGATAGACACAATTAAAAATAAAGAAGCGCCCTTCAGTTCCTCCAATAAAGCGATTCTCTTAAATTCACTTTTGTCTATATCTCAGTCTATCACTGTTAATTCCAATTTAGCACTGACAAGATAATTATTATCAAAAATCTTTTCTGCAAAAAATTTAGTTGGTGTTACTGCATGTATTAATCAATTACAAAATGTTTAAGCACTATCTGTAAGATTGTACTCCAGACTAACCAATTTATGTCCAAGCCAAATCTCTTATCTGTTTGCAAAGGTACACTTTTAATGTAATGTAATTATATGATGCAGGCAGCTTTCAAATGACATTGGCCACTCAGGTTATCTGCCCTCAAACTGGATAGCAAATGATGCACATTGCAGTTACTAATTTTTGACATACTTGTAAAACTTGTCCTTTAATCCAATTCGCAGCAAAAAAAAGTTAAATGACAGTTTCTAAATTTTTACTATGTCTTCCCTGAAAGTTTCTAAAACTGGACAAATGCAAGTTAATTAAGGAAAGCCAGCATGGATTTCTTGAGGGAAAATCATGTTCGACTAACTTGCTGGAGTTTTTTGAGGAGGTAACGGAGAGGGTTGATAAAGGCAATGCTGTTGACGTGATGTACATGGACTTTCAAAAGGCATTTGATACAGTGCCACACAACAGACCTGCGAGCAAACCTGTAGCTCATGGAATAAAAGGGACGGTAGAAACATGGGTATGAAAATGGCTGAGTGACAGGAAACAAAGAGTAGTGGTTAATGGATGTTTTTCGGGCTGGAGGAAGGTTTGTAGTGGAGCTCCCCAGGGATCGGTGTTGGGCCCCTTGCTTTTCCTGATAGATATACTATGACTTCCCAGTAGACCCTGTATTTGGGGTCTCGCCTCCTTTGAACTGGATAACTGTGTCCATCCCATTTGCCCTGTTGAGCGCATGTGGCTGAGGAGAATGCAGCTGGTGCTGCTCCTGCTGTTTATGTTGGTGTTGCTCTTCCTCTTGTTATTCATCAGAGGCCCAAGGTAGAGCCGCGTAAGCTGCTCCCATGCTGCAGTAAAGGCTGACAGCATGGAAGTACAGATCAAGGTGAGTGAAGTGCAAGACAGGTGAACTGACTTTCAAGATGTTGGAAATCACCTGTCAAACAGTGGAAGCATTCTCTCAGAAGAAATGCTGTGAGCACCAGCCTCTCTCCTAGGCATAGTCAGTGCTATTCAGTTTCCCTTTTAGAACATTTCCTAGCCTGTCAGTTACACTGAAAAAGCATTCCCCGCTATGCACTCACCTAGTTGACCCTGGTGAGTTGCAGACAGCTCGAGAAATATGTGTGCTGACTGTTAAGTTCAGAATGGTTGGTTAAAACAGCAGTTAAAGACCTATTTGCATATTACAATTATCTACCTGACAGCTCTATGGGGATTCCCCGCTCACCTTCACCATCCACCCGGGTAAAATCCAGAAGTGGGTGGGATGATGTTGGGATCCCGACCCGATGTTACTTTTAAAGGATTTAACACCCCACCTGCACCCAAACCTGCCTTGGCAGTTAAGATTCTGCCCAATATTCCAGCTGGGGCCAAACTATGTTTAATATAGTTTTAGTATAACTTCCTGTCTCTCGCTCACGACTTTTATTTCCATTGAAGTCATGAAGTTATTAAAAGGGACTTACGTTGCGCATTCACTTGCGTTTGGTGTATACGATACATTGCAGTCCTACCAGTACTGTGGCAGGGCTGTATAATCAGCCTTCTTATGTTCAGTTTTTGTTTCTTATCTTCGAAAAGATAGTCTAGCCTTGGAAAATGTCAGAAAGGTGATATCAGGGGCAAAGTGGCTTCGTGGTGATAAGGCATTGAGCAAATTTGTCTTATAAGACACAAAATGATGGTGGGGGAATCACCTTCAAGTGCACACACTTAAAAGTGTGGACGTCATGGATCTACACGAATTCCATCAATAAGGCTCTGCACTCTTGTGAACCCAACTACTCTGAAAAAGTGCAAAGGCCTCTCTTCCTGATGATGACTTTCTGTTGCAAAAGCATTAAAGTCTCTTACCCTGGTACATAAGGTATCAGAGACCTATGTTGTAGTACAATGCAGATGGCTGATCGAGCAGATGTCACAGGAGTCAGCTTGAAAGAAGCCTGTTGCATACAAGTTCAAAGAGCAGTGACTTTTACAGCCACAAGGAGAGCTATTCCAGTCACAGATCATTAGCAGGAAATGGCAAAGTACAGAAACTGCCTTCCTGGTGAAGCATGATGAGCGGAGGCAAACCTTCTTAAACATGCCCAACTAACCCTGCATGACCTGGTGATAGCCCATTCAATTAACTTAGTGTGCTTTAATCGAGAGTTGACTCTCCACAATGGTAGCAAGTAAAAGAGGACAGAAACAAAATCAATGTTTAAAAAATGATACGTTGCAAAGCAAATCATTTCAGGCAACTAAAAACAACAAAACCAACCCATAAAGCCAAAAACAAATGCTATTTCTCAGTCACATGCTACACAAGTTAATACATTTTGTGAAGACATCATTATCAAAACCCAAGAAGTGAGTTTCAAACTGTACCAAATTTTTTCAGACGATAATATTGCTTCACTGGGGCAAACCATGCAGAATGAAGGGAGGCCCCTCCCTCGTTAGCATTACTTTGTAGGACTCTAATGAACTTACGCAGTGCAACCATCCAGATACTCCCACTATAACAGTATCGCCCAATCATAAACACAGGTTGGTGCAATCCCAGCACTGAGCAGGAGCAAGCTCTATCTCGAGGAATCTCTGATTCTCCATGACAATTGCACACATGTGCAACACATTGTGGTAAAAACAGAAAATGTTGGAAACATGCAGCAAGTCAGGCGGCTTCAGTGGAGAAGTTAATATTTCAAATGTGAATCCTTCATCAGAACTGGAATTGAAACTGAAAACATTAACTTCTCCATACAGGCTGCCTGACCTGCTGAGTGCTTCCAGCATTTTCTGTTTTTATTTCAGATTTCGGTATTTTGCTTGTTGTTCAGCACATTCTGGTACAAGATTTATCTGAAAATTCCTGGAGATGAGAAGGTTAAAAGAATTGACAAGGTAACTGGACAGCAACCCTCGACTCAAGTAGAATAATCCTGGACAAGGGGACATTACCTTAAAATTCAATTAAACTGGTTAGAAGCCAATGTAAAAATGAAATCTTCACACAAAAGGTCATAATAATGTAAAATGCCCTGTTCCACAAGACCTTCCATGAAAATCAATTGAAATGCTCGATAAGAACAGAAATATTCATTTGGGAAATAATTGCATTTGAGGACATGGAGAAAAAGTGAAGCATTGTAATTGGAGAGAACTATCTGTCATGGATAACAAAATGGCAAAGCAGACTCAAGAGACCAAATAGCCTACTTCTGTTTCTGTGAGCAGATTATGTACCAACTCCATGTTAGTGTGCAGAAATTCTTGACACTATGATCCCACTTCCTTGACTATTATTGACAAACAAGCTTGCAGCTGACACGTGTCCTATACCGGGCACAATTGAACTTTGCACAGTAAGTATACAGTAATATGGTGGCGGTAACCCTCCTTACCTGATACCCACTGACAGCTTTTACTTTTGTTTCTGTAGCTCCTCGAGAAATTATAGGATTATCGTTCTTGAACTGTATATCTTCCGTTGCTATACCTGATCTGACCCTCTCCCTCCAGGCTCAGCTTCTAAAATCCATTTTCCAAACTGATTATTTGGATGATAGATCACCTATCCCCACTGCTTTTACTATCTAAGAGATGTGACAGATACACTATTGCTAGCAATTTATTTTCTCTGTTTATTGATTTTGCCAGAATTGGCACAATTCACCTTTCATAGTTGTAAAACACATTCCTTTATATATGTCACTTGTTCCGCATGAAGGGTTTTGAACATAAAAAAGGTGCATGAGCAGGGAATGTAGGTAAGACAGGCAGTTTCTGTTGGATGTCAGTTAACCAAAACCTGTCACTGGAGGCCTGAAATATTTGTAAGAGGAAACCTAGAACATTGGTAATGGGAATCCCAGAGCATCAAGAATAGTTACCATTTGAGGAGGCCTGGTATGTTGGTAATGGAAAGTCCACAGCTTTCTTCAGATGAGGCCTGTTGCACTAGGTGCAGCAGAGACTTTACATGAAACCTGACATAGTTATTAGTAGATTTTAATTAAATTTTAATCGCTAGCAGTAGAAATCTTGAAATTTCAAAGTTAGATGAAAGTATTGGGTCATAGTATCATGGTGTGTCATTTACAATTAGCCTATAGTGCTGGGCAGAAGATGCTGGTAGTGGGCAGCCTACAACAAGAAGCCAAAGAAGAAGTAGCCCATAGCATGAAGTTATCAGGGAAAGAAAAGCAGCAATTGTGTGATCCTACAAGGGATCCCAAGAGGATTTGTGCTGTGGGGAGAATTACAATTACAGCCTCTAATGTAGACTTCATCTATTTCTCTGATGTACTGCCTTACATTTAATAATGTATTTCCCCATAGTAATAGAAAATTCCAAAGAGCTTATCAGTGTAAAAACAATGTTGTCATGATTGCACCTGAAAACAACGGAGCATTAAAACATGCAGGTGGGGATGAGAGGTGATGAGGGGTTTGTGCTTATCAGGCAGAGGCATAAGAGTGCCGGTCAAATAAAAAAAACTATTAGCAGCTTTACAAAAGCAACCTCAGTGGAGATGGGGATTAAAATGTTTTCTTCCAGCACAGAATTCAATAACTTGGAGTGGTTACTAACCAGGTTGAATCGAATCAGGGATCCACAGTCCTTGTTCACCGCATTCCAATTATAAGGCAAAGAAACCAGTACAAACAGGCTTTCTTAGGTTTAAATAAGAAAAGTTGAAATTTATTAAACTTAAACTCTAATTCGGTTGACGCCTACAGATACACAACCCTCCCATGGTAGTGTGCATGTGCAATACACACATGCAAATAGAGACAGAAAAGAGCAGAAAATAATAAAGTGGAAAAGTTTGAGGCAATATCTGAAGACTTTTTGTTATGGGTTTTCGAGCTCACTGTAGAGTCCTTGATTGTAGGTAGATCTTGCTTTTTGTTGGGGCTCAGTATTCTTCTTAAACCTTGTTCGCTGTAGGAGACTTTTCTCTCTTGGGGTTCAGTGGATTCAGAGGCCTGTGAGAAATAGATGGGAGCAGACAGGAGAGAGATCTTCTCAGTCCAGGAGCAAACAGACAGTCTGCCCAAACTGTTTATACAAATTCAAAAATCTCAGGTTGCCCAGCAGGTTAGTCATGTGACTAGCTGGTTTGACCATGTCCATCTGGGTATTTGGCCATCTTAGCAGTCAACCTGGAATACAAGCTCCCCCACCTTCAACGTCTGGTGATCAAAAGTCAATTGTGGGTTGAATGTCAGAGAATGGCAGCTTTGTCATTCCAAACACTATCTGTTAATATGCAAATACATTTTGCAGCCACGGCTGATCTGTTTAACAAGTCCTTTCTTAACTTCAGTAGCAGTTTAAAATCAAAGTTTATGACAAAATTAATGTGCCTCATTCTTGGCAGGTGGGGGCCTAGCATGACAAGCTAATGAAATACCTTTTGAAGTGTAGTCACTATTGTAATGCTGGAAATATGTTATAATGCTTCTGCCCTAATAAAACAGAAACTTCTCATTAATCATGAGCCGTACATAGAAGTTACAACATGGAAAAAAGTCATTCAGCCCAACCAGTGCCACAGGAGATGTGGCACTCGTGCATATAGAAAGTCATTGCTCTTGAGTAAATTGACTTCCAACAGTAATTTTACAGCCAAAAATAACGCTAATATGAGTCAAATCCAACTGAGGGCCTTTGTTTTCTATTTGATCAGCTGAAGACAAATAGGCTCGTTACCTCCAACTGTGTCTTTGTTTGACATGGTTTGTTGTGCAATTGAAGGTGATTGACAGTTTGGACGAATAGCCTGTCTTTTTATGTAAGTACACTAATTCACAACAGAACTGGTGACACATTGGGTTCCAGCGTAGACTAACAGCTTCCCTTTCTGTTGCATTTCAGGTTCCTATATGACCGGTTTGGACAGTCTCAATCCAGTTATTACTGACTATGATCTACATCAGAAAAACAGCCCTTAATTTGGCATTAATTCATAATATTAATAAGAGCGACCTAAGGAATGCTTATTTGGGAAATGGAAAAAAGCTACCCACATTGTTGAATTGAGTGGAAGGATCTTTCCCTGCTTCTAGTTATGCTGTATATGATAGGTGCAGGCTTTGTAAAGCACTGAGGTTATTGGTGGTGATATGTAGGCTGCAGCTTTCTTGAGAATTCTTAGCTCAACTGTGATCACAAAACAGAGGAGCACCCGAGCAGCGGAGAGTGAGTGAGACATGCCTTCATCAAGCTTCCAAGTTTCTTTGTAATGATACCTCCAATGAGAATACCCTTTCATCAGCAAGTAAAAAAAACACCTGTGTTGTTTCTCAGATAGTATTCTGATAACTTGACCGATAGGAAAAGAACTAAAGGAACAAAGATAGAAAGAAAGAACGTACATTTATATAGTACCTTTCACAACCTCAGGATGAGAAAAAGCACTTTACAGCCAATTATGCAGCAAGGTTCCACAAACAGCAGTGCGATAAATTACCTGATAATCTACTTTAATGATGTAGAGGATAAATGTTGAGCAGGTCATTAGAAGAACTCCCCTTCTTTTCTTCAAATAGTGCCATGAAAGCTTTTGCGTTAAACTGAGAGGACAGATGGCGCATCAGTTTAATGTCTCGTCTGATCAGATGGAGTTACAAAGGAGGTTTTTAGCAATTTTCAAAAATGTTATACATGTAATGGAAATATTCTTCCCCTTTAACAGTGAAACGTTGTTTTCCACTTAACAGCATCCACATCAAACAGCTTGTACTATTCCTGATATGTTTCCTACTTGAGATAATGTCCAATGATTGTTGTTTCAAGGTTCAGACTGATTTCACAAATACAAAGCATTTATAATCATGACCTGGATGTTCCTCGCAGCCTGCATTACTACAAGAGGAAAATTGCTTTCACCTAGCAATTAGAACCTTCAAATGTTGTCCTGTTGGTGGTGTGTGGGAGTTTAGGACAGAAATGTGCCTGGTTTGAGAGCAGAAGCAAGCAAATAAAGTATAAATGCAAAACCTTGATGTCATTAGCTTTCATCACCCTCTGGGGCAGAGAATTCACAAACCCTCTGCGTGTAGAAGTTCCTCTTCATCTCTGTCCTAAATGGCTTGCCCTTTATTCTGAGATTGTGTCCCCTGGTTCTGGACCCCACAGCCATGGGAAACATCCTTTCTGCATCTACCCTGTCTGTCCCTTTAAGAATTTTGTAAGTTTCTATGAGATCACCTGTCGTTCTTCTAAACTCCAGAGAATGCAGATCCAGTCTCCTCAATCTCTCGTCATAGGACAATCCCACCATCCCAGGAATCAGTCTGGTGAAGTTCCGCTTCTCTTCCTCATTGGCAAGTTTATCCTTCCTCAGGCAAGGGGACCAGAACTGCACACAATATTCCAGATGCGGCCTCACCACTACTCTATATCAGCGTTGTCCAACCTTTTCGGGCGGAGAGCCGCATTACGATTTTTGCTCGGCCCAGGAGGCCGGTGAGCAAATTTCGAAATATAAAGGCATTAAAAATTTATTTTATTGATAAAAACAACAACAAATGTGCATTTTTGTGAAGAAGCTTTAAAGGAAAAGACTAATTTATTGATTTACTTTCTCATCACTATATTGAAAACTGATTAAGTGACCTACTTGGCATTGTTTTTGCTTGCATAAGTGGTCAATCTCTTCCCGCACACTTGATGTAGCGATGCAAAGTATTCTGGATAGATGTCCATCTTTCAGGAGTGATCTTGATCTCTCTCTTTGTCTCTGTTTCTCTCTCTCTCCCTGTGTTCCCCCCTCTTTGTGTTGTTCTCCCCTCGCTGCGTCGTCCTCGCTCCTTGTGTTCCCCCCTCTGTTGCACCCTCTTTGTCCCCCTCTCTCTTTGTTTACCCCCTTCTCTCTTTACAGGTAATTTGACTAGTTCTCTCAAGTGTTTTGGTGTGTATTTTACCTTCACCTTACTTTTGTTCTGTGCCTTTTGCAATGTTGATTATCTGTAATTTCTTCCTGTTCTGACAAAGGGTCTATACCTGAAGTGTTAATTTATTTGTTCTCTCTACGGATTTGGGTGGAACTGCTGAGTGTTTTGCAGCATTTTCTGTTTGTATTTTGATAATTTCATTATTTGTTTTCTTCTGGTGAACAGAACATTTTATTTTGGAAAATTTGCCCAAAATCTATATTCTTTGCACTTTTTGGCATGTCAACTTGGTGCTGTTTTGAACTGTTTTGTAAGGTTTTATTTACAGATTTTTTTGAATAAAGTATATTTTTAGAACAAAAATGCCATTCCACATCGCCAGCATTACCTACCAAAGAGAAAGTGAGATCTACAGTTAAGCCCTGGAATTATTAAAGTCAATATTTTGTTGTGGCCAGGGATCTAATGGCATCTGCCAAAAGTTAAATTTCCCCCTGCACTCATCAGCTCCAAGTATTTTGCTTGCAAATTTGGTTACAGGGTGAGATCTCAACAGCTTCTTCTTTTTCTTCTGAGGCAGTCCCACGGGATCAAGGATGGCTTGCTTCCACTCCGGTTCGAAGGGTTTAGATGTGGCTAATATGTCCAATGTGTGATCTGCAGACTCTGTCACCTGATTGGCAGGTGATGCTTGAAGGGTCAGTTAGATGAGTAGTTTGGAGGTTTGTGCGCTCCCTCCGACGCCTCGACTTCACCTCCGCAGGTTCCTGACAAAGTCCCGCAAGGTGTACGATGCCTTCCCCAGTGAGCATTCTCTATCGAGGATGGTCATGAGCCACGGACTCCTCCGAGTCAAAGGGGATGTTTGATCTCTTCAGGGATGCTTTGAAGACATCTCTAAAGCGTTTCCGCTGTCCTCCTGGGAGTCTCCTGCCGCGACCAAGTTCGGAGTAGAACAGCTGTTTCAGGAGTCTGGTGTCAGGCATGCGAACAACATGTCCTGCCCAGCAGAGCTGGTTTTGGGTGATTAGCACCCCGATGCAGGGCAGGTTGGCTTGGGAGAGGATGCGGCTGTTGCATTGCCTTTCTTGTCACTGTATTGAAAGACCCTGTGGATGCACCTCTGGTGGTATTTCTCCAGTGCTTTAAGGTGCCTGCTGTCTTAACAGCACAGCGAGGGAAACAGCAGAAGGAATGAGAAGGGGAGGGGCTTGAATTAAATGTCAATTCAGGTGCATGAAGAAAAGTAAAGAGGAGGAATGAAAGGTTGGATTAAGAGAGAGTAAAAAATTACATTTAAAATTTGACATTATAAGATCCCTTAAAACAATTTACAACCTAAAGGACTGAGATTCCACACATATAATAGTTAATTTTTGCTGCCAGCGTGGTTGATTGACAATCATTAATACTTATCCTATCATTAAAAAGGAACATACGCTTGTAATTACTCACCCTCAATTTCTGCCGTTGATTTAATTCATATTTCTCACACAAATGCAGCAACTTCATACCATTTAGTTCATGTCAATGGTGAGGTAGACAGAAAGATGCTGTTTTCACAAAGCTAAAGGTGGAGTGGCGCAAGTCAAGCAGCAACTTTTGGATAAATCCACTTAACTGTGCATCTGCCCCTTGCCTGATGTTGCTGTACCATACATGCACAAATAACAGCGAGCCCCATTAACCTCACCAATATTTTGACAGGAAAATTTGAAAAGAAAGAAATCTGTCACAACATTAATGACAGAGGGCTGCATCTCCACCATGAAAGGGTCCATTCTGCTATTTTCGTCTCTTGGGCTCTTGATCTGCAAGAACGTGCTCTGCTTCATCAGTTTTGCCTGCTTCTATTTTTCCCTGACTCAACTCCATTGTTTAAGTTATTCACGCATTCTCTATGTCTCATAACAGTCTTTAATTTCTCTCAAAATGCTTCCTATTGTCCCATGTTAATATCTCTTCAGCAATTAAACTACCTTGTTTTCCATTTAACACTTTAGAGATCATTCAACATCTCTATCGTATTTGTGTATGTTGTGTGTGTGTGTTGTGTTGTGTGTGTGTGTGTCATGTACATGTGCATGTATTGTGTTTGTGGGATGAATTTTATCGGTCCTCTAACGATGGGCAGGAAGGCCGAGGACCATAAAATAGTGAGGGAAGGTGGGGTGAGGGTGGAGTGCCCGTCACCTTCCCGCAATCCAGGTTTGTCAGGGGCAGGAAGGCCTTCCCACAGCCTCTAGCATTTTATCAGCGGCTGGTTGAAGCCAGTTCACGTGGGGAGGCCACCCAGTAACACCAGGCGGCCTCCCTGCTTGGGCAGTCTGTGACCCAAAGAGTGCCCCCAGCAACAATGGTCGTTAACCCCCAGCCCTCAACAACCACCCCCTCACCACGGCTGTTAACTACCTGAGTGCCATAAAATGCAGCCAGAGGTCCTCAAAATGGCCGAGGTAGGGTTCCCCTCACCTTTCTGACCCAGTGTCTACCCCCACCGCTTGCATAAAATTCAGCCCTGTATTTGCATGTTGTGCATGTGCATGCTTGTGTGTGTATTGTGCATGCATGTGTGTGTGTTGTGTGTGTGTTTGTGCATATTGTGTGTGTGTGCCTGAGTGTGAATTGTGTGTGTGTGTGTGTGTACGTATTGTGTGTGTGCGCGCACTTCATCTTTTCCTTTCCCCTTCCTTTTGCTTTGTTCCTTTTTAAATGTTGTCCACCTGTAATTTTATCCAGCTCTGACAAACGGTCGACATCTGAAACATGAACTTTTCTGACTTCTGCACAGATCCTCACTGACCTGCTGAGATTCCAACATTTACTATTTTTATTTCAAATTTCCAGCATCTGTTTATGGTGAATTTACCAACAATGGTTCATCTCCCTTCCTCGCAATAGTTTACTTTGCAGCAGATATCAGATGTGCTGTAACACAAGCTCTCTTGGCAGTAAATACAATGGGTGTAAAATAAGAGTTTTCAGAGTAGAATGTTTCTGGGTGTTCTTGGAACTGAACCTGCTCGACAACTCCCTGAAAGTGCAATGATGCACTGTATTTAAATGATAATGAACGGTCATCAGGGAACTCACCAAACTATATTCACCACAATGCTCTGATTGTCTGTGTTGTTCACAAACTGTGGAATCTGATTCATCTCAAATGTCCAACTGTTGAACAGCGAGCTCTCAGCAGCTTCCATTCATCCAACACCTGAGGTCACAGTTCATTAATAATTGCTTTTTAGATTAATTTTATGGCAGTAAGAATTTGGTTTTAAAAGACCTGTGAGACTGCTTTGCAAATAAACATTTTATTTGAATAAATTATTTATCTTAATATATACTTGTGCAATTTTGGAGATGGTCATGTTGGAATTCTAAGATATCAAAACTAAAAATAATTGGTTTTTATTTAGTATTCACGATATGAATTTCAGATTTTCTTTTTAAAATTCTCGCTTAAGTTGATTTTTTTTACTGTGAAATACTATAATGTTTACAGATATTGAACTATATATAGGGAATGCAGTCGTTATTTTTTAAAGAGATACAGCACTGAAACAGGCTCTTCTGCCCACTGAGTCTGTGCCGACCATCAACCACCCATTTATACTAACCCTACAGTAATCCCATATTCCCTACCACCTACCTACACTATGGGCAATTTACAATGGCCAATTTACCTATCACCTGCAAGTCTTTGGTGGTGGGAGGAAACCGGAGCACCCAGCGAAAACCCACAGGCTCACAGGGAGAACTTGCAAACTCCACACAGGCAGTACCCAGAATTGAACCCGGGTCCCTGGAGCTGTGAGGCTAACCACTGCGCCACTGTGCCACCCAGAATCTGACCCAGAATTTCCTGGAACGGCGCAATTGTGACTTACGCCACAAATAATATTTTTTGTGCCCGATCTTCCGATTGGGAACTTACTCCAAAATTTCCTGGAAAGGTCATTTGAATACACTGCTGTGAGCGTAATTGCAAATCTGGACTTCAGAAGCGGCAAAGCCAACAATTTTACTCCATCTGCAGCAACTCAATGAACAGATCAATAGTGAGATGACCTGAGTTATAGAATTTGGAATTTCATATCCTTTCACTATAATCAACTTGATCACTCGCAGAACATTGATATGGACACACTCACCTGCTGTATTCATTTTATTGGAAAAAAACTGACCGATTTATTTTTTTACCATTTATTTTGTCAATGATATTTGCAATTTAAACCATTGAAACAGTCTCAGATTAGACAAGTGAGGTCTAATGTTGTCCACTTCTTGGGTGCAAAGCTGACAGCAATTGTTAGCTGTGGCTCAGTTGGTGCCACTCTCACTCCTAAGTTAGGAGGTTTGTGGGTTCAAGCCCTACACTAGGGCTTTTGTCCATTTATGATCAGGCTTTTACATACCCTAATTTTTATGTAACTAGATCTCGCTGCTGCGCTCAAGAAAGAAGACAGATGGTATGTACCAACAAGAAGAGTCTCGGTGAACCAAGCAGGAACATCCTGGTCAAGATCACTCCGAAGTGACCTACAGTTATTTCAGATTGACCACCTGAGGGCATAGTAGCTGGAGGGTTCGGGAGATGGAGGTGGCAACCTGAAGGTGGGAAGCGGCAACCTGACGCTGCTCCCTTCGCACTCCTGGAGGACAAGATCACAGCTACTTTTGTGGTGATATGGGCCCTGCTGGTCAGTGCCTTCAACTTTAACAACAACATCAACAGCTAATGGCTAAGGGAGTAAATCCAACAAAATCTGGAGTGAAGTCCCATTAGGTAGTTGGTGTTTCCCTCAAATTAGCACCTTCCGGCAACTCCTGCAACCAAATAGGCTCCAGATGTATTGGCTTTTGTCTTTCCTCTGGACACCAGCCTATGCAGTCAAGAGTGGGGTGCAGATGCCAGGCAAGTCTACACTTCCTACCAAGCCTAGACTACACAGCAAACAAAGAAAGGTAACCTTTCAGCTTGGAAGCTGGAATGTGAGGACTATGCATCCTGGAATGAACAACACCCCACACTCCACAGCAAGTGTATGCAAGACAGCCCTGATTGATCATGAGCTACACAAGCTGGGTGTCAACATTGCTGTCCTACAAGAAACCAGATTAGCCGACACAGGCTCTATTCGAGAGGCTAATTACACCTTGTACGGGCATGGAAAGAGCGCTGAAGATCGTCGTGAACACGGTATAGACTTCGCAGTGAGCAACCGACTGACACAGTCAATTGAACCACCAGTAGCAACCTTGGAGTGCCTCATCTCCCTGCAGTTATCATCTGATGGAGACATAGTCAAAATCATATCCATCAACGCACCAACGTTGAACGCCTACATCTCAGATAAAGAGCATTGTTATGACCAGGTGAGAAAGGTGTCTAAGGGTCTTTTACTGTCTTCACCTCGTCTTATTGTAGCAGGGTTTAATTTTAAACACACTGCGTTTTGAGCTCCCTGTTTGGTGAATCCTTGTTCACAGCTTTCCAATTATAAGGCAAAGAAATGAGCACACCAGGTTTTCTTAGGTTTAAAGAAGAAAAGTGAAATTTATTAAACTTACTTCAACTCTAATTCGATTAATGCCTACGGATACACATCACGCCCCACGCTAGCATATATAAGCGATACGCCAATGCAAATAGAGACAGAAAAGAGAAGAAAAATAAAATGGAGAGGTTTGAGGCAATCTCTGAAGAGGTTTTTTTTTTACTGTGCTTCGAGCTCGCTGTAGGGTCCTTGATTGTAGGTAGTCTTCCTTTTCGTTGGGGCCCAGTATTCTTCTTAAACCTTGTTCACTGTAGGAGACTTTTCTCTCTTGGGGTTCACATGTCTTCATATGGTTTCCAAAGCTGGTGAGAATGAGATGAGAGCAGACAGGAGAGAGGTGTTCTCAGTCCAGGAGCTAACAGCTTTCTGAGTTCAAAATTCTAGGCCAGTTCAAATTCAAAAAACCAACAGCCAGCCAGTAATGTGACTAAACTGGTTTGACCACTTCTTCTGTGTATTGGGGAAGCAAGGACAGGGTCCTTTGTTCCAACACTGTCTGCCAGCATACAAATGTCTTTCCAGCCAATGGCCTAGGCAATTCCTTGTGATAGGCCTTCTTTTCTTCCCAGCCACAGTTTTAAGTTTTAATGTTCATGTGGCAAAATAATGTGTGCTGCAGTCTTGGCAGGTGGCGGGGGTGGGGGGGGGGAGGGGGGGGGGCTTGCCTGACAGCATTTCTATGACTCCCTTGGTGTTGTTCTGAGGAACATCCCAAATGGCGAGAGGCTATTCTTCCTGGGTGACTTCAACGCACGGGTTAGGGAAACAAGTGATTCATGGCCAGTGTACCTCAGTCGTCATGGAGTGGGCAAGGTCAATGATAATGAACAATGGCTTCTTGAGCTTTGTGCCCAGAATTAACTCTGCATCACCAACATCTTCTTCCAGGGCAGACATCATCACAAGGTATCATGGCATCACCCAAGTTCTGGTCATTGGCACCAACTAGACTAAGATATTAAGAGGAGGGGTGATTTGCCCAGTGTTCTTCACAGCTGCACCTATGACAGTGCAGATTGTGACACTGATCATTCTCTTATCAGCAGCAGAGTGAAGGTGAACGCCTGAAAGTTCCACAGCTCCAAGCACGACGGCCCGCCACGCATCAACACCCCTTACGTGAGCAATGATGCTTGGAAGTCACTAAGCTCAATAATTTATGAAGCAGCAGAAGCATAATTTGGTAAGTATGGAACCCACAACAATGGCTGGAATTTTACATTGTGGCAGTGGCCCCGCCCACTGACTAAAAAAATTGGGGGAGAGCCCGCCTCCCCTTAATTGGGCCTGGTCGGGACCTCCACCCCGCCGCAGGAAGTCCCATCTTGCCACCCAAACAGAAGGCCTGCAACTCCTCAGTCCAAGCAGTACCACCCGGTGCAGTGGCCACTGCTGGGACTGCACCAGAAGAAAAGGATAATGGATGTCACCCTTCATAAGGTAAGTGGGTTTCGGGCCTTAACGGGGGCAATCGGCTGTGCCCTGGCAAGGTGGGTGGCAGTTGGACTGTTGAGCAGAGGGGCGAGGGTAGTTTAAGCCGGGGGCGGCCCATGCTGCAGGGGGGGCCTCCATGGGGCACAGGGTATCTGATCAGGAGGGCCCCCACAACCCGCAAGGAAGCTGCCAGGTATTACGGGGCGGCTTTCTCAGGTGGCAGAGTGCCCATCCGCTGCTGGTAACATACCAGCAATGGTGGGAGGAGGTCCTTAAGTGGCAATCAATTGGCCATTTAAGAGCCTCAATTGGCATCTGGCGGGCGGGACATTTGCCACCTGCCCCACTGCTGGTAAAATAGCAGTGGGGGCGGATAGGCAACAGGAATGGCGCCCCACCCCCCCGTCTTCCATCCAATTTTACAACTCCCCACCCACCACTGTTTCCCAGCCTGCTTCTGGGATGGAGAGGGCTGGATGTAAAATTCCGCCATGGACTGGTTTGAGACCTACTCAGCTGAAGTGATATCTGTTATTGATGCAAAAAACAAAGCCTACATGATCGACAACAGAAACCCAACAGCTGAGACTATGCAGGACCTGAAAATAGCCAAGACAGCCATGCAAATGAGAGGGAGATACTGCGCAAACATTGGATCAACTTATGTCAAGAAATCCAAACTGCATGTGACAAAGGAAATCTACGAGCTATGTACGAAGGGATCAAGAGGGCGTTTGCCCCTGCCATCACCAAAGTTGCTCCCCTGAAGGCAGCAGATGGTGAAGTACTCACCGACAGAAGTAAACTGATATTCCACTGGACTGAAGACGACTGTGAGCAGTACTCCTGTGAGTCAGACATTTCCCAGTCTGTGCTTGACGTTTTCCTGCAATTTCTGGCTTAGATGAGTTAGATGAAGAACCCTCATCGCTGGAGCTGGAGAAAATCATAGACCACCTAGTGAACAGAATGGCACCCAACAAGGACAGAATCCCAGCCGAACTGCTCAAGCACGGAAAGTCCCATCTATTGCCATACCTTGATGACTGTCTCCTTCTCTGCTGGAAAGTAGGTTCTGTTCCACAGGAAATACATGATGCCCAAATCATCACACTATACAAAAACAAAGGCAACAGGGGAGATTGCAACAACTACAGGGGTATTTCACTCCTTAGCATCATGGGGAGTCCTTTGTTAGGGTCATACTTTAAAAACTCCATTTGTTTGCGTACCGAGTGTACCCAGAAGCATAGTGCGCTTTCCATGCTGGCAGATCTACCATGGACGTGATCTTCTCCATACACCACCTACAAGAGAAGTGTACGGAACAGAGTATACCCTTTCACCTTGTTTTTGTAGATCTCACTAAGGCATCCAACATCGTCAGCGGAGCAAGGCTGTACAAGATTTTGGGAAAAATTGGCAGTCCGCCGAAGCTCCTCAGTCTCATCTGCTCCTTCCATGACAACACACATTGCACTGTACAGTTTGATGGCTCCACTTCCGACAGTTTCGGAGTGAAACTGTGTTGTGTCCTAGCCCCCACTCTGTTTGACATCTTCTTCTCTCTGCTCCTGACCTTCACCTTCCCTGTAGATGTGGAAGGAGTCTACTTGCACACTTGGTCAAACGGCAAGCTCTAAAATCTATCAAGGTTGAAAGTAAAGACAAAGATACAGCACGTCCTGATCAGAGAACTCCTCTACGCTGATGATGCTGCACTAGTCGCTCACACGGAAACTCACGACAAAGACTCATGGACTGTCTCCCCCATGCCTGGAATTTATTCTCCTTGACTATAAGCATCAAGAAAACAATGGTCATGGGACAAGGTGTTGTATCTCCGCCCCTGATCACGCTAAATAACACCTCAGTGGAAGTGGTTAGCAAATTCTGCTACCTTGGGTCCACAGTGACAGACAATCTGTCCCTTGATTCAGAGTTCAATACACGCATAGGGAAAGCAGTTACCACCTTTGGCCAACTCGCAAAACATGCATGAAATAACACCAAGCTGACCCTTAGGACCAAGCTGATGGTTTATTAGGTCTGTGTTCTCAGCACCTTGCTGTATGACTGTGAAACATGGGCGACTTACAGCTACCAGGCAAAGAAGCTCAATAATTTCCATCTTCACTATCTGGTGCACTTTGGGTATATCCTGGCAGAACAAAATCACAAATGTGGCAGTTCTCTCAAAGGCAGAGCTCCCAAGTGTGTTGGCACTAATCAAACAGAGGCGGCTTCAGTGGGTCGGACACATCTGCAGGATGGAAGGCGGTCGCATACCCAAGGACCTCCTGTACTGTGAGGTAGCCAGGGCCAGATGACCAGTGGGGTGCCCAAAGCTCCACTGCAAGGATGCTTGAAAGCATGACATGAAGGCTCTAAATGTTGACTATTGCACCTGGGAGTCATTAGCTGGTGAAAGAGGGAAATGACGACATATCCTGTGGACTGGTGTGCACTACCACGATGACCACTGACTACAGCAGCTTGGTAACAGGTGCCAATGCTGAAAACAACAACTCACAGTATCACTTAACAGCCTCACATGTGGCACTTGTGACAGAACCTGCCTCTCAAGGATTGGCCTTCACAGCTATCAGCAAAGGTGCACCAAGTAAAGACACCCCACCTAAATGGATTGTTTGCTGCGTGTCCATCATCTTTCATAGAAGGAAGGATGCCAGCCACCAACAAACCAGGACTTGAGCACAACAATCAAAGCTGATACTTGCATGTGGTACTGAGGGAGTGCTGCACTGTTGGAGGTGTTGTCTTTTGGATGAGATGTTAAATCAATGCCCCATCTGTCCTCTCAGGTGGACGTAAAAGACCCCATGGCCCTATTTTGAAGAACAGCAGGGGAGTTATCCCCTTGTCTTAGCGAATATTTATCCCTCAATCAACATCACAAAAAACAGATTATCTGGTCATATCACATTGCTGTTTATGGAGCTTGCTGTGTGTGAATTTGTGACTGTGTTTCCTCCATTAGAACAATGACTACATTTTAATAAGTACTTAATTGGCTGTCAAGTGCTTTGGAACATCCTGTCGTTGTGAAAAGCATGATATAAATGCAAATCTTTCTATGTCTGCTTTAACTACAGGAAATGATTAATTATGTCGAATTCACTTAAGATTGTAGCTCTTATCAATACAGTCAAAGAAAACTACAGATAATGGTCCATCTTCCATGGCAGAACCTTCAATTCACTTCATTACACACTCTGGACAGACCTCTCTTCTTTCTCTTGCCTTGATCTTTCTCTGCCCACCTTCAAGAGCCTCCTCCAGCCCAGCTCTTTGACCATACATTTAGCCACCTCTCTTAAATGTTCTCCTATTACTGCATGTGGTATGTGAAATGCCTTTGGATATTTACGACATTAAGAATTGCTGTGTCATGTTGTTGCTGCTTGATATTATTGAACACTCTGGTTCAATCAACTGTTTGGTGGCATTATAACTCATTAGACTGGAACAGTCATCAGCCACAGGTACTGAACTTACCACCGCTCTGCCAGAAGCTAAACGCTCATGTAACCTCTCTTTTCAGACAATTGGATCATATTGGACTACCTTTAAATGAAGGAATCATAGGGACAATACACACCAGTAGCAAGAAATCCCTCACCAATACATATCAGATACTCAAGGAAAGCATACTCATAATTTTCTGATATGAATAAGATTTCTCAATGCTAGCACATACTTGGAAAATTACCTTCTATATGCCCTGCTTGGGGAGCATTAATATGTCTGATTTTCAGCTGCTGAGGGACTGTAAGACTTCCCTGTTCATATATGGTCATGGATTATGAAGAGGAACACATACACAATATGGGTCCGTCGAGATGATAGTGCGATACACTTTGGGGAAAAGGGTCAGCTGATAGATGTTGAGCTGCCTTCGTTCCAGCTACTCTTACTCTGTGCTGACCTCATGAACTGGTGTGTCTCATGGTTGAAAACTTCCATCACATCATAACACATTGCAATTGTTCACAGCATAGCAACTGATGCCTGACACTGACCATAAAAATGCATAAATGTAAGGGAAATGGCTGACTGAGGTGTGGTGAGCAAATTCTTCTTCTTCTTTGGCCTCCTTGTCTCGAGAGACAATGGGTAAACTCCTAGAGGTGGTCAGTGGTTTGTGAAGCAGTGTCTAGAGTGGCAAGAAAGGCCAATTCTAGAGTGACAGACTCTTCCACAGGTGCAGCAGATAAAATTGGTTGGCGGGGCTGTTACACAGTTGGCTTTCACCTTGCACTTCTATCCTTTTTCTGCCAACAGCTAAGTCTCTTCGACTCGCCATTTTTTAGCCCCGTCTTTATGGCTGTCCGCCAGCTCTGGCGATCACTGGCAACTGACTCCCACGACTTGTGATCAATGTCACATGACCTCATGTCGCGTTTGCAGACGTCTTTAAAGCGGAGACATGGACGGCCGGTGGGTCTGATACCAGTGACGAGCTCGCTGTACAATGTGTCCTTGGGGATCCTGCCATCTTCCATGCGGCTCACATGGCCAAGCCATCTCAAGCGCCGCTGACTCAGTAGTGTGTATAAGCTGGGGATGTTGGCCACCTTGAGGACCTCTGTGTTGGAGATAAGGTCCTGCCACCTGATGCCAAGGATTCTCTGGAGGCAGCGAAGATGGAATGAATTGAGACGTCGCTCTTGGCTGACGTACGTTGTCCAGGTCTCACTGTCGTCGAGCAAGGTATTGAGGACACAGGCTTGAAACACTCGGACTTTTGTTTTCCGTGTCAGTGTGTCATTTTCCCACACCCTGTTGGCCAGCCTGGACATAGCAGTGGACGCCTTTCCCATGCGCTTGTTGATTTCTGCATCGAGAGACAGGTTACTGGTGATAATTGAGCCTAGGTAGGTGAACTCTTGAACTACTTCCAGACCATGGTCGCCGATATTGATGGATGGAACATTTCTGACGTCCTGTCCCATGATGTTCATTTTCTTGAGGCTGATGGTTAGGCCAAATTCGTTGCAGGCAGCCGCAATCCTGTCGATGAGTCTCTGCAGACACTGCTCTGCGTGGGATTTTAATGCAGCATCGTCAGCAAAGAGGAGTTCCCTGATGAGGACTTTCCGTACTTTGGTCTTCGCTCTTAGATGGGCAAGGATGAACAAGCTGATCTTGTGTGGAGGAAAATTCTTTCTTCCGAAGACTTGAACGCGTGTGAGAGCAGCAGGGAGAAGAAGTTCCCAAATAGTGTAGATGCGAGAACACAGCCCTGTTTCACACCACTCATGATAGGAAAGGGTCTGATGAGGCACCACTATGCTGAATTGTGCCTTTCATATTGTCATGGAATGAGGTGATGATACTTAGTAGCTTTGGTGGACATCCGATCTTTGCGAGTAGTCTGAAGAGACCACATCTGCTGACGAGGTCAAAGGCTTTGGTGAGATCTATCAAAACAACGTAGAGGGGCATCTATTGCTCGCGGCATTTCTCCTGTAGCTGGCGAAGGGAGAACAGCATGTCAATGGTGGATCTCTCTGCTTGAAAGCCACACTGTGCCTCAGGGTAGACATGCTCAGCCAGCTTCTGGAGTCTGTTTAAAACGACTCGAGCAAAGACTTTCCCCACTATGCTGAGCAGGGAGGTTCCATGGTAGTTGTTGCAGTCACCGCGGTCACCCTTGTTCTTCTAGAGGGTAATGATATTGGCATCGCGCATGTCCTGTGGGACTGCTCCCTCATCCCAGCACAGGCAAAGCTGTTCATGGAGTGCTGAAAGTATAGCAGGCTTGGCACTCTTGATTATTTCAGGAGTAATGCCGTCCTTCCCAGGGGCTTTTCCACTGGCTAAAGAATCAATGGCATCACTGAGTTCCAATTTTGTTGGCTGTTCGTCCAGCTCATCCATGACTGGCAGTGACTGGGTTGCATTGAGGGTGGTATCAGTGACAACATTTTCTTGGAGTACAGTTCTAGGTAGTGCGCCACTCAGCGGTCCATTTGCTTGCATTGGTCAGTGATCGTTTCCCCTGATTTAGACTTGAGGGGGGGCGAACTTCTTGATGGTTGGCCCAAAAGCTCTCTTAATGTCATCATACATTCTTCTGATGTTTCCAGTGTCGGAGGCCAGCTGAATATGACTGCATAGGTGTTGCCAGTAGTCATTTGCACAGTGCCTGACTGTTCTTTGTGCAGTGCTTCTGGCCACTTTAAGTGCTCAGATGTTAACTCGCTGGAGGCTTTCTTGTAGTTCAACAGTGCAGTGCGCTTAGCGATGAGCAAATACATTGTATCATATTACATGCCAAAGTAATTAGGGCTGATATTAACTTTCAGCAGTGGTGGAAAGTGGACAGTAACAGATCAGATTTTGTAATACACCCCAACAGTTTTTCCTTACCAATGGCTTTAATGCAGAAATGAGGGGCCTATATACAGCCCCTAGCATTAGAAGATGTATGACTGGCAGGATTTTCAGTGGAACCCAGGATTCTACCAGTCATATCCCCCAAGGACAGGTGGGATCCAATAAAGGCTTGAACTGGAGGAAATGTATTTCATCTCATTTCCCGACATGCTGTTCTCCCTTCGTCAGCTACAGGAGAAATGCCGCAAACAACAGATGCCCCTCTACGTTGCTTTCATTGATCTCACCAAAGCCTTTGACCTCGTCAGCAGACGTGGTCTCTTCAGACTACTAGAAAAGATCGGATGTCCACCAAAGCTACTAAGTATCATCACCTCATTCCATGACAATATGAAAGGCACAATTTAGCATAGCGACGCCTCATCAGACCCTTTTCCTATCCTGAGTGGTGTGAAACAGGGCTGTGTTCTCGCACCTACACTGTTTGGGATTTTCTTCTCCCTGCTGCTCTCACACGCGTTCAAGTCTTCAGAAGAAGGAACTTTCCTCCACACAAGATCAAGTGGCAGGTTGTTCAACCTTGCCCGCCTAAGAGCGAAGACCAAAGTACGGAAAGTCCTCATCAGGGAACTCCTCTTTGCTGATGAAGCTGCATTAACATCTCACACTGAAGAGTGTCTGCAGAGTCTCATCGACAGGTTTGCGGCTGCCTGCAACGAATTTGGCCTAACCATCAGCCTCAAGAAAACGAACATCATGGGACAGGACATCAGAAATGCTCCATCCATCAATATCGGCGACCACGCTCTGGAAGTGGTTCAAGAGTTCACATACCTAGGCTCAATTATCACCAGTAACCTGTCTCTCGATGCAGAATTCAACAAGTGCATGGGAAAGGCTTCCACTGCTATGTCCAGACTGGCCAAGAGAGTGTGGGAAATTGGCGCATTGACACAGAACACAAAAGTCCGAGTGTATCAAGCCTGTGTCCTCAGTACCTTGCTCTACGGCAGCGAGGTCTGGACAATGTATGTCAGCCAAGAGCGACGTCTCAATTCATTCCATCTTCGCTGCCTCCGGAGAATCCTTGGCATCAGGTGGCAGGATCGCATTTCCAACACAGAAGTCCTCGAGGCGGCCAACATCCCCAACTTATACACCCTACTGAGTCAGCGGTGCTTGAAATGGCTTGGCCATGTGAGCTGCATGGAAGATGGCAGGATCCCCAAACGCACATTGTACAGCGAGCTCGCCACTGGTATCAGACCCATCGGCCGTCCATGTCGCTGCTTTAAAGACGTCTGCAAACGCGACATGAAGTCCTGTCACATTGATCACAAGTCATGGGAGTCAGTTGCCAGCGATCGCTAGAGCTGGCGGACAACCATAAAGGTGGGGCAAGTCGAAGAGACATAGCAGTTGGCGGGAAAAAAGAAAAAACGCAAGGGGAGAGCCAACTGTGTAACAGCCCCGACAATCAATTTTATCTGCAGCACCTGTGGAAGAGTCTGTCACTCTAGTATTGGCCTTTATAGCCAATCCAGGCGCTGCTCCACAAACCACTGACCACCTCCAGGTGCTTACCCATTGTCTCCCGAGACAAAGAAGAAGAAGAAGAAGAAGAAGAAGAAGAAGGGTCTCACAGAAAACCTGCCTTCCCAAAAAGGAGCAGAAGTTTCAGGCTAAGTTAATTAACTAGCTATTATTGATTTATAATGAGCTTTTACTAAAAGAAAATGTTCTTACATTTACACACAGAGGAAAATATGGCCCTTCATCTCTGGTGTTATGTCCAAAAGCCATTCAGTTGGTATGGTAATGGCTGCTTTTATTTCAGTCTCTCTGGAATACTCTCTTTGGATATAACATCCAGTATGAGTGGAATCCCTGGAGTGTGATTGCTACAGTATGCTTGCTCCTATTCAGGGGGTCATTTAGTGTTCAATTACACAACATGTAAGTATAATACATATCATCTGGGAATAAATTAACTTCAGACTTGTGTACATGAGAGAGTCTGCAAGTTTTTCTATTCCATATATATATGTAAAAAGAACAGTTCACCTGTGGTGCAGTTACATGGAGGTCGTCAGGAGCACAGTTGTGATATCATAGAACCATAGAAAGTTTAAGGCATGGAAAAAGGCCACTTAGCCCATCTTGTCTGTGCTGGCCGAAAAACGATCCGCCCATTCTAATCTCACCTTCCAGCATTTGGTCCGTAGCCCTGCAGAATATGACACTTGAGACTCGTTTTGAATGAATTGAGGGTTTCTGCCTCAACTACCCTTTCAGGCAGTGAGCTCCAGACTCCACTACCCTCTGGGTAAAAACATTTTTCCTCATCTCCTCTAATTTTTCTACCAATCACTTTAAATCTATGCCCCCTTGTCATTGACCTCTCTGCTAAGGTCAATAGAGCCTTCCCATCCACTCTATCCAGGCCCCTCAAAATTTTGTACATTTCAATTAGATCTCCCCTCAGCCTTCTCTGTTCCAAGGAGAACAACCCCAGCCTATCCAATCTTTCCTCACAGCTGCATTTTTCCAGTCCTGGCAACATCTTCGTAAATCTCCTCTGTACCCTCTCTAGTACAATTACATCCTTTCTGTAATGAGGTGACCAGAACTGCACAAAGTACTCAAGTTCTGGCTTAACCAATGATTTATATAGTTCTAGCATAACCTCCCTGCTCTTACATTCTATACCTCAGCTAATAAAGGAAAGGATTCCATATGCCTTCTTAATCACCTTATTGACCTGTCCTGTTACCTTCAGGGATCTGTGGATATTCACTTCCTTTCCACTTCTCAGTATTTTCCCATTAATCGTGTATTCCTTTGCCTTGTTTGAGCTCCCCAAATGCATCACCTCCGGGTTGAATTCCATCTGCCACTTTTCTGCCCATCTGACCAGACCATCAATATCTTCCTGCAGGTTACAGCTATCCTCCTTGCTATTGACCACATGGCCAATCTTTGTGTCGTCTGCAAACGTCTTGATCTTATCCCCTACATTTACGTCCAAATCATTAATATATATCAAAAAAAGCAAGGGACCCAGTACTGAGCCCAGTGGAACGCTGTTGGAAATAGCCCTCCAGTTGCCAAAACACCCATCAACAATTACCCTTTGTTTCCTACCACTGAGCCAATTTTGTATCCACCTTGCTGCATTTCCCTGGATCCGATGGGATTTTATTTTTTTAACCAGTCTGCCATGTGGGACATTGTCAAAAGCCTTGCTAAAATCCATGTAGACTACATCAACTGCATTACCCTCATCTATCTTCCTTGCTACTTCTTCAAAAAAGTCGATCAAATTGATCAGACAAAATCTTCCCTTAACAAATCCATGCTGACTATCCTTGATTAACCTGTGCCTTTCTCAGTGAAAGTTTATCCTGTCTCTCAGAATAGATTCCAATAATTTGCCCATCACTGAGTTTGGACTGACTGGCCTGTAATTATTCAGTCTATCCCTCGCTCCCTTTTTAAACAGAGGTACAACGTTAGCAGTCCTCCAGTCCTCCGGCACTGCACCTGTATCCAGTGAGGACTGGAAAATGATGGTCAGACCTTCTGCTATTTCTTTTCTTGCTTCTTTTAATAGCCTGGGGTATATTTCAACTGGCCCTGGTGATTTATCATCTTTCAAGGATGCTAATCCCATTTATACTTCCTCTCTCCCTATGTTTATCACATCCAATACTTCATACCCCTCTTCCTTAACTACAATATCTGCATTGTCCCCCTCTTCTGTGAAGACAGAAGCAAATTATTCATCAAGAACAATACCAACATCTTCCGCCCCTATATATAGGTTACGTTTCTGGTCTTTTATGAGCCCTACTCTCTCAGTTATTCTTTTACTCTTAATGTATTGATAAAACATCTTTGGGTTCACCTTGATTTTGCTTGCCAATATCCTTTCCTGCCCTCTTTGCTTTTCTAATTTCCTTTTTGATTTCACCCCTCCACTTTCTATACTCCTCTCGGCTTTCTGCAGTATTGAGTTCTCAGTGTTGGACATAAGCTTTCCTTTTCTGCCTTAACTTACCTTGTAAGCTCCGTGACATCCATGAGGCTCTAGATTTGGAAGTCTCACCCTTTTTCTTTGTGGCAACATGTTTACTCGGAACCCCTTGAATCTTCCCTTTGAATGCTTCCCACTGTTCTGACACTAATTTACCTTCAAGTAGTTGTTTCAAGTCCACTTTCACTAAATCACTCCTCAGTTTAGTAAAATTGGCCTTGCCCCAATTGAGAACTCTAACTCCTGTTCCATCTCTGTCCTTTTCCATAATTATGTTAAAACTGACTGAATTATGATCACTACCACAAAAATGCTCTCCCACTACCACTCCTTTCACCTGCCCAGCTTCATTTCCTAAAACTATGTCTAAAAGTGAACCCTATCTTCTTGGATTTTCTACATACTGGCCAAAAAAGTTCTCCTGAATGCACCTCAAGAATTCTGCTCCCTCAATTCCTTTTACACTAAAACTATCCTAGTTATTATTGGGGTAGTCATGTGATGGAATATAGGTATAATAGTTGAAACAACCTACCTTCGTTATTCAACTTTCTCCTGGTCAAGAGGGGAGTGTGATGGAATATAGGTATAATAGGTTTAATTAGGCAGAATTTAGATATAGTTAATATATTATACCTTTAGAATTAAAGATTGAATAAATGGTCAGTTTTCAAGAATCACTGAAATTCCCCTTTAAGAAGATAGAGTGATAAACTTCAAAGTCTTTCAAAGTCCCTGTTACAATAGAATGTGAACCAGAAACACCTTTTAAGTTGGGAAATCCATTTCAGTGTTTCTGTTGCCAGGGAATTGGAGCATAAACTCACATTGAAATGTATTGTGTGAAATCAGTAAAATTTAATTAATTGATGGTGTTGGTTGGTGATGTAGACAGATCGGCTCAAAGATTGTTACAAGCTACCATAAAAGCACAATTATAGATAATAAAACAATAAATGGTATAGTACTAACAGGAACAAGATGTCAAGTAAAGCCAATTTTAACATTATTTCCAGATAAATGCTCACAACTTCAAGAGAAGGCAAATCTAGCAAAACATTAAGTGGAGATGTTAGTTAATGATACTACCAAATATGGATCTTGAAACTGGAAAAACACACACAAAAAGATAACACCTATATGCTAAAAGATCAGATGATACCTCAGAAACAGTATAAACATGAGAGTTTCTGAAGCAAAAATTAGAAGCGTTGAATCCTCATCAATACTTCTCACCCTACGATTTACTTGGGGAATTAAAGGTAAAAGTTTACTTTAAATTTTGATGGATATTCTAAGATATTTTGCTGTAACATTAGCAAGGTTAAACTTTTGGATTCTATATTAGAAATAAGATTATGTGTTACATCTCTTAGTAATATTTGATATTGTGAAGTACTTATCCACTTAAAAGTTCAATTCTTTAATAAATATATAAAAGTTAATAAAGCATCTCATATAGCATTCTGCATACAACTACAAGAACCCCATCTCTGTGTCCCTTTGAGTGGAAAGATACGTATTGAAGAGAGTTTCCCAGACCCGTATAATATCTGGGATATTTATGACTTAGCCATAATTATTAAAAATAGGCTATCTGAAAGACGGTAATATTCTCTGTTAGTTTTCTTTCTTTGAGGGAAAACTAGTTAAGTTCTTTGGACTCAAATAAGTGTCCATAAGAATTTGTCTGGTTTGAACTTAATTAAAGGAGATTCATAGGGATGTACACCTGATTTGGTTAAGTCCATATAAGGGGTTAAAGCCATAAATAACTTCAGTTAAAATCTCCTATTATTACTGCCCTATTGTTCTTGCATTTCTCAGAGATTTGCCTACATATATGCTCTTCTATTCTCCCCTGACTGTTTTGAGGTCTTTAGTGCACTCCCAGCAATGTGATTGCGCCTTTTTTGTTCCTTCGCTCAATCCATATGGCCTCATTTGATGAGTCTTCCAACATATCAATCCTCCTCACAGTTGTAATAGTTTCTTTGACCAAAATTGCCACTCCCCTCCTTTTTTATCCCCCTCCCTATCGTGTCTGAAAACCCTGTAACCAGGAACGATCCTGTCCCAGCTTAAGCCATGTTTCTGTAATAACTATGATATCATACTGCCATATGTCTATCTGTGCCCTCAGCTTATCTGCTTTATTTGCTATACTCCTTGCATTGAAATAGATACCCTTGAGCACTGCCTATCTCTTTTTTCTATTTTCTAACCTTTGTTTCCCCTGTCTTCCAGACTCATCCATTAATTTTCTGCCTTCCATTTTCATTTCTGATTTTGTCCCTGATATGTAGCTATTAATCTTGCTTGTCCCTGGCCGCTGCTCAAATGCTCCTTGAGGGTCCAAGCAGGAAAATCCACCTTGTTTTGACCAATCAGTAATTACACCAAATGCCACAGAGTCCTGAGATTGCATTGGGGAAGCTATCTCATTATATGCGGTTGAGGCATAGAATGTGAAAACAGCACCATCAAAATAACTTTCTACCTTGAAGAAACTTTATTTCAAGATTATTTCAAAATCAGGAATCCAAAAATAACATTCCACAAAATTTTAAATCAGTAACATAAAAACAAATTGTAGTTTTTTGTCTTACACAAACCTTGATTTTTTTTCTGAAAGAATGTTTGTAGCATGTTTCAAGGAAATTAAAATTGGATGGAGTGAAAAAATTCCAGCCAACTTTCTTACCACTGATTTTAATTCCTCAGAATATTATTTTTGGCTTTTAATGGTTTTGAGAAAAACAGTCTTGAAACAAAAATGTTATTTCTGGCAATAAGGAGCAGCATTTGGATTTACAGTATCCCTGATTCAGCAATAAGGAATAAGTGGGTGTAGGAAGGGATATATCAAACCTGAGGAACTGTAAGCCCATAAAGAGTGATAGAAAGAATGAGCAACGGAAGGTACTGGTCATCATTTGGCTAGATTAATAAGCTATTACGTGGGTTGGAGTTGTCCTTTTTTTCTACATTACACTGTACTGACCAGCAAACAGGTTCTGATTTTTATTCATGGGTTTCTATCGCATAAGTCTGCTCAGTAAAGAGATTGTGTCAAAATCAATCTGCTTTCAGAAGTACATGCTGACAGAGAGGAATAAACTTGACGTTTTAGTGAGATTGCACATCCTTTCTCTCATTGGGTAGCTAATTAGAAGTTCGGCTTGAAACCAACAGTGGGAGTATGTAGAAGAAACACCCTATGGCTGCAATCTAATGCAATGTCCCTGTTAACCATGAACATCATTAATCAAGCAAATGTTGTTGTTCAGAAGATGCACATGAAGAGGGTGCATAGAGCAACATGACTGCACGTTGGTTATTACCAAATTGTGCATTATTTCACCCAACGTATTGTGGTTTCTGATAGGTCAAATATATACTTCACTTTCTATTTCACTAAAACACACAGAAGAAATATCTTACCATTTTAAAAATTATTTTCATGATTTGGGTGTGATTTTTCTCACGCGCAGGCAGTGGATGGGGTGCACATGGTCTGGAGGAATCAATGTGAGACGGCAACTTCAATGATCACTCTAAAGTATGGCGTGGTCAGCAAGTTGCTGGCACAAAATACAATCCCATTAGAAACCTTGCTGATTTGGAAGTGGTAAATCGAGCAGTTTGCCCATTTCTTAAAAGTCTGCAGCAGCACCTTAAAGAGGGAGTGGAGTCGAACAAAACTGCAGCCACAGGCAACATGAGTTCCAACAGCAACTGAACATCTCCAGTGAAGTGGTGGAGATACTAAAAGAGTAAATTAATATCAGGTAGAAGGGCCTCTTCCCAATGTTGGTAATAGTCACCAAGACAATTTACTGAACAGGCTGAGACAGAAATGGCATAAAATATCAGTACCATCAGCTTGTATCTTGGACCTACCTGCAGTGCAAACAGAACTTGAATGATCTGACTAGGCGAGTTAAGATAAAACTCCACAACACCCTTCATATAACAGTGCAGCCCTGCATGATCTGACTTTAGGATCAGCAGTGTCATCTCTTCCATTCCTATTTCCCATGGCGCTCTTGAAATCAGCCAGAAAAACTTTGCTGCATCTCCTTTCTGTTTGCCCTCACACCCTCAAAACCTGCTATTGCTCTCGCAACTACTTCTCCCTCTTAGTCTCACTTGCTGCTTCTTTCTTCCATCAATCTCTGTTCAAGGCTGCCTCACACATGTTAAAAACCTTAAAAAGGGGTATAAATAAACCCACTTCCACTCTTTCTGCAGGAGAAGTGGGCACACTTACCACATAGTGGCTGCTGGCAGGCTCCTGGCCAGTGGTGGGCTGGGGGTTTCAGGTGAGTCTCACTGGAGGGAAGGGGAGTCCTGGACAGGGGAGGCTGCAACTATTCTTCTGGGGTTCAGAAGAGAACTTCTATTCCTCCAGGTCTCACAAAGGAAAGCATTAGGCCTACCAGAATGGCCTCTTCTGTCACCAGGCCAACTTTACAGCTGCTTCTGCTGAGCAGGAAATCTTAAGCTCTGGTTAAAATTGCACCAGGGTCCTATTGATGTAATTGGACCCCGGTTCGCCTATATTTATGGCATTTCCACCTACTTTAGGTGGTTCTTGACTTTGTATGCTACAGTCCATTTTCAAGCAACATGGAAATCACCCGCATAGCGATGCCTTTTTTTCCTATCGCTTTAACCCTTTGGTGCCAAAGATGATATTAATAGATGAGCACCTAACGTATTAATTTGACATTCTTCTACTATTTTAACAAAGGCGTTAACACATGGAGCATTTGTTCACTAATATCACCAATAATAAGTTCTTGCCTACAAAACATCCATGAAAGAAAGATCCGACACAAATTTCTCCCTGATGTTCATATTATTGACAAGGAAATGTTTAGAATGAATGCCTGATTAAACTAATCTACTGTTAAGTGCTTGTGGGTTGTCTGTGGCAGAGGAGGGGCCCGTAAGTACACTTGTGCATAAGTAATCTTATCGTATTAAGAAACTGCAGCAGACAAATAATACTTAACACAAATGTGGAAGGAAATGTCTTAGCAATAGGCTTAGTTGTAAAAACATCCAGAACAATATCCAAAGTACTAAAAGGTCCCCTCAACATCAGACTGACTTCAATTTAAAACACTTGAGTGGCCTCTTGTGTGTCAAATGCATTTCCATTAATTATTTACGATAATTATTTATTTTACAGTCATACACTTTCGATATCATTGCTAGCACTAAATCGTAACAGCCTCCTGTGCAGAACCAAAGTGATGATATTTATTTCTATGGAGAGAATGAGAGTAAAACTAAATGTATTTGATTTTTTTTGTTGGTGGTGGGGGATAATATTGAGCCACAAATGAAAGGATCTTGCTAGCTCCTTATTTCATTACTAAGTCAGAAACCAGAAGCTGTTTCTGGTCAGCATAGATGGCACGGAGGAAGGAAGGCAAATTCCAATCTATGTAATCGCTTGTTAAAATAACCAAGAGCTTTACAGGAAGTACACACACCCTTTCATCAGCCATCTTATCTTTGTTAATCATGTACACCATTAATCAAACAAATATTATTGTTAAGGAGTTGAAGGTGAGGGGTGCATAGAGACAGCACAATTGCGCTTTGGTTTTTGCCAAATGATTATTTCATCAGTTCAGTGAAATGTGAGAGTTGTCGCTGGACCTAACAAGGTTTAGCTCTTATTCTGTTTCCAAAGCTTTCCTCAAGTCACAGTACAGGCATTGTTTTTAATGATTTTTGAAATGAACTTCACTTTTTTTTTGTTTTCTACCACTTTAGGGCTTTAAAGCATTAACCAAAAATACCTGTTTCCAGGGCTGTGCTTGCCCTGTGAATTTAATGGGACAGGCATCCTGAAAACTGTGTCTGGGTAAACTGTTTCCTGCTTATTATAAATTCATTGGGGTTTGATTTCCTGGGAAGAGCACCGCAATTTCCATTTTGCCCATTTCAATGCAGTCATTAGCCCATATAGTTTCAGTGAGTTGATTACCATATTAAAATAGAGCACACAGAAATTTTCCCAGTATGTATTAAGTAGTGCACTCCCAGAGGAAATGAAACACCACAATGTCACATCATAAATCATGGCCAAAACTGTCATCAGGCTATTTGCAGCTGACACCATCATTCACAATTCTTTTGGCTCCTCATTCTTCGCAAGAGAAAATAAGTTTTCCTAACTCCTTCTTTAAAATTAAGGCAGTACCCATTTATTACAGTACCATTGCTTTTAGTAGTTGTGAGGCAATGGCCATTTATCACTGAAGGAGAGAAAAAGAGATAGAGAGCGAGATGGAAGTCATTGATGGGCAGTACTGACGTATCCTTTGTGCTGATAATCATTCTCATTAAAGTTAATTAAAATTTTCATTAAATTTAATATGGTTCAAAAATAATGTTGAGGAGTCCACTGGAGTGTTCTAATTAAGAAATTCTATTGGGACCATGTTGTATCATATTTTTTCCACTGAGTGATTTGGTCAATTCACTTTGTCGAGAGTAACATCATATGGTACAGGTCCTCGTACATTATCAATTCTATATAATATCTGCTTATTGGCATATTTCAGAACAAGCTTTTGCTAAAAAATGTAAAGTAGTCCTTTATCAAAACTTGGAACTATTTAGCTAATTAGTTACTTCTGTAACCTCTAGAGCTAATAAATAACTTGTTTCAGCATATTCTTTCAGCAATAATCACTAGTTGGGAATAGCGGTGCCTTAAGCTCCATGCAGGAAGACACACATGGGCCGGAATTTTACCATTGAAAAACAGGAGTCTTACGAGGCGTCCGAGATGTGAAATGGCAGTCGATGATGTCGGGTCGAGTTCCCGACATCATGACAGACGAACGCCATTTTACAATGGTCGGACGCCGGGCGAAATCAAGGCACTGCTCGCCATCTGCTTACAATCAATTAAAGGGCAATTGAGGTATTTAAAACACCAACTGATAGCCATTTTACAGTGGCTGTCGGATTTTACGGCCGTAAAACGAGTCGAGGGGCATCTCGGGAACCCGGCAGGTTGAAAAGAGCAGCAGGCAGTGAATCGGTGAGGGAGTTGGAGGTACTGTTATGTGGCTGGTTGTTCAATGTTGTTTCTTTGTGTGACTTTACAGTTTCTGTGACTTTACAGTTTGTGGTACTATCAGATTATTCATCACGGTTCTTCTGAGTGGTACTCGTGATCGGGGATGGTTACTTGGTGGCAGGGGTTATCCGCTGAAGATATGGCTGATGATACCGGTGAGGAACCCAAGGAATGATGCAGAGGAACGTGACAATGTGAGCCAGGCGGCCACCAGAGTGACCATAGAACAGACTATAGGTCTTCTCAAAATGAGATTTAGGCGTCTCGATCGCTCAGGTGGAAACCTGCAGTACTCACCATCAAGGGTGTCCAGAATTATTATCGTGTGCTGAGCCTTACATAACCTGGCAATGGAGAGGGGAGATTCCCTGGAGGATGGTGAAGGTCAGCGTGAGGCTTCCTCAGACGAAAATGGTGATATGGATGAGGAAGAGGGGCCGCAGCCACCTGACCAGCGGGGAGATGGAGCTGACGGTCAGGTGGAGTTGACTGCAAGGGAGATCCAGGAGGCTCTAATACTCAGGCATTTCTCCTGCACAGAGCCCTATCAACCATAAACTGACATGGCATTCTGAGAGGAATCAATGACAGGAAATGGAAGGGCAGAGGCACTCACCTTCAGGGGAAATCTGATCTGAACCGGGACACTGTTCCATCAATGACCACCCAGCTCAAATGTTTCACATCTCAAATAAACTTTCTTCTGCAGTGCAACCATATCACCGACAATAGCAGCAATGATGTTTGACATGTAAAATGTGAAGTGAAAAGTTCAATTACTTATAGTGCATTGATACATGAAATAAAAAATTACATATTGCACCAGTGACCCCAAAGTGCTGTTACTGTGATCTTTTGAAACGTTTGCAAGTGCTCACGCGTGTGGACGATCCCTCGCTGCCATCCACACCAGAGACAGGTGGCTGATCAGGCTGCCACGTTGCTCTGGATGACTTTGGCAGGTGTCCTGTGCCTGCTCAAGGCTGTGTGGGCTTCAGCATCTCAAGGTGACCCTGAGAAGTCTCAGGACCACCCTCTGACACCCTGGGAGTATGCAGTGCTGATGTCACTGGCAGAGAGGACAAGGAGCTGCAGAATGCGTCAGGAGCGCCCTGAGAAGAGCTCCCATCTGAAATCTGCTGCTGCCCTTGTGCCCTCCTGAGGCTCGATTGGTGCACATCAGATTCCGTTCTCTGATGCTCTGGTCCAAGGAGGTCACTCTCTCTGTGAGGTTATGCATGGCCTCTAGGATCGAGCCCTCCACTACAGCCACCAATCTGTCTGGAGGAGGTCAGATGACAGAGAATGTGTGGCACTCAGGCCCTGGATGGGCAACTCCAGTGTCTGAGTCATAGCACGCAAAGTCTCTGGTAACACCACCAGATCTCCACGCACCGCATGCTGCATTGAAGCATCTCCCGCCGAATGGATGTCAGCAGAGGCATCGGCTGGTACTGCCTCTGGCAGCTGGCCCGGCAATTGTGTGGTGCTGACAGCAGGTTGTGACCATACATCCCAACCAAGGTGAATGTCTCTGAGCTGGCGCTTGGTGTGGTGCGAGGATGTGATGCTGCACCCTCTGAGGTCCCCTCCTCATCCTCAGAGGTGGACGGAGGAGCCCCGGACATACTTCCTGGCCGCTGCTGTGTTTCACATGCAGGGAAAATCAGAATGATCAGTCGTGATCAGCACTCCTGACTGGAGAACATGTCATTGTGGGCATTTCTGTGTGATTTCACGTTTGGGAGCATCCTTCAGTGCCTGAGACAATTGCCGTGCCACACGCCCCGCCCTCTCCCCTCAACCTCATACTGGGAACTCACTCTCCTGGCCAGCCTCGCCATCAGCTATAGAGCGTCCTCGTTCCTCTCCTGCCTGCATTAATGCATCCTCCTTCGGCCTACTCAGATATGCCAGCTTGGCTACGTCGCCACCGGTCCGGCACAACTCTCGGGCATTATGTGCCCTCTTCTCCTGCGTATACACAAAGGACTTAGTTAAGACATTTCACATGGATGATCACACACTCAGCCATTTGACTGAGTGCTGCATCTCAAACCAATGCCAGTGAAGTGCCGGGATGGAACACATCTGGACCACTGTGCATCACAGATGTGCCCATTACGTGGCCCAAGGCATGGCTGCAGCCAATCACTGGGCATGGATGGCTTCCACCTTTCAACTTCAGCATTCATTGACCCTCCCGTTTCACATAAAAGATGAGATGACTATGGAATGCCCCTTACCCGGGCAAAGCGCAGAAGGTCATTGACCTGCTTGCGGCACTGGAGCCATGTCCTCCGAACAACGCTGTGGCTGCTGACCTTCTCCGCTACCTCCAGCCAGGCCTTCTTTGTAACATGGGAAGGCCTCCTTCTTCCATCGGATGGGAAGAGGAGCTCTCGCCTTGCCTCAGCCGCCTGGAGGAGGATTCGAGTAGCGGGGGGCCAAGTGGCTACTTCTCCCTTCCATTGCTGCAATTTGCTTCCAGTGGGGTTCTGACTTTTCTAAAGTGTTCGCTTGGTGAGCACTTTCAGTTCTGCTACAGTTCTTTCAGCTTCAGACCCTTGCTTTTCCCTCACATATGTTCAGTGCCTCCAATCAACGTCCTCCTTCTTGCTTCAGCGTTCATTTCCTTTATGAGCCACAGAGGTTGCTGAAAGCCTTTTTAAATGGCTTTCAGCAGGCTCTTCCAGCTCTCGCCCCATCCCCACCGACTCATAGCCTCCTACCCGCATGAACCCTTTTCTGTCGGAAGTACGCGGCAGGGCCGCTAATTGGCTGCCCCGCACATGATACCGGCGGCAACAAGTTTTGGAGCGGAGTGGGTTATTCATCCGCTTCCTGCTCATCGGACTCTGAGCCGCCATCAACGGTAACATTCTGGCCATGGTCCAATTTAGACGATTTCAAATTGAACACTTCTGTCCAATGCACAGAATCTGGAACATACAACGATAAAAAACAAGTTTACCATACAAACCTGAATTCACATCTCAGAAAATCACTGTGCACTTCCCGCAATTCAGCATCCATTCACAGAGAAAAAAACTTTTATTTTGCAGATAAAATTAAAATTCAAACAATTGAATACAATTCCTGCCTTACAACTAGTAAAAAGTAATGCCATCCATCTGTATACGTACTGAAGGCTCATCTTCTTCTTTGGCCTCCTTGACTAGAGAGACAATGGGTAAGCTCCTGGAGGTGGTCAGTGGTTTGTGAAGCAGTGCCTGGAGTGGCTATAAAGGCCAATTCTAGAGTGACAGACTCTTCCACAGGTGCTGCAGATAAAATTCGTTGTCAGGGCTGTTACACAGTTGGCTCTCCCCTTGCACTTCTGTCTTATTTCCTGCCAACTGCGAAGTCTCTTCAACTCCACTCTTTAGCCCCACCTTTATGGCTGCCCGCCAGCTCTGGCGAATGCTGGCAACTGACTCCCACGACTTGTGATCAATGTCACAGGACTTCATGTCGCGTTTGCAGACGTCTTTAAAGCGGAGTCATGGACGGCCAGTGGGTCTGAACCAGTGCTGAACTCGCTGTACAATTTGTTCTTGGGGATCCTGCCATCTTCCATGTGGCTCACATGGCCAAGCCATCTCAAGCGCCGTTGGCTCAGTAGGGTGTATATGCTGGGGATGTTAGCCACCTCGAGGACTTCTGTGTTGGAGATATGGTCCTGCCACCTGATGCCAAGGATTCTCCGGAGGCAGTGAAGATGGAATGAATTGAGACATCACTCTTGGCTGATATACGTTGTCCAGGCCTCGCTGCCGTATAGCAAGGTACTGAGGACACAGGCTTGATACACTCAGACTTTTGTGTTCCATGTCAGTGCGCCATTTTCCCACACTCTCTTGGCCAGTCTGGACATTGCAGTGGAAGCCTTTCCCATGTGCTTGTTGATTTCTGCATCGAGAGACAGGTTACAGGTGATATTTGAGCCTAGGTAGGTGAACTCTTGAACCACTTCCAGAGTGAGGTCGCCAATATTAATGGATGGAGCATTTCTGACATCCTGTCCCATGATGTTCGTTTTCTTGAGGCTGATGGTTAGGCCAAATTCGTTGCAGGCAGCGGCAATCCTGTCGATGATTCTCTGCAGACACTCTTCAGTGTGGGATGTTAATGCAACATCGTCAGCAAAGAGGAGTTCCCTGATGAGGACCTTCCATACTTTGGTCTTCACTCTTAGATGGGCAAGTTTGAACAACCTGCCACCTGATCTTGTGTGGAGGAAAATTCCTTCTTCTGAAGACTTGAACGCATGTGAGAGCAGCAGGGAGAAGAAAATCCCAAACAGTGTAGGTGCGAGAACACAGCCCTGTTTCAGACCACTCAGGATAAGAAAGGGTCTGATGAGGCACCACTATGCTGAATTGTGCCTTTCATATTGTCATGGAATGAGGTGATGATACTTAGTAGCTTTGGTGGACATCCGATCTTTGCTAGTAGTCTGAAGAGACCACGTCTGCTGACGAGGTCAGAGGCTTTGGTGAGATCAATGAAAGCAGTGTAGAGGGGCATCTGTTGTTCACGGCATTTCTCCTGTAGCTGCCTCAGGGAGAACAGCATGTCAACGGTGGATCTCTCTGCTCGAAAGCCACACTGTGCCTCAGGGTAGACACGCTCAGCCAGCTTCTGGAGCCTGTTTAAAGCAACTCCAGTGAAGACTTTCCCCACTATGCTGAGCAGGGAGGTTCCACGGTAGTTGTTGCAGTCACCGCGGTCACCCTTGTTCTTATTGAGGGTGATGATATTGGCATCACGCATGCCCTGTAGTACTGCTCCCTCGTCCCAGCACAGGCAAAGCAGTTCGTAGAGTGCTGAAAGTATAGCAGGCTTGGCACTCTTGATTATTTCAGGGGAAATGCCGTCCTTCCCAGGGGCTTTTCCGCTGGCTAGAGAATCAATGGCATCACTGAGTTCCAATATTGTTGGCTGTACGTCCAGCTCATCCATGACTGGCAGAGACTGGGCTGCACTGAGGGCAGTCTCAGTAACAACATTTTCCCTGGAGTACAGTTCTAGGTATTGCTCCTCCCAGCGGTCCATTTGCTTGCATTGGTCAGTGATTGTGTCCCCTGATTTAGATTTGAGGGGGGGCGATCTTCTTGATGGTTGGCCCAAAAGCTCTCTTAATGCCATCATACATCCCTCTGATGTTTCCGGTGTCGGAGGCCAGCTGAATATGACTGCATAGGTGTTGCCAGTAGTCATTTGTGCAGCGCTTCGCTGTTCTTTGTGCAGTGCTTCTGGCTACTTTAAGTGCTACGGATGTTATCTCGCTGGGGGCTTTCTTGTAGTTCAACAGTGCAATGCGCTTCGCGGCTATGACAGGTTCCAGCTCTTCAATGTGAGATTGAAACCAGTCTGCATTCTGCTTCACATGTTTGCCATAGCTGATCATTGCTGAGTCATAGATGGCGTCTCTGACGTGGGCCCACTTGGTCTCTGCATCCCCTGTAGGAGTGTTTTGAAGGTCTTTTTCAAGTGAATTTAGAAACTTATGTAACGGCGGTGGATAAGAAATTCTGCTCGTGTTAATGCGCGGGCGGCCTTTCTGCTTGGAGTGATGCAGCTTCTTTGGTTTGAGTCTAACCTTCCTGCACACCAGGGAGTGGTCGATGTCGCAGTCCGCACTGTGGAAGCTGCGTGTGATTTGAACGCTGTTTAAAGAGGCTCGCCTTGTGACGATGAGGTCCAGCTGGTGCCAACGACATGATCTTGGGTGCCTCCAAGAAACCTGGTGACAGGGTTTAGTATGAAAGAACGAGTTGGTGATGCAGAGGTTGTGATAGGTACACAACTCAAGCAGTCTCTGTCCATTCTCATTCATCCTTCCAATGCCATAGCGTCCAAGGCAGGAGGGCCATGAGTCATGGTCGGCCCCAACCCTGGCATTAAAGTCCCCCAGCAGGAACAGATATTTGGTATTAGGAATGCTACTAATGATATTATGGAGTTCCTCGTAGAACTGGTCTTTAGCTTCATGTGGGAAGCAGAGTGTTGGAGCATAGATGCTGAGTAGGTGTACTGGACCAGAGGTGGTGAGCAGTCGGTTGGACAGTATGCGTTCCGAGCCATTTGAAAGTGGCTCAATTATGCTGAGCAAAGAATTTCTGATGGCGGAATCCACTCCATGCTGTCTTGGTTCTTCAGGATCCCTACCCTGCCATATATGAAGCTATAATGTACCACAGCCCCTGATATAGCACATATTGTAATGGTACCCCAACTACTAAAGAATATAAAGGTTGACTTAGTGATGCATTGCAATGTCACAGTTATGCATTGCATTATAGGGGGAATAAGTTATGGCTTTGCATCTGGGGTTTCGTATATGCTGAGTTCAGATTGCAACAATAACATCAGGCCAAGTACTTCCAACCAGAAACAAAACATACAGAAGATGATGTGAGTAAGTTAGCCCAGTACCACACTTTGGCACAGATTGCCTAAAGTTCATACCCCAACCCCTAGTTACTTGAAGGATGTGTGGTCAGTGGAGACCAAAAGCGGAGGAGAAGAATAAAATTAATTTTAAACTGTTGAAACCATATTTAAAAACAATGAGAAAATTTGAAACTGACAATCTCAATTGAAAGACAGCACCCTCATCTCCCCTATGTTTATGTATATATCACATAATTATTTACAGTTTGATTGCTGATTTATTTTCTCCTATTTATCATTTTTGTTATTCCATATGTACTAGTCTTGACTTTAGGCTGTTTGCAATTAACAAAGATTGCCTGGAATTATAAGTTAATAGGATCTGTGCACTTCCACCAGTGTCATTTTCTAACAGAAGGTCTATAGCTTGATGCACAAAGTGATTTTTGTAAAATGTTAGCAGTTTGGCAAAACAAAATTTGAAAAAAAAAACTTGTTTTCAGAAGTGAAAACCTTAAATTTGCCAGTCATTAGGAATGCCATTCTCTTTGTCTATAATGTAGAAAATAATGAACTCATCAGTTCCTGAGATGTGCTCTGTAACACTTGTACCAACTGCCAGAACGCATATGGTACTGTGCAGGAATGATTTTCAAGTGGCATATGGAAAGTAACTGGAGCCTGCGTAAACATTTGGACTATTTTTACTGCACTATCTCTGCATGTGTTGAATTTTAAATGTTATAGCATTTCACAGTGCTGTATAATGATTGAACACCATTCTCAATACAAACTGAAAAGGTTATGCTGTCTTACTGGATAGCACATTGTCATTTTCAGTAATACTTTCTACTTGTTCTTATCAATGTACAAATTAATCATTTCTTCACACAACAGCTGGTCTAAAAAATGTTGTTTTCTGATCCTCGCATGAAGGAGAATTAAATCATTAAGGGCGCACTTATTCAGCAGATGGTATGGAATCTAAGAAAGAGTAAGTCATCATTACGGTATATATTGGCAAAACAACATCAGAAGAGGTTGGGAGAGTGGGCCTGATTATTAATGTCTTTGACAGGGTAACATTTAGCTATGTAACTGTAACTGCTGCTCTGTACACTATGGACAGTGATGTCATGGGTATCTTACTGGAACAATAGTCCAGAGTTCATGGCCGGGATTTTACAGCTCCGAAGTAGATGGCATTGGAGGCACTGGTGGGGGGGGATGTAAAATGGCATGGGGAGGCATCGGGCTGGATCTCTGACATCATCATGCCAGGTCCATATTTTACCAGTGGCAGACGGCAAGTCGAGTGAGAGCAGCGTGCGCTTTTTCAAAAATGGTGATTGAGAGTTTATTAAGACTGTTGAAGACCCAATTGAACACCATTTTACCTGACCGTTCAAATTTTCTGAGGAGTGCACAGGGGCCCATCGGATGTTAGAGCCCCAGCAGGTGTTTAAGGGCAGCAATGGGGCGGGAGCTGAGGTCATTGCTGTATTTGGCAGTCAAGGGGGTCAGGGGGTTCGCCTTCACAGGAAGGCTGATACAGTGCGGCCAGAGTGTTTAGTGTGGATGAGGGGGAGTTGAGGAGCCAGGGTTCTGGTGTCAAGATTCCATCATGTCATCAAGCTCCTGGCACGGGGGTCAATTGAGAGGGGGCTAGGGGGTGGGTGTGGGGTGGGCATGTTGAGGAAGCAAGTGGCAGAGTGGCCCTTCAGACCCAAGTGCCCAAATGCCATGGGCATCGTCCATTCAGGAGATGGATCGTCCAGCAAGGAGGAGAACATGCGAGGGAGGGAGGTGTGGGTACACAGGACCGGTCAGCAGCAACCTCATGGCCACCTGTTGGGACAACCTCAGGATGGGCAAGCGGCAGAAAGCTGCATCAGTGACCTCTTCACCCCCACAACCCCCACCCCCTCCAATGGCAGGCCCACACTGCTAGCTGAATGTCTTCTGTTGCTGCTGGGCAAGATGGCCTGAGGCTCCTGGGGACGATAGTCTGAGGCTGCTGGGGAAGATAGTATGAGGCTGCTGGGGAGGATGGTCTCAGGCTGCTGAGGAGGATGGTCTGAGTCTGCTGGGCAGGATGGTCAGACTGAGTCATAGAGTCATAGAGTTATACAGCACAGAAACAGGCCCTTCGGCCCATTGTGTCCGTGCCGGCCATCAAGCACCTAACTATTCTAATCCCATTTTCCAGCACTTGGCCCGTAGCCTTATATGCTATGGGTTTCAAGTGCTCATCTAAATACTTCTTAAATGGACAGGATGATCACAGATTGCTGGGGAGGATGGTCACAGGCTGCTGGGGAGGAAGGACTGAGTCTGCTGGGGAGGAAGGACTGAGTCTGCTGGACAGGATGGACTGAGTCAGCTGGGCAGGATGGTCTGAAGTACTGTTCCGCCAGCACATCCGACCATGTTAACTGATGACGAAGCTGCCACCTCAGTTCCTGCCTTCAGCTAGTGAATGGTTGACTACCCCGCCTACCGGCGGTTAATTGCTCCGAGAAAGGGGATAAGAGCAGAAGCACCAGAGCCACCGATTTCCGGTCCCCACTTCGCATCCCTGCTGAGTCATGTAAAATCCTAGCCAGGAGTTCAAATCCAACTGTAGCAGTTTGAGAATTTGAGTTTTTCGTAAAGTCTCAAATAAAAGCTGGTATCAGTAAAAGTGATTACAAAGCTGTCAGATTGTCGTAAAAACACAACTGGTTCACTGATGTCCACTAGGGAAGAATACCTGACCTCCTTACACCCCCTTCACCCCCACCACCCCTGGCCTACATGTGGTACCAGCACCAGACCAGTGTGGTCGATTCTTATAGAATAAAAGCAAAATACTACAGATGCTGGAAATGTGAAATAAAAGCAGAAAATGCTGGAAATACTGAGCAGGTCAGGCAGCATCTGTGGAGAAAGAAACCAAGTTAGCACTTCAGGTCTGTGACCTTTCATCAGGTTGATCCTCAACTGGCCTCCAAAATGGCCGAGAAAGTCACTCAGCTGTATCAAATTGCTCTACATGGATTGCACAAGTTCAGATACTTCAAAAGCTGTGGGCTCTGACAATATTCTGGCAATAGTACTGAAGACCTGTGCTCCAGAACTTGCCGCGCCCCTAGCCAAGCTGTTCCAGTACTGCTACAACACTGGCATCTACCCTGCAATGTGGAAAATTGCCCAGGTATGTCCTGTACACAAAAAGCAGGACAAGTCCAACCCAGCCAATTACCCCCCACCACTCTACTCTCAGTCATCAGTAAAGTGATGGAAGGTGTCATCGACAGTGCTATCAAGCGGCACTTGCTTAGCAATAACCTGCTCAGTGACGCTCAGTTTGGGTTCCGCCAGGGCCACTCAGCTCCTGACCTCATTACAGCCTTGGTTCAAACATGGACAAAAGAGCAGAACTCAAGAGGTGAGGTGAGAGTTACTGCCCTTGACATCAAGGCAGCATTTGACCGAGTATGGCATCAAGGAGCCCTAGCAAAACTGAGGACAATGGGAAACAGGGGGAAAACTCTCCCCTGGTTGGACTCATAGGAAGATGGCTATGATTGTTGGAGGTCAATCATCTGAGCTCCAGGACATCACTGCAGGAGTTCCTTAGTGTAGTGTCCAAGGCCCAACCATCTTCAGCAGCTTCATCAATGACCTTCTTTCAATCATAATATCAGAAATGGGGATGTTTGCTGATGATTGCAAAATGTTCAGCACCATTCGCTACTCCTCAAATACTGAAGCAGTCCATGTAGAAATGCAGCAAGACCTGGACAATATCCAGGCTTGGGCTGATAAGTGGCAAGTAACATTCGTGCCACACAAGTGCCAGGCAATGACCATCTCCAACAAGAGAGACTCTAACCATCTCCCCTTGACATTCAATGGTATTACCATTGCTGAATCCCCCACTATCAACATCCTAGGGGTTACCATTGAGCTGGAGTAGCCATATAAATACCGTGGCTACAACAGCAGGTGAGAGGCTAGGAATCCTGCAGCGAGTAACTCACCTCCTGACTCCCCAATGCCTGTCCACCATCTACAAGGTACAAGTCAGGAGTGTGATGGAATACTCCCCACTTGCCTAGATGGGTGCAGCTCCAACAACACTCAAGAAGCTCAACACCATCCAGGACAAAGCAGCCCACTTGATTGGCACCCCATCCACAAATATTCACTCCCTCCACCACAGACGTACAGTGGCAGCAGTGTGTATCATCTGCAAGATGCACTGCAGCAATGCACCAAGGCTCCTTAGACAGCACCTTCCAAACTTACGACCTGTACCAACTAGAAGGACAAGGGCAGCAAATGCATGGGAACACCACCAGCTGCAAGTTCCCCTCCAAGTCACACACCATCCTGACGTGGACATATATCGCCATTCCTTCACTGTCGCTGGGTCAAAATCCTGGAACTCCCTTCCTAAAAGCACAGTGGGTGTCCCTACCTCACATGAACTGCAACGGTTCAAGAAGACAGCTCACCACCACCTTCTCAAGGGCAATTAGGGATGGGTAATAAATGCTGGCTTGGCCAGCAACCTGAAAATGAATTTTTTTAAACTGCACAGCTGCGCACGAAAAGTATAAAGCATTCTAAAATATTTTATGATTCATTTTTCATTTATGTTCTTTTTATAAAATAATTATAATACATGAGGAGTTGAGGGAGGTGATTGGGTAGAACAGACCACAGCCCTTACACCTCTGGAACATATATATCTTCAATACACTCCAGTATTGATAGGATGAAAGTAATCTCACTCTGAAAACTATAAGGATTTGAAATGAAATTAGTCAAGACAATTTCAACCGAGTACATAGCAGGCAGAAGCAAACTCGTTAATATTTTGCACTAAATTGACAATTTCACTAAGAGGGTCTGTAAGGCTAGCTGGTGTTGGAGTTACATTTCTAAGGCTGTGGACTATGGTGTATCCTTAGAACCGAGTATGTTGAGTCGTCGTCTGCATTTAATCCCTCATATACCTGTGAGTGTTTGATGCAGACACTGGAGGTTGAATTTATACTTGGTGACACTGGGAATGGGGGAGTCCAGTAGCAGGTGGAGAATCATCATTTATGCAGTGCATTTGTCAGTGGCTTTTTGGATTTTTCATCTGACTTCCAGATTTCCTGGCAAATTAACACAAGCAGGTGTGTTAATGACCCACCTGAGTCTATTTTAGCTGAACTGCTTAAAGGGACACTGCGAAGATAACAATTTATAGATTTTCCAGGTAATTTAACAGAGGTAGAAACTGCAGCAATGGATCCCCAACATGGTGAGGCTGCACCTGTTGGGGATATTTGTGGAGCCTCCTCCTCCTGTTAGTTGTTTAATTGTCGACCACCATTCATGACTGGATGAGGCAGGACTACAGAGCTTAGATCTGATCCATCGGTTATGGGATCGCTTAGCCCTGTCTATCACATGCTGCTTCCGCTGTTTGGCATGCAAGTAGTCCTGTGCTGTAGCTTCACCAGGCTGACACCTCATTTTTAGGTATGTCTGGTGCTGCTCCTGGCATTCCCTCCTGCACTTGTTATTGAACCTAACGGGTATCATCAGCCACATCTTCCGAGGGTAGTCCTTGTCTCCAAGGAGCCAACTGTTAACTCTGCTTTAAAGTTCAAAGAGCTCAGGGAGGATGGACTGGTGCAAGACAAAAGCATCATGGAAGTTCCCTGGGAGTCTTGCACATGCCTGCAGAATGATCTTTTTGTGATTGCAAATTGATGAAGTGCTGATGACTCTACAGTGATCTGAGGGCACCTTGATTGTCCTATGTGTGCAGTCAATGACTTCCTGGACCTGTGAGAAGACAGCAAGAGTAGCAAAGCTGAGTACGAGGTCATTCAGACTGGCCTCATCAGTGGTAAAGTGTACATAATCACTGCCCTGGCATACATGGCATCGGTCACCTTTGTGATGCATTTATGTGCAGCAGATTGTGAGAGTGTGCGAATATCTCCAGCAAAGGAAGGAGCCAGAGGTGAAGAGTTTGAGGGTGGTGATCACTTTGACAGCCATTGGTAAAGAATGGCCACCAAGTCCTCTTGGCAGCAATTGCTCTTCCAGCAGGCTGTAAACATCTGCTGCCATTTGGAGTGATACACTAAACCTCCTGAGGCACTGGTGTTTGGACATGTCCATGAATCCATCCTCTGCCTTTGTACCCTTTGTGGGGTGTATCGCCTTCTGTGAGCTGCACCACTGTGCTATCCCCTCTCTCCTGATGAGCGGCAGGCCGGTGAGAAGAAGGCTGCTGCTGCTCCTCCTGTTGTTGCTCCTGCTGCTGGCGCTGTTGCTGCTGCTGCTCATCTTGGTCCTCATCTGATGTCCGAAGTAAAGCAGCATAAGTGGCTCCCATGCTGAACTGATGTTTGACAGTTGGAAAGTGTAGATCAGACACACTAAATTGCAAAGTTTTAGAAATGACCTCCAAAGTAGTGAAATCACACTCTTAGAACAAATCCTGTGAGCAAACGACTTTCACTTAGGCAAGGAAGCAGATCTGAGGTCTCAGTCCTTATAGGATTTTTGCCCGCCATTCATTCATCCCCCTTAATTTCCACTGCGCTCTCACCTTGCTTTGACAAGTGAGTTCCAGAAAGCCCGGGAAACCCTGTGCACCCACAGTTAAAGTTGTAAACCCCAGTAAAAATAGATGTTAGTTACCTCTTAACATATTTAAGTTAGTAACCCAACTCTCCCAAGGGCTTTTGCAGCTTAACATGCCATAGTTAAAGACAGAAGTCGCCAGGTTTGAGCCGACTTTCTGACATGCTGTCAATTTCAGTGTTCATAACCACCTGCTTGCTCCCAAACCCATTTGCTCTGTTAGGTTAAAATTCCCTCCTGGGTGTCTGAAATAGGAAAGGGTTCCATGTTTGCATTCCTTACCCTTGATGAGCTTAAAAGTCATTAGAAAATAATTTTAAAAATCAAAATATAACATAACCTCACAAGTAAGATTGTCAGAAGACATATTTACTATTTTTCTTGCCCCTGAGAGAAAGAAAACAAATCTGTAAGTTTACTGATATGTCAAGAACACAAGGATGTGCTGTTCAGCATCTACTAAACAGGCTGAGATTAGAATATTGGTCTTGCGAGTGCTGTCACCTTGATATCATAAAGATGTTATTATTGTAGAATTACAGACTGTTAAGTGCCTCTATGAGGTTGGCACATATCCTTTAAAAGTGATTTGTTTTCTTTAATGCCTCATTTACACTTTGTGTGCTGAGCCTCAGGCTACTCCTTATGACTTTACTGGCAAATTGGCAAATTTGTTCCTAGCATTCCGGAGTTAAAAAAAACTATTTATTTTAAAGATTGAACTACCATATGTAATCGTAAAAACGTTGTTGTTATGACCTCAGCATCCTGCCGTGCCACCAAAACACGTAAAGAAAACAGAAAGTTGCCAATCCGAGACAGTGCTGTGATGTCATCAACCAGGTGCAAGATAAACTATTTGTGTGTCCAAGAACTGTGCCTCTGGAAGAAAGAGAGAGGGCACATTACTCTTTGTATGACCTCTAGGTGCGTTCAGCTCCTAGTGTAGTACCATTAATCACTGCCTCAATAATGGCTTAACTCAGTTAAAGAGAAAAATGCTAGCACAATAAAATCACTAATTATAACAAGTTCATATTATTAAATTTAATAGGTTAGCAGAGCCCTGATAACTGCAATCCAATATCAAAATGGGATGTTAAGGAGTAAAATTGTTGTAGTCAGCATGAACAGGGATGTTAATGATAGGGAAGGAAAACTTTTCCAATTTTTGGTACCCAGAGTCAGAATCAAGCACTCACAAAGCCAAGAGACAATGGGGCCACAATCTTCTGGACTTAAAACATTTTCAGCCATCGGGACCTTTTCTGGTTGCTGACCTCACTCGTTCCAGCAGTGCACCCTCCAGCAAGTTCTTTTGGCAGGTAGCCAATTAGCAGGCCACATCTGCGTTTGTCGTCCAATTAGGGATGGCGGCGGGTGCTCGAGGCAGGAGGGTGACCCACTGCTAGGGCGCCCAGCAGCCTTCACTGTCTCACCAGTGTCAGTGTTGCTGTACAAGTAGCAGGAGCGGCAGGAACGCAATAGAGGCACCAGCTTTATCAGGGGAGTGGCTGCCACTACATCGGTCCCATCACTATCAGAAACATCAGTCTGCAGAAGATCCTGACGCAATGGCAAGCCTCTGATCTGGGAAGACATCAGCCCTGCCATTTTTGCAGGTACACAGTTAAAAGCCTTCAAATCATCACAGCTCCAATCTCCCACTGTGCAGCTGCCTCCTCTGAGTTGCCAGGGTGCTGACACAGTGGGGGGCCTGTGTGAGGCTGGAAAAATTGCATTGTGCTGGGAAAATGCCTGTCAGTTGATCTCTTAAGTACCTGAATTGCCTTCCTGCCACAGGTTGCAGGCATCGGACCAGCTTGCCCCTGGGAAAAGCACAAGGAGGCGGGAACATGTCAGGGAAAAGAGAAATGGAGGAGGAGGCTCCATGAACATCCCATTCTCAATGATGACGCAACCCAGCACAGAAGAGAAAAAGACAAGGCTGAAGTGCTTGCAAACATCTTCAACCGGAAGTGCAGAGTGGGTCATTCATCGCAGCCTCCTTCTTAGGTCTCCACCATCACAGAAGCCAATCTTCAGCCAATTACCGCCCCTTGAGTCTACTCTCAATCATCAGCAAAATAATGGAAAGTAACATTGGAATGCGGCATCAAGGAGACCTGGTAAAATAGAAGCCAATAGGAATCCTGGGGAAATCTCTCCTCTGGTTAGAGTCATTCCTAGCAGAAAGGAAGATAGTTGTGGTTTTCGTTCTTGGAGGCCCCAGCACATCACAATGGTCTCAGCCCCAAGACCTCGCTGCAGAAGTTCCTCCAGCCAGTGGCCTGAGCACAATCATCTTCAGCTGTTTCATCAATGATTTTCCCTCCATCATAAGGTCAGAAGTGGAGATGTTTACTGATGATTGCACAGTATAAGTCCCATTCGCAACTCGTCAGATACTGAAGCAGGCCGTGCCCACATGCAACAAGACCTGGACAATACTCAGGTTATGGCTGATAAATAACAGGTACCATTCACACCACACAAGTGCCAGGCAATGACCATCTCCAACAAGAAAGAATCTAACCATATGCCCCTGACATTCAGTGGCATTATCATCATCAAATCTTCCACCATCAACATCCAGGGGGAATCACCATTTACCAGAAACTTAACTGGACCAGCCACATAAATACTGTGGCGATAAGAACAGGTTAGAGGTGGGATATTCTGTGACAAATGACTCACCTCCTGACTACTCACAACCTGTCCACGTCTACAAGGAACAAGTCAGGAGTGTGATGGGATACTCTCCACTTTCCTGGATGACTGCATCTCCAACAACACTCAGGAAACTCAACACCATCCAGAACAAAGCAGACAGCTTGACTGGCACCCCATCCATCACTTTAAACATTCACTCCCTTCACCATCGGCGCACAGTGGCAACAGTGTGTACTATCTCAAGATGCATTACAGCAACTCGACAAGGCTTCGTTAACAGCACCTTCCAAACCCGTGACTCCTGCCACCTAGAAGGACAAGGGCAGCAGGCTCATGAGAACATCAGCACCTGCAAGTTCCCTCCAAGTCACACACCATGACTTGGAACTATATCGCCGTTCCTTCATCTTCACTAAGGCAAGTTCCTGGAACTCATTGCCTAACAGCGCTGTGGGTGTACCTTCAGCATATGAACTGCAGCAGTTCAAGAAGGCAGCTCACCACCACCTTCTCAAGGACTATAAGACATGAGAAATAAATGCTGGCCTTGCCAGCACCATCCACATCCTGTGAATGTTTTAAAAAGTTGCATAACACAGCGCAGATGTAAAGCAGATATTCAGGGTGCCAGTAATTTTATGATCCACTTAATCACAGAAATGGCAGCTGAGGATTAAAGATACATTTTGCATTGCTAACCCCATTACACATTTTCCAACATAGGTTTAACAAGTGAGATGTTACAGCCATATGGCGAGGGCTGTGTGTGGTTCCCACTGTTCAACTCCCACCTGAGCGCAGCAAGTGTTTTTGTTATGAGCATTTTAATCCCTTTGTGTTTTATTTGTTAAATAAACTGAAAGCGACAGGTTTTCTTAAAGGTTTAAAACAGATTATTTATTGAGCAATAGGCCTTATCCCAACCGCATCCACTCATGCGTTCACTCACACACACACAAAAAGAGACAGATGGAGTGGAAAAGAGGTAAGTGGTTTGAAGTGAGGTAGGGTTTTAGGGTTCACAGTAAACCTGTTGAATTCTCTCGGAAGACAAGTTATCTTTAGTTGCAGGCCTGAGGTGTTTGTAGATTTCTCTGTTGGTTGAAGGTTCAGTTTGAAGACAGAGGATCATTTTGGTGATGCTTCTTCCTGGGTCTCCTTCCCTCTCTCTCTTCAGGGAGCTACCTTTAAAGATAAAAGTTTCTCACATCTCGCATCTGTTGGGGGACAAAGATTTTCCTCGCTGTAGTGGCCAATAATTGCCCAGGATGTGGCTACTTCACACCTTCTTTATTTCAGAAGAACCCATTCAATTCAAAAATGTCTCTTGCTGGGCTCAGGATGGATGTAATTGGCACCTCTTAGCTTTGAATATATTGTTTTATCCTTGCCAGACAGTTTGAATAGATAGAGGCAAGGTCTTTGGACCTTCGCTGGCCATGTTTTAAGCACATTGTCCACATTTTTCAAAAGAAAAGTCCAATTTTATAGCTCTTCAGGTTGAGTTCTTGTAGTTTCAATTGCTGCACTTTACGTGAGCCTTAGAGGGAGATGACCACTGCTGGTCAACTGGAAACATCAAGTCACACTATTATTCACTGTTGATCCAAACAGCCACGGTAACACTGTCATATTCTGACCTTCAAAAAGGCCTGACAACAGTACAAAAAGATACATTTAGAGCTAGTTTTAATTCTGCAAAATCACAGAATTACAGAATCTTTACAGTACAGAAGAAGGCCATTCAGTCCATTGTGTCTGCACCGCTCTCTGAACGAGCAATTTCCTCAGTTCCATTCCCCTGCCTTCTCCCCATAACCCTACACATTCTTCCTTTTCATATAACTGTCTAATTCCCTTTTGAATGCTTCAATTGAACCTACCTCCACCACACTCTCTGGCAGAGCATTCCAGACCTTAACCACTCGCTGCGTGAAAAAGTTTTTCTTCATGGCACTTTTGCTTCTCCTACCAAATATTTTAAATCTGTGTGCTGTCGTTCTCGATCCTTTTACGTGTGGGAATGGTTTCTCGCTGTCCAGACCCCTCATGATTTTGAATACCTCTATCAAATCACCTCTCAGTCTTCTCCTCTCCAAGGAAAACAGTCCTAACTTCTCCAATCTATCTTCATAACTGAAATTCCTCATCCCTGAAACCATTCTTGTGAATATTTTCTGTTCTCTCTCCAATACACTCACGTCTTTCCTAAAGTGCGGCGCCCAGAATTGGACGCAATACTCCAGCTGAGGCTGAACTAGTGTCTTATATAACTTCAACATAACTTCCTTGCTCTTGTACTCTATGACCCTATTAATAAAGCCCAGGATACTGTATGCTTTATTAACCGCTCTCTCAACCTGTCCTGCCACATTCAATGACTTATGCACATATACACCCAGGTCCCTGTGCTCCTGCACCCCCTTTAGAATTGTACCCTTTATTCTATATTGTCTCTCCATGTTCTTCCTACCAAAATGAATCACTTCACATTTCTCTGCATTGAACATCATCTGCCACCTGTTTGCCCATTCCACCAACTTGTCTATGTCCTTTTGAAGTTCTACACTATCCTCCTCTCAGTTCACAATGCTTCCAAGTTTTGTATCATCTGCAAGCTTTGAAATTGTTCCCTGTACACCAAGGTCTATGTCATTAATATATATCAGGAAAAGCAAGGTTCCCAACACTGATCCCTGGGGAACTCCACTACAAACTTTCCTCCAGCCTGAAAAAATCCATTAACCACTACTCTTTGTTTCCTGTCACTCAGCCAATTTTGTATCCCATGTTGCTACAGTCCCTTTTATTCCATGAGCTACAAGTTTGCTCACAGGTCTGTTGTGTGGCACTATATCAAATGCCTTTTGAAAGTCCATGTACATCACATCAACAGCATTGCCCTTATCAACCCTCTCTGTTACCTCCTCAGAAAACTCCAGCAAGTAAGTTAAGCATGATTTTCCCTTAAGAAATCCATGCTGGCTTTCCTTAATTAACTCGCATTTGTCCATATGACTATTGATTTTGTCCCAAATTATTTTCTCTGGACGTTTTCCCACCACCGAAGTTGAACTGACTGGCCTGTAGTTGCTGAGCTTATCTTTACACCCTGTTTTGAACAAAGGTATAACATTTACAATTCTCCAGTCCTCTGGCACCACCCTGAGTCTAAGGAAGACTGAAAAATTATGGCCAGTGCCTCAGCTATTTTCACCCTCAGTATCCTTGGATGCACCTCATCTGGCCCTGGTGCCTTATCCACTTCAAGTACAGACAGCCTGTCTAATACTTCCTTTTTATTAATTTTAAACCCCTCTAGTCTATGAATTACATCGTCTTTCAGCATTGGCTGGGTTGCATCTTTTTCCTTGGTAAAGACAGATGCAAAGTATTCATTTAATACCTCAGCTATGTCCTCTGCCTCCTTGTGTAAATCCCCTTTCTGGTCCATAATCAGCTCCATTCATCCTTTCACCACTTTTTTACTATCTATATGCCTATAGAAAACTTTGGGATTTCCTTTAATGTTCGCTGCTAGTCTCTTTTCATGCTCTCTCTTTGCTTTTATTATTTACTTTTTAATTTCCCCTGTGGTCCTTCTATATTCAGCCTGGTTCTCAATAGTATTTTTTACCTGGCATCTGTCATAAGCACACTTTTTCTTATTTATCTTAATCTCTACCTCTTTTGTCATCCAGGAAGCTCTAGATTTGTTTGCCCTACTTTGCCCCTTTGAGGGAACATACCTTGACTGTGCCCGAACAATCTCTTCTTTGAAGGTAACCCATTGTTCATCTATCGGTTTTCCTGTCAGCTTTTGACTACAATTTATTCGCCCCTGCTCCATTCTTACCCCATTGAAGTTGACCTTCCCCAGTTAATTATTCTTATGCTGGATTGCTCTTTGTCCTTTTCCATAGTCAGCCTAAACCTTATGAAAGAATGAGCACTATCCTCTAAATGCTCTCCTACTGATATTTGATCCACTTGACCCACCTCATTCCCAAGAACCATGTCTAGCAGTGCCTCCTTTCTCATTGGACTAGCAGCTTACTGTTGTAGAAAATGTTCCTGAACACACTCGAGGAACTCTTGCCCCTCACTGTCCTTTACACTACTATTATCCCAGTCTATGTTTGGATAATTAAAGTCCCCCATTATAACTACCCTATAATTTTTGCACCTCCCTGTAATTTCCTTGCAAATTTGTTCCTCCACGTCCTTCCCACTAGCTGGTGACCTATAGACAACACCGAGCAATGTAACCGCACCTTTTTTGTTCTTTAGCTCTAACCAAATTGATTGTGTCCTCGACCCCTCTGCGACATCCTTTTTCTCCAGCATGCAATGCTCTCCTTAATCAATACCACCACCTCTCCCCCTTTTTTCCCTTTCCTACTTTTCCTGAACATCTTGTATCCAGGAATATTTAACACCCAGTCCTGCCCTTCTTTGAGCCAGGTCTCTGTTACGGCCACAACATCGTATTTCGACATGGCAATCTGCGCCTGTACCTCTCCAGTCTTATTAAGCACACTCCATGCATTCACATACATGCACATTATCCCTGATTCAGACTTTATTACGTTCTCCCTTACTCTGGCCCCACCTAATAACTTACTATTACTATTCCCTACTCTTGTTCTATCTATCTCCCTCAGTATTCTGTGCATCTTGGTATTCCTCTCTGATACTTGCTCCTGGTTCCCACACCCCTGGCAAGTTATCAATTTTGCTTCCCTCCAATATGAGCTCGCACTCAGATTCCCATCCCCCTGACAATTCAGTTTAAACTCTCTCCAACCGTACTAGCAAACCTCCCTACGAGGATGGTTGTTCCAGTCCTGGTAAGACTTAAAGAAATAAATGTTGTGCTTTTTTATACTTGATTGAATTTATGATATTTGAATTAAGTGGTTAATGTGTTGTGATGTATTATGAGGCACTGCAAAAGCACATTTGATTTTCTCCAATGTTGAAGGTAATTTTGTATGCATATCAAACCCACTTGCATCACATTTTGTAGATTAATTCTTGTAAATATGTATGTTGAAGATTACAGATGTCTTCAGCTGCACCGACTCATTTTGCTGCCACCATTCCAAGCCTTTATTTCCTCTTTGAGATAATGCAGGTTTTTAAGACTTGTAAGGCCTATAAAAACACATAAATTGCCTCCCACTATTGGGGATGTGCTGAATTCCAGACAGTGATTCTGCCTGGCATGCCCACAACATGCAAACCTGCCTAACCCAGGTATTTAACTGTCATCAGTGAATTTCAGGTTGGATGGGTTTCAAGTGCAATACTCCTGACTTATGCCAGGGTTGGGGGGAGGGAATTGGCCTCAGCAAGTGTCTCTAGGAAGATGGAAGTGGGGGTGCATTGAGGGGCCAACAAATGTGAGCAGGGGCCAATGCATCCTCTGTTGGAAAGAGAAGACTTTAATCTAATTTTTCTGGGCCTCATTCAAACACTGGCTCCAGAGTTGAATAACGCAGTAGGGTATATTCACCAATTCCACAATCAAAGGGAGCATGGTTAATAGTATTGGTACTTTGGTGTTGTGGCCTTATTTTCAACTTGCATTCCTTGTGACTCCTTGTTGGTAGCATTGGACTGGTAAATTCAGAAAGTTACCAGGGCTATAAGAGTTAAATTATGTGGACAATTTGCATTGGCTAGTCTTGTATTCCCTTGAGTATTGAAGATTAAAGGATGATTTAATTGAGATGTTTAAGATAGTTAAAGTATTTGAAAGTGTAACTAGGGACAAACTATTTCCTCAGATGTGGGAGTCCAGAACAAGGGTGGCACAGTGGCGCAGCGGTTAACACTGCAGCCTCACAGCTCCAGGGACCCGGGTTCAATTCTGGGTATTGCCTGTGTGGAGTTCTCCCTGTGACCGTGTGGGTTTTTGCTGGGTGCTCTGGTTTCCTCCCACCACCAAAGACTTGCAGGTGATAGGTCAATTGCTCATTGTAAATTGCCCCTAGTGCAGGTAGGTGGTAGGGAATATGGGATTACTGCAGGGTTAGTATAAATGGGTGGTTCTTGGTCGGCACAGACTCGGTGGGCCGAAGGGCCTGTTTCAGTGCTGTATCTCTAAATAAAAAAAGAAGGTATATCCTTAAAATTAAAGCTAGGCTTTTCAGGTGTGATGTCAGGAAGTGCTTCATCACACAAATGGCAGTGTAAATTTGGAACTCAGTCCTTGAAGAAACTGCTGAGACTAGGTCAATTTAAAATTTCAAAACTGAGATTGATAGATTTTTATTAGTTAATGGTTACGAAACCAAGGCGGGTAAATAAAGTTGAAATACAGATCAGCCATGATTTAATTGAATGGTAGATCAGACTTGACATGTTGAAAGGTTTCCACATTCTTATATTCTTCAATTTGCAGGAACCTGGTGGGCACCCCTCCCTCTAAGAAAAAATGTCTTATGACCCCTGCAGCCCCCTATGTAAGGGAGTTGATAGAAGAACAAAGAAAGATAGAATTGTAATTACCAGTCCTTATGGGGACGGGCCTTGACTCTGACCTGGTCCCCAGTGGGTGCCTCGTTTCACTGTACATATTGGCCAGCACTTGAACATCAGGACCTCTTCGGGCTAGGGCTGAGAAAACTCCCAGCCTGGGATTTTCCACCCCCGACAAGTCTTCCTCTAACACGGGTGACCTTGTAAGGAGGCAGGGAGAGGTTCTACTTCACACAATTCCACATTGATATTGGCAGCATTGGCGTGGGTGTAGCATCTCTGAGTCCCAGCCTGTTTCCTGACCCTTCCATGGAATTACAGCGGGCATGCAACCAGCAGCAGCCATCAGATTACAGCCCCAATGTGTCCATTTAAATTCTTCAGTCTGCTAAGTATTCATATGTGATTCTTCAAGCAGCATAATTTAAAGGCTGCAGTTCCTAAACAGGCTGATCTTTATATGCATCAATCTTATAAAAAGATAATGGGCTAGAGTTTACAATTTGCGGTTTAGCAACAATGCTTCTAACTGATCTTGAAAAAAAGCTGACCACAAAGATTTAGCAATCTCTGTGGCATGGATTTCACCTTTCCTGTTGGCAGTTTAAATCTGGACCCAGCTCAAAAAGAGTCTTCAAGCATCCAGCAATAGTAATGCCAGCAAGCAAGGTAAGCAGCGAATCAGATTGAAGTATTCTCACAGACAGCAAGCTAGAAAGTTAAAAGTACTTTATTCTTCCCTTTTAATTTAAATTTTCAGATAGCAAAATAAATGATTATGATTGGATTTAGATAGAATCTAAAATGTAATATAAACAAACTTTAAAAAGATATTATTTTAAAAATATGTGGGGATTTTTGTCATAATGGAGAAATTTAACATTCTACAAATACAAAATTTGCTTTCAAAGAGAACAAAGAAAATTACAGCACAGGAACAGGCCCTTCGGCCCTCCAAGCCTACACCGATCCAAATCCTCTATCTAAACCTGTCGCCTATTTTCTAAGGGTCTGTATCTCTTTACTTCCTGCCCATTCATGTATCTGTCTAGATACATCTTAAAAGACACTATCGTGCCCGCGTCTACCACCTCCGCTGGTAATGCGTTCCATGCACCCACCACCCTCTGCGGAAAGAACTTTCCACGCATATCCCCCCTAAGCTTTTCCCCTCTCACTTTGAACTCGTGTCCCCTTGTAATTGAATCCCCCACTCTGGGAAAAAGCTTCTTGCTATCCACCCTGTCTATACCTCTCATGATTTTGTACACCTCAATCAGGTCCCCCCTCAACCTGCGTCTTTCTAATGAAAATAATCCTAATCTACTCAACCTCTCTTCATAGCTAGCACCCTCCATACCAGGCAACATCCTGGTGAACCTCCTCTGCACCCTCTCCAAAGCATCCACATCCTTTTGGTAATGTGGCGACCAGAACTGCACGCAGTATTCCAAATGTGGCCGAACCAAAGTCCTATACAACTGTAACATGACTTGCCAACTCTTGTACTCAATACCCCGTCCGATGAAGGAAAGCATGCCGTATGCCTTCTTGACCACTCTATTGACCTGCGTTGCCACCTTCAGGGAACAATGGACCTGAACACCCAAATCTCTCTGTACATCAATTTTCCCCAGGACTTTTCCATTTATTGTATAGTTCACTCTTGAATTGGATCTTCCAAAATGCATCACCTCGCATTTGCCCTGATTGAACTCCATCTGCCATTTCTCTGCCCAACTCTCCAGTCTATCTATATTCTGCTGTATTCTCTGACAGTCCCCTTCACTATCTGCTACTCCACCAATCTTAGTGTCATCCGCAAACTTGCTAATCAGACCACCTATACTTTCCTCCAAATCATTTATGTATATCACAAACAACAGTGGTCCCAGCACGGATCCCTGTGGAACACCACTGGTCACACGTCTCCATTTTGAGAAACTCCCTTCCACTGCTACTCTCTGTCTCCTGTTGCCCAGCCAGTTCTTTATCCATCTAGCTAGTACACCCTGGACCCCATGCGACTTCACTTTCTCCATCAGCCTACCATGGGGAACCTTATCAAACGCCTTACTGAAGTCCATGTATATGACATCTACAGCCCTTCCCTCATCAATCAACTTTGTCACTTCCTCAAAGAATTCTATTAAGTTGGTAAGACATGACCTTCCCTGCACAAAACCATGTTGCCTATCACTGATAAGCCCATTTTCTTCCAAATGGGAATAGATCCTATCCCTCAGTATCTTCTCCAGCAGCTTCCCTACCACTGACGTCAGGCTCACCGGTCTATAATTACCTGGATTTTCCCTGCTACCCTTCTTAAAGAAGGGGACAACATTAGCAATTCTCCAGTCCTCCGGGACCTCACCCGTGTTTAAGGATGTTGCAAAGATATCTGTTAAGGCCCCAACTATTTCCTCTCTCGCTTCCCTCAGAAACCTGGGATAGATCCCATCCGGACCTGGGGACTTGTCCACCTTAATGCCTTTTAGAATACCCAACACTTCCTCCCTCCTTATGCCGACTTGACCTAGAGTAATCAAACATCTGTCCCTAACCTCAACATCCGTCATGTCCCTCTCCTCGGTGAATACCGATGCAAAGTACTCGTTTAGAATCTCACCCATTTTCTCTGACTCCACGCATAACTTTCCTCCTTTGTCCTTGAGTGGGCCAATCCTTTCTCTAGTTACCCTCTTGCTCCTTATTTATGAATAAAAGGCTTTGGGATTTTCCTTAACCCTGTTTGCTAAAGATATTTCATGACCCCTTTTAGCCCTCTTAATTCCTCGTTTCAGATTGCGCCTACAATCCCGATATTCTTTCAAAGCTTCGTCTTTCTTCAGCCGCCTAGACCTTATGTGTTCTTCCTTTTTCCCCTTAGCTAGTCTCACAATTTCACCTGTCATCCATGGTTCCCTAATCTTGCCATTTCTACCCCTCATTTTCACAGGAACATGTCTCTCCTGCACGCTAATCAACCTCTCTTTAAAAGCCTCCCACATATCAAAAGTGGATTTACCTTCAAACAGCTGCTCCCAATCTACATTCCCCAGCTCCTGCCGAATTTTGGTATAGTTGGCCTTCCCCCAATTTAGCACTCTTCCTTTCGGACCACTCTCGTCTTTGTCCATGAGTATTCTAAAACTTACGGAATTGTGATCACTATTCCCAAAGTAGTCCCCTACTGAAACATCAACCACCTGGCCCGGCTCATTTCCCAACACCAGATCCAGTATGGCCCCTTCCCGAGTTGGACTATTTACATACTGCTCTAGAAAACCCTCCTGGATGCTCCTTACAAATTCTGCTCCATCTGGACCTCTAACACTAAGTGAATCCCAGTCAATGTTGGGAAAATTAAAATCTCCTATCACCACCACCCTGTTGCTCCTACAGCTTTCCATAATCTGTTTACATATTTGTACCTCTATCTCACGCTCGCTGTTGGGAGGCCTGTAGTACAGCCCCAACATTGTTACCGCACCCTTCCTATTTCTGAGTTCTGCCCATATTACCTCACAGCTCGAGTCCTCCATAGTGCCTTCCTTCAGCACAGCTGTGATATCCTCTTTGACCAGTAATGCAACTCCTCCACCTCTTTTACCTCCCTGTCTATCCCGCCTGAAGCATCGGCATCCTGGCCAGTGAGGGTGTTTAGCAATAATTATGAAGTTAGTATGCTGTTCAAAATCCAGTTACACCTCAGCCAACAAGGTAAAACTTTTTCGAGGTGTTTTACCGCTAAACTAACAGTGTAAAATTGGAAGTTTCCATCAATTCACTGATTGCTGAGGGATTGCACTTTGGGAAGAACCTTATCAATGCATCCTCTGGAGGAGTGTAAAATCCCCGACAGCAACTTCTAAATTTCCATGTTATTCTGCACACATGTGGACTCCAGAAGTTGCTTTCAGTTTCAGTGGAGTAGTGACAGTGAATGATGCCAGTTTTGCTGTCATTACTATCGCAAAATCTGGCACGTTGATGTGTGCATTTTTTTTATTCTTTCATGGGATGTGGGCATCACTGGTAAGGCTGACATTTGTTGCCCATCCCTAATTGCTCTTGAGAAGGTTGAGGTGAGCCACCTTCTTGAACTGCTGCAGCCCATTGACTTTTCTGCAGCAGGTTGGTACAACTGAGTGGCTTGCTGGGCCATTTCAGAGGGCAGTTAAGAGTCAACCACATTGCTGTAAGGAAGATGTGCAGAAGTGACATTCATGTTATTCCATCTCCTTAAGATAATTTCACGACTAAATGGATTGCTGATATTCTTAAGAGTCCCTCATGCTACCCCATTCTGTCTTTCTCAGCTTTCTGGAGCAGACTGACTAAGGACAAGTGATTATTCATTGTGCAGAACCACTGGATTACTATTGGGTAAGAGAATTCCCAAGTTTTCATGATGAGTGAGAAATATAGACTGGAGCAGCTGAACATAAAGGCTTCTTTATTATTCTGTTTTAGTTTCACTTTCTCTCTGCTAGCATTTGTGTTCTACAGCAGCCTTGAGAGTACACAATGCACAATGCAATTGCAATTTCAAAATACTACAACACTGCACCTTTCCTCATTGACCTGCAATTTTTTTTCAGCTACTTATAGAATTCCCCTTTGAAACCCATGTTTGAATCTGCCTCCACCACCCTTTCAGGCAGTGAATACGAGATCATAGCCACTCGCTGTATAAAAAGCTTTTCCTCATGTCACCTTTGGTTCTTTTGCCAATCACTATAAATCAGGGTTCTCTGATTCTCACCCTGGTTCCAATGGGAACAGTTTGAGGAGCAAATTGTTCATACAGAAGGTTATTAAGATCTGGAATATATTACCTGAAAGGATGGTAGAAGCAGATTCCATAGGAATTTTCAAAATGCAATTGGACATATACTTGAAGAGATCTGATTTGCAGGGTTATGGGGAAAAAGCTCTTTCAAAAAGAGAGCACAGACACAATGGTTGAATGTCCTCCTTCTGTGCTCAAAGTCTCTGTAACCTAATTTGAATTTGCATTTTTTAACAGTGCATCCACAGCTGCATACCGATTTCAAAAGTGGGGAGATATGATTTGGTTGCACATAAATTCACTCGAAGTATGCTTAAAAATAACAATTGAGGAAAAGTCCTTCCAAATTTTTCACTGCTTTTTTCAAAAAATTCTAATGCTGATTAAGATATATCTTCATTTCATCTTAAATCCAATTTTGAAATTATGTATTTAATTTTCAATAACTCTAAATTCACTTCAAGGACAAGAAAGTAATCTGCAGAGCCCATACTGTTTTATATGTATTTGAGCAGGGTCCTAGTGGCTTTTTTATGTCTGTTTCACAATATCACAAGATACTTATAGATGAGGAAAGCAATTTGACCAATCTTAATTCATCCATCCAGAATAACTTTATACTCCCCCATTGCTACATCCTATTGTTTCTGAAATGACTCCAGGGTTTTAACCTCCATTAGTCTGCTTAGAAGCCCATTCCAAGTTTTGATCTCCCTTTGTGTGAAGATAAACTTTCTGAACCTTAGATTTCTCCTGGTGTCTTGGCCATCATTCATTCCTCAACCAACACCACTAAAACAGATTATCTAGCTGTTTGTTTCATTGCTATTTTTGCGCACATTGGCTGCCACATCTTCCTATATTATGAAATAACTACACTTCAGAAGTCCTTCATTTGTTATGAAATACTTTGGGACATCCTGAAAATGTGAGAGATGCCATATAACTGCAACTTCTTTCTTGACATCAGTCTTAAAGTTACTTTTAACTAGTTTGAATCTGATTACCCCTGTCCTATTTCCACTGTTTAAGTTCAAGTAGTATTCCTGATTAACTTTCTCATACTATTTACTACTTTATAAAGCTCTACACAATTACCAATTCCAGGCTGTAAAAGCTGAATCTCTTCAGTCTTTCTTCATATGTCAGAGTCCTGACACTAGCCTTTAGTGCTTGACTATGTCCCTTGTGTTTCAATAACTAGAACTTGGTACTCAAGGTGATATCTGACCAGAGCAACATATTGTTCAGTCACGACTTTGTATGACTTGTATTCTACTCTTTTTGTTATGTGGGTCAACATTTTATTAGATTTGTTGACTGCTGCTCTGCATTGGTTGGACATCTATGAGGCCAAGCCTCGAAGACTTCCGACTTCATCTTTAGCTATTCCAACACCATTCATGCACGATGTATGTTGCCCATTTTTCCTTCCTAAGTAAAGTAGTTAACATCTGTTTGCACCAAATTTCATCTGCCAACATTTGACCCACTCACATACTTTGTTTAACTCATTATGTAATTTCTGGGCTATTTCCCTTAATTCTACTGCCCTTCCTAGTTTTTATTTTGTTACAATGGGTTTTAAAATATTTCAGAGATTGATGTAAGAAAGAAAAGACAAAAAGAAAGGCTTGCTGTTATATAGCACCTTTCACAACCACAGAGCATCCCAAAACACTTTACAGCCAATGAAGTACTTTTGAACTGTAGTCAATGTTGTAATGTCGGAAATGAAGTAGCAAATTTGCACACAGAAAGCTCCAACATACAGCAATATGACAATGACCAGTTAATCTGTTTGTGTGATATTGATTGAGGGATAAATATTGGCCAGGCCAACTCCCCTACTGTCCTTCAAAATAGTGCCACCTGAGAAGGTAGGCAGAGCCTTGGTTTAACAGTTCATCCAAAAGATAGCCATCCCAACAGTACCAAGCACCGGCCTTGGTTTTTATGCTCAAGCCCTGAAGCGGAACTTTAATCCACAACCTTCTGACTCAGAAGTAAGAATACTACCAATTGAGCCACAGCTAGCACACCTATACCAGAATACAACTATAATACATAGAGAAGTAGGACCTTACAATTTCCTGCAATGCAACATTACATTAACTTACTGATGAGAATTGTATTTATCTTTTAATATTGTAAGTCTTTCTCAAGCCAATGATCAAAACCTTGTATACAATATAATAGTGAAACAAGGGGATGGATTTTCTGATTGCTTATACCCAACTTTTCTGAAATTGGTCAGAGATCACTTACAAAGTATTCCTACCATTTCTCAGTCCACCTAATTTTTCATTCAGACTTGGTCACTCCAGGAAACATTCACCAGTTTGTGGGTGGATGCACATAAATAAGTAAGTAACAATGTCATGATGTCTTATGTTTTTCTTTTACTTGCTTATATAAACTGAGCATTCATGGTTGCTAACTGCTTAAGTCCATATAGAATTCAGTGTAAAAGGACTAGTAATGAGATTTCAACATAGTGAACAGAGTTATGCTTTGCAGCTCAGGCTACACCAGAAGTGCTCTGGGCCTGCTAGCCAGTATTCCAATACTGGAATACACAACAGAGACATAGAGATGTATTTTGTCAGTCCATCGTGGTTCCCGACGGTGGCACCAGAAGCAGGCACCACGATCCATGGGCTGTGCTTCCCATTGGCGATGGTTGATGTGGCACACAGAGAGGGACTTCTTCAGGGAGTCCTTGAAATGATTGCATGGGGACCCACTGTTCCATTTACTAGTCATCAGCTCTCCTTACAACATGATCTTGGGCAGGCGACTGTCGTCCAACCGGGTAACATGACCCACCCAATGCAGTTAGCTTGGCAGGAGGATGGCATCGATGCTGGTGATGTTGGCTGTTTCCAGGACTTCAATATTTGTGATATGGTCCTGCCAGCAGATCTTGACGATGCTGCGGAGGCAGTGCTGATGGAAGCACTCTAGAAGGTGTACACGACGGCGGAATATGACCCATGACTCAGCGCCATACAGAAGGATGGTGAGGACTACAACTTTGTACACTTTGAGTTTGGTCTGTGCTCTGAGGCTGTGGTTGCTCCATACTCATTTGTAGAGTCTGTCGAATGTACTGTTTTCTTTGAAAGCCGATTGTCCACTTCCCTGTCTATGGTGGCATCAAATGAGATGACACTGCCCAAATAAGTAAATTGATTGACGGCATTCAGCTCGGTTCCCTCGATGTCAATGCTTGATGGTCTATATTCTTATTGGGGTGCAGGACTTCAGTTTTCTTTAAACTGATTTTTCGTCTGAAGAGTTGTGCCGCCTCAGAAAAACGTATTGTTATACATTGCTGGTTTGACTGACTGTGGGCCAGGAGAGCACAGTCATCGGCGAAAAGAAGTTCACAGATGAGTTTTTCTTGTGTCTTTGTGTGAGCCTAAAAATGCCTGAGGTTGAAAAGGCCTCCCTCAGTTTGGAAGCATACGTAAATTCCCTCCTTAAGGTCTTCCATTGCCTGCTGCAGCATCATGCTGAAAAAGTTGGTGAATAAGGTCAGGGCCAGCACACATCCCTGCTTCATGCCATTGGAGATTCAGAAGGAACTTGAGAGGTTGCTGTTTTGCTCGACTTGTCCATACTGATTTTCATGAAACTACTTCACCATGGCCAGGAGCCCCTGGGTGGGCATCCAAATTTTTCAAGAATTTTTCAAAGTCCATCTCTGCTCGTAGTGCTCAATACCTTAGTGATGACTACGAAAGTGACATACAGGCCTTTTTTTTTGCTCACGACACTTTTCTTGTAATTGTCTAACTGCAAATACCATGTCTGTGGTGTCTCTGTTTGCTCTGAAACCACACTGGCTTTCTGGGGGTGGGGGTTCTTCCACAATGGTAGGCACAAACCTAAACAGAGAAGGAAACGCAAACTCCTAACCTCGCTTTAAAAGGTGGGAAAAGAAGAAAAATTGAGAAACTCACTGCTGGAACATGAAAACAATGCTCGACTGTGGTGACAACAGCTGTCCCCAATGACGCTCTGTCCTGGTGGCCCATGAGCTAGCCAGACTAGACATTGATATAGCAGCCCTGAGTGAGGTCTGCTTCTGGGAGCAAGGCAGCCTGACAGAACCCAATGCTGGCTACACCCTCTATTGGTCAGGTAGACCTCAAGGTGAACAATGCCTCTTCAGTGTGTTATGACCAAGGCAGGAGTAATGCACTGTTAATTCAGTCCCAACACTCCACAGATCATAGCATATTAGTAAAGATTCCCACCTACTGGAAATTAGCCAAATTAAACACTTTATTAACCCCCAGAATAAAACACACCAAACCAGGTTTCTTTAAACAACAACAAATTAACTATTTATTAAGAAACTAAATCTTAAACAATATTGAGATAAATCTATGTGTGAAAAGACTTTATAACTTCTTATTCCTCCTAACCCTCATGCACACACACATACATTCAAAACCAACGGTTAACTCTTTTGTTTTAAACAAAAAATATGTTTCAAATCAGAGCTGTTTCTTCGGAATAATAAAATAACTCGGTTGTAAGTCCTGGTGGGTTGTTTTTCCAGATCGGTGAGGTGTTCCATTGACGAATAGTCAGATGCCACTCTAAGTGTCCAGGCGAATTTGATGAACAGTCTGTAATGGATATACTTTCAAGGTAATTTGGCTACAGCAGGCATCACACAGATCTTTCAACAAAGAGTATAGCAACAGGTCTATTTGGATTTTGAATTAGCAGTCTAACAGTGGAAACTTTCCTGAGAATTCCAAAGCTCCCAAAAACACAAAAGACAACAGAAAGTCACTCCTGAGGCAGAGACTTCTCAGAGACTGGAAATAAAAGAAGGAATTTGCTACCTCCAACAATGTAAAGATTCCTTTCCAGGGGTCTTTTTCCTCTTTAGGTGAAACACAGCCTGTAGGTCAATGTAGGTTTTCTGATGAGAGGGACAAATCTTCCTTCAGGGAGAGAAACTCTTCTGAATTACCAGAACAAACCGGTTCCAGCCAGTTTTACATACAGTCAAACTGATGAAACACAGCATGTAACAGTATGTGCATCTCTCTTGCAGCTGCCTAGAAACAGGCTTGCAGCTTGCACTCACTGTTCCCAGAGACAAAGAGAAAAAAAACTCCTCTCAGTCCTAAAGGCATACAGAACCCCCTTAGTTTTTAACAGAAATAAAAACAACACTCCCATGACAGGTGTCGGATTCATGGTGAAGAAGACTATTGCCACTAAACTTTCAAGCCTGCCAATTGGTTATTCTAAACATATCGTGTCCCTGCGCCTCCCCCTCCAAGACCAGCAGCATGCAACTCTCATCAGTGTTTATGCTCCAACCCTGAAGGCTAACACAGCTGACAAAGATAAGTTCTACACAGATCTCTGTGAACTCATCCAGAATGCCCCTCCCAAGGACAAAATTGTCGTCCTTGGCGATTTCAACGCCAGAGTGGGCTGTGACAGCCTGGCATGGAAAGGAGTGCTCGAAAACCATGAGCTGGAAACTGTAATGAAAACGGACGTTTACTCTTGAACTCTGTGCAGAAAAGCAGTTGTCCATAACCAATACTTACTTTCAACAAAAAGATCGCTTCAAGACCACATGGATGGATCCCCGCTCCAAACACTAGCACCTGATAGATTACGGGCTGAATTTTACGCCACCCCAGCGGGTCGGATGGTGGCTTGGGGCGGCGTAAAATTGAGCGGGAGGCTCCGGGAGGCCTACCCGCCCTGCTCCTGCCTCCGGTCAAGTTTACGGCGTCGGGCGGGGGGGCAAACCACCCGCCCACCCAAGGCCAATCAAGGTCCTTAAGTGGCCACTTAACGGCCATTTAAAGGCCCTCGCCCGCCTCCATGGGTATTTTACCCGTGGCAAGCGGGTGTGCTGGGGACGTGAAAGGCCTAGAGACATCAAAGAAATTTTGAGTCGGCAACCTTCAAACCTCATGTTGCCGAGATAGATATCAAGCAACCTTTCAGACTAGACTGGAGCATCCTGATCTCACTGCTGATTCCATTCCAGAAGAATTCTGGCAACACATCAAAGCTGCATTACTGGATACCTCCGACGAGCACCAAGAAGAATAGGGACTGGTTTGATGAAAATGACAAGGAAATTCAAGATCAGGCACCAGAATCTCATCTCCAGCAGCCCAATGACCTGCTCGATAAGTGCTCGGGACTTGTGGCAGGTGTTGTACCTCTCCTCTGATGCTGTGTGAGGATTCCTCACACACTTCAGTAGCCATATCTTCAATGGGCAGCCCTTGTCCCTGAGAATCCATCCCTGAAGGCGAGCGGGCAGCCTGAAAAGTTGTGGCACTTGGGACTGTTGATGTATGTAGGCGTAGTGGCTACTTCCTAGGAAGTGGGCACATACCTGCAGGAAAATCTTTTGGTGGTTGCAGGCCAGTTAAATGTTGAGGGAATGGAAGCCTTCTTGTTAATGAAGGCCGTTGGCTGGTCCATGGGAACCTTGATGACCACATGTGTGCAGTCAATGACACCTTACACCAGGGGAATCCAGCGATGACCCCAAACCCAATGGCCCTCTCGGCCTGAATTTGGGGTCAGTCCAGCAGCGCATAAATTCACCAGCCCTCTTGAACAAGGCATTGCTTACCTCCTTGATGCAGCGGTGGGCTGCTTCCTGGGAGACCCCACACATATACCCATTGGATCCCTGGAAAGATCTGGACACGTGCAAATTTAAGCACACAGTGATCTTCAGGGCCACGTGCATTGGGGGTCCACCGAAACCCATCAGTTGCAGCTCATCCTGCAGCATGATGCATGAGTCGGTGATAGCCTCCCTGGAAAGGCATAGTATTTGCTGACACTGCCACTTGGATATTTGGAGGTAGGTGAGGCAAGTCCGGTACACTCTCTGGCATGGATAGGCCCTTTTTGGTGTGGCTGGCTGCTGCCACTGTCCTATTGGAACTTCACAGGCAGGCTCAGCCAGATCCTGGCCCTCCCTTTGAGCTGCTGCTCCATAGCATGGGGATCCACAAAGACTGAGTGTATGAGATCCATGCCAGCTGTTCTCTGCCTAATCGACCCTTGCACCTGAGTGTGCTTCTACCCAATCCTCTCACCCGAGATTGTGCCCGCCCAACCCTTGCAGCCAAGAATGCGTCTACCCAATCCTTGCACTCGAGATTGTGCCCACCCAATCCTTGCACCCGAGTATGCACCCACCCGATCCTTGCAGCCAAGACTGCGCCCAGCTGATCTTTGCACCGAAGACTCCGCCCATCCAACTCCTCCCCCCAAGAGTGAGCTCACCTGACCCTTGCACCCGAAAGTGAGCCCACCCTTTCAGTGAGCCCAGCACTATAGGCCAACAATGGCCTCCGCTCCCATCTTTTTCCCTTAAGCCTGCTTCCTATGGCTGCCTTCCCATGGCATTACTGAGGCCTCACTTTGATACCACCACCTTTAAAAGACCAGGGATCTGAAGGTATGAGACCCCGTGTGCCGTTGACTAAATCTGAAACTCCCCCCATAAGATTGGCTTCAATTCAATGCAAATGCATTCTAACTAGCTGTTCACCAATACAAATTGCAGTCCTGCCATGTCGTGGCGGCAAGGGCGCCTTGGAGCTTTCCCGCCGCAGACAAAATCCGAAATTGACTTCATGACAAATAGATGCCAGGCGAGCACATCCACCCCGATGTCTCCATTGCTGCTCCTGCTGCCCAAATAAAATCCAGCCCATAGGTACCTCCGCTTGTCTGAGGGTAGTGGCTGCTGAGGCTTTGACTTACTGAGCAGCACATGGCAGTGATTTAGGTGCTGAAGCAGATGTGCTGATAAACCCCACCACAGGTGCAACACTGCCAGTGGCAGTAAGAAGCTACAATCACACTTAACTTTTATGTGTTAAGGATTGTTTCAAGCTGCCACTGGGGACATTGTGAATATAAGCCAATCTGCTGTGCATAGAAATGTGAAGAAAGTTACAGCTGCATTGTTTGCTTGAGCCACACAAGTTCACATCCTTTCCCAAGAAGAATCAACATCAGCATGAAAAAGCTGTGCAATTTTACAGTGTGGTAGGCTTCCCGGAGGTCCATATTGCAACCATATGGCCCTGCGTGCTCCCTTGCTCAATGTTGTAACTTACATGAATGGGAAAATATTTCATTGTCTCCATATTCAGCTCATTTGCATTCATCAGTTTCGCTGACACAAGTCATTGCTTATTTCCCAGGCAGCTGTTTTAATGCCTTCATTGTAAGGTAGCTCACTATCTCATCAATATTTGGTCCATAAGAGAAAGTCTTATGGTGACCTTTGGATGTTCAATGCTATCCTCATTGTATCTCTGCAGTATACCATGACATGAACTAAAAACAGGTATGATAAGAAATAGAAGCAGGAGCAGCTCATTTGGCCCATCGAGCCTGCTCCGTCACTCAGCAAGATGGCTGATCCTCAACTTCAACTCCACCTTCCCACATTATCCCCATACCCGAAAATCTATCGACCGGTATCTTGAATGTACTCAATGACTGAGAACACTGGCAAACCATTATACACTCCACCCAACTTTTTTCACCAGTGGAGGGTAGAGTGTAAAGTGGGCAGCTATTGATGATTTTGGGCGACCGCCCAAGGTGAATTTCGTCCTCTGTATTTTGTTTGAATCTCTATTTTTGGGCACTGGTGGGAATGAGGTCAAGGAGCAGAGAATGGGCCTCATGTATAAGATGAGCTCAGATTGACGCAGTGTTGGATTATACTGATCACCACAGATTGCTCTCCGGTCATTCTGAGCCTGCGCACTTAAACACTCCTGCAGAGGTCAGTTCACCAGTATCCAACACTGTCTCTCAGGTCTCCAGCTCACTCAAGGCCTACCACCAACTCTTTGAATGTTATGCAAATGGCAGAAAGTATACAGAACAACCCTCTAGGGGATAGAATTCCAAAGATTCACAACACTTTGAGTGAAGAAATTTCTCCTCATCTCAGTCTTAAATGGTTGAGTCCTTATTCTGAGAGTGTGGGCTGAATAGTACGGACCACCCGATGATGGGGGTCGTGATGAGGTGGGGGGGGGGTGCGGAAAATGCATCCGGGAGAGGGCCACCACGCACCCTGATGCCAAGAGTGCCCTGCCCGATATTGCCGGTGGTGGGAGCCCTGTTTAAATATTTAAATAAATTAAAATCAATGAATTAATTATATTTACGCTCCCGCCATCTGTCCCAGTGTGATATTTGTGCCACTGGCCGGCACTCCCATGCCTTCAGATCCCCGTCCAGGGAAACGAGACGGAACACTTGTGGGGAGCAGGGTGGAGGAGGTACATTTCTCAGTGGGGGGGCTTGGGGCCAAAGAAACATCATTGATGTAGGGGATGGTGGGAAGGGTTTTAGTTTAAAGTTTATGGACTTTCAGGGAGGGGGAAGGTCAGGTGGTCAAGGTAAGTGTTTGTGGGGAGAGGGCAAGTAATTCATTTTATGGTTGTTGGGGGGTTGGGAGAGGAGCAAAATAAATGTGTTTATTTGTTTTAATAGCTGTTTCTTTAAATGTTTAAATTGGACGGTATGGCTCTAAGCCCTTTAAATGTGCATCAGCGCATGACCACAGGCAGCTAACGCCTTTGCCAGGGATGGACAGCCGTCGCTCTCCACGTCACTGAGGGGGGTGGACCGCCCCAGCTATTTAAATGAGCCGCCACGCTTAATATCATGGAGCATCCACGACGTACAGCCCGCACAGGAGGGTCACCATTGTTATTGGTGGCGTGAGTATAAATTTCAGCCTGTCACTCTGTGTTCTAGATTCACCAGCCAGGAGAAACATTTTCTCAGCATCTATAATGAGGTGCATATGTCCACCAGACTAATCATTGAGCGCACCACTAGCAATTTGAAGCAGCATTTTGGGAGCCTGGATAAATCCAGAGCTTTCTGAAATATAGAAAGAAAGTAAGAAAGGTTGCATTTATGGGTAGGTGGTGGCATAGTGGTATTATCACTGGACCAGTAACCCAGAGACACAGGGTATTCCGCTGGGGGCATGGGTTCGAATCCCACCACAGCAGAAAGTGGAATGTGAAGTTAATTAATAAATCTGGAATTAAAAGCGAGTCTAATGATGCCCATGAAACCATTGTCGATTATTATAAAAACCCATCTGGTTCACTAATGTCCTTTAGGGAAGGAAATCTGCTGTCCTTACCCGGTCTGGCCTACATGTGACTCCAGACCCACAGCAATGGGGTTAACTCTTACATGCCCTCTGAAATGGCCAAGCAAGCCACTCAGTTGGATCTAACCGCTACAAAGTCAATGAAACTGGACGGACCACCTGGCATCGACCTAGGCACCGGAAACGACAACGGCAAACCCAGCCCTGTCGACCCTGCAAAGTCCTCCTTACTAACATCTGGGGGCTTGTGCCAGTTGGGAGAGCTGTCCCATAGGCTAGTCAAGCAACAGCCTGACATAGTCATACTCACGGAATCATACCTTACAGACAATGTCCCAGACACTGCCATCACCATCCCTGGGTATATTCTGTCCCACCGGCAGGACAGACCCAGCAGAGGTGGCGGCACAGTGGTATACAGTAGGGAGGGAGTTGCCCTGGGAGTCCTCAATATCGTCTCTGGACCCCATGAAGTCTCATGCCATCAGGTCAAACATGGGCAAGGTAACCTCCTACTGATTACCACCTGCCGCCCTCCCTCAGCTGATGACTCAGTAGTCCTCCATGTTGAACTCCACTTGGAGGAAGCACTGAGGGTGGCAAGGGCACAAAACGTACTCTGGGTGGGGGACTTCAATGTTCATCACCAAGAGTGGCTCGGTAGCACCACTACTGGCTGAGTCCTAAAGGACATAGCTGCTAGACTGGGTCTGCGGCAGGTAGTGGGGGAACCAACACGAGGGAAAAACATACTTGACCTCGTCCTCACCAATCTGCCTGCCACAGATGCTTCTGTCCATGACAGTATTGGTTGGAGTGACCACCGCACAGTCCTTATGGAGACAAAGTCCCGCCTTCACATTGAGGATACCGTCTGTCGTGTTGTGTGGCACTATCACCGTGCTGAATGGGATAGATTTCGAACAAATCTAGCATTGCAAAACTGGGCATCCATGAGGCGCTGTGGGCCATCAGCAGCAGCAGAATTGTACTCAACCACAATCTGTAACCTCATGGCCTGGCATATCCCCCACTCTACCATTACCATCAAGCCAGGAGACCAACCCTGGTTCAATGAAGAGTGCAGGAGGGCATGCCAGGAGCAGCACCAGGCATACCTCAAAATGAGGTGTCAACCTGTTGAAGCTACAACCCAGGACTACTTGCGTGCCAAACTGTGTAAGCAGCATGCGATAGACAGAGCTAAGCGATCCCATAACCAACGGATCAGATCTAAGCTCTGCAGTCCTGCCACATCCAGCCGTGAATGGTGGTGGACAATTAAACAACTAACTGTAGGAGGTGGCTCCACAAATATCCCCATCCTCAATGATGGGGGAGCCCTGCACATCAGTGCGAAAGATAAGGCAGAAGCATTTGCAACAATTTTCAGCCAGAAGTGCCGAGTTGACGATCCATCTCGGCCTCCTCCTGAAGTCCCCAGCATCACAGATGCCAGACTTCAGCCAATTCGATTCATTCCGTGTGATATCAAGAAACGACTGAAGGCACTGGATATGCAAAAGCTATGGGCCCTGACAATATTCCGGCAATAGTACTGAAGACCTGTGCTCCAGAACTTGCCGCGCCCCTAGCCAAGCTGTTCCAGTACAGCTACAACACTGGCATCTACCCTGCAATGTGGAAAATTGCCCAGGTATGTCCTGTACACAAAAAGCAGGACAAGTCCAACCCGGCCAACTACCGCCCCATCAGCCTACTCTCAATCATCAGTAAAGTGATGGAAGGTGTCATCAACAGTGCCATCAAGCGCCACTTGCTTCGCAATAACCTGCTCCGTGACGCTCAGTTTGGGTTCCGCCAGGGCCACTCAGCTCCTGACCTCATTACAGCCTTGGTTCAAACATGGACAAAAGAGCTGAACTCAAGAGGTGAGGTGAGAGTGACTGCCCTTGACATCAAGGCAGCATTTGACCGAGTATGGCATCAAGGAACCCTAGCAAAACTGATGGGAATCAGGGGGAAAACCCTCCGCTGTCTGGAATCATACCTAGCACAAAGGAAGATGGTTGTGGTTGTTGGAGGTCAATCATCTGAGCTCCAGGACATCACTGCAGGAGTTCCTCCGGGTAATGTCCTGGGCCCAACCATCTTCAGCTGCTTCATCAATGACCTTCCTTCAGTCATAAGGTCAGAAGTGGGGATGTTCGCTGATGATTGCATAATGTTAAGCACCATTCGTGACTCCTCAGATACTGAAGCAGTCCGTGTAGAAATGCAGCAAGACCTGGATAATATCCAGGCTTGGGCTGATAAGTCGCAAGTAACATTCGCGCCACACAAGTGCCAGGCAATGACCATCTCCAACAAGAGAGAATCTAACCATCTCCCCTTGACATTCAACGGCATTACCATCGCTGAATCCCCGACTATCAACATCCTAGGGGCTACCATTCACCATAAACTGAACTGGAGTAGCCATATAAATACCGTGGCTACAAGAGCAGGTCAGAGGCTAGGAATCCTGAGGCGAGTAACTCACCTCCTGACTCCCCAAAGCCTGTCCACCATCTACAAGGCACAAGTCAGGAGTGTGATGGAATACTCTCCACATGCCTGGATGGGTGCAGCTCCAACAACACTCAAGAAGCTCAACACCATCCAGGACAAAGCAGCCCACTTGATTGGCACCCCATCCATAAACATTCACTCCCTCCACCACCAACGCACAGTGGCAGCAGTGTGTACCATCTATAAGATGCACTGCAGCAATGCACCAAGGCTCCTTAGACAGCTCCTTCTAAACCTGCGACCTGTACCAACTAGAAGGAAAAGGGCAGCACATACGTGGGAACACCACCACCTGCAAGTTCCCCTCCAAGTCACACACCATCCTGACTTGGAACTATATCGCCGTTCCTTCACTGTCGCTGGGTCAAAATCCGGGAACTCCCTTCCTAACAGCACTGTGGGTGTACCTACCTCACATGGACTGCAGTGGTTCAAGAAGGCAGCTCACCGCCACCTTCTCAAGGGCAATTAGGGATGGGCAATAAATGCTGGCCTGGCCAGTGACGCCCACATCCCATGAATGAATTAAAAAAAAAATTTATGTACCGCCTTTCACGACCTCAGGACAGCCCAAGGCGTTTTACAGCCAATGAAGCACTTCAGACTGGTTAAGGTTTCAAGGTATTGTCTGTTGCCTAACTACCTCATCATAGATGCCAAGGTGAAGGAAGGAAGCCAAGCTCAGCAAGGGTACCAGCTAAAGAGCAGCTTGAAGAGGCTGTTGCAGGGACATCAGTGCCAGCTGCAAGATCTCCCATACAGGAGAGCTACTCTCAACATGAACATGTGCTTGCTACATCAACAGTCCTATCTACATCTTCCCAATGCCTCCTTCATATAGATCTTTATCTATAGAGCTTTCCCTTTTCAACACAGAATCACAGAATTGTTACAATGCAGAAGGAGCCATTTGGCTCATCGGCTCTGCACTGGCTCTCCGAACGAACAATTCGCTTAATGCCATCCCCTGCCTTCTCCCTGCAACCCTGCACAGTCCTCCTTTTAGGAACATAGAAACAAAGGAACATAGAAGCAGGAGTAGGCCAATCAGCCCATCAAGTCTTCTCCACCATTCAATACGATCATGGCTGATCATCCACTTCAATGCCTTTTCCCCACACTACCCTCATATCCCCTTATGTCATTTGTATTTAGAAATCTGTCAATCTCTGCTTCAAAACATATTCAATGACTGAGCTTCCACAGTCTTCTGGGGTAGAGAATTCCAAAGATTCACAACCCTCTGAGTAAAGAAATTGCTCCTCATCTCTGTTCTAAGTGGCTTCCCCCTTATTTTGAAATTGTGTCCCCTGGTCCACCGGCTCTCCTTTATCAATTCTGTTAGTAACATCCTCAAAAAACTCCAACACGTTCGTCAAACATGCTTTCCCATTCATAAATCCATGTTGACTATGCCCAATCAGATCATTATTATCCAAGCGTCCATTTATCAAATCCTTTAGAATAGATTCTAGCATTTTCCCAATGACTGTGTAAGGCTAACAGGTCTGTAATTCCCTGTTTTCTTTCTCCCTCCCTCCTTAAATAGTGGGGTGACATTTGCGACCTTCCAATCTGCAGGAACTGCTCCAGAATCTATGGAATCTTGGAAGATAATCACCAATGCATCCACCATCTTCATAGTTTCCCCTTTCAACTCTCTGGAATGTAGAATATCAAGTCCTGGGGACTCATCAACCTTCAGCCTCATTAATTTCTCCAATACAACCTTCTTACTAATACTAATTTCCTTCAATTCCTCATTCCCCCAATCCCCTGGATCTCTGATTCTAGGAGATTTCTTGTATCTTCCTCAGTGAAGTCAGACACAAAGTAATCATTTAGCTTCTCTGCCACTTCTCCATTCCCCATTATAAATTCTCCTGACTCTGCCTGTAATGGACCCACATTTGTCTTCGCCTTTTTACATACCTGTAGAAGCTTTTGCAGTCCATTTTTGTATTTTTTGCTAGCTTACATTCATATTCTATTTGCCCTTTTTTTTATCAGTTTCTTCATCCTCCTCTGCTGCATTCTAAAATCCTCAGGTTTACTGCTATTTCTGGCAACTTAATGGGCCTTTTCTTTTAATCGTATACAATCCTTAACTTTCTTTTTTATCCACGGTTGACTGCCTTTACTTTTGGGATTTTTGTGCCTTGAAGGAATGTATAGTTGCTATAAACTATGTAATATTTCTTTAAAGACTATCCATTGCTTATGTACTGTCATACCATTTAATGTATTTTCCCAATCCACCTCAGCCAATTTGCCCTTCATACCTTCATAATTTGCTTTGTTCAAATTTAACAACCTGGCTTCAGATTGAACTACCTCACTTTCAAACATAATGTAAAATTCTATCATATTATGGTCACTCATCCCTAAAGATTCTTTTACAAAAAGATTATTAATTAGCCCTTGCTTATTACACAATACTAGATCTAAAATAGCCTGTTCTCTCGTCGGCTCCTCAACATACTGCTCTAGAAAACAATTTGTAACACACTCCAGAAACTCATCCTCCACAGCATTAGTGCTCATTAGGTTTACCCAGTCTATATGCAGATTTAAGTCACCCACAATTACTGTATTATCCATGCCATATGCTTCCCTAATCTCCTGATTAATACCATACCCCACACTACTGTTTGGTGGCCTATAAACAACTCCTACCAATGTTTGCTGCCCCTTGCTGTTTCTTAGTTCCACCCAAACATATTCCACATTTTGTTCTTCTGATCTGAGATCCTCCCTTACTAATGTACTGATCTCATCCCTTATTATCAGTGCAACACCACCTCCTTATCCTTTTTGCCTGTCCTTCCTAAATGTCGAATATCTTTGAATGTTCAGTTCCCAGTCTTGGTCACCCTGTAGCCACATTTCCGTTATGGCAATTAGATCATACCCATTTACCTTTATTTGGGCATTTAAATCATCTACCTTGTTGTGAATGCTGCGTGCATTCAGGTGGAGTGCCCTTAACCTTGTCTTCTTGACATTCTGTATTCTAAGCCTAGTTGATGCTCACCTTTGCTTCGCCTGCCTTCTAATGTCACTTGCTACTTTTCATATAACATTCTCATTCCCTTTTGAATGTTTCAATTGAACCTGCCTTCACCACACTCTCAGTCAGTGCATTCCAGACCTTAACCACTCACTGCGTGTAACAGCTTTTCCTCATGTTGCTTCTGCTTCTCTTACCCATTACTTTAAATCTGTGCCCTCTCGTTCTCGATCCTTTCATGAGTGGGAACAGTTTCTCCCTATCTACTCTGATTTTGAATACCTCTATCAAATCACTTCTCAGCTTTCTCTTCTCCAAGGAAAACAGTCCTAACTTCTCCAATCTATCTTCACAGCTGAAGTCCTGAGCTGGACCTACTACAGGGAGCTCCTTATGCAGCGCTATCTTGAACTTCTGATGAGGTGTAAGAGAACCAGCACTGGCAACAGCAGGAGCAGCCGCCTTCTCAACCACCTGCTGCTCCACAGGACAGAGGGGATGAATACAGAGCTCCTGCTCGTAGGAGACAATACCCCCCAATACATGGTTTACAGGCAGAGGATAAGCTTCCTGGAGATGACTGAGCACCAGTGACTCAGGCCACTCGGACTTTCCCGTCAGGGGGTTACTGACTTTTGCAGCCTCCTGGAAGAAGCAGACCTCCTGTCAAGTGTACCAGGTGGACACATATTGCCAGTGGTAGTCAAGGTCACCACGTTCCTGAATATCTTCACTTCTGACTCCTTCCAGTGATCTGTTGGTGATATTTGTGGAATCTCACAATCTGCTGCCCACAAGTACATCTCCCAGCTGACAGATGCCATGTTTGTCAGAGCCGTCACTTATATATACGTTACTGCTGATGAGACCAGTCAGAATGAGTGGGTGCTCAGATTTGCTGCACTGACTGACTTCCCACAGGTCCAGGGAGTCATAGACTGAACAATCAAGACATCCTCAGATCACCCAGGAGTCTTTATCAACCGAAAGGGATTCCACTCCATTAATGTTCAGATGGTCTGCAGCCATCAAAGGATCATCCTGTATGTCTGTGCAAGAAACCCAAGGATCTGCTATGATACCTTCATTCTGTACCAGCCACATCTCCCACAGCTATTCACACCTCAAGTAAAGCCAGTGGATGGCCCCTTGGAGACAAGGGCTACCCTCTAAGGACATGATTGGTGACAGTTGTGACAGCCCTACCACTGACTCCCAGTAAAGTCAACTGAAGCCACATGAACACGAGTTGTAATTGAGCAGACAATCAGGATGCCGAAGATGTAATTCAGGGGCCCAGACAGATCTCGGACAGCCCTCAGTATGCACCAGCCAGGGTTTTCAGAATGGTAGTCCTGTGCTGCACCTTGCAAATCTTTGCACAGAAGCGAGGACTGGAACTGCAGGAGGAGGAAGATGATGCGCGATCTTCAGAGGAAGAGAAAGAAGAAAAGGACCAACAGGAGGAGGAGGAGACTGACGTGGAGAGGGCACCTGCAGCCGTACATTTGTCTGTCAGGGATGTTCATGACGGGAATGATTCAGGCACACTTCAGCTAATCTGAGGCAGTGCAGTCATTTAACACACCAATTCTAAACCCACTGTGTCCCCCCCAGTAAAAAGCAGTCCCACAAGGAACAATTCATTCCCCTCACAGAGACCCATTGCTCGTCTTCAACACTTGTCATACCATTCTTCACAAGGCAGAAGGTTACTTGGCAGGTGACAGGCAAAAATGAGGAAGGCAGGATATTGGAGCTTTGAAATACAGTTTATGACTGAAAAATATAAAAAAGAAATGTGACAACTTATCACATTGTAAAACACCCAAGTGACTTATGCAACTACAAATCCTTTCTCTTCCTCTTCCTATTACTCCTATGTGGTGCTACCAATGTGGCTTCAGTAGGGCTAGAGGAAGACTGCTTGTATCTCTGCACTGACTGTTCCAATGCTCTTGGCCGACATTGTCTGGGTTTTAGAGCCCGAGAGGGGCCAACAAAAGACTGCCCTCTGCACCAATTCAGGGGCTCGGCCATTAGAACAGGAGGGCAGCATATAGGACTCTGTGTTGAGTAGGGTGGAGAGAAAAAAGTATGTGTGTCTTGAACAGAATCACCACATCCATGTCCCCTTTCTCCAACTTTCACCTCATGGCCCACCAATACTGCCCTGATAGCCTAGAGCTGGTCAATATTTTGCCGCACTTCAGTGAGGCACTGAATGGCCAAGGTGAGGTTTTCTTTAATACTCAATGAGGTGGCATTCAGAACATGCAGACCATTGGAGAGGGCCAGCATATACTCAGTTGCCTGCTGCATCTGATGCTCCATACAGAGGCCCACATTTTCCATGGGTGTAGACATCACCGTGTGAGCCTGAGAGATCATGGCACTCATGCAAGAGATAGACTCTTTCAATCTTTCCCCAAGCATGCACAGTGCAGCTGGGAAGGCTGACTGAAACCACATACATTTTCAGCTGCTGCTCCAGAATAGACCCCCAAAACAATATCTATGTCCAGGTGAACACAGGCTGGAGGGGCCTGCGCCCTCCAACAGGGGCTCTTAACTTTGTCCCTGTCTCCACTACCTGCTGCTGTTCACTTGTGATGTATGCTTCATCTGATAGCCAAACTACCTTTCTTGCTGGTCCCAATAAGGTGTACACATCAGAGCTGGTGGATGGTGTTCATAAGTCATATGATGATATGATGGTGCAGCTTCAGAGTGAGAGACCTCCTCTGTGGAGTCTTGAGCCTCCTCTGGCACCATCTCCTGAGGGATACTTGTAGGACCTGTAGGAGATAGGACAAGGTGAGAGGGTTCTAAGTCATTGTGCAGATCATCATATTTCTGTAGTTGCTGACATCAAGTCAACATGAGTGAATGTTGAATGCCATATGGCTGTCCTATAATTTAATTCTATCAACAGGGGGCTGGGAGATACCATCTCTCCATCACCAATGGCTATGCATGCCAAAACCTGCCTTATGTCCATCACCTCTGCCTCTGCAGCTGAAAAGGTGGTGTTGGCTGAAGGGCCACCTCTGGTTCTCTGCCTCTCCTTGCTTTTCTATGCTCTCTTCTCCTGCAAGGGACAGTACAACAAACTGTTGTGCCTAATTTATCTCAGAATGGGAAGATTGACCCTTTATCCAATTATGTCAAACTCCCAGGCACCTGACCTCAAGATACAAACACATAACAAAGAGAAGTTTAATACAACAGTTTTATTCAGACACCAAAAAGTACAAGTCTCACATCTTGTACAAAATACTACCTGTCAATGCAGAGGTGATCAGTCTCTCGTCACGGTTGGTCACTGAGCCTCTAGACTCAGGATCCTGCCTTCGAGAGTTGTTCCCGGGTTCTCACCGAGAATACTCTCCAGTGTTAATCCTTATATATTCTTTAAGGCTTCTTGCTCAACCCATAAATCACATGATCTTGTTTTGCACAAATCTTCAAGCATTATCTCATCTTTGGCAAGCATTAGCCATTTAGCCACCTGGACAGAAATCCAGACTTGTTTATGATAACTGCTCATTTCCCTTTATCTGTTCCCCTTTATCTGTTTTTATTCAACAGTCCTGTCCAACGGTCACCAACCCTTAATCACAAGTCTCATCATGTCTGGTAGTGTCTCATCAATTTCTCCTCCTGTCTTTACTGCCTTAAAAGCATGTTGGGTATAAAGCGTTACTTGACCAACTTTTCAGGGCCTACAGTCCCCCCTTTGATCCTTATAAATTTTCTAATTTATTACGGATCACATTGCTCATTCTTCTAAATCGCGCCCTTGTACAGTCATAATTTCATTTTCAAAGTGAAGGCATGTATAGCACAATGCTAAAGGAAGCATAATTTCAGCATCATTATTGCATAATTGATCACTCGTACGAACACCATCACAATTTCTTTTCAGAGTATAGGCGCCATTCATTGTGTCTGTCTTAAGTATCCATGAGTAGGTTACACAACTAACCTTGTCTAAACATCGGCACAGTGGCGCAGTGGTTAGCCTCACAGCTCCAAGGATCTGGGTTCGATTCTGGGTACTGTCTGTGCGGAGTTTGCAAGTTCTCCCTGTGACCGCGTGGGTTTTCGTCGGGTGCTCCGGTTTCCTCCCACAGCCAAAGACTTGTAGGTGATAGGTAAATTGGCTGTTGTAAATTGCCCCTAGTGTAGGTAGGTGGTAGGGAATATGGGATTACTGTAGGATTAGTATAAATGGGTGGTTGTTGGTCAGCACAGACTAGGTGGGCTGAAGGGCCTGTTTCAGTGCTGTATCTCTAAAATAAAAATATATGGCAACTTCAAATATTGGTTACTTGTAAGGTAATTGTGCAACCTTATTCATGAATCCTCTTAACCTTCTTGATCAATTTCTGGAGTTTCCAGACCAAACAGGCCAAATATAACACCATGAGACATAAGGCTATGACCAGGACATGGGAGACGATCCTTATCCAGGGGTGTATCTGCACATTCGTGCCCCAATTCCATAGATCCTCCCACCAAGGTGTATCATTAACCTTCTCAATTTCTTTCCTTAATTCATTAATTTTTTGTTGTAATACACGTTGGGTACCGTTGCAAGCCCTTGCGAACGGCAGTGAGCTATGTGGACAATGGTGGGATAGAATATCAGAAGTGTCTCAAATACTGTGTAAGGTTCTCCTTCATGCTCTTGGTTACTTGGAGCTTCACTATCTCTCATTTATATATCTCCACCAGTTCCACTTTGCCCATCCTCACCGGCACTTGAGGGTGCAGGCACACCATGTGGTTAACAATGGGGCAGGACCTATTGCATCCATATTGATACTCCTGTCATGTCGTAGTTATACAATATCTCCCATCTCCCATATAGGCCACATGAGTTGGTTCAAATTCCACCTGTATAGCCTCCATGGTGCAATTGGCTGTTTCATTACAACCACATTTAGCCTTTTCCATCTTGTATATAGGGTGAGGACATACCATAATGGAGGTGCCTATACTACACCTGTCAATCGTGGTCTCTATCATCTCCCCCTCTATTTCTAATGCATTTGGTGATGTATCGTGATATTTCACGTACTGATCCCCTCTTATAACCCCAATATTTTCGACCTTATAAAGTACCTTCCTATGGGTTGATCTTGGTATAACCAGTATTGCCAGGAACACCCCTATCAACAGACTATTATTAACAACACAATTATCAACCGAAGTATACACCCAGGTTCAAGCCCTGAGCTGGAAACCGTCCAAATGTTGGTTTTGGTGACACGATACATTAAATAGATGCGTATTTGACATCCACAGAGGGACATCACCCTCATGCAGTTGCCTAAAGTTTTCTCTTGTTTGTTCAATCATCCAAGACCCATAACCGGTACAGACATAATTTCTAGATACATATTCAGAGATGTTCTGTCCCTCACCAATCAGCTCGTTTATGGTCCGAGCATGGCTTTCAAGTACCGTAACCAGGTCCCGAATTGTTCGAGTCAGGAGTTGGCCTGCACCAACCTGCCCACTCTGGATATTTTGTCCCTGTCTTAGCATTTTCTTCAGTTGTGCACTCAGGGTCTGGACTTTATAGTCCACCGAGACCAAGTCAATTGAATTAACCATCGAAGTCCCGGTATTGAATATGGTAGCTGCGTGGTTTATTAAGCTATGCTTCCGTCGGCGCTTTTTGGAACTTAAGGGTGCGGGTCTTGGGGCACCACTAGTAGAAAACGGTACTTGTTTAGTGACTTGCTGTATCAAGGCTTCATACAGGGCTCGGATCTCCACGGGACACCACTGGGGCAATTTGATATCAGATATGTTTAAAGCTACGGGTACCAGCTCATGGTATACATTATCATATAGGAATTTCTTAGTTTTTATCAACACCAGTCCGTTCTCTGGCCCAGGGCTCAATGCTGGACACATGGGATTATTATTCATTGTAGTTGACCCCAGGGACGTCAAGGTGGTTGTCGGATGTGTCGTGGACGTTGAGATTGCTCTTACTTCGATTTGAGTGTTCTTATTGGAACTACCGTCCTTTGAGCAGAGTACCGAGTAGGCACCCTCACCCTCAGCTTCCACGCATATTGAGCGGCCCTTACATTCGCTGATGATGGCGGCGTCAATTTCCACAAAGTCTCCAGTTCTGGTTACATCTTTAAGGAGGTTGTACCGCCGGGGACACGTGATGCAAGCTCTCTCGCCCACGCTAACAGTTACTTGTTTTTTCCAGGTACGATCGGTACTACCCTCTTCCATCATCGGCTCAATTGTTGTGAGGTTATGTCCTCCGCTTATTAATACTTCGTCATCCTGACAGTGGTCTCATTTATCGATCTTTTCGGTTCCCTCCCCAAGTATACGGATGGTGCCAACCACCATAGTCATCACGAACGATAGATACCAAAGTTGCATTTTGTTTCCTGTAGGATCAAGATAATATCTGCTCTTATTTACAGTCTTTCCATCCGACATCTACGACATTGGTGAAGATTTGAAAGGACAGTTTCCTTAACCTTTGTCGAATCCCTTCATGGTCAGGTGGGGGTCGATACTATCGAGCCTGCCTTTGGCCTGATGTTTGGAGTCTGTGCCCGGAAGAGGTTCCAATGGCGCCGGAGGGGCCAATGAGATAATCCTCAGTTTCATTCTTAAGTAATAATTCCAGGCCTAGACTTTGATCATCCCATATATTTTCCCCTTTCGGATTAACCCGTCCCAAGGCATCCATCATCACATGATGTTGGTGACTGCTCTGTTGTTCACCATATCGTTTCAACTGATTGATGTGGAACCATCGGGTGCCTCCATAATTCATCATGACTTTGTAGACAGAGGGACTGGCTTTGTCTATTATGCTTTGTCTATTAAAGTCCAGCATATTTAGGGGACAAAAAGGTTCCCATTTGTTGTACTCGGATCATAACTTGCTGACCAATATTTAGATCACACAGCCTAACTTTCCCATCAAAGTAGGCTTTGCTGGCCTGCTTTCTCTTCCCCATGTTTATAGCTGCTGTTAATTTAGTTGTTTTTAAATTGTCCAATAGGTTTCTCATGACCCTTTCATGGGCCATTGCTTCCACTTCTGGTTCTGACAGGTCCAGGCCCAAGAGGCCTTCAATTCCTCTCATCTCCCTTCCCGTCATAAGTTGGTAGGGGGTGTTTCCAGCAGAGCTGGATACTGTGTTCCTAATCATCATTAATACGCAGGGTAATACCCTGTATCAGGTGGAATTACTTTGTCGGACCTTTTTTCTAATCATACCTTTAAGGGTTCTATTCATCCTTTCTACTATGCCACTGGACTGTAGGTGATATGCTATGTAAAACTTTTGATCTTTACCGAGCATGGTCATAACTGACTGCATCACTTTCGCTGTGAAGCGCGAGCCTTGATCTGACTCAATACTACGAGACAGGCCCCATCTGGTAAAGACATGCTACAGGAGTATTTCCGCATTAGTTTGGGCAGTATTTACATGAGTGGGGAATGCTTCCACCCACTTGGTAAAAATGTCTATAACGACCAAAATATATTTGAAACTCCCCTTGCAAGGTTGTAGCGGTCCAACATAATCTATCCGTACGTTGGTCCAAGGACCTTCCACGGATCTGGTGTGTCTCAAATCTCCTTTTTGGGCATACTGGTCTGGGTTATTTTGGGCACAGATTAGACAATTTTCCGCATAATGTTTCATGTCATTCCCAAATTGAGGCCACCAACACAACTGTCCTAACTTCTTAACAGTGGGTTCAACACCCTGGCGTCCCTGTAAATCGTGGCATTGATAAATGATTTGGTTTCTGTCTTGTCTGGGTACTACAAAACCCATGAGTGTTACCAAGAGCAATGTTTTAAGAGGATGGAAGGACAACATTTGTGAACGGTCAATGTGAGGGGTGGGTGTGATATTGCCATAAGTTGAGGTGAGTATGGTGACTAGTCATATGGGGATATGAGGACATGCCTTGACAGAGACGGATGGGTGCACTTGCAAGTTTGTTGGTCTAAGGAGCAATCTGCAGGAGAAGGGTGGTGAAGGCAGAGTGAGTGGGTTTGTACTTGAATGTGCCATGCCACTCACTTTTCCTGACCCGATCAGGTCAGTAAACCTCCAGTGGCACTGTAACCAGTGAGGCATTAAAATCCTGCTGCTGACCTCCTCGGCCACCTCCAGACACATCTGCTTGTTCTCTGTAGTTGTTTTCTGCCTCCCATCTGTGGGGAACAGAATCTCCCTGCAGGCCCTTACAGCACACAGCATTATGTCCAGGGACGCATCAGAGAAGTGTGGTGCTGCCTTTCCATGTTGGTACTCCATCTGTGAAGTTCTTGACTCCGTGATGACATTTTGACAATCCTTCAATTCAGAGCCTCGCAGGGTCCCTTCAATATTAGAGCTGAAACAGACTGATGTGGATCATCATCACGTCTGCCCTCTCTAAATGATCAGAAAACCCAAAAGTCAGATGTAAATGCAGTGGCTAAGTTTAAAAAGCCAGTGACAAACATGGCGTTAAAAATTCCAGGTCCCCAACATACTGCCGGCCTCCCCTGCTAAAATAGGTTGGAAAGTTAAGCAACATGGATTGAGAACCATGTGTGGTTCATTGCCGCTTACTACGAATTAAAGCTTTTTACTGACCAATCCAGCAATGAGACTTCAACCCATGGAATGGAATGACTGATTTTTAATGAGATTTACGATTTGTAAATATAACCTTGTATTAAGCTTTGCTAGGAGTGGAATTGATCTTTGCCAGCAGCACGAACCATGCTCATAGTAAATTGGCAGCTTGCTTTAAACCATCCGTGGAAAAGAAAATCGTGCATGGTGCAAAATAGGTTGCTAATTCGTTACATGCGTCTTTTGCACTATCGGCAAAGGTCAATTTCACCCTCTCTATCTTTAAAGGGATAACAAAATTTTGCAGATCTGAAAACTAGATGCTGTATCTTTAATTGTGTCTGCAATTATAGGTCATTATATATTCTGTTGTTGCTATTATATTTAAGCATTAATAATTATAATTGAACTTGTCACAATACTTGTACAATTGCAGGAAACAAATCCATTGCCATGGAGATCAGATTTTAATCAATTGGCTCCATGAAGCACTGCATATGGTTCATATTCTGTGCAAATCATGGACCTGACAAATCATTTCCTACCTTACTTACCAATCAATGAAGCAAATGCAGGAATATAAAAGCCATTTCTGACTGTTTCACATCTCACAGTGGCATGGATAGAGAAATGGAAAAGATACAACAGAAGGCCTTAATCAATATACGTGGTCGGTAAATGCAAAGGTACATTTACTGAAAGCTAATGGTGCTTCGTTAACTTTCTGAAGTGAGTATCTATCAAAGATTATTCTGACAAATTATTCTGAGCCCAGTTTAGTCATCTCTGTTCATGTTTTGTTTCCTTCAAAACTGAAGCTGAACAATAGCTGAATGTCTCTCAGATGGGCAAGATGCCTTCATCCCACCAAATATTTGTGCTTTGGTGTGTTTTGGCATTAGAAGAGGCTAATTTGGGGATGATGAAAGGGCAATTATAACCCAACTATTCAGGATGGACTGAATTGAATAAAGATACCTGTACTAAGAATTAAAGAAAGGAACACAGTCTCAACGTTTAGCTGATAGTCACGATATGGCTTTTAATTGTGTTACTGCCTAGAGTAGCATAGTGGTGCAGCACATTGGAACCCCCTATACTGAGTAGTTCACCCAAAAATCCTCCCGTCACTGAGCCTATTATTTTATCAGAATTCAGATACTTTCCCACAGTGAGAAAAAAATCAAAGGGGAGTCACCCAATTACAAGCTCTTTCACATCTCATTTCAAGGTTTATTTCAGAGTGAAATTAGTACAGATCTGGGAGCAGTTCAGGTACCTGTCTTCTGGGCTGGGTGTGGTTTAAAAGGCGAAATTACCTTTAAAATGCTGTTTTCCTTCAATGGAAATTGAATTCAATTCACTATCACCCATTTTACATTATCTCACAAAGTCAAGATTTACCCAACAACCTCCCCCCACCCCCATCCTCACTGTGTCTTCCTTAGAGCTTTCTTAGTCTGTACCTGGTGTTGTGAATAATTGTGTGAATAAATTTCCTCTACAGAAGTTTGAACTTGCAGATAGGATTTCTACCATTTCTTAGCCATTTAGAACTGTTTGAGACCCATAGACATAAATCTGCTCCAGCATCTATATACTGATATCACCTAGCATTCTCCTCATTTGCTTACTTTTCATCTGTATATTTTGAGGTAATGCAATTATTTGGTGCAGTATCTTTTCAGCTCTTAAGTCTGGAGTGTAATTTAACCTCAACTGATAGGATGTAATCTCTCTCTACTGGTTGGAAGATCCTATCTGAAGCATGTTTGGGCAGCTTCAACGCAGCTTGTAGGTGGCAAATATATTATTGCCCACAGGACAATATAAATTTGGTACTTTCATGTGGTAGCCTGTGTTCATTAAATGTGATGTAATTTAAAGGCTCCACATTGAGGTAAGTACATTTCAAAAATTTACTTTTTGGGTCGCAGGCAGTTCCAAGGTCAGGTTTTACTGAATGCATCAAAGCAAATCAATCTTGTAGTGGTGACCTCAAATGGGCATTATCTTTCTCAAATATGCAATGGCACAATACCTGTTACAGGCACTGCACTGCACTCTAATTGTCTTTCCTTTCCTGACATGGCTGGTGGCACACTTCCAGCTGGAAATATGTGTGTACTTCAGGCCCAGTCGCAGCTGAGAAAGGGCACTGCACAACTCAATCTAAAGGCCATAGACCTAGAAATTCTGTGAATTCTCCCAACTTCCTGCTGTAACTTTGGCAGGAGACTGGCGGACTCACCAGAGAAACAAAACAAACAATATATTCTCTGTTGGATCCCCTGTGCTCCCACTGAAGTTACTGCAATAGATTGAGAGACCCTCATGGAATTTTTATGGCTTTGTGAGTCAAAGTAGAGGCAGCTTTACTCTGCATCTTACTCTGACACCCTTTGCCTTATTGAGCACAGGGGAAAAAATAAAAACACCAAAAGAAGATTTCGTTTTTTGAGAACCCATAAATACAAGTGATCATTCCAATTTTTTAGTACTTTCCAGCAAAATGATAAAAAAAAGCCCATGAGCCAGATAGTGCTGTATGTGAAGAACATTGTTGAGAGGCTGACTTCTATGAAGGGAAAAATAGATCACAGTAGTTGGGAGAATGTTAAAGACAGTAACATAAATCAGTTTAATTTAAGGTTTATGATGTCATTTTACACCGTGAATGACAACATTGCCATGTAACTCGCTCCTACCTATCCATTATTCTAGGTCCTAAAACCTGCACATGGAGACGTAATTACAAATTAACTGCATGATAAATGAGTAGTTCAAGTTGTTGTGAAGACATTTTTTTCATGTCAGCATATAAACTGCTCTGTCCAGATTAGATTCTGTGTAATATTAATGATCACTTTCAAACCTAGTAGTATCAGAGGGAGATGTAAGGTTAATGTATTTTGTACTGATTTGTTGACTCCCCTGCAATTCAATTAATTTCTGTGGGAAAGTGCTGGAGGGTAGATCTATACTATAGCTGTGCTTCTGCTTAATGTATAAATATGAATTGAATTAAGAATAGCAAAAAATATCTTTTTGTTCCTCCATAACAAACTGGTAACTGTAAGAAAAGTGAGAGGACAAGAGCCTTATTTATAATTCAAATTCTTGATGATAGCACAGGGATATACAATGTCCTTTCAAAACCATCATTGCAGTTTATACAGTCAGTCATTCAAAACAACTCCTGTTGATGTGATGGGTAAAGATGCGCTTTGGATATCCAAGAAGAGATCAATAACATAAAATGTGAAAACCGAGACAAGATTTTATCTCTGAGTGTGGACTCAGTGAGGCTCTTTCAGCAATTAAGATGCCTCTGTGTGACACCAAATCCTTCAGTTAGAACTTCTGGTGTCTGTGTAGTTCAGATTTCAGGATTCCTTTTTAGCAAAAGAAACATTACCTGAGGTTGTTATGCTAAGGGTAATTCACAATGTACTGTGTCATCTGAGACTTTCGTAGCGCACCCATTTTACAGTTATCCCATTCTGGTCAATGGGCAAATTGCTTGCTCAATAAATTTCTTGATTGAACTGCAGATTTGACTAGATTGCTACAGGTCAAGAGCTGACACACAAACACACTTTCATAAATGACTACATTATTGACAAACTCCAATCAAATTACCCATAGTTTAAAAAAAATCTTGCTGCTGTATGAAATGCATTTGCAGTAAGAAGTGCCAAAATTTTGTCAGATGCATTATTAACCTATCGACTATGGCTACATATTATGGAATGTTCCGTATATTGTAACAACATTAAATTCATGGGAGCCGTGTTCTCATAAGAACATAAGAAATAGGAGCAGGGGTAGGCCATTCAGCCTTTCGAGCCCACTCCGCCATTCAATGAGATCATGGTTGATCTACTTCGACACCATTTTCCTGCACTATCCCTGTATCTCTTGATGTTTTTAATGTGCAGAAATCTATCAATCTCAGTCTTCAACATACTCAACCACTGAGCCTCCTCAGCACCCTGGGGCAGAGAATTCCAAGGATTCACCACCCTCTGAGTGAAGAAATTCCTTCTCATCTCAGTTCTAAATGGCTTGCCCCTTATTCTGAGGCTGTGTCCCCTGGTTTTAGACTCCACAGCCAGGGGAAACATCCTTCCTGCATCTACCCTGTCGAGCCCTGTAAGAATTTTGTATGTTTGAATGAGATCACCTCTCATTCTTCTGAACTCCAGAGATTAATGGCATAGTCTACTTAATCTTTCCTCATAGAACAACACCTCCATCCAAGGAATTAGTTTGGTGAAGCTTCGTTGCACTGCTTCTATGGCAAGAATATCTTTCCTTCGATAAGGAGACCAAAACTGCACACAATACTCCAAGTGCAGTCTCACTAAAGTTGTATATAATTACAGTAAGATATCTTTACTCTTATGTTCAAATCCTCTTGTAATAAAGGCCAACATACTATTTGCCTTCTTAATTGCTTGCTCTACCTGCATGTTAGCTTTCAATGACTCAGAACAAGGACACCCAAGTCTCTTTGAAGTTCAACACTTCCCAGCCTCTCACCATTTAAGGAATAGTCTGTATTTCTGTTTTTCCTACCAAAGTGGATAACCTCACATTTCTCCACATTGTATTCCATCTGCCAAATTTTTGCCCACTTGTTTAGCCTCTCAAATCCCCTTGAAGCATATTTGCATCCTCCTCACGACTCACACTTGCACCTAGTTTTGTGTCATCTACAAATTTGGAAATAAATCTCCAAATCCAAATCATTGATATAGATTGTGAATAGCTAGGGCCCAAGCACTGATCCAGTACCCCACTAATCACAGCCAGCCAACCTGAAAATGATCCATTTACTCCTACTCTCTGTTTTCTGTCCATTAACCAGTTCTCAATCCATGCCAGTATATTCTCCCTGATCCCACGTGCTCTAATTTTGTTTACTAACATTTTGCATTGCACCTTATCAAAAGCTTTTGGAAAATTTAAATATACCACATCCACCAGTTACCCCTTATCTATACTGCAAGCTACATCCTCAAAAAACTCCAACAGGTTTGCTAAACATGAATTCCCTTTCATAAATCCAGTTTGACTCTGCCCAATCGTAACATTATTTTCTAAGTGTCCTGTTATTACATCCTTTATGATATGTTCTAGCATTTTCCCTATGACTGATGTTAGGCTAACACAGGGTTGTCCAACATACAGCCCGCGGGCCAGGATCCAGCCCGCCAAAGGTTTCCATCCGGCCCATGGATGTATTTCAGAGATGAGAAATTTTCCATTTGATCTTCTTCTAGACCTGCTTTTAAAAAACATCGTGCTGTCACATTCACAGCTGACAGCAGGAACAGCACTTTCCCAACTTCGGACAGATTTAGGGTTTTCCGGTGGGTTTTGACCATTTTGTAAAAGCCTGAAAACTTCTAATCTGTCTGAAGTTCAGAATCCACTGTTCCAGATGTCAGCAGCTGTTAGCTGTGAAAGTGACAGTGCAATTTTTAAAAAAAAATCTGACCAACCACAAACCCAGATGGTGTTTCCAGTTTTTTTCCCCAGCTACTCTTAAGCTTTTGTGTTGGACGCACCTGCTCCCTGCAACTGTCAGAGAGAGAGAAAGATGGGGGTGGGGGGAGAGAGAGAGGGAGAAAGAGAGAAGGGGGGAACAGAGAGAGAGGGAGGGAGCAGAGAGAGTGAGAAATGGGGAGCAGAGAGAGAGAGAGAGGGGAACACAGAGAACGATCGGGGGCAGAGAGAGAGGAAGATGGGGGACAGAGAGAGAAAGAGGGCGGACAGAGCGAGAAACAAGGAAGACAGAGAGAGGGGATACAGAGAGATGGGAGAATGACACAGGGAGGCAAGAGGACAGGAGACAGGGAGAGACAGAAACAGGGAGAGAGGGTGATCACAATCACACCTAACAGATGGACATCTATCCAGAATACCCCACATCGCTACAAGAAGTGTGCGAGCAAACATTGACTACTTGTGCAAGCAAAAAAAGTGCCAGGTATCTCACTAAATCAGTGTCCAACATAGTGAAAATTAAGTAAGTCAATAAATTAATCTTATCATTTGAAGCTTCTTCACAAAAATGCACATTTGTTATTGTTTTGATTAATTTTTAATGCCTTTACCTTTCCAAAATTTTCTCACTGGCTCCCGATGTAAATCAAAAATTGTAACGGGGCCCCCACGTGAAAAGGTTGGACAACCCTGGGCTAACAGGTCTCCAGTTCCCCATTTTCTCTCTCCCTCCTTTCTTAAATAATGCGGTTACAATTGCCACCTTCCAATCTGCAGGAACCATTCCAGAATCTACAGAATTTTGAAAGATGACCACCAATGCACCTACTATCTCTACAGCCACCTTTTTCAACACTCTGAGATGTAGATCATCAGGTCTAGGGGATTGATCTACTTTAAGTCCTATTAATTTCTCTAGTACTATTTTTACTAATATTAATATCTTGCATTTCCTCGTTTACACTAGTCCATTGATTCTCCATTATTTTTGGGAAGTTTTTAGTATTTTCCTCAGTGAACATGTGATTACAGAAATTAACTTGGCTCTCTGGATGGAGAGAGTGGCTCACTCAAATATTTAAATTCATTTTTCAGATATCAGGAATTAAACATTGTTCTGTATCCCGTTTTGGGCATGGGGCTCACGATTTGCGATTTGCCCGTCGCTGCCTGTTACTTGTGTGGCATGATTAAGGGGGTACTGTATGACATAATTTGATCAAGGAGTGATATATAACAGTTCATCTCAGCACCAGGACATCAATGCTAGAATTCCTCAGAGCAGTGTATTAGGCCCAATCATCTTCAGCTGCTTCATCATTGAGCTTGCCTCTATCAAAAGGTGAGAAGTGAGAATGTTCGCTGATGATTGTAGTGTTTAGGCCATTCACACCTCTTAGATAATGAAGCAGTCAGTGTCTAACCACCGCCCCTTGACATTCAATGGCATTACCATCCCTGAATTCCCTACCATTAACATCCTGATGATTGACATCAACTGGAAGCTTAACTGGACAAGTCATATAAATACTGTAGCTACAAGAGCAGGTCAGAGACTGGGAATTCTGCAACATGTAACTCACCTCCTGACTCCCCAAAGTCTGTCCACCAAGTCAGGAGTGTGATGGAATACTCTCTACATGCCTGGATGAGAACAGCTGCAACAACACTGAAGAAACTCGACATCATCCAAGACAAAACAGCCCACTTGATTGGCACCCCCATCCACCACCTTAAAGATTCACTTGTTCCACACCGACGCACAGTAGCAGCAGTGAGTACCATTTACAAGATTCAATACAGCAATTTGCCTAGCCTCCTTTGACGGCGACTTCCAAACTCACGACCTCGACCACCTAGAAGAACAAGGCCACAGTTGCATGGGAACACCACCATCTGCAAGCTCCCCTCAAAGTGACACACCAGCCTGACTTGGAATTTGTTACTGTTTCCTCACTGTCACTGGGTCAAAATCCTGGAACTACCTCCCTAACAGCACTGTGGTTGTACCTTCACCACATGGAACGCAGCAGTTCAAGAAGATGACTCACCATCACCTTGTCACAGGCTATCAGGGATGGGCAATAAATGTTGGCCTTAGCAGCGATGCTAGTATCCCATCAACAAATTAAAAAAATAATCATTTGATTAAGGGTTGTTATTTAGCTTCACTTCATGAAGGGGGATGATATAACAGATGACTTGATTAAGGGGTACTATATAACAGATCATTTAATTAAATGGTACTATAAAATAGATCATTTGATTATGTGTCAGCTGTGGTCCAGTTGTAGCACTCTTGCCTCTGAATCAGATGGTTTAAGTCCCATTCCGGAAACTTGAGCTCAGATATCTAGGCTGACACTTCAGTGCAGTACTGAGGGTGTGCTGCACTGTCGAGGTGCTGTCCTGGAGTTGATGTTAAACAAAGGCTCGTCTGCCCGGTCATGTGTCATAGTCATAGAGTCATAGAGTTATACAGCACAGAAACAGGCCCTTCGGCCCATCGTGTCTGTGCCAGCCATCAAGCACCTAACTATTCTAATCCCATTTTCCAGCTCCTGTACCATAGCCTTGTATGCTATGACATTTCAAGTGCTCATCTAAATACTTCTTAAGTGTTGTGAGGGTTCCTGCCTCTACCACCCCTTCAGGCAGTGCGTTCCAGATTCCAACCATCCTCTGGGTGAAATTTATTTTCCTCAAATCCCCTCTAAACTTCCTTCCCCTTACCTTAAATCTATACCCCCTGGTTATTGACCCCTCCGCTAAGAGAAAAAGTCTCTTCCTATCTAACCTATCAATGCTCCTCATAATTTTGTATACCTCAATCATGTTCCCCCTCAGCCTTCTCTGCTCTAAGGAAAACAACCGTGGCCTTTTCAGTCTCTTCATAGCTGAAATGCTCCAGCCCAGGCAACATCCTGGTGAATCTCTGCACCCTCTCCAGTGCAATCACATCCTACCTATGGTGTGGTGACCAGAACTGTACACAGTACTCCAGCTGTGGCCTAACTAGTATTTTATACATGTGGATGTAAAAGATGCCCTGACACTATTTAGAGGAAGAACAGGGGAGTTACCCAGGTGTCCTGACCAATATTTATCGCTCAATCAACATCATAAAAAAGACATATAATTTAGTCTTTATAACATTGCTGTTGTGGGAGATTGCTATGTGCAGATTGTCTGCCTTGTTTCCTGCATTATAACTGTGACCGCGCTTCAGAAGTATTTCATTGGCTGTAAAGTGCTTTGGAACATCCTGAGGTTATGAAAGGTGCTATATTAATTCAAGTCTTTCTTTAAGAGATACTGTAAATCAGATAATTTGTTTAAGGGGTATCAAATAGCAGATCAATTGATTAAGAACTGCGAAATGATAGATGATTTGAGTATGGGGTGTCATATAGCATCATCTAATTAAGGGGAACAAAATATTCCTGAAAACAGAGACATTTTGTTGAAGCTTTTCATCTTGCACTCATCAGGACAATTTGCAAGATACCAATGTAAGGAAAAGCAACAAATTTATACTGTATGAAGAGATTGCTGATTCGTTGGCAAGTGGATTCTGATTGGTAGAGGCATTGCCATGGAGAATGCACCAGTTTATGGTGACTGACAGTTAACAGCCAAGCTGGAATGTTGGAACCAGTAAAAGACAAGCCAAAGTCTTAGAAGGGAAAGAGGCAAATAACATAAAATGAGAATCCCCTGAGGCCTGGCCAGGATTGTCGACTGAATCCGTGAATGCCACAAGAGGAAGGTTTCACCAGAGAAACACACCGACACAAGGGCACAGAGGAAACCTAGAGAAAGGTCTGAGGTACGTCAAAGTAGACCAAGATAAAGAGTACAGTCACCTCACGTTCGAACAAGCAATAATTGTGGTGGTACATATCCTCACTACAAGACTTGTCCAGCGAGAGGAAAGAAGTGTAAAACCTATGGAAAAATGGGACATTTCGCAAGAGTATGCAGATCAAAGCCTGCAGAAGACATTAATAAAGAATGCCAGAAGGAAGATTATATATCCATAGCACAAGAGAAAATTTTTGTTCCTCACAACTACAAGTACCAATGCCTCCCATAGGCAATTCGACAGTCTCTGCAGTCATTGAGTCAGGAGCAACAGTCAACATAATGGATGCCCCAACATTCCATGAGTTACAGATGAGACAGAAACTGCAACTGAACAAAGTTATATCTAAAATTTTCTCCAACAGATCAGATACTCCTCCACCCATCCTAGGAATCATCCAAGTTATTTTCAAATCCTCCCATGGGTCCATATGTCAGACTGAGTTCCATGTTACAGACTCAAGCAAGGGAAATCTGCTAAGTTTCAAAACTGCCAGAGAATTGAAGCTGATCACAATCAACACTGTTAGAGAACAGAACTACTTGAAAAAGTGTGAACTGCCACAATTCATGCCTATACAACCCCACACACACTCAACAGAAAGCTTGAGAGATAGAGATAAAAATCAAAACCAGAGCATAAAGACACAGACAGACCGAAGGATGCATGCAAAAGATAGAGAGATAAAGAAGAAAACAAAGTCTTGGTTCAGCAAGAGAAAACATCAAAAATTATCTCACCATTTGACCCAAGAGTGCTTATGGTAGTTCAGAGAGAAGGAAACATGATCATAGCAAAGATAAGGAACTACATTATGAAGAGAAATATAACCTTCTTCAAAAAAGTCAATGCTAAAACAATTCCAGAAGAAAGTGAAGGAGACGACTTCGATGACTTCACGCCTGCGACAACTCAAGAAGCAGCTCAGTCAAATCGAGCACAGCTGAGATCAACACTGAAAGAGCCACAGAGAAGATCATCGAGACCTCATCAATTACCTATCTGATTTAAAGACAATGTCATGCATTGAGGATGAAGAGAGCCAGGCGGGAACAAAGTCTGGCATTGAGGGTGATGTGCCTGAAGTCTCTCTCCTCCAAGTTTTCAAACTTCAGTCCACTCGAGTTTTGTTTAACATAATTTTGCATGATTAAGTAGCGACAGATCAATTGTTAATTTTTAAAGAAAAAGGGGTAACTTTAAATTTAAAAGAAGGGGGATAATTAAATTAAATAAAGAAATGAAAGTGTAGTTGTGACTTCGCCTTTAAGAAACTATACCTTTAAGAGATCAGGCCACTGATGCAACTGATGACATGAGACATATATCAGGAAGAGACATCATTTTGAGAGACACACTCAACACATGGCTTCCAAAAAAAACGCATACAGCAGAAAGGAAAAGACTTGGACCTGAGGTCATGCAATGAAGATAAGTAAGACGATAAATAGTGTATGTGTTGGATCCAAATGTAAAGCCTGCAGTTATCATTTCATGAAGACTTAAAATATAGCACAACACAACAATTGGAATTTGGGGTACGATATAATTTGTCATTTGATTAAGAGGAACTATATATCAGTTCATTTGATTCAGGGGTGCTATACAAATGATCATTTGAATAGGGGAGTAGTGTATAGCAGATCATGTACAGTGTACTGTATAACATCATTTGATTAAGAGCAACAACAGAGCAGATTTCAGCCAAAATTCACAGTAAGTTAACCCCGGCTGTGCTCGCATACTTAGTTACAGGACATCAATATTAGTGCTTATGAGCAACTGTCTCACCAATTTATTCATTGTAGTGTGACATAGGGTATGTGGAGACCTAAATTAGAGGAAAAGGGAAAAATATATAACCGACAAAATTAAAAATATACCGAATATCATTTATTTCAAATGATGAGATAGTTGAGGCAAATGTAGAGGTTAAAGCAAGCAAGTCCAGTAGGCAGGCCAGGCAGGGGCAGGACAGGGAGTGTGGAAGGTCTGGTAGGCTAAACTGTATTTACTTTAATGCAAGAAGCCTTACAGGTAAGGCAGATGAACTCAGAGCATGGATCGGTAGATGGGATTGAGATATTATAGCTATTACGGAAACGTGGTTGAGGGATGGGCAGGACTGGCAGCTCAATGTTCCGGGGTACCGATCTTTCCGGCGTGACAGAGGTGGAGGTATGAGAGGAGGGGGAGTTGCACTATTGATTAGGGAGGACATCACGGCAGTACTTCGAGAGGATATCCCGGGGGAAATGACCAGCGAGGCCATATGGGTAGAACTTAGAAATAGGAAAAGGGTGATCACTTTGATGGGATTATACTATAGGCCCCCCAATAGTCAGAGGGAAGTGGAGGAGCAGTTATGTAGGGAAATCACAGATCGGTGTAGGAATTATAGGTTTGTAATAGTAGGTGATTTTAACTTCCCTAATATTGACTGGGACTGCCTTAGTGCTAAGGGATCAGATGGGGAAGAGTTTGTTAAGTGTGTCCAGCATAGTTTTCTGAAGTAGTATGTGGGTGGCCCTACTAGAGAAGGGGCTACACTCGACCTCCTCTTAGGAAATGAGGATGGGCAGGTGGTTGATGTGTCAGTGGCAGAGCACTTTGGGACCAGTGACCATAACTCTATTAGCTTCAAGATAGTTATGGAAAACAATAGGACTGGTCCTCAGGTTGAAGTCCTAAATTGGGGGAAGGCTAATTTCGATGGGACCAGACAGGAACTCTCAAAAGTTGAATGGGAGCGGCTGTTTACAGGTAAAGGGACATCGGGCAAGTGGGAGGCTTTTAAAAGTGAGATAAGAAGAGTTAAGGGCTGGCCTATTCCTGTTAGATGGAAGTGAAAGGCTGGCAAGTTTAGGGAACCTTGGTTGACGAGGGATATTGAGGGTCTGGTCAGGACAAAGAAGGAGGCATATGTCAGGTATAGGCAGCTGGGATCGAGTGAGTCCCTCGAGTATAGGGGATGTAGGACTACACTTAAGAAGGAAATTAGGAGGGCGAAAAGGGGCCAGGAGATTTCCCTGGCAGATAAGATAAAGGAGAATCCTAAAAGATTTTATAAGTATATTAAGAGTAAAAGAGTAGCTAGGGAGAGAGTAGGTCCCCTTAAGGATCAGTGTGGCAATCTATGTGTGTGGAGCCACGGGAAATGGATGAGGTCTCAAATGAATATTTCTCGTCCATATCTACCATGGAGAAGGTCATGGAAGCTAGTGAGTTCAAGGGAGGGAACACCGATATCCCGCAGCAAATCAACATTACAAAGGAGGAGTTGTTGGAGGTTTTGAAGCACATAAGGTGGATAAATCCCCAGGGCCTGACCGGGTGTATCCTAGGATGCTATGGGAAGCAAGGGAGGAGATTGCTGGGGCCCTGGCAGAGATTATTGTATCATCGTTAGCCATGGGTGAGGTACCGGAAGACTGGAGGATAGCTAATGTTATGTCTTTATTAAGAAGGGCAGCAGGGATAAGCCAGCCAACTACAGGCCGGTGAGCCTTACATCAGTGGTGGGAAAGTTATTGGAAGGGATTCTGAGAGAGAGGATTTATATGCATCTGAATAGGCATGGTCTGATTAGGGATTGTCAGCATAGCTTTGTGCGTGGGAAATCATGTCTCACGAATTTGATTGAGTTTTTCGAAGAGGTGACCAAGAGGATTGACGAGGACAGGACGATGGACGTTGTCTACATGGACTTTAGCAAGGCCTTTGACAAGGTCCCGCACGGTAGGCTGGTCCAGAAGGTTCGAACACATGGGATCCAGGATGAGCTAGCAAATTGGATACAAAATTGGCTTGGTGGTAGGCTGGTAGTGGAGGGTTGTTTTTCAGATAGGAGGCCAGTGACCAGTGGTGTGCCTCAGGGGTCAGTGCTGGGCCCTCTGTTGTTTGTCATATATGTTAATGACTTGGATGTGAATGTAAGGGGCATGATTAGTAACTTTGCAGATGACACCAAAATTGGTGGTATAGTGGACAGTGAAGAAGGTTGTCTAAGGTTACAACAGGATATAGATCAACTGGGAAAGTGGGCAAGGGAGTGGCAAATGGAATTTAACGCAGACAATTGGGAAGTGATGCATTTTGGGAAGTTAAACCAGGGCAGGACATATACAGTGAATGGCAGGGCCCTGGGGAGTGTTCCTGAGCAGAGAGACCTTGGGGTACAAGTGCATAGTTCCCTGAAAGTGGCAACACAGGTAGACAGGGTGGTGAAGAAGGCATATGGCATGCTTGCCTTCATCGGCCGAGGCATTGAGTACAAGAGTTGGGACGTCATGTTACAGTTGTACATAACGTTGGTTAGGCCGCATTTGGAGTACTGTGTGCAGTTCTGGTCGCCGCACTACAGGAAAGATGTGATTAAGCTAGAGAGGGTGCAGAGGGTACATCACAAGGATGTTGCCTGGTTTGGAGGGCTTGAGTTATAAAGAGAGATTGGATAGGCTGGGTCTGTTTTCCCTGGAGCGAAGGAGGCTGAGAGAGGACATGATAGAGGTATATAAAATTATGAGAGGCATTGATAGGGTAGATAGCCAGAGTCTGTTTGCCATAGTAGGGGTGAATAAACCGTGAGGGCATAGACTTAAGGTGAGAGGGAGGAGGTTTAAAGGGGATCAAAGGGGTAAATTTTTCACACAAAGAATAGTGGGTATCTGGAATGAGCTGCCTGAGGAGGTGGTGGAGGCAGGAACAGTAGCGACATTTAAGAGGCGTATGGACAGGTACTTAAATGAGCAAGGGATAGAGGGATATGGAATTAATGCAGGCAGGTGGGATTAGTATAGATAGGCTTTATGGTCGGCATGGACACAGTGGGCCGAAGGGCCTGTTTCTGTGCTGTACGACTCTATGACTGTATGACTCTATAGCAGCAATAAGGAATTTGGATTGAAATTGTCATTCCCAGTCTAGCTGTACCTTCTTGTCATATTGATGTATAGATAATGCTTCAAATAGTCTTACACACATTTCGAGAGGGATAATGTGTGCAATTCATTCGTGGACAATTCTTAATGGCACAGTTTTGTTACACTGCACCACAAATGAATGGTCAGATCAATATCCACTGGAGCTAATTACTAATCCCAATGAAACTGTTTTGGATTGATGGAAACTAATACTAGGTTAGTACATTCTTCACAATCCAGCAGGGAAGTTAGACGCGTTGAGTAACAGGCAGCATGATCATGTATCTTGTTGAATTTGAAGAATTGAACAAGATGCCAGTTTTGGGGAGATTTTCTTTCCAGCTGGAATTTTCAATATGATGTGTTAAGATTAATGTTGAATGCTCATTTGAATTAATTTGACTTGCATTGCATTATACATTTCCTTCAAATGTGTAACCAATAGGCAGTTGCATATGTTTCTGTAGTCTAGTTCTCGTTTCCCATCAATGGAGGATTCAGTTCAGTGTGATATATGTTTTAATGTCGCCATTAGAAAAATATCAGAACATATAGGTGTCAAAGTAAAAAGAGTATTCTGCAGATCCAGTTCCACTGTCTTGAAGATATATCACTAGGCATTCAGTATATAATTATATAATGATTCTCATATATTATGGGTAAAAGCAATACATCTTCTAGCTTAACTTTCAATGTTGAAGACAGGAACTGAATAGTGCAGTGAAACATGAAGTGATTTGGCGGCCTCAAATACATGTAAATCTTGTCGACGCACTATTGTAATAGTCCTCAAAATAGGAGCTGCTGAAGGTAGAATGTGGCAGGTGGATTGAACTGTGGTACATGAGTGAAACAGAAGTGGGAGAGTTTTCGACAAGGTAGTAATGTTTTTGTAACTTTGGTGTTGTTTACATTTCAGGTACAATCCATGCCCATATCTGCAAACTGCTGGCATTCTGAAATATGGAATGGAAAAGAGTTGTCTACCATTTTTGCAAGAGAATAGTTAGGCCACAATGTGAGTTTTATGTGCAAGTTTGGGCTCTCCATTATAGAAAAGCCATTAAAACTATATAGAAATGAATCACATAAATTCAGAAGAGTGGAACAAGCTACGTGAACTATAGACTTGAGAAACAGGGGCTATTTCCACTGTCTTCAACAGAAAGCTGAACATACGAATTAGAAGCAGGAGTAGGCCACTCGGTCCCTCGAGCCTGCTCTGCCTTTCAATAAGATCATGGTTGATCTGATTGTAACCTCGACTCCACATTCCCGCCTACCCCGATAACCTTTCACTCCCTTGCTTGTCAAGAATGTATCTACCTCTGCCTTAAAAATATTTAAAGACTCTGCTTCCACTGCCTTTTAAGGAAAAGAGTTCCAAAGACTCACGGCCCTCTGACAGAAAAAAATTCTCCTCATCTCTGTCTTAAATGGGTGACTCCTTATTTTTAAATAGTGACCCCTAGTTCCAGATTTACCCACAAGAGGAAACATCCTTTCCACTTCCACCCTGTCAAGACCCCTCATGATCTTACATGGTTCAATCAAGTGACCTCTTACTCTTCTAAACTACAGCTGATACAAGCCTAGCCTGTCCAAATTTTCCTCATAAGACAACCCGCCCATTCCAGGTATTAGTCTGGTAAACCTTCTCTGAACTACTTCCAACGCATTTACATCCTTCCTTAAGTAAGAAGACCAGTACTGTACACAGTACTCCAGATGTTGCCTCACCAATGTCCTGTATAACTGAAGCATTACCTCCCTACTTTTGTATTCAATTCCCCTTGCAATAAACAATAACATTCTATTAGCTTTCCTAATTACTTGCTGAACCTGCATACGAACCTTTTGCAATTTATGCACTAGGACACCCAGATTCCTTTGCAGCTCGGAGCTCTGCAATCTCTCATCATTTAGATCACATACTTCTTTTTTATTCTTCCTGCCAAAATGGACAATCTCACACTTTCCCACATTATACTCCATTTGCCAGATCTTTGCCCACTCACTTAACCTACCTATATCCCTTTATAGCCTCCTTACGTCTTCTTCACAACTTACTTTCTTACCCATCTTTCCGTCATCAGAAAATTTAGCAACCATACCTTTGGTCCCTTCATCCAAGTCATTTATATAAATTGTAAAAAGTTGAGACCTCACCACTGTCCCCTGAGGCACACCACTTGTTATATCTTGCCAACCAGAAAATGACCCATTTATGCCTACTCTCTGTTTTCTATTAGCTAGCCAATCTTCTATCCATGCTAATATGTTACCCCCTACACCATGAGCTTTTATTTTCTGCAATAACCTTTGATATGGCACCTTATCAAATGCCTCTGGAATTCAAAGTACAGTACATCCATTGTTTCCCCCAGAACATATTACTTCTTCAAAGAATTCCAGTAAATTGGTGAAACATGATTTCCCTTTCACAAAATCACATTGACTCGGCCTGATCACCTTGGCTTTTTCTAAGCACCCTTCTATAACATCTTTAATAATAGCTTGTAACATTTTCCCTAAGACAGGTGATTTAATAAAGGTTTTTAAGATTATGAAGCATTTTAATAGAATTAATAGGGTAAGACTATTTCTGTTGGTTGGGAAATCAGTGATGGCAGATAATCAATTTGAAATTATCACTGGGAGAATGAGGAAAGAGGATAGGAAAAATGTATTCTAACAGAAGGTTGTTTGAGCATAGAATGTTTTCCGACAGGGAGTGTTGAGGCACAGACCATTGTAACTTCTAATGGAAAACTGGATAAATATTTGAAGCAGGGGAAAATATAAAGTGGTGTGGAGAAAATGGGATTAGTTTTGGATTATTCTGATAGAGGCAGCACAGGCACAGAACAAATCGCCTCCTATTGTGCCATACACCTTTATGGTTCGAATACCTCTGAGATTCCCTGTAATGCAAAAATCTTGCCAAGGCATGGAATCATGGCTGTTGTAGATTTGATTATTTTGTATAATAGAATTCAGGAGAAATAATTGTATGATGCTAAGACACAGGGTGGGAAATTCCTGGGAGTTGCTCCCACTTTAATGGCATTACTTTCCTGAGGAAGTTTCCAATCATGGTCTCTTGATGGAAAGGTGTCACAAGAATCACCATTAACTCTTTATATTGGACAAGCAGGTACATGGCAATTGCTGCAATCTTGAGTGAAATATTACCACCTGATATCTAAAACAACTTTGGGGGGAATTTTATGCTGTCTGCCACAGCAGATTTGGTGGCGTGCGGGGTGATATAATTAGGCGGGAGGTTTTTTTCGCATTCCCAACAGCAGGATATTTTAGAGGAATTGTGTTGATGACGGGTTTGAGGCATTCTAGGGTTCCCCCACCACGGTGCAGATTGCAGCTTTGCATTCATTTAAATAACATGAATATTCATTGCCCTAAACATAGTTACGATTTAGTCCTGCCTGCCAGATTAAGTGAATGGCGAGCAAAATTCCCGTGCCACCCAGTTTTACCATGGCATGCAACAGTCGGATTTGTGCAGTTGAGTTTCAGGTCTATGCTCTTCTCTCTTTCACTCAGCCACTAAACTAACACCAGCATCAGAAAGGATGCTTGCTTTCAGGCTCGGCACCAGCAAGGGTGAATCATCTCAGGGGATGGCGGTGACGCCATGGGAGGGGGCTACATGGATGAGCAGCGGAGGGTATTTAGGGAGGGAAGGGTGAGGTGATCAGTGCATGGAGGAGCAGGGGAGGGTAGTCAGAGGGAAGGGTGGGGTTGATCAGGTGCACGGAGGAGTAGGGGAGGATGAAGTGGAACGTCCAAGTTGTTGAATGGTTGATGATGGTAAATCATAGATCATACATCATAGATCATAGAAAATAGGAGCAGGAGTAGGCCATTCGGCCCTTCGAGCCTGCTCTGCTATTCATTATGATCATGGCTGATCATCCAACTCAGTAACCTGTTCCCGCTTTCGCCCCATACTCTTTGATCCCTTTAAACCCAAGAGCTATATCTAACTCCTTCTTGAAAACATACAATGTTTTGGCCTCAACTGCTTTTTGCCGTAGCGAATTCCACAAGCTCACCACTCTCTGGGTGAAGAAATTTCTCCTCATCTCCGTCCTGAATGGTTTACCCCATATCCTTAGACTATGACCCCAGGCTCTCGACTCCCCCACCATCGGGAACATCCTTCCTGCATCTACCCTGTCAAGTCCTGTTAGAATTTTATAGGTTTCTATGAGATCCCCCCTCTTCTGAACTCCAGCGAATATATTCCTAACCGACTCAATCTCTCCTCATACGTCAGTCCCGCCATCCCAGGAATCACTCTGGTAAACCTTCGCTGCACTCCCTCTATAGCAAGAACATCCTTCCTCAGATAAGGAGACCAAAACTGCACACAATATTCCAGGTATGGCCTCACCAAGGCCCTGTATAATTGCAGCAAGATATCCCTGCTCCTGTACTTGAATCCTCTCACTATGAAGGCCAGCATACCATTTGCCTTTTTTGCCGCCTGTTGGACCTGCATGCTTACCTTCAGCGACTGGTGTACGAGAACACCCAGGTCTCGTTGCATATTCCCCTCTCTCAGTTTATAACCATTCAGATAATAATCCGCCTTCCTGTTTTTGCTACCAAAGTGGATAACCTCAGATTTATCCACATTATACTGCATCTGCCATGCATTTGCCCACTCACTCAACTTGTCCAAATCACCCTGAAGCCTCTCTGCATCCTCCTCACAACTCACCCTTCCACTCAGTTTTGTGTCGTCTGCAAATTTGGATATATTACATTTAGTTCCCTCATCTAAATCATTAATGTATATTGTGAATAGCTGGGGTCCTAGCATCGATCCCTGCGGTACCCCACTAGTCACTGCCTGCCATTCGGAAAAAGACGCAGTTATCCCTACTCTTTGTTTCCTGTCTGCCAACGAATTTTCTATCTGTCGCAATACACTACCCCCAATCCCATGCACTTTAATTTTTCACGCCAATCTCTTATGTGTAAAGATGCATTTTGTTGGCTGCGGGGGTGATGAGTGGATTAGATCAGTACTGTGTGAAGATATTTGGACATTTGGTAATGGTCTAAAGGGAGGGATGAGTGCTGTTAATGTTGGGAAACTGTTGGGGCAAATTGAAGGTCCTGTCTTGCAGAGGGAATGGTCACAGTCAATGGGGGAAAATGGATTCTGAAGGGGGGAAGGTCAAGACTAATGGGTCGGAATTCAACAGCTTCATATAGAGGAGAATAGGACTCAGCAATAATGGCCAGTTCAATGTGAAGAGGTTCAAGGGTAAGAGTTGGCATGTCGATAGTAATGGGGGAGGGATGGCATAAATTCATTGATGATTACACTGTACACAGTAATGGGGGGAGGTTCAATGGTAACAGAGGGAAGGGTCACGATAACATTGGGTGGATCAAGGGTGACAGGTTCAAGCTGGACGGTTGCAGGAGGAGGTTGGAAGCTAGGAAGACTTGCCCTGAATTCCACGTGCACCATTTTCTCCAACGATAATGGAAACCATGTGGACGCTCAAGGATTGCAAGGAGAGTGGGAGGAGGCAAACGACAGTGGGTGTGTCTTCTACCTGGCGGCAATTTAAAGACAGATATAAGGGAGCTGTTCATTGCCTTGATGTTTCAGCTCACTAGCAACAGAGAGCTGGATGATGACAATCTGCTTCTTTATTGTTCAGTTAAACCACAGTGACATCGGTCTCATACACCCAATTTGTCTAGTACCAAGGGAAGAAGAACAAAGAGAGAGACTAAGGAGGGCTCTTTTACCTCAATTCATGATGCTTGAGCACCAGCAACAGGTAAAACAGGAATGATAACATTCAGGAATAGCCTTACCAAAGACAAGCCCTGGCAGGTCATCACATCCTCAGGACAAGGACAAATTATCTTCAACTGTCAGAGTGGCAATGTCAGAGACGTCTAAGGATGTCACGTGAGATGGTCACAGAAATTTGTAAGATCCTGCGGCTTGACCTGCAGCTGTCGGCTTCAGTGGGAATCCCATGCTGGTTGACTGCTGTACTCATTTTTTTTCTCCAGTGGCTCCTTGCAGGGATCCATAGGCATCATATGTGGCATCTCGCAGTCTGCGACCCACAGTGCATCAAAGAGGTGGCCAATGCCGTTTCTCGACATGCCAATGATTTCATCTACTTACCTGTCGACGAGGATTGCCAGGCAGCAAGGTCTGCTACTTCAGCGCCATCGCTGGGGTCCCTAAAGTGCAAGGGGTGATTGATTGTACTGATATGGCCATTAGAGCTCTCTGGGACCAGCCTGCTGTATTTGTCAATCACAGAGGCTTCCGCTCTTTAAACATACAGCTGGTTTGCGACCACAGGAGAAGTATTGTGCGTGTTTGCACACGTTTCCCAGCGAGCTGTCATGACTCCTAAATTTTGAGGAACTCCCAGCTGCCAGCAGTTTCCGAGGAACCAGCCAAAATGGACGGATGGATCCTAGGCGGCAAGAGTTACCCACTTTGTACATGGTTGATGACACCAGTACATCATCCCCAAAGAACTGCTGAAGAGAGGTATAATGCTGCTCATGCATCTACCGGAGACATTATTGAACACACCATTGGCATAGTGAAAATGCGATTCCGTTGTCTTTACCGATCTGGAGGAGCTCTTCAGTACACGTCACAAAATACATTGTCTGCTGTGCCTTGCACAACTTTGCAATTAGACGCGGCAACATTCTGCAGGTGGAGGAATAGGAGGAACACCAGTCCTCCTCAGATGAGGATGGCTATAAAGAGGGTGAGGAGGAGGACAACAATGGCAACAATGCCATCACTGATGTGAGGGCCACGGAGAAACATGCAAGGGACATCAGGGAGAACTTCAGTTCTACATGTTTCGGCCAACAATATGTCACATCATCAAGGAATATTGGGAGGAGAAGCATAACAATTCCCCACCAAATTCCCTTTTACATAAGGTCTTATTCATTGCTGCAATCGGAAGGAAGCATTGCTGCACTTTCATGTGATTGGCATTTGAAATCATCTATGGGCTACAATGAATGCGAGTACACACCATTACAAGCAGTGTTAAGTTATGACTGTAGAAAGCAAAAGTAAGGCATGACAGTTTTGGAAAAAGTTATTAATCATCAATAGGAAAACAGCCATTATTGAAGAGCGAAGGCTCAAATTCCAATGAGGTATGGACTCTGGACCTTTCCTGAGATGCTTTGCAAACATCATTGCGTTCCTGCCATAGGCGTCCAAAAATATTTCTTTGCATCCAACTGTAACCAAGCAAAACATTACTGAGAGTGGATCAAATTTTGCATGAAATAAAATGTATCAATAAAACTTTTCCATTCTCACAATATGTACATCACCCATGCCACCTTCATGCTCAAAAATCTTTAAATTTTCTTAATCTACCATTATGTCAGGTGCTACCCTGACATTAGCAGCTGAGGTTGCCGCCGCCTGTTCAGTGCGCTGCCCTGTTGCTGTGGATGACCGTGGCAGGTGTACTCTGGAGGAACGGGGTCTTGGTAGCTCCATCCTACTGGGGGTCTGCAGCAATGGTGCTTGAGTATCCCCTGTGTGTTCGCCTGTTAGAGGTAAGGGGGTCAATGTCTGGTGGGGGGAAGACAAGACACTGCTTAACCTAGAGGTGTCCAGGGCAGCTGGGAGGGAGGCAGGGCAAGTGGAGATGGCGAGGCAGGAGCCACAAGGTGTAAGGATGAAGTTTCATCTCTGCTCTTGCAGCCCTATGTCGAAACTGAAGGAAATTGTGCGAACTCATATGAAGCAGATGCTTAAAGTGCCTCTGTTTGTGTCTCCACTGCTGATACCTGCACTCGAGTAGCTCCTCCTCCATCTGTGTGCACAATGGCACACGTCTGTCTCCCTGAGAGGAAGGAGCACCTGGAGGGAGGTCCAGGTTCCTCCTTCCCCTCTCGCTTAAACTCTGCTGCGTTGGGCCAATGGCAACAGCAATTGAGTGCAGGTCAGATCACATATGGCTCGAGTGCTCTATCAGACTTGCCGCAGAGCTCGCCAGACTCTACTGAGGAAGCCATACACTCAAATGTCTGGGACATGGCAGATGTCATGGCTTGCATGGACTCCTCCATGGGAACGCACAAAGCCAAGCATAACCTCAGGCGTTTCCGACATATTTTCCACATGGCTTTGCTGCACATTCAGCAGACTTCTCATAGCAACAAACAGGATCGTCATGGGAGTGGGGCTGAGCAGAAGTCTGGTCCCCAGCAGTCCTCTGATTATCAGGGGACCTGGCTGGCACATGCTCCCTCAGCTGCTGGGACATGTCTGAGTCGTGTACACCAGCTTGTGACCCAGATTCTAATCTTAAACCCACTGTGGTATGTGTGGATGTATCTGCGGTGGTGAAGGTGGAAGAAGAGGCACTTGATGGTGCACCCTCTGGGCCATTGACTTCATCTGCCTCCACAGAGGAGGAGGAGTCTTGGGCCACATGGCGTTCTGTGACTCGAGTGCAGGCACCTGCAGTGGAGACACAAACAGAGGCACTTTAAGCATCAGCTTCACATGAGTTCACGCAATTTCCTTCAGTTTCCACATATGGCTGCAAGAGTGGAGATGACACTTCATCCTTACACCTTATGGCTCCACCCTCGCCATCTCCGTTCGCCCTGCCTCCCTCCTCTCTTGCGATCTCAGACACCTCCTCCTCAGCCATGGTCAGGGACCCCTCTTCCCGTCTTAACATGTTGATGCTGGTTGTGGCTTTGTTTACCCTGCTGCAGACAGTGCAGGTTTAATGACATGGAAAATGATGCATTACAATCATTGCATACATGCATCAACATCACTCATTCTGAATTGGCTTTTGCACGACACATCCAATCGCATAAACAATACCAATCTTCATCTTGGCACAACATCATTTAGTGAATGGCACCAAGGCTGCACACGCATTCCACTGCATTCCTTGTGCACCCTCTGCCTTAAAGACGCAGAGCCATGGCAGCAAACAATGGAGAAGCTTTGCCTGGACCACTTACCCTCGCTGATCTGAGCAAGTCATTAATCCGCTTGCGGCACTGCATCCATGTTCTACGAGTGATCCCACAGTTCGAGACCTCCTCTTCTACCTCCATTCAGGCCACATTGGTCTGGCGGGAGGGTCTTCGCACTCCATCTGCAGACAAGAGGACCTCCCACCTTTCCCCGATGGCCAGGAGGAAGACCTGCAGGGAGGCATCATTGAACCGTGGGATGGGATGGTGCCTGCTGGCTGCTATTTGATTCACTTTGGCTGTAGGGAAAATAACACTTCCTCAGAGGGCCGAAGGCAGCACCAGTAGATTTCAGGCAATGCTGGATTTCTTCATCAATCTCAGCCTTCTGTGAGAGATAACTTCCAAGATACTGGAAGTGTTCCACATTTTCCAGGCATTGATCATGAATCCTAATTAATGGATCGGGGCATGTGCATTTGGAGCTTGCTGATGGAGGATTTTGCTCTTCTGAATTTTGAGTGTAAGTCCCATCTTCTCATATGCTTCAGTAAATAAGTCGATGATTCTTTGAAGATCCTTTTCCGACAAAGCACTTACTGCAGCATCACCAGCGTTTCACCATCCCTACCTTACAGTACGGGGCTGAAACATGGACAACGTATAGGAGGTACCTCAACGCACTGGAGTCATATCATCAGCGCTGCCTGCGGTAGATCCTACATATCAAGTGGGAGGATAGGTCCACCAACATCAGTGTTTTCTCACAAGCAGGCACCACAAGCATCGAGGCTATGGTTATCTGCCATCAGCTTCGTTGGGTTGGTCATATAGTTCCGATGTCAGATACCAGGCTCCCAAAGCAGGTGGTCTTCTTCCAGCTCAGTCAGGGCAGAAGAACCAGAGGAGGGCAAAAGAAGTGATTCAAGGATTTGCTGAAAGTCAACATGAAGAAATGCAACATTGATATCAGCTCCTGGAAGACCAACACCCTGGACCGAAACAGATGGAGGCAGAGTCTGTGGGAAGGATCCTAGCACTTTGAGAAACAATGACAAAATGAAGAGGAAACGTGAGAGCGGTGAAAAGAACAAGCCATGACCTGAACTAATAATACACAAACAGACATCCCACATGACAACAAATGCCCATGTGCCATAAAGTCTGTAGATCTCGAATTGGTTTTATCAGCTATCTTCGGACTCATGAAAGACAATCATTCTCACCTGTGAGGGATAGACAATAATAATAGGGAAAATAAATGATATAAAGTTGGTGGTGACTTGCAAAATAAGGGAGGCAAAAACATTTTGATTTAAGTTGGCCTGAAGATACTTACATGAAATGAAGGCTGCTGATCCTTGAGGCTACAAGCACAGAATGTTTTATATCTGAGGCAATCATGGTGCTCGGAGCAGTGATGGCGGATTCCACCAATGAAAAGCCACCCCTGCTGCACGATCCCACATGTCCTCCCTTGCCTGTCACCACAAGGCTTATTTAAATACAAAATCGCGTGGGAAAAGGGATTTGTGGTGGAAGCGGAAGTTATGACAACTTCTGGTCCCGCCGTCGGGATCGCTGCGGCACTTATAAGATTCCACCCTTTATCTATCTTATTTTCGGTAGTTGGGTATCACAGTTTGGTTCTGAGGGGTACTTGATTTTAACTGTCCCTGAATGATTATTGAGGGAGAGATATATCATTTAATACTGTATCCTTTCGGATGACTGGACCAATATCATCCTTGGATTCAGATAGTGATGGCAAATCCGCCAACAGCTGCTGGCATTCTACCTTCAACCTGTTGATTTTTGAGTAAATGCTGTATGGCTGCTAGTACTGCAAAATCATCTGTATAGCTGGCTTGATATCAACTGGAGCAAATGCCTTGGGTGTACAAAGTTGAACTACAAAGTTAATGAATTTCTCAGCTCTCTCCAAATAATGATTTACGGCAGCATTTGTGACACATATTTAACACAATTAGTAGATACAGGGCAATAGTTAATGACCAAATCACACTGCTGGACATTCAGTACTGAATGGTAGAATAAGATTTAGACTGTGGTTTGTAAATTCTGGGAAGCAAAGGCTTGTGATTGGTAAATCATGTGAATTGTGGACCATAGGTGGAATTATTGCACAGCCCCCATTCTCTGATTTATGCAGATGGGCCGAATATTTCACACTGAAAGTAGGTGTTATATTGCACTGTGGAATTTAGTAAACAACAGACATAGATGATAGGATAGACTTCCATGACATTTATCCACAGATGCAAAGGTTCAGGAAACCGGAATGGAGACCCATTTTACCAGCCTCTGGCTCTTTTACATTGCCTGGGATTTTCAGGACTTCTTTGGTAGGAAGCTGTGGAAATGGGTACTGACAGGTCTATTCCAGGCATATTAATAAGTCAAGAAAAGGTATTGCTGACTGACCCCCTGCCTCATTTTCCTAGGACAGCGATCATTGTGAACCAACCCCTCTTCTCAGTGCCACCAAATGGAAGAAGAACAACTGCATTTATATAAAGTCCTTAACATAGAAAAATGGAAAAATGATCCAAGACATTTTACAAACATGTAATCAGAAAAAAATTAACAGGAAGCCAAAGAAGGCGATATTTGGATGGGTGGCTAAAAGCTTGGTCAAATTGGTCATTTTTGAGCAGGAGACTGAGAGAGGTCAAGAGGTGGCAATGTTTAGGGAGGGAAATCCAAAGCTTAGGGCCTAGATCACTGATGTAGTTTCAAAGGGACCAATTCAAAATTACAATGACTTTAATTGGTCCCCATGAAAATACAGGAGTGCAATCGGCTTATTGCTAATTAGCTAATTGCTGATACTGTTCTATTTTAGTGATTTGTATTGTTCTGACATATGCAGTAGGCTCTTTTATAATAATTTGCTGCACATTGTGATACTTTGACTATATATTTGTGGATATTTACCGGTGATATACTTCACCAGATATTTTTGCAGAGATCTACAGTTGGATCATTGACAGTGCCAAAATGATTTTATTTCCGAGACACATGACATTCTTTGCCTTTGCAGGACTGTCACTAATATAGGGATCATTTCTACCACAGTAATAACACATACAGTTGAAGCTGACCTGGCTTGACTGTGATTTTGCTTTGGCATGATGTAGTTTTCTCTTGACATTTATCCAGTTGGTAGAGACACAGGATAGATATTACCATCCCATGCCACTGGAATGTGGGAATATTGATCCTAATTTTGTAACCCTAGCTGATCAGCATAGGGACTTACTAATGTACCCCTTCCTGGAAACTTCTCCAGTCCCACAACCCTCCGAGATATCTGCGCTCCTCTAATTCTGGCCTCTTGAGCATCCCCGATTTTAATTGCTTCACCATTGGTAGCTATGCCTTCAGCTGCCAAGGCCCCAAGCTCTGGAATTCCCTCCTTTAACCGCTCTATCTCTGTACCTCTCTTTCCTCCTTTAAGATGTGCCTTAAGATCAACCTCTTTGACCGAGCTTTTGGTCACCTGCCCTGATATCTCTTTACGTAGCTTAGTGTCAAATCTTTATTGATAATGCTCCTATGAAGTGCCTTGCGGCATTTTATTATTTTAAAAGCACTGTTGATGATGTCGTTGTTTAGTCTTCCCATTTGTTCCATGGCATTGACTTGAACAAGTTCTCTGGCCAGTTCTAAAACATTACTTTTTAAGTACACTGTTTCTACAAGACTCAGGAGTACAAAATTTTAGATGAACATCCTTCTTTAACCTGGATAATAAAAGCAAAATACTGCGGGTGCTGGAAATCTGAAATAAAAACATGCCTGCCTACTGGTTTGTTCATGTTTGTGCTTTTGGCTAGGGCTGCTCATTATTCTGTCATTAACACTCCCTCTGCATTAATGCATCATCTTTCACCACACCATTAGCACACTCTCTTTGCCTTTCCCCCCATGAGCTCCTTGCCAGTTAATCTCTCTGGCCCTCTGTCCTATCACACACCTTCCCTTTTGTTCTCTTTTCCCCATCCCCACTTTATTTGCTTAAAACCTATTACATTACTAACCTTTGCCAGTTCTGATGAAAGGTCACTGACCTGAAACATTAACTCTGCTTTTCTCTCCACAGATGCTGCCAGATCTGCTGAGTATTTCCAGCACTTTCTGTTTTTAATTCTATAATCTGTGTTTTGATTTCACAACCTGCATTAATGATAATGTGTTTTAATACTTGTTTATGTATGTGTAGAAAAGGCACCTGCAGGTCCTACAGATTCTTTCTTGTGTTGCCTAACCCATCTAAAATGTGATTGATTCCTATGTTGCATTTCAAGGATCAGTTTTTTTTTTAGTTTCACCATAATTTGTATCACCTCCAGTCTCAGACCATAGATTGTGCAAATTTTGCAAATGTTTTCCACAGTAAAACTCACTTTTTCAGAGTTTTAGTCATATTAAAATCCATCATGGCACTTGAATCATTCTGTCTTGAACAGACTTAAGTGAAGTCCTTTGATGGGTCAAATGAGGACACATGAGGTAATCTTGAAGCCATGTTGCTCGTAAAACTCTATTGTTATTCAGACAGATACAAATACATGAGATCCACTGGAAGTATGGTTATGACTCATTTTAGACAAGCCTACATCTATGTGAAGTCCATAAACCACAAAGGAGTTAATTAATCATACTTCCTAACCTCATTTCTAATTAACACTAAATTATCCATGAACCTTTCTTTCTTGGCACATCTTCATTGCCAAAATGCCATGCTGGTCTTGATCAACACTGATTATTTATTTTCAGGAAAGATTCTTGCCTACTCTGCAATTACTGCATGGTCTCTGTTCTCTACTGTTTGGATGAATATGTGTTTGTCGGACAATCCTCGACTTTAACAGCATAATTAATCCATTTAAAGTATACATCCTGGACTCTGACACCACCCGTTATACTTCAAAATTCTCAAGTTTGCTAACTGACTTCCCATAACTGCAGGACCAATATAACAGCTCCAAATTGGAAATCATGCATCCATACATTGTGATTTAAAAGAACATGGCCACAAAATTTGATTGCATAGCACCTGTATCTTCGGTACTATGGGTACTCTTTGGGCAGTTTGTTAACATGGGTGCTAGAAGCATGTGCAGGAATTATGCAGAGCAGACAAATTGTAATATCAGTCTGGCAATGCCATTTTCAACTACAATGTTCCAGCTAACACCCTTTCTTAACTTCTCACAGCTGAACATGCGTTCAGCAACAAGAAGCACCTGCCATGAGCCCAATCAAAGGGATCATCAACTACTTTCAGGTTAGTTGCTGATTGATTTCTATTGAGTTAGTAGAAGTGTTTGGCAGTTTGCACTGCTGCTTAAAGGTGGTGAAGTCTACAAAGTGGTGTGATACGTGATAAAGGCCTTGGTTCCAACTTCAAGGGTTCTGCTCACAACACTTACTCAGTCATGGATGCCGTACTTTCTATCCCCTTGGCGTGCAGCATGACAAGTAGAATGAGGAGGACAAACAGCTTGAAGAGGGAGGAGGGGAGAATGGCTTTTAACAGGAGGCCATATTCACCCAGGGTCTTCAGGGAGTAAGCTCAGTGAGCAACGATGTGTGCACTGTCTCAGTTTCACTAAGGAGGCATTGACTGAAATCTGCCAACTGTTGTAGGCAGACATACAGCCTCAGCAAAGGGCAAGAATAGCATTGCCAGTGGCTGTAAAAGTAGCCTTGGTCTTCAACTACTTCATGCTGGGCTCCTTCCAGACTGGAGCAGACAACATCTCCAAGATTTCGCAGTTTGCAGTCCATTGCTGTATAAGAAAAGTCACCGAGGATCTGAATGCAAAAAGTGGGGAATATATTGCATTCTGTCTTTCTAGAGAGAACCAGGTGGAGTGAGCATTTGGCTTCACCAGGATAGAACTTTCTGATGGTGCAGAGTGCCATTGACTGCACACAGGTGGATTTGTGGGCACTATAAATTCAAACACTTACCACAACCACAAAGGATTCTACTCCCTCAATGTTCCGTTGGTATGTAACTATACTCAGTGCATCATGCAGGTCATTGCCCAGTATCCTAATGGACGTCATGATGCTTTATTCTGTGCCAGTCCACTGTACCATTTGCATTTCAGCACCATGAGAAATCAGAGGGTGATTACTGGGTGGCAAAGGCTATCCATTGTTCAACTGGCTCACCACTCTCGGGTACAACCCATACACACATGAGCAGCATTCATTTGGTGAGAGCCATGACACTACAGATAGAAACGTAAGAGCAGGAGTAGGCTATTTAGCCCCTCGAGCCAGTTTCCGCCATTCATGCTGATCTGTGATCAATCTCCATATACTAACCTTTGCCCCATATCCCTTAATACCTTTGGATAACACAAAATGCCGTCGAGCAGATCATTACATTGCTTAAGTAATGTTTCTGCAACCTGGATGGCTCTGGAGGAGCCGTACAGTACTCTCCAGAGTACTGCTGCCTCCTGCACAATTTCATCATCATGAAGGGCACAATCCTTTCTACCAGGTATAAGGCAAGCAGCTGAGGAGGAGGAAGGGCGGAGGCAACCAACACATCCCCTTTCTCCTGGACTATCTATGATCAGCTCATCGACTACGATTCCAGTAAATGCAACCCCAATTCCTCATTCACCAACAGTTTCACACCTTCCCTTCCCTCTATTACTGACCATCACTGTGTCCTTTTGGCCACAATGCTGAAATAAAAACCACCGTAAAACAAACATTGCAAGTCAACTTTATCAAACTATCCAATATTCCATACAGAAGTCAACTAATCACCTCTTGTGCACTCCCTTGGAGCCTGTCTTCCATGTGCCTTTGCCTGTCCTAGTGCTGCTACACTGTGCTACCCCAGTGGCTGCAGCATGGCTGGTGGAGGGCTGCTGACTTTCAGTGGGGGAGACTGCAGATGGCCTGGGAGAATGGCCTTGCGCAGTTTTGGGCCTAGAAGGCTTGGCTTTGGACTGCACCATCTTGGCATGAGTGGCAGTAGACTGGGCTGGGTGGCTGACAGACAGCAACAAGAGGACTGGCCGAGTGGCAGTAGTGGGAGGATGAATGCTATCATCCTGAGAGAAGACAGCAGGTTCCGGCTCCACAGAGCCACTGCCACTAACTCTGGCAGAACATCAGCAGTCCTCGTAATCTGTTGGAGGACAGATTGATGGACTGTTGTGAGATGCTGAAAGACCCATTTGCAAACTGGTATTCATAGCAATGATGGCAGCAGTCTGAGGATTTGTGGCAGGGAGTTGAACTTGCATGGTTTCAGTCTGAACTACCACTGCAACACTAAGATGTGTGGTTTCTGCTTGTGCTGCAATGGAAGCTGAAACATCGATAATCAGACGCTGCATCATGGGTGGGATCAAAGTGTGGGAATGGAGTTGTCCACCAATTCCATGCTGAAAACGATGGGCTCCAAGCTCTGTGCAAAGGCGTGTGCAAGGTCATTGTCAGATTCCTCCGTGCTCCTTTACGGTGACTGCAGGCTTTCTGGCATGTCTGTCAATGCACCAAACATTTCTATGTGCATACTCATCAGCCTTCTTCTGTATACCATCCCATCAGAGTTCTCATCTGATTCCTCTGAAGCAGAACTTGTGTGTGACCTCTGGGGAGCTGCCACCTGTGCTACCCTTTCCCCCTGCCTGACTGGAGGCTATTCATGCCTGGTGATTCACCATGTGCAGATTCTGCCTCTAATCTACCCTCTAAAGTTCGCATCGTGTCAGTATCTGAGCTGGTGGCTGCAAGTGTCAGAGCGAGTGATGGTGTTTCTTCATCAGTCTCTTCATCCTCTTCCACATCTTGCTCCTGTACCAATGCATGGCCAGCTGGCAATCCGTGGGTCTCTGAAAGGAGAAAGGCACAAGAATAGGGTTGCAGTGAGGGAAGAGGGGAAAATAAAGAGCTGCATATTTACACGATCTGCTGTTTGGAAATCCAAAGAGTTTGTGGGATGAGGTAGAAATGGGATGTGAGAAGGTGGATTAGATATGAGTGAAATGATTTATTATTTTAATCCCTTGTAGGGACTAAACCAAATAAGGAGCACATCCCCACAAATCTCCTTTAATCAAGTTCAAACCAGACAAATTCTCTGACACTTAATTGAGTCCAAAGAATTGCACTAGCTTGCCCTCAAAGAAAGAAAACCAACAGCGAATTTTACCATCTTTCAGATGGCCTATTTGTAATATTTATGGCTGTCATAAATATCCCAGATATTATAAAGGTCTGGGAAATTATCTTCAATACGTATCTCTCGACTTAAAGAGAAACAGAGAGGGGGTTCTTGTAGTTGTATACAGAATACTACGTGAGACGGTTTATTAACTTTTTTATATTTATTAAAGAAATTAACATGCAATAAACTTCTTAAGTGGATAAGTATATCCCAAATCAAATATTACTGACAGATGTAACAAATATTCTTATTTCTAAAGTGGAATCCAAAAGTTTAACCTTGCTAATGTTACAGCAAAATTATCTTAGAATATCCAGAATATCCATCAAAATTTAAAGTAAACTTGCAGCTTAAATCCTCGAATAAGGCATGGGATGAGCAGTGTTGTCTGAGGATACAGCACCCCTAAGTGTTTGCTTCTAAACCTTGTATTTTTATACTATTTCTAAGGTGTCATATGACTTTTGCATTAGATGTGACCTTCCTGTGATCCTTTTCAAATCCATATCTTTAATTAGCATTTTCACTTAATGTTTTACTGAAATTTGAAGTTGTGAGCTTTTATCTGGTCAAAATGTTTATAATTGTGTTTACTTGACCTCTCTTGTTCCTGTGAGTACATTCTCATTTATTGTTAATTACCCTTTTCATGGCACTCCAAAGTAACCTCCAGAGCCGACCTGTCTGAACAAACCAATTAAGTTTGTTGCTACCTCTTACTGACAGGATATTTCAATATATGTTTTTTTCTTCCAAGTCCCTGACAATAGAGATTCTATTCTAACTGGGACCTTGAAATATTGAACTCTACCATCTTAAAGGGGAACTTCAGTGAGCTCTGAAAACTAACCATTTATTCAATCTGTAACTCTAAAGGCATAATACACTATTTCCAAATTCTACTTAAACCTATCATACCTATATTACATCACATGAGGATACCTTCATCTTCAATGCTTTCAGCCCCATTCCTTGCTACAGCCTCAGTCATGGCCACTCCAATGATAGTGAGCACCATCTCCTCCATCAGGGTGGGGGCCTGGTGCGGTGCCTGTCTCCCACCAGTTGTGTGCTGCTGCCTCCTATTGTGGGCCACCCTGTCCAGCACAAGAGAGCAAAGTGTGTCAGTGAGTGTCATGAAATCTGTTTGGATGATGGGTTTTTCATGGTTGAATCACTGGCAGTGTGTGTAAACTGTGAGATGTGGGTGTGAGGCTTGCAGCAATGCTAAGTGTGTAAGGATGAGATGAGGCTATGAATGTAAGGTATGAGTCATGGTTGGTAGAGATTGTTGGTAGATAAGTGAAAGGGATGTGGTGCATTTGAGGCTAGTGGCTCAGTTGTAAGGATACGGCATTTCAGAATGCATCAACTCACATTGGCCACAAGTGTGAGGTCATTGAACGTCTTGTGGCACTGCATCCAAGTCTTCAGGGATATATTGCTGACATTAACCGTGATGACTATCTGTTCCCACTGCCTTCACAGTGTCTATCTGGAGGGCCTTCTGGACCCCTGTGAATAGAGGACTTCCCTCCTGTTCGCCACCTGCACTAAGACCTCCAGTACTGCATCAGAGAACCTTACAGTTCGCTCTCTACCATATTGTTCTATTCTTATCTCTGTGTAGCAACTTGTGATAAGGAACAAAAAGACACTGGAACAAATGCTATGAGAGGAATTGGACTTGCGTTATAAAACAGGTTATCTCTGACTCACCATAATACCTATGTTTTCAGTTGGCAACTGGAGACAACGGTTAGGACAAGATGCTTTAATAACTCAACTCAGATGGTCACTTAGAGCATAGAAAATGTTGGAGGAATCACAATGCGATGCTAATAGGTGACATATTTGTCTCCCTGTATCTCCCTGCTTGTTTTTTCTTAGGGCTGGATTCAAATTGAACACCATCACCAGTCATGTCCAAATTCAAAGTAGAAAAGCATGTTTTATAATATGAGGCCATGTAAGAAAGCCAAGAGTAAAATTATGAAATAATTTGTAATGCTCTCTAACCAGGTACTGTCTTGAATGTTGAGGAGAGAAAAAAAGGTGGAATAGCATTGTATAATTTTCATCATAGTAATGTCATGCACAAGAGGTGTGATGACATTTACACAATGCTATAATATGGTTGATAGAAATTATCATTGTCTTGTATAATTTTGTAAATCAACAAAAAAGTTTGCTAAACAGTAAGGGTAAACTATCATCAATTTTATATATATATATATATATATATAGTTACGAGTGCTTGTATATTTTAGGTTATTTTTCAGGGCTCATGTATTTTAGAACTGGACATTGATTTATTTTGGGAAAACTGAAAAGACTTCATGGATGGGTTTTTACCAGGGTCATTGAGAGGTCAGGCTTTGAAATAAAAAAGTTACTGGAAGGCACCTGTTTCCAAATAATTCCCCAGCAGGGATTGTTTTTGACTTGGGGTAGATGTTTACAGAGAAGTGACAGGCCAAGATTTCTAGAGGTCTGGATGCTTGTCTCTTTGTGACGTTGTTTATGATTTCACTTTGGACAGTTAGTTGGGATATGGACAATGGTTTGAAAAGACAGCTGGAGAAAACTTTCCAAGAAGAACAAACCACCCCAATTCAGTCTGTTCCAGCAATTTGGAAAAAGCCTGCCAGTTTTCCATCTCTCAAGGAGCTGAAAAGCAAGTGTAAGAAGCAGACTGAAACTGCGGCTGCATTCTTCCTATAAGGCCTGTGTCTGAAACCTCTGTTGCTGCATTTCCTGGAAGCCTACCCAAACTGAACTTTAACGTCACCTGAAAAGAACTGTTCTAGAAAGATCCCAGTGACATCTGCCTATACGCATTTGGGATGCCAAACCAAAACAAAGGACATCTTTCCATATCTTCTTCAAGAACTAGCAAGTATTTAACACAAGAGTTTTTTTGTCTGTTTTTTTTTGTAATAGAGCTCTAAAATGCAAATCCCTTTACTTTTTACAGTTAACTGGGTGCATGTGTGTGTGTGACTGTGAGGGGCTAAGGTAAAAAGGGAACTTTAATATTTCAATCTGTGTGTCTATGCTTTACTTCATTACTGGTTATGACTTGTTTTATAATAAACTAATAATTTTGCTGTTAATTAAAGAAACCTGGTTGGTGTTTTATTCCGGGATAAAAATAGAGTCTATGATTGACCATATCAGTAAGTGGGAAAAAATTAAGTATATGTTGTGAGCTGTGGAGAAGTGGAACTAAAATAAGCAGTGCACTCCTCCCGCCTCGGTGGTAACAATATATGTATACATATATAGACACACATGTGTGGGTGCATGTAGCCTTGTTTAGAGAGATATTTCCTGAACATTTTTCTATTGCTTTAGTTTAATTTTTTTAAATTTGCTTTTGGAATGTGGGCATCACTGGCAAGGTCAGCATTATTTGCCCATCCCAAATTGCCCTTGAAAAAGTGGTGGTGAGATGCCTTCTTGAACTGCTGCAGTCCATATGGTGTAGGTACACCAACAGTGCTGTTAGGAAGGGAGTTCCAGGATTTTGACCTGGCAACAATGAAGAAATGGCAATATAGTTCCAAGTCAGGATGGTTTGTGACTTGGAAGGGAACTTGCAGGTGTTCCCACCCACCTACTGCCCTTGTTCTTCTAGGTGGTAGAAGTCACGGATTTGGAAGGTGCTGTTAAAGAAGCCGAAACGATATTGTATTTGTAGGTTTATTAGATCTCTAAAAGAAGCACCACTTGATACTGCACTTTTATGGACTTTCAGAGGACAATTGACCAATTGTAATTTAAGTCGAGCATCTAAAGTCAGGAATGATTTCTTTTACCTCTTAACACTGTAATCATTTACAATATGATGACCCCACCCTTCAAACAAAAGTGCTGAATGTCTCAGTTACATACTCCAAATTGTGTTCAAAGAGATGCATGCTATTTTTGTTGTGCTACAGATCTTGTATTTCAGACTAGGGTTCAGAGCAAATCCAGGTCGGCAATCTGAGACAGGCTAAGTCTCCTAACCAGACTTGCACATGAATAAGCTCACACTTCTTGTACAGTACATTTGGTGTACTGGCCATTAATCTGCCAGCGAAAAGAAAATTTGTAACAGTCTATTTCAGTCTCAGTTTCATTCATACCGGCCAGCCCTTGATAAACTATCTCAGGCAAGGTTGGTCTACTCAGTTCTGTTTCAAGGGCTGTGATGAGGCAAGATATCTAGTTACTTTTTTAATGAAAAACTGCAGCTAAAGGAATCAAATTTACACAGAAATTGGTACATATGGTGCATGAAATTGTGTTCATTTATCAAATTAACAAGGGCAATAAAGCAGCTCACTACAGCAAAATATTTTCCATCCCTTCCTATGTAATTGTATTGTACTATGTCATATAATTTGCAGATCAGTAATTATGTATAATGATGGAAATCAAAATGAATTTTATGTATTTTTCAAATATATATACCACCTTATTGATGTTAAATAACTAAGCAAAGTCAGTACATGAAGTAATTCTGAAGATGCAGCACATAACAATGCATGAAAATAATACGTTTCTACCAGTTTCACTTAACATGGGTATACAAAAAAGCCATTCCTGATTATGCACGGACAACATTTATTTACAGATAGAATCATAGTATATCCAGCACAGAAATAAACTATTCATCCCATCAAGTCTGTGCCAGTGTTTATCTCCATGTGAGCCATCTGTTTGCTCCCCATGTTCTTAATATTCCGCTCCTTCAGACTTCTAATTCCCCTTTAAAAGAATTCATAGACAATAACAGTCTATGACAAAGAATTCCATCACCTTTTTGTTGCTCACATTAATCAGGCAGGTGGTGAGCGGTTACTTGTGGTACCCAACAAGAGGTGGTACCCACACTATATTGATGATCAGCTTGAATTGTAATGCATTTGGTGAGCTGCCCACAAAATCAATCCTGCCAATAGATGTCTTTTTTAATTCATTCATGGGATGTACGTGTTACTGGCAAGGCCAGCCTCAGTTGCCCATTCCTAGTGGCCCTTGAAAAGGAGGTGATGAGCCACCTTCTTGAACTGCTGCAGTCCAAGTGGTGTAGGTACACCCAGAGTGCCTGTTAGGAAGGGAGTTCTAGGTTTTGGCTTGAGCAGAAAAATCGAAGCTGACACTCCAGTGCAATACTGAGGGAGGGCTGCACTGTCGGAAGTGCCGTCTTTTGGGTAAGATGTTAAACCGAGGCCCCATTTGCCTGTCCAATGGATGTAAAAGATCCCATGGCACTATTTCGAAGAAGAGCAGGGAGGTTCTCCCCAATGTCCAGGCCATACTTATCCCTCAATCAACATCACAAAAACAGATTACCTGGTCATTATCACATTGCTGTTTGTGGGAGTTTGCCGTGCACAAATTAGCTGTTGTGTTTACAACATTACAACAGTGACTACACTTCAATAGTACTTCATTGACTAAAGCACTTTAAGATGACTGTTGGTCATGAAAAGCACTCTATAAATGCAAGTCAGTCTTTTCTTTGGCCCAGTGACAGTGAAGGAAAGGCGATAAGGTTTCAAGTCAGGATGGTGTGTGGTTTGGAGGGGAACTTGCAGGTGGTGGTGTTCCCATGAATCTGGTGCCCTTGTCGTTCTAAGTGGTACAGGTCGCCAGTTTGGAAGGTGCTGTCGAAGGAGCCTTGCTGAGTTGCTGCAGTGCTCCTTGTAGATGGTACACGCTGCTGCCACTGTGCACCATAGGTGAAGGGAGTGAATGTTGAAGGTGGTGGATGGGATGACAATCAAGCGGGCTGTTTTGTCCTGGATGGTGTCAAAGTTCTTGAGTGTTGTTGGAGCTGCACACATCCGGGCAAGTGGAAAGTATTCCGTCACACTACTGACTTGTGCCTTGCAGATGGTGGACAGGATTTGAGGAGTCAAAAAGATGTTTCTCGCCGCAGAATTCCCAGCCTCTGACCTGCTCTCTTGTAGCCGGTCCAGTCAATTTCTGGTTGATGGCAACCCCAGGATGTTGATAGTGGGGGATTCAGCGATGGTAATGCATTGAATGCCAAGAGGAGATGGTTGGATCCTCTCTTGTTGGAGATGGCCAATGCCTGGCACTTGTGTGGTGCAAATGTAACTTGCCACTTATTAGCCCAAACCTGAATGTTGTCCAGGTCTTGTGCATATGGACACAGACTGCTTCAGTATCTGAGGAGTTGTGAATGGTGCCAAATATATTGCAATCATCAGTGAACATATACTTGGTGTGTTTTTCTCCATCTTTGCCATCAAACAATATTATTTGTTCATTTAGTGCGTGAATTATTATAAGATTCACAGGAATACAAATAATATACGAACAATGCATGAATGTATATTGTAACTGAAACTGAAACATATATACACACAGCTAATACAGGAGTCCACTCTATCAGTTTACACCTGCAGCTCTCTGGTCAAGTATGATGTGACATCACTTCCATCAGTGACTCTCCACTTACAGTCTCAAAGTGATCCCACAACAATACTTTCTGATTCAATTCCTGAATGCCGAATTCAAAATTATATTGTGCTCCCTTGTTCTAGATTCCCCCACCAGAGGAAATAGTTTGTATGTAGCTACCCTACTAAATCCTTTTGCATGTTGAACACCTCAACTAGACCACATCACCTCTCAACTTATTAAACTCAAGGGAATACAAGCCAAGTTGATTTTCTGTGTCCTCATAATATAATCCTTTAAGCACTGACATTATTTTATATCCCTTTGTAACTTCCTGTTCCCATGTGCACCACCTACTATGCCTCCTAATATAGGTCCTTCTTTGGCCTCCTTATCTCGAGAGACAATGAGTAAGCGCCTGGAGGTGGTCAGTGGTGTGCGGAGCAGCGCCTGGAGTGGCTATAAAGGCCAATTCTAGAGTGACAGGCTCTTCCACAGGTGCTGCAGAAAAATCTGTTTGTCGGGGCTGTTACACAGTTGGCTCTCCCCTTGCGCTTCTGTCTTTTTTCCTGCCAACTGCTAAGTCTCTTCGACTCGCCACACTTTAGCCCCGCCTTTATGGCTGTCCGCCAGCTCTGGCGAACGCTGGCAACTGACTCCCATGACTTGTGATCAATGTCACAGGACTTCATGTCGCGTTTGCAGACGTCTTCAGAGCGGAGACATGGACGGCCAGTGGGTCTGATACCAGTGAGGAGCTCGCTGTACAATGTGTCTTTGGGGATCCTGCCATCTTCCATGCGGCTCACATGGCCAAGCCATCTCAAGCGCCGCTGACTCAGTAGTGTGTATAAGCTGGGGATGTTGGCCGCCTCGAGGACTTCTGCGTTGGAGATACGGTCCTGCCACCTGATGCCAAGTATTCTCCGGAGGCATCAAAGATGGAATGAATTGAGACGTCGCTCTTGGCTGACATACGTTGCCCAGGCCTCGCTGCCATAGAGCAAAGTACTGAGGACACAGGCTTCATACACTCGGACTTTTGTGTTCCGTGTCAGTGCGCCATTTTCCCACACTCTCTTGGCCAGTCTGGACATAGCAGTGGAAGCCTTTCCCATGCGCTTGTTGATTTCTGCATCTAGAGACAGGTTACTGGTTATAGTTGAGCCTAGGTAGGTGAACTCTTGAACCACTTCCAGAGCGTGGTGGCCAATATTGATGGATGGAGCATTTCTGACGTCCTGTCCCATGATGTTCATTTTCTTGAGGCTGATGATTAGGCCAAATTCGTTGCAGGCAGCCGCAAACCTGTCCATGAGACTTTGCAGACACTCTTCAGTGTGAGATGTTAAAGCAGCATCGTCAGCAACGAGGAGTTCCCTGATGAGAACTTTCCGTACTTTGGACTTCGCTCTTTAATGGGCAAGGTTGAACAACCTGCCCCCTGATCTTGTGTGGAGGAAAATTCCTTCTTCTGAAGACTTGAACGCATGTGAGAGCAGCAGGGAGAAAAAAATTCCAAAAAATGTGGGTGCGAGAACACAGCCCTGTTTCACGCCACTCAGGATAGGAAAGGGGTCTGATGAGGTGCCGCTATGTTGAATTGTGCCTTTCATATTGTCATGGAATGATGTGATGATACTTAGTAGCTTTGGTGGACATCCAATCTTTTCTAGTAGTCTGAAGAGACCACGTCTGCTGACGAAGTCAAAGGCTTTGGTGAGATCAATGAAAGCAATGTAGAGGGGCATCTGTTGTTGGCGGCATTTCTCCTGTATCTGACGAAGGGAGAACAGCATGTCAATGGTGGATCTCTCTGCACGAAAGCCACACTGTGCCTCAGGGTAGATGCGCTCGGCCAGCTTCTGGAGCCTGTTTAAAGCGACTCGAGCAAAGACTTTCCCCACTATGCTGAGCAGGGAGATTCCACGGTAGTTGTTGCAGTCACCACGGTCACGTTTGTTTTTACAGAGGGTGATGATATTGGCATCGCGCATGTCCTGAGGTACTGCTCCCTCGTCCCAGCACAGGCAAAGCAGTTCATGTAGTGCTGAGAGTATAGCAGGCTTGGCACTCTTGATTATTTCAGGGGTAATGCTGTCCTTCCCAGGGGCTTTTCCGCTGGCTAGAGAATCAATGGCATCACTGAGTTCTGATTTTGTTGGCTGTACGTCCAGCTCATCCATGACTGGTAGAGGCTGGGCTGCATTGAGGGCAGTCTCAGTGACAACATTCTCCCTGGAATACAGTTCTAGGTAGTGCTCAACCCAGCGGTCCATTTGTTTGCGTTGGTCAGTGATTATGTTCCCTGATTTAGATTTGAGGGGGGAGCGATCTTCTTGATGGTTGGCCCAAAAGCTCTCTTAATGCCATCATACATTCCTCTGATGTTTCTGGTGTCTGAGGCCAGCTGAATATGACTGCATAGGTGTTGCCAGTAGTCATTTGCGCAGCGCCTGGCCGTTCTTTGTGCAGTGCTTCTGGCTGCTTTAAGTGCTACGGATGTTAACTCGCTGGGGGCTTTCTTGTAGTTCAACAGTGCAATGCGCTTAGCGGCTATGACAGGTTCCAGTTCTTCAATATGAGATTGAAACCAGTCTGCATTCCTCTTCGCACGTTTGCCGTAGGTGGTCAAAGCTGACTCATAGATGGCGTCTCTGATGTGGGCCCACTTGGTCTTAGCATCCCCTGTGGGAGTGTTTTGAAGGGCTGTTACAAGTGAATTTAGAAATGTTTGTAACAGCTGTGGATGAGAAATACTGCCATACTATGCCTCCTAATGTTGGTAGCCCTGTGCTATAGCGTTGATGTCTATTTATGTATGTGGATTAGGCTTAATGTATGCCCTTTGCTATCCCTCGAATGCCTTTCTACACTTCCCAATGGACAGAGGAGTAAAGGATGTGTTTGGCCATTGAATGTAATGGTATAAAGTTCTGCTTCTGCTGATGGTCCACGGTGCCTCACACGTGCCTAGTTTTGGGCGACCAGAGATGATCTTATTCTCCTCCATTAGCACATCAGTGGTGACTTATTATAGAGTAAGATCTCACTGAGAACATGAGACTCTGCCTGCACAAAGATTGTGTGGTGGTCATTCCTGCCAATGTAATTATGGTTAAATGCTACAGGTAGACTGTTAAGGACAGGATTAAGTAGGTTACTCCCTTCTGTTAGCTCCTTCACCAACTGACATGGCCCAGCCTGGTAATTATGACCGGCGTTTTCTGCATCACCCACTCCCCCGCTGGAGCGAGCTGGAGGTGGGGCGGGGTGGGGGGGCTGTGTCATCAGATTGAGTGAGTGGCGAGGGGTGCCATTCCCGTCACCTTCTCACCCCTGCTGCAATTTTATGAGGGACGGCGGCAGTGAGAACAGCCCACCCATCCCAGGCCAATCAAGGTCCTGAAGTGGCCATTTAACTGCAACCTAAGGGCCTCCTCCAGCTGTCACTGGTATATTACCAGCAGTGGGCGGGCAGCTCAGCCTCTGCAGGAGGCCACCAAGTAAGACCTGGTAGCCACTTTGCCTTCAACCCTTAATTAACTAATTAATAAGTAGAGTAACTAAACCAGAGGGAGGAGATTACTGTATTAAGTTAGCATTTAATATTTATAGTAGGAATCTAGCACCAGGGACCATATAGTTAATTATAACAATTTAGTAAGGATTTAATAAGTATTTATTTATTTTATATTAATTAACTAATTACTGCTAGAAATGACAGTTAGAGGGGTGAAGTGCTTCACCTGTGAGATGTGGGAAGTCCATGACGCTTCCAGCGTTCCGGACGACGACATCTGCAGGAAGTGTACCCAGTTGCAGCTCCTCACAGACCGCATGGATTGGTTGGAGCGGCAACTGGATGCACTTAGAAGCATGCAGGTGGCGGAAAGCGTCACAGGCAGGAGTTTTAGAGAAGTGGTTACACCCAAGGTGCAGGCAGGTATTTGGGTGACCACTAGAAGGAGCAGGCAGTCAGTGCAGGAATCCCCTGTGGCTATCCCCCTCTCTAACAAGTATCCCGTTTTGGATACTGTTGGGGGCGATGGCCTATCAGGGGTAAACAGCAGCAGCCAGAGCAGTGGCACCACAGCTGGCACTGTTGTTCAGCAGGGAGGGACAAAGCGCAGAAGAGCAATAGTTATAGGGGACTCTACAGTCAGGGGCACAGCTAGGCGCTTCTGTGGACGTGAAAGAATCTCTAGGATGGTATGTTGCCTCCCTGGTGCCAGGGTCAAGGATGTCTCTGAACGGACAGGGGGCATTCTGAAGGGGGAGGGTGAACAGCCAGAGGTTGTGGTACACATCGGTACCAACGACATAGGCAGGAAGAGTGATGAGGTCCTTCAGGGGGAGTTTAGGGAGTTAGGTAGAAAGTTAAAAAACAGGCCCTCTGGGGTTGTAATCTCGGGATTACTCCCTGTGCCACATGCCAGTGAGGCTAGAAATAGGAAGATAGTGCAGCTAAACACGTGGCTGAACAGCTGGTGTAGAAGGAAGGGTTTCAGATATCTGGACCATTGGGATCTCATCAGGGACAGATGGGACCTGTACAAGAAGGACGGGTTGCATCTAAACTGGAGGGGCACAAATATCCTGGCTGCGAGATTTGCGAGCATCACTCGGGAAGGTTTAAACTAGTGTGGCAGGGGGGTGGGAACCAGAGCAGTAGGACAGCAAGTGAAATAAATGAAGGGGAACTAGTAAATAAGGCCAGTAAGACTAAGAGGAAGAGCAGGCAGGGAGATGTTGCGGAGCACAGCGGGACTGGTGGTCTGAAGTGCATTTGTTTCAATGCAAGAAGTATAACAGGTAAGGCAGATGAACTTAGAGCTTGGATTAGTACTTGGAACTATGATGTTGTTGCTATTACAGAGACTTGGTTGAGGGAAGGACAGGATTGGCAGCTAAATGTTCCAGGATTTAGAAGCTTCAGGCGGGATAGAGGGGGATGTAAAAGGGGTGGGGGAGTTGCATTAATGATTAAGGAGAATATCACAGCTGTACTGCGGGAGAACACCTCGGAGGGATCATGCAGCGTGGCAATATGGGTGGTGCTCAGGAATAGGAAGGGTGCAGTCATGATGTTGGGGGTTTACTACAGGCCGCCCAACAGCCAGTGGGAGGTAGAGGAGCAGATATGTAGACAGATTTTGGAAAGATGTAAAGGTAACAGGGTTGTAGTGGTAAGAAGGGTAGCAAGGATAATCCAGGAAAGTATAGGCCGGTGAGCCTTACGTCAGTGGTAGGGAAATTATTAGAGAGGACTCTTCGGGACAGGATTTACTCCCATTTGGAAACAAATGGACTTATTAGAGAGAGGCAGCATGGTTTTGTGAAGGGGAGGTTGTGTCTCACTAATTTGATTGAGTTTTTTGAGGAAGTGACAAAGATGATTGATGAAGGAAGGGTAGTGGATGTTATCTATATGGACTTCAGTAAAGCCTTTGAGAAGGTCCCTCATGGCAGACTGGTACAAAAGGTGAAGTCACATGGGATCAGAGGTGAGCTGGCAAGATGGATACAGAATTGGCTCAGTCACAGAAGACAGAGGGTAGCAGTGGATGGGTGTTTTTCTGAATGGAGGGATGTGACTAGTGGTGTTCCGCAGGGATCAGTGCTGGGACCTTTGCTGTTTGTAGTATATATAAATATAGCTGGCGGGCAGCCATAAAGACAGGGCTAAATTGTGGCGAGTCAAAGAGACTTAGTAGTTGGCAGGAAAAAAGACAGAGGCGCAAGGGGAGAGCCAACTGTGCAACAGCCCTAACAAACAAATTTCTCTGCAGCACCTGTGGAAGAGCCTGTCACTCCAGAATTGGCCTTTATAGCCACTCCAGGCGCTGCTTCACAAACCACTGACCACCTCCAGGCGCGTATCCATTGTCTCTCGAGATAAGGAGGCCCAAAAGAAAAAAGAAGTATATATAAATGATTTGGAGGAAAATGTAGCTGGTCTGATTAGTAAGTTTGCCGACGACACAAAGGTTGGTGGAATTGCGGACAGTGATGAGGATTGTCAGAGGATACAGCAGGATATAGATCGGTTGGAGACTTGGGCGGAGAAATGGCAGATGGAGTTTAATCCGGACAAATGTGAGGTAATGCATTTTGGAAGGTCTAATGCAGGTGGGAAGTATACAGTAAATGGCAGAACCCTTCAGAGTATTGACAGGCAGAGAGATCTGGGCGTACAGGTCCACAGGTCACTGAAAGTGGCAACGCAGGTGGATAAGGTAGCCAAGAAGACATACAGCATGCTTGCCTTCATCGGTTGGGGCATAGAGTATAAAAACAGGCAAGTCATGCTGCAGCTCTACAGAACTTTAGTTAGGCCACACTTAGAATATTGCGTGCAATTCTGGTCGCCACACTACCAGAAGGACATGGAGGCTTTGGAGAGGGTACAGAAGAGGTTTACCAGGATGTTGCCTGGTCTGGAGGGCATTAGCTATGAGGAGAGGTTGGATAAACTCGGATTGTTTTCACTGGAAAGACGGAGGTGGTGGGGCAACATGATAGAGGTTTACAAAGGTATAAGCGGCATGGACAGAGTGGATGGTCAGAAGCTTTTTCCCAGGGTGGAAGAGTCAGTTAATAGGGGACATAGGTTTAAGGTGAGAGGGGCAAAGTTTAGAGCGGATGTGCGAGGCAAGTTCTTTACACAGAGGGTGGTGAGTGCCTGGAACTTGTTGCCGGGGGAGGTGGTGGAAGCAGGTACCATAGAGACTTTTAAGAGACATCTTGACAAATACATGAATAGGATGAGAATAGAGGGATACAGACCCCAGAAGTGCAGAAGGTTTTAGTTTAGGCAGGTATCAAGATCGGCGCAGGCTTGGAGGGCCGAATGGCCTGATCCTGTGCTGTACTGTTCTTTGTTCTTTGTTCTTTGGTCTTGCAGGCTGGGGGGTGTGCTCTGCTGATCAGGCACCCTGTGGCCCAGGGATGGTCGCCCCCCCACGGTCCAACTTCCCCCACTGAAATACATTCCCACAACTCCCAACTGACCCCCCTTGCCTCGCTGGGGCCCAGCCGATTGTCCCCAGTGAATCCCCACAAACATACCTATTTTCCAGGGCCGGCATCCCTCTTGCTCCACTCCCTGGCTGCAGTCCCAGCAGCGCCACCGTGAGCGGTGGCCAATGCTGGGAATGAGAGCTGCCAGCCCACTGATTGGCTGGCAGCTCTTTGGAGGCGGGACTTCCTTTCTCAGAGGGGCAGAAGTCCCACCCGAGGCCAATCAAGGGCCTGGACCACGTAAAATCATAGTGTTGCTCCCAGGCCCGGCGGAGGCTGGCTCGTCCCTGAACTTTTGGCCAGTGGGCGGGGCCTCCTACCCAACGTAAAATTCCAGCCTATGTTTTTCAGGACTCAGCCAGCTTGGCCAGTAGGTTTACTACATTGAAGTCACCCATCTCACGGAATATTTTGTGCCCATGTTTCCTTCAGTGCTTCTTCTAAGTGGCATTCATCCTGGAAAAGTACTGATTCATCAGTCCAATTCTACACACAAGACTTTAGGAAGGGTGTGAAGGTTTTGGAAAGATTTACTAGAATAGTTACGGGGATGAGGGATTACAGTCATGTGGATAGACTGCAGAAGATGGTGTTATTCTCATGAGAGTAGAAAAGGTTAAGAGGAGATTTGATAACAGTGTGTTTAAAAGCATAAAGGGTCTAAATAGAGTAAATGAAGAGAAAATGTTTCCAATGGCTAAACGGTAAATAACTAGAGAGCACAGATTTATGTGATTGACAAAAGAACCAGAGGTGGCATGAGGAAAAACATCTTTATGCAACAGGTGGTTAGGATTTGGAATGCACTGCCTGATCGGCTGATGGATACAAATTCAATAGTAGCCTTCAAAAGGGAATTGTGGATAATACGAGCATATATATGAACATACAAACTCGGAGCAGGAGTGGGATATTCAGCCCCTTGAGCCTGCTCCGCCACTCTATAAGATCATGGCTGATCTGTTCGTGGACTCTACTTCCCTGCCTGTCCCCAATACCCTTTGACTCCCCACTTTGTCAAGAATCTGTCTACCTCTGTCTTAAAAACATTTCATGACCCTCCCACCACCGGTCTCCGGGGAAGAAAGTTTCACAGACTCATGACCCTCTGAGAGAAATATTTCTCCTTATCTCTGTCTTAAATGAGAGACCCCTTATTTTTAAACTGTGCCCCTAGTTTTAGTCTCTCCCACAAGAGGAAACATCCTTTCAACATCCACTCTGTCAAGTCCCTCAGGATCTTATCTGTTTCAATAAGATCACCTCTCATCCTTCTACACTCCAATGAATACAGACCCAACCTGTCAAACCTTTCCTCATAAGATAACCTTCTTATCCCAGGAATCAGTCCAGTAATCCTTCTCTGATCTGCTTGCAATGCAATTATATCCTTCCTTAAGTAAGGAGACAAATAATGTACACAATACTCTCGATGTGGTCTCACCAATGCCCAATATAACTGCAGCAAAACATCTCTGCTTTTATATTCCATTCCCTTTGAAATAAACAACAACATTGTATTTGCCTTCTTAATCACTTGCTGTACCAGCATACTAACATTTTGTTAGTTCTGCAATCTTTCTCCATTTAAATAACATGCTGCTTTTCTATTTTTCTGGCCAAGGTGGACAAGTTCATACTTTCCCACATTATACTCCATCTGTCAAGTCTTTGTCCACTCACTGAACCTATCTATATCCCTTTGCAAACTCCTTATTTCCTTTTCACAACTTAATCTCCTAGCTATTTTTGTGCTATCAGCAAATTTAGCAACCACGGGTAGACAGTGGCGTAGTGGTATTATCACTGGACCAGTAACCCAGAGACCCAGGGTATTTCTCTGGGGACATGGGTTCGAATCCCACCACAGCAGAAGGTGGAATTTGAATTTAATTAATAAATCTGGAATTAAAAGCTAGTCTAATGATGCCCATGAAACCATTGTCGATTGTTGTAAAAACCCATCTGGTTCACTAATGCCCTTTAGGGAAGGAAATCTGCTGTCCTTACCTGGTTTGGCCTACATGTGACTCCAGACCCACTGCAATGTGGTTAGCTCTTACATGCACTCTGAAATGGCCTAGCAAGCCACTCAGTTGTACCTAACTGCTACAAAGTCAATAAAAAGGAATGAAACCGGACGGACCACCCGGCATTGACCTAGGCACCGGAAACGACAATGGCAAACCCAGCCCTGTCGACCCTGCAAAGTCCTCCTTACTAACATCTGGGGGCTTGTGCCAAAGTTGGGAGAGCTGTCCCACAGACTAGTCAAGCAACAGCCTGACATAGTCATACTCACGGAATCATACCTTACAGACAATGTCCCAGACTCTGCCATCACCATCCCTGGGTATGTCCTGTCCCACCGGCAGGACAGACCCAGTAGAGGTGGTGGCACAGTGGTATACAGTAGGGAGGGAGTTGCCCTGGGAGTCCTCAACATCGACTCCAGACCCCATGACGTCTCATGACATCAGGTCAAACATGGGCAAGGTAACCTCCTACTGATTATCATGTACCGCCCTCCCTCAGCTGATGACTCAGTACTCCTCCATGTTCAACACCACTTGGAGGAAGCACTGAGGGTGGCAAGGGCACAAAATGTACTCTAGGTGGGGGACTTCAATGTCCATCACCAAGAGTGGCTCGGTAGCACCACTACTGACCGAGCTGGCCGAGTCCTAAAGGACATAGCTGCTAGACTGGGTCTGCGGCAGGTGGTGAGGGAACCAACACGAGGGAAGAACATACTTGACCTCGTCCTCACCAATCTGCCTGCCGCAGATGCTTCTGTCCATGACTGTATTGGTAGGAGTGACCACCGCACAGTCCTTGTGGAGACGAAGTCCCGGCTTCACATTGAGGATACCGTCCATCGTGTTGTGTGGCACTATCACCATGCTAAATGGGATAGATTTCGAACAGATCTAGCAATGCAAAGCTGGGCATCCATGAGGCGCTGTGGGCCATCAGCAGCAGCAGAATTGTACTCAACCACAATCTGTAACCTCATGGCCCGGCATATCCCCCACTCTACCATTACCATCAAGCCAGGCGACCAACCCTGGTTCAATGAAGAGTGCAGGAGGGCATGCCAGGAGCAGCACCAGGCATGCCAGGAGCAGCACCAGGCATACCAAGGACGGCACAGTGGCGCAGTGGTTAGCACCGCAGCCTCACAGCTCCAGGGACCCGGGTTCGATTCCGGGTACTGCCTGTGTGGAGTTTGCAAGTTCTCCCTGTGTCTGCGTGGGTTTTCTCCGGGTGCTCCGGTTTCCTCCCACAAGCCGAAAGACTTGTAGGTTGATAGGAAAATTGGCCATTATAAATTGTCACTAGTATAGTTAGGTGGCAGGGAAATATAGAGACAGGTGGGGATGTTTGGTAGGAATATGGGATTAGTGTAGGATTAGTATAAATGGGTGGTTGATGTTCGGCACAGACTCGGTGGGCCGAAGGGCCTGTTTCAGTGCTGTATCTCTAATCTAATCATACCTCAAAATGAGGTGTCAACTTGGTGAAGCTACAACACAGGTCTATCTGCGTGCCAAACTGCGTAAGCAGCATGCGATAGACAGAGCTAGGCGATCCCATAACCAACGGATCAGATCTAAGCTCTGCAGTCCTGCCACATCCAGTCGTGAATGGTGGTGGACAATGAAACAACTAACTAGAGGAGGTGGCTCCACAAATATCCCCATCCTCAATGATGGGGGAGCCCAGCACATCAGTGCGAAAGATAAGGCTGAAGCATTTGCAATAATCTTCAGCCAGAAATGTCGAGTTGATGATCCATCTCGGCCTCCTCCTGAAGTCCCCAGCATCACAGATGCCAGACTTCAGCCAATTTGATTCACTCCACGTGATATCAAGAAACGACTGAAGGCACTGGATACTGCAAAAGCAGTGGGCCCTGACAATATTCCAGCAATAGTACTGAAGACCTGTGCTCCAGAACTTGTCACGCCCCTAGGCAAGCTGTCCCAGTACAGCTACAACACTGGCATCTACCCTGCAATGTGGAAAATTGCCCAGGTATTTCCTGTGCACAAAAAGCAGGACAAGTTCAACCCGGCCAATTACCGCCCCATCAGCCTGCTCTCAATCATCAGTAAAGTGATGGAAGGTGTCATCAACAGTGCCATCAAGTGGCACTTGCTTAGCAATAACCTGCACAGTGACACTCAGTTTGGGTTCCACCAGGGCCACTCAGCTCCTGACCTCATTATAGCCTTGGTTCAAACATGGACAAAAGAGCTGAACTCAAGAGGTGAGGTGAGAGACATCAAGGCAGCATTTGACCGAGTATGGCATCAAGAAGCCCTAGCAAAACTGAGGTCAATCGGAATCAGGGGGAAAACTCACCGCTGGCTGGAGTCATACCTCGCGCAAAGGAAGATGGTTGTGGTTGTTGGAGGTCAATCATCTGAGCTCCAGGACATCACTGCAGGAGTTCCTCAGGGTTGTTAATATTAGATTCCAGCATATGACAGATGTTAAGCCAACTGGCCTATAGTTTTCTGCTTTCTGTCTTCCTCCTTTCTTGAACAGCAGAGTTACATTTGCTATCTTCCAATCTGATGGGATCTTTCCAGAATCTATGGGAATTTTGGAAAATTAAAACCAGTGCATCCTCTATCTCAGCAGCCACTTCTTTTAAGACCCTTGGATGAAATCCAACAGGACCTGGGGACTTGCCAGTTTTAGTTCTAATAACTTTCTCAATGCCCTTTCCCAGGTGATGGTAATTGTTTTAAGTTCTTCTCTCCCTTTCAATTATTGATTCACAATCATTTCTGGGATCTTATTTGTATCCTCTTGAAGGAGAAATTGTAGGGATATTGGGAAAGAGTGGGACTAACTGGATTGCTCTTCAAAAGAGCTGACACAGAATCAATGGGCCGAATTGTCTCCTTCTATGCTGCATTGTTCTGTGATTCTATGATTCTATGAATTGGAGCTTTCAGGACTGAGATCAATAGATAGTTGTTAGGTGGGATATCAAGCAAAAGGCAGATCATAGAGTTTCGGTGCAGATCAGCCATGATCTAGTTGAATGGTCGAACAGGCTTGAGGGGTTGAATGGCCTAATTCTGTGTCTAGGTCAGCTTACTTGCCTATCATCAGAGTAGTGACTGGCATAAAACAGAAGTAATTTACAGGGTTGTTTGGAAATTAGGGCACAAGTTTTAAAAAAGCCAATTTAGACTGAAGTTTGGAGCAGCATCTGGGGGTCAGGAACTGTATTTGACTCAGTCTGTTGACTGTCAGCCAGTTAGGCTAGAAGAACTGGATACTTCTCCCCTTGGCAGATATGCAGTGGGGTGGGCATATGCCAGTGGTATGAGAGTGGTCACAGAATTTTCATAAACATAGTGCATTGCAAACAGAGTGTAAAATTGGGAGTTTGGTGAGAAGGAAACTCTGGTAAGTAGTGGGTTAATTTAGTTTAACATTTGGAATTTAACTAAGAACTTCAAAAACTATAAATGAAACTGCAATCATTATATGATCGAGTTCAACATAGCATTTGAAACTGAGAAACGTGAAACAGCGACGAAGATTCTAAATTTAGGTAAGGCTGACTTCAATGCATTGAGACAGAGATTGTCCACAACTGGGCAAATCTGTTAATGGGTAAAATGATAGAAGATCAATGGGAGGTGTTCAAAAAAGAATTTAATGTGATTCAAAACCTGTTCATTTACTCCTAAGGGACAAGAACTCTATTTGTCAAATATATACAGCCAGGGCTAACTAACGAGGTAAGGATAACAAAAAACTAAAAGGAAAAGCATACAAAACGGCAAAAAAAAGCACAGATCCTAGCAAATGCCAAAAATACAAAGAGCAGCAAAGGGTGTCAAAGCAGATTGTAAGAGCTACTAAAAGCAAGTATGAAAAAAACCTTGTAAGGAAAATCAAAATCAGCACAAAGTATTTTTACCATTATTTTAGGAAAAAGGTGGTCAGGAACAATGTGGGATCTAAAAGTGATAGAACTGGGTACTTACTAAATATTTTCCAAAGCTGCACAAAACCCTGGTTAGATCACACCTGGAGCACTGTGAGCAGCTCTGGGCACCACAGCTTCGGAAGGATATATTGTCCTTGGAGGGAGTGCAGTGTGTGTTTATCAGAATGATACCTGATAAACTAGGCTCGGTATTCTCTGGAATTTGAAAGATTAAGGCTGACTTGATCAAAGTTTTCAAGATATTAAAGGGAGACGACAGGGTAGATAGAGAAAAATAATTTCTGCTGGTTGGACAGTGTAGGACTAGGGGGCATAGTCTAAAAGTAAGGGCCAGATCTTTCAGGAGTGAAATTAGGAAACACTTCCATACACAAAGGGTGGTAGAAGTTTGGAACTCTCTTTCACAAATGGCAATTAATCCTAGGTCAATTTTAAATTTTAAATCTGAGATTGACAGATTTTTATTAACCAAATGTATTAAGGGACATGGGGCAAAGATGGGTATATGGAGTTCGGTCACAGATCAGCCATGATCTCATTGAATAGCAATTGAGAGGCTAAATGGTCTACTCCTGTTCCTATTTTTCTCTGCCTCCCAATGTAAAACTATCATTGATCCTCCACTATTTCCTATCAGAACCACTATTAGCTATCTGAGCTGGTTTGGAGGCTAGAAAGTTTTTAAGCCAGGCAGGAAAAAGGCAGTGGGCGGGGGGGCGGGATGAAGAACAAAAGGGAAGGTCTGTGATAGAGTGGAAGGTAGGAGAGATTAACTGAGAGCAGAGATGATAGTGAAGGTGTTGTGATATCACTTTAACAGTCTGAGTACTTCACATACATCATCACAGGAAGTGACATCAACCAACATGTGATAGCTCAGTTGGAGCTGTTCGTCATTTAAACATGCATGTATTGTAGAGCTCTCTTGTAAACCTGTTATTTATTAATAAAGAACCCACTCTTTGATTACCTTTCAACTCAAGATTGTTTGGTACCTTATTGCTGAAAAAGGTAATAACACAACAAAAGGCAGAATGAATTAGTAACGGAGCAAATAAAGAAACAAAGATGTGTCTAGAGGAGGTGCAAATGGGAAAGCAAAATCACCAACAACAGCTGCCATCCAAAAAAATAGGCAGATGTCATGTCATGAAATTGTTGAACTTAACTTCAAGTCGGGAAGGCTGTAAAGTGCCTAATAAAAAGATGAGGCGTTGTTCCTCGAGCTTACACTGAGCTTCACTGGAACAGTGCAGGAGGCGAAGGACAGAATGATCAGAATGGGAGTGGAGCAGAGAATTGAAACGACAGGTGACCATCACCCAATCTGAGGAACAGCACCTCATCTTTTACTGGGCACTTTACAGTCTTCTGGAATCAACACTGAGTTTAACAATTTTAGATCATAACCCCAGCCCCTTTTTTTGATAGCAACTGTTAGTGGTGATAACACAGATTGGGTGATCGCTTTGCAAAATACATTCATTCATTCAGACAGTCCACATGACCCTGTGTTTCCGGTTATCTGTCATTTTAATTCTCTGCTCTACTCCCACTCTGATCTTTCTGTCCTCGGCCTCGATGGCATGGCACTTTTGTACAGCAAAAGGAGCAAATCATCTCTTACAAACCTAAGCTGGCCCATGTCTCATCTCAGCTTGATCCCAGCAGGTAGCCGCTGTTGGCCCCACCTCTAGAGCATGTTCCTGGGCATCGTCTTCTAGATCCCAATGATGTCATGCTTTGAAGGGGAAAACCCAGAAATCCAGTATGTGCTGTTGCCCTGAGAGATGGTAGTATCAAGCAGATACACTCCAGCCATTTTCACTCCACTAGGTCCTGGATCTCTGGCCCCACAGATCAGCAGGACGGCTGGTCTAATGGGTGATATCAGATCCTGAAAGCCCTGAGGGACAGCAGCATGCATTGGAGCCTTTATAGTCTGGAAGCCTTTGTGTAGGCCGCTGTCTATTCTCACCCCTATTGTCATCAGAGTTTGCTTTTCAGTGGAGGTGGAGGCACCATCTGGACTTTGACCACTTGTTGGACAGGAATCTTCTGCAAATTCAGAAGTAGCAAGTGCTTGATCCTTTGTTTCCTGCAACAAAGCCAAAGTTTTGCTGGTGTTGCAAAAGAGAGTTGTCGACTTGAGAGTCATAACTACTGCACATTCTTCACATTGATTTGAGAGCCTGCGCACAGGTACTTTTTTCCTTGAACATCCTTTTTCAGGAGAGTCCCCAGGAGTTCTGGGGCCCACAACTCTTAAACTAAAGGCAGCCTTCTGCTCAGCCTCCACTAGAAAGTTGGTACATCCTCACTTTCTTCCCATGAGCTCTATTGCCTTCTCCTCGTAGGATGTGAGTGGTTAAAAGTGCTGCATTTCGCATTCCACCCCCCACCCCCCCACTGCTCCCCCACAATTCCTAAACCTCACTCTGTCCCTGGTATTGCACTCTTGTCAGGAACAGTGTGCTATTTTCTCCTGCAAGAAATATAGAGTAATTAAGGGGAAGGTTAGCAGTTGAGCAGTGTGTGTGTGTGTCCAGTGCCATCAGAGATCTGAAGTTAGAAGTGCTCGGTAATCAAAGTGAAGGAAGGAGTTTTAGGATTGTCCTTGAAAGCAATTGCTGTTAGGAGAAATGGGTAGCCATAGTTCAAGATCCTGCATTAGAGACGCCCCATAATGAGAGTATATTGTGAAGGGTTAGTTGTGCAAGTGCTGCTTTAAGAAGATGAAGAGTGTGCTAGTGCCCAGGATAGGCAAGAAAGGAAAGAAAGAGTGCCCTGTGTTTCTGACAAGGTTGTTGAACATCTTTCATGCTGCTCTGCAGTCCTGGGCGTGAGGGAATAGGTACCCAATATCAGTATCATCTTGCTCCAGGTGATATTCCTAGCTGCCTGGCCAGTCCGTACACTAAAGTGCCTGTGCGTCTGATTTTCATTTTCTCCAGGAGGGAGGGCTTGATGGTCTTAGTCAACAAATTTGTGTGTTCTTTTCCTCCTCCTGGTGCCATGCCCTGCTACCTTGTCTTGCTGCTTGCTGCAGGTGTTCCTGTTGTAGACATAAAACTTGAGAAGTTGAATGAAAAGATTTCTGAGACATGCAGTTATCTGTCAGTCAAATGAGTAAGCCAAGAACTGCTTCCTCCTTACCTGGTTATCTGCCAGTTTGATGCTGAAGTGTCATTTTAAAAGTTGTCCTTCAGCTTCCACACACACCAGCTAATTACACCCAAATGAAACAGGATTTATGCTATGACTGCTTTAATTGTTATGCAAATGAGATGTCCCAGGAAACTATCACAGGCTACATTTTCCCGACAGAATAGAAAACATGAGCTGGGATTGTTTTTGGGTCCTGAACCTGCCTTTGATGAGAAACAGATTAAAATCATGAGTTTCATGGGGTGAGCCCTTAACTGATATGGACACATGTTCTCTGTCCAATTGGAGCCATGGGGACAGGAGCCATGGGGATGTCCCTGACTCCTTCACGTGCAGTAAGTGTGTCCAGCTGCAGCTCTTGTTAGACCGCATGACGGCTCTGGAGCTGTGGGTGGACTCACTTTGGAGCATCCGCGATGCTGAGGAGGTCGTGGATAGCACGTTTAGCGAATTGGTCACACCGCAGATTAGGATTGCTGAGGGAGAAAGGGAATGGGTGACCAAAAGGCAGAGAAAGAGCAGGAAGGCAGCGCAGGTGTCCCCTGTGGTCATCTCCCTCCAAAACAGGTATACCGTTTTGGATACTGTTGAGGGAGATGGCTCACCAGGGGAAGGCAGCAGTAGCCAGGTTCATGGCACCGTGGCTGGCTCTGCTGCTCGGAAGGGCGGGAAAAAGAGTGGAAGGGCTACAGTCATAGGGGATTCGATTGTAAGGGGAGTAGATAGGCGGTTCTGTGGTCGAAAACGAGACTCCCGAATGGTATGTTGCCTCCCAGGTGCACAGGTCAGGGATGTCTCAGATCGGCTGCAGAACATTCTGAAGGGGGAGGGTGAACAGCCAGTTGTCGTTGTGCACATAGGTAGCAATGATATAGGTAAAAAACGGGATGAGGTCCTACAAGCAGAATTTAGGGAGTTAGGAGCCAAGTTAAAAAGTAGGACCTCAGAGGTAGTAATCTCAGGATTGCTACCAGTGCCACGTGATAGAGTAGAAATGAAAGAATAGTCAGGATGAATGCGTGGCTCGAGAGATGGTGCAGGAGGGAGGGGTTCAGATTTTTGGGACATTGGGACCGGTTCTGGGGGAGGTGGGACTATTACAAATTGGACGGTCTACACCTGGGCCGAACTGGAACCAATGTCCTTGGGGGTGCTTTTGCTAACGCTGTTGGGGAGGGTTTAAACTAATGTGGCAGGGGGATGGGAACCAAATGAGGAGGTCAGTGGACAGTAAGGAGGTAGTAACTAAAGCCTGTAAGGAACTAGATAATGAAGTCAGCGTGACTAAGGGGAAGAGTAGGCAGGGAGCAGATGATGAACGCAAAGGGACTGGTGGTCTGAGGTGCATTTGTTTTAATGCAAGAAGTGTAATAGGTAAGGCAGATGAACTTAGGGCTTGGATTAGTACCTGGGAGTATGATGTTATTGCTATTACTGAGACTTGGTTGAGGGAAGGGCATGATTGGCAACTAAATATCCCAGGATATCGATGCTTCAGGCGGGATAGAGAGGGAGGTAAAAGGGGTGGAGGAGTTGCAGTACTGGTCAAAGAGGATATCACAGCTGTGCTGAAGGAGGGCACTATGGAGGACTCGAGCAGTGAGGCAATATGGGCAGAACTCAGAAATAGGAAGGGTGCGGTAACAATGTTGGGGCTGTACTACAGGCCTCCCAACAGCGAACGTGAGATAGAGGTACAAATATGTAAACAGATTATGGAAAGATGTAGGAGCAACAGGGTGGTGGTGATAGGAGATTTTAATTTTCCCAACATTGACTGGGATTCATTTAGTGTTAGAAGTCTAGATGGAGCAGAATTTGTAAGGAGCATCCAGGAGGGTTTTCTAGAGCAGTATGTAAATAGTCCAACTCGGGAAGGGGCCATACTGGACCTGGTGTTGGGGAATGAGCCCGGCCAGGTGGTTGAAGATTCAGTAGGGGACTACTTTGGGAATAGTGATCACAATTCCGTAAGTTTTAGAATACTCATGGACAAAGACGAGAGTGGTCCCAAAGGAAGAGTGCGAAATTGGGGGAAGGCCAACTATACCAAAATTCGGCAGGAGCTGGGGAATGTAGATTGGGAGCAGCTGTTTGAAGGTAAATCCACATTTGATATGTGGGAGGCTTTTAAAGAGAGGTTGATTAGCGTGCAGGAGAGACATGTTCCTGTGAAAATGAAGGATAGAAATGGCAAGATTAGGGAACCATGGATGATAGGTGAAATTGTGAGACTAGCTAAGAGGAAAAAGGAAGCATACATAAGGTCTAGGAGGCTGAAGAAAGACGAAGCTTTGAAAGAATATCGGGTATGTAGGACCAATCTGAAACGAGGAATTAAGAGGGCTAAAAGGGGTCATGGAATATCTTCAGCAAACAGGGTTAAGGAAAATCCCAAAGCCTTTTATTCATATATAAGGAGCAAGAGGGTAACTAGAGAAAGGAATGGCCCACTCAAGGACAAAGGAGGAAAGTTATGCGTGGAGTCAGAGAAAATGGGTGAGATTCTAAACGAGTACTTTGCATCGGTATTCACCGAGGAGAGGGACATGACGGATGTTGAGGTTAGGGACAGATGTTTGATTACTCTAGGTCAAGTCGGCATAAGGAGGGAGGAAGTGTTGGGTATTCTAAAAGGCATTAAGGTGGACAAGTCCCCAGGTCCGGATGGGATCTATCCCAGGTTTCTGAGGGAAGCGAGAGAGGAAATAGCTGGGGCCTTAACAGATATCTTTGCAGCATCCTTAAACACGGGTGAGGTCCCGGAGGACTGGAGAATTGCTAATGTTGTCCCCTTGTTTAAGAAGGGTAGCAGGGAAAATCCAGGTAATTATAGACCGGTGAGCCTGACGTCAGTGGTAGGGAAGCTGCTGGAGAAGATACTGAGGGATAGGATCTATTCCCATTTGGAAGAAAATGGGCTTATCAGTGATAGGCAACATGGTTTTGTGCAGGGAAGGTCATGTCTTACCAACTTAATAGAATTCTTTGAGGAAGTGACAAAGTTGATTGATGAGGGAAGGGCTGTAGATGTCATATACACAGACTTCAGTAAGGCGTTTGATAAGGTTCCCCATGGTAGGCTGATGGAGAAAGTGAAGTCGCATGGGGTCCAGGGTGTACTAGCTAGATGGATAAAGAACTGGCTGGGCAACAGGAGACAGAGAGTAGCAATGGAAGGGAGTTTCTCAAAATGGAGACGTGTGACCAGTGGTGTGCCACAGGGATCCGTGCTGGGACCACTGTTGTTTGTGATATACATAAATGATTTGGAGGAAAGTATAGGTGGTCTGATTAGCAAGTTTGCAGATGACACTAAGATTGGTGGAGTAGCAGATAGTGAGGGGGACTGTCAGAGAATACAGCAGAATATAGATAGATTGGAGAGTTGGACAGAGAAATGGCAGATGGAGTTCAATCAGGGCAAATGCGAGGTGATGCATTTTGGAAGATCCAATTCAAGAGTGAACTATACAGTAAATGGAAAAGTCCTGGGGAAAATTGATGTACAGAGAGATTTGGGTGTTCAGGTCAATTGTTCCCTGAAGGTGGCAACGCAGGTCAATAGAGTGGTCAAGAAGGCATACGGCATGCTTTCCTTCATCGGACGGGGTATTGAGTACAAGGGTTTGCAGGTCATGTTACAGTTGTATAAGACTTTGGTTCGGCCACATTTGGAATACTGCGTGCAGTTCTGGTCGCCACATTACCAAAAGGATGTTGATGCTTTGGAGAGGGTGCAGAGGAGGTTCACCAGGATGTTGCCTGGTATGGAGGGCGCTAGCTATGAAGAGAGGTTGAGTAGATTAGGCTTATTTTTATTAGAAAGATGGAGGTTGAGGGGGGACCTGATTGAGATGTACAAAATCATGAGAGGTATGGACAGGGTGGATAGCAAGAAGCTTTTTCCCAGAGTGGGGGATTCAATTACTAGGGGTCACGAGTTCAAAGTGAGAGGGGAAAAGTTTAGGGGGGATATGCGTGGAAAGTTCTTTACGCAGAGGGTGGTGGGTGCCTGGAACGCATTGCCAGTGGAGGTGGTAGACGCGGGCACGATAGCGTCTTTTAAGATGTATCTAGACAGATACATGAATGGGCAGGAAGCAAAGAGATACAGACGCTTAGAAAATAGGCGACATGTTTAGATAGAGGATCTGGATCGGCGCAGGCTTGGAGGGCCGAAGGGCCTGTTCCTGTGCTGTAATTTTCTTTGTTCTTTGTTCTTTGAACGGAGATGGGTCAGATGAAATGGGGTCTGATTAAGACTCCCCAAGGCAACTGATCCTGAGGCTGCTAGTTGACTTCAGGGAGAAATCTGCTAACTGTGCCAAAGCCTTCCACAGCACCAGAGGGAAGTGAAATGTCACAGGGGAGCCAGAGACCTGGCACCTGTAGCAGGGCTGCCCTCGCTTCATGAATGTCAACCTGGGTGCAATGTTGGAGACGGTGAAGGGGAGGAGGGAGATCCTCTTCCTGGAGGGTGGCAGGAGGAGGCCATTTGCTGAAACCAAAGAGGCCTGGGTTCAGATTGCTGCTGTTGTCAGTGGCAAAAACTTGACTAGAAGAACCTGGATCCAGTGCGTAGAAGGTTCAATGACCTCATACATTCTGGCAAGGTGTGTGCAACCCCCAACCCTCAGGCTAGGTCTCCGGACTGGCACCCAACAGCAGGCACACCACCTGAGGAGCCTCAGGGCACATGCTGCTCTTGTACATAGGAGAAGTGTTTGCCCAGGACACTTACTGACACCTCAGAATGGCTCACAGCCATAGTGCTGCTGAGGAACTGTCACTGAGACATGCAACTTCTAATGAATTAGAGCAAATGCCATTGTCCATAGAGGACAGCAGTGCCTTATCACGCTCTCTCTTTTGTTCCTGCAGGAGAAACAGGCACATAACACTTGAGGGAGGGCCCAAACAGGATGAGGGGTGTTGTACTTCCAAAGAATCACACCAATGGAGCATCCCACCTCCTGCCCCTCCTCTTCCTCCAATGAGCTGGCTGAGGGCCTCACTATCCTCAGGCCCCACACCTCTCTGGAGGGTCATGTTATGGAGAGTAGCAGACCACCACAATACCAAGACCCTTGCAGGAGTGTATTACAGGGCACCACGTGACCAGTCCAGGCCTTTAATCACATCTTTAGAAGCCCAATGGTCTGCTCAATGGTTGTCCTCGGGAGCAGGTGGCATTGGTTATAGTACCTCTGTGCGTCTGTCTGGGGGTCTCTTAGCGGAGTCAGTGACCATCTCTTCAAAGGATATCCTTCGTCTCTCAGGATCCATCCAGAGACTTTGGAGGATGGAGTGAAGAGCTGCGGCAGCCTGGACTGCCGGAAGATGAAGAAGTCATTGTGGTTGCCAGTAAAGCGAGCACACATGGAGGAAGCTCTTGTTGTGGTCACAGACCAGCTGAACGTGGAGGGAGTGGAAGCCCGTCCTGTTGATGAACCCGACTGGCTGGTCACTGGGTGCAATTGATGATGCCCTGCACCTGGGAGAATCCAGCAATGGAGGCAAAACCCACTGCCCTTTGTGCCTGCGAGGCCTCATTTGTCGTGAAATGAATGTACTTTCCAGCCCTGGCACGGCAGATGGTGAAATTTGAATTCAATTAAGAAATCTGGAATTAAAAAGCTAGTCTAGCGTGACCATGAAGCCATTGTCGATTGTTGTAAAAATCCATCTGGTTCACAAATGTCCTTGAGGAAAGGAAATCTGCTGTCCTTACCTGGTCTGGCCGACATGTGACTCCAGACCCACAGCAATGTGGTTGACTCTTAAACTGCCCTCTGAAATGGCCACTCAATTCAAGGGCAAATAGGGATAGGCAATAAATGCTGGCCTAGCCAGCGACGCCCACATCCCATGAACGAATAAAAATAAAAATAGAGTCAGAGAGTCGTACAGCATAGAAACAGGCCCTTCGGCCCACCGCGTCCTTGCCGACAATAATGCCTATCTATACTAATCCCACCTGCCTGCATTAATTCCATATCCCTCTATGCCTTGTTCATTCAAGTACCTGTCCAGATGCCTCTTAAGTGTTACTACTGTTCCTGCCTCCACCACCTCCTCAGGCAGCTCATTCCAGATACCCACTATTCTTTGTGTGAAAAATTTACCCCTTTGATCCCCTTTAAACCTCCTCCCTCCCATCTTAAATCTATGCCCTCTAGTTTTAGTCACCCCTACCATGGCAAACAGACTCTGGCTATCTACCCTATCTATGCCTCTCATAATTTTATATACCTCTCTCATGTCCCCTCTCAGCCTCCTTCGCTCCAGGGAAAACAGACCAGCCTATCCAATCTCTCTTTATAACTCAAGCCCCCAGGCAACATCCTTGTGAATCTTTTCTGCACCCTCTCTAGCTTAATCACATCTTTCCTGTAGTGCGGCGACCAGAACTGCACACAGTACTCCAAATGCAGCCGAACCAACGTTATGTACAAGTGTAACATGGCATCCCAACTCTTGTACTCAGTGCCTCGGCTGATGAAGGCAAGCTTGCCATACGCCTTCTTCACCACCCTGTCTACCTGTGTTGCCACTTTCAGGGAACTACGTACTTGCACTCCAAGGTCTCTCTGCTCAAGAAAACTACCCAGGGCCCTGCCATTCACTGTATATGGCCTGTACTGGTTTAAATTCCCAAAATGCATCACTTTGCACTTGTCTGCGTTAAATTCCATTTGCCAATCCCTTGCCCACTTTCCTAGTTTCTCTATATCCTATTGTAACCTTAGACAACTTTCTTCACTGTCCACTATACCACCAATTTCGGTGTCATCTGCAAACTTACCAATCATGCCCCCAACATTCTCATTCAAGTCATTAATATATATGACAAACAACAGAGGGCCCAGCACCAATCCCTGCGGCACACCACTGGTCACTGGCCTCCATTCTGAAAAACAGCCCTCCTCTACCGCCCTCTGCCTCCTATCACCAAGCCAATTTTGTATCCAATTTGCTATATCACCCTGGATCCCATGTGTTTGAACCTTCTGGACCAGCCTACCATGCGGGACCTTGTCAAAGGCCTTGCTAAAGTCCATGTAGACAATGTCCATCACCCTGCCCTCGTCAATCCTTTTGGTCACCTGCTCGAAAAACTCAATCAAATTCGTGAGACATAATTTCCCACGAAGAAAGCCATGCTGACTATCTCTAATCAGACCATGCCTTTCCAAATGCATATAAATCCTGTCTCTCAGAATCCCTTCCAATAACTTTCCCACCACTGATGTAAGGTTCACCGGCCTGTAGTTCCCTGGCTTATTCCTGCTGCCCTTCTGAAATAAAGGCAGAACATTAGCTTTCCGCCAGTCTTCCGGTACCTCACCCGTGGCTAACGATGATACACAAATCTCTGCCAGGGCCCCAGCAATCTCCTCCCTTGCTTCCCATAGCATCCTAGGATACACCCGGTCAGACTCTGGGGATTTATCCACCTTAATGCACTTCAAAGCCTCCAACACATCCTCCTTTGTAATGTTGATATGCTCCAGGATATTGCTGTTCCCTCCCTTGTACTCCCTAGCTTCCATGACCTTCTCCACAGTAAATACAGACGAGAAGTATTCATTTAAGACCTCGCCCATTTCCCGTGGCTCCACACATAGATTACCACACTGATCCTTAAGGGGACCTACTCTCTCCCTAGCTACCCTTTTACTCTTAATATACTTAAAGGATCTTTTAGGATTCTCCTTTATCTTATCTGCCAGGGAAATCTCATGGCCCCTTTTCGCCCTCCTAATTTCCTTCTTAAGTATAGTCCTACATCCTCTATACGTCTCGACGGACTCGCTTGATCCCAGCTGCCTATACCTGACGTATGTCTCCTTCTTTGTCCTGAACAGACCCTCAATATCCCTCGTCAACCAAGGTTCCCTAAACTTGCCAGCCTTGCACTTCCATCTGGCAGGAACATGCCGGCCCCGAACTCTTCCTATCTCACTCTTAAAAGCCTCCTACTTGCCAGACGTCCCTTTACCTGTAAACAGCTGCTCCCATTCAACTTTTGAAAGTTCCTGTCTGATGCCATCGAAATTAGCCTTCCCCCAATTTAGGACTTCAACTTGAGGACTAGTCCTATCCTTTTCCATAACTATCTTGAAGCTAATAGAGTTCTGGTCACTGGTCCCAAAGTGCTCTGTCACTAACACATCAACCACCTGCCCATCCTCATTTCCTAAGAGGAGGTCGAGTGTAGCCCCTTCTCTAGTAGGGCTTCATACTGCTTCAGAAAACTATCCTGGACACACTTAACAAATTCTTCCCCATCTGATCCCTTAGCACTAAGGCAGTCCCAGTCAATATTAGGGAAGTTAAAATCACCTAATATTACAACCCTATAATTCCTACACTTATCTGTGATTTCCCTACACATCTGCTCCCCCACTTCCCTCTGACTATTGGGGGGCCTATAGTATAATCCTATCAAAGTGATCACCCCTTTCTTATTTCTAAGTTCTACCCATATGGCCTCACTGGACATTTCCCCCGGGATATCCTCTCTAAGTACTGCCGTGATGTCCTCCCTAATCAATAGTGCAACTCCCCCTGCTCTCTTACCTCTACCTCTGTCACACCAGAAGCATCGGTACCCCGGAACATTGAGCTGCCAGTCCTGCCCACCCCTCAACCACGTTTCTGTAATACCTGTAATATCATAATCCCACGTATGTATCCATGCTCTGCGTTCATCTGCCTTACCTGTAAAGCTTCTTGCATTAAAGTAAATGTAGTTTAGCCTACCAGACCTTCCACACTCCCTGTCCTGCCCCTGCCCTGCCTGCCTACTGGACTTGCTTGCTTTAACCTCTACATTTGCCTCAACTATCTCACCGGAGAGACTATTACTTTGGGTCCCACCCCCCTGCAAGACTAGTTTAAACCCTCCCGAGTAGTACCAGCAAACCTCCCCACAAGGATATTGGTCCCCTTCCAGTTCAGATGCAACCCATCCTTCTTGTACAAGTCACCTCTACACCAGAAGAGATCCCAATGATCCAAGTAGCTGAAGCCCTCCCGCCTACACCAGCTCTTCAGCCATGCATTCATTTGCCTTATCCTCCTATTCCTAGCACGTGACACAGGGAGTAATCCTGAGATTACATCCGTAGAGGTCCTGCTTTTTAACCTTCTGCCTAACTCCCTATATTCACTTTGCAGGACCTCATCTCTCTTCCTGCCTATGTCGTTAGTATCAATAAGGACCACGACCTCTGGCTGCTCACCCTCCCCTTTCAAAATGTCCTGCAGCCGCTCCGAGACATCCTTGACCATAGCACCAGGGAAGCAACATACTATCCTGGAGTCTCGTTTGCGGCCACAGAAACGCCTATCTGCACCCCTTACGATAGAATCCCCTATCACTATAGCTCTTCCACCCCTTTTCCTCGCCTGCTGTGCAGCAGAGCCCTCCGTGGTGCCACAAACTTGGCTGTTGCTGCTTTCCCCTGGGAGGTCATCCCCCCCAACAGTATCCAAAGCGGTATATCTGTTTGAGAGGGGGATGGCCACATGGGACTCCTGCACTACCTGCCTGCGCCTACTACTCCGTCTGGTGGTCACCCAGCTCTTTTCTGCCTGTGCAGCCATTACCTGCAGTGTGACCACCTCACTAAACGTGCTATCCACAACTTCCTCAGTATCATGGATGCTCCACAGTGAATCTACCCGCAGCTCCAGCTCCGTAATGCGGGTAGCTAGTAGCTGCAGATGGATACACTTCCTGCACACATGGTCGTCAGGGAAACTGGAAGTGTCCCTGATTTCCCTCATAGCGCAGGAGGAGCATATCACGGGGCTGAGCTCTCCTGCCCTGACTTATCCTTAGGTTAATTAGTTACTCCCTGTGAGATGCAGTGGTGTGCAACCATCTGCCAGATGCCACCAAGGTCCACAGCTGATCCTAGGAAGGAGACAGAAGCCAAGATGTTTAAAGCCATAGTGACTTTAAGGGCTACTGGCAGGGCACAGTGCAGTGCTGCAGGTGTGAGGTCTTCGGCGATGAGGGCACAGAGATGTGTGACCAGAAAGCATTTGACAAGATGCCACATCAAAGCTTACTAAATAAAATAAGAGCCCATGGTATAGGGGTAATATATTAGCATGGATAGAGGATTGGTTAGCTAATAAAAAACAGAGAGTAGGCATAAATGGGTCATTTTCAGGTTGGCAAGCTGTAACTAGTGCAGTGCCACAGGGATTGGTGCTGGGGCCTCAACTATTTACAATCTATATTGATGACTTGGATGAAGGGACAGAATGTATGGTTGCTAAATTTGCTGGTGACACAAAGATAGGTAGGAGATTAAGTTGTGAAGAGGACATAAAGTGTCTGCAAAGGGATATAGATAGGTTAATTGAATGGGCAAAGATTTGGCAGATGGAGTATAATGTGGGCAAGTGTGAACTTGTCCACTTTGGCAGAAAGAATAGAAAAGCAACATGTTACTTAAATGGAGAGAGATTGCAGAACTCTGAGATACAGAGGGATCTAGGTGTCCTCGTGCACGAAACACAAAAAGTTTGTACGCAGGTACTGCAAGTGATTAAGAAGGCAAATGCAATGTTGTCGTTTATTGCAAGGGGAATGGAATATAAAAGTAGAAACATTTTGCTACAGTTGTACAGGGCATTGGTGAGACCACATCTAGAGTATTGTGTACAGTTTTGGTCTCCTTACCTCAGGAAGGTTAGAATTGCATTGGAAACAGTTCAGAGAAAGTTCACTGGACTGATGCCTGGGTTGAAAGGGTTATCTTATGAGGAAAGGTTGGACACAGGTTGGGTCTGTATTCATTGGAGTTTAGAAGGATGAGAGGTGATCATATTGAAACATGTACGATCCTGAGGGGACTTGACAGAGTGGATGTTGAAAGGATGTTTCCCCTTGTGGGAGAGACTAAAGCTAGGCGGCACAATTTAAAAATAAGGGGTCTCCCATTTAAGACAGAGATGAGGAGAATTTTTTTCTCTCAGAGGGTTGTGAGTCTGTGGAGCTTTCTTCCCTGGAGAGCAGTGGTGGCAGGGTCATTGAAAGTTTTTAAGGCAGAGGTAGACAGATTCTTGACAAAGTGGGGAGTCAAGGGGTATTGGGGATAGGCAGGGAAGTAGAGTCCACGAACAGATCAGCCATGATCTTATAGAGTGGCGGAGCAGGTTCAAGGGGCCGAATAGCCTACTCCTGCTCCTAGTTTGTATGTTGGTATCTGAATGGAGAGTTGCAGTCTCCTGCAGCACTGGCTCTCGGTCATGTCAAGTTAAGTTCCATCTTTGGCGGTAGATCCTATGCTGAGGATATAGTAGCCTTTGTGTCCTTCCTGCCCCTTGCTCCTCTCCTCTTTCCCCTTGATGCCCAAGGCTCTGGCCTTTCTGCTGAGGGTATTGCCCCTCATCAGCACTGGGACCAAAATCTGAGAGTTGGGCCCCCATTGCCAGCTGCTGCCTTCCTTGTGCTCAAGTGACCCCTCTCCAGATTGTCTTTTGCAGCCTAACCCCTGCTGTTCCGCCCCCAGGATTCCAAGAGGGTGATACCTCCTACACTGCTCGATCGCTCACTGCACTTTCCCTGCCACCTGCGCTGTGCCAAGGGCACTTGTTTCCTAATGTCCGAATCCCCCTCTGCACCATTCACACTGTTATAGGTCCGAGGTAATTCCCTGGGGGTGGCCATGACTGGGTGCCCACTGTGTATCTGCCTCCCTTCGCCTAGTCTTCCCCAGACAGCTTGAGCAGTCTGTCCGCCCCTTTTGAAAATCCCAACAACACCCATTAATGAGCTCTTAATGAGCTCCTCAACCACCTTAATTGGCCTTAATCGGGGATCAGACAGGATTGCAATCCCACCCTCCCCCCATCCGAGTGAAACTGATTGGCACTGGTATCGGCATCGGAAAACAGGCACGTTGGTTCACGCCAGTATTTTCAGGCCCCATCCACCTCCGTTCCCACCCAAATTCAGCCCTATTTGGAAGCAGGGCAGAGGAAACTTGTCCTTTGATGGTTCTGATGGGAGACTCAGTTCCGACAGCAATATAAATGTTTACCTTCAGTACTGAAATTTCTATAATTCTCAATGTAACAGATTCTTTGGTGGTCTCACAACACTATCACCATGATTTTGGAACTGGTAAAGAGCCATAGTTGAGTCTTCCAAAGCTGAATACTTAAGAATTCCAAATACTCATCTGCACAGCTGGTTTTTTATATTGCACTTATTTTTTTTAGACTTAGTCATTTTACGAAAACATTACTGAAAATCTTTGGACCACACAAAGTGTTTGGATCTAAGAACAGCATATCAGCAAGAACATGAGGTCAGAATATGGTTAAGGTTGAAATATTTGCTAGCTCTGAAATAAGAGATTTATGAAAAGGAATGTAAAAAGAAGGTTCTTGCACATTTATTCAATCAATGCAATAGTTTGAGCCCACAAAATAATTTTTACACTTTGGCATAGTCTAAACCAGTGAACGATACAAAGTAGGCACAAAGAGGCTGAGAAGAGGTTAATGAGTCTGTGAACCTCCGGGTGATAGCCAGATAATTGGAGTTTGCACATAAATTCATCAGATTCAATCAAGCCACAAGGAAAGACAGGTTCTTTTCTGTGTGCTGGAACTCGCATTTGGTTGGGTGTGTGACTCGACACACTCCACTGATCATAGAACTGGAAGCCGTCAGCAGTTAATGTCACGCAGCTGTAGAAACAGTAAAGTGATCCTCCTAGCTGGAGGAAACGGAGCAAATTCCGGTACTATATTCTAGAACTTTACTGAAAATGAGCTCCAGTAAATCAAAACCCTCATGTATCCCTTTCATCACAAAAAAAATCAATAAATTAAGTTGATTTCACCGAGGTTTCATTGATTTTGAATGACGGACATTGGTGAGTTTGGGACAAAGGGAAGCATAATAGCACCATAAGTTGTATGTTAATGGAGAGAGTTGTGTTCCTATTCTGTGCTGGAGTGTGTGAAAAGAGATTTTGATGAGAGTGTAATTCACCTTTGTCATTTTCTGGGAAGCATAGGTGACACAAATAGTTGATTTTTTGTCTTTTGTCATTTGAAAAAAATCAGGATTTTCTCTAATTTACCCCATTTCAGTTAAAATAAAACATGGAAGAATATTTAAGAATACTAACAAAATACCATATTGTTTGTTTGAATGTACACTTTCATATTCATAATCTGCTCGTGCGCATTCATATTTTTGGCTGGAATTTGCCCATTTTGGAGGGGCAAGATCTACTTGGCATTCAGCCCTATAATATGGCTAATCATCTCAAGTCTCCCAAAATATGAGCAATTGTCTGTATCAAGGAAATAATAGTAAAAAAAAGCAAAGTCAAAATGATAGGAGAATATTCCTTGAACTGCTAAATACATAATTGTGCACCATAGCTTACTTTTGTAAAAAGAAAATGTGATTTTAACCAAGGTGCAGGCAAAACCAGCTGACTGCAGACAACAGGGCACAATCTAACATGTTTTACCAAATCTCATGGGTCAGGGGGAGGATTCTCCAGAATCAGGCTTTCACAGTATATGGGTGAATCAGTGGTTTCCCTACCAAAGATCCTGAGAACACCAGCTGGGGGTGGGGACAATAGTTGCAAAGCCTCCTCCTCCAAAAAATGCAGATCATAGCCTCAAACTTTAGCTTTAAACATTTTTGGGAAAAAAAACTATCCCCATTGTTTTTCCAGGGTCTAGGCTACAATTCTGATCTCTCCCCAACAGGCAGGAGCCGAATTCTGCCTCAACTAACTAAGCATTATGACCGGCAAGTTTGTGAGGGGCTAAAGAAGGGCAAATTCCCAGTGGAGTGGGTCCCCATCCTCAGCTTCACTGATCATCTGTAAATTTGTTCGTGGTGATACAAAGTTCTGATCCCCAAACCAGGTCACAGGAAACTATGACAAGTCTGGGACCGGGTGTGAACTGGTGTCAGTGGAGTTTACAGCTGTTCTGCCAGAATCCTTGTTTTCCCAAAAATATACTTTATTCATAAAAATCTGTAAAAAATACATTACAAAACATTCCAGAAAGTGCAAGAGAAATCAGTTTTCTTCAATACAGAACGTGAGTTGTCTCACAACCCTTCCATTCCATTTTACATGCAATGTACATTTGCATTACACAGCAAACCATATTTTGGTGCATACAGCCCGAGGGGTTTTACACATGTCCCAGCCCCTCAGTTCACTATGGCGGGAGGACCTTACACAGTGGCCTTACCCCATTGAGCCTTTGCAGCGGCTGCCCTAAGCTTTAGTGCATCCCTCAGCACCTAGTTCTGGACCGTGGAATGTGCCAGTCTGCAACACTCGGTCGTGGACAACTCTTTGTACTGGACAACCAGCAAGTTTCGGGCAGACCAAAGTGCATCTTTCACCCAAGTTGATGGTCCTCCAGCAGCAGTTGATATTTATCTCGATGTGCGTCCCTGGGAACAGCCCATAGAGCACAGACTCCTGTGTTACAGAGCTGCTCAGGATGAACCTCGACAAAAACTACTGCATCTCTTTCCACACCTGCTTTGCAAAGACACATTCCAGAAGGAGGAGGACAACCGTCTCTTCCCCACCACAGCCACGTCGAGGACAGCGTGCGGAGGCGGTGAGATTCCAGGCGTGCAGGAAGGATCTGACGGGGAGGGCCCTTCTCACCACCAGCCAATCTACGTCTAGGCTAATGTTCAAAAGTTCTGGTGATGAAGCATCCTGCCAAATGACTTTGGCAGTCTGCTCGGGGAACCATCCGACAGGATCCACCATCTACTTTTCCCGTAGGGCCTTGAGGACATTCCGTGCAGACCACTGCCTGATGGTTTGGTGGTCAAAGGTGTTTTGCTGCACAAACGTTTCCATAAAGGATAGGTGGTACAGCACGGTCCAGCTGGATGGAGCGTTCCGCGGCAATGTGGCCAGACCATCCTTCACAACATCGGGGACAGATAGAACCTCAGCACATAATGACACTTGATGTTTGTGTACCGGGGATCTACGCACAGCTTGATGCAGCCACACACAACGGTGGCCATCAGGATGAGGGCGACGTTGGGTACGTTTTTTCCCCCTTTATCCAGAGGTTTGAACATCATGTCCCTCTGGACCCGGTCCATTTTGGAACTCCAGATAAAGTGGAAAATGGCTTGGGTGACCGCCACGGTGCAGAAATGAGGTATGGGCCAGACCTGCGCCACATACAGCAATAACGTAAGTGCCTCGCACCTGATGACCAGGTTCTTACCCATAATAGAGAGAGAACGCTGCTCCCACATGCTCAGTTGATGGTGTACCATGGCTACTCACTCCTTCCAGGTTTTGGTGCACACCCCTGGAACCTTCGAACCATATCCCAGCATCTTCAGGTAGTCGGACCTGATGGTGAAGGGGACAAGGGTTCTGTCAGCCCAGTTCCCAAAGAATACTGCCTCGCTAATGCTGCAATTTACTTTGGCTCCCAAGGCCAGTTAAAACTGGTCGCAGATGCTCATCAGCCTGCGAACTGACAGCGGATCCGAAAGGAAGACGATGACGTCATCCATGTACGGGGAAGTTTTGATCTGAGTGCTTGGGATTGTCACCCCTCTTATGCCTGCATCTTTCCTAATGGACTCAGCAAAAGGTTCTATACAGCAAACAAAGACAGAGGAGAAAGGACAGCCCTGTCTGACTCCAGATTTGATCAGGAAACTTTCTGATTCCCACCCATTGATTAAGACTGCGCTACTGATGTTTGTGGATCCAATTACGGATGCCCTCCCCAAACCCCATTTTGGAAAACACATCCATCAGGTAGGTGTGCAGTATCCTGTCAAAAGCCTTCTCCTGGTCCAAGTTGATGAGGCAGGTGTCCACTTCCCTGCTCCATACATAGGCAATTGTATCCCTGAGTAGCGCGAGGCTATCAGAGATCTTCCTGCCGGGTTCAGTGCAGGTCTGGTCAGGGTGAATCACCAACTCCAGAGCAGACTTGTCCTGACTGGCGATGACTTTGGACAGGATCTTGTAGTCTACATTAAGCACTGAGATGGGCCACCAATTTCTGATTTCTGCCCTCTCCCCCTTCTGCTTGTAGATGAGGGTGTTGATGCCTTTCCTCATGGATTCTGACATGCTGCCGGCCAGAAGCATACTCTTGTATACTTCCAGCAGGTCTGGGCCGACCCAGTCCCACAAAATTGAATACAATTCAACTGTAAGCCATCGCCTCCAGGAGTTTTACTCATCTCAAAGGACCTGAGGGCCTTTGTCAGATCGTCAGTTAGTGGGTTTTCCAGACTCTCACGATGCTGTTACCTAAGACCTCCGTGATAGATGATAGGAAGGACTGGGAGCCCTTGCTGTCCATGGACTTCAGGTTGTATAGCTCGGCATAAAAGGATTTGCTGATCCTTAGAATGCCAGACTGCGATGACGTCACCGAACCGTCCTCTTCCTTCAGGCTGCTGATCACAGAGCTCTCTCTCTGTAACTTTTGGAAGAAGAAACGCAAGCACATCTCATTCTGCTCAACAGAGTGGACTCTGGACAGGAAGATGATCTTGGAGGCTTCCACGGCAAAGAGCAAATCCTGCTGGCTGTTCACCTCTTGGAGATCCCCCTTGACCTCGACCCCATCGACCGCAGCCAGAGCAGATTTTGCATTATTTTCTGGAGTTGGGACATTTCCCACTCTGTCTCTTGCTCTCTCAACACCTTTGAGGATAAAGAACCTCTTGATGTTCACCTACATCACTTCTCTAGGGTCAGCAGTGTTACATTCAGCTTCCATGTCACCCTGCCAACCCACTGATCGTCCTGTAGGTGACACTCAGCCAGTAGGAGGCAGTGGTCAGAGAAGAACACTGGCTTGATGTCGATGGATCTGAGCATGAAAGCACAGAACACAAACAGAAAGTCAATCCTAGAAGGGGCAGACCCATCCGGTCTTGACCAGGTGCATCTAAGCTGTGCTCCATCTGCAGGGTTGCTGAAGAAGTCATGCAGCTTGGTATCTTTCACTGTTTCCATTAGGAATCTGGACGAAGCGTCCAGTTTGCTATTGCCACTGCCGGATTGTCCAGCTGCATCAATTATACAGTTGAAGTCATCGCCTAGAATGATCAGACTGGACGTCGCCAGCAGCAGTGGAAGCTGCTGGAAGATGGTCAGCCGCTCATTGTATCGGACCGGGGCTTACACGTTGATTACCCGGTGCGGAGCATTGTTGTACATTATGTCTGCCTCGAGGAAGCGAACGCCCACCATCTCCTTAACTTTGGAGATGGTGAAGTTGCCTCCCTGCAGCAGAATACCCAGGGCAGTGGAACAGGAATCATTTCCCCCTGACCAGATCGATGGCCCTTGGGACCACCATCGTGACCATTGCCTGTAAGTGCTGAGGTGCAGTATCCCACACTCCTGCAGAAACAGTAGGTTGGCTTTAACCTTGGCAAGGTAACCCAAGGTCGTAACACATCACATAATGGATTTAACATTATGCACGTGAAGAGAAGCAATCTTTATACCCATTTAAAACTGGATGTTGCTTACCACACCAGGTGTCCTTACTAGTCCCAGTCCTTGGGTATATTCCTGCATACCCATAGTGTGCACAAGCTGTTGCACATGCGTCGGGCTCAGTAAACCCTTCTGGCCACTCACGGGGGATTTGTTCCGCTGGGGTGACATTGGGGGGGTCTTGTAGGTGGCAAGGTTTGGACTGTCCTCTGCTGGTGGTATCTTTCCCCTCTGTTCCTCCTCGAGGACGTTCCTGCTGCTGGCTTCCCGGAGCTGGAGTGCGCTGGAGGCTTCGCTGCTCCAGGCCTCGCAAAGCTGGAAGGCGCTGGGCATCTCGCTCTTTGGGGTTGGGGCGTGCTGGGCCCATCGCTGCTTCCAGTGCCACAGAGGTTGGGGGCTTTGTTTTCCACCTCCTTTGCATTCTGCCGCTTCTTTTGCATGTGCCATCTTTCTGGTTCTTCCTCGTCCGATGAGGAGCAGCTGCTGCAGTCTGTCTCAGATGGTAGCCTCCTCTTGCCACTGGTTTGGGTGGTAACCTGTTCCTTTATTTGGAGTTTCTTCTTTGTGGTTTTCCTTTTGACCACTTGCCACTGACCAGCTTCTCCATCTGCTGTCTCCTCTTCCATGGATTCTATGTGTTGAGGAGGAGTTTCCAGGCACAGGGTAGGTGTTGAGTCGCTGGTTGCATCCCCTTTCCTCTCCTTCTCAGATGGATTTTCCTCACTGCCGGGAGGGTTGCTGGTCTCCTTTGCAGCATGAAGCGTGATCACCATTCCTTCCCCCAGCCTTTCCTGTGACCTTGCCACCTGTGAGTAACTGAGGCAGCGCTTGGGGCCGGTCTTGTAGAGATGGCCTGCCCCACCACACTTACTCTAATTACAGTGCTTTATGTGATGGCCTTCCTGCTTGCAGTTCTTGCAGATGACTGTGCTGCAGTTGGCCGCCACATGAGCAGATTTGCCACAGGTCCAACAAAGTCTGGGCAGCCCCACGTAGACCAAGAAGCCTCGACTTCCCCCGGTGGGGAAGCTGGAGGGAGGATGGATGATGGCTCCATTGGCGTCGACCTTCAAGGTGACCTTGACCTGCCGCTTGTTGGTCCAAATCCCAAATGGGTCCTTGACCTTGGTGCTGCTGCCGGCCACCTCGACGTAGCTGGCGAGGAAGGTGAGGTCATCGACGACAGGGACACAGGTGTTGTAGAGGTGGATTGTCACTACCCAGTTGCATTGTGACGGCCGCGTGAAGAGCAGCTCCACCGTGAGGATGGACAGTGGCGCCTGGTTTCCCTTCTCCTTAAACACCTTCAGGAACTTGATGCATCCTGCCACATTCTTGAAAGTTACGTCGAAATATCCACTGCTGGGGAAGTCCCGCTGGCAGAAGATGTCCGCAGCTTGGAATTCGCAACATTCAATCAGGATTTTCTTAACAAAGAAGGCACGGTCGATGGGTGCACCTCCTTCGCTATCTTTCACCGCCACCCTAACGGTGTTACGCACCCCCTGGCCTGGAGCTCTGGTGTTGGTTGCAGCCATTTTTTACTTGAAGCTTTCCTGGGACAGGCACAAAAACCCCAACCAACAGGAAAACAACAACCATGATAGATCTCCAGTCCGAAATGGCAAAATGCAGTAAAAAAACAGCACTGAAACCTCCCCAAAAAAGCACAAAAACAGCACCTGCAGAATCAGAGGCCACTGATCATGGTGTCTCCCCTACCAGAATCCCACTTGAGTACATGGGGAGTCTACTGGAACAGCCAATAATTCCAGAGTCCCAACTCACCACTAATGGAAATTCACAAACGTTTGATTTGCACTGAGCAAAACATGCACACGGACTACAGAAGTGAAGAAACCCAAGCTCCTGAAAATTCAAATGAAAAATGCATTCAACTATAAAAATGTATTTCAAGAGCACTAGTTTGGAGAAGAATGGTTACCTGAAAGGCATTACAAGGCAGTATTCTGATTCAGTTCCAGACATCATCATTAATCAGCAGAGAGATGCTCAAGCATTTTATAACTGTTATTTAAACCCCAGGATGAAATTACTGCCATGTAATCACTCCTGGGTATCTGAGCTTTTTATATGTAATGGAGTGATTTTATTCAGTTCTGAATTTTTTTCTGACAATAGTGGGCGCCGCCAGTACTGATCAATACATTCTGCACCATCTGTAGATGATAAAGGATAAGCGATTGAGAAGTAGGTTCGAAATAATTACTAGTTGCTAACCAAAAAATAATATGACTTGTTTACATTGTGGTTAAAAAAAATATGTTGACAAGTGCAGCAGCATCATGATTGAGATTTTCCTTATGAGTTACACTGCTTTTCTGGAAGGAGGGGTGGAAAATAGGGCTGCCACTTGCCCTGTCAGCTCACCACCTGTTTTAACCCATGAAACAATCATTTGGCTTTACTTCTGCTGAATGCTTCAAGCACCTGCCCAGAAATGGATGGGCAGAACCAAATAAGATAGGATTGAGAATGTTATGCAGCAGTCATTTTCTGACATTACTGCCTTGTCTACATTGAATATAATGAGCTCCTGTATACAACAGGGGCAAAGAGTTGCGAGGTTTGATGGAGGACATTTCAAAATTATAAGTTCCACCCTAAGATGTTGCAGAGACCAAAAACATTTTCCCCTGCACCAACAGCAGAGGATTTTTCATTCCAATCACCTCCACCCTCCCAATTTCCCCCACCCCTTCCCCCACCCTACCAATTGCCCACAAAAACTCTTTAACTAGCCTGACAACAGAAAGTTTGCTGAAGACCATTCTGCCAGGTGAGTGGTTATCCCACCCTTCCACACAGCTTCCATAAATCGTCACCCATGAATGAATTTGTGAAGATTTCTCTTGTTTGGAATTTCTAGTGAAATCATGACAATTGCATTCAGAATTTTACTACAGACATCAAACAGAGGAAACCTTTCTGGATGCGTTGATGCTGTTGCCACATACAGTGACAGAGGAAGCCTGTTACATATTAAGTATTTTTCATAGTGACATTTGCTGATTCTTCAGTGAAGGTGTTATCAAGTATCAACTGCATGGAGCATCTTAGCCATTGAAAGTACCCACCTCGGCAGAATTGAAATCAAACTGAACCCCACCAAACTAATATTATACAGTGCGAGGGCGCATAGAAGTGATTTCAAACTACTAATCTCATCTCAGGATTTAGATGGTGGTTGTAACTCATTCAAGCTAAGCTCTTGTGGTGTATGATATCATTCTGAAACTCTAGATCATATAACTGCCTATAATCACTCCCAGATATTCATATTCTTCATGCTAGAAAAGGATGAAAGAAACAACCACATCAGTCTTCATTTCACTAGTATGGCTATGAATATCCATACCATACAGAAATGCTACTCTAACTCACTTGGTTTTGGGATGCATGAGTCTAAATAAATTTATATTTATCTTCGTTTAGATGAAGGTATAAGCAATCAAAGCCAAAGGATTTGACTTCAAATTGTAAAAGAAGCAACAGAATGAAACCAGCCTTCATTGCATGCCAAAGATGTGATCCAACAATGTAATGATATTCAGAATCAATCTGAATCAAATTACTTTGTGAATAACAGGTGACAATCATTAGTACTACATCACCCGACATTTTGTAACAAGTCGAGTTCATCTGAAAAAGCAGAGGATGCAACAGGACCTTAGAAACAGTAAAAAAAAACACAAATTCAACTGCATTTTATTCCGACACAGTGAACAGGCTTCAACAAGGACCTTCATTCAAAGGTTCTTGTGTTTTTTCAGTATGTTTATAGATTTGGCATGATAAAGAAAGATTACAGAAAGTGTTGGATTTCTGTGATCTTTGTGTAATGATGTTTTCTTGTGTCAATAAAAAGTAGGAATCCACTTTGGAATCTGTAGATTCAAGAAGGCGGGGATCACCGAGGTTAATCTGTGCCATGCAAATGTTTCACAAGTGCTCAAACATTATCACATCACAAAAAAATGGCTACTTTAAATCCAGATCAGTGAAATTTCATCTTCAAAGATGAGTTTTGCAAACAAACATAACTTTGTCATCTAAATACATCCAATAATATTTTATATTCTATAGCATAGTAATTCTGCTCAATTGCAATTTGTTCATACCAGTCTTTATACCAAGCTGTGATGAAATGTTTTAACAAATACTAAGACTTGCTGAATTCTTCAGTGTTGCCGTTCTCATTGGATACTAGATAGTACTAGATAGTACTAGATAGTAGAACACTATTCTTTCACCTCTTGAACATGGGTTCAAATCCATCTTAGAGGTAAAACAAAACTCTTCTCTTGTGTTTGATGGCTGCTGAGGGTCTTAGGTTAGATGAGTTTGGTCTATCTCAATCCAGTTCCCAGTGGGGGTGAATCAACAACAATAAACTGCCCAAAATTCAACAGTCAGGGTAACTTCAGTCACAGAGGAATAAGGATTAATGACTGGTTGTAAAATGGAACTATCTGGCTGATGTGGGCATGGAATGCTCTTTTAATCTTCAAGTTAAAACATTATGGCATGCACTGTAAGAGCTAGATCTAAAATGAGCTTCAAACACCATCCAACCAATGCTGTGCTCGACCGGAAATTATATGATATGACCACTAATAGAATTTGGGAACAACATATTATTCACTAATGCTAACACTCCCTTACCTCAACAGCCATAATTACAAAATAGGAACACAGGAGCAGGAGTAGTCCATTCAGCCCATTGAGCCTGCTCCACCATTCAATTAGATCATGGCTGATCATCTACCTCAACTCCACATAGGAACATAGGAGCAAGAAATGGATATGTTAAAAATGTATCTTTCTATACTATGCTCTGCTCTTGTGGTGCACAAAAACAGATTATCTGGTCATTTTCACATTGCTGTTTGTTGGAGTTTGCTGTGCACATACTGGCTGCCACGTTTCGTTCATTACAACAGTGATTACACTTCAAAATTTACTTCATTGGCCATAAAGTGCTTTGAGATGTCCAGTAGTCTTGAAAGGCGTCACATAAATGCAGGTCTTTTCTTTTACGATACTGCTTCAACCCCTTGAAAAAATTGCAATCTTATTATTCCCTCTCATCCATACTAAATCTCATTGCAGACAGTTCTGGCCTTACCTGTATTGTGAGTTATGCCTAGATTTTCATTGTTCCAGCATGTTGTAGAAAGGGGTTAAACTTAATCTTTAACAATGGAGGAGACCTCACAATTATAAAATACATAATCAAATTATCATCAATTACATAACAATGCATACAATAAATACCAGGTTCTTTTAATTCTGTCACTGCTTTGTCAGTCATCTGATAATATTATTTGGCAATGATGAATGACAGCCATCTTCAACCAATGTATTTTTAGCTCTACTTGGAACTGTCATTAGTATTTTTCATTTCATTTTATGGAGATTATAATGTATATCATAAAATATATAGATAGTAGAGAGGTTAGGGTTTAGATGACATTCATAACATAATAAAACTGCACAGTCATGTTCAATACATAATTTATTATGGATTGTACATAACCATTAAATCTTCTGGCAATTTTGTCTCCTCCTTTCCCAGGTAAATTTATGAATATCTATCCATCTGGTCTGCTCTCCATTGGAGAGACCAAACGCAGATTGGGTGACCACTTCGCGCAACACTTCCATTCAGTCCGCAAGCATGACCCTGAGCTTCTGGTGGCCTGCCATTTTATTAGTGTCTTGCTGACATCTCTATCCTTGGCCTACTGCAGTGTTCCAATGAAACTTAAAGCAAGCTCGAGAAACAGCAGCATAACTTTCAATTAGGCACTTTACAGCCTTCTGGACTCAACATTGAGATCAACAATTTTAGGCTGTAATCTCTGCCCCCATTTTGTTTCCTTTTTCTTTGACTGTTTCAGATTAATCTTGTTTTTCTCTTGTTTTTGCTTTCGAATGGCAGCTGTTTATTATTCGAACATTCATACCTCCTCTAGACACATCTTTTGTTTCTTTACTTGTCCCATTACCACTCCCTTTGGCTCTGCCCCACCAACTCCTTTTGCCATTTAATGATTCCCATCATCTGTCTATCACAGACCTTCCCTTTAGTTCTTCTTCCACCGTCCCCTAAATGGCGTACTTAAAACCTATTACATTTGTAAAACTTCCCAGTTCTGATGAAAGGTCATTGACCTGAAACGTTAACTCTGTCTCTCTCTCCCCAGATGCTGCCTGACCTGCTGAGTGTTTCTAGCATTTTCTATTTTTATTTCAGATTTCCAGCATCTGCAGTGTTTTGCTTTTCTTTCCATCCTTACCCACTACATTATTCAAAGTTAACTGTTTGAACACCAGGTACAAATCATAGCATTTATTTGCAACTAGGGTAGAACATTCTGTTTCTTTGATATCAATAGTTCACTATTAAAACAGTATGGTCTAGATCAGTTCATTTGTTGCAGCAATATTGCACTGGACTGTGAACTGGAAGCACCACATCCTGGTGACTTTATTTAAATTCAGTTAATTGGCAATATTGCAATCATATCAAAGATCAATTGTATTGGAAAATAATTTTATATACATTCTTAGAATGTCATATACTTAGATTTTCAAAAGGTCTTTGATAAGGTCCCACACAGTAGGCTTATGACAAAAGTTAGGGCATATGGGCCACAATTTTACCTTCAGGCAGTGGCCCGGCCTACCGCCTGAAAGGTCAAGGGTGAGTTTGCCTCCGCGGGCCTGGAAGCCACACAGTGATTTTATGTGGCCCAAGTGCTTAAGTGACATTGATCGGGACTTCCGCCACTCTGAGGCAGGATGTCCCGCCTCCAAGAGCTGCCAGCCAATCAGAGGGTCGGCAGCTCCTCAGTCCCAGCAGTGCCACTGAGAGTGGTGGCTACTGCTGGGACTGCACCCAGTGAGAGGAGCCACCATGGATACCGGTCTAAAAAAGGTGAGTGGGTGTCAGGCCTCGCCGGGGACAATCAGCTGGGCCCTGGTGAGGAGAGTGGGTGTTGGATTTTTAAAAATTCTTTCCTGGGACGAGGGCATTGCTGGAAAGACCAGCATTTGTTGCCTATCCCTAATTGCCATTGACAACTGAGTGGCTTGCTAGGCCATTTCTGAGGGCAGTTAAGAGTCAGTCACATTGCTGTGGGTCTGAATTCCCATGTAGGCCAGACCAGGTAAGGACGGCAGATTTGCTTCCCGAAAGGACTTTAGTGAATCAGATGGGTTTTTATGATGATTGATGATAACTTCATGGCACCATAACTGGGACTAACTATCAATTCCAGATTTGTATTAATTAACTGAATTTATCAATTAATTAAATTTAAATTTCACCAGCTGTCATGGTGGGATTTGGACCTACGTCACCAGGGCATTAACCCAGGTCGCTGGATTACTATTTCAGTGACATTAACATTACATCACCATCTCCCTTGACTGCCCTTGACATCAAGGCAGCATTTGACCGAGTATGGCATCAAGGAGCCCTAGCGAAACTGAGGGAGTTATACCTAGCACAAAGGAAGATGGTTGTGGTTGTTGGAGGTCAATCATCTGAGCTCCAGGACATCACTGCAGGAGTTCCTCAGGGTAGTGTCCTGGGCCCAACCATCTTCAGCTGCTTCATCAATGACCTTCCTTCAATCATAAGGTCAGAAGTGGGGATGTTTACTGATGATTGCACAATGTTCAGCACCATTCGTGACTCCTCAGATACTGAAGCAGTCCGTGTAGAAATGCAGCAAGACTTGGACAATATCCAGGCTTGGGCTGATAAGTGGCAAGTAACATTCGCGCCACACAAGTGGCAGGCAATGACCATCTCCAACAAGATGCTGAGGAAGTCGTGGATAGCACGTTTAGTGAGGTGGTAAGAGTAAAAGGGTAGCTAGGGAGAGAGTATGTCCCCTTAAGGATCAGTGTGGCAATCTATGTGTCGAGCCATGGGAAATGGGTGAGCTCTTAAATGAATATATCTTGTCTGTATTTACCGTGGAAAAGGTCATGGAAGCTAATGAGTTCAAGGGAGGGAACAGCGATATCCTGGAGCATATCAACATTACAAAGGAGGAGGTGTTGGAGGTCTGAAGCGCATTAAGGTGGATAAATCCCCAGGGCCGTACCAGGTGTATCCTAGGATTCTATGGGAAGCAAGGGAGGAGTTTGCTGGGGCCCTGGCAGAGATTTTTCTATCATCCTTAGCCACGGGTGAGGTACCGGAAGACTGGAGGATAGCTAATGCTGTGCCTTTATTTAAGAAGGGCAGCAGGGATAAGCCAGGGAACTACAGGCCGGTGAACCTTACATCAATGGTGGGAAAGTTATTGGAAGGGATTCTGAGAAACAGGATTTATATGCATCTGGAAAGGCATGGTCTGATTAGGGATAGTCAGCATGGCTTTGTGCATGGGAAATTATGTCTCAAGAATTTGATTGAGTTTTACGAGGAGGTGACCAAGAGGATTGACGAGGGCAGGGTGATGGACGTTGTCTACATGGACTTTAGCAAGGCCTTTATAAAGGTCCCGCATGGTAGACTGGTCCAGAAGGTTCAAACACATGGGATCCAGGGTGAGATAGCAAATTGGATACCAAATTGGCTTTGTGATAGGAGGCAGAGGGTGGTAGTGGAGGGTTGTTTTTCAGAGTGGAGGCCAGTGACCAGTGGTGTGCCGCAGGGATCGGTGCTGGGACCTCTGTTGTTTGTCATATATATTGATGACTTGGATGTGAATGTAAAGGGCATGACTAGTAAGTTTGCAGATGACACCAAAATTGGTGGTATAGTGGACAGTGAAGAAGGTTGTTTAAGGTTACAAAAGGATATAGGTCAACTGGAAAAGTGGGCAACGGAGTGGCAAATGGAATTTAACGCAGACAAGTGTGAAGTGATGCATTTTGGGAAGTTAAATCAGGGCAGGACATATACAGTGAATGGCAGGGCCCTGTGTAGTTTTCTTGAGCAGAGAGACCTTGGAGTGCAAGTACGTAGTTCCTTGAAAGTGGCAACAAAGGTAGACAGGGTGGTGAAGAAGGCCTATGGCATGCTTGCCTTCATCGGCTGAGGCATTGAGTACAAAAGTTGGGACGTCATGTTACAGTTGTACATAACGTTGGTTAGGCCGCATTTGGAGTACTGTGTGCAGTTCTGGTCGCTGCACTAGAGGGAAGATGTGATTAAGCTGGAGAGGGTGCAGCAAAGATCCACAAGGATGTTGCCTGGTTTGGAGGGCTTGAGTTATAAAGAGAGATTGGATAGGCTGGGTCTGTTTTCCCTGGAGCGAAGGAGGCTGAGAGGGGACATGAGAGAGGTATATAAAATTTAAGGTGAGAGGGAGGAGGTTTAAAGGGGATCAAAGGGGTAAATTTTTCACACAAAGAATAGTGGGTATCTGGAATGAAATGCCTGAGGAGGTGGTTGAGGCAGGAACAGTAGCGACATTTAAGAGGCATCTGGACAGGTACTTGAATGAGCAAGGCATAGAGGGATATGGAATTAATGCAGGCAGGTAGGATTAGTATAGATAGGCATTATGGTCGGCATGGACGCGATGGGCCGAAGGGCCTGTTTCTATGCTGTATGGCTTTATGACTCTATGATTCTAAGTGAGAACCGAACCATCTCCCCTTGTCATTCAATGGCATTACCATCGCTGAATCCCCCACTATCAACATCCTAGGGGCTACTATTGACCAGAAACTGAACTGCAGTAGCCATATAAATACCGTGGCTAACAGAGCAGGTTAGAGGCTAGGAATCCTGCGGCTGGTAACTCACCTCTTGACTCCCCAAAGCCTGTCCACCATCTACAAGGCAGAAGTCAGGAGTGTGATGGAATACTCTCCACTTGCCTGGATGGGTGCAGCTCCAACAATATTCAAGAAGCTCGACACCATCCAGGACAAGGCAGCCCGCTTGATTGGCACCCCATCAACAAACATTCACTCCCTCCACCACCGACACACAGTGGCAGCAGTGTGTACTATCTACAAGATGCACTGCAGCAACACACCAAGGCTCCTTCGACAGCACCTTCCAAACCCGCGACCTCTACCATCTAGAAGGACACGGGCAGCAAATACATGGGAACACCACCACCTGCAAGTTCCCTTCCAAGTCACACACCATCCTGACTTAGAACTATTTCGCCGTTCCTTCACTGTCGCTGGGTCAAAATCCTGGAACTCCCTTCCTAACCGCACTGTGGGTGTACCTACACCCCAAGGACTGCAGTAGTTTATGAAGGCAGCTCACCACCACCTTCTCAAGGGGAATTAGGGATGGGCAATAAATGCTGGCCTGGCCAGCGCCGTCCACATCCCATGAATGAATTAAAAAAAAATCTCCCCCGAATATAAGGCAATGAGGGTGGAGGGACATGCAGTGGGGGGGTTTAGTTTTAGTGGAGACAGCAGGTGCTGCTGCAGGACACAGGGTCTCTAATCAGGAGGGCCCCCTCAGCTCCAAGGAGGCCACCAGGTATTACTGGGCAGCCTCCTCAGATGCTGAAGTGCCCATCTTCCGCTTGTTGTGACTCCTGTTTCGTGCCAGAGGCAAGACACAGGATGGCCCCATGGTTTCATGTTGCCTCCCTGGAGATTCTCCTCCAGGCTGCAAGGGAAAGGCAGAAGGTTCTCTTTCAAACAGATGGCAAGAAGAGATCCTCTCATCTGACCATGTGAGCCTGGATGGAGATCACAGAAGAGGTAAGCAGCCATGGGGTCACCCCTGAACATGGGTGCAGTGCAAGAAGAGAGTCAATGGCCTCCTTAGTTCACCAAGGTGAGTGCTCCATACCTCTCTCTTTGGGGCATGCATGTGGCTACACAGGAGACAGTGCAACATGGGGATGGTGGCACCACAAAGGTGCTGACAAAGGGGCTTAGGCATCACTACATCCTCTCAGATGCATAGCTGCATCTCAGCCACAGGCCACCTTTTCTCACAGCTTACCCCCATTCCCTCTCCTGAGACCGGACGTGGGAATGAGTCATGTAGGTAACCCCAGCAGGGGATGAAGGGCTGCCACTAGAAGAACTGTTATCGCTCTCTTCCTGCAAAGTCTATCTCCCTCTTTCCACTTGCAGGACAAGTGACTCATAACAACAAGGAGACCTCAGGGATTGGCGACGAAATTCCAGATATATGGCCTCTCTCGCTGGCTGAAGAGGAGGCACTGGAGTTAGCGGAGACTCAGAACAGCCAGTCAATAGCGGATGGTGAGGATTGTCTTCATTCGACATCCATCACACTTCTGGAGATCCGCATCATGCATGGTTGGCATAACGAGATCTGTAATGCCTAACCCACAGATGTTTATGTTCCCTCATGCAGGTCGGTGTTCGCAGGAGGCTCCAACTGAAGTGGGACAGCTGTCAACCTCTGAAGAGGAGCAGTCAGAGGATGCACTGTCACATGATCCTCCTGCATCTTCCACCAGCCCCTTCCACCCGATACTTTCACCTTGGTGGATGTACGTTCAGTTTTAGAATCAGTTCACAAGCTGGTGAGAGCACCACATACACGCCCAAGCAACAGGCTGAGACTGAGACAGACGAGGCCACTGACAGTCAGATGACTGTGGTTGTCCAGGCCCATGCTGAGCCTCAGGCCGATGACGAGCCATTGATGTTGACAGCACAGGGCATGCTGGAGTAGAGCATGGCTACCCGATCCGAACCTGACAGGACCCGATGACATGTGTTGGGTTCGGGTCTGGTGGGGTCGCTCTTTCGGGTCTGGCATTCAGACTTGGGTCGGGTAACCATGCTCGGGTCGGATCGGGCCGGGCCGGACACATTCTTTCACCACCTCTAGTACGTGGCTCCAATGTTAATGTAATTTTTGGACTTGAAAGGTTGTTTAGTTACAGTTTTTTAAAGCTTGTGCAGATAAGCAACAAAGTGAAAAACGGAAGCTCGGTTAACTGATGGTCAGGTCGGGTCGGGTTGGGCGCAGGAAAAAATGAAAGGACTCGGGCGAAAGACAGAAAACATTGAGGTGAGCCTTTACTGAGTTCACTCTGATAGGCCATCATGGTGGCTGGAAGCAGGTAAGGTTGAGTTGTCTCTTGCCTCTCCCTGGCCCATTGTTCAATGTGCCTGGCCTCCAGCAAGGGGTTCAAGATCCAGTGCTGTCTGCTCAGCAGCAAACTTGTCGGATGAGGACTAGCGATCAATCATATCCTCTTTATGCAAAGCCTTCCCACTCTGCAGTACTAAATTGTGTAGAGCACAGCAGACCACCACGATACGCGAGACCCTCACTGGGGCATACTGCAGAGCTCCACCGGATTGATCCAGGCACCGGACTCTTATCTTCAGCAGCCTAATGACCTGCTTGATGGTTGCTTGTCTGGAGCCGTGGCAAATGTTGTACCTCTCCTCTGCTGCAATGTGAGGATTCCTCACAGACGTTAGTAGCCATGTCTTCAAAGGGTAGCTCTTGTCCTCGAGAATCCATCCCTGAAGGCGAGTGGGGGGCCTGAAAAGCCATGGCGCCTGGGACTGTTGAAGTATGTAGGTGTCATAGCTGTTCCCAGGAAGTGGGCAGACCTGCAGGAAACACTTTTGGTGGTCGCAGACCAGTTGAATGTTGATTAAATGGAAGCCCTTCCTGGTGATGAAGGTGGCTGGCTGGTCCATTGGAGCCTTGATGGCCACAGGCCTACTGTTGCGCATGTTGCACCTGGGGGAATCCAGCAATGGGCTCCAAATCCAATGTCCCTCTCTGCCTGATTGTTAGGGTCAGTCTGGTAGTGCACATAGTCGCTGGCCCTCTTGAACAGGGCATTGGTCACCTCCTTGATGCAGTAGTGGGCTGCTGCCTAGGAGATCCCACACATGTCCCGGGTGGATCGCTGGAAAGATCCAAAGGCATAAAAGTTGAGTGCCATGGTGATCTTCCGGGCCAAAAGCCTAGGGCGACCACTGAATCCCATATGTTGCAACTTGACATGCAGCATGGCACATAAGTCAGTGACGGCCTCCCTGGAGAGCCGCAGCCATCGCTAACATTCTGCTTGGACATTTGGAGGTAGCTGAGTTGAGTCAAGTACTCACTCGGACGCAGATGGGCCTGTCTTGGCATGGCCAGCTGCAGTTGCTCTCGTCATGCAGCTTCATGCGCAGTGCTGCTTTCTCCTGGCCTTCCCTCTATTGAAGGTGCTGCATCATGCCCTGGGAGTCCACAAAGACTGGGTGTATGAGTCCCATGGCAGGTGATCAGTAGGTCTCCAGAATGCTGTCCATGCAGTGATGAAGTTGCCTTGGCACCTTTGCCTTTGCTACTCCTTCAGAATACGCACTAATGGACCACAGTGTCCACCCTTGCTGAGAGTCAACTCTCTCACCTGATAGTATGGCCAACCATGCAGAACACCCAGCTGTATCGCCAACCGTGCAGAACACCAGAGACCATGCCCATCTGGTGCTGCCACCTGATAGCACGCCCAACCGTGTAGAGTTCACAACACTGCAGCCCGGTAATGGCATTTGGTCCCCATAGTCCCCTGTTCAGTGCTGTTCATGGCTGCCTTCCTATCACAGCACTGAGGTCTCACTTCGGTGCCGCCAATTTTCAATGGCCTGGGATCCGAAGGCACGTGAGGGCTGCCCGCCATTCACTTAATTCCAAGCCCCCCATTGAATTGCTTTCAATTTCATGCAAATATATTATAACTATCTGTTGAACAATTGAAATTGCAGTCCCATCATGTCGAGGCGGTGTCATCACCTTGGAGCTTACCCACTACTGACTAAATCCGGAACTGACGTCACGACATCGGACTTCTGGACAGACGTGTCTTCCACGCTTCCATTCCCACTCCAAATAGCCTCACTAAATCCAGCCCACAGTCTGGGCAGTTAAATGCCAAATGAACTTTAACATAGATAAATGTGGGGTGACAACAACAACTTACATTTAAACAGCACCTTTAATGTAGCAAAATGTCCTAAGGTGCTTCAAATCAGCGTTATAAAGCAAAATTTGACACTGAGCCACATAAGGTGATATTAGGTCAGATGACCAAAAGCTTGGTCAAAGAGATAAGTTTTAAAGAGCATCTTAAAGGAGGAAAAAGAGGTAGAGAGGCGGAGAGGTTTAGGGAGGGAATTCTAGAGCTTAGGGCCTCAGCAACTGAAGGCACAGTCACAATGGTGGAGCGATTGAAATCGGGGATACGCAAGAGGCCAGAATTGGAGGAGAGCAGAGATTTCAGAGGGGTGTAAGTCTGGAGGTGATTACAGAGGTAGGGAGGGGCAAGGCCATGGAGGGATTTGAAAATGAGGATGAGAATTTTAAAATCAAAGCATTGCTCAGCTGGAAGCCAATGTAAGTGAGCAAGCATCGGAGGTGGTGGGTGAACTAGACTTAGTGTTGAGCTAAGATATGACCAACAGAGTTTTGGATGAGCTTTAGTTTAAAGAGGGTGAAAAATGGGGGACTGGCTAGGAGTTCATTGGAATAGTCAAGCCCAAATGATGTACTTTGGTTGGAAAAACAGTGACATCACCTACACCATAGAAAATAAGAAACTAAATAGCATTGAAGAGCAAAGGGATCTAACATTACAGAATCACAGAATCACAGAACTGTTACAGCACAGAAGGAGGCCATTCAGCCCATTGTGTTTGTACTGGCTCTCCAAAAGAGCTATTTACCTAGTGCCACTCCCCTGCTTTCTCCCCATAACCCTGCACATTCTTCCTCTCCCTGTTGAATGCCTCAATTGAACCTGCCTCCACCACACTCTCAGGCAATGCATTCCAGATCCTAACTACTTGCTGCATGAAAAAGTTTTTCCTCATGTCGCCATAGCTTCTTTTGCTAATTACCTTAAATCTGTGCCTTCTTGTTCTCAATCCTTCCACCAATGGGAACAAATTCTCCCTACCTACTCTGTCCAGACACCTCATGATTTTGAATACTTCTGCCAAATTTCCTCTCAAACTTCTCTTCTGTAAGAAAAACAGTCCCAAGTTCTCCAATCTATCCATGGAACTGAAGTTCCCCATCCCTGGAACCATTCTTGTGAATCTTTTCTGCACTCTCTCTAATGCCCTCACATCTTTCTTAACTAGAAACTGGATGCAATACTCCAGCTGAGACCAGACCAGTGTTCTATACAAGTTTAACATAACTTCCTTGCTTTTGTACTCTATGCCTCTATTAATGAAGCCTAGGATACTGTATGCTCCATTAAGTGCTCTCTCAACTTGTCGGGCCACCTTCAATAACTTATGCACATATGCACCCAGGTTCCTCTGCTCCTGCGCCCATTTTAGAATTTCACCATTTATTTTAGATTGTCACTCCATATTCTTCCCACCAAAATGAATCACTTCACACTTCTCTGCGTTAAATTTCGTCTGCTACTTGTGCACCCATTCCACCAACCTGTCTATGTACTTTTGAAGTTCTACGCTATCCTCCTGACCGTCCTCTCCATCTTTAAACCACGATTCCCCATTGCCATTGCATCATATTCCCATACTGTTATTTGTGTAAGTAGCTCACCAACCTTATTCACCACACTTTATGCATTGTAATCCTGTCTTTGCATTCCTCGTAGTCCTTCTCTGTCCGCTCCTATCAAATATGGAACTACTCCCCTCTCTATTACTGTCTAACACTCTCACATTATGCACCTTATTCCTCTTTTCAACTTTATGTGCTGCTGCCCATCCCCCTACCAATTTAGTTTAAACCCTCCCCAAACATACTAGTGAATCTCCCGGTGAGGACATTTGTCCCAGTCCTATTGAGGTGCAACCTGTCTCTTTTGAATAGGGGTGTCCTGCCCCAGAACTGGTCCCAATGGCCCAAGAATCTGAAGCCCTCCTGCAACATGTTTCAAGCCACGCATGAATCGTCCCTATCTTCCTATTTCTACTCTCGCTAACGCGTGGCATTTGGAGTAATCCAGAGATTACTACCTCTGAGGTCCTACTCCTTAACTTCTTACTTATCTCATGAAAATCTGCATGGGCATAGAGCTGGCAAATGGAGTGTAATGTGGGAAAGTGGGAAATTGTCCATTTTGGCAGGAAGAATAAAAAAGAAGCATATTATCTAAATGGTGAGAGATTGCAGAGCTCTGAGATGCAGAGGGATCTGGGTGTCCTGGTGCATGAATCACAAAAGGTTAGTATGCAGGTACAGTAAGTGATTAGGAAAGCTAATAGAATGTTATCAGTTATTGCGAGGGGAATTGAATACAAAAGTAGGGAGGATGTGCTTCAGCTATACAGGGCATTAGTGAGACCACATCTGGAGTACTGTGTACAGTATTGGCCTCCTTATTTAAGGAAGGATGTAAATGCATTGGAAGAAGTTCAAAGAAGGTTAACTAGAATAATGCCTGGAATGCCCAGTTTGTCATATGTAGGAAGGTTGGACAGGCTAGGCTTGTATGTGCTGGAGTTTAGAAGTGTAAGAGGCGACTTGATTGAAACATATAAAATTGTGAGGGGTCTTGACAGGGCGGATGTGGAAAGGATGTTTCTTCTTGTGGGAGAATCTAGAACTAGGGGTCACTGTTTAAAAATAAGGGGTCGCCATTTAAAACAGAGATGAGGAGAAATTTTTCTCTCTCAGAGGGTTGTGAGTCTTTAGAATTCTTTTCCTCAAAAGGCAGTGGAAGCAGAGTCTTTGAATATTTTTACGGCAGAGGGAGATAGATTCTTGATAAGCAAGGGGGTAAAAGGTTATCGGGGGTAGACGGGAATGCGGAGTTGAAGTTATAATCAGATCAGCCATGATCTTATTGAATGGTGGAGCAGGCTCGAGGGACCGAGTGGCCAACTTCTGCTCCTAATTTGTATGTTCATATGATCATATCAGACAATCTGAAAATGGAAACCTGAGTATATATACCATGTGAAGCTCCTGAAGCCATGTTTTGGGTTTTGGGAGGGGGTCTGGTTGGGCAGGGGGGGGGGGGAAGTGGGGAGTTGCGGGGGGAAGAGAGAGAGGCTGTTGGAGTGATGGAGGAAGCACTGGGGGCACTGACCCCAAGGTACAAAGAACAGTTCACGACTCTAGTGAACTGGCTGAGAATCAGTTATAGTCAGGCTCAGGACATGGTAGATCAGAACCATGAAGTATTTGCATCTTGACCTGAGAGGTTGAGAGTGATCTGTCATAACCTAGAGATGCCATCTGGGGTGACAATAAAGTTAACACCTTACAGAATCCCAGAAGTCAAATAAAGGGATGTTATCCAGGAGATTAGGAGGAGGATGAAACTAGATGCAACTCAAGTATCACACAGTGAATTGCATAGTCCTATTGCTTTAGTTCCAAAAGCTGATGAGAACTGGTGCTTCTCTAATGACCTTTGTTGGAAACTGAGGTACCCAAGTTTGATGTTTTCCTGATACTCTGAGTAGATGAGTTGATTGTTAATAGCTAATTAACTTGCCACTTTAGATCTGACCAAAGCATATTGGTCAGTCCTTTCAGAGTCCGTGAAAGAGAATATGGCTTTTGTGCCTGCTGAGTGCTCTACCAATACATTGCCATGCCATTTGGATTGTATGGGGCCCCAGCCACCTTCCATTCAGTTATTATGAAGCCTCATATCTGGCTTGTGGTGGCATATTGGATAATGTTGTCATGTATAGTACAGATTAAGATTTGCATTTATGTAAAGTAAAGGCTGTATTAAAAAGCCAGAGAATATTTGAACTTGTAGCAAACTCAGGGAAGTGCCACATTAGGTTGTTACTCCTAAATGGGAAATAAGAAGGAAATACCCATACGATTTTAGGCATTGCTGGTTACTATCGATGATTTATTCTGGACTTCACGACCTGATTGGGCCACCCTTACTGAATTGACTAAAACAATGTTGTCAAACCTGTCACAGAAGAATCCTGAGGCTGCTTTCAGGGACCTGAACTATGTGCTGTGTAACAACCCTGTACTCATGAAAGAAGAATAGAACTTGCATTTATATGGTGCTTTTCATGACCACAGAATGTCTCAAAGCACTTTACAGCCAATGAAATACTTTTGAAGTGTAGTCACTGTTATAATGCAGGAAACACAACGGCCAATTTTTGCACTCAGCAAACTCCCAAAAACAGCAATGTGACATTGATTGAAGGATAGATATTGGCCAGCACACTGGGGATAACTCCCCTGTCCTTCTTTGAAATAATGCCATGGGATCTTTTACACCTACCAGACAAGGATCTCAGTTTCATGTCTCATCCAGAAGACAGCACCTCCAACATTACAGCATTCCCTCAATACTGCACTTGAGTGTCTGTCTTGTGCTCAAGTCCTGGAGAGGGACTTGAACCTGGAGCCTTATGACTCAGAGGAAAGAATGCTGCCAACTGAGCCACAATCCCAGACTATACCAAAGATTTTTCCTGTAAACTGATGCTACAGAGGTGGGTTTTGGTAGCTATAGTTACTCAAATGAATGAGGGAGAGGAACATCCTTTAGTCCCAGTCGGGAATAGTCTTTTATAGCTTTCACTTTATTCACTTGAGGCTTCCCCACCACACCCTGTACAGCTTACCCCAGATAATTGGTACCTGACAACCTAATATGGCACTTCCCTGGGTTTGCCACAGGCCCAAATATCCTTAGGCTGTCTAATACAGCCTTGACTTTGCATAAATATGAATCTCAGTCTATACTAATATGTGTTCCACCTGAGTAGGAAGCTATTACCTAGGAAGCAATGATACACTGTGGTAGAAAATGAGTGCCTATCAATTAAATAGGCCACAGAAACCTTAAGGTACTGCCTACTGGGGTGGCAGTTTCTCCAAGTGACCAATCACATGCTCCTCAAATGATTGCGGTCTAACAAAGGAAAACATACTCATGTTACTTGGTAGGTTTTGCCACTCCAGCCATATTGTTTTGACGTGGAAGACAACATGACTGCAGCTTATGGATACACCGTGCCCTCTGTCGAGCATACTACTTGGTTGGAAAGTGTAGCAGAGTGATTGGGGGCTTGTATGTCAGCTGCCAGCTGATGAAGGCTCTGATCCCTGAGAAAGAGTATGGCCCTTTAACAGCCTCACCTTTGAAAAGGTAATTGCAACTGGATTTGAGGGAGACTTTTTCTGGCCAGCTGAGTGTAAAAGTGTGAGGTTCAAGAGGAGGTGGAGAGTTTTCTCAGACCATTGTTTTGTAGGAGAAAGGAGGTGCTGCAACAGGAAGACCATGTAACAGATCGTGTGGTTTATTTTAATTCAGGTAATTAAGAAGGAACTAAGTTGAGTGCTGTAGGCACTTGGGCTTTCATATAATGCACCAAAGTTCCTTTGACAGTACCTTCCAAACCCATGACCTCTACCACCTAGAAGGACAGTGGCAGCAGATGCATGGCAACACCATCGCCTGCAAGTTCCCCTCCAAGCCACACACCATCCTGACTTGGAACTATATCACTGTTCCTTCACTGTCACTGAGTCAAAATCCTGGAACTCCCTTCCTAACAGCACTTTAGGTTTACTTACCCCACATGGACTGCAGCGGTTCAAGAAGGCAGCTCACCACCACTTTCTCAAGGGCAATTAGGGATGGGCAATAAATGCTGGCCTAGCCAGCGATGCCCACATCCCAGGAACGAATAAAAAAAAATCCAAAAGGGAGTGGAAAACATCTGTATTTGGGTCTCACCCCAACCTGCCCTCATACTGCCCCAGAACCACTTCAAAGATCATTGATTTTGTGACCATTGTTTCCACAGTATAAAACTACAGTGGAAGGGAATAAATTTTAAAAATAAACTCTTTAAAACGGGAAGGAAACCAAGGAGGAGGGGTAGAAGTATTGGTGAAGGAGAATATTACAGTGTTGGGAGAGAGGATGCCTTCGAGGGGTCAAGGACAGAATCTATTTGGTTAGAACTAAGAAACAATAGAGATAATATAACAAAACAGGATGTGTTCCAGAGGCCACCAACTAGTGGGAAAGATACAGATTTTCAAGAAAATTACAGAGAGGTGAAAGGATTACAGAGTAGTTATAATGGGGGACTTTAATTTCCCCATATTATTAGGATATTTATATCTTAATGTAAATTTTGGATATAAATATCCTAATATTAAGGAAAGGGCAGACAGGGGGAAGAATTTATGAAGTGTGATCAGGAGAATTGTCCAGATCAGCAACAAGGAAGGAGGCACTGCTGGATCAGGCTAATGAGGTGGGTCAAGTAGATCAAATGTCAATAAGAGCACATTTAGGAGACAGTGATCATAGTATCAGAAGGTTTAGGTTGGCTATGGAAAAGGACAAGGAGCAATCCAGAGTAAAAATAAATAATCAGGGCCAACTTCAATGGGGTGAGAACAGATCTGTCCCAGGTAAATTGGAATCAAAGACTGGCAGGCAAAACTGTAATGGAACAAAAGCCTGCCTTAAAAGAGGAGATAATTTGGGTATCGAGGTGCATTCCCACAAGAGGGAATGCCTAGGACAAATAAATCTAAAGCTCCCTGATGACATAAGAGATAGAGAGGAAGATGAAGCAGAAAAAGTGTGTGTATGACAGATGTCAGGTGGATAATACAATTGGGAACCAGGCCGAATATAAAAAGTTCAAAGGAGAAGTGAAAAAAGAAGCAGGAGAAGCAAAGAGACAGAATGAGAAGAGATGGCAGCTAACATAAAAGGGAATCCAAAAGCCTTCTATTGGCTTGTAAATATTAAAAAGGTGGTAGAAGGAGGAGTAGGCCTGATTAGGCACCAAAAGGGGATTTAGGCATGGAGGCAGAGGGCATGGCTGAGGTACTAAATAAGTACTTTGCGTCTGTCTTTACCAGGGAAGGAGATGCTGCCAAAGTCAAAGAACAAAGAACAGTCTCCAACCGATCTATATCCTGCTGTATCCTCCTACTATCCTCATCACTATCCGCAACTCCACCAACCTTTGTGTCGTCCGCAAACTTACTAATCAGATCAGCTACATTTTCCTCCAAATCATTTACCCTCTGCTACCCTCTGTCTTCTATGACCGAGCCAGTTCTGTATCCATCTTGCCAGCGCACCTCTGATCCAGTGTGACTTCACCTTTTGTGCGAGTCTGCCAAGAGGGACCTTGTCAAAGGCTTTACTGAAGTCCATATAGACAACATTCACTGCCCTTCCTTCATCAATCACCTTCGTCACTTCCTCAAAAAACTCAATCAAGTTAGTGAGACATGACCTCCCCTTCAAAAAACTATGCTGCCTCTCACTAATAAGTTTGTTTGTTTCCAAATGGGAGTAAATCCTATCCCGAAGAATCCTCTCTAATAATTTCCCTACCATTGACGTAAGGCTCACCGGCCTATAATTTCCTGGATTATCCTTGCTACCCTTCTTAAAAAAAGGAACAACATTGGCTATTCTCCAGTCCTCTGGGGCCTCACCTGTAGCCAATGAGGATACAAATATTTCTGTCAAGGCCCCAGCAATTTCCTCCCTTGCCTCCCTCAGTATTCTGGGGTAGATCCCATCAGGCCCTGGGGACTTATCTACCTTAATGCTTTGCAAGACGCCCAACACATCCTCCTTTTTGATAACGACATGACCCAGACTATCGACACTCCCTTCCCTCGACTCATCATCCACCAAGTCCTTCTCTTTGGTGAATACTGATGCAAAGTACTCATTTAGTACCTCGCCCATTTCCTCTGGCTCCACACATAGATTCCCTCCTCTGTCCTTGAGTGGGCCAACCCTTTCCCTGGTTACCCTCTTGCTCTTTATATATGTATAAAAAGCCTTGGGATTTTCCTTAATCCTGTTTGCCAATAACTTTTTATGACCCCTTTTAGCCCTCCTGACTCCTTGCTTAAGTTCCTTCCTACTGTCTTTATATTCCTCAAGGACTTCGTCTGTTCCTAGCCTTCCAGCCCTTACGAATGCTTCTTTTTCTTTTTGACTAGGCTCACAATATCCCGTGTTATCCAAGGTTCCCGAAACTTGCCAAACATATCCTTCATCCTCACAGGAACATGCTGGTCCTGGATTCTAATCAACTGACGTTTGAAAGACTCCCACATGTCAGATGTTGATTTACCCTCAAACAGCCGCCCCCAATGTAAATTCGTCAGTTCCTGCCTAATATTGTTAGAATTAGCCTTCCCCCAATTTAGCACCTTCACCCGAGGACTACTCTTATCCTTATCCACAAGTTCCTTAAAACTTATGGAATTATGGTCACTGCTCCCGAAATGCTCCCCTACTGAAACACCGACCACCTGGCCAGGCTCATTCCCCAATATCAGGTCCAGTACGGCCCCTTCCCTAGTTGGACTATCTACATATTGTTTCAAGAAGCCCTCCTGGATGCTGCTTACAAATTCTGCCCCATCCAAGCCCCTAGCACTAAATGACTCCCAGTCAATATAGGGGAAGTTAAAATCACCCACCACTACAACCCTGTTACCTTTACATCTTTCCAAAATCTGTCTACATATCTGCTCCTCTATCTCCCGCTGGCTGTTGGGAGGCCTGTAGTAAACCCCCAACATCGTGACTGCACCCTTCCTATTCCTGAGCTCCACCCATATTGCCTCGCTGCATGACCCCTCCGAGGTGTCCTCCCGCAGTACAGCTGTGATATTCTCCTTAACCAGTAATGCAACTCACCCACCCCTTTTACATCCCCCTCTATCCCGCCTGAAGCTTCTAAATCCCGGAACATTTAGCTGCCAATCCTGTCCTTCCCTCAATCAAGTCTCTGTAACAGCAACAACATCATAGTTCCAAGTGCTAATCCAAGCTCTGAGTTCACCTGCCTTACCTGTTATACTTCTCGCATTGAAACAAATGCACTTCAGACCACCAGTCCCGCTGTGCTCAGCAACATCTCCCTGCCTGCTCTTCCTCTTAGTCTTACTGGCCTTATTTACTCATTCCCCCACATTTATTTCACCTGCTGTCCTACTGCTGTGGTTCCCACCCCCCTGCCACACTAGTTTAAACCCTCCCGAGTGACACTCGCAAACCTCGCAGCCAGGATATTTGTGCCCCTCCAGTTTTGATGCAACCCATCCTTCTTGTACAGGTCCCACCTGTCCCTGAAGAGATCCCAATGATCCAGATATCTGAAACTCTCCCTTCTACATCAGCTGTTCAGCCACGTGTTTAGCTGCACTATCTTCCTATTTCTAGCCTCACTGGCACGTGGCACAGGGAGTAATCCTGAGATTACAACCCTAGAGGTCCTGTCTTTTAACTTTCTACCTAACTCCCTAAACTCCCCCTGCAGGACCTCGTCACTCTTCCTGCCTATGTCGTTGGTACCGATGTTTACCACAACCTCTGGCTGTTCACCCACCCCCTTCAGAATGCCCCCTGTCCATTCAGAGACATCCTTGATCCTGGCACCAGGGAGACAACATACCTTCCTGGAGTCTCTTTCACGTCCACAGAAGCGCTTATCTGTGCCCCTGACTATAGAGTCCCCTATAATTATTGCTCTTCTGCGCTTTCTCCCTCCCTGCTGACCAACAGTGCCAGCCGTGGTGCCAGTGCTCTGGCTGCTGCTGTTGTTTTCCCCTGATAGGCCATCCCCCCCAACAGTATCCAAAACGGTATACTTGTTGGAGAGGGGGATAGCCACAGGGAATTCCTACACTGACTGCCTGCCCCTTCTAGTGGTCACCCATCTATCTGCCTGCACCTTGGGTGTAACCACTTCTCTAAAACTCCTGTCTATGATGCTTTCCGCCACCTGCATGCTCCTAAGTGCATCCAGTTGCTGCTCCAACCGATCCATGCGGTCTGTGAGGAGCTGCAACTGGGTACACTTCCTGCAGATGTAGTCGTCCGGAACGCTGGAAGTGTCACGGACCTCCCACATCTCACAGGTGAAGCACTTTACCCCTCTAACTGACATTTCTAGCACTAATTAATAAATTAATTTAAAATAAATAAATACTTATTAAATCCTTACTAAATTATGTTACAATTAACTATATGGTCCTTAGTGCTAGATTTCTGCTATAAATATTAAATGCTAACTAAATACAGTAATCTCCTCCCTCTGGTTTAGTTACTCTTCTTATTAATTAGCTAATTAGGGTTTTAATCAATTTTTATCAATGTTTTATTTTCAAATTCAGTACAAATTCCCTACCAGCCAATCAGGTCACAGCTTTCCTGTGATATCACTATTTCAGTTTTTTTTCATTTTTTTTTCAGTCTTTTTTCACCAGGTTTGGAACTCCGCCCTCCGAGTCTTCTCCCTGGATGAAGGCCGCGAATCCCCGAGGTAAGTTTTTTATACTTACAGGTCCGGAACTCCGCCCTCCGAGTCTTCTCCCTGGGTGAAGGCCGCGAATCCCTGAGGTAAGTTTTTTATAGTAACAGGTCCGGAACTCCGCCCTCCGAGTCTTCTCCCTGGATGAAGCAGGTCTCTCTGTTTCTGCACCCCCTTTAGAATTGCACTCTTTAATTTATATTGCCTCTCCTCATTCTTCCGACAAAAATATATCACTTCAAACTTCTTTGCATTAAGTATTATCTGCCAAATGTCCAAACATTTCACCAGCCTGTCTATGTCCTCTTGAAGTCTATCACTACCCTTTTCACAGTTCACAATGCTTTCAAGTTTTGTGCCATCTGCAAATTTTGAAATTGTGCAGTGCACACCCAAGTCCAGGTCATTAATATATATCAGTCATGGTAATGAACCCTCGGAACCCCACTGTATACCTTCCTCCAATCTGAAAAACAACCATTCACAATACTCTCTGTTTCCTATCACTCAGCCAACTTTGTATCCATACTGCTCTATTCCTTTTATTCCAAAGGCTTCACCGTTACTGGCAAGCCTATTATATATCCATGTACGCGACATCAACTGCATTGCCCTCTTCAATGCTTTCTGTTACTTCATCAAAAAACTCAATCAAGTTAGTTAAACATGATCTGCCTTTAACAAATACATGCTGGCTTTCATTAATTAATCTACATTTGTCCAAGTGACAACTATTTTTGCCCCAAATTATCATTTCTAAAAGCTTTTCCATCACTGAGTTTAAAGTGTAGTTGCTGGATTCATCCTTACACCCTTTTTTGAACAAAGTTGTAACATTTGCAATTCTCCAGTCCTCTGGCACCACCCCCATATCTAGGTAGGATCAGAAGATTATGGCCAGTGCCTCAACATCCTTGGATGTGTCTGATCTGGTCCTGATGATTTACCAACTTTAAGTACAGCCTGCCTTTCTAACATCTCTTTCTCAGTTTTTAGCCCATCAAATGTTTCAACTAAAATAAAAGCAAAATACTGTGGATGCTGGAAATCTGAAATAAAAAAACAGGAAGTGCTGGAAATACACAGCAGACTGACAACATCTGTGGAGAAAGAGACAGAGTTTGATGACCTTTCATCAGAACTGGCAAAGATTAGAAATGTAATAGGCTTTTGAGCACATGAAAGAGGGAAGAGGGGAAGAAGAACTAAAGGGAAGGTCTGTGAGGAGGGCAGGAGAGATTAAATGACAAAAATAGCACGGAACAAAAGGCAAAAGGAGTAGTAATAGCTGTAGTAAAATACAAAGCATTTGTCCAGAGAGAGTGTTAGTGGCAAAATAATGAAGAGCTCTGTCCGAAAGCAAAAACATGAAAAACAAGTTTTTAAAAAACCCAATCAAAATGGCAGTCATGGTCTGAAGTTGTTGAATTCAGTTTTGAATCCAGAGGGCTGTAGACTGCCTAATCAGAAGATGAAGTGTTCCTCTTTCGCTATGATTTCAGCAGCATCTTCCTTGGTAAAAACAGATACAAAGTAATAATTTATCACCTCAGCCATGCCCTCTTTGTCTCCATACATAGGCCCCTTTTTGATTGCTAATCAGCTCCAGACCTCCTCTTATTACCTTTTTACTATTTATATGTCTACAGAAGACATTTGGATTCCCTTTTTTGTTCGCTGCCAGTCTCTTCTCATACTCACTCTTTGCCTCTCATTTCTTTTTTCACTTCCCCTCTGAACTTTCTATATTAAGCCTGGCTCTCACTTGTGTCATCAACCTAACATCTGCCATATTCTCTTTTTTTCTGCTTCATCTTACACATTAGCTCTTTCATTATCCAGGGTGCTCTGGGTTTGCTTGCCCTACCTTTCCCCCTCATGCAAATATACCGTGACTGTCGCTGAACAATCTCTTTAAAGGAAGCCATTATTCCTGTACAGTTTGCCTATCAATCTTTGATTCCAATTTACCTGAGCCAGATCTGTACTGGCCCCACTGAAATTGGCCCTCCTTCAGTTAAGTATTTTTTACTCTAAGATTGTTCCTTGCTCTTTCCCATAGCTAACATAAACCTTATGATGTTATGATTACTGTTTCTTAAATGTTCCCTTAAATGCACAAAATATATATAGTTTTGATACCCTGCATTGTTCCATAATGTAGGAGACAGGAAAATATCAGGCAAGCTTTTGAGGTAAATTGGAAAAAAAAAATAGAAAGCAAAGGGTGAGTGAGAATGGAGTTGCATCAACAAAGTAAAGTGTCACCTGAGGAGATCAGTGCTGGGGCCATTGTTTACAATAAATGTAAATGATTTGGAATTGTGGACAGAAACACAACTATCTAGTTTTGCAAGTAATACCAAATTGGGGTTGGTTCAAATAGGAAAGAGGCAAACCAAACACAAAGGAACCTGGATAGGTTGAGAAAGTGGATTAATGTGGTCAGATGAAAGGTAATGAAACAGAATGGAACAAAACAGTGGAAATATAAACTAAGTCATTCTAATTGACATGGGATAGGGTCTGGATACTGGTGGATAGCTCACAATAACCAACAGTGCCTTGTGCAACAGGAATAAAGAGACCCAATGGAGTGTTGAGATCTATATCCACAGGGATAGAGCACAAATCTCAGGATATAATAATGAGCCAGTATAAGGCTTTTACGCCCATGCCTAGAGCAATATATACAATTCTAATTGCCATACCACAGCATAGGTATTCAGACGTTGGATCCTCTTTTGATGTGATGTTGCCTCTCCCTGCCATTACCCTTTTGTTAGCATTATTGTTAACTCTCCCACAAAGCATTCATTGCTAATATTACTGCAATCGCTCCAACTATACTTCTGTTAACAATACTGTTGCCCTACTCCTCTTTATTAAGTTTATCTGTGAACGTTCACACTGAGTCTCATTTGTTGATGTGACTGCGACTTATCTCTGTTAGTCTTACTGCACCAGTCTTACACTTTCTTCTTTGTTAAGTCTGTATCCCGACCCTTCCCACTTCAGATGTTAATTTTAATCCACCCCTTCCATTAACCTACAGTATTGCTGCTTTTGGCACTACCTGGATTTTGATCTGGAGTTGAGTTCTGTGTTCTATGCAGGGGTTGCAGGGAGGGCTGTTGAGGTCAGGAAACCAGTTCTTTCGGGTTTCCTAAGTGTTCTGCAGAATTTGATTGCAGGGTGCCTTTAAGTTGGATTCCCACCCACAGGCAGCCTGATTAACAGGCGGGAGGCCTCTTAAGTGGGAAGCCTGCTTTACAGGGCCAAAGACTGGAAGAGCAGATAGATTGTGATTGAGGCATGAGAAAATTTACTGGGTAGGTTGTTGGGCCTGAAGGAAACACTCCTGCTCCTTCTAGCCCACAAGTACTGCTGTAAACTTGCTTACCTTATGGATTCCAATCCTCTTGTTGCTTTTTCGCTGCCGAGTTTCCTGAGGCCTGGAAAATTTGGCCACCTGGGTTTCAAAATAGGATGACTACTAAAATGAAGGTATACAGCCTCATTATAATATTGAAATGACCAACCCACTTCCCATGAACAGATGGTCGCCTACACCTCATCCCTCCTTTGTTAAAACCAGAAGTGGACGAGTTTGAGGCCAGCTCGGCTCCCATTTCAAATTTCTTGCATTTTAACCTCTGACATGACCCTAATCCACCTGTTTTTGGGAGTTGAAATTCAGCCCATACAATTAACTCTGAAACTGATACTTTGCATGGCAACCATTACCATGAATATCTGAAAGAACACCACCAGCAGAATAAATTATATGCATATCACCAAAAGGTTACGAAATACTCCATTGACTAACCAGATAGTGAATTGTCTGTATCCTTATGTTGTTGCATGAGATTTATTAATGCTAGCTGGAAAAACTTTTTTGTATAATTGGGAGCAGACACTAGAAGCTGACCTTCTCTGGCATTTAAATTTACATTTTAGGAGTATTTTCTGAAGTATGTTGCTTAGTGCAAACAACATCTTCTATTTCAATGCAGCATGCTTGTAATTGGGCACAGTCTGCTGCATAGTTCAGAGGAAGCGCAGTGGGTGGAATATCTACTGCTTTGAATGAATATTTTTATCTGTGCACAGCAGAAGTCTTGACTAGAATGATATTAAACACCCTTTAAAAACAAAGTTCTGTACATCAGGTAAATTTGTGGATGAGCTCAGGCTTTTCTATTTTTGTTAATATATTTATGATCTGTCACAAAATTACAAGATAATTATGGATGTAGAGGCTATTTGGTTTATCTCAGTTTAACCATTCAGAAAGACCCCAAGGTTCTACATTGTTCAATTGCTTCTTAAATTACTCAATTTGTTTCGTAAATGGCTCCAGTATGTTTGTGTCCACTACTCTATCCAGAAATCCATTCCATATTTGTCTTACCTTGTGCGAAGTAAAGTCACTTTATCAGTCTGAAATTTGCCTTTCACTAATTTGGATCTACTTTCACCATTTATATTGAAGTAATTTCCCAGATTTACCTGTTCTGTGCTGTTTACCATCTTGTATATCTTCATAAGATTACATCTCAGTTACTTCCTTTCAAGGTAGAAAGATCCAAGTTTCTCCAGCCTTTCTTCATACCTCACACCTTTGACTGCCTAGACATCAGCCTGATGACTCTTCTGAACTGTCTCAAATACTTGAATGTTTCCCTGTGGCTCAGTGACAAAAACTAGAAACATAGGAACATGAGTAGGCCATTCAGCCTCTCAAACCTGTTCTGCCATTCAATTAGATCTGTACCTTAACTCATTCTACCTGCCTTAGTTCCATAACCCTTTATACTCCTGTTTAACAAAAATCTATCAATCTCAGTTTTGAAATTTTCAATTGAACTAGCCTCTTTAACCTTTGGGGGAGTTACTGGGGGTTGGTAATAAAATTTCCTGCTTTCCAATGTCCTTTGTATGAAGAAGTACTTTCCAATATCATTCATGATTGGCCTAGGTAAGGTTATGCCCCATTGTTTTAGATTTGCCCACTAGAGGAAATAGTTTATTTCTATCTAACCTATCTATCTGATTAACTCCTTAAACATCTCAATGAGATCACCCCTTAATCTTCTTTCTAAAAGGGAATATAACCTCTCTTCATAATTTAACCATTTTAGTCCTGGTATAGTTTTGGTGAATCTGCACGGCCAATATATCATTCCTGAGGTGCAGTACCGGGAATTGATTGCATTACTCCAGTTGGAGTCAAACCAGAGCTCTGTGCAAATGTAACATAACTTCCACCCCTTTGTATTCCAGTCCTCTTGAAATAAAGGCCAGCACTCCATTAGCCCTTTAAATTATTTTCTGTACCTGTCCACTAGCTATTAATGATTTCTGTACTTGGATCCCTAACTCTCTCTCTGCTGTTCCACAGTTCCTCGCTTCTCACCACTTTAGAAAATAGTCTGATCTATGTTAGGTCGAAAATGGAAAACTTCGTATTTCCTCCACATTGAAATTCATCTGTCACTATTTAATTCACTCATTCAATCTATCAATGTCCTGTTACAACTTTCTGCTCCCATGGTGTTGAATCATCATCATTGGCAATCCCTTGTGTTGAGGATGATTATTCCTTGCAGATAGCTGGGTGGAAGTAAGCTTTGCTTGATGGGTGACCATTTGTTCCTGTAGTTTCCGACTAATTTTTTCTTGAAATTTCTTGAGCTTGGTGTTGTTTGACAGGCCCGAAACCTCAAAGTTTCCCTGTACATGTCACAGCGGTCGGTTCTATTTGGGAACTGCCTCAAGTGCCAATACCAAATGAATGAGTCAGTGGTCTGTTCAGCATTCATCGGACGTAACCATAGCATGTGTAATGTGCGCACCTTTTCAACCCCTGGTCCTGACTATCACATAGTCTTTTAGAGTACCATTGCTTCAATCTTGAATGTTGCCAGGATGTCTTGAAACTGTTTTTGGGCAGAAAAGAGTGTTAGTGACCACAAGATCATATTCAGCGCACAAGCCAAGAAGGCATACACTGTTGGGATTGGACTTTACAACTCCATGCTTTCCAATGGTGTTTTGCCAAAGGGCATGGTTTTCCCCCACCCTGGCATTGAAAAGTATGATCTTTGACTGTGATGATATAGCTTCCAGATTTGCATTTAGTTTAGAATAGAAGATTTCTTTCATCCTCGAAGTCCAAGGTAGATGCATAAGCACTGATGAGGGTAGCAGATTGATTGCCTTTGAGCTTAAGATTGAGTATTATAAGATACTCAACAGGGGGTTCATGGAGTCTCTCCATGAGTTTCTTTTTGATGTCAAAGCCGACTCCATGAATTCTGTGTTCTTCTTCTTGTAATTTCCCTTTCCATAAGTAAGTTGAGCCACCTCCAGGTTTTCCAGTTGGGTTTGGAGAGAGACAGGCTATTTTTAGGGAACCTTTTCTAGCCCTTTCCCCTAGTGGGGTGAGCAGAGCTAATCCTGAAGAGGGCTGCTCAGATATAGCTAGAAACACCAAACCACCCTTCTGCCTTGATTAAGAGTACAGCAGTTACTTGGTACTTATTTTCAGCATGTGACTAGAAGCTCCCAGACATCATGATTCTGCCCCCATCGCCACTAGCTGTTCGCCAAAGTGCATGAGGAAAATTGCCATCCACAGAAGGGCCTGTGTGTGGTGTCTTTTCGGGTGGGAGGTTGGTTGCACAGTAGGCCCCACACTGTCTTGGCGGGGCATTACCTGGTTTCAATGATCAGGTGAGCTGTATTATTGAGGGCAAGGCCCTGCTTCAACCTTTTGACTGCCTTCAAAGCCATCAGCTGATCCACTGTTGAAAGATTTTGTGTGGTAGGATTTACTGAATGGCAGCCCTTATACATACCCATTATCCCTACTATGTTTCCTACCTCCTAATCAATTCTTTATCCATGTCAATAAATTGCCATCAATTCCTTGTGGGGTTGTTCTCTTTAAAGCAAAGGATTGCAGGGAGATCTGATAGAGATGTACAAGATTATGAAAGGTTTGGATAAGGTAGACAAAGAAAAACTATTCCCATTAGCTGATGGTACAAGGACTAGGGGACTCAGATTTAAACTTTCGGGCAAGAGATACAGGGGGAATATGAGGAAGAACTTATTTACGCAGTGAGTGGTAATGACCTGAAACTTGTTGCTTTAGAGGGTGGTAGAGGCGGAGACAATCAATGTTTTAAAAAAAAAATTGGATGGGCACTTGAAGGAAATAAATCTGCAGGGCTACGGGAATAGAGTGGGGAATGGGACTGACTGGATTGCTCTACGGAAAGTTAGCATGGACTCGATGGGTCAAATGGCCTTCTTCTGAACTGTAAATAACTCTATGACTAATTCTTGTTAGCATCTCAGGTGTGGAACCTTATCGGATGCCTTTGACTGTTCATATAAACAACATCCTTATACATTCCCTTATCTATAGACAGTGACTGGAACACTACATAGTTTGAGCTTGTCTTCCTCTAACTAACACTTAATTGGTTTGGCTATATAGCCCAGCATCCTGCTTGATGTCTGGAAATTTGGAAGAAAATCTCCCAGGTGCCATTAAAACTGTACCATTTTTTGCCAGGTAGGTCATGGGAAATAGGCATGAATTGAGGTCCAGTTGTCAACATGTTCAGTTGTGATGGAAAAAAATCTGCCCTGTCTCCTAATCCACCAATTTAGTCAATCATTAGTTGGCAGATTTCATCTGGAGTAGGAAACAGCCAGATTGTTCAACTTGACTAAAGCCTTGAAGTGTGTAGAGAATTTAAAGCTTCTCACAGCAGGGTTTTAAAAACTCTGCAAATTAAATTAGAAAATTATTTGTTACTGACAAATATAGCATTTCATTTTTTCATATAATCCATTATACCATTAAAAATTCTATTTTGTCCAGCAATTTTGGTACACCTTGCTGGGTGTCAAATATTATAATGTAAAATGTTAGTACTATTACATCAAAAAATCACTGCAACATGTGGAAAACAAGTATTTATAAATGTGGAAATGTTTAGTTATGGCAAATAACTGGTTTAAAATTGTGAGCTGGTACCATCCAAACTACAAATTGTGAGCAAATTAAAGCAGGCCCCAAAGATAATCACACAGTATTAATGATTTAAGAAACTCAGGTTGCAGAATCAAGTTAGGAATTGTGCAAATTTTGAATGAAATTTGAAGTGAAAACTGACTAGGCCAAGTAAAGAAGACACATGACAAAAAAACTTAAAATTAAAAAATCCACAAAAATATGCAATTGTAAAATGAAAATGATATGATAAACATCTAACATGACAAAAAATAGATCACAATGACACATTGCTCATTTTTGTCTATCTCCAGTTTTTACACATTACTGCGTGACAAGCTTTAGAAAGAATCCCCAATGGAAATATCCTCCAAGGATTAGTACATCACTGGAGGTCGCCCAACATTCCTGTCAAGTCAGTCTTTAGCCAAATGTATAAAGATCGAAACAGTAACATCCAACTATTGTAAGGAAGAAAATCTCAAGTGTGTGAATCACAACAACCAAACAGAAGATATCTGACAACTATTGGACCGCCATGATATTGTTAACTACTTTATTTATACCCCATATGGGGTATCCAACTTTTTATCTCTGTTGGCTACTTACATACGATGAAGCCTCAGAGGCCACGTAAAGGATGTATTTGTGTAATTAAAGATACATAAAAGCACTTGCCTCTTTCTGAGCCAAGTTACAAACATTACATTTACTGCTTCATTTCAAGAGCAAAGTGAAGGGACCTCAAAGCGCCAATAGTTAGTACTTAGAGGCCCCATTTGTCCTGCAGGCCATAGTTTAGGAACCCCTGTCATACACACAATTGAATGAATGTTGCACATTATCCACAACAGTGTCCAATTGGTTAAAATCATGAAGGGTTTAGATAGCATAAGTAAACAGAAACTGTTTCCAATGGCTAAAGGGTCAATAACCAGAGGATACAAATTTAAAGTGATTTGCAAAAGAACCAGAGGTGACATGAAGAAAAAAATTGCTCAACAAGTGGTTAGGATTTGCAATTGTTAAGACCAGGTGAGGAAGGGGTCTAGGGCTCCCCTCTTGGCCCTTTTCTGATTTGGCCGTATCACTTTTAACTTTCTAAGCACCTTTAACTTTTTACAAACAGTGTTTTTTGCTTCCCCTCAGTGAATTCTTGCTCACTGCTCTCTAATTGTAATTTTAAAGGAATCAGGTTTTCTGAGGTTTGAACAAGAAAGGTGTAAGTTTTTTAACCTTAAAACTCTAACTCAGTTAAAACTACTAAAAATATGCGGCACAACCATGCTGGCATGCTTACGTGATAAACACACACACAAATAGTTACAGAGGAGGAGAAAGAATTAAAGGGGAGTGGGAGATGGAATTCAGTTACTGGTTTTGGGTTGGATGTAAAGTCTTTGATTTAAGTTAAGTCTTGCAGTTCTCGTTGGGGCCCAGTGCACACTTTCAAACTTGTTTTGCTGGTACCAGAAGGCTGCAGTGGTCTTTTGTCTTGAGGCTTAAATTACTTCCGTAGGTCCCTGGAACTTTGCGTGAGAGAAAAACAGAGAGAGAGAGAGAGAGAGAGAGACTTTTCTTCTCTTTGGTCTTCAAATTGCAGTCTGCCTGAATACTTTACTGTGAGCACAACTCAATCAGGTTGGCCAGCAGGTTAGTCATATGACGAGCTCTTTGTTTGAGACAGCATTGCCTGTGAGGTTTGTTGATTCCTCAACACTTACTAGACACACTCGGTGGGGGGGAGGGGGGGGGGTGAGGGGGGTGGGGGTGGAATGCTGGCTCTTACACAGACAATGGATCTCAATGTATTTTAATCATCACTATTGACCAAACCCATCTGGTTAATTGAATCAGGGCACTCCTATTATCTCTCTAGGCAACTGTCTCTCAGAATGCAAATATGCAGCCATGTTTTTAGCCACTGCTGTGTAGTCCTTTTTAAACAGGTTATTTTCAATGTCCCATAAATGTTCAAATAGTGTTCCATATGACAAAATTAATATGTTTCCATTCGGCAGGTGTTGTTACCATCACACAATGCATTGCCTGACAGGGAAGTGGACACGATTTAATCATAGCCTTTAAAAGGGAATTTGATAAATATTTGAAGGAGAGAAATTGCAGAGATATGGAGAAAGAGCAAGTGAGTGGGACTAACTGGTTTGCTGTTTGAAAGAGCCAGCATAGACTTGATGGCTGTACTATTCTATGATTCCATAAACTTCTGATGACTTCTGATTCTATCTCCTGCATATTGTAGGACTGTAGTTTCTTTAGGATATTGAAAATCTAAACTGTCCAAGTTCTTCATAAAGCTGCATGCTTTTATTTTAATTGGACTCCTCCGTTGTTGAACACACATGCACATGCATAGAGTTTTGTAGCTGCATCTCTTTCATATACATATCTTATCATTAATTTAAGGACACCCTTACATTTCACTTTCTCACTTTCCCAGCTCCAGTGACCCACTGGTAATGAAATTATGTATACCACCATAATTTTAAAGTCCTTCATTCTACAACATAAAAACTGATCTTTCTCTATTTTTTAATATGTTTACATTTTTGTGTGTTTTTCAGGCCTTTAGTAAGGCCATCAACATCAGCTCTGAGTTGGTGAGAGTTCCACTAGTCCTTCTGAGGGCATAATGGGCAGTCTTTCTAGAGTAGCTCATGAACTCACCAGGACATGCCCTATTGTCATAAAGGAAGTGGGTGGAAGACTCATCTGCTTTTCCCTTAACCAAAACTTCTTGCAGAATCTGGTTCTGCTCCAAATTCTGATCCTTAAGCAGTCAATGGACCAACTCTCCACCCTTTCTCCCCCCTCCAAACTTTAGGTTCATGGTCTCAATAGTAATTTAACATTAATCATATTTATAGCACAATATAAATTATGTATTCATCAGTGTAATATATACTATAACTATGCAACAAAATTCACATGGATGACAGACTTTTTTTAACAATATGTTCAGAATAAGCCAAACCTGAAGCTGTAACTTATTGAGTGGTTGAGATGATGCCACAAACCATGAGAGCGCAGCTTATGTGGTTTACCAATGTCAACTCTGCTTTATGATATATTACTGTTTCAGAGCACACCCCAGGAAGCCTGTAAATTACATAGGTACAATGATTTCTGATGACCTTCTGGGTTCAGGCTTACTCTTTCTTATTTTCATTTTGTTTCCAGCGAGAATATCATTGGAGGTCAGTATTAGGCAGCTGGTGATGCTGTACCATGTGACTGGGACATGTCTTCTGTTACGTCAATTTGATTGAATAATAATTTTCTTTAATCCACTGACTGGAGATCTGAATTTATATTTTTTGAAGAAATGTAAGAGAGAACAGATGAAAAAAATGACTTTACCAGCAGCTTAAGATGGCCACCTAATTTACAACAACTACGTTGCAAGGCCTGTGAGGAGGGAGACAAAATGTCTATTCATTCCCCAGCAAGAGCCAAGACCCAGGAAGTTTAAGGGAATAACCTGTTCTTTTTAGCAAAAAGAGAAACACTGCTACCATGTTTGAATCACTGGGTGACTGTCATATGCCAATCCCCTCCCCGTCTATGGTTTTAAGCTTGTGTTTCTGTACAGCAGCAAGGAGAAACTTCTGGATTCTGACACATGCAGACCTAAGTGGGGGTCCCCCTATCTCTCTCTCACTCCATTTCAGTTTACAAGCTTCGAACTCTGCCTGTTGACTGACCACCTTTGCATTCTCTGGCTACAATCAGAAACCCCGATGGAGGAAATCATCTGCATCACTGTGTCCAAGAAACTCAGTCATCTACCTCTTCAAACTAAAAGCCTCAGGACCACCGAATGCAGCTAGAAGCCAGCCGAATCACTAAACACTACAGACTGTATACCCCTTTTTTCGATGGACTTTAACTCAACCAATCTACCTTTCCCCATTCTGTAACCTATTTGTGTGCGTGTAAACCTCTAGTTTGTGTGTGTGAGTTGGCATGTAGTTTATTATTTTCATTAGTTCGGTTTAGGTACAATAAAGTTAACCTCTTTCTTTTTTAAACTCAAGAAAACCTATCCGAATGGTTCTTGTTAAGATCATAGAAAGTAAGTAATCAAACACAGACTGAATTGGCCAGTACACCCACTTTAAGAAAGAATTAAAACTGTTGTGGTCAAACAAGGAGAGGGAAAAAAGGGAAGCCCTTCGACCCCTCCTCACTTAACTGTAACATTTCTATAATAACACATAACTATATTACAAATATTATGAAGATCTGTTTTGCTAGCTCATAGTTGTAGTACTAAAGTCCCAATGTATGAATATCTTAATCGCTGTAACATTGACGGTCATGCCTTCAGCTGCCTGTGCCCGAAGCTCTGGAAAACCCTCTCTACCCCTCTCTCCTCCATTTAAGATGCTCCTTAAAACCCACCTCTATAACCAAATTTTTGGTTACCTGCCTTAATATCTCCTTATGTGGCTCGGTTTCAAATTTTGTTTGGCGTTGATGTGAAGCACCTTGGACCATTTTATTGCATTAAAGGTGCCATATAAATGTTGTTGTTGGAAATATTACAAATATTATCTCACTGAGAATGATCCATTATTCTCTAGGTAGTAAATAATGGGATATAATTTCCAATTGGTGGGATTGTTGCTGCTGGCATGCTTCAAACGAGCTGTCACCAGGACATTGAGTTTTGTGAGAAAAAGCTGGTCCCTAGAGGAATTCTGTATTCACAGTTTTCTGTCTGAGCTTGGTGTACACACAGCTTGCTCGAGCATATTATATGGAAGAATTTCAATGTAATATTCAAATCAGAGCATTTCTGACGTCCTGTCCCATGATGTTCGTTTTCTTGAGGCTGATGGTTAGGCCAAATTCGTTGCAGGCAGCCGCAAACCTGTCGATCAGACTCTGCAGACACACTTCAGTGTCAGATGTCAATGGTTGATCTCTCTGCTCGAAAGCCACACTGTGCCTCAGGGTAGATGCGCTCGGCCAGCTTCTGGAGCCTGTTTAAAGCGACTCGAGCAAAGACTTTCCCCACTATGCTGAGCAGGGAGATTCCACAGTAGTTGTTGCAGACACCGCGGTCACCTTTGTTTTTATAGAGGGTGATGATATTGGCATCGCGCATGTCCTGAGGTACTGCTCCCTCGTCCCAGCACAGGCATAGCAGTTCATGTAGTGCTGAGAGTATAGCAGGCTTGGCACTCTTGATTATTTCAGGGGTAATGCAGTCCTTCCCAGGGGCTTTTCCGCCGGCTAGAGAATCAATGGCATCACTGAGTTCCGATTTTGTTGGCTGTACGTCCAGCTCATACATGACTGGTAGAGGCTGGGGTGCATTGAGGGCAGTCTCAGTGACAACATTCTCCCTGGAGTACAGTTCGAGGTAGTGCTCAACCCAGCGGTCCATTTGCTTGCGTTGGTCAGTGATTATGTCCCCTGATTTAGATTTGAGGGGGGCGATCTTCTTGATGGTTGGCCCAAAAGCTCTCTTAATGCCATCATACATTCCTCTGATGTTTCCAGTGTCTGAGGCCAGCTGAATATGACTGCCTAGGTGTTGCCAGTAGTCATTTGCACAGCGCCTGGCTGTTCTTTGTGCAGTGCTTCTGGCTGCTTTAAGTGCTACGGATGTTAACTCGCTGGGGGCTTTCTTGTAGTTCAACAGTGCAATGCGCTTAGCGGCTATGACAGGTTCCAGCTCCTCAGTATGAGATTGAAACCAGTCTGCATTCCTCTTCGCACGTTTGCCGTAGGTGGTCAAAGCTGACTCATAGATGGCGTCTCTAATGTGGACCTACTTGGTCTCAGCATCCCCTGTGGGTGTTTTGAAGGGCTGTTACAAGTGAGTTTAGAAATTTTTGTAACAGCTGTGGATGAGAAATTCTGCTCGTGTTGATGCGCGGGTGGCCCTTCTGCTTGGAATGATGCAACTTCTTTGGTCTGAGTCTAACCTTGCTGCACACCAGGGAGTGGTCGGTGTCGCAGTCCGCGCTGTGGAAGCGGCGTGTGATTTGAACACTGTTTGAGGAGGCTCGCCTTGTGACAATGAGGTCTAGCTGGTGCCAACGATGCGATCTTGGGTGCCTCCATGAAACCTGGTGACAGGGTTTAGTGTGAAAGAACGAGTTGGTGATGCAGAGGTTACGATAGGTACACAACTCAAGCGGTCTCTGCCCGTTCTCATTCATCCTTCCAACACCATAGCGCCCAAGGCAGGAGGGCCATGAGTCATGGTCGGCCCCAACCCTGGCATTAAAGTCCCCCAGCAAGAACAGGTGTTCGGTGTTGAGGATGCTGCTAATGATATTATGAAGTTCCTCGTAGAACTGGTCTTTAGCTTCATGTGCGGAGCAGAGTGTTGGAGCATAGATGCTGAGTAGGTGTACTGGACCAGAGGTGGTGAGCAGTTGGATGGACAATATGCGTTCCGAGCCATTTGAGGGAGGCTCTATCATGCTGAGCAAGGAGTTTCATATTGGCGAAGCCCACTCCATGCTGTCTTGGTTCTTCAGGATCCCCGCCCTGCCAGAAGAAGGTGTAGTCTTGCTCTGCTAGAGATCCACTCGCAGGGAGGCGTGTCTCCTGAAGTGCTGCAATGTCTACATTGAGTCTGCTGAGCTCGTTGTTAATGATGGCGGTCTTCTGAGAATCGTTGATTTGTGTAAGGTCTTCCGACAGGCCAGGACACATACTTCTGACGTTCCAGCTTGCAAAGCGAAGGGCTGGTACCTTCTTTCCTTTTTTCATGTTGTTTGGTGCGGTGTTTCAGTCCACTTTTCGGGCAGTGACCCTGAGCTCCAAGCACCCATTGAAGCAGGTGGACTGTGGCGGGACGGAACCTTATTGACCGGGGGCTGCCTGGTTTGAGGCGGGCGGTAGCTGTCCAGTGAGGTGCGATGACCTCTCCCACTGACAAAGGCAACCCGTGGCGCCCAATCTCTATGCCAATTTAGCTGGACTTATAACCCGTAACTGCTGCCTTCTGTGTTGTTTCAGTCACTGTGAGGCAACTATGGAGTGACCTCTCCATGGTGCATGCCTGGGCGAATTTATGGAGGTTGAGAGTTGCCCAAGCATCAAAACCCCCCTCTCGGCCTTTCTGGTGGGGTCCAAAGGAGTGCAGAGCACCAAGTTTGGCACCGGTATGGCTGCAGGAACTGCCGGAAACATGCCAAAGGTGATACATGACCGCCTACGGGGTTGCGCTCCGGATTTTCTGTTCGGGTTTACTCCCTTAGCCTTAGTCTCTCCCGAGACGCCCACAAGGCAGTGAGGTTGTTAGGGCCCCTACACAGGTGTCGGAGGATGTCGGTGGGAGGAGGGGGTGCGAGGGGGAGGGGTGGAGGGAAGGGGGTGCGAGGGGGAGCTGGGAAGGGGGCTGTAAGGGGGTGTGAGGGTGCAGGGGAAGGGGGTGCAGGCGGAAGATGGTGCGAGGGGGGCCTGGGAAGGGGTTGTGAGGGGGGAGGGGGTGCAGGGGGGTGGTGAGCTGGGAGAGTGGAGATGGGAAGGGGAAGGGGGGTGGAAGGGGAAGTGGGGGGAAAGGGGATGCAGGTAATAAGCCATTTCCTCAGTTCCCACCATCGACGCCTGGAAAGCACATCCGCGTCCTTCAGGAGGTAGGCGACATCCTCGGTACCAGCATTGCCGACAGTGCGCTTCAGATACTCTCCGAGCCATCTCCCGCAGGCGCTTTGAAGTTGCGGCCGAGGAGCCGTTCGTGGCTATTTGCGGGTTCAGGGCTTCCCCTCTGTGATACTTATTTTCCGAGGGTCCCGCTGCTCCTTCCTCTCTGCAGTGGACTTACCGCACACCGTGGCTGCGGACACTCCGCATGGTGTAGACAGCAGGATTGGAGATCAAAGTATCACCAGCTGTACTTTGCTGTTTCGTCCGGATTTCGTTCAATTTCATTGAGAAAACAAAGAGCAAGTATGGCTGGGGGAGGGCAGTGGGCCCAGGTAACCTAAACTAGCTGTTAGCTTGTCATTAGGGCTAAAATGAACTGATTTCTTTGGTTATAAACAGCAGAGAAACTTTGGGAAAAAGTTATTGATGAAAGTAATATTCGTTTCAGTTTGAAAGAGTTTAAACGCAGGAGACAGAAGGCAAAAACTTCAGTGACTGAAACAGACTGCACTGAGGGAAATGCTCCATCCATCAATATTGGCCACCACGCTCTGGAAGTGGTTCAAGAGTTCACCTACCAAGGCTCAACTATCACCAGTAACCTGTCTCTTGATGCAGAAATCAACAAGCGCATGGGAAAGGCTTCCACTGCTATGTCCAGACTGGCCAAGAGAGTGTGGGAAAATGGCGCACTGACACGGAACACAAAAGTCTGAGTGTATCAAGCCTGTGTCCTCAGTACCTTGCTCTACGGCAGCGAGGCCTGGACAACGTTTGTCAGCCAAGAGTGACGTCTCAATTAATTCCATCTTTGCTGCCTCCAGAGAATACTTGGCATCAGGTGGCAGGACCGTATCTCCAACACAGAAGTCCTCGAGACGGCCAACATCCCCAGCTTATACACAATACTGAGTCAGCGGCGCTTGAGATGGCTTGGCCATGTGAGCCGCATGAAAGATGGCAGGATCCCCAAGGACACATTGTACAGCGAGCTCGCCACTGGTATCGGACCCACCGGCTGTCCATGTCTCCGCTTTAAAGACGTCTGCAAACGCAACATGAAGTCCTGTGACATTGATCACAAGTTGTGGGAGTCAGTTGCCAGTGTTCGCTAGAGCTGGCGGGCAGCCATAAAGGCGGGGCTAAAGTGTGGCGAGTCGAAAAGCCTTAGCAGTTGGCAGGAAAAAAGACAGAAGCGCAAGGGGAGAGCCAATGTGTAACAGCCCCGACAAACAAATTTTTCTGCAGCACCTGTGGAAGAGCTTGTCACTCTAGAATTGGCCTTTATAGCCACTCCAGGCGCTGCTCCACAAACCACTGACCACCTCCAGGCGCTTACCCATTGTCTCTCGAGATAAGGAGGCCAAAGAAGATTCAAATCAAAAGATAAGACATGCAAATCAGAACACACATGATATTTAGTGGTGTGATGGGTTCGTGCCATGGGCTAAGGACACCCATCTAAAGTGGATGTAAAGAGAAACCTATTACACAATCATAGAATGGTAACAGCACAGAAGGAGGCCAGCTCTCTGCAAGAGCAACTCAGCTAATCTCATTCCCCCGCCCTTTCCTCGTATCCCTACAAATCTTATTTTTTCAGGTGCTTATCCAATTCCCTTTTGAAAGCCATGATTGAATCTTCTCCACCACATTCTCAGACAGTGCATTCCAGATCCTAACCACACGCTGCATGAAAAGGTTTTTCCTCATGTCGCCTCTGGTTCTTCTGCCAATCACCTTAAATCAGTGTCCTCTGGTTCTCAACCCTGCTACCAATGGGAACAGTTTCTCTCCATCTACTCTGTCTCGGCCTCTCATATTTCTGAACACTTCTATCAAATCTCTTCTCAACCTCTCTCCTCTAAGGAGAAGAACTTTAGCTTCTCCAATCTATCCTTGTAACTGAAGTCCCTCATCACTAGAATCATTCTCATAAATCTTCTCTGCTTCCACATCCTTCCTAAAGTGCAGTGTCCAGAATTGAACACAATACTCTAGTTGAGGCTAAATCTGGGTTTTATAAAGGTTCATCATAACTTACTTGGTGTTGTGTTCTATGCCTCTATTTATAAAGCTCAGGATCTCGTATGCTTTTTTCACCACTTTTTCAACCTGCCCTGCCACCTTCAAAGATTTGTGCACATATACCCCCAGGTGTCTCAGTTCTTGAAATTATACCCTTTATTTTATATTGCCTCGCCTTGCTCTTACGACCAAAACCTATCACTTCACACGTCTCTGCATTAAATTTCATCTTTCTTGTGTCCGCTCATTCCACTAGCCTGTCCATGTCCTCCCAAAGTCTATCACTATCCTCCTCATAGGTCACAACACTTCCAAGTTTTGTGTCATCTGCAAATTTTGAAATTGTGCCCTGCACACCCAAACCTGGGTCATTAGGAGGGGCTGAATGTTTTTTCTTTTTTTTTTTCCTTTTAATGAGTCATAGAGTCATAGAGTCGTACAGCATAGAAACAGACCCTTCGGCCCACCGCGTCCATGCCGACCATAACGCCTATCTACACTAATCCCATCTGCCTGCATTAATTCCATATCCCTCTCTGCCTTGCTCATTCAAGTGGGAGTCTTTCAAACGTCAGCTGATTAGAATCCAGGACCAGCATGTTCCTGTGAGGAAGAAAGACTAGCTTGGCAAGTTTTGGGAAGCTTGGATAACACGGGATATTGTGAGCCTAGTCAAAAAGACAAAGGAAGCATTCATAAGGGCTGGAAGGCTAGGAACAGATGAAGCACTTGAGGAATATAAAGACAGTAGGAAGGAACTTAAGCAAGGAGTTAGGAGGGCTAAAAGGGGTCATGAAAAGTCATTGGCAAACAGGATTAAGGAAAATCCCAAGGCTTTTTATACATTTATAAAGAACAAGAGGGTAACCAGGTTAGCCCACTCAAGGACAGAGATGGGAATCTATGCGTGGAGCCAGAGGAAATGGGTGAGGTGCGAAATGAGTACTTTGCATCAGTATTCACCAAGGAGAAGGACTTGGTGGATGATGAGCCTCGGGAAGGGAGTGCAGATAGTCTCAGTCATCTCATTATCAAAAAGGAGGAGGTGTTGGGTGTCTTGCAAAGCATTAAGGTAGATAAGTCCCCAGGGCCTGATGGGATCTACCCTAGAACACTGAGGGAGGCAAGGGAAGAAATTGCTGGGGCCTTGACAGAAATCTTTGCATCCTCATTGGCTACAGGTGAGGTCCCAGAGGACTGGAGAATAGCCAATGTTGTTCCTTTGTTTAAGAAGGGTGGTAAGGATAATCCAGGAAATTAGAGGCCGGTGAGCCTTACGTCAGTGGTAGGGAAACTATTAGAGAGGATTCTTCGGGACAGGATTTACTCCCATTTGGAAACAAATGAACTTAGCAAATTAGCGAGAGACAGCATGGTTTTGTGAAGGGGAGGTCGTGTCTTCCTAATTTGATTGAGTTTTTTGAGGAAGTGACGAAGATGATTGATGAGGGAAGGGTGGTGGATGTTGTCTATATGGACTTTAGTAAAGCCTTTGACAAGGTCCCGCATGGCAGACTGGTGCAAAAGGTGAAGTCACATGGGATCAGAGGTGAGCTGGCAAGATGGATACAGAACTGGCTCAGTCACAGAAGACAGAGGGTAACAGTGGATGGGTGTTTTTCTGAATGGAGGGATGTGACTAGTGGTGTTCCGCAGGGATCAGTGCTGGGACCTTTGCTATTTGTAGTATATATAAATGATTTGGAGGAAAATGTAGCTGGTCTGATTAGTAAGTTTGCGGACGACACAAAGGTTGGTGGAGTTGCGGATAATGATGAGGATTGTCAGAGGATACAGCAGGATATAGATCGGTTGGAGACTTGGGCGGAGAAATGACAGATAGAGTTTAATCCGCACAAATGTGAGGTAATGCATTTTGGAAGGTTTACTGCAGGTGGGAGGTATACAGTAAATGGCAGAACCCTCAGGAGTATTGACAGGCAGAGAAATCTGGGCGTACAGGTCCACAGGTCACTGAAAGTGGCAACGCAGGTGGATAAGGTAGTCAAGAAGGCATACGGCATGCTTGCCTTCATCGGTCGGGGCATAGAGTATAAAAATTGGCAAGTCATGTTGCAGCTGTACAGAACCTTAGTTAGGCCACACTTAGAATATTGCGGGCAATTCTGGTCGCCACACTACCAGAAGGATATGGAGGCTTTGGAGAGGGTACAGATGAGGTTTACCAGGATGTTGCCTGGTCTGGAGGGCATTAGCTATGAGGAGAGGTTGGATAAACTCGGATTGTTTTCACTGGAACGACGGAGGTGGAGGGGCGACATGATAGAGGTTTACAAAGTTATGAGCGGCATGGACAGAGTGGATAGTCAGAAGCTTTTTCCCAGGGTGGAAGAGTCAATTACTAGGGAACATAGGTTTAAGGTGCGAGGGGCAAAGTTTCGAGGGGATGTGCGAGGCAAGCTTTTTACACAGAGGGTGGTGAGTTACTGGAACTTGCTGCCAGGGGAGGTGGTGGAAGCAGATACGATAGCGACGTTTAAGAGACATCTTGACAAATATATGAATAGGAAGGGAATAGAGGGATATGGGCCCTGGAAGTGCAGAAGGTGTTAGTTTAGGCAGGCATCAAGATCGGCGCAGGCTTGGAGGGCCAAATGGCCTGTTCGTGTGCTGTACTGTTCTTTGTTCTTTGTACCTGTCCAGATGCCTCTTAAATGTTGCTACTGTTCCTGCCTCCAACACCTCCTCAGGCAGCTTATTCCAGATACCCACTATTCTTTGTGTGAAAAATTTACCCCTTTGATCCCCTTTAAACCTCCTCCCTCTCACCTTAAATTTATGCCCTCTAGTTTTAGTCACCTCTACTATGGGAAACAGACTCTGGCTATCTACCCTATCTATGCCTCTCATAATTTTATATACCTCTCTCATGTCCCCTCTCAGCCTCCTTCGCTCCAGGGAAAACAGACCCAGCCTATCCAATCTCTCTTTATAACTCAAGCCCTCCAAACCAGGCACATCCTTGTGAATCTTTTCTGCACCCTCTCTAGCTTAATCACATCTATCCTCTCGTGCAGCGACCAGAACTGCACACAGTACTCCAAATGCGGCCTAACCAACGTTATGTACAACTGTAACATGACGTCCCAACTCTTGTACTCAATGCCTCGGCTGATGAAGGCAAGCATGCCATAGGCCTTCTTCACCACCCTGTCTACCTGTGTTGCCACTTTCAGGGAACTATGTGCTTGCACCCCAAGGTCTCTCTGCTCAAGAACACTCCCCAGGGCCCTGCCATTCACTGTATATGTCCTGCCCTGGTTTAACTTCCCAAAATGCATCAGTTCACACTTGTCTGCATTAAATTCCATTTGCCAATCACTTTCCCAGTTGATCAATATCCTGTTGTAACCTTTGACAACCTTCTTCACTGTCCACTATACCACCAATTTTGGTGTCATCGGCAAAGTTACTAATCATGCCCCTTACACTCACATCCAAGTCATTAATATATATGACAAACAACAGAGGGCCCACCACCGATCCCTGCGGCACACCACTGATCACCGGCCTCCAATCTGAAAAACAACCCTCCACTACCACGCTCTGCCTCCGATCACCAAGCCAATTTTGTATCCAATTCGCTAGCTCACCCTGGATCCCACGTGTTCGAACCTTCTGGACCAGCCTACCATGCGGGACCTTGTCAAAGCCCTTGCTAAAGTCCATGTAGGCAACGTCCATCACCCTGCCCTCATCAATCCTCTTGGTCATCGTCTCGAAAAGCTCAATCAAATTCGTGAGACATGATTTCCCATGCACAAAGCCATGCTGACTATCCCTAATCAGACCGTGCCTTTCCAGATGCATATAAATTCTGTCTCTCAGAATCCCTTCCAATAACTTTCCCACCACTGATGTAAGGCTCACCAGCCTGTCGTTCCCTGGCTTATCCCTGCTGCCCTTCCTCAATAAATGCACAACATTAGCTATCCTCCAGTCTTCCGGTACCTCACCCGTGGCTAACGATGATACAAAAATCTCTGCCAGGGCCCCAGCAATCTCCTCCCTTGCTTCCCATAGCATCCTAGGATACACCTGGTACGGCCCTGGGGATTTATCCACCTTAATGCGCTTCAAAACCTCCAACACCTCCTCCTTTGTAATGTTGATATGCTCCAGGATATCGCTGTTCCCTCCCTTGAACACATTAGCTTCCATGACCTTCTACACGGTAAATACGGATGAGAAATATTCATTTAAGACCTCGTCCATTTCCTGTGGCTCCACACATAGATTGCCACACTGATCCTTAAGGGGACATACTCTCTCCCTCGCTACCCTTTCACTCTTAATATAGAATCTTTTTGGATGCTCCTTTATCTTATCTGCCAGGGAAATCTCATGGCCCCTTTTTGCGCTCCTAATTTCCTTCTTAATTGTAGTCCTACATCCCCTATACTCCTCGAGGGACTCACTCGATCTCAGCTGTCTATACCTGACATATGCCTCCTTCTTTGTCCTGACCAGACCCTCAATATCCCTCGTCAACCAAGGTTCCCTAAACTTGCCAGCCTTGCCCTTCCATCTCACAGGAACATTCCGGCCCCGAACTCTTAATAGCTCACTTTTAAAAGCCTTCCATTTGCCAGACGTCCCTTTTAAGAATTTTTTTTGTGACTGTTTCCTTTTTTTGTTTGTTTTGTTTTTCACATTTTGTTTGTGGCAGAACATGTTGGGAATGTTTATCTGGAAACAAAAACGGCCAAGCATTGTCCAAAAAAATCACTGAGAGCCAAGTGCAATTGAAGCATTTTTCAATGTTCCACAGAACAGGAAAGTGGTACAAGAGCAGACAGGAAAAAGAGGATTTTGCAACGCCCCCATTTACTCAAGGTCAGGGAGCAACAAGAAAACGAATGCGTGCTACAGAGCTCAATACTGGTTAGCAAGACAATTTTGTCGTTGCTTTCAAAACACCCCTTTTGCAGTATTTTGTGGTTAAACAGGCACAAGATGAAGGAAGACATTGCAGAGATCAGCAGGCGCTGGAACCAAACTGCCCACACTCACTATTATGCCACCAAATGTTTCTACTTCGCAATGGCTGAAGTCATCTGCCGCTGCAGGGTCTGCAGGTCAGGACAGAACCAGTTTCACATCTACTATAAGGAAACCTGCCAGCCAACCTGCAACATAGAGATGATCTGCTCCTGGCAGTAAAAAGTCACCATTGCTTTCAACATTTCTGCCTTTTCCCTCTTTCAGGCTAGCTTTGGGATAATCTATAGTATCAGCCAAATTTGTGGTGGCATATAAATAAAACTGACTGACATGCTATACTGGCACTTTTAGCTCCCTTTTTAAAGAAGAGCAGTGCCACAGCTATTCGATATTGCCACATTGCTGTGTTTCCCAAAGTACAGGGGCTATATTGATAGTAGTCATTGTGACTAGCAGATTCCTTCTGTTCAGCACCTCTTGTATACTCCTTACTTATGCACTGCAACCCACACAGTGATATTGTGATAGTCACTCCAGCTCACTAACTGCACCCACCGGGATATATATAGCTGTGCTGGTACCTTCAAGTATTACTGAGAAGGATGCAGGGTGCAGTCAGGTGCAGGTTTTTTGGACCGTACTGGGAACTGTAGCTGGTTCGTGGGGAGGCCTGTTGAAAGCAAAGATGTTTAAATGCTACCCCTTCCAATATTACTTGCAAAGTACTGTGCTTTTTCTCTCATATTTTAGCAACACTCCCAAGGTCACATTTGGTGCCCTGCTTGTCTTGATCTTTTCCCCACAATGAAGTGTCTTACTAGACCATACCAGAGGATATTATGAGTCAACCATCAGTCGAAAGTCATATGTAGGCCAGCCAGAATATGTGTTTTTTTTCCCCCTTCTCTGAAGAATATTAGTGAAGCAGTTGGCTTTTTACAGCTATCTGATAGGTTTCACAGTACGTTTCTGGCACTAACCCTTATTAAAATCAATTTCAAAACTTGTCATGATGAGATTTGAACTCACAACCACTATGCTACTGAACCTGATTCCTACAGCATGGTGCTCTGCTTGTGTATGCCTGGATGACAGTGAGGGGAGGACAAAGAACATGATAAAGGCAGTTAGTCCTCAAGCTGGGGAAAACTCAAGCTCCGCTCTGTCCCATTTCCTCCAGGCTCCAGCTCCAGAAAGTTACTGCTGTTGAAGAGAAAATAATTTCAGGACCCTAACCTAGTTTTGGTTTTCCCCCACCTGTGACATGCCACTTTGTTCTGAAAGTTGCAATGTAGTTTTAAGATGTTGGAAATGTCAAGGACATGTAAAGTGACACCCAGGTGGTCATGTTGCAGCCCATCATGTGTGTGAGCATATGAACGTGTCATACAACTGACTTTTTGTTAGAAACATTTGTTGAGTGAAACTCTTTTCAGTTAACAGTGTGCCAAAAGGTTTATTGATCAGTTGCAGCCAGAATTGTTGTCCTGCTTTTATATGAGCATGATTGGAATCATGCATCCAGTGCTTTGTAAGGGGCTGCACTAAGACCCATGGAAACAATTAGTGATAAACACACTTTCCCATCTATTTGGTATAAGATAATGTGAAGTAGCCTTATCTTGGGATTCATTTCTTCAAGTCCACAAACATATTTCTTATTAGTGGTTCAGCTCCTTTAGATGAGGCAGGCAGCATTGACCCTGAGTCAAGCCATGCCAAGCACTCTGTACAATTGCCCATGGAGAGGGTGCCCCAAGGTGCCAAACACGGCAAGCCTCCTTTCCTATACTTCTTGCAATCATAGTTCTATTGCCATATTATAAATCTTTGTATTAAAAAAGAAATAAACACAATTTTCTTCCCATGGTTTTGCCTGAAAGAGTTGACTTGCTCTTTACAAGGATGTCTGTGGAACACTTTAAATGACAGCAACTGCACTGAATATTTCACCTTCAAATCTGTGACTGCAACTTGTGAATGACAGGTTGGAAGCTTGCAGAAGACATATCATTAAGTTGCATCCTGAAAGACTTAGCAAAGTCAGACGTGAACTACTCGGACAGGAACATAGCCTGCACTGCAAAATTTACCCATGATTGGCAACTATTGTAAGAAAATAGACCCAACTGTATGCAACAAAAAAATCAAATTAACAAAAACAATTGACTTTTTGGGTGGTAGGTTGACCATAATCTCTAAATATAATAAGTAATTTTACAGATTTGTGCTCCTGACCGTAGAAATTCACCCATTGGGAGCAAAATTTGTAAAATTGCCCCACAATGTTTATGGGGTGCTATGTCATGGAATGTACTAATTTGTATTTCAGCCCATGTGCTGAAGGAGGTTAAATCCAGATCAAATGGTGACTTTGGGGGGAAAAATTGGATAAACCCCGAAAACAGGCGCAGGGATCGTGAAGAGCAATTAATCCACACCAATTCATTGCAATGCAGGCAGCGTACAAACATTGTGCTGCCTGTTCAATTACATATCATGCAGCCAGTACTAAGCTAAGCACACGATTGAGCAGCTGCACACTTGAGTAGGTGATGCAAAATCCTGCATGTGTTAAACTTGCCTGAGCAACTTAAAGCAAGACTGTCCATCTTCAAGGGGAGCTGCATTTTGGCTTAAGCAGCTGCTGGATTTCATTGCAGAAGTGACTTTGACCTGGGAAAGGCACAAGAAAGGCACAAAATGGCAGAGAGTAGACTTCAAGGTTCTGGAAGCCTTGGTGCAGCAGGTAGACCGGAGGAAAGAGGTCTTCAATTCACTGGAGACCAGGAGTTTACCACAAATGCCATAAATATAGCCATGATGACCTGGATGCTGTGCAGAAAGATGTTCAATGACCTCACACGAGTGGTAAATGTTAGTGAATGCATCTTGAAATGCCTCACTGCTCAATGCACCACATCCCCATCACTCACCTACCAACAATCTTCATCAATCACCACATATACCTCACATTCACAGCTCCACCTTGTTGTCACATACTTAGCAATGCTACAAGCCTTACACCCACATCTCACACCTTGCACACACTATCAGTTATTCAACAATCATAGGCATGTCACCCAAGCACAATGTACCACACTCACAGACACACTTCCTTCTCTCTTGCAGTACAAGTTGGTGCATAACCACAGGCAACAGATGCTAACTGGTGGAGAGCAGGTATGGCTGTATGTCCTCACCCTGAAGGAGGAGACAGTGCTTGCCAATGTTGGAGCGGCCATGACTGAGGCTGTGGCCAGCAGCGGAGCTGAAAGGATTGAAGATGACAATAAGTTCCTACCTAATCTCCTTTTTCACATCCCATTCCCCCCTCATCCCCACAGTTGCTTTGATTTCCAAGCTGCTGATGGTGTAAGCATGCATTTCTTACTTTCCCTCACTTCCCCCACCACAACCTTACCCCTGTGTATTTGTCCTTTCAGATCCCGAAGAACTTCCACCTGTCTCTGCAGTAGAAACGTAGAAACACAGAAAGATTTATGGTGCAGAAGGAGGCCATTCTACGCCAGCTGAAAGAGAGATATCCAGTCTAATCACACCTTCCAACTCTTGGTCCATAGCCCTGTAGGTAACAGGGCTCAATGACATATCCAAGCGTTTTGAGGGTTTCTGATACTATCACCCTTTCAGGCAGTGAGCTCAAACCCCACCATCCCTGTGATGCAGGAGTGTGAAGTGCAAGAGGAAGAAGAGACTGATGATGATGAAGTACCATCACTTGATCTCGCACTTGCAGTCACCAGCTCTGATACTGGCACTTCGGGTAATTTAGAGGCTAGCATAGAGGTGGGATCTGTATGTGGAGAGTCAGCTGGGCACAAGTGGGCTGCAGCCAGGTCAGGGGAAAGGCCAACTCCCCGGAGCGGAGTGCTACAGAGCACTCCGATGAGGTCTTCAATAGGGTGGTGTACAGAAAATGGCTGATAGGAATGCAGAATGAAATGCTTAGTGCATTGGCATGTCTGCCAGAAAGACTGCCGTCACTGTCATGGAGCATGGAAGAGCCTGGAATAAAAACCGAAAATGCTGGAAATGCTCAACAGGTCAGGTAGCATCTGTGGAGAGAGAAACAGAGTTAACGTTTCAGGTCTGTGACTTTTCATCAGAACTGGGAAAAGTTAGAAATGCAATAGGTTTTGAGAGGTGGTGGAGGCAGGAACCCTCACAACATTTAAGAAGTGTTTAGATGACCACTTGAAATGCCATAGCATACAGGGCTACGGGCCAAGTGCAGGAATATGGGATTAGAATAGTTGGATGCTGTATGGCCGGCACAGACACAATGGGCCGAAGGGCCTGTTTCTGTGCTGTATAACTATGACTAAGTGAAAGGGAGGAGGGTGGGAAAAAGAACACAAGGGAAGGTCTGTGATAGGGTGGAGGGCAGGAGAGATTAAATGACAAAAGCGTTGGTGGTGCAAGGCACAAGGGAGTGGTAATGGGTCAAGTAAAGAAACAAAAGTTGTGTCTAGTGGAAGTGTGAATGGCAGAATGATGATCAGCTGCTGTCCGAAAACTGAAACATGCAAAGTAAAAAGAAACAAAAAGGGGGCAGAGGTTACAGTTTGAAATTGTTGAACTCAATGTTGGGTCCGTAAGGCTGTAAAGTGCCTAATCGAAAGATGAGATGCTGTTCCTCGAGCTTACAGTGAACTTTATTGGAACACTGCAGGAGGCTGAGGACAGAGAGGTCAATATGACAGCAAGGTGGAGAATTAAAATCACAGACAACCAGAAGCACGGGGTTACACTTGCAGACTGAAAGAGGGTGGAAGAGTCTGACACCAACTTGGTACAGGGCTTTGCGAAGAGCTTGGGGCTGATCCTTTCCAATGTTAAAGTGGTGGCCAACTCCATGAGAACACTTGCGGATCAGATGCAAAATCTGATGACCGATGGCTCAGCTTCCATTGCAGCACAGGCAGAATCAACCCATCATCTGGGTGCATTGGAAGCTCAGATCAAAGTCATGTAATCTCAGCTTGTTGCCGTGTAAATGTAGCTTGGTGCCATGTAAGCTCAGACTGCTTCCATCATGGCTGTGGTTTCAGAGCAGTGCAGCAATCTTTCCTCCAGCAGATTAATAGGATTGCTGAGATGCTGTCCAGGGGAGTGATAGTGGCTCCATGGAGCACAAATCTGCTGTCCACCCTCAGGATGACAACACTCTTCATCTTACACTGCCATTCTGTCAGTGCCTTTACTGTTGCCTGGCAGTCAGCCAGGCCAAGCTTCTACCGCCCATGCTGAGGTGGTGCAGGCTGAAGCCGGGCCTTCTAGGCCCAGAGCTGCTCGAGGACATCCTCTCAGGCGATCTGCAGTCACCCCCACTGAAACTCAGCAGTCTTTCATCAGCTATGCTGCAGGCACTGGGGTAGCACTGCGTATGAGCACTAGGACAGACAAAGGCACATGGAAATAGGTACTAAGGGAACGTACAAGGGTGAGTTGTTTTCTTTTATATGGAATATTGGATGGTTTGATTGATAAAGTTGGTTTGAAATGGTTGTGTTGTGGTTGGCTTTTATTTCAGCATTGTGGCCAAGAGGACGCTGTGTTGGTCAGTAACAGAGAGAAAATAAGGTGTGGAACTGTTGGTGAATGTGGAATTCAGGTTGTGTTCACTGGCACACAGTTGGATAAGTCAATCATAGATAGCTAGGCTGAAAAGGGGAAGTTTTGGTTGCCTCCTCCCTTCCTCCTCTTTCTCTTCCTCCTTCTCCTCAGCTGCTCGCTGCATACCTGGTAGCGGCAGTGCCCAAATGACAGTGAGATTGTGTAGGATGCAGTAGACCATGACAAAACATGACACACGTTCCAGAGAATACTGCAGGACTCCTCCACAGTGGTCCAGGCAGTGGATGTGTTGTTTAAGCATGCTAGTGGTCTGCTTGATGACATTTTGTGTGGCAGCATGGATCTCATCATATGCATGCTGCCCACATGGGCATGGGTTGTGCACCGGAATCACAAGACAGGTGGTCAGTGGATAACCCTCGTCGTCCAGTAGTCACCCTCTGGCTTGCCTTGGTGGCTCAAATAATGATGGTACAGCAGACTGACACAGATCAAAGGCATCACTATTGTTGCCAGGGTAACAGACATTCAATAATATGATGCGTTGACCATGGTCACACATGAACTGCACATTTTCTTTGCACTTGTGGTACATCACTTCATTTAAATCTGGCGCATACAAAACGACAAGTGTGCAGACAATGGCACCCTACACCATGGGGAAGCCCACTCTCCTAGCAAAGCCATGTGCATGTTCTGTCTGTTTCTCTCTGGTCAGACGGAATGCAATGTACTCTCCTCTCCTGGCAAATAGAGCATCAATCACCTTCCTTAAATAGCAGTTGACACCATCTTGGTAGAAGCTAGAGATGTTGCCTGCTCCAGGCTGATCGGATCCTAATGCGAAGAAGTTCATCACCACAGACACTTTCACAGCCGCTGGCATTGCTGTCCTTGCCCTCCTCTGAGGTTGAAGGTCTACCTGCAAGAGCTGGAGATTTCAGTGAGAACCCCCTTTGTAAAATCGAGAATTTACACACTGTTCCTCACTGAGGTTGAGGTAAGAGAATTGCTTCCGTAAGACTTGGGTGGATACGACTTCCAGTTGAAAGCCCTTCTCTCCTTCCTCCTCCTCCCTCTGCAAGCAGCTTGTCATCCTCTGTGTTTCCTCTTCTCATTCTCCCTAACATGGTGCAGTCCAAGGGAGATGGTAACTACAGCACCCATGCCTCGGAGCAAATGGTCTGAGTAGAATAATTGAAGCAAAGACTTCACCACATGCAACACCACTCCCTGCAGACTCCATCAACTTTAAATAAGAGTGTAAACTCAGCAAGAGCCAATAGAAATCAATCAGCAACTATCCTGAAAGTAGTTGATGATCCCTTTAAATAGCACTGGCGGGGGGTTGGGGGATCCTTCCTGCTGCTGAATACATGTTAAGAAGCGCCAAGGAAGGACAGAAGACCACAACCTAGCTCACTTTCCAGAAACTCTCTAAAGACCCTGAGAAGTCCGCTGGGTCAATTCATCTTGTTTTCGGTCTTTGAAGAAAGCCTGCTAAATTACCTCTCAATGCTGCCTGAAAAGAAATGTTCTAAAACATCTCAGTGACCTGTCTATGGATTCTTAGAAGTTAGACTGTATGCCAGTTTTGGAATAACATATCTGCTGTTTTCTTCAAAAAATGGGCAAGTTTTATTTTGCCTTTAACAAAACTGAATTTATAAAAATCCCTTTTATTTTTTCGGTTAACCGGTGTATATGTGTGTGCGAGTGTGAAGGGACTAGTGTGAAAACAGAACTTTAAAATTTTGATCTGTGTTTATGTTTTACTGCATTACTAGTTAAGACTTGTTTTATAATAAACTGATAATTTTGTTGTTCATTAAAGATATCTGGTTGGTGTGTTCTATTCTGGGAAAAATAGAGTATATGATTGACTGTATCAGTAAGTGGGAAAATTTAAAATAATATGTTGTGACCTGTGGAGAAGTGGGATTAGTATAAACAGTGCAATCCTCCCGCCTCAGTCGTAACATATGAATTGGGACTCTCTTTTGCCGGGATAAAACCAACTATGACGAAGTACAATTGTAAGTGGGGTAATAATAATTGAAAAAGAAAAAAGAAAAAGAACCAGGTTTCTTCTGTAATAGAGTAAAGTTTACACCACCGGAATGTCTTTAATAGTTGCTGCGACTTTTCTGGGGAAGGAGGATGTATCCCTGAGTGATTTGAGATACTTAACAAAGGTCAAATTAAAGGATTTGGCAGACCTGTTAGCATTAGATTTACAACCAGGAGCTAAGACAGCAGACATAGTAATAGCACAATATTTGGAATTGGAAGAAGAAGAAAGCAAACCAGAGGGTAGTGCATTTGAATTAGCTAGAATTGGGTTACAGATGAGGCAGCTTGAACTTGACATGGAAAAAGAAAAAGGAATAGAAATGGAAAAACTTATGCTTGACAAGGAAAAATAAAAATAAATAGGATTAAGAAACTTGAGCTTGAGGAAAAATTGACAATAAAAAAAATGAACTCGCATTGCAAATAGAGAGAGAGAGAAGAAAGAGAAATTGAAGTTAAAAAAGTTGAAACTAAGTCAAAAGAGTGGACTTAGTGGAAGTTCTGGTAGGGAAAGTTCTATCTCCAGCTCAGGACCCAATGGAGAGCTGTTTAAATTTGTGCAAGCCCTCGCTAAGTTTGAGGAAAGGTATTTTTCATTTCTTTTGAAAAGATAGCCGATCAGTTGAAGTGGCCAAAGGAAAGCTGGACACGGCTCATGCAAAGCAAGTTGATGGGTAGAGCTTATGAAGTTTATACCATGCTTTATGAGGAGGCTTCTGCAGATTATGAGATGGCAAAAAAGGCTATTCTCACTGCGTATGAATTCATCCCTGAAGCTTACTGGCAGAAATTTTGGAACCTCCTGAGAGTGTCTGTTCAGACTTATATAGAATGTGAGAGAGGAAAGCAAATTAATTTTGATTGTTGGATATGGGCACTAAAGATGGGAGCCACGTATGAGAACCTTAGGGAAATAATTCTCCTAGAAGAATTTTAAAATTAACTCCCTCTGTAAAGAAGAACCCATGTAGAGAACCAGAAGGTTTCAAAGGTCAGAAAGGCAGCGGAAATTGCTGATGATTATGAGCTTGTCTGTAAGCCCAAACCCTTTGTCCATCACCCCTACAAACCCGAAAAAGATAGAAGGTGGGAGAGTGAAAGGAAGTCAAGCAGCCGGGGACAAGAGGGACTGCTGGGAATGCCCCGGATCTCTTCCTCAGGCCAGAAAGGAAGGTGCTGATGGTAGAAGTGAGGTCTGCAAGCCTAAAGGTTACCATTGTCACAAGGTGGGATATCTTGGTGCAAAATGTTGGAAGTTGTGGGGAAAACCCATAGGACTTATTGGAGTTCACAAAGCCAATGCAGTGAAAGGGGCCCTGACCGAAAGTACAGCAGATCAGGCTGTTGCTCTGACTGCAGCTGTAAGCCTAAGTACAAAAACCACTGTGAGTGCAGGTGTTGTGAATAAGATACCTGAGAGTTATAGGGAATTCTTGTCAAAAAGAAAAGTAACTCCTTATCCCTCTAATGAGGCAGGCAAACGTATAGTTATACTTAGGGATACAGGAGACACGCAAACTCTTTTGCTGAGGAAAGGCATAACATTTCCACCAGAGAGTGCACTGAACGCTAAAGTTTCAGTGAATGGTATTGGCGGGAAATACATACCCGTACCTTAGTATCGGGTGCACCTGGAGTGCAACCTAAAGTCTGGAACAGTAACTGTAGGAATTATCCATAGTTTGCCAGTAGACGGAATTGACTTACTCCTGGGGAATGATTTGGCCGAAGCGAAAGAAGTAGCTTCTCCAGTAGTCACGGAAAAACTAAATGAAGTTAAAGAGACAGAACAGTTACAAGAAAAGGTTCCAAGAATTTTTCCTTGTGTAGTAACCCGAGCATTGGTTAAACAAGTTCCATTGCTGGAGGTAAAATTGGCACCACCGTCAGATAGCCGAATATCTGAAAATTTCTTTGGGGATTTGGATACTCGAAAGTAAATATTTAATAAGTCTTTTCTGATCACAGCTCAGCAAGCTGATCCAGAGCTAAATAAAGTAGTCAAGAGAATTTGTGAAGTAAATTATTTGACTGACACCCCAGATCACCGGAAGAAGTATCGGCTGTGTCATATCTATATGTTAAAACAATATTATCGACAGGAGGAGGATAAGCAAGCACAGGTATGTCAGTAGTAGGGACAGTGAAGGATGAAAGGGATAGTGAGGATGAGGCAGAAGGGGGCCTAGACAATTTTCAAATTGAACCTCCTACTATCCAGTTAGCTAATACTGAATTGCTACGGAGATTGGACACTATGCTTTCATATTTAGATAAAAACCAATGAGAAGACCTAACAAGGCTACTCAAAGCATTTAAAAGAGTTTGTAATGATAAGCTGGGATGTACAATCTTAGCCACACATGGTATTATCATGCAGGCCCCCACTGGCCAAGAATAAGGCACATTAATTTTGTCGTGGACATTAAATTTCAAATTGTAGCTGGGAAGAAGAGAAGGCCTGTTACAAGGGCTGCCAGACACTTGGCTGGAAGACATTTACATACCAATAGGGACAAGAGACATTACATCCCTTATCCATTTAACCCACAATGGACTTTGAGCACCAGACATTGAAGGCAAGGAAGCACATTCCAGGCCCTGCTAAGATGATACAATCCACAGAGCCAAGACATGGTCAGACCAGCTAGTCACATGACTAACCTGCTTGGCAACCTGGGTTTTTCTGAATTGTACAAACTCAGAGATTCTGATTTCTCCTGGACTGAAAAGACCTCTTCTGGCTGGCTCGGCACAGCCTCTCCTGTCTGCTCCCATCTCTTTCTCATGGAACTCCAGATCCACTGAAGACACATGAACCCCAAGAGATAAATGTCTCCTACAGCGAACAAGGTTAAAGAAGAATATTGGGCCTCAATGAAAAGCAAGATGTACCTACAATCAAGGACTCTACACTGAGCTCGAAGATCCGTAACAAAAAACCCTCTTCAGGGATTGCCTCAAACATTTCCACTTTATTTCTTCTGCTCTGTTCTGTCTCTATCTGCATGTGTGTATTGCATATGCATGCTAAGCTGGGCACGTCATATATCCATAGGCGTTAACCGAATTAGAGTTTAACTTTAAGTTTAATAAATCCTTTCTCACCTGGTCGTAACAGCGTGGATATCGGGGAATCTGTTCCTATAAATTGCCCATGGGATCCAAGGCAATTTGGCAAATTGGATCCAAAATTGGTTTCGTGGTAGGAGGCAGAGGTTGATGGTCGAAGGTTTTTGTGAGTGGAAGCCTGTGACCAGTGGTGTACCACAGGGATCGGTGCTGGGACCCTTACTGTTTGTAGTGCACATTAATGATTTAAAAACATAAGAAGTAGGAGCAGGAGTCGGCCATTCAGCCCCTCAAGCCTGCCCTGCCATTCACTCAGATCAGGCTGATCTGTCTCAGGCCTCAACTCCTCTTTCGGGCCTGAACCACATAGCCCTCACCTGCCCAAGATTTCAAAAATATATCTACCTCCTCCTTAAATACATTTAGTGACCTAGCCTCCACAACTCTCTGAGGTAGAGAATTCCAGAGATTCACCACCCTCTGAGAGAAGAAATCCCTTCGCATCTCAGTTTTAAATATATGACGCCTTATTCTGTAACTATGTCCCCTAGTTCGAGATTCTCCCACCAGTGGAAGCATCTTCTCAATATCTACCCTGTCAAGCCCCGTTAGAATCTTATATGTTTCAATAAGGTCTCCTCTCATTCTTCTAAACTCCAATGAATAAAGGCCTAACCTGTTTAGCCATTCTTGATAAGACAACCCCTTCATCCCAGGAATCAGCCTAGTGAACCTTTTCTGAACTGCCTTCAATGCCAGCATATCCTTTCTTAAATATGGGGAACAAAACTGTACGTAGTACTCCAGGTGTGGCCAACACCCTGTACAGTTGTAACAAGACTTCACTATTTTTAAACTCTAATCCCTTAGCAATAAAGGCCAAAATTCCATTTGCCTTCCTAATTACTTGCTGCACCTGCATGCTAACTTTTTGTGTTTTCTGTACAAGAACACCCAGATCCCTCTGTACTGCAGTATTTTTTAGTCTTTCTCAATCTAAATAACAATCTCCATTTTTATTCTTCCTATGAAAGTGGATGACCTCACACTTTCCTACATTGAACTCCATCTGCCAAGTTTTTGCCCACTCACTTAACCTATCTTTATCCCTTTGCAGATTCTTTGTGTCCTCATCACAACATGCCTTCCCACCTATTTTTGTATCATCAGCAAATTTGGATACACTACACTCTGTGCCTTCCTTCGAGTTATTAATATAGATAGTAAATAGTTGAGGCCCTAGAACCGATCCTTGTGGCACCCCACTAATTATAGCTTTCCAGCCTGAAAAAGATTCATTAACCCCGACTATCTGTCTTCTGTGTGTTAGCCAATCCTCAATCCAAGCCAACACATTACCCCCAATACCCTGAGCTCTTATTTTGTGCAATAACCTTTTATGTGGCACTTTATCGAACACCTTCTGAAAATCCAAATACACTACATCTACTGGTTCCCCTTTATCCACTCTGCTTGTTTTTTCCTCAAACAACTCTAACAAATTTGTCAAACATGATTTCCCTTTCATAAAACCAGGTTGACTCTGTTTGATTGCATTATGTTTTTCTAGATGTCCTGCATTTCTTCCTTAATTATAGACTCTAACACTTTCCCAATGACAGATGTTAAGCTAACTGGTCTATAGTTTCCCGCTTTCTGTCTCCCTCCTTTCTTGAATAGGGGCATCACATTAGCGGTTTTCCAATCCGCTGGTACCCTACTGAAATCCAGTGAGTTTTGGTATAACGACCAATGCCTCCATATGAATATAGGAGGTATGATCAGTAAGTTCGCAGATGACATGAAAATTGGTGGCGTCGTAAATAGTGAGGAGGAAAGCCTTAGATTACAGGACGAAATAGATGCGCTGGTAAGATGGGTGGAGCAGTGGCAAATGGAATTTAATCCTGAGAAGTGTGAGGTGATGTATTTTGGGAGGACTAACAAGGCAAGGGAATATACAATGGATAGTAGGACCCTAGGAAGTACAAAGGGTCAGAGGGACCTTGGTGTACTTGTCCATCGATCACTGAAGGCAGCAGCACAGGTAGACAAAATGGTTAGGAAGGCAGAAGGGATACTTGCCTTGATTAGCCGAGGCATAGATTAAATGAGCAGGAAGGTTATGATAGAGCTGTATAAAATGCTAGTCAGGCCCCAGCTGGAGTACCGTGTACAGTTCTGGTCACCACACTATAGGAAGGATGTGATTGCACTGGAGAGGGTGAAGAGGAGATTCACCAGGATGTTGCCTGGGCTGGAGCATTTCAGCTATGAGGAAAGACTGGATAGGCTAGCATTGTTTTCCTTAGAGCAGAGAAGGCTGAGGGGGGACCTGATTGAGGTATACAAAATTATGAGGGACATATAGGGTGGATAGGAAGAAACTTTTTCACTTAGCAGAGGGGTCAATAACCAGGGGGCATAGATTTAAGGTAAGGGGCAGGAGGTTTAGAGGGGATTTGAGAAAAGATTCTTTCACCCAGAGGGTGGTTGGAATCTGGAACACACTGCCTGAAGGGGTGGTAGAGGCAAGAACCTTCACAACATTTAAGAAATATTTAGATGAGCACTTGAAATGCCATAGCATACAAGGCTATGGGCCAAGTGCAGGAAAATGGGATTAGAATCGACAGGTGCTTGATGGCTGGCACAGACACGATGGGCCGAAGAGCCTATTTCTGTGCTGAATAACTCTATGACTCTATGACTCTAAAGCAACATCCTTATCTCTTAAGTCTAGAGAAACAGGGCCAGGTAAAAGCAGAAATCTAATACATGTCGGAAAACCATCTAATAGAACCCAGTCAAAGCAGCTGGAGTTCACCAGTTAAATTAGTGCCAAAACCTAACATTTCAACTAGACTCTGTATAGACTACAGAATAATTAATGCAGTAACAAAGACAGACTCATAGCTAATACTTCTCTTGGAAGACTGTGTTGACAGAGTGGGCAGTGCCATGTTTCTTACAAAAGTAAACTTGTTAAAGGGGTACTGGCAAGTTCCTTTAACATGCCAAGTTAAATATCATCCTTTGTCACAGCAGACGATCTTTTCCAATGTCAAATGAAGCCATGCAGGCTACAAATTCCCCAGCAAACTTTCAGAGACTAACGAACCAAGTGATAGCCAGTGTTCCTAACTTGTAGTTTACCTTGATGATGTGCTGCTATACAGTGACAGAAGCGCTGCACAAAGAACAGCCAGGCGCTGCGCAAATGACTACTGGTAACACCTATGCAGTCGTATTCAGCTGGCCTCCGACACCAGAAACATCAGCGGAATGTATGATGGCATTAAGAGAGCTTTTGGGCCAACCATCAGGAGGATCGCCACCCCCCCCCCCTCCAAGTCTAAATCAGGGGACACAATCACTGACCAACACAAGCAAATGTAGCTAGAATTGTACTCCAGGGAAAATGTTGTCACTGAGACCACCCTCAATGCAGCCCAGTCTCTGCTAGTCATGGATGAGCTAGACGAACAGCCAACAAAATCGGAACTCAGGGATGCCATTGATTCTCTCGCCAGTGGAAAAGCCCCTGGGAAGGACGGCATTACCCCTGAAATAATCAAGAGTGCCAAGCCTGCACTACTTTCAGCACTCCACGAACTGCTTTGCCTGTGCTGGAATGAGGGAGCAGTACCACAGGACATGCGCAATGCCAATATCATCACCCTCTATAAGAACAAGGGTGACCGCGTTGACTGCAGCAACTACCGTGGAATCTCCCTGCTCAGCATAGTGGGGAAAGTCTTCACTCGAGTCACTGTAAACAGGCTCCAGAAGCTGGCTGAGCATGTCTACCCTGAGGCGCTGTGTGGCTTTCGAGCAGAGAGATCCACCATTGACATGCTGTTCTCCCTTCGCCAGCTACAGGGGAAATGCCCCGAACAACAGATGCCCCTCTACGTTGCTTTCATTGATCTCACCAAAGCCTTTGAACTCGTCAGCAGACGTGATCTCTTCAGACTACTAGAAAAGATAGGATGTCCACCAAAGCTACTAAGTATCATCACCTCATTCCACGACAATATGAAAGGCACAATTCAGCATAGCGGTGCCTCATCAGACCCCTTTCCTATCCTGAGTGGTGTGAAACAGGGCTGTGTTCTCGCACTTACACTGTTTGGGATCTTCTTCTCCCTGCTGCTCTCACAGGTGTTCAAGTCTTCAGAAGAAGGAACTTTCCTCCACACAAGATCAAATGGCAGGTTATTCAACCTTGCCCGTCTAAGAGCGAAGACCAAAGTACAGAAGGTCCTCATCAGGGAACTCCTCTTTGCTGACGATGTTGCATTAACATCCCACACTGAAGAGTGTCTGCAGAGACTCATCGACAGGATTGCCTCTGCCTGCAACGAATTTGACCTAACCATCAACCTCAAGCAAACAGACATCACGGGACAGGATGTCAGAAATGCTCCATCCATCAATACTGGCGACCATGCTCTGGAAGTGGTTCAAGAGTTCACCTAACTAGGCTCAACTATTACTAGTAACCTGTCTCTCAATGCAGAAATCAACAAGCGCATGGGAAAGGCTTCAACTGCTATGTCCAGACTGGCCAAGAGAGTGTGGGAAAGTGACGCACTGACACGGAACACAAAAGTCCGAGTGTATCAAGCCTGTGTCCTCAGTACCTTGCTCTACGGCAGCGAGGCCTAGACAATGTATGTCAGCCAAGAGCGATGTCTCAATTCATTCCATCTTCGCTGCCTCCGGAGAATCCTTGGCATCAGGTGGCAGGACCGTATCTCCAACGCAGAAGTCCTCGAGGTGGCCAACATCCCCAGCATATACACCCGACTAAGCCAGCGGCGCTTGAGATGTCTGGGCCATGTGAGCCGCATAGAAGATGGCAGGATCCCCAAGGACACATTGTACAGCGAGCTCATCACTGGTATCAGACCCACCGGCCATCCATGTCTCCGCTTTAAAGATGTCTACAAATGCAACATGAAGTCTTGTGACATTGATCACAAGTCATGGGAGTCAGTTGCCAGTGATCGCCAGAGCTGGCGGACAGCCATAAAGGCGGAGCTAAAGAGTGGTGAGTCAAAGAGACTTAGCAGCTGGCAGGAAAAAAGACTGAAGCGCAAGGGGAGAGCCAGTTGTGTAACAGCCTTGACAACCAATTTTATCTGCAGCACCTGTGTAAGAAAGAGTCTGTCACTCTAGAATTGGCCTTTATAGCCACTCCAGGTGCTGCTTCACAAAACACTGACCACCTCCAGGTGCTTATCCATTGTCTCTCGAGACAAGGAAGCCAAAGAAGTGATACAGTGACACTTGAAAGGAGCACTTGGAGCAACTAGAAGCTCTGTTCTGGAAAATTACAATCAGCTGATCTGGTGAAAGACATTGTGAAAAAATTAAAATCCAGAATGCTAGACTATTTTGATGAAGTTTTCGATTACAGCATTATCACTTGAAGATTGTCCACATTGTGGCTAAAAATAATGTTATTGCAAATGCTGTATTGAGAATATAACTATGTTCAAGTTATTTGAATGAAAAGAGGGTACAGAGCAGAATTGTATTGACTACAAGAAAAGAGTGAATGAGTATGAGTGTGAAAATGTGTTTTCTATTTTTCCCTCACTTTGTAATGAAACGCATTTAAAAATGGTGTTTCATTCCTCCGAGAGTGGAGGTGTTATGAAAGTGATTCTGTTTTTATTAAAAATATTTTTAAAGGAATTTATAGTTAAACTGAATAAATGTTTGACCAGTTTTTTTTTAAAGGAGAGAGAGCCATCAATGGGCCACTGAAGGAACTGGATTGGCAGCAATATTACTGGTTGCCACATGACTCAAGTTAAAGAGAGAACAGAAACCCTGGTAACAGGAGCAGAGAAGTGACAAGTGTCACTTGATTGGACAAGCCAGGGAGCAGCAGCACGCACCTGGGATGGGCAGAAAACTCACAAGCTTTTTGGTTGTGAGTCAGTGCGTGTTTTATCTTCTGGAGTGAGATAAAGTCAAGTCTGCTGAAGAAATGTCAAGGAAGGACAGAAGACCACAACCCAGTTCCCTTTCCAGAAACTCTCTCAAGACCCGGAGAAGTCCACCATGTCAATTCACCTCTTTTCCTGTCTTTGAAAAAGCCTGCTAAATTACTTCTCAATGCCCCCTGAAAAGAACTGTTCTAAAAGATCTCAGTGACCTGTCTATGGGTTCTCAGAAGTTAGACTGGATGCCAGTTTTGGAACAACAATTCTCTACTCCTGTTTTCTTCAAAAGATGAGCAAGTAATCTGCCCTAGACTTTTTTTGTCTGCAGCAGAGCTCTGAATTTTAAACAATCCCTTTTATTTTTTCGGTTAACCGGTGTATATGTGTGTGTGAGTGTGAAGGGACTAGGATGAAAAGAGAACATAAAAATTTTGAATTGTGTGTTTATGTGTTACTTTATTACTAGTTCAGACTTGATTTGTAATAAACTGATAATTTTGTTGTTCATTTCAGAAACCTGGTTACGGTGTTCTATTCTGGGAAAAATACTGTATCAGTAAGTGGGAAAATTTAAAATAATATATTGTGACCTATGGAGAAGTGGGACTCGAATAAACAGTGTGCTCTTCCCAATTTAATGGTTAAGTGACATTGTTAGCTAGAGCGTTGAGGTGTCAAGTGAGCATGACTCGCAGACTGGCATCATGATCTAACTATTCTGCATACTTCCGGCGCAGGCTCCTGACACCTGCACCAACGCTTCACTAAAATAGTGTCCAGCACGGGCCGTACGCATATGTGACATGGATGCTGTTTTTCACCCAAAAGGACATCTGTAGTGCTGAAAATACAGGGGCTACTGAGTCAAATTTTGCAGCCTTTGTCTGTTATACACTGGAAACTTTTGCAGCTATACAAATCACACTGCAACAAGCTAACATAGATACCGTTCCCAGTAATCCTCTGTGCAAAGCAATAAGTTAAGTAGGTGTCAACAGTACGTGGTTTCTCAATTACAATTTGATTTAGTTGATTGAATTTCATGTATCATTAAAAGCTTTCAGAAAAAGTTTTTTTTTAGCCTGTTCCACATGTTCACTAATTCTTCTTCAAGGATTTAATTACAGATTTTTTATCACAACAAGAGTAATTTCTCACCAGATGTTTTCTTTGTATGAATTAATAATAAATGCATGTATTTATTTAACGTGCACAATTGCTATGATACATTCTTCAACTGATCACTTCAGTGACTGACATTGAATGCAGTGTTCACTGAAACAAAGGATACAGAGAACAGAAACTGCTGTAATATTCAAAATTTGTTCACTAAAACGTTGTGGTGATAAACACAGTATTTGAAGGTCAACATCTAACTTTCATTGTGTCTGACTCTTAGGGCTGAATTTTACCTTGCAGGAGTTCATGGATTTGGGAGCAGGTGGAGGGGTTAAAAACTGAGAAATTGACAGCCAGTTGGGAATACAGCACCAATCCACTCACTTTGACTTTTAACTGCAGTGCATTAGGCTGCGGGCAAACAACCCCCTTGGGAAAGGCAGGTGGTCAATTTCAATCAGTTAATTGTTCAAATTAGAGAGATATTAACCTGGCTTTTGAAATTCAATTGTAGGTGCCTGGGCTTCCCGGGCATCCTGGAACTTGCCAGTGAAAACAAGGTGAGAAAATACCAGCAATTGAGGGGGCTGAAGACCTGGCAAAAATATGCCAGTAAGCACTGAAAGCTCAGAGTTGATTTCTTGCCTGACTGTATTAAAGACTTTGTCCCAGTACATGGGCTGAGAGGTTAACTTACACGACTTTGGAAGTTTGTACAACTGATCTCCACTTTGGAGATGTGACCTAACAGAGCAGAATGGCTGCTGCTTATACTGTTTTATTCTGGACCTCAGATGAGGACCAAGATGTCCGACAGCATCAACAGAAACAACAGGAGCAGGAAGACACCAGCAGGAATACCAGCTGCAGGAACATTGCCAGCAACACCAGCAGCAGCAGCAACAACCTGCTCCTCACAGACCTGCCATTCTTTAGGAGAGAGAGGAGATGAGCAGAGAGGCGTAGCCCACTGGAGGCCATCCCCATAATACAAGATGTATAGGCTGAGGATCAACTTCCTGGACATGTTGGAACACCAGTGTCTCAGGAGACTCAAGGTCTCACATCAGGCAGACCTTTGCAGCCTCCTGAAACAAGACTTGTTGCCAAGTGAAACTGGTGGTCAGTGGCTGTCAAAGTGACCACTGCCCTCAACATCTTTGCCTCTGGCTCCTTCCAGGATCTCATAGTCGGAAGCTCACAAATACATAAGACATATGACTGATGGAGTGTTTTCCAGGACAGGTAATTGGATCAACTTTGCCACCAATACCGCCAGCAGATTTGCAGCTCCAGCTGGCTTCCCAGAGGTGCAGAGTGTCATTGATAGCAGGCATGTGGCAATTAAGGCACCCCCAGATTACTCAGAAGTGTTCCTCAACCTCAAGGGCTTTCACTCCATCAATGTGAAGCTCTTTATGCGAGTGTATGCAAGATTCCCAGGCAGCCGTCATAATCCTTTCATCCTATGGCAGACCACCCTCCCTAATCTCTTCATACTTTGAAGCAGATTACAGGATTTTTTTTTCATGAGATGTGGGCGTCGCTGGCTAGGCCAGCATTTATTGCCCATCCCTAATTGCCCTTGACAAGGTGGTGGTGAGCTGCCTTTTTGAACTGCTGCAATCCATGCGAGGTAGCTACACCCAGAGTGCTGTTAGGAAGGAAGTTCCAGGATTTTGAACCGAGCAACAGTGAAGGAATGGCAATATAGTTCCAAGTCAGAATGGTGTGTGACTTGGAGGGGAACTTGCAGGTGGTGGTGTTCCCATGCATTTTCTGCCCTTGTCGTTCGAGTTGGTAGAGATCATGGGTTTGGAAGGTGCTGTCTAAGGAGCCTTGGTGCATTGCTGCAGTGCATCTTGTAGATGGTACACACTGCTGTCACTGTGCATCGGTGGTGGAGGGAGTGAATGTTTGTGGATAGAGTGCCAATCAAGCGGGCTGCTTTGTCCTGGATGGTGTCAAGCTTCTTGAGTGTTGTTGGAGCTGCACCCATCCAGGCAAGTGGAGAGTATTCCATCACACTCCTGACTTGTGCCTTGTAGATGGTGGACAGACTTTGGGGAGACAGGAAGTGAATTACTCAGTGCAGGATTCCTAGCTCTGACCTGCTTTTGTAGCCATGGTATTTATATGGCTACTCCAGTTCAGTTTCTACTCAGAGACAAAGGATACCCACTTAAAACTTGACTGATGACACCACTGAAGAACTCAATCAATGAAGCCCAGGAGCAGTACAATGAAAGCCATATGACAACCAGATGTGTGATTGAGCAAACCATTGGCATGTTGGAAACATGCGTGAGGTGCCCGGACTGATCTGGAGGCATTTTTCACTACACAGCAGCTAAGGTCTCCAGAATGGTCATGGTGCACTGTTCTCTGCACAACATTGCAGCGCAGTGAGGTTTGGACCTGTGGAAGGAACAAGGCACAGAATACAGAGCCTCTTCCAAAAAGGAGGTGAAGGAGGTAGAATGTGATGTTGCCAAGGCACCAGCAGCGGCACACATTGTTGCCCATGATAACCTCATTCTTGCAAGTTTAACTTAGGTTCCACCAGTTCAGTCATGCCAAAACCATCTCCCCCACTTACCTAAATATAAAGCAGTCCTGCAAACAACTAGTCTCCTTTTCACAGTCCCCATTGCTCTTGTCAATTCTTGTCTTATCATTCATCATAAGTGAAAAGACCACTTGCCAGTCAGCAACCAAAAATGGACAACACAGGAAAGTGGTGGAAACAAATAATTTTTATGTGGTTCAAAAACAACACCGAAACATGCTAATCTAACATTGTGTAACATATCCATGCACATATGTTTGTGCATCTACAAATGTTTACTCTTTCCTCACCCAGCACTTTGTTGTGGTACAACCACTGTGCTTCAGCAGAGGTAGAGGTAGGCTGCTCAGATCTCTGCTCTAACTGCTGAGATGCTCTTGGTTGACTTCCTCTGGGTTTTAGAGCTCGTGAGGCCCCCGCCAAAGACTAGTGCAACTGCACCTGTGCCGTGCCAGTCTCAACCATTGGCTGAGGGTGGGGGAGGGGGAATGGGGTGAGAAGTGGAAATGCTTTGAGCCGAGTCCCCATGTCCATGTCTCCTTTCACCATCATCCCTCTCAGGGCCATCCTGACATCCCTGCTAGCAATGAGCTGGACAGCACCTTGCTGTAGATCAGTGGGGTGATGAACAGTCAAAACTAGAGTTTCATGAATCCTACTTGAAGTGGTATTCATAGCGTACAAGCCATTTGTGAAGGCCTGCTTGCACTTGTGTGATTGCTGCATTTCATGATCTATGCAGGTGGCCACTCTTTCCATGGATGTAGACAACATCACAAAAGCCTACATCATCATGCTGCTCATGTTTGAGCCAGACTCTTCTAATATCTCTGCAAGAGTGCACAGTGCAGCTTGAACGCCTGCTAGTACATCGCACATTCTTTGCTGATGCTCCAGAAGTATCCTGTTCATCAATGGCTCCCAAGGGTCATCATCTGCATCCAGCTGAGCAGAGCCTGGAGTGGCCTCTGACATGAACTCTCCACTGCTGTCTCTAACATCCGCTCTTGTTCAACTTGTGATGTGTGAGTCACCAGGTGAGAACCCAATTATCTTCCTTACTGGTCCGACTGAAGTATGAGTGTCTGAGCTGGTGCATAGTCTGCATGAGTCCTGTGATGGTGCATCCTCAGAGTGAGTGACCTTTTCTGAGGAGTTGTCATCCTCCTCCTGAACCTCCTCCTGTGAGACACTTGAAGGCTGTGTGGGAGGATAAAATCATGAATTAGAACTGTCCAGGTAAGGATATTTTAAGTTATCATTATGCATGAGCATATTTCACTCACTGCTGACATCAAGTCAACATGTTGTAAGTGTTACATGCCGCTTGGTTATCTGATATTTAATTCTGTCACCAGGTAATTGGAAGGCCCCCGTCTCCCCATCTCCAATGGCCAAGCACATAGAGGCTCTGCTGATGTCCATCACCTCCTCCTCTGCAGCTGTCAATTGCAAGATGGCTGGAGGGCCACATCTGGTTCTCTGCCTCTCCCTTGTGTTCTGTGCTCTCTTTTATCCTGCAAGGAGGTAAAGAAGAGAACCTATGAGTGAGATATATGTTAAATGGATGGATGGAGAGCATTTGTTGAGGGTGACTATGAGGGAGAGGCGTGACATTGCATAAAGCTGAGGGTGAGTATCAGTGGTGGATGGACAGATGAGGATGCAAGGAAGTACATGTATAGAGAGAGATGGGTGTACCTGCAAGGTAAGTTGGTGAGAGGAATATGTGCTGGAGTAGGCTTGAGAAGGCAGAGTGAGGGAGCCAGCATGATACATACATCAGAATATAGTTGAATGTGCCACTGTACTCACCTTTCCTGCCCTGCTTAGATCATTAAGGTGCATTTGGCATTAAATCCAGGAGCCACACATGTGATGTGGATCCACCACACACCTGCAGCAGACTTCATGGGCACTCTCTATCCATGCCTTCTTTTTGTCATGGCAGGCTTCTTCCTTTCAGCAGTAGGAATAATATCTCCCTGTGGGCCTTTACAACATGGCATTCAGGAATACGTCACTAAAACATGGTGCAACCTTTTGAGTGTCAATCTGTCACTTCCTTGTGTTCTGCTCCCAACTCCAGAAACAATTTAATTTAATGTTTGCAATTTCCCTTTAAATGCTGGAGTTGAGTTCGCTTCATGCGGGTAGTGATCACGCCTGCTCAATCTAATTGAGAAACCTGGAAATAACATGTTAATACAGTGACTGCTGTGGGACAACCTTAAGAAGGGACACCTTAAGGGCTGTAAGGGAAGGTCATTGGAGGAAGTGATGTTGTGTCGCACATGACCAGTTAGTTGTGGGTGTAGCCCAACAGAGATATTTATGTTTAGATGTAGCTCATGAAGTAACTGTTTGTATATATATATGTTCCAGTTAGGTTATAATAAAACCCACGTTTACTTTGAATGTTACTTGTAGTCCTGTGACTCTTACAATAGATCACACATCAAAGGAACAAGTCATAATGCATTGGTTAGATTATAAAGCCACTGACAGAGGTACTGTACTTACTTCTGGTTTCCTAGACCTCCGAACCCCTGCATATCATCCAGCACTTATTCATCTCTTTTTTTTAAATATCTTTGTCTTTGAAGTCTTTAAAATTATGATTGTTTAGAGATGGAAGTATTTGCAAGTATTGCCTGGAGATAACTATTGCCTTTCAAATTGAGGGAGTTAGTGAGGGCTGGCCTATGGAGAGGTCACATTTAGGAAGCAGCTGAACAGCATTTAAATATCTTCAGCAGTCATTTGAACTCCTGGGTTTTCATAGGAGAGAGCAAGGTGGTGGTTGGTGCTGTGAAATTCCAGCGAACCAGAACTTTTTTGCCCATGGACCACTATTTTTTGCCCATGGATAAACTATTCTATAGGGCACAGAAGGGCTCTGACCTTAACAGTAGCTGGTACAACAAGCCTGGCAGGAAATAAAAGACTGGTTCACTGTTCTTCTTCCAGCATACCTGTGTCCAGAGATATCTTCTTTGGCCTCCTTGTCTCGAGAGACAATGGGTAAGCACCTGGAGGTGGTCAGTGGTTTGTGAAGCAGCACCTGGAGTGGCTATAAAGGCCAATTCTAGAGTGACAGACTCTTCCACAGGTGCTGCAGATAAAATTGGTTGTTGGGGCTGTTACACAGTTGGCTCTCCCCTTGCGCTTCTGTCTTTTTTCCTGCCAACTGCTAAGTCTCTTCGACTCACCACTCTTTAGCCCCGCCTTTATGGCTGTCCGCCAGCTCTGGCAATCACTGGCAACTGACTCCCACGACTTGTGATCAATGTCACAGGACTTCATGTCGCGTTTGCAGATGTCTTTAAAGTGGAGACATGGACGGCCAGTGGGTCTGATACCAGTGATGAGCTTGCTATACAATGTGTCCTTGGGGATCCTGCCATCTTCCATGTGGCTCACACGGCCAAGCCATCTCAAGTGCCGCTGGCTCAGTAGGGTGTATATGCTGGGGATGTTGGCCGCCTCGAGGACTTCTGCATTGGAGATACGGTCCTGCCACCTGATGCCAAGAATTCTCCGGAGGCAGCGAAGATGGAATGAATTGAGACGTCGCTCTTGGCTGACATACGTTGTCCAGGCCTCGCTGCCATAGAGCAAGGTACTGAGGACACAGGCTTGATACACTCAGACTTTTGTGTTCCATGTCAGTGCGCCATTTTCCCACACTCTCTTGGCCACTCTGGACATAGCAGTGGACGCCTTTCCCATGTGCTTGTTGGTTTCTGCATCGAGAGACAGGCTACTGGTGATAGTTGAGCCTAGGTAGGTGAACTCTTGAACCATTTCCAGAGCATGGTCGCCGATATTGATAGATGGAGCATTTCTGACGTCCTGTCCCATGATGTTCGCTTTCTTGAGGCTGATGGTTAGGCCAAATTCGTTGCAGGCAGCCGCAATCCTGTTGATAAGTCTCTGCAGACACTCTTCAGTGTGGGATGTTAATGCAGTATTGTCAGCAAAGAGGAGTTCCCTGATGAGGACCTTCCATACTTTGGTTTTCGCTCTTAGACAGGCAAGGTTGAACAACCTGCCACCTGATCTTGTGTGGAGGAAAATTCCTTCTTCTGAAGACTTGAACGCATGTGAGAGCAGCAGGGAGAAGAAGATCCCAAACAGTGTGGGTGCGAGAACACAGCCCTGTTTCACACCACTCAGGATAGGAAAGGGGTCTGATGAGGCACCGCTATGCTGAATTGTGCCTTTCATATTGTCGTGGAATGAGGCGATGATACTTAGTAGCTTCAGTGGACATCTGATCTTTGCCAGTAATCTTAAGAGACCACGTCAGCTAACGTGGTATGGTGGATGGTATCTTAGCAGGTATGGATAAATTGGCTCTGGTACTTTCTGACATCCCTGGCAAGCTGCCTCATCCTTCTCCATTGAAGCAATGACAACAAACCATGAACAGCAATTCCTAAAGCACTGATCTGTCTGTCAGCGAAAGCTGGCTGCGATGTTCCTCTGACTTTCTGCTGCCAGACCAGTGTCCCTCTAATTTACTTTGTTGTGTGCGGTCTGTTTGTTGCACTGCACAGTCCATTTAAAATTGCTGTTCAGGCACGAATGCATGCATCTTAAATGGAGCGTTGGTTGTGCATGGCCTGTTTTTTGCACTACATGGCACGTTTCGGATTTCCACATAGCCATGCAGCTTAGTGGGAACATTGCGCTGCACCACCATAACTTCAATGGCAACCTCATTTGTACACAGATTGGGATTTCCACTGCACTACCAACAAAGTTATGGGGAAGCAGCAGAAGAAAAGCTGTCAATGCTGAAAAAATTAGCTTCTGATTCCTGATAAGCAGAAACCTGTTTGGGTTCTCATCTCTATTTCATATCAATAGGCTTACTGCAATGCAAAAACATTGCAGGCCTCTCCCCTTAAGGGCCAATAATGTCCAGATTTACATGCCAAATAAACTTGCTGCACAATCTGAGCACAAAAGGACATCAGCTACTGAAAGACCCTGCAGCAATATTATGACCGGCAATCAGCTAGTGAGATTCAGATCTCCTATTGTTGGCATAGCGCAGTATGCTAATACCACACTCCAGGTTTATAACTCTGGTCTCAAGGATTGGTCTCAAGCATTGCATTTTTGATAATGGAGAAATAATAGTGGAAAAAAAAAACAACAGAAATCTCAACTACTGCATCTGGAAAAAATAGAGGGCTGCATTTTACCTCGGGCGGATGGGAGCTGGCCACCGACGTAAAAGTTGGTGGTGAACCCGCTTCCGCCCGGCCAGGGGATCCATCCCACATCTTACGCGTCCCGAGCGTTAAGTGTTCTGAGGCAGTACTTCCACCCATATGAGGGAGGAAGTCCCACCTCATTGAGCTGCTGACCAATCATTGGGCTGGCAGCTCTTAGTCCCAGCAATGCCACCAGGAGTGGTGGCCACTGCTGGGACAGCAGACCAGCCGAGAACATGGAGTCAGGAGTCCAGGTAAGTTAGGGTTGTCTCGCCGGGCTAATCGGTCGCGCCCCAGCAAGGCAAGGATGGTTTGGGGGGAAGGGGGGGGGGTCGTCTCAGGTCCTGGGGGTGCTTGGGGAAAACGGGGGTGGCCCTCAATCGAGCATCCTGTGCCCGTTTGTCTCAGCCCCTCCCCCGCCCCAGTGTGCTGAGGTTTCACTAGTAGCCTTTCGCGTCTCCTGGATGCCCACTTGCCATGGGTAAAATCCCTGTGGAGGCGGGCGAAGTCCTCAAATAGCCGTTAAGTGGCTACTAAAGGGCCTTGATTGGCCTGGGGCGGGCGGCCCGTTTCTCGCCCCCCCCCCACCCCTCCACCCCAGCCCACGTAAAGTGGGGTGGAGGAGGAAGCAGGTCGGGAAGGCCTCCCGGAGCCTCCCGCTCCATTTTACGCCTCTCACCCATCACCATCCAGCTTGCTGGGGTGGCATAAAATTCCAGCCAGAGAGTGTCATGAAGATCCCCACCTGCCAAGAATGGGGCATATTAATTTTGTCATATGAACATTAATTTTAAACTGTTGCTGGAGTGAATAAATGACTTGTTTTACAAGAGATCACCAGACACTTGGCTGGAGGACGTTTGTATACTAAGACACAGTGCTTGGAGAGCCAAAATATTTGCTCACTGATTCAATTAACAGAGATTGGGCTGGGCAATGGTGATCCACATCTTGTCGGGGTAAGAGACAGCACTACACCACCCCACCCCCTCACCGAAAGCTTTGGAATCCACAAATGCTGAAGTGGTTAAACCAGCTGGTCACATGACTAACCTGCTGGTCCAGGCTTTTTTAACAAGACACAGGACTGTTTGGAGTCAGACTCTAGTTTACAACTGAACCTGGAACAAGACAACCTCTCTCCTGGCTGGCTCTCTCTCACTTTCTCACAAGCCACCGGACCTACTGAAGATACGTAAACCTCATGAGAGAAAAAGACTCCTGCATCGAAACAAGTTAAAGCGTGCACTGGGCCCCAATGGTCAGCAAGACTTACTGGCAACCAAAGACTCAACATCAAGCTCAAAGGACTGTAACTATAATCCATCTATTGCCTCAAACTTTTCCCCTTTATTGCTTCTACTTTTTTTGTCTCTATCTGCGTGTGTGTTTATCGTGTATGCATGCTAGCATGGTCGCGTCACGTGTTCGTAGTTGTTAACCAAATTAGAGTTTAAGATTAATAAACTTCCACCTTTCTTGTTTAAAGCTAAGAAAACCTGTCTGATTTGATTTCTTTGCCTTGCAATTGGAAAGCAATGAACAAGCATTCACTGAGGGGCAGCTGAAAACACGGTGTTTTCAAAAATTAAACCCTGTTACAGTTAAACCAGGCAAAGGCTGAGATGGAACTCCTAGACCCCTTCTCACCTGGTCGTAACAAGAGGCTAACATTTCAAGTATGATCTCTCATCAGTGTCACCTGTGGCTCAATGGTAGCACTCTTGCCTCTGATTTAGAACACTGTGGATTGAAATCTCACTCCAAAAACCTGAGCACGTAATTTAGGCTGACTCATCAGTGCAGTGCTGACTGAGTGCTGCACTGTTGGAGGTACCATCCCTTGGACAATATATTAAACTGAAGTCCCTTCAAATGGATGTAAAGAATCCCATAGCAATATTCTGAAGAAAAGCTGGGAAGTTCTCCCTGTTATCCTGACCAAGACTTATCCTTCAGTCAACAAAAATATTTCTGGTCATTATCACTGTTGCTGTTTGTGGCACTTACAACTGTGATGACACTTCAATAGTATTTAATTGGCTATGAAGCACTTTGGGATAGCCTGAGGTTGTGAAAGGTGCTATAGATCTATCTTTCTTTTATAAGAATGAATGTTATAGAAGTGCTGCAGTTTGGTAATAAAATATAGGTATCGCCACCTGTGAGGTGCTTATGGCTCTGCCCTCTGTGAATAATCCTCTCAATCAATATTTATTGTATCAGACTACTGCCCATGATGTGTCTTCTACTTTATCATATACATAGACTATTTATAACTATGATAATGTTTTATGTACTTCAGTCTTTCATAGGAATAACTTCTATTGCGCCCCATCAATAGTACCTTAACAGTATCGCCATTTTATGATTTTAAAATCACAACACTAGAGATTGTGTATTGGAGAGTGTATCGTTCATGAAGGTGAATTGAGCAAGCAATTGTATAAGAAAGTGAAGAATGAGAAAAGGTGTTTCAACTCATTTTCCTGCTTGTTCCAACAACCTGTTTGCAGCTTAAACCACCAATGTAATTAATGTGCTGAAGATGTTGGAAAACTACAGGTAAAACTTTGACAGTGATAACACTCATGATATTATTCCCTGACCTTATACTATAATCAAAAGATGGTGTCAAGGGGTTGAAATTTCTCTAGGTATTCTTTCTTTCTTTCTTTTTGGGCCTCCTTATCTCGAGAGACAATGGATACGCGCCTGGAGGTGGTCAGTGGTTTGTGAAGCAGCGCCTGGAGTGGCTATAAAGGCCAATTCTGGAGTGACAGGCTCTTCCACAGGTGCTGCAGAGAAATTTGTTTGTTGGGGCTGTTGCACAGTTGGCTCTCCCCTTGCGCCTCTGTCTTTTTTCCTGCCAACTACTAAGTCTCTTCGACTCGCCACAATTTAGCCCTGTCTTTATGGCTGCCCGCCAGCTCTGGCGAATGCTGGCAACTGACTCCCACGACTTGTGATCAATGTCACACGATTTCATGTCGCGTTTGCAGACGTCTTTATAACGGAGACATGGACGGCCGGTGGGTCTGATACCAGTGGCGAGCTCGCTGTACAATGTGTCTTTGGGGATCCTGCCATCTTCCATGCGGCTCACATATTATTTTTAGCATATTGGTTAACACAATTAGATCAAATACCTATGTCCAATATTTTAACAAAGTCAGTATCCTGTTAGGAATTTGATCTGGGTCAGAAATGGTACTGAGCAATTTCAAGCCCAGGAGATCAGTCTAACATTATCATTAAATAGTATTCAACCTTGACCATTTCCATTTCACAGATAATCCACCATTGGTCCCAACAGTCCTAATCACAATATTTTATTGCATAGAGTAAATTCAGCAAGCTCGCTGTAGTACCAGTCATCAGAATGGACAGAAAATCAATTCTCTAAAAGTTGTGGAATTTTGTATATTACACTTCCTGGCCTGAAAATTCCACTGTGGGTGCAACCTAGAAGTTAGATTCAGAAATTGTGCCCATTCCAGTGTCCATTCTGCCAATGTCAAGATACGCTCAAATATCCTGGCTATCTCATTAGAACATGCCCAAACATAAAAATAAACATACTACAGTATAAACAATTTGGGCCCAGGGGAAGTGCTGAAGTGCTGAATTTGCATCATATATTTCTTCTTTAAGTATGAAAATTAAAATTGCAACTCATTCAACCATCGTTCATGCATTTTAGGCACAGCATGTTTAAGAACTTGCATCTGGGAAGATTTTCAGTTTTTAATGTGACTTATACTGATGGCATAAAAATACATTTAAAGAAACAGAAAATACATAGCAAGGTCTCAGTGATGATAACCATTTTTTAAAACACTCAAAAAATGCAATAAAACATCAGAGAAATGACTTTGTTTCCTGCTATGCTTGACAATCTGGTGGTAGTTTTCAGAGAGCCTCTGAACAACTGCAATTGCAGGAATCACACATAGAAGGCTCTGTAGCTTGGGCAGGACCTGTTTTATGGGCTGAAATGTGTTTGGACAGAGGGATTGATAGATGGCTGTAAAAGATTAAGGAGTTTGGGATGCATTGCATGCTCAAAATTCCATTTATTCTGAGGCTGCGTAATTGATTTGCACACAAGTTAGGCATATCCCTGGATGCAAATATGGACAAAATTCAGCACCCTTCATGCATCAACAATAACTTTTATTTTTGTAGCATCTTTAACACAATAAAACATTCCAAGGAATTTCACAGGAGCATTATAAAGCATCATTTGACACCAAGCCTCACAAGGAGATAATGGGCTGAATTTTACTAGCCCTCCAACGTCGGAGATCATGAAGGGGGAGGCCCAGAATGACCCCCGATGCCGGGTAAATCCCACCCCATTTTACTGCCAGTGGCGGGACCTCAGTGCAGCGCCCCCCCACCCACCCCCGCTGCTCGGTGGCGGAACCCCAATTTAAATATGTTAAGCGTTACTTACTTTGCCTGATTTTGCATCCTACTGCTCGTCCCCCCTCAGTTCCGCATTTTTCTCTTAACGGGCAACTGGCATGTACCACCCCATTCATGAATGACAGAAGCCAGTGGGAGAGCACAAGAGGGAGCAATCGGAGACAGTGCAGGTAAGTCTCTGTATACCGGGGTCTCCACTCGACATACTTGAAGGGAGGTGGCGGGGGATGGGATTACTGGGGGCACAGCTCTGTATACTTGAAAGGAGGTGGGAGGGGGGATGGGATTATTGGGGGCACAGCTCTGCAGGCATGAAGGCAGGTACTGCATACCCTCCCTCCATAAACGGTGGCCACTCTGCGGCATTGTTTGTTTGTGTGAGTGAAGGAGCAATGGCTCTCCAGCCACCCTGTGTGTGGGGACGGTGCCAGAAATGGTAGGTGTGTAAAGGTTATCTGGCTAGTGGGGCAATCGATGCAGCTGCTACAATCTGAATGTGGTCATGCTGTGCCACTCTTAGTGGAAGCTAAGATGGGCAATGCCATACCACGCCACATAGTTGATGCATGAAAACACCTGATGCACCAATCAACATCAATGGCTGCCCTGTTAGGAATCTTTGAAGATGTGAAGGAACTGATCTTGATTGCAACTTGGAGATGGGGATTGTTCACCCTATATTATTTGATCCACTTTTACTGAGGAACCATAAGCGCCGCAGGCAAAACCAGCAGGCAGGTGCAGCCCACGTAGAGGCCCCTGGTTGTGAGCAGCAGCAGCCCCAAAAGGAGCTTGCCACAATAGAATGCCGTGCATCTACAGATCCCACATGACATACCTGCAGATGTCTCAGTGCCAGTGTCAGAGGCAACTGCGGATGTCGAGGGAGGCGGTGATACATCTCTGTGCCCTGCTCAACTATGACCTGCAGCCCATGGGCTTCAGTGGACATCCCATGCCTGTGGCCGTCAAAGTGACAGCGGCTCTTTACCTTTACACCTCTGCATCCTTTCAGGGGTCCACCAGAGACATTTGTGGGATCAAACAGTCAGCAGTGCACTACGGCATCAGGTGTGTCACCGATGCCCTGTACTGGAGGGCCGGTGACTATATCCGCTTCAGGACGGACCCTGAGAGTCAGTCCCAGAGGGCCATCAGTTTTGGCTCCATCACAGGATTCCCACAGGTGCAAGGAGTCATAGACTGCACCCATGTGGCCATCAAGGCTCCCGCCGCATGACCAGCTGCATAAGTAATCCATAAGGGCTTCCACTCGCTCAAGGTACAGTTAGTATGTGATCACCATAACTGCTTTATGCAAATCTGTACCCGCTTTCCAGGCAGTTGCCATGACGCCTTCATCCTGCGTCAGTCCCAGTTGGCATTGCTGTTCACTGAGCTGGCTCAGATGGAAGGGTGGCTTCTTGGAGACAAGGGCTACCCTTTGCAGACATAGCTCCTGACACCAGTGAGAATACCCCGACAGTGATGCAGAGGAGAGTTACAACGTCAGCCATGGCACAACAAGAGCCACCACCGAACAGGCGATCGGTATGCTGAAAATGCGCTTCCGTTGCCTGCATAGATCGGTTGGTGCCCTGCAGTACGAGCGGAAAGGGTAACTTGCATCTTGCTGTTTGCTGTGCTCTGCACAACTACACAGTCAATAGTGGGGAGGCCTTGCAGGATAAGGAGAGAGGTCAGCAGGACTCATCCTCGGACGATGAGGATGCTGAGGACTTACAGCAGGAAAGGCGCATGGGAGGACAGAAAGCATCCAGGCGCTGCATGCAGGGTGAGCAGCGAGCTAGGAATGCACGGCAATGCTTTATTGATCACAGATTCTCCACACCATAGGAATCACCGTGGGCTCTGCAAGCCACACAGCACCCTCGTTCACCTGATGTGCAGCAGTCCACATCTGCAACATCTTTGCGTCCACCATTATTGGCAGCAGAATACTGAGTCATTGTCCATGTTACAGCATCCTCAAAGATATGTACCGAAGTCATTGGAGATCGATGATACAACCAACAACTGCCAAACTATCTTCAAACAACAGGCCATCCATCCCTTGCAGTGGCACATTAAACAATGCAATGCAAATACGGCGAGTCAGCATGGAAACCACAAACGTTCGAACTAGCAGACATGAGTGGATCAGCAGTGGCAGGACTACCAGCGTGTAAGGACATCAACATCATAACCATCCACGAGAGCATTGCCAAAGGGAAATCTCCAAGGACCGGAACCCGCTCACAGACTCTGGCCAGCTTCAAATGATGTAGGCTGGAAACCCAGCAACAGCACAACTATGCCATGCCTTCAATTCTGCTCTCTGGAGAGCCGCCAGCAGCACAACGAGCCAGAATGGACAGGTATCTCCAGGAGACCAAGTACTCTTCCCCCAACAAGACCTCGACTTTGACCCCCAAGCCTTCAGATGCGGAGGATGAGGAGAGGTGAAGGACACGCCATATCCCGAAGAGGCAGAGGAGGAATGAGTTGAAGCAATGTCTATTGAATCTTTGAGATGAGGTGCCGGAGCTTTCCAAGAATGAGAAGGCCTCAAAAGTGGTCATCTTGAGAAAAGCAACAGTGTTGACAGGCTGAAGGCAAAGCAACAGAAACTGAATGCAGAGAGGGAGAAACTGCAGAAAGAACAGCAACCGATGAGCCGCAAAGTCCTCGAGCAAGTGTTGTCAAACCACCAAGACGACCTATGGACGTTTGAGCCTCTGTTCTTGTAAATTTCATAATCTCCAGCAGCCATGTGCAAATAATTTTGATGGTATCTAATTTTATGTATTTTTTACTTTTAGCATACGAGACTTAACTTTGGAAAAAAGGGAGATGATGCCTTGAAGAGTAATGTACCTTTAAGATCTTAATATGCTAATGAACCAAGTACCAGGACATAGTCATGTGACAACATGCCAGTCTCACTCTGCTATTGTAACACCAAGAGGCAAGTCCTGTAATAGTTAGCTCTGTACTGTATATATTAGTTAGCTGTTTAATAAACCTGTTTGAGATCTTCAAACAACCTGAACTCCATGCATCTCATTTATGATGCATCAGACAACATAAAAAAAGTTTCTCATTACAGTGAGTATTCCTTTAGTCGCACTTGAAATCAATATCAACGCCAGGTTTGCTCCCAAACTGCTGTTCACTGTTAGGAGAGGGTGTTACTTGAAGTGCTAGCCACCAAAATATCATAGAGTGTAGCTTGCATTTTAAGCGGCAATTAACTGTTTAACGAGCCTCCGAGCGGCTGTTCCAAGTGGCTGTTCCGAGCAGCACTTAAACTCCTTTACCAAAATTGCGCCTTGTGCTAAATGTGGGCTTAACCACAATTACAGCTTAAAACCCCATCTTAGCCACCTTGGAAGTTCTTTAGAGCCTTGGGTGTTTGGCAAAAATCATTCTGCCATGTTTACTGTGAAAAAACCTTGAACAGATGGTGTCAAACTACTTTTTCTATTTTTTATTCGTTCAGGGGATGTGGGCATTGCTGGCTACGGCAGCATTTGTTGCCCATCCCTAATTGCCCTTGAGAAGGTGGTGGTGAGCTGCCTTCTTGCACCACTACAGTCCTTGGAGTGTAGGTACACAAACAGTGCTGTTAGGAAGGGAGTTCCAGGATTTTGACCCAGCGACAGTGAAGGAACGGTGATATAGTTCTAAGTCAGGATGGTGTGTAGCTTGGAGGGGAACTTGCAGGTGGTGGTGTTCCCATGCATCTGCTGCCCTTGTCCTTCTAGGTGGTAGAGGTTCTGGGTTTGGAAGGTGCTGTCGAAGGAGCCTTGGTGAGTTGCTGCAGTGCATCTTGTAGATGGTACACACTGCTGCCACTGTGCATCGGATGGAGTGAATGTTGAAGGTGGTGGATGGTGCCAATCAAGCGGACTGCTTTGTCTTGGATGGTATTGAGTTTCTTGAGTGTTGTTGGAACAGCACTCATCCAGGCAAGTGGAGAGTATTCCATCACACTCCTGACTTGTGCCTTGTAGATGGTGGACAGGCATTGGGGAGTCAGGAGGTGAGTTACTCACTGCAAAATTCCCAGCCTCTGACTTGCTCTTGTAGCCACAGTATTTATGTTACTGGTCCAGTTCAGTTTCTGGTCAATGGTGATCCCTAGGATGCTGATAGTGGGGGATTCAGCGATGGTAATGCCATTGAACATCACGGGGAGATGGTTAGATTCTCTTTTATTTGAGATGGTCATCGCCACTTATCAGCCCAAGCCTGGATGTTGTCCAGGTATTGTTGCATACGGACATAGGCTGCTTCAGTATCTGAGGAGTCGTGAATGGTGTTGAACATTGTTCAATCATCAGCGAACATCCCCACTTCTGACCTTATGATGGAGGGAAGGTCATTGATGAAGCAGCTGAAGAAGGTTGGGCCTAGGACACTACCCTAAGGAACTCCTGCAGTGATTGGGACTGAGATGATTGACCTCCAACAACGACAACCATCTTCCTTTGTGCTAGGTACGACTCCAACCAGCAGGGAGTTTTCCCCCTGATACCCATTGACTCCAGTTTTGCTTAGGCTCCTTGATACCATACTCAGTCAAATGCTGCCAAATTTAAAGAAGGAATATATGTTGTGTGCTTCATTCTTTCCTTGAGCCCTTTTTGTTAACACTGAGTTAAACCAACTTTGCATAAATAAACTTTCACCCCTTCCCCAGTCAGTCATCTTTCTCTCTCAGGAATACTGCTCTGGCTACCAATATACAGGCTTGGGCTTAGGTCTGGAGTTGGTGCACCATCCTTCATCAACTTACTAAAACTCCTCATCCTCAGTGATGCCAGTTTCCATCTCAGCTCCACTTGCCCTCCCTCCTCTGAATTCTCTTCCATCCTGTCCTTCCTTAGCTTTCTCCTCCATATAAACACACCTACCCATATTCTCCAACTCCCCCTCCAACTTGCCAGCTTATATGGCCATTCAACTTTCATGATCTCAATCGCAGATAAGGCCATCTCTAACCATTTCCTTGTGTCCCTCACCACCCAGATCCATTTACCCTTTTTCAATCTCCACTTCATTCTGCAGCCACCCTGAAAAAATAATCTCCCCAGTCACAACTATATTTCCAAACTTCCAACTGACCAGCCTCTGAGAGTCTATTTGCTATGATATTTCTGCTGCTGTTGAACTGTTCAACCACTCTCTTATCTCCAACTTTAATGCCCTTGTCCCCAGTAAAATCCTTACTCTCTCTTATCCGGTCATTTCCCCTGTATGGCCCCATCTTCACTCCCTCAATTCAAAGGAGTGCAGACTTGAGTGTATTGCTGCATGATGGGTTTAGCCATCCATCATCCAATATAGCTGGACCACATCAAACAGCATCAGGCCTCAATATCTCTGCCAAAACTACCACTACTCCAAAATCACCTGGTAGCAAATATAAACCTCAGCTTCCTTTCTCCACTAAAAACACTCCTCCCTGTCTTCTCCAGTCACATCTCCAACCAGAAGAATGTGGTGCGTATGAACTTCTTTGCCACAAAGAGTTAGATCATATATCATAGCTGCTTCTGCTACTCTCCCCTTACCTTTGTCCATTAAGCTAAAACTCCCCCATGTCATGAGTTTCTTTGTGTTATCTTAAGCAACACAATAAGGTACATGGATTCCAGTTCCTTGAAGATCTATAGAAGGTTTATAAACAGCTAAACTAATACTTACGATACAGAGCAGACTATATACAGAACCTTTGTTCAGGGTGTTGCTGCTGTCATGCAGACCCCCACCTGCCAAGAATGAGGTGTATTAATTTTGTCATATGAACATTGATTTTAAACTGTTGCTGGACTGAAGAAATAACTTGTTAAAAAATCACAAGACACTGGGCTGGAAGGATATTTGCATACTAAGAGATGCTGCTTGTGGAGACAAAGGACTATTCCCTGATCCACTTAACCCAAGATGGACATTGATCACCAAACATTGAAGGTGAGGAAGCTCACATTCCAGGATGACTGCTAAGATGGCAAAATCCATAAACAGAAGTGGTCAAACCAGTTAGTTACATGACTAACTGGCTGGTCCCAGTTTTTTTGAACTAGCCACAGGACAGTTTGAATTCAGAAGGCTGTTTGAACTGGAATCTGGAATAAGGAAGCCTCTCCCTCTCTCTGCCTTTCTCCCCAAGCCACCAAACCTATGGAAGACACGTAAACGTCAAGAGAGAATGACTCCGACATTGAAACAAGTTGAAGCGTGAACTGGGCCCCAACGAACAGCAGGACTGACCGGCAACCAAAGACTCCACATTGAACGTAAAGGACTGTAACTACCAAATATTGCCTCAAGCTGCTTCCCTTTATTCCTTCTAGTTTTTCTGACTCTATCTGTGCGTGTGTTTATCGCGTATGCATGCTAGCATGGTCGGGCCACATATTCATAGTCGGTAACCGGATTATAATTTAAGATTAATAAACTTCCACCTTTCTTGTTTAAGTCTAAGAAAATCTGTCTGATTGATTTATTTGCCGTACCATTGGAAAGCAATGAACAAGGATTCACTAAGGGGGAGTAAAAACATGGTGTTTCTAAAATTAAACACTGTTTCGGTTAAATCAGGCAAAGGTTGAGAGGGAACCTCTAGACCCCTCTCACCAGGTCGTAACACTGCTCAGAGTGACTATGGCTTCTAGTCACATGAATAAATCCTCGTACTTAGCTCAGTAGCATACTGAATTCTTAAAGGGACATCACTCTTAAAGCAATCATACAACACCCCATACATAAGGCTAGATTTGATGCAGGTGGCAGAGGTCCTGATGCCGGGCCAGAAAGATGAAGTGAAACCTGTCTCAGCCATTCTGGGGGACCACTGGCCGCATTTTACTGTGCTCAGGCAGTTAACTGCCTGGCACCAGGGTCCCTGTCCCTTTAAGGACGGTGATCCCGCCTCTAAGAGCTGCCAGCCAATCAGAGGGCCAACAGCTCAGCAGCATCACTCGGAGTGGTGGCCACACTGGTACTGCAGTAGGCCCAGGAACAGGAGCAGCGCTGAAGCCCTCGAGTACAGATAAGTGCGGGTGGGCTCTCCAGGCCCCGTCAGGCAGGCCCTCACTCGCTATTTTATGGGCCTCCACACCACCCTGACCGTCCCTAGAAAGCTGATAAAATTCAGTCAGGCAGGCCCTGGCGAGGATTGGGAGGTGGTTGCTGAGGGCAGGGGGATGTTGGTATAGGGGCGGCCTTTGCCACAAGGGGCCCTCTGCAGGCCACATATTGTGCAAACAGGAGAATCCCTGCACCCCGCCCCCACCCCCCCACCACCCCCACTCAGCCCACAGCTTTTGAGTTGGTCCTCATAAATTTTGTTGGAAATGGTTATCTTCAGAACATAAGAAATAGGAGCAGCAGCAGCAGCAGGCCATATGGCCTCTAAAGCCTGCTGTACCATTCAATAAGATCATGGTTGATCTTGTGCTTCAATTCTACTTTCCTGCCCTATTCACAATACACTTAATGCCCTTAGTGTCCAAAAATAGACAAACAGTGAGAGTTTGTTCCAAATTATCTTTATTCTTCTATGTTTTGGTGGCCTAAGTCTCTGTTGTCTAGGTTACTAGGTCTACCCTACCTTGGCTCCATGCTTACCTATGTGTTCATAGCCAAAGTATCACCAGCAAAAGCTTCTCTTCTCATCCCGCACTGCTACCTTAAGTACTCCAAGGATCTTTCCTTTGCCCCTTACTTTTTTTCATCTTCATGCTTGCCCTTGGCATCATTATCTGCAGATTTGGGATCAACTTCTACGTGAATGCTGATGACATCCAGCTTTACTTCTCCACCACTTCTCTCAAATACTTCAGTACTTTTGTGCTAACAGACTGCTTCTCCGACATCCAGTCTTTGGATGTGCCATATTTGCCTGGCCATTTTCGCAGGTTGTTAGACTTTTCACAACGCTCTATTTGACCCAAAGTGAGCTTCTAACTCTGTATTCTCTCCATTACGAAGACTTCCACCTCTGTAACATCGCCTGCCTCCACCCTGCAATTTGCATATCTGCTTTGGAAAACCATGCCTTTGTCACCTCTAAGCTGGACTATTCCAACAGTATCCTGGTCAGCCTGCCAACCGCCACCCTCTGTAAATTTTAGCTCATCCAAAAAGGTAGGGGCTTTCCATAGCATGGAATGCATCTTCTCACTGTTGACAGTACGAGTTGTGCTTGCCTGAATATCTCAGACTGCCCTTGTGAACCTGGAGACATGCCAAACAGACAAGAGATTGGAACTTAAGGCAATTTCAGTGCTGGACATGATATCTGCAGTATCCCACATCACTGCCCACAACGGACGGATTTGTCAGCAGTACCAGAAGAAGGTCTAGGAGCAGGCTAGTTTGACCATGTCCTCGCCAACATTCATCTCACAGGCATGAATCAAATCTGTGAATTTTATGAGGGTTGTGATGCACCCAGTTTTTGAGTTTTAGTTGGCATTTTACTGGAAGTGGTTACTTTGAAGGTTTGTTAGAACATGTTCATTCTTTTTTCCATTTTTGGTGGCCTTGGTCTCATGCTCCTTTTTGAGCTTTCTGTGATGTCTGTTGATTTGGAGATGAGCACATGCACAGGCTGAGATAAGTCTGTTAGTCTCTTCAGGATTGACAGTCTCGCTTTGAACCAGACATTCATCCATTTTCTTTCTTGAGGAATTGACCTATGCAGCACTAACCATTTTTGGTGGGTATCTATTTCAGATGTCTAAAAATTCATCTAACTCCAATCTCATGTGAAGCCAGTTAATTTTCTGCTTGTGTCCTCTCACTGTGCAATTAAATTTTCGATATATGGGGCTCACAGTGAAACTTGAAGCTGCAGATTAATGAGGCACAGCAGTCTCAACCAGGTGTAATTAGTGTGTTTCTTCACTATTTAGCTTAAGGAAAAACATTTTATTGCTTCCACACTTTTACTGGCGCTTTTAAACTCATCACAAACATAGAAAAACATAAGTCATGGAAAAAAAATCTGACCATAAGCTGGGAACAGTGACATTATTGATACATCATTCAAATCATTAAGATACATCTGTCGTAGTAAATTAAACAAAATAAATGTGATGGACAACTAAGAAGAAAACGCTCACAAGTATTATCCCACCAGCAGGACAGACCCACCAGAGGTGGTGGCACAGTGGTATACATTCAGGAGGGAGTTGCCCTGGAAGTCCTCAACATTGACTTGGACCCCATGAAGTCTCATGGCATCAGGTCAAATCTGGGCAAAGAAACCTCCTGCTGATTACCACCTACTGCCCTCCCCACCCCCGGCTGATGAATCAGTGCTTCTCCATATTGAACACCAATTGGAAGAAGCACTGAGGATGGCAAGGGTGCAGAATGTTCTCTGGATGGGGGACTTCAATGTCCATCACCAAGAGTAGTTCAGTAGCACCACTACTGACTGAGCTGGATGAGTCCTAAAGGACATAGCTGCTAGACTGGGTATGTGGCAGGTGGTGAGGGAACCAACAAGAGGGAAAACCTACTTGACCTAGTCATCACTAATCTACCTGTCACAGATGCATCTGTCCATGATAGTATTGGTAGGAGTGACCACCGCACAGTCCTTGTGGAGACGAATTCCTGTCTACAGATTCAGGGTACCCACCATCATGTTGTGTGGTACTACCACCATGCTAAATGGGGTAGATTTCGAACAGATCTAGCAACTCAAAGCTGGGCATCCATGAGGCACAGTGGGTCATCATCAGCAGCAGAATTGTATTCAACCACAATCTGTAACCTCATGGCCCGGCATATCCCCTACTCTACAATTACCATCAAGCCAGGAGACCAATCCTGGTTCAGTGAAGAGTGCAGGAGGGTATACCAGGAACAGCACCAGGCATACCTCAAAATGAGGTGTCAGCCTGGTGAAGCTACAACACAGGATTACTTGTATGCCTAACAGCGGAAGCAGCATGCGATAGACAGGGCTAAGCGGTCCCACAACCAACGGATCAGATCTAAACTCTGCAGTCTTACCACATCCAGTCATGAATGGTGGTGAACAATTAAACAACTAACAGAAGGAGGAGGCTCCACAAATATCCCCATCCTCAATGAAGAGGGAGCCCAGCATATCAGTGCAAAAGACAGCAAGGCTGAAGCATTTGCATCCACCTTCAGCCAGATGGATGATCCATCTTGTCCTCCTCCTGAAATCCCCAGCATCACAGATGCCAGTCTTCAGTCAATCCAATTCACTCCACGTGATATCATGAAACGGCTGAAGGCACTGGATACTGCAAAGGCTATGGGCCCTGACAATATTCTGGCAATAGTACTGAAGATTTGTGCTCCAGACTAGCCGCGCTGCTCGCCAACCTGTTCCAGTACAGCTACGACACTGGTATCTACCCGGCAATGTGAAAAATTGCCCAAGCATGTCCTGTACACAAAAAGCAGAACAAATCAAACCCAGCCAATTAACACACTATCAATCTACTCTCAATCATCAGCAAAGAGATGGAAGGGATCGTTGACAGTGCTTTCAAGTGGCACTTGCTCAGCAATAACCTGCTCACTGCCGCTCTGTTTGGGTTCCGCCTGGGCCACTCAGCTCCTGACCTCATTACAGTCTTTGTCCAAACATGGACAAAAGAGCTGAATTCCAGAGGTAAGGTGAGAAACTGCACTTGGCATCAAGGCAGCATTTGACCGGGTATGACATCAAAGAGCCCTAGCAAAACTGGACTCAATGGGAACTGGGCAGAAACTCTCCGCTAGTTGGAGTCATACCCAGCACAAAGGAAGATGGTTGTGGTGTCTGGAGGTCAATCATCTCAGTCCGAGGACATCACTGCAGGAGTCCCTCCGGGTAATGTCCTAGGCCCAACCATCTTCAGCTGCTTCATCAATGTCCTTCCTTCCATCATAAGGTCAGAAGTGGGGATGATTGCACAATGTTCAGCATCAGTTGCGACTCCTCACATATTGAAGCAGGCCGTGTCCTGATGCAGCTAGACATGGACAACATCCAGTCTTGGGCTGATAAGTGGCAAGTAACATTCGCGCCACATAGCTGCCAAGCAATGACTAGCTCAAATACGAGAGAATCTAACCATCTCCCCTTGTTGTTCAATAGCATTACCATTGCTGCACCCCCCACTATCAACAGCCTGGGGGTTACCATTGACCAGAAACTGAACTGGACCAGCCACATAAATCCTGTGGCTACAACAGCAGGTCAGAGGGTAGGAATTCTGCAGTGATTACCTCACCTCCTGTCTCCCCAAAGCCTGTCCACCATCTACAAGGGACAAACCAGGAGTGTGATGGAATACTCTCCAGTTGCCTGGATGAGTGCAGCTTCAACAACACTCAAGGAGCTCGACACCATCCAGGATAAAGGAGCCTGCTTGATTAGTGTCCCATCCACCACCTTCAGCATTCACTCCCTTCACCACCGACACACCGTGGCAGCAGTGTGTACCATCTACAAGATGCACTGCAGAAACTCACCAAGGCTCCTTCGACAGCACCTTCCAAACCCGTGACCTCTACCACCTAGAAGGATAAGGGCAGCAGATGCATGGGAACAGCACCACCTGCAAGTTCCGCTCCAAGTCACACACCATCCTGACGTAGAACTATATCACCATTCCTTCACTGTCATTGGGTTAAAATCCTGGAACTCCCTTCCTAACAACACTGTGGGTGTACCTATACGCCAAGGACTGCAGCGCTTCAAGAAGACAGCTCACCACCACTTTCTCAAGGGCTATTATGGATGGACAATAAATGCTGGTCTAGCCAGTGATGCTCACATCCCATAAACGAATAATAAAAAAATCATTTTGACACAAGTAAATTGCTGAGAATATGTGCCTGTCATGAATAGAGGAGAAACGACTGTAAATTATGTTTTGTGCACTTGAGTGTTATTGTCAACTGCCATGTTAAGTTCTTACTTCTGTGTTCCATTTGTTAAAATGGAGGAGGGAGATCAAATGGGACAGTTGCTTGAAGAGGTCCAGTCATAGGACCCAGAAGCCACCCTTTTCAGCCTGCCTGGATTTGAAACTGTAACAGTTGAGGGTATTGCTTGTTCAAACCACAGCTGCCTTCAAGCTGCATTGATTTCTCTCTGATGCCTTCCTGCAAGCAGCAAGAAAAATTAACAAGAAGACACGGGCTGCAAAACAGCAGGAAAGTCTGCTTTCCACCAGTTTTCTCTCCATCAAAAAAGGCGACTTCAGCAATTAAGCTGCCTCCATTTACTTCCGAGAGTACATGAAGAAGATAGTGTAAGAGAAGAGGTATTTCCAAACCGCATTCCCCCACCACCCCCCTCACCGCCCCCTTCACCCACTCAGCATTTCCAGTCAGTGATCTCCAGTTTGGGACTTTCCACTATTTAAAACGGACTGTAGTTTCAACTGAAACCCATGATAGTTTATAGTTAAGCAAATTATCTATTTAGTAAATGTCCTTACCTTTTTTTATGCCTTTAACCTTTCCTTGTATGTTTGTGAGCGTGCGTTGCAAAGTTAATCCCCTTCCTGAGTTTACGAGTGTGTGTTAATAAACCCTACTTCCTTGTTTTAACTTTAACAACCCTGTTGTTGTTGCAGTCCTTTACTCGTCGGGGTTTAAGGAAGGGGATAATTCAATCATTATCTGTTCCGGACAGTTTGTGGGAAATAGAAAGAAATTTGTTTTTTAAAAAAAGATTAACTACCTGTTTGTAACAGTGCCAAACATCAATTTGTATGGGAAATAGAAAGATAAATAATATGATAGAATGAATGCTTTGATTCTATACTTCGGCCAGGCATAAACACACTAAATTTGCAAGACTATAGATAATTTAATCAGTCTTCATCTTTTTCATTGCTTTTACAATTTTTTTTATTAACAGCTAAAGGGTAATTAATCAATTCCATTTTACTCATAGTATGATAATGATAATACATCTATTTATTTCAAACTGTTCAAAATACATAATGATTGTCAAAGACGTTAAAATATGTCAGTGGAATGGTTCAGGTTGTTACGACTGAGGTGGGAGGAGTACACTGTCCTTCCTACTTCCACTTCTCCACAAGTCATAACATTTTTTTTAATGTTTACCCAGTTACCTATGCAGTCAATCATATACTTTACTCTTTATCTCAGAATAAAATACACCAAACAGGTTTCTTTAATAAACAACAAAATTATCAGTTTATTATAAAACAAGACTTAACCAGTAATGAAGCAAAGCATTAACACACAGATTGAAATATGAAAGTTCCCCCTTTTAAATTCCCCACACACAAATTCACATACACACTGAAAAAAATACAGAAATTATCTCTGCAGAGGTCAGTTACAAAAACAAGGCAAAAAAGAATACTTTGGCCAAATACTTGTTAATTCTTGAAGAAAAAAAGGGAAGATATGGAAAGATGTCAGTTGTCCTTTTTTGGTCTGGCATCCCAAATACGCATAGAGCAGTTCTTTTCAGGCAATGTTGAGGATCAGTTTGGTAGGCATTCCAGGAGAAATGTGACATCAAGAGTTTCTGGCAGGCTTTTCAGGAGAAATGCAGCATCGGTTTCTCTATTTCTTACACTTGATTCTCAGGAAGTTCCTAAAGAGATGGAAGAGGATAAGCCGATGATGGCTGCTTTCTGGCTGGTTTTCTCCAACTGTCTTCAAAACAGTTCACACCCCAACAGACTGTGCAAAGCAAAACCAAAAACAATATCTCAAGAGTCAAGCCTCCTGACCCCTATAAATCTTGACCTGTCACTTTTCTGTAAACATCTTTCCCAAGATTTCTCTTGTTTATGGCTTAAAGCATATGACTTCCAGCAAGGATGTTTTTAAACAACATCTCAGTGTCCTTTCAATGAACTGTCAACAACAAAGCAAAGTCCAGCTTCTATGAAATCTTCAGCCTTTCAATGAATCCATCTCCACAATTTAAATATAAGTCCTCAAAAGCATACACTTAACAAAAAGTACAGAAGCACTTTCATAACAGGGTGTATGTTTTTTTTTTCATATTTGGGACCTTGGTTCAAATCTAGCCCATGTTAATGGGATGAAAATCTCTTGTCTGGTTAGCTGTAAAAGTTTGAGCAATCTCAACCCAGTTCCTAGTACACATAGGTCCACATCACTGAAATTACCTCTAATGTGGCACTGGTGGCAGTCTTACTCAGATATGCTATAATACTGCTGAGGCATGGAAAATTGAAATACCAAACTAGCAATTAGGGTACCTTTATGGGGCACAGTTGAGGTAGCTTTATTGAGGTAGCTCCCAATGCTAAATTGACCTGGAAATGCTGGGTACTGACATATGGGGATGATTTTCTGAGCTTACAATTCCGGTGGCAGCACATATTGGAAAATTGAAAGCATGCTATTGTTGATTTTCCATCCATAATGGACAGCAAACCCATAATTTTCCAATATGTGCTGCCAGTGGTGAGGTTCTCTTTGAGCAACATGAATTTGGAGTAAAAGTCAAAAATATTTAATTCCTCCCCAGTGGAATTCTTACTTTGATGAGAAAAGAAAATTGCTGACAAATATAATTTTTTTAAAATTGTTAATTAATAATAAGGTAAGGTAGACTGCTAAGATTAATTAATACAATAGGGAATTCCACATATTATTCATATTTAAACTAGTAGCCTTTATGAAACTTATGAGATTAACCATACTTCTAACACTGTCTCTGTAGAGAAGTTGCCATCTTCAAATGTTATTGAAATCATGCTGTGACCTTGCAAGAAATGACTCATTGTAAAAAAACAGGATTGAAATAAAAATTTGGTCAAAGGCAAATAGTAAGATACACATAGTTAAGATAATAAAATAAAAAAGTGAGGAAAAGATCATTCTAGAAATAATGATAAAAAAACTCCAAAATATATTGGTCATCTTCTAAGCTTGTCACAGGTTATGAATCTCTACAAGATATGACATTATAGAGGTATCTTTCAGGTTGGAATAAAGCATCAGGAAAACAAACTATGTGGATTACTATATTATCTGCCATCCTGTAAAATTAAAGTCTATCAATGTTATAAATGGGAAATTCATCTTTTCTCAGTCTTGCAAGGAATCTTCTATTCTACTCTGTAAACAGCAATTTGATATTAATTAATATTTGACTTGATTAATTACAACAGCAAACAAGAGCATCTCCTCTTGTCTCTATTGCCTTTTAAAGCCATTATTGTGTCTCTGTAGTTCCACTTCCCAAACATATACTAAAATAAACTAATTCACAATATCAACCTCTTTGGAAATATATTTTAAGACTGCAACCATACTTTTTCACTATTACATGCAATTATCTCTTTTTCTATCATTTTAAAATATCAAATTCATTATAATGTCTATTACTGAATAGTATTCAGTCTGATATCTTCATTGGATGTTTCATTTAAATTCAAGTTAGCTGTGGCAACTTGATAGGTCTTAGCTTCGATAAACAATACACAGTATTAAACAGACCATTAAAACATCAAACAGATTGTGCTCTGTAAAAGTGAATAGGAAATTGGTGCTTGGGAACCCAACAGTAATGAGCTGGCTATGACAGAGAATAATTTGATGAAAAGGACTGCGCTACATCATTATCGAAACATCATTGCACATTCTGTAATTTCTCTTTCAGGGGATAGTATGTGGTGTAATCAAATGGTTGAGTAGAATAGTTACCATGAATATATGTTATGCACACTTATCCTCTGAAAGAGGATAGCAATCTAAAGATATCTCTCAACTGGTAAAAGGGAACTCTCATTTATGAAACCAATTTTGCATGTGCTATACTGTGAGGCTTTCCATCATCAATTATTTCTGATAGGGACCAGGTTTCTTTGGTGATGTAGGACAGTGAGAAATTCAGCAGACCCCTCCAATACCGCCTCAGGTTGAAGCTCCCTGGAGGACATCAAAAGTTGGCAGATATGCTAATATTCAGGCCAACTGTCTATAGGTATAATATGTTTCATTTAGCCTGAAACAACTGTAGTCAGAACTGAAGCTCTTTACTCAACTTCAGTCTCTGAGACAAAATTTCAGTGGCATTTTCTAATGGTTTTTCACTGATGAATGCAGTGGTATAAAAAAAGGTGAGGCTCATTTTGCAAGATTACTATAGCAAAGTGAAATAGTTATCTGCGTAAACCATATTTACATTTCACAAAATAATATAAGCATACCTTTATTCTTAAGAAGAAGGCTAATACAAATGTCTGCAAGAGACCAAAGTGTATGTTGGAGTCCTTGCAGAAAATAATATTTTTATAATAAAAGCAAAAAATGCTGGAACTATTCAGCAGGTTTGGTAGCATCTGTGGGGAGAGAAACAGAATTCAGTTTCAATTACCTTTCATCGGAACCTGTTGGGCTGAATTTTCCCAGTTGGGTCGCGATCCCAACGTTGGCCCCAATTCCGGATTGGGAACCCGTAAGTGGCCCTGGCAGGACGTCAGCTGCAATCTTCCCAGAGGCAGCCAATTAAGAAGCCTCCTCTGGGAGCGCTCTCATTAAGGATGGTGGGTGGACCAGGGAAGCGAGAGGCCCAATAGGAGTGCCTGCAGTGATGCCCGGCTGGCCGCCTCACCAGGGAAGGTGGGTACTGCTGAGATAGGCAGGAGACTGCAGGGGCACCTCAAAATAGAGGTGCTCTCTGCAGCATTGGGAAAAATTAAAGAACACGATTAGCCACTGCTGTCAGGCAATCAGTGTGGAGGGGGAACCCCCACAAAGGATGGCTTGTGGCCACATGGTCGCTTCCCAACGAATCCATGCTGGGGTGAATGAGAGAAGTTGTCTATGGTACCCTGGAATGCTGCCGGGAGGCCACCTCTAGTTAAATGCCGTGCTCTGGCCTCAGCAGTGGAGGGAACTATCTGCCGTCAGGAAGATCTCGGCAGCATCATCACCTTTCCCCAATTTGGCCCATTAATAGGACTAATGGCTATGCACTGCTGCCAGACCTGCTGAGTATTTCCAGCATTTCTGTTTTGATTTCAGAATTCTAGCACCCACAGTACTTTGTTCTTGTATTCACATTTTTATAATGCTTAGTAGATCCCAGAGCTGCCAAAAAATCTGATTTTTAAAAATCAATCAAAATAGAAATATTTTTCCAAAGAAAGAAATAACTTGTATTTATATAAGCATCTTTCTCATTTTAGGACATTCCAGAGCATTTCACAGCCAACAAAGTACTTTTGAAGTGTAGTCACTGTTGTAGTGTAGGCAGATGGGACAGTCAATTTGTGCACAGCAAGGTTCCACAAACAGCAATTAAATAAATGACCAGATAATTGGTTTCAATGATGTCAGTTGAGAGGTAAATGTTGGCCAAGGCACCAGGAGAACTCATCTGCTCTTCTTCGAATAGTGTACCTGAGAGGGCAAATGGAGTCTTGGTTTAACGTCTCATCCAAAAGATACTTTCAGCCTAAAAATCACACATCTCTCACGAATGGAAAATATGTTTTAAAATAGATGGCATCACTGCGATCTGAGTCACATGATTTTTATTTTTACTATAGAAGTTCATTGTAACTGACTCATGATATTGCATCGCTTGTGGAAACAAAAATATTATCAAGTAGCCATCAAAGAAGAATTGCCTATAAATGCAGGTTATAGTTTTAAAAATCTGTTACCTTGCAGTAGATTGTTAAAAGACATTAAATCCATTCTAAAGGAAGTAAAGGCATCATTTAGAGAAAGCAAAAGTTATTTGTCTGTTACAGATTTTCATTGTAAACCTTTTCTTGGGTTTTGAACATCAGCATAAAATGATGAAGTGCATACAATTCAAAAACAAACCTAGGAATTAACTGTTATAATATTGCCATATAAACTCTGAACTTGTTCATATTAGTTTCTATTTATTTTAATGGTTTCATGTTAAAGTAAGAAGGAACTTTATATGAATGCATTAATTATTGGCATACTAATATCATAATCACTAATTTCTAGACTACACGTATGCTGGTGTGTGATTTTGGAAGGGGTTAACATCCATATATGTCAGTGCTTGAGGGGGTGGAATGGAAATGTCTGGTTGAATTTAGGATGGGATGTGACGTGTGGGATAGGATTCAATGGGATCACATTACTCTACTGTCTGATGTAACACAAATCAACGATTCCTTTTTTTAATGGTTTTTAATATCTCACATTTCACATAGGTAAGTATTAAACATTATTTAGGTGGTACACAAATTAAAATTAAATTAAAATAGAAACCATTTCATTTATGCAGGGAAAGGTCCATTTAAATATAATACAAGATGCAAAAGGGTAAGTCTGAAAATGAGGAGAAGATCAGTCAAAAAGTGTAACAACAAAAGAAACATTTAAGAATTTGAAGTAGGATTCAATCAACTGTGGATTAAAATACTGTCTTCCTTTATCAAGGCCTCTAGAAGAGGTGCTTCGATTGTCAAAAATGGTATGTTGTTTTGGTGAGAATGTCAAGTGCTCAAAAAGTATCAAACCCACAATAACCTTCATTCATTCTGAATGAGAATTGTTCCTCGGGATGTGAGGACCGTCAAATTAACCCTTTCCTAGTGAAGCATTTCAAACTGCTTTGCATTCAACCTGAGACTAGAAAAAAAATCCTATCATAGTAATCATTCCATTATTCCATTGGCTGCTTGTTCCTCCCATGTCCTGTGGTCCCCTAAAGTGATAGACATTGGGTAATGTGTACCCTTGGTGATTGCTGCATCTTTATGCTTACCTTTTAGTTACATTAGCAATGCCTAAACCTTATCGAACAATACTGAAAAACTTAAATTATCGATCAATGTTTTGATGTCACTGATCAAGTTTGACATATACATATATAAAATGGAGCACCAACATGAATATTGCTAAGATAAGTAGAGCTTATTCAAGGAGCAGCTACTGTGTGTCCTTGATAAGTATGTACCTGTGAGGCAGGGAGGAGGTTGTCGAGCGAGGGAGCCGTGGTTTACTAAAGGAGTTGAAGCGCTTGTCAAGAGGAAGAAGAAGGCTTATGTTAGGATGAGACGTGAAGGCTCAGTTAGGGCGCTTGAGAGCTACAAGCTAGCCAGGAAGGATCTAAAGGGAGAGCTAAGAAGAGCAAGGAGAGGACACGAGAAGTCATTGGCGGATAGGATCAGGGAAAACCCTAAGGCTTTCTATAGGTATATCAGGAATAAAAGAATGACTAGAGTTAGATTAGGGCCAATCAAGGATAGTAGTGGGAAGTTGTGTGTGGAATCAGAGGAGATAGGGGAAGTGTTAAATGAATATTTTGCGTCAGTATTTACAGTAGAGAAAGAAAATGTTGTTGAGAATACTGAGATTCAGGCTACTAGGCTAGATGGGATTGAGGTTCACAAGGAGGAGGTGTTATCAATTTTGGAAAGTGTGAAAATAGATAAGTCCCCTGGGCCAGATGGGATTTATCCTAGGATTCTCTGGGAAGCTAGGGAGGAGATTGCAGAGCCTTTGTCCTTGATCTTTATGTCGTCATTGTCGACAGGAATAGTGCCGGAAGACTGGAGGATAGCAAATGTTGTCCCCTTGTTCAAGAAGGGGAGTAGAGACAGCCCTGGTAATTATAGACCTGTGAGCCTTACTTCGGTTGTGGGTAAAATGTTGGAAAAGGTTATAAGAGACAGGATTTATAATCATCTTGAAAAGAATAAGTTCATTAGAGATAATCAGCACGGTTTTGTGACGGGTAGGTCGTGCCTCACAAACCTTATTGAGTTTTTCGAGAAGGTGACCAAATAGGTGGATGAGGGTAAAGCAGTGGATGTGGTGTATATGGATTTCAGTAAGGCGTTTGATAAGGTTCCCCACGGTAGGCTATTGCAGAAAATATGGAAGTATGGGGTTGAAGGTGATTTAGAGCTTTGGATCAGAAATTGGCTAGCTGAAAGAAGACAGAGGGTGGTGGTTGATGGCAAATGTTCATCCTGGAGTTTAGTTACTAGTGGTGTACCGCAAGGATCTGTTTTGGGGCCACTGCTGTTTGTCATTTTTATAAATGACCTGGAAGAGGGTGTAGAAGGGTGGGTTAGTAAATTTGCAGATGACACTAAGGTCGGTGGAGTTGTGGATAGTGCCGAAGGATGTTGTAGGGTACAGAGGGACATAGATAGGCTGCAGAGCTGGGCTGAGAGATGGCAAATGGAGTTTAATGCGGAAAAGTGCGAGGTGATTCACTTTGGAAGGAGTAACAGGAATGCAGAGTACTGGGCTAATGGGAAGATCCTTGGTAGTGTAGATGAACAGAGAGATCTTGGTGTCCAGGTGCATAAATCCCTGAAGGTTGCTACCCAGGTTAATAGGGCTGTTAAGAAGGCATATGGTGTGTTAGCTTTTATTAGTAGGGGGATCGAGTTTTGGAGCCACGAGGTCATGCTGCAGCTGTACAAAACTCTGGTGAGACCGCACCTGGAGTATTGCGTGCAGTTCTGGTCACCGCATTATAGGAAGGATGTGGAAGCTATGGAAAGGGTGCAGAGGAGATTTACTAGGATGTTGCCTGGTATGGAGGGAAGGTCTTACGAGGAAAGGCTGAGGGACTTGAGGTTGTTTTCGTTGGAGAGAAGGAGGAGGAGAGGTGACTTAATAGAGGCATATAAGATAATCAGAGGGTTTGATAGGGTGGATAGTGAGCATCTTTTTCCTCGGATGGTGATGGCAAACACGAGGGGACATAGCTTCAAGTTGACGGGTGATAGATATAGGACAGATGTCAGAGGTAGTTTCTTTACTCAGAGAGTAGTAAGGGCGTGGAATGCCCTGCCTGCAGCAGTAGTAGATTCACCAACTTTAAGGGCATTTAAGTGGTCATTGGATAGACATATGGATGAAAATGGAATAGTGTAGGTCAGATGGTTTCACAGGTCGGCGCAACATCGAGGGCCGAAGGGCCTGTACTGCGCTGTAATGTTCTAATTATATCACTTAATTATGTAATTTCTAAACATTTCAGTTTAAATTATAAATTCCCAGACACATAATTTTAACTTTTCTGCACTTTAATTCTCCTTGCTTGTTGATACATTATGTACGCCAGCCTGCGACAGAAAATAATTGGAAGATCTGAAACTTGTGGCTAACAGAGTGTCTGTTTCCTGGGCATGTCATGAACATCACATCACATATTGCGCTGAATTTTCCTGGACGCGTCAACATCCTGATGTTGGGATGAATTCCGGATTGGCAACACGGAAGTGTCCATGGAGGATGACAGATACGATCTTCCTGGAGACGGCCAATTAAGAAGCTGCATTTGGGACCTCCATCCAATTAGGGACGGCGGCTGGGTTGCAGCATCGGGAGGCCCTTTCAGCTTGGCTTGTGGTTAGGGCCGCCAGCCGCATTTGCTATGTGGGCGATGCCTGGCCCTCAGCAGGACCAGCAGTGCCATCATGAAGGCACCGTCAGTGAGATGGAAGTGTCTGCTGTTTAAGCAGGGCAAGCAATAGTGGAGACATCAGTCTCCATGAAGTAGCTGCAAGGGCGGGGCCGTTTGCTTGAGGATAGATCCCCTTCGTGAATTACAGCAAGCAAATAAATTTATCCCCTCAAATGAGTGCTTGCACCTCCCACTGCGGAGCTGCCTCTGGTCCATTTTCGGGCTCCTGACCCAGCAGGGAGGATAGTAATATACTTCAGGAGGACATATCAGACTGTGCTGTCAGGAAAATCTTTTGCAGTCTGGATAATTGCAGATAAGTGGCATATTACCATCTTTAATTGAATTCCCGCCACTGCTGTCAAAGCCACTGTTCCACCTCAGGTAAAAGCACTTGGAGGCGGGAGCACTTCAGGGAGCTGACCCGATGTGCAACTTTCCAAATTGCCTCATGCCCCCACCTCCAAAGCCCCCTCCATAGGGGGGGAAAATTTAGCCCATACCTGAAAAGCATGTATGATAGTCTTCCAGGTTATTACTGATGCTTGATCAATACTATTTCATGTACCAAAAAGAAGCACAAATGTCACTTTTGCTCCTTAAAATTATAAGCCAAATTTTAAAGAAACTCCGGGGCAGTGAGCAAACACAACATGTGTTGAGTTACTGAGGTGCAAGAAACAATTCCAGAATTGATTTCTGGTCTAGAATCAGAAAATGAAACAATGCAAGGATGGGCCATTCGGCCTATTGTGTCTATGCAGGCTTTAAGAAAGAGCTATCAAAATTAGTAGCACTCTCCTGACATTATGTCTGCGTGGGTTTCCTCCGGGTACTCCGGTTTCCTCCCACAACCAAAAGACTTGCAGGTTGATAGGTAAATTGGCCATTATAAATTGCCCCTAGTATAGGTTGGTGATAGGGGAATATAGGGACGGATGTGGTAGGAATATGGGATTAGTGTAGGATTAGTATAAATGGGTGGTTAATGGTCAGCACAGACTCGGTGGGCCGAAGGGCCTGTTTCAGTGCTGTATCTCTAAAAAAAATTTCCCCATAGTCCTGCAAACTATACCCTTTCAAGTTTTTTTTTATCTAATTCCCTCTTGGAAGTTATTATTGAATCTGCTTCCACCACCTTTTCAGGCAGTGCATTCAAGATCACAACAATTCGCTGTGTAAAAAACATCCCTTCATTCTCACCTTTGGTTCTTTTGTCAATGACCTTAAATCTGCGTTTTCTGGTTACCGACCCTTCTGCATAGGAAGCATTTACTCTATTAACACCCTTCTTGACTTTGAACAGCTCTATTAAATTCCCCCTTAATCTTCTCTGCTCTAAGAAGAACAACTCCAGCTTCTCTAGTTTCTCCAAGTAACTGAAGTCCCACATCCTTGGTACCATTCAAGTAAATCTCTTCTGTACCCTAAGGCCTTAAAATCCTTTTTAAAGTGCTGTGCCCAGAAATGGATGCAATATTCCAACTGGAGCCTAACCAGTGTTTTAGAAAGGCATAATATAGCTTCCTTACTTTTGTACTCTATGCCTCTGTTTATAAAGCCAAGGATCTAATGTGCCTTTTTAACAACCTCCTCAATTTGTCCTGCCACCTTCAAAGATTTGTGTAAATAAAGAGGATTGGAAGATTTAATCTCCACCCTTACTTCTTTCAGCAACTCAGCAACTTTCAGCTTTTCTATTTTGAATATTACTAACCTTCTAACTACCTCCTTTACTTTTATTCTATCCAAATTCTCCACTACCTCATCCTTTACTGTGACATTGGCAGTATCCTCTTTAGTGAAGACAGATGCAAAGTACTAATTTTGAACCTCAGCCATGACCTCAGCCTCTGAAGGAAGTTCTCCATTTTAGTCCCTAATCAGCCCCACCCTTCCTTTGACTACCCTTTTACTATTCATATATTTATAAAATACATTTGGGCTTCCTTTTTATGATACCTGGTAACCTTTTCTCCTACACTCTCTTTGCCCTTATTTCCTTTTTCAGTACTCCACTGTACTTTTTGTGTTCCGTGTGGTTCTCTGTTGTATGAGCCTGACATTTACCATAAACCTCTTTTTCAAGTTTTGTTTAATTTCTATATATTTAGTCCTCCAAGGATTTCTAGTTTTGGGTGCCCTTTCTTTCTCCTTCTTGGGAATGTTTCTAGTCTGTACCCGAACTATTTCTTCCTTGAAGGCCTCCCAGTTTTCAATTACTGTTTTACCTGCCAATATTTGATTCTAATCCATCTGGGCCAGATCCCTTTTTAACCCTATTGATCTTAACCATTCAAAGGTGGGGCACTACGACTGGTTTCAGCATGTTCAAACTATGGAATGGGAAAATGGGGCAGTTTGCCTGCTCCCAATTGCCAGCAAACGTCTGGTGAAAGGTTTGTGCTTGTGGCCTTGGCCAAAACCTGGATCAGGATTTGTTTTTGGTACCCCCCATGGCAAACAGTCCATCAGCAAATTCTGTCTAAGCTCATACATGAAGAAAGATCAATTGGGTAAGGGTTTCTGGCACATACAGAATCAGACCCCAGCATGAATCCTGTCATGGTAGGACTAGAGTTCCTGTGGGTAATTCAGAGGAAGTTAAAAAAAAAGAGAAACCACAGCAAGAACCTATTAAATCTGTATGGGTGGTTTTAAAATCTAGTCTGGAGATTATGTAAAATAAAACTGATCCTGGCATAAATGTACTGTACCCCTTATAATCAGTGCTAACTATTTCATCAAAGGTAAAACAGAAAATCTGCTTTAAAAATTCCTATAACTATTTCTATAATGTTTTTGTTGGGCTTTTATAGAAATCCCACTGAAGGGGCTACACTGCCCTCTACCCTGGTCACCTGTGTGACTGAATTCTTCAGTTTTAACTTCTGTTAAATGGGGAGGCAACCTGTCAAAGATTTGAACTTGAATAAGATGACTAAGGTATAATTTATAAAAGGAGCACTTTCTCCATCCAACATTTTCAGAAAGCTGTGATTTAAAACAGGAATTTCCCAATATTTTGGTTGAGAAAAGGAGACCATTGCAAAAACCTGAAGTCACTGGAAAAGCATAATTTATGATTTGCACTACAGATAAATATAATCGAAACGGTCCAAGAAATACTGAAGAATTGACAACTGTAGTGACTCCACCTCAGAAGTGTAACTGCTGGATACCCCTCATGGTCACTGGGTAAATCCGTTGCCTGTTGTGGTACTGAGCCACACAAATCAAAATGGCCTAAGGTTCTGTTCTTAGTCTGTGATTTCAGCCAGGGATGTTAAAGTTGACCTCAGTATCCCGGGGTTACAGCTTGGGAAGGGAAAAATTAGAATGTGCCCCCCCTGCTCCACGATGTAGCATTGATAGGGGAGGATTGGGCACTGACCCTTACTGTCTAGGATCACAATAAAGATTGAGGTACCGGGAGGGGGGAATTTCTTGAGGAACTGTAGCCCAACCTGACTCCTTACACACTGCAGGGAGTGACTCCTTCAGCATTTCTCCCCGCTTTTTACTCCACACTCAGTGGACTGACTCTTTCACTAGCCTAACTGCTTAATATCTCTCCTTCCCTAGTCCTTTCGGCATTCTCCCAGGACTGACTCACTGGTGTATCTGTTTTATATCTTTTCCTGCAAACTCTCGGAGGTGACTTTCCAACCCGACTGAACTGTGTATCTCCCTGCCCCCGGTTCTTTGTAGGAGTGACCCGTTTACAGGTGGCTCCGGAGGCCCATTTCCTTCTGCGAACTCTCTCACTAGAAACGCCTTGCAAGTCTTTTCTGTCCTGGATTTTTGCTACAACACCTTAAAAAAAATGCTCAGTTTTTTTCGCCACCACGCGTGTTACTGAATATAGGGCTCGTCCTATTGGAGAAAACAAACTCCTCCTTTGCCACACTCGGATTGGTGACACAGCCCCTCCTTACAGGCAGTTGTGTGGGCAGCTGCGGTTCCTGGGTGGCTGCTCAGACTGTCACTCAGTGCCGGGGGCTGGCTGATAGACCTGGCGGCTGCCCGGCTCTCCGCCCCTAGCCAGCACTGTCCGCTATTTGAGTGTGTGGAAGTGAAGCCTGCTGGCAGATCCTGGGACCTAAAGCGTACAGATACGGCGACTTTGTTGCAACAACAACAAAAAAAAGAGCCCCTCAAAATCCAAGGCAGCGGCTGTCATCATGAGCTCCAAGCCGAGCCGCGCTCTCTGGATTATCTGCGGCTGTATATCTTTGCTCAGTACCATGCTCACACATCTGACGCAGGCTGCAAGAGAAGGTAAGAAACAGCAGAAAAAAGTCTTCCTCCTCCCCCTTTCCTGAAGATGCTGCTTGCCTGACCGATTCGCTACTTTGGGACGGGACAGCACAAGTGGGAAACCCCCGCCGCCGCCGTGGTCCCTTCAAAGCCCCGGCTCTGTCCCCTTCCCGGTAAAGGCAGCCGGAGCATCCAGCCAGGCTCCAGGTTCATGGGATAATATCACTGATCATATTGAGTTTCAATATGTTTTCAAAAATTACAGACACTGTGCACTTTTAGACCTCACTCCAGATTCTGTGTCTTTGGGAAACTACAAAGGGAGCACATACAGCAGTTTTACAAGGTAACGCGGATCAGCGGATCTCCGTCCACTATTATTATTCATTCATTTTTAATCTGTGAGTGTGTTAGCTGCCGATTGGAATGAATGCAGTGGGCAATGTGGAAAGCTTGATGCTTAAGCCTGATGATCAGGATGGCAGGGAGCGCTCCCACACTGCGATACATGGTGGCAGTGCCAGTTTCTGGAGCTTTTCACTTGCATCTCTGAATCGCGGAACCCACCGTAAAGGTGCAAATAGGGAATTGTATACGGCCAATACAGAATGTGTTAACACTAATGTCGGCACTTAAAGCCAAAACGGGAGTGCACTTGGGTGAAAGAAGTGTCGGTGGCGGAGTTTGAAGCCAACTGAGCAGCTCCGAGCTGTAAATACTGGGAGCTGCACTTAAAAAGTTTTTATTTGGAGGTTCTGGACTACATTTCCCCCGCGCCGTACAAAGAAAAATCGAAATGTTCCACGGAATTTGGAGCAGAAGTTGGTTTGATATTGTTGATTAAATGGGCTGGTGAGGGAGAGAACGTATTTTACAAACACCGATAATAATCTGGCACCACTATTGCTGAGTTCAGCCGCACAGCAGCCTGCCCACTCCTTTCAGATCCTACACTTTTCCTCCCAAATTCCTTCGCACTTGCCTTTCTCCGATCTCTCGTCACCCATGCGTACAAGTGTCGCAGTCTCAGTAACGGAATGCTCAGTCGAATAGATCACATACATTATAAACTTGTCTAAAGTTCGTGCTAGGCAGCTAGGACCAGAGCAGCAACGCGAGATAATAGACTATCTGCCCTAAGTGCCCTGGCGCTGGTGTCCTTAAGACAAAAGTGTAATGTAGATAAAAACCTGAAATTCTAACCATTGTGCACAAGTTTGAATGCGATGTATAGTGTCGAAAGGTAAATGGCAATTAGGAAAGTGTCCCAGGTAACCCGGCTCACCCCAGTTGCATCGCCTTGCTGGTCTTTGAAAGGGTTTTGCTCCCCAAGTTATCTCTAACATGAAATCTGCATTTTATTAATCGCCCTTACAGGAAAGATGTGCTGCGCTCGCGTATTTAGGCGTTGAGTAAAATCGAGATAAAAATGTACAACTTGTGCAAAAGACGTCTGATTTCCGATTTTGCATATGCATTTGCAGTTTGCTGCTCAGGATGTTTCAGGCGGCGCTTTCTCTGCTCTCTCGTGTGCTAGTTACCTGCAGCTTCTCCTCGCACTGGCTTACACCTGAAATGAGATACAGAGCTCTCGGCCACCCCACAGTAGCACGGCCTTCCTTCTAACTGGCCACACAGCGATCAGCAAACAGCTTCTCTTGTGAGCCAGTGAAAGTCCTTTTCCCCATACTCTCCCGATGGAGAGAGAAACTCGTTCAGTTCAGGCCAGTTTCATCCATTCGAAACCAGCTCTTGCCACCCCTGCATTGATCAGACAGAAAGAGATACCATGTACATTTAAGTAAATATAACTTTCTTCGAGAGGGAGACCGGGACAAAATTATTAGAAAAGGGAAATCAGTGGCTCAGAATTCGTATTGATTTGTATTTAGTGTGAATTTCTAAAGATGTCGGTATTAAAGCAGTTTTAAGGAAAATCACCTCAGTATTAACCTGACGACCTGAGCTCAGACATCCTCGTTTTTCACCACTTTACCAACGTCAAGTATTTTGTTTTCCGATTTTAATGATAATTTAGTGACATTGAAATAGGTAAACAGAAGGGCGGCAGTCGTTTTTTTAAAGTTCGTTCAGAGACTGTTTAAAATGCTTTGTGCCGCACCGTATGTAAAATATGTTTCAATGGGGAACGTCTGTGATAGACGCCGCTCGGACAACTGCTGCCAGACGCCAGAATCGGATTGCATTTCGATCTGACATGAATAACCACGTCTAATGGTCTCCCATAGCCCTGTTCCCAGAACAAGAATTGGCAGTGAATTCTCGTCAGAGAGAAAAGTTCAGTGAGCGAGCGGGGTCTCGGTTGAACCCGCTGGCTGTGCCCTCCCCCACCTCTCTTCCTGGAAATAAATACGGATGGCCAAATACACACTGTAGCGGCGACCAGGAATTTCTGTCCTCTATCGGGATCAACACAACGAGGCCCCGCAATATGGGACACCACTGTTTGGAGAGCATACGCACGAATTTACACCTTTAGTTCATGGGAGTGGTTATTTTCTTTTAAAATGTGATTAATAGTAGACGGAACGGAGAGAGAAAGTGGTTCTTTCCAATATCCAAAATTACGCTGTAAACGCGCGCATAGAATGCAGATTTTATAGACTCAATTTGAAATCAAACACGACCTTTTCAAATAATAGTTTAAATTGTCCTTGTTGAAACCAAAACAACTTTAATTGGCGGTCTGTGCATCGTCTGGGTAAATATTCTTTTTTAAGGGATATCCTTACAAATTGATCCAAAATAAACCTTTATTGTGTTTATGTAAGTAGGTGACTGCTGTTTTACTCTTTTTGTGTGATTCTTTTTTTTCTGGCAGTTATTTTGCTGGATTCCAAAGCACAGCAGACAGAGTTGGAGTGGATTTCCTTTCCTCCCGATGGGGTAAGTAAGTCTTCACGTCTCTAAACCCTTTTCAAATGACAATTATTCGCCAATGGCACAGAGCCCTAACCTCAACCCGGAGGACCATATTTGTATCCTTGCCTCCGGCTCTAAATTTCAAGTGGGCTTCGCTGCAATTCATTACAGAGTCCCTTTGTGTCCATAGCCCTGCCTCAATTAGCGAGTAGATCGACTGTTTAAAGTCAATTAGAACTAATCTAAAAGAGAATGTTATATTTTGTAACGTAGAGCAGCTAGTCATAAATCACACACTCCCAAGACTTAGACAGTTGAAGCGCCTCTATCTGGGACAAATGGAAATTTAATAAATAGCAATCAATGGATTTTCAATATACACGAACACACACACACACGCAAACCACTAATATCCTTCTTATTCCCAGTGTAATCTGTTGATTTCACCTTTGAGCTATTCTTTATCTCAGAAGTGAATGTGCATTTTTGTTTGCTTCTGGAAGATTTTGCTGTAGAACTGTACCTTTTTACATCAATTAATTAAACTATATTTCATATCAAATATATTTAATATTAAAAAATAAATTTATTTTTTAAAGTGGGTAAATATATTAATATACTGGCAAAATGTATAACAGGAACATATGTAGATGCACTTAAATAACTTGGAATTTTTGAAATGCATTCTAGATGATGAGACAAATAAACATTTCAGTTACTAGTGCTGGGTAGCATGCAACTGGACTATACCTACAGGCTGTTCAGAATTTATCGTAATTTTTTATACCTCTGATCGAATTATACCCTGTTTATACTGCCTCCTGTGGGTGGGTCTGGGAGAATTTCACTTTCACCCCAAGTCAACCCCATAGCCAGTTCCAGATCACAGGTGGGCTAGAATTTGCTTTATTCTCAAAATATCAGTGGTGTTTATAGGGTAATTTTGGAATTAGATTGCACCAGAAATGGAAAATATCATAGTTTGCAAATTGCCACATAAATGATGCATTAGATAATGATAACAATGGCTAGTTGCAGAGAACACCTCTTGTCAATTTGAATAATACTCTTTCTTTCTTTCAATTATGTGTTTATCCTTTTGATGCAAAGTAATTTAACAATTGTGTTGTATTCTTATATATACAAAATCCTGTGTGGCATTCTTCTTTAATATATTGGTCTGGATATGGTAAAGAAATTGAGAACATCTGATGTTAGTCATATGTTTTATTTCCCTTTTTTTAAACTTTACACTTCACTGGAAGTTCCTTTGCACAGTGCAACATTGCATTTCTCACCTTGTTGGGACCAGAGCTTGGGCATATTTGCAGCAAGGTCATGTAAGTCACGGAATATAACTTTCTGAGGTAACATCTCAAGCATACTAAAATAATTTGTTTTGATTAAATCAAGATGTATAACTCACTAGTATTGAAGAATTTTTGTCGATAGGGAGTGTTCCTATGTGTTTGAAAATTGCTCACACTGGTAAGAAAGCCAAAATGTTTAATTAATCCAGACAAATATGTGATGGCCCATGGCTAATAAATCAAACTGATAAAGATAGAAGATCACAGGATTGAACACATGGCAGTGCTGTGAATTAGACAGCAATTCACTGTTTTGTAATGCAGGAGGATTTGTTTTTGTTTGCATCAGCAACAAAAAACAAAACAAAAAGTATATAAAATAAAGAGTGGTGCTGTTTCATGATAATCAGTGGGACCAAACCTGCGTAATTATATTTCAATTGCCTTTGATGAATTTGACTTTTGTGCTCATTAAGATGAGACTTGTTACTGCTCGGAGTGAAACACGTTTTCACTTCTTGGTCCAATGTCAGCAGCAACCACTCCAAACTCAGGTAAATCATAGATAGAGTAACTCTGCCAAACAATATGCCTCAACCTGTTCACCGGAGTGCATTTTCTCACTTCTCACACCAGCTATCTTTCTAACTTCTCTCAGGCAATTTCCTGAACAGGGCATTTTTTATGCTCCACTGGACCGAGGACTCCCCCCACCACCCCCCCCCCCCCCTCCACTGTGGTTGACAGGGCACTCACCGTGTTTGGCCCATTTCCCGCACCTCCGCCCTCACCTTTTTCCCTCCCTCCCAGAGCCGCAATAGGGTTCCCCTTGTCCTCACTTTCCTCCCCACCAGCCTCCACATGCAAAGGATCATTCTCCGCCATTTCTGACAACTCCAGCGTGATGCCACTATCAAACGCATCTTTCCCTCTCTTCCCCTGTCAGCATTCCGAAGGGATCGTTTCCTCTGCGACACCCTGGTCCACTCCTTCATTACCCCCACCACCTCGTCCCCTTCCCATGGCACCTTCCCATGCAATCAGAGGAGATGTAATACCTGCACTTTTACCTCCTCTCTCCTCACCATCCAAGGCCCCAAACACTCCTTTCAGGCGAAGCAGCGATTTACTTGTACTTCTTTCAATTTAATATACTGTATTCGCTGCTCACAATGTGGTCTGCTCTATATTGGGGAGGCCAAACGCAGATTGGGTGACCATTTCGCGGAACATCTCCAATCAGTCCGAAAACATGACCTCGAGCTTCCTGTCGCTTGCCATTTCAACAGCCCCGCCCCCCCCCCCCCCCCCCCACCACTGCTCTCATGCCCACATCTCTGTCCTGGGCTTGCTGCAGTGTTCCAGTGAACATCAACGCCAGCTCAAGGAACAGCACCTCATTTACTGATTAGGCACACTACAGCCTGCTGGACTGAACATTGAGTTCAATAATTTTGGAGCATGATTGGACCCCTTTTTTATTAATATAATAAAAGCAAAATACTGCAGATGCTGGAAATCTGAAATAAAAGCAAGAAACGCTAGAAATACTCAGCAGGTCTGGCAGCATCTGTGGAGAGAGAAGCAGAGTTAACGTTTCAGGTCAGTGACGCTTCTTCAGAACCTTTTTTATTTTTAGTTTCACTTTTTTTTTTTCATTTTATTTTAGTTTGTTTCATCATTCAATTTTCTTTACCATGTGTCTGTCCACTGTTTTTTTTTCATGTTTGTGCTTTTGGCTAGGACTTTCATTATTCTGTCATTTAACACCCTCTCTGCACTAATGCTAACTCGTTCACCACACCATTAATACACTCTTTGCCTTTGCCCCATGACCTCCTTGTTAGTTATTCTCTGTGACCCTCTGTCCTATCAACACCTTCCCTTTTGTTCTCTTTTGCCCCACCCCCCCCCACTTTATTTGCTTAAAACCTGTTGCATTTCTAACATTTGCCAGTTCTGACAAAAGGACCTAAAACATTAACTTTGCTTCTCTCTCCACAGATGTTGCTAGACCTGCTGAGTATTTTCCAGCAGTTTTTGTTTTTATTTCAGATTTCCAGAATCTGCAATATTTTGCTTTCATTTTTTTATGCTCTGTGCTCATGTCCCTTAGGAACTGAGTTCAAATTCACCCAAGGTCATGCCATGTAGAATGCTTATAGCACAAAAAGAGGACATTTGTATCCCATCAGACTGGTCTACATTTAAATCCAGTTTCCAGAGATGAAAAGAAAATGTACCAACTGACTACAGCACAGGAACCCATGCACAATATTTGTATCTGACTAAAATTTGCTGGCTATTCCCAAGCCATACCATTTTCAGCATTTTTTCCTCATAACAATCATATTTCAAACTGCTGATGCTTTCAACAGGGATCATATAAAATCCTTGACTATTTCTGAGAAGTCAGAGCGAATGTACCCAATATGTAAGGACTTAATTCACCTGGCACTACAAAATAAGAAGGCAGAACTTTCACTTGGCTTGCGTACCCTGCAGTAAGTTATCCAGCAGAGGCTCTTTTGAGAGTCATGCAAATCTTGTGATATGGAATCTACAGAAGGACTTCAGTAACCGTGTGTTTGTCTGAGGTAAATGAATATCAATGGTTTGGACATTCCAGAAGTTGTCTGCACCATTACAGGGGGCTTTTCATAAATGGGATTTAGAAGGGATTGTTACTCAGCTCTTCAGAAAGGTTTCAGTTTATCTTTGAGGCAATCAGATAAAAAGGACTCTAGTTTGGCAAAAGGTGGTTGTATTGAGTGGCTTTGTTGTCTGAGCTTGTCTTTTTAGACTGTGTTTTAGTCAGAACATTCCTCTCTGCTTGCTCTGGTTCACATGACAGTCCTTAATGCAGTTACATTGCTCACTACCAACAGGTATTACGGTGCTGTCATTGTTCTTGGCTTGTCTGCTTTTCTTTAATTCGAGTCTCATTCAAATAATGTTCACTGTATAGGAGTAAAAGCAGTGCCAAATAAGGTCTCCATTTCTGTGGTTCAAGGAAAAAGGAAGTCATCAAGCAGGTATCCTGCAGAAACCAAGTAAAGATAAAACATGGATTAAGACTGTGTGTCTAATAGACCGCAGAATGTAATATTTATGACAGTTAGAGAAAATGAATTTGTTTGTGTATTTCATCTATGATATTGAATGTAAAAATACAACTAAAGCATGTCAGGCAATAATATGTTCCAACCCTACCAATACAAAAATAAAACAGATGCAAAAATAAACAGGTCATTGCCCAGGTGGGTCTAGTATTAACTGTCTTGCTTTTGAATTATATTAATGAAAATTAATCTTAAAATCTGCAGCTCCCACTTCCCTGGCCTATTAATAGCCATGATTAAAATATATATTTTTTGCAAATTACTTTATTGTCTATTTAAGTTGCCATAATTATTTCCTACAAGTATTTTTTCTGATTAATGATGTTACATACATTTTAATTTAACAGCTCTACCAGCTGTTAGACACGTTTGTAAAAACACATCATCAACTTGTCAGTTCTGAATTCATGAAACTGGAAATTGACAATTAACCCACTGAGAAGGGAATTCTGCAGACTGCCCTTACATTTCTAGAATAATAACCTTTTCAATTGCCCACTGTGTTGTACGCTTACTTGAAAAACAAATGGAAGCATAAGGTCTACGCATTGGAATCGACACAGATGGGTGTAAAATCAGGCCCGGTGCAAATAAAATGAGGTAATCTGTGTATTGCAGGGCAGAGAGAGTTAATGGAAATTTAGGATAGGCACATCCTCGGAACAGGAGAAATTAAATCTGCAGTGATTCATAAATTAACTTCTCTCCTGGTGCAGCTATACATTACAGAAGTTTAACTGTGAGAACGAATGTGCCATATCTTCTCATTTTATAAGACATGTTTTTTTCCAGCAGGGTTCCATGTTCGAAAGTGTGTGGTTTGTGCACTTGTACCACTCTTTTCTCTGTGTGATTGGTGGAAACCAATGAACAGCTTTGTAAACATGCAAGCCATACACTCATCAACATTGATCTCAATCAGAAAATGTCTGAAAATGTGACTTCGGGACATGATTAAAAAACTAAAGTGCAGTTTGGCCTCTTTGGGCTGGATTTTATGGGCCTCCTTGAGGTGGGATCAGAGGTGGGGGGTGGGGGGGGGGGGGAGGTGGTGGAAGACCTGTCACTGCCCCATCTCCAAGCGATTTTGCTGGGGACGGAATAGGCTGAGACCTAATTGAAGCCCTTAAGTGGCCTATTAACAACCGTTGAAGGGCCTCTTCCCTCCGTCACGGGATCTAACCAATGGCCCTGTGGTTGGCCGGCAGCTCTTGGAGGCAGGATCCCTGTCTTTAAAGAGACGGGGATCTGGACATGGGACACTTAAAGTAGCAAAACGACGGAGGATCGCTCCAGGGTGGGAGGTGGGGGTGCATGAGAAGGCCTAGGCGGGGATCCCCCTGCCTTTTTGACCTGGTGGCTGGAGCCCTGCCTCCTCCACAAAACCCAGCCCTTTGTTTCCAGTTATGCCTGAAAAGGAAATAATTATGATGCTTTTTCAGGCTGCAGTTAGAGGGAAGTTAATGAACCTTGAATCTGTTGTACTTGATAGATTCATCTAGCCAGGGTTCAGTCCATGTTAATATACTGTAAAATTAAAAATAAAAGCACTTTATCTGTCCTCTACTTTCTGAGATAAAAGGATTAAAATTTTGTTCTAAAGACCATGCATATCTTTCAAATGGTCCATTTTGTTTCCTGCCTGTCTTCTTGACAAATTTCTTTGCCAGCTTTTGTCTTCCCCTCCCCTTCTGAAAATATCAAGGTGAATTTTCCTCTTTGCAGTACATAGGAATAGGTGCTCTGTGATTAAGTGAGGGAAGGGCTTAGCCCTGTTATATCAGGTTTCTGTGCCCACTGATCTGTTCCAGAAGTTCCTCAGGCATGGCTATCAATGGGCCAGTTGCAGGTGCAAAGCTACCATTTTAATATGGTGGGAGGGGCCTTGCTGATATCCCCACTCACTTACTGCGTTACGCAATCATTGAGAGCCCCTTTGAAGAAACCCGGTGTCAGGGCCTGCTCTGACACCCTGTGCTGCCTCAAGGGCAGGCTGAAGATCAAAGAACCCAAACAGACACCAAAAGATTTCCAATTTTTGACCACCCCTCCCCAGTCTATCACAATTGCAGCTGTGCTTCAATTTCTTCCCTGGTTTTCTAATGCAAGGCCAAGTTAACAGTGAAATCTTACCATGCAAATAGCCATACAGGAAATCACATGATCCCCTTCTCTGACAGGCGCAGTGCACCCTTGCATGTCTGTCAGGCACCCAGCAGACATCATTGATGACTATTGGTTTCGTCAACATCATGTTAAATTTCCATTGGCACAGGTTGCTCTTTTAGTATCTTGTTCAAGTGGCCGTTATTTATAGGTGAGGCTTGATAGTGTGTGTTAAGTGCTTCAGCTGCTTAGCACATGACGGTCAGACTCAATCCTGTTGGTGTTTGACCTCCACGTATGCATTTCTAATATAGAGCTTCAACTAGGAACCCAGTATAATTAGCCTCACCTTAGACAAGAGGTACTAAGGTCAACTGTAGCACCTCAGGCACTACCAAACTGATCGTTAGCTAATTGAACATAAACTGCAGATCCAGCTTAGGTCCTCACTGGTCTGCATTGAGCAGCAGCTCATTGGATAAAGTCACCTAACCATTGGTGGAGACGATTCTTGTTTTATAAATTGCACAGCAGTACACCTTCAAATAATCAGTATTCCAAAATAAAGTAAGTTGTACAGTATATGGGTAGATCTGATAATCTAGGTCCAGGTTACTGCATTGTCGAGCAGCAGTTAACTGTCCTTGTTTGACACAGATGTTTGATGTGGAGAATAGAATATGCTTGCTGAAAGGGAGTGACAGTCAGTTGATGTGCTAGAAAGGAAATTCTTCTTGATGCTTTGACCAAAAAACTTGGATAAATGTTCAGGGTATAGACATTTTAGGGTCCTATTAAAAATTTGTAATTCCGGTGTATAGCATTCCATGCTGGAAACTCAGATTGGGAATTTGGCACAAAGGCCAGTTGGCCCTGCAGGAACTTCCACCAACTAAAATTAGTACTGGGAAAATTTTATGGGCCAATTTGTAATAGATCCCAGTCAATGTTGTCAGACTGTTAGTTGAATTACCATGATATAGATTTATCCTAATGCTTCTTTAAATGAACGGCACCATCCCATAGGCAGGGTGTAAAAGGACTCAATATTAGTATTGCCTAGTAGAGTCTCAAGTGACATTGCTTTATTGAAATTGCGTCATCAGTTATGCATTTTTTGTTGGAAACTAGAGATATTGTTGGACTGTTTGGCATGTGTGGCTTTTATCTGGAAGCTTTTGCGTAATGACTCCACTTTTGAAACCATTCAGAAAATATTGCTTGTAAACTTTGCATCTCCAATACTGCAAAGCTCCCTAACCTGAAACTCTCTGTTTGGTCAAGGACAGAAGAGAATTTATAATATTCCACAGTGCAACAGCTACTCCTGATTTTAATCCTTTTCAAGGGCTCTTGTGTGAATTTTTTTTAATGTTTCAAAATGCAGTTTTTACAAACGAACAAACAAAAAATGTATTTTTGGGGCTTTTTGGTCTCAGTTTATTGTTATGCCATGGTAAGGTTACATCTTACACTGTTGTCTTTCAGTGGGAAGAGATCAGCGGAGTAGATGAGAACTACATTCCCATCCGCACGTACCAGGTGTGCAGAGTAATGGAACCTAATCAGAACAACTGGCTGCGGACTAACTGGATTGCAAGAGGCAATGCTCAGAGGATATTTGTGGAGGTGAAGTTTACCCTGAGGGATTGTAATAGCATTCCAGGAGTCCTGGGGACATGCAAGGAGACATTTAACCTATATTACTTTGAGAGTGACTCAGATGCTGGCAGGACCATTAAGGAGAGTCAGTACCTCAAAATAGATACAATTGCAGCTGATGAAAGTTTTACTCAAGGGGACCTTGGGGAGCGTGTAATGAAGCTTAACACAGAGGTGCGAGAAATCGGGCCTTTGAAGAGAAAGGGATTCTACTTGGCTTTCCAGGATGTGGGTGCTTGCATTGCTCTGGTGTCTGTGCGTGTTTACTATAAGAAGTGTTGGTCAATTGTGGAAAATTTGGCAGTTTTCCCAGACACAGTGACAGGGTCTGAGTTTTCATCCCTGGTGGAGGTGCGTGGAACTTGTGTCAGTGATGCAGAAGAGGAAACAGAAAACCCTCCTAAGATGCACTGCAGTGCAGAGGGTGAGTGGCTGGTGCCCATTGGCAAGTGCATCTGCAAAGCAGGATTTCAGCAGAAAGGGGATGAATGTGAGGGTAAGTGCTCCATTTTACATAGAAATGGTACACTTGTAATTTATCAAAGCTATTTATAAATAAGGCCTGAGGCCCTATCTCCAGAGATTAAATGTTACAAAAAATGAAGATGAAACAAGGGAATTTTCTAAGAAACAATCTTAAGCTTTTGGATTGTTGTACATAATTCCTAAACCAATACTCAAGTTGTTGGACTGCTTGATTCCAAACAAGAAGTTATTTGTGCATGATAGTTCTAGGTCTGAATGTCATACAAATTCATCTGCTTCTGTGAAATGACTTTTATTAGTTTTCGGCCAGGCCACTAAATAGAGCACCCCATGGAATTGGATCAGGCAGAGGTTAATTCTGAGACTCCAGCCTTTCTTGTGTTGTGCTTTCTGCTTCTGTTCTTGACAGTTTATAGAGAATTGCATGACCATATCAATCCCCTAAACCCTAAGCAACGGGCAATACTATATTAGTGTGCGGATAGAAAGTGGAGAAAAGCGATGTAAAAATTAAAAGTACTTTTTAAAAAATTCAACATAAAAACATTTCAGGCTTCACTTTTTAACTTAGTAGAATCCCTGTGAATAATTGTGCTCCTGGTCTCAAGCTCCGCACTAGATTTTTCCAGTTCCAGCAGCCCATCAGGTCATTTTCTTATATCTAACATTGAACTAAAGGCTGTGGCAAAATGATGTTGCCAAACTTGACCAGTGTTAAAGATATTTAAATGTTTACAGCCAGGATTGATGGGAGAAACACGCATGGCTTCCACGTGCCGATTTCTGGTTCCTGCCAATCATACAGCAGGAACTAAGGGAGACGAGCACAGGGCAGTGCTATGTGTCCACAAAAAATTGTCTGCTTCCTGATGTCAGCCCCACACTGAAAACTGAAAAATAATCTTCAATACAAATCGAGGTTGAATGGAACACCAATTCTTCTCAAAGATAAGCTTTTTTAGCTTGTACCTAATAAAACTGCCACTTTGAGGCACTGCAGATTTAATGTTGCTTAGAAGGAACAATAAATTTCCAATGATTTGAACTCAAAGCAGATAGTAACAGCACTGATAATATAAACATAATCACCATCGATATTCACTGCAAAATGTTGCATCTGTAGATTAAACACATACCTCTTGAGAAAAACTGTTAGCTTTCACTTTAAGGAATTATGTATAATCCGGATAGAGGGGCAATTATTTCTTAAACCATTATGTCTTATTTTAAGGATTGTGTGCTATGGCAGTGCTTCCATGTGATGCCTATTCAGTATATTGGTACCACGACACTTGGTGGGGTTATACATTTTCACTGGATATTTGGTCAAATTTTGTGGTCTGTACACATTTAAGAAAGACAAATTTCTGGCTGTCCATGGACCTAACTAAAAAAAAAGCTTCAAACGTTATGTATTGAATGTGTAAAATTCTTAGAAAAGTATTCACTGTAATCCTACAGAAAGAAATAATGTGCTGGGACTTATGGATGCAGAAATGCTACTGGCGTCCACCAGGAATACATTCCAACCAGTTTCCTATATGTCCTTCAATTGCCTGTAATGAGCTTCCATTCACAACAATATGGTTGAATTCTTTTGATTTATTGGCACATGGGGTGCGGCAGTGAGGGGGAGGGCTAAGATTTTCAAGTTGTGCCCAAAACGAGCGTTGAGTGCATGGGGCATCTGTTGGCCTCAGCCAAAGCCTTGGTCAGGAGGTCTGAACCATTTTCAGGGTTGGGCCTCAGTTGATTCCTCAGTGTCAGCTGTGACTCAGTTGGCAGCACTCTTGCGTCTGAGTCAGAAGGTTTAAGCCCCAGTCCAGAGATTCAAGCACTTAATCTAGGCTGACAGTCCAATGTAATCCTGAGGAAGTGCTGCACTGTTGGCTTGCTGTCTTGTAGATGAGATGTTAAACCGAGTGTCCCTCTGTTATCTCAGGTGGGTGTAAAAGATTCCATGGCACTATTCTGAAGAAGCACAGAGGACTTATCCCTAGTGTCCTGGCCAATATTTATTCCTCAATTAATATCACAAAAAACAATTATTTGGTCATTATCACATTGCAGTTTGTGGGAGCTTGCTGTGTGCACATTGGCTGCTGCATTTCCCACATTACAACAGTGACAACACTTCAAAGACCTTCATTGGCTGTCAAGCACTTTGCAAAGTTCTGAGGTCACAAAAGGCACTATATAAATGCACATTTTTAAAGAATTCAGCCAGTGAGCAGTGGGTCTGCTGTAGCTTACTGATTTCAGAAGTTTAAAATTGATTGATTCCTTCATCGATCTGGCTGAAGGTTGGGCTTGCGGGTGGAGGGTGGGTGCGGGTGTGGAGCTGATCCTTGAGTGGGGAGGGGGTTGGTGAGAACAGGCTGGTAACAGGCCATAAGATTCATGCTCCTCCTGGTCCTATAATTTAAAAAAAAGAAATCTTACACTTTTCAGAATGGCCTGACGTGGTCCATTAAAGGACAGCCAATTCTGCACAGCAAACAACAATGAGATAATGAGAAGATAGTGATAATAAAAACAAGAAATGCTGGAATCACTCAGCAGGTCTGGCAGCATCTGTGAAAAGAGAAGCAGAGTTAACGTTTCGGGTCAGTGACCCTTCTTCGGTTGAGAAGATAGTGATGTTAGTTTAGGGATAGATCATGACCAGGACAGATGTTAAAGATCCCATAGTGCTATTTTGAGGAAGAACATGGGATTCTCTGTGATTCCCAGTCAATATTCTTTTCTCAGTCAACATCACTAAAACCAGATTAACAGGCCATTCATGATGATTACAAGATTGGTGTGTAAAATGGCTGCAGCAATTGCCTGCATAGCGGTGGTCACAGCATGTTAAACTAATTACGTGTGAAGTCATTCTGAGAGATGTGACAGGATGCTTTAGAAATGTAGGACCCTCTTTGTTTACTTTTAAAACAAAATCTACCATGTACTTGGGTCGAGGCAGCTGGGTTGAAAGTCTGCTGGCTGTAAGTGCCTGACACAAGTTTGGGCAGTTTTAAAGCAGTTCTTATTGGTAATGGGCCCACTGCACAAAACTGCCCTTATTGCCAGAAAATTTGGCACTAAGTTCGCAATCTTGCTCGAGAGAAGCCAGAGAATGGCTGGTCTAGTGATGAAGAAATGCCATATTAGTGTAGTTGAGACCGCTGTCCTGTGGTTGGGACTAAGGAACGTTGCCTGGGAATTTCCTCAAGAGAGCTATTCCTGGTCCGTTTCTGTAACCTTGCTGGAAGTGCGCTGGAAATCCCTCTTACATGTGGAAACAAGGGGCTATATTTTAACTCATTCAAAATCCTTCCACGGGCACAGAGTTAAAATTGGGCCCAAAATTTTCTGGCAAAGTTATAGCAGTGGAGAGGGAGCAACTGTGAGGAAATTTACAGTCATTGAATAGAGTAGCAAGCTAACTTTCTATCTAATTATACCGCATCGAACTTAGAAGTACCTGATGCTGACACTAAGTGCTCAAAATGGACATTATGCGACAAACTAGTACTCGTATTCTTCAATAAAAGCAAAATACTGCGGATGCTGGAAATCTGAAACAAAAACAAGAAATGCTGGAATCACTCAGCAGGTCTGGCAGCATCTGTGGAAAGAGAAGCAGAAACAACGTTTCAGGTCAGTGACCCTTCTTCGGAACTTCCGAAGAAGGGTCACTGACCCGAAACGTTAACTCTGCTTCTCTTTCCACAGATGCTGCCAGACCTGCTGAGTGATTCCAGCATTTCTTGTTTTTGACTCGTATTCTTCACCTTGGTTCTCAGAAACTCTGATTTAAAAATAAATTGGAATTATTTGGGAGATATTGGCTGGGATTTCTCCACTGCCAGGGCCAGAAGTGGGGTGTGGAGCATGGCGGGGGTTGTGATCCAATTAAGTGGCAGCCGCTGGGCTTGCTGTCCAACTAAGCATGGCAGCCTGCCCCCAAGAGCTGCTGGCCCAATCAGAGAGCTAGAAGCTCAGCAGCCTTAGTAACCCCACCAGGAGCCAAGGCCATTGTTGGGGCTGTTGCTGGAGAAAGAGAACTCAGCGACGCAGGTGAGTGGGTCTAGGGGTCATCAGGCAGGCAATGACAACGATGGAGGTGGGTGGGGCATGGATGCTGAGGACAGGTGGCGTCGATGCCACGGGGTGGCAACTGTCTTTGTGAGCCAAAGAGTGCTTAAAAAGGAGGCCACCCCACTTCCACCTCCTGAGCCCTCTGGTAGGCCGCCAGGGTTTACCTGGTGGTCTCCCCACATGGCAGAGGACTTCTCCCACCCATTCGCTGATAAAATGCCAGCAGAGGCAGGAAGAGACCCTCAATTGGCCACTTAAGTGCGGGCCGTCTGCCATCTTTCCCACCCCTGTCAAAATGGTATGGCAGCAGGAAGGCCTTTCTGCCACCACTTTGGCAGCCTTTCTGCCTCCAACCCCATTCTTAAAGGGCCGGGCCATTGACAATACCAAGGAATGAAATGAGAGCTGGTACAATGTGGGATTGATGTGTATTGATGCAGAGTTGTGACACCAATGCTTGATTGCCTCATCTCTGTTGCATTCTTGGGCAGGATTTTGGTTTCGGGTCGGGAGCCCAACGCCAGGGTCAAATGGGGTCACAGTCCTGCACTGTGTAGGAAACAATCACCCGGCAGTGATTTTCCCCAAATTGGCCAGTTGGTAGTCTGAGGGTGGGCTCACTGTCCAATTAAGAATGATGGGTGGGCTCTTAAAGATGGAGGGCCAATAGGAGGCCCTCCAGCTCAAAAGGAGCTGCAGCCTGCAGAGAGAGAGAGAGAGAAAGAGAGAGAGAGAGAGAGGGCGCCTCCATCTTGAGGCATTCTCACAGCAACTTTTAAAAGTAATAATTTTAAAAATGGCTACAACAAGTGGGGCACCATTGTTGGGGGTGAAACCACCAGGAGGCCGCCTCCAGGCAGTTGGCTTAGTTCATGAAGCCTTGGGTGGATGGGTGGGGGGTGGGGTGGGCTGCAAGCTGACTGGAAAATTCCAGTAGCCCTTCCAGTAACTGATCCCACTTTCAAATAAATGGCCCGGGGACGGGATCATACCAGCGAACTGGCATGCAGGCAGCAGCATGAGTTTTCTCGTTGGCCTGCCTCCATAGGGGTGAAAATCCTGTCCCTAGTCTCAGCTGTGTCAATGAGGAGAATGCTAAGTGAGTTGGAGACTTGCTCATGAGATGTGAATGAAAATTGGAGGCAGAATCTTTGTCAGGTTACGCACATATACTTTTCAGCATTGTAACTGATGCCTGCCTGGGAGCTGATCACCTGTTTTGTTCTCTGTTCGCAGAGGGAGTATGACCTAGGAGGAAGCAGTAAGGGAATAAGGGAAGACTTATCATAGAGAAAACAAGATATTCCAGAATTTCCTGGATTGCATTTCATGTAGAAATCATGCCACTATTTATGCCAGTTTCTAGCTAATCTTGCCATTGGGAACTTATGACCAAATTTCGTGAGACATACATTTGTATATGCCAAAATGTAGAGACAAGCATAAAACCACCATATGCAATTGGAGCCTGAGGAAAGTGTGGAACATACACGATCTTCCTTCTTTAAGTTCCTCTTTTATCTTATTGATGTTACGCAAGTTAAATCTAGCAGCCATATACGTGTTCATGAACATCTTAAGAGAACGCTTTTCTCTTTTAATGTAGCATATTCTGATGCAAATTAAACAGCATTCAACATTATGAAAAATGCAGTGCAATTCTTATTAAGAAGAATTTTTTTTAAATTGCTGTAAAACACTAAAAATAATTTTGATTTCCTGTGATAGTGTAACATGGGTGATAGTGAAATGGCAACCAGTTTTACAGCTGTGTCAGTTAACCAGCTGGTGTTTCGGCGGGCATAACTCAAACTGCTCTAATGATCGAAGAAATTCACGTGTAGCGATGATTTGGCATATAACCCTCATAAATCAGTTACGTGTGTATTTCCTAAGAAAAGAATGGCGCAACTCTGCTCTAATGCCATAGTTACACTGCAACCTTCCAAGAAGTTCTGGACCATTGACCTCTTTCACCCCATGTTTAAGCTAGACAGTTTCTGCAGTTTCCACATTGAATGCAGCAAGCAGCACATGAGGAATTAATAAATAGCATGCCTCATTGAGTTTAGTCAGACATGTCTGCAGTATATCATACAGGGAGGTGAATTTATTTTAAGTACGTGATACTGTTTAAAATAAACGTATAGTTAATTATGCAAACCTGACTTTAAAGATAAAGATAAACATAAAATACTTAGGCTGCCTTGTTTTGCTGAATGGACTAGTATTGCTACTACTGTGTTGTTCCTGTTGGGTTCATATTTTTTGGACTGTGCTTAGAATAATATCCTCACAGACAATAATGACAACAGCAGCCACCATAAAACGTGCTACTACAATGTTAGGTCCTTGGAACCACTGTTCCAGCTGCACAATAACCAAAGTCTTCATTTCAGTGCATCTGTGATCTGTGGACCAACATCTCTCCTGTACTGCTCCCTTGTCGGTGAGTCACAATGTGGGAACCTGATTGTGGTACTTCAGCCATTTACAATAATGTAATTAACAAAGGTGTTGAAATTAAAAAAATATTATACTTGCTTAGTTTACAAGCAACTTAGCAGTCTTAGTTTAGTCTTCTTTTCGCTTCTGACCTGGCATCTTTTAACATAATATGCTTGGCACTTTTGATTTGCTAAATCGTAATTCTTCCAGACTTACTGATGGTGAATATAGTTACATCACACCACTGCTTCCTCTTTTTTTCTCAGTTGTTTCTAAAAAGAACAGAAAGAATCTTTTTTGGGTGAACTGTTTTGATGGTTCTGTTGTTAAGTGCTCCACTTGGTTTATTACTGAACCACACAGATTTGGAAGGCCGTAAGGCTGAAGTGTGGCCTGCGGTGAGTTCACGAATCTCAGTTGGGCAGCAGTGGGAGTACAATAGTATCCTGGGCTCCCAATTATCAGCTCATTGAATTTATGCTCAGTGGAACATGCACAGGTATGGACATCACACCAGGTCAGGATTGGGTTTGTCTGTTTGGACTCACTGTCTAGGTTTACATATGAAGATTGGTAAGAAGTGAAAGATAGTGAAGGGATGCTGGTGCCTGTACAATGGTATTGAATGGTATTGCATCTTGAGCCATCACCTCCACGAGCAGAAGGGAGTAATCGGATAAAAATAAAGAAGCTGTGTGTTCTAATTGGACTTTTGTGTAAATGATTTTAATAACCCAGTGCTGTTAATTTAAAACTACAGTTTTGTTGACATTAGTATTATTACAGAGGAATGTTGTCTTTGCACTTGAGTGTAGCAGTGTGTATGTGCAAGTGCACTTTTTATCCTTGGCACCAATCCAAGACAATCATTTGTGGAATACGCTATTCTGGAAGCAAGCCAACATCTTGTTTACAGCAATTCTTTCTTTCAGTAATCCTGTTAACTTTTGGTAATGCATAAAAGCACCAACTGGGGAATGACAACCCCTTTTGGGGTCTGTGTGTAGCCAATACTGAAAGAGTGCTTGCAAGATAATGGGGTGGACCAACTGTGCGAAGGCGAAAGGCTCTTGGGGGTGAATTGGTTATATTACTTAATGAATTCAGAAGTCGTTGTGATCCATTTAATCTTCCCTATTAAAGGGATGTTTTCACCCTGCAAAATGTTCTTCAAGACCTTTCAAAATGTTGGTAGCTGCGCAATGTGTGTACAATGGCATGATCAGAGCCATGTGATCTTATTTCATTTGCCTGAGATTAACAATGAGCTATTACCTTTTTTAAAAATGCTGTAGTACAGCAGATGTAACTGTTGCTGCAACATGAGTCTACTGGGGAGACAGTTTAGTTGAGTATTCAGAGCAGACCTTTTTCCGAACATTTCAGGACCTGTGACCTGCCAAATATGATAATATTGCTCTGTTAAATGTGTTAATTCCCTTAATTTTAGGCACTGCTTTGAGATGCATTCAATGTTGTGAAGCATTGGTACTTCAATCAGTCACTGTGTCTTGGACTGTTGGCTGGGGCTTGGCATGCATTCTCTACCTTTATGAAAAATGGGAGAAGAATAGAAAGACTTTTTTATTAAAAGGACCAGTTTAAAAGAAACTGAACACTGACATATTTATTTTGCCATAAATAAACCACAAAAGTTTCCATTTTATCACAGTGGGAGGATCATTGATCAGTCCTGAGTCTTGTTGAAAATGGCAGGAGTTTTAAGTTGCTATTTCTTTTTTCATTTGCCTGATAGCCTGATGTTTTCCTTGTACACAGCACTTAAGAGGCTTTGTAGATTACTATTAGTGAGACTTCAGTGCTGTCGTTTGATTTTTCTCCCTGAAGTATGTAACATTGACAAGCTGCCAGCTCCCCCCGTTGAAGGTTTTATCGAATCAAGTAAATCTTGAATCGTTCCTCCTCAGCAGCAGGGGTGAGGAGTATGCCGTTGTGAAGTACAGAGCCTTTAGAAAGTTCTACTTCAAGAGAACATTTCAGCTCAGGAAAAAGAAAGTAATAAATGGTGAAGAAAAAAAACTCTATAAAAACAGCAAGGCTCTCCTAATTGAAAAGCTGCAGGGCCCGTTTTCTTGAACTTGTATCATTAAGTACCTTGGGGGTGGGGTGGGGGTGGTATTGGATTAAATTCAGGCTCGTCAAATTGCATGAGTTTAGTTTGATATGATATATAGATATACTGTTATTAAATGTAAGCAGCTCCATTCCTTAAATGGCCTTAGCAATTTATATGTGATCATAAATTTTACTCTTAACCTTTATTTAATATTGACATACCTACTTAAAGCATATTTCACAATTCCTTAATGTTTATTATCACGTTCTCCAGTTGTTTTGTTTAAATATTGTATTATAGTCACTTTCTTATCTGACCTCCACTCAGGCTTGCTTCAACTTGAATTATAAATCTGCTATCAGCAGTTTCTCATTTGAAACTTCTCAAGTTCTTAAGAAAAATAACGTAAAATTGACAATATGACTTTCTGGCTCTTCTGTGGGATGAGAAGGTAGCACCTTATGGGAGTGGAGAAGGTTAGACATTAAGCTCATTGTGCTGCTTGATCTGCTGTGTGCATCCAGCATTTTCTCCACTTATTTCAGTTTTCCTTCATCTGCCATATTTTGTTTTATGATGAACAGCAAAATCAGATATTCAGTTTCCCAAGCCCCTCCAATATCATTTGTTGGATGCATTCTCCACTTAGTGGCAAAATTTTAAAGGGCATGAATAATTTTGGTATTAGTTATTTCAGGAGGGATTGGGTGATACAATGAGTACAGAGCATTTTCCCTGACTGGTCTTCCTCTGCTTGCCTACACATCACCCTTTCCCTTTAATGGACTGGCGAGCCTAGAAGCAGAAGATCCCAGCTTTTAATTTAGGAACATAGGTTCAGATCCAGCTGAAATCAATGGAATTGAGGACTTCTCTTCGTGCACTTCTATGTGAGATGAGTTTGGGCAGCCTCAACAAACTTCCCAGTTGGCACAGGCCACACAGCACAAAATGAGCCACATAATAATAATGCAAAATTTGCATTTGCATAAGCTATTTCTCATGGCAAAGTGTCTCAAAGTACAAGGAATTACTTTTTGAATTGCTGTTGGCATAAATTTTACACCCTTACCTGGTAAAGCAGCAAGATTGGCTGGTTCAAAAATGGAAACTGTCACATTAGTGCTGTTGGGGTTCAATTTTGCAGTTGGATTAAAGCATGTCATTGGACAGAGATTGTTGTAGACAGATTTGCTCTGCATTGAACCACGCAGTATCTGAAGTGGAGTGCATGCATGCAATTTCTGGGACAGAGTACGTGATTGTCCTAGTAGTTCTCTAAATTTACGAAGGTGTTCAACAGGGTGGAGTTGGAAATACCGTGGTCGAAATTGGTTATGACCCAAATTTGGGTTGTATAACCAATAGCATGCAGACAGAACTGGGAGGCACAAGGCTCACCTTACCTTAGGCCTCCTGCTTTAGTTCAATATTTTGGGCGAGCTGCTGGCTCCTGTCGCCCCTCCAAAAATAGCTTGTCAATTTCCAAGGAATCAATTTCCATGCGCCAGACTCGCCAGCAGTGGCCACACCTAAATCCCAGGATGTGGGGACTACAACAGGATGGGGGTCGCTCGGGGGCTGGCAGTCGCCTTCAGGACTTCTGTGGAGTCACAGAATTGACACTTTTATGCCCCAGTGTTTCTGTCCAGGAAAAGCATGAGGACTAATTTCTACTCCAATGTTCCCACTTATGGGTGAGTCCAGAATGCAGAACAAGGGGCAAGGGAAACCAATATAAGATAGCCACTAACAGATCAAATAAAGAAATTTGGAATATTTTTCTCACAGAGGTGAGAATATAGACCTCGCTGCCACATGACATAGTTGAAGCAGACAGCATTAATGCATTTAAGTGGAAACTTGTTGCATGCATAAGGGAGAAGAGAATAGGGTGGTACATGGGGCAGAGGTTATTAAAGGTAACTAGAGTGGGAGAAGAATTGTGTGTACATTTCAGTCTCCTTACCTAAGGAAGGATATACTTGCTTTAGATGGAATGCAAGGAAGGTTCACTCGTCTGATTCCTGGAATGAGGAGATTATCCTTTGAGGAGAGATTGAGTTAACTATACCTGTGTTACATAGAGTTTAGAAGAATGAGAGTTGATTTCGTTGAGACATAGAAAATCTTTAAGGGACTTGACAGGGTGGTTGCTGGGAGGATGTTTCCCCTGGTTGAGGAGTCTGAAACTAGGAGGTCACAGTCTCAGAATAGGAAGTTGGCCATTTAGGACTGAGATGAAGAGAAATTTTTTCACACAAAGGGTTGTGAATCTTTAGGAATCTTGTACCCCAGAATTGTGGATGCTCAGTTGTTGAGTATATTCAAGACAGTGATCGGGAGATTTTTGGATATTAAGGGAACCAAAGGATATGAAGATAGTGCAGGAAGACAAATTTGAGGTCAGCATGATCTTACAGAATAGCGGAGCAGGCTCCAAGTGTCAAATGACCTATTCCTGCTCATATTTCCTATGATCTTATGTGCAGATGCAAACATGACACAGAGTGAATGGCCTGTTTCTGTGTTGTACATTCAATGTAAATAGGGGGAGGATCTCTGCTGTTCACTAATTATAGCAAAATCATAAATGTTGTATAAATAATATGTTTATGATTTCCCTGTGAATCACATATGTTGGAAATTTTCTCTTGGGATCTAAACGTGGAAATTATGTACCAATATTGAGAAGCCTCTTCTTGATGAAGCCAAAATGTATTTAAATTTTTTTTTCTTCATTTTTAGCTGTTTCAAGGTTGATAACGTTGAGGTAGAATCAAAGCCCAGGATAAATAAACAAAGGAGTTCACAATAAAAGCTCTCTTGTAGTATGTGTTGATTATCCCATTGCAGTCCCTGCTTGACTGTTCTTCTTGTGCTAACAGAAAAATATTGATAACCTAATTTCATATTTTTCTCACTATCTTTCTCATCGGCCCAGCATAGTTCTTGTATTGTGTGCAGAAGGAAATGGTCTTGTATGTCATAATGCAAAGCGTTCAATTCCATCAAAAGATTAACATTTAACTTTCTTTTTTAAAATAAAGAGTTCTTCAAACATATGCATTGGGATACCTGACACTAAGGAGGTGAAATTGTCTTGGACAGAAATGAATCAACAGCCTGTTTTACCACTTGTCTGAATTCCTTTTCCACTGACTTCAATGGAAAAAAATTGATCAGGTGGAGTGTAAAATAGGCTTAAATAAAAACAAGAAATGCTGGAACCACTCAGCAGGTCTGGCAGCATCAAAAATAGGCTGCTGGTTCACTATCGTCCATTTTATGTTTCTGTCCAAGATGCATTTCACCCCCTGAAAGCTCACATATTGCTTCTTGAAAACAATAACTCATACTGGGTTGCAGATACACAGCAGCTCCCTTGTGCCACACTTATGTGACCTTTCATTTTGTAAGCCTTGACAATATTGGAAGGACGTTCAGTCAAGTGGGACATTACAACTGAGCCTCATCCTGTTCTCATCTACACCAGTAATGATCTGAACATGCATCTATCAGGGATAAGGACAGCAGTCAGGAGCTAGAAAATCTGGATGATTTTCTTTCCTCCCTAGCCTCGGGGCACTGAAGGTAATTGTAATGTTGCCATCACTCAGCAAAGACCAGGGATCAAGCATGAAACCTTCCCAGCTTGCGTGTCTCATTGTCACTCAAACTGTTGCTTTTAGCCATTTAGCTAGTACTTGAGTCAATTTGTTTTTTTCTTTGATGCACTCTCATTGAGATATTGTTTACCATATAGGCACTGCAATCCAGGAGGCATGCTGTCTTTAAAACAATACTGTTGTTTCAGTGGTCTTTGGGCAGAATTTTGTGTAGATGTTTGAAGTCAGAATGAATTGTGGCATGGGGAACAGAGAATCGCGACGGAAGCATCTGCCCGGAAGTCAGGCGTTGTGATGTTAGTTCCAGAATTAGTCAGCTGTGGGAAAGTAGCGAAGTGGAATCACCGCCCCGATGTGACAGAAATGTTTTTTAAATTGCTGAACAGTTAATTTCAATACATTTGCATCTAATTCATCAGGATTCAATGAGGGTGGTGGTGGTTGTGATTCAGTGGACAGCAGGAGGCATTCATGTGCTTTCAGGTTCATAACCATTAGAAGCTGGTGGCACCGAGGCAAGGCTTCAGTGCTGAGACAGGTAAGCAGCCATGAACAGCACTGCATAGGGGAAGAGGTGGGTCCGGAGGACATTTATGGACAGCAGTGTTGTGCGCTCTGCAAAGGGGTGGGTGTCTCGTGGGCTCTGCAAGAAAGTCGGAATCACAGGGGCTGCGCACGGGGGGTTCAGGGTCTTGGGGGATCTTTAAGTGGGGTTCAGGATCTCGGGGACTCTGCAAGGGGGTTGGGGTCTCGGGCTCTGCAAGGGGTTCAGGGTCTCTCTCAGGGGCTTTGCAAGGGGGGTTGGGGTCTTGGGGGCTCTGCAAGGGAATTCGGGGTTCTGGGGGCTCTGCGGTGGGGTGGGAGGGGGGGTGTTGGAGTGGGGCTTGGGTTTGAGTGGCTGTTTTGGGTGAACTAACTTTTGGGTGAGATGTGTGTTTGCCAAATACTGCTGGATGAGAGAGTTGGTCATCAGCAAGGGTGGGCACTGAGGGTCATCAGGGATTCTGCTGAGAGAAGTAGCAAAAGCTCAGTTACCGATGCAGGGTTGTCTCTGCATCGACAGTGTTCCATAGGTCCACTGGTCACCTGGTACGGGTCTCATATACCCTGTCTATTTGGACCCCAGTGGTGTAATGTAACACCTCTGACAGAGGGAGGGCCAAAAGGCAGCTGCGCCAGCCCGTGAAGCTCCACGTTGAGATCAGCAGTGCCAAGGAGGGCCCATCAACACCAGAGAGTGTACCGGACTCTGATCAGCTACCTCCAAATGTCTGAGCGTCTTTGCCAGCGACTATGGCTCTCCAGGGAGGCAGTCAGCGACTTATGTGCCCTGCTGCAGGACGAGTTGCGACTCATGGGGTTTGGCACTCACCCTATGCCAGTGGCCCTGAAGATCACAGTGGCAATCAACATTTATGCGTCTGGATCATTCCTGGGATCCACCAAGGACATGAGTGGGGTCTCACAAGGAGGTGACCAATGCCCTGTTCAAGAGGGTTGGGTGTTCTATTTCAGAAAGCTTGCTGCAGAAGGATTGTGCTGGAACTAATCTTTACTCAATCTTACATTTATTTTACAGACTAAAAGGATTACAAACATGTAGCTCCTTACTCAAACCTCCTCCAGTCTCAGTTAATGTCTCCTTATATGTGCTTAACACCCTCCACCTGCACGTAATTAAACAATTGATAAATGCCCTGGTAACTGAGCTTTTGCTACTTCCGCCTGGCAGAATTCCTAATGGCCCTCAGTGCCCACCCTTGCTGATGGCCAACCCTAAGCCCCCGAGACCCCGGCTCCCCCCCCCCAACCCTTGCACAACCCCCAAGACTATGTGTGCCACCCGACCAACCCTGACAGTCAGGCCGAGAAGGTCGTCAGATTCGGGGCCATCGCTGGATTCCCTGGTTGCAAGGTGTGATAGATTGCGCACATGTGGCCATCAAAGCTCCCACGGACCAGCCAGTCGTCTTCTTCAACAGAAAAGGGCTTTCCTTCTATCAAAGCTCAACTGGTCTGTGACCACCAAAACCATTTCCTGCAGGTGTGTGCCCACTTCCCAGGAAGCAGCCACGACACCCACATACTTCAACAGTCCCAGGTGACACAGCTTTTCAGGCCGCCCGCTCACCTTCAGGGATGGATTCTCAGGGACAAGGGCTAACCATTGAAGACATGGCTACTGATGCCTGTGAGGAACCCTCTCAATGCAGCAGAGGAGAGGTACAACATTCACTGCTTCACCCGAGCCATCATTGAACAGGCCATTGGGCAGCTGAAGGTGAGATACCACTGCCTAGATCAATTGATCCAGTATACCACAGGGAGGGTTTTGTGGTGGTCTGCAGTACTCTGCACAATCTAGCACAGCAGAGGGGAGAGGCCTTGCATGACAGTGACATGACTGAATGACACTTCTCTACCGACGAGGAGCTTGCGAAGGAGGGTGATGAGCAAGCAGCACTGCATTTTGAAGCCCTTGACTAGAGGCAAATCAGTTGAGTGACATGCCAAAGAGGCAAGAGATAATCTCAAATACCCACTCCCAGCTACCCTGATGGCCACTCAGAGAAAAACCAATAAAGACTGACCTCAATGCATGCAGTCAGCCATCTTCTTTCTATTTGTGTTCCGTGCCTAGAGCCCAGATGAAACATATGCTAGTGCCCATGGGTGATCATATTTAAATGAGGGCTGTGCCTACATTGGCATTCCACTAAGGAGGAAGGGTGAAGTCAGCAGCTCACAATTAAGGCATGATAGAATAATCACTTTTGCACAATAAACGTTGATGGCTTGAACAAAAGAACTTTACATGAAGCATCACATGTCAGATATCAAACATCCATGAACCCCCAAGTGTGTCTAGGTGCATTTCTTTATACTTTGGCCTGTGATGACTTCGGCAGCCGTCCTCTGGCTGTATGAGGCTTGGAAGGCCCCAGCTGCCTGAGGGTTTCCTGCACTGGTGCAGGACTCTCCTCGGACACCACAGCTGCTGGAGCTGGGCTCACTGCAAAAGGGCTGAGGAGCCAGTGTCCACACACAGATTGCCCTGAGGGGAGCCCCCAGCTGTGGAGGTCAGCCTGTTCTCCTTTCAAGATTCACTTGAATCTCTTTGCTCACCAGAGAAGGACCAGGAGCTGGCAAAGACTCCAGGCATCCCATCCTTCTCTCACCTTGCCACTGCTGCGTTGAGTTCATGACCAAGGCAATGGTATGCAGGTCTGTACGCATCAGTGGGACCTGGCTCTCCATGAGGGTCACCAACCTCTTGATGGAGGAAGCCAAGCCTGAGACATGGCAGCACTCATGACATGGATGGACTCCCCCATTATCTGCACATTGCCTTTGGCAACTCTGCCAGATGTTGCCTTATCTCTCTCTGCAACTCCAGCATGCCCTGTGCTGTTGACTGTAGAGGCTCATCGTCAGCCTGGAGTTCATCATAGGCATGACCACCCACAGTCCTCCAACTGCCAGAGCCCTCGGCTGTCTCAGTCTCAGCCAGCTGCTCGGGCATGCGTGCAGTGCCCTCACCAGCTTCACCTCAACAGCCGAGTGGAAATGCACCATGGTGAAAGTTTCTGCACTGGTGGAGGGTGCAGCAGAGTCATGGGACGGTGCATCCTCCGAGTGCTGCTGCTCCTCAGAGGTGGATGTCTGGTCCCCTTCTGATGGAGTCTACGCGGACGCTGACGTGCATGTGTGGGTTAGGCTGTGGAGATCTCATCATGCCAACCATACATGATGTGGGTCTCCAAAGGTGAACTGTATGTTGATGGAAGCCAATCCTCATCCTGTTGCATGGAGACTCCAGTCTCTCCATCTGATATGCTGTGGCCGCCCTGTGTCCCTGCCAATTCTAACGCCTCTTCCTCACCTGTGGTGAGAGGCTGAAGATCTGGAATGCCTCCGCATGTTCATTCTGTCTCCCTCCTGTTGTGGGCTCTCTTGTCCTGCAAGTGGAAAGATGTAGATAGTCATACTTCACAGACAGATCAACATGACAGTTCTGCTAGTGTCAGCTCCTCGTTACTCCACTGGGCTTTCACATATAGCTCATGATGCTGTCCGCTGTCAGGGGAGTTAAGTGGGGTGAGCTGTGAAAGAAGGAGCCCTGTGGCCAAAAGGCAGCCATGCATCTGTCAGGATGAGGTGATGCCGAACCCCCCTCTGCCATCACTGTTGTAGTGCCACCCTCCCCATGTCCCATTTCCTCTGTTGCAGCTGCTTGCAATCACTAAAGGGAGAGGTGAAGAGCACTCAAGTCGAGGGGTGGGGGGGGGTTGGCGGGCGGGCGGAGGGGGTGGTGGATGGAGATGTGACCCCACAGCTGCTGACCTCCTCAGCGATTTCCATCCAGGCTTGCTTGGTCAGGCGGGAGAACCTCTTCTTGCCATCACTGGGGAAGAGGACCTCTTGTCTTTTCCTTGCAGCCTGGAGGAGAATCTGGAGGGAGGTATCACTGAACCATGGGACCACCCTGTGTCTTGCCTCTGCCATCTTGCGGGCTCCGCCTTGGGAGGTTAGGAGGTCCAGAGTCACTGCAAAGTGGGTCACAGCCTTGAGCAGGTAGCAGCAAATGAGTGCTGGGAAGCGATGCAAGCAGGGCTGGCAGGCCTTTAAATATGGTGCCAACACTTGCTCCGGAGTCATCTGGCACCATATTCAGCGCCTCACATCCCGCCCCACTGCGTGATTGGACGAATCTCGTGCCTCCATAATGCAAAATGGCTACCTGCTGCGTGATAGCAGTGGGGCAGCTGCCCATATGACGGACGGGAACGGTGCCCATTCCCGGGTCCATCACGAGTATAACTAAATTCAGCCCTTTGTGTGCAGCATTACATCAGTTGCCATCTCGTCATTTGAAGCAAGTAAAAGTTTTGGAATAGCATAAAGTTAATTTTTGTTATGGCAAAACATGTTTGTGTCACAGTTTGGATTGCAAGTGCATTAATACAATACAGCCTGGAGTTAATACAGGTATAGTAAAGATAATAGTTCATTTCACAAAATGCAAAGTGAAAGATTATCCTGTTCCAAAGTGGAGTCCTGGATTGAAATTGGGCAGTCATGTTGGATTTAATCATATTAATGCTGAACATCAAGTCATTCTTTAAATTTTTCACTTTGAAAGAAATAAGGAACTTTCATTTATGCAGCACTTTCATGACCTCAGGATGTCCAAAGTGCTTCATAGCTAATGAACTTCTTTGAAGTGCAGTCACTGTTGTTAGTTTTCTAAGCAAATATGGCAACCCATTTGTGCACAACAAGCAACAAGATAAATGACCATTAAACCCATTTTGGTGGCAACAATTGAGGGATAAATACTGATCAGGGCAACAATTTTTTCTTTATAAAATTACATTAGATTAGATTAGAGATACAGCACTGAAATGTTTTGTTCCCGGCATATTATTGATAAAAAAGCTTTAAATATATTGATCCCGAAATTGCTCGGCTGTTCTGGCAGATTCTTGGTGTAATTTGAGGGGAGCCTGGTCGCATGGGATGTAAACTCCACCTGAACCCAGGTACAACAGGTCCCAGACTTGTGCAGAAGTTTCCAACGGCCTTTTCTGGGAGCAGAACGACTGATCAAACCTAACAAGAATACTGGCATGGAGTGTGTGGCTCAGGGTTCCTGTGTCCTCACCCTTGCAGGGATCCAGTGTAAGTTCAGAGGCTGATATGCTGAATGAGAAAAGGTGTACTGACTTCCTAATGGGTGGAAGTGAACTCTGTCAAGGTTGAGGTTGGGCAGGAATTAAGGACTGGAACCCTGATGAGGATGTAAGGGCACAATTTAGAAAAGTCCACTTGACAAAGAGCTGAACTCAAGAGGTGAGGTGAGAGTGACTGCCCTTGACATCAAGGCAGCATTTGACCGAGTATGGCATCAAGGAGCCCTAGCAAAACTGAGGTCAATGGGAATCGGGGGAAAACCCTCCGCTGGTTGGAGTCATACCTAGTGCAAAGGAAGATGGTTGTGGTTGTTGGAGGTCAATCATCTGAGCTCCAGGACATCACTGCAGGAGTTCCTCAGGGTAGTGTCCTAGGCCCAACCATCTTCAGCTGCTTCATCAATGACCTTCCTTCAATCATAAGGTCAGAAGTGGGGATGTTCGCTGATGATTGCACAATGTTCAGCACCATTCGTGACTCCTCAGATACTGAAGCAGTCCATGTAGAAATGCAGCAAGTCCTGGATAATATCCAGGCTTGGGCTGATAAGTGACAAGCAACATTCGTGCCACACAAGTGCCAGGCAATGACCATCTCCAACAAGAGAGAATCTAACCATCTCCCCTTGACATTCAACGGCATTACCATCACTGAATCCCCCACTATCAACATCCTAGGGGCTACCATTGACCAGAAAAAGAACTGGAGTATCCATATAAATACCGTGGCTACAAGAGCAGTTCAGAGGCTAGGAATCCTGAGGCGAGTAACTCACCTCCTGACTCCCCAAAGCCTGTCCACCATCTACAAGGCACAAGTCAGGAGTGTGATGGAATAATCTTCACTTGCCTGGATGGGTGCAGCTCCAACAACACTCAAGAAGCTCAACACCATCCAGTACAAAGCAGCCCACTTGATTGGCACCCCATCTACAAACATTCACTCCCTCCACCACCGACGCACAGTGGCAGCAGTGTGTACCATCTATAAGATGCACTGCAGCAATGCACCAAGGCTCCTTAGACAGCACCTTCCAAACCCGCGACCTCTACCAACTAGAAGAGCAGCAAATACATGGGAATGCCACCACCTGCAAGTTCCCCTCCAAGTCACACACCATCCTGACTTGGAACTATATCGCCGTTCCTTCACTGTCGCTGAGTCAAAATCCTGGAACTCCCTTCCTAACAGCACTGTGGGTGTACTTACCCCAAATGGACTGCAGCGGTTCAAGAAGGCAGCTCATCACCACCTTCTCAAGGGCAATTAGGGATGGTCAATAAATGCTGGCCTGGCCAGTGACGCCTACATCCCATGAATGAATAAAAAAAAACATGGATGATATTGGGGACACTGGCTAGTGTTTTCTGCATCCCCAGTCCGGCCACCTATGCAGGGTTTGGTGGATGCCTGAGATGTGCCCCTTGTGCAGATACCCATTGGGCCAATTCAAATGTTGTGACCTTCCACCTATCCGCTTATGGTGGCAGGGTAAGTGGCAGAGGTCACATACGAATTAGGAGCAGGAGTAGGCCATTCGGCCCCTTCATGCCTGTTCCATCATTTAATAAGATCATGGCTGATGTGACTGTGGCCTCAACTCCACTTTCCTGCCTACCTCCGATACCCTTTGACTCAATCTCAGCAGTAGCTACCAGATCCAATCACTAACCAATATCAAACCTGTTGTTGGTATTCCTGTGCTGTATGACATAACAGTTCAGATTAATGTGATACTTTGCTGCATAAAATACTTTTTGCAAATTGTTCTATATGTGCAGGTTGCTGTGCAATGTGTTGGACCATATGAAATATAAACAAAGAAATGCCTCTGAAAGGTCCCAAGATGCGTTACACATTCCAGATCCATAGGGCTTACTGAACTGAACCAGTTTGAATGCTTCACTCGTTTAGAACTTTATGCTTCCTTGAATTTAATTTAGGCTGAGAATGCATCAAGAAAATGTGAATAAAAAGACTTATGAAATAACAATGTGAAAGAAATAATGGGGTAGATTTTCATCTTTACCACCTGCACAGAGAGGAAAATCAGGCAGGGAACATTATACACCCATAACAAGGCTGCCCATTCACTTTCTATTTAATTTAATGGAACAAATTTATGTGGGTTCCGTTACAGTCGTTCATTTCTCCCTGTTAATGAACCTCTTTGCACTCTACCCAGGTGATGTTGAAAAGTCGGCAATGAAGAATTCGGGCCCAGTGCTGACAATGTTAATCATTTATCTGCTCCAGTTAAGAAGAAATTGATAACAATTTTTAAACAATTTTATTGGTCACTTTTGAAGAATTAAGAAAAATTCCATAGCAAAATTTAAAGAAATTCTGCAAATAGTTTCAAAGTTGTAATTTATAACAAGCAAGCAACTCTTTATTTTTTTCAGTATCTTTGAACTGTATAAAATCTAATATTTTAGAGAAAAGTTATTTGACAGGAATGCCTACTTGAGCTAAACTTTCCCTGTGGATAATAGTTCACAGTGAGTCAGTGTAACAGAAACCAGGATCAATCCCCTTAATGGTTTACACAGATCAATAGTGCGATTTTCCTTCCTGGAGTGAGCAGCATATTCTGAAGCCTGGATCCTATTTAAACCATTGAATGGGGGAATGACGAGCTCCATTCATTGAGCATGTGGCAGCATCTTCCCAAAATAATCGGGGCACAGGAAGCAAGAGAGCAAAACCAGAATTTTCATTTCTCCTTCTGAATTTATGCAAAGGGAAACAACAACAGTGGAATGGTGCATGGTGGAAAGATGCCCTGTGATGTATTAGCAGAGCCTGTAGTTCTCTCACAATGTGTTTCAAATCATGAAAGGTTTGGGGAACTGAATCACGTACTGTTTGGGGAAAGGAATCAATGCAAGTTTCTTCCTCCAAATGCAGTGGTATTCTTGTAATGGCCACTGACAGAGGCATGGAAACTGATAGTCTGAGGTAGAGCACTGAGAAGACAGGGGACAAAAGACATAAGCCGCACTTAAAACGGAAAGAAACTGCAATGGCTGCGTCCTTTATCTGTGCGAATTTGAAGCAAACAAGTGCAACTTGGCTCCAGTGTAACCTGGCAGAGCAATAATATACATCCAGAGATCCTATAGCAAATTAGCAATGAAGAGAATCATGTGAAAAGCACACTGAAGACTATCGTGTAATTTGCATATTAGCGCATGCCAGAATATTTTGACGTCAGTCTAAAGGTAGTTAAAATTGTAAACTGGCAGACTATCAGACAAAAGCTATAATATGGGTGCCTGATCCATGATATAATTAAAAAGTCAAGTCGAGTGTCCTTCATCAGTTTGAATTAAAAAGGATAAATAAATGTTTAGCAATCATGATATCTGATAGTAAAAATTTGTGCGTGGTAGAACATTACCTTGTAGAAAAATGCTATTTTTTTTCTTGAAAGGAGCTTTCGGTGGCTTAGAGAATTCCAGTCCGTTGTGATCAGCATTTTAATCACAGAACTATTTTCTTTTTGAAGCAAATGCCTGAAGAGCAAATGCAGTGTTGTGGAGCGGAGGACAGAATTAATACAACTTTAAACGTGCTGCATAAAATATTTAACAGAAATGAGTTGTGAGTAAATGAGATGGCTTGCCAATCATGTCACTTGAGCAGCCTCCTCTGAGCTCAGCTTCAGCTTTCACCAAAACGTGTTGTGATCAGCTCATTCATCACAGTCCATGGAAAGGGGCCAGCTCATCTTTCACTGCTTCCCGTCTTCTGTCAACCTCTTTCACATAGAATTGCTCTTTGTACTTTAAAAAAAAACTTTCCAACGTATGACTTCTTCCCCCTTTTCTGTAAAATGAAAGGGACATTAAGAAATGTGAGGGAATGGGGCTGTGGTAACAAGTTACACCCACCTAACTTGCAACCAACAGCAATAGCATTTATTCAACATGGTGGCTGCTGTGAGCCATTAAATAATATAATGCTTGAAAGAGTTTAAAAGCTATGACCGCTGGTCAGAATTTCTTTGACATTTTTGAAAAGATCCTTGAAGATTTGTATTTCATTGCTTTTGTTAGAAATTGTCAACTTGGTGAAATTCCACTTTATTGGACATTGCCGAGTGGGTAGAAATCCACTGTTTTTGATGTTCTCAAATGGGTGGAAATCTGCTGTGATATCAAATATTATCAGTTGGGTGAAATTCCACTGCCATGCTGGCCATTACAGAATAAGTAAACTTTTATCGCTGAAATCTACTGGTTGGCAAAGTGCTACATCGAATCCCTTTGCTGCCATTGCTGCAAAAGTTTGTTTTTCAAAAGTATAACCACCAATATACATCATGAGAGCTTCAGTTTGATAATTACACACTAGTAACCACTTGTGAAAATAAGTGAATGTGAACATGCGCTTAAAAATGTATTTTCTCTTTTCGTTGTGGCTCAGTTGGGAGCACTCTCACCTCTGAATCAGAAGTTGTGGGTTCAAATCCAGGAGGTGAGCAGAAAAATCTAGACTGATACTCTAGTGCAGTGCTGAGGGAGTGCTGCATTGTCAAAGGTCTGCCCTCTCAAATATATGTATAAGAACCCATGGCACTACCTCAAAGAAAAACAGGATGTCCTGGCCAATATTTAGTCCTCAACCAATATCATTCCTACAGATTATCTAGTCATTATCACATTGCTATACACAAGTTGGCTGCTGCATTTCCTACATTATAACAGTGACCACACTTGAAAAGTAATTTGTTGTCTGTAAAATGCTTTTGGACAACCTGTGGTCATGAAGGATGTTCTATAAATGCAAGTCTTTCTTTTTCTTTCTTCACTTTGGACCATGCATCCATCTTTATCAGAGAAAATGCACCTACACTTTACCCTGAACCCCATGCATGTGCTGCTAGGATGGCTGTGGGCATAAATCCGTGGTATGTTAGATTATCAGAAAGCTGCACCACCATCCCAATTAGACATGAGGAGTATTGAGGAGGTGGGATGTAACAGATGTTCTGACCATACTAGAAATATAAACTCCTTGCCAAGCACTGAAGGGAAATACAGCCCAACTGAAGGTCAATTTAGTGACAAAATCCAACATTTATCTGCTGATCTGAATTTTAACAGAAGACTAATGTTATAGCTTCTGAATATGGTCTAGATTGTTAATGGAGTAACTCAGTTCCATTCAGACCAACAACCTTTCCAAAGACTTGGGAACACTTCACTTCCATCACTTTATACACATTTTCCCTCTTTTAATACATTTAAGAACATAAAAGGAATAGGAGTAGACCATTCAGACCCCTGAGCCTGTTCCGCCATTCATTTAGATCGTGGCTGATCAGTATCTTATTTCCATCTACCCGCTTTCATTCCATAAACCTTAATTCCATTATCTAACAAAAATCTATCAATCTCAGTTTTTAAATTTTCAATTTAACAGCTTTTTGGGAGAGCTCGTTCCAGATTTCATCTACCTTTTGTGTGGAGAAGTGTTTCCTAATATCACCCTGAACAGCCTAGCTCTCATTTTAAGATTATGCCCTCTTGCTGTGGACACTCACACCAGAGGAAATAGTTTCTCTCTATCGACCCAATCAAATGCTTTAATCATTTTAAAGACCTCAATTAGATCACCCCTTAATCTATTCACATGGGAATACAAACCTAGTCGGGTGGGTTACTGACATGGCTGTGGACCCCTGGCGCCGGCTCGTGGCTCTTCCGACTCGGCGGTGATATGCGTTCGGGCCACACTGAGGACAGTTCACCCCTGTTGACAGGAGCCTGCCCCCCGCTGCTCTCCCTCCAACTCATGAGAGGGGAAGATGCAGCAATGGTCACTATCCTTCAACCCCAGAAAATGGCAAAGGCTCCTGCCAAGGGTCTAAAACACTTGCCACTGGAGCGACGAGCCACCTTCCCCTCGGCCTTCCCAGCTGACCCAAAGCCGGTCATGGCGCACTGCCAGAAGAGGAAATGCGCCCAATGGCTGTGCCCATGCGGGAAGCGGTCCCAGCAGAGGAGAGCCGCCAACACCCCCGAAGTGTCCGATCCATGCCACCGAGTTGAATCCGCTGGGCAGACTGCGCGGACACCATGCATTTTACCTCTTAACGGTTTCACACCCTCTTGAACTCTCTCTTCAAAGTTCTTTTCAACTTTTCCTTATGGTGCTTGTTAACTATCGGTCTCGTGCCAGTATTTAGCCTTAGATGGAGTTTACCACCCACTTTGGGCTGCATTCACTGTCCTCATAATTTAAACCTTTTACCCCTGGTATGATTATGGTGAGTATTATCAGGGGGTGTGGTGGTGGGGGGCAAGGTTGGGGTGGGATAGTCACCTACTCTTAGTCAGAGATATTTAAAACTCCAACTTTGTGGACCATTATGATCCTCTTGATGCATGACACTGGGAGTTGTTGCTTTTATACAACAATTATCTCAGACGTGATGATCTGGGCTATGCTTCATTGTCCATGCTGAGTGAAGGAGAGACAAGTTTCACGTAAAATCAGAAAGAAAGTTGCACTGAGGCCCCCTTAGATCTTGCATGAGAAATGTATCTTGAATCCCACCACCTTGTTCAAGGAATGGTGCAAATGACCGAAAAGGGAGAAAATAGCTAAATAGGTAGTCAAAAAAAGAAGTGACACGTCTGTGAAGAGAGCATTCTATACAGGCTGGAGGTATTCATTCTGTCAAATGTTATCCAATTACTCTAGTCAATCATTGTACTTCCCTAGATAAAACCTGAAGAAGAACACCAAATGCAGTGAACATATCCCAAGAGTAACATTGAATGTAAAACTTGTTAGACCTCTTGAATCATTAAGCTGTCAGTGGAAATATTTACTAGTTTATGTTTGTGAAAACCTCATGTGTGAAATATTGCAAGACTGGAAAGGGTTAACATGCTGGAACTGGCAGTGATTGCCAGCCAGTCCTTTTCCCATAAAAAACAGAAATTCTGTCTCAACCTTTCAGGGAAAAACTGCACATATGAAAAGATTCCTTTAGCCCAGAATTTTATTTGCAAGTTAAATCTACTGTTGTTTCCATAGCTAGCCATGTCAACCAAATGCTAATGTGATTCTTGTTTGATTAACTGTCTTCTCTCCTTAGTTATCAGTTGCTACAAGTATATTTCTGGTGGTGCCAGTATCAGAAATATCATTATCAGGGCCGATATTGATGACTTGTTTCTTCCCATCTATATCGAGTCTTTCCTTCTTGTTTGGAACTGGTATAGTCAATATATCAGTGGATACATAAAACTTAAGTACCAGATGAGCACTAACTATTTTGGGCATCAATAGAAAATGTCAAATTGCGATTCACATTCATAAACCTTTGAAATAATCTTGTTACAGATGATTTTTTGAAAGGCTCCTCAGTGTATGAAATTCTCTGGTGAAAAGGGTTCAAGCACTAATTGTCATTCATCACTAACTATACTCTTACAGAGCAGAAAACATTGAGAAGTGGTGAAGCACTGTGCTCAGCAGCATAACATTCAGCCTCTTTACCGCAACATGTACTGGAGACTGCAGTAAGCGACTTTTTTTAAAAAAGGAGACATCCCTGCCGAGATTTAGTTATTTGAAGCTCACAGATTTGAAAAGTATAAGCTCAATCGATGAAGATGTCTGGACCAGTTAGCACCAATAATGATGAAGGCAACTGAGAAAGTTGGAGAGTTCTTTTGTTGGGGAGAGAGTAGCTGTGATGGTGGTGTACACAGGGCCAAGGTCAGCCAGCTTCATCATCCATCTTCTTCAGTGGCAGCTTTCTGTCAGGTCCTGGCTAACTCCCCCCTCAACAGAGGCAGCAGGGCTTCTATTGTTGACACCAGCCAATTCCCAGCCAAGTGTAAATGAAGTTAATATTCACTGACCTAATGCATAGCCAATGAGATCCCCCAGTGTAGCTTTGGAAATAATGGAATTCGATACTTTCAAAAGCAAATGTAGGTTGTTTGATTAACTTTAGTTTTACCAAGGATCAGTTATGTTTATTTTCAAATTCCTTTCAAGACTTTATGTTGTATATTGCGCTACCTTCAGGGATTGAAAAATGAGCTATGCTGAAGCGACTCAATCTCTACCTGATGGCGTTTTGTCACAAATGTTTACTGATAAGGAACATAACTTTTTATAGAAAGGGATTCAAGCCCAAATGTTTACATGTTTTAGTGTTTTCTTAAAATAATTATATAATAAATTGTGCCTACACCAGTGGCTTGGGGAGGAGTGAAGGGAAGGAACTATAAAGACTGCAGCTCCTGTTACTGGTTTTATTCAAACTCTTTGGTGTGAGCTAAATCACAGAATGGGAAGAAATGTGTCTGTCCAACTTTGATTCCTCATACAACACATTCTCAATCTCAGCTGTGCTTTCAAGGGGAGGTTTCGGGCAAAGGCTAGGTGCCAACCTACAGAGGGTGGTTGGGTGTGGGAGGGTGTGTGAATCAAAGCTGTCATCACTGAAGGACAATATTGCTTATCTCCAAGTGATTATTTTATAAATTGAGGGATTCTTTATGGAATGGGAAATCAAGAGGAGAAAGAAGAGATAAAACAAAAGGAAGACTTAAGAACTGTTCAGAGTTGATTTGGTGTGCCTGTGAAAGTAGGGATAGTGGAATATTCTTTTTGAAACTGCTACAGAATTCTCTGCAAAAAAGTAAGTTGTGTGATTCATCTGAAAGCATCAAGAGACAAAAGGCTGGAAATTTCCTCGGCACGCATCTTGCTCCGCCTCTGCAACTTCACCGGAATTGCATTTACACGCTTAAATGGGATTTCCACCAAATTTTGGATGAAGGTACAATAGGAGCAGCTTTGATGAAATCCTTAGCCATAGTTTTATGTTAAAAGCAGTTATTGGTGAGAAGCTCCAAAGTCAACCCTTTTTTTCTTTCTCAGGTTTAACGCACAAGCTTAGAAAAGCAGCTTGATTGTTTTCAAAAATAATTTTCTATACCTTATAACCTCCCTAAGCGAGAGAGACAGGCTTCTTGTCAGAGTTGAATTGCAGACAATTTTGTGCTGTGAGCTTGTGTCCACTAAGACTTAGGTTAACACTGTTCAATTTCATTTAACATAGGGTAGCACAGCTGGCAGAGAGAGGAGACTTTTTAAGCCTGCAGTCTGGGCTGTATTTGAACTTTGGTCCCAGAGGTGAAAGGGCAGCACGCTAACTCACTGCATTACCCAATCCTTCATGTTATTATAGTTTTAAATATGAGCAACAATGTAAGTTTGATACCTTACTTGTCACGAGCCTTGCAGAGTTAACTAAAATACTAAAGTTGTCGCTCCAGAGTTTTGTATTAACACAGGATTCTTTGTGTAGGGAATTGAAGCTCCCATCCTGTGCACCAGCGTGGTAGGATGTGGAGTTGCCTTTTATCATAACCCAAATGGCTCATGCTGTTGTCCAGAGGGCCGATGAGTCAACCTTACATTTATATACCAACTTCTGCAACTGTTGGAACCTAGGTCTGCTTACGACTTCAGAGAACATAGGCAGGATGAGGATGGGCCAGGAGGTGGATGAATTTTTAGCAAAGGCAAAAATAAAATAAAACAATTCTTCATTTTAATTAGAGATTTAATTTCAGTTGCTGAAGCTTGAGGTTCACTTTTTCCGGCAGCATATTCCATGTGTTCTTGCATCTGTCTCCTGTAACGTTCCTTTTTTTACAGGCCATCACATCTAAAAATGAGTTCTCTTCCCAAAATTAGCTCATTTTGCTTTTAAATGTGTACAACATCATTTAATTCGTTACGGAATTATATTGAATTCTCCTTGTAAACAACTTCAGAATCACTTCTTAGGAAAACACATATTGATTTTTTTCACCTCATTGAACATGTTTATTTGTACAAATTGAGGAAATGATTTTTTTCTGTTCAATATTCACTTGGAAGAAACCTGTTGAAATAATTCAAATTAACATGTTGTTTGAGTTCCAATAATGTTTTCCAATGAAAGAAAGATTTACATAGTGTTACATAATGTTACATGGGTGGTGGGGGGGGGGGGGGGGGAGGGGGGGAATTTAAACTCCTAAAATAGGTGGGTTCGGGGGGGGGGGGTGAATGAGAAGTAAACATTTTCTAAATCTCAAACCTGACCCCAACCCACCTGCAACACTAAAATAAAAGCAAAATACTGCAGATGTTGGAAATCTGAAATAAAAACAGAAAGTGCTGGAAATACTCAGCAGGCCAGGCAGCATCTGTGGAGAGATGAAAGGTAATAGACCTGAAACGTTAACTCTGCTTCCACCTCCAACACAACCTCTTCTGATTTAATGGAAGTGGGTTGGGGGTGTGCCAGGTAACTAACCCACTCCCAGGAGGCTAGTCGGTCAGTAAAAGCTTTTAAGAAGGCAGTGTGCATCTATTTTAACATGATTTTTATTTATAACCCATGAAGATGTAGTTTTCTAGGCTCAGGAAACCAGGCAAGCAAAAGGAGGCGAGAAGGGCCAGTTCATAGAACATAGAACATAGAAAATACAGCACAGAACAGGCCCTTCGGCCCACGATGTTGTTCCATAGGTAAGTGCCTTTACTGCACTGTTTGTGAGTCAGTAGGAACAGGAGTGTTCTCTGCAAACCCAACAAGCAAACCTCTTTACAGACCCTATGATTGCCCAACTCACCAACCCCCTCAATCTGCGACTCTCCTCCACACTCGATCTCCAACTCACCCCACATTTGGGCGGCACAGTTGTACAGTGGTTAGCACTGCAGCTTCACAGCTCCAGTGACCTGGGTTCGGTTCTGGGTAGTGCCTGTGCAGAGTTTGCAAGTTCTCCCTGTGACCTGTGTGGGTTTCCTCCGAGTGCTCCTGTTTCCTCCCACATGCTAAAGACTTGCAGGTTGATAGGTAAATTGGCCATTGTAAATTACCCCTAGTGTAGGTAGGTGGTAGGAGAATTGAGGGAAGGTGGGGATGTGAGAGGGAAATGGGATTATTGTAGGATTAGGATAAATGGGTGGTTGATGGTCGGCACAGACTCGGTGGGCTGAAGGGCCTGTTTCAATGCTGTATCACTCTATCCCCAATCTCCTTCCAGAATTCAGGATTTCCCCTCCAATCACCCTGCAACCTTCATGATCTCTCTCCTAACCTCTGCAATATCCTGCAGCCCCCCTCCACCACCACCCCCACCACCAAACCTCCACCTGGATCTCCCCTGTCCTGGATTTGCATCTGGTGAGCCCAATGTTAATTGTGTATCAATTGTTTGATTATGTGCAGGTGGAGTGTGCTAATTGGGAGCTTACTTGAGCACTTATAAGCAGACACTGAGACTGATGGAGGGTTTGAGTGAGGAGCTACATGTTTGTAATCCTTTTACTCTGTACAATAAATGTGAAACTGAGTAAAGATAGGCTCCAGCATTATCCTTCCATAACAAACTTTCTGGAGTTTAACACCCAACCTCGAAATCCCCCATTTCCGCTGCTCCCGCACGATCTTTCCTTCCCGCCATTCTCCTCCCCAGCCGCAGCCATATGCAACAGGCTTTCACATCCAATTGGCTGCCAGCTGAAAAAGATTTAAAGATCCCCCCTGCTCTCATGCTCACATCTCTGTCCTGGGATTGCTGCAGTGTTCCAGTGAACATCAATGCAAGCTCGAGGAACAGCATCTCATTTACCGATTAGGCACACTACAGCCTGCCGGACTGAACATTGAGTTCAGTAATTTCAGAGCATGACGGGCCCCCCATTTAACTTTTATTTTTAGTTATTCTTTTTAAAAAAAATTTTTGTGTTTATTTTATTTTATCTTAGTTTGTTCAGTTTGCCTACCCACTGTTTTTTTCATGTTTGTGCTTGTGGCTGTTCAGTTTTCAGTCCGTTAACATCCTATCTGTACTAATGCTTTGTCTTTCAACACACTATTAACATATTGTTTGCTTTTGCTCCATGACCTTCTGGTCGGTTATTCTCTGTGACCTTGTCCTATCTACACCTTCTCCTTTGTTATCTCTTGCCCCACCCCTGCTTTACTTGCTTAAAACCTTTTACATTTCTAATATCTGCTAGTTCTGAAGAAGGGTCACTGACCTGAAACGTTAACTCTGCTTCTCTCTCCACAGATGCTGCCTGACCTGCTGAGTATTTCCAGCATTTCTTGTTTTTATTTCAGATTTCCAGCGTCTGCAGTATTTTGCTTTTAAATTTTAAAGGTTTCTGGGTTGCCTGTCTGTAAATCCTCCCCTGCTCTCCACAGACCCGAATAAATATGGGGGCTATAAATTCTACAGCACAGAAATAGGCTATTCGGCCCAACAGGCCTAGACCACTGTTTATGCTCCACATGAGCCTCCTCCCACCCCTCTTCATCTATTCCTATCAACACATCCTTCTATTGCTTTTTCCTTCATGTGCTTATCTAGCTTCCACTTAAATGCGTCTGTGCTATTTGTCTCAACTACTCCTTGTGGTAACATTGATATAGTGCCTTTCACAAACTCAGGACACCCCAAAGCGCTTTTGAGCCAATGAAGTACTTTTGAAATGTAGACAATGTTGCAATGTAGGAAATGTAGTGGCCAATTTATGCACAGCAAGATCCCACAAATAATCTTTTTTATTAGTGATGTTGGGTGAGGATAAATATTGGCTTGGACATTGTGGAGAAATTGCCTGCTGTTCTGTGATCTGTTCTGGATTCTTTTTTGCCCACCTGAGAAGGCAGACAAGGCTTTGGTTTAATGTCTCATCCAAAAGACAGTATAGTATTCTCTCAGTACTGCATGGAGTGTTAGCTTAAATTTTGTGCTGAAGTCTCTGTTGTGGGAGCTTGAACCCACAATTTATTGGCTTAGCGGTCATAGTGCTACCACGTAGCCACGGCTTACACTTAACAAGAAGAATGCTGTCATTCCATGAGGCAAAGATAGGTGGAGAAGGAGAGAACAGGTCATGGCTCAGGGAGGAGAGGAGCAATGAATAAAAGCAATATTAAAAGAGGATGATTGGAACTGGAAAATCATATTGTGGAGGAATTGACAGAAAGATGCAGAAAAATTGACTGGAAAAAAGAATTAAAAATAGGAGAAAGAAACTAAAAAGAATTACAAAGAGGTGGGGGTAATTTTAAGTTTGTACATTAGTGTAAAATGAGTAATTACAAGGCATGAAAGTAAAAACGGGGACAGATATACAATGGGCCACCAACTCCCTCTCATTTTTTTTATACTTTCACACAGAGTCAAGGTTTACTTTAAAATTAGCAGCAGGGAGTTGAATTAGCGAGCTGGAATGCTGCACCTCAATGTTTCTTTTACTAAATAAAAAACAACGGTCCAGATTTTCCTGTAAAAATAACAATGAGGCTAATGGCGCTCACCATTTTTTAGGTGCAAATGGTACAGCAACTTCAGGCAATAAGCAGATGTGTGGTTCAACTAAAATGTCCAAAGGTTGCTGTCCGAGTTGTGCCGCTCTGCCATTAGCTTTGCAAAAACAGCATCTTGCTGTCTGCCTCACCATTGAAATGCATTGAATGTTGGGAAGTTTCTGTATTTGTGTTGTAGGTAGATACCAAGCTTGCCACAGAAAGTTAAGTCTTATCTATTCCAATCTAGGTACCCTTTTAGCAGCATAATGTTATTTACTGCCAATCAACCTCTTTGGCACTGAAAGTTAATTTTTACAACTGTGGAGTCTCATTCCTTCTGTTTTTAATGCTGTTGGTGATGTTTAAAATGTCAAATCTATTTTTTTGACTTTTTATTTCTGTCTCTTTTTACTCTCTTAATACAATCTTTCTTTCTCTCTCTTTTTGCACCTGATTTGACACTGAACTCACCCACTCGGATTTACGCTTCCTTTTCAGTACTTGCACAGTTTACTTCACAATCCTTTCATCTGAATGGATAAGGAGATACCCAGTTGCTTGCCCTGTTCACTCAGGTCCCAGATGCCTGGTCTCTCTCACAGTGACATTAATAGCTCATATTCAGTAACTTGCCAGGCATAGAATTATAAAAAAACTTAAACCACCCAAGGCCAAATCTAACTAACGACACATGTCATCAGATGCTACAGCAAATTCTGGCCCCATTGTCAGAGACAGCGGATTTAAAATCTTTTGCAGAGAATTCAAATTTACCCTGGGGTGTCAAAAGAGTATCCTTTTATTTCAAAAAAAAAATAACAATGTTTTGAAAGAAGGCTGACAGTGCCTGCAGCTGGTCTGACACTGTCACCTAGCCCAGCTGTTTCTGTCAGCATGAGGAGAAGGAAGCGTGTATGGTGAATGAACAGACGACAGCCTCAGCAGGACCTGGGCTCTTTTGCCTGCTGATTAGTCTCAGTGGCAGTACAGGGAGGGTTCAGCACAACCTGTAACCCGCGCTCTCTATCTCGGAATAAAGGCTAAATTACACTTTTTTCTGCCTTGGATCTCAATGGAAATAACTTATATGGACAGCAGTTCATTCCTGATCACATTGTCAGCGTAACTGTGATTTTTTTGAAAAAAAATCTTTTGAGTGGAAAACACTGAATGAAAGGCATTAAGGAAGAAAATTGCATTGCATAGACAGGTCCTCTAGGAAAGAGAAAAATTAAAATAGATTATGGTAAGCTTGAGATATTTGCAACACTTTCATCGTCTAGGAATTTTTAAAATACATGTGCAGGATTTAACCAAAAATGGTGGGAAATTATTTTGCTGTATATCTGCATGCATATAGTTAGTGAACGAATGACTGAATGAAAGGGGCAATTCATTGAATTTGTAGCATAATTAACGACTTCCTGTTCTTTCATGTGAGAAACTCTCATGATACACCTCTTTTTGAGCAGTAAGAGTAACATGTAAAGTAATGCAGACTTTCAGACCCATGGAAAGCCATGTTACTTTGTCTTTATTACTTGAATGTCTCTGAAACTAAGGAGATTTATCGATGCTAATTTTCTATTGTCATGCTTCTGACAGGCATTCTTCCCTTCCAACAACTTACATCATAAATTTGGGCCTGTGTTCCACACGATTTTCCGACCGTTTGATCCAATCAAAGGATCAAATGCACAGTGGCACTCAAATTTCTGATAGGAGCTGTCTCTGGGGTAAAGCTCCCTACCAAGATTGCCAAGTCAGAAAATTACCCCCATGACACCTGGCACCTGCCTACTTATATTTTGTCTATCTACCTACCTATCTCTCTGTCTGTCTAACTATCTATTTTCCCATTTTGCACCACACCAATTTGTTTCATCAGAGTTATCAACAGGAGGAACTTCACCTCACTTCTCATGTCTTTTGGAATCTTCTTGGCTGAACAGTGCAACCCATGTTGTAAATAGATGATAAGTCGTACTGGGACTATGATACAATAAACATATTCATCAGTGAGTCTGACTAGATAGCTGACTAGTGATGAACAGCAACAATTACTTGCATTTATTTAATGCCTTTAACGAGGGTTATCAAACAAAATTGCAAGTGTCTCAGAAGGTTGTAGGGCTGGAGAAGATTACAGAGACAGGGAGAGGTGAAGCCATGGAGGGATTTGAAAACAAGTTTAATAATTTTTAAATCAAGCCAATGTAGGTCAGCAAGCAGAGGGAAGTGGGTGAAATGGACTTGGTGTGAGTTAGGTAATAGGCAGCAGAGTTTTGGATGACCTTAGGTTTATGGAGAGCAGAAAATGGGAGGTTGGCCAGTAGTGCATTGGAATTGTCAAGTCTAGAGGTAACAAAGGCTTGGATGAAGGTTTCAGCAGCAGATGAGCTGAGGCGGGCGTGGAGTCGAGCAATGTTATGGAGATAGAAATAGGCGATTTTAGCGGTGGGGTGAATATGTGGTCAGAGAATCATCTCATTGTCAAATAGGACACCAAGATTGCAAAGCATTTGGTTCAGCCTCAGACAGATGCCTGGGAGAGGGTTGGAATCGATGGTTAGGGAATAGAGTTTGTCGCAGTGCTGAAGACAATGGATTCAACCTTCCCGATATTTAGTTGGAGGAAATTTCTCCTCATCCAGTACTGGATGTCAGTCAAGCAGTGAGGCAGTTTAGAGATAGTGGAGGAGTAGAGAGAGGTGGTGAGGTAGGATTTGGTGTCATCAACATACTTCTGGAAACTGCTAATGTGTTTTTGGATGATGTCATCAAAGGGAAGCATGTAGATGAGAAATAGGAAGGGGCCAAGGATAGATCTTTGGGGACACTAGAGGTAACAGTGTGGGAGCGGGAAGAGAGGCCATTACACCTGAATGTCTGCCTACAACTGAATAGACAGGAATAGAACCTGGCGAGTGTGTCCCACCTAGCTGCATGATAGTAGAGAGGTGTTGGAGGAGGATGGTGTGGTCAACCATATCCAAAGGCTGCTGACAGGTTGAGGAATAATTTATGTTTGTCATAGTCACATAGGATGTCATTTGTGAAGTTAAGGTTTGGGTTATGGCCAGGCATTTGAGCTACTCCACTTACACAAACTTGTCATTTTATACTGGAAAAAAAGTCATCTGAATGAATGCTTTTAAGTCCCCCCCTCCTCCCCCCCCCCCCCAAATTCAGTTGCAGTTTCTTTATTACTTTAATGTTATATCTGTAGCAATTTATTTTCTATTTTACTATTATTTTCCCACAGTGATGTTAGAAAAATATTATTCTTTAATGTTAGCTCAGTGTTAGCTAGAATTTGAGGTGATTATTTTATTTGCATTCATCCAGCCTGCCACTGAATGCCATTGGTGTAGTTGAGTTGAACACTGAATGACACAGGGAGCAGCCAGACCCGTTATATGCTCCATTCATGTATACGAAAACACTTTGCTGAAAGCTCCCTGGCTGCAGTATCTGTACAGCAATGTAAATGAGACAGAATTGTTGCTGTCAGAATGGTGAAGAACCACTCCGGCAGTGGTTTTCTAAGGGTTTCTGAGAGGCAACAGTGACTGGAGCCAACAATGACTGGAACATAAATGGATGCTGTAATGCACCATTTTGTTTCTGGCCAGAGTTAACTAAGCTCCCTGCCAGCATGCATTGGTCTACAGCACACTTTTCACATTGTTGGCTGATATACACCTTCCTCTGACATTGGGAATGGTTTACAGCCTCAAAACATATACAAATCCATTGCAGTTGTTTCTCAGCCTTCACTGAATTCTACCTTGCTCTGCAAATGGGGCAAAGCGGGAGTATTAGCAGAAATGCATAGTACAGAACCTCTTGAAGCAGAGGCAGTTTTGCAATGTAAATGGGGCGTTAGATTGGCTTGTAAACACTGCTCATTTCATTATTCAGCAAGTCCCTGACTGCAGTGTACTGCGAACATATTTACTTAGTAAAGATGATTAACTGTGGCGACATAGAGATCGGTTGTTTGCCAAAAAGTCCAAAAACAGCACAGAGCACAGCTGATGAAAATATGGGACCATTCAGTGGCATTCTGGAATAGCTGCTAATTTTTGTAAAGCTGTGGTAGTTCACTGAATGAAGCACTTGTCTGCAACAGATTGTGATCTGTGCAAATGCACAGTTAATTTAATTGGACTGGTGTGTCGATGGTTTTGAAGGGATACATTTCCTTCTTTTTTTACTCATTCATGGGATGTGGTATCGCTGGCAAGGACAGCATTTATTGTCCATCTCTAAATGCTCTTGACAAGCGGGCGGTGAGCCATTTTCTTGAACTGCTACAGTAAGTGGGAACTGCTGTAGTAAGTGCTGTTTGGGAGGGAGTTCCAGGATTTTGACACAGTGACAGTGAAGGAACGGCGATATAGTTCCAAGTCAGGGTGGTGTGTGGCTTGGAGGGGAATTTGCAGGTGATGGTGTTTCCATGCGTCTGCTGCTCTTGTCCTTCTAGGTGGTAGAGGTTGCAGGTTTGGAAGGTGCTGTAGAAGGAGGCTTAATGAGTTGCTGCAGTGCATCTTATAGATGGTACACACTGTTGTCACTGTGTGCTGGTGATGGAGAGAGTGAATGTTTAAGGTGGTGAATGAGGTGCTAGAATCCTCTTCTTTGCTACTGCTGTCACTGCTATTTGTTCTGTTGTACATATCATTTATTTTAGTTGTCCTGTTTCCATGCTACTTCTGCCTCTAATCAGGGACAGAGAAATCTAATACTCATTTTATTACACTAAACTTCTAGGTTAAGTTGGAGGTAACATAGTCCAGCAATATAGCAATAATGCTGTCTTCTTTTCTGCTCTGATTTTCATTCATGCTTAAAGATCATGTCAACACATCTTTTTTTCAGGTAACTGTAACTGTGCCATAGAGTTGTAAGTAGTAGTTGCAATTGAGTTACCAATCTCTGCCACACTATGGGGAGAAGTACTGAGTGGGGGACAGGCACTGTCACTTAAGGAAAGGTGTAATGTTAAAGTGAGATTCACTACAGGCTTCTCTTCACCACCACATAGTGGCCAGTTACAGAGGCCAGGAAGCATGTCATCTGTCCACTATCTTGGGTAAGGTTGATACTTGGCATGGGAATATTAAAATAGGAAAGGTGGAGAAAATAGACACCTTAAAGGCTGCTTTATCTCATCCTTTCAAAGACACATAATAGAATCTTTTATTGAACACACCTTAGATAAAAATGTAGTTCATCCAGCTTGCTGTAGAATGACAGTATTGTAACATAAAGCAGAGTATGCAGTGTGTGAAAAGGGACATCCTATCAACACAGCGATTGTTAATCCAGCATCTCGCAGAAAAGCATAGTTTCATTTTACTGGGCCCACCTGGACTTGTGTTTGATATGTTCAAAATTGAACATATTTCACGAGTACAGTAACCTCTCACCCTGTCTGATTTAACAATCTGATTCTACAATAACATGTCTCATTGAAGTCTCCTTCACTGATAAAGAAAGCTCATCTAAAAGAAAGATGGATGTTGTACAGATAATCTATCATCAAGCGATGTGAAGTGCATGCAGTGTGGTCATGAAACTGAGTATTAGTGCTCCAAGCAAAGTGAAACTGCTCTGTGTGCAAATGATCAGTAAAGTCAGTATGAATAGAGATCAGAGGAAATCTTGTCCCAAACCAGAAGGCAGCTAGCTTGTGCATCTAATTCACTTTTTAAGAAATTATTTTCACCCAAACTGTTTTCCCTTTGCTGCCTTTCCATCATAAAGGGCTGCTCTTGCTGGGGTATTTCTACAGGTGTCAGCTGCATTCAATAATAAAGTCAGCACTGCTGGAAGTAGATTTATGATCCCCACATGGCAAGCTTCTGCTATCAGAGGGAGGCAGCAAAGGACATGCTCGTCATACTGACAGTGAGATAGAGTGGGGGGGAGTGGGGAGGTGGGGAAGAGAGAGGAGGAAAATCAAAGGCTGAAGCACCTTGAACCACTTCTGTGCTGCTTCCACTGACAAATCCCAGTGCCGTTGGGGAATATAAAATGTAGACAATGTGTTTAGTATTGTTTAGAATTAATTATTTGGCATTTTTAAAATTCATTCTCTGCACTGCCAATTCCTAGTTACTTTGAGAAGGTGGTGGTGGGAAATGTTCCATCTAATTTCTCTTTGCTGTGTGCAACCGTTCGTTACCGCACAGGCATACATCTTAAAGGGATTGCTTCGATTGTGCAGCATTTTTGCCCCCTATGAGTTCAGTTCTGGACTGCACAGTGGCCGCGCACCCACGCAGTTTGGTGGAAATGTTGATGGTGGGCATTCTAATTGAACTACTGTGATGCAGCAGTTTTATACATTGGACAGGCTTCCTAGGCCACTAAACACACCCTGCCCTTTACACAGGAGCTTGTCGATAAATATTTCAATGACTAAACCATTTTTTAAAACTTGCTTTTTCCCCTTACTACTCTGTCAAGTGTCTTGTGACATTTTCCTGTATTAAAGCCCCGCTGATGGGTTTCGCAAGCATGGTGGTGGGCAGTTCTCCCTAGGCTCGAAGAAGCTCGCATGATTTGCATGGGACCCAGAGGAACAAACCTGCTTCTTCCGGCCCAGCTAAAATAATTTAAAGCTTATCTACTCGGGGCATCTTAGCACACCCAACCAGTTCTATGCTAAAGTGGCAATCGAGGTCTTGTGTATGTCATAGGACCCTGATTTGTATATTTCCAAAAGGCCTACTGCTTGAAACAGGCAGGTGTTCTGCCCACCCCGTGACAGGCCACCCCGTAAGGGTGACAGCGGGTAGAATGTTGGCATTAACAGGGGAGTAAATCTACCGACCCTATTCTGAGGTTGTTCCCGCCTTGTTAATTCTGATTTTGTCAAATTAAAATCAATGCCAAGATGCTCCAGTCTGCAGCCAATGTTAAAATGAGCTTTCAGATCAGACTGTGCCTGGGTATTCCAGCTAGTGAGACTATCCCACATGCTGGCAAGTCACAATGTTTCCCTTTAAGAGTGCCCTTAAATTCACATTTTCAGTTGGTCAGTAGAAAATGCAGGTTTCAGAAACTGCTCGATAAGAGGCTCACATATTCCTTCACTGCACGACATAGGAGGCAAATCTTCATTATGCTTTTCATGTACAAAGTTATTTAAATTGCTCTTAACAGAATTGTATTATTCTATAAAAGGTAAAAAAAAATACTTCTTTTGAAAACCATTACACTATTAAGCTATTTACCAAGCGATGTATACAAATCCAACATTGGCAATAATCTGAAGGTTTATTAACCAAATTACTTCACTAACTAGTGACCCTACTAACCAGTTAACACATGATCCCACTAACTAGTGAGGTTATTAGCCAGATATCTTTGTAAACCAGTGGTCAGACTATTTACACAACTTTACTGATGTCCGGTCACACACTGTGACACCCTCAAAAGGGCCGTCTGGAAATGCTGGAAAATTATGGTCTGATGTACTGCAAGAAAGAAAAAAAAATGGGATTTGAGGATGCGATTGATTTTGAGGCAAACGCATCAATCCTGAAAATGTATACCCTGGCAAATCACAATTTTTTTGTGACTTTTTTTTTGCTCTCTGAAAATGACACCACTTCTTGTGTTGACTCAGGCTACTGCTGACTGACTGAGCACTGAACTACTTATAGCCCTTTTCCCTACAGACTTTCAGATTCAACTTTAAAAGAATAGAAAAAGAAAGAAACAGAAGATGCAGCTTTCTATTGCAGTGCAAAAGGCTATCATGCCAAGGTGCCCTTAAGCAGAACAATGTGTAACCTTGTAGCTCAGAACTGGATGTTATAATAACAAGTGCCAATGAGTTTTCTAAAGAGAATTTTTTCTTAGCTCATTGTTTGCAACATTATCATCTCTTACCTCTTCTGAATATAAATGCAGCAAGACATCTTGCTGCAGTGAAAGCAGTCTGTGTTTTCAGGTCGCAGCTAGTTGCACAAAATTAACAAAAGAACCTGATGATAACAGACTTCAAGCATGTTGCCAACAAACTGTATTACCAGAATTACAAATTAAATCAATGCTGCTACTTTTCCAAAATGAACATAGGTTATCCCCTAGATAGCTTGGTGGCGGCACAGTGGTTAGCACCGCAGCCTCAACAGCTCCAGCGACCTTGGTTTGATTCTGGGTACTGCCTGTGCGGAGTTTGCAAGTTCTCCCTATGACTGCGTGGGTTTCCGCCGGGTGCTCCGGTTTCCTCCCACAGCTGAAGGCTTGCAGGTTGATAGGCAAATTGCCCCTAGTGTAGATAGGTGGTAGGGGAATTGAGGGGATGTGGTCGGAATATGGGATTAATGTAGGATTAGTATAAATGGGTGGTTGATGGTTGGCACAGACTCGGTGGGCCGAAGGGCCTGTTTCAGTGCTGCATCTCTAAATAAATAAATAAATGTACTGCCTGATATCAATTACAAGTGAGGAAGGCTACTCAGCCCCTCTTAGCTCATCCATACAGAAAGGCCCCAGAGTCCCTCACGTTCAGTATCCAATTGTTTTTAAATGAATGCAGAGTTTTCACCTCCATTACTTTTTCTGGAAATGTATTCTAATCATTGTTTATGTGAAGAATTATTTCCTAATATCAGTCCAAAATATACCTTTTCCTACTTTAAATGTGCATGCTTTGCCCTGCTCCTACAGTTTAATTTTAAGAGATACTCTGGGTTAGCTTCTCCTGTTTGTTTAACTATCTTATGTACCTCAGGTGCCTCCTTTCCAGGCTGAAAATCCCAAGTCCCTTCAGTCCTCGTAACTCAGATGCCTAACACTGGGGATCAACCTTATGGCTCTTCTCGCACTGCCTGCAGTGCTTCAATATGTCCTTTGGTCCTTGATGACCAGAAATAAGCACAGTACTTATAATATGGTCTGACTAAAGCACTGGATTCTAAATTCCTGTTGTTGTCTTATTGGGGCTGTACATATTAAATACTTCTGATTTGTCGTCTGCAGTGAACTAAGTTAAGAAAACTGGAATTTGTCTTCACCTGTCCCTTTTAAAGACTTAGCCCACTCTACTGACAATAATTCTCATTTGTCATAAACTACTTCACAGAAAAATGTGTGACTAATCTGGAAGTGTTCTGATATTCAATGCTTGGTCATGACTTATTCTGACTTCTATTGTTTTGGTGATATAGTTCAACATTCTATCAACTTTGCGATTGTTATTCTGTTTTGGCTGGACAGGTTGAATGCTTAATCTACTAAGACTTCAAGGAGTCTTTCAGCTTCAACTTTTGCTATTTCATTCACCATTCATGAATTCATGGAATATGCATGTCAACCGCGTTTTCCTTCATCTGTAATACTGTACACTTGATTTCATTAAATTTAATCTACCGTTGTTCTTCCTACATACATATTTCATCCAACCTATTCACTAATTTCTAAGCTGCCTTCTCCAGTTCTACAATCCCTCCTATATTCATATTATCTACAAAATTAAGCAATTTCCATTGGGTTCCTGAATCGAGGTAGTTTATGTCAATTAGAAACAGTAGCGATCCCAGCACTTTGGGCAACCTGTTCAGTTGTCCCTGTCCTCTTGAAATAACTCATCTTAGCCCCTGCTACCCTTTCGTTAATTTGTTACCAATTCACAAAATTAGCATCAAGTTTAGCTAATAACCTTTCATGTGGAACTTTTATTAATTGCTACCTGGATGGCCTGGTAAGCAACTAAATTGTGTTTAAAAAATGAACAACTTTAATCACTTAACTCTTTCTTGAAGGAAAGCCACTTCCTCCTAGCACAAATTCCTGGTGTTGTCTTATTGGGGCTGTACATATTAAATACTCCTGATTTGTCGTCTGCAGTGGACTAGGTTAAGAAAACTGGAATTTGTCTTCGCCTGCCCCTTTTAAAGACTTAGCCCAATCTAATGACAATAATTCTCATTTGTCATAAACTACTTCATAGAAAAATGTGTGACTAATCTGGAAGTGTTCTGATATTCAATGCACTGACAAAGTGCAGGAGATGGGCTGTACCCATTTACAGTCATAGCTTTCAAAATTAAGGATCCATCATTTACATTCCAGTGGCTGATGAATTCTTTCTGACAGGCACCAGAGATCAGTAAATTTGTTTGAGTTAGAGCCTTAGTTAGTTTCTAGTGCGATGTTATTCTGCCACTTTCCAAAGACAGGAAAGATCACATAGGATCAAATGATAAAATCAGAGCTGAAATAAACTACCAAGAATTCTCTGTTACCTGGGCACATGAATTTGACTAGTTTGCATTGGGTTTCTGAATCTATTAATGTAGATTAGGAACATTAGAGATTCTGCCCCCATCCAATAGAATGGCACTCAGTACCTCTCCCCACACTCTGACAACAATCCTTAACAAGTAACTGTTCTCTTTCCTTTACCAGTTCCTAATTCACACCTTGGTTTTTCCTTGAATTCCTACTGATCTCAAAAACGGCTTTTGCTAAGGAGCTTTTTCAAAGGCTTTTTAGAAGTACTACTTTGCTCTCCCCATCTTTGAGATGGGCCTGCTCAGGAGGATGTAAAAGATCCCTTGGCACTATTGAAATAAGAGTAGGAAGTTTATTCATTGTTCCTCCCTCAGCCAACACCACCAAAAGAAAATGATGAACTGGCCATTCATTTTATTTGCTGTTTGTGAACTGTTGCTGTTCCTTGCCTTGTTTACCAAGTGCATTTCAAAAGTAAAAGTGCTTTGAGACATTCGGAGGATGTGATAAAGTGCTTTATAAATGCAAGCTTTATCTTTCTTTCCCTCTTCACCCACACCTAATAAAAGATGTTTCTTTGATATTCTTCACAGATTAGGAAAATTCCAGTGAAATTGAAAGTTTTATAGGATTGCCAATAGTGGTTATTAATGGCTGAGCAACTGCAGTGTTATCGAGAATTACTTTTCTACCAGGGCAGAAGTTTAAAACCCCATTTCCACCACATATAATTTCCTAAAGTCAAAAAAATAGTAAACGATAACAGTGTCATTAAAATCTCAGTAATAATTTCCAGCAACAGCTAATTCCAGTCACATTTCTTGCTTCATATCCGGAAATGAGCTGGGATATTGTAACAATGCAACTGTGTAATTTCTTTTATTTTATTTTATTTCTTTTTTTAGCTAACTTCAGGAATTTATTCTGCTTTGAAAATACTAGTAAACAGCTTTGTATATTTAATGACCTATTTACTCTCGATTGATTTGATGTGAATTCTTTGCAAATCAATTTGTTGCAGATGAAAGACACAGAAAATTTCAATTCAGAACCCTTAGGAGTATTGACAGGCAGAGAGATCTGGGCGTACAGGTCCACAGGTCACGGAAAGTGGCAACGCAGGTGGATAAGGTAGTCAAGAAGGCGTATGGCATGCTTGCCTTCATCGGTCGGGGCATAGAGTATAAAAATTGGCAAGTCATGCTGCAGCTGTACAGAACCTTAGTTAGGCCACACTTAGAATATTGCGTACGATTCTGGTCGCCACACTACCAGAAGGACGTGGAGGCTTTGGAGATGGTACAGAAGAGGTTTACCAGGATGTTGCCTGGTCTGGAGGGCATTAGCTATGAGGAGAGGTTGGATAAACTCGTATTGTTTTCACTGGAACGATGGAGGTGGAGGGGCAACATGATAGAGGTTTACAAAGTTATAAGCGGCATGGACAGAGTGGATAGTCAGAAGCTTTTTCCCAGGGTGGAAGAGTTAGTTACTAGGGGACATAGGTTTAAGGTGCGAGGCACAAAGTTTAGAGGGGATGTGCGAGGCAAGTTCTTTACACAGAGGGTGGTGAGTGCCTGGAACTTGCTGCCGGGGGAGGTGGTGGAAGTAGGTACGATAGCGACGTTTAAGAGGCATCTTGACAAATACATGAATAGGATGGGAATAGAGGGATATGGTCCCCGGAAGTGCAGAAGGTTTTAGTTTAGACAGGCATCAAGATCGGCGCAGGCTTGGAAGGCCGAATGGCCTGTTCCTGTGCTGTACTGTTCTTTGTTCTTTGTTCCGTGGGAACAAAAATCTTTAAATGTGTCTTTTCTTTTTATGTTGCATCTCGTATTTTGCAAATCCTAATCTGTGTCCCGTAGCTATTGAACTGGTGTATGGGTTGCTGCATATAAAAATATAAAAGTATGAAATGTGAAGTTAGTTCAATGATATGTTGGTGCATATACCATTGCCTAATTATGGAATCCATGTGGCTTTTTCCCCTTTTGCATTGCCCTTGGTAATTATGCCTGGGAAGATGGGTGTTAGTGAGAAAGATGAAGGAGGGCTGTTATGGCGTGAGTACGAGGAATATCATCTGCAGGATTTTCTGACAGTGGCGTGTGAAACAAAAACCAGAAAGAAATAGGAAAAGTCCCTGCTAAATGCACTGAGAAATGTTCAGTGAAAGTGGGCTGCCAGGTAATGAAGCTGTAAGTGGCTCTGAGTGATTTCCTCAGTGTCCATCATTCTGTATTACTGGTACTCTCAAAGTAACCTTGTTTATACATATCATTCACAATAGAGACCAACCACCATTAAAAGAGGTTTTGTGTTTACATATTAACTGCTCGTAAGGTGCTGTTTGACAGATTTTTTTCCAAGGGGTTTCAATAGGAAGCAATTGTTACCTCCAGAACGAACATGCAGAAATGTTTGGAATTTGAGATTACGGGAAGGGAAATAGAGATATGTGTAAAAGAGCTACTGAACCAGATGTAATTTAAAATAGATCTCCAGTTAATACAGTTACTCCTTTTGTTATACTTTTATGCCCATTGAACTACTGTGAATGTTCTCAAATGTAGCTCATTCCTTTAGTGAGAAGACTGTGTTCCTTTATGATGGACACATGGAAAAGTAATGGGTTATATGTCATCTGAGACTTGTAGGGCAGGATTTTCCCATTCCCGGGGGTGGCGGGGTGGGGGAGCTGCGTCAGGACGGCCCCCGATGCATTCCCACCGCCGGGGATGTTTCCTGTGGACCGGCTGTTATGCAGATCAGTGCAAGGTGGCAGGCAGTCAATCTGCATATTTAAGGCCCCAATTAGGGACTATTTAGAGTGCTCGTTGACTTTTTTCTTCCTGGTTGCCTGCTGCGAGTGGTTCCCGCCAGCTTAATGGAGATGGCTTCCCTGCAGCCAGCTTGGGGGCCAATGGAGCCAGAGGCTTCATGCCCCTAAAAGGGTGCTGACGTCAGCAAAGGCCAAACCCGTGGCACAAACACTACCACTGGAAGGTTTTCCTCTCTGATCGGAGGGGCCTGCCTGCTTGGCCCCTCTAAAAGAAATTTATTAACTGTCACCCCTCTGAGGGTGCCTCCATTTTGAGGCATCCTCACGTTCTCCTAGCTGGCTCAGCAGTTCCCACCTCTCTTGGTGGGACTGCCAAGTCTCTCGAGCTGCCATCCTGAGATTGGGCCATCAGCAATGGGAGCCCGCCCACCGTCATTTGGTCCACATGTCAGAGTCCTGATGCCTGTTGGAAAATCCTGCCCGTAGTTCCTGTGTACAACTCCTTCCCTTCCCGTGCAGTACATCAGCAGGCATGGTGTATTGAAGAACTTTGCACTGAATGACAATAATAATTAAGCAAGAAGGAAGTTTGGCACGAGCTGTTTCATATTTTCTAATTTAAGTTTCATCAAATTTTCTCTAAATTTCTACAGTGTATAATTAACTACACATTTCAGCGTTACATGGGTGATAAATGAAAAGATTCAGCAGTGTTGCATTTTTATATGGAGTGTTTTTCCAACATTTCTATGTTTCAAATACGTACTAACTAAACTAATTAAGAGATTAGTTCAGTGGAGGAGGTGAGTAAACCAGCTTCAGCATTAAGTGATTCCTTTGGGGGAAAAACATAAAGGGCAATAAAAAAGGGCAAGTGAAGCAAAGCCGTCTCCTAAAGGCTATTAACAACCTGCACCATTTTTGAAGAGGGTAAGATGAACCAGAAACAAAATCACTTCCTGGCAGGATTGCTGGAGTATTCCCACTGGGATAGGGGACACAGTCTCCCTCTTATTCTTTTTCAAGGTGTCCCTGATTTTCTCAAATCATTCTGCGCTGCCCTGTTCAGTCTCTTTTTTACACACCAAAGCCAGTACCTCAAACATTTCTTTATTTAATTCCTCAATCTGCTGCTTATCTGGGTTTTTCCAGTTTTGAATAATACAAATAGCTTCACGAATTGAAGGGGTAGCTGCTGCAAACCAGTTTGTTCATTTTTAGCTGTCTTTCACAAAAGCCCTCGAGTGCAAAATTCTGATGTGTACCGACCATTGTTTTGGGTGCTACGAGTGGCCTTAGAGGTCCAAAATGGCGTCTGTGGCATGCACGCATACATTTCTGGTTTGAGTTGTGCCATACTGCGTGACTGGGAGAATGAGCAGGGGCCACGTGGAGCAGAGAACAGAGGAGGAGGGGGGAGAAGGATACTCAGTCGGAGGCCATATCCGCCCAGAATGTACAGAGTGCAATTCTCCTACCTGAACCTCAGCAAAGAACAGTGAATGAAAGGTCTGCACTTAAGTAAGGAAATCCTCACTGAAATCTTCCATCTGCTGCAACAACAACTGCAACTTTAGAGGAGGGAAAAGGCTGCAATGACAGCAGCTGTCAAGGTGATTTGTAACAATGAACTTCTGTGCGCCTGCCTCCTTCCAGGCTAGAGCTGGAGGTATTAGCAACATCTCGCAGTTTGTCATCCACTGTTGCATGAGGAAGGTCACTGACATTCTGCATTCAAAGAGAGCTGAACACATTTCATTTACTCTTGCTAGAGGACAGCAGGCAGAGTGAGCAAGCAGCTTCGCAAGGATTGCAGGGTGCAGTGCACATGGTACAGGACACGACATTTTGCACTTCATTTTGCGGGCTGCACATGTCAACTGAGATGTACCGCAACTGAAACGGATTCCACTCCTTCACTGTCCAGCTGGTGTGTGACCATAGGCAGAAAACCATGCAGGTCAGTGGCTGGTATCTTGGCAGTAGTTTGATGCCTTCCTTCTCCGGCAGTCCACGGTGTCATCTGCATTTGAGCCAGCATGACAAACCAAAGGTTGGCTACTGGGCAATAAGGACTATCTGCTGACACATGGCTGATGACTTCAGTGCACAACTTACACACACATGGGCAGCTCGTACAGAATGAAGGAGGAATTTCTTCTCTCAGAGGGTCATAAAACTTTGGAATTCTCTTCCCCAGAGAGCAGTTGAGGCTGAGTAATTGAATATATACAAGGCTGAGTTAGACAGATTTTTGATCTACAGGGAAGTCAAGGGTTATGGGGGGCTAGGCAGGAAAGTGGAGTTGAGGCCACGATCAGATCCACCATGATCTCATTGAATGGCGGAGCAGGCTTGAGGGATTGAATGGCCTACTCCTCCTCCTATTTCTTATGCTCTTATGTTCTTAGAGCAGACCATTGGCATGCTGAAACTACGGCTGGGATATTTTCAGGGCTTTGGAAATGGACTGGAAGACTAGAGGAGTAGTAAAATAGCAGTGAAAGGTGTTGGGAGGGAAGCCAGACGTGTTCCCACTACAGGGGATATTCTCAGAATTTTGCCAATGTCAGACTGGCATCCTGCCGCTTGGGGAATCCGCCAGCTGCATCGAGGCGGCCTCCTAGAGGCTTCCTGGGGTTCTTGGTTTCCAGAGACTCCAAGCCCTGAAGAGGGAGCCCCTGGTAGCAATGGGCACACCCATGGTCCCGACACTGCTGCTGGAGGAGTTACTCCTTCGATCACAGGGGCCTGCATGCCCGGCCCTGGCACAGAAATAAAATGTTCTCCTGCAGCCTCAGCAGTGGCCACTTCTATCAGTGGCACTGCCGAGGCTGCAGAGCTGCCAGCCCTTTGATTGGTCAGGCAGCTCGGAGAGGCAGCTTGTCATCCTTAATTGGACGGTGGTCCCGGCAACGGCCAAATAAGAGTCCACCATCGATAACATTGCTGTTGCGGTCAATTAATTGCATTGTCATTAAAAGCAAGCTGCTAACAGAAAAGTAAAGGTACAATAGGTAGCAACAATCGATATCTATCTAGTGCCATGACTATATACAAGAGGGAATTTATTTAAACAGAAATAAATCAATTTAACAATGCAAGACTGGAACATATCAGCCTGAACTATCTTTTTGTTGAAGTACCTCCTTCTTGCTGTTTTATATTGAATGTACTAAATGTTTCTGTCTTGTTGTTTATTCAACAGCTGTGCATTGTCTGCATGTCTGCTGTGTGCTGCCACATTCAGCCCTCCCATTGATTCTGCTTTACAGCAGTATTTCTTGATACAGCAATGGAAGGAAACAGAATGCTCATGGCCTATGTGCCATTTAGTAATAGGAGTAAAGCTCCTGGGTAGCTCAGTTTGAAAGGACAGTGTGTATCTAAACAGGATGGTCCCAGGTTTGAACCTCGATCTGTCACAAATTAGTTGATTTCAGCTGGGGCAGTGGTAGATGTGGTTTGATTAACCTCAGTGTCCCTGGGCTGCTGAGGGGAAAATAAATCAGTTCATGATGATATTGATTGATTGAGAGTGCTCCATGCATATGTTCAAGCATGGATTGACAAGCCACTCAGCCAGAGAGGGAGGAAGGGAGGGCAGGAAGGAGGAAGGAAGGAAAGAAAGAAAGAACTACGTACAGTAATATGAATGACCAAATTATCTTTTTTTGTGATGTTGATTGAGGGATAAATATTGGCCAGGATACCAGTGCCCTGCCCTTCTTTGAAATAGTGCCATGGGATCTTTCACATCCACTCGAACAGGCAGAAGGGTTTAACATTCCATCAGAAAGATGGCACCTCCAATAGTGCAGCACTGCTTCAGTACTGCATTGGAGTGTTAGTGTAGATTTTTGTGCTCGTGTAGATTTTCGTGCTCAAGCCGTGAAGTGGAAATTTAACCCAGAACCTTGTGACTCGGGGCAAGAGAGCTACCAACAGTGCCACGACTGACACTCCGGGAGGGTTGGCTCCCTGCAATTAGAGATGTGTGATGTTAAAGTGAAGAAACAGATGTCAGAAAACATCTGAATTTAAAATCATAGTTTTGTGGCCTTGTTGTTTGGTTTTATGTTTTGAAAATGTAGGGGCAAAAGGATACATAAAACATGAAGGGGAGTCCTAAAGTTTTCTATAGGCATATAAATCGTAAAAGTATGGGGAAAGGAGGAATAAGGCTGATTAAGGACCAGAAAGGGATTTACACATGGAGGCAGGGGGCATGGCTGGGGTACTAAATAAATACTTTGCATCTGTCTTTACCAAGGAAGAAGATGCTGCCAAAGTCATAGTTACAGAGGAGGTAGTTGAGACACTGGGTGGGCTAAAAATTGATAAAGAACAGTTATTAGTTAGGCTGACTGTACTTAAAGTTGATAAGTCACCAGTACCAGATCAGATGCATCCAAGGTTACCGAGGGAAGTAAGGGTGGAAATTGCAGAGGCACTGGCCATAATATTCCAAATCTCTTTAGATAGAGGAATGGTTCTAGAGAACTGGGGAATTGCAAATGTTACACCCTTGTTTGCAAAAGGGTGTAAGGATAAGCCCAGCAATGACAGGCTAGTCAGTTCAACCTTGGTGGTGGGAAAGCATTTAGAAAAGATAATCCGGGCAACATTAACAGTTACTTGGACAAATGTGGATTAATTAAGGAGAGCCAGCACAGATTTGTTAACTAACTTGATGAGTTTCTCAATGAAGAAACAGAGAGGGTTGATGAGGGTTGATGTGGTGTACATGGACTTCCAAAAGGCATTTGATAAAGTGTCACATATCAGGCTTGTCAGCAAAGTTGAAACCCATGAAATAAAATGGACAGTGACAGCATGGATCTGAAGTTGCCTGAATGACAGGAAACAGAGTGGTGGTGAACAGCTGTTTTTCGGACTGGAGGCTGGTATGTAGTGGGGTTCCCCAGGGGTTGGTATTAGGCCCACTGCTTTGCTTGATCTATATTAATGATCTAGACTTGGGTGTGCAGGGCAAATTTTCGAAATTTGCAGATGACATAAAACTTGCAAGTATTGTGAACTGTGAGGAGGATAGTGATAGACTTCAAGAGGACATAGACAGGCTGGTGGAATTGGCAGCCACATACCAGATGAAATTTAATGCAGAGAAGTGTGATGAGATACATTTTGCATGGAGTCATTATGGCACATTTATTTCTCTCAAGTGCCCGTTCAATTTCCTTTTGAAATCATTCATCCTCTCTGCTTTCACTACCCATGTAGGCAGTGAGTTCCTGGTCATTACCACTTGCTGCATAAAAAATTCTTCCTTGTATCTCCCCTGCATTTGTTGCCCCAAACCTTAAATCTGTGTCCTCAAGTCATTGTACCATCAGCTAATGGGAACAGCTTTGCTTTGTCTACCTTATCTGAAACTGTCATCATTTTGTACACCTCTGTCAAATCTCCCTTCAGTCTCCTTTTCTTCAAGGAGAACAACCCCAGCTTCTCCAGCTGAACCTTGTAGCTGAAATCCCTCATCCCTGGAACCATTCTGGTAAATCTCCTCTGCACCCTTTCAAGGGCCCACACGTCCTTCCTAAAGTGTGGTGATCAGAACTGGATGCAATACTCCAGTTGTGGCCTAACCAGAGCTTTATAAAGGATCAGCATTACTTCCCTGCTTTTGTACTCAATTACCTCTATATATGAAGCCCAAGATCTCATATGCTTTACTAACCACTTTCTCAATATGTCCCACCACCTTCAAGGATCTATGCACATGGATTTCAAGGTCCCTCTGTCCCTGCACACTCATTAAAGCTGTACCATTAAGTCTATAGTGCCTCTCCCTATTCCTTTTGTCAAAAGGCATCACCTCACACTTCTCTGTATTAAATTCCATCTGCCACTTGTCTGCCCATTGTGCTAGTCTATCTGGATCCTGTCATAGTCAACTTGTATCATCCTGTCGGCCACACTTCCAAGTTTGGTGTCATCGGCAAATTTTGAAATTTTTACTCCGTATTTGAATATTCATGTCATTTATATATATCAAAAAAACAAGTGGTCCTAGCACTGAACCTTGGGGAACATGATTGTCTACCATCCTCCAGCCTGAAAAACAGCCATTTACCACAACTCACTGTTTTCTGCCCTTAAGCCAATTTTTTATCCAAGCTGACACTGACCCTCCTATTCCATGAGCCTTAATTTTGTAAACCAGCCTTTTATGTAGTACTTTGTCAAACTCTTTCTTAAAATCCATATCGACAACATTCATTGCTTTCTCTTCATCAACCTTCTCTGTTATTTCATCAAACAATTCTATTAGGTTAGTGAAGCATGATCTGCCTTTTACAGATCAGTGCTGGCTCTCCTTAATTAACTCAAAACTTCTCTAAGTACCTGTTTTTTTTTAACCTGATTATTGTTTCTAAAACCTTACCCACCACTGACATTAAGCTGACTGGCCTATAGTTACTAGGGCATGACAAGGTGGATGTAGATCTGATATTTCCTCTGGCATGTGAGTCTAGAGCCAGGGGACACTGTCTCTGAATAAGGGGCAGGCCATTTAAGGCTGAGATGAGGAGGAATTTCTTCACTCAGAGGGTGGTGAATCTTAGGAATTCTCTGCCCAGATGGCTGTGGAAACTCAATTATTAAACACGTTCAAGACAGAAATCGATAGATATCTGGATGCTAATGATATCAAGGGTAATGAGGATAGTGCAGAAAAGTGGCATTGAGGTAGATGATCAGTCATGATCTAATTGAATGGTGGAGCAGGCTCGATGGACTGAATGGCCTAATCCTGCTCTTATGTTCCGATGAATGTCCTGACACCCTTTCTTGAATAAAGGTGTCATATTTGGCATTCTCCAGCCCTCTGGCACCTCCCCCGTATCTAGGGAAGATTGGAAGATTACGGCAAGTCCCACTTCCTTTAGCAACCTGAAATACAAGCCAACTGAACCAGGCACCATATCCACACTAAGCATAGCCAGCATATCCTGCCAATCAGTTTTCAACCCATCCATTACCTCTACCATCTCTGTTAACACTTTTAAGTATTCTAGCCTTGCCCTACACCTCTAAGCATTTATCACCTTCTTTGTTCCTAATAGGTCCCACCCCGCCTCTTATTAACTGCTTACAAGTTACATGCCAGTAGAAGATCTTTGTGTTCCCTTTTACGTTAACAACCATTCTATTCTCATATTCTCACTTTGCCAGTCTTATTTTTCTCTTCACTTACCCTCTCAACTTATTGTATTTAGCCTGGTTCTCACTTGAAGAATTCACCTGACATGCATCATACACCCTCTTCTTTAGTTTCATCATATCTCTATCTCACTCATTATGCAAGGAGCCCTGGCTTTGGTTGCTCTACATTTTGCCCTGTTGGAATGTACCTAGCCTGTACCTGAAATATCTTCTCCTTAAAGATCACCCATTGTTCCGTCACTGTTTGTGCTGTCAGTCTTTAGTTGCATTTTACCCCGGCTAGACCCCTTTTCATCTTTCTTCCATTTTAAAAGTTCTCCTTTAGATTTTTCCCTGCTCTTTTCCATTGCGAATCTAAACCTGATGATATGATGATTGCTGTTTAGAGGCCTGCTACCCGACCCGAACCCGACCGGGCCCTACGACGTGTCGGGGTCAGGTCGGGCCCATCTTCAGGGTCCGGCTTTCGGGCTTGGGTCGGGTCAGGCCGAGTCGGGCTGGACACATACGGTAAGTGGTCAGCTGGTAAGTATTAAAATTAAAAAACTTAACTGAGCTGGGAGTCCGGGATGAAACTGAGTCTGTGCAGTGAGCGAGTGACGTCACTATGTGAGCAGCCGGATAGCAGGGTGGCGCGAGCGGAGAACAATCGGCCAGGGAGGTGGGGGGAAGCAGCGAGGTCTGGAGCGAGTGGCTGAAGGGGGTGGGGGGGGGGGGGGTGGGTGTGAAGTGCCCAGTAGGAAGGAGGGGGAGAAAGTTGGGAGAGCGTCCAGTGGGGCGGGAGCTAGTAGCTGCATTCGGGTGAAATCAGTCCTGGTTAGTCATATAAACGAATTGGCAGCACATTTTATACTCTGCCAGATTTTCTCTTCCATCGATCGGGGTGCCAATTCACTATCTTCCAATGGAAATTCAATCAGAAAATTCCTTTTGTATTTAATGGGATTACTAGAATAGTAAATGGATCTGAGGATTATAGTTAGTATCCTATAATTACATAGCATATTACTGGGCTTTCATCCAACTTAATGTCAGGTTAGTTTGCTAGAACGATCTAGGCATAAGCATTTCTTGTGATAAATTGAGCAGTGCCATCTTTTATCCGGGCAGCTGCCTGAACATCGCAGGCACTGATGTTCCAGTGGAAGAGCCTGCATTTGCGCATGTACAAGTACTGCATCACCTAGTGGTTGCATTGTCAGCAAATGCAGCCTTTCCATTATTGCCACTAAATCATATTCCCACACATCTATTTGTGCTTGTAGATCATCAAACTATTCACCACACTTTGTGCGTTTACATACATGCATTCTAAAATTGTCCTTGTATTCCTTGTAGTCCTTCTTAGTCTGCTTCTATCTAATATGGTATTACTTCCTTCTCTAGTACTATCCAATACTCTCACTCCTTTATGCACCTTATCCCTCTTTTCTATTTCTATATGCTGGTGCCTATCCACCTGCCAATTTAGTTTAAACCCTCCCCAACTACAGTCGTGAACATCCCCATGAGGACATTGGTAGCAGTCCAGTTGACGTGCAACCTGTCCCTTTTGAATAGGTACCTCCTACACCAGAACTAGTCTCAGGAATCTGAAGCCCCCCTTCCTGCACTATGCCACACACTATGCATCGATCTTCCCTATCTTCATATTCCTACTCCCGTTAGAGCGTGACATTGGGAGTAATCCAGAGATTGCTACCTTCAAGGGCCTACTTTTTAACTTCCTCCCATAGCTCTTGGAAGTCTTGACTGTAGGACCTTAATGACTGCCTTCTCTATGTCATTAGTACTGACGTGTACCACGACTTCTAGCTCACGCCCTTCCCCCACAGAATATTTTACACCTGCTCCATGATATCCTTCACTCTGGCACCAGGGAGGCAACACATGCCGGGGTCCTTGATCTTGGGGATGGCCCGCTGCAGTCCACTTAAGTGCCTAATTTTCATTTGATTTAGCGGGCCTTCCCCAGAGGAGGTGGCGGGGGGTTCCCGTCGGCACTTTTGCGGTAGTCAAGACCTCTGTTGCCAAGACAAAATCTCGGCTGATGGGTCTAGTGGCTTCCTTCTGTGCTGGAACCATTCTATGATCCAATGAGAACATTTGTAGCAAGAGTTAGCTATTTTTGAGGTTGTTTGATCTCTGTCATTCAGTCAAACAAGAGAGATATTATATTGTACATAACAGCACTGTCATTCCTAGAGGAAATATGTTCACATAAGAACATAAGAAATAGGAGCAGGAGTAGACCATATGGCTCCTGAAGCCAGCTCCACCATTCAATATGATCATCGCTGATCTTCGGCCTCAACTCCACTTTCCCATCTACTCCCCAATATCCCTTGGTTCCCTGAGAAAGCAAAAATCTATCTATCCCAGCCTTGCATATGTTCAATGATGGCGCATCCACAATCCAAAAATACACAACCCTCTGAGTGAAGAAGTTTCCCCTTATCTCAGTCCTAACTTATCGACCCCTTATCCTGAGACAGTGCCCCCGTGTTCTAGAAAAATTAGTCCAGGTTTCCACTGCTGAGTGCTATGCAGTTCTCCTTTCTGGAAGTGAATCTATGTGAATATTGGCTGAAGGCAGGATTGAGATTTGCTCTGATTCCCTCCACCTGGTGATTCATCAGCCTTCTGAAAGGTAAGTGTTAAGTTTTGTTTTTCATTCATCACAGGATGTGGGTGCCACTGGCAAGGCCAGCATTTATTGCCCATCCCGATTTCTTTGAAAAGGTAGTGGTGAGCTGCCTTACTTCAGTAGAAGCGAGTGGTTTGCTAGGCCATTTCAGGGGGCAGTTAGGAGCCAATCACATTACTGTCAGTCTGTAGTCACATGTGGGTCAGACCAAGTCAGGACAATACAATAGTTTCATGGTTACCATTACTGACACTATCTTTTTAATTACAGAATTATTTAATTATGAATTTAAATTCCCCAGCTGCCATGGTGGGACTTGAGCTCATGTCACTAGTCCAGGCCGTCTGGATTAGTAACATAACCACTATGCTCCCATAGTCTAATGCCTGATTTTGTGAACTCGCATTCCAAGTGCTGACCTCCATATTTGGGGCTGCAGGCAGGCTCTCGCCGCCAGGCCGAAAAGGCAGGGGGAGCCTCGCCTCTGCCTTTTCGTGACCCCGCCGCACCCCCCCCCCCCCCACCCCCCACCACCACCCAGAACAATCCTCCAATCTTTTTGAATCAATGTTTCAGGAGGCGGGATCAGAGGGCCGTCAGCTCAGCCCAGGAGCAGTGGAAACTGCCAGTACTGCAGATGCCTCGGGCCCAGGCCCAGCATTGGAACTCTGGAACAGAGGTAGATGAGGCAGGGTTGCCGGGGCCAGTCTGGAAGGCCCCAGTGAGGGAGAGTGTTGGGGGGTGGTTGGTTATCGTGCAGTCCAGGGAGAGGGGGGTCCCGGGGGATGAAGTTGTTCTCAGTAGGTGTCCTCCGTGGGCCACAAATTTCCCAAGAAGGAGGGCCTGAGCACCCCAAGCCCGCAGGGAGGGCAGCAAATTTTTCAAAGCATCCTCCCCGCATGGTGGAGGCCCTCCCCTTAAGAGACCCTTAATTGGTTGTTAATAGGCCACTTAAAGGCCTCAGTTGACTTCGAGGAGGGAAGAGTGTTGGCGGCCTATCCCACTCTCGGTAAGATTGCTGAGCGACGGGAAGGCGATTGGCCCTCTGCCCCCACCCCCCTCCCGCCACCGATTGCGATGCTCCATGCCCAACCGCCCCCCCACCCCTCCGCACCCCGCCTCAGGGGGCCTCACAAAATCCTGGCCTTAATTTTCTAATCCATGCTCCCAATCATAAGAAAACTAGAAACTCTATGGATTGGGATCACCATGTCTTCCTGCTGTGTGTCGGGGGCCTGACCTTGGTAAAGGCACCTGATAATGTTGACTGTATTAATTTGTACGCGCTCCATAATTTTGGTACGTGGATTGAGTGTTTCTTCGAAAACCTTCTTAGAAACCTTAGGGCAGCACAGTGGCGCAGTGGTTAGCACCGCAGCCTCACAGCTCCAGGGACCCAGGTTCGATTCCAGGTACTGCCTGTGTGGAGTTTGCAAGTTCTCCCTGTGTCTGCGTGGGTTTTCTCCGAGTGCTCCGGTTTCCTCCCACAAGCCAAAAGACTTGCAGGTTGGTAGGTAAATTGGCCATTATAAATTGTCACTAGTATAGGTAGGTGGTAGGGAAATATAGGGACAGGTGGGGATGTTTGGTAGGAGTATGGGATTAGTGTAGGATTAGTATAAATGGGTGGTTGATGTTCGGCACAGACTCGGTGGGTCGAAGGGCCTGTTTCAGTGCTGTATCTCTAATCTAATCTAATCTAAACCCTATCCATACGGACAAATCCATTAAACTATCTGCAATACCAGTTATGCGTATAAATGGCCCTGTAATAGAGTTTTCAATGTCCTTGCCTATGCACCTTGCCTATTACAGATTCACCCAGATTTATGTCATGCACAATTGGGGATGCAATTTCAGCTATTTTAATTTCTTATTTCACTGATTTTTTATGCTTTCTAAAATCCTGTCAAAATATTTGTAAAAAAAAAAATTTCCCCTTCGAGCCCTCTCTCCCTGCCTCTGGCCACCTAGAATACTTAAATATTACTGTCAAGTATTTATTTCATTTGGGGGAGTGGGGAGGGGTAACAGTGAGCAACAAAACCTGCCCTGTAGCCTTTCCCTTGCTGAAGAGAAAAACCATCTGTGGCACTGTCCTAATTCACTGCCACTAAACAGCCAAACCAGCCCATGACACAGCAGTGTCCCTCAGCCCACTGACTAACTAAGAAGGAAAGCTGCCCTAGTGGGAGGGAAGAACACTTCCTCCCCTGCCCTCATTGAGTGAGAGACCCAGGCCTGTGTAAATGAAGAGGATTCCTGTACCCCCACTGAAAACTCCAGCCTTAGAGGAGGGAAAACCAGCTGTCCTGCTTCCCACTCATGATGAAAATCCAGGCCTGGTGGAGGAAAAGGGAATCTCCTAATTTTCCTGATGTGTCCCTGTCTTTGCTAGCCCTAACCCCTCTCCCAATCCTCCCTCACTTTCTCCCTAGTTTTCCTTCACTCCCCTTTGTCCACATTGCTTTCCTCTCCCCCTCTCTCATTTTCCCTTTTCCTACCCACTTTCCCCTTCATCTCTTTTTCACTCTTTCTTTCCCTCTCCTCCTCCTTCCTCTGCCCTCTCTACAGGCTTTTCCCCTGCCCCGTCTTTCCTTCCTTCACCGTTCAAATCAAAACCCATTTGATAGGAAATCGTAATCAGAAAGTGGCATCTTATTGTTCTCTAGTGTTGCATGTGACAAGACACTGGGACACCTTGTCACTTGTGGAATCTTCAAATAAAGAGGATATGATGAAGATCCTTCAGTCAACATTGCTAAACTGATGTTTGTCGTAAAATACAGTGGCAGTCTCAATTTGATTGTCAGCAGCTCAGATATTGCTAATCTGACAGCTCTGTCTGTACCAATGTCTGGATGTGAGAAATGTTTATCAACAAATGAGAAATTCACAAGTAAAGACACCAGGTGGTAGCTCTTTGACTTTGAGCGATCGTGTAAAATGGGTGACAGTGAGTTAGCAGACTGTTTTTTATCTCTGTCGGTTCTTATTTCCATTGTATTAGTGGAAATGAAAATGGGAAGAGCTGTCAAACGGGCTGTCAACTCATTGTTACCCATTTTACACTATTGCACCAAGTCAAAACCTATTCCCAGATGTTTAACAGTAGGTACGAGATGAAGTTACTGACAATAAAGTCAGGCTGACCAGACGTGGAGTTGGTGGTTGGTGGGGACAGGGGCGGCGGGTGTTTTGTGCTCTTTTTATGTTGTCTGATGCAACATAAATGAAAGGCATGGAGTCCAGTTGTTGAAGATTTCAAACAGGTTTATTAAACAGCTAAGCTATCGTACACAGTACTGAGCTAACTATTTACAGGACCTGCCCCAGGTGTTATAGTTACAGAGTGACTTGGGCTTGTAGTCACATGACTGCATTCTGGCACATAGCTCATTAGTATACTAAGATCTTAAAGGGACATCACTCTTAAAGGCAATCGTACAACAAGAAAAAGATAAAGGACTTACATTTCTATAGCATCTTTCACAACATCCCAAGGCAGTTCACAATTAATGAAGTACTTTTGAAGTGTAGTCACTGTTGTACTGTAGGGAAACACAGCAGCCAATTCGTACACAATGAGCTAAGTAACCAGATCATCTGTTTTAGTAGTGTTGAGGGATTCATCTCAGCCAAGACTCAGGGAGAACTCCTCTACTCTTCGTCAGATATTACTGTGACATCTTATAAGACCACTTGAACAGGCAGACAGGACCTCAGACTATCATCTCATTTGAAAGACAGTACCTCTGGCAGTGCAGCATTCCCTCAGTACTGCATGGAAGTGTCATCTAAGATTAGGCGCTCAAGTGTGGAACTTGAACCTACAGCTTACTGACTTGGAGGTTACCACTGAGATAAAACTGCCACCTTGGTAGGAGGAGTACCTTTAGTATAAATTATTTTGCCAGCTAGGTAATGTGAAAGCCTGTAAATAAATCTAGCATTTGGTAAAAGATTTTTGTGCTATTGATTCCTTTTCCCCTTCCCAGGAGATCTACTATTTCATGTCTCGTGCAGAGCTAGGAATTGCTCCACTGATACCAGTGACAAAACTCATCATCATGTGGCTCCACTGAAATCCAGACCAATCCCTGATACTACTCAGTTGGCAACTGAGCCTAAGAAACTCAGCACTGACTCGGTGTTGCCTTTTAACTGGGTCGATACTAAATTTAAAGTGACATAAACTTGACAAGACCACTAAATGGGCTTGCAAAGACCTCCCAGTTTCAGTTTATTCTGCTTTCTTTTGATAAGAAAGCAACACTGGGTTGGTCATACAACCAACAAAGCATTTCTTGAGTAAATATAGCCCCGTTGGTCAATGAATATGCTGCTGCCCCTTCATACGTTATTCCTCATGAACATTTATACCACAGCAACATTTATATTGCTGTAATATTTATCCCACAGTAATATTTATAAAATAAAGTGCCCTGCAGAACCAATGTCGCAAAGCAGCCAATTTGCACGCAGCAAGGTCCCACAAATAGCAACATGATAATGGCCAGATAATCTGCTTTTTTGATGTTGATTGAGGGATAAATATTGAGCAGGACAGTGGGGATAACTCCCTTGCTCTTCTTCAGAATAGTGTCATGGGATCTTTTACACCCACCTGAGAGGGCAGGCAGGGCCTCAGTTTAACATCTCATTTTAAAGACTGCACCTCTGCACTCCCTCAGTACTACACTGCCTTGCTTTTTGTGCTCAAGTTCTGGAGTGGGACTTGGAAGTCACAACCTTTTGACTCAGAGCTGCAAGTGCTACCAACTGAGCAACAGCTGACACCTTATACTGCTGTAATATTTATAGTGCCATTGAATTTACACTGCAGTAATATTCATCCCACAATAATATTTGTACTGCAGTAATTTTTATACCACACTAACATTTATGCCACATTAATATTCTACTACTGTAATAGTTACATTGCACTAATATTTGTACTACTGTAATATCTATACTGCAGTAATATATAGTGATAGTTTTGCTGAAGTGATAGTTATACTGCAGTAATATTTATCCCAGTGTAGTAATATTTGTACTGTGGTAATATTTGCTTGGGTGCTTGTCACTGCTGACAACAAACTGGGTGCTGCAATGGTATCATTCCTTGGATTTGACTGCAGTAATTTCCATTAGTATGCTGTAATGTTGAGTATGTGATGCTCAGAGTTCACTTTTGGCCTGCTCGCCTGCACTGTTTGATCATGATATTTTAATCAGAATGGAATGTGAAAAATGGAGATTGTCACTCTCTGACTTCAGATGGGGCTATAAGTTATCATTTAATCACTGACAAAAACATTATTACATTGTACTGAGATAGCAGTACAATTAAGTAAATTGTTTTTACTGAACCTTTAACAGAACATTCTTTGTGCGGTTAATAAAAAAGAAACAGACCTTGCCTGTGATTTTCGAAAGCCATCTGTGGTTGATCTATTGAAATTTTTGAAAACTGGAAGAAGTGGGTGTCTGCAGCTAACATTACAGGGGAGAAATAGGGACAAGTTGCCTGTCCACTTTCTGGGCCAGGCAGCATTACTTGACACTGTGAAGTTAACTGGGAAAGTCAAGACTCTTACAACAAAACAGAGCAAGGAAAAGGAAAGTTTAAAATCAGCAAAAAAAAACAAAATAAAGAGGAAAGATATTCGTCAATCTCTATTATATTTTGTGTTATTACAAAAAACAAGGTTAATTTTAAAATGGATGGAAAATTATTGGAGGCACATTCCTGAATTCACGATTATGCATTTACACTGTGTGGAGCTTTGTGCTAGGGTCAACTTGTAAAATCACTCTTTTGACACTATGGGCTGAATTTGACCTCAACGTCAGGGGTTGTGACAGGAGGGGCCCATAAAATACTTGCAGGAGCAGCCCGCCACGACCCCCAACGCCGAGAAGGCCCCATTGCATTTTATTGGTGGCGGCAAGGCCTCGGTGCGGCCCCCTCGCTACGGTGGGACCTTCATTTCCATATTTAAATAAATTAAAACAAGATGCTAATTATCTTACCTGCTCCCAGCGGCCGTCCCACGCTGATATTATGGGTACCGACCGCAACTCGTGTGCCTTCGGAACTCTGTTCGGAGTTCTTAGATTAGACACTGGTGAGGCAGGGGGAGGACTGAAATTATCGGGGGGGGGGGGCAGGGAAAACTATTCCTATTGGTTGTGGGGATGGTGGGAAGGGGTTGAGGGTCAAAGATGCTGAAGTTCGGGAGGGAAAGTTCGGAGTACCAAAAAGTTTTTTGGGGGGATAGATCAATTTATTTATTGAGTACACAGTGGGGGATGGGGGGTGGGAGAGGGGATTCAAAGCTAAATTAAACTTTTATTGAAATCTTTATCAAAGCATGACCTTTAAAAATGTTAATGTAACTGAAGGGCTTGAAGCCCTTTAAAAATGGTGCCGGTGCCTACGCAGTGGCGCCGGACGCTGTTGTCTGGGACGCAGCGGCCGCTCCTTCTGCTTCATCGGGGGTGACCGTGCCATCCCCTCCATTTAAATAAGCCCCCGCGCATAATATCGTGGGGGCTCAGGGATGGCGCCTCCGCGTGGGATGCACACCGCCATCAGAGTGCACCGCTGCGAACTGCGGCGCACTTGTAAAATTCAGCCCTATGACTAAACAATTTCATTGGTGATCAGTCGTATTTCATGTCAGAACAGACTACAACCTCAATTTTCCTGTATTGGTGTGGTGTTGTTTAGTCTGAAATGGCATTAGGCTGTTCTTAGACAGAATCAAAGCAAGTGTGCTATTTGTAGTGTCAGTGTTTTAAGCTCAAAAATTGGGTCCAAGATGTGCATACGTACTTCTGATGGCAAGTATGCGGGATGCCGTCGTAGTAAAGGTCAAACAAAGGCGTCCTTTACTCACGCCTGAAGCGGGCGTTAGTTCACGGGATCTAATACCAGTTTCTGGTCCCTGCTGCGACTTTGGTTGGACCTGAGGCAGCCAGTGCCAATCCTGGTTGCCTCTGGGAAAAGCAACTCTCAACAACATGTAAAAAAACATGTAACCATAATTACTGCAGCTCCTTGCCCCAAAATCTCTGATCTTGCTTCCAACCTTCAGGCCCTCCTGATCTCTCCTTCACCCCGGCCCCAACCTCCTAGCAACCCCACACTCCCTCCCGCAACAGCACTCCCAACCCCTCAAAACTATACTGAGGCCTATGATCTCCCTACCCAACCATCCAACAGCAATCCTGACCCCCCCCATTAGCACTCCCAATCACTGAACAATATTCCTGAGGCCTGCAATCTCCCAACCAACTCCCAATGGAGCCCTAATTACAGACTCCAAGGCACATCCATTCCTGCTCCAGACTCACAAACCGATCACTTAACCTGTAAATTAAAGCATTAAGCTGTGCGGGTCCTACTGCAGTGCCATCTACGTTATGATGACGCCCGAGGCCCAAAGCCAGGGCTGCTCAGACTTCATAATTTGAGCACGGGCTCAAATTGATCCATCTGTGAATCTCAGTGTACAGATATGAGTTTTATCTCGTATAAGTTATGAGAATTACTGACACTTCAAGACGCCTTACTATTTCGCAACAGATTTTGGAAGTGAAGTGAACCACTCTGATTTACCTTTCTGCTGCTTCTGAATTTTGCTTCTGCTAATTTTATTTCTTGATAAATCTGATTTGTAGTTGTAGCCTGGCTGAAATTTCATTCAGAGGTGTAGGCGGGTTTGCAGGCAGACGTGCCTGCAAATTGAGGGGTATAGAACATTCAAGAAGAATAGGAAGCTAGGTGAAGGTGCAGGGGTAACACTGTTAATCAAGGATGGCATTGGTGCAATAGTTAGAGATGACCTTGGTTCAGGAGATCAGGATGTAGAATCGGTTTGGTGGAGATGAGGAATAGTAGGGGAAAGAAGTCACGAGTGGGAGTGGTCGATAGGCCCCCGTACAGTAATCACAATGTAGGATGAAGTATACAAGAAGAAATATTGGGTGTTTGTGATATAGGGACGGCAATAATCATGGGTGATTTTAATGTACATGCAAACTGGAAAAATCAGATTGGCAATAGTAGCCTGGATGTGGAATTCATGGAATGATTTTGAGATAGTTTCTTAGAGCAGCACATTCTGGAACCAACCAGAGAGCAGGTTATATTAGACTTGGTATTGTGTAATGTGACAGGATTAATTAATGACCCAGAGTAAAGGCACCTCTAAGCAGTAGCGACCACAATATGAGTGAATTTTTGATTGAAAGAGAAAGGAGTGGGTCTAAGACTAATATTTTAAACTTAAATAAGGGCAACTATGTGGGCATGAAAGCTGAGCTAGCTGAAGTGAACTGGATTACTAGGCTAGGAGATAATTCAATAGAGAAGCAGTAGCAGACATTTAAGGGGATATTTCAGAATACTTAGAATAAGTATATTCCCACTGTAAAGAAAAATTCTAAGGGGAGGACCCACCATCTGTGGTTAACTAAAGAAGTTAAGGAAAGCATCAAACTTAAGGAAAAAGTATATAATTGCGCAAATGTGAGTGATGGGTCAGATGATTGGTCAGAATATAAAGAACGGCAGAGAATGACTAAAAGGTTAATCAGGAGAAAAAAATTGGAGTATGAGAGGAAGCTAGCTAGAAATGTAAAAATGGATAGCAAGAGTTTCTACAGGTATTTAAAAAGGAAACGAGTAAGTAAAGTGAGTGTTGGTCCTCTAGAGAATGAGGATGGGGAGTTGATAATAAGGAAATGGCAGATGAAATGAACAAATATTTTGCTTCTGTCTTCGCTATAGATGACACAAAAAAAACATTCCAGTAATAGCTGTAAATCAGGAGGTGGAAGGAAGAGAGGAATTTGGTGAAATTACAATCACCAGGGAAGCGGTACTGGGCAAAAGGATGGAGCTGCAGGCTGACAAGTCCCCAAGTCCTGATGGGCTTAATTTTAGGGACTTAAAAGAGGTGGCTAATGAGGTAGTAGATGCGTTGGTTTTAATTTTTCAAAGTTTTCTAGATTTTGCAAATGTTCCATCAGACTGGAAAGTAGCAAATATAACCCCTCTATTCAAGCAGTGGGTTGGGGAGGGGGGGGTTGCAGAAAACGGGTAACTGTTAGGCTAGTTAGCTTGACGTCTGTCGTGGGGCAAGTGTTCGAATCGATCGTTATGGAGGCTATAGCTGGGCAATTAGAAAAACTCAAGGTAACCGGGAATAGTCAGCACAGTTTTGTAAAAGGGAAGTCATGTTTAACCAATTTATTGGAGTTCTTTGAAGGTGTAATATGTGCTGTGGATAAAGGGGAGCTTGTTGATGTACTGTACTTGGATTTCCAGAAGGCATTTGACAAGGTGCCACATAAAAGGTTATTGTGGAAAGGAGGAGCTCATGGTGTAGGGGGTAACATATTAGCATGGATAGAAGATTGGCTGGCTCACAGAAAACAGAAAATATGCATAAATGGGTCCTTTTCTGCTTAGCAGGATGTGAAGAGTGGAGTCCCACAGGGGTCTGTGCTGGGGCGTCAACATTTTACAATTTATATCAATGACTTAGCTGAGGGGAGTGATGGAATGGTAGCTAAATTTGCAGAAGACACAAAGATAGGTAGGAAAGTATATTGTGAAGAGGACGTAAGAGGGCTACACAGGGATATAGATAGGCTAAGTGAGTGGGTAAAGACCTGGCAAATGGAGTATAATGTGGAAAATGTTAAGTTGTTCACTTTGGCAGGAAGAATAAAAAAGCAGAGTATTACTTAAACGCAGAACGACTGCAGATCTCCGAGGTACAGAGGGATCTAGGTGTCCTAGTGCATGAGTCACACAAAGTTAGTGGCAGGTAGAGCAAGTAATAAACAAGGCTAATGGAATGCTATCCTTTATTACGAGAGGAATTGAAAATAAAAGTAAGGATATTATGCTTCAGTTATACAGGGCATTGGTGAGACCACATTTCGAATACTGTGTGCAGGATTGATCTCCTTATTTAAGGAAGGATGTAAATGCTTTGGAGGCGGTTCAGAGGAGGTTTACTAGATTGATACCTGGAATGAGCGGGTTGCCTGATGAGGAAAGGTTGGATAGACTGGGCTTGTTTTCACGAGAGATTAGAAGAGTAAGGGGAGACTTGATTGTTGTTTATAAGATCTTGAACGGTCTTAACAAGGTGGATGTGGAAAGGATGTTTCCTCTTGTGGGTAAGTCCAGAACTAGTGGGCACTGTTTTAAAACTAGGGGTCTCCCTTTTAGGACAAAGATCAGAAGAAATTTTTTCTCTCAGAGGGTTGTGCGACTTTGGAATTCTCTTCCTCAGAAGGTGATGGAGGCGGGGTCATTGAATATTTTTAAGGCCGAGGTAGATTGATTCCCTTGCCTAACAAGAATCTAAGATTATCGGGGGTAGATGGGAGTGTGGAATTTGAGTCAGAAACAAATCAGCCATGATCTTATTGAATGGCAGAGCAGGCTCGAGGGGCGGAATGGCCTACTTGTGCTCCTAATTCGTTATGGTCATATGGAAAGTTCTTGCCAATGTCTAGCATGCTGGTGTGCCAGCATGTTCCTGCCTACAGCCTATTTTCGGGGAGGCAGCTTCTAGGGAGTGGCGGCTACCCACCGGGTAACCAGTTTGGCCAATTAAAGAGCCAATTGAGGGCACTCTTCACACGTCATCTGGATTTTCCAGTTGGCGGATGGGCCCCCCAATGTGGTTGGAGCCAGTAGATGGGATGGTGGCAGCCTCCAGGCAGCAGACCAGGGGGGAACCAGAGGGGCATCCCGCAAAGCAGCCCAGCATGGCTGCAGGCCATCCTGTGGAGGAGCTCCCCCTCTGCTATGATGGCCTGGCAGATGTGACCACAGTTTATTATGTACAATTTACGTCTTCAGAGGGCTGCTCCATCTTGAGCTGCCCTCGTGATCGCCTACCTATACTGGCAGCGTTCACCTCTCCCGGTGGGGCTGCCAGCCGCCCAGAGCCTCGGGCGCTCCCATTGGCTATCTTGGCTGTGGAGCCCACTCAGCGTCCTTAATTGGATGGGGCTCCCGAAGGCAGCCTCTCAATTGGCTGTCTCCTCAAAAATCTCCAGGGCCCTACCATGGCCACTTCTGGATTCCTAACTGGGAATTCAGCCCAGCATTGAGATCAGGACCCAGTCTGCCAGCTTGTTATTTGTCTGTCAGTTGCAGAGTTTCGGAGTTACTGGGCTAGAAATTCCTGTCATCAGGTGAGATATAAGCACCATTATCTCAGTGGTTGCCTGAGGAATTTGGGTCCCAGTAAGGGGGCTGTTCCTTTTTTGTTCTTTTTGATATTTTAAAGGCGCTTTCATCAGAAAAGGAAGCAGGAAGTGGGATGAAGTCACCTGCCATAATTTCCACCAGATCTATTTGCATTTCCCCTAATGTTACGTATACCTTACTAATGCTGCAGTAGTATCTGCCTTGCCAGCATTACATACTAGTAGAAGTGGAGCCCTGATCACTGTGTTTCTGAAAGGCAAATGCCAATTCCTCATCTATATAAGTAAATGGGATCTTCAGCCAGAATGTTCTTCCCCATTATGAAGCAGTGAGGTGCTGCTCGGAAATTCCTCATGGTTGCTGGAGGGCAGATTTTCAAGCAGCACAGTCTATAGCACAGATTCCTGTCCCTTTTATGCTAATGACTCCATACCCAGGATTTGGGATGGGGTCTGGACTCAAGCAGACTGGTGGATGGAAGCCCTACCCTGTCACACTTTGACACACAGCAGGATGGCAGGAATTTCAAGGCTGCTATTGTTCGTGTACATATGATGGTAAATAACTACTTGCGCATAAAGTTGCATTTCAGTTCATAGAGTGTTGATATACTTGGAAAAGCTGCTCTTTGCACTGGGCACATGATAGAGAATCTTGAGAGTGGCCAAACTAGGAATTCCCTCCCTAAATCTCTCCGCCCTGTCCTCCTTTAAGACCCTACTTAAAACCTATCTCTTTGACCAAGCATTTGTTCACCAGTCCTTGTGTGGTCCTATATCAAATTTTGTTTAGTAATGCTCCTGTGAAGTTCCTTGGGCTGTTTTATGGCATTAAAGGTGCTGTATAAATACAAATTGTTGTTGTACCTTGCATTTGGTGTAGTGAAAAGAATGCAATGGTCCTTCACTCAGCTTACTAAAGCTGAAAAAAAGGTTTGCCAAACAATTTTTCAAGAAGGCTTTATATTTTAAAAATGATTTGGGTGCACAATGTTTTCATACAAATAGGTTGTTACATAACAGGACATAAGGTCCCACTGCATTGACAAATACAATAACACAGGGATTATAAAGGAATCATCTCACTGAGGCTATGTGGCCCTTTTGCATAAATGAGCTGTGCTTTACTGTTATAAGAAGAGTATTTCAGATCATTTAGCGGCTCGACTTGAAAATTCCCATCCTATGTAACAATGCAGCTACACAAGTTACCCAGTACACAACCGCACTGCCAGGGCTTCCTGGCAATTCTGTGATAAACAGATCATAGGATATAGGAGCAGAAGTAGGCCATTTGGCCCATCAAGCCTGCTCTGCCACTCAAACAGATCACTGCTGATCATCCGCCTCTACGCCATTTTTCCCCACTATCCCCATATCCCCTGATGTCATTAGTATCCAGAAACCTGTTGATTTCTGTCTTAAACATGCTCAATGGTTGAGTTTCCACAGCCCTATGGGATAGAGAATTCCTCAGGTTCACCACCTGAGTGAAGAAATTCCTCCTCACCTTAGTGATAAAGAAATTCCTCCTCATCTCAAATTAATTCACCCTGGAGACCGGACAGTTTCTTGTACGGGGCTGGCTTCTACCACAATGTTTTTAAAACAAGTGAAAGAATCAGCGAAATATGACGTGTTGATCGCAATTTGTGCTTAAAGTTATGTGATCGTTTGCACTGCTTACACCAATTTCAGTCGAATTACTCCGAAAAAGTGGTGCAATCGAGCAGAAACTCTACCCCACAACAAAGAAATGTAAACTTTGCACACTGTGTAAAATCTGCGACCCAAGTACAGTCTATTCCAGTTAGTTGGAAGTTGAGTTTTACTCCAAAAAAGTGGAACTGCTTAGACTTACTTAGTTACAGGTACAAGAGCAGTCGGCACCACCACTCCTGAGGTTTTTTTAATGTTTATGAAAACTGAGATGTATTCTTGAGAAATTAAGTGAAATCAAGGCATGTCCTGCAGGCCAGAATGTAACAGTCAGCATTCGCAGATGGCAGTGCAGCAGGGGTTTGACAGGAGGCTCTAAATCATAGTGTGCAGCAAAGTATTAATGTACTTACAACATGGCCTGAGGGCCATGTGCAGCCCATTTCCTCCTTACCTGTGATTCTTGGTCGACGTGTTGCTCCTCGAGTCTCTGGGCTTCAATTCACAGCTCTTGCAGCTCTGAGACATTTCCAAAGCTAGGATTCAAGATGGAAGAAGAAAAACCATTAAGAGCCATTTTTAAAATTTAAAAACAGTTAGCAGACACAGTTGATTTTAGAGTAGTCTCTTTGGGAGAGTGCCCACGAACAAGTTGCTATTCAGGATTGTGGCCCTTAAAGAAAAGTGAATATCATCAATATGCTGTCACATTGCAATAATGGAAACAAACCTCAAAGTCTTCACAGTGACAATCTAAAATTTATTGTCCTCACTGTGGGAAATGGAGAGCACAACTGGGAATACTTAAGGAATTTGGCTATTTTTAATCTTAAAAGTTTTGACAATGCTGCAAACTGCAAGAGGATAGGGGTTGATGGACATCATCTGGACCTGAGATTAAATTACAACCTTTTACTTACTCTGTACCATCTCTTTTAATATATAGTATGTTATGTTTAAACACTTTGGGACATCCTGAGATTGTGAAAGGCACTAAATAAATGCAAGATCTTCCTTTCTATAAAATCTTGCATTTGCATCTGCTTCCTGTCAACTTTTTCCATTATAAATTCCTATTTTTATAATGGTAACTGCCTGTTATCTTGTCATGCTGCAGTTACACCCACCTCATTTTAAGGTAATTATACTTACCACTGTACCTACCTTTCAGCTCTTCTGAAGCTAGATGGTACTGCACCCCACGCCACCTGTTCACAAACCTGGCCAGATTCCCTTCCACTCCTGATGCAGTCACCCATCTTGCCCCATACCTGTCTATTCTTATGCTACTCCTGCCCATCCTCACTGCTGTCTCATGCGCATTGTGTTTATGCCTCCTCCCACTTTGTCCTCTTCGTTATTTTCCAAGTATTGACCTGGAGAACTGGCAGTTTAGTTTTTGAAATGCTTACAGCACTGTGAATAAAACGGGGAATGATACAGGATGTTACAGAGTGAGGAGAGTGGCTAGGTGGCATTGATGGTGGGGAGAAAGAGGACAGAAGGAAATAGGGTGAAGGGGTATTGGAGGGTGAGGAAGTGTGGTCAAAGGAACATAAGCTTTTATAAAAGCAAAATACTGCGGATGCTGGAAATCTGAAATAAAAACAAGAAATGCTGGAATCACTCAGCAGGTCTGGCAGTATCTGTGGAAAGAGAAGCAGAGTTAACGTTTCGGCTCAGTGACCCTTCATCGGAACATAAGCTTTTATGTTGCTTTCTGTGTTGGCTCCACAAACCTATGACCGCCACCCATCACCTATTATTCCAAAGCTTGACTGTGGCCTTGGCTAGATTGCTTCACCCAAACAGCAGCAGCTTGCTTTTATATAGCACTTTTAACATAGTAAAACATCCCAAGACGTGTCATAGGAGAGTAACAGGCAAAATTTGACACTAAGCCATGTAAGGAGATACTAAGACAGATGATCTAAAGCTTGGTAAAAGCGCTGTGTTTTAAGGAGCATCTTAAAGGAGGAGAGCAAGGTAGCGAGGTGGAGAGATTTAGGGAGGGAATTCCTGAGCTTAGGGCTTCAGCAATTGAAGGCAAACCCTCCTGAAACTGCTGCAACCCTAGTCAGAACCCATCCTCATCTGCCATTGATTTGCTCCTCCCTCCCACTGACATAAGAATGAAAGAGAAGAGGAAGCAAAGAAGATTAAAAAAGGAAAAAAAGAAAGCAGAAGAATGGAGAGGGAGGAGAACAGATCAAGAAACAAAGAAGTTAATAGAGACAGAAGCAAAAAAGGGACAAACAGAAAAGAACAGAAAAAGGTGGAGAGCACCAGAAGAGGAAGGAGGGATAGAACTAGCAACATGTAGATGGAAGATATTGCTAAGGCAGATGCTTACTATAAGCAATGCCATGGGGGCAATACATGGGAATATTTGAAATAAAAATGTTTGTGACTGTTAAAAACAGAGCTGTTGATTGAAGGTTGTGAGCAGTTAATGTGATGTTAGTGCTGGAGAATGACGTCGCATTATGAACAGATAGCTATAAGAACGAGAGAATAATTCTGCAGCTCTGAAGCAGAATTATAGACTTTGCATATTATAAGTAGGGGATAGAGGCTCAGGACCCATTGGATATATATTGGATATAACAGGGAATGTGACAGAATAAGACACATAAGCTGAAGCAGAGAGTATAATCTTTTGTTGAATCCAAAAGTTGGATAAATATTACATTCAGTAGATTTCAGTTATGTCATGTGCATTCACATTTACATTTTTAAAAAATGTTTTGAATAGATCGGAACAGAGGCAGAGTGAGGCAGGCATAGTATGCAATAAGATGACATCACAATTCTCTCATTTATATAGCACCCTGAATGTAGTAACATGTCCCACGGCACTTCACCGGGTCATTATGAAACACAATTTAAACTCAGGGATATTGAGACCACTTTAGAACTTTTCCTGTCTTCTAATTGAAATTAACTAACAGCACAGACTGGAGTATTGAACCGTGACTCCTTCATGATCTGATGCATTTATTTACCAGTTCAAAGAACTCTTGCAGTTGGTTGGGCTGAAATCCCATGGGCTACTCCCGCTCATCCTCCGAGCAGGTGACCCACAGAAACCCTGCTAAAATGTTGTAAACATTGTTTTCTGGGTGGTTTCCTGCACTGATATTACAGCAAGTGAGTGAGGGAATACCATGGGTGTTCACCCTCAGTGAGTTTAGTATTGTAGGGAACATCTGTTGTTCAGTACAGCACAAGTGGAAATGAAGATGGGTGCAGGGATTGGCAACGTGTCTGTGGTAAAAGATTCTGAGATCCGTGACTGGTAATTTCAGGAATGAAAAATTTCCCATTGACTTCTTTCCAGACAAGTCCAACTTTTAAAAAATTCACAGCCGTCTGATGGGTTCTGATATTTGTTTAAAAAGCCCACCGAAAAGCCCTAACTTGTCCTGAGTTCAGAAGCCGGTGTTCCTGCTCTGAGCACCTGCCATGTGAAACTGACAGCTGTGAATTTTTTTTTAGAAACTGACCAATCACAAAGCTGCTCTGGGGAGAGTTCCCACTCTCTGCAACTGTCAGAGAGAGAGGGAAGAGGGAGAGGGGAGAGAGAGAGGGAGAAGGAAGGGGAGAGGGAAGAGGGAAAGAGGGGAGAGAGAGAGGGAAGAGGAAGAGAGGAGAGAGAGGGAGAAAGGGTGAAAGAAGGAGAGGGGAGAGAGAAGAGGGAGAAGGAAGAGAGAAGGAAGAGAGAGGGAAGAGGGAGAGAGGGGGAGAGAGAGGGGGTGGGGGAAGAGAGGGGAGAGAGAATAGGAGAGGGGTGAGAGAGTGGAGGGAGAGAGGGGGTGAGAGAGAGGGGGAGAGATGGGCACAGAGGAGTGAAATTCATACTTCCGCCATGGTAATAGGTGGTGGACGTAAACAATGGTGGCATGCACATGCGGACTGCACTTCGCGAAGCTGCCGTTATGTTAAAAGCGGCAGCTCATTTAAATGGCCGGGGCAGAGACCCCACCCCCTGATGACATGGAGGGGGTGGGTGGTCTGTCCCCGGCAATGGTGTCAGCAGCCTTTGTGCAGGCGTTGGTGCTATTTTTAAAGGGCTCTGAGCCCTAACTTTCAATTTAAATATTAAAAGGTGACTTTAATAAAAAACTTTAAATCTATTTAAATTGCCCCTCTCCCATCCCCCCAATAACTATAAAATACACTACTTGACCTCTCCTCCCCACCGCCAAAACACTTACCTTGTGCTCCCGACCTTCCCCCCCGCCACTCCAAAGTTCATCAACTTTAAACTTTACCCCTTCCTACCATCCCCTAAACTAATGAAATGTCTTTGACGCTGCTCCCCCCTGGCACTGGAAAACCTACCTGCTGCCCCCTCCCCGCCAGTGTTCCGCATCGGATCCTCATTGACAACTGGTGCAAGCAAAAACAATGCCAGGTACTCGCTAAATAGGAAGAAATGCATTTTAAATTGGACGGTGTTTTGATGGCATTAAGTTGGCTATACAGTTTATATACAAATTAATTGTCCCCATATCCGTGACTGACTCAATAATGTTGTCAAATGTCTGTGCTAAAACATGCTGGTGCCTATCCCTGGATGGATGTTGGAATTTAAACACTGAGCATGTTCTATTATGAGCAAGACTTTTATTTTCATGCAAAAATGCACGTAATCCCAGATTGCAATTCCCAAGACACCAGTAAACATCCCAGAATCCCACTCAATGACTTCAATGTAAATGGTATTTCATGGATGACAGCTGATGCATTGAATAATGCAATTCATGACATAATAGTATTTGATGAATATATAAAAATATAAACAAAATGAATTTATTTCACTCCATTGTGTTGTACTGTCAGTGATGTTTGGAACACACAGGTGCAGAGCTAATCAAATGTCTTTGTGATCACTACTCCTGTTCAATTAATACTTGAAGAGATAATTCCCACTGCTACAAATGTGTATTTATAATTTAGCCAATCAAACTGTTGCACAGAGAATTATGAAAAGCTTAATGGTTATACCGAGTAATTGTTCTCAGGAATATATATAGGTATGAATGAGGGAAATTAAGTGGTAAATGGGGTTAGAATATTGTCCTTTCACTTCTGGGATGTGCTAACACCAGTGTTGGAGCCTACTTGAGTTTATGGAATGAAAGTTTCTGCTGTCTACTGGAATAATGCCATCTGAAATGGATTTAGGTAATCTCAATCAGTTTTAATAGAAGCACGTCCACAGCATAAACTGTTCATAATTCAGTGCCAATTGACACTACATTAGTAGAGAGGCTGTGAAAAGACGAATATGGGAAATAGTGGTGCTACTTTGGTACAACGGGGGTGCTCTGTTAAGGTTTGGTTAAAGCCATGGTTCGGGGAGTGAGGCCTTTAACCTCATTCGTTCTGTGCTGTAATGGACCTGGTATAAAATACTACATTACGTAATTGCATAGGGAGGCAGCTGAGGGACCTAGTGATCAATAAAATCCTGCCATTCATTTGGTAGACTCCTGACTTTAGATGGAAAGTTAGAAACTTTGCTGTGTTACAGCCAGGTGAGGAGGGGAGTCTCAGGCTCCCCTCTTGCCCTTACTCATGTTTGACCACGATAGGGTTTATTCCTTTTAAACTGTGGTTGTGCTGTGAGTGTTTTACCTGGATCCTGTTTTTTAATGGAACTTAAGTACACAGTCTGTGAAGTGGGTGATCTGGTAGTTTTCCACTGAAGCTGTATTCTTGAGGTCCTTGCTGGTCAAAGTGCACTTTGTGGTTGGTCTGCTTTGCTCAGGGTTTTTGTGAAGGCAGAATTGTAGTTGGCTCTCTTCCCCTGGTCTCTGGCTGTAGCAGTTTGTAGGCTTGGAGGGTCCACAGTCGCAGATGGTTTTCAAACTTGATATTTTCTGCGGAGAGAAAAAGAGAGAGAAAGGGAAGCCCACAGCTTTCTCTGTTTTTGCAATCTCAATTTCTCCTTGTCTCTTTATCCAAAGGAAACAAAAACAGTTTCCTCCCAGATGGACAGATGGTTATATAGCTGCTTCAGGTTTTCTGGAACTTTCTAATGAAATTCAAGGTTAGGAATTGGCTGCACATGCCCCAGGATGCCAATTTACGCTTGGAGGGGGTTTTCTCTTGCAAAGTCAATATGTTACGATTACTTTGACTGCCATGCTAATGAAGCCATTTTAGGTAATTCAATCACTTAGAGCAAGCCATGCTACTCAAACCGCTTGGATCTTTTGAATGTGAAAAGGTGTTGCAGATGCAAATTGCAGTGGCCATCTTGGCTGCTTTTTCTTTTAAATGTTACTGTAGGATTTTTTTCCATTAAAAGTCTTCTATAAGTTTCCAGCCGATGAAATAAATATTTCTCATTTGGCATGTGGGTTTTCTTGGCAGCTGATAGAAACAGGTATAAGGACATAATTTTAATGCTCAGAATTCAGCCAAGAAATTGATTACGCAGCTTTTTATATGTTTAAATTTCCCACGTGATAGTAACCTGCTCATAACTTTGTTGCCTCTGAATTATTAGGTCATCCCATTTTTAAGATAGCAGTTATACTTCACAGCTCTTCATTAACCCTGTAAGCTGTTGAGGACTCATTTTTCAGTGCAATGATTGTTTGGCTCTTGTGAAAACTTAGGTTTGAGATGATTCTTATTATGTGACTTTAAGTGAAATTATTGGGCTGGCTTGTTACAGTAGTTTGGTTAGTTAAAAATTGTTTTTTTTGAGGGTTGAGGTTGTTGGGGGCAGAGGCACAATTTACTTCCATTTTGAGGATATCTTTCAATTTTGATATCTAAACCTATGAGAGAAAGGATTGTCAAGCAATTTGAAGGCGCAGTGGTTAGCACCGCAGCCTCACAGCTCCAGGGACCCGGGTTCAATTCTGGGTACTGCCTGTGCGGAGTTTGCAAGTTCTCCCTGGGACCATGTGCTCTGGTTTCCTCCCACTGCCAAAGACTTGCACATGATAGGTAAATTGGCCATTGTAAATTGCCCCTAGTGTAGATAGGTGGTAGGGACTATGGGATTACTGCAGGGTTAGTATAAATGGGTGGTTCTTGGTCGGCACAGACTCAGTGGGCCGAAGGGCCTGTTTCAGTGCTGTATCAATAAATAAATAAAAAATAAATAAATAAACAATTTTCTTCCCGAAATTCCAGCCATTCAACTCATTGCAGAAAATACTATTGGAGAAAAAGGGGTTCAATATCAGAATTTAATCTGTAAAATGTTACATCCGAGAAGACTATTTTATTAGTTTTCCTTAAATCATCTACATTATTTTAAAGAAATCGAACAGCAATACATTCTTCATAATGCACAACTGTTTCTAAATGAACATGCTGGAACCTGCATTTCATCAGTGACAACAGAAAAACCTTACTGATAGTACTGTATTGACAGGGGGAAACCAAAGGGGAGATCAAAGTTTACAGGTGTCCGGCACCTCAAATTAAACTATGTCAATAGAGTACTTTTTTTCTTAATAACACTGAAATCAGGTCGAGTATTATTTTCCTTAGAGCAATGAAGGTTAATAGAGGTATTCAAAATTATGAAGGGTTTTGATCGAGTACATAGGCAAAAACTGTTTCCAAAGGCAGGAGAGTCAGTAATTAGAGGACGCAAATTTAAGATAATTAGATAAAGAACCAGAGGGAAGATGAGAAGACATTTATTTACGAAGCGAGTAGTTATGATCTGGGATCACTGCCTGAAAGGGTGGTGGAAGCAGATTCAATAGTCACTTTTAAAAGGGAATCGGTTATATATTTGAAAAGAAAAACATTGCAGGGCACTGGGAAAAGAGCAGGAGAATAGAACTAGGTCTTTTAAAGGATTGGCACAAGCACAATGGGCCGAATGGCCGCCCCATGTCTTTAATGTAATTGAATAAGCCTTTGTATATTTTTGATTTATGTATATTGTAAATAGTTTAAAATGCAGCCTATTTTCTCTCTGTCAATAATTCAGATGGAGACTTTAGTGCCAATTTGTCTTGGTTCCGACTGAAAATAATTAGTGCAATAAGCATAGGACAGACAGCAGCTTTGCTGCCCTCATACGCACCCGTTGTTTTCAATGGTAGGTCACAGCTGGTGTTCTGTAAATAAGCCATTTTAATTTACAGACGATGCAGAGCAAATCAGGATTACAGTTGTATGGTTAGGGAGCATGTGCACTGGACAGCTGAGTACTGCAGAATTTGTTTTCTTTTGGTGGGTGGTGGATAGGGGAGGGTGCTGTTCTTCAAGCCTGAAGATCTCTAACCATTGGCAATCCCATAATTGAGAGTGAACTTGGGGTATTCTTCCATGAATTTTGTCATTCCCAAAGAGCAAAAGATTGTCCACCATTCTTTCCCTCAAATCCTGCTCTTCTGACATCATCCAAAGATAAAAGGCCTGTTTCCCGTGTTTGCTGACAACACCCAGCTCTTCCACTTGTCTCAATCCCAAATTATTGCCGTCTCTTTGGGACTCACTCCTTCTCCTGATCTCTCCACCTTCCTCTTTGCCTTTAAAAGCCTTCTCAAAACACATCTTTGAACCAGGATTTGGTCGCCTCTCCTGGCCCTCCCGCAAAGACCTGGTACTCTCCTCTTTTCCCCTCTGTGAGGGAACTGGTAATATCTTCCTACTTTAAAGGTAATATTATTGCAGCTATGGTAAACAGAATTAAACTTCCAGTACTTCCAGTGAGCACCATGCAATTGTGACATGGTTGGTTTGGATGTATACACTTTGGCAATCCTCCAGTATCTCATGTGTGAGCCTAGACCATAAGTGTCATTGAATCATTCAACTGCCGATCCCAGTTGGCTTCATCAGTATCTAAGCATGTCCTTCCTACAGGGGTTGGGAAATAGGTTCAATATGAAATGCAGGCTGGGGTTTTATGGGACCTCAAGGAGCAGGCAGGTAGGTGGGGAGGGGATGGGGGTGTTATTTTACGGGGCCTCAAGGAGCGACCTGGGCAGCGGGGGCGGGGGTGTGGGGAGAAAAATTGAGAGGAAAGGAGGCGTGTGGCGAACCTGCCTGCTGCCTTCCCACTGCCATGGGATTGGGCAAGCCCACCCAGAGGCCAATTGAGGCCCTTAAGTGACCAATTAAGGGCCTCTTTCCGCCACTGCTGGCATTTTACCAGTGGCGGGTGGGGCCTCCACCATGTGGGGAGACCGCCTAGCTAATCGTAGTGGCCTCCCTGCAGGCTTGCAGGGGTGGATGGCCGGAGTCTCCTGCTCAGGTACTCTGTGGCCCACGGAGGGCTCCCCGGCGGCAATAGCTGCACCCCCTTCCCCTGCTGGCAGCAGCCCGCCGCCCTCACATACCACACATCCCCCACCCTTGCCAGGGCCTGCCTGACTGGCTCTGGTGACTCTAACCCTACCTACCTTGGTCTGAGAGTGGTGCCCAAGCTGCTACTCTGGCTGGGAGCAGTTCCAGCAGTGGCCACTGCTCCTGTTGGTGCTGCTGAGACTGAAGAGCTGCTGGCTCTCCAATTGGTTGGCATCTCTTGAAGGTGGGCTCCCTGGAGCCAGTCAGTTAATTGCCTGAGCAGCAGAAATGCGGCCGAGATCCCCCAAATGATTGAGGCAGGGTTGCCGCCGACATTCCGGCCTGACATTGGGACCCCTTCCATGTCACCAAAATTCAGCCCACAGTGTGCACACACTCATTCTGTGCCCAGTATGCGCCACATGTCATATTGGCTAGGGTGCTCTGTCTAATTCCAGGGCACCCACCCAATAACAGAACTTATGCCCATTGCCTATTTCAGGCTCACTTATGAAACTGGTTGGTGACTAAACACAGCATTCACCCTTAAAATGACCACTGGAGACTGCCAACAAAAGAGATTTTTTACTCACCTGAACACAGACCCTGAAGGAGCAAGAGTGCTTCTTCTGGTAACACACTAAAACTGTGGGCTGCTATTTGCCACCAAAGGCCAATCACCCCCACATCTCTTTCCCCGCCCCCAAAAAACTGATCCCTCCCTTCCTCCCCCAATTCCCAGGCTCACCATTGCTCTGGTGCTGACCCCCTGTTGGCTGCTGTTTACTTTTTGTGGAGCATGGACACTGTGTCATGTCCAGATGACACAAGAGGCCCATAACTGTGTGGTCTTCTTGCTCCTCAGATTCAATGTGGTTCCCGTTTGCCACTGGGTTCATGCCTGACTTCAGGATAGTCCCAGATTTGATCCCTGATCTGTGCTGCGTTTGTTGCTTTCAGCAGGAGCAGTAGTGAGGACTCTACAAATGGTTTCAGCAAGGGTGGGGGGGCAGGTGGGGGGGGGAAGAGTGAAAATTTAGCCAGGATTTATCTTCTGATTACATTGCCTGCTGCATGTATGTGGCTGTGAAGATGAGGGAGAGGATCAGGCTGGAGTGCGATCCGCCATGTGGTACAACATGTTGTCATAAAAGTGTGGTTGGCTGCAGTGAAAAGCTGCTTTCATTTATTGAGCAAACTATTAGAGAAGCATTTGTGTTGAACAAATGATCATTGACTACAATAGCCTGTCAATAGAGATCTGATAATAAAAATAATCACAGGGCTTTGGAACATTTATTAACCTACTGCCTCAGATCATGACAGATACCATGGACAAACATTTTACGGCGGCAAGCTTCAAAAGCGGCGGGGCACGCGTGCGGGATTTGTCCCGCAGAGCTGCCGCGATATTTCATGTGGGGGCTCATTTACAATGAGGGGGCGGTCCTGCCCCCGATGACATAGAGGGGGCGGGCGCTCCGTCCCCGGCAACGGCATCTGGTGCCACTGCGCAGGCGCTAGCACCATTTTTAAAGGGCTTCAAGCCCTTCAGGTCTATTTAAATTTTTAAAGGTACAGGTCTTTGAAAATAATGTAAAACTTTATTAGCAGTTTCAACTCTCTTTCCCACCCCCTCAATGACTAATGAATTTAATTGACTAATTTCCCTCTTCCTTCAAAACAAGTAAACTACCTTTCCCCCCGAACTTTTTTTAACCTTCAACCCTTTCCCACCATCCCCACCACCAATCGCATTAATTTTTGCCATTCCCCCCTCCTCCTGCGCTGAAAATTTCACTCCTCCCTGCTCCCCACCAGTGTTCCGCTTCAGATCTCCGAAGGTGTGGAGTTCCAGCAGCTGGCTGGAATATCGGAGCGGAACGGCCATCGCAAAAAAGGTAGGCCTTTATTCATGTCATTTAAATTAATTAACATATTTTAATTAGGTCCCCATCGCCGAGCGGCAGGGGAGGGGCCGCCATGAGGCCTCGCCGCTGTTGGTAATATGGGGCAGGGCCTTCCCAGCATTGAGGCCCGTGGTGGGCCACTCCTGGAGGTATTTTCTGGGTCCCCCTCCCCCCGCCATGACCCTGATGCCATGGGAGTGGTAAAATCCAGCCCCTTATGTGTGACAGATACTTTGGGCTGAATTCTATAAATCGGCGTCCGGCGAAGAAAATGGCGGCCCATCCGCCTGGGCTGCATGCCAAAGAGCCAGTGCGATTCCAAGTGCGGTGGTTTATTTGAATAACCAGGGTGGGCCACCCACCCCGATCACATGCAGGGGGCAGGCTGTCCACCACAGCAATGGTATCAGCTGTCTGTGCACAGGTGCTGCCGCCATTTTTAAAGGGCTGTCGGCCCTACTGGGAAATTTAAATATTTAAAGAATGAGTAAATAAAATAATAAATAAATACATCTCTTTTGCCCCCTCCCACACCCTAATAACAATTAAATTAATTATTGGCCCTTTCCCCCCAAAAACAATTAACTTTACCATCTGAACTTCCCCCCCCCCCCCCATGGCACAAGCTTTAAGCTATAACCCTGCTACCATCCCCTAAATTAATTTGACCTCCGTTCACCCGCGCCCCCCACACTGAGAAACTTACCTCCTCCCGCCTCCCCACCAGTATTGCGCCTCGTTTCCCCGGATGAGGATCCAAAAGCACGGCAGTGCTGGCCACCGGGGTCAAGATTGCAGGGGGACTTCAGGAGGTGACAGGAGAGTAAATAATGCAGGTATTTTAATTTATGTAAATATTTAAATTGCGGTCTCATTGACTCACCGCCCCTGGTAATATCGGGCCGGCCCTGCCAGTGTCGAGGTCGGTGGCAGGCCTCATCCGGGGCTATCTTCGGGCCCGCCACCGCCGCCCACCCCCACCCCCGCGACGGATCCAGACATTGAAGGCTCCAAAATCCAGCCTATGTGTGTGAGAGATGTCATGTGTGTGACAGAGACTGTGTGTCTGTGAGATATCGGATGGAATGTTCAGATGGGCTCGGAGGCGATGGCCGGGGTTGGAGTGGTGGGAATATCACGATGGAAGACGCTGAAACGGAAGTCTAGATCCGAATGACATGGCGGGAGGACAGTGTATCTCGATATGGCGAGAATGTAATTAAGGCAAATAAATTGCCAATTGAAAGCTATTTTGAGGGTTTTTTAAATTTTCCAGAAAGTGCACGGGAACCCTGGGGATTTCGAGCCTCAGCAGGTATATGGAGGCAGGAAGCAAGTGGAAGGTCATTGCTGGCTTCACTCAGCAGCATTGAATGAGCCAGACTGCCTGAGCAGAGAGGCTGGAGCAGTGTAGGCATTGGATGTCGATGTCAGCAGTGGGGGCTAAGTTACCAGCTCTGCGGGGGGGTGTGCAACAGATACTCGGTGTGTCTGAGATCCCAGCTGGAATTTTATTGGTGTGGTGGAGGCTCCAATAACAGGCCCAAATGCCAGGGACAACCCTGCCTCGGCTGTTAGTGGGCTGCTAGCCAAATTTTTCATCCCTTTAAAAAACTGGCACCTGTTGCCCACCACCCCCGCTCCCCCAGGAACTGCCAACCAATCGGAGGGCCAGTAGCCTTTCAGTCTCAGCAACACCACTGGGCCGCTGCCTAGAAGAGAGGATGTCATGGGAGCAGGATCTTGCTCCCAACCAGGTAAGTCGGGTCTGAGGACACCGGGGACCGTTGGGCAGGCCCCGACGAGGGTTGGCGGGGGCCGGGGGGTGGGGTGGGTGTTGGTGGTATGTGAGGGCTGGGGTGATGTTGCCATGGGGGCAGCCGTTGCCACTGGGGGGCTCCCTCCATGGACCACAGAGTGCTCAAATAGTAGGGCCGCCACGGAGACCTCAGGAAGGCTGCCAGGGTTCACCAGGCAGCCTCCCCATTTGGCGGAGAACCCACTCACTGCTGGTAAAATTCCTGCGGCAGCAGGAAGAAGCCCTTTATTGATCACTTAATTTGCTCAATTGTCCTCTGGGCAGGAGCCAGGAAGATAACAGGCACCCAACCTTCCCTCGCCAGACAGGCAGGCCCAGGCGATTGAGGGATGTGGGGGACGTTAAGAACCGGCAGCACCATTGCTGCGGGGGTGCTCATTGCCACTGCGGGGCCACCTCTGTGGGCCATGGACCACCCAAAAAGGAGGGGCCCCCAGCTCGCCAGGTTTCACTGGGCTGTCTCCCAACGCGGCAGGGGGGCTCCCCCGACACGGGCAAAATGCCCATGGAGGTGGGAAGTGACTATTAATTGGCCACTTAAGTGGCTCAATTAGCCTCCTGGCGGATGACCAATCTGTCAAACATCCCCCTGCTGGCAAAATAGCATGACGGCAGAAGGACATCAGCGCCCCCCCACACCCCCACCCCCCCACCATGCCTTCCGATGTCATTTTGCCAGCCTTCTCACCTCCCAGCCTGTCTCCAAAGGGCCCAGAAAATTCGCGCCATTGTGTGTTTGAGAGATAGCGTGTGTGAGAGAGATACTGCATGTGAGTCAGATACCACGTGTGCGGCAGTTACCATGTGCGACACAGATCACCTGTGTGTGTGTGTGATGGAAGGGGAGTTCTTTAATAGTTAGGGCTGTGTAAATAGCTCTGCGATGAAACTGAGGTAAAGTGTAAGTATTTCTATTTTGATGTGTATGAGAGTTTTTTCCTGCTGTTGAGTGCAGAATTTCATCTTTGCTTCTGGTTCCTGTCGGGTTTGGTTTCACTCAATCTGCATCAAAGTAAATTTTATGAATTTGCACGCCTGACACCAGCAACATTGATTGACCACTGTTCATAAATTCCCAATCAGTCCAGGAGAAGTTTCTTTTTTTTAATCTGTTTATGGGAATGTGGGTATCGCTGGCCAGGCCATCATTTATTGCCCATCCCCATTGCCCTGCCCTGCCAGGAGCAGCACCGGGCATACCTCAAAATGAGGTGTCAACCTGGTGAAGCTACAACACAGGACTATCTGTGTGCCAAACTGCGTAAGCAGCATGCGATAGCCAGAGATAAGCGATCTCATAACCAACGGATCAGATCTAAGCTCTGCAGTCCTGCCACATCCAGCCATGAATGGTGGTGGACAATTAAACAACTAACTGGAGGAGGTGGCTCCACAAATATCCCCATCCTCAATGATGGGGGAGCCCAGCACATCAGTGCGAAAGATAAGGCAGAAGCATTTGCAGCAATCTTCAGCCAGAAGTGCCGAGTTGATGATCCATCTCTGCCTCCTCCTGAAGTCCCCAGCATCACAGTTGCCAGACTTCAGCCAATTTGATTCACTCTGCGTGATATCAAGAAACAACTGAAGGCAGCACTGGATACTGTAAAGGTTATGGGCCCTGACAATATTCCGGCAATAGTACTGAAGACCTGTGCTCCAGAACATGCCACGCCCTAGCCAAGCTGTTCCAGTACGGCTGCAACACAGGCATCTACCCGGCAATGTGGAAAATTGCCCAGGTATGTCATGTACACAAAAAGCAGGACAAGTCCAACCGAGTCAATTACCGCCCCATCAGTCCACTCTCAATCAAGGGTAAAGTGATAGAAGGTGTCATCGACAGTGCCATCAAGCTGCACTTGCTTAGCAATAGCCTGCACAGTGACACTCAGTTTGGGCTCTGCCAGGGCCTCTCAGCTCCTGACCTCATTACAGCCTTGGTTCAAACATGGACAAAAGAGCTGAACTCAAGAGGTGAGGTGAGAGTGACTGCCCTTGACATCAAGACAGCATTTGACCGAGTATGGCATCAAGGAGCCCTAGCAAAACTGGAATCAATGGGAATCAGAGGGAAAACTCTCTGCTGGTTGGAGTCATACCTAGCACAAAGGAAGATCGTTGTGGCTGTTGGAGGTCAATCTTCTGAGCTCCAGGACATCACTGCAGGAGTTCCTCAGGGTAGTGTCCTGGGCCCAACCATCTTCAGCTGCTTCATCAATGACCTTCTTTCAATCATTAGGTCTAAAGTGGGGATGTTCGCTGATAACTGCACAATGTTCAGCACCATTCGCGACCCCTCAGATACTGAAGCAGTCTGCAGAAATGCAGCAGGACCTGGACAACATCCAGGCTTGGGCTGATAAGTGGCAAGTAATATTTGCACCACACAAGTGCCAGGCAATGACCATCTCCAACAAGAGAGAATCTAACTATTTCCCCTTGACATTCAATGGCATTACCATTGCTGAATCCTCCACTATCAACATCCCAGGTGCTACCATTGACCAGAAACTGCACTGGAGTAGCCATATAAATACTGTGGCTACAAGAGCAGGTTAGAGGCTGGGAATTCTGCGGCGAGTAACTCATCTCCTGACTCCCCAAAGCCTGTCGACCATCTACAAGGTGCAAGTCAGGAGTGTGATGGAATACTCTCCACTTGCCTGGCTGGGTGTAGCTCCAAAAACAATCAAGAAGCTCAACACCATCCAGGACAAAGCAGCTCGCTTGATTGGCACCCCATTTACAAACATTCACTCCCTCCACCACCGACGCACAGAGGCAGCAGTGTGTACCATCTACAAGATGCACTGCAGCAACGCACCAAGGCTCCTTAGACAGCACCTTCCAAACCCGCGACCTCTACCAACTAAAAGGACAAGGGCAGCAAATACATGGGAACACCACCACCTGCAAGTTCCCCTCCAAGTCACACACCATCCTGACTTGGAACTATATCGCCGTTTTTTCACTGTTGCTGGGTCAAAAGCCTGGAGCTCCCTTCCTAACAGCACTGTGGGTGTACCTACCTCACATGGACTAAAGCGGTTCAAGAAGGGAGCTCACCACCACCTTCTCAAGGGCAATTAGGGATGGGCAATAAATGGTGGCCTACCACCGACGCCCACATCCCATGAATGAATAAAAAAAAAATTTAATGCTTGGAAAGTCCTACAGAGGACGCTGACATCCACACCTGAAATAATTGGGGGACAAAGCTCTGTGCCAGAAACATGACATTGTTAATTTGACCCGATGGTTATTAGTGTGTTTTATTCATTATTATTGAGGAATTGTAGAGTTTTATCAATGACCACTTAAAACTTCCATTTATGTAGTGCTGTTCACATAGGGAATGTCCCAGAGCAGTGTGTAGAAGAGGAGGGGGAACTAGGAGTTAGGGAGGTGAAGCAAAGGTACAATTAAAGGAAATGGTTTGGGGACCACTTTGTAAGCAAAGAACACAGAACAAAGAACAGTACAGCACAGGAACAGGCCATTCGGCCCTTCAAGCCTGCGCCGATCTTGATGCCTGCCTAAACTAAAAGCATTGAAAGGTGGTATGGCAGGGGGATTTGGAAGGGTGATCGCAGCTGAAAGAAAGACCACCAATTGTAGAAGTGATGGCAGCATTAATATGACGTAGATCAGTGACTGAGGAGTGGAGGTTGTATTCAGGGACTTAAGGCTTAGAGACGTTTGCAGAGCTCGGGCAAGGCAACGTCAGCGAGATTGAACATGAAGTTGTTATCGCTGATTTACTGAATTACAGGAAACTAGTGACACAAGGTGAGGAGGGGTGTGAACGGGATGTAAGGCTTTGTGAGGATAGAGACAATGGATTGGATATGGGGATGGAAACTCAGCACAGGGTCAACACAACACCAAAGCTTTGCACCTCTGGGTTAAGCAGCTGTGGAGAGTCTGGGGCAGTAGCCTGGAGATGATATCGGAAGCCAAGAGGATTGCCATGGCTGATTATCATGACACTGATTGCATCAGCACAAAGGAAGGTCAAGTATTTTAACAGGCGATGGTGACGGATGAGACAATTAATTTTTTTTTCTATTGGATATGAGTTTTAACATTTTGATAAAATATTGGATTAAAAATCTGAATTGCTATTGAAACTGGTTGGTCAAACTCCACTAGCCATTTCAACCATCAACAAAAAAAAATCAGATGCTGATCCACTTGCAGGAGGGGTTAAGTTGAGATGCCATGTTCTGGAGTACCGATACAATTTCTTTTGGTCAGCTGCAGTCCTTAAGTTTGCTTTCCTTGTAATCTGCTCCAGTTTAGAATTGGTTTTGTATTCATAACCAAGCTGTAAGCATTACCCTTTTACCTCACTTAAGCATCAATCCCCATTGCTGTTTTGGACCACTTTGGCATTGTGATTTTTATTTCATAATTGACTTTCATCTGTTAAAAATTTTCGCAGGGTGGAATGTGCCTGTGCAGTGCATTGGTGATTTCCCCTGGCATTAATCCTCTGCTTTCCATCTCCATTGCTAATGATCCAAGAGTGACGTGGTTGCAGCTGGACTATTCTGTTCCCAAACAACCATTCAAGCTTCAGGAAAGCATGCAAAGCAGACCCTCTGATTCTGAATGACATTTCTCATTGTCCGACCTGTCAGACTCCAGCCCAGTGTTTAGCTGTCATCGTCAGTAAATTCCACATCCTGAGAGCTGGAGATAACGTTGTGACAGATCTATTACTTGCCAGCCTTTTTCAGATTTCAGAATTCTTGAGCCTCTGTTCTACGTCCCGATAATTGTTGCGGAGAAAGTCCTGCTTTTAAATAATCCCATCAGATGTTTTCCTCGAGCTCAGTCAGTCACCAGGAGGACTGACTGACTGGCAATGTTTTTAGCTCGGTCAGAGAGCAATCGTTATCCAAGTCTGCAAAGCAATTAGAAATGCAAAGCACTGTGTTACAAACCACATCATGTTTGATAAAATACGTTATAACATTGTGCTTGTGTTGTAAAACATGACATTGAAGGAGCAGAATCCACAGCAAAACCCTCAGAGATTTTGAGTTGCCTTTGGTCAGGGACAGTCCACAGGAATGAATGGTTAAGTATGTCACTAGGCATTTTCAGAACATCCCACTAAGTATTCTCGAATTTGTGTGTGTAGGATGCAGTTTTTCTGTAATGCTAGTTTAATTTATAATGTACATTCTTTTTGTATGTAAAGTTTTAAAAAAAATTCTTAATTTTTTTAAATTTTGTACATCAGGAAAAATAACTAGGGCCGGAATTTTAAGGCCCCCCAACGAGTGGGCTGGTGGCGGGGGTGGTGTAAAATTGAGCGGGAGGTGGTGGGGGGGGGGTGCATTATCAACCCCCTCCCGCCCCCACTGCAATTTCACATAGGGTGGTGGCGGCGAGAAATGGCCTGCCCACCCCAGGCCAATAAAAGCCCTTAAGTGGCCAATTAACTGCCACTTAAGGGCCTCCTTCCACCGCTGCGGGTATTTTACCCTCAAAGGCCCCAAGAATCCCACATGGTAAAACCAGGTGGCCTTTTTGCAGGCTGTGCGGGGCCCTCCTGATCAGGCACCCTGCGCCCCATGGAGGGCCACCCCCGAAGCGCCAACTCTCCCCAACAATTCCCCCCCCCCAGCCCCCCAACCGACCCACCTTGTCTCGCCGGGGCCCTAAAAACTTACCTGAGTTCCTGGGCCATCCTTCCTGTTGCCTCCAATGGCTGGCTGTGGTCCCGGCAGTGGCCAGAGCTCCCGGTGGTGCTGTTGGGACGAAGAGCTGCTGGCCCGCTGATTGACCTGCAGCTCCATTAGCCGGGACTTCGTGCCTCAAGGAGGTGGAAGTCCCACCCACGATCCAATTAGGGGCCTGAGGAGCGAAAAATCCCAGCCTGGTTCCCCAGGCCCGGAGGATGCGGGCTCGCCCCGGCTTTTCGGTTGATTGGCGGCACCTCCCGCCCAACGTCAAATTCCAGCCTTGTTATCTATTGAGTTGCTTAAAATGACCTTTGAATTGGGCAGGCAGAAAAATATATAAAAAGAACTGAGAATGATCGCATTTATGCGAAGGTTTCTTTGTGTGACTGGTTAACTGCTAATTAGTTTTTGTCCATGTTTTCCAGCGTATTACCAAAAGCTGGTTTATTCACCAAATTAAGGAGAAATTTCCCTTTTAATAAAAAACAGAAGATTGGTTGTTTTTTTCATGTTTTCTCATTAACAACCCAATAATAAAATCTAATTTGCAGAAATTGCTTATTTCAAAGCCCCACATTCCTGCAAATTTCATTACCAGGTCATTAATTATGTAGAAATACAGGAATTCTGTTCAAAACATTTCATCCCTCAGTGCTAAAACTGGCTTTCAGGAGAAAAGCAGTTAAACTAGGTGTTAGAAAGATGGCATTCTATTACCACAGTAATAGATCCACTATTATGGCGGGCAGCCATAAAGACAGGGCTAAATTGTGGCGAGTCGAAGAGACTTAGTAGTTGGCAGGAAAAAAGACAGAGGCGCAAGGGGAGAGCCAACTGTGCAACAGCCCCAACAAACAAATTTCTCTGCAGCACCTGTGGAAGAGCCTGTCACTCCAGAATTGGCCTTTATAGCCACTCCAGGCGCTGCTTCACAAACCACTGACCACCTCCAGGCGCGTATCCATTGTCTCTCGAGATAAGGAGGCCCAAAAGAGATCCACTGTCAGGTCGGGCATAATAAGATGACTGAGGAGGATGTAAAGTTCCCATGCATGGTTTTCAGAGTATTTTTGTAAAAGCCTATTCTAGTACATTCACTTTCTAATTTTCAGTTGGAATTGGACTGGAGTCGTGTCTTTGGCTGCCCCAACTTTGGGGAGGGAGTGATTTTTTAAAACATTTTTACAGCAGTTTGTTGTTCAGTGTAACATCCCTGCTGTCATTTTCCACTGAGAGTATTCTAGCTTTTTAACATGAAAACCAAGAAATATCAACAATCAAATAATTAAATATGCAAAATGAAAAAAAGCATCAGTAATAATGGTATGTAACTACTGAACTACTTACCACTTGGCCGTAGGAACAGAACTGATACAAATCTAGCCAAGAGTTAACTTGTTTTATTGTGACTCGGGGATAGAATTTCTTCTGGTAACTCATTGATGATTAATGTGTTTGCTGAAAATTCTTTTATGCACTATTTTAACCTAATTATTTAAAGTAAATAGCTGAGTGACTGCTAAAATAAGAATGATCTGTGAACAAGGCAGTCAGTACAGTCCCAGAGGAAACTAACCTTCAATGCTGGTGAAGTTCCTGCTGTTTAATTTGAAATGCTGGTAGGTATGGCATTTCAGGCATGGGCAAACGGATGGTCTGATCGGAGTGATATAAAATGGAATATTAAGCACTGTTTCCAGATTGAGTGCTCTCCTCTGATGCTAGAACAGGCTTTGTACCTCTGTAGTGGGAGTCTTACTACAGACTGACGGCAGGGTGTGGGAAACAAACTGAGAAGCTGCCTCTTGTGAATTTGAGGTGATCATTTCTAAATTTGATTCAGAAACCAGCTCAGTATGAAAATAAATGGAAATTTCCTTGATAAATTATATTAGTCAATCAACTTGTAGGGTTGAAATAACATAAGTTAAAGGAACAGACAGAATTAAATGGGCCACTCTGTCGCAACAAAACCAAATGCAGATATTTATGTGGCGAGAACTTCATAATTGAAAACAGGACTGATTCACTGAAGATTGTTCTCATAGTGAGCATGCATTTTAGTAATTAGTAAAGTTTCTGTGTTGAAGCCATTGTGTGGATTAGTTTGATTTCCAGAAGGCTTAGTTCTATTGACATGTCTCCTATCATTAGATCTTCTTGTTTCCTTTCACTATCTGTTTACCCTGGTTGCTATGTTAGCGAGCAAAGCTCTAATGACCTTTTGCTCTGAATGTGAGGCAAGGTCATGATCCATTCAAGCTCTGTGGCATCTCTCTGGTAAGTAAGATCTTTTACTGTTTAAGCAAAACCTAAATCTTTGGCAGTAAGTTAGATATATGCATTTTTACACACGCACACACGCACACACACATACACATGTACACAATTATGTTTAGTAAAGAATAGAATGTGTTGCTCTGTTTCCAAACTTATGCTGTTCCACTGGCTTTGAGGATCTGTCTGTGTCTTTCGTACTTTGTACACTGCAGTTATTACTGGGAAGATGCAAGTCTAGGCAGAGGAACAAAGGGATCTCCGAGTTCAAATACACCAATCATTAAAAGTTGTGCCACAGGTTAGCAAGGCCGTTAAAAAAAACAAGCACCCATGTTTATTTCTAGACGGACAGAATTGAAAAGTAGGGAAGTTCTGCTAAACCTGTATCGACCCTTGGTTAAACCACACTTAGAGAACTGCGTACAGTTCTGGTCGCCATATTATAAAAAGCATGTAGAGGCACTGGAGAGGATGCAGAGAAGATTTACAAGGGTGATACCAGAAATGCAAAGGTATACATATCAGGAAAGGATGGATAGGCTGGGTCTTTTTTCTCTTGAGGAAAAAAAGGCTGAGAAATGACCTAATATAGGTCTTTAAAATTATGAAAGGTTTGATAGAGTGGATATGAAGAGAGTGCTTCCTCTTGTGGGAAAGAGCATAACTAAAGGCCATTAATATAAGATAGTCACCTAGAAATCCAACAGGGAATTCAGAAGAAACTTCTGTACCCAAACAGTGGTGGGAATGTGGAACTCACTACCACAGGGAGTGGTTTGAAGCGAATAGTATGTTAAGGGGAGGCTAGACAAACATATGAGGGAGAAGGGAACAGAGGGTTATGATGATAGATTTAGATGAAGAAAAATGAGAGGAAGCTTGAGTGGAGCATCGATGCTGGCATGGACTGGTTGGGCCGCATGGCCTGTTTCTGTGCTGTATATCCTATGTATGTAATGTTTTGTTTGAGATTCCACACACTCCATCAGCGAACATGCCTGCCCTATAGTTAACTGCAGTTATGCTACTTGACAGCTTTTTTCATCACTTATCAACCCAATTTTATGGTTTGTTTTTCCTCTTTTAGGCCCTCTGTCATGCATCGCTCACTGGCTTAGAAAAAATAGATGAGTGAGCTAACCTACCTGCTGACCTTGAGTTATTTCCAGGCAGTGCATAATAGGACAACTTGTTAATCTTGATATTCCTGCTTAGTACTTGGCGAAGTGTCTGTCATTCATTCACCATCTTCCAACCTGGAAATTGACACTTTGACTATCATAAATATGAATGGATACAGTGGCATAGTTTGTTGGGACATCAGTCATTGTTCACATTACAAATTTAGGGAGGGATGTAGGTGATAAAGTTATACCTGCTTATTAATTTATGACCTGCTTGAGGAATGCAATTATTAGTCCATATACCATTATAAAATCCTGAGAAACAGCTATTCAGTCTGACTACCTTCACTCCATCTAGAGTCCATGTTTAATTGTTCTATCATGAATTTCGCTCCCACATCACCTGTTGACCCCCTGCTTTAGGAAACAGTAATGTTTTTCTCTGCCCGCCAAGAAAATATCTACAGTCTTGTTAAACAACCCTCAATCTACAATGGTTTGATAATAGTCCGACAATAGTGAGTTCAAATCCCACCATGGTAGTTTGTCAATTGGAACTAGAAGAAAGGGATAATGAAATCTGCCATTTCCTGTATGCAATTTTTTCTTCAACCAAATTTTGCCATTGGCTTCAGCCTACTCATTCAAAATGTAGATTGATACGAACAGACGAATTAGGAGCAGGAGTAGGCCACTTGAACCCTTGAGCCTGTTTCGCCATTCAATAAGTTCATGGCTGAACTGATTACTCCACATTTCACCCTACCCCTGATAACCTTCCACTTCCTATGGGGATAAATTGGAGAAGTTGAGATTTTAGTGTATTTATTAATTGATTTTCTTGTACTTTTGACAAAAAAGTATTTTCTACATGGAGTTATTTTTGATTTTTATTGACGGCAATTTTAACCCCCAAAAATAGGTGGGTTTGGGTTGGGTGGGAGGTTAAAATGTTAAAGATCTGGAACAGTCATGCAACTCAGAATCACAGAATCACCTCAAACCAACCTACTTCTGATTTTAATGGGGGCAGAATGAAGGGCGGGCCTGGGGAAATTCAGCAGGTAAAAAAAGGTGAGAAGAACTGGATCCATCAGGCTCGTGCCTTTACAGTACTTCATATGGGAAAGGAGGAGCAAGGGTGTTTCCTCCAGTCCCAAGAAGCAAACCCGTAAATAGCCCCCCACCCGACACCCTCCGCCATTACCAACGCCCCTGCTATGTCTTGTCTCCCCCGCCATCTCTGATGCCCATCCAATCTGTGCCCCCAACAACCTATCTGCTCCTGGGCTGTGGCCTTGAGTTGCAGGATTTCCCTGCCCGGCAGGTAGCTAAGTCTGTCAATCAGGCTGGCTTTCGGGTAAGAAATTTGTTTAAGCGAAAAAGCACCTATGCCATTGAGTTAAAACATCACAGCGTTTCTCGACCATAAATGTGTTCACTATCACCACCCACACCCCCTACCCCCGCCTGGCTCCAAAACTCTGCCAGTGGATATTGCAGCCTTTCTCACGTATTGTTACTTCTCTCCTGACCTATAATCTTGCACCTTTGACATTTGCATCTCCTTTTAAGTCTACTCCTGCCCATTAATGTAGTATTGTGGGGTTGCTTGGTGGAGGTGAGGCTGAAGTGCTAACTTTGGATAAAGTAAGCTTGCTTAATGTGGGTTTTTTTTAGATCATGGAACCATATGATTTTTTTAAACAATTTTCTTAGCAGAGTTGGATGAAAGAAAGGCTAAAACATAAACAGCTGAGCAGATTTGCTCTATGTCAGTTATTAGTGAGGATATTTTAGTTTAATATTATGACCTATTTTGATTTACTCTTAAATATAAACATGGAACTGTTTGTTTAATGCATTTGTGATCGATGTCACTCTTACTAATCACAAGTGTCACTCTTAATATTTTCCCCATGTTAATGGCCTTGGTAGTCGTCCACAGTGCAACATTAATCCTGTAGCTTGAGCTTTTGCCATATGATGCTTGCTTTTTGGGTTTCACTATTTGAAAACTCTTAAGACATTTATCCACAGAATGACGTGCCTGAAACAGGCAACTCCATAGATTAGGAAATTAATTCTGCAACCCATCAATCTGTGCTACACTGCATCACCATGCCTCACCTTCAGAAACTTAATTTTAAAAAAACAGGAAAATAGGGGACACAATCTGGATCTACTTAACTTCAAAGGGCCCTGAACCTGATCAGCAAGTAATCTCTGAGTGTCATGCCAACATGTTTAGATTATGCAGGAGAGATGAAAGCCTTTTACGTGCTTTTCAAATAATACATTAACATTTCGATTGTGCATTTCCTTTTCACTGTTACAGAATGGGACTAACTCTTCAGAGACATCAAGGGGAACTTTACCACACAAAACAGGTGGGCTAGGGTCAGGTCAGATGTTAAAATGTTAGAAATCTGGGAACCCGACACCTCCAGGACAGTCCACGATTTTCAATGTCTGGGCAGGGGGAGGGATTGGAAAAGTGTTCACCTCTAATTAAAGGCCCATTAAGCTCCTTTAGGAGTTTAACAGGTCGTGGAGGTTGGCATCTCAATTTTGGAAGGGGTGAACCCGAATGGTCTGGTGCACATTAGTATACAGCTGTTGGGTTCGTTGACGGGCAAAGAGAAAGTTTTTTTAAATGTTTAAAATTATTGGGAACCCTGCCCGATATCCTGCACAGGGATGTGCGCAGTACCTTTGTTTAGGATGTTTCATCTATTTAATATTTGTTGCTGTCCCTCTGAGGACAGCTCTCCTCAGCAAGGCAGCAGCAGGCCCCATCATGGCTGTCACTTGCCTTTGCTTCTGGTGCCAGACTGGCAGCTCCTTCCCCCATGGAATTGCTCAGCGTCTCTAAGTGGGCACTGAGTTCACCTCCTGCCCAATCACGCCATTAGCATGTAAAAATAGCGTCGTGTGAGCAACGCATTGGAGGTGCGGGGCCGGGACATGGAAATTATCCGGTTGGCAGGTTCCCGCTTGATTAAAAATCAAGCCCCTGAACTCCAATCCCAACTCACCTCCAACCTGCCAAATTATGGGTTTGACAGAGGCAGAAAAGGGGCCGGCAGGCAACTTGCTTCCAGAGGTGGGTTGACAATTTAAATATTTTAATGAGGCTGGCAGCCTCTGATTTAATCTGCTTTGCAGGTTTTACAGTCAGAGTCAGGGTTTACCACATCGAAGGAAACCCGGCAGCTGAAGGGAGTAGAGGACAGCTCTGCTTCCCCATGGCTCCCGTGGCCAGGGATTGGATTTATCTGGTCCTGAGACGTACTCTAGACTGCTCCCCACCCGAATGGAAGTCAAGCATGGCATGCACGTGGAGAACCTGTCTGGGCCAAAAGACATGGGCTGTGGGGTTATGACTCCATGAGGTGGGATGATAATTAAAAATGTTAATGAGGCTGGCAGACTCTGATTTAACCTTCTTTGCAGGTTTTACAGTGGGCGGCTATGGTTTTCCAGGCCTTGGGATACCTGACAGCTGAAGTGAGGCAAGAACTCCTCAGCATGCTGGGAAACCTGGATTTCCAGTTTTCCCAACCAAATCACCATCCTCCCCCACTGATGTAACCCATCCCTGTTAATATTTCCAACTCGAAGTCAATGGGAACTCCCTAACAGCACTGTGGGTGTACCTACACCCCAAGGACTGCAGTGGTTCAAGAAGGCAGGTCACCACCACCTTCTCAAGGGCAATTAAGGATGGGCAATAAATGCTGGCCTAGCCAGCGATGCTCACATCCCATGAACGAATAAAAAAAAACTGAGGTTCAGGTTGGAGAATTTCTCCCTGAACATCTTGGATGGATATGGCCTCCTGCTTAGAGCCCTTCTCCTTCTCCTCCCTTTTCAACATCTTGTCCTGCTCTGCCTGGCCTCTGTCCATTCCCTAAGTCATGCTGCATTCCAAGGAGAAAGCCTACTGGTGCATCCATGTCTGGGAACAAATTTGTTTGTGCAGAAGCCTGATGTTAGCAAAAAACTCCTTCAGCACCTGCCACACCACTCTCTAGACTTTTGCAACTTGAAACAACTATAAAAAGTACCTAACACTTGTAGAATCAAAGCAACAGCTAGATGAAATCAATCAGCAAATAAGTAGTTGATGATCCCTTTAAATAGTGCTGGTGAGGGGTTCTTCCTGCTTCTGAACACGTGTTCAGCTGTGCGAGGTTAAGGCAGGGCATGAGCTGGAGTGTAAGCTCCAAAATGGCATAGCTAGAGTCAAATCAGCGTTGCATGATTGACATTATGATCTGCCCCCTCTACATACTTCCATCAGCGTTCAGTGCATGTGCACTATCCCCCTCATTAATCTGGCATCTGATGTGATTCACCTCACAAATATCTGCGTGCACTGTGAATGCTATTTTGAAGTGCTAAGGGTGCTCATAGCACCCAAAAAAAGGGGCAAACGATTCCAATTTCTCACTCATCTTGTCTTTGATTTGAAGAACACTCCTTTTAATATCTTGCATTGTATTTTCTTAGTCTTTATGGCTCTGTTCTATGCTGGTTAGTAGACTTACTAACTGAGCCATTGCAGAGCATTTCTGATAGTTTTAGTATGAATGACTAAAATAACAATAATACATTTTTATCATCAGCCTAACTGATGTTCTTGCATTCCCAGTCAAAGCACTGTGCTTCAACTGTATATGAACATTGTAGATGGTAAAGTATTGAGTATTAATAAATCAACACTTTAAACATTTCTCATTTGTACCAGGCCATGAAATTTCACAGATGTGCAGATTATTCATCAGTATTTCTTGAGTGATAAGTAAATGCCACAGTCATCAATCCTCTTGTGTCAGTGTCATCACACCTCAAGGACAAGGTGTACACGGGAACTCAGCCAGCCATGCACAGAAAGCTCCACATACCACGATCTCAAGCACAATGACATTGCAAGGGTTTTCTGGGAGAAAGGTTAATTCCACAAAGATACATCTGTGAACCCACATGGATTGGACGAGGTCTGTGCAGGATGCTGTAGTAATGACCCAACATTACAAGCAAGGCACTCACCAGATTGTGACTCTGATCTTTAATCCTTGCTCAACCTGTGTGCCCAGAAACCGGCTGTACCAATTTAAAAATTGTTGCGATTCTGTGTGTATATATATATATATATATGTACCAACTTCACAGTTATCGTTTGAAAACTATAAAAAAAAGTTAAAACAAGACACACAAAATTGAGTATTGAAGATGACAAATAACTAGGTACTGACAAAGTCTGCAAACTACACTAGTTATAAATTTACAATTTGCCATTGTAATTTTTGGGTGTCATATGAGAGAGAAAAGATTGTATTTATGTAACAATGTTCATGAGCTCAGAACATCCCAACATGCTTCGAGCCAATGAGGAACTTTTGAAACATTGTCACTGTTACAATGCTGAGAAGGTGGCAGGCAGTTTGTGCACAGCAAGGTCCCACAAACAGCAATGAAATAAATGATCAGATAATCTGTTTTGCGATGTTGGCTGAGAGTTCAATATTGGCTAAAACTCTCTTGCTCATCTCCAAATAGTGCTATAGAATCTTTTATTTCCACCTGAGTGAGCAAACCTCGGGGATAGAATCTTATCCAAGAGACAACACTTCCCAATAGCGCAGCAATCCCTCCATCCTGCACTAAAGTGTCAACCGAGGTTATGGCTTCTGGAGTGATGATTAAACCCATGACCATAAACCTATTCAGAGCCAATAGTACTACCACTGTTGCTACCTAATAATTCATCGCAGTGTGATAACTGTCCATTTTTCTGTGTTTTACTTTAATTTTTTCCATCATACAAATCCCAGTTGCATCAGCTTTTAGAAAGAAATAATGAACCCACAGTGTCACAAGGCGCTGGAGCTTTCCTTGGTGCAAAGGCATTACAAAAGCTTTGGAGGAACAAAGGCTGTACTTTTGTTGGATATTTTTAATTCTGTATAGCATAAGGGGCTGCACAGTGCATGTGCGATCTCCTGTTTTATTCTTTGCAAATAAGATTTGGGGCTGGATTTTCGTTACAGAGGTGGGAAACAGGAACTGGGTCAGTTTTTGGATCAGAAACACCACTTCCAGTGGGAAACTGATTTGGAATCAGATTTTCAAAGGGATAAGCCCTTAATTAGTATGGAAACGGGTTTCCTGTCCACTTAGAGCCAGTGGGGCCGGGAATGGAGGTGGATCAGATCAAATGTGGGGCTCATGTAGATACCCCACAGCAGCCATCACTAAGGCTGCTGGTTGTCCTGAGGGAGAGAAAAGCATTTTGTGCCAAAACCTTCCACGAGGGGCAAGTGAGATGTCACAGGGGAGCTGGAGGCCTGACACTAAGGGCAGGACAGACCCTCGCTTCATCGATGCCCACCTGGGTCTAATGCTGGAGGCCATGAGGGAAAGGAGGGAGGTCCTCTTCCAGAAGATAGCAAGGCACCTCTCTGTTCAGTGTTATCTCCATCGACCCGCTCTTCCTTCTTCTCTCTTACTTCCTGCTCCTCCCATGAGCTGCCTCCTTTCAGGGTCTCACTGTCCTCAAGGTCCGCACCTCTCTGGAGGGCCATGTTATAGAGAGTGCAGCAGACCCCCACAATGACCGAGACCCTTGCACGAGGGTATTGGAGGGTACCACCCGACCAGTCCAAGCACCAGAAACGCTTCTTCAGAAACCCGATGGTCTGCTCAATGGGTGGCCTGCTGAGCAGATGGCATTGGTTGTATTATCTCTGTGCCTCTGTCTGGGGCTCCAGTAGAGGGGTCAGTAGCCATCTCTTCAAGGGATTTCCCTTGTCCCCTTGGATCTATCCACGTACTTTGGGGAATGGAGTGAATATCTGAGCCAGCCTGAACTAGCAGAGATGAAGGAGTCATGACAGCTGCCAGGAAAGCAAGTGCACACATAGAGGAATCTCTTGTTGTGGTTGGGAACCAGTTGGACATTGAGGGAGTGGATACCCTTCCTGTTGGTAGATCTCACTGGCCAGTCACTGGGTGCCTTGATGGCCACATGGGTACAATCAATGATGTACTGCACCTGGGGGAATCCAGTGATGGAGGCTGAACCCAATGCCCTCTGTGCCTGCGCAGACTCATTTGTGTCAAACTGGGTGTAGTCCCCTGCGCTCCTGAAAATGACATCCGTGACAAGCCTGATGGTCTGGTGAGCTACCGACTGCGAGATGCCACCTAGGTCCACAACTGATCACTGGAAGGACCCAGTTACATAGAAGTTTAGGGTGATAGAGACCTTGACAGCTGCAGGTAGGGGACTGCCATGGCAGCCACGAGTCCTCAGGTCATTGTGGATTAGAGCACACAGGACCGAGACCATCCTCCTGGATAGCTGCAGTCTCATATGGCACTGATTCTCTGTCATTTGCAGGTAGGTGTCTCTTTGGGCAGTAGAACTGATGTCTTGCATAGCATCTTCTTCACCTTGCAGCTCCCCGCTGTGCTCCTCTGGCCTCCTGCTGTCCAGGAGGTTGCATCCGCTGCAGCTCATCCTGGCTGCTCTGTCCAATGTCAGAGTAGTTGGTTCGCATCTGAACTCCCTCAGCTGGTCTTTGTGCATTCACCAGGCCTTCCCCTGTCAAACACAGCTTCCCCAGTGATGCCAGCAGCCTCACGGCCCTCTCAAGAATCCTACCACTCACCACTGAGAAAAGCCAGTCTTCCAGCTGCAGCAATGTCTACTCTGTGGCACCTTTGGAGCAGCTAAGCTTAGTTTTGGGTCTCAGCATCATGTTAATCAGCCCCTCCATAGCCCTCATGGCCTCCCCGCAGTGTTTATGTCTTCTATACCCTCCCCTGGTCCAGACATGGCGTTCTCCCTGTGCCCTTCTTTTGAAAATCCAAAACTGCAGCTGATAAGCCTGTTAATGAGTTCCACAATGAGCTCAATAGGCTGGAGGCATGTGGCATCCCTTTAAAAATGGCATCACATTCCAGAGGTGGTGGCACAAAGTGTCGACCTCAGAGAATGCGATTTTCAAATCATGCACGCACCCACACATGCTTTCAGTGGGCTTTAAAAAACTGGCCCATGGCCTCAGCATTGATACTTTTTTCAGAAATTCTGAGCAATCTCAGCACAAGATTGAGATAAGAACATTATCCTGACCATCCTCTGTTCCTGGCCCACTTCTCCAAAAAGCTCCAGTGCTCATTCCAAAATGCAGGGTTGGAGGAGGGAGATGCTGTTTATCTCCAGAGCTTGGAACCATTTGCCTGCTCATCTTTTGATGTATTCTGTTTCTGGCCAGCTGGAATATTGTCATTTTAACAAAGTGTCCAATATTTATATAACTTTACCATATAAATTCAAAGTGATTGCTCATTCAGAACTTGTTTAGGGTCAACTACAAATCCTGTAAGATTTTGAATAATTCCAGCATCCTATTGGTTTACCAGCAAAGGGGCGGTGAGGAATTTGTATTAATTTGCTTGAGAGAGAAAAGAGATTTAATTGTTATAAAGTTGATGAGTAAACTATAATTAGCTGAGAGAATTCTGTTCTGACTTAAGATGATTTATTTTCCCTACATTAGTGGTGAACACTGAGGCACCATAATGACCATTAATAAGCTGAAGGGGTGATCATTGTTGGTGATAAATGGGTCTTCTCTTGATTTACCTCATACACAAGCTGAGTCCTGATGTGCATTACATGACCATCTTTTCTTGTTTCTTATTTATTCTTCATGATGTTCTTAATAAAATCTGCACTGAACTTTGACCATTTACTGCCGGCGAAGTAACTGACATTAAAATGTTATATTTTCCTTTGCAGCTTGTGAACAAGGATTCTATAAGTCATCGTCGCAGGACCATCGGTGTGCCCGCTGTCCAGCTCACAGTCACACAGATCGGGAAGGATTCTCATGGTGCGAATGTGAGGATGGCTACTACAGAGCTCTCACCGACTCTCCCTCTGTATCTTGTACCAGTAAGTTCACTCATTTTGCCTTATGAAAGCAAAGCTTTTCAGGTGTTCAGGCATAGAGTGTGGTTCTCACTCACCTGTGCAGCTAATGGACCTGATTTTGGGCCTGTAATCCAGTTAGTGAACTGTCTAGTTATCCATTTCTTCAGTTTCAATTGACTGTTGACTGGGAATAGAAATTTGTAATGTTTTTTCCTGGTTTCCCAGTTTTTTTGCAGGCTTTTAAGAGTGACCAGAGATTAAATTCAATATGATTGTTTCCACTTAGCAGGCTTAGAATGGCCGGGGAGCTGGGTCAGGACAATTTATTTCATTGGGGCTTGAGGACATATTTAGGATGGTCCTTGGGCCTCTTTCATTGGGCTTCTTTCATTAGGCACTTATGCCCAGTGTGCCGATCATTTTGCGCCTGGTATTGGGTGCTATTGAATTTAGGGTGCACTGCTTTTAGTTTAGTTTAGTTTAGAGATACAGCACTGAAACAGGCCCTTCGGCCCACCGAGCCTGTGCTGACCATCAACCATCCATTTATACTAATCCTACACTAATCCCATATCCCTACCACATCCCCACCTGTCCCTATATTTCCCTACCACCTACCTATACTAGGGACAATTTATAATGGCCAATTAACCTAGCAACCTGCAAGTCTTTGGCATGTGGGAGGAAACTGGAGCACCAGGAGGAAAACCACGCAGACACAGGGAGAACTTGCAAACTCCACACAGGCAGTACCCACAATTGAACCCGGGTCGCTGGAGCTGTGAGGCTGCGGTGCTAACCACTGCACCCAGGAGGCAGGAAGCATTCCCTCTTCAAAACAGTGGCTGTTCTTTTCTGAGCTGTACCTCTCCCTGTCCCACCATATCTCATGTGGATAGTAGTAATTGCACTGATTTGAGTAGGATATCTGGGCCATGGTGGAGTACCATTATATCAAGTAATATATTTAACAATCTAAAAATACATCCAATTGAGAAAGACATATTTTTGTTAAAAAAAAGTCTGAAAATTCTTGCAAACAGCTTTAAGTAGCTCATTTAGAGTTAAAAATATTGTCAGTTTTGACAAGACCGCCTAATGTACACATTTTTTGTCTGGTAGCATGCCTTTAACTGACCGGTATTTGTTTTCTGATTCCTAAGGACCTCCTTCTGCGCCACAAAATCTCATTTATAACATAAACCAGACAACAGTGAGTCTTGAGTGGGGTCCACCAGCAGATACTGGAGGTCGGGATGATGTTACCTACAGGATCATGTGCAAACAATGCAGCTGGGAGCAGGGTGAGTGTGTACCTTGTGGCAGCAGCATCGGCTTCATACCCCAGCAGTCCGGATTGGCCGATACGTTCGTGACAGTGGTGGATCTACTGGCCCATGCCAACTACACATTCGAGGTTGAAGCTGTGAATGGCGTCTCAGACCTGAGCCGAACCCAGAGGTTATTTGTGGCCGTCAGCATTACCACTAGTCAAGCAGGTAAGTTGCTGAACCAATAAGTGTCAAGACAGGCCATGCACAGCCTGTGATGTTGATACATAACACCTACTTTTTATCTCCAGCTTAATCTCCAGAAACATTTATACGTTTTAACTGTCTCTGTTGTACTTCCTGTCCTCTGTTCAATTTATTTGCTTTAGTCAGCTGGTACTAAGCCCAAGAAAATGAATTTATTTACTCACTCTATTTCCATACTGGTTACTGTAAGGCAAATTTTTGGAATGTTCTCTTTATTTATAATTACCATTGAACTTGTAATATTTCTTGTTATCTGAAATTAAATCAGTCAGGTTTGGAATATGAGAGGATCTTTGAACATTATGTTGCTGTATCAACCTCTGATCCCCTCTTGGCCTACTCATGAAGCGAGGCCCCAGTTTATCTCGTGCCTTCTCATAATTATAGGCCTCTCACCCGAATATCACCTTAGCAAATCTCTTATGCACCTTTATGTGACCTTAACATCCTCCAAAAGTACCAGTGGGTTTACAACTTTGTTACAAAAGCAGATAGATGAATTCTTCCTTCCAGTCATTTAGGTCCTAATCAGACCATTCTCATTTTATTCCTGCCTTGGTTTCAGCTTGTCTTCCTGTATTTTCTGTAGAATTAAGAATCTATCCCTTGATCTTGTGAATGTTTGACTGCAGTCACATTTATTGTGTTAAGTGACAATATTGTCACTTAACAGTTCTTTAACTGTGAAGTGAAGTGAAATTTGTGATACTATTAGGCCTGTGGAAGAAATGGACTAAATTATTTTTCTCGTCCATGCTTTCTCCTGTGGCTACTGCTGTGGTTTTGTTTGGTATTGGTTGCTAATTAAGTTATACCTTTAGGGTGCATTTACTCTACAGGGTTAGTGCTGGTGTGAAACCAAAACTACTTTGCACCAATGTTAAACTCATGAAGTGTAAATTAGGCGTTAAAGCTCAAACTCACTCCACAGCATAGAGCGAGGCTCCCTCTGTTTCACTCCATTGTTAGATTGGGGCCTGACTCTGGATTTAGGATGCAGTCACACTATAACTGTCACATCAATGTGAAGTGAAACCACTTTGCAGTGTAATTCACTCTCAAAGTGCAAGGTTCCAGCAGTGAGCTCAGTCTCTTAGCTTGGTTTTGGTCGGATATTGCCTTGGAGTGATTTTCTGCAGTGCCTTTCTAATTTTCATCCCAAGTATCTGTCTCTTGATCTCAGTTCTCAGTTTATCTTGTTTTTTTTCCTCTATTATAATCTAGGCTTAGAAATTATTAAGACAGACCCTTAATATGTTCACATGAAATTCCTCTGTCAGCTGTTTTGATGAAAGTGTTTAGCCATTTAAATGAAAGGGTTACCATCTATGTTGATCTAGCAGACAGACCAGAGCCATAGCGGCACTTTTAAGTTGTCTAATATTACCAACAGCCATTTCTAGTTTATACTCACTTTGCAGTTGCATTGCTGGTTCTGTATAAAGAGCACTGCTGGGATTACAAAGTGATGCATATGAACTGTGCAGCTATACTACCGATCTACAATTCAATTTAACATAGAGACATAGAAAATGCACAGCCCAGAATGAGGCCATTCAAACCATCATGTCTATGCTGGCTGAAAAAGAGCCATCCAAACTAACCCCACTTTCGAGCTCTTGCTCTGGCACTGTTTTTTGTTTCTATTTGTTTTTTTAAGACACACACTGCAATGATGTTTCTTTTGGGCCTCCTTATCTCGAGAGACAATGGATACGCGCCTGGAGGTGGTCAGTGGTTTGTGAAGCAGCGCCTGGAGTGGCTATAAAGGCCAATTCTGGAGTGACAGGCTCTTCCACAGGTGCTGCAGAGAAATTTGTTTGTTGGGGCTGTTGCACAGTTGGCTCTCCCCTTGCGCCTCTGTCTTTTTTCCTGCCAACTACTAAGTCTCTTCGACTCGCCACAATTTAGCCCTGATGTAAGCTGTATTGAAATACATCATTGCATCATTGAGTGTGCTGTTACTATGATAAAAAATGATACAAGCTTCTCTTCCCTCCCCAAACAATAGAAGAGTTAACCAACTTTCTTTTAAATGAAGGCAGCAGTGCTTTAAAAGCTAAGACACACAAAAATATTTTTATAATTCTTTCCCCCTCAAATCTTCGTTGTTTTCTTGTAATAGGACATGCTTTGCTGCTATTGTTAAGCACAAATGTAACACTGCTGTTACTGTATGAGTTGCGGGCTCATTATTCAGGACACACGCACTCCTTTGGTCTTGCCGCTTGCCACTTTAGGTTGAAGATGTTTAACCTTTTGCTGTCACAAATTGATACAGTAGTGCAGCAGAAGTGTGTTACAGACCTTGACAACATGTTGAAACTGTTCTTGAGGGATGCAGATTGCTTAAGTCAACACCCTCACACATGCATATCTTTCCATCCCTGCCTCCCCTCTCACTGCCAGCTTTGACAAAAGTCATAGCACTTCATTAGCCAGGGCACAGGACCAGCGATGTGTTGGCAATGAATATATTTAGAATGGATAATTCAGGCCTTATTTTGGTCTCAAGAAATAAAATGGTCCAGTTTAAGAACAACAGAGGAAACTAGTGTAAACTATGCAAGGACTCATTCCACAAGATGTAAACAAATGATAAATAAGTTAAAGGTCAGCATTTTTGCCGTGTTGATTTGATTTATGTTGCTGAATGTCAAAACCAAGATGCGGTCAATAATGGCATGATAGAATGTACACCGCTAAGGAAGCAGAGGATTTTTAACTGGCACGAGCTGATTCATCATTAAGCTAGCTCAATGAAAATGTTTCTGGGCAGCTGAAGGGAGATCAATTAACTGCTAAGTCCATGGGAAAAAAATTAGCAACCTTGCTGCACTCCATTTGCTGAGAGGTCGAGCACTAAGAGAGAGATAATTGCTGCGAGCAAGCAGAATGAATCGGGGATGAGCAGAAAGTGATGATGTATGTTTAGTGACAAGATATGTGACAAAGATTCACGCTTGGGCCGATGACTGCTCGACTCGGCAAGGACATAAGGACAAGGGAAGGAGACCTGAGAAAAATAATTAGCGCTTCTTCCGAGCAAGCAATTCTTAATTAGCCATGGCATGTCAGCAACAGACAATTAGTGTCCTCAATTTTTAAAAAATATTTGCCATCAATTATAATGCAGCAGTGAGAATATTTGACAGAAAGTGCCTATTTCACAGTCTCTATTCATGTAACAGACAGAAATGAAACAACAGTTTGTAATATTAGAAGATGGCAGATTCAGTAATCGTTTATTGTATTGAATCCAATCTGCAATTTTAAGAGATGTGTATCATCAATATTAATAATCTCAACAATGCCTCTTAATGCAGGGATGCGCCGTTATGATTTGGGGTAGCAGAGGGGGAAGCTGGTTCAGAGATTTAAGGAAGATCCATTGCCACACCCCATTCCAACATTGCATAGTGTTTCAAGCAGCTCAGTAGGCAAAACAAAGGATTCATTTGTGGTGTTTCCTTGTGTTCAATACAGTGTATGTTAATGAAATATAAAAATAAATGGAAAATGCAACATTACATTTGTGCTCAACCTCCTTATTAGCTTTGAGATCTGGAAAAAAATATACTAAAAGGTACAGAATAGGGCAAATGTGGGTACCTCTAATCACTAAAACTACCTTTGAATCTAAATACTAATGGGGGTAAAATTCTGCCTCTTGATAATTTTAGTGAAAAGTGAGTACAAACCAGGAAATCCCACTGTCCTGCAACCATTACTGATGGAAGAAATTATTGATGGGAGAAATTTCATCCCCCGAATGTTGCTGTGTGGTAAGATGGGAGGATTAGTTTCTTAATTGCTTGATGTTCAGAGGATGGCAGGCAACATTTTGTGACTTCATGTAAAACTAGCTGTTAAACAATGCGACAAGATTAGTCCCAATAGACATGTTTGTTTACAGGGAGCGACCTGAAGTGCATGAAATGTTTTAACCTTAAAGGAACAATGTGGTGGGTCCCCATAAATTTGATCTCTGATAACAGAACTCCTCTTCATTACTCTTTTTATTTTGTGTGTGCCAATTCTGGTTTCCATCATTATGTTGAACACTGGCTGCTGCCTCTGCATGCAGTGACTGCTGTCCTTTATGCTTTGTAGAACAAAAAGATGAAGCCGAAACTAAAAATCAAGGAAAGAAATGATTTAAAAGGATAATGAATGTCACAGGTTCAGTGTAGTGCCAGGTGTGAAACTGGTGAGATATTAACCCATCCCTCAGAGCAAATGTCCAAGTCCCACTCAAGTCTCATTTTCTCAAGGCTGGGGAGGAAATGCTTGAATGACTTTTAATTGCAGCGCCCTACTGACCTAGCTGTGTGTTATTTCCTGGCTAGAGGCGTCATTTATTTGTACTTTTATGTATTTGTGTGCAGGATGGGGTGGGGGAGCGGGGTTTGTCAAGAGGTGCTATGTTCAAATCGATCTCAGTTTTACTGCTTATGCTTATTTTCTCTACACTATAGGGTACATTTTCCTGGGTCTGTGCTCGGGTGATCCAGTGCACCTAGGCATAACAAATACGAGATGGGTCAGAGCATAAGCCCTCAAAAGAAAATCTCGATATTTAATTGTAAGACCGTGTTGGTATCTGTTGTCCATCATAATATAAAATTAAAGAGGTATTGCTGCCCTGTAAAATTACTGGAAAGTAATCATCAAACATGCAGCACAATTAAATCATGGATAACTAGATTACATTGCCACTTCCCAGAAAGAAAGACTTGCATTTACATTGTGCTTTTCACACCCTAACATCATCCCAGAGTGCTTTACAGCCAATGAAGTACTTTTGAAGTGTAGCCATTGTTGTAAGAAATATAACCACTGGTTTGCGCACAGCAAGGACTCACAAGCAGAAATTAAATAAGTGACCAGATCGTCTGTTTTAGGTGTTCATTGAGATAAATATTAGCTAGGCCACCAGAGAGAACTACCCTGTCATTCTTTGAATAGTGCCATGCGATCTTTTAAATCTATCTGAGATGGCTGACAGAGCCTCGATTTAATGCCTCATCTGAAGGACGGCACTTCTGATATTGCGGGACATCCTCAGTACTTCACTGGAATTTCAGCCTAGATTATGCACTCAAGTTTTGTTTTGGAGAGTCTCAAACCCACAACCTTCTAAGAGGTGAGAGTGTTACCACTGAGCTGAGGCTAACACCACTATAGCATTGAATCACAGAATTGTTAGGGCGCAGAAGGAAAACATTCAGCCCATCGTGTCCGCACTGGCTCTCTGAAAGAGAAATTCTCTCACTCTCATTCCCCTGCCTTCTCCCCATAACCCTGCACATTCTTCCTTTTCATGTAACTGTCTAATTCCCTTTTGAATGTTTCAATCAAACCTGCCTCCACCACATTCTCAGGCTGCGCATTCCAGATCTTAACCACTTGCTGCGTGAAAAAGTTTTTCCTCATGTCATTTTTGCTTCTCTTACCAAATACTTTAAATCTATGCCCTCTCGTTCTCAATCCTTTCACGAGTGGGAACAGTTTCTCTCCATCTACTCAGTCCAGACCCCTCATGGTTTTGAATACCTCTGTCAAATCACCTCTCAGCCTTCTCTTCTCCAAGGAAAACAGTCCTAACTTCTCCAAGCTATCTTCATAACTTAAATTCCTCATCTCTGGAACCATTCTCGTGAATCTTTTCTGTACTATCTCCAATGCCCTCACGTCTTTCCTCGAGTGCGGTGCCCAACATTGGACGCAATACTCCAGCTGAGGCCGAACTAGTGACTTATACAAGTTCCCATCACCCTTACAATTTCATTTAAATCCTCCCCAACAGCACTAGCAAATCTCCCTGCAAGGATATTCGTTCTAGTCCTGCTAAGATGCAACCCTCCCATCTTGTACAGGTCTCACTTGTCCCAGAACCGGTCCCAATGTCTTAGAAATCTGATGCACTCCCTCCTACACCAGTTCTCCTGCCACATATTCAATCGCTCAATTCTCCTATTCCTATGCTCACTTGCACATGGGACTGGGAGTAATCCTGAGATTACTGCTTTTGAGGTCCTGCTTTTTAATTTTCCTAGCTCCCTAAAATCTGCTTTCAGGACCTCATCCCCTTTCTTATCGATGTCATTGGTACCAATGTGGACCACGACCTCTGACTGTTCACCCTCCCCCAGAAGAATGTCCTGCAGCCTGTCCGTGACATTTAGTCTTCATTTGGAAGACAGTGTAATAACAACAAAGCTGGGTTGCTGCTTTAATATTGCAGTATCAAGTGCAATTTACTCCTTGTAATAGCATTTAACTTGAAATATTACTCTATGACATTAACATGCATCAGTTATTTGCTACATCATTGTTTGTGGCATCAAATTTGAAAGGTTATTGCTATTACTAAGACTTGGTTGAGGGAAGGGCATGATTGGCAACTAAATATCCCAGGATATCGAGGCTTCAGGCAGGATAGAGAGGAAGGTAAAAGGGGTGGAGGAGTTGCATTACTGGTCAAAAAGGATATCACAGCTGTGCTGAAGGAGGGCACTATGGAGGACTCGAGCAGTGAGGCAATATGGGCAGAACTCAGAAATAGGAAGGGTGCGGTAACAATGTTGGGGCTGTACTACAAGCCTCCCAACAGTGAGCGTGAGATAGAGGTACAAATATGTAAACAGATTATGGAAAGATGTAGGAGCAATAGGGTGGTGGTGATAGGAGATTTTAATTTTCCCAACATTGACTGGGATTCACTTAGTGTTAGAGGTCTAGAATTTGTAAGGAGCATCCAGGAGGGTTTTCGACAGCAGTATGTAAATAGTCCAACTCGGGAAGGGGCCATACTGGACCTGGTGTTGGGGAATGAGCCCGGCCAGGTGGTTGAAGTTTCAGTAGGGGACTACTTTGGGAATAGTGATCACAATTCCGTAAGTTTTAGAATATTCATGGACAAAGACGAGAGTGGTCCCAAAAGAAGAGTGCTAAATTGGGGGAAGGCCAACTATACCAAAAGTCGGCAGGAGCTGGGGAATGTAGATTGGGAGCAGCTGTTTGAAGGTAAATCCACATTTGATATGTGGGAGGCTTTTAAAGAGAGGTTGATCAGCGTGCAGGAGAGACATGTTCCTGTGAAAATGAGGGATAGAAATGGCAAGATTAGGGAACCATGGATGACAGGTGAAATTGTGAGACTAGCTAAGAGGAAAAAGGAAGCATACATAAGGTCTAGGAGGCTGAAGAAAGACGAAGCTTTGAAAGAATATCGGGAATGTAGGACCAATCTGAAACGAGGAATTAAGAGGGCTAAAAGGGGTCATGAAATATCTTTAGCAAACAGGGTTAAGGAAAATCCCAAAGCCTTTTATTCATATATAAGGAGCAAGAGGGTAACTAGAGAAAGGATTGGCCCACTCAAGGACAAAGGAGGAAAGTTATGCGTGGAGTCAGAGAAAATGGGTGAGATTCTAAATGAGTACTTTGCATTGGTATTCACCGAGGAAAGGGACATGACGGATGTTGAGGTTAGGGACAGATGTTTGATTACTCGAGGTCAAGTCGGCATAAGGAGGGAGGAAGTGTTGGGTATTCTAAAAGGCATTAAGGTGGACAAGTCCCCAGGTCCGGATGGGATCTATCCCAGGTTACTGAGGGAAGCGAGAGAGGAAATAGCTGGGGCCTTAACCGATATCTTTGCAGCATCAGTGGCGGCACAGTGGTGCAGTGGTTAGCACCGCAGCCTCACAGCTCCAGGGACCCGGGTTCGATTCCGGGTACTGCCTGTGTGGAGTTTGCAAGTTCTCCCTGTGTCTGTGTGGGTTTTCTCCGGGTGCTCCGGTTTCCTCCCACAAGCCGAAAGACTTGTAGGTTGATAGGAAAATTGGCCATTATAAATTGTCACTAGTATAGTTAGGTGGTAGGGAAATATAGGAACAGGTGGGGATGTTTGGTAGGAATATGGGATTAGTGTAGGATTAGTATAAATGGGTGGTTGATGTTCGGCACAGACTCGGTGGGCCGAAGGGCCTGTTTCAGTGCTGTATCTCTAATCTAATCCTTAAACACGGGTGAGGTCCCCTTGTTTAAGAAGTGTAGCAGGGAAAATCCAGGTGAAAATTATAGACCGGTGAGCCTGACGTCAGTGGTAGGGAAGCTGCTGGAGAAGATACTGAGGGATAGGATCTATTCCCATTTGGAAGAAAATGGGCTTATCAGTGATAGGCAACATGGTTTTGTGCAGGGAAGGTCATGTCTTACCAACTTAATAGAATTTTTTGAGGAAGTGACAAAGTTGATTGATGAGGGAAGGACTGTTGATGTCATATACACGGACTTCAGTAAGGTGTTTGATAAGGTTCCCCATGGTAGGCTGATGGAGAAAGTGAAGTCGCATGGGGTCCAGGGTGTACTAGCTAGATGGATAAAGAATTGGCTGGGCAACAGGAGACAGGGAGTAGCAGTGGAAGGGAGTTTCTCAAAATGGAGACGTGTGACCACTGGTGTTCCACAGGGATCCGTGCTGGGACCACTGTTTGTGATATACATAAATGATTTGGAGGAAAGTATAGGTGGTCTGATTAGCAAGTTTGCAGACGACACTAAGATTGGTGGAGTAGCAGATAGTGAAGGGGACTGTCAGAGAATACAGCAGAATATAGATAGATTGGAGAGTTGGGCAGAGAAATGGCAGATGGAGTTCATCAGGGCAAATGCGAGGTGATGAATTTTGGAAGATCCAATTCAAGAGTGAACTATACAGTAAATGAAAAAGTCCTGGGGAAAATTGATGTACAGAGAGATTTGGGTGTTCAGGTTCCCTGAAGGTGGCAAAGCAAGTCAATAGAGTGGCATACGGCATGCTTTCCTTCATCGGACAGGGTATTGAGTACAAGAGTTGGCAGGTCATGTTACAGTTGTATAGGACTTTGGTTCGGCCACATTTGGAATACTGCGTGCAGTTCTGGTCGCCACATTACCAAAAGGATGTAGATGCTTTGGCGAGGGTGCAGAGGAGGTTCACCAGGATGTTGCCTGGTATGGAGGGTGCTAGCTATGAAGAGAGGTTGAGTAGATTAGGATTATTTTCATTAGAAAGACGGAGGTTGAGGGGGGACCTGATTGAGGTGTACAAAATCATGAGAGGTATAGACAGGGTGGATAGCAAGAAGCTTTTTCCCCAGAGTGGGGGATTCAATTACTAAGGGTCACGAGTTCAAAGTGAGAGGGGAAAAGTTTAGGGGGGATATACGTGGAAAGTTCTTTATGCAGAGGGTGGTGAGTGCCTGGAACGCGTTGCCAGCGGAGGTGGTAGACGTGGGCACGATAGCGTCTTTTAAGATGTATCTAGACAGATACATGAATGGGCAGGAAGCAAGGAGATACAGACCCTTAGAAAATAGGTGACATGTTTAGATAGAGGATCTGGATCGGCGCAGGCTTGGAGGGCCGAAGGGCCTGTTCCTGTGCTGTAATTTTCTTTGTTCTTTGTTAAGAAACACACTGGCTACTCGAAACTCAAATGCGACATTTTTTACTTTACTTTGGTTTCACAGTTGGCACTTGACTGGAAGAATTTGTCTCAAATAATTACATGCAAGGAAAAAAATGACCCAAAAATATAATCGAAACCAGTTGAGTGAATTAGGGCCAGACAGATTTATCACTGTGTCCTGAAACCTCCCAAGTGGCTTGTGAGCAGAGGACAGAAGGCCTTGCATGACAAATGTGTTGTGAGCGAGTGTGTGTGTGTGAGCCTGCACGTGAGAATATGTGTGTCTGTGAGCGTGTGAGTGTGTCGAAGTGTGGTATCTTTATTTATAAATACAGCTTCTAAACAAATGATTATCGTCTGAACATATGATAAAGCACAGAATTTTATGAGCCACTCGACACTGTGGGTCGCGGGGGAGGGGGTGGGGCCGTAAAATTCTGTGGGGAGAGGCCCGCCTTGACCCCTGACATCAAGAAGGGCCCGCCGCATATTACCGGAGGCAGGGGAACCTCAGTACAGCACCCCCCTTGCTGCTTGGCAGCTGGGCCTTCATCTAAACATTTAAGTGAACAAAAATTCGATGTAAATGAACTTAACTGCTGGTGGCGGCCATCCCACGCCGATTTTATGGCCGCCGATCGCACCTCGCGCGATAACCTGGTGGGGAGGGGGGCAGAATAACACTTTCAGGGCGGGGGAGTGGGTAACACAGTATTCATTGGCTGTGAGGATGGTGGGAAGGGGTTGAGTGTCAAAGGGAATACATTTCCGGGGGTGGGCAGGGGGTGGGGGGAAGTTCGGGATATCAATAAAAGTTTATTATGGGGGCAGAGGGCAATTTACATATAAATTACCCATTGGCGTGTGAGACGGGATTTAGAGTTGAAATGAAATTTTATTTTTATTTCCTGGAGACCGGGACCTTTAAATATTAAAATGTTACTGAAGGGCTTGAAGCCCTTTAAAAATGGCGCCAGCGCCTGCATGCCTGCGGCGGACGCCGTTGCTGGGAACGCGGCGGCCGCCCCTCTCCATCATCAGGGCGGCTGTTCCGCTTCCTCTATTTAAATGAGTCCCCGCGCGTAATATCGCGGGGGCACTTTCGTGTCGGAAGGCCGCCGGCGGCGCTACTAAAACTCAGCCCAATGTTTCAGCATACTGTGCGCAAGGTTGTATGACATTGTCTTATTCACTCTCAGCCTCACCATACCGTTGAAGTACTAAGCAGAGGCTAGACAGACCTTCACAGATTAGAGCAGGGCAGGGAGGTTGAATTTCAAGTGATCACTTCCATTAGGTGGAAGATAGGCAGAGTGAGCTCGCCGGGCACCCAGTGGAAGCAGGTGAAGGCCTGAACCATGTCCATGGTGATATTTCATTTGTATTCTATCAGTGACTGCTTGCGCTTTTGGAGCAGTTCACTGATGGAAGGGGGTTGGTACATCGAGCAGCTCAACTGGATCTCAGTCGGTTAAAGCAATTTAAAAACAGAGTGGGAAGCAATCCTAAAGGATGGCTGCAGAAGGTTGCACATTGGAGGGGGGTGGGAAAACAGGGAAAAGTTGACGTTTGTGGTGTCAGGATTAGAAATGCTCCTCTTGGCACCACAAAAATAATTTAGACACCTTTTTTCAGCTTTTTCTTTTTAAAAAAGCCTACAGTGGTCCCTTTAAGGAGCACCTGTTAGTTTGTTCTGTACCCATTACCAATGGGTGGAGTGTGCATGTCTCCAGTGGGCACCTAGGCTACTCATTTCAAGAATCCTAACAAAATAGCAGAGAGTCACTGGGAACAGGAGAGTAAGTGTGTGCAGCCATTTTCATTGTGCTGCCACCCTCTCCACTCCTATTTCTGTACAATGGTGAGAATGAAAACCATCCCCAGGCTGAGCAGAAATAAAATACTGTTGGATTTTTTACTCACCGGTTTTCTCATCAAAGGCATTGCTCCAGCAGTGGCCTTATGAAGCTCTGGACACCAGCAGCATGCACACCCCTTATCTCCTGATTAGTTTTGCAGTTGGTAAGCAAAACCTCTCCCTCTTGGAGTGCACTCAGGGAGATTTAACTCAAGCTATTCCTGCGAGCTGCCGAACAATCATTTACAAATTGGCATTCATAGAGGACTAGGAGCAGGCCACATTTCTGCTCACTCAGACTGGGTATTATGTGCCACATGGGGAATTCCATAAAGGAAAGAAAATTAGCATATATACATGAGAATAAAGCAAAAAGAATATATGAAGTGTCACAGAGTGTTAGCCCATTTTGAACAGCTGAAAGGAATTGTTAGGAATACTATTTGTACACTAATATCAGTATATTAAATGAATAATTTATTTTATGGGAGTGAACCACAATATTTCTTTTATGCTGACTTGCTGTGATGTGTGTTGATTTCAGTCCATTTGTGGTGCATTCACTCCAGCTGGTGGCAAAACATACATTCAGAAATCAGGGTGTTTTCCTTTTCTGAATCAACCTAAATGTATTTAGGGATGAACAATGAACAAGAAGCAATAGCTTCCCCCCTATTGAAGAAAAATGCTGGTTCTCTGAGAGACAAGTGGCTTATGAAGGCTAACTCACTGTTTCATGTGTGCAGCATAGATGGAACCCTGCACATGAGAATAGTTGAGCAGAAAACTGTTCACCCGGAGGGTAATGGGGGTCTGGAACTCACTATCTGAAAGTGTAGTAGAGGCAGAAACCCTCATCTCATTGAAAAATTGCTTGGATATGCTCTTGAATTACTGTAACCTACAGGACTACAGACCAAAAGCTGGAAAGTGGCAGTAGGCTGAATAGCTCTTTTTCGGCTGACACTGACGTGATGGGCCGAGTGGCCTCCTTCTGTGCTGTAAATTTTCTATGTTTCAATGTAAAATAGCATTAAAGGGGCATCATCATCTTGTCATAAGTGATGAGTGGAAGATTGAGCGGTTAAATTGTGTGTGAGCTGTGGCTCAGTTGGAAGCTGCCTTGCTTCTTAGTCAGAGGTTATGGATTCAAATCTCACTCCAAGACTTGAACGCAAATATCAAGGCAGACACTTAAGTGCCGCGCTTTTGGAGATACCTTTTGGGTGAGATGGGAGGCCCCATCTGCCCTCTTACGTGGATATAAAAGATCCCATGGTGCTATTTCAAAGAAGAGCAGGGGAGTAATCTCTAGTGTACTGGCTAATATTAATCCCTCAATCAACATCACAAAAACAGGTTATTGTTGTTTGTGGGAGCTTGCAGTAACTACACTTCAAATATACTTTATTGTAAAGTGCTTTGGGACATCCTGTGGTTGTGAAAAATGCTCTATAAAAGCATGTCTTTTTTTTTACCATAACAATATCGCCACCAGAGTTTTTACCAAGATGGTAACAGAAGGAGAGTTTCTCACAATCGTTACTGTTTCGAAAGTCTTTCCAAAAAGAATTCAGAAAGTTAGTTCCATGATGATCAGAAACTGACCGATAACCATTTCATAGTCCAAAATATTTCACAACCTCTCTTTCTTTAAACAGGTGCTCTATTTTATCACTGTTGCATTTAAAGTCTCTCACACAAGGGCAATTAGGGATGGGCTTACTGAAACTATTTTTCTGTCACATTAAAGGATATTATTCCAAATCTTATTCTCTGTTCTTGGAATTCAGAATTTTTCATTGAGATTTCAATTGAAAAAAAAGGGGATATCCTTAAAAAGAGGTGAGAGGGGAACAGGGGCTGAATTTTACCGGCCCCTCGACGTTGCCGGTCAAGGCGCAGGGGCCAGTAAATGTTGAAGGGAGAGACCCGCCTCAACCCGCCCCCCGCCCCCCCCCCCCTCCCCGGCAGCAGGCCCTTCATCTGCATATTTAAATTGACAGTAATTATATTCAGATGAACTTACCTGCCGTCCCACGCCGATTTTACGGCGTCCGTTCAGCCTTTGCGTGCCTTCGGAATTCCACACAGAGTTCCAAGGCGAGATCCGGGTGGGGAGGGGGGAGTAATAGAAATCTCAGGATGGGAGGGGTGAAGGAGCGGGGAAATCAATTTTTATTGGATGTGGGGATAGTGGGAAGGTGTTATAGGGAAAATGTTATAAGTTTAGTGGGTAAAGTTTGGGGAGGGAAAAAGGCATGTGTTGGTCGTTTCGGGCATTGAAATGACCATTGGGGGATTGGGGAAGGGCCATCCACACCTTTCTTACTGTTTAATAAAATTTTACGTTGTTGCCCATTTAAAAATTTAAAGTAATTTTAAGGGCTTAAAGCCCTTTAAAAATGGCACCGGATGCCATTGCCGGGGACGTGGAGGCCGCCCCTACACGTCATCGGGGGCGGGCGCTCCACCCCCACTACTTAAATGAGCCCCCGCGCAAAATATTGCAGGGGCTCCTTGGCGGCCCTTCCATGTCCGAAGGCTGCCGAGGAAAGCGGATAAGTATTCAGTCCCAGGACTTTATAAAACTCATTGCAGTTTGGGCTTTGTTATTCTTGATTTAAATACAAGTAGAGCTAACTGTGTGCCATTATTTAAATAATTATTAAACACCTTTTAATTATACAGGAACACTTAAGCAGATAATAATTAAGATGATGTCTCATTAATAAACATTAAAGTTAAAAATAGTTCACATGACATGAATTTTTGCATTCTTTATAAGCCACTTCAGATTCCCATGTATGAATTAGTATTTAACAATTCTACAGTTTACATTGTTAATTTATTTATTTAATGCGACATGCTTCATACAGACTGGATGTAATGCATATCACTGTCTTAATCCTCCTGAAGTCCACACATTAATCTTTACCTCTCTTACCAGATAATTCAATAAATTATGTATTATTTTAACAGCATTTAAAACAATGAGGGCAGCAAATGTTTTGTAACACAGCCAAACAAATTTCCAGAACCCTCAATCTGTTAGTCCTCAAAAAATGATAGAACTTGGACCTCACCCCTGCCAAATTCCCTCATCCTCCCAATAGATATTGCTGTTTGAAACTGTTTAAAAACAAAGACCATGTTTCACAATTAATTCACATTTATTTCCTTGATCATTATGCATTATTGCAATATTAAAGCATATTTGGTGACTTGAGTAATGACACGGATATTTTTGTTTCAGAACAAGCAAAGAAATAAACTGATATAAATGTACTTTTCCCAAATATTTAGGAATTCCTACTGTAAACTGCTATGTTGGGGGTTTTAGCTGCTGCATTGAGTTTGCCCACCACCCTTTCAAATCAGGGATCTGGGTTCAAATTTAGGCCCGACATTCAGAATGAAAGTATTCTGTCTCAGTTGGCTATAAGCATCCAACCTATAATGAGATCGGGTAGTTTCAACCCAATTTCTAGTTGGCACAATTCCACACAGCACAAAACTGACCTGAATTTAGCACGTGTTGACTCAAATGGTGTTAAATCCATGTGTGCTATCTATAGCACACCTATTAATGTGCCTGCTTTAAAATAGCATAGGCTGGAATTTATGCATATTGGGTGCACTAAAAATAGTGCAGAGAAGGAATTAAATCCAGAAAGTGGCAATCTCCCCGAGAGAGACCGTATGGATGGCTCATGTGAGAGATGGAAAATTCAGACCAGTGCAACAGGGGATGCTGTTTTGAGTGTTAAGCGGAAGCATGTTGTTATGACAGAGCAAAGTTAAACCCATCTAAAACTCTGCTGCCAGTGTCCTAACTCACACCAAGTCTCACCCAACAATCAACCTTGTGCTCGATGACCTACATTGGCTCTTGGTCTGACAACATCTCAATTTTAAAATTCTTATCCTTGTCTTGAAATCCCTGCCTGGCCTCAACCCTTTCTATCTCTAATCTCCTCCTGCCCTACAACCTGCATCTTGCACATCCCTTATTTTAATCACTCCTCCATTGGCAGCCATGTTTTCAGCTGTCTAAGCCCTAAGCTTTGGGATTCCCTCCTTAAGACTCTCTGTCTCTACACCTCTCCTCCTTTAAGCTGTTCCTTAAGACTTCTAGTAATATCTTATGTAGCACAGTGTTAAATTTAGCATAATAATGCTCCTGTGAAGCACTTTGGGGTATTTTATTATGTTAAAGTCGTAATACGAATGCAAGCTTTTGTTGAGTTTACTGTACACACAGCCATCTTATTCTTGGTCATAATCTGACGATTAATGGAAAAGGTAGAGGAATGTTCCACCCTCTCAGGTAAATCATCTAATGGGATCAACCTCCCCACCCCCTGCCACCCAAAAATATATCAGTAAGTGTCGGACCTGAGATGCATTGCATTGCTAAAATACTCAGGTCTTATTAAATCCTCTCCTTTTATATTCTGATGTTTTACCTTTGGGTCTTACCATGCAACACAATCTCACAGTGACAGGGTGAACAGGCAGGTGGTGACCAACTAGCTTAGGTCTGCCAATCCTGCTCTGTAATGAAAAGGCCCAGAATGACTCTCAACCACTAACTGATCCTCTCTTTCTTACTGGAGTGTGGCATGGTTTAGCTCAGGAGCTATCTGAAGAATCACATACATGAAGCTGCATCTGCTGGAGTATTGTGTTCAAATTTCACCATACTCTACACTTTAGGAAGGATGCCAAGGCCTAAGAGAAGGTATAGAAGATATTTACTAGAATGGTTCAAGGGATGAGGACTTCAGTTGCATGGAGAGACTGGTGAAGCTGGAGTTGTTCTCTTTAGAGCAGAGAAGATTGGGAAGAGATTTGATAGAGGTGTTCAAAAGCATGAGGGGTGTAGACAGAGTAGATGGAGATCCCATTGACAGAAAGGTCAAGAACCAGAGGTCACAGATTTCCTAAATTGGCAAAGAACCAGAGGCTACATTAGGGGCTGAATTTTACCTGCCCCCCGAGGTAGGGGGTTGTGACAGGTGGACCCAGAAAATACCTCCGGTAGAGGCCCACCATGGGCCTTGATGCCTGGAAGGCCCCGTTCCATATTACTGAGGTCTCGTGGCAGCCCGCCTGCCGCTTAGCGATGGTGCCGAAATTTCAATATGTTACCGGATGCTGATGAACGAATAATTAGTTACCTCATCGCGCCGACTGTCCCGCTCCAATACTATGGTCAGTGGCCGGCACTCCTGTGCCGTCCTATCTCCGACCAGTGAATTATGGCGGAACACTGGTGTGGAGGGGGAAGGAAGTTTTCAGGGCTTTGTAGGGGGGCGGGAACGGGGTCAAACCTTTTTGATTGGTCTAGGGGGTGGTAGGAAGGGGTAAAGTTTGTAGTTTATCAACTTTTGGGTGGGGGGAGAAGGTCAGGATCGCAAGGTAAATTTTTTTGTTGGGGAGAGGGCAAGTAATAAATTTTAAGGTGGGGGGGCGGTGAGAGAGGGTCGCGATAATTGTATTCAGTTTTTCATTATCAGGTTTCTTTAGAAATTCAAATTACATTGAACTATAATCATCTTCCCTTGTGCTAGATATGACTCCAACCAGTGGAGAGTTTTCCTCCCAATTCCCATTGATTTTCATTGTGCTCGGGCTCCTTGATGCCACACTCAGTCAAATGCTGCCTTGATGTCAAGGGAAATCAGTCACACCTCAGGATGAATGTTTTACTCTGTAACATAAAATGAATATTTAAAGCAGGCTGAATTTTATCAGTAGCCGTGCTCCGCGGCAGTGAGATGTGAAAGCGGCCTTCCGACACGGAAGTGCCGCCACCGAGTACCCGCGATATTACGCGCGGGGGCTCATTTAAACAGAGAGGGGGAGCGGGTGCCCCCGATGACGTAGAGGGGGCCGCCGCCGTGTCCCCGGCAATGGCGTCGGGTGCCACTGTGCAGGCACCGGCGCCATTTTTAAAGGGCTTTAATGCCCTTAGTTGAAATTTTAATATTTAAAGGGGAAATTGGTTAAAACCTCATTTTAAATTTTTTTTGGAACCTGTAGGCCCTTTCAACCCACTCCCCTAATGTCTATTTTAGGGCCAGTGACCTTGAATTAACTTTGCTGACATTGCAAACATTCCCCTCCCCCCCCCCCCCCCCACCCACCAACTTTGTCACTTTTGCCCTTCAACCCCTTCCCACCATCCCCACAGCCAATAAAAAATGTTTTCCCCACTCCCTCCCACCTCCCGCCCTGATAATTCTAGTCCTCCCCCCTTCCTACCAGTTTCTCGCCTCTGAACTCCATATGGAGTGCTGAAGGCATGCGAGTTGCGATCGACGGCCGTAAAATCGGTGTAGGATGGCCACCACCAGCAGGTAAAGTCACTTGTATCTTATTAATGTTCATTTAAATATTTAGATGAAGGCCCCACCGCTGCCAAGCGGTGGGGTGGGTGAGGGGCGGGTGCGCACTGAAGCCTCGCCGCCGGCGGAAATATGCGGAAATATAACGGTAGGGTTCTTGGGCATGTGGAGGAGCAGAGAGACCTTGGGGTCTATGTGCATAGATCGTTGAAAGTTGCAACTCAAGTGGATAGGGCTGTGAAGAAGGCATATGGGGTGTTAGCGTTCATTAGCAGAGGGATTGAATTTAAGAGCCGTGAGGTGATGATGCAGCTGTACAGGACCTTGGTAAGGCCTCATTTGGAGTACTGTGTGCAGTTCTGGTCGCCTCATTTTAGGAAGGATGTGGAAGCCTTGGAGAGGGTGCAGAGGAGATTTACCAGGATGTTGCCTGGAATGGAGAATAAGTCTTACGAGGAAAGGCTGAACATTCTAGGCCTCTTCTCATTAGAACGGAGAAGGATGAGGGGTGACATGATAGAGGTTTATAAGATGATCAGGGGAATAGATAGGGTAGACAGTCAGAAACTTTTTCCCCGGGTGGAGCAAAGCGTTACAAGGGGTCATAAATTTAAGGTGAAGGGTGGGAGATATAAGGGGGATGTCAGGGGAAGGTTCTTTACCCAGAGAGTGGTCGGGGCATGGAATGCCTTGCCTGGGGAAGTTGTTGAGTCAGAAACTTTAGGGACTTTCAAACGGCTTTTAGATAGGTATATGGATAAAGGAGAATGATGGGGTATAGATTAAATTGTCCTTGACAGAGGACAAAGGATCGGCACAACATCGTGGGCCGAAGGGCCTGTTCTGTGCTGTATTTTCTATGTTCTATGTTCTATGTTCTATGCGGTGGGGCATTCTCAACGTTGGGGCTCGAGGCGGGCCTCTTCCGCCAGAATTTTACGGGCCACCCCCCAATCCCCCCTGCCACGAACCCCGACGTTGAAGGGCTCCTAATATTCAACCCAGCATATCTGTGCACTTTATCATTTGTAATATGAACGCCACAAGTCATTTTTAGCAAAATATCTCCTTGATTTGATTGCTACGAAATGACAAGAACCATATCTTCTTACATTATAGTAGAATGGACAAATATTACACATTTTGTTGCAGAAACTGCTATTTACAGACCTATAGGTATATTCCTGAGTGAAATGGACATTCTCTGATCAATATACAGCTCCCAGGATAGCGGCATTGCCTTTCAATAACTAATATCAAACTCACTGTAATTCAATTACTGTCACTAACCAAGATATTCTGATTGTAACACACTGCTACCATTACCTTTATTTCTTTTCATTTCCCAATTCAGATCACTTCCCCACTGGGAATACTTAAAGAGACAGGCTCTGCTAGTAGCTAAACATCACAACTCTTTTCCAGACTCTCAAATAGATGTCAGCGATGCTATGAGAGATCCATTAGTATTATAATTCATTAACTGAATTGATTATGTTTGAAACACAGAGACTGATTTATGCAGGTACCTAACAACACATTTCTGTTGGTACCTGGAATTGCTTCAGTCTGCTCAATCTATATTTTATTTTACTTTATACTTTTGAAATCCAAGAATCTATAGTAACATTATCTGCTACCTGGAGTTGCTGCTTTGCCCTTACAGCTCAGGTACCAGTTTATGGTGTTCAGGCATTTTTATCACTTGGATCTTTGATGTTCAATTATGTACATGCATATCAAGGACCCTAGTTGAAGTCCTCAAACTGGCCTTCTGATGTCTGGAAATAGAGAGGCTAAAGACTTAGTTTGGTGTAAGACCCCTATTTACATTATGCTGGTACAAGACAAAAAAAAACTAATTGAAACAGAGCTGTGGGTTCTCCCCACCAGTTGTATTGTTTACTTATATGGGGAGTTGACTGGCTCCAGTTTGAACCTGGCACTGGGACTAGGCTGGAAACAGGAAGCTATGTATGTGAAGGAATGCTTTTTGTCGAGCTGAGTTCCGTTCGATCAGAAAAATAACCACTTCAGGCAAGACAAAAAGCGATAATCTTACTCAAATGCTGAGCCATTCCAGCATAAAGGATATTGCCTCTTTAATCTCTGAGCATTATTCACTGGGGAGATGAAATCGTATTAATTTATCACTCCCATTTTGATGGACACTGTTGCAACAATAGCACTAAATGGTGTCAAATGATCCAGTAATCTAGAGTCCCATAGCTGACCGCTTCCGCTCCTGCTCACCTCTTTCCAAAGCAAAGTCTTTGACTGCTTTTCTTCAAACATTTATTTTAGTAGTTTTACATTACCCTGTCCTTTCTCTCTGCTCTTAAAGTATGTTTCAATGAAGTAATTTGATGAGCACTGACCAGCATAATTCAATTCAACAGCTGCGGAAAGTACCATGCTCTCACTAGGGAAAAGCCTGCCTGGGTTAACCCGTAGCTTTTTTTTAAACGGTTTTTGATTTATCTGTCACCTGATCCATCAGCAATGAATAATTTTCATGGAAGGTGCACTTTAATTACTTTCCCATTTAACTTGCATTATCATTCCCTATCTTGGTAATTAATCTCTCCTAGTATCCAATTTCGGCCTTTATTGCTGGCAGACGGGCCCCCTGAATCATGTGTGCTTGAGCGGGTGCTCCAGAGTTATTTGACAGAGGTTTTCAAACAAGTTTTCAATTCATTAAAGTGCTCAAATCGCCGTATCTCCAGTTTGTTGGGATGACAGCTCTCCAGCATCCCCAGAAGTACACACATGACTGACACTGTGTGGCGACTTTTGAACATCCTTGCTGGCATGCAAGGTTCTTTTCAGAGGGTTAAGGTGCTTAATTGTATCACAAATGTTTCCTTATAACATCGCCGGCCAACCAAGCAGTGTGACAGCTCTAGATTTCTAATGAGTTTGGCACAACTGCTATAATTACTGCAGTTTGTCATTATTAGGATTCCAAGTACAACTGGACTTTAAACATTTTTGAAAAAGTATCAGTAAAGTTTTTTTTTAACACTAGTACATTATAACTCAGTTTAGAATAGTTTCCCTCTAGGTTTGTTGCACTTTTCTTGGTACATAGTAGAGGTGAGGTGACTGGTCTGACTTAGGATTTTGGTTCCATTCTGGTTGATTTGGTTCAGTTCAGTTCAGTTTGAATGAAGACCCCCTAATTAAAGCTTAGGCTACAAAGATGATCGCTGTACACAGTTCATAGTACAACTGGAAACTTGACTTAATATTGAGGGCTCAATGTTCAAATGATGGTGTTTCACAAATATAGATGAGTTTGCAGAGTGTTCCATTTGTGATTTGTCTGAAAATTTTGTGTTTTCAGTGCCCCTCTACTGCTTTGTGCAGTGGCACAATTCTGTGAAAGACCCTGCAGTTATGTAGCACCATTCACAACCTCAGGTCATTCCAAAACACTTTATAGCCAATGAAGTACTTGTCAAAGTATAGTTAGTCACTGTTGTAGGTAATGCAGCAGCCAAAATGAACACAAAGGTCTCACAAACAGCAATGTGATAATGATCAGATAATCTGTTTTTGTGATGTTGGTTGAGGGAAAAATATTGCCTGGGATACCAGATCTCTGGTATCTGAAAAATATGTAAACAGCAAAAGTAAAACAAGGGTATGCTTAATCTAGTGGCCGCTAATCGAAATGGGCGAGAACACACTGGCAGTAGATGGAAACCCATGGACTTACTGCTATCGGAAAGTGCATTGAGTTCTGCACTGGCCTATGCCCTTTTGCCAAAAGGTAGGGTGGCATGGAGGTTTTTCTAGACATACATATTCGCAAACTATGGAAGTGTACTGGAAAGGTTCTTTTGTGGGGAGAGGTGAACACAAATGGTGCTTGGGCTTGACAGCATTTTTTTTGAAATGTTAACCAGGCCTAGGTTGTTTCTCAGCTGGGTCGTGGGTATCTTACCACAGAGCAATCTGTCAGCTTCCCTGAAATTTACACTGTGAGCCAGCAGCCAGGTTTGGTGGCTTTGACTTCTTGGCCCAACATTGTGCTCACACTGAGCAAGTGGGTAGTTTAAGCAAGTAATTCCACTATTCACAGACTGCCAGAGGGGGAGGGGCACATGAATAAGCAGTCAAATGCTGCATTGGTCATTCAAGCTGATTAGGCCAGGAGCGAGCACTTCATATTTTTACTAACTACATCCTCTTTATGCCATAGGAGATAAATCAAAATGGAAATAGTAATTATAAATATGTAGATAATTAAAAAAGTAGATCAACTAGAGCTAGAGGAACTGATTTGTCAGATAGATATATTTATGAATTATTTCTTCTTTCTTTCTTTGGCCTCCTTGTCTCGAGAGACAATGGGTAAGCACCTAGAGGTGGTCAGTGGTTTATGGAGCAGCGCCTGGAGTGGCTATAAAGGCCAATTCTAGAGTGACAGACTCTTCCACAGGTGCTGCAGATAAAATTGGTTGTCAGGGTTGTTACACAGTTGGCTCTCTCCTTGCACTTCTGTCTTTTTTCCTGCCAACTGCTAAGTCTCTTTAACTCGCCACTCTTTAGCCCCGCCTTTATGGCTGTCCGCCAGCTCTGGCGATCACTGGCAACTGACTCCCACGACTTGTGGTCAATGTCACAGGACTTCAGGTCGCGTTTGCAGACATCTTTAAAGCGGAGACATGGACGGCTGGTGGGTCTGATACCAGTGATGAGCTCGCTGTACAATGCGTCCTTGGGGATCTTGCCATCTTTTATGCTGCTCACATGGCCAAGCTATCTCAAGCGCCGTCGGCCGCCTCGAGGACTTCTGCGTTGGAGATACGGTCCTGCCACCCAATGACAAGGATTCTCTGGAGGCAACGAAGATGGAATGAGTTGAACGTGGCTCTTTGCTGACATACGTTGTCCAGGCCTCGCTGTTGTAGAGCAAGGTACTGAGGACACAGGCTTGAAGCACTCGGACTTTTGTGTTCCGTGTCAGTACACCATTTTCCCACACTCTCTTGGCCAGTCTGACATAGCAGCGGATGCCTTTCCCATGCGCTTGTTGATTTCTGCATCGAGAGACAGGTTACTGGTGATATTTGAGCCTAGATAGGTGAACTCTTGAACCACTTCCAGAGCATGGTCGCCAGTATTGATGGATGGAGCATTTCTGACGTCCTGTCCCATGATGTTCGTTTCCTTGAGGCTGATGGTTCGACCAAATTCGTTGCAGGCAGCCGCAATCCTGTCGATGAGTCTCTGCCGACTCTTTTCAGTGTGGGATGTTAATGCAGCAGCGTCAGCAAAGAGGAGTTCCCTGATGAGGACTTTCCATACTTTGTTCTTGGCTCTCAGACGGGCAAGGTTGAACAACCTGCCATCTGATCTTGAGTGGAGGAAAATTCCTTCTTCTGGAGACTTAAACGCATGTGAGAGCAGCAGTGAGAAGAAGATCCCAAACAGTGTAGGTGCGAGAACACAGCCCTGTTTCACGCCACTCAGGATAGGAAAGGGGTCTGATGAGGCACCGCTATGCTGAATTGTGCCTTTCATATTGTCATGGAATGAGGTGATGATACTTAGTGGCTTTGGTGGACATCCAATCTTTGCTAGTAGGCTGAAGAGACCACGTCTGCTGACTAGGTCAGAGGCTTTGGTGAGATCTATGAAAGCAACGTAGAGGGGCATCTGTTGTTCGTGGCATTTCTCCCATAGTTGACAAAGGGAGAACAACATGTCAATGATAGATCTCTCTGCTCGAAAGCCACACTGTGCCTCTATAGATATATTTATGAATTATTGATTAGGCAGATATTAGATAACTGACGAGATAGACAAGGCAGTTATAATAATTTGACAAGCAATGAAATATACTCACATACTACTTTAGTTTATATCATAATTCAGTCCTGGAACCAGCCATCCATTTGAATCACCCTGATTCTCCCCATGTGCTTATGGGGTAAATTTCAGGGTTTAGTCCATTCATTTTAATGGATGAGAAATTAGCAGGCTGCAAATCAGACTTGCTGACCGTATTGGTGATATGTGCTCATATCACTTGAAGCTTTGTCCAATCATAAAATTTATCACTGTCTGTATTGGAAAGAAGCAGTTAATTATGAACCGGAAAGAACAACATCTGTAGAAATATGTTTCCATGATATTCCACACGTGCGCATTCAAGTGACTTTAATTGAATTGCTCGATCTTGGTTCTTGTCACACTCCTCAATGTCACTATGATGGTGAGCTAACAGACGTGCCAAGTGTGTGATAAGATGTACTAATTGGTACATTAGCAGTAAGAGAACGTTTGCTTATGCTCTTAAAATTTCTCTGTGGAGTAATCTGATTTAACGTACATTAAACATCTGTCTGCCTGTAATAACCTTTCACCCTCTGATTGCTTGCTTTCAAGTATTACTCCAGGGTTTTACATGAAGAAAGGACCAGGCATTGGGCTGCAACAACTTGAGAGCAATCAAGCTATTCCTGTATATCTGACTGAATACTCTTTCTGGAAGCTGCTTCCTGATTAGTTATCGATATCCAAAGAACACATCTCTATATCTGTCATTCAGGGTTCTTAGGAGTTTGTTTTCAAATGCATTAAAACCGCTTTGGATTTTGGCTTCCGAAGGCTCACTTACATCATTGGAGGATTATCAGAGGTGCCTCAGCTGAGCTGATTGATATAGTGGTAGTCTGCAAAGCAAAGAACTTTTGCTGCACCACATTGCCCCACTGTGTGGCAAATATCTGCATTGGAGGTAATGAGGCAAGTGACTGGTTAACTTGTTTTGGCTCCTTACATATCCTTTGTTTTATAGCTGGCCCCACGCAGGTAGAAACAACTTACTGGATGCCATAGTGGTATCTTCTTCGAGGTGAGCTGCAACCAAGGCTAAAGAGCACCTACACCCATCAGATGCAAACACCCCTGCTGACTATATATCCAGTGTCCTGAGCCAGTGCTCAGGTCTCTGTCGTCGGCACTGTCTAGAATGGGGCCAATTCAACGAGTGCTGTTTGGGAAGGAATTCCAGGATTTTGACCAGGTGACAGTGAAGGAACGTCAAGATGGTGTGTGGCTTGGAGGAGAACTTGCAGTGGTGACGTTCCCATGCATCTGCTGCCTTTGTCCTTCTAGGTGGTAGAGGTCATGGGTTTGGAAGGTGCTGTCAGAGGAGCCTTGGCAAGTTGCTGCAGTGATGGTATAGACTGTGTGCCGTTGGTGGAGGGAGTGAATGTTTAAGGTGGTGGATGGGGTGCCAATCAAGCGGGTTGCTTTGTCCTGGATGGTGTCGAGCTTCTTGAGCGTTGTTGGAGCTGCACTCATTCAGGCAAGTGGAGAGTATTCCATCACAATCCTGTCATGTGCCTTTTGGACAGGCTTTGGGGAGCCAGGAGGTGAGTTACTCGCCACAGAATTCTCATCCTCTGACCTGCTGTTATAGCCATAGTATTTATACGGCTCAGGATAGGAAAGGGCCCTTTCCTATCCTGAGTGGTGTGAAACAGGGCTGTGTTCTCGCACCCACACTTTTTGGGATTTTCTTCTCCCTGCTGCTTTCACATGCGTTCAAATCCTCTGAAGAAGGAATTTTCCTCCACACAAGATCAGGGGGCAGGTTGTTCAACCTTGCCCGTCTAAGAGCGAAGTCCAAAGTACGGAAAGTCCTCATCAGAGAACTCCTCTTTGCTGACGATGCTGCTTTAACATCTCACACTGAAGAATGCCTGCAGAGTCTCATCGACAGGTTTGCGTCTGCCTGCAATGAATTTGGCCTAACCATCAGCCTCAAGAAAACGAACATCATGGGGCAGGATGTCAGAAATGCTCCATCCATCAATATTGGCGACCACGCTCTGGAAGTGGTTCAAGAGTTCACCTACCTAGGCTCAACTATCACCAGTAACCTGTCTCTAGATGCAGAAATCAACAAGCGCATGGGTAAGGCTTCCACTGCTATGTTCAGACTGGCCAAGAGAGTGTGGGAAAATGGCGCACTGACACGGAACACAAAAGTCCGAGTGTATCAGGCCTGTGTCCTCAGTACCTTGCTCTACGGCAGCGAGGCCTGGACAACGTATGCCAGCCAAGAGCGACGTCTCAATTCATTCCATCTTCGCTGCCTTCGGAGAATACTTGGCATCAGGTGGCAGGACTATATCTCCAACACAGAAGTCCTTGAAGCGGCCAACATCCCCAGCTTATACACACTACTGAGTCAGCGGCGCTTGAGATGGCTTGGCCATGTGAGCCGCATGGAAGATGGCAGGATCCCCAAAGACACATTGTACAGCGAGCTCGCCACTGGTATCAGACCCACCGGCCGTCCATGTCTCCGTTATAAAGACGTCTGCAAACGCGACATGAAATCGTGTGACATTGATCACAAGTCGTGGGAGTCAGTTGCCAGCATTCGCCAGAGCTGGCGGGCAGCCATAAAGACAGGGCTAAATTGTGGCGAGTCTAAGAGACTTAGTAGTTGGCAGGAAAAAAGACAGAGGCGCAAGGAGAGAGCCAACTGTGCAACAGCCCCAACAAACAAATTTCTCTGCAGCACCTGTGGAAGAGCCTGTCACTCCAGAATTGGCCTTTATAGCCACTCCAGGCGCTGCTTCACAAACCACTGACCACCTCCAGGCGCGTATCCATTGTCTCTTGAGATAAGGAGGCCCAAAAGAAAGAAAGAAAGAAAGATTTATACGGCTGGTCCAGTTAAGTTTCTGGTCAATAGTAACCCCCAAGCTGTTGATGGTGGAGGATTCAACGATGGTGATGCTATTGAATGTCAAGGGGAGGTGGTTAGATTCTCTCTTGTTGGTGGTGGTCATTGCCTGGCTCTTGTATGGCATGAATGTTACTTGTCACTTATCAGCCCAAGTCTGAATGTTGCTGAGGTCTTTCTACATGTGGACACAAGCTGCTTCAGTATCTGAGGGGTTGCAAATGGTATTGAACATTGTGCAATAATCAGTGAACATCCTCACCTCTGATCTTATGATGGAGGGAAGGTCATTGATGAAGCAGCTGAAGATAGTTGGGCCTAGGACACTATGTATAAGACACTAGTTCGGCCATAGCTGGAATACTGCGTCCAGTTCTGAGCGCCGCACTTTAGGAAAGACGTGAGGGCATTGGAGAGAGTAGAGAAAGGATTCACGAGAATGGTTCCAGGTATGAGGAATTTCAGTTATGAAGATAACTTGGAGAAGTTAGGACTGTTTTCCTTGGAGAAGAAAAGGCTGAGAGGTGATTTGATGGAGGTATTCAAAATCATTAGGGGTCTGGACAGAGTAGATCGAGAGAAACTGTCCCCACTCATGAAAGGATCGAGAACGAGAGTGCACAGATTTAAGGTATTTGGTAAGAGAAGCAAAAGTGACATGAGGAACAACTTTTTTATTGCAGTGAGCCGTTAAGTTCTGGAATGCGCTGCCTGAGAACATGGTGGAGGCACGTTCAATTGAAGCATTCAGAAGGGAATTAGACAGTTATATGAAAAGGAAGAATGTGCAGGGTTACGGGGAGAAAGCGGGGGAATGGAACTGAGGGAGTTGCTCTTTCAGAGACCCAGTGCGGACACGATGGGACGAATGGCCTCCTTCTGCACTGTAATGATTCTGTAATACCCTGAGGAACTTCTGTAGTGATGTCCTCTGGCTGAGAAGATTAGCCTCTAAAAACCACAACCATCTTCCTTTGTGCTAGGTATGACTCCAACCAGCAGAGAGTTTTCCCCCTGATTCCCATTGACTTCCCTTTTGCATGGGCTTCTTAATGCCATACTTGATGTTGATGACTGTCACTCTTGCCTCACCCCTGGAAGTCAGCTCTTTTGTCCATGTTTGGACCAAGGTTGGAATGAAGTCTGGAGCTGAGTGGCCCTGGTGGAACCTAAACTGAGCATTGGTGAGCAGGTTATTCTGAGTAAGTGCCACTTGATTGCAGTCAACAACACCTTCCACCACTTTGCTGATTATCGAGAGTAGACTGATGGGGCAATTGTTGGCCGGTTTGGATTTGTCCTGCTTTTTGTGGACAGTTTACAGCTGGGCAATTTTCCACATTGTCGGGTAGAGGTCAGTGCTGTAGCTGTACTGGAAGAGCATGGCCAGGTGCACGGCTAGTTCCAGAGGACAAGTCTTCAGCATTACAGCTGGAATATTGTCAGGACCCATAGCTTTTGCTGTATCCAGTGCATTCAGCCATTTCTTGATGTCACGTGGAGTGAATTGAATTGGCCGAAGACTGGCATCTGTGATGCTGGGGACATCAGGAGGAGGCTGAGATGGATCATCCACTTGGCACTTCTGGCTGAAGATGGTTGCAAATGCTTCAGCTTCTCTTTTGCACTGACATGCTGGGCTCCTCCATTACTGATGTTTGTGAAACTTCCTCCTCCAATTAGTTGCTTAACTGTCCATCACCATTCATGACTGAATGTGGCAGGACTGCAGAGCTTTGATCTGATCCATTAGGTATGGGATCACTTAGCATGTTGCTTCTGCTGTTTGGCATGCTTGTAGTCCTGTGTACTAGCTTCACCAGGTTGGCACCTCATTTGTAGGCATGCTTTCCTGTACTCCTCATTGAACCAGGTTGGTCCTTGGCTTGAAGGTAATGGTACAGTGACAGATATGCCAGGTCATGAGATTGCATCTGGCCAACAGCACCTCATGAATGCCCAGTTTTGAGCTGTTAGATCTGTGCTAAATCTATCCTATGTAGCACAGTTGTAGTGCCACACAGCACAATGGAGGGTATCCTCAATGCGACGGCTTGACTTCATCTCTTCAAGGACTGTGTAGTGGTCATTCCTACCAATATTGTCATGGACAGATGCATCTGCGACAGGTATTTTTGTGGAGGGCAAGGTTAGGCAGGCTTTTCTCTCTCATTAGTTCTCTCACCATTTGCTGCAGGCCCAGTCTGGCAAATATGACCTTCAGGACTCATCCAGCTCAGTCAGTAGTATTGCTACCAAGCCACTTTTGGTGATGGACTTTGAAGTTCCCCCCTGGAGTGCATTATATCCCCTTGCGACACTCAATGCTTCTTCCCTGTGGTGTTCAACATGGAGGAGTACTGATCCATCAGCTGAGGGAGGGTGATAAGTGGCAATCAGCAGGACGTTTCCTTGCCCATGTTTAACCTGATGCCATGAGACTTCATGGCATCCAGAGTCAATGATGAGGAGTCCCAGGGCAACTCCCTTCTGACTGTATACCTCTAGTGAGTCTGTCCTGCCGGTGGGACAGGACATACCCAGAGATAGTCATGGTGGAGTCTGGGACATTGGCTGTAATGTATGATTCAGTGAGTATATCTATGTCAGGCTGATGCTTGATTAGTCTGTGGGATAGCTCTTCCACATTTGGCACAAATCCCCAGATGTTTATGAGGTAGACTTTGCAGGCACGACTCGGCAGCATGTACCTTTGTTGGTTCCAGTGCCTTGATTGATGCCAGGTGGTCGGTTGTCACTCTGTGTAGATGTGAGTACCCCGCTGGATGCCAACTCAATATTGCCGGCTATAGAACAAAGAACAGTACAGCACAGGAACAGGCCATTTGGTCCTCCAAGCCTACGCCAATTATGATGCCTGTCTAAACTAAAACCTTCTGCACTTCTGGGGTCCGTATCCCTCTATTCCCATCCTATTCATGTATTTGTCAAGATGCCTCTTAAACATCGCTATCGTACCTGCTTCGACCACCTCCCCCGGCAGCAGGTTCCAGGCATTCACCACCCTCTGTGTAAAAAAAAAAACTTGCCTCGCACATCGCCTCTAAACTTTGCCCCTCGCACCTTAAACCTATGTCCCCGAGTAACTGACTCTTCCACCCTGGGAAAAAGCTTCTGACTATCCACTCTGTCCATGCCACTCATAACTTTGTAAACCTCTATCAGGTCGTTCCAGTGAAAACAATCCGAGCTTATCCAACCTCTCCTCATAGCTAATACCCTCCAGATCGGGCAACATCCTGTTAAACCTCTTCTGTACCATCTCCAAAGCCTCCACGTCCTTCTGGTAGTGTGGCGACCAGAATTGCATGCAATATTCTAAGTGTGGCCTAACTAAAGTTCTGTACAGCTGCAGCATGACTTGCCAATTTTTATACTCTGTGCCCTGACCAATGAAGGCAAGCATGCCGTGTGCCTTCTTGACTACCTTATCCACCTGCGTTGCCACTTTCAGTGACCTGTGGACCTGTACACCCAGATCTCTCTGCCTGTCAGTTCTCCTAAGGTTTCTGCCATTTACTGTATACTTCCCACCTGTACTAGACCTTCCAAAATGTATTAGCTCACTTTTGTCTGGATTAAACTCCATCTGCTATTTCTCCGCCCAAGTCTCCAACCGATCTATATCCTGCTGTATCCTCTGACAATCCTCATCACTATCCGCAACTCCACCAACCTTTGTGTCATCCGCAATATATAGTCTAGTCTTCACTTACCAGGGGTCTCTGGAGTGAGATTCAAACTCCTCACCTTCTGACTGAATTGGGAATGCTACCACTAAGACAAAAGTTCACTCCTGCTAATTGTATATCCCCCCCCCAAAATGGGAGGCAGCAGAGTATCGTCCTGGTCATAAATATGGTCACTGTACTCAACTACCAAATGCTGATTAAATTGCTAATGTTAGTCAAGAACTGACTGTCCTGTCAGCTACTTTATTAACATTAAGAACATAAAATTGATCAAATGTATCAGTTTACTTTGCCCCTGTTGCAATTATACTACATCCAGTGATGTTGGAGGAATGGGAAAGTACCTCCTCAAGATGCTCAAACCTCAACAGAGGACACTTTGGTTTCTGTTATCAGACCTATCTAGTCTCAGCCATTGGGGGTGACCAATCTCATTGCTAGAAAGAAAAAGAGATCCATATTTTTAAATGATTTTGTTTGGTTTTATTTATTACAGTGAAAATGCTGATAATTGTGTACCAAGCAAACTTTGCAGGGCCATGGGAAAAGAGCTGTGGACTGGGACTAATTGGCTAGCTCTTTCAAAGAGTTAGCACAGGCATGATGGGCAGAATGACCTCCTTCTGTGTTGTATAATTCTGTGATAAGCAAAACAAGAAGACAGCAGTTACATTTCATGCAGCAAATGGAATGTTTTCCTTTTCACCTTGATCATAACCCCTTGCTCCGAACATTCCCCTGAATTGACAGCTCTGTCACTTATCCTGCAGATTTTGCATGACTGCTATTTGTGACTACCTATCAGTGAAATAAGAAATTGTATTGGGGTTGGTCTGATGTTTATTGTAAGATAGCCTGGTCTGCATAGTGACTCGGGCGCTAGACACTGCCTGTATCTCTACAGGTCTACTGCCGAGAATAGAGGATCTGTGTACAGCAACAAAAACACTGGGATGTGGTTCACTGACACTGGTCTCCCTGAATCTGAACTAAAATGACACCAATGTGAATATAGCTTTTGCATTATTGATATGTATATACTTTCTTATTGTCACTGAATTTATGGTGACACTTTTTTGTGTGTTTGGCTGTGAATGTATGTGGCTGTTTTAACAAAATCATTTTGCGACTCTGTGTGGATTTTGAGAGCTGGTGAAGAAAGACATCTGCAGGCTGGCTAAGTGCCACTTTAAGTGATGTGTGTGTGAAAATGTTTGGTTTCATTTGTAACAGTGAAAATGCTGATAATTGTGTGCAAATCAAAACAAATCAATAGCAGCCAATTATATGCCTTGTACCAAATGGAACATTTGTGCTTTCTGACCACCACGTTTAGAATAAACAGCTTTCCACATTTTGGAGAAGCATTACAATGTGTGAGAACAATCATATTATTTATCTACAGCATTCTTGCCTGTGAGTTGGGAGAGGTACTCATCAGCCCTTCTAAAAAAAAATCCTAGTAATTCATATTTTGCAGATAGATTGGGGGTAAAATTAATCTGCAAAGGAGCACAAAATGGGTTCATTGCAAATTGGTAGCCAGCTTCATAACACACCCAATTTTCTTTTCCATTGGCTGATTCACTACAAGCCCATTTTTGACACCGGTAAAGACTAATTTTAGCTCCAGTATCCTCTGTAGACATTAGTGTACAAACACTAATATTTAGTTTTTGGGAGGCTGCTGTTCAGCCGCCTTATTTTAAAATTAGACAATCTTGTCCAAGGCAAGTCCCATATTGGACATTCTGGATGCAGCATCAACTTTTCACATTGATAGAGCCGATGACATTAGGGAAAATCAAAACAAGTTTTTTGCAAGATATTTTAAGGTGTTTATGAAGAACATGATTACATAATCACCAAAACAATGCAGTTGAGTGACAGATTACATACTGTGCTGAATCTTTGACATGTTTTCTCACCATTCTTTTTTGCCCTCCCTCCACTTTTCCTGAAGGTTTTGACTCCTTTCAGTAATACAGTTTTACGGGTGCTGCTTGGTCTGCAGTACCTCACCCAAAAATTTTGTTTGGCGCTTGACAGTGGATATTAGTGACCTGTTCAACCCTAGCGAGATCAGAGACAAGATTAATCAAAAATTTTGTCCTGCCATCACATGTTCAAGGACTTCTGCATAGTGTTCAAGAGCACGAACCCTGGCCAATTTTGTTTAAATCTTTATTGAAGCACTCTGCCCACACTGTCAGTTGACCTCCACTAATTTAGCACAGACTTCAGATTGAACCTGGAACCTTTCTGCTCTGTATGGTTCAATTACTCATTAGAAACTACAGGGGTAATTTAAACATAGCTCAATCGATGGGAAAGTGATGGGATCGAATTGGCGCCTGTTGTACACCCTGCCTGATTTTATTTTCCATCTCAGTCAGTACACACGTTTGGCCCATTTGTACTAGGCTTCTTAAATGCTGAAGAAAAGGATCAGAAATTGTTTTATTTTGTGGGGCCAGGAGAAGTCAGCTAGCCCCCCCACCTGACTCCCCCAACAGCCAGCGAGTTGCATTGGAGAACTCCCATTTGGCAGCTCACTGGTAGTATTCAAATCAGGCCCAAACCCAAAAATGGTTTGATCCTCCTGATGCCGGCTTCGGCCATTATCCCCAGCCTCCAATAAACATTTCAGACATTTTAAATCCCTGACCATATACTTCAAATCAAGCTACATGTTGCACAACATGAAGAGTTAATTGACTTATAGAATTGCAAGAGTAGAACCTCTCAATGGTAGCAGGTTGGTGAGTGAAACATGACAGCCAAGCTGCCGTTCATTTTAATAGTGTCTGGATAATCAGCCAAAGAACTCTATAAAGAAATGAAATTTCAAACCAGCATTTTAAGTACATAGATTTCTTGTATTGGCTTAATGAGCTACTATAATTTCTTCAGAACTTATGTCACTTCTAATTTTCTCAAATGAATCAGTAGCTTGCCCCCTTGACAACAGCTGTCTGGCTAGCAGGAATTGGATCGCTTTACATTTTTTATGTATGGGGATTAGGTCCATTATGTACAGGTTAACACATAGCCGGGAGTGTGTAACAAAGCTGCAACACATCAAGCTGTTCAGATGTCACTAGAGTCAAAAAGAACAAAACACGAATAGTTTATCAAAGTTATCTGAACCCAGAGATAGGTTGTTGCCTGGAACCACATTCCTCTTGTACTATTATTCTGCACAGTGCATGTGGAGGTACTCAGTTTTATAAGGTTAGTAGCAAATCGAGGACAAAATCTTTCATGATAGCAGGCACATACAAATATATAACTGATCAAAACTGCTGCAATATTGTATCACTATCTCAAACTACAGTGGCTCAACACTCAATGTTTTTTCCACATTGACTGGAGGTGCAGTGATATTGCATTGAATAATTCAAAGTGCTGTGATATTATATCACATGAGATCGATTGTTGTGATATTATAAGATCTCAATCTGATTATGGTGATATTATATGATGTGCTGATTGTCATGATAGTAACCCATTGTCATGGGTTGGAATTTTTCCAAAAGTCAGGTAGTCCTGCCACTGGGACCAAAAGCGGGTCCCAATTCCGCGTGCATGGACGGCAGAACCCTGGGCGGGATTTTATTGGTGGCCAATTAAGAGGCCACCACAAGGACTGCTGTCCAATTGAGAATGGCAACCCACCTCTCAGAGCTGCCAGCCAAATCAGAGGGCTGGCAGCTCGCCAGCCCTCGGTTGTGCCACCTATAGAGGTGGTGCTGCTGATGTTGCTGGGAGAAGAAGAGGGCGCCTCCGTGTTGAGGTGCCCTCGAAAGCTAGGCAAGATTATTTTTGCCCACTATGCTGGGACCAGGCAGGTCCCGGTTATTGGAGGGGAGAATCCTGCAGCGGCGGCATCGGAGCTGCGGGTGAGGCCATTACTGCTGGGAGCCCCATCTGTGAGCCATGGAGTGGCCATAAAGGAAGGCTCCACCAACACCTCGCCCCGCACCCTGGGAATCTGCAAGGAGGCCACCACAGTTTACCTAGCAGTCCCCGAACACGCCAGGGGCCCGAACCGATGCTGGTAAAATGCTGGCTGGGGCGGGAAGTGGCAATTAATTGGCTACTTAATTGCATGAATTGGCCCCCTGCCTCCAGTCAGTGGGCAGCTGCATTGTGGCAGTTCCCACCATTGACAATACCCCCTGGTGGTGGGAAAACATTGGGCTCCCTTCCTGATGCATTCTGCCACCACTTTGCAAGCCCTCAAACCTCCCAGCCAAACTCCAGAAGGCTAGTAAAATTCAGCCTTATAAAATGTGAATCTAATTGCGGTAATATACGGGGCTGAATTTTATTAGCGTACCACACATCGCGGCGGCACGCTTTGAACTCGGCGGCCTTCCGAAACAGAAGTGCTGCCGCTGAGCCCCTGTGCTATTTCGCGCTGGGGCTCATTTAAATCGAGCGCAGGCACTGTTGCGGTGCCATTTTTAAAGGGCTTCGAACCCTTAGATGAAATTTTAATATTTAAAGGGAAATTTGGTTACACCTCATTTTAAAATTTTATTGAAACCTGGAGGCCCTTTCAACCCACCCCCCAATGTCTTTTTTAGAGCCATCAACCCCAAATAAACTTTATTGACATCGCAAACTTTCCCCCCCAAACCTCGTAACATTTGCCCTTCAACCCCTTCCCACCTTCCCCACAACCAATAAAAAGTGTGTTGCCCGCTCCCCCCGCCACCCTGAAATTTTCAGTCCTCCCCCCTCTCCACCAGTGGCTGGCCTCGGAATTCCATATGACGCGTGAGTTGCGGCCAGTGGCTGTAAAATTGGCGTGGTATGGCCGCCCTGACCAGGTCAGTTAATCTTCATTTTGTTTTAATGAACTTTAATGTTTAAATGAAGGCCCCGCTGCCAAACAGCGGGGGGGAGGGGGGGGGGTTGCCACACCAAGGCCTTGCCGCCGCCAGTAATGGCAGATGGTGAAATAATTGAATTCAATTAATAAATCTGGAATTAAAAAGCTAGTCTAATGATGACCATGAAACCATTGTCAATTGTTGTAAAAACCCATCTCATCTGGTTCAGTAATGTCCTATAGGGAAGGAAATCTGCTGTCCTTACCTGGTCTGGCCTACATGTGACTCTAGACCTACAGTAATGTGGTTGACTGTTAAATGCCCTGTGAAATGGCCTAGCAAGCCACTCAGTTCAAGGACAATTAGGGATGGGCAATAAATGCTGTCCTCATCAGTGATGCCCACATCCCACAAATTAATATTAAAAAAACGAATCAGTTTTTGGTGATATTGTATTATTTGAGTCAGATTGTGATGATATTCTGGAGAATCCTGAGCATGGGAGGCCTGACACCTGTCGCATTCATTAATGAATAATTTTAGAAAGCGGTCCTTTAATGTGTGTTAAGTTTCTAATTTACATATTCAAGGAGCCTAACACCTGTTTTAGCTGTCCACCTGGTTGCGTAAAAAATGGGCCCCTCAACTTTGGCAATTGGACCAACACCTGTGCAGATTGAGGTCAGGCCACCCCACTGCTAAACTGGCTGGCTTTGTGCCCATTTTATATCTGAGAAACAGGCACAATACATACCAATTTCTACTCAAATCAGACAACAATGTGAACATACTTTCTTTAAAAAAAATAGCAATTATTTTCAGGAACCTATAAAACTTTATCATTTGACCAAAAAGCAACTAATGTTCAATCAATCTTGGCTTCAAGAACATAACTCAGTACATGTACTCTTCAGGTGTGATTAATTCTCCATTAATTCTTTGACCTGTGTGTATATGCACATGCATCCACTTCGCTTCAGAACATATGTTGTACATTTGAAAAGTGTCTTATTTTGTGGAGCATTTGATCAGGTTGAAGCAGTCACAGCATTTTAAGTGTTTCATTTCCTGTAAAGAAGTATACGAGAGTGACAATGGAAATTAAATTCTGATGTGTTTGATCCCATACACTATTTCATTACAGCGTAACCTAGATTAATGGTCAGTTATACCATGTACTCACCAGTCATAAATGACATAAATTTTCTCTTGTCTGGCTCCTATTTCAGAAGTCTGAATTGTCCTGTACATTGGCCAACACCAGATAGTTTAAATAAAAAACTAAAAGATTTGAGTTTGGAACAAGATGAGTTTGTGATATATTTTGTATTCTTGTTCCTGGCACAAACCAATTTTCATATCCATTACTGATGGCAATGTGGTTTGCATAACAAAATAAATGCAAATTAGTACAATTGCAATACAAGTGGGAGGAAGTCATGCTTCAGTTTTGTAAAGCCTTGGTCAGAACCCATTTGGAATACGGCATTTGGTTTTGGGCACTGTACCTCAGGAAGGATTGGAACGGGTGCAGTCCAGTTTCAAAATTATACCAGTACTTAAAGGGTTAAATTATGAGGACAAATTGAATAAACTTGGCTAGCATTCACTTAAGTATAGATGATGGAGGGGTGATCTGATTGAGGTGCTTAAATTTTAACAAGGATTTGATTGGGTAGATACAGGGAAACTATTTTCTCTGGTAGGGGAATCAATATCAAGGGGAGAAAATCTTAAAGTGAAGCTCGGCCATTTAGAAGCTAAATGATAAAGCACTTTATTACACAAAGGGTGGCAGAAATCTGGAACTCTCATTCCCCAAAGACTGTGGTCGCTAGGACAGTTGATGTTTTCAAACATATCAAGGGATATGGAGTAAAATCAGGACAATGGAGTTGAGGTACAGATCAGTTATGATCTATTTATATAGCAGAGCAGACATGAGGGGCTGAATGGCCTACTCCAGTTCTTGATGTTCCTATGTTCCTAAGTTATTACTGCTTCTTCATTGACATTTGCTACACTTTCTAAACTTTTAAATTGGTGTTGATTATCTTGAAGGAAAACAAGCTCCGAAAAATCAAAGAAACCTTTCTCTTCTTAAATTAAAATATTTCAGTAATATGATATGTGAAGCACTCCCTAGCTTCTTGGCACAGTTTCCTTTTGGCACAGTTTCTACCCATTGTTGCATGGTGCTAATGTGTGATTGCCCCTATGTTATCAGTTGTTTGAAATATTTAAATTGCATTGGGCAACATCATTGCACAAGTCAATCTAAAAAGTGAAAAAAAAAAGAATTTTTCTTGAAATTAGAGCATAAAGAACAAGAGGTAATATTTGAACATTTGATTCTGGAATACTAGATGTGCCCGATGTAACAATCGAGCAATTAAAAATAAATGCAGTCGTGATTTTTTGATAAGCTGCCTGCTGTTGGTGTGGGATCTTGGAAAGTTTTGACCAAAATGCATTCCATTCTCCAACATTTGGCATCTTTCACGTTGATCAATAGGCAATAAAAACAAATCACCCAAAGTATACATTTAATAGGAGGCAGGGGTAAATGCTACAGAACTTGCAAATATGGGTACATTTTTTTGCCATTGGTTAATTTAAAGAAAAATAGACACAGCATAACATAGGTGTCTTCACATTATATTAAAATGAAAGGGTGGAAAATCACAGTCTCGAATCCCATGGAAGAAGTATTTTTCCAATAGATCACATTTCTTACAGAATCAATGTTTATAAGAAACTGAAAATGCTGTATGTACATAACAGGTCAGTCAATAGAGGGAAAGGATAGGTTTACATTAGGGATCACCCCCCTCACCACTGCCATAATGAAGATATGCACACCTACAATCTTAACTTACCTTTTTTCAGATGCTGAATTTCCAGAATTTTCAGTTTTTATTGCAGATCACCAACATTTGCAATTTATTTATTAGCTTTTCTTAATAATTAGCTTTAAAACTGTGTTGATCAGTTGTCTTGTACTGCTGTATGAAGAATACAAACTAATAATTCTGTTTATGCTATACATGTTGGAAATTACAGCCTGGAAATAATTGAGTGATATTATTGTGCAAACATCTAACACATTTGTATCAAATAATTCTACTATCTTACTGAGACTACCAACCTGTTCATTTTAATGGATTAACATCTCCATTAAATAATGAAGACAGGATTTATATGAAGATCTTAGGTGTTTATACAGTAGCATAATTCACAGTCACTTCCCGATTCATATATAGACCATTTCCTTAAACAATTGGTATTTTTATTTGGTTTTTTTTGCATTTTTCTCCCTTGTGGTATGTGCTCCTATGCTGGGGATATATATTAATCGAAAGCTGTGGAGGAAATTCCTGCAACAGGATGTTCCTAGCCACAGGAAATATTTACAACAGGAAATCACTGTCCACAATTGCATTACTTAATCAATTAGCTCCTCTGATGGCAAAACTGAGTGCATAAAGAGCACTCATGGTCGAATTGATTTAAATTTATGAAATTGACCCCAATTGAAACTTTTTTCAAGCTGTTCTGAAGGTCTAGATCTTCCCTTTGTAGGTCATAGAAAAGGAGCAGTATTAAAGTGAAAACATGTGTTTTTCTGACCTGTTCAGAAATGTGTTGGATTTTGATTCTTTAGGTGAGTTACTTACTCAGTATTGCCGACAGAGATACAATACTATAAGTTGTATTCCCTGATTTTAATGACTGGGAAATGGAATGGAAAGACTTTTGAGTACAAGCAGGTGTGCCAGACAATCCCGCTATCTGTTTCTGTTACATTCACTGCAGCAATACTGCTCCTGATATGACATTATTAAAAAAAAAAGCCATTTACAGTTGAGACTTTTAACAATTCATACCACTAAACTCAATATGAAAATCCATTTCTGTTACTATGACAATGGGAATGGATCTGTCTGCCCGAGTAGATGACACCTGGAACATGATTTTTAGAGGAGGATTGAATCTGGAAGGATAACATTACAGGGAGAATTTTCCATTGGTATGTGTCAGTTGCTCATGTTTGCTCTTGGCACACAAGGAAGGGGCATGGACGTTCCCAGAGGAGGCTTTGTGTCTAATGTCTGCTGGAATAACACTGCTGGAATACCCTTGTTTCAGAGCAGGTTCCTGTTGCTGGAATGTGCAAGGCTCATTCAGGTTAAAATAATGCTGATGAAAATAGAACTTTCCTGTTCTGCATTTTGGGTGAATTTTCCCCAGAAAGTACTTTTCTGTGTTTGTGAATGTACATGTCTGTGATCATGGAAGGGAGTGGACTGCCAACTTTTCACTCATGTTAGGACTGAGTTGTTGGAGGAGAGGGTTAGATCTGTAAGGGGAGAAAAATCAAAGAATGTGTGCAAGGAGATAACATCCCTTTAAAGAGGGAAATAGAAAATAAAATGGAAAGGAGTGAAAATGGAAGAGAAATAAAAATGTTAACAAAAGAAACTTATAGCAAAGTGGAGAAACACTTAAGATAGTAATCCGGTTAACTGCTCAAGTATTAAATAATCAATACCTCTTTCTTCTTGGGTTCACACTAACTTGGCAGCCAGAACCATTTGCTTTCAAATGAGTGCTCCCAGACCAGTAACTCTCAGCAGCATTCTTTTCTGACCCCAGAACAAAAAAGGCCACGATCAGCTCTTTGATGTAAGTGTCCTGATGGCCCCAGAATACACTGAGCATAGAGGCACATATTTTAGGTGTACATCTTTAACGTCTCATGAATCATTTTGAAGCTATCAGAAACCATTATAAATAAATTATAAACTTCTTGAAAAGCATTATAAATATTAATAAATTGTTTTGTAAAGTCCTTCACTGTCATTATTTCCCTTTGATGACAATAGGTAGCAGAAGGTATAGTATGGTGGGTACTTCAGAGTGTACGCTGCCGATAGTAGCTATCAAGGAGAGGTTTTCACACATAGGTGTAAAGATGAAAAGTGATGTATATATTAACATATCCTGTTATTGTGTGAAGTGCCCTGCCTATCCTTTGAGTGCCATGATCTCCAGTGTAGAGGAACCATCTACTCTCAAAGGCAGGCTTTTCATCATGTTAGTGCTTGATTTTGGAGCAGTATTCTGCCAGTTGGAAGTTCTGCTCCACTGGAAATGTGCTGAGTTTACTGTACATTTCCCAATGAAAAGGTCCTGAGGTGGTAGATGTCCTTTCCCACTGTTCTTGTGCCAAGTTGTCAAACATAAAAATTGACCCTTTTAAATGGGCATCTAGGGTTGCTAGGTAGCAATAAGTATTCTGAAAGTGTTGGAAAGGACACAACAATATACAGGTGTTTAAGCCTTTTTGGTGATTCTCTCAGTACTGGTCTGAAGTGGCAGCCTCAATTAAGTGCTCAGATTTTAGTGTGGGTCTGAATCCACAACTTTCTGGCTCAGAGGCAAAATTGCGACTACTGAGCCAAGGCTGACATTTAGTACTAATGTGCTGACCAGGAAAATTGGGTGTGAACAGCACTCTTCCATTTCTTTCTGTCTGAAACCATTTGGCAGGTCTGTGGATCAGCCTCTGGTATCTGGCTGTTATTCACATGGTGGCTATGAGAGTGAGTACCATATCTTAGGATGTAGGGAAAATGAAAGAACAAACTTGCATTTCTGTAGCACCTTTCATGATTTCAGGGTTTCCCAAAGCAATTTACAGACAATGAAGGACCTTTGATGTTTAACCACTGTTGCAATATAGAAAGCAGGAAGCTTGTGACAATGTCAACTTGTTTGTTTTTGGGTGCTACTGGCTTTTTGTGAATAGAAATTGGGATCAGCAATGTATTCAAACAAACCAAATGTTTGTCTAACGAAGGTGTACCTCCATATCTTAACTTAACCCTCTCTCTATACACATGCATTTCCATCAGAGGTGGCTGGAGAGTGATTAGAAACTAGAATTTTGGAGGCTTTTCCTTTCCAGGGACTTTAAGCCAATTGTGCTTCTTCCACTTCACCCCAAGCTGAGATTAGTTAATTCAGCAAAGTAAGGATCAAAGTAGGCATTTTCTTGGTAGATCAGCTACTCACCTAATAACCCTGAGCCATTGGGGGTGCTCCACAACAGATTGGATACACAGGAAAAAAACTGAGTTCAAAGAAGAAGTAGCTCAAAGTTGGTTATGATGTAGCCTGTTGTACCCAAGTTTTGTAATATGAACCCTCTGGAGAGCTGAGCTTTTTACTCAGTGATATTTAAGAGAAGATCTTTATAATACATATAGATTCCTTGTCTCAACACCAAGAAAAGATTTTCAGGAAAGCAGCTTGGTAACCTGAGTGAAACATTCTAATCAAGTCATTTTTCGTGTCATGCATTACTAAAGTAATCAGTCCAAAAGAGAATTGTGTTTTGATTCCTGCAAATATTTAAAAAGAACATTGCCTTTTTTTTTGCTTACCTGTGTCTTCCCCCCACCCCCCGAAATTGTTGAGTTGTTGCTGGGGATGTTTCGCAGTGGCCTGCCAGTACTTCGCCTAAGTGATCATTCCTTCCAGGTGAATGTCAGCAGGCTACTCAAAGTGGATGCATCACAGCTGACTTTGCTCACTTGACATGCACGCACACACACATCCACCCGTGGTTACCAGATAGGAATCAGGAAAGTGAGAATCTTATTTGAGTTTTCCCCTTCCCCAACCCAGAGATGCGAATGTCAATTGTAAAAGCCTTAACATCACCCCAGAAAAGGTCAATTAAATCAGCAGAGATCAGGGCTTGAGCCTAGGATCTTCCTGCCTGTAATGCTGAACTATCAGCTGGATAAACTGACTCAGACACTGCAAAAGCCAAGACACAGTCGTCCTGAAAACATGATGTGCAAAGCTTGTTCTATGCTTGTCAAACATTTACATGCAGCAATACAAGTTACATAGGAACAGGAGGTTTCAGACTGGTCTGTCTTCTCCCCAAAAAATCCCCAGACGTGGAAGTTAATTTGTTCATTGAAGGTAATGCAAACATCAGCATGAATATTAAGCTGGTTTTCCTGCTGTATACTCATGGCAGATTCTAGAAACTGAGTGAAGAATTGTAATGGAGTTATTTCACAGAAGAAAGAGCACTTGTTTAATTCATCCTAACTGAAATTGGACTGTAGGCATGAAAACTGTCCACTTACAATGACCCAGTTTCCATTCAATTGATGAAAACATGTTTGATGATAGATTGAAAGTAGGACAATGTTTGACAAGCACATGGGAGCACCACCATCTGCAGGTTCCCCTCCTAGTCACACACCATCCAGTCTTGGAACTATATCGTTGTTCCTTTACTGTCGCTGGGTCAAAGTCCTGGAACTCCCTACCTAATAGCACTGTTGATGTACCTACCCCACACAGACTGCAGTGGTTCAAGAAGGAAGGTCATCACCACCTTCTCGAGGGCAATTAGGGATGGGCAATTAATACTAGCTTCGCCAGCGATGTCCACAGCCCATGAACGAGTATATAAAAAAAAGAGGACGGCAACTGACAAGATTGGTCGATAAAATATTAGTTCATGTATTCAGTATATAACATATTGGATAATATGATTCCAATTATTGTATATTCATACATATATGAAGTAGATGAGTAGATATATGACCTTCCACATTAGGGTTAGTTGTGGTACTCAACCATACAGACCAGAAATATTCTAGGTTCAATTATATATCTGTACTACATTAGCCAATACTGCAGAGGCAGCAATGAAGTACTGCAAATGGTATCAGCTAGGGAGGAGAAAACCATCTTTTCCTGTTACTCTCCTCCTTTGAGTTTAGAGATACAGCACTGAAACAGGCCCTTCGGCCCACCGAGTCTGTGCCGACCATCAACCACCCATTTATACTAATCCTACACTAATCCCATATTCCTACCACATCCCCACCTGTCCCTATATATTTCCCTACCACCTACCTATACTAGAGGCAATTTATAATGGCCAATTAACCTATCAACCTGCAAGTCTTTGGCATGTGGGAGGAAACCGGAGCACCCGGAGGAAACCCACGCAGACACAGGGAGAACTTGCAAACTCCGCACAGGCAGTACCCAGAATCGAACCCGGGTCCCTGGAGCTGTGAGGCTGCAGTGCTAACCACTGCGCCACTGTGCTGCCCTGCATAAGCCTTGTCACATGTCTGGCAATACATTTCTGTTAAACCCACAATGCAACATCTTCCTGCTGTGTCATTGCGGTAATGGGAAAGTAGTCTGCTCAGTGGGGGACATCTTGCAGAGAAAGCACAAAATGCATCAACAACAACTTGCATTTATATAGCACCTTTAATGTTGTAAAACATCCTATGGTACTCACAGGACTATTATCAGTCAAAATTTGACACTGAAACACAAGAATGTTAGTGAACAATAGGAGCATTGACAAATCTTTGGAATCTAAGCAGAAATGATAACCAATCACAGCCACAGAGCGAGGGCTAATTACTTATCAGAGCTGAGACTTGAATTGGCAGTTAATAGCTGAGAAATCAGCTGTTCAGAAAAGACTTCATGCAACCAATGCTGAAGTTTGATTGACTAACTTTGGATGATTAACAGTTCACAAAATAAAACAGTCAATCAAAACTTTCATAATCTTATGCACTCCTCCCATTATAACATAATTTGTTACCACACCTAATATAAACAATTAGGAACCATGCAGTTTATTATGCAGACGTTGCTTTTTGACTGCACTCCAGACATTTAAAGCATATGCAAAATTGTACTCTTTGTGTGTATAGCTTTGCCGTCAGTGTCAATCGTAGATTGAGAAGCATTGTTCATCTATACTTTCGAGTAACAAAAATGACAAACTCAATTGTAAAATATTACTTCAGAGACATGCAGTTATGACTTTCTTGATTTTTATGTGTAAATTGCTTTCTCTGGTTTAGCTAAAACAAAGAAAAAAAGTTATACCCATATCTTTTACATCTTGGTTGTTAAGTCATATTTACTTAAAAAGGGTTCTTTTATTACAGCTAGTTTGTCCTAGGATTGAAGGATGAAGGAAGTGGATCTCTCTCATTTTCTACCTACATATTTTTCTAATATTTTCTTAGAAACAGCAAAGGAAAGAAATTTATAGAGTTTTCATGTGGATTAATTTCTAGGAAGTTGGCATTCACAGGATGCCAGCCATCTCCCACCACAACTCAACTGGCAGAATTGCACTAAATTTTAGCCTCAAGATTTCAGATTGCCATCTCCATATCTTTCCTGCTTAAAATTTTCTGCAGTTACTTGACTCCTCCATAAGCATTTAGAAAGATTGTTCCCATACTCTTCAGTCATGGAGATCATTGGAGTTCTTCCCCAGAAACACTTGATTCCTTTGGGAAAAAGGAGATGGAGAAGGAACATGTTTCTGGTCTGTAAATTGAGGCATGAATGAAGTAATGTAATGTAGAAGTAATGGGCAAACAAGTAGCAGATGTAATTTAATACAGAGAAGTGTGAGGTGATGTATTTTGGCAGAAGGGATAGGGAGAGGCAATATAGACTAAGTGGCACAGTTCAAAAGAGTGTGCAGGGACAGAGGGAGCTGGGGGTACATGTGCATAGATCTTTGAAGGTGGTAGGACATATTGAGAGAATATTTGGCAAAGCATTTGGGATCTTGGGCTTCATAAATAGAGGTAATGAGTATAAAAGCAGGAAAGTTATGCTGCACCATTACAAAGCTCTGGTTAGCTCTACAAGTAGAATATTGTATCCAGTTCTGGTCACCACACTTTAGGAAAGATGTGAGGGTCATTGAGTGAATGCAGAGGAAATTTACCAGAAGGATTCGAGAGATGAGGGATTTTAGCTACAAGGTTAGGTTGGAGAAGCTGGTGGTGTTTTCCTTGGAGCAAAGGAGATTGAGGGGAGATTTGATAGAGGTGTGCAAGATTATGACAGGTTTATATAAGGTAGACAAAGCAAAACTGTTCCCATTAGATGATGGTACAAGAACTAGGAGACACAGATTTAAGGTTTTGGGCAAGAAATGCAGGAGGGACGTGAGGAAGTACTTTTTTATGCAGTGAGTGTTAATGATGGGGAATTCACTGCCTATGAGGGTGGTACAAACAAAGACAATTGATGTTTTCAGAAGGAAATTGGATGGGCACTTGAGGGAAATAAACTTGCAGGACTATTGGAATAGAGCAGGGGAATGGGACTGACTAGGTTGCTCTACAGAAAGCCAGCATGGACTCGATAGGCCGAATGGCTCCTTCATTGCCGTAATGACTGTATGAAAGGACTAATAATCAACAAGCAAGGTTAAAGATCAGGAACATTTTAATTATTCCACCCCTGTGTATTCACATGAAACACAGTCTGAGCAAAAGCCGTCAATACTGTGTTGGGTAACGCATTTTAAAACAGCTCGTTAAATATTTGTGTAAGAGTGAGATTGAAAGTTATAATGATAGACACAGATCATCAAGGTTTCTATAGGTAAATTTTATGAATTTAGACTCCTGCCATGAAGCAGGGAACCCTGCAGGGATCACTTGGAACAGCCCTCAAATTTTTGACACACATCCTGGCACACAAAGTTCATCAGTAGAAACCCAAATTAGTAAAGTCTACCCTTATGGGTTTCCAGAGCAAGTTAGTTGTTTCATTTATAAAATCAGATCAACAAGGATGATTCCACTATCAAGCATCTCCAAAGGAAGTTGAGGTTGCAGAAAGTATATCTCAGAAAATTGTGGGTGTGCAGTCGACAGCTCTGCTCATACAGATTTAGAGATGAGGAAGCTTCACAGAGCTTTACATTGTTGAAGGCTACTTGTAGCAAGCTCATTGTTTCTCTCAGGAGATGGGCAGTTTGCACTTGGAGAGACAATAGAGAAAATGGACTTGAGCAGGAATTCATTTCTTTTCCTGTTGTATGTTCAGATACGAACTTGAGCTAATTTTCAAAAATCTGCAGTTCACCTTTCTTTTTATACATTAACTTTGCATCATTTCTCGGAAGAGCTGATGTAGGAAAGGAAGATACCATGTTAGGGTTGGGGTCAGGAATGCACCAAATCCACTCTTTTTTTCAGCCCTTCAAGAGCATTGGAAATGGTGACGTAACATCCTGTAAAACTAATGCCACGTATCCCAAGTATCTTACAAATGTGTAAATATTTATTTTTTCCTTACCAATGAAAAACTGTTGGAGAAGGACGGAAGAATATTCTAATTATCATTCTGATTGGCCTAGCAGGGGCGTTTTTTTACTGTAATATTTACAGTTCTACATGATTGATAAAAGTGTAGCTGTGAAAAATGACAATGTCATGAAAGCTGGCCCAATAGGAACTGCGTTAGGGTGGGGATTTCTAAGGTTGCAGTTTAAAAGGTTGCAGTTTAAAATGCAGGTCAACAGCAACAGCAAAAAGTAGAAATTAAAGGAGAGCCTCATCCTTATTGCCCTCATCTTTCTTTATATTTTCTATTCACAAAAGAACAGAATTGGAGATTAAGGTACTGCATTTTGAATGATATATGTGTAAATTAAATGAAGTCACAGCTGATAGTACTTGGCCTGCAGAAATCAATTGCTACCTTCATTTGCAGACACATAAGCATTCTGTTGTGGTATGCAGAATGAATTTGCAAAGAAAATGCATTAAACTATTCATGACCAAGCTGGAATATTTATGTGCCTTATAGAGACTGTTTGTTGTTGTTGTTGAAACCTTGTGTTAAAGTTTTGATTTAGCCCTCTCCAATTGCTTTTTGGCATAATTTTCTTCTTGGCCAAAATTCTGAATGGAAAATGACTAAGCACAATTTACACCTGTCCAGTGGATCATAGGCAGGCCTTACTGCAATTTGTGAGGTCAGTCTGATTTACATAATTATGACCACCTCCTGGTGCTATGAGCAGCAGTTATTGCAAGTTTGCAATTTGGAGATTTTGGGGAGAGAGAGACCAGCAAACTGACACAGAATTGAAAGGCTGTTGCCCCTTAAAGATGTCATGCAAACAGGAATTGTTTTGCATGTACAATGGAAAGTTTTTTTAATTTTTATTTTATTTATTTAGAGATACAGCACTGAAACAGGCCCCTCGGCCCACCGAGTCTGTGCCGACCATCAACCACCCATTTATACTAATCCTACATTCCTACCACATCCCCACCTTCCCTATATTCCCCTACCACCTACCTATACTAGGGGCAATTTATAATGGCCAATTTGCCTATCAACCTGCAAGTCTTTGGCTGTGGGAGGAAACCGGAGCACCTGGCAAAAACCCACGCAGACACAGGGAGAAGTTGCAAACTCCACACAGGGAGAACTTGCAAACTCCGCACAGGCAGTACCCAGAATTGAACCCGGGTCGCTGGAGCTGTCAGGCTGCAGTGCTAACCACTGTGCCGCCCATCAAGAACATCTGCAAGAGGGTCCAGAACCCCCTGGTTCATAGATGATGCAGTACCACTCCACCACTTCATACAAAATTGGAGTAGATCATATGGCTCCTTGAGCCTGCTCCACCATCATGTTGTGTGGTAGAGCAGGCTTGAGCGGCCATATGGTGTATCCTGCTCCTATTTTTTGTGTTCTTACGAAGTAGTGGAAGTGGCTCTGCATCATGTCAGGCAGAGGAGGGAAGGTATGTTCAGTATGGAATGATGCAAGCCCACAAGGAGGCAGGAAGTGTTCAGGGAGGTAAATGCCAACATAACCACCCACACATGTAAAGTCAGCATTAGAACAGGTTGAATAGCCTTAGCAGCGATGGCAAGATAAGAGGAGTTAACAAGAGGAGTTAAGGGGAGGCGGTGGCGTGGTGGTAATGTTACTGAACGAGTAATCCCGAGTCCTGGCCAATGCTCTGGGGATATGGGTTCGAATCCCACCACAGCAGATGGTGAAATTTGAATTCAGTTAATAAACCTGGAATTAAAAAGCTAGTCTAATGTCCGATGACCATGAAACCATTGTTGGTTGTTGTCAATTGTTGTAAGAACACATTTGGTTCACTAACGTCCTTTCGGGAAAGAAATCTGCCGTCCTTACCTGGTCTGGCGTACGTGTGACTCCAAACCCACAGCAATGTGGTTGACTCTTAAAAAAAAAAATGCCCTCTGAAATGGCCTAGCAGGCCACTCAGTTCAAGGGCAATAAATGCTGGCCTAGCCAGTGATGCCCATGCCACACAAATGAATAAAAAAGACCTTCCAGAAATACACTGTACTAACACATCTGCCACTTACAGTGACTCCTGCAACAGTATGTTAAAGGGTTTGAATTGCTTATCATCATTGCTCAGGAGGCAGCATGGAGCTCTTTACGTCAATAGACTTCACCTGGAAGTATTCCGTCATTCACAACTTCCACTAAAGCTTCTGTGAAATGTAATAATTTAGTGCTTGCACCTATTATCACAAACAATTAGAAATGCCTGATGTCAGCTGGACTTTACTGCATCTCATGTTGTAAAAAGACAAATCTCACTTTTTGACTTTTTAATGAAGAAGACAGCCCATAATAGTGGAATGACTTGCTTACAGTCGACAAAGAGAAAGCCCTGCAGCTTCTGCCTAGGGTAGGCATTGGAGATGGGGAAGTAGAAGGTCAAATGACAACTGCAGATCTGTGATGACACTTCTCCTTCTATCCTATTGTACCCTGTATGGACTTTGCACTGCAGCAATCCAAGTCAAACTTCCCCTCCTTCTCTAAACGAGTCAGTAGAGGAAGAACTAAACCAGGATCCCACCGTATCCAATCCTGCAAACACCTCGGAACACACACTTTACTCCTGCAGGGTGCAAGCTCAGAGACATCCATTCCATAGGAATTGGAGAATGAATTATAGGGAAGTGCATTAGGTGTCACACAAAGCACAAGTGAGCAGGAGCAGCTGGGGTGTAACATGTTGCTGACCAGAAGGTGAAGAATTATCCTTCCTTAGCTGAAGAGTGTGAGGTCCAGAACTTACAGATCCTGCATTTTAAAGAAGGATATTTTCAGAGTATCAAGCGGCTATTTAGACACTGGAAGATGTTCGACAACAGATGACAGACTGAGAGGACAACGCTACCAGCATGTGTGACACTGAAATGGTTAGCTTCCCAATATTGCAATCTACTCTAAGACCATCTGCAGGAGAAGTCCCCACAACAGAGGCCTGAAGTGCAATCAGTGCTTTTTCCTTCAATGCTCAAACCTCTGCCATAGAACTGTGATAGGTGCCAGATTGCAGAAGGCCGCATTTTCCAGCCTCCAAATTGTTGACTCTGATTTGCAGACAGGTATCTTGCTGGGCTTCACTTCCAGCATTGTTACCATTGGGTTCTGCAGGTCAGTGGTCATTCAGAGCTGGTGCCCAGAATGATAGCATAGCAAGAGTGGCACAGATGATACAGTTCAGTATCAGAATGGCAGCAAAGCAAGCCCTCCTGTTCAGTACATGTGGTTGATGAAATAACTCTGGAGAACAGTGCATCATTGCATCATCTGTGACTTGCTTGATGCATTTGTGCAAAGCTTTTCAGCGTAATTACAGATGTCCCTGTCAGTGGATTAGAATCACTTTGTGGCATAGAAGTAGAAGGGAGTGATATTCTGAACAACCTGTGATGCAATGATCCCTCTAATTTTTCTTTGTTGTATGAGGCCTGTTTGTTGTACTACACAGTCTCTTTAAAATCACTGCACAGCCCTCACACATGAATCTTAAAGGGAACATTGGTTGTGAGCATAAATAAAAACAGAAAATGCTGGAAATACTCAGCACATCAGATAGCAGCTGTGGAGAGAGAAGCAGAGTTAACTTTTCAGGTCTGACACTTCTTCCCCTCTATCCCCCCCCCCCGCCCCGCACCCCAACCTGCCGTCAGCATTCCGAAGGGATCATTCCCTCTGCGACACCTTGGTCCATTCTTCCATTACCCCCAACAGCTTGTCCCCTTCCGACGGCACCTTCCCATGCAATCGCAGGAGGTATAATACCTGCCCTTTTACTTCCTCTCTCCACACCATCCAAGGTCTCAAACACTCCTTCGGAGGTGAAGCAGCGATTTACTTGTGCTTCCTTCAATTTAGTACACTGTATTTGCTGCTCACATTGCAGTCTTCTGTACATTGAGGAGACCAAATGCAAATTGGGTGACCGCTTTGCAGGACACCTCCGCTCAGTCCGAAAGCATGACATGAACTTCCAGTTGCGTGCCATTTCAACACATCATCCTGCTCTCATGCCCACATTTCTGTCTTTGGCCTAATGTAGTGTTCCAGTGAACATCAACCCAAGCTCGAGGAGCAGTACCTCATCTTTTGATTAGGCAGTCTCCAGCCTTCCAGACTCAACATTGAGTTGAACAATTTCTGAGCATGACTGGCCAGTTATTATTTATTTTATTTTTTCATTTATTTTATTTTATTTTTTTACCATGTGCCTGCCTTAAACTTTGTTTTTCGTGTTGTGCTTTTGGACAGTGCTGTTCATTATTCTGTCATTAACACTCTGTCCGGACTAATGCTTTGTCTTTCACCACAACCATTAGCACTCCCTTTGCCTTTGTCCCATGACATCTCTCCTGCCCTCTGCCTTATCACACACCTTCCCTTTTGTTCTCTTCCCCACCTTTCCTGCTTCACTTTTTTAAAACCTAATATATTTGTAACCTTTGCCAGTTCTGATGAAAGGTTACTCTGCTTCTTTTTCCATAGCTGCTGCCTGACCTGCTAATTATTTCCAGCATTTTCTGTTTTTATTTCAGATTTCCAGCATCTGCAATATTTTGCTTTTATTTATATTGGTTGTGAGCAGCCTGTTTGTTAAGGCTTGTTTTTAAGAAAGACAATCTGTGTTATATATCATTCTTCAAAATAAGTTCCGTTCCACAAACTAAACCTGTTTGCATTCTGTGTTACATCATGGATGTCAACATCAGCAACAACTTGCATAGCATCTTTAACATAGTAAAATGTCCCTCCTGCTTCGCAAAACAAAATTTCACACTGAGCCATGTAACAGATGTTAGGGCAGATGACCAAAATTTTCATCAAAGAGGTAAGGTTTAAGGAGTGCCTTAAAGAAGGAAAGAGGGGTAGAAAGGTTAGAGATAAAGGGAGGAAATTCCAGAGCTTAGGGTCTTGGTAGCTGAAGGCACTGTTGTCAAAGGTGGATCAATTAAAATTGGGGACACTCAAGAGGCCAGAATTGGAGCAGCACAGATATCTTAGTGGAATGTATGCTGGAGGAGATGACTGAGATGGGGGTGGGGTGGGTGGGGTGGTGGTCGGGGTGGGATGTGGGCATGGAGAGATTTGAAAGTAAGGATGAAAATTTAAAATCGAGGTGTTGCTTAACCAGAACCCAATGTAAGTCAGTGAGCACAAGGGTGATGGGTGAATAGGACTTGGCACAAGTTAGGACACAGGCAGGAGAGTTTTGGATGGCCTCAAGTTTACAGAGTGCAGAATGTAGGAGGCCAGCTGGGAGCGCATTGGAATGGCCAAGTCTAGAGGTAGCAAAGGCACAGATAAAGGATTCTGCAGCAAGTGAGCTGAGGGACTCCTTCAATTTCCGTAAGGAGAAAGTCAAGATGATTTTTCTTGTCTCTCTTTGGAAGGCACCTCAATCTCTACTCTATACTTAGCTTGTCAACTTTTTGAGGGCTAGGGATTTGACTGGATTTAACTTGGGTACCTGATATTTTGTGAGTCAGCGAAAAAATCATGACCTTATTTAGAAAAATGAACTAAACCTTCAAAACTGCAGTGGCGATCAGTTCAGTACTGACTGCCACTTATAGGACAAGATTGCAAAGTCCTAAATGGAATCTCTTCTAAATGCACACCCAGTCATTATTTTTTTTCAAAAGCCAAGGAAGCAGATTAGTGACAATTCAGCTCATTCAACCCCACACAAAACAAGCTAAGGTAGAGCGGATATGGGATGTTCTGTTTTTTTAATATATAATTGCACATTTGGATTAATGCCACTTGCACAAGTCAGACTTTAAAAGACGAAATTAAACCTCATTCAGAGCATTGACTGGAGATTAGTTCCACACAGAGACTGAAGAGCTGCTTGCCAGCGAAGGCCAAGGAAATCTCATGCACTTGGCAGAGACTGCACACATTATTTAAAAAAGTCAATTTGAAAAAAATAAATAAAAATACCAGCTTTCTGTTTATGGTGAATTGAAAAAAAAAAGGTACTGATCTGAAACACTCTGAATAGTTGGCAAGGCTCCAAGATTTAATCAGTATTCTGTACCTTCAAAGGCCTCATCCAAACTCCAAAATCAGTTTTTACATCTGTAACCTTTTCCATTCTCTTCACCAAATAAAGTCAATATGTAAAAGGGAGTATGTAACATGGTTATTTTTATGCATTCAAGGTCTGGATGATTAATTTTTCTTCCATGTATCCTACAAAGTGGCAGTAAGTCACTTCAATTAATTTTACTTCTGGCCTCCCCACATGGCTTTGCTTTGATCTAAAATAAGTAATCATGCATGTACAAACAGGTCAAAGGTCAGAACGGTCATTATAAATTGGAATACTTTTTGGGGGAAAGGGGATTTTGAAATATTTTCTTTCCAAAATATCAGTTACACAATCGGTCACTCATGAAACCTTTACAGAAGTTATTAGACTTCTTGGTGGTGAATTGGGGGGATGTGTTCTCGACACAATGGGCACCACCATGTTTCTTGCCAGCTGTAAAATGGTTCTCAGTTACATTTTGAAAGCAACAATAGGAGTGAGTAATAAATTGTACTGAATGTCACATTCAGAAAACATGTCTTTTCTGCAGTTGGAATCATTACAGAGGCAAAGTTTTGTGTAGAAATTTCAGAAGCACAAGCTGCAGCCAATTGAAAATTCCTTTTGTTATTTGCCAATGTTGTTACCTGACAACAGCAGTCCTCGCAGTTTTTAATGAATGAGAAGGTGCATATTAGTGGCAAATAACATGTCAGTATTCATTTGGGCACTAGATGAAATGCAGTGGATAAACTGAGTCTGTTAGTGATATTAAACTGTCAGAGTAAAAGAGTATGCTATTCTCTTATAACTGTATTGAAATGAAAGTCAATATCTCTAATTTAAATCAGGTGATTCAAAAGCACTTTCAGATCATGTGATTAAAAGAGTGTGTTGTCCACTGTGATCTGCCACACCAATGGCTGGCAAGACAAGAAATAAAATCTCATTGAAAATGTATTTGAACCTGTCGTGTAAACTCTAGTGTATGTTATTAAAAAAGGTATATTTCAAGGATGCAACAAATCTCAGAGTTTAGACAGCATTATTTGCCCTCTTAGCATGTTGCTAATAATGTTTGTATTTTCTCTAACTTTGTTATTTTTCTATTTGTTTTCAGTATGTGGTTGACATTGGCAAGGCCAAATGTATTGCCCCCTCCTTAGTTATCCTGAGAATCATAGAATAGAATCATAGAATGGGGACAGCACAGAAGTAGGCTCTTTGGCTCATTGTGTCTATGCCGGCTGTCTGAAAGAGCTACTCAGCTAGTCTCACTCCCTGGTCTTTTCCCGTGGCCCTGCAATTTTTTTCTCTTTAGATAATTATCCAATTCCCTCTTGAAGGTCTCGATTGAACCTGCCTCCACCACACTGTCAGGCAGTATGTTCCAGATCCTAACCGTTCACTACGTGAAAATGCTTTTCCTCGTGTCGCTTCTGGTCCTTTTGCCAGTCATCTTAAATCAGTGTCCTCTGGTTCACAACCCTTCCACCAATGGGAACAGTTTCTCCCTATCTACTCTGTCCAAACCCCTCATGATTTGATGGATTATCTTAGAATCATAGAATGATCCAGCACAGAAGGAGGCCATTTGGCCTGGCACAGGCTCTTTCCCCATAGCCCTGCAAATGTTTCCCCTTCATGTATTTATTAACTTCTTAAAGGGAATTGATCACTGCATCTGCTTCCAAAACCCTTTCAGACAGTGCATCCCAGATCATAACAACTCACTGCATAAATGTATTTTTTTTCTCATCTGACTACTGACCCCTGTGCTACTGGAAACAGTTTCTCCTTATTTACTCTCCCCAAATCCTTCAAGATTTTGAACACCTCTGTTAAATCTCCCCTTAACCTTCTCTGGTTTAAGAAGAACAACCCCAATTTCCCCTCTCCATGTAACTGAAATCTTTCATCTTTGCTACCATCCTAGTAAATCTCCTCTGCATCCTTTTTTATGGCCTTGACATCCTTCCTAAAGTCTTGCCCCAGTACTCAAGCTGAGGCCTAACCAGTATTTTATAAAGGTTTAGCATAAAACAGGATAACTGAGCGAAACAAAAGCAAAATACATTGGATGCTAGAAATCTGAAATAAAAACAGAAAATGCTGGAAATACTCAGCTGGTCTAGCAACATCTGTGGAGAGAGAAACAGAGTTATTGAAAGGTCACAGACCTGAAACATTAACTGCTAGGCTAGGCTACTCAGAGAGCATTAAGTCAACTGAAGTCACATGTGGACCATGCCAGGATGTGTTCAAAGGATCTTTTCCCTGACTTGCATTCATGAACCAATTGGACTTTTACAACAATCTGATGCTAGCCCACAAATTATTCTCTTGTGGAATCAAGGGATATGCGGAGCGGGCGGGAAAGCAGAGTTGAGGCAGAAGATAAGCCATGATCATACTGAATGGCGGAACAAGCTCAAGGGCCGTGTGGTCTACTCCTGCTCCTCTTTCTTGTGTTCTTATTCATTTAACTTATTTGAGCTCATGACATCAGGATTGCTCGGCCAGTACCAGTGCCATAACACTGCCACACTATAATGATATTTTCTGACCAGACTGAAGGAAGGTGTGCAATCATGTCAAGGACAATGGGTGATGGGACCATGTCAACAATATGAAAAGGCCTGTTTTTTGAGTGACTTCTAACTGTCTTTCACCTGCTGCAGTGCCCTGACTCATTATCGGAGTAGTTTTCTTATTTGTTCTCGGCATGTTAGTGATTATGAGATGTTGCATTTATTGGCTATCCTGAGTTGTCCTGAAAAGGTAGTGGCAGACCATTTCCCTGAACTGCTGCACTCTTTGTGGTGATGGTGTTCCCATAATGACGTTAGATTGAGAGATCCAGGAATTTGGCACAGTGATGTTGAAGAACTGGTGATCTGTGTCCAAATCATGATGGTACATGACTTTTTAGGAAACATGGAAGTTATCATGTTCTCACAAGATTTTAGTTCTTGGCTCTGTTGTGCCTGTTTTCTCATCGTTACAAGTACCATTTTGCCCAGAAAATAGCGTCCTTGATGTATGCACATATTTCTGGTTCTAGCCACACTGGATTCCATTCTGGCAAGGCAGTTAATGCACAGGGAGCATCTGGTGGAAGTGTGCAATGTAGGCAGATCGTGACATCAATCAGTGTGTAACTCCAATGAATACCCTCTCTTAACTTTGTACACTGAACATGCATTCAGCAGCAGGAAGGATCCCCCACCACCAGTGCTATTTACACGGATCACCAACCACTTTCAGGTTAGATGCTGATTGATTTCTACTTGCTGTTGCTGCATTCCTAAAACGGTTCTAGAGTTGCTTAAAGTTGTTGAAGTCTACACGGAATAATGCTGTAGGACATTGTCCTGACTTCAAAGATTCTGCACAAACCACTAGCTCCCAGATATAGGTGCAGCAGTGTTCATCCCCCTTGGCCTACAGCACGACTTGGGAGAATGAGCAGAGGTGACACAGAACAGGACAAGCTTCTCGAAGAGGGAGAAGGACGAGGGGGAGAAGGGCTCTCATCAGGAGGCCATATCCAGCCAGAGTGTTCAGGGAGTAATTCTCCCACCAGAGCCTCAGCGAGGAACAGTGTGTCTCCACTTCACTAATGAAGTCCTCACTGAAATCTGCCTCTTGCAGCAGTCACAACTGCAGCTTCAAGTGGGGTGAAGACCGCATTGCCAGTAGCTATGAAAGTGACTGTGGCCATGGACTTCTTCCAGGCTGGATCTGGAGATATTGGTGACATCTTCCAGTTTTCCATCCATTGTTGTGTTTGAGAGGTCACTGAGGATCTGTATTTCAAGAGAGCTGAATACATTTTATTCTGTCATGGCAGCAAGAAACATGTGAATTGAGCACGTGGCCTTGTGAAGATTGCAGGCTCCTTCGTGATGCAGGGTGCTATTGATTGAATGTATGTTGCTATGTGGGCTTTGCATGTCAACTCTGAGATGCACTACAACTGGATAGGATACCACTTCCTCAACGCCCAGCTGTACACAACCAGATGCAATGTATCATGCAGGTTAATGCCTGGTATCCTGACAGCAGTCATGATGTCTTGATCCTGCTGCAGTCCACTCTACCATCTGTATTTGAACCACCACAACAAACCAGAGGTGGCTACTAACAGGGCCTATCCACTGACCACCTGGTTCATGATTCCACTGCACATCCACGCACAAATGACAGCATGTATATTAACGAAAGCTATACTGCCATATGAAATATAATCAAATAGACCATTGGAGTGCATAGACAATGCTTCCACTGCTTGGACCACTCGGGAGGAGTCGTGCAATACTTGGCAGAGCGCATGTCAAGATTAATCATTGACTGTTATATGCTGCACAACTTTGCTCTCATGAGGGCACAGGCTTTGCCACCAGCTATACAGCAACCAGCTGAGGAGGAGGAAGAAGAGGACAAGCAGGAAGATGAGGAGGAGGAGAAAGGAAGGAGGCAACCTTTCTAGCTGTCCATGATTTTCTCACCCAACTGTGATACCAGTGAATACAAGCCCAATTCCCCATTGACTAACAATCCCACACTTTACCTTCCCTTTTCAACAAACCATCACAGCGTCCTCTTAGGTACAATGCTAAAATCATACCCACCACAAAATAAATCTTCCAAAACAAATTTAGAAGTCAAACATTGCCAGATTGCATACAAAAGTCAATTAATAACCCATGTCCATTCCCTTAGTGCATGTCTTCTGTGTGCCTTTTCCAGTCCTGGTGCTTCTGCACTGTGCTACCCCAATGGCTGGTGGAAGGCTGCTGACTTTCCCTGGGGGAGACTGCAGATGGCTTTGCAGAATGACCTTGAGCAGCTCTGACCCTAGAAGGCCTGGTTTTGGACTGCACCATCCCAGTATGGCTAGTAGCAGTCTAGGCTGGTGGGATGCCAGTGCCCTGCTGTTGCGCATCAAAGTGGCAGTGGTGGGAGGATGAATGCGGAGATGCTGAGTGAGGACAGAATGCTCATGCTGCACAAAGTCACTGCCACTCCCCTGGCACAGAGCCTCAGCAATCCTAGCAATGTATTGGAGGACAGATTGCTGTATTACTGTGACATCCTGCAAGCCTCTTTGAACACTGCTATCCACATATTTGATGGCCGCACTCTAAGCCTGTGTGGCATCAAAATGAACTTGCCTGACTTCAATCTGAGCTTCCACTGCAGAACCCAGACAGCGAGTGGCATGTGATTGTGCTGCAATGGAAACTGAGATATCAGCTATCAGACATTGCACCATGGTTGGGTCCGCAAATGTTCTCATGGAGTGGACCACCACTTCCACACTAGAGAGGATGGGCTTCAAACTCTGTGCAAAGCCCTGGAGCAAGTAGGTGCCAGACCCCTCCACTCTCTTTGACATTGGTTGCAAGCTTTTTGGAAGGCACCAAGCATTTCATTCTGTATACCATTCAGCCTTATCTAATTCCTCATTTGAGTCTTCTACAGCAGAATTTTTGTGCGACCTCACAAACTGGCACCTGCGTTACCCTTGTCCCCTACCCTGCCTGCAGGCCACTCGTGCTCACTGACTCACCATGTGCAGATCCCACCTCTATGCTATCCTCTAAAGTATGCACAGTGTCAGTATCTGAGCTGGTGGCTGCGAGTTTGAGAGTGAGTGATAGTGTTTCTTCTTCATCACCGTCTTCCTGTCTTCCACTCCTGTCTCTTCCAGCACTACCTGAACAGGTTGCAATTCTTGGGTATTTGAAAAGAGAAAGACGAAACGGTATGGTTGTGATGAAGTGAAGGGGGGAAAGCAAGACTGCATGCTTACACCATGTGCAACTTATAAATCAGAAGATATTGTGGGATGAGGGGGAAGTGGAATGTGAGAAGGAGAATGAGGTATGAGGTTACCATTATCTTCGATGATTTCAACCACACTGCTGGCTATAGCCTCAGCCATGGCTGCTCTCACAATGGCGAGCAGCATTACCTACATTGAGCTGAGGCCGTGCAGCTGTGTCTGTTCCCCACTGGTTAGATACTGCTATGTGACACCTTGTCCTGCAAGAGAGAAGGAAGTGTGTCAGTGATGTGGCTGTCATGGCTGAATAGCTTACAATAGTCTGGATTTTATGGAGGCAGCAGCAGTCCCGACGCAGGTCCCAAAAGGCAAGTGAAACCCCACCTTGGCCCTTTGGAGAGCAACCCCCACCTTGGTTCTATTTAGTGGCACTCGTCAATTAACTGACCAGCGCCGGGATCCCTGTTCCTTTAAGGATGGAGATCCCGCCTCCAAGCGTGCCAGGTAATCAGCAGCTCAGTAGTATTGGCAGCGCTACCGAGAACAATGGCCAATGCCAGTTACTTCAAGAGGCCCGGGACCAGGACCAGTGCTGGAGCCCCAGAGCCCAGATAAGTGTGGCCAAAGATTGCCTACAAAGGAGGCCCCATTTCCACGTCCCACCCCACCAAGCCTGCAGGGAGGCTGCCTTGTTTTATGGGCGACCTCCCCCTGTGACCCCACCGGCCACTGGTAAAATATACCAGCGGCGGCGTGACGAGCCCCTTAAGTGGCTATTAATTGGCCACTAAAGGGCCTCAATTGGCCTTTGGGAGGGAAGGCTGTCTTCAGCCTTTCCTACGCCCAACAAAATCGTATGGCGTCAGGAAGGCGAGGTGCACTCCATCTGTCGTCTTCCCTTGCTATTTTACGGGGCCCCCCCCACTTCCCATCCCTTCTCCTAAGGGGCCATAAAATTCAGCTCAGTATGCGCAAACTGTGACATGTGGGTATGAGACTTGCAGCAGTGTTAAGTGTGCGAAGATGAAGTGAAGCTATAAGTGTTCGGTATGAGCCGTGATTGCGAGATTGTTAGTGGGTAAGTGATGGCGGTGTGGTGAATTAAGTAGTGTTTGAGGCAAGTGGTGCAGCTAGTTGGCTATAGCATTTGACCATTTGTGTGAGGCTGTTGAACCTCTTGCGGCACTGCATCCAAGTCCGCAGAGCTGGACTCATGGTATTGACCTGCGTGGCTGCCTGTTCCCACTGCCTTTGCAGTGTTTGGCTAGGGTCGCCTGTGGAGAGATGACGTCTTTCCTGTTCTCCATCAACTGCACCAAGGCCTCATGTGCAGCATCACAAAATCTTGGAGCATGCTCTCTGCCATGTTGTGCCATTTTTGTGGCTTTCTCAGGTCAAACTCACTTTTACAATGACTTCCAGAACCTCTTCCAACCAAAATGAAACTCATCTTTATGAGGTGCAAATTGTCTTTAAGTAGTGCAGGCTAACCTCTCACGATTTGAAAATTTGACTGCCTGGTAACTTGTAAGCTTCATACTTTTACCTGTTTAATGTCAGTAATTTTACCATCACCGTAACCTCTTCCAGCTCTTCAAACTCTCACCCAAAATCTCAGTTCCTCTTGTGCATCCGCCATTGATGGCCATTCCTTCAGCCGTCTAGGCCCCACATGTTCTAATCCAGAGAGCCAGGTGATGAAGGATAGAAATGGAGCCAATCTTTACATACTTCTATAAGCTTTATTACAAAAATACATATTACGAACACACACCTCCTAACTTAGCCACGATAGTTTGTCTGTTCCTATTTACATAGGATATACAGCACCGAAACAGATCATTCAGCCCAACCAGTCCATGCTCTACCCAAGCCTAACAAAATGCCAAATGTCAAAAGTGGGATTTGTAGGAGCACAAGTGAATCCCCAGTTAATGCCCACCACCTGCATACTTTTAAACACAATGAATATACAATTAACACCACACTCTGCAATTCTGCCCCTAAATCACACTCACTTTCCTTTAAAATCCTCCTGAAAACCCAGCTCTTGGACCAAGCTTATGGTCACTCCTCTCAATATCTCCTTTGACCTGAAATTCAATTTTTTTTTCTGATTATGCCTCTCTGAAGTGTCTTAGGATGTTATTTTACATTGAAGATGCTATTTAAATGTAAGTTGTGCTTGTAGTAGTAGCAGCAGCAGTAGTAGTACTTGCTCCTCCTTTTAGTCATACCTTAAGCTTTTAGTCACCTGTCCTAAAAACTCTTTATGTGGCTTGGTGTCAAATATTGTCTGATAACTTACCTGTGAAGCACTTTGGGATGTTTTTATTAGGTTAAAGGTACTATATCAATGTCAGTTGTTGTTGATTTTTTTATTCATTCATGGGATGTGAGTGTCACTGGCCAGGCCAGCATTTATTGCCCATCCCTAATGGCCCTTGAGAAGGTGGTGGTGAGCTGCCTTCTTGAACCACTGCAGTCCATGTGGTGTAGGTACACCCACAATGCTGTTAGAAAGGGAGTTCCAGGATTTTGACCTAGCGACAGTGAAGGAATGGCGATATAGTTCCAAGTCAGGATGGTGTGTGATTTGGAGGGGAACTTGCAGGTGGTGGTGTTCCCATGCATTTGCTGCCCTTGTCCTTCTAGTTGGTAGAGGTCGCGGGTTTGGAAGGTGCTGTCTAAGGAGCCTTGGTGCTTTGCTGCAGTACATCTTGCAGATGGTACACATTGCTGTCACTGTGCGTTGGTAGTGTAGGGAGTGAATGTTTGTGGATGGGGTGCCAATCAAACGGGCTGCTTTGTCCTAGATCATGTTGAGCTTCTTGAGCGTTGATGGAGCTGCACCCATCCAGGCAAGTGGAGAGTATTTCATCACACTCCTGACTTGTGCCTTGCAGATGGTGGACAGGCATTGGGAAGTCAGGAAATGTAGCAGCAGTAGAGAGCAATCTGTACCCTCCTCTCTACGACTACATAAACAAAGACTGGAAAAATGCATCTATGAGGAAAGATTGGATAGGCTGGGGTTGTTCTCCTTGGAACAGAGAAGGCTGAGGGGAGATCTGATTGAAATGTACAACACTTTGAGGGGCCTGGATAGAGTGGAGGTGAAGGGTCTATTCACCTTAGCAGAGAGATCAGTGACGAGAAGGCACAGGATTAAAGTGATTGTTAGAAAAATTAGATGGGAGATGAGGAAAATCTTTTTCACCCAGGGGGTGGTGGTGGTCTGGAACTCACTGCCTGAAAGGGTAGTTGAGGCAGAGACCCTCAACTCGTTCAAAAGGAGTCTGGATATGCACCTCAAGTACCTTAAGCTGCAGGACTACGAACCAAATGCTGGAAAGTGTGATTGGAATAGGTGAATCGTTTTTCGGCTGGCACAGACACAATGGGCTAAGTGGTCTCTTTCTGTGCCTTAAACTTTCTATAATTCTATGATTGTTTTAATGAGCAAAATCTATGAAAAATGGCCTGAAAAATCCACTCCAGAACATTGGCAGTTTGCATGTCAAAAGCAAAAGTAAATTGGATGTTGCATAGTAATAATAATCTAGGATTTTATACATTAAAATAATCAAGGGTTTTATGGTAAAAAACTGTAGACTTTCTAGTGTTTTCCCTACGGTGTTTAGATGCTATTGATATAGTTGTTCTGTGGTGCTGGAGGCTCTGTGGAAGTTTAAATGGCTGTGGCATTGGCACTGGCATCAAATGAAATGCAAGGCAAAGTTGATCCATAGCTTTGGACTGCAATCTCAGACTCAGTATGCTTTTAATCATTCTTACTTTTATATCTCATTGGATCCCTAATCATTTCATTTGTTTCAGTCAAGTATGGAACCAGCTTTTCTACAAACATACTGAGGAATTCCAGAAATGAAGCTTTTTGAGTACAATCTAACTGGATTGAAGGGTGTCGTGCCATGCATTTATTTTGTGAAGGAATAACTAGGGGACTTATAAAGTAACTTTCAGCTGATTTAGTTGATGAGGTCAGAGCAGATCACATCCTGAATTTATTACAGATTAGTCCCTTAATCCCTAGCCAGCATTCCACTCGCTGAGAGCTTTGAGGTCTTTCAGGAAACAAATAAAAAACACAAGATGAGGATTTGGGGAAAAAAGTGGAACTGGCTCTTTTTTTTCCCTGGCAATTAATAAGGGGACAGCCCTCTGACAGGCCTTTTGTTGACTTGGAGAAAATGAGCAAGATTCCTGATGCAATTGATGAGTGAAGCACATGGGGTTAGAAACATGGTGAGATGCTGAGAAGGCAGTTGAGCTGCCCAGGCTGACAGCATTAGAGTTCTGATTTCTGCTTTAGTTTAAAGGGCCTTGTGCTGGCAAGTGACGCATTAGTGACCAGAGATTAGCTCTGAGAAGTTACAAAGTGCCGGCTGGTTGTAAACAGAGAAAGGGGACAAGGGAATCTCTGTCGGACAGCAGGTTTGTTGTCCTTTCCTATCACACTCTCTCTCTCCTAATCTAAGAAGCTTTTCGCTCAGGTACAGAACTCCACAGCCAAAATATGGTGCACAGTTGTTGCACCTTTGATACATCTCCACACTAATCAAATTATAAATTTGTTAGTGGGGCTTCTGTCCTGAAGATTGTTCAGATTCAGGATTACAATAAAATTTACTATTGTACTGTAAGGCCTACCTGAAGCCCTCCTCCTTTTCATTCAAGCCTAATTCATGCTAGTTTAGCTTAAATTCACATCTTTAATCTCCTATATTACTAACATTGAAAGCTGTAAGCATGCCATTTTGTGTATACAAAATGTTCAGTTTATTTAGTTTTATCCATATAAATGTAAGTGTGGAACACTCACAATATTTCATTATTGTTATTGTCTCTGCAATGGTACCTATATTTAGCATACGATGAATGCTCTGTCCAGTGCAAAATAATGCTGTGAGTTCTTAGTATAACCCTTTTTGAGAATTATTTAGCGCTTGGACTGGATTTGGCCTCTTTCATCACCCATTCATGTTAGCGAAAGATTCAGTCATGCTGCTGTGGAAACCATCTCATTCATATTACAGGATGATTTCTACTGGGATCGATTGACTTTCAAACAAATGCACATAAAATAGTTTGCACATTCTGCTGTTTGCTATTTACTTTAGTGCTTAGAGACTGCCTAACAGCTGGGGCAAAATCACCTCAGCCAGCAGTATTGGCATTGTCCTTTGCTCCCTGATGGAAGTAAGCAAGCACGTTTCAGCCAGTTGTTCACCAATGGCAATCTTCTACACTGCTTTTGCTGATGCTGCCATCTAAGGCATGGTTGTAAACTACTTCCTTAGGCAGTTTACATTGCTTCCAGCTGCAGCAGTATTACTTCACTTACATCAAGAGTTAACCTTCGCAAAGAGGAAGTTAGGATTTCAGCAACATGTGTTTTTGTTCATCCATGAAAATAAATTTATTACTCACATTATGTCGGGCACAAATTGCACTCCATTCTCCTATACACTACATAAATTTTATCAGTATACAAAAAATAGGTTATTCTGTAGGTCACTGTTTTATTTTTTAACTCATTTACATTGGCAAACAGAAGTCATATTTATCCTGGAATTCAACTTGTTTGTTACGACATATTTTTCACATTACCCATTAAAAATCGGCACTGCAGTTATTAGGATAGAGATCCAGATGAATGCGGATGTACTGCCAGTACCTGCTGGCAGTGGGTTCTCCCTTAATTTGCCAACAGATTCCTCCCCCTTTCATCCAGCAGCAAGTTGGTAATTCAGGTTTTAAATGAATAATTATAGGGAAGATTTACGCTGTTCACTATTTACAGCAAAATCATAAATACATGTTGAAAACCACATTTACAATTCTGAGATTCACAAACAGTGGAAATATTTTCCTTACAGTGTAGTTTCTTCCAATTTATAGTAAGTAAATTGAATATTAGGTCACTTTCTAAACAGATTAGCTATTATTTTTGAATTTTATTTATTGGCATGTATTTAATGCAGAACTCTCAAGACCAGTACCTCCTAGCAAATGAGCAAGTTTTACGATTGAACAGCTAATTTTGCATTTGTTGCTTATTCTGTTGACCTTAAAGCTGGTTATTTATGCAGTAAAAGGAACCAGGATGGATGGAAATTCAGACTTTACAGGATTCTCACCAACTTCTATATCTGAAATTTAGTTATTCCGGGATTCTGTTTAAGGATAATGTCTGTGTACTGCTTTCTTGCTTTTAGATAGCCATCTTTTTGTTTGTTCATTCTCCGAATATGGCATCACTAGCAAGGTCAGCATTCATCATCCATCTCTAGTTGCCTTGAAAAGATTGTGGAGGCCTTCTCCTTGAATTGCTGCAGTCTGTGAGGTCTTTTTTTATTCTTTCAAGTATATGGGCGTCACTGGCTAGGCCAGCATTTATTGCCCATCCCTAATTGCCCTCGAGAAGGTGATGGTGAGCCAACTTCTTGAACCGCTGCAGTCCATGTGGGGTAGGTACACCCACAATGCTGTTAGGAAGGGAGTTCCAGGTTTTTGACCCAGTGATAGTGATACAGTTCCAAGTCAGGATGGTGTGTGACTTGGAGGGGAACTTGCAGATGGTGGTGTTCTCATGCATCTGCTGCCCTTACCCTTCTAGTTTGTACAGGTCGTGGGTTTGGAAGGTGCTGTTGAAGGAGCCTTGGTGAGTTTCTGCAGTGCATGTTGTAGATGGTAAACACTGTTGCCACTGTGTGTCGAAGGTGGAGGGAGTGAATGATTATGATGGTGGATGGGGTGCTGATCAAGCGGGCTGCTTTGTCCTGGATGCTGTCAAGCTTCCTGAATGTTGTTGGAGCTGCATCCATCCAGGCAAGTGGAGAGTATTCCATCACACTCCTGACTTGTGCCTTGTAGATGGCGACAGGCACTGGGGAGTCAGCAGATGAGTTACTTGCCACAGAATTCCCAATCTCTGACCTGCTGTCATAACCAGAGTACTTATATGGCTGGTCCAGTTCAGTTTCTGGTCAATGGTAACCCCCCAGGATATTGATAGTGGGGGATTCAGCGATGGTAATGCCATTGAATATCAAGGCGAGATGGTCGGATTTTCTCTTGTTTGAGATGGTCATTGTCTGGCACTTATGTGGCGCAAATGTTACTTGCCACCTTTCAGCCCAAGCCTGAATGTTGTCCAGGTCTTGCTGCATGCGGGCACGAGCTGCTTCAGTATCTGAGGAGTCATGAATGATGTTGAACATTGTGCAATCATCAGTGAACATCCTCACTTCTGACCTTATGATCGAAGGAAGGCCATTGATGAAGCAGCTGAAGATGGTTGGGCCTAGGACACTACCCTAAGGAACTCCTGCAGTGATGTCCTGGGACTGAGATGATTGACCTCCAACAACCACAACCATCTTCCTTTTAGCTCGGTATGACTCCAGCCAGTGGAGAGTTTTCCCCTAATTCCCATTGGCTGCAGTTTTGCTTAGAGCTCCTTGATGCCACACACTGTCAAATGCTGCTTTGATGTCAAGAGCAATCATGCTCACTTCACCTCTTGAGTTCAGCTCTTTTGTCCATGTTAGGACCAAGGCTGTAATGAGGTCAGGAGCTGCGTTCCCCTGGCGGCACCCAAACTGGTCAAGGTTCTCTCACAATATAGTTAGGTAGGGAGTTATGGGATGTTGACTCAGCGACGATAAAGGAGTGGCGATATATGTCCCAGTCAGGAGCTTGTGTGACGTGGAAGGGAACTTGAAGATGATGGTGCTTCCATGCACTTGTCTTTGTCTTTCCATGTGGTAGCAGTTATAGTTTTTTCTGAAGAAGCCTTGGCAGTTTACTGTAATGCATCTTGTAGATAGCTCATAATGTAGCCACTGGATTGTAGTTGGTGGTGGAGGGGGATGGGATGTTTAGGCTCATGTGGGAGGTGCCGATCAAGTGGATTGCTTTGTCCTGGATGTTGTGGAACTTCTTGAGTGTTGGAGCAGCAGAACCCATGCAAACAAGTGGAGAATATTCCACCAGGCTCTATAAAACTGTTGGGCCAAACCATGCAGTACTGAGATCTAAGCCTAGATTTTCTTCTTGGCATTATTTTGATGCCAGGTGAAAAATCCGGGCTCCAGGTTGCATATGCAGTAACCGCCTCATTGTGTTTGCTTCACAGAAAATGTCGCCCTTAATGCTCACAGAATCTTGGTTCTTTTACATTATAAAGTGCTTCCAGCAAAGGAGGAAGTGGATGTCTGCATCGAGCTGGAATCCTAAGGGCCACCTTTATGAATGGGCATTCCCAGCATATAGCTCAAATTCATAAAATGAGCCTCTACAATTTAACAACCTTGAGATAAAGTCAACCATCTTGGAAGTCAGTCTCAGATACACCCACAGAAATATAATAGGCTCCACGAAAGATTCAAGATGATAATGTTTGGAAACTTCTTCAGTGAGTCTTTGTGTGGTGCTGGACTTTTTCACAATATTTTCTGCAAAGAATAGTGCAGTCTTCTTAATGGTGATGACTGGTAAACACCACTCTGCTCTTAGTGTTTATTCTCGGTATCTCTTTTCAGTAAGATAAGATAGTAGTAAGATAGAGTCGTACAGCTGTGTTCTTCTGCCATTTTCCAAAAGTAATGGGCTTTCTTTAGAGTTCTTACTGATGGAATTCTGGCAATGGTTTATTAGCCTCCATCAATATTTTTTTATTCGTTCCTGGGATGTGGGCGTCGCTGGCTAGGCCAACATTTATTGCCCATCCCTAATTGCCCTTGAGAAAGGGGTGGTGAGCTGCCTTCTTGAACCGCTGCAGTCCAGTTGGGGTAGGTACACCAACAGTGCTGTTCGGAAAGGAGTTCCAAGATTTTGACCCAGCGACAGTGAAGAAACGGCGATATATTTCCAAGTCAGGATGGTGTGTGGCTTGGAGGGGAACTTGCAGGTGGTGATGTTCCCATGCATCTGCTGCCCTTATCCTTCTAGGTGGTAGAGGTTGCAGGTTTGGAAGGTGCTGTCCAAGGAGCCTTGGTGCATTGCTGCAGTGCATCTTTAGATGGTACACACTACTGCCATTGTGCGTTGGTGGTGGAGGGAGTGAATGTTTGTAGATGGGGTGCTAATCAAGTGGGCTGCTTTGTCCTGGATGGTGTTGAGCTTCTTGAGTGTTGTTGGAGCTGCGCCCATCCAGGCAAGTGGAGAGTATTCCATCACACGCCTGACTTGTGCCTTGTACATGGTGGACAGGCTTTGAGGAGTCAGGAGGTGAGTTACTCGCCACAGGATTCCTAGCCCCTGACCTGCTCTTGTAGCCACGGTATTTATATGGCTACTCCAGTTCAGTTTCTGGTCAATGGTAACTCCAGGATGTTGATAGTGGGGGATTGAGCAATGGTAATGCCATTGAATGCCAAGGGGAGATGGTTAGATTCTCTCTTGTTTGAGATGGTTATTGCCTGACACTTGTGTGGCACGAATGTTACTTGCCACTATCAGCCCAAGCATAAAATGTTGTTCAAGTCTGCTGCATTTTTACACAGACTGCTTCAGTATTTGAGGAGTCGTGAATGGTGCTGAACATTATCCAACAATTTTTGTAGGCCTGGTTAAACATTGCCATTTGGGATTAATTAAATCTCAGTGTCGATGCCTTTAGGGAATGAGATGAATTGTGTTCGCATTAGATTGTCATCATTCAAACAATGGTAGCACATTTGCACCAACCAGTATCGTCTACAAATGTGAATTAGATTATGGATTTTCTTTGTATTTTATAACCCCATCCAAGAGTATGCAAAGTCCTGCATTCTGATCCAAAAAGGTAGGATCACTTACCATTAATGTTTTGAATATTATTTTCTTTTAGTTCTTATTAACTATATTCAGTCAAAAGAAAGTTAATCTTGAATGCAGAAATTTGTTCGCACAGCGCTGCTTCTAGCACTGTGACAACAATGATGAATGCGTAGCCTGTGGCACTGCCTGCCCCTGGGGCATTAACATAAATCTGCATAGTGCCACTTACAAACAAATTTCTCCTCCCTAAATGTTTTCACTCCAATTTACATGTGTTTGTAGAGGAATGAAGAGGAATAGATCTACTCGTATTCTGATGAAACGTTAACTCTGCTTCCCTCTCCACAGATGCTGCCAGACCTGCTGAGTATTTCCAGCACTTTCTGTTTTTATTTCAGATTTCCAGCATCTGAAGTATTTTGCTTTTATTATTGATCTATTGGTCTCTGGCATCAGATGCAGGGAAAGAACTAGGAGGCCATCACATCTCTGTTGATATTTTTGTGTTTGCAGCATGTGGGGATTGGATTGTCCATGCACTGACTTGCCATACTTACTTTACTAAAGTCAGCTCCATTACCCCAATGACAGAATTGCAGGCCCACAAAAATAAGGGAATAAGGAAATTTGTTTCTGTAATATAAATGTGAGGAGTTGACACTTGGATGTCGCTTTCCCAGGACCCAAATTGCAAATGTTAAAGTGTATCTACACTGAATTACTGTAATTATAGAACCAGGTATCATGATCCTAAAATTGGAGACAATTCTGAAGTGCTTCTCCTTGTGTTAATGTTTAAGCTGATTAATGTGTAATTAATTTATTAGAGATGAAATTCCTGTATTAACACTTTAGCCTAATACATAAATGTGTGTAACAGCTTTTGTTTTGTCCTGAAAGACAATAAAAATATTTAGCCTTGGCAGAATACTTCCCGAAATGCATAAACTAAACAAACCTGACAGAGTCTAATAATTGGTTTTTACTGTTTACTTTTCCCAGTCTCCACTAGAAAGAAATGGGTTTACAATCTTGGTTCAAGGATGTAGTGATAATATTAAGACATAAAAGCTGAATTTCCTTGGGGCTTCTCCCACTCTGTCACCGGAGCTACATTTACGAATGGAAACAGGATTCCTGCAAAATGTTCACAAAAGTTACAGCAGTAAAGTGGGAGAGGAATCACGAGGAAGTTTTCCCCCATAGTTGTATGCTAATTAGTTATCCTGATCAATTATCCTGATTAGTTACCCTGGGAACAGGGCAGGATTCCTCAGGATCGTCATGATGCCATTATCATCAACTTGTACAAAAACAAAGGAGAAAAATCAGATTGCTCCAACTACCTTGGGATCACCCTCCTTTCTATTGCTGGGAAGATCCTGGCTACAAGACTTATGAACAGGTTTGTGCCTACCATTGTGGAGGAAAACCTCCCAGAGAGCCAGTGTGCTTTCAGAGCAAACAGTTGCACCACAGACATGGTATATACACTCAGACAATTACAAGAAAAGTGTAATGAGCAAAACAAAGGCCTGTATGTCACTTTCGTAGACCTCACCAAGGTATTCACTGTGATCAGAGATGGACTTTGGAAAATCCTTGTAAAACTTAGATGCCCACCCAGGTTCCTGGCCACGGTGAAGCAGTTTCATGAAAATCAGTATGAACAAGTCAAGCAAAACAGAGACCTCTCATTTCCCTTCTGAATCCCCAATGGCAGTGATGCGTGCTAGCCCCGACCTTATTCACTATCTTTTTCAACATGATGCTTCAGCAGGCAACGGAAGACCTTAAGGAGGGAGGTTATGTATGCTTCTGGACTGATGGAGGCCTTTTCAACCTCAGGCTTCTTCAGGCTCACACCAAGACACAAGAAAAACTCATCTGTGAACTTCTTTTTGCCGATGACTGTGCTCTCCAGGCCCACAGTCAGTCAGACCTGCAACGTATAACAACACATTTTTCCGAGGCGGCACAACTCTTCGGACTAAAGATCATTTTAAAGAAAACTGAAGTCCTGCATCAGCCTGCACCCCCAAGAAGAATATAGACCAGTCAAGGGGACCAAGCGGAATTTTTAAAAATTCATTCATGGGATGTGGGCATCGCTGGCCAGGCCAGCATTTATTGCCCATCCCTAATTGCCCTTGAGAATGCCATCAAGCAATTTACTTATTTGGGAGCGTCATCTCGTTTGATGCCACCATAGACAAGGAAGTGGACAATAGGCTCTCAAAAGCAAACAGTACATTTGGCAGACTCTACAAATGAGTGTGGAGCAACCACACCCTCAGAGCACAGACCAAGCTCAAAGTGCACAAAGCCATAGCCCTCACCACCCTTCTGTATGGTGCCGAGTCATGGGTCCTCTATTGCCTTCATGTACACCTTCCAGAGCACTTCCATCAGTGCTGCCTCCGCAGCATCCTCAAGATCCGCTGACAGGACCGCATCACAAACGTTGAAGTCCTGGCAACAGGCCATCCTCCTGTTAAGCCAACTGTGCTGGGCGGGTCACGTTACCCGGTTGGACGACTGTCGCCTGCCCAAGATTGTGTTGTATGGAGAGCTGACCACTGGTAAAAGAAACAGAGGGGTCCCATGCAAAAGTTTCCAGGACTCCCTGATGAAGTCCCTCTCTGTGTGCCACATCGACCATTGCCAATGGGAAGTGAAAGCCATAGATCGTGATGCCTGGAGATGCTACATCAGGAAGGCTACAGACACCTTTGAGACTGAGTGAAGCACCAGCATGAAAGAAAAGGAGGAGAAGGATAGATCCAATTGCCCCCAGCAGTGACTACTTCTCCACTGTGGGAGAATCTGCCAGTCATGGATAGGCCTGACTAGCCACCAGCGGGCCTGCAACCGATGAGTACAACCTTCCCAAATTCTTGGTCCACGCAGAAATGCCAGGAGAGTTATCCTAATCCAGGACAAGACAAAAAAAGGAGTTCATGTGCATATATCTTTGCAGGTGGCAGGACATAATTAAAGAGTAGTTAGCAAAGCATATGGGATTTAAGGCTTCATAAATAAAGATGCAAATGCAGGAAAGTTATGCTGAACCTTTATAAAGCTCTGGTTAGGTTACAACTAGAGTATTGCATTCATTTCTGGGCATCACACTTTGGGAAGGATGTGAGGGTCCTTGAGAAGATGCAGAGGAGATTTACCAGAATGGTTCCAGGCATGAGGGATTTTAGTTACAAGGTTGAATTGGAGAAGCTGGGGGTTGTTGTCCTTGGAGCAAAGGAGGTTGAGGGGAAATTGATCGAGGTGTACAAGATTGTGACAGGTTTATATAAGGTAGACAAAGAAAAGCTGTTCCCATTAGCTGATGGTACAAGGACTAGGGAACACAGATTTAAGGTTGTGAGCAGAAGATGCAGGGGGAAATGTGAGGACAAACTTTTTTATGCAGCCAGTGGTAATGACCTGGAACGCTGCCTATGAGGGTGGTGGAAGCAGAGACGATGAATGATTTCAAAAGGAAGATGGATGGACACTTGAGGGAAATAAACTTGCAGGGCTACAGGGGTAGAGTGGGGGAATGAGACTGACTGGATTGCTCTACAGAGAGCCAGCATGAACCTGATGGGCCAAATGGCCTCCTTCTGTGTCATTATGACTCCATAAGGGAGCTATTAGTAAGACTAAAGAATCCTTAGCTGCACTTGTCTTCTGATCAGGCCACACCTGGATTGTGGCAGCTGGCAAAATTGCAGAATAAGGTCAGTTGGAGATATAAGTTCCCAGTTTATTTGATCTGCTCCTCGGGCTGTTTTTCCTTTCCCTCCTGTATCCGAGTGCTAGTCAGGTGGAATACAGCCAAATTTGAACTTGCCTGTATTTCCAGGTTCAATTCCTGGCATGACTTAGCATCTGGAAATGAGGGAGGAAAATAATAATTACAAGCTGCGGTCTTCCTGCTGCTTCCAAAAACAGCAGCCAGAACACCATCAGCCCTGCAGATTATTCCTGATATCTAAAAGCAAAAGATACTTACCTTTTTACCAACTCTGTCTTGTTGCTGCCAATCTCCTCTTAAGTCTTCCAATCTTGTTTGCCGTTGGCTGAATCATCGCTCAATTGGTATTCTCAGAGAGAAAAATGAGGCACATTTTGCAGTTCTGTCCTTCACACCTCAACTACATGGATGGCCATGCCTGCACTTGCTTCGAGTGCAAGCACTCGACCCCATCCCTCAGGCCAAACCATAGAAATCTCCAGGCAATGCAAAGGAGCTGGAGATCCCATTTTTCAGATCCCCTGCCCTTTTTCTGTTTTTGCATCTAAATGTTGAAGCTTAAATAAGATAAAATTTATAGTCAAAGGTTGTCATTGTGTGTCAGCCTTAGCACAATGTTGCACTCTCACCTCCAAGTCAGAAGGTCACGGTTTCGAGACCCACACCAGAGGCAATGCGTAATCTAGCTGACCTTGCTGTGCACAAATTGGCTGCTATGTTTTCGACACTTCAACAGTAACTACACTTCAAAAGTATGTCATTGGCTGTAAAGTGCTTTGTGATGTTCTGATGTTGTGAAAGATGCTATTTGCATGCAAATTCTTTCTTCAATCATTGTTGATTTTGTATACTACAGTAACCTGGTTCTCTTAAGGATCAATATTTCTAAACCCATGATGTCACTCTTCAGATTGAACCAAATGAATAATGAAAACAAACTTTTCCAGGCATAGGACCAGGATTTTGCAATTTGGGGAGGGAGATAAGAAAAGCAGAAAGCTTACTCTATAAAGATTGGGATCATAATTATTTGGTATCTACAGCTAATGCTAATGCCTTTCTCTTCCTGCCATTGCTTAAATTGTGCCCATCCCATTCCTCATCCTTTGGGCAGCACAGTGCGTTAAAGCAGGCAGATAATCATGGTAGTCATGTACCACATTTTCCAGTTTGCTTTCAAATATGTTTGCCAGCATTCATAGATGAGAGAGGGATGGAGAGGCAGGGAGCAACCGAGGTGCAATCACATATGAAGTTTATTCCAACTCTCCTGCTTTGCCATACATATTTAATAACATTATTTTGCTTCAGTTGAAGGAATCTATCACAATTCAGATTGGTGCCTGTTTTCTCCACTGGAGAGAAAATGTAATAGAAAATAGCACTTTATTTGTCCCGTTTATTTGTTCCGTTGCCTGATTCGATATACAGCTGCTATAATATGCAAGATTGTGATTAACAGTTGCTGTTTCCTATAGCAGTATCAATAATCTTACTTAAACTGACCTGCACAAAATGTGTAAACCTTAAGGCAAAGTTATGAAAGGAAGTGGAAGAGGCCCTGGTTTAGTCTGGGACAGACTCATAAGAGGACTAAATGTAGATTACTGTAATTGATTTACTTTTGGAAAAATTATTAGGCTATATAAATAGGCATTGTATCACTAAATTGGCAGCCTTTTCTGCCTTGATTTAGCAATTGCAAACAGAATTGATTTTGTGAACTGTAAAATGGGGATATATTGTCTTATTCAATGTGGGTGGCTTCAGTTGTTCCAAACATGGTTTCAATCCATAGCAGTAAATTCATATTCACTCTTGGTATATAGAAATCCAGATTACCAAATAACTTTGCATTCAACTCTCAAGTAAAAATTTTAAAAAATCCTTTTCCTTCTTAATGTGTAGACTTTTCGATCGAACCATAAAACATTTCCCAGTTATTGATTTCCCTTTCAGTGCTCAGCTCACCAAATAGTGTAGCATTGACTGACTATGATCTTTCATTTAATAGCATGTGTTGCCTATTCACATTCCAAAACAGTGTTTTTGCAAAGTTTACAATTGTCTTTGTTTAGACTGAATTGAATGAATGATTAAATGAGCTATGATACTAAGTTTCACAATTTGGCAGTGTTTATCTGCAGTTTAGAGAAACCCTGATCCAAGCATAATTCTGATCCAAGCATCACATTTCTTGGCAAAAGTAAGCATGCGTTTATCAGGAGTCAGCTGTACCTACAATAAGGTCTAATTAGTTTTGGTTTTCTTTGGCAGGACACCAAGCTCAATCAGACGTGATGTGCTTACTGGTCTTTATTCAAAGCACTTGCAATAATACCATAGGAAGCCTCAGTAAAACTGATATAGGTTTATGAGAGTTGAATATCTATGCGATGGTGCACGTCTGGCTCATTTCATTTTGTTTAACTAGAATTAGAATGTAATGGTAATGACATTATTGGGGAACTGCCTTAAAGAAAATATTGTACCCTGCACTGCAAGGGTACTAAAACAATTACACTTAAGTGCACTTAAAAAGGCATGATTGCAGAGGCACTCTGGATTAATTAGCTGCTTTACACTACAACATCTAGTGATGGTTCTAATATAAATGCCTTAAACAATCTCAGTGGTTAATGAGCAAACACAAAATAACAAAAGGGCAATAAAGTTAATCATAATTTTTTGTAATAACTTGATTTTTAAACAAGATACTGGAAGTGGCATTTTCTCCAGGGGTGGGTCAATTACAATGTCTGTGGCATTGAGGGAGCACTCCTGTTCCTCCTGGCTCAACAGTCATAGGGCTGAGTTTTACTAGCTTGCCACCGATCACGGCGGCGAGCTTCAAAGATGGCGGGGCACACGCGCGGGATTTGCTCCGCAGAGCAGCGATATTAAATGCGGTGGCTCATTTACATGGCCGAGGCAGACCGCCTCCTCCCCCCACCCCCAACCAATGATATGGAGAGGGCGCGCGTTCCATGCCCGGCAATGCCGTCCGGCAGCACTGAGCAGGCGCCAGCGCCATTTTTAAAGGGCTGAGAGCCCTAAATGGCAACTTAAATTTTTAAAGAAGCAGTGCATTTAAAAGTGTTAAAAATAATTTTTAAAATCTTCCCAGCCCCTCTCCCACATCCCCCCATAGTCGTACGTCGTTCCTGCCCTCTTCCCCCCCACCACAAAATACTTACCTTCAGTACCTGATCTTCCCCCCACCCGCCACCCAACAAAGTTCAGAAACTTTTACCTTTACCTCTTCCCATCACCCCCTCAACCAATGACGTAAGTTTGACCCCGCTCCCCCCTCCCACATTGAAATACTTACCTCCTCCCCCCTCTCCACCAGTGTTCCACATTGAATCTCCGGTTGGGAGTGCCAATCACCAAGCATAATATCGGAGCGGGACGGCTGTCGGGACAAAGGTAAGTAATTATTCCTTCATTTTAATATTTTAACACATTCAAATGGATGTCCCATTGCCGAGCGGCGGGGTTGGGGGGACCGCCCACAAGGCCTCGCCGCCGCAGGTGAAATGGGGTGGGGCCTTTCCAGCCTCAAGGCCTGTTGCGGGCCTCTCCTGGGGGCATTTTCTGGGCACCCTTGCCACGACCCCCAACGTCAAGGGGCCGGTAAAATTCAGCCCATGGGATGGAATTTTATGCTGTCCCCCGTGGAGGTTTTGGAGGCAGGGAGAGCATAAATCAAGTGGGATTGTGGTGGGGGATGGGTCCCACCACCATCTTGCCTCTGCTGTAATTTAGTCCGGGGCGGGGCCTGTGAACAACTTCCCACCCCACTGCCAATTGAGGACCTTAACTGGGTAAATTAACCCCCACCCCCCGAGGGCAACCCCCCTGCCCTTGCTGCCGACACCCCCCTTCCCCGTGACCCCCACCCCGCGAGACCCCTCCCACCTGACCTACCTGAGGCCTGCATCCAGTAACAATCTCCCTAGAGTTGATTTGGAAAATAAAAAGTGAAAATGGTTTCCATGGAAAGAGATGTTGGAGGCTAATGTTGGGAGTCGAATTTCTATCAGTTGACAAGCTGTTTTGTATTCTTCTTTATGAGCATGAGGAATCTTAAAAATGAAGTTATATGTATGAACAGTTTTCAAGACCACAGTTAACTTGAACCTTTACAGCAAGTAAGTCACTGAGGGGAAAAGAAATGTTTGGCAGGAACGTGCAACCCATGCTTCCTAAATCTGCCTCAACCTGAATTTCAGAAGAGCATCCCTTACTGTGCCAAATATATGTCATTCTTTTGCCTTTTAAAGTGAGACATCCAATTTAATGCCAATTACTGCCCAATTAGAAACAGTTTTGTACTGTAGACTCATGCCTACCAGATAGTCATTTCTTTTAAGACCCTTAAAATGACCATCATTGATGCCTTTAGTTAGAGTCAGATTCAAAGCTGGGCAATAGAAGTACAAAGCCAATGTTCTGAACCATGTTTTAACCCAGTCTAAAATATAATTATCCTGATTAAACTATCTCTGCTAACCATTCTGTCTTATTGAACACTTGAACAACATTGAGCACAGTGCAAACCTATCAACTGCAACATCCTTTTGGAAATATAGTTGTCCCAATTAAACTAAATTAAGTCAGTACCTATTTCAATGTACTAGGACACTGGTACCTTTCTCCGCTATTCGTTAGTGCCAGCTATATCAGCAATGGAGCCAGATTTTGGGACTCTTTAATGGGTGAAGCAGGAAACAAATGTAGAATATTCCTTGCATTCTCATAGGGATTAGTTCAGTGGTTTTCAGTATAATATTAAATTTATCTGGTCAATGTCATTAGATTGGAGTCCAAACTATCTTCACAATGTAGTGTGGATTGTTAGTTTTAACAAAAAAATTCTCACTGTTAATCAATGTTACCTTTATATCTAACAATGTGAGCCCCAGAAACTGTCATGTACTTCCAGTGTATGAAACCTTGTGCTCTGATTTCAGTCTTTTTGTTACACTTGCATGTCAGCTTTTTACCATTAATCGTCCTATGCCTACCACTCTGTAATTGCACAATTGGCCACCAAATGGCACTTATTATCTTTACTTCATAGAGTGTGCAAAATGCTATCTGACGGTTATTCATCTGAAAACTTTTGGTCTGATTTTGTTTCTCATTAACTAAAATTCCTCATGGATAAAATAAGACGTTAAAGATAAAATGTTAAGACAATTATATATTTCAAAATACCACAAAATTACTTAATAGCTTGAATTGCTTTTTGCATCTTTTAATGTCTTCACTAAAGTTGTTCCTTGAAGGTCTCAGCCTCTCCCAAAGGCCTGGCCTTAGACTTGATACTTTTGCCCTGTGCTGTTATACTGTTAGTTGAATTTGGATTGTGGAGCCTGAGCATATGCACTGCACCCAATTTCCCAGGATTCTTTAGTACTGTTTAATGGACTGTACTGAGGAAATATTTTTCTTAAGCTCCTAGTAATTTCTGAAGTTTTTTTTGTTTTTCAAAATTATTTGATGAAAAGCTAAGTAATTAATTGTTAGCTTGATTCAGCCTTAGCAATCTCACTTCTGACTCATTGGCCGGAATTTTACAGTGGGCGGACGGGAGCCGGACTCCGACGTAAATGTAGGTGACAACCCCACTTCCGCTCAGCCTGGGGATCTGTCCCGTAGTTTACGGATCCCCAGGCTTTAATTGGCCCGAGGCGGGACCCACCCACTTGAGGGAGGAGGTCCCGCCTTAGCGAGCTGCCGGCCAATCAGCGGGCCAGCAGCTCTTAGTCTCAGCAGCGCCACCGGGAGCGGTGACCACTGCTGGGACTGCAGCTCAGCCAACCTGATGGAGCCAAGAGAGTGGGTAAGTTTGGGTTGCCTCACCAGGGGGATCGGTCATGCCCTGGTGAGGCTAAGGTGGTTGTTTGGGGGAGGGGGGGCATCTTGGATCCCGGGGGTGGGTTGGGAGGCGGGAGCCGCCCTCAATCAGGCACCCTGTGCCTGACTGCCATGCACCCCACCCCCCCGCCCACTCCCGGGGCACGGAAAGGCCCGCAGCTACAGCTGGGTGGCCTTTCACGTCTCCGGCACGCTCCCTTGGAGGCGGGCGAGGGCCCATAAGTGGCCGTTAAGTGGCCACTTAAGGGTCTTGATTGGCCTCGGGCGGGCGGGCCGTTTCCCACCCCCCGCCCCCCACCGGACCTCCGTTAACTTGTTCAGAGGCGGAATCGGGGCGGGTAGGCCTCCCAGAGCCTGCTGCTCAATTTTATGCCGCTCCCCCCCACGCCACCATCCGACCCGCTGGGGCGGCATAAAATTCCAGCCATTAGATGTAAAATCAGGAATCACATTTCCCACAAAAAAGGTAGTGGAAATTTGGAACTTGCAATCCGAAAAGGCTGTTGATGTTGGGTCAATTGAAATTTTCAAGACGACTGTTGACAGATTTTTTTATTAGGAAAGTGTATCAAGGTATATGGAGCCAAGTTTTGTAGATGGGTTTCAGGTGCAGAACAGTCATAATCTAAATGAATGGCAAGAAGACTCGAGGGAATGAATGGCAAATTCCTGTTCCTATGTTCATAGGTTCAAGCCACAGTCCAGAGACCTGAGTGGATAATCTAGGCTGGCACTGCAGCGTCATGCTAATGTTGAATGCTGCACTGTTGGAGGTGTTTGATATTCGGATGAGACATTTCACCTGACCATTTTCATATTCAGGTGGAAGTAAAAGGATCCATTGGCAATATTCCAAGAAGAGCAGGGGAGCTCTACCCATGTCTTGGTCAATATTTATCTCTCAATAAATATCACTATGAAGAGATTGTCTGACATCTGTCCACATGGCTGCTATGTGTGAAGTGACATTGTGGGCAAGATGAGGACATTCATTCTTTTTTTCCTTCAATTTTCCATCTCTTGTATAAAAGTTCTAATTATTGCTATCGCAGTGGTGTGTAATCCAAGCTAAAATATTCAGTTAGTATCATGATCAGGATTTCTCACTTAACCAGAAGGGGAATTTTATCTTGGTGGTGGGAGTCCCGACATCCAGAGAGATCGACACTAAGATTCCTGCATCGCTTCTTCTATGGAAGGACCACCTAATATAGTGCCAAGCAGGCACTTAAGTGGACAGCGGTGGGCCTTCCACAGGATCACAGACCCTGTCACTGGAAGTTCCATCCTTGCAGAGCTGCCGGCCAATCAGAGGCTGGCAGCTGCAGTGCCGCTGCAGAGGCACTGGCTGCTTCTGCAGTTGCACCTACCGGAAGCTGAGAACCATTGATGGAACCAGGCCTCAGGTAGTTCATGGTGGGAGGGGTCTCACAGTGTTGGGGTTGTTGGGGTGGGGGGAGACAGTCAGCAGTAAAGGCAGGGGAGCTCCCCTTCTCAATGCTGGGTCCCTCGTTCAGGCACTAAGTGCCTTGAGGGACCCCCCGCCCCACCCCGCCCCACCCCCAGAGCCAGGAAGTAGCCCGCATGGTATTCCATGCTGTGCTTCCCATGCAGCAATAGGACGGCCTACAACACGGCTAATTGCAGAGGCAGGAAGAGGCCCTTAATTGGGGGTTAATTGCCCAGTTTAAGGGCCTCAACTGGCGGCAGGGTGCGAAGGCCATTCATAGGCTTTTCTGCCCTGCATTAAATTTTGGCAGAGGCAGGAACTCACCACCAACTCCCACCCCTCCCCCTCATCCCACCACCATTCCAACCGATTTTATGCTCTCCCCACCGCCAAACCTGCCAGAGGAAGAGCATAAAATTCCTCCCCCCTCCAGATATCTATTCCACTAGTTGCAATTGTACTTGTTGCAGGTATAATTAAACACTCAAGTGTTCCAAACGAATATCCCAGAGTGAAAAGATCTTAAAGCTGCAGAAAGCTGCAGTGACCCATCCAACCAGTGCATAGAAGTAAGTTGACATATGGCAAACTGTAGCCTTAAAAGAGGAGTGTTGCTAAAACACTGCTCTGAAAATGTAATTAATTGCCAGTGTTATCACTAAGCATATTTAGTGTACTGACAGCAGAGCACTTTGAAATATTGCACCTTAATGATGTGCTAACACTCTTCACTCTGATATTCTTAGTTTACCACTTCAAATTATTCCTACCTCTATCACTGCCAATATTTCAATCTAGTTTAGCATAAAGGTTAAAAATCTCTCTCCAGACACACCCTATCTTATCCCAAAATGGATAATTGTACTTCCAGGTGTTTTCAGAGTTGATGTGGATTTAGTACTAAAGCTTTGCACACTAAAGCAGTGTAAACCTTGATGAAAGAGCCATGTAAACCCCAGGAAATGGTGTTAACATTTTTTACTCTAGTTTTCTATAGTTTCCACCACCTGCCCATCAACGTTACGGCTGACAGGCAGGGAAACCCCTGCAGAAATTCACCCACTAAATATTTTTTTCTCTGTCTAATTACCTATTCCATCTGCTCTGAGCTAACCACTAAATAATGTACCAGTTCATGAGTCAAGAATTATTCAAAGAGTTCTGTGAACATCATATAATCACTAACATTCAATTCTGATAATTGGGTCCATGCTTTCGTGCTTGCAGACACATTGTATTAGCTCCTTATTGAATGAATACATTGACGATGTTAAGCTACAGAAAATCATAAAGCCTCCAAGGCATTTTGTTTGGCTCATTCAGTGCAGTCACAATTATGCTGAAATGCACACGTCATACTCTGTCAACATTTGGTACTTTCACTGCAAATCAGATAACTAAGTTTTAAGATATTAATTATAATTACAAAGTGATGTACCTATTTAGGATTTGTTTTCTAGGCACAAATGATCTGAGTCACTGGAACACATTCTGAAGTGATAGACTGCAGTAATTCTGTAACACGCCTGCTTTGTTGCTGCAAAGTTAAAATATCGGACATGTATTAAACCCGGGCCTGAGATTAGTACTGATACTTACACCAGAGGGCTTGGAATTAATGTTCTGATGGCCTTCACCATGAATATACCTGACATGTTTAACTTCTCCGAAAGAAACTTATTTGTTCATAAACTCTACAAAGCTCCTATAAATTCCCAAATTATGATAATTATTGGAATTTAGTTATAGCTCTTGTTTTCCTGTTGGATTTTCCCAGTAAGTGTCCATTCCATTCTGCTGTTTTTTCTTGCCTTTGGATCAAGCCATGTCTCACCTCTTTATCTTTCTTGCCTTTACCAAAGACAGCTGGGTCTACAAGTCTGTCAACGTTCTACAGACAAACTAATTTAACAGCATAAATGGTGAAAGCTGCTTCACAACTTAAAACAAGATCAATATGAAAATCTATTTTGAATACTAACAACAACTAAGTGGAAAGGAAGGAACTTAGGATTTTAGCACTGTGGGTGTACCTACACCCCAAGGACTGCAGCGGTTCAAGAAGGCAGCTCACCACCACCGTCTCAAGGGCAATTAGGGATGGGCAATAAATGCTGGCCTAGACAGTGATGCCCACATCCCATGACCGAATTAAAAAAGATTCCTAAGAATGATTTACACCCCATGAATTACTTTTGGAGTGCAGCCATTGTTATGTGAGCAAAATTTGCCGCCAATTTGCAGTGCTTATGGTGGAGAGGGCAGGCCATAAAATCTTAGCTTTCGTGCCTTAAAATTAAGCTGTTTAAATTAGTGTATGAACACATCTCATTTATATGAAATGTCACTATTTTATGCTAACTTAAAATAACCTCTTAAAATAGACAACAGAATTAGTAGAAATTTATAAACCATTTTTATGCTAGGGAGGCAATTTCTCCTGTCATAGTGATAGTTATAGTGAAATCATTATGTATTCCTGTCATATAAGCACATTAATCTAAGCCTAACTTCCAGAGCAGTCATGAGGGAGAGATGTATTATCAAAGGTTTTGAATAACATGTTAACCTGTTTCAAAGTTCCTGGCCCTCTTTGTGCTTATCACATTGGGGTGTGCTAAACAGCTTGGGTACATTGTAAGCCACTGCCACCTGGCTCTGATTTTCAGGGGAACGCTGCAATCTCCTAAGCCACCCTTCTGTGTAGTGATATGACAAATGCATTCATTACAAGTGCATTTATGATTTTGCTACATATCACACAAAGGAAATCTTGAATCAAAAGAAAATCGTGTGTGCTCATTCAACATTTGCACCATCAGTTCCCCCTGCTGAGTTGATCAGCATGCAACATTTGAACAAAAGTAGTAGAAACAGATATAAATGTAAGTGTTACAATTTGTCAATGCTTTTGAAGTGGTTTTGATATCAAATAAAGTATGCTGGAATATTACCTAATTAAGTATCTTTTTTGATCTATCTTTTGACTGGCACTGCTGGTACAGTTTGAAGGTGTTACAATGTAAAAGCAGCTTTTATGTAACCAAAGTTTGAAGTTTAGCTGCTGATGTAAGTTACATGCGACTGGTTTGGTAATGACGGGTTTCATTAAGGTTGGATCGGTCCTGTCTACTCTTAATACAAAGTTGCTTAAATTATTGGTTAATTCGAATTGTAATTGTGTGGAAAAGAAAGCCTCTTGTGCTGTTTTATTAAAATTGCTTAATAATATTTTGCATAATATCTATCATATTATAAAACAAATCATTGAGGTAAATTAAATAGATGCATTTAAGGGGCAGCTAGATATATGAGGGAGAAAGGAATAGAAGGATATGCTGATAGATTAAGATGACTTAGGGAGGATGGAAGCTCAGGCAGAACATATATGCTGCTATAGACCAATTTGGCTGAATGGTTTATTTTAGTGCTGCAAATTCCATGTAATACTGTTGGATAACTCCAATTTTTATTTTGACACAAAAACAACTTGAAATTAAACAAAAGTAGCCTTATCTACAAGTCCCAGACACAAGATGAATCCTGGCTATATTATTTCTGCACAATCAACACAACTTTGATCAAACTCCCTGGGTATACTATTGCTATGATGTAGCTTTCTACCTAACAAGTTGTAGGTGGATGGGCTGATGAGAGAGAATAACAGCGTGAAATGTCACAGCTGAATCTGCAGCATAATCCTGAAAATACGGGAACGCCCACCCCAACCTTCCACACCACCCCACTCCCGTGCAAACAGGATTATTATTTATCGTATTGTTCGTACGAATTGAAGAATCTTAAAGCAGGCACCGTTAGTTGATCAAAGAAACCTCCTCATAAATCGCCTGATTGATGTTGCTTCTTAAATCACTTAACCCTCCAAAGATATAAACGTGCAAGTGCAATGGGCTGCTCCGTTTGAGAATTCCTGCCAGCCTGCCTGTCAGATTGTCGTATTCGTGTTAATCAATTCCTCATCAATGCTTGGGTTAGGTGTCACTCTGAGACCTGCAGCTCTCCACTCTCATTGATCACAGTTTTTCTGCCAACAGATCAAAGCCTTCCAGACATCTCACTACAGTTTAGTTTTCTTTACACATTGGCAGCCCTCATCACTAAAACACCTGATAAAAGTTTTGAAAAGTTCTAACACTGAGGCATTTCATGCTCCGAGTCTTCATCAATTCTGGATGGTTTGATGCGATTTGTTTTATTTTTTAGTATGACCGCACAGTCGGCAGTGGGCGTCGCTGTTGAGTCTTGTATAGCAGTGGAGAGACTCGAACTTCATCAGCTCTTTTCACCCTAGAACATTTCCATCTCGTAGAAAAGCGTTGCTGTGTGGAAAATATCTTTCTGTCACAAAGGTGTAACGCACTCAAGGACTGCAGATGTCCTCATAAGACATAAAAACACTTTGCTCCAGCTGATTACAAATATCTCCAAAACTGCAAGAGTGTTGTAAGGCACCGCAAGGTTATTTATATCTTGCACAAAGCATTCATTTTGGGATTGTGAGCTTTCCTGTTTATAATTTTCACGAGATTGGATATCTTTATAATGCAACAGTTTGCAATATTACCATTCGGTTTAACTATGGACCATTGCATCATGAGAAAGGGTTTCTTCTTAACCCTACCCCACCAACCCCCACAGCTCCACTCCTGGAGCTAGTGATTTATACTGGGACACAGTACCACAGTGTCATCTGCACTCAAGGGAGCCGCAGCACTGTGTGTCAGTAAGCAAAAGCAAAATAGTGTGGATGCTAAACATCTGAAAGAAAATGCTGGAAATACTCAGCTGGTCAGGCAGCATCTGTGGAGAGAAAAACAGTTAACATTCCAGATCAATAATCTTTCAACAGAACTAGTGTCAGTCGGCAGTTTGTTGCTATCGGCAGTACAGCCGAGCTCAATGCTGTCTTTACCTTATTTCACACACAGACAGACACACACACATACATACATGTTCCAGCAGGGATAACTGGATAATGATTAATAATTAATAGTGAGACTGATTTTTTCTCTCCCTAGTCCAAGAATACGGAGACCAATTGTAGTTCCCCGATTGCCACCCAAACTGAGATAAACTAACTGAGTAAAGATTGAAGATTTAATCTGAGAGCATTCTTGTTCATATGGTTTATTACTATGTCAGATAGTGCCTCTACCCACCAAGCCAATGGGGAGCTTTTTTTTTAAGACAAGAAGTCAATAATGTTAAAATAGTTGTAATAACAGCTGATAAAAGAGTTGGAAAATAAAAAGGGAAATTCTCATCTGTAATCCTAGTGGAATCTCAGCAGGCAATATTGGATACTTCAGCTGGTGAAGACTGCCACCAACTCACCACCCAACTAGGTTTTCCTTCCCAACCACCACAGCTGCCCAGACCTTTCCCACTTGTGCAAATGATGATGGAACTGGGCATGAATTCCTGGTGAATTTTGATGTGTTATTGGTTCTCAACACAAACATACCAAACACTATGAGGATGATTGGTAAGTCAAACGAAAGGTTCTTTATTACAGAATAACAAGAGAGATCTTCAATACATGTGCTACCTGCTGATTTATACTTCTCCAACTACTGTATCACATGTTAACTTGCATCACTTTCTGTGATGATGTATCCTAAACTATTTACATATTTAGCAGTATTTTAACTATTATTAAAGCAGTTAAAGCCAGGTCGCAGCATCCCCCTTTCCTTAAATAGAAAAATTACATAAGTTATAAGATATATACATAATTAAATAGGATAATTCTGAACAGAATTTACACATGTATTGACTCTCACATTAATTATTCACATGTCTCTGAAATGTACAGGTGGTCTCCTGACTTGACCTGATCTGGTAACAGTGAAACTTTGCTGAGATCTGGAATTGTCAATTCTTTTCTCTTGACTCGTAGGTTCAGACTGACAATTATCTAGTACATGAGTGTTGTACGTGTCATCTTCCTTAACACCACTCTCAGAACTTGAATGTGAATGCGTTTTTGATGCGACAGGAGTGTTAGGTATGATGCTGTTGGATAACTCTCTCAGCTGACATCTATTCCTCCTCAGCGTTGATCCATTCGAGGTGGTTACTGATATGAATGTGGCTCATTATAGATCTTTGACACTTTCTGCAGGGAATCATGGCTGGAATTTTATATTCCCCCCCCCCCCCCCACCCCCTGCAAGAGTGGGCTGGTAACAATGGGGGGTTGTAAAATTGAGTAGGAGGCAGGAGGCGCCCGTTCCCAACCGCCTTCCCCCCACCCCCCCCCCCCCCCCCCACCACATCCCTGCAAATTTACAAGGGGCGCAGCAGTGAGAAACGGCCCACCTGCCCAGGCCAATCAAGGCCCTTAAGTGGCCAATTAACTGCCACTTAAGGGCCTCCTCCCACCGCCGCTGGTATTTTACCAGCAGCTGGCGGGTTACTGAGTTCCCCCAGGAGGCCGCCAAGTAAAACCTGGTGGCCTCCTTGCAGGCTGGGGGGGTGGGGGGGTCCTTCCTGATTGGACCCACTGTGCCCCACAGAGTCTCCCCCTACTGCCCATCCGCCCCTACTACACAGCACTCCCCCGCCCCCACTACACAGCACTCCCCCACCCCCACTTCTAACCAACCCCTCTTGCCTCGCCGGGGCCCAGCCAATTGTCTCCAGCGAGGCCTCACAAACATACCTTTTTTCTGGGGCCGGCGTCACTCTTGCTGCTGAAGCTGGGTGCAGTCCCAGCAGTGGCCAGTGCTCCTGGTGGCGTAGCTGGGACTGAGAGCTGCCGGCCCGCTGATTGGCCGGCAGCTCTTGGAGGTGGGACTTCCTACCTCAGAGGGCTGGAAGTCCTGCCCACGGCCAATTAAGGGCCTGGGCCATGTAAAATCCAGGTGTGGCTCCCAGGCCCAGCGGAGGCCGTCTTGCCCCTGACTTTTTGGCCGGTGGGCGGGGCCTCCCACCCAACATAAAATTCCGGCAATGTCTTCTGTTGCGGGATTTCTCTGACCTTTTGTCCAACCTGCAGAATAGGTAACTCCACGCTTGCATCTTTGTCATATGTGATTTTCATTTTCTCTTGTCTTCCCAATAATTTATCTTGAACTGGCGACAGTCTAATCAAATGATGACTCGGGAAAGTGGTCCTGACTTTCCTTCCAAACATGATCTCTGCTGGGGATGGTAATCCTGCATCTAGGGGTATTGCTTGTGGGTGCAACATTGCTACTGGATGTCTTGATTAATCTCCTTATATTTCAAAATTAATGACTTTACTGTCCGCACTGTCCTTTCTGCCAGTCCATTTGACTTTGGATAGTGTGGAGATGGCATAACGTGATTTACAGCTCGCTTTGCGCACATGTCCTGAAATGGCTTACCGGTGTACAGTGGACTGTTAACCAACACTATCTCCTCCAGTGAACCGAAAAGACTGAAAACTGCACTAATCATGTTTGCAACAATGCATTGATGTATCCCTCAGTTGGTGAATGATAGAAAATTTGGAGAAGTAGTCAGTAATCAGTAAGAAATCATCACCTCTGACAGTAAATAAGTCAGCAGCTATTCTTGATCATGGATGTGATGGAAAATCATGAGGTTGGTTCTCTGTTTTAACTCAGCTGATGCTCTTGACATACAGTGCACATCCTTGTTCTTTGTTGTTATTGATCCCTGGCCAATAAACTGTCTCATGTGCAGATCATCAGGATCTTTCAATGTCCATGTGACCTTGATGTAATTGTGTAAGGATATCTTGATGAAGCATTTTTGGAATCAACACTTGTCTACATTTTGAAAATGACTCCACTTGATCTCCCTAACTCGTCACGATATGACCAAAAAGGTTCTGAGGTCTGTTGGAACCTCTTGCATTGTATCTGGCTATCCATTGATGATGAGCTGCCATAATGCCATGCGGACAGGATCTCTGGAAGTCTCTTCTTGGAGCTCTTCACATTTCTTCTGTCCAAATCATATTAAGTCAATGTTGTACACATCTTCTAGCTTCACATCTATTTCATCGTCTTGTCCATCTAATGGTAAATCTTTTGTCTTCTTGGGGTTGGCTATTCTGCTCAATGTGTCAGACATAACCATGAGGTTTCCAGGTTTATATCAAGCCTAGTAATCGTACCTCTGTACTTTAATTGATAGCCTTTTTAGTTGAGGTGGCAGGCTGGTGATTGGTTTTTGCCAAATCATTGCCAATGGTTTGTGGTCAGTCTCGAAAATAAAGCTTTTGCTAGTAGATATGTATGGAATTTGGTGATGCCAAACACTAATTCCAGTCTTTTATACTTTGTGGTCGAATAGTTCGCCTGAGTGAGTGACAAACCTTTAGAACTGAATGCAATTGGCCTACCTTCCTGTAACAGACATGCTCTGAGACCCTTTTGTGAAGCATCTACTTGGAGTGTAGTTTCTTTCCTTGGGTCATAATATTGTAAACATGCTTCAGCAGAAAGTGACTGTTTTAACAAATCGAATGCATGCTAATGATCTTCATGTCACAAGAATAGTGTATCTTTCTTGAGAAGTTCACACATTGATGATGTTTTGTCAGAGAAATTTGAGATATATGATGCTAAGAAATTACACAAACACCTCTGTAACTCTTCCTTATCTTGAGGAGTAGGCATTGATTGCACATCCTCAACTTTACTGGAATCTGGTCGTATTCCAGTGTCACAATAGACTGAACTGAAGAAATTAACATGGTTCACATTGATAGCGTATTTTTTGCTATTAAACATGAGACTATCTCTTCTGGCCATCTCCATTAGAATATGAAGATTGTTGTCATACTCTTCCTTGGTACTTTCCGTGACCGCAATGCCATCTGCAATGCAAACACAGCCAGGAACATTCTGGGTAATGCGATCCATTTGCTGTTGGAACAGGTATTGACTCACTGACAGACCGAATGGTAACCATAGAAAGCAATACCTTCTAAATGGTGTTCTGAATGTTGTTAGTTCCTGTGAATCTTCGAAAAGGTGGAATGACCAGTATCCATATTTCGCATTCAAGCTCAAGAAAAATTTGGCTTGACCAAACTTTGGGTTGAGCTCTTCTAAAGTAGAAATTTTGTGAGGACATCTTTTGAGTGCTCAATTCAATCTTCTGTGATCTAGACATACCCTAATGGTACTATCTTTCTTGATTACTGTGGTTATAGAGCTACACAAATCAGTGTGTTGCTAAACACGGCATTCCATCCTGTCAAGCTCAGCCTTTAGCTTGTCCTTGATCTGGACGCTGCACTTCTGAGGCGGGTCTATGGAGGGAACTGCGTCGTCTTTCAGGTGAAGAACAGCATCCCCTATAAAACTGCCCATGGTGTCAAATCTATCTGGGTGTTTCTGTTGCAGATCTTGAATAGACTCAATAGGATCACACTTGCCTTGATTATGCAGCATTGGCACTTTACTGATCTCATGAATCGTCATGATCCAGAGTTCACTGCATGCTGGTAGTCCTGCTATCGCTGGACCATTGGTGTCAACAACATAGAAGACTTGTGGTGACCATGCAAAATTTGCATATCTGCATTTCAATGTCAGTGGCGCCATGCAGCAGATTGGTGAACCATTATATGTGATGATTCTTGCTCTTGTTGGCTGTAAGATAGACCCCCACTTCACTAGGTACATGTTTTTGAGTATCTGCACTGGTAAAATGTTGGCGCTTGCCCCGTATCTATCTTCAGTCGTAGCTTGTGCTTGCCACTCTTGTCAGGACATATAATTTCAACTATGGTGAAGACGTCCAGTTGTGTGATTGCATTCATGTGCTGTGTAACTGTCACCATATGGAAGACTTGTTCACTTTCAGTTCCTTCTTTGCTGTCCAGCCTTTGCCTACCTCATGGACATGCCTGTGCTTGAAATGGTACTTGTTGAATTCTTTTTTTATTCTTGCCACCAGGCAGCATCTAATTTTTATTGAGCTGTGACTTCTGACCGCATCTTCGCTGCCAGATTTGCTACACAGTCTTGTCCAGTGTCCCTTAAGACAGCATGTCTTGCAGGTATCTCTTCATGAAGGACAGTTACGTGACTGATGCATTAGATCACACTTGCCGCATGCCTTGCCCTGTCGAGGTGTCTTGACTATCTCAACTATAGTTATTGCTGCTCCAAGCTCTTGTATATATTGTCTGCTTGCAGCTATGGCTTCATATTTTCTGCCTACTTTAAGGAAACTGTCGATATTGTATCCTTTTTCTGATCAAGCAGTTCCTTTTGGAATGCCTCTATTGGAGTTGATGCGATTAACAGCTCCATTATCCTCTTGGAGAGTTCCGCATCTGAGAAATCACAGTCCTTGCCTTTGTCTTGACAAACTGGTCAATAGCTTCTTAGGGCTATGGGCTATGTCTATTGGCCATCAGTTCTAGTTGATGGACCCTGAAGTTGATCATAACCTTTAATTGGTCTTCCAGCATTGTCCAGTGTTTAGTTGAGTCTTTCTGGTCTGCTTCTCACAGTCCAGAAGTGTTGATGCGATAGAGACCTTCATTGCCATTCGCCATCTTTATTTTTATTGCTTGCTTGTCAAGTTCTGTGACTACAAGATCTAAAAGACATAACTCCATATGCTGTCTAAAAAGTTGGAATTCATGAAGGACATCTGGAACCTTTCAATTCATCTCTGGCTATTTTGTGGTCATGGTGTTAAAACATCCTGCTCACAAGAATTCTTTTGCCAGAGCTTTCCCTTTATTTAATTACTTTCCTTCAAGGAAAAGAATATTTTAGGTCTACTGTGCCTGCAGCACTGGACTTTTGCCACGCCCTGAGCTCTGTGGCTGCAGCGTGGGCTTTTAGCTTCCACAGAGGGAGAGCTTGCCAATGAAGCTCTTTTGGTGGGAAAACTATGAAGCTTAATTGTGGTGCAGTCTTGCAGCCCCAACATGAACTGAATTTTTTTTCCCCTTTTGAGCCCAATTCTGCCTGCTCTTTGGGCGACTACCTTTCGACAAAACGCCCCTCTTTTAATTACTCACACACTCTCGGAGTACTGATTCTCGAGTGTCGTTCTCGACTCTGATCCTGTGTCACATTGCTATTGCTCCTTCCAGCTATCTTCAGTGTTATCCCAGGCTTTTATGGCTTTGTACAGGAGAAGCCGTTGATGCCACGTTTGTGATCGCTACCACTGTGTCAAACACCACCAACACATCAAGTACCTCGGCATTGCTGCTACCCCGTTGTGTTCCGCTGCCACCATATCGTGTTATTAGTTCTCAACAAAAATGTACCAAACATTATGAGGATGATGCACAGTGGCAGCAGTGTGTACCAGACAAGATGCACTACAACAACTCACCATGCTTCCTTTGACAGCACCTCCCAAACCCGCAACCACTTCCACCTACACTTCTACCTATAAAGACAAGGGCAGCAGAGGCATGGACACACCACCATCTGCAAGTTCCCCTCCAAGCCACACACCATTCTGACTTGGAACTATACTGCCGTTCCTTCAGTGTCACTGGGTGAAAATCCTGGAATTCCCTCCAGATGAGCTGCAGCGGTTCAAGAATGCCGCTCACCACCACCACCACCTCAAGGGCAGTTAGGGATGTACAACCAATGCTGGCCTTGCCAGTGATGCCCACATCCCATAAAAAGAATACATTTTAAAAATTGGTGCGTCAAACAAAGGATTCTTTATTGCAGAATTTCAGGATTACAGGGGAACTCATCAATACATGTGTCACTGTGATGGAAACCACACCTGTCAAAATGAGACACATTAATTTTGTCATGTGGAACAGTATTTTTGAATTGTTAACTGGACTTGCAATAACTTGTTTAAAAAGACCACAACAGTGGCTGAAAACATGGCTGCACATTTGCATTGTAAAAGATAGTTGCATGCAGAAGACAATGGGAGTACTCCCTAATTGAATTAGCCAGATGGGTTTTGTCAATAGTGATGGTCAAGGGACATTGAGAGACATTGAGTCAACATTCCACCCACCACCGCCCCCCCCCCCACATCCCGCAACTGACAGTGTCTGGTAAGCTTGAAGGAATCTACAAATCTCGCGGGTGAGGCTACTGTAAACAAGGAGCTGGTCACATGACTAACCTGCTGGCCAACCTGGGGTTTTTTGAATTGTGCCTGACAAAGAACAGTTTTTGGAAGAGACTGCAACTGAACTTCAAGAAAAGAGCATCTCTCTCTCTCTCTCTCTCTCCCTCTCCCTCTCTCTCGCAAAGTTCCAGGGACCCACGTATGTAAATTAAGCCTCAAGACAGAAGACCAGTGAAACAAGTTTGAAAGTGTGCACTGGGCCCCAATGAGAACTGCAAGACTTAACTTCAATCAAAGATTTTACACCCAATCCAAAACCAGGAACTAAATTCCATCAACTGCTGTAAACAACCTCCCCCCCCCCCCCTCAATTCTTTCTCCTCCTCTGTCTCTGTTTGCATGTGTGTTTATCGCATATGGATGCTACATGGTCACGTCGCGTATTTTTAGTAGTTTTATCTGAATTAGAGTTTTAAAGTTAACAAACTTACACCTTTCTTGTTTAAATCTGAGAAAACCTGTCTGGTTGATTTCTTTGCAATTATAATTCTAGAGCAGTGAGCAAAGACTCACTGAGGGGAAGCTAAAAACAAGGTGTTTTAAAACTTAAACCCTGTTAAGGCCAAACCAGGAAAAGGCTGATAGGGAGCCCTAGACCCCTTTCTCACCTGGTCGTAACAGTCACCTACTGACTGACACTGCTTTGACACTGTATTGTACGTAAAGTCTTTGATTGTAGTTAAGTCTTGCAGTTCTTGTTGGGGCCCAGTGCACACTTTCAAACTTGTTTCGCTGGTCTTCTGTCTTGAGGCTTAAGTTACTTCCGTGGGTCCCTGGAGCCTTGTGTGAGAGAGAGGAAGAGAGAGAGAGATGCTCTCTTTTTGAAGTTCAGTTGCAGGGTCTTCCAAAAACTGTTAGCATACATGACTTTCTGTGATGATGAGTTTAAACTCGTTGCATATAAGGCAGAGTACTAACTAGTATTAAAAGCAATATCACAACAGATTTCCCTACTCTATCTGTGGCTGCCATGTGAAGGTTGCGGTGATCTCTGCAAAGCTAGGATAAATACCCGTATGGAGTGAATGGTTTTCGTCATGGACCCCACTGTTTCTTTGGGTAGACCCAGAGACTTAGCTGCTATCAGTTTCATTCTCAGCTGAGCCACAGAAGAAAAAGGTCACATCTTGGGTGTGAGTAGCACTAAAATGACTTTAATCAATTTGCATGTGCTGATCAAGACTTTTTTGACATCTGTCCTGGAGCAAGTTTGATGTATTGATTTTTCAAAAAAACAGCCTGGCAGGATTTTTGTAGAAATTCTTTTGTTCTGCCAATAACACTGTGCAAAAATAAAGCATATTGAATCAATATTGAATTTTTCAATTATCAGTTTCGAGGCTTAATCATTGATTTTCAGGATTAAGCAGCATTAAACATAGAGAATTGCATTAATTTGTTGATAATTCACAGGGCGATTAATTGAAACTGAAGGAAAGCCTAGTTTTATTTCATGTCTTAAAATATATTTGCTGCCAGTTTTTGCACCTCCCATGTTTTTGTTAGCATTAGTGGTAATAGTCTGGATAGTTGCTGTTAGTAATTTTAATAAAATGTGCCTAAACATATCTTCAAATGTTCCGCATCAGTTTCAGCATCCTTTTGCATATGTGCTGTGAATTACTGCTGACAGTCTGTGGCAGCATGAGAGTGAGAAAAGGCTATTTGTCCCATCAATCTTGTTCCTGCCTCAAACTATGCAGAACCAGCCCTGTCATTGACTCTACACAGCCAATGTCATTTTGTGAAGGTGGGAGAAAAAAAACACAAGCAAAACCTCCAAGAAGATAAAGCTGTGCCACATTTGTATTTCAGAATTCCAGCATCCATAGTATTTTGTATTTGTGACCAATTTCTTCTTGATCTCCAATCAAACAAAATTCAAGATAAATTAATATAACCCCAGAATTCACTGTGGCAGTTGCATTGAATGAATTAGTCATCCTTTGTCTGAGGAGGAATCATTATGAATCACAGACAATGCAATCATCTCTGTCTGTCCTTTACAACCTTTGATCCTGTTCTTGGAACTGATATTTATGGTACCAAGAACTGCTGAATGTGGCTAGAATCAAAGCAGCACATAAAGAGCCTTTCAATTTTTTTTTTGGTTATTTAAACTTGAGACCTGTGATGCAAGAGAATGGGAAAAGTTTAATTGATGGCAGCCTGGTGTTAAGAATTCATCAGAACTCTGGTAGTCTAGTGAGGAGAGAGCTTTTGTTTATGCTTCCAGGTGTTCTAATGGTAAATGTGTGGTCGGTCCCAGTGGAATGTATCTGGATCCTCTAGTGGTTAAATGAACGTCTCAGCCAGTCTTGTGGTGATATGCATTGGTGTCAGTGGTAATAGGTACCCTCCAAATTCAGTGTTTGTTTGGCTCAGTGGCAGCACGCATGTCTCTAAATTAGAAGGTTGTGGGTTCAAGCTCCACTTTAAAGACTTCAGTCCATAGTGTAGGCTGACACTTCAGTGCAATAATGGCAGAGTGCTGCATCATTGGAGGTGTGGTGTTGTGATGAGATATGAAACTGAGGTCTTATTTTTCCTTTCAGGTGAATGTAAAAGAATCCAATAGCACTATTGGAAGAAGAGCAGGGAAGTTCTCCCCAGTGCCTTTGCGAATATTTATCCCTCTATCAGTAAAAACAAATTATCTGACCATTTGCTCTTTGTGGGATCTTGCTGTGTGTGTAAATTGGCTAGCAAATTTCCTGCATAATGACAGTGAGTACACTTCATAAAGTATTTCATTGGTTGCAAAGTCCTGAGGCTGTGAAAGTCACTGTATAAATGCAATTCTTCCTTTCTTTAATGTAGGAAACATTGCAGCCAATTTGTGGACAGCAAAGTCCCACAGACAGCAATGAGATAAATAATAAGCTAATCTGTTTTAATGATGTCAGTTGAGGGATCTAATACAGGTCAAGGCACTGGGGAGTACTTTGCAGCTTTTCTTTCAGTAGTGTCATTTGATTATTTTATGTCCATCTGAGAAGGCAGACAGGGCCTCACTTTACATTCTCATCTGAAAGACTGCACTTCTGTCAGTGCAGCGCTCCTTCAGGAAGGAAGAGATCAGTGCTGTAGTGAGAAACGATATAGGCACTGGAGATCAAGGCATAGAATCAGTCTGGGTAGAAATAAGAAATAGCAAGGGAAAGAAGTCACTGGTGGGAGTAATCTATAGGTCTCCAAACAGTAGTTCCGCAGTGGGGCACAGTATAAACCAGGAAATACTGGGGGCTTGTAAGAAAGGTATGGCAATAATCATGGGTGATTTTAATAAGCATATAGACTGGATTAGTCAAATTGGCAAGGGTAGCCTCGAGGGAGAGTTCATTAAATGTATTAGAGATTGTTTTTTGGAGTAATACGTTGTGGAACCAACCAGGGAGCAGGCTATTCTAGATTTGGTATTACATAATGAGGTGGGATTAATAAGTTGTTAATTAATGTCATTGTTAAGGATTCTCTAGGGAAAAGTGATCATAGCATGCTAGAATTTCAAATTTAGTTTGAGGGCGAGAAGCTGGAGCCCCACACGAGCGTTCTGGAGTTAAACAAAGGTAATTATATAGGCATGAGGACAGATTTGGCCCTAGTGGACTGGGCAGGAAGACTACAAGGTAGGACAGTTGACGAGCAGTGGCAGACGTTTAAGGAGATATTCAATTTATCCCAACTAAAATATATTCCAGAGAGAAAGAAATATTCTAGGAGAGGGGAAAAACATCCACGGCTAAGCAAGAAAGTTAAGGATAACATAAAGACAAAAACTAAGGCATACCATATTGCAAAGGCCAGTGGGAGGCTGGAAGATTGGGAAACTTTTAAAGATCAACAAAGGGTTACTAAAAAAGTAATAAAAAGAGCAAAGGTAAATTATGAAAGAAAACTAGTGCAAAATATAAAAACGGATAGTAAAAGCTTCTATAAGTATATAAAAGGGAAGAGAGTAGCTAAAGTGAATGTTGGTCCGTTGGAGGATGAGACTGGGGAGTTAATAGAGGGAACACAGAAATGGCAGAGACATTAAATCAGTATTTTGCTTCAGTTTTCATGGTGGAGGACACTAGTACCATCCCAATAGTGCCAGGTAATGCAGAGATTATAGAAAGGGGGAACTTAGAACAATCATCATCACTAGGGAAAAAGTACTGAGCAAACTATTGGGGTTGAAGGCAGACAAGTCCCCAGGGCCTGATGGCCTACATCCTAGGGTCTTAAAGGAAGTGGCAGTGGAGATAGTGGATCCATTGGTTATAATATTCCAAAATTCTCTGGATATGGGAAAGGTTCCAGTGGATTGGAAAAAAGCTAATGTAATGCCCTTATTCAAAAAAGGGAGGGAGGCAGAAAGTAGGAAACTATAGACCAGTTAGTTTAACATCTGTCATTGGGAAATTGTTAGAATCCATTATTAAGGAAGTAATAGCAGGACATTTAAAATGTCAAAACGCAATCCACCAGAGTCAGCATGGTTTTTTGAAGGGCAAATCGTGTTTGACTAATTTGCTCGAATTCTTCGAAGCTGTAACAAGTAAAGTGGATAATGGGGATCCGATAGATGTAGTATATCTGGGCTTCCAAAAGGCATTTGATAAGGTGCCGCACAAAAGGTTAATACACAAGGTAAGATCACATGGGGTTAGGGGCAATTTATTAGCTTGGATAGAGGATTGGCTAACCAACAGAAAAGAGAGAGTTGGGATAAATGGGTCTTTTTCTGGTTGGCAAGGTGTAACTAGTGGGGTGCCACAGGGTTCGGTCCTCGGGCCCCAACTATTTACAATCTATATAAATTACTTAGATGTAGGAATAGAAGGTACTATCGCCAGATTTGCAGATGACACTAAAATAGGTGGGACAGTAAGTTGCAATAAAGAAACAAGAAATCTACAAATGGATATGGATAGGTTAGATAAATGGGCCAAAATTTGGCAGATGGATTTTAACGTGGATAAGTGTGAGGTTATCCATTTTGGTCAGAAGAATAGAAAGGCAAATAATTATCTAAATAGAGAGAAACTTCAGAGTGCTTCGGTGCAGAGGGATCTGGGTGTCCTCGTGCATGAATCGCAGAAAACTAGTTTGCAGGTAAAGCAGGTGATAAGGAAGGCAAATGGAATTTTGGTATTTATTGCTAAAGGAATAGAGTATAAAAGTAGGGAATTGGTGCTGCAGCTGTACAAGGCATTGATGAGACCGCACCTGGAGTATTGCGTACAGTTTTGGTCCCCTTACTTGAGAAGGGGTAGTTGCATTGGAGGCACTTCAGAGGAGGTTTACTCGATTGATTCCAGAGGTGGGGGGCTTGTCTTATGAAGAGAGATTGAGCACTTTAGGCCTTTACTCTCTGGAGTTTAGAAGAAGGAGAGGAGATCTAATTGAGGTATATAAGATGATTAAGGGGATTGACAAAGTAGACATAGAGAGGATGTTTCCTCTTGTGGGGCAATCTAGAATGGGAGGTCATAGTTTTAGGATAAGGGGTAGCAGATTTAAAACAGAGATGAGGAGACATTACTTCTCTCAAAGGGTCGTGAATCTGTGGAATTCAGTACCCCAGAGTGCGGTGGATGCTGGGACATTGGGTAAATTTAGGGAGGAGATAGACAGATATTTAATTCGAAATGGGTTGAAGGGTTATGGAGAAAGGGCAGGAAAGTGGAGTTGAGGCCAAGATGAGATCAGCCATGATCGTATTGAATGGCGGAGCAGGCTCGAGGGGTTGAATTGCCTACTCCTGCTCCTAGTTCTTATGTTCTTCTGTTCAGGAGTGCACTGGGCTGTTAGCCTTGATTTTGTGTTCAAGTCTGTAGAATGGGGCTTGAGTCCACAGTCTTCAGGCTCTGAGTTAAGAGTGCTACCACTGAGCCACATCTAAAATTGAGATTGCAACACTGATTAACTTCAAAAGTACTTAATTGGGTATAAAGCGCTTTGGGACATCCTGAGGTCATGAAAAAATGCACCCATCTTTAGAAGTGAGGAATCTCTTTACTGGCTGCACACATCTAAGAAAGGACTGTCCCCATTGTGCAGTGTCTACTGTTAGAATCAGGTGAGGAAGGGCTCAAAGGTCTCCCCTCTTTTCCCCTTCTTTGACCACAACAGGTTTATTTCTTTTTTAGTGAATATACTTGCCAATTCAGTGAGTGTTTACTTGTTTATGTGCCATGATCATAAAAAAAATTAGACAGTTTTTCTCAAGCTTAACAAAGACGGACGTTAATTTTATTGGACTTAGAATCATAGAAAGTTTATGGCACAGAAAGAGGCCACTTAAACCGATTTAAGTAAAATAAAATACATTCCAACTTTCTCACACACACACACACGCCCACACGCGCGCGCGCGCACACACACACACACACACACGCGCAAACAAATAGATTACAGAGTGGGGAAGGATAGATTGGTTAAATTAGAGTCCAGTGAAATAAAAGGGGTATACAGTCTGTGGAGGTTGGTGACTTGGCTGGCTTCAGGCTGAATTCGATGGTCCCACCTTTTCCTTTGGTGGTCCTGAGGCTTCCGGTTTGAAGATATGGATGCTGATTTAGTGGTTCTCTGGGAGACAACAAATGCGGCTGAATTCCTTCAAGAGGGATCTCTGTCTGTTCTTTCCGGAAAGTTTGCTCCTCTCAATAGCTCCCCCATCAGACTTAAGTCATTAAGTACAGTGAGCATTGATCAGTGAACAGAATAACACAATCAAACACACATCAATTAAACCACTGAACTAGACAGTATACAACAGGGAATATGCCTCGGTGCTTGCAGTCAGGAGATAGAGTTCGAAGCTTACAAGGTCTCCACCAGTTTAATATTCAGGTTTCCAGCTGGTAGATTAAAATGTCATTATTCGACCTAGCACGTTTTTGTGATGCTACTCAGACATTGGCCGGAATTTTATGCCACCCCAACGAGCCGGATGGTGGCGGGGTGGTGGTGGAGGGGAGGTGGCATAAAATGGAGCGGGAGGCTCCGGGAGACTTTCCCGACCCGCTTCCGCCTCTGCTCCCCTATATGTAGGATGGGGGGGGGGGAGCGAAAAACAGCCTGCCCGCCCCAGGCCAATTAAGGCTCTTAAGTGGCTACTTAAGGGCCTTCGTCCACCTCCACGCGGATTTTACGCGTGGCAAGTGGGAGTCCTGGAGCCGGGAAAAGCCGCCTGGGAAAAGCAAACGGCTTCCGATCATCTCGGGGCATGGGGGGGGGGCCTTGCTTATCGGGCACAGGGTGCCCGATGGAGGGCCGCCCCCACTACCCCAACCAGCCCCAAGACCCAACACACCCAATTTACCCCCAAACGACCACCCTTGCCTCGCCAGGGCCCAACCAGTTACCTTCAGTGAGGCAACCAAAACTTACCTGGACTCCTGGCTTCATGTTTTCCTCTACAGTCAGCTGGACTGCAGTCCCAGCAGTGGACATCCTGCTTCGGTGCAATTAAAGCCTGGGAACTGTAAAATGTGCGTCGGATCCCCAGGCGAGGCAGAAGCGGGTTTGTCACCAAATTTTCAGTCGGTGGCCAGCTCCCGTCCGCCCAACATGAAATCCCAGCCATTATCCCATTAATCAGACAGAAGGCAAGAATTATTCAAACCACGTCATCAGTGAGAATGGTGATTAAAAACCTCTACCTACCCATAGTGCAAATTAAAAAGTGCAAAGAACATCTTAAAACTATGTACAGCAGCTCGAATGTCGTTATTTCAAATTTATTTGTAGATTTGTAAACATATCTTCCCACATTATATGATATAGGTGACTTAAAGCATAGAATTCAAACCATTTTCTAATCATTTCTGATATACAGAGTTCCAGTCACTCAAAGTAGTTCTCATTTGGTGTTAATGTCTCATATTTCTAATCCATACTTGGCATTTACTGAATCTTGGTCTAAATATAAACATTCCCCAATTATCTATTTTTTAATGTCAGTACTGTAAGTATGGTCAAATTACTGCTATGCTTTCTCTGGAGTCAATATATTTAGGAATCTAATCACTGTTGTGTAAAATATATCTTTGTGAAGTGCTTTGGAGTTCAAGCTTAGATTCAGTTGTTGAATGAATGATTGCATGAGCTCTGGTGCAGAAACTTACAACTGCAAGTTGTAGAAATGATTAGCCTGGAAGAATATTTCGAGGGAAAATACTTCTAGATTCATCAGGATTCACTTATAAGGTCTGTTTAAAATCTAGGGGATGATCTTAACTTTCGCCAATGTTGTAAAACCGGTGATAAAAGATAGGCCACACCCTAACTGAACAGGCAGAGTATATAACAGGCAGCCATACTGATATCGTCTGTTTTACACAATCACATGTATTGTTTGCATGCATCAGGAAAGTTGAATAAAAATACAGTTTATAATATTGTAGAATATAGTTATTTGGGGTTAATAATGACCAAGCTTTTACTTTGCACCTATGTGCTTCTACTAATTGGTATCTCCCTTCATTTTCCTTGTGGATGATGAAGTGGATTTTCAGTTTATGTACACAAGTAACTTCTATGAATATCAGTCTTGGAATTCACAGGTGGGCAGACCTTGTCATGCAGACAGATATTGAAGCCAACCTCAGAGCTAAAGCCTTGTCATATTATGAGGAAAGAGTTACACGACATATATCAAAGCAAGGCCCTATCATTATCTGAAATTTTATTTTCCGACTCACTGAGCCACTGCTGACTGGAGGGAACAAAAGTGGATTCTTTCAGTACTTCTGAATGTCTGGTCTGTGTGTGTAATCACTGATTGATCGAAGGACCTTCGCTTTCTGACTAAAGCTGCTGCTAGAGAGATCCCTGGTTCAGCTGCTGAGAACTTCCTCAGTAACTCACTGCAGAAGCTAAGTGGGAGGGAACTATGAAGGAACAGGCCTTTGGCAGAGTCATAGATTTCCTTGTAGATTTTGTCAGCTGGCTTTGCACAAAAAAAAATCTTAATTATTATTCCTGTGTATTCTTAGTTGCAAAGATTAGTTGACTCATTCCCAAAAGATTGACTCAGTAATTCAACTGGTGCAATATCGTACAATTTAAATGAGAAATGTATTATCCTTTCACCTAGGGTGGATCACAATTCTTGAACTGTTTTTGTATTGTTGGTGCTTTACTTCCAATTCAGGGAAACTGGCATCTGGGAGCCAGCTCTCCTAGTCTCCTGAATCTATCATTGCCACCCCCACCACCCCATATCAAGATGATATGGTTAGGTTCCTTGGCTTCCCAAAGAAATTCCATCTGGAACACCTCCTAATTGGCCTAATGGAATCTTTACCAGCTGAGAACAAATGCTAATTGTCCTATGGCCCTCGTAATGGCCCAGAGTACTGGCAGGAACATGTCATCGATCTCAGAGGGAATTGATTACTGCAGGATGGCTCATTAGCTCATTTGGGAGATCAAGAGTTGGAGTCATTTTGTTTGCTGCGAGGACCTGCCAGTGTCACATCCACTAGGCATAAATGGCATGGAACTGCTCCAACATTCTGAGCCTCAACTGAGGCAGACAAGGCTGATGCACCCTTACAGGCATGATGCATCCACCCTGACTTTGCTGGTAATGCTGCCCCTACATTTTGGGACAGGTCAGCAGCCTTCATTTAAGGCAGTCATGTGTTCTGCTCCATCACACTTTCGCTGGCAGAGTGGACCCATCTGAATTTCAGCCGCTTTGTATTTTTGAAACATCATCGCCTGGAATTTGCACAGGGCTTCTCCCAATCGCCCAGCCTACCTCGATGGAAGCCATGAGGAAATGACAGAGAAATACCAGTTTACACCATTTCTTCAGAGGTTTCTGCCGATCTTCCATGAAAGCTACAGCAGGAAATCAGGGCAACCCCCCACTGAAATTCTACCACTATCCATATACCTGGGAACCCAAACACAAACTTCCAAAAGTAGATTGCGTGACTCATAGGCAGTTATGTCTTCAAAAGAAATAACTGGTTAAAAGCTGAGAAGTTTTTTGAGTTCATTCTGAATTCTCAGATTTGGTCAGATAAAGAACTGTGAAAGAACTGTCTAAAAGAGATTGACTTGCATTACCAACATTACATTTCAATTCCAATAGAAACAAAAACTGAAAGTAACAAAACCTATCAAATCACATTACCTGTAGCAAGAACATTATTTGTCAAACAGGACAAACCATTTCATTGTTTACAATACTTTATTGAAAAGAGTAATTAACCCATTATAGACTTTGCTTATGAAATAATTTGGTGCGCTATTTTTAAACAAGTGCCCAAACCCATTCAGATGAAGTTCCTATGTTTAAAAAGGTATATGATTTTGTTAAAATAGCAAACACAAGTATTTCAATGAAAATTATTAAAAATAATGAACAATAACTTTATTCTTTTTTTATATGTTAATATTGTATTCAATAGTATCCGTCAAGTTCTTCTGTGTTTGCCATATGTTTTTCTTCTTTGGCCTCCTTGTCTCGGGAGACCATGGGTAAGCGCCTGCAGGTGGTCAGTGGTTTGTGGAGCAGTGCCTGGAGTGGCTATAAAGGCCAATACGAGAGTGACAGACTCTTCCACAGGTGCTGCAGATAAAATTGGTTGTCAGGGCTGTTTCGCAGTTGGCTCTCCCCTTGCGCTTCTGTCTTTTTTCCTGCCAACTGCTAAGTCTCTTCGACTCGCCACACTTTAGCCCCGCCTTTATGGCTGCCCGCCAGCTCTGGCGATCGCTGGCAACTGACTCCCACGACTTGCGCTCAATGTCACAGGACTTCATGTCGCGTTTGCAGACGTCTTTAAAGTGGAGACAAGGACGGCCGGTGGTACCAGTGGCGAGCTCGCTGTACAATGTGTCCTTGGGGATCCTGCCATCTTCCATGCGGCTCACATGGCCAAGCCATCTCAAGCGCCGCTGACTCAGTAGGGTTTATAAGCTGGGGATGTTGGCCGCCTCGAGGACTTATGTGTTGGAGATACGGTCCTGCCACCTGATGCCAAGGATTCTCTGGAGGCAGCGAAGATGGAATGAGGTGAGACATGGCTCTTGGCTGACATACGTTGTCCAGGCCTCGCTGCCGTAGAGCAAGGTACTGAGGACACAGGCTTGATACACGTGGACTTTAGTGTTTCACATTTCTGTTTAATTGTAAATAAATATATTGGTTGATTTAGCCTGAAAAATTTCTCACTTGTGCATAATATCCACCTTTTCAAAAACATGCAGCACAGCGCAAGATAATCTGCCAACAGATTACAGCAAGTAGGGTTGCATTAATTCTTAGAGTAATACATCTTAGCAATGGCGCAGTTTGAATTGTGTGCCAGTCCTACTCACATGAACTGCTGTGAAATTATTGAAAGAGAAAAAAACAAAATTGTCGTGATTGTAATAATGTACTATTTCATGTATATATTATGTCAGCTGTGGCTCAGTTGGTAGCACTTTTGCCTCTGAGTCAGAAGGTTATGGGTTTAAGTTCCAGGCCTTGAGCATAAAAATCAAGGCTGACACTCCAGTGCGGCACTGTCAGAGATGCCGTCTTTTGGATGAGATGTTAAACCAAGACCCCATCTACTTTCTCGGGTGGATGTAAAAGATCCCATGACAATATTTCGAAGAAAAGCATGAGAGTTATCCCTGGTGTCCTGGTCAAAATTTAGCCATCAATCAACATCACAAAAACAGAATATCTAGTCATTATCACATTGCTGTTTGTGGGTGCTTGCTATGTGTATACTGGCTGCTGCATTTCCTGCATTACAACAGTGACTACACTTCAAAAAGTACTTCATTAGTTGTAAAGGGCTTTGAGACATCCGGTGGTCATGAAAGGTGCTATATAAATGCATGTCTTTCTTTCTTTCTATTTGCAACATAAGGACTGATTAGAGAATGGCATGCATCATATCAGATGGAGAGGCTTGAGACCAGAGTGTTCAGTGTGTCAAAATATGGCTAGCCAAAGCATAGTATGCTGAGAGTCTGTACATAAATTGTGCACAGGACCTCAAATACAATGCAAGTTCAGAGTGTCCCTATAATGTAATTGGAGCATCTGAACAGCATTCCAGGTATACAGGGCCCATTTCCAATGAGCACATTGGTGGCACTTCACTGGCAGCCAATTAGCTGCTGGTGACCGACATTTGGCTTTGTGATGCACTCAACATGTCATGTGTTATGAGCTGAAAGTGACGCTCAAATATTTCATTAAACTAAGAAAGAACTATTTGAACAGTCTTGTATTAGTGTTTCGGTGCAGACGCATCTGCCTCTGTGATGTCACATAACCTTTTGTTAGCAGCAATAGGCTAAAATGTCAAAGATCAAAACTAGCAAATCTGGTATTCAGCATTAATGGCTAAAGCTTAATGTTGACTAGTGCAGTTTAGGAAGAGCTGAATTTAATTTTGAGAATTATGGCATAAGTTGATGTGTTTGCAGCCAGGCCCTAAGCCTCATCAGACAGGACTTGGTTGACCAAGTTTCAGAAACAGCAGGTTAGGCCAAGGCTTTGAAACTCTGCTTGTGCAAAACTGTAATATAAACTGTACTGGCTTTCATTTGATTTTCAGTAAGAGATCTTGTACTTTTCTTAGGAAGGACAACCCAATATAACTTATCGAGTTGCTGCTTCATAGAAGCCAGCTCTATGTTTACTTTCATAAAATGTGGTCAACTGCTGTGATGGAATCATGCAAAAGTAATTTTCCCAACATCAAACAAGCAGAGCCTCAGTGTTGTCATTGGGACATTTAACATGTTAGCACTGATACACAAGAGGAAAAGTCATACTTTAACCAATGCATTTCAATATTGTACAATGTACTTAATTCATCACCTCAAAATTCCTTCAGCAGTGCCATATAAGTGACTGACCTATAACCACCCTGATTCACACCTACATAAAAAAATGATTGCACTTCAAAAGTAACTCCTTGTTTGTGCAGCACTTTGAGACCCTTCTGAGGACATGATGAAGTGTTATATAAATTTAAGTCTTTTTTTAACATTCATTCTAGCCCAAAAAGCTCAACCTAGACATAAATCAATTTTTGATCATTGTACTGCTACGTAGTTTTCCCAGTTGAAATGAATATTGTATGAAAATTCTATCATGCTTTTCAGACCTGATTTTAAGATTGCCTGATTTGGGGTTTTCAGCATGGAGTGGCACTTGCAAGTTGCACTGCTTGGGAAATCACTAGCCCAGAGACATTTATTTCCTGTCAATTTATTTAAATGCTAAAATATTAGGCACTTTGAGCTTGCAACTTTTCAAGCTGGACTCCCAATGCAAGGAGCTTCCCAAGTGGGGAACACCTGATCGTAAATCCTAGTGACAAAACTGATGGTTCTGTGATGCTCAGGTTGTGCCACACACATGCCTGGTAGAGCTGTGCTGCAGGAAATTGCCATCTCAGGCAATTGAATCAGCTGGTGTTGTCTGTGCTTCATCAGGAGTCATAGTGAAACCAGCATGTGGGCTGGAAACAACATTGCAGTTCCCACAGGCAGCATTTTCATACTGCATTCCCGCCTGGGTCCAGGCGGAGAGCATTTCCTAGACATTAACTTTTAATAGAGAGCCCAGGGTCGCCAATATATTCCTTAATGTCTCCATACAATCGCAGAGGTTTTTGTGGAAACAGATGGTTTAGGACAAGCATAACAATTAAGCCATTTTCTGCTACAGTGACTTGCTCAGTTACCTGTCAATGTGTTTCTCTGCTTGACTGAGTCCTGTCGAATCTGGTAAGATGTTAAAATGATGATTAAAGTACTGATTTAAATGCATGCAAAAGACAGCGCCTGCAATAAAAGCACATTTGGGGTTGAATATGTGGGTTTGTTGTGGTTTAGAGCAAATACCCCATTATTTGACAAAGAGATCAACATCATCAGGTTTATTTATTGGTATTTGCAGATCAGGCTCTGAGCTTCTGCTTTTTATTGTGATTTATAGGCACATCTGAGTCACATATGCAGCAGATATAAAGCATCATTGTACATACAGTGCAGGTTGCCTATCAGGCACAAAGACCAATCGGAAGATGTCTAGATTGCTTCACTTAAATTTAGGGACAGTGACCAACACAATATTCACAGAAACTACTATTTAGATCATTTTAATTGTGCATCCCACAGGGACATTTGCAATAAAACTATCTCCAAGGATTTTGGATTCAGACTTCTTTCTTTTATGAAAAATGATGATGATTATTTTTGTGTGCCACACTACTGTTGATTGGAGCAGGATCCAATGTTATCACCTAATTTTGAAAGCTATCTGAGTAAGATTGCAAGTACATGTCACTAGTATCCTGAGGACAGAAATTCAAACCATTTGCATATATATGATGAAACATTTAAAAGCTAACATTAGATTTACAACATTTTCCTTTGCTTATGTAATTCTTATTTGGGGGGGTGGGGGCTCATTCAACAGTTACAAGTATAAATGTTATCCTAAGAACTGAGGAGGAGAGAGATGCACTATTATTGGCTGTAGAACTCTTAAGAAAAATATGAAAGAGGGGAAAAAAATAAAAAGCAAACAAAAAACTGAGTCATATTCAATTTTGTTGCCTGGACAATAACCTGATGGAGCGGATTGCTTGGCCGAGGTAGAATCCGCCTGATTTTCAGCCATTCATATTACCCCTATTATGTGCAGTATGATCAAAAATGATTCTGAACAAATTCTCTTTTATGATGTTAAATACTGGAAATTGTTGTCTTTCTCCCCTCTCGAAGCAGCTATTATGCAGGTCCAAAGGTCAGGGATAGTATTGTGCTTTTATATTCACATTAGTAATCTGAGGGGTTTTCATGCCTTCATACTTTGGAAACCAGTTCGAATTTGCTTTATTATAGACTGAAGACTGTCATTTTAGAAACAGGGAACCTTTTCATCTGGTCTTCACAGAGCAGTGCTTTGCAATGTCAGTTTCTAGTTGTTTAGCCACTGACATCCCTCATTGAAGACAGTTACGTACTGACATCAATTAGTGGCCAGTCATGAAAACTATTTTTTCACATGAGGTGGCTGCTGCGCTAATCTCTATTTAGTGTTCCAGTCTGCAGGAAAAATAAAAGGACCTCACGGGAGCATTGCCAAGGATTTTTTTTCATACCCTATGAAGCCCAAAGGGTTATTAATGGGATCCTTTGGATTTTTTGATGAGGGAAACATTGGGATTAATTGCTATAAAATTGTGTCGACATTGAACTCTCTTTGTTTTTTTCACCTTACTTGTGGCTGCCTGTGTTAACAACCCTATAATTGATGTGAACAAGTGAATAAGTAGTTGGCAACAAGTGTTTCAATTACAGCAAGGAGTCTCTATCATTGCCACCTCACCTGTGGCGTAGGAAATGAACTTAAAAAGCATTATGGGTCACCAGGTCATAAATCTTCGGGAGAAAATTGACAGCTGTCACCAAGAACGGATGACAGTAGTTGTAACAATGGAGATTAAAAGAGCAACCAGTGAGGATACCACTGTCTCAGGAGAGATGGCAAGGGGGGAGTCGGGGGTGGTGAGGATGTATGGTAATCTGAAATAATTTTGAAACTCAAATACCCATGGGATATCATTTTTACAACTGAAGCAGATGGCTGTTGTTTATCTCAGTGGGGAGTAAAGGAGAGAAAAAAATTAAAAAATTAGCATCAAATAACTCATGAAGGGCAATGAGTGTTATTAGAGAATCACACTCAGTGCTGTCCTCCCAAAACACTGTCGTTTTGAGAGCCATTGTTATGAAATAGTATGGGGGATTATAAAGAGTTTTTATTTATATGGACATTCTACATTTTGCAGAGTCAGTACATTGCCTGTAGTATTGGAAAGGGGGTCCTAGTTACTTAAAATAACTTATAAAGAGGGTCCTTTATATTATATTATATTATATTATATTATAAAGAGGGTCCTTTATTTCTATAATTGCAAAAGCTCTTGGTTTGTGCTGTAGTGATATGTTTCTTCAATCAAGTCTATTCCAATTTTGCGCAAAACTCAATCCCAGAGGATTGGCTGACATTGTCACAGATTTTATAGTGTCATCGGATACATGCGTACCAGGATTAATTAATGCTAATCCTGCATGTAGTGTGTACTGTTCTTCAGATATGGCAGACAGAGGGAATGAACTATGGCAAAATATTACACTAAGGCCAAGATGTTAAGTAATGGGGCCAACATTCTGTTGCCCAAATCCCTCAATAAATAAAAATAACCTGCTGAACATTCTTCTGGATAGGAGGGAAAGGTTTCATATTTTGGTTTCTTTTTGGGAAAACATTTTTGTTCATTTGCTTAAACTTTTATGTTTTTCTTTTGACCTTTTCCTCTCATTTCTTTTTCCATTTTTCTCTGGATATATTACATTAAAAGTCATTCTTTGAACAGCATTGTAACTGACGGTGAGAACAATATACCCTGCCCCTTTCATCATGCAGCTTTATGGTACAGTTTATTCAATATTATGAGACATCCAGTATAGCACAACACACAATTAGGACTGTAATTAAAGCAAAGTATTGTTTTATTTATTGAAGTAATGCCATTTATACTAAGAAGGTTAATGTGCTATTTTACTGACCAGTACAACGGGAAAAATTGATAAGGTTAATAAAGGCTAAATTGCTTCTTTAAAGAGCTCTGTTAAAAACATTGCCGCAATTCTAACTATTATTTCCTAATTTTAAAAGTTCTATAACCAAAACATCAGTGACCCTGAATTTCCACACAGTTTCTCCTAATCTCCTGCAGCAACTTTGATGGGAGATGATCACTCACACCTCTTCTCCTGCGGTTCTGCTGATCACCCACCAGGAGAACACCCACAGAATTTTCAGGCTTTTTACCTGGAGCACACAATGTAAGTTCCTCACAAGAAATAACTCATCTGGTGATTTCGGGAAGGAGAAGCCAATGTCCCACTGCAATCCCTCACTATAAACCAATTCCAAACACCATTATTCAGGGTGATAAAACTGCTTGATTAAAAGGCATTATTTTCAGCCAACAAGTGCTGGAAGAAATTCCAGTTTAAAATCCACACAGAGCAAGTACACACAGAAATGAAAGATGAATAATCATGGCATTTACTTCTTACCTGCCACAAATGTGTTGCTGTTACGACTATAATTATTTTAACAAATCAGAGATGAACAGAAAAGACAGATAGCTGTTGGGCAGTTTTAAAATGGAAATTTATTGTGTAGAAAGAAAAACACATTTCAGAGAAACAATCCTGCCCTCTCTTCTTTACCAGAACAATAATCTTCAGGTAGTTTTGTTGCCTGAATTTAAATAAATTTACATAACTTTCTCTCAAAACTAAATCATTTTTATTTTGTACTGCATTGAACAAAACCATCTTCCTATATTTATATTTTCATTTAAATTTCTATTATGGCGCTAAACACTAATAAGCTCTGATGTGAATATTCGTAAGATTCTCAGATGAAGACAACAGGAAGTGTTTTAATGAAACTGCAGGAATATGTGGCTGATTAGTTTTGACATTTTGATTTCAATCTTGGAGTGAGTTTGTCTAGTGCTTATTGACAATGTTTGTCCAAACAGCTCCCTCGCAGGTTAGTGGCGTAATGAAGGATAGAGTGCAGCAGAGAACTGTCAATCTCTCCTGGAAGGAACCAGAACATCCCAATGGAGTCATCACAGCATATGAAATCAAGTACTATGAAAAGGTGAGGGCTGCACTGGCACATAAATACCTGCACTTGCGCTGTACTGATCCTTCAAAAACCTCAAGCTAATAAGTTTCCAACTAATAATGTTAGAGTTTTGTTCAAAGGCTATCATTATATTATTAGGTTAGCTCAGACCAGAAACCTCAGTGCCAAGATTCTTCTGATGGCGTGAGGAATTAATCTAATGAGCAGTGGAGCCATTCAGAAGGGAAGGCCCCAGGTTTATCTCAGCCATAGTAATGGCTTCATCTTGCTTTTAGAAGGAGAAAATCTGCCAAATCTCCAATCCCCAACGACTATCCTGTGTCATCTCTGCTGAAAGTCCATTAGTGTAGACATTGGGTGAGAATAGTATTTGGTTTAATTACAACTCTCCACTGTGGTTAAACAGCTAATAATTACACTTGAATAATGGTCGCATGATTGAAGGATCAGGGCTCACATGTTAATGAACTTTACATTCTCCTGTGTCTCCAGGCAGCAGACCCTGTCACCTTTACTTTCTTAGAGGGAGGAGTTGTTCAATTGTTTGCGATTATTTTATACTAAAAGCTTGTAATCTCTATTTTAAGGAGGTAGAGTTGCCAACCCGGCAAGCAGGGCAAGAGAGAAGAAAATTGGCAGGAAACAAATCTCCATTACCAACCAAAGGATAAGGTTCAGTTTGTGCAGGGTTAATCCATTCAGTGATACTTTCCAAGGTATTACTTAGATTTTATTTAAATATAATAAAATAAATATTATGGAAGTCAGCTGGCTGTCACCTACACTATTAAGCTCTATTCTGTTGGTTAGCAAAATTAAAGCACAGGAGGTAATATACTGGCATGGATTAAGGATTGGTTAACAGGCAGAAAACATAGAGTAGGAATAAACAGGTCATTCTCACATTGGCAGGTAGTGACTAGTGGGGTACCGCAAGGATCAGTACTTGGGCTCCAGCTGTTCACAATATATATCAATGATTTGGATGTGGGGACCAAATGTAATATTTCCAGGTTTGCGCATGACACAAAACTAGGTGGGAATGTGTGTTGTGAGGAAGATGCAAAGCGGCTTCAAGGGGATTTGGACAGACTTCGTGAGTGGGCAAGAACATGGCAGATGGAATATAATGTGGATCTCCACTTTGGTAGGAGGAATAGATGTGCAGAGTATTTCTTAAATGGTAAGAGATTAGAAAGTGTGGATGTACAAAGGGACCTGGGCGTCCTCGTCAATAAGTCACTGAAAGCTAACATGCAGGTACAGCAAGCAATTAGAAAGGCTAATGATATATTAGCCTTTATCGCAAGAGGATTTGAGTATAGGAGTAGTGAAGTCTTGCTTCAATTGTATAGAACCTTGGTTAGACTGCACCTGGGGTACTGTGTGCAGTTTTGGTCCCCTTACCTTAGGAAGGATATTATTGTCATAGCGGGAGTGCAACAAAGGTTCACCAGACTTGTTCCCGGGATGGCGGGACTGTCCTATGAAGAGAGATTGGGGAAACAGGGCCTGTATTCTCTAGAGTTTCGAAGAATGAGAGGTGATCTCATTGAAACCTCCAAAATGCTTAAAGGATGTTTAAAGTAAGATGTTTCCCCTGGTTGGGGAACCTAGAACCAGGGGACAAAATTTCAAAATAAGGGGGAAGCCACTTAGGACCAAGATGAGGAGAAATTTCTTCCCTCAGAGAGTTGTGAATCTTTGGAATTCTCTACCCCAGAGGCTATGGAAGCTCAGTCATTGAGTATATTTAAAGCAGAGATTGACATATTTCGAAATACCAATGAAATAAAGGGATATGGAGATAGTGTGGGAAAAAGGCATTGAAGTGGATGATCAGCCATGATCGTATTGAATAGCGGAGCAATCTCGTTGGGCTGAATGACCTACTCCTGTTCCTATGTTCCAATATTCCTATGTTCTGCATGTGATTATTGTACTGCAGTCTGGAGAGAGTCTTTATCATGATGACAATTCCATCCCCTTAAATGCAGCAAGTGATAGTCTTGGCATTAATAGTGGTGACTGCTACTTGATGTTACTTGCATATGTATGGAAGCTGATTCTATGCCTAAGATTGATATAAGTCAACAGTTTGTAAATAAAGAGTAGGTGGAAGAGGCAAGATGAAGTTCCGAAATGGCGATGGATGGATATTGAGAGAATCCATTGTGCAAAATGTGCTGGCTGTGTTAAGACAACGAGGAGTGAAACACTAGAGCGATGGCACAGAGGTGAACATTGGAAGAGAGACAGTGGAAGAAAATGGAATGATCAACTATTTTGAATGTTATGGGAAGGTCTCTGAGGAAGGAAGGATAAAGTACAATGGTAACAGTCATGAACAGTGTTGTTGGTGACTTTGACCAAAGCATCAGCCTCTGCTCACTGCCACCCCACAATGTCACTTGCATTCAGCACTATCTGGGGAATCACAAATACAAACTTATGGCTTAACATAGCACCCACCGTGTGTTGGAGCCCTAGTGGACTGTGCCAATGTACTTTTTGCCTTTACTTCTAAGATATCGACATTGTCAATAATCAACCAAACCACAAAAGACCTCCAACTCTGAACAAAGAGTGTGGCCTGATGGTCACTAGTGTGCATAAACAAACCATAGTCATAACACTGTGATTGGTAAGGGCAGTATCAGTGCAGTGATATCACCTAGCTGCAACAGAAAATTAGTCTGTAAACTTTCAGACGTTAACTAATCAGATTAAAATGGCAGGTACTGCCTAATATACCAATAACAAACCCCCAGGGAGTAATTCCACCTGGCGGCAAAATGTTGCTCACACTCCCTCCACAGTAGTAAATGACTTCTCTCTACTAAGTGGAAAGCATTCACTTTGAAGCTTGTTTTTGCTGTTTAGATGAAGTGATAAAAATGAATTAGTGCTGGAACTAGATACTGGAGCTGAATTCTATGTATTAAACAAAGACTATTTGGAGGCTGGGTTCTTCCTTTTGAGAGATTTAATCTGAACAAAGATGAAAGTATTAAAATAATAGACTGGAATAAGCTTTAAAAAGCCTATTTTAACAAGATGGGATACCACTAGATAAAATACAATGGATTCCTGGGGTAACTTTCAAGGCTATAATTAATCACAAAGGTTAAGTGATGTCACAAGCTGCAAGATCGAAGTTCTAGTGGTTTGTGAATGTTATTTGAATCTTTCAATTAAATAAACACCCTTTAGCTCATTCATGGAGATACCATTAGCTGTGATATGTATAACATAGATCTTTTGAAAAATAAAGTTCATTTTGTTAAGTATAACTCTGAAATCATAAACTCCCTCTCTCCCATTTTTTAATTTGCCGCAGCCTTTAATGCAAGTTATTTGTTTTCCAGAATCTAAAAGAACGCACTTACTCCACAGTCAAAGCTACCGCAACATCAACTACCATTAATAACCTGAAACCAGGCACAGCCTACATATTCCAGATCCGAGCATTCACCACTGCTGGCTATGGGAACTACAGTCCCAGGCTGGAAGTCTTAACCCTTGAAGAGAGTACAGGTAAGATCTGTGAAAACTGCCCTTCTGTGTTTTCAGGCAAGAAAAGGTACTCAAAGCAGATTCAGCCTGATTCAAAATCTGTAGAAAGGGAAGGCTGAGGTGAGTTATCCCAGACTGTGCTTCATGATCAGTCTAATAACAGCAATGGCAGAGGCCCAGGACTAGGTTACCTGGCAGATTTCTCTGCTGGCTAATAATGAGTTTATACTGCAGTGAGAAACTAAGGGGAGGAGAAGGGAAGATATTTTCATTGAGAAAGGTTAATGCACTGGCTCTGCACAAGGTTTTTACCTTGCCACATTGTTGATAAACCAATGCATTGTTGAATCCTTAGATTTTAATGACAAACTTCCTTTCGCTCTTGGTGAAGTTTCATGGGCTCTGACAAAGATTGAGTAAGTTTATACAGTGGGAAACTGTGCTGATTTAGCTAACCTCTGCCAAAAGTCATTTAAGAAGCTACAATTGGACTCTTATTGGCATAGGTGGCTGCCTAGGCTCTGTGGAACCTGCCTAAAATAGGTGTTAGGCCCCTACTTATGTAAATGAGGGGCCAAATGCCTGTCTCAAGACCTGCTCCTGATAGTTATTCAGCAATCTTTGTGGGGAAGGCGGTGGCGTAGTGGTATTATCACTGGACTAGTAACCCAAAGTCTGGGGACATGGGTTCGAATCCCACCACAGCAGAAGGTGGAATTTGAATTTAATTAATAAATCTGGAATTAAAAAAAAGCTAGTCTAATGATGAAACCATTGTTGATTGTTGTAAAAACCCATCTGGTTCACTAATGTCCTTTAGGGAAGGAAATCTGCTGTCCTTACCTGGTCTGGCCGACATGTGACTCCAGACCTACAGCAATGTGGTTAACTCTTACATGCCCTCTGAAATGGCCGAGCAAGCCAGTCAGTTGTACCTAAACGCTACAAAGTCAATAAAAAGGAATGAAACCGGATGGACCACCCGGCATCGACCGAGGCACCGGAAACGACAACGGCAAACCCAGCCCTGTCGACCCTGCAAAGTCCTCCTTACTAACATCTGGGGGCTTGTGCCAAAGTTGGGAGAGCTGTCGCACAGACTAGTCAAGCAACAGCCTGACATAGTCATACTCACGGCATCAGGTCAAACATGGACAAGATAACCTCCTACTGATTACCACCTACCGCCCTCCCTCAGCTGATGACTCAGTACTCCACCATGTTGAACACCACGGAGGAAGCACTGAGGGTGGCAAGGGCACAAAATGTACTCTGGGTGGGGGACTTCAATGTCCATCACCAAGAGTGGCTCGGTAGCACCACTACTGACCGAGCTGGCCAAGTCCTAAAGGACATAGCTGCTAGACTGGGTCTGTGGCAGGTGGTGGGGGAAACAACACAATGGAAAAACATACTTGACCTCGTCCTCACCAATCTGCCTGCCGCAGATGCTTCTGTCCATGACTGTATTGGTAGTAGTAACCACCGCACAGTCCTTGTGGAGACTAAGTCCCGCCTTCACATTGAGGATACCGTCTGTCGTGTTGTGTGGCACTACCACCGTGCTAAATGGGATAGATTTCAAACAGATCTAGCAATGCAAAACTGGGCATCCATGAGGCGCTGTGGACCATCAGCAGCAGCAGAATTGTACTCAACCACAATCTGTAACCTCATGGCCCGGCATATCCCGCACTCTACCATTACCATCAAGCCAGGAGACCAACCCTGGTTCAATGAAGAGTGCAGCAGGGCATGCCAGGAGCAGCACCAGGCATACCTCAAAATGAGGTGTCAATCTGGTGAAGCTGCAACACAGGACTATCTGCATGCTAAACTGTGTAAGCAGCATGCGATAGACAGAGCTAAACGATCCCATAACCAACGGATCAGATCGAAGCTCTGCAGTTCTGACACATCCAGCCGTGAATGGTAGTGGACAATTAAACAACTAACTGGAGGAGGTGGCTCCACAAATATCCCCATCCTCAATGATGGGGGTGCCCAGCACATCAGTGCAAAAGATAAGGCAGAAGCATTTGCAACAATCTTCAGCCAGAAGTGCCGAGTTGATGATCCATCTAGGCCTCCCCTTGAAGTCCCCAGCATCACAGATGCCAGACTTCAGCCAATTCGATTCATTCCATGCGATATCAAGAAACGACTGAAGGCACTGGATACTGCAAAAGCTATGGGCCCTGACAATATTCCGGCAATAGTACTGAAGACCTGTGCTCCAGAACTTGCCGCGCCCCTAGCCAAGCTGTTCCAGTACAGCTACAACACTGGCATCGACCCTGCAATGTGGAAAATTGGCAAGGTATGTCCTGTATACAAAAAGCAGGACAAGTCCAACCCGGCCAATTACCGCCCCATCAGCCTACTCTTAATCATCAGTAATGCGATGGAAGGTGTCATCAACAATGCCATCAAGCGCCACTTGCTTAGCAATAACCTGCTCAGTGACGCTCAGTTTGGGTTCCGCCAGGGCCACTCAGCTCCTGAGCTCATTACAGCCTTGGTTCAAACATGGACAAAAGAGCTGAACTCAAGAGGTGAGGTGAGAGTGACTGTCCTTGACATCAAGGCAGCATTTGACCGAGCATGGCATCAAGGAACCCTAGCAAAACTGAGGTCAATGGGAATCAGGGGGAAAACCCTCCGCTGGTTGGAGTCATACCTAGCACAAAGGAAGATGGTTGTGTTTGTTGGAGGTCAATCATCTGAGCTCCAGGACATCACTGCAGGAGTTCCTCAGGGTAGTGTCCTGGGCCCAACCATCTTCAGCTGCTTCATCAATGACCTTCCTTCAATCATATGGTCAGAAGTGGGGATGTTCGCTGACGATTGCACAATGTTCAGCACCATTCGTGACTCCTCAGATACTGAAGCAGTCCGTGTAGAAATGCAGCAAGACCTGGACAATATCCATGCTTGGGCTGATAAGTGGCAAGTAACATTCATGCCACACAAGTGCCAGGCAATGACCATCTCCAACAAGAGAGAATCTAACCATCTCCCCTTGACATTCAACAGCATTACCATTGCTGAATCCCCCACTATCAACATCCTAGGGGCTACCATTGACCAGAAACTGAACTGGAGTAGCCATATAAATACCGTTGCTACAAGAGCAGGTCGAGGCTAGGAATCCTGAGGCGAGTAACGCACCTCCTGACTTCCCAATGCCTGTCCACCACCTACAAGGCACAAGTCAGGAGTGTGATGGAATACTCTCCACTTGCCTGGATGGGTGCAGCTCCAACAACACTCAAGAAGCTCGACACCATCCAGGACAAAGCAGCCCGCTTGATTGGCAACCCATCTACAAGCGTTCACTCCCTCCACCACCGACACACAGCGGCAGCAGTGTGTACCATCTACAAAATGCACTGCAGCAATGCACCAAGGCTCCTTAGACAGCACCTTCCAAACCTGCGACCTCGACCACCTCGAAGGACAAGGGCAGCAAATATATGGGAACACCACCACCTGCATGTTCCCCTCCAAGTCACACACCATCCTGACTTGGAACTATATCGCCGTTCCTTCACTGTCGCTGGGTCAAAATCCTGGAACTCCCTTCCTAACAGCACTGTGGGTATACCTACCCCAAATGGACTGCAGCGGTTCAAGAAGGCAGCTCACCACCACCTTCTCAAGGGAAATTAGGGATGGGCAATAAATGCTGGCCTGGCCAATGACACCCACATCCCATGAATGAATAAAAAAAAAATCTTTGTATTGGAGCATGTCGGTGAATATTGAATGAGAACAGGACTGGGCTTGACAATGAGACAGTTGTTGGTTGACACTTGCTGTCAAGTCTCACAAATTAACCAACACATTGTTTAATCCCAGTTTTTAATGACAGCTGAGTTGCCAGATGGTAACATGGGTCTATGGAACTGTAACCAGGTAAAGAATCAACAACATCAAGGAAAGGCATGAGTGGGGAAAATAGCTGAAGATTTTTTCCCAAATCTGCTGTTTTTTCTGTATTTTTTGTGCTTTAAGATGATAAACAGAATCTCATTAAACAAGGTCATTTTGATCAGCTGTAAATACTTTGTCTCAACCCTGAATCTGTGCATTGCTGTGAAAGAGGCACGAGTTGATAACCGACTTTTTTTCCAGTAATCAGTTTAACAATGGGATTTGAAGACATAGCTTTAATATTTTGTGCACAGGATTTCAGCAGCAGTCATCTCCCATTGGCTAGTTAAATATAATTTTAATGAATAATAAACATGGCATAACACATATCATTTTACTTGATATATGCTGACAACTGCTGCATGATATATGCTGTTCTGTACTGTTTTAGATATACCAACTATTATATAGAGACAATGTTGTTATATACAGATTATTATATGCACTAACAGTCCTGTCATATGCCAAATGTCTTAGATAATATCTGCACTGAAAGTGCCACTATATACTGACTATTATATGTACTGCTTTTATATACTGACTCTTATATGAATTGATAATGTTACTAATACTGATTGCTAATTGCACTGTATACGTATGTTATCCACTGACCGTGCTATTGAATATACACTGTGATATATTGACTGTGCCAAAGGATGTACATTGACAGTGCTACTATATACTGACTGTTATGTATACAGAGAGTGCTGCTAAACACTGATTGTATACTTGCATGTGACTGATATACATCGCATGTTAACAATTACTGACTTTAGCACTTGACTCTATTACATTAGGTGTAATGATAAATCTGTTACATACTGCTCGTACTATTAAATGATGTATACTGACATTGCTAATATATATTGCGTATGTTATATGATATATATTGACTGTCTTGTATGAGATACACTGATAGTGCTCATGGTAACTTGCTCTGTTGTACATTATGCAATATCAATGTTATTATATACTGGTTGTATTGTGTGATAGAAACTGATATTACTGTTATATATTGGCTGTGCTTTATTATGTGTACTGAGCGTGCTAGTGTATGCTGATTATGTTATGTGACATATGCTGACCTATTTTCCTGAAATCAGCAGTGCATTATCACTTGATAAATTTGCCTTGGTCACATCACAATTGCTATTACTTTAATGTCTTTCTAATCACCACAAATAACTGCTGTCAACCAAACAATAATGTCTTTAGCCTTTCACAATAGTTAATGTAAACAAAATATCATCAGATATGAGGGAATGATTTCAAGCTTGTTGTCTTGTAGGGATTCAAAAACAGCTATATCAACAAATGGACCAATGTGATTATTCTCTTCATACTGTTTAACTTGTATCTATTTCACAAATATAGTTGCATTTAAAAACTGACAGGAATGGTTTCAGAGCAATTTAAAGGAGAATAACTATTGTATGCCTCAGAATTTGTCCATCTGAGTGTCTTATATTTTCTCTTTTACACCATTGTATGACATTATTATTTTATCTAATTTCTTGACTGGTTTCCTAATCTTCCTATGGATTTTTTTAATGTTCATGTTTAAATGGCAGGACTCTGTTCTGAATATCAAATCAATCACCAAAAATGACACAACTGTACAGTGACAAAAAGAAAGGGAATGGTTAAATATTGTTTAATTAAGGTTTCCAAATTAATGTAATTGACTGCTGCCTAACAAAGCTCTCATTTCCCCTAGCACATTTTTTTTTCCTTTGGGCACCCTCCATCTCCCACCAACATAAGTAGATTAACTCTGTAATTTTCTAATCTTGCCTCAAGATCAACCTTCACCTGTAGTGTTGGGGTCAGCCCATTTGGGATTAACACTTACCAGGAAGCCCTTAAGATTTCATTGATGTCCTTTTTCTAGTATTTCAGTGCACTTACACATGGGCAGATTATTAGCTTTCCAATCAGCTTAGATTTTCTTAATGAGATAACATTGTTGTAATTGTTCTGCTTATGATAAGTGCAGTACTTCATTATTTTTTGGCACTCATTCTTTGCCTTGTAATCAAACTAAGCGAGGAAGTAGGAATTTAAGAAGTCAGTATCGATGCTGAGCAGTTAAAGGTAGTAAGTAATCATTTTGTCTGTGTCTGAAGCTTTAGGCCCTCTAGCTGGATTTCCACAATTATATGGTTAGCTGGCACCAGCCGGACTCACTCATTGGAAGATCCGAGTTTGGCTACTGCTGGAATTATTTAGGAACTGCAGTTCGACCTAGTTTCAGTGGAATCAGTGAGACCAAATAATCTCACTTCTTCCCACAATTGCAAGTGCATTAAAGGAAACAATATGCATGCATTTTGTGAATATCTCTTTATTATCACTGTATGAGCACGAAGGAGGACTTTTTATGTGTGCACTGTAAGCATGGAACTGTTGTCCTGTTATTTAAATTGACTTCAGTAAGTGAATTTGACGGCGTTAAAAGATTCAAACGATGGTTCATTTAACAATAAATAAACAGATGCCTGCTTCATAGCTGTCAAAGCTGTACAAATCTCCAAGAGTATTAGCACTTATCAGCAAAAATTTCCACATGTAAGCCACCCTTCCAGAATTGCAGTACTTCAGCATGCTTTGCTGGAATCTAGAATATCTTTAAGCCAGAATCCATACACCTCTCATTTTTCTATTACTGTGGTATTATTCAGTGTATGATAAGGGTCATTTATGTTTCATCCGTACAATTTCAGTCCGTTCAGAAAGTACACGTTTAAAAGAGAAATTGAATCCCAGTGGATGAAGTAATTTCTTCCATTATTTTGCTTGTGTTCGTTTCCATTTATTTTTGCTGGGAATGTTTATCAGCTGTTCTTGATCATTTGCCCAAAGTAGTTCATACTCGTTTTTTGATACACTGGATTTTTGATGACCTTTTTCCCTTTATACGTTAATGATAGAAGACATAATCCTAACTATAGGTCTTGTGTAAACTGCATTCTGTGCAACAGCAATTTAATTACATAAATCTTCAGTTACAGTATTTACCCTTAGTTTGTACTTCTGGCAGCCGACATTGAGTGCTCTGACTAGAGGAATGAGAAACCTAACAAAACACATTGACAGCAATTAATTAAAGATAAATGTGAGTAATCTAGTAATAGGAGTTTTGGTCCATCCTTTGTCTGTGGATGCTAAAATATTTATGATTTAAATGGGTCAATTTGAAATCTCATTATTCACTAATAGCATCAGTTTTCTTCCTCTGTACACTTCTCTTAAAGGCATGTATTTGGCCAGCCTTGTTTTAATATGCAAGTACAGGAATTTCTGATTACATTAACAGAAAACCTCTGGTTTTATTACATTCTTAAGGCTGCAAGCCCACTTCAATCTTTTCAATAGTAGTTAAACTGATTATTTGAAATGCATGATTATATGAGAAGATTCAATCAGAAGATTGAGGATTCTTCAGATTTGTCTGTAGTGTCTGTGAAAGATTAGAAATGTATTTGCTAACAGGAAGTCCTTGTTTTCTTGATCAAACATGCCAAGAGTATTGCAGGTTTAAGCATCTATTCAGGGTGCATGTAAATTGTGAGAAGTCAGTTGCATACCTAAAGGGATGTGAGGCATTCATGAACAGAATAATAGATTCATCAACTAGATATCCAGACAATATAGAAGCTGCTTTCTTTTCTAAGAAAAGCTACATTGACTGTACTGAGTTATGTTAACTTTGTTTGAGCTTTTGTTCATCTGGATATTTCCTTTACCCCCAAAATTTTGTGAAATATTGCCCTGCTGTGATCTCAGCCATCCTGATGTGAAATGCTTTCCATTCTATTCCTAGCTACAGCTGCTTCCACTGAGCAGAACCCAGTCATTATCATTGCTGTGGTCGCCGTAGCAGGGACTATCATTCTGGTCTTCATGGTGTTTGGCTTCATTATTGGACGAAGGTATGGAACTAAGGAACATGCAGACGTGGGGCACATGATCGAGGGGTACGTGATTGTAGTGTGTACAATTAAAGGGCATTCTATTGTGGGAGAGGGGATGATTGTAATGTGTATGATTGCTGGGCAGATGACAACAGCCCACATTTAAGGCCTTAAGCCTTTTCCGATCATGTTGCGGTAGCAGAAAGTCGTCAGCTAACTAGAACTAGATAGGGCAAATAGCGATGTTCACAGTCTTCAGTTGGTTATAAATGTAAGAATTAACGTCAACTAACCCAGTGTACATCTTGAATTCATTCCATGGCTTGTTGTTGTATAATATTTTATATGTGGTCCTGCAATATCTTTTCTCTGCATTCCACTTCCTTGGCATGGCTCTCTCTCATTGTTACATCACTTGAGTTGAACTGAGAAATTCCATCTCTTCCAATGATTTCTCCTCTCATATCTGCACAGTTACCACAAGTGTACCTCAGGATTCCATCCTTGACTCCCTCTTTTTCATTATTTACACCATTGATATGGTATTCCTTGGTGACATCATCTGCAGGTATAAAGTCAATTTCCAAAGTAATCTGACAGCACTCAGCTCTACTTCAGAAGTACTTCATTGGCTGTAAAGCGCTTTGGGACATCCTGAGGTCGTGAAAGGCGCTATATAAATGCAAATCTTTCTTTCTTTCTTTTCTTTTTTTTACCTCTTTGTTTCCAGCATCATCACAATCGGCTAGTATTAACACCTGGAGGAGTTGAAGTTTCCTTCAGCTCAAATTTGGTACAGCAGAAGCCATCCTCCTCGGCTCCCACCAACACCTACCTGCCACTAGTCTCTGCTCCATCGTCCCTAAAGCCTTCTGTCTTGGCACCTCTTTCCCTTTCCTTAAAATGCTTCCTAAAAATCCTTCTGTTCCACCATGCTTTGGCCCTCATCCCTAAACTACTGTTTCCCTTTTTCTCCTGCTTGATGTTCATCTTTCTTCCACCGTGTGAAGCATTCTGAGATGTTTTCCTTACGTGAGAAGAGCGATAGAAATGTAAGTTGTTGTACTTTTTTCTTGTTTCTGTTTATGTTAATTGTCTAGCATCGTATCTGAAGCTGCACAGGAGCGAGGCTATTAATAATGCAGAACAATGGGCAGGTGGTGTAAGGTCATAGTAGAAGAATAGGATATTGGGTGTCAGAAATACTGCCATAGCAAAATACCATCTGCTCTTTCTAATACACCAATGTGTACCCCACAGGCATACAGGGTAGATAAAGCATTTTATTAGCCTGGAAATTATGTATTGCGATATTACCGATGGGTTATTGATTCCGTTAAGATAAACAAAGCGAGGATTTAGACTTTGTAACATATTAACTGTTCACACTTAACACATATGTACAATAATATTGTACAGTGTTATTGCCAGGTTCATAAAATGATATATTTACTCTACAGGCCTGCAAACTGCAAGATTTGTATATTGGAAAGTTTAGATTATATTTCTGTGATTTTGTAACTTGAAACCCGGTTTCCCATTGTTCTTTCCTTTACACGCTCCACTCTATTCTACAGTGTTGTTACCACATAGAATGGCATATAGCGAAGCAACACATATTTACTTTGTAAATCAGAAAGTTTAAATCTCTCCATATCCCACATGAGCATAGCTCAGTATCCTAATACAATATCCTAATTTGTACATTAGTGCACAGTACAATGGCAGAATATTCACACTACACAGCAGCATACAATTCAGGCAGAAAATATCCTGACTCTACAATAGCTTGGATTGTGGTACAAGTATCAGATTGTACAGTATCACACAGTTCAAACACAAAATATTCATACTGCAAAATAGTGTGCAATACAGAGCCAACTACACAATAGCACAAAATATCAGACCCTACAGTAATGCACAGATACAGACACAGAAGGGGTAAAATTCAACTTATGCAAGAGCATAGGATGGACTGTAGTGAATCAGCCGCTCGTTTTACAATGTGCCTGATTTCCCTTTCCATTGACTTCAATGTAAAGACAAATCAGGCAGGGTGTACAAGTGCCCGAGCTGTTTTTTTGCATCTCTGCCAAAACTGAATTTTATCCCAGGATATCCATAGGATGCAACAGCATATAATACAGGGGCAAAATATCCATAATCTACAGGCACAAAATATTCAGACTAGTGTACAAGATTTGCATGAACATGAACAAAAAACATGGTCTAATGTACACTCATGCATTAAGATTACGAAGGCCCGAGAGGACATGTCCAAAAATGAATGTATACATCTGAATATTGGATACTGTATCCCAGAATCTTATACTGAACGGTAACTTTGATCAGTCAGTCAGTCCTGTAGCAAGTGCTGGCAAATATATTCGCCAGCTGAAGCTGATTTATATCAAAGGTGTATTAACTTTGATGAATTCTCATTTTCTTACTCAGGCACTGTGGTTACAGCAAAGCTGAGCAGGAAGGGGATGAAGAGCTCTATTTCCACTGTAAGTATACTAATTAACCCTCAGCTCTCAGAAGCACTTGGGCCTTTTTATCAAATGCTCTTCATTCTCTGCAGATCTTTCTTGTAGAGTTATATTTTGTCCTTTATCCCCCTTGAACTTTGCAACAGTTAAACATGGCAATAATATAATGCATCAACAAGGCTCTAATAAGTTACTTGCTATGTTTATGACTGTGTTTTTATTGATTATCCTGCATCATTCCACCAAAGACCGAGCCTAAGAAACTGTGAATTAAAATTGTTGCAGTCATTTCAAAGGTATACAAAATGAAGACATGCAATCATAAAGAATGCAATAATGAATGTTTTTATTTTACAGTACTAGTTTTTGACAGTTTATGCTGAATAGCTGTTTAGTTTTACAGTGGAGGCAGCATAGCTGCCAAAAACATTTAAAGTTGCAAACCCCCAGAAATCTGTATAAACAGAAAATGCTGGAAATGCACAGGTGGTCCAGCAGTACGTTGAAGAGAAAAAGGACAAGTTAACATTTCCGATACAGATCCTCCATCAGAACTGCTGAAGTGTCTACTGCGAGACTTTTAATCTGCCTATTCTCCTTACCGATGTTGAAGGACCTGCTGTGTATTTCATCAGTTTCTGTTCTTATTTCAGATTTCCTGCATTTACTGTTTTTCTTTTTATTTATACTGTGTAAAATCTGTGCAGGAGAAGTTCAACTCATGGCTGCTGTTTTTCTGGTGCTATTACCTCCAAATTTTGTTTTGCAATTTGCTATGGACAAACTATGCTGGAAAAGCATTGGCGGCCATAATGGCTCAGGTGCCTGAAATAGCTATTATGCCACTTAAACATTCACACTGAGGATACCATCCATCGTGTTGTGTAACACTACCACTGTGTTAAATGGGATAGCTTTCGAACAGATCTGGCAACTCAAAGCTGGGCATCTGTGGGCCATCAGCAGCAGCATAATTGTATTCCACCACAATCTGTAACCTCGTGACCCGGCATATCCCGAACTCTACCATTACCATCAAGCCAAGGGATTAACCCTGGTTCAATAAAGAGTGCAGGAGAGCATGCCAGGAGCAACACCAGGCATATCTAAAAATGAGGTGTCAGCCTGGTGAAGCTACAACACAGGACTACTTGCATATCAAACAGTTGAAGCAGCATGCGATAGAACTAAGCGATCCCACAACCAACGGATCAGATCAAAGCCTTGCAGTCCTGTCACATCCAGTTGTGAATGGTGGTGAACAATTAAACAACTAACAGGAGGAGGAGCATCCTCAGCAATGGAGGAGCCCAGCACATCAGTGTAAAAGGAAAGGCTAAAGCATTTGTGACCATCTTCAGCCAGAAGTGCCGAGTGGATGATCCATCTCAGCCTCCTCCTGAGGTCTCCAGCATCACAGATGCCAGTCTGCAGCCAATTCCATTCATTCCACGTTGATATCAAGAAACGACTGAAGGCACTGGATACTGTAAAAGTTATGGGTCCTGACAATATCCTGGCTGTAGTACTGAAGGCACATGCTGCAGAACTCGAGGGGAGTGCTCAAGGGAAAATGATGACGTAATGGTAATGTCACTGGTCTAGCCATCCAGAAGCCCAGGCTAATGCACTGGAGACACAGGTTTAAATCCCACCATGGCAGCTGGTGAAATTTAAATTCAATTAATGAACACATTAAATTAATATTAAAAACAATCTGAAATTGAGAGCTAGTCTCAGTAATTGGTGCCAGGAAACTGTCATTGATTGTTGTAAAAATCCATGTGGTTCACTAATGCCCTTTAGGGAAGGAAATCTGCTGTCCTTACCTGGTCTGGCCTACATGTGATTCCGGACCCACAGCAATGTGGTTGACTCTTAACTGAGCTCTGAAATCGCCTTGCAAGTCACTCAGTTGTCAAGGGCGATTAGGGATGGGCAATAAATGCTGGCCTTACCAGCGACGCCGATATCCCATGAAAGAATAAATTAACTGACTGCATCCCTAGCCAAGCTGTCCTAGTACAGCTATAACTCAGGCATCTACCCAAAAATGTGCAGCATTGCCCAGGTATGTCCTGTCCACAAAAAGAGGGCAAATCTAATCCGGCCAATTACCCCGACCCCCCCCCACCCGTGAGTGTAATCCCAGTCATCAGCAAAGTGATAGAAAGTGTTGACGACAGTGCTATCAAGCAGTATATAAACAGGAACAACTTGCTCACTGATGCTCAGTTTAGGTTCCGCCTGGGCCACTTGGCTCCTAAACTCATTACAGCCTTTGTTCAAACATGGACAGAAGAGCTGAACTCCAGAGGTGAGGTGAGAGTGACTGCCATTGATATCAAGGCAACATTTGACCGAATGTGGCATCAAGGAGCCCTAGCTAAATTGAAGTCAATGGGAATCAGAGGAAAAACTCCCCACTCGTTGGAGGCATACCTAGCACAAAGGAAGATGGTTATGGATTTTGGGGGTGAATCATCTCAGCCCCAGGACATTGTTGCAGGAGTTCCTCAGGGGAGTGTCCTGGACCCAACCATCTTCAGCTGCTTCATCAATGACCTTCCCTCCATCATGAGGTCAGAATTGGGGATGTTCGCTGGTGACTACACAATGTTCAGTACCATTCATGACTCCTCAGATACTGAAGCAGCCCGAGTCCATATGCAGCAAGATCTGGACAACATTCAGGCTTGGGCTGATAAGTGGCAAATAACATTCGCTTCACACAAATGCCGGGCAATGGTGATCTCCAGCAAGAGAGAATCTAACCATCTCCTCTTGATATTCAATGGCATTACCATCGCTGATTTCCCCACTGTCAATATCCTGAGGGTTACCATTGACCAGAAACTGAACCACATAAATATTGTGGCGACAACAGCAGATCAGAGGCTGGGAGTTCTGTGGCGAGTAACCCACCTCCTGACTCCCCAAAGGCTGTCCACCATCTAAGTCAGAATTGTGATGGAATACTCTTCACTTGTCCGGATGAGTGTGGCTCCAATAACACTCAGGAAGCTCCACGCCATCCAGGACAAAGCAGCCTGCTTGATAGACATTATATCCACCATTTTAAACATTCACTCCATCCACCACCGACACACAGTGGCAGCAGTTTGTACAATCTACCAGCTGCACTGCAGCAACTCACCAAAGCTGCTTAGACAGCATCTTCCTAATCCACGACCTCTACCACATAGAAGGACAAGTGCAGCAGATGCATGGGAACATCACCACCTGCAAGTTCCCCTCCAAGCCATACACCATCCTGACTTGGAAATATATCGCTGTTCTTTCACTGTCGCTGGGTCAAAATCCTAGAACTCCCCTTCTAACAGCACTGTAGATGTACCTACACCCCAAGGACTGCAGCGGTTCAAGGAGGCAGCTCACCACCACCTTCTCAAGGGCAATTAGGGATGGGCAATAAGTGTTGGCCTTGCGAGCAACGTCCACATCCCATGAAATTAATAATAAAAAAAATGGAGGTCCCGTACGGGTTGGAGGGCCCTGAAAGCTATTCAGTGCAAATAGGCAGATCTTGCACCGTGGATGTTCCATCTAGTCGTACCAGGCATTGAGGGGTCGAACCAAAGTTCTTTCAAGGGAACTTTAAAGGCCATACAAAAAAAAACCCTAGGAATTTTCAGTTTTTATTTTTGTGGACTCAGGAGAAGCAAGAGTGTTTCTTCTGGACCCACAAACTATTCCAGCCCACTGCCAGTGCTTTTCAGATCCCCCACTAGGATACCCCTCCCTCAGACCCATCCTGCCCGATTAGCTCAACATAAGAGTCGTCTGATTTCAGACTTGTGAGCTGCAGTGAGATACCCATTTCATGTCAGCAACTTTTAAGTGAGGCCCAAAGCCAAATTTGGCTCGGACTTCAGGCCAGCACAGTCCAGTGCCCAAACTCGTCGCTCTGGCAATGTTGTGCCTGTTTCAGGCACATGTCAGATTTCACAGCCTATATCTTGTATTCTCAAGCCTGTTCATTCCTCAAAACAATTCTCCTTAAAAATCAGTGCTTGGAATTATTTTGTGGGTTGTCCTTATTGTCCACCGTAACTTCAGAAGATCTGTGGAAACTCCAGAGCTACAGCACAACCGACCATTAATACCATTTCTCTGGGGTTTCTGCCGATCTCCCACTGAAGCTACTATGGATGATTGGGAGACCCACCACAGAATGTCCAACTGCAGCTTTGTAAATTGCATTGAGCTGTTTATCAATTTGAGGTTCACTTACCAGTCCATGTTACATATTAGTTTTAAAAGGGTTTTATTCTGACCATTGTAATGTGGACTGTTTACTGCAGCAACTGAACTGATCAATGAATCTGATTCACTTGAATGGCAGTCAAAATCTGTAAGTCTGACAAAATGTGGCTCTTCACCTTTGTGAGCAAGGCAGAACCCAGCCTAGACTGATGAGATGGAAGAATTTTTTTTTACAAGGTTATCAGTTGTTAGAAATGAACATGTCACACTGGTGCAGTGAAGCTGGCGCTTTTTCAAGATTAGAGTGAAGACAAGTCTTGGGAGGAGAATAAAAGGAACTTCTGCAGCTGATTGTGCTCGAGAACAACTTCCCAAGGCACTTCATACAGGTGAAAGCAGGCGCTAAGCAATAGTAAGAGGTAAGGTTGGTGGCATAGTGCAAAAGGCAGAGGTTTACAGAGGATGTACCAAAGAGTAAGATAAGATGATTGAATGGTCTGCCACTTCAGCGAGGGGCATACAGTGGAGGCCAGAATCAGACAATCACAAAGCATGGGCTGGGACACAGGGCCGTAGCAGGTTGAAATGGTAGTGTTCTGAGGCCATAAAGTGATCTGCAACCAAGCAATTTAAATTCAGTATATCGGAGGATGGAAAGTTGGTGCAAATTGATAAGAGTAGGGGTAATGGGTTAGTGGTACTTAGCACAGGACAGGATGTAAGCTTTTTGGACTAGTTGGCATTTATATAGAGTGGAGATCAGGAGGATGATTAGGAGGGCATTGGAGAACTTAAAGCTTGGTGTAACAGAAGTGTGGCTAAAGGTGGTAGTGAGGCTGGAATAGAGGTGAAGATATATAATATTACAAAGGTAATAAAGGCAGAATATAATAAAATACTCAGCAGATCTGTATTTCCAGCATTTTTAATTCTTATTTCAGATTTGTAGCATCTGTGGTATTTTGCTTTTGTATTAGTATTGCAAAGGTCTTGGAGATGAATAGGAAAATAAATTAGGAATTCAGCCTTGGCTTTACCAAGACATCAATGTTGCACGTTCACTCTGAACAAGAAGCTGGGAAGACAAATTGAGTTCAGAACCTGGGTATGTATTTTTTGGCAAAAGCTGAATGGAATTTGGTTTACTCATTTTGAATTGGAGAATATTCTTTCATCCATAACTTAATGATGGTCATTGAATTCAAGGTGATGATAGTAATGCCGAACTGAGTGTTGTCAGATTACACAGGAAGTGGTCCTGTGGTTCTGGCAAAAGAACCAAAAGCAACATGAGGAAAAACTTGTTCACACAGCGAGTGGTTAAGGTCTGGAATGCGCTGCCTGAGAGTGTGGTGGAGGCAGGTTCAATCGAGGTATTCAGAAGGGAATTAGACTGTTATGTAAAAAGGAAAAATGTGCAGGGTTATGGGGAGAAGGCGGAGGAATGACACTAGGTGAATTGCTCATTCAGAGAGCCAGCACAGAGACGGTGGGTCGAATGGCCTACTTCTGTGCTGTAATAATTTTGTGTTTGTGAATGTGATGCTCCTGAGGGATAGCAGCATGTAAATGAGTGAATGAAGGATGAAACCTTTGAGTACTCCATAAATAACTATGCAGGGCAAGAGGAGAAGCCATTGCTGCAGGTATGTTGGCAATGTTGGGACAGATAGGATTGGAACCAACTGAGAGCAGTCATCCAGAAGTGGTCCATGGAAGAGAATGGAGTGGTTCACTATGTTGAACACCAAGAGAAGGCCAAAGTTGATGAGGAGAAATCTATCTGTGTTGCAGTAGTTAATTCTGGTATTGGCTGATAAAATGGAAAACCTCCGCAGCACAGCCATTTGTCACTTCGATTAATCCAAAAAGCCCTCAAAAATATACATTTAGAAACAAAATACTAATCACAGAGCGATGGGATCTGGAAAACAAAATTATTTAAGGAAGATGGCAGGCTCTCAGTATATCAGTAAGCTAGAATAGTTACCTCCTTTATATATTTCTATATCCTCGATGTTACTGTTGGTTGCACCAACAGATGAAGACTGAGCACAGTCTTACGTATTTTTCTGTCCTCTAATACTTTTTACAGGGTTGTACGAACACAAAGACCTGGGGGATTCACATACACAGATTTTGGAAGGTGGCAGGACAAGCTGATAAAGCTGTTCTAAAAACTTATGGAATCAATGGCTTTATGGTAGCTCATGGAGGCATGCCTCCTCACCTTGCCCCATGCTTGAGGAGTGGTGACCCTCAAGCTATACATCACCAACTGTCTCTTTCTAATGGGAAGAGATGCCTATGGTTCTTTGGGACTATGGCTAGAGCAATAATAAATGGAGGAATAGAGAACAAAAGCAATGAAGCTATGATAAACCTTTATGAATCACTGGTTAAACCTCAGCTAGAGTATTCTGCCCAACCTAGGGCACCACACTTTAGAAGGAATGTGTAATGCGGAAGAGATTTACCAGAATGGTACCTGAGATGAGGGACTTCAGTTGTACAGAGAAATTAGGGAAGCTGGGGTTGATCTCCCCAGAACAAAGAAAGTTAAAGGGAAATTTATTAGAGGTGTTCAAAAATTTGACAGAGTAGATAGAGCGGAATTGTTTCCACTGGCAGGAAGGTCAATAACCAAAGGACAGAGATTTAAGATAATTGGCAAAAAGTCTTTGCTCAGCGAGAATTTATGATCTGGAATGCACTGCCTGAAAGGGTGGTGGAAGCAGATTTAATAGTAACTTTCAAAAGGAAATTGGATATATACTTAAAAAGGATAAATTTTTAGGGCTATGGGGAAAGAACAGGGGAGCGGGACTACCTGGATTGCTTTTTCAGAGAACCAGCACAGGCACGATGGGCCAAATGACCTCCTCCTGTGCTGTATGATTCTATATTATTCAGTTTGTTTTAAATAGGGTTACATTACTATTGAAATAGCAGAGCAATGTCAGTGTCAAACTACATCTACAATACCTCCAACTTACACCAATACCTCCAATGGTAATTTTCAGGCTTACATCTCATTATTTCCAAAGTAGTCATTTTAATTATACCACTCAGTTATGTTCTAATAATAGAATAATTTAATAATTTTACACTTAGAAATCCCAATATCAAGATCATGTTATATCACTGGCCTAGATAGGAATTATCATGAAAATTAATGAACAGCATCTCTGACTTTGTATGAGAGTGTCTGTATATGCTTGTGTCATTATAGATGCACATAGGTCTGTATGTACGTGTGTGTGTCTGTGCATATGTGCTTGTTGTTAGTATGCATGTCTGTATGTGATGTCAATCACAGTTAGGATCTGATCAATACTTGTTTATTTCAGAGTGCATCAATCATCAGTAGTGGAACCTCACTGGAGCTACTCATGTAATGCTGGTTATGGCTCAGACCCCACAGTCCATTAGTTTGAAACTTTGGCTGCATTTCACCTGATATTTCCCTGCACTAAAGGCAGTGTAATGATGACCCACAATGCTAACCACCTTAGGCAAACCATTAATTAAGTAAGAGGCATTGTCAGATATGAGGCTAGGCTGTTTTGAAGAAGTTAGGTGGGGGGTGGGTGTAGAAAAAATCTCTCCAAAGCCTAGATACTGCATTTATGTGTAGCACATGACAAATAAAATGTATGGCCAGCATATTAAGCTAACTCAATTAGGATAGATTGACTTTAGAACCATAGAAAAATTATGGCACAGAAGGAGGCCATTCATCCCATCGGGTCCACGCCGGCCAGAAAAACTAGTCACCCAATCTAATCCCAATTTCTTACCAGGAGAGTTAGCTGATACCCAATATTGCATGAAGAATGGTCAGCAAATTGATAGTGGATAGATCCCATTAATAAGTTCACTTTAAGATGCAATTTGTTGTGTATATTGCCAGGCAGCTTGTGATAAGACATTCATATCCGATTCTGGGACAACTTGGATAGACACAGTAATTCTAAATGAGAACAGGGAGAATCAGTTGGCATCAATCCACTGTATTTCTGTAAACTGATGATGTAAGTAATGCCTACTCTAAAAATGGATTTTTATTTGTGCCATAAATGTCATGTAGTTGGGTCTCTAAGAGTTTTGAGTTAATCCTATTGCAACAATGCAAAGTATCAAATCTAACTACTACAGTGTCTCTGATACTGAAGCAATTAACTAAAGTTGTAGTAGATCTCATCCCAGGTTTTCCATAAGTCTGTTTTGTATTAAATCCTAGAAGCACTCCAACCCATGACCAATTTATGCAATTATTTCTAATATCAGACATTTTTCTTTAAACTTTAATGAATTATAATTCAGTCCACAAGTATGTAACTCTGAACATAAGCAAGTTCCAGATATATTTATAAATTCCTACCAGTTCCTGTGTGTGCCTCTGTATCATGAAGCAATAGCTGTCCCCTTATGGGCACATCTTGATATAGACACCTTTTTTAATCCTCTCATTCTACTGCATGCAACAGAAGAACATTAAACTTTCATGCTGTATGCTCCCTTACCCTTTTCTTAACTTTGTGTTTTATTTTTCATCTAAATATCCATGCAAAGCCCTCAATCATTCCAGAACTATGGTATTGAGTGAAAGCAGCCTCAAACATGCTGTATTTTTTTCTCACTAATTTTGTCCCCTTACCTCACTTTCAGTCCTGTGATCAAGCGGCCATTTTCCTATCTGAGGCTTTATGATGATTGTCAACAAACTATTCACTATGTGAAAGGTGGTGGGGGTTGGGGGTGTGAGTCGCAGCTGAGCCCGATTCTGCCTTCACACGATAGATACCTGGATCCGCACATCCAGCGGAAATCACTGAGCAGTGATTATGACCAGAATGCCGAGCCAATTATCCCAAATCCTACCCCAGAGACACTGAGGAGAGGCACAGTCTCTTTTTTTTATTTGTCATGGGATGTGGGGATTGCTGGCAAGGTTAGTATTTATTGCCCATCCCTAATTGCCCTTGAGAAGGTGGTGGTGAGCTGCCTTCTTGAACTGCTGCAGTCCTTGGGGTGCAGGTACACCAACAGTGCTGTTAGGAAGGGAGTTCCAGGATTTTGACCCAGCAACTGTGAAGGAATGGTGATATAGTTCCAAGTCAGGATGGTGTGTGGATTAGAGGGGAACTTGCAGGTGGTGGTGTTCCATCTGCTGCCCTTGTCCTTCTAGGTGGTAGAGGTCGCGGGTTTGGAAGGAGCCTTAGTGAGTTGCTGCAGTGCATTTTGTAGATGGTACACACTGCTGCCACTGTCCGTCGGTGGTGAAGAGAGTGGTGAAGGTGGTGGGATGTCAAACAAGCGGGCTGCTTTGTCCTGGATGGTGTCGAGCATCTTGAGTGTTGTTGGATCTGCAGCCATCCAGGCAAGTGGAGAGTATTCCATCACACTCCTGATTTGTGTCTTGTAGGTGGTGGACACGTATAGGGGAGTCAGGAGGTGAGTTACTCGCTGAAGAATTCCCAGCCTGTTCTTGTAGCCACAGTATTTTTGTGGCTAGTCCAATTCAGTTTCTGGTCAATGATAACCCCCAGGATGTTGATAGTGGGGAATTCAGTGATGGTAATGTAATTGAACATCAAGAGGAGATGGTTAGATTCTCTCTTGTTTGAGATGGTCATTGCCTGGCACTTGTATGGTGCAATAGCTAAGAATAGCACAGAATGGTGGATGAATCTGGGATTTGCTGGTGCTTATGCTTCAGCTACTCATGGATAAACCTGCTGAATTAGTGATGGAGTTTCCTTTATTTTCCACCATGAATGAATGCTGATTTTGATCAACATATGTAGGGCTTCTGATTTTGAATTAAATGGTGTTTATTTTGAGGCATTCAATCACTCTCCGTACTCTTCTGGACTGGATTAGTACACTAACTCCAGCTGCCAACTGTTCAGTTATTCTCTCCAGCACATTAGAATGTTTTTAAAATGCTCATGAAGAAAAAGATGAAAATGACTGCCCAAAGTCCTTTGGTCTTTAACACGAATATAAGAGGATCATTGATTCTTGTAATACATGCAGAATGCTGCCAAGGAAATGGAGAGAAGCGATAATATTAGACAAAAATGTGAAAGCTGGAAATCTAAAATAAAAAAAGATGCTGCAAGTTTCAGTTTGAGATCTTTATCAAAACCAAAAAGAAAGATAGTGAATTCTTCTGTAAACCGAGAAATATGGGTCAGGCATAGAGACATACAATAAAATAAAAGCAAAATACTGCGGATGCTGGAAATCTGAAATAAAAACAAGAAATGCTGGAACCACTCAGCAGGTCTGGCAGCATCTGTGGAAAGAGAAACAGAGTTAACGTTTCGGGTCAGTGACCCTTCTTCGGAACTGACAAATATTAGAAAAGTCACAGGTTATAAGCAAGTGGGGTGGGGGTGGGGCAAGAGATAACAAAGGAGGTCTAGATTGGACCAGGCCACATAGCTGACCAAAAGGTCATGGAGCAAAGGCAAACAATATGTTAATGGTGTGTAATAGAGACATACAAGTTACTGTTACTAAGCGGAAGAATAGCTGGATGTTTTGCAGTGGCCATTCCAGTCAGGTTTCCTATTTTCATTTCGAATGAAGGGTTTCCAAGCATAACTTGACATTTTGTTGTTGGACCTGCTGCATATTTTTAGAAATTTCTGTGCAAACTGATACGGCATCCAGGTTGGATTGGCCCTAGTCTCACTGATAGACTACCTGAGCTATGGTATCACCAGTGTAATGCCTAATGTTTCCACCGAGCCATTTTCCTCCAGTCCAACTGGGTTTTGATTTTGTCCTCAGTTACTGGTAAACAATTTGAAACAACAATACAGTAGCTATTTGAAAAAAATTTGCATGCAACTGCTTGAATTGCATTAACTATTTCCAAAAACTCAGCTTGGACAGAAGAAAATGGTCAATGAGCACCTCTAACTGGCACAAATCCTCAGGTTACTGATAATGAGGTCAGTAAATCGGATTTTAATGCACTATTTACAGAATCACTTTTCAGTCATTCCTTGCCACAGAATGGACTGAATCAGTGCAGATCCAGAGATGTGTGTACTGTTGTTCCCACACGTGCAGCAGCACATAGTAATTCATCACAATCAATCTTCCCTCACTTTACTACAGTTAAATTACCAGGTTCAAGAACATACATCGATCCAGAAACCTATGAGGACCCTAACCGAGCTGTCCATCAATTTGCCAAGGAATTAGATGCTTCCTGCATTAAGATTGAAAGAGTGATTGGAGCAGGTGAGTCTGTTACTGGCAGATGATTGAACTATTCCACTTAAGTAATATTGAAAGTCATGCATCTTAGATGATAGCAGTGTGTCCCAGTGTAAGAGAGCCCAGTAAAATATTTGGCATTTGAACTATGATTCAACAGATATAATGGGATGTGATAATGGCTTGGTCTTCTAGTGTGTGATAAGAATTCTAGTGTAAATTTTTTAGGAACAAGAAAAGGACCATGAAGCCTAACAGGTCTATCCCTTTTTGTCAGATCTTAACTGCACCTTATCTTATGCTACATCCCCTTCATTTTCCAAAAATACATCTAGTTTGTCATTCCTTGAACCCATTTGTATTGTACACCTCAGTGAACTTCCCAGGTAACTTATTCCGTAACGCTAATACTCTATTGAGTGAAAACATTGCGTTGCACCTGCTTTTCCTTTCCAACTCCTAATTTCTAACTAAAGTTGGGGTTGGATGACAGTAATTATTGGTCCAGTTTTCACACAATGAAGTATGTTATAGGAAACTTCAAGAAGATCTCGATATTGCCTGAAATATTTAAGCTTATTGGTAAAGGAGAAAAAAAGCAGTATTTTGCCAGCCCTGTGGAAACAGGGTTGGGGGCTGCTGGGAAAATAGCAGGGAGCCACTTTGGGATGGCTCCCCAGGAAAGTTTCCCAGGGCCGGGGTGGGATGTGGATTGGCTGCCTGCTCCACAGAAGTGAGCAGGCAATTTAAATAGTTAAGGTAAGATAAAAGCAAAATACTGCAGATGCTGGACATCTAAAATAAAAACAGAAAGTGCTGGAAATACTCAGGTCTGCCAGCATCTGTGGAGAGGGAAGCAGAGTTAACATTTCAGGTCAGTGACCTTTCATCAGAAAGGGGGGATTTTTCAGGCTCACCGGCATTTTGCTGGCGGCGAGCACCAACCCCTCCCACCACTATGTACAGAGGCCATCAGTTCAATGGAAGCAGCCTCCCTGTGGCAGTCTGAAGGGTCATTTGAGCCGGAGGAAGGAAAGGCTTCCCCCAAGGCCCCATAATCCCCTGGAGGGATTTCCCCTCCGTTCCACTGGGCCTTCTGTCTTCCCCACTCTGCATTATCAATTTAATGTTACGCTTCCCTGGGTGCCAACGTCTTGAGGTGCCCTGGAGATCTTCTACCTGCCTCAGCAGCACCCACCTCTGTTGAGCCAGCAGCATCGAGAGCCCGTCTGCTGTCCTTAATAGGACAGTGAGTGTGGAGGTAGTCAATTAGTAGGTCGCCTCTGGGATAATTACAACGCTGCTGGCAAGCGCGACTCAGGACCCCCATTTGATCCTGACGTCAGGATTCTGAAGCTCAAGGGGAAAATGCTGCCCAAAATCTCCAGAAACCAGAATTTTGTTGTGACTGGTATAGGATCCTATTCATGTCCTTGCCCTTTAAATGAGGGCAACCTTTTGTTTTTAATTCCCCTCTGAAGGACAGATATGGCCACTTCTTTTACAGCTGGCAAGGATTGTGAATTCAGGTGTAGCATGCCTGCTTTCCATTGAGAGAGTACGTTAATATAAACATTGTATATCATGCCAATGGGATGTAACCCAAAAATAGCCCATGACTATCTGGGGATATTTTCAACTGTCAACCTCCTGCTTTTCAGTTGGAAAAACAGCTGACCAGCCGTTGACAACCGGGGAGGGGTTGGGCACTTGCTGATGGTGTGGGATTCAGCGATTGTATTGCCGTTGAATGTCATGGGGAGCTGGTTAGATTCTCTCTTGTTGGAGATGGTCATGGCCTGGCAGTTGTGTGACTTGCCACTTATGAGCGAAAGTCTGAAAGTTGGTCAGGTCTTGATGCCCAAGACCCACCTGATGCAATTTTCAGCTGGGCCTGCAAATGGGCAAGCAGCACCCTCTGTCCATTTGTATCAGACATTGAGTGGCCTAAACAATGATCCTTAAAGGGACTGCTGAAGGCTGGTCAATCAACGACCAAAGAAATTTTTATTTTTGTGGGGCCAGGAACAGCAGAGATACTGCTTCTGGGCCCATGTAAAGCTGACTACCCGCTGCCAACCCATGCAAGACATCCCGTTGCAATCTCCACTCTCCCCCCCCCCCCCCCCCCCCCCACCCTCCCGTCCAAGGCTGACTGGCCAAACTGACAGATATTCTGCCCTCCCCAACTGGTGAGCTGCAATGCAGTGCCCACTTGGAAACTAACTTCCTAGCAGCATATCAATGAAGCTTGAACCTGAAAATGGCTTGGGCCTCCTACTGCCAGCTTCAGGCCTGTTTCGAAAGTTAAAAAAACACCCCCATTTTTCCATGTAGTAAGATCTTGAATCTATGTACTCACAAATCATAAACAATACACCCCTGCGTTGAAATAGTTCAGCATTTTAAATCTGGGTCAGTTTGATAGGTTGGGATGGAATTATAACCCTGTAAGTGAGTGGATCAAAGTGAAGGCCAAGATTTTCTAACTAATGATACTGTGAGGCCACTCTGCCCTTAGCAATACAACAAAAAACCATTAACAAGACGGACAACAAGACCTGGACAACTTTCAGACTTTCGCTCATAAGTGGCAAGTCACACCACACAAGTGCCAGGCCATGACCATCTCCAACAAGAGAGAATCTAACCATCTCCCCTTGACATTCAATGGCAATACAATCGCTGAATCCCACACCATCAGCATCCTGGGGGTTACCAGTGGCCAGAAACTTAACTGGACCAGCCATATAAATACTGTGGCTACAAGAGCAGGTCAGAGGCTGGGAATTCTGCGACGGGTAACTCACCTCCTGACTTCCCAATGCCTTTCTATCATCTACAACGCGCAAGTCAGGAGTGTGATGGAATACTCTCCACTTGCCTGGATGGGTGCAGCTCCAACAACACTCAAGAAGCTCGACACCATCCAGCACAAAGCAGCCCACTTGATTGGCACACCATCCACCACCTTAAACATTCACTTCCTCCACCACTGGTGCACAAAAGCAGCAGTGTGTACCATCTACAAGATGCACTGTAGCAACTCACCAAGGCTCCTTCAATAGCACCTTCCAAACCCACGACCTCTACCAAATAGAAGAACAAGACAGCAGATGCATGGGGACATCACCACCTGTAAATTTCCCTCCAAGCCACATACAATCCTGACTTGGAACTATATTGCTGTCTTCACTGTCGCTGACAGCACTGTGGGTGTACCTACATCATACGGACTGCAGCAGTTCAAGAAGGCTCCTCACCACCACCTTCTCAAGGGCAATTAGGGATGGGCAATAAATGCTGGCCTAGCCAGTGACGCTTACATTCCACAAATAAATAGAAAAATAAAGTTCTACGCACAATGAAAGAAGTATTATTTTGTACCCACACATCGCTAATTAAATCTATGCAACCTCCTTTTAATCATGTTTTAGCTTCATCATATATTCATAGTAAAGTACATTTTTCTTCAAAATGATGTATTGTTGAAAATCATTTTATATCTTCCAAAATAAGAGGGAATGAGATCATTGGTCATATTCCTGGATTTGTTACATCATCATAACTTCATCTTTATCTTTTTTACTGGGGGAAAATCATTTAGCACCACTTTTTTTAAGTTAACTTTTGAGAGACCATAAATTTAAGCCTAAGTTCCTCAGTTACTCAGGGAACATCCAGATGACCTGGAAGTAATCACATCAAGAAAGGAAACATATTTATTTCCACATGCCTCCACTCTGACTGAAACATCCCTCTCCATTCCACAGGTGAGTTTGGAGAGGTGTGCAGTGGTCGCTTGAAGCTGCCTGGAAAAAGGGACGTGCCAGTTGCAATTAAAACCTTGAAAGTGGGCTACACCGAAAAACAGCGAAGGGACTTTCTCTGCGAAGCAAGCATAATGGGACAGTTTGATCATCCCAATGTGGTTCATTTGGAAGGAGTCGTTACCAGGGGTAAGAATCATAGACTAGTACAGCACAGAAGGGGGCCATTCAGCCCCTCAAATGCACCGTCTCTCTCACAGAGCAATCCAATCAGTCCCACTCCACTACTCTTTTCCTATGTCCCTGAATTTTTTTCACCTTCAAGTATTTAATCAATTCCCTTTTGAAAGCTACTATTGAAACTGTATCCAACCACCCCCTGCCACCACACCTCCCCCCCCCCCCAACTTTACAGGCAATGCATTCCAAATCCTAACCAGCCATTGCATAAAAAAGTTTTTCCTCATGCCACATCTATTACTTTTGCCAATCACCTTAAATCTGTGCCCTCTGGTTATCAGCCCTTTGGCAATTGGAAACAGTTTCTCTTTATTTACTCTAGCTAAACACTCATGATTTTAAGCACCTGTATCAAATCTCCTCTTCATCTTCACTGGTCTCAGGAGTTCAAATCCAGCTTCTCCAGACTATCCAAGTAACTCATCCCTGGAATCCTACTCATAAGGTTGAATTTTTAGGGTTGTATTGTACCCTTTTCACACTTGCCACTTGCAGCCACCCTCCCTCCCAGGTCAGGTGAAACATGGTTAGATCCAGTGTATCCTCCCTCCCTCAACTTCAGAGGAGCAGCCTTGGCTGCACCAGTGTAATACTCTTCATCCCCTATCCCATTCCCAAAACCTTCAAACACCTCTTTATACCTTGGATCAAAAGGTAGTGTAAAAAGAGAAAACAGATGGTTATTTTGCTATCCAGTTCTATTTGTATAATGACTCAGTCACAATCTTTACAAATCAAGACACATTTTTGTAAATTTAAAGTGCATGTAGAAAGCATGCACAGTGCTTCAGGTAGATTAACCTGAAACTGAACTTACTACTTTTGGGTAAATGTAGCTATAATAGCTTAGACTGATCCAGCTAATTCGCTAACTGATGTGTCCCTACTCCTTCCCCTGAGATGATGTGGCATCATTCTTTCTCTTGGTGGTAATTGCTAGATTTTATGCCATTGTATATATCAGCTTTTGGTTTCTGCTTCCTGCCAGTTCTGTTGAGGATGATATACAACAAAAGGAAACAGACAAACTAATAGAGGTGGGGCACACCAATAGAACCAACAGTCTGGGATGGGGACACACTAATAGAGACAGTAGTCTTGGGTAGGACATACTGATTGAATCAGAAACCTGAGGTGGGAATACATTACTGCAACCAACAGCCTGCAGTGGGACATGCCAGACATAGCAACAGTATGAGGTGCCATGTGCCAATAGAACTGATAGGCTATCACAGATTTTTCACTTCTGTAATGACAAAATTAATCCCATTAAATATTGTTCTTAATCTCTATTTAATTCCTTTTCAAAATAAAGTCCCTCCACTATTGGACATGTTTGGACTTCTGGCTTAGTGTAACACTCTCACCATATGTTCAAAATATTTTCATTCGGGTCAGCTTCAAAAAAGAAGTGCAAAATTAAACCTGCTGCTTCCATCCTTTTTCATAATCTTAACAGCGATGATGAAGCCCCTCTATCTCACAGTGCCTGCCTTAATTCCACCAACAAAATGTTTACATACTTGTATATTTGTAAATGGGCATCAATACAAAATTAAAATCTGATTTGATCTGGCACTTTTAAAGTCCCACTACGACCTCCACACTCACTATCCCAAGCAAAGTCTGGGTTATAGGTGCTTTACCCAATCCAGTTCAATGAAATGCACACAAGAGTGTGTAAGTCTGATTTTAAAATCTGCATCAATTGGTGGTACCTTTCCCGTTATTGAGGAGGGGGTGGAGGTTTGTTCGATTTGCAAGGCAGAAATACAGGACATACAGTATCAGTCATATCAAAAACCCTTCTGGCTTCTTGTGTGATTGCATTAACCTATTGCTTGCATCTTGATGTGCTCGTTAATTAACATCCTGGAACCACAGGCAGTTCTAAGCAGCAGCTGCAAGCTGCGTCAAGCACTTTGAAAACTATCAGATTTATCAAAGGAGAAAGCTTCTGCAGCCACCCAGAGGAACTTGTCATTTACAGTAAGCTTGCTTTATTTGTGCAGGTAAACCAATTATGATTGTAATCGAATACATGGAGAATGGAGCATTGGATGCATTCCTCCGGGTAAGTGACAAAACAAACAGAATTTTACACATTGTTGTAAAAATATGTGATAGAAAATGATCAAAGATTTTGCATCTTCCAGAAGAATATAATAGCTTTTGATCAGAATGGACTGTCCAGGTTAAATTCATTTTAAAAATGTCAATAATTGTGTTTGTACCAATATAAAAAGAATGTACCAACTAAATTGGTACAATTTTCTATAAACTTCAGCTGGTTGTATTAAAATTTGAATTTAAATACTGTTTATAGACCTGTTTAAAAGTTACAAATCTTTCACTGGTATTTCTGTGAATATATGGATAGAAAGTAAGGAGAGAGGAGATGTTGAACTGGCATGGGGCTACAGTAGCAACACATTTAGAAATAGTTATTTCCATTAAATCAAAGTTTACCAAAATCCATTTTGGTAAACATTTTTATCTTCAACTCTGTTCATATAGGATAGTGAGACATTGTTAAATAGAAGCAAACAAAAATGATATTTTTAAACCACTCTAGCCTGTGGTCTGCAACTGAATTGACAAGAATCGTCCTCATGGCAGCTTTTTATTGTTACAGCAAATGCTGCGAGTCATCCCCATTTTAAATGCAAAGATTCTCAGTGCTCCTTCATTTGACTCCCCAAATTTCTTGGCATCAGTTACCTCTTCAAAAAGTGAAAGAAAAATCTCCATGGCAACAAGTGACAAGCAAGTTATAAATCATTTCCTGCTTTTCTACCTAGTCGGTAGAGAGAATGATAATTATGTCACTGTTACAATCTTGTGTTATTTGTATATCATTCATGGACAAGTAACCAGAAAACAAGTCACATGAAGAAATTGATGCTAAGAGTCAATCATGCAAATGTGTCTTTTACCACTATCATGCTTTTTGTATTTTTTTCAGTAGTTTGCACCCCACGTGCCACATTTAAAATTAACCATTCTTTTTAAGATATCAAGCCAAGATGAATCTCGTGAGGTACCCTGCTTCAGAGAATCCAACATATGGTGGTGGATTCATACTGCTCAGCACACAAAGAAGCAAATTAGAACATTGTCTCTCACTCTTAAATATTATCTTGCCAGCAATGCTTTACCCTATCCCTCACTCAAATAGCAACTCCTCCATCAGTGACAGCTTGTCACAGCCTCAAATAACAACTTCTTTATCAATGACAATATGCCCCACATTTAAATATAACAACTCCTTCATCATGCACTCATTCTGTTGAATCCTGTGACTCAATTTCCTCCCCTCAAATACTAGTACCTCCATCAGTGACTCAGCTTGTTATATTCTCAAATTCCAATGCCTCCAGCAGTCACTCAGCCTGGCCCCCTCACTAACAAGCTCCAACATCAATGATTCAGTCTGTTCAGTTCCCCTCATCTGTCTCAGCTTATCCTCCCTCTCTGTCTCAGGTACAACTCCTCTGCTGTGTCATGTATAAATTTAACCCAAATGTATGAACCGTCTGTAAATATTTGGGCTGGCATTAAGGCACATTTGTCATGCACTATCATACTTCTGTAGTCACTTTTTACTCAGCATGCACTCTACAGTCTCGGCCCCAGCTTAGGCCATGGGTTGGGCAGAATGTGAATGCCAGTAATCACAGTAAATTACTTGGACAGATTCTCCACTGATTGTGGATTGCCTGGGTGAAGCACATTAAGGAAGATTGAGTAATAATGATCACAAATATGTAATTGAGCCCAGCCAATATTCCATGTATTTATCCTGTGAAACCTTTAATATCCACCTGAACAACTGGAAACAGGCTAACAAAGGCTGAGTTTAACATCTTATCCAAAGAACAATACCTCAGTCCTACATGAAGTGTCAGCCTAGGTTATGTGCTCAAATCCTGGAGTGGGGCTTGAAGTAAGAGTTTTCTGACTCGGAGGTCATCGGAGTGCCACCAACTGAGCCAAGCTGCCACGCCTCAGATTAAAAGTAAAGGCTGACCAATTCAGGTAGCTTTCTGTTTTAAATGCATTATTCATGAATCATTAATCAGATAGGAATGAGGTCAAGGCTTGATATGATGCATTAAGTAATAAGTGTTCCGCAAAATGTCGCTGAGGTTACACATGATCATTGTTTTTATCCAATTAGAAACATGATGGACAGTTCACGGTGATTCAGCTAGTGGGAATGCTACGTGGGATTGCAGCTGGGATGAGGTACCTTGCCGACATGGGTTATGTGCATAGGGATCTGGCAGCTCGTAACATTCTGGTCAATAGCAATCTCGTCTGCAAAGTTTCTGATTTTGGTCTCTCAAGAATTGTGGAAGATGACCCAGAGGCCGTCTACACCACGACAGTGAGTAAAATACAGCACATCATTCTTGACAGTTGAGAAAGCACTTGTACCATCTCTAAGTATACTTCGATCTCTTAGAGTTTGTTATTTGGCACACATTCAGCAAAACCTGGCTCTGTTGAGGTGCACAGTTCACGATGACTCAAAAATACCAAAGAGCTGAGTTGTGGGATTAATTTTAGCAGAAAGCTGCCAGGATCTAGTTGAAGGCTGATTTTGAACCCTGAAGGCAATGGAGATTAAATTTGAGTTGGATGTAATACAACCCACAGCAGCATGGACACCATGGTTAAAATCACTACTGACATTGGTCACCAAAACCACTTACTTTCATCTATCAACATCTGTTGCCAACATCATAACTCCACCTGCACTGCCACAGACACTCTTAACCATGCCTTTGTTATCTGTAAATTCACCTTCTCCAATGTCTTTCTCCCTGGTATCCAGAATTCCACTCTTCACAAACACCAACTCATTGAAAACTCCTATGTCATACTAAATCCCATTGAACCATCACTTCCACCTAGTAGCTCCACTAGCTACTGCCTTACATCCAAGTCTGTGTCCTTTAATCCCTCTCACTCAAGCCTATCCACCCATTCCACCTCTCCACTATTGATTGCAGAGTCTTCAACCATCTTGTAAGATCACTACTTTCAGGATTTCCACTTCTAAATCACTCTGCTTTACTATGTCTCTCTCACTTTTGAAATGCTTCTCAGAACCTACTTTCAGACCAGGTTTTTGGTCATCTTTCCTAATCCTTCCAACTCCGTAAAATGTCTTATAATGATTTCTGTATTAAAGGTGCCATCTAAAAGCAAAGTGTTGTAAGTTGTCTTCACCTGGTATGCATTGAAAAGGATAAAATGTGTAGGAGTCTGTTTCAAAGCAGTTGTGCTTCTTTCACTTCATGCCACACTTAAGACCATTTATTAAAACTTTGTTTTGGGCAATTAATGAAGCAATGACAATGATTATTTTAGAAATTACTTCAGTTGTAGTGTGAGCAGGAGTAGGAAGGCTTCATAAGGCTAGTGGTGAGCATTTTTGGTAGGCATGAATTTACTCTTCCTGCTTTCACTGTTTATAGTTGCAGCAAAGCAACATTTTGTTGGCAATTGCACCTTTTGTTGGCAATAGGGCTTTTCTTGTCTAAATTACAGGTTTCTTTTCTTTTAAAATTGCATCTTTCCAATTGCAAACGAGAGCTAAATCCTGTGTGCAAGTTTGACCTCTGCTTGTGATTGTAAATGTGCTATGAAATGACATTCACAAATTGCCCTATTCATGAACTGTCATGTCATCAGAATTACTTGATGTATCATTGGCTTATAACATACTTCTAGGTATCTGTTATCCTATATGTGTAAGCACACAGTGAAATTGAGTTCACTCGGTCTATTTAAGTTCAGAACCTGTGCATTCTGACACCTGATCTATCTACTCAATAAATTATGATGGGCCCAAACTCCCTTTAGCTAGATTTAGTACATGCCCAGGCAATCATAACTTCCTATTTATACCACAGCAATGATCAGAGTCTTATGAATAAATACAGAAGGGAAAAATTGAGGCATACACTAAGTACATGAACAGCAGGGAGACCATGCCAAGGGAGAATATGAAGAGATTAGGAGCAAGTAAAAAAAAAAACAGTTAGGCAGGCAGAGAGGAACTATGAAATTAAATTATCAAGGAGCATAAACCAAATAGTAAGATATTCTGCATGCACCTAAGTAAGAAAATGAAAGTCAGGATGTGAATAGGACCATTAAGGGATAGTCAGAATTTTTTTTTAAAGGCAGAAATAGGGTCAGCTCAACTACATCAAAAGATGCAATCAGAAAAAATATAACCATATTGAAAATAAAAAGAGGGAAAATATTCAATAAATTAATTTAAAAAGGATAAGATTCCTGGTCCAGATGGATTACATCTGCGTATTTTAAAATAATCTAGGGAAGAGATAACAGAGGTGCTATTACACATTTAAAAAAATTCATTCATGGGATGTGGGTGTCGCTGGCTGGGCCAGCATTTATTGCCCATCCTTACTTGCCCTTGAGAAGGTGGTGATGAGCCGCCTTCTTGAACCGTTGCAGTCCTTGGGGTGTAGGTACACCCACAGTGCTGTGAGGAAGGGAGTTCCAGGATTTTGACAGTGAAGGAACGGCAATATAGTTCCATGTCAGGATGGTGTGTGGCTTGGAGGGGAACTTGCAGGTGGTGGTGTTTCCATGCATCTACTGCCCTTTTCCTACTAGGTGGTAGAGGTGGTGGGTTTGGGAGCTGCTGTCGAAGGATCCTTGGTGAGATGTTGCAGTGCATCTTGTAGATGGTATACACTGCTGCCACTGTGCGTCTGTGGTGCAGGGAGTGAATGTTGAAGGTGGTAGATGGGGCACCAATCAAGCGGCCACTTTATCCTGGATGGATAACTCACACTTCTGACTCTTGCCTTGTAGATGGTGGGCAGGCTTTAGGGAGTCAGGAAGTGAGTTACTCGCCACAGAATTCCCAGCCTCTGACCTGCTCTTGTTGCCACAGTATTTATGTGGCTGGTCCATTTCAGTTTCTGGTCAATGGTGACCCCCAGGATGTTGAAAGTGGGGGATTCAGCGATGGTAATGCCATTGAACATTAAGGGGAGATGGTTAGATTCTCTCTTGTTTGAGATGGTCACTGCCTGGCACTTGTGTGGCACGAATGTTACTTGCCACTTATCAGCCCAAGCCTGGATGTTGTCCAGGTCTTGCTGCATCTGGACACGGGCTGGTTCAGTATCTGAGGAGTCATGAATGGTGCTGCACATTGTGCAATCATCAGCGAACATTCTCACTTCTGACCATATGATGGAGGGGAAGTCATTGATGAAGCAACTGAAGATGGTTGGGCCGAGAACACGACCCTGAGGAACTCCTGCAGTGATGTTCTGGGACTGAGATAATTGGCCTCCAACAACCACAGCCATCTTCCTTTGTGCTAGGTATGGCTCCAACCAGCAGAGAAATTTCCCTCTGATTCCCATTGACTCCACTTTTGCTAGGGCTCCTTGATGCCATACTCGGTCAAATGCTGCCTTGATGTCAAGGGCAGTCACTCTCACCTCACTTCTGGAGCTCAACTCTTTTGTCCATGTTTGGACAAAGGTTGTAATGAGGTCAAGAGCCAAGTGGCTCTGGCAGAACCCAAACTGAGCATCACTGAGCAGGTTATTGCTGAGCAAATGCCATTTGATAGCACTTTCGACGAACCCTTCCATCACTTTGCTGATGATCGAGAGTTGACTAATAGGGTGGTAATTGGTCGGGTTTCATTTGTCCTGCTTTTTATGTACAGGACATGCCTGGGCAATTTTCCACATTGCCGGATAGATGCCAGTGTTGTAGCTGTACTGAAACAGCTTGGCTAGGGACGCAGCGCGATCTGGAGCACAAGTCTTCAGTACAATTGCCGGAATGTTGTCCGGACACATAGCCTTTGCAGTATCCAGTGCCTTCAGCTGTTTCTTGATATCAACGTGGAGTGAATCGAATTGGCTGAAGACCGACATCTATGATTCTGGGGACCTCCGGAGGAGGCTACACTACCAAAAGGACATGGAGGCTTTGGAGAGGGTACAGATGAGGTTTACCAGGATGTTGCCTGGTCTGGAGGGCATTAGCTATGAGGAGAGGTTGGATAAACTCGGATTGTTTTCACTGGAACGACGGAGGTGGAGGGGTGACATGATAGAGGTTTACAAAATTATGAGCGGCATGGACAGAGTGGATAGTCAGAAGCTTTTTCCCAGGGTGGAAGAGTCAGTTACTAGGGGGCATAGGTTTAAGGTGCGAGGGGCAAAGTTTAGAGGGGATGTGCGAGGCAAGTTCTTTACACACAGGGTGGTGAGTGCCTGGAAATTGCTGCTGGGAGACGTGGTGGAAGCAGGTAGGATAGCGACGTTTAAGAGGCATCTTGACAAATACATGAATAGGATGGGAATAGAGGGATATGGTCCCCAGAAGTGCAGAAGGTTTTAGTTTAGGCAGGCTTGGAGGGCCGAATGGCCTGTTCCTGTGCTGTACTGTTCTTTGTTCTTTTGTTCTTTGTTTGAAGCCGAGATGGATCATCCACTCGGCACTTCTGGCTGAAGATGATGCAAATGCTTCAGCCTTATCTCTTGCACTGATGTGCTGGGCTCCCCCATCTCAAAGATGGGGATATTTGTGGAGCCTCCTCCTCCTGTTAGTTGTTCACCACCACCATTCACAACTGGATGTGGCAGGACCGCAGAGCTTAGATCTGATCCGTTGGTTGTGGGATCACTTAGCCCTGTCTATCGCATGCTGCATATTTAATAATTCATTAGATAAAGGTGTAGTGCCAGAGGACTCGCAGATAGCTAACGTAATATCTATGTTCAAGGAGGGAGATAAAACATGTCCAGGGAACTGTAGACCACTCAGCTTAATATCATTGACTGGAAAAATAAAGAAATCTTTCCTATAGGAGAAATAGAGTGGGTCTTGAACCCACAACTTTCTGACTCAGAAGCAAGAGTGCTACCAACTGAACTATGGCTGACACCTAAGGAAGTATTGAAAGGTATTAGTGATAGATGGGCTGGTTATAGATCGCAGTAAGTGGAATCCAAAGAAATGCTTCAACTTTGGAAGTAGATAGAATGTTAAAGATGTAATATGAAACAGGCTGGATAGAAAATTATGAAGCATGTGAAGAGTTAAGTAGATTTTTCAGAAATGATAGTTACGGATAGATTCCAGGCTCCCGATTCAGTCAAACCGGAGTGGGAATCTATAACATATGTAAAGATCAGTAAAGAACAACATCCAAAACCATGGGGCTGATTTGGCAAATGCAGGCTGGTAATAGAAACCTTACTTACTGCTCATAGATATTGAGAAATTGCAGGCATGTTGTCTCCAAGTGTCTGTTCATCGATGTCTTGCATGTGAAGGTCTCCACCACCATGCTCTGAAATTCAGCCCGTTCCCACAAAATTCCTGGGTGTGTGCCAGACAATGCTGCGACTGACTGCCCATGGGAGAGGTGTAGAATTTGAGGCAGAGCCTGGATCTGCCAGGGTCCTGCTCATTTTTAGCCCTATTGAAAATCCTAGTACTCTGGGGTACAGGGTCATATTACACCCACCCATTAATTTGCAAGTGTATTATAACATGATCTCAATGAGGAAAATACATCATGTGGCATATTTTCCTCGTCCACACCTTGAGCAGAGATAAGAAGGATACTTATGAATCCCTGGTGTCCAGTGTTACTGGGACCTTGAGGATGTGTGGGAGAAGGAACTGTTAAAATTGTTGATCAGATCCACTGTTTCAGGATTGTTGAAAACCACAGAAGACAGAAGCAGCTTTTTATTTTTTTTTCTGCATCTCTCCCAGAGCCCTGCTGGACCAGAAATACTGTGGCAATGTGCCACAACACAAATCATCCCCACCTCAGTGAGACAGGTGTCAGAAATAGTGTAGACTATTAACACTTAACTTATCTAAGTCCCAGGACCTTGGATGGATTCAGTTTTTTCAGCACTGGGATGTGGGAAGTTCTGCTCTGCTCAAGATATGTTTCACCTCAAAGCCTTTCAGGAACATTGGGACCAAAGTGCATGAAATAAAGCAAATTACTTTCTTTGTATTTTGCCTCATTGAATCCCTTGGAAGTATTGCAAAAAATAGAACTTGAATTCTGGATTTGGGCTCAGTTATGCATTTCCATCTCAGTAAATATCCAATTGTACCTACTTGCAATAATCCAGATAATGGTGACATTGTAAGGTCACTAATTCAAAACAGTTATAAAATTGAACTTTGACAACCTTTGATGGGATGTTCTTTATTCCCATAGGGTGGTAAAATTCCAGTTCGGTGGACTGCTCCTGAAGCCATACAGTACCGCAAGTTTACATCAGCCAGCGACGTGTGGAGCTATGGAATAGTAATGTGGGAAGTAATGTCCTATGGAGAGCGACCTTACTGGGATATGTCCAATCAGGATGTAAGTTGCTCTTTATAACCGATGGATCAATTAGCACTGCACTTACTCTGTGCACATTGAAATCAGGTTCTCATTGAACCACTGGTTGACAATCTGCAATTCCAATGCAGGATAATTGTTATAGACACTGAGTGCTACAAGCTTGAGAGAGAAAATCATTTGGGGAGGAGAGATGTACTTCTATCAAGATGATTTTTAATCAATGTATTCACTTGTGTAAATAGATTGCTACTATATGTCAGGCCCCCAATTAGTCTTTGCTAAAGAAAAAAAATAGCAATTAATTCTATGCAGCTGACACTCGAAAAATAATTGAATTATTTCTCATTGTAAATACAAGTCATTTCATGATTTGTTAGTTCTGTTGATTGAAATGACAGACATCAAAGACATGTTCTGAAACACTGAAAAAAATCAAGTTGAGAAGTTTTTATGTAGCACATTAAGTACTTCTACCTTGAGAGAGTCTTGTCAAAAGCAGGCACACAATTCTCTCACCATCACTGCTCATGACCGTAACACTGCTGACCTCTGAAAACCAGACGATTAGGTAGGTCCAGATTTTTGTGGATCTTGAGAGCTGCCATCAGATGAAGTGTTTCACATATTGGTCTCTGAAACTCCTGGGACTCAAATGCAATCACTGCAGTTACACCTGGAACATGTTGACCATTGCCCTCCAGTGCTATCTTTACCAGAGTATGGAGGGTCAAAGGGAGAGCATCTAACTTGTATGGGCTCATCAACGGAACATTTTGGGTGCCCACCTGCCCCATGCTGCTGGCTATTTGAGGGGGTTTTAGAGGTCTCCCCCAGAGAACCGATTCGGAGCCCCCTTACAAAGGAGAACAATAGTAGAATATCCCTAGCCTGTCCTCCCTCCAGTTGGAGCCCACTTGCAGTTTTCTGGAAGCAAGCAAACATCTCCTCACTGAACATACCAGTCTCTGAATGTGAACCAAAAAGCAGAGGGCTGAATTTTAAGGGCCCCCTCGGGATGGAAATGGAGGCGAGAGGATCCCATAAAATTGCATTGGAAGGCGGGGGGCAGATTGTCTGTCGCATTCCTGACACCTTCCAATTTAATCCGCGCAGGGAAGGCTGAGGATGGCCGTCCTGCCCCAGGCCAATTGAGGCCCTTAAGTGGCCAATTAATTGTCACTTAAGGACCTCTTCTCACCTCTGCCTCAATTTGATAGAAGGCGGAGGGGCCCACTGCTGCACAGAGACACTGCCAGGTAAAACCTGGCAGCCTCCTAGAGGGATCAAGGGGGGGGTCCCTCCTTTGGGGGCAAACCAGGGACACCGGAGGACCTCCCCCCCCCCCCCACAGTGACCGCCGCTCCTCGGGAAAGACGCCCCCTCCCACCCTCACCAACCACCCCCCCCCCACCCCACCCCGCTGCCTAGGCCTGCCTGAATGGCCCCGGCGACCTCAACCCCACTCACCTGTCCCAGGGTCTCCAGATAGCTTTGTACTGCAAGGCAGTCATAACTGCTCCCTGCTGGCATCTCTTTGAGGCGGGAGCTCGTCCAGTAAAGGTATGGCATCCCGGACAGCAAGCAATTAATTGCCCGACCGCCATGGAATTGCAATGGGGGTCCAATGGAGGGCCGAGGCCGGGTCTCCCTCTACCTTCCGGCCTGCTACTGGGACCCCCGTCATCACAATAAAATTCAGCCCAGAAACTCTGAACTTAGGAGCTTTCTGTCACTGGCCTTGTTAGGCATAGACTGAGTTTTATCCCCTAAAGGACTGAGTGGGAAATCCTAGTTTATGACTGAGCTGGTCCCCTGGAAATCTGACTCCTAGTTGTCGATTCTAGGCCCATTCCAAGCCTCTCCTACCAATATGTCAAAGTGTCCAGATGTGTTTCAGTCAGGATTTCAGGTGCCTGAAACCCATAGTCTGGTTGATTTAAAGTTCCAAGCACTATGCAGGAAAGCAGCACAGAATGTAAAATCCAGTTTGTTGGGGGGTGGTGGGGGGGGTGCGAGATTTGAAGGAGCTGACATTTGGTGGGTGCTGCAGAGATCTCTGTCAAATGTGGAATGGTGCAGTGGATTGTGTTGCATTAGGGTTTAATCAGTTATCTGCATATAATGTGTGTATTGCTTCAGGAATTATACTCTGGTATGTACTCACTGCACCTTCAACAAAACCTTCAACATATTCAGCTGTATAACATTGGCTTGTTCCCATTTTGTACATCTTGTGCTGCAATAATACTGCATACACACCAAACTATTTTTAAAAATGTAGTCTCCAGTAGACTTTGATTTGATAGTGGTTCAAGAGGAAAAGCAAATAGGGAAGATGGGCATGGGTCGCTGTTTGAGTGCTGCTCTCTAGGGATCCTAATTTAAATGTAATAGCGCCTGGTGTTACTGTGTGATAGCTGTTGCTGTTAAAGGTAACTCAACTGTCAGAAAGTGGAAAACAGATGCTTAGCAAAGCAGCAACAGAAAATAAATTTCCATTCCCTAGTTAGAGCTGATGAAGTTTCATTCACTGACACCTCCCTTCCAAACTTTGTTGCTAGATTGGCGTGACAAAAACGTTATGTAACTTCAAGGTCACTCGGGTAGGCCGCCTTCCTCTTGAAATGGGGCCTGTTTAACTCACAGGGTTGATTTTAGTATGACTGCATCCATAATCTTCCTCAGAATTAATACAGACTTCAAAAGAAGACTTCCAAGCGTCAATATGATCTCCTCGATGGAATAACAGGGATCTCTGTAAGTCCTGTCATGTGGCCTGTTATTTTAAATCACTGTATCAAACAAAGCCAAAAGATAGGTATGGCACAAATAGAAAGCTGCTGCACTCATCATATCTTAATCTGACATGTTATGTAAAGCATTTTGTAAGTGCAGTGTGGATTATCTTTATACTATCAGTAAATTCTATTAGAGTGTTGGAAATGGCTTGCTTTACCGATACATGAATTTACTTCGATCTCACTTACTTACTTTTCTTCACTGTTTAGGTTATAAAGGCTATTGAAGAGGGTTATCGTCTCCCTGCTCCCATGGACTGTCCACCTGGCCTTCACCAACTAATGCTTGACTGCTGGCAGCAGGAACGCAGTGAGAGACCCAAGTTTGATCAGATAGTTGGGATTCTAGACAAAATGATCCGTAATCCAAACAGCCTGAAGGTTCCCCTGGGTACCTGCAGTAGGTGAGGAAAGTCTTGACATGAATTTGTTCTACTAGAATCCAAGTAACTAGAGTTATAGAGAAACTGTCACTATCGATCTTCATTAAATGAGTTATGTCTATAATTACCAACATATTAAGTTAACCATTACAGAACACTTCGAAAGGTGGCATACAATCTTCCGGCATTTGCAAGCTAAAGCTTTGACATGATAATGCATTCGTGTAAATGATGACAACAAAAGAGGGAGAGGAGGCTGGAGGTGTTTTACTCTTGTATGATTAAAAATGTTAAAAATACCACTGACCTTTTCGCTGTTGGGTGGTGTGATAAGGTCATTTTTGCTTTATTCTTTCATGGGATGTGGGCATCCCCAGTTGCCCTTGAGAAAGTGGTGGAGATCAGCCTTCTATAACTGCTGCAGTCCATCTGGTATAGGTACACCCACAGTGCTGTTTTCCCCTCAGTATCTCAGATAGTGGCATAGAAATGAGATGTTACATCTATTTTATGAACGCTAAATAGATGCAATGTGCGCCAATGTCAAGGGTCAATGTTCTGTGTCCCAAGTACAGGGCGGCACAGTGGCGCAGTGGTTAGCACCGCAGCCTCACAGCTCCAGGGACCCGGGTTCGATTCCGGGTACTGCCTGTGTGGAGTTTGCAAGTTCTCCCTGTGTCTGCGTGGGTTTTCTCCGGGTGCTCCGGTTTCCTCCCACAAGCCAAAAGACTTGCAGGTTGATAGGTAAATTGGCCATTATAAATTGTCACTAGTATAGGTAGGTGGTAGGGAAATATAGGGACAGGTGGGGATGTTTGGTAGGAATGTAGGATTAGTATAAATGGGTGGTTGATGTTCGGCACAGACTCGGTGGGCCGAAGGGCCTGTTTCAGTGCTGTATCTCTAATCTAATCTAATCTAATCTACACCTGAAAGGAGTCTGACTGGATATTGGGTGGGACCATTTTTAAGGAGCTAGGGGCAGCTGCTTAATAAAGGCATTAGGCCCCTTGCATACTCTAATGAGGAGCCTACCAGCTTAATAAATGGCAATTCTGCCTCAGTATTGTTGAGTAATAAAACATTTCCAGGTACTAAGGGCACTGTTACATCCTAACGTTGTACAGTGGGGATTCCCATGTGTCCAGAAAACTCATCTTTCAGTAGTACCACAAGCCACAGTCCTGATTTTTACCTAACCTCCTTGGAGAGAATGGGAAAGGCTGGGATCGGATGCCCATTTTACACCTCATTTGATTTTACAGTTCATTGGAGTCCGACCCGGTGGGGTGGAGTGGAAGAGGATGAGGAGGATTTTATGTATTTTGGAGAATTTGTTTCCTCCATTTTTTCCCTTTTCATGCTGAAGTGCGATTCCAGTATCTCTCAAGTAGTCAGTTTTCTCATGTTGCTAATAAGTATTAGCAGGAAATGCAGCTGCGAGGGCTAGCAAAGTTGAGCCCAATCTTGTCTTCACCTGACAGCCAGACACCCGCACTCTGCAGCATAGGTTACTGGGTTGTGCACAGGAGAACCCTGTGGCTGATTGTAGCCTCCCTACTGACATCAGCTTGCTCAGCACAGCTCAAAGATCTAAATTGAGATCATTCCAGTCACTATGGCTCACTCGCACACCTGACCATACATTTACAAATTGATCCATCAGAGGGCTGAATTTTACTCCAAATTTTAATTAATATTCATAATTATGTAAATTAGTCTATTTGTAATGTGCTGACATTTTGTTATGTGTGAACTACTTGATAAATGCAGTATTGAGTGTATTTTAGGTGTGTTTATGATTATTGTTTCTGCTCCTGCCCATACAGGCCAATCAATCCTCTTCTAGATCAGAACACTCCTGACTTCACATCCTTCCGCTGTGTAGGTGACTGGCTAGAGGCAATCAAGATGGAGCGATACAAAGATAACTTCACCGCTGCAGGGTATAGCACACTGGAATCTGTGGCCAGGATGACCATTGAGTGAGTTTAACACTGAGAAACCAGTCTGAACCAGACAAATGTCTGTACCACAAAGGGGCAAAAATGAAGCCAATATTTTTCATCCAGTTGTCAATTTGGAAATATCATATGATTTGAGGCTGTAGCAAGGCTACTAGTTTTCGAAAAAAATGGATGGATGTAATCCTTAAAACACCAGTTAAAAATCCTGAAGTCCCTTGTGATAAGAACAGTATTTGCTTTAATCATTCACAATAAACTGTGACAATTATACAAAATAGGAGTCCTTTGTACATTACAGGCAAGGTTATTAATTTTCCATTTTTACAGAGATAAAGATGGAATTGCAGTATGCAGCCCCAAAAGAATTAAGAATCCCATGCAATAAAATGTAATTTGATTTTGGCTATAATTTGTTTATTTTGTTTTAAATTCTATACATTGCGATTTAAATCTAATTAAAAGGAAGCTTTTAAAGGAAGGTTGACAAAATAAGAACTGTGTCCTTTATAATAGCACAACTGTCCCTTGAAGCAAAGGATAGGAGAGCAGGTGGATAAAGCTACTTAGCTATGACATCGATTTTGCAATGCATTTCTGCAGATTTTTGTCCTCTAAGTTGTTTGCAGCATTTTTACCACAAATGTTTCAACTTCGCAGCTATCATGTAAAAGTGCAGCGGTTTAAATTAGTAATAATATACAAAAGCTTGCTGTAAGAAATACACAGGGGCTAAAGGTAATCATAGAAACAGTAAACTAAGCCTACAAAATCATATAAAAATGTAATATCTATTTTAGGACCAACACATTACATTCAACATGATTTAGAGGTAAAATATATGCATTGTCAGTTTCCCCTTTCCCTAACTTCTCTTTGCTCTTCTACTCTTTACTATTTTCAAATTTTGCAAGTTTCCATTAAAGTATATCACAGAATAATACAGCACAGAAGGAGGCCATTCAGCCCATTGTGCCTGTTCTGGCTCTTTTGTAAAATCAAGTTAATCCCATTCCCTTCATCGATCTTACCCCTTAACGCTGTAAAATTTTTCTCCTTTTTTGGTATTTCTCCAATTTCTTTTTGAATGTTACTATTGAATTTACTCCATCCGTCCAGGCAGTGCATTCCAGATCCCAACAACTCACTGTGTAAAAAAAAAATTTTCCTCATGCCACCCTTGGTGCTTTTGCCAATCATCTTAAATCTGTGTTCTCTGGTTATTGGCATTCTGCCACTGGAAACAGTTTCTCCTTATTTACTTTATCAAAACCAATCATGATTTTGAAAACCTCTATCAGATTTCCTCTTAACTTTCTCTGCTCCAAGAAGAAGAGTAAGAGGATAACTAAAGAAAGAGTAGGGCCCCATAAAAGACCAAAAAAGTCCTGTGTGTGGAAGCAGAAGATGTGGGTATTGTTCTTAATGAATACTTTGTTTCTCTCTTCACAAAAGAGGGGGATGATGGAGCCATTGTAGTTAAGGAGAAGGAGTGTGAAGTTTTGAATGTGATAAACATAGGGAGAGAGGAAGTATTAAGGAGATTAGCATCCTTGAAACTGGATAAATCACCAGGGCCGGATGAAATCTGTCCTAGGCTGTTAAAAGTAGCCAGGGAGGAAATATCGGAGAGGCTGACCATCATTTTCCAGTCCTCACTGGATACAGGTGTGGTGCCAGAGGATTGGAGAACTACTAACATTGTACTAATATAAAAGCAAAATTACTGCAGATGCTGGAAATCTGAAATAAAAACAAGAAATGCTGGAAATACTCAGCAGGTCTGGCAGCAGTGACCTTTCATCAGAACTAACATTGTACCTATGTTTGAAAAGGGAGCGAGGGATAGACTGGATAATTACAGGTCAGTCATGTACTGGGCAAATTATTGGAATCAATTCTGAGAGATGGGATAAAGTGTCACTTAGAAAGGCACAGATTAATCAAGGATAATCAATATGGATTTGTTAAGGGAACGTCATGTCTAACTAACTTAGTCATAGAGAGATACAGCACTGAAACAGGCCCTTCGGCCCATCGAATCTATACTGACCATCAACCACCCATTTATACTAATCCTCCATTAATCCCATATTCCCTACCACATCCCCACCTTCCCTCAATTCTCCTACCACCTGCCTACACTGGGAGCAATTCACAATGGCCAATTTACCTATCAACCTGCAAGTCTTTGGCTGTGGGAGGAAACCGGAGCACCCAATGGAAACCCACGCGGTCACAGGGAGAACTTGCAAACGCTACACAGGCAGTACCCAGAACCGAACCCGGGTCGCAGTGCTAACCACTGTGCCACCCCAACTTGATTGAATTTTTTGAGGAACTAACAAGGAGGATTGATGAGGGTAGTGCAGTTGATGTGGTCTGCATGGATTTTAGCAAGACTTTTGACAAGGTCCCACATGGCAGAATGTTTGAAAAAAAATAAAATCCCATAGGATCCAAGGGAATGTAGCAAGCTGGATACAAAATTGACTCAGTGGCAGGAAACCAAGGATAATTGTTGATGGGTGCTATTTCAACTGGAAGGTTGTTTTCGCTGGGGTTCCGCAGGGGTCAGTACTAGGTCCCTGATTTTTGTGGTACATATTAACGATTTGGACGTAAATGTAGAGGGAATGATCAAGAAGTTTGCAGACAACACAGAAATTGGCCGCATGACTGATAGCGAGGAGGATAGCTGTAGACTACAGGAAGATATCAATGGACTGGTCAGTTGGGCAGAAAAGTGGCAAATGGATATTAACCCAGAGAAGTGTGAGGTGATGCATTTGGGGAGGTCAAACAAGGCAAAGGAATGCACAATAAAAGGGGGGATACTGAGAGGTGTAGAGTAAGCGAGGGACCGTGGAGTGTATGTCCACAGATTCCTGAAGGTAGCAGGACAGGTCGATAAGCTGGTTAAGAAGGCATATGGAATCCTGTCCTTTATTAGCCAAGGCATTGAATACAAGAGTAGGGAGGTTATGCTGGAGCTATATAAAATATTAGTTAGACCACAACTTGACTAGTGGGCTGAATTTTACTATCCCTCTGACATTGGGGGTCATGGGGGCGCCCAGAAATTTCTTCCAGGAGAGGCCCGCCATGACCCATGACGCCGAGAAGGCCCTGCCGCATTTTACTGGCGGCAGCGAAGCCTCGGTGCGGCCCAACTGCCGCTTGGCGGCAGGGCCTGCATTTTACTACTAAAATTAATTGAAGTACATGCAAATAAACTTACCTAGCCCTGGTGACAGTCCCACGCTGATATTCCAACCACTGGCTGGAACTCCCGTGCCTTCGGAACTCTGGTCAGAGTTCTGAGAGGTGGCACAGGTGGGGATAGGGGAGGAGTGAAATTATCAGGGTGGGGAGTGGGGGGGCAGCAGGGAAAACACTTTGTATTGGCTGAGGGGATGGTGGGAAGAGGTTGAAGGGCAAAGGTAACAAGGTTGGGGGGGGTGAATTTGGGTTAGGAATAAAATTAATTTAATAAAGTGCGATAAGCCCAAAAACATTGGGGGATTGGGTGTGGGGGGTGGTAGGAAAGGACCTCCAACTTTTATTACATTTTTTGAAGACAATGCACAATTATGTAACTTTAAACATTCAAATTTCTTCTAAGGGCTTGAAGCCCTTTAAAAATGCGCAGTGGCGCCAGATACCATTGCCGGGGACAGAGCGGCCGCCCTCTCTACATCAGTGGGGCGGCCGTTTCGCCCCCTCTATTTAATTGAGTTCCCGCGCGAAATATCGGAGGGGCTCAGTGGTGGCTGCTCTACACGGGCGGACTACCGACTTCAAAGCGCGCCACCGCAATTTGCGGCACGCTAGTAAAAGTCAGGTCACTGTGTGCTGTTCTGGTCACCTCATTACAGAAAGAATGTAATTGCACTAGAAAAGGTACAGAGGAGACTTACGAGGATGTTGCTAGGATTGTAAAATTGCAACTTTGAGGAATGATTGGAGAGTCTGGAGTTGTTCTTCTTGGAACAGAGGAGGCTGAAGAGAGATTTGATTGAGATGTATAAAATTGTGAGGGGCTTGAATAGAGTGGATGGGAAGGGCCTACTTACCTTAGCAGAGAGGTCAGTGACTAGGGCACATAGATTTAAAGTGATTGGTAGAAGGATTAGAGGGAAGATGAGGAAAAACTTTTTCACCCAGAGGGTGGTGGGGTCTGAAACACATTGCTCATTTAAAAGGAGCCTGGATGTCCACCTGAAGTGCCATAAACTGCAGGGCTATGGACCAAATGCTGGAAAATGGGATTAGGCTGGGTGGCATTTTTCAGCTGGCGAGACATGATAGTCCAAGCGGCCTCTTTCTGTGCTGTAAACTTTCTATAATTCTATGATTCTGAGAACAACTCCAGCTCCTCAAATCTTTCCACATAACTGAAGCCCCTGATCCCTGCTGCCATTCTAGTAAATCTCTTCTGCACCCTCTCCAAGGCTTTGGCATTCTTCCTAAAGTGTGGTGACCAGAGTTGAACACAATACTCCAGCTGAGGCCTAACCAGTGTTTTATGAAGATTTAGCATGACATCCTTGCTTTGTACTCTATTCCTCTATTAATAAAGCTCAGGATCCCGTATGTTTTTTTTAACAGCCTTTGCAACTTGTCCTGCCACCTTCAAAGATTTGTGTCATAGTCATAGAGTCGTACAGCATAGAAACAGGCCCTTCAGCCCACCGCGTCCATGCCGACCATAATGTCTATCTATACTAATCCCACCTGCCTGCATTAATTCCATATCCCTCTATGCCTTGCTCATTCAAGTACCTGTCCAGATGTCTCTTAAATGTCACTATTGTTCCTGCCTCAACCACCTCCTCAGGCAGCTCATTCCAGATACCCACTATTCTTTGAGTGAAAAATTTACCCCTTTGATCCCCTTTAAACCGCCTCCCTCTCACCTTAAATCTATGCCCTCTAGTTTTAGTCACCCCTACCATGGGAAACAGACTCTGGCTATCTACCCTATCTATGCCTCTCATAATTTTATATACCTCTGCCATGTCCCCTCTCAGCCTCCTTCGCTCCAGGGAAAACAGACCCAGCCTATCCAATCTCTCTTTATAACTCAAGCCCTCCAAACCAGGCAACATCCTTGTGAATCTTTTCTGCACCCTCTCTAGCTTAATCACATCTTTCCTGTAGTGCAGCGACCAGAACTGCACACAGTACTCCAAATGCGGCCAAACCAACGTTATGTACAACTGTAACATGACGTCCCAAATCTTGTACTCGATGCCTCGGCCGATGAAGGCAAGCATGCCATCCGCCTTCTTCACCACCCTTTCTACCTGTGTTGCCACTTTCAGGGAACTATGTACTTGCACCCCAAGGTCTCTCTACTCAGCAACACTCCCCAGGGCCCTGCCATTCACTGTATATGTCCTGCCTTGGTTAACTTCCCAAAATGCATCACTTCACGCTTGTCTGCATTAAATACCATTTGCCACTCCCTTGCCCACTTTCCCAGTTGATCTATATCCTGTTGTAACCTTAGACAACCTTCTTCACTGTCCACTATACCACCAATTTTGGTGTCATCTGCAAAGTTACTAATCATGCCCCTTACATTCACATCCAAGTCATTAATATATATGACAAACAACAGAGGGCCCAGCACCGATCCCTGTGGCACACTACTGGTCACCGGCCTCCAATCTGAAAAACAACCCTCCACTACCACCCTCTGCCTCCTATCACCAAGCCAATATTGTACCAATTTGCTAGCTCACCCTGGATCCCATGTGTTCGAACCTTCTGGACCAGCCTACCATGCGGGACGTTGTCAAAGGCCTTGCTAAAGTCCATGTAGACAATGTCCATCGCCCTGCCCTCGTCAATCCTCTTGGTCACCTCCTCGAAAAACTCAAATCAAATTCGGGAGACATGATTTCCCATGCACAAAGCCATGCTGACTATCCCTAATCAGACCATGCCTTTCGAGATTGCATATAAATCCTGCGTATATATAACCCCGAGGTGTCTCTGTTCTTGCACCCTGTATAAAATTGTACCACTTAATTCATATTGCCTCTCCTCATTCTCCTACCAGAATGTATCACTGCACTCTTCTCTGTGTTAATTTTCATCTGCCATGTGTCTGGCCATTTTATAAGTCTATGTCCTCCTGAAGTCTGTTACTATCCTCTTTATTATTAACTGCATTTCCGAGTTTCATATCATCACAGACTTTGAAATTATGCCCTGTATACCCAAGTCCAGATCATTAATAAATATCAAAAAGAACGGTGGTCTCGATCCTGATACCTGGGGAACACCACTGTATACTTCCCTCCAGTCTGAAAACCACCCTTTCACCACTACTCTCTACTTTATGTCTCTTGGTGAATTTTGTATCCAAGCTGCCACTGTCCCTTTAATCCCATGGGCTTCAATTTTACTAACAAGTTTATCTTATGATATCTTGACCACCACCTGTGGTGGTGGAATATGGGATTAGTGTAGGATTAGTATAAATGGGTGGTTGATAGTCGGCACAGACTCGGTGGGCCGAAGGGCCTGTTTCAGTGCTGTATCTCTAAAACTAAAACCTTTTGAAAGTCCGTATACACAACCATGCTACCCTAATCAACCCTGTCCGTTGCTTCATCAAAGGACTTGAACACATTTATCAAACATGATTAGCCTTTAACAAATCCCTGCCTAATTTCATTGATTAGCTCACATTTTTCCAAATGCAAATGAATTTTGTCCCTCCAGAGACAAAGTTCAAATACCACAAGAGCAGCTGCAAAATTTTAAATCAGCTAATTAAATAAACCTGGAATAAATGGCTAGGATCAGTAATGGTGACCATCGAACTACTAGATTGTCATAAAAACCCATTTGATTCACTAATGTCCTTTAGGGAAGGAAATCTGCTGTCCTTGGCTTGTCTGGCTTATATATGACTCCAGAGCCACAGTAATGTGGTTGAATATTAATACCCTTTGAAATGGTGCAGCAAACCACTCAGTTAGCAAGAAGGCAGCTCACCATAACTTCACAAAGGGCAATTTAGTTTAGTTTAGTTTAGAGATACAGCACTGAAACAGGCCCTTCGGCCCACCGAGTCTGTGCCGACCATCAACCACCCAATTATACTTCTTTTTTTTTCTTTTGGGCCTCCTTATCTCGAGAGACAATGGATACGCGCCTGGAGGTGGTCAGTGGTTTGTGAAGCAGCACCTGGAGTGGCTATAAAGGCCAATTCTGGAGTGACAGGCTCTTCCACAGGTGCTGCAGAGAAATTTGTTTGTTGGGGCTGTTGCACAGTTGGCTCTCCCCTTGCGCCTCTGTCTTTTTTCCTGCCAACTACTAAGTCTCTTCGACTCGCCACAATTTAGCCCTGTCTTTATGGCTGCCCGCCAGCTCTGGCGAATGCTGGCAACTGACTCCCACGACTTGTGATCAATGTCACACGATTTCATGTCGCGTTTGCAGACGTCTTTATAACGGAGACATGGACGGCCGGTGGGTCTGATACCAGTGGCGAGCTCGCTGTACAATGTGTCTTTGGGGATCCTGCCATCTTCCATGCGGCTCACATGGCCAAGCCATCTCAAGCGCCGCTGACTCAGTAGTGTGTATAAGCTGGGGATGTTGGCCGCTTCAAGGACTTCTGTGTTGGAGATATAGTCCTGCCACCTGATGCCAAGTATTCTCCGAAGGCAGCGAAGATGGAATGAATTGAGACTTCGCTCTTGGCTGGCATACGTTGTCCAGGCCTCGCTGCCGTAGAGCAAGGTACTGAGGACACAGGCCTGATACACTCGGACTTTTGTGTTCCGTGTCAGTGCGCCATTTTCCCACACTCTCTTGGCCAGTCTGAACATAGCAGTGGAAGCCTTACCCATGCGCTTGTTGATTTCTGCATCTAGAGACAGGTTACTGGTGATAGTTGAGCCTAGGTAGGTGAACTCTTGAACCACTTCCAGTGCGTGGTCGCCAATATTGATGGATGGAGCATTTCTGACATCCTGCCCCATGATGTTCGTTTTCTTGAGGCTGATGGTTAGGCCAAATTCATTGCAGGCAGACGCAAACCTGTCGATGAGACTCTGCAGGCATTCTTCAGTGTGAGATGTTAAAGCAGCATCGTCAGCAAAGAGGAGTTCTCTGATGAGGACTTTCCGTACTTTGGACTTCGCTCTTAGACCGGCAAGGTTGAACAACCTGCCCCCTGATCTTGTGTGGAGGAAAATTCCTTCTTCAGAGGATTTGAACGCATGTGAAAGCAGCAGGGAGAAGAAAATCCCAAATAGTGTGGGTGCGAGAACACAGCCCTGTTTCACACCACTCAGGATAGGAAAGGGCTCTGATGAGGAGCCACCATGTTGAATTGTGCCTTTCATATTGTCATGGAATGAGGTGATGATACTTAGTAGCTTTGGTGGACATCCGATCTTTTCTAGTAGTCTGAAGAGACCACGTCTGCTGACGAGGTCAAAGGCTTTGGTGAGATCAATGAAAGCAATGTAGAGGGGCATCTGTTGTTCACGGCATTTCTCCTGTATCTGACGAAGGGAGAACAGCATGTCAATAGTCGATCTCTCTGCACGAAAGCCACACTGTGCCTCAGGGTAGACGCGCTCGGCCAGCTTCTGGAGCCTGTTCAGAGCGACTCGAGCAAAGACTTTCCCCACTATGCTGAGCAGGGAGATTCCACGGTAGTTGTTGCAGTCACCGCGGTCACCTTTGTTTTTATAGAGGGTGATGATGTTGGCATCGCGCATGTCCTGGGGTACTGCTCCCTCGTCCCAGCACAGGCATAGCAGTTCATGTAGTGCTGAGAGTATAGCAGGCTTGGCACTCTTGATTATTTCAGGGGTAATGCTGTCCTTCCCAGGGGCTTTTCCGCTGGCTAGGGAATCAATGGCATCACTGAGTTCCGATTTGGTTGGCTGTATGTCCAGCTCATCCATGACTGGTAGAGGCTGGGCTGCATTGAGGGCAGTCTCAGTGACAGCATTCTCCCTGGAGTACAGTTCTAGGTAGTGCTCAACCCAGCGGTCCATCTGTTTGCGTTGGTCAGTGATTATGTCCCCCGATTTAGATTTGAGGGGGGTGATCTTCTTGATGGTTGGCCCAAGAGCTCTCTTCATGCCATCATACATTCCTCTGATGTTTCCGGTGTCTGAGGCCAGCTGAATATGACTGCATAGGTGTTGCCAGTAGTCGTTTGCGCAACGCCTAGCTGTTCTTTGTGCAGTACTTCTGGCTCCTTTAAGTGCTGCGGATGTTAAATCGCTGGGGGCTTTCTTGTAGTTCAAAAGTGCAATGCGCTTAGCGGCTATGACAGGTTCCAGCTCTTCATTATGAGATTGAAACCAGTCTGCATTTCTCTTCGCACTTTTGCCGTAGGTGGTCAAAGCTGACTCATAGATGGCGTCTCTGATGTGGGCCCACTTGGTCTCAGCATCCCCTGTGGGAGTGTTTTGAAGGGCTGTTACAAGTGAATTTAGAAATTTTTGTAACACCCAATTATACTAATCCTACACTAATTCCATATTCCTACCACATCCCCAGCTGTCCCTATATTTCCCTACCACCTACCTATACTAGGGGCAATTGCTAATGGCCAATTTACCTATCAACCTGCACATCTTTTGGCATGTGGGAGGAAACCGGAGCACCCGGAGAAAACCCATGCAGACACAGGGAGAACTTGCAAACTCCACACAGGCAGTACCCAGAATTGAACCCGGGTCGCTGGAGCTGTGAGGCTGCGGTGCTAACCACTGCGCCACTGTGCCGCCCTTAGGGATGGGCAATAAGTGCTAGATTTGCCAGCAATGCCCACATCCCATGAATGAATTTAAAAGAAAACTTTCCGCATCTCTGACATTTGACTGACTGGCCAGGTTTATCCCTCCTCCCTTTTTTAAACTCTTTAGCATACGTCAGTAGTTTGTATTTCAGAAGAAATTCCATTCAGTGCTTTTTGCTGTTGTCACACACAGAAGCTTTATAATACCTTTGCCCTGTTCACTCCCATTAGGGTTGATGTTATGATTAGTCATAATCCGCTGCCTATCCTTGTGCCTTTCTTCCTCTTCCAATTTTCCTTTCCCTCCAGTTTATTTATTTATTCTGTTCATAAGCATTAGAAGTTCTTTTATATCTTGTCCAAATGGCTACACTTCAAGTATGCGCCTTTATAATGATTGTTGACAAGCTGTTCAGCCATTAAAGCCAAGCCGAATTCAATTCTCACCTATCACTGAACCATGCAACTTTCCAACAGACATTGTTAGCTAATAACCCCGAGTGGAAATATTAATTAAATTATCCCTTCCCAGACTTGTGACACTGAAGCCATTTGGTAGCACTTCATATATCATCAAACTAAACACAGATAAAGGAGTAAATCTGGGAACTCCTGGGTCTATCTGTTCTGCTTACGACCATACCACTGGTTTCCCAAGGGAGGATATATATTTTTGGTGATTCGTCAAGTGACATAGCAGAGAATGTGAACAGTATGGAAAAAGATGTACAATACATTCTGTAGCAATTATCACTAGAAAACTGTTGGTATTTCAATCCAGCACTTAGATTACATCTGTGTTCACAAGGAAAATAATCACCAGTAATGAATAGTCATTAAAAAAAATGAGCTATTTAAATTTTCATAAGACACCAGGACCAAATGGAATAAATCTAAGACTACTTATAGAACTGAGGGTAGAAGTAGAGGGAACTATGGCAGAAAATCTTAACTGTTCATTGGATATGGGGTGGTGAGGCGGGGGGCTGGGTAGGGATGGTGGGGATAGTGTTCTCAATGAATGAGAAAATAGTCAGTGAAAGTCTTGATTAAAAAGGTCAGAAACAAGATCCTTCAAAATAGAAGCCTGAAAGGAAAAATATTATAGCCTATTCGAAAAGAGGCAATTATAGTTTATTTAACAGGAGTAAATGCAGTAACTCAAATCAATGCGGGTAGGTCATGGCTAACAAATTGATAATAGTTGTGAGGAAGACATTGTAGGCTAAATACTCTGTTTCAGCATTCACGATGCAGAACTGCCCTGGTTGGGAGAGCACAGAGAGAAATTGTGCAGCCATAATTCATTAAATTATAGGCTACGGGTGTGCAATGGGAAGGTGGTGGCGTAGTGATAATGTCACTGGACTAGTCATCCAGAGCCCAAGCTAATGCTCTGGGGACATGGGTTTGAATCCCACCACGGCAGATGGCGATATTTGAATTTAATTAATAAATCTGGAATTAAAAGCGAGTCTAATGATCACCATGAAACCATTGTCAATTGTTGTAAAAACCCATCTGGTTCACTAATGTCCTTCAGGGAAGGAAATTTGCTGTCCTTACCTGGTCTGGCCTACATGTGACTCCAGACCCACATCAATGTGGTTGACTCTTAACTGCCCTCTGAAATGGCCGCGTAAGCCACTCAGTTGTCAAGGGATGGGCAACAAATGCTGGCCTAGTGAGCGACACCCACATCCCACAAACGAATAAAAAAAATTCCCAACTTATGCAGATACATGCAAGGAACGGCAAAATGGAAAATTTGCTCTTGCACTTCTTGACTTTCAACAAGCATTTGATGAAGTCCTTCTGAAGAATCTTATGGCTCCAATAAAAGCAAGGATGTTGTAAATTTGATAATGAATTGTATAGATAATGGAAAATGGGAGCAGTTATTAGTAACAACACTTCTGATTGGGCAGCTGTGACCTTTGGAACGCTGCAAGGATTGACCGTTGGCAATCACTACTGTTCATAATATGTATAAGTGACCTCAGTGAGGGCATTGTAATTAAAATCTTATGTTTGGAGATATTACTAGTTTGCCTGGGAAAGCAGGATGAGGAGAGTAAAGAGGTGAAATGCAAAGTGACCTACAGACATGTAATACTGGAAAGTGAAGAGCAGATGATGTATTCAATGTCAAGAAATGCAAGGCAATGTACATCAGTGGTAAAAATAGCAAATGTGATTACAAACTGATGGATGTAACGACTGATAAAACACTTGACAGTTTTGTGGCAATGTATAGTAGCAGTTGTAAAGGCAAATAAAATGCTGTACTGATAGATTCAAAGGGTAAACGTGCTCTCATTGAAAAAGAAAAAATTATGGAGAGAGTGCAAATAATGAAAGGAATCAATAAAATTAATGAAGGTCTTTGGAGAATGAAGATGCAGCAACTGTGGCGCATCACTATAAGCCACCATTAAGCCATGCGCTAAATGTAACTGAAGGAGTAACTTCTTCATAGATTTGCCACTAAGTGTAGCAAAATTTTCTGAAGGAGATTCCTGAATCAGTAGGCACTGGGAAAATTTTAAATTGACACAGTGTAAGCATTTATAAAAATGGTCAGTATAGGTCCTGAAAGAGGACCCAAGTGGCAGAGCAAACTGGGTGCACTGAATGAACACATCTCATTCCTACTTTCTTATGGCCTTGCATGTTACAGCTGCATTGCGTAAATGTGGTTTTAACTTGCTGTATTGAGTTAACCTTGAATTTTTAATCACCGTGCCTTTCTGTTATACAGGGACGTGATGAGTTTGGGAATTACATTAGTTGGCCACCAGAAGAAAATCATGAGCAGCATTCAGACTATGAGAGCCCAGATGCTGCACTTGCATGGCACAGGGATCCAAGTGTAATAGACCATTTCTCCCTTCATGCAAAGGGAAGACTTTCCTAAAACTTGGAGAAAAAGATACCATCTGCTGCTAAGTACTGTCAGTACCAACATTCTTCTAAGTTCCTTCCTGTTATGGATCAGAGATTCAAGGGAAGATGTGCAACAGTGTTCCTCTATGCCACCTAAAGAACAAAGAGGATGTATAACAGTACACAATGAGAATGGCTGGAACATGCACATTATGAAGAAACTACTACCTGCAACATTTAGAACTTTACACAAAAACAAAACAAAAGAAAAACATTGAGCGTTCTAACCTCCTTTTGTCTACTGGGCTTTTTAAACGTGTACATATCAATTTACGTAGACTATATTTGTCAAAGGCACTCACCATGTTATGGTTAATCAATTAAATTGTTTTCAAGATTTGTGCTTGCTGAATGGTGTTCATTCAGCCATCTTCTCATTACTGACCTGCAATATTGGGTAGAAGCCAAAGAAGGTTATCTCTATCCTGGGTGTTTAATTAATCATTGACCCATCTCTATCTACCCCATCTATTTTATCTATTTGATAATTTTAAAACTGTTATGCCACTTGTAGTACATGTAGGCAGTGGCCATTTTAGTTTAAATTTGATAAGCTTTTCCTTTCTCGTACATATTAGTATTCTCAAAACTTCCATTTTTACTTTGTGTCAGTGAAACTATTTCCATGTACTTCAGGAAGGAATTTGCCAGTTCCTAAGACTTCCATAATAATAAAAACAGAAATGCTGGAAGTACTCAGCGGGTCTGGCAGCATCTGTGGAGAAAGAAACAGAGTTAATGTTTCAGGTCTGTGACCTTTCATCAGAACTTCCATTGTTTTAAGATTTTATTCAAAAAAACCTAAACATGCAGAGGCTGGATTATGAAAAAGGGTTAATGCTCTTTGAATCAGATTATTTTTTCAGTACAATGTAGCTAGTCCAGGCCTCATCATAGCATGGCACCTTAGCAAATATATTGATGATGAAAACATTTTAACAATAAAATAAGGATCAAACACATTAAGAGACTGCAGTTAACTGTCAACTGGATGGTAAAAGCAGGCATCTTTACTTACCTGATTTGTCCAGCCTTAGACCAGATGGAAACATGAAAAGTAAAACATAACAGGCAGCAAAGGGAATTGAGGAACCATGTTGTTAGATATTAGGTAATTGTGTTTCAAATGAGCTATAGTGAGACAGAGCATGGAATGAATATGGGTCTGTCCAAAGGTTCAAAATACAGGCCGACTTGAGTCTGCATATCCACAGACGAATCTAAAGATGGTCAAAGCAATCAAGCTTATTGAACTCTAATCAAAATCTCTTTTCTCAGGGGATTGTGGGGCAAAGTTCAAATCCAGAATTCCATGATCGGTACAACCCTACCAATCCTCTATTCATTGGATTTTTCTCATCTGCATTTGTACTCAACCATAGCAGAAATGATGATAACCTGGTCGGCACTGACAGTCAGAGGATTCCAAAGAGTGGTGGAGCTGTTTAAGTTGATTTTGATTGTATCATGAGAGATCCCACAGCTCAGATCAGAATTCCAGTCTCATCTACTTGCGTTGTGGGATGTGAACACTTCTATGTAAAAGTTGTAATTTATTTATACTGTCATTTTTTTTTACACAGGTCTGTCTGTAGTGAGCTCAGTACACATTGAAAATGCACTATATTTTTCTATTTCACTGACAGAGAATCACAGACAACTCATTTATTTTCAGTTGTACATAATAATTAAAATTTAAAAAAAATCACATTTAGGACCAAAGAAGGTTGTAGATTAGCAAACATTGTCTAAATAGAATCCGAAGAGATGCCATTTTTCTGACTTTTTCAGATCATGTACAGTGTTTTTATAATTGTTTTTCTTTTTTTGGGTGTTATGCATTCTTTTATTTATTTCTGTTTGATTCAGAAACAGTGGCCCTAACATTATACAGGGGGTCTACCAGTGTCTTGCAGGAGCTCCAAAAGGAGATTAGTAGGGGAAATGGCATAGATGGATGACCATTTCCACTGTTCTACTTGGAGGTTGCACCATCATCCTGCTAGAGTTATGGCAGGAGACTGGCAGAACGCCTGCAGAATATCAAGGACCAGTATAATTTCAAAACATTTTTCTTTTCTCACCAGAATTTGTTGCATTCTGTTAACTTGGAAAGTGTATAAATATTTCGTTAGATTTTTTGTGCTTATTCTGATGGTCTTATTTTTCAATTCTTTGTAAAAGACTGTAAATATATTTTTTTGAAAAGTGCCTCCATGATTTCCAGTGGTTTTATTTTGTTTGATGTTATGGACTTTTTATTTAGCTCTGTATATCTTTCTAAGGTCCAGGTTATGATATACTTCCACTACTGAATAAATTACCTGTCGAAGAAGAAAAAAAGGACTTACATTTATATAAAGTTTTCATGAACTTAGGACACCCTACAGCAATTAAAACTGATGAAGTGCTTTTTTTGAAGTGTTGTCATGTAGGAAATGTGGCCAGCATCTCCCACAAGCAGCCATGTGATAATGACCAGATAATTTTTTTATAGTGATGTTGATTGAAGGCAAATATTGGGCAGGACACCAGGGATAACTCCTCTGCCCTTCTTCAAAATAATGCCATGGGATCTTTCACGTCCACCTGAGACAGCAAGCGGGCCCTTGTTTAACATCTCTCAATAATGCACTGGAGTGTCAGCCTACTTTTTTTGTGTTCAGATCTCTGGATTGGGACTTGGTCCCACAATGTGAGGGCACAAAACAGATTCTGTGGAATTTTGAGATTGACTTTAAGTGTTGTGTTTTAAAATGGAGTGAGTTTTCACAGGATTTTAGTGGTAAGGCTGCAGGTATTGAAGGTATGTATTAAAGCCAGATGAGCCAGTTTGTGGAATGTCATAGTTTACAATCTAATTCAAATTAATACAATTAGGGTCTTTCATTTCATTCCAAGCAAATTTTCCATGATCCGCGATGTTAAGCAAATTAATATCCATTCATAGGATGGGCAACAAATATTCACACCCATTGTGGACAATTCATGTTCATGTGGCATGGCTCCTCTGATTTCTGGGGTTAGAATTAACTAAAGGAAGAAAATGTCCTGTGCTTTGAGGTAGTCAGACTTTATACAACATATTTTGAGGTGTAGGTCTGTGACTGGGTGCTGGAGGTTTTTGCTGTTAGAAGGTAGAAGGCAGTGCCACAAACAAGGAATTCGATTCACACGAGGGATGGGATGAATGGGTTATTCTTTCCCCCTTTTCAAGGAGAACAATGAGATTGAGTGAAGTATATGGCCTTCATAGCGAGAGGATTCGAGTACAGGAGCAGGGATGTCTTGCTGCAATTATACAGGGCCTTGGTGAGGCCACATTTGGAATATTGTGTGCAGTTTTGGTCTCCTTATATGTGGAAGGATGTTCTTGCTATAGAGGGAGTGCAGCGAAGGTTTACCAGACTGATTCCTGGGATGGCGGGACTGACGTATGAGGAGAGATTGAGTCGGTTAGGATTATATTCACAGAATCACAGAATAATACAGTGCAGAAGAGGCCCATCGAGTCTGCACCGATACAATAAAACACCTAGAGTTCGCTAGAGTTCAGAAGAGTGAGGGGGAATTTCATAGAAACCTATAAAATTCTCACAGGACTTGACCGGGTAGATGCAGGAAGGATATTCCCGATGGTGGGGGAGTCCAGAACTAGGGTCATCATCTAAGGATACAGGGTAAACCTTTCATGACTGAGATGAGGAGAAATTTCTTCACCCAGCGAGTGGTAAGCCTGTGGAATTCGCTACCACAGAAAGCAGTTGAGGCCAAAACAATGTATGTTTTCAAGAAGGAGTTAAATATAGCTCTTGGGTCTAAAGGGATCAAAGGGTATAGGGGGGAAAGCGGGAGCAGGCTACTGAGTTGGATGATCAGCCATATCATAATGAATGGCGGAGCAGGCTTGAAGGGCCAAATGGCCTACTCCTGCTCCTATTTTCTATTTTTCTATCATTTAGTAAGTTTTGGCCACAAGGAAAAGCACACCCGCTGCACCAGCCATACATCTAAAATCTGTCAAACATAAAAAAAGGAAGAAATAAAGAAGAGTCTCAGAGAAAGCTCAAAGCATTTCACAGATGATGAATGTCTTTGCAATCCAGTACTATGATGTTGATGTAGGGAAATGACAGTTGCAGTATTAACACAATTACAGTTTTTAAAAATCCATTTGTGAAACTGGACACATTCATTTCCTGCAAGTACAAATTAATTTCAGTTTTGCTCCAGCACTTCTGTGTTTTTTATTGTAATTTAATAGCATTACTGTTTTATATCTCTCTCAATATTCACCACTACTCTGTAACAAAATAACCTGTCCCAAAGGCTGCTGACTGTCAGAAAATGATGGCTTTATTCGAGAAAATATTCTGCAGGATTCGACGAGTGGGTGGAGTTTGGTGCAGAAGCAAACAGCAGGCATCATATCAGGGATGCAGTTTATTCCATTACTCCAAGGATACAGCACACAAGGCTACTTGTACTAGGGCATACGTGACATGATTGCATGTCTGAAAATAATGCTGACAGGCAAATAAACTACTACAAAGGTAAAAAAAAATCTATATCCACACATCCAGAACAAATGCGTGTCATCTTCAAACCAGTGTTATTTGTGCTTTTGATGTTTTACCCTGAGGACATTCACAGGATTGTGGAGGATGCAGTGGTTTTAGTAAAATGTGACATTGCTTTTCAGCTCCTTTGTTTTGTTGGTGCGTCATGTCATTAAAAATTGCAAAGAAAATCCAGGGGATTCTTCTGGAAGAGTGATTGCCACCATCACTGCACCTTTAGATAATCAGAACTGTTACTAGAGAATTACAAGGCATTTTAAAACCTTTAATTTGCCTGCCTTTTTCAATAGGTTCCCCTATGGCTCAGTAGATCCATATTAGTTGATGAAAATTGCAATTATATCATATGTTTGTATTATGTTAAACTTTGCATTCAGATTAAATAACATTGGTAGCCATCATTAAATAAGTTGTGCACCTCATTTGGTTTTACTTTTATATGCAGTAATTGTACCCTCATTCACTCTGAGACCATTATTTTTTATTATTGAAGGTATTTCCTTTATTTCACATTTAATGTGTCAAGGGGTAAATCTCCTATTCCAGCCAATCTCAGCACCAACCATCCTGTGTCTGAGTCAGCTGAACTCGTAGGTTTGAAAGCACATTTATCATGTCTGTCACTGTGCCACAGGCTGTCAGGGAATTAAGGTCAGGCTGCTAATGGGCAGTAACCAGCAGCCATAGTACTAGTCAGTAGGTTGCTGGCCATCCTGCTCTCATGCCCACATTTCTGTCCTTGACCTGCTGCAGTGTTCCAGTGAACATCAACGCAAGCTTGAGGAGCAGCACCTCATCTTCCAATTAGGCACTCAACAACCTTCTGGACTCAACAGTAAGTTCAATAATTTCAGAGTATAACTGGCCTTTTATTATATTTCATTTTATTTTATTATTTTTTAACCATGTGCCTGCCTTAAACTTGGTTTTTCATGTTTGTGCTTTTGGACAGAGCTGTTCATTATTCTGTCATTAACACTCTCTCTGGACTAATGCTTTGTCTTTCACCACATCATTAGCACTCCCTTTACCTTTGTCCCATGACATCTTTGTCATTTAAGCTCTGCTGCCCTCTGCCCTTTCGCACACTTTCCCTTTTGTTCTCTTCCCCACCCCCCCCCCCCCCCAACCCCATCCCACTTCACTTGCTTAAAATCTATTCAATTTCTAACCTTTGCCAGATCTGTTGAAAGGTCACAGACCTGAAACATTAACTCCGCTTCTCTCTCCACAGGTGCTGCCAGACTTGCTGAGTATTTCCAGAACTTTCTGTTTTTATGCCATAGTACTGGTGGTTGGCTCATACCGCACTCCTCGGACTGAATTTTATTCTCCCACCACTGGGAGGTCAACAAAATTCAGCCCCTAGTAGAAAAACAGGAGGACAACCCTGCTTGTAATAGGTTTTGAAAGTATCTTCCCATGTGACAGATTTTTACTGGCAGTATCATAATGCATTAATAATTCTAGCTTAGAAATTACTGTTACTAACATTAGTAGATCCTAATTTCTTTATTTCATTTTCATTTAAATGAAGCATTGAAATAGTCCAACTTTACATCATAATGTTGAGAACAGAACACGTTCCTAAACCATTAATAAAAATGTGATTTATATTCATATCTCTATTATTTTCTATGTAAGTGCTAACTTCATTCTCATGAGATTTTCTGCTGACCTACATATTCTGCTTTTAAAAATATACCTCAAACCCTTTTTTTAAACTTACTGTACAAATAAATAAAAAACTGATCAGACTGTGACATCTTAAATAGATATTTTGGAAATACCCACTGAGTTCTAGCTACTCAATTTCTTTACATCTGAGTAGTCCTCTAATCTTAGTCCTCTAATGTCAATAACGTATTAGGGTTGTGTTGTTTAAACATCACACAAGTCATTTCCTGTTAGTTTATCAGCACAAATCCCTGATGGTAATAAAACCAACTTTCATCCAATTTTTAATGTATGAAAGCTGCTGCTAATGCAGGTGCAGTAACTGCTGATTCCTGTGGGCATCAGAGAGCTACACGTAGGGCTGAATTTTATGAGCCCTCCAGCGTCAGGGGTCATGGTGGGGAAGCCAGGAAAATTCCTCCGGGAGAGGCCTGCCACAACTTCTGACGCCGAGAAAGTCCCGCCATATTTTAACGACGGCAGTGATGCCTCGGTGCGCCCCCTCCACACCTCCCCCACACCCCCGCCGCCGCTTGGCAGCGGGGCCTTCATTTAAATATTAAAATGAAGTAAAATAAATGCAAATTAACTTACCTTGTCCTGACAGCCGTCCCATGCCGATATTCCAGCTGCCGGCTGGAACTCGCGCACCTTCGGAACTACGTTCGTAGTTCCAAGGCGTAACACTGGTGGGGAAGTGGGGAGGAGTAAACATTTCAGGGCGCAAGGTGGGGTGGAGCGGGGAAAACCACTCTGATTGGGTATGGGAATGGTGGGAAGGGGTTGAGGGTCAAAGATGCTGAAATTGCAGGTGAAAGTTCATATTTTTAGAAATTGGTTTTCCTGGGGGATGGGTTATTTTATTAATTGATAACTCAGTTGGGAGGTTTGAAAGGGGATTGAAAGTGTCTCTGCAATTTTATTTGTTATTTCTGGGTGCCGACACCTTTAAAAATTTGATTGTCCCTGAAGGGCTTGAAGCCCTTTAAAAATGACACCAGCGCTTGCGCAGTGGTGGCGTCGGACGCCACTATTGGGGACGGAGCAGCGGCCCCCTCTATGTCATTGGGGGAAGAGCGGCCACTCCCTCCATTTAAATGAGTCCCCAAGCAAAATATCACAGGGGCTCAGCAACGGTGTATCTGCGCCTGAAGACCACCGATGAGAGCGCGCCGTCGCGATTTACGGTGCGCGCATTAAGTTCAATTGTTTGTCAGGGCTGTTACGCAGTTGGCTCTCCCCTTGCGCTTCTGTCTTTTTTCCTGCCAACTGCTAAGTCTCTTCGACTCACCACACTTTAGCCCCGCCTTTATGGCTGCCCGCCAGCTCTGGCGATCGCTGGCAACTGACTCCCACGACTTGTGATCAATGTCACAGGACTTCATGTCGCGTTTGCAGACATCTTTAAAGTGGAGACATAGGCGGCCGGTGGGTCTGACACCAGTGATGAGCTCGCTGTACAATGTGTCCTTGGGGATCCTGCCATCTTCCATGATTTAAATTTAAACACTACACGGTTCTGTAACCCTTATTACATCCTTGTGAGTTTAGTTTTACATTCCCTGTAACAATGCTCACAACTGTCTTACACAAGACAAAAAAGAACCAAGTTAAAACAATTTGCTGTCTTTTTACAATTTTTTTAGAAAGACATGCAATTTATCCATTCTTTAATCTTTTATCCACAAACTTTGTCAACCCTTGAAGCAGTGACTGTGAACTGTAAATTTTTGGAGTTGCAGATTGACAAGTCCCCGGGTCCTGATGGACTTCATCTTAGGGTCTTAAAAAAAGTGGCTAGTGAGATAGTTGATGCATTGGCTTTGATTTTCCAAAATTACTTAGATTTGGGGAAGGTTCCATTAGATTGGAAAATAGCCAATGTAACTCCTTTATTCAAAAAGGGAGGGAGGCAGAAAGCAGGAAACTACAGACCAGTTAGCTTAACATCTGTCATAGGGAAAATGTTAGAAGTAATTATTAAAGATGCTATAGCAGGGCACTTATAAAAATTCAAGGTAATCAGGCAGTCAACATGGTTTTGTGAAAGGGAAATCATGTTTAACCAATTTATTAGAGTTCTTTGAAGAAGTAACATGTGCTGTGGATAAAGGGGAACCGGTGAATGCACTCTTCTTAGATTTCCAGAAGGCATTTGATAAGGTGCCACATCAAAGGTTATTGCAGAAAATAAAAGTTCATGGTGCAGGGGGTAACATTTTGACATGGATAGAAGATTGGCTAGCTAACAGGAAATAGAGAGTAGGCATAAATGGGTCATTTTCTGATTGGCAAGATGTAACAAGTAGTGTGCCACAGGGATCAGTGCTGGGGTCTCAGCTTTTTACAATTTATATAAATGACTTGGATGTAGGGAACAAAGGTATAGTTGCTACATTTGCTGATGACACAAATATAGGTAGTAAAGTAAGTTGTGAAGAGGACATAAGGAGGCTACAAAGAGATATAGATAGGTTAAGTGAGTGGGCAAACATATGGCAAATGGAGTATAATGTGGGAAAATGTGATTGTTATGGCCAGGTGAGGAGGGGTGAGGAGAGGTTCCCCTCTCTCCCCTTCTCTTGTTTGACCGCAACAAGATTTATTCCTTTTTCAAAAAACAGCGGTTATGCTTACCACCTTAGTTAGTGTTTCACCCTTCCCCTAAATGTAATTGCAATGAACCAATCAGACAGGTTTTCTTGAGTTTAAACAAGAAATAGATAAATTTATTAAACTTAACTCTCTAACCCGATTTAAAATACAAAAATACGCTATACATACACATTCACACGAGAGTCACACACACACAAAATAGATTACAGAGGGAAACAGATTTGGTGGTTAGATTAAAGTCCAGAATAAATGGAATTTAAATACAGTCTGTAAGTCCAGTAGTCCTCGGCTGACGTCGTAGTTTTGAAGTCCTCACTGGTCCACGTGCACTGCGGTTGGTTTGCTTTGCTCAGGACTCCTGAAGGCAGAATTGTTGTTGATTCTCTTCCCTTCGTTGCTGACTATAGCGGTCTGTAGGCTTGGAGGGAGTCCCCAGTCACAGCCAGTCTTCTCTTGTTATTTTCTGGGGAGAGGGAGAGGGGGCAGCCGCCTGCTTTCTTCTTGTCTTTTCAGTTACTTCCTGTTTGCTGTCTGTGTGACAAAACTTCCAGTTACTTCAGAGCTGCACAAGCAGTCACATGGTTCTATAAAATCTCTTTGTTTTTAATGAGGTTTTTTCTGGAATCATCTAATGAAATTCAAGTTGCGATATGCCCCAGGGCATCCATCCACACTTGGAGGGGGTTGCCTCTTCCAAAGTCAATGAGTGGGAATGGCTTTGACAACATGCTGATAAAGCCATTCTAGGTAATTCAATCACTTGGAGGAAGCCATTGTTCTGGCTGTTAGGCTTTTGTCTCCAGTCCAATCTCCTGATATTTCAAATGTAAATTGCAGTGGCCATCTTGGCTGCTATTTTTTAAAAAATAACTTGTAGTTTCTTTCCATTAAAAGTCTAATGTAAGTTTCCAACCAATGAAATTATTATGTCCCATTTGGCATATAGTGTTTTCCTGACATGAAATTGTCGATTTTGGAAGGAAGAATTTAAAAAAAGCATTTATCTAAATGGTGAGAGATTGCAGAGCTCTGAGATGCAGAGGGATCTGGGTGTCCTCGTGCATGAATCCCAAATGGTTAGTATGCAGATACAGCAAGTAGTTAGGAAAGCTACGCATCCACACTCACATTCGTACAAGAGACACACACACAATTAGATACAGAGAGGACAAAACAGAGTTGAGAGGTTGGAGTAGAGTCCTTAATAAAAATGGAATTTAAATACGTAAATGTAGTCCCAGTGTCCTTAGTTGAAAATGGGCCGTGTGCATAATTCGGGCTTGCTTCTCTGGTTCCGGAAGGCTGAAAAGAGGCTTTATCTGTCCTCTTTTTCTGACTGTGAGGATCTGTAGATTTGTGGTTTAGCTGCAGCCGACGGTCCCCCTGGGAATTTGCTGGAGAGCAAGAGAGAGCGAGAGTTTCTTCTTTGGAGTTCAGTTACTGTCTGCCTTCTGATGCATAATTCACAAACTCTGAGTTACACAGGTATTCATGTCATGTGACCACCTCTTTGTTTGAAACAGAAGTTTCTGGAATGATCTTTGAAATTCAAGGCTGTTCAGACATACCTGGTAAGGGAGTTGGCGCTTTCAAAGTCAATGGGTGTCAATGGCTTTTAACGAACAACATTGACAAAAGCATTCCAGATAATTGAATCAGTGAGCACTCCCATTGTTCTGGTTAGATTGTGTAATTACCTCTGTCTCCCAGTTGGCCTTTGGCTTATCATATGCAAATTGTGCATGACTATCTTTAGCTGCTCTGTTCTGCTTTCTTAATAGTTATTTGTAACAATGTCCAGTAAAATGTCTCAGGCAAAGTTCCATATGCCGAGATTAATATTTTCCATTTTGCATGTGGGATTTCCATCACAGTTTGTAACCAACTTGTGGGCTGTAATTTAGCAACAGTCATGAACTAGTAAATTGAAGGAGGCAGCTATGGAATCATTACTCTCAGATTCTGCATGATTTATTCCCTGTCTGCAGTTATCTGCACATTCTCAGATGGCACTGACATTGTCTAGTTGAGTCAGTGTGATAGTCTGTTTGAGCTCTGAAGGAGCCTGTAAGAAGATCAAATGCAATTTGATAATCTCCATTCTTTCCAACTCCAAACCAGAATGTCCTTGACCAAATATTTCTATGCATTAATTGATGTATCCAGTGAATGAAAGTATAGTTGCTGTTCTTGTCACAGTCTTCTATGCATTTCTTCATGAAGTTTGGATTAAGAAATTGAAAGGAATTGAGACCAGTGTAATTTGGTCCTGAATGGTTAAGAACTGCTAGAATGGTAATGTGCTAATATCACACAATTTTCTGGGGTCAGCTCCAGCTGTAGGTTTGAAAATGTGTAGGGAGGTATCCTATTGGTGGGACTGGAAAATTGCTTGTGTATGTAATTTAAAGAGTTGTGGGTGATCAGTCGCTGCTTTCTTTGGTAGAATATTTTCTGGGAGTTTCAATGTAAAAAAAAAATGGGAAAGTCCAAAACTTATAGATTACACTTATCAGGAAATATTGAACAGGTGAGCCTCTTTTCTCTAGAAGGAAGGTGAAAAGCTGAAAGGTAACCTGATAGAGGTCTTTAAAATTATGAAGGGGTTAGATGGGGTAAATGTAGAGATATTCCCACTTGTGAGGGAGTCTAAAACTAAGGGCCATATACAGAAGATAGTCCTTAATGAATGTAACAAGGAATTCAGGAGAAACGTCTTTATCCAGAGAGTTGTTAGAATGTGGAACTTACTACTACATGAAGTAGTTGAGGTGTCTAGCAGAGATTAATTTTAGGGGAAGCTACATAAGTATATGTGAGAAAGAAAGCAAAGGTTTGCTAATAGAATAGGATAAAATAATGTGGGAAGAGGCTCGTGTGGAGCGTAAACATAAAGGCCAGTTGGGCCGAATGGCCTGTTTCTATGCTGTCAATTCTATGCAATTCTATGGACTGAATTTTTCCAGCTTGCCACCGATCTCAGTGGTGACCTGCAAAAATGCCGCGGTGTACACTCGAGATGTGCTTTGCAGAGCCGCCGCAATATTTAGCACGGCGGCTCATTTACATGGAGGGGGTGGAACACCCGCCCCTGATGCCCTAGAGGGGCCGGGTGCTCCATCCTCGGCAATGGCATCTGGCGCCACCGTGCAGGCGCCGGCACCATTTTTAAAGGGCTTCAGGCCCTTCCGCATCATTTCAATATTTAAAGTGAAAGGGGAGGGAAAATTAAACATAAAAATTTATTCATAGTTTCAATCTCCTCTCCCATCTCCCAAGGACTAATCACTTTATTAATTGCCCTCTTCCCCCAAATAAATTTTCTTACAATCCCGCACTTGCCCCCCCTAAACTTTATTGATTTTGACCCTCAACCCCTTCCCACCATCCCCTCAATCAAAAGCAAGAGTTTTCCCCGCTCTCCTCCCACTCCCGCCCTGAAAACTTTACTCCTCCCCCCTCCCCACCAGTGTTCTGCCTCGGATCTCCGAAAGGCAATACGAAGGCGCAGGGGTTCTGGCAAGCGGCCGGAATATCAGAGCAGGATGGCCATCGCGATGAGGTAAGTATTTATTCATTCATTACCATTTATCTAAATATTTAAATTAAGTTTCCATCGCCGATCGGGTGGGGGTGATGGGATGCCACCACAAGGCCTCACTGCCGCCGGCAGTAATATGGGGCAGGGCCTTCCCCACATTGAGGCCCATGGCAGGCCTCTCCCAGAGGTATTTTCTGGGCCCCGCCAGCATGACACCCTATGTAAGTAATTAAAGAAAAATGTCATGATAGGGGATAAAATTCCTTTCTGCCTATAGAAAACCTCACAAAGCTTTTTAACCCATTGCCAAGGATGAAGGGGGACCGGGAAGATGTTTGAGCATGAGCTTGCAGTCAAATGGTGAACCAGCCCAATACTTAAAACCCAGTTTGGTGCCTATTGAGGTAAATGTTGTGAGGAAGATGGGCTGTTTGCCATGGCATCATCTCCACAAGTCAGCATGTCTGGAAGGAGATACCGACAGGTTTAAGGGTGGCACAGTGGCGCAGTGGTTAGCACCGCAGCCTCACAGCTCCAGCGACCCGGATTCAGTTCTGGGTACTGTCTGTGTGGAGTTTGCAAGTTCTTCCTGTGTCTGCGTGGGTTTTCTCCGGGTGCTCCGGTTTCCTCCCACAGCCAAAGACTTGCAGGTTGATAGGTAAATTGGCCATTATAAATTGCCCCTAGTGTAGGTAGAAGAATGGTGAGAATGTAGTCGAGAAAATAGGGTTAATGTAGGATTAGTTTAAATGGGTGGTTGTTGGTCAGCACAGACTCGGTGGGCCGAAGGGTCTGTTTCAGTGCTGTATCTCTAAATAAAAATTAAAAAAAAATAAAAGGCTGCAGCTGAACACTATTGTCACTGTTCGTGCTAAACCTAAGGTGCACATTCACTGTACGCATCCCTGCAGCAGGTGGCACAATTCAAGATCTGACTCCCTGCTGACTCATAGGAACATAAGAAATAGGAGCAGGAGCAGACTATATGACCCTTTGGACTTGCTCCACTATTCAATAAGATCATGGCTGATCTTCTCTCTCAACTCCACTTTCCTGCCCTATCCCATATGCATGATTCTCTGTGAAAACAGTTCATCCCATCTACATGTGCCAGGACAAGCAGATATAATGTGGCGTCTTGACCAAAGAAGCCAAACAGGCTTTGCTGACTGTTCTCCTTTCACCTATGACATACTGTGAATAGGATGTTTTTGATAAACCATCTATAATTATAGCTAGTCAGGCATTCATATGTTATGGTTGTGCCATTGGCTGTGGTGTCGTCAGCCTCCCTTGGGAATTGGAGCCTCTGCACATGCTAACCAACATGCCAGAGTAAAGTTCACTCATCTGTCTATAGGAATGAGTGTCAGGGGACTGGTAGATGGGCACAGAACAACGCTGGTGCAGCAATACTGGCTTGATATCTCCCCAGTAGTCCTTCTTTGCTTTCCCCAAAACATCTCAGCTATTGGGAAATCCACCAGTAGAAGTAGTGGAGAAAAGGCTGTAGAAAAATGTCAAAGGCTTCTGAAAAAAAAACTCAGTAACTTAAAAGAAAAGAAAATTGATGCAGAAATGACTTTAAAACAAATCATAAAATCTTACTATCCCCTTAAATGAAATTCTGTACCTGGATGCGTCTTCCATTTTAAAATATTTTTAAAGACAAAAATGTACATACACAGTGCAAACTTGGCAGAGATCCGGAGGAACAAAACTCAACACCAGTGTGTCCTTGCAGTAGACCTTTTCAGATACTTCCTCCCGAGAACACCTATAGCCTGAGCACCTATCTGGTGTCCCTGGTGTACAGGCTATGGCTGAACAGACATTATTGCTTTGCTCACTCCCTGCAGAATTTGGGTCTGACAAGGATTAGCTGGGTTTAGGAGCTTATAGTCCATGTTACGCCAATTTGCTAGCATAAGTTGGGTACTGGGTACAGTCTCACTGAGTATGCCAAGTGGACAGAATTCCTATCTCACAACACTTACTGTAGCAGAACTGCTAAAGAGGAAAATCTTAGCCAGTTTGAGAGAAAAATTAATCCTTCCTTCACAAAAATTAAACTGTACATAAAAAGCAATCACACTCAACTTAGAGATCTCAGTGCTTTGCACCAGAGCAAAAAGGATTGTTATTATTACTTTTTAAAAGTGAGAACCTGTAAGATTATAAATGTCATGGTGGGGACATGATTGAGGAAATGTTTGACTTAACCCTGCTTTCTTCTGGTGATTACATATTAATTTTCCCTGATAGTATGAACAGTGATATTGTGTTGGAGGAGATGCATCAGAGTTTTCTTGTCCTGCTGTGGTGAGCATATGATCATTCCCCGGTTGTGTCCTTCTTCTTTGGCCTCCTTATCTCGAGAGACAATAGATACGCGCCTGGAGGTGGTCAGTGGTTTGTGAAGCAGTGCCTGGAGTGGCTATAAAGGCCAATTCTAGACTGACAGGCTCTTCCACAGGTGCTGCAGAGAAATTTGTTTGTCGGGGCTGTTGCACAGTTGGCTCTCCCCTTGCGCCTCTGTCTTTTTTCCTGCCAACTACTAAGTCTCTTCGATTCGCCACATTTTAGCCCCGTCTTTATGGCTGCCCGCCAGCTCTGGCGAATGCTGGCAACTGACTCCCACGACTTGTGATTAATGTCACAGGATTTCATGTCGCGTTTGCAGACGTCTTTAAAGCGGAGACATGGACGGCCGATGGGTCTGATACCAGTGGCGAGCTTGCTGTACAATGTGTCTTTGGGGATCCTGCCATCTTCCATGCGGCTCACATGGCCAAGCCATCTCAAGCACCGCTGACTCAGTAGTGTGTACAAGTTGGGGATGTTGGCCGCCTTCTGTGTTGGAGATACGGTCCTGCCACCTGATGCCAAGTATTCTCCGGAGGCAGCGAAGATGGAATGAATTGAGACGTCGTTCTTGGCTGACATACGTTGTCCAGGCCTCGCTGCCATAGAGCAAGGTACTGAGGACACAGGCTTGATACACTTGGACTTTTGTGTTCCGTGTCAGTGTGCCATTTTCCCACACTCTCTTGGCCAGTCTGGACATAGCAGTGGAAGCCTTTCCCATGCGCTTGTTGATTTCTGCATCTAGAGACAGGTTACTGGTGATAGTTGAGCCTAGGTAGGTGAACTCTTGAACCACTTCCAGAGCGTGGTCACCAATATTGATGGATGGAGCATTTCTGACATCCTGCCCCATGATGTTTGTTTTCTTGAGGCTGATGGTTAGGCCAAATTCATTGCAGGCAGCCGCAAACCTGTCGATGAGACTCTGCAGGCACTCTTCAGTGTGAGATGTTAATGCAGCATCGTCAGCAAAGAGGAGTTCCCTGATGAGGACTTTCCGTACTTTGGTCTTCACTCTAAGATGGGCAAGGTTGAACAACCTGCCCCCTGATCTTGTGTGGAGGAAAATTCCTTCTTCAGAGGACTTGAACGCAGGTGAAAGCAGCAGGGAGAAGAAAATCCCAAAAAGTGTGGGTGCGAGAACACAGCCCTGTTTCACGCCACTCAGGATAGGAAAGGGCTCTGATGAGGAGCCACCATGTTGAATTGTGCCTTTCATATTGTCATGGAATGAGGTGATGATACTTAGTAGCTTTGGTGGGCATCCAATCTTTTCTAGTAGTCTGAAGAGACCACGTCTGCTGACGAGGTCAAAGGCTTTGGTGAGATCAATGAAAACAATGTAGAGGGGCATCTGTTGTTCACGGCATTTCTCCTGTATCTGACGAAGGGAGAACAGCATGTCAACGGTCGATCTCTCTGCACGAAAGCCACACTCTGCCTCAGGGTAGACGCGCTCGGCCAGCTTCTGGAGCCTGTTCAGAGTGACTCGAGCAAAGACTTTCCCCACTATGCTGAGCAGGGAGATTCCACGGTAGTTGTTGCAGTCACCACGCTATATTTTGGTAACGACAGAGGACAAATGGTGATGTGGTATAAACCACTGCTCTTTGCTTTTGGAGACTTGGATCTAAATTCAGCCTGAGGGTGGGTGAAAAAAGGTCAAATTTTCTGACAGCTTTGCAGGTGAGTTGAGTTTCAGCAAGCTCTGCCCCTGTGGACATGATACCACAGTTAAAATATGCCCACAAAAATCAATGACTTACTAAATGAACAAGCCAGACAACCCCACAGAGAAATCATGCAACTTCCTGCATAAACTCAACAGCTTGCTATCAACTGACTGCCACAGGAAAAAAAAAGATTTAAATAAAAGCAGTCTACTTTGTATCTGTGTTCGTGAGGATAATAAAATGAAGTAGAACACCTTTCTACTTTTCACCTTGTGGGAAATTCAGCAGTCCTTGATTGGTGTGCCAAAGGTCAGCTGCAACACAACTCAACATATAACAGCACCGTAGGTCCAACACATTATATGCACCATTTTCCTACATGGTATTCCTGTAACCCAATGTCCATCCTTAACTGTTTCCTAAAGTGAGATTGTTGGTTACAAAAGCAGCACAGTCCTGCTGACTCATGTTCATTGGAAACTGGTTTGGATGGAGACTGGCTGAGCCTATGCACCCCTCAAGAACCTGGCCTATATTTTCTGTTGTGGCTTGAAGGAGGCCTGGCCCTAGTGCATCTTGCTGAGTCAGAATAATTCACTGGCATGTGGTATTTCCAATGCCATTGGGTTGTCTGCCGCAGACCGGGGAAGGGGAGTGAGGAAGCCACAATGTAGCATGGTCAGCAGTGCTGCCTGAAGGAAAAGACAAGAAGGCTGATTTTAACTTCGCACAGAGATGAAAATCTAATGATAGCGCATTAGCCATCCATTACACATGTAAACCGATTTCCTTCAAAGTCAATTAAACAATGGGAAGACTGAAGCTTTAGCCCCAGCACAAATTCTGGTCCCATTCCATCGATTACACTCCCCTTCCTATCCAGAGTCTCAGGCTGAACCTGACTATTCATGATGTCGGCTTTTTATTTTACACTAAGCTAAACTTCCGACTCCATATTCTCTCCATCAAAGATGGCTTTCTTTCATCTCTGTTATACCATCCACCTCCACCCACCTCACTTCATCTGCTGTTGAAACCATTATCCTTGTCTTTGTTACCTCAAGACTCAGTGAGTCTAATGTTCTCCTGGCCAGTCTGTCATCTTCAACCCTTCAGAAACTTGAGGTTTTCCAAAACCTTACTGCCCATATCCTGGCTCACATCAAGTTTCAATCATTTGCAACCCCAGTCCCCACTGACCTACTTTGGCTCCCAGTCCACCAATGTATCATTTTAAAATTCTTATCCTCATGTTCAAATCCCTCAATTGTCTCACTCCTCCTTATCTCTGTAACCTCCTCCATCCCTACAACTCTTTGAGATCTCTGCATTCCTCTAATTTTCATCTGTTGTGCATTACCCAATTTCCTTTCCCTCATCATTGGTGGCTGTGCCTGCAGCTGTCTGGGCCCTAAGCTCTGGAATTCCCTCACTAAACTGCTCTGCTCTCCACCTCTGTCTCTTCTTTTGAGAAGCTACTTAAAACCTACCTCTTTGACCAAGCTTTTTGTCACCGGTCTCCTTATTTAACGCGGTGTCAAATTTTGTCGATTATTCTGTGTGAAATATCTTTGGGCATTTAGCTGTGTTAAAGGTGCCAAATAAATGCAAGTTGTTGTTGGATAGTAAGATTCCCTTGGGTGCAAGGTGTCACAGATGGAGCTCGTGCCATCATCAGGACCTTTCATATCAACCCTATAGTCTTAAGGGTTTGCACTTATTTAATGTTCAGGTGATATTTAACCACAGATACATCAATATCTATCCCAGTAGCCATTATCCATGGCACTTTCATTGTGTACCATTTCACAGTGAAGAAACACTGGCTGGATAGCTCTTAGGAGAACAGTTTACCTTCTATGTTCATAGATCCTGGTTCCACTGAGAAACCCGCTGACAGCAGAGGTGCACTTTGACCTGGATACCTCAGCATCTATTTTCTGTTCCTTGGCTGCTAACTTCACCTTTAAGAAAAAGTGCCTCATGAAGCTTTGGCACCAAGAAAGAGAGTGCAAAAGAGCAGTGACTATGCACAATGCTTAGGGTGATTGCAGAGCAGGTGACAGTTCCCAGCATATGTGCCCCATAAGAAATGTGTGAAAATTGAGGAAGATAGTCACCTTGGTCTTGCTCTTGATACCAGTACAACTCTTTCTTATTTGCAGCCAAGCTGTTGATTGTATTGACTCAGTCCAAAATCACTCCACAATCCTGGGACTTTTACTAGATGGTGACCTTTGGCCCCAAATTGTGCCAGCCTCCTTTATTGGATCCTCGACATGCATGTATCATGGTTGCACTTAGAAACCTCCTCACAGCAAAGGAGCATCTTGGTTTCTCGTGCACATTTGGTGTACCTCCTGCAGCAGGACCTTCAACCCTTCAGCATCAAGGTAAGCAATGTTGCCTATACATCCCCTCTGTGCCATTGTGAGTACATTTTTCTGGCATTACTACTTCAGCAATAACCTGCTTTGGGTTCTGCCAGGGCCACTCAGTTCCTGAGCTCATTACAGCCTTGCTCCAAACATGGACAAAAGAGCTGAACTCCAGAGGTATGGTGAAAGTGTCTTCCCTTGACATCAAGGCACTATTTGAGTGAGTATGGCATCAAGGGGCCCTAGCACAACTGGAGTCAATGGCAATAGGGGGAAATCACTCCACTGTTATACCTAGCATAAAGGAAGATGATTGTGGTTGTTGGAGATCAATCATCTCAGTCCCAGGACATCACTGCAGGAGTTCCTCAGGGTAGTGTCCTAGGCCCAACCATCTTCAGCTGCTTCATCAATGACCTTCCCTCCATCATAAGGTCAGAAGTGGGGATGTTCACTGATGATTGTACAATGTTCAGCACCATTCTCAACTCCTCAGGTACTGAAGCAGTCCGTGTAGAAATGCAGCAAGACCTGAACAACATCCAGGCTTGGGCTGATAAGTGACAAGTAACATTGGTGCCACACAAGTGCCAGGCAATAACCATCTCAAACAAGAGAGAATCTAACCATCTCCCCTTGACATTCAATGGCATTACCATGACTGAATCCCCGACTATCAACATCCTGGGGGTTACCATTGAATAGAAACTGAACTGGAGCAGCCACATAAATACTATGGCTATAACAGCAGGTCAGAGGCTGGGAATTCTGCGGCGAGTAACTCACCTCCTGTCTCTCCAGTGCCTGTCCACCATCTACAAGGCACAAGTCAGGAATGTGATGGAATACTCTCCACTTGCCTGGATGGGTGCAGCTCCAACAACACTCAAGAAGCTCAACACCTTACAGGACAAAGCAGCCCACTTGATCAGCACCCCATCCACTACTTTCAACATTCACTCCCTTCACCACAGATGCACAGTGGCAGCAGTGTGTACCATCTACAAGATGCACTGCAGAAACTCACCAAGATTCCTTGGACAGCACCTTCCAAACCCACGATCTCTACCATCCAGAGGGACAAGGGCAGCAGATGCGTGGGAACAGCACCACCTGCAAGTTCCCCTCCAAGCCACACACCATCCTGAGCTGGAACTAGATCGCTGTTCCTTCACTGTTGTTGGGTCAAAATCCTGGAACTCGCTTCCTAACAGCATTGTGGGTGTACCTACACCCCAAGGACTGCAGTGGTTCAAGAAGGCAACTCACCACCACCTTCTCAAGGGCAATTAGGGATGGGCAATAAATGCTGGCCTAGCCAGCGATGCCCATATCCCACGAACAAATCAATATAAAAAAACCTTCCCTTTTATGATGAGCTGCAGCCCTTTAAGAACTGCTTTCTAGCCAGATATTACGCTCCCAATCAAGTGTGCTACAGGCCAAGCTCTGTAGACATGCCTATAGGCTATTCAAAAAAGGAGGTATTACTTGTATCACAAAGTTAAGCACAGAATAACTCATGAGATATGGGCACATGCCAGCACAACCCTACTTTTGCTTCTCTCATAAAATCAAGGCTCCATAGCAACCACAGTGTATGTGACTGGTTCAAACAGGCTACTGTTACAGCTATTGCAGCTTGACATAACAACCGCATGAAATTGTCAGTTCCAGGCTGCCTGGTCCTCCACTTTATTTTTGGGCATACTAGAATGGTTTAGATTGACAAAAGAAAGAAGATTTCACTATGAAGTTAAAAAAATGCAAATTATATGAGTGTCATTCATCTGTTTTGGCACAGTATTTAACCCCCTTCTTGCCATTCTGAATTTAGTAATGTTATTAGATGACAAGGGAACAATGAGCTACTCCAGAGTCCAAACAAAGGGGACAGTATGGTGGTGCGGCACCCTGATAGTTTAAGTAGCATGTCCAAGATTATTATGGAAAGTAATATAGGGTAGAGTGTAAAACAGCTGTTGCTGACCCCTTCCCGCCTGGTTTGATCTTCTGATCTCATTCTTCCACGGTTCTCTGCCATTTCTTAACTGGTTATGTTTGTTCCCATCTTCCTTCATATTTCCGTATATATTATTATTTGCCTTACAGGATTGTGTGTGGGTATATATTATGTTATTGTGAAATATTGTACTTGTCTATCATAGTTACTCATCCCACCCACACAGATACTGAATTGCTTTGAAAGATTTTTGCATTTCTATTGTGCATGTATAAGCAGTGAGGCATTGGCATAGTTGCTCTCTGACTTCTAATCTTCTAAGGAGCTTACTAACTTTGGTAGGTAAGTACAAGAAGGAGGGAGGTGAATATACTTCAACTATTGTGAAGCTTGATAGGGAAGGCCGGATATGCTTGCTGTGAAAGGGTTTATAGCTGAACAGAATGCTAGTCTTTCAGAGAGAAACAATAAAGAGGAATTAGATTAAGTTCTTTATGTCCCAGACTGACAGAATTAAGTGCAGCTTGCATGTACTCTGTGTGACAAATGCTGGGACCTGCAGTGTTAATTGAATCAGCTTTGATAACAGCTTATTTAAAAAGTACTGCCAGGTTTATGCTACCAAGTTTGGAACAAAATCTCAGTGTTTACAGTTACACAAACCCTGATTTAGTTGAAATGGCAGACAGCATTAAGTTACCAGCTGCTCTTTGCCAGGTTGACTGGTGAGAGACAGCAGAGTTGAAAGCCACAATGCAACCATGGGAGTTTTTGTTCCTCATTAGTATAATAAGCCTGGAGAATCCTGTGGAAGCCAGAAGAGCATAAGTTCCTTAACTTATCGCATTCTAAAATTTAAATTTCCTGATCTGGTTGGCTAGTGGTGCATTCTGAGCCATATAAAGCATGAGAGTCTCATTTAACATTTTAAATCAGATTCCAAATACTGATTAATGGGGGAGCCTGTTATTTTCTACATCTGCATTGCATTAATCTTTTCCATTTTAAAAGGGTGTGAAAGGACAACCATGTTCTTGCATGTGGAGAACAGATTTCATCAAGCTACATTGCTTTTTGTTGCCACAACTTGAAACCAATAAGGAAAGCTTTCACTGTTCCCTATTACATTTAATAGACAAGGTTGGAAAAAAACAAAGAAGAATCATAGAATCATAGAATGGTTACAGCACAGAAGGAGACCATTTGACCTGTCGAGACCGTGACGGTTCTCTGAAAAAATAACTCAGCTAGTCCCACTCACCCCCTCTTTCCCCATAGCCCTGCAAAGTCTCTCTCTTCAGGTGTTTATCCAATTCCCTTTAGAAAGGTCATGATTGCATCTGCCTCCAACATAGTCTCAGACAGTGCATTCCAGATCCTAATCACTTGCTGTGTAAAAAGGCTTTTCCCCATGTCGCATTTGGTTCTTTAGCCAATCAGCTTAAAGCAGTGTCATCTGGTTCTCAACCCTTCCACCAATGGGAGCAGTTTCTCCCTACCTACTCTGTTCATACGCCTCATGATTTTGGACACTTCAATCAATCCTCCTCTCAACCTTCTCTTCTCTAAAGGAGAACAACCCCAGTTTCCCTAATCTATCCACTCCTTCATCCCTAGAAGTATTGTCATAAATCTTTTCTGCACCCTCTCTAAAGTCTTCACATGCTTCCTGAAGTGCAGTGCCCAGAATTGGACACAATACTCCAGTTGAGGCCAAACCAGTGTTTTGTAAGGGTTCATCACCACTTCCTTGCTTTTATATTCTCTGCCTCTATTTATAAAGCCTAGAATCACGTATGCCTTTTTAACCACTTTCTCAACCTGTCCTGCTACCTTAAATGATTTGTGCACATATCCCACCAGGTCTCTCCGTTCCTTCACTCCCTTTAGAGTTATATCCTTTATTTTATATTTGTCTCCTTGTTCTTCCCAGCAAAATGTACCACTTCACAGTTCTTTGCATTAAATTTAATCTGCCACATTTCCACCCATTCCATCAGCCTTTCCATGTTCTCTTGAAGTCTACCACTATTCTCCTCACAGTTCATAATACTTCTAAATTTGTGCCATATGCAAACTTTGAAATTGTGTCCTGTACACGCAAGTATTAATATGTATCAAGAAAAGCAGAGGTCTGAGTACCAACCCCTGGGGAACACAACCTTACACCTTCCTCCAGTCTGATAAACAACCGTTCATCACTACTCTCCATTTCCTGTCACTCAGCTAACTTCGTATCCGTGCTGCCACTGTCCCTTTTATTCACAAGAACACAAGAAGCAGCAGTAGACAATATGACCCATCAAGCCTGTTCCGCCATTTAATACGATCATGGCTGATCTTAGGTTTCAACTCCACTTTCCTGCCTGCTCGCCATATCCCTTGATTCCCTGAGAGACCAAAAATCTGTTTATCTCAGCCTTAACTGTATTCAATGATGGAGCATCCACAACCCTCTGGGGTAGAGAATTCCAAAGATTCACAACCCTTTGAGTGAAGTAATTTCTCTTTATCTCATTCCAAAAGATCGGCCCCTTATCCTGAGACTGTGTCCCTGTGATTTAGATTCTTCGACCAGCAGAAACAATCTCCCAGTGTCTACCCTATCCAGCCCATTTAGGATCTTGTATGTTTCAATGAGATCACTTCTCATTCTTCCAAACTCCAGAAAATATAGGCCCAATTTACTCAGCCTCTCATCATAGGACAACCCCCTCATCCCAGGGACCAATTTAGTGAATCATCACTCTACTGCCTCCAATCCAATTATATCCTTTCTTAAATGTGGAGACCAAAACTGCTCACAGTATTCCAGAGGTGGTCTCACCGAAACCCTGTACAATTGCAGCAAGACTTATTTATTCCTGTACTTCAATCCCCTTGCAATAAAGGCCAACATGCCATTTGCCTTCCTAATTGCTTGCTGTACCTGCATGCAAACTTTCTGTGTTTGTTGTACAAACACATCAAAGCCTTTTTGAACATCAACACTTACAAGTTTTACACCTTTTAAAAAATATCCTGCTTTTCTGTTCTTATGACCAAAGTGAATAACTTCACACTTCCCTATATTATGCTCCATCTGCCATCTTGTTGCCCACTCACTTAACCTGTATATATCTTTGCAGCCTCTCTGTGTCCTCCTCACAGCTTACCTTTCCATCTACCTTTGTATTATCAGTAAACTTAGATGCATTATTCAACAGGATTCAATTTTGCTGGCAAGTCAATTATGTGGCAATTTATCAAACCCCTTTTGGAAATCCATGTACACCACATCAACTGTATTACCCTCATCAATCCTCTCTGTTACCTCACGAGGAAACACAACCAAGTTAGTTAAACAAGATTTACCTTCAACAAATCCTTGGTGGCTTTCTTAATTAATCCACACTTGTCCAATTTTGTCTTGATTATTGTTTCTAAAAGCTTTCCCACCTCCAAGGTTAAATTGACTGGTCTATAGTTTCTGGGTTTATCCTTACCTCCCTTTTTGAACAAGAGTGCAACATTTCTCCAGTCCTCTGGCACCACCCGTGTATCAAAGGAGGATTGGAAGATGATGACCGTACCTCTGCAATTTCCACCCTTATTTTTCTCAGTATCCACAGATGTATCCATCCAGCCTATTGATTTAGCAACTTTAAGTACAGACAACCTTTCTAAAACCTCTTTATTAATTTTTAGCTCGTCCAGTATCTCAATTACCTCCTTTTTCACTATGACTTTGGCAGCATCTTCTTCTTTGCAAAAGACAGATGTAAAATAGTCTTTTAGTACCTCAGCCATGCCCTCTGCCTCCATGCATAAATCCCCTTTTTGGTCCCCAATTTGTCCCAGCTCTCCTCTTACTCCCCTTTTACTATTTATATGTCTATAGAAGACTTTTGGATTCCCTTTTATGCTAGCTGCCAGTCTCTTCTCATACTCTCTTTGCCTCTTATTTCCTGTTTTCACTTCCCATTTGAACTTTCTATAGTTAACATGATTCTCACTTGTATTATGATCCTAACATTTGTCTTATGCATCCTTCTTCTGCTTCATCTTATTCTTTATCTCTTTTGTCATCTAGGGAGCTTTGGGCTTTGGTTTCCCGACATTTCTTCCTAGTGCAAATGTATTTCAACTGTTCCCAAACTCTTGTCTCTTTAGAGGCAGCCCATGTTCCATTACCATTTTACCTGGCAATCTTTGATTCCAATTTACCTGGGCCAGATCCGTTCTCACCCCACTGAAATTGCTAGAGATATCGGTTAACAAAATGTCTGCGCACACCATTGTGCCACCTACCATATATAAAGGCTGAGGGACAGCAGCCTGGTAATGTTGAAGGACAACCATTTCCATAGGCTTTGGTGCCACAAGCACCCAAATATAGAGCTGTACAGAGTTCAGGGGCATTTTCAAGTAACCTCCACCATAGAGATGGCACTGTCTTTGTTTGTCAAGGTACTTCCCACTCCCCCAACCCCTCTAACAAAAAATGGGTGAGTTTGGTTCCTTTGAAAGGTTAATATGTTGAAAATCTGAAACAGGAACCCAAGCTGCCTCAAAACCATCCATTTCTGGTTTTAACAGAGGTGGGAGGAGGTGCAGGTGACCAAGCTGCTCACAGGATGTGGGTTGGTTTGGTCACTTAACTATTTTAATAAGGCTGCATGCCTTCATTTTAAAAATCATTCTATTCAACAATCGGCTTGGTTTCCCTGGCTGCGGGAAACCCAGCAGGTGAAAGGAGTCAAGAGGATAAGTGCCTTTACAGCACTGCTTGTGGATCAGGTGAAGCACGAGTGTTTCCTCCAGACCCGGTACGCCACCCAGTAAACAACCACCATCCATGACCCACCACCACTTCTCAATCTGTTTGCTTTCCCCTGATCACTATCAGTCACCCTCCCCAATGACCACCATCTGCTCTCCACACCCCACAATCAGAGCCTCACTGTCACAAACGTACCACCTCCATGATCTTCCCACCCCTCCCTACGACTAGAACAACCTGCTTTCACCTCAGCTGAGCTGCGGCCTTGTGCTGCAGGTTTCTCATGCAACAAGAAGTCAGCCTGTCAATCTGGCAAGCTGTGGGTGGGAAACCTACAGAAAAAATAATAAAGACACCCTGCAGTTTTTAACTGCAGAATGTTCTGGAGACCCATACTTCTCGGAACAGCCCACATCCCCCTGTTCTCTCCTCACATCTGAACCAATATCCAGACCTAGGTTTTTGGTTACTTCTAGGCTAGTTTACTGGACATCAAAAGAACTTAAAGACCCTATCGAGCTGTACTATAATGTGCCTCTGATTTGATACTATTGAGTCATAGAGTCACTCTATAACTCAATAGTATCAGATCAGAGGCATATTATAGTACAGCTCGATAGGGGTCTTTAAGTTCTTTGTTATCTGCTGTACGGTCCACAACTTTACCAGACAAAGAAGCCTAATTGTGGAGAAGGAGGCAAATCTGCAATTTATATCGGGTAGGATGCAGAAACATCAGCTGTGAACCAAGCACTCATCCAAGAGACATTCAGCTCAGTTACTGCATTTAGAAACCCTTGATGCCATATGAGACCAAAAGAGTAGCTCCATGCACTTTCTACAACACTGTTCTGCAATTAATAGCAGTGTCCATCCTCTGCTGTGCTGCTAACTTGTAAACAATTAGAAAGAAATTGAAAGACAACAGCCAAATACTAATTTATTCAACGCTGTGTCAGTGATGGTACTAGACTGAACTTTCCAAATGGGCATGAGCCCAACTGGAACTGGATTGAGCTTAATTTGCACTCACCCAAATTGATGTGCACTTATTCGACATAATGTTCCAGGTTCAGCTTCATTACAATATTGTGAGCAATCTGAAAACATCAAGAACATCTTTGAGCAGCATTTTGGCAGGGGTTGGTGAAGAGAGTAGCATGCAACTGGCCCGTAACAGTTTAAACTGCAGGTGACATCACAATTGTTTCAGAGAAGGAAAAAAAATGTACAGTGAATGTGCAAAATACAGAGAGCCCCCTCATTGGCAGATCCAGCAGTGGAAGTACTGTTGCAGGACATGAGCCAAAGGAGGGTTCAAAAATAACTGTTCCTAGGAAATAGAGGAAGATGTTCAGGGCAATGAATATCAAGTTGATCACTCCACCCACAGCCAGACAGTGCTGAAAGAAGTTTAATGATCTCATCAAGTCTGGTAAGGCAAAAAAGCTTTGGGCCCAACTTCTAAGAATGAACGATACTAAGCATGTCTGGCATTTACAATGCCTTTCCCTCAAGTTAGCACTGTATTAATTTTTTTTTAAATCACTTCCTATCAACACTCATGAGACACGCTTTATACCCTCAGCCATCACTGGAAGTGTTTTTTCACTCATCCTTTCATGCATTTAACCACAGAAAGCCTTGTGCAGGATGTAATTGCCTGTTTTATACATCTGTCAGCATGCCCATTAAAAAAACACTTCTTGCATTCTTTTTCAAGGAAAAGACAGTACTTAGCAGTTGAGGGACACCAATGACAGGTGATAGCTCTCAAAATCATTAACATCTCATCCACTTTGAGGAACAAGTATTGAAACACTGGGGAGGGAGGCTATAAATGGAATTGGATTACTTGGTAGTTGAAAAACATATGCAAGCTGTAGGCTCTTGATGCTTCTCATCCTTCTCGTGCTGTTTTGCCCTATACTAACTGCCAGTGAAGCACAGACAATTTATAGATGAACTCCACTCATCATGAAACCATTGTCACCTCTCTTTCTCTTTTCGTATGTTTCTGAGTAAGAATGTGAAAGCATGCAGACCTGCCTGCACTTCACATCCATGCTATCACTCATTCCATCCCTCACAAGCATCAGCTCAAAGGCATTTACTTCAGGAAGGTAGAGAATGAGCCAGAGGGGGGTACACAGTCATGGCTCAGTGGTAGCACTGTCAGAAGGTTGTGGGTTCAAGTCCCGCCATTGGAAAGTTGCAGTGCCACTGCAGAGGTGGTGGCTACTGCTGGAAGAGCACCTACCAGAGGCTGAGGAGCGTTGCTGCACCCAGGCCACACGGCGGGAGGTGTCTTGCACGGTGAGGGTTGTGGGGGGAGGGAGTGGTTTAGGAGGAGTCAGGAGCAAGGGCAGGGGGTAGCTTTCAGCAGGCCCCCCTTCCTGATGCTGGGTCCCTTGTTCAGGTAGTAAGTGCCTTTTAATGAGGGACCACCCCCCACCCCTACCCCTGGAGCCAGAAACCAGCCTGCACGGTTTTTCGTGCCATGCTTCGCATGAAAAGGCCCTTAATTGGGGTCAATTGCAATGAAATTTTGCCAGAGGTGGGATGATGGAGGGAACCCCCACCCCCCCCCACCCCCAACCCACCATCCCACCCAATTTTATGTTCTCCCTGCCTGCAAAGCCGCCGTGGGGGAGAGCATAAAAGAGTAACAAGACAGGTATTGGCCAGGCAACGCTGAAGCAGCTGTCAGATTTTAAGAAGGTGACTCTTACCCTCCCTGGACATGAATCAGTAGAGAGCATTGGGAAAAGATGAGTTTTGGGGCTTGTTGTCAATTTCCAGCAAGTAGCCTCCATTTGTTATCATCTTTCATGCAACAATTCCCTTTCTAAATCCTCACAGCAGAGATTGTATGTATGTTCTTTGGAGAAAAAAACAAAGTAACAGTGGAAAATCTTTGCTGGAATTCATTCATAATCACAGATTTGTGCACCAGTCTCCCTACCTGTGCAGCATCTCTGTTGTTCTCGCTTTTCTCCTTTCCTTCATTCTTTTCCTTGGGCTTGCAGCCTGTTATAAGTTATCTCCTCGCTGGAGACCATATTGTTCAGCCTGCAGTAGTTTGTGATGTTTTTGGAACAGCGCTCTGGCAGAAAAGACAAACTAAATGAATCATTGCTTTAACATTGTATGATGTTCTTCACAGTAACTTGGATGATAGGATGGATCTGATTTTTTCCGTGCTCTGTTACTTTATGGGTGTTTCTAATTAGAGTCATCAGCCATTGTTCTCAATAGCCATATCTTCATTCTCTCTGGATCATAAATAATGCACACTATTGACTGCAGAATGCTAATATCCTTCATGCTTCCTGAATAATGGGCATTAATGTGTGGGATCAAATTTCTGTGACCTGAAACCACCTGAGCATCTATAGAATGACATCCCTTCTTTTTCATGTGAGCATTTATATTGATGTCTGGAGTCCTGATGGCCATTTATAACACCATGGAGTCTTGGGAAGTTTGCCTGGTGGTAAATGGTCTGTGCCATCTCCAAATTGCAGAAGATATTTCCTTTGGTAAACATGGCATCAGCCATTTGTTTTACACAGGTAGGAATTACAAACTCCCTCATCTGATAGATGTGGCTTGGAAGGATTTTATTGCAAAGAAGCTCAATATTGTAATAACCTTCAAAGAATTGGAAAGAATCATCTCAGTTGTTATTCTTAGTATTAATTTAGTCCACATCGAGTGAATAACTCATTCACTGCTTTTGCAATGAAGAGGAAGTGCTGAAGATGTGTGTACTCTGACATATTCAGGTACAAATGTTATAGGCAATGAAAATGGCTCCTTTGGTGTAATTTTTCTGACTGTGTTTCTGACAGGGAGCCTTGCCCACTGAATGTGAATATCCAAAATTTGGAGCATACTGCGCACCATTTTTCAACCATTTAAAATAATGGTTAGAAAATTGTGCTTGGTGAGGGAGAAGTTCAGAAGTGCTCAGCAGGTAAGACTCTTCGCTGGGAGCACAAAGTCAGAAGATAACCACTTTCAGGTATTGTTGCGAATAAATGTGCTTCCTGGGATATTATTGGAGCCAAAGAGATTTCTATGGTTCTATAGAGCAAACATCACACAATCTGAGTGGGGAAGGGAGAGGGGTAGGTAGTGGCGGTGGGGTTTTGTGCGGCACAGGGAATTCAGGGAACTGGGATGGAAGGCAGTTCCATTGGGTTTCTGCTCTTTACTGCCCTGATTCAAAATTCTGATAGGGGAGACAACACTGGAAGAGGCAGGGCTAGCAGAATAAGATCAGGTGCCAAACATATTGTGCGTTCTACTTCAGCTAATGCCAGTGGAAGGGAAATTCAGGCGAGATGCATCATGGGCAGACAAGTCGACATTGTCTATTTTACATTATCACCCAAAGTGAAAATGATCTGTGTGCCTGCACGAATCAGGTGGCCAATGGGTATCAGAACTAAATCATGGTGGAATTAGGATTTGGCAGCTTTCAGAATATTAGCCCCCCTGCAGAAATGTAGCATTCAACTGCCGAGCAGGAAATGTAAATTCCTGGTCAAGATTTCAGTTCATTTTCTCTGAATTTTAGGGAGGGATTTTAACTTTTTGACGCGCTGGGAGCCAGGCAGTGGGGTGTGGTGCCGGGACCCCGTGGAAAACCTGGAAGTCTAGGTTTCCCCACACAGGACCGAATTTTGTGCGCCCGTTTGAAGTGGGAATGATGGCATGGGGGAGCGAACAATTCTGTTGGAAGCATCCGCCTGGAAATCTGGTGTGACATCGGTTCCAGATGTAATCAGTGGAGGGAACGCACCAAGGCGGAATCGACGACCTGACGTGACGGGAATGTATTTTTAATTGCTGCGCAGTTAATTTCAATGTATTTGCATCTAATTCATTGCAATTCAATGGGGAGCTTGGGATTAAATGGGCAGTAGGAAGCACTCACGTGCCTTCAGGTTCATCACCATTAAAAGCTGGCAGCACCGAGGTGAGGCATCAGTGCCATGACACGTAGGCAGCCATGAACAGCACTATATAGAAGAAGAGGGGGTCCAGAGGTCATTTTCGGACTGCAGTGCTGTGCGCTGTGCAAGGTAGGGGGTGGGGTTGGGGTTTCTGGGGCTCTGCAAGGTGGGGGGGGGGTGGGATCAGGGTCTCGGGGGCTCTGCAAGGGTGGGGTGGCTTGAGTTTGGGTGGCTGTATCGAGTGAACAATCCTTTGGGTGAAATGTGTGGTTGCCAATACTGCTGGGTGAGAGGGTTGGCCAATAGCTAAGGTGGGCACTGAAGTCCATCAGAGATTCTGCTGGCAGAGGCAGCAAAAGCTCAGTTGCTAGGGCAGGAATGTGTCTGCATCAACAGTGCTCTGTAGGCCCACTGGTCACTTGGCACGGGTCTCATCCACCTTGTCCTTTTGGACCCCAGTGGCTTCATGCAATGCCTTCGACAGAGGAAGGGCCAGGAGGCAGCTGTGCCTGCCCGTGAAACTTCATGATGAGAGCAGCAGCAGCTGGCCTTGACAAGAAGGGCCCACCTGCACCTGAGACTGTACCGGACTTGGATCAGCTACCTCCAAAAGTCCAAGCGGCATTGTCAACCAAGACTATGCCTCATAAGGGAGGCCGTCACTGACCTATGCATCCTGCTGCAGGATGAGTTGCAACCTATGGGATTTGGGGGTTACCCTATGCTAGTGACCCTGAAGACCACAGTGGCATTAAACTTTCATGCATCTGGATCATTCCAAGGATTATCTATGGACATGTGTGGGGTCTCCCAGGTAGCAGTGTACCACTGCATCAAGGTGGTGACCAATGCCTTGTTCAGGAGGGCTGGCGACTATGTGCACTACCGGACCGACCCTGACAGTCAGGCCAAGAGGGCCATCAGATTCGAAGCCATCACTTGATTTCCCCAGGTGCAAGGTGTGATAAATTGCACACAGTTTTTTTATTCGTTCCTGGGATGTGGGCGTCGCTGGCTCGGCCAGCATTTATTACCCATCCCTAATTGCCCTGAGTGTCCATGTCAGAGGGCATTTTAAGAGTCAACTACATTGCTGTGGATCTGGAGTCACATATAGGCCAGACCAGGTAAGGATGGCAGATTCCCTTCCCTAAAGGACATTAGTGAACCAAATGGGTTTTTACAACAATCGACAATGGTCACATTAGACTAGCTTTTTAATTCCAGATTTATTAATTGAATTCAGATTTCACCATCTGCTGTGGTGGGATTCAAACCCACATCCCCAGAGAATTAGCCTGGGCCTCTGGGCTACCAGTCCAGTGACATTACCACTATGCCACCGCCTCCCCGATGTGGCCATCAAGGCTCCTACGGACCAGCCAGCATCCTTCATCAACAGGAAGGGCTTCCATTTCATCAACGTTCAACTGGTCTGCAATCACTGAAAGTATTTCCTGCAGGTGTGTGCCCACTTCCCAGGGAGTAGCCATGACACCTACATACTTCGACAGTCCCAGGTGCTACAGCTTTTCAGACCCCCCACTCGCCTTCAGGGATGGATTCTCGGGGACAAGGGCTACTCATTGAAGACATGGCTACTGAGCCCTGTGAAGAACCCTCTCAATGCAGCGGAGGAGAGGTATAACACTTGCCATGGCTCCACTCAAGCAACCATCGAGCTGGCCATTAGGCTGCTGCAGATGAGGTTCCGCTGCCTTGATCGATCCGGTGGAGCCCGGCAGTATGCCCCAGCAAGGGTCTCGTGTATCGTGCTGGTCTGCTGTGCTCTATACAATCTAGCACTGCAGAGGGGGGAGGACTTGCATGATGATTAGATGTCTGAGTGACACTCCTCCACTGATGAGGAGGACACGGAGGAGGGACAGGGACAAGCAGAACTGGATGTTGAAGCCCTTGCACCGGAGGCCAGGCAGATTGAGCAATGTGCCAAGAAGGCAAGAGGCAATCACATAATTACCCACTTCCAGCCATCCTGATGGCCACTTGGGATAAAAAAAAAGACTCACATCAATGCATGTGGTCTGTTACCTCCTTTCTATTTGTGTTTTGTGCCTAGTGCCCAGCTGAAACACACACTAGTGCCCATGGGTGACATATTTAAATGAGTTCCGAAGAAGGGTCACTGACCCGAAACGTTAACTCTGCTTCTCTTTTCACAGATGCTGCCAGACCTGCTGAGTGGTTCCAGCATTTCTTGTTTTTATTTAAATGAGGGCTGTGCTTGCATTGGCATCCACTAGGGGGAAGGGTGAAGTCAACAGCTCACAATTAAGGCATGATAGAATAATCACTTTTACACAATGAATGCTAATAGCTTGAACAATAGAACTTTCTATGAAGCATCACATGTTAGATCTCAAACACCCGTGAACCCCCAAGTGTGTCCGGGTACTTTTTTTAAAATGTTTGCGAGTGCTCCCACGTGGTGTAAACCCAGCCACAGCAACTAGGCTGGAGACAGGCTGCTGATCAGCTGCTTCTTGGCCTGTGATAACTTCGGCAGCCATCCTCTGGCTGCCTGAGGGTTTCCTGCACTGGTGCAGGACTCTCCGCAGGCATCACGGCTGCTGGAGCTGGGTTCACTGGAGGAGGGGCTGAGGAGCCAATGTCCACACTCGGAGCGCCCTGAAGGGAGCCTCGAGTATGGAGGTCAACCTCTCCTCCTCCCTTTTAAGGCCCTCACTGCTCACCAGAGAAGGATGAGGAACTGGAGAAGGGCACCTTATCCTTCTCTCACCTTGCCACTGCTGTGTTGAGCTCATGGCCAAGCTCATGCACTAACCTGCATGTGAGAACAAAAACATGTGTGGGTTAGACTGTGCAGATCACATCATGGCCATGGTGTGCAGGTCTGCGTACATCTGTGGAATCTGCCTCTCCAAGATGCTTGCCAACATCTCAATGGAGGAACCCATGTGCTCACATGCCTGAGACATGACAGCACTCATGGCATGGATGGACTCCTCCATCGTCCACTCATGGCTGTGCATTGCCTCTGGCAGCTCCGCCAGACGTTGCCTTACCCCTCTCTGCAACTCCAGCATGCCCTGTGCTGTCGACACCATAACTCGTTATCAGCCTGGGGCTCAGCATGGGCCTGGCCACCCACAGTCCTCTGAATGTCAGAGGCCTCAGCTGTCTCAGCCTCAGCCAGCTACTCAGGCACATGTGCGGTGCTCTCACCTGCTTGTGACCCTGATTCTACAGTCGAGCAGAAACTCACCAAGGTGCAAAAAAGTCATGGGACGTTGCATCCTCTGAGTGTTCCTCCTCCTCAGAGGTGGACATCTGTCCCCCTTCTGGTTGAGTCTCCTGCAGACACCAACCTGTATGTGAGAACAAAAAGATGTGTGGGTTAGACTGTGCAGATCTCATCATGCCAATCATATGCAATGTTGGTCTCCAGAAGTGAACGGTATGTTGATGGAAACCAATCCTCACTGTCTTGCGTGGAGACTCCAGTCTCTCTATCTGATATGCTATGGCCCCCCTGTGTCTCTGCCAATTCTAACACCTCTTCCTCACCTGTGGTGAGAAGCTGAAGATTCGGAATGCCTCTGCCAGTTCAGGCTGTCTCCCTCCTGTCGTGGGCTCTCTTGTCCTGCAAGTGCAAAGATAGAGATAATCATACTTCACAGAGAGATCAACATGACAGTTCTGCTAGTGTCAGCCCCTCGTCCCCTACTGGGCTTTCACATATAGCTCATGATCCCGTCCACTCTCAGGGGAATTATTGGGGCTGAGCTGTAAAAGAGGTCTGGAGCACTCACCTTGGCAGAACAAAAGAGGTCATTGGCTCTCTTCTTGCACTGTACCCATGACTGGGGGCTGACCCATGGCTGCTGACCTCCTCTGCAAACTCCATCCAGGCTGGTTTGGTCAGGCAGGTGGATCTCTTCTTGCCATCCCTGGAGAAGAGGGCCTTCTGCCTCTCCATTGCAGCCTGGAGGAGAATCTGCAGGGAGGCATCGCTAAATCACTGGGCCTGGGTCTTACCTCAGACATGGTCCCAGTTCTATCAGTCTCTGCTCCGACGGTTGGAAATCCTGGTGCAGCGGGGTCCAGGAGTTGCAGTCACAGGAACCAGCACCTACAGTAATGTTGCAGGGGGTCCAGAAGACACAGGAACCAGCAGCTACATTCGTGTTGCAGGGGGGGTCCAGTAGCTCAAAGTACCATCAAAGGGGTCCAGCAGCACTCCAGATTCATTGCCTCACTGAAAGGCAGCAATATAAGCAGGGCTGACAGTGCTTTAAAAATGACGCCCGCTACTGCTGAGGGATCAGCTGATAACATAATCTGCACCTCGGACCCCATCCCTGCCACATAATTGGACGGACCCAGCGCCTCCATTATTGTAATTGGCTGCCTGCCACGTGATTGCGGTGGGCCTGCTGCACATGTGACGAACAGAGATGGTGCCGACTTCTGGCCCCGCCGCGGGGATCCACGACAGGGTCACTAAATTTAGCTCACACTGTGAAGTTTTAACTCCACAGTGTGTGCGTGTGTGTGCGATGTCAGTGACAGGTTCTCTGTCCAGAAGTCAACCTGATTGACATAGTTGGTTTCCAGTCAGGTGGGAATCTGATTGCAGGATTGGGGAGGGGGGTCCAATCCTGGGAGTGGGCTCCAACCCCTGGGATGAGGGGTGGAGGTCCAGTCCCTGACCTCGATGGAGGATGCAGGAGATTGTGATGGTTGGGGCGGGGCTGGTGCTTTGGGATCCAGGAGGAAGCACTCTTGCTCCTCCTAGCCCACAAGGAATGCTGTGAAGGCACTTACTTTCCCCCGAGGCTGCCCTTGCCTCACTCCAGCTGCCAGGCCTGGGAAAACCAGTCGGCCACAGTTAAACCTGCAAAGGTTCCAGCCTCAGTAACAAACTTAAAGTGCATCCCACCTCCAGGCTGTGGGTTGGCTTGCAACCCCTTGTTCTGTTCGAGTAAAATACGGAAGTCAGCAGGTTGCAGCTGGCTTCCCGACATGGTTCCATTTTTTGGCCATTTAATCTCTTATCCCACCCAATCCCACCTGCTCACCCATGTTAAAATCCTCCCCTTGATCAGACTCAGTTCACTTGATCACAAGCATTCGAATTGTCAACTAAACATGTGAAATTCAGTGTGTGCCCTGATTTACATAAGTTACAAAGGCAAATATGGGGTTTTATTTCTCAGTCGTGCTGATTCTTCATTCCCCCATCCATAAATGTGCCTCTGAAATTGGGTATACCAGGAATTGAGTGTGCGAGGTCAGGTGCATGGTTTTTCTGACCCATGTCTGCCATTAGGAAATCCCTTCATCACTGAGGGATTTAACATCACAGATGTTTGCTCTTCACCTGGAATTTTTAATTGGAAAGAGTTGACTTCCCACTGAACCTTTTAGCTAAACGCAAGACAAAAATATTCCAAATTGTTATATGGTATGAATTCCGACATGGGTAACATCACTTTTTTATGTTCTCACAGTAATATACCACAGATGCTTGAGTAGAATCTAGCCCTTTTGATTCAAAGTTGCTAAATTCAATTATACATGATAATTTAATTCTTTCAGCGGTAAATTTCCACTCTCCTGTTATTTACATTGCTTCATTCCAATTATTGGATAATTCAATTTTTTGTGCAAAAAACATCTTTAAATTATTAATAAACTTTATAGAACCAGCTTCTCAGATTTGTATAGGTTTATTTAGGAACTACAAAATTCTTCTTATCACTTGAACTGTTGGTAAGTATTTATATCTTTCTCTGCTGTTTATTTATCTCAAAGATCTTTCTCAATATTTAGAGACATAGTGGGAGAGATATAGTGGGAGAGAAGAGAAGGAAGGAAGGAAAGGGAAAGCGAAAGAAGTGATTCCCTGATATAGCATTCAGAATCACAGAATTGTTACAGTGCAGAAGGAGGCCATTCGGCCCATCATGCCCATGCTGACTCTCTGAAAGAGCAACTCCCTCTGTTCCATTCTCCTGCCTTGTCCCCGTAACCCTGCACATTTTTCATTTTCTATAACTATCTAATTCCCTTTTGAATGCCTCAATTGAACTTGCCTCCACCACGTTCTCAGGCAACGCATTCCAGACCTTAACCATTCGCTGCGTGAAAAAGTTTTTCCTCATGTCACTTTTGCTTCTCTTACCAAATACTGTCCAGACCCCTCCTGATTTTGAATACCTCTATCAAATCACCTCTGAGCCATCTCTTCTCCAAAGAAAACAGTCTTATCTTCTCTAAGCTATCTTCATAACTGAAATTGCTCATCCCTGGAACCATTCTTGTGAATCTCCTCTGTACTCTCTCCAATGCCCTCACATCTTTCCTCAAGTGTGGCGCCTAGAATTGGACACAATACTCCAGCTGAGGCCGAACTAGTGTCTTATACAAGGTCAACATAACTTCAGTTCCGAAGAAGGGTCACTGACCCGAAACGTTAACTCTGCTTCTCTTTCCACAGATGCTGCCAGACCTGCTGAGTGATTCCAGCGTTTCTTGTTTTTGTTCCTTGCTCTTGTACTCTATGCCTCTATTAATAAAGCCCAGGATACTGTCTGCTTTATTAACCGCTCTCTCAACCTGTCCTGCCACCTTTAATGACTTATGCACATATACACCCAGGTCCCCCTGCTCCTGCACCCCCTTTAGAATTGTACCCTTTATTCTATATTGTCTCTCCATGTTCTTCCTACCAAAATGAATCACTTCACATTTTTCTGCATTGAACTTCATCTGCCCATTCCACTAACTTGTCTATGTCCTTTCGAAGTTCTGCACTATCCTCCTCACAGTTCACAATGCTTCCAAGTTTTGTATCGTCTGAAAACTTTGAAATTGTGTCCTGTACACCAAGGTCTAGGTCATTAAAATATATCAGGAAAAACAAGGGTCCCAGCACTGATCCTTGGGGAACTCCACTGCAAACCTTCCTCCAGCCCGAAAAACATCCATTAACCACGACTCTTTGTCTCCTGTCACTCAGCCCTTTCATAGCCATGTTGCTACTGTCCCTTTTGTTCCATGATGTAACAGTTTGCGCACATGTCTGTTGTGTGGCACTGTATCAAATGACTTTTGAAAGTCTATGTACATCTCATCAACAGCATTGCCCTCATCAACCCTCTCTGTTACCTCCTCAAAAACTCCAGCAAGTTAGTTAAACATGATTTTCCCTTAAGAAATCCATGCCCCCTTTCCTTAATTAACCTGCATTTGTCCATGTGATAATTGATTTTGTCCTGAATTATTTTTTCTAGAAGTTTTCCCAACACCGGCTGGCCTGTAGTTGCTGGTCTTATCTTTACACCCTTTTTTGAACAAGGGTGTAACGTTTGCAATTCCCCAGTCCTCAGGAATCGCAGAAAACACTGGTCAGGCTCACCATAAATGGACAGAAAATAAGGGGCTATGGGCCTGTGATTAATCATTGAGTAATCATAGAATCATTTGCACAGAAGGAGACCATTTGGTACATTTACCTGTGCTGGCTCTTTGGTAGAGATTGCCAATTAATCCAACCCCCCTTCTCTTTCACCATAGCCCTATATTTTGTTTCCTTCAAGTATTTATCCAATTCTCTTTTGAATGATACTATTGAAGCTGCTTCCACCACCCTCTTAGGCAGTGCATTCCAGTTCACAACAATGCAGTGTAAAAATTCTTTCCTCCTGTCACCTCTGGTTCTTTGGCCAAATAGTTTACTGAGCCTTCTACCACTTGAAGCAGTTTCTCCTTATTTATTCTATCAAAATCATTTATGATTTTGAACTCATCTATCTAATTTCCTCTTAACTTCCTCTGCTCTAAGGAGAACAACCTCAGTTTAGAAACATAGAAAATAAGAGCAGGAGTAGGTCATTCGGCCCTTCGAGCCTGTTCCACCATTCATTATGATCATGGCTGATCATCCAACTCAGTAACCTGTTCCCACTTTCGCCCCATACCCTTTGATCCCTTTAGACCCAAGAGCTATATCTAACTCCTTCTTGAAAACATACAATGTTTTGGCCTCAACTGCTTTCTATGGTAACGAATTCCACAGGCTCAACACTCTCTGGGTGAAGTAATTTCTCCTCATCTCAGTCCTGAAAGGTTTACCCCATATCCTTCGACTATGACCCCTGATTCTGGACTCCCCCACCATCTGGAACATCCTTCCTGCATCTACCCTGTCAAGTCCTGTTAGAATTTTATAGGTTTTTATGAGATCCCCCCTCACTCTTCTGAACTCCAGCGGCCATAATCCTAACAGACTCAATCTCTCCTCAGCCTCCAGTTTCTCCAGTCCCTCCACATATCCAAAGGCCCTCATCCCTTGTACCAGTCTAATAAATTTCTTCTACACCCTCTCAAATGCCTTGACACCCATCCTAATGTGTGGTGCCCAGAACTGAACACAATAATCTAGCTGAGGCATTTCCAGTGTTTTATAAAGGTTTAGCATAACTTCCTTGCTTTTGTACTCTATTTCTCTACTGATAAAGCTAAGGATTTTATATACTTTTTTAACAGCCTTCTCAACCTGTACTGCCGCCTTCAAGGATTTGTGTGCATACACTCCAGTGTCTTTCAGTCCTGTACTCCCCTTTAAAGCTGTACCATTTATTTTATATTGCCTCTCCTCATTCTTCCTACCAAAATGTATCACTTCTCACTTCTCTGTGTTAAATTTCATCTGCCATGTCCCTGTCCATTTTACCAGTCTATATCTTCCTGAAGTCTATTACTAGCCTCAACATTTTTTGCTACATTTCTAAGTTTGGTACGCTTTTCAAACTTTGAAATTATGCCCTGTACACCCAAACCAACTTCAAAAAAATGGGAGAAAGGATAAAGAAAAGAAACGAAAACAAAAGAAACAGTGGGAGGGAAAGAAAGAGAAAAATAAAGGAGCCAGTAGAGAACAAGGAATAGAGTGGGGAGAAAGATATTTTCATGACAGCAACAGATATGAGAACAAATAGAATGTGATAATACAGGGAAAGACAAAGGGAGAGAAATAGATTAAACGAGAGGCAGAAATTTTTGGAGAAAATGGTGGACATAATCCAATACATTTTTCTATTTTTATTTTTAATGACGCTTTAATTGTCATTAATATCTGAAAATGTCAGGTGTGGGACAGAAGCAATTAATGACAAATTCAGAATTAAAAATAGAAATAAAAAATATCATCTTTAATAGCGCTACACCAGTAATTTTTTTTTAAAGCTGGCTTTACTTGTGGGCGTCGCTGGCAAGGCCAGCATTTGTGGTACAACCACATCAACACTCGTATGATTAGAAAATGAATTTCTGCTATTATAAAATGAAAACTCATGTTAATAGTACCCCTGCTGCATCTCTCCCAGTATTCTAACCCTCTTCTGAATGTTAATTATGAGTCATGGATCCATAGGCACCGCCAACCTCCAGTACATTAGTTAAGTTGCAATTCTGTAGTAGTTGGCCCAGTCAGAATCAGCAGGCTATTTGACTCGAATAATGGTGTGGTTTTAAACCCTAAACCAATCCTGTTCTTACTTCATGGAACCACAGAGCACTACAGCACAGAAACAAACCATTTGGCACTTCAGTTCTGCGCTATGTTTTTCTCCATGTGAGCCACCTAGTCGAATCCTGCATTCCAATTAGCTTCACATTCCTTTTAATACTTCTATTTTCCAAGCAAGTAAATAATTACCTTTTAAAAGAATGTAAGTACTCTGCTTGAACAATATTTTGTGGCAGGTATTTCTAAAATCTAATCACCTTGTGCTTAACATCTTTCAACATTTCTATGTCTGTATTACCTATACACACAAGGGATCATTTTTAATTTTGCTCAGCCAGCAGGAAGCTTCATCCACTAGAAGGGCATGCCACTACTAGTTGAGCATATGTGAATTTCCAATATGTGCTCCCACCTGGAACAGAAAGTGAAGAATACCCTTCTGGAGTTTACTCCTTCGAAGATGTCTACTCTATTACCTTTCTTTTCTACTTCCTCCTGCCAGATTAATTTATATGCTCTCCTGCAGCTCTAGTTAACCATCCTATGAAGATGTTAATCCACACTCTGTTCAGATGTCAGCCCACCTATCAGTCTCCTTCAGTCCTGTCTAAAACTAGTCTCATGTTCTCGAGATCTGAACTCTTCCCTTCAATAACATGCATCTTATCACACATTTACATCCCTAATGTCGATGCTCCTATAGTGGAGAAAAATCCAGCCTGGGATTTCAAAGGTAGTGAATCAGTACCTGACAGGTAAAGAACGCCATCTTCACATTTGAGAGCCTCCAATTAAAGAACATGAAAATTTACACATAGTGGAATGATTACTGTTTGCCCAATGTGGAATGCATTTTCTCTCCCCATAGAGGCTTGTCCCACTTTTCCAAATTCAAAGAGAATAGGCATAGGTTGCAGATGAAAGTGTTAGGGATTCCCCAGTGTACATAAGGGCACTGCTGGAGTTTATTCAGCTAAAAGCATGGAACTTATCATTGCATGGTAAATGTCTTGATATATAAATGCAAGTTGCTGTTGTTTTGTAACTAAGAGAATATCATGAAAATTAGGTGAACGAGCCCCAATAAAACTAACAAAAAGCAAAAAATGTATACTTTTCATTTGTTAATCTTTCCCAGCCCAGTTTAATGAATCAAAAAAAAGTGTACACACCTCAAAGAATGTTACAATATGAATCGATGAGTTGTGCCATTCTGTGTACGTAGCACCAAAATGGGGAAACTGGGCAACACAATTCATTGCAATTGACTGATCCAAATCAATGAAAATTTTATATTCAAATATCCAAAATCAGGTATAAATTCAAGTCAGTTCTCACTTGAAAATCTTTAGTCTCTCATCCCTTGCTAAGCTGGAACACATTTCATCTGAAACCTTAACAACCTGTAAAGGTCTTACGAAGCAGAAGCTTGTTTTATTCAGTTACATTCAATCACTAGTTACTTAGTCTCTTGTTAGATAGAAATAGTGGAGACACTCTTTGCATCCATTGCTTCTTAATCTCATGTTCTCAATAAAGATAGCGTGTGAGTTTTGATTGAAATCAAACCACTATTCACTGTCATTGTTAACAAACCCAATGCAGACTTAACTTCACCTTTGACTTCAGTGACTCATCACAAGGACATCTCAGGACAGTCTTTCAGAAGCAACATAAATTTCCCAATTACAAAAATAAAGTGGTTTTGCTGTATCAGACATTACTTGCTTCACTTCATTTTGAGCCTACGCCTCTTTTCATTAACTTTCTTTAAGTGATTATATTATCTCCCTGCAGGGGAGACAACTGCTATGGGATCTAGCATGAGAGAGCAATAAAAAGCGAACAACTGAAAATAAAATACAGAAACAGGATGGTAGATTAACTCTTTATAATTCAATCTGTACACAGTAATGTGCTGATATATTATTCTTCTTTTGGGCCTCCTTATCTCGAGAGACAATGGATACGCGCCTGGAGGTGGTCAGTGGTTTGTGAAGCAGCGCCTGGAGTGGCTATAAAGGCCAATTCTGGAGTGACAGGCTCTTCCACAGGTGCTGCAGAGAAATTTGTTTGTTGGGGCTGTTGCACAGTTGGCTCTCCCCTTGCGCCTCTGTCTTTTTTCCTGCCAACTACTAAGTCTCTTCGACTCGCCACAATTTAGCCCTGTCTTTATGGCTGCCCGCCAGCTCTGGCGAATGCTGGCAACTGACTCCCACGACTTGTGATCAATGTCACACGATTTCATGTCGCGTTTGCAGACGTCTTTATAACGGAGACATGGACGGCCGGTGGGTCTGATACCAGTGGCGAGCTCGCTGTACAATGTGTCTTTGGGGATCCTGCCATCTTCCATGCGGCTCACATGGCCAAGCCATCTCAAGCGCCGCTGACTCAGTAGTGTGTATAAGCTGGGGATGTTGGCCGCTTCAAGGACTTCTGTGTTGGAGATATAGTCCTGCCACCTGATGCCAAGTATTCTCCGAAGGCAGCGAAGATGGAATGAATTGAGACGTCGCTCTTGGCTGGCATACGTTGTCCAGGCCTCGCTGCCGTAGAGCAAGGTACTGAGGACACAGGCCTGATACACTCGGACTTTTGTGTTCCGTGTCAGTGCGCCATTTTCCCACACTCTCTTGGCCAGTCTGAACATAGCAGTGGAAGCCTTACCCATGCGCTTGTTGATTTCTGCATCTAGAGACAGGTTACTGGTGATAGTTGAGCCTAGGTAGGTGAACTCTTGAACCACTTCCAGAGCGTGGTCGCCAATATTGATGGATGGAGCATTTCTGACATCCTGCCCCATGATGTTCGTTTTCTTGAGGCTGATGGTTAGGCCAAATTCATTGCAGGCAGACGCAAACCTGTCGATGAGACTCTGCAGGCATTCTTCAGTGTGAGATGTTAAAGCAGCATCGTCAGCAAAGAGGAGTTCTCTGATGAGGACTTTCCGTACTTTGGACTTCGCTCTTAGACGGGCAAGGTTGAACAACCTGCCCCCTGATCTTGTGTGGAGGAAAATTCCTTCTTCAGAGGATTTGAACGCATGTGAAAGCAGCAGGGAGAAGAAAATCCCAAAAAGTGTGGGTGCGAGAACACAGCCCTGTTTCACACCACTCAGGATAGGACACAGTAATGTGCTGATATATTATTACCACCAGAAGAAAATAGTTAACATCACCATCCCAGCTATTTTCCATTACCAGGGAGTTGACATTCCTTTTCTGATACTGGTAGCAAGGCTGTGAATGCATTCAACTCAAATTCTTTGCTTTTTTCTTAAATTTAAAACATGTTAATCTCTTTGTTGAAGTCATAAATGGCATAATTCCTTCTGAACTCATTACTAAAGTGCTCGGAGTCACTTTTGCCAGTCATGAGCGCTATATGAAATTTCAAGAGTGAACTTCAATTGTAGGAAATGAACATTTAATTTTCTTTTATTTAATTGGGCATAACATTTTCTTTGCGCATCTCACTGCTGACTGCAGGAGAAAGGGACAAATCAAGTGAATTGATGTTAGTAGCTAGAGTCAGTCATCAGAGGATTTAGACTTCTGGTCCGATGGAATGGCTGATTTTCAGAAAGGCTCCTGTAATTCAACTTCAGAATTAAAGACAATTCCACAAACACAGAAGTATAGACAGATCAATCACCAGCATTAGTTTTAGTAGAGGACAGACCTCATTGGGTGTATACAAATTGGAATTTAGGGAACTAAACAAGGAAACAGCCATTGGGACAGTTCCATTCTCCTAAGCCTCTCAAACAGTGTAAAGTCTCAGAGCCTGGTGAGTTTAAGGAGAGGAGGAAAAATCACAAGAGGTTCTTTGCCCTAAAGCAGATTATAATATGCTGCACAGGCATCAGAAAAGTTAAAGGCAAAACATGAGGAAGAAATGAAGATCTAAAGGAATAGTGGTCACAGTGGATAAAGTACAGCAGTTTATTATGAGAAAATGAAGTGAGTGGTCAAAGGGAACTAATGATGGAAGAAAATTCCTAAAGTGTATCTGACTGAAGTCTAAAAAAGGGGATAGAAGAGAGAAGTAAAAGTAAGACAGAGTTAATGAAGTATATTTGTTATGTGAAGTTTATGAAATTAAAAATACAGGTTTAATAGATGGGCTAAGGGATACAAGAATTGCCTATTGATCAACAAGCTGAAATAAAGGGTTATGTCTGTCGAGAAGAAAGTACAGAAACTTACAAAAACAGACATAAGCAAGGAGATTATTAAGGGAAAATAGATAGCATTAGTCTTGGAAAGTAAGTTACGATAGATCAGGAATGAGGTTCAGGCTATCACTAGACCTTGAGAATTAACCATCAGGGATCAAAGCTGGAGAACAGAACAATTAAGGAAAGACTTGTTATAATTTGAAGGGAAGCCAAGCAAAGGGAATGGCAAATGAATCAGTTGGTAAAACTAGAGAAAAAATTACAAAAGGCTGTGAAATTACCCAATTATTAATTGAATAATGAATTCGACTCGAGCAAAGAGTCGCTCTGAACAGGCTCCAGAAGCTGGCCGAGCGCGTCTACCCTGAGGCACAGTGTGGCTTTCGTGCAGAGAGATCGACTATTGACATGCTGTTCTCCCTTCGTCAGATACAGGAGAAATGCCGTGAACAACAGATGCCCCTCTACATTGCTTTCATTGATCTCACCAAAGCCTTTGACCTCGTCAGCAGACGTGGTCTCTTCAGACTACTAGAAAAGATCGGATGTCCACCAAAGCTACTAAGTATCATCACCTCATTCCATGACAATATGAAAGGCACAATTCAACATGGTGGCTCCTCATCAGAGCCCTTTCCTATCCTGAGTGGTGTGAAACAGGGCTGTGTTCTCGCACCCACACTTTTTGGGATTTTCTTCTCCCTGCTGCTTTCACATGCGTTCAAATCCTCTGAAGAAGGAATTTTCCTCCACACAAGATCAGGGGGCAGGTTGTTCAACCTTGCCCGTCTAAGAGCGAAGTCCAAAGTACGGAAAGTCCTCATCAGAGAACTCCTCTTTGCTGACGATGCTGCTTTAACATCTCACACTGAAGAATGCCTGCAGAGTCTCATCGACAGGTTTGCGTCTGCCTGCAATGAATTTGGCCTAACCATCAGCCTCAAGAAAACGAACATCATGGGGCAGGATGTCAGAAATGCTCCATCCATCAATATTGGCGACCACGCTCTGGAAGTGGTTCAAGAGTTCACCTACCTAGGCTCAACTATCACCAGTAACCTGTCTCTAGATGCAGAAATCAACAAGCGCATGGGTAAGGCTTCCACTGCTATGTCCAGACTGGCCAAGAGAGTGTGGGAAAATGGCGCACTGACACGGAACACAAAAGTCCGAGTGTATCAGGCCTGTGTCCTCAGTACCTTGCTCTACGGCAGCGAGGCCTGGACAACGTATGCCAGCCAAGAGCGACGTCTCAATTCATTCCATCTTCGCTGCCTTCGGAGAATACTTGGCATCAGGTGGCAGGACTATATCTCCAACACAGAAGTCCTTGAAGCGGCCAACACCCCCAGCTTATACACACTACTGAGTCAGCGGCACTTGAGATGGCTTGGCCATGTGAGCCGCATGGAAGATGGCAGGATCCCCAAAGACACATTGTACAGCGAGCTCGCCACTGGTATCAGACCCACCGGCCGTCCACGTCTCCGTTATAAAGACGTCTGCAAACGCGACATGAAATCGTGTGACATTGATCACAAGTCGTGGGAGTCAGTTGCCAGCATTCGCCAGAGCTGGCGGGCAGCCATAAAGACAGGGCTAAATTGTGGCGAGTCGAAGAGACTTAGTAGTTGGCAGGAAAAAAGACAGAGGCGCAAGGGGAGAGCCTACTGTGCAACAGCCCCAACAAACAAATTTCTCTGCAGCACCTGTGGAAGAGCCTGTCACTCCAGAATTGGCCTTTATAGCCACTCCAGGCGCTGCTTCACAAACCACTGACCACCTCCAGGCGCGTATCCATTGTCTCTCGAGATAAGGAGGCCCAAAAGGAAAGGAATGAATTCTTATATGAATATAAAAATACCAGGCACTGTTTGTAAAAGTTAAATGAAACAAGAGGGTTGATTTTAACTTTTGGTACCCGCAGAAAATGGGCAATAGTGGATCAGCCGCCTGTTATACATCCTGGCTTAATTTCCTTTCCAGTTGGAGTCAATGGAATGGAAATCAAGTATGGTGTATGATGCTTGACCAATCTGCTGTTGCCTGTTTTCTGCCACCAACTAAGGTTAAAAATCAGTCCTGAGATCTCAGAAGAAGATTTAACTAGAGAAAAAGAGAGGACAGCTTAGTCTAACAAGCAGTTTACAACTCATTTGGAAATTGTAGTCATTGCGGATTCTTTCTTAGAAAAGCAGATAGGCATGTGTGTCTTAAAGACAAACATTTGGAATTTCTGCAAGGTTCTACCAATCTCCCACTGTACCTTTGACAGTAGATTGGCTGAAACCCCAAAGAAATGTTTCTGTTTGTGGAGGCACTGGCCATGATCTTCTGATCCAACTTAAATGCAGAGGTGGTGCCAGGGGACTGTAGAATTGCAAATGTTACAATCTTGTTCAAAAAAGGGTGTAAGTATAAGCCCAGCAACTACTGGCCGGTCACTTAATCTCTGTGTTGGGAAAGATTTTAGAAATGATAATCTGGGACAAATTTAACAGTCACTTGGACAAATATGAATTAAATAGTGAAAGCCAGAACTGATTTGTTAAATCCAAATCGTGTTTCACTAACTTGATTGAGTTTTTTGATGAGGTAGCAGAGAGGCTTGATGAGGGTAATGCAGTTGATGTGGTGTACATAGACTTCCAAAAGGCATTTGATAAAGTGCCATATAACCGGCTTGTCAGCAAAGTCAAAGCCCATTAAGGAAAAGGGACAGTGGTGGCATGGATACGAAATTAACTGAGTGACAGGAAACAGCGAGTATTGGTGAACAGCTGTTTTTGGGACTGGAGGAACGTATACAGTGGGGTTCCCCAGGGGTCAGTACTAGGAACACTAGTTTTCTTCATATATATTAGTGACCTTAGCTTGCGTGTGTAGGACACAATTTCAAAATTTGCAGATGACACAAAAATTGGAAGTATTGTGAACTGTGAGGAGGCGGCAGTGGATGTTGTCTACATGGACTTCAGTAAAGCCTTTGACAAGGTCCCTCATGGCAGACTGATACAAAAGGTGAAGTCACACGGGATCAGAGGAGAGCTGGCAAGATGGATACAGAACTGGCTCGGTCATAGAAGACAGAGGGTAGCAGTGGAAGAGTGCTTTTCTGAATGGAGGGATGTGACTAGTGGTGTTCCGCAGGGATCAGTGCTGGGACCTTTGCTGTTTGTAGTATATATAAATGATTTGGAGGAAAATGTAGCTGATCTGATTAGTAACTTTGCGGATGACACAAAGGTTGGTGGAGTTGCGGATGGTGATGAGGATTGTCAGAGGATACAGCAGGATATAGATCGGTTGGAGACTTGGGTGGAGAAATGGCAGATGGAGTTTAATCCAGACAAATGTGAGGTAATGCATTTTGGAAGGTCTAATACAGGTGAGAAATATACAGTAATTGGCAGAACCCTTCGGATTATTGACAGGCAGAGAGATCTGGGCGTACAGGTCCACAGATCACTGAAAGTGGCAATGCAGGTGGATAAGGTAGTCAAGAAGGCATACGGCATGCTTGCTTTCATCGGTCAAGGCATAGAGTATAAAAATTGGCAAGTCATGCTGCAGCTGTACAGAACCTTAGTTAGGCCACACTTGGAATATTGCGTGATATTCTGGTCGCCACACTACCAGAAGGATGTGGAGGCTTTGGAGAGGGTACAGAAGAGGTTTGGAGGGCATTAGCTATGAGGAGAGGTTGGATAAACTTGGATTGTTTTCACTGGAACAACGGAGATGGAGGGGCGACATGATAGAGGTTTACAAAGTTATGAGCGGCATGGACAGAGTGGATAGTCAGAAGCTTTTTCCCAGGGTAGAAGAGTCAGTTGCTAGGGGACATAGGTTTAAGGTGCGAGGGGCAAAGTTTAGAGGGGATGTGCAAGGCAAGTTTTTACACAGAGGGTGGTGAGTGCCTGGAACTTGCTGCCAGGGGAGGTGGTGGAAGCAGATACAATAGCGACGTTTAAGAGGCATCTTGACAAAGATATGAATAGGAAGGGAATAGAGGGATATGGGCCCCGGAAGTGCAGAAGGTTTTAGTTTAGGCAGGCATCAAGATCGGTGCAGGCTTGGAGGGCCGAATGGCCTGTTCCTGTGCTGTACTGTTCTTTGTTCTTTGTTCTTGTATGATAAACTTCAAGAGGAAATAGACAGGCTGGCAGACAAGTGCCAGATGAAAGTTAATGCAGAGAAGAAAGAAATTATACATCTTGGTAGGAAGAACGTGGCGAGGCAATATAAAATAAAGCATACAATTCTAAAGAGGGTGCAGAAGTAGAGGGACAAAAATCGTTGAATGTGACTGGACAGGTTCAGAAAGTGGATAATAAGGCATTTTGGATCCTGGACTTTATAAATAGGGGCACAAAGTACAAAAGCAAGGAACTTATGGTGAACATTTATAAAATACTGGTTTGGCTTCAATTTGAGTATTGTGGACAATTCTGGGTACCACATTTTAGGAAGGCATTAGAGAGGATTTTTTTATTCTTTCATGGGATGTGGGCATTGCTGCTGGGCAAACAGTGCTGTTAGGAAGGGAGTTCCGGGATTTTGACCCAGTGACAGTGAAGGAACAGCAATATGGTTCCAAGTCAGGATCGTGTGTGACTTGGAGGAGAACTTGCAGATGGTGTGTTCTCATGCATCTGCTGCCCGTGTCCTTCTAGGTGGTAGAGGTCGTGGGTTTTGAAGGTGCTGCCAAAGAAGCCTTGCTGAGTTGCTGAAGTCCCTCTTATATATGGTACACACTGCTGCCACTGTGCGTTGGTGGTGAAGGGAGTGAGTATTGAAGGTTGTGAATGGGGTGCCAATCAAGTGGGCTGCTTTTTCTTGGATGGTATCTAGCTTCTTGAATGTTGTTGGAGCTGCACCCATCCAGGCAAGTGGAGAGTATTCCATCACACTCCTGACTTGTGTCTTGTAGATGGTGGACAGGAATTGGAGAGTCAGGAGGTGAGTTACTCACCACAGAATTCCCAGTCTCTGACCTGCTCTTGTAGCCACAGTATTTATGTGGCTGGTACAATTCAGTTTCTGGTCAATGGTAACCCCCAGGATGTTGATAGTGGGGCATTCAGCGATGGTAATGCCATTGAATGTCAAGGGGAGATGGTTAGAGTCTCTCTTGTTTGAGATGGTTGTTGCCTGGCACTTGTGTGGCGCGAATGTTACTTGCCACTATCAGCCCAAGCCTGGATGTTGTCTAGGTCTTGTTGCATCTGGACACAGGCTGCTTCAGTATTTGAGAAGTCAGAATGGTACTGAACATTGTGCAATCATCAGTGAACATCCCCACTTCTGACCTTATGATAGACAGAAGGTCATTGATGAAGCAGCTGAAGATGGTTGGGCCTAGGATATTATCCTGAGGAACTCTTGCAGTGATGTCCTGGGACAGAGATAACTGACCTCCAACAATCACAACCATCTTCCTTTGTGCTAGTTATGACTCCAACCAGCGGAGAGTTTTCCCCCTGATTCCCATTGACTCCACTTTTGCTGGGGCTCCTTGATGCCATACTCGGTCAAATGCTACCTTGATGTCAAGGGCAGTCACTCTCACCTCACTTCTGGAGTTCAGCGCTTTTGTCCATGTTTGGACAAAGGCTGTAATGAGGTCAGGAGCTGAGTGGCCCTGGCAGAACCTAAACTGAGTGTCACTGAGCAGGTTATTGCTGAGTAAGTGCCGTTTGATATCACTGTTGATGACCCCTTCCAACACTTTGCTGATGATCAAGAGTAGACTGATAGGACAGTAATTGGATGGGTTGGATTTGTCTTGCTTTTTGGGGACAGGACAAACCTGGGCAATTTTCCACATTGCCAGGTAGATGCCCGTGTTGTAGCTTTACTGGAACTTCTTGGCTAGGGGCACGGCTAGGTCTGAAGCACAAGTCATAAATACTATTGCCCGAATGTTGTCAGGACCCATAGCCTTTGCAGTATCCTGTGCCTTAAGCCGTTTCTTGATATCACATAGAGTGAATTGGATTGGCTGAAGATTGGCATCTGTGATGCTGGGGACCTCAGGAGGAGGCCAAGATGGATCTTCCACTCAGCACCCGTGGCTGAAGAAAAGTGCAGAAAAGATTCTCGAGAATGGTTCCAGAAATGAGGAACTTCTGTCATGTGGATAGATTGGAGAAGCTGAGGTTGTTCTCCTTAAAGAAGGCTGATAGGAGATTTGATAGAGGTGTTTGAAATCTTGAAGTGTCTGGACAGAGCAGATAGAGAGAAACTGTTCCCATTGGTGGAAGTCGAGAACCAGAGGACACGGATTTATGGTGAATGGTAAAAGAACCAAAGGTGACATGAGGAAAATCTTTTCTACACAGTGTATTGTTAGGATCTGGAATGCACTGCTTGAGTGTGTGGTGGTGGTAGATTCAATCATGACTTTCAAGAGGGAATTGAATAATTATCTGAGCTATGTGGAAAGGGAAGGGGAGTGGGACTAGGTGAGTTGCTCTTGCAGAGCTGATATGGAAATATCTGTGCTGTGCTGTAACCATTCTATGATTCATTGATTCTATGCTATCAATCTTCAGCTGAAGTTACAGCCATAGAGTAGGGAACTTCTATGGAAATGATACTCCACTACCTACAGGATGCTGCCTATTTGGAACTAGCGCAATACATATTGAAGATAGGTTAGAAGGATTCCTGAAAGGGGTAAGAAAGAGTGTAGTGATGGTCAGTCATCAAGGTAAACAAATTATGGGGAATGATACAGTTCTATTAAAAGCATGTGCACAAAGTTGCTCTCAAAATTCTTCTGGCATTAACCTAAAGTGTGGTGACCAGAACTGGATATAGACTCTAGTTGTGGTCTAACCATAGCTTTATAATAAAGGTTCAATGTAACCTCCCTGCTTTTGTACTTAATACCTCTATTTATGAACCTCTGCTTTGCTGATCACTCTCTCACTGTGTCCTGCCACCTTCAAAGATCTATGCACATGCACCCCAGATCTCTCTGTCCCTGCACACTCTTTAGAACTATTCTATTAAGTCTTTATGACCTTTGTTCATCACTTCTGCCAAAATGCATCACTTCACACTTGTTTGTATTAAATTCCATTTGCCATTTGTCTGCCCATACTCCTAGCCTATCTATGTCCTTTTGCAGTGTATCCTCACTGTTTTCCACTCCTCCAAGTTTGGTATCATCAGAATATTTTGAAATGTTACTCTGTATTCCAATATCCAAGTCATTTATATATATCAAAAAAGTGGTCCTAGCATTGAACCTTGGGGAACACCACAGACTACCACCCTACAGTCTGAAAAGTAACCATTTATCACGACTCACTGTTTTCTGTCCTTAAGTCAATGTTTTATTCAAGCTGACACTGACCTTCCTATTCTATGAGCCTTAATTTGGTTAACCATCCTTTTATGTAGTACTTTGTCAAAGGCTTTCTTAAAATCCATTTAGACAACATCTATTGCATTCCCTTCATCGACCTTCTCTGTTGCTTCATCAGAAGATTCAGTTAGATTAGTCAAACACAATCTGCCTTTCGCAAATCCATGCTGGCTATCCTTAATTAGCACAAACCTCTCTAAGTGCCTGTTGATTTTTATCCCTATTTGGATATCTCTTCCCACTGTTTTCTGAATTGTTCCAGAGGGAAGTTCTCCGTGGAACCTTTGCAGCAACTTTACCCTTGTGGAATGTTACCCGCTGTCTATAGCCACAGTGCACTCCATTTCAGAGGTGCAGGCTGCCTTTAAGTAGCATCATAAGTGCCTGATCTCCCGACATTCAAATAGGCGCATTGCCAATATGCAACGTAGGCAACGCTGCCTTACAATGACATCCCAGCACGAATTTCCACGGTCCCTACGACCACTTGAACAGGTAAGCATGTACGCCCGCCACCCTGTATGACTGCTTTTGGTCTCAATCGATTTTCTAGGCCATGGAGAAAGGCAGAGGCTTTGGATTTTAAAAAACACAGAGCTGATGGAACATGCTAACTCCCATTCCTATAACTTTAGAAACAGCCTACACAAAGATGCTGATCTGTGTCTGGCAACATGACATCCAAGAACTGAATAGTTAGCTGGTGAAGACCAGACAGTTACAAAATAGGACAAGAAATTCCTAGCCATATTGAGCAATGTACTGGACAAACCGGTACAATTTTCATTTAAAAATATCAGATTAGATTAGTTAAATAAATAAATCAGTAGTCCATTTAAATTTAGAGAAAATTCCACATAAAATGGTTCTATGTTTATGTTGCATAGAAATTGCAGTAGCATTACAATGACTGATATCCTGAACTAGGCCGTGAAAGATGAAAAGTAATGCCTGCACATACCAAAGGCCAATTATATACAGTGATACACAATATCCCAGTTACATTACCAAGGTCTTGTTGGAATGGGAGGGGAGAACATGAAATGATTGAATTTCAGGATAAATTTGACTGTACAAATGCAGCTGAATTACACATCCCAGAGTGTGGGTTTCATGTAAACATCAATCAAGATACATTCCAGTGTAAAAAGGCAAGTGGTGGTTGGAGGCCAAATTTTCTGACAGGCATGAAGACTGACAGAAGCCATATTCCTGACTGTCAATCAGCCTCAACAGGACTATGTAACACGTACACATGACACCCATATTCATTCTGTTCCAGAGTGTGCAATTACCATTCATTGTTTCTGTCCACGTGCAATGTCAATCAAATTTTATATTAACTAGAGTTTCAAAAGTTAAATAAGGCAGGCTTTTTTCTTTGAGCCTAATTTTTAACATTTCACTAGTATTACTGTAATTTAAAAAAAATGCTACATTTTTGCCTTTTTATCTACAGCCATCCAATTCACATTCCCTGGAGACAGAAATGATTCACGGCCGTTGAACATTAGCAGGAAAAGGCTGTCTTTCCAGTAATAGGACTATTCTTTTGCAGGAGATATTGAAATGTGGTAGTTCCACTTAATTTGGTCTTGAATAGCAACGGACGAGGGTGAATTTATCAAATGACAATAAAAGGAGCTTGCAGTTTGGAGAAAAGGCTATAACACCACCGTGCCAATTCTCTGGACCCATTTACAGTGGCAGCCCACTTAGACTGTGGGGCTGGTAAATTTACCCTTTAATTTCATTCCTTGCTGGGCCTGCAGGGAAGAACTCCACCAAAAGCTGTCAACAGAGCTATATGGAAATAGGTGGTATTTGCATTGACTACTGCCTGTCTCTCTCCCAGGACAATGAAATAGTACCAGAAGGAGTAAAATATACAAGGCAAGGTGTCAGAACAGTGATCTTACCTTTATCTTTTAGAGCCATGGGACCTATTCCACTGATCGCTCACTTAAATGGAATGGCAACCTAACATTCAGCAGACCATGGCTCTCTAACTCTTCCATCTGGAGCTAGTGTTGAGAACATCCCTTACAAGCTCTTCTGGCATGAGGACCATGACAACTCTGACCACTCATGTTACAGGGTTCTGCTAACTTTTGTCTTACACGGCCATTTACTGCCAAATGGGAGATATCCTTTACATGCTTGCCTTCACCTAATTCTGATAATATTGTTACAGAAGTGTTAATGGAGCTGTACTCCTGGCTCACCATTCAATATGTAAGTAAGCTGACCACCACAAATTACATCAGTGGGTAGAAATCCCTCCCTACCAGCATCATTGGAGACAGGTGTCCAGATTTTTAGTCTCGCAGTTGCAAAATTAATCACTGATATAGCACAATCCCTCTGATGCCTAACAATACAGCTTAGAAGACCATTCTTTATTGCAGCAATGTGCTGTATTCCTTTCCTAGCCAGTCATATATAGACAAATACAAACATTTAGGCCACAATTTTATGAGACAGAGTTGGCATATTAGAAAATTACAAGTGCAAGGTGCACTTCTGCAGTCATTATTGGGCAACAGAGATATTTGTCTGCAGCAACTTACAGGAAATTAAGCTCAGTTATAGTTAGTTTTGTGTGGGGCTCATGCCCACTGGAAACTGAACTAAACCCCCAAATTTAGCACATTATGCCTGATGGGAGCAGACTATTGCAAGGTTGAGGTTCACAGCGTATTCCTGACACAATTCCATCCCACACCATTTTAACAACAGCCTACTCTCAATCATCAGTAAAGTGATGGAAGGTGTCATCAACAGTGCCATCAAGCGGCACTTGCTTCGCAATAACCTGCTAGTGACGCTCAGTTTGGGTTCCGCCAGGGCCACTCAGCTCCTGACCTCGTTACAGCCTTGGTTCAAACATGGACAAAAGAGCTGAACTCAAGAGGTGAGGTGAGAGTGACTGTCCTTGACATCAAGGCAGCATTTGACCGAGTATGGCATCAAGGAGCCCTAGCAAAACTGAGGTCAATGGGAATCAGGGGGAAAACCCTCTGCTGATTGGAATCATACCTAGCGCAAAGGAAGATGGTTGTGGTTGTTGGAGGTCAATCGTCTGAGCTCCAGGACATCACTGCAGGAGTTCCTCAGGGTAGTGTCCTAGGCCCAACCATCTTCAGCTGCTTCATCAATGACCTTCCTTCAGTCATAAGGTCAGAAGTGGAGATGTTCGCTGATGATTGCACAATGTTCAGCACCATCTGTGACTCCTCAGATACTGAAGCAGTCCATGTAGAAATGCAGCAAGACTCGGACAAAATCCAGGCTTGGGCTGACAAGTACCAGGCAATGACCATCTCCAACAAGAGAGAATCTAACCATCTCCCCTTGACATTCAATGGCATTACCATCGCTGAATCCCCCACTATCAACATCCTCAGGGCTACCATTGACCAGAAACTGAACTGGAGTAGCCATATAAATACTGTGGCTACAAGAGCAGGTCAGAGGTTAGGAATCCTGCGGCGAGTAACTCACCTCCTGACTCCCCAAAGCCTGTCCACCATCTACAAGGAACAAGTCAGGATGTGATGAAATACTCTTCACTTGCCTGGATGGGTGCAGCTCCAACAACACTCAAGAAACTCGACACCATCCAGGACAAAGAAGCCCACTTGATTGGCACCCCATCTACAAACATTCACTCCCTCCACCACCGACGCACAGTGGCAGCAGTGTCTACCATCTACAAGATGCACTGCTACCAAGCCTTCTTCAACAGCACCTTCCAAACCTGTGACCTCTACCAACTAGAAGGACAAGGGCAGCAAATGCATGGGAACACCACCACCTGCAAGTTCCCGTCCAAGTCACACACCATCCTGACTTGGAGCTATAGCGCCGTTCCTTCACTGTCGCTGGGTCAAAATCCTGGAACTCGTTTCCTAACAGCACTGTGGGTGTATCTACCCCATATGGACTGCAACGGTTCAAGAAGGCAGCTCACCACCAACTTCTCAAGGGCAATTAGGATGGGCAATAAATGCTGGCCTGGCCAGTGACGCCCACATCCCATGAATGAATTAAAAAAAAGTTAGCCAAAATGTGGAGGCCACCCACCTCAGCCAAGTGGTGGCCTAACTAATGTCATCAGGCTGAATTAATAGATGGAAAATTATGGTCAGTGCAGTTGCAATTTTCTGATAAGCAGCCCCACTGTTTGTGAGGTGACTCTGGTAGCAGAGGGCTTCAGAAGGTACTGCCTACTCGCTGACTGCACCACAAAAGTGAACCCTTGTTTGCAATGTGCTTTGGGGCATCCTGAGATCATGATAAAACACTATATAAAAGCCAGTTCCTTCTCCCTTTCCAAAGTAATGGCACTGAGAGAGATACAGTAATGGGATGATTTCTATTCTTTTTGCACCATTGCTAAGTACTTGCACCAGCATGCTCAAAGAAAAGTTGAGCAGCTACTCAAAATCATAACACGTAGCAAATGTCGAATACTTGGGGGGAACAAGGGTCTTTGGACCTCTGGTTCCCAAAGCTCTCCACCACTGGGGTTTCCCTCACGTCATATTTAGGTATGTTGCAGAGTTATTGACAGATGTTGATTACTATGATAAGCCAACAACTCCATTATCATTGTATCACGCATCAACCAGAATGGTAGAAGGCAAATTAGGTGGACATTAGTTTTTCTTCAACTAACAACTCCTATGTTCCTAATAGGAAAGTAAATTGAGCTGCCTGGTAGCAGAAGCATATTCATTACAGGGTCATAATTCCTGAAAAAATACTGGAATAAGTTAACTACCATAGATTATAATTGAGTACTGATCATTCTCTGTAGCTTTTCAGAATGCTGATTCAGTACAAATGTCCTGGGTAATATTGTGGTCAACTCCTGAGAACAATCTGTGCAAGTTCCAAATCAATGAACTATGTGAACCAATTCAGGTAAAGCTGTTCCAAATTAAAAAACATACATCATCTCTCAGTTGGAGCAGTAACGCTATGTGCTACAACTGATTTTGCTGCACTGCAGGCTAACAGATTGAAATACCAATAGCTAAACACATATTGGCTATTCTGCACACTAGCTGATCTGATAATATCAACATCAGTAACATAGCAAATTAATTAAAGGTCATTTTATGCAAGCTAGAAATATAGGATATCAGCATAGTACCTTTAAGAAAAAGAGTGGCACTTTCAACACTGTCTAAACTTTCACTAATACAAAACAAAAATAATTCTGCACATCATCAAGCCAGTTGGTGACCAGCTGTGATGTAACTAGCTTTAAATTAGCCTAGTGTAAACAATCTAGTTTTAATCTCCACCATATACCAAACTCCCCATGATACTAACCAGTATGTCTGTCAGACCGTAACCTGACACTGCACGACAACAGGTGTGTACCATAAGAGCCAACCCAAGCCTTAGGTGAAAATAAATCAGACTTTCCACTTTCTTTTAAGAAAAACCTTTGAAGCAGTAATACAAAAGCAAAATACTGTGGATGCTGGAAATCTGAAATAAAATCTAAAAAAGTTTAAGTTCTGATGAAAGGTCACAGATCTGAAATATTGGGCTGGATTTTCTCAGCCTGTGGATACATGATTGGAAGTGGGGGTTGGGCTGGGAAAATAAGGGGGAGCTGCGTCAGGACGGCTCCCTGATGCATTCTTGCCACTGGGAAGTTTCCTGGGGCGGGTAGGGAACTGGACCGGCTGCCTGCACCATGGAGGCGAACGGCCAATTAAGGTGATTAGGGCCCCAATCGGGGTGATTTTGCAGCCTCGCGGAGCACACCCTCCCCTCGCCACTGCTGCATGTGAGGCCACCAGCTCAACAGAGGTGGCCTCCCTGCGGCAGACTGGGTGGTCTTTGGAGCCGGAAGCTCCATGCCCCAATGACAGGGTCGCTGGCAGGATAGGCAGCTATTGCGGCTGAGCCTCATCCAGCAAAGGGGTTTTCAATCCATCCTTATGTGCCTGCTGTCTTAGATCATGTTTATTTATTCACTCCTGTGCAGGCCAGCAAGGGGAACTCCATGTTGAGGTGCCCTCACAATTCCAGATCTGCCTCAGCAGCACCCACCTCACCCATGGGACTGTCGAGGCTCCAGAGTAGCTGGCCCTCTGATTGGGCCTGCGGGATCAAAAGTCTTCCCGCCGTCCTTAATAGGAAAACAAGTGCAGAGCAACCAATTAGAAGGCTGCCTCCGGGAGGATTGTGTGACAGGTGCATTACCGGAATGTGAGGGCTTGGCCTCCTGATGTGCTACCATGTTGGGATGCCAGAGGAAAATCCAGCCTGTTTCTCTCTCCAAAAATGCTGCCAGACCTGCTGAGTATTTCCAACATTTTCTATTTACCTTGAAGCATTAGTTTTCTTTCTTTTGTCTGATTTTTAAAAAAAGATGTAGTAAAAGAAAGATGTGGTAAATCAAAGAGTAGAGACAAGGCGAGAGAGAAAACTGTTAGTATGGGAAATGATAAACAGATCGTGACAGGAAAAGATAGAGAGTGCAAATTTAAGAGTAAATCAGCAGTCAAGGCTAGAAGGTACAAAATAATAAAAGGACAAAACTAAAGTCTCTGTAAATGAATGCACGTAACATTTGAAACAAAACAGATGAACTGATAGCGCAAATAGAAATAAATAAGTACGATCTGATAGCCATTACCGCAACATGGCTGCAGGATGACATAGATTGGGACCTGAATATTGAAGGACACATGAAATTTAGGAAGGTCAGGAAGCTAGGAAAAGGTGGAGGGGTGGCTCTGTTAATTAATGATGGTATTAGCGCAATAGAGAGGGATGACCTCAGTTCAAGAAACCAGGATGTAGAAACGGTTTGGGTAGAGATGAGAAATTATAAAAGTAAGAAGTCCCTCATGGGAGTGATGTACGGGCCCCCGAACAGTAACCACACGGTAGGACAGGATATAAAGGAAGAAATAATGGGAGTTTGTCAGAAAGATACGTCAATAGTCAAAGGGGATTTTAATTTATATATAGACTGGAAGAATCAGATGGGCAAAGGTAGCCAAGATGAGGAATTCATAGAATGTTTTCAGGATAGTTTCTTAGAACAGCAAGTTCTGGAGCCAACCAGAGAGCAGGCTATGCTAGGCCTGGTATTGTGCAGCAAGATAGGCCTACTGGAAATAACGAATGTAACTCCTTTATTCAAAAAGAGAGACAGAAAGCAGGAAACTACAGGCCAGTTATAATTGATGACCTCATAGTGAAGGCATCCCTAGGTAGCAGCGATCATAATATGATTGAATGTTACATTCAGTTTGAGGGAGAGAAGAATGGGTCCGAGACTAGTATTTTCAACTTAAACAAGGGCAATTATGAGGGCATGAAAGTAAACTAGCAAATTAGGTTAAGGGATAGGTCAATAGTGACAGACATTTAAGGGGACATTTCAGAATACACAGAATAGATATATTCCAATGAGAAAGAAAAATTCCAAGGGGAGGACCCACCATCCATGGTTAACTAAAAAAGTTAAAGATAGTATCAAACTTAAAGAAAAAGCATATAATTGCACAAAGATGGGTGGCAGGTCAGAAGATTGGACAGAATATAAAAAACAGCAAAGAATGACTAAAAAATTGATAAGGAAGGAAAAATTAGAGTCCAAGAGAAAGCTAGCTAGAAATATGAAAACAGATGGTAAGAGTTTGTATAGATATTTAAAAAAGGAAAGAGTTAACAAAGTGAGCATTGGTCCTATAGAAAGTGAGTCTGGGGAATTAATAATGGAAAATAAGGAGATGGCAGATGAATTGAACAGGCATTTTTCATCAGTCTTCACCATGGAGGATATAAGTAACATCCAGAAATAGCTATAAATCAGCAAATGGAAGGGAGGGAGGCACTCAAGAAAATTACAATCACCAGGAAAGTAGTACTGGGCAAATTGTTGGAGCTGCGGGCTGACAAATTCCTGGGTCCTGATGGACTTCATCCTAGAAGAAGTGGCTAGTGAGATAGTTGATGTGTTGGTTTTAATTTTCCAAAATTCCCTAGATTCGGGGAAGGTTCCATTAGATTGGAAATAGCGAATGTAACTCCTTTATTCAAAAAGGGAGGGAGAAAGAAAGCAGGAAACTACAGGCCAGTTAGCTTAACATCTGTCTTAGGGAAAATGTTGGAAGCTATTATTAATGGCGTTATAGCAGGGCACCTAGACAAATACAAGGTAATCAGAGTTAACAAAGATTTTGTGAAAGGGAAATCATGTTTAACCAATTTATTGGAATTCTTTGAAGAAGTAACGTGCTGTGGATAAAGGGGAACTGATGGATGTACTGTCCTTAGATTTCCAGAAGGCATTTGATAAGGTGCCACATCAAAGGTTATTGCAGAAAATAAAAGCTCATGAGAAGCGGTGGAGGGGGGGGGGGCAGACAAAATGGTCTGGGGTAGCACTGGGCGACATGCCCAACGTTGTCCTGCCCTTATGCCATTTCGAAATAAAACCAAGCCTTTGATCACAGAAAAATCATAAGTTTTTTGGAAACCATGATAACCATGGGGCCATCTAATTGTCATCTTCCTCCCAAAAATTATTCTCTCAAGAATACTGATCATAGTTTTGGCCACCCCACCAATGTTATATCCATGCAGGTTCATAGCGTAATTTCTATGCACTGACTTATTACAGTACTTCAGATTTTCTGGGTCTCCAAGATGCACTTTGAGATGCAGAGGTCAAGAGATGACAGGAATGGCTGACAGAAATGCATCATATGGTAAAGGATTAGATGAATTTTTAGTAGTGTTGCAAGTAGCACAAATCCCTCAAATGCATTGGAAAGTAAGAACAGGACTAGGTCATTCAGCTGTACAAGCATATTCTGCCATTCAATTAGATCATCACCGATCTGTGTTCAGCTTCATTTACTCACTTTTGCTCGATAGCCCTTGATAACCCTACACAAGAATAATCCATGTCGGAACAAATAAGAGGGCCTGAGAATGGACAGGCAGCAAAATCTAGAGTCATCAAAATGGTAGGTGTGTTTAACAGGCTTTAGAGCTAGATGCCTTCAAGTATTTTTTTTATTCATTCATGGGATTGGGCATCGCTGGTTAGGCCAGTGTTTATCGTCCATCCCGAATTGCCCTTGAGAAGGTGTTGGTGATCTGCCTTCTTAAATTGCTGCAATTCTTCAGGTATAGGTATGACAACAGTGCTGTTAGGAAGGGAGTTCCAGGATTTTGACCCAGTGAAGGAACGGCGATATAGTTCCAAGTCAGGATGGTGTGTGACTTGGAGGGGAGCTTGAAGGTGGTGGTGTTCCCATGCATCTGCTACCCTTGTCCTTCTAGGTGGTAGAGGTCACGGGTTTGGAAGGTGCTGTCGAAAGCGCCTTGGTGAGTTGCTACTGTGCATTTTGTAGATGGTACATACTGCTGCCACTGTGTCCGTGGTGGAGGGAGTGAATGTTGAAGGTGGTGAATGGGGTGCCAACCAAGCGGGCTGCTTTATCCTGGATGGTGTTGAGCATCTTGAGTGTTGTTGGAGCTGCACCCATCCAGGCAAGTGGCGAGTATTCCATCACACTCCTGACTTGCCTTGCAGATGGTGGACAGGCATTGGGGAGTCAGGAGATGAGTTACTCTCAGAATTCCCAGTCTCTGACCTGCTCTTGTAGCCACAGGATTTATGTGGCTGGTCCAGTTCACTTTCTGGTCAATGGTAACCTCCAGGATGTTGATAGTGGGGGATTCAGTGATGGTAATGCTATTGAACATCAAGGGGTGATGGTTGGATTCTCTCGTGTTTGAGATTGTCATGTGATTTGCTACTTATTAGACAGCAGTCAGAAGACCCTGAAACTGATGGCCATATCCAGTATTGGACGTCTCTCAAAAAAAGCTTCATTAATTTGATTGTTAAAGTGTTTTAAAATTACTTATTTGCCTCACACAGTATCACGGAAACATTCTTCACCCCCCCCACCCCCCCATTTCATGCCGGAATTTATTTGCCCTGCCCCCCGCCACCTGCCCCGCCTATTCATTTTGGCATCCTCTTCCCGCTTCATTCTGAGATCATCTTCACCCTTCCCAGTTCTTCCTGGAACCTTTCTTCTTTCCTCACTCACTGCTATTCCCAGACTTTATTTGGTGCTGCAACTGCTCTTGGGGGTCGAACTTTGCAGCATGGGGACAGAACTCCTGATTTAGCAAGATTATTGGGAAAATTTTCACTACATTTTAAAAAAAATCTATGCATAGGATATAAGCATTGCCGGCAAAGCCAGCATTTGTTGACTGTTCCTATTTGCTCTGGACCAGGTGGTAGTGAGCTGCCTTCTTGAACTGCTGCCGTCCATGTGGTGTAGGTACACCCACAGTGCTATTAAAAAGTGAGTTTCAAGATTTGACCCAGTGACAATGAACAAATGGCGATCTGGTTCCAAGTCAGGATGATGTGAGTCTTGGAGGGAAGCTTGCAGGTGATGGTGTTCTGATGTGTTTGTTGCTCTTGTCCTAGGTAGTAGAGGCCATGGGTTTGGAAGGTGTTGTTGAAGGGGTTTTGGCAAATTGCTGCAGTGCATCTTGTAGATGGTACTCACTGCATCCACTGTGCACCAGTGGTGGAGGGAGTGGATTTTTAAGGTGGTGGATGGGGTGCCAATCAAGCAGGCTGCATTGTCCTGGATGGTGTCGAGCTTCTTGAGTGTTGTTGGAGCTGCACCCATCCATGCAAGTGGAGAGTATTCCATCACATCCTGACTTGTGCCTTGCAGATGGTGGACAGACTTTGGGGAGTCAGGAGGTGAGTTACTCGCCACAGGATTCCTAGCCTCTGACCTGGTCTTGTAGCCACATTATTTATATGACTACTCCAGTTCAGTTTCTGGTCAATGGTAACCCCCCATGTTGTTAAATGGTGGGGATGCAGCAATGGTAATGCCATTGAATGCCAAGAGGAGAAGGTTAGATTTTCTCTTGTTGGAGATGGTCATTGCCTGGCACTTGTGGGGTGAAAATGTTACTTGCCACTCATCAGGCCAAGCCCTCATGTTGTCCAGGTCTTGCTGCGTGCGGGTATGGACAGCTTCAGTATCTGAGGAGTTGTGAATGGTTCTGAACGCTGTGCAATTCATCAGTGAACATCCTCACTTGTGACCTTATGATAGAGGGAAGGTCATTGTTGAAGCAGCTGAAGATGGTTGGGGCTAGGGCACTATCCTGAGGAACTCCTGCAGTGATGTGCTTGGACTGAAACAACCACAACCATCTTTCTTTGTGCTAGCTATGAATCCAGCCAGCAGAGAGTTTTCCCACTGATTCCCATTGACTTCAATTTTGCTTGGACTCCTTGATGCCACAATCGGTCAAATGCTGCCTTGACGTCAAGACAGTCACTCTCACCTCACCTCTGGAATTGAGCTGTTGTCCATGTTTTCACCAAGGCCGTAATGAGGTCTGGAGCTGAGTGGTCATATTGGAACTAAAACAGGGCATTGGTGAGTGGGTTATTGCTGAATAAATGCCGCTTGATAGCACTGTTAATGACACCTTCCATCACTTTGCTGATAAGTGAGAATAGGCAGTCATTGGATAAATTGGATTTGCTCTGTTTTTTGTGGACAGGACATATCTGGGCAATTCTTCACATTGTTGGGTGGATGCCAGTGTTTTATCAGTGCTGGAACAGCTTGGCCTGGCAGCTTGGTAGCTGTGAGGGGTGATAGCAGTCCCAAAGTTAACTTTTTCTAGTTTGAACCTATGTCCTCTTGTCCTGCTTCCACTGTTTAATTTAATGTATTAGTCCCGATTAGCTTTTTCCATACCATTTACGATCTGCAAGATCACCTCTTAGATGCCTTTGTGCTTCTTCTGGGCCCACAAATAAAATTCCAGCTCGTTTGAAACCTCTGGAATTAACCTCCCACTTCTAGGCTCTGGCTGTTAGACAGCTCAACTGGCTAGTTTTCTGCTTTCCCACAACAGGTGAGTTTTAGCAGGGGTGCCCACTGGGCATCACACTTCACCAGTGGCATTTAAATAAGGTCCAGCCCTTACAATGGTTCAAGCCGCACGGTGGCACAACAGGCAGGCAGCAAGCATGGTGAAATTCTGGCTCTCACAGCTGCTGACCAACATCTACCTCAAGTTAAAATCATCCCTTTGAGTTTCAAAACTACTAAGACTCCTACGTCGCTTTCAACTTTATTCCTAGTTATTTCAACATCATCATGGAGTGTGTATGTTGCCATTTGTCCTTTCTATAATTTGCACTTTGCATTTGTTTGTATTAAATTTCATCTGCTGCTGTTTGACATATTTACATATTTTGTTTGACTTGTTCTGTAATCCTTCGATTCCACTGCTCTCTTAGTTTGATACCATCTGCAAATGTAATCAATTTGCATTGAGTTTCTGGAACCAAGTTGTTGATAGAAAGAGTAGGGGTCCCAACACTACAACATCCCACTATTTCCCCATTCCAACACTCTTCACAAAGAGAGTGATCAGCACAAAGAATGACTTCTGAGTGGAGTGGTGCAGCTGAAAATTAGAATCATTTAAGAAATAAGTAGGTTTATCAATGGGAACAGTGTAGAGATATGCTGAGTGGAGGAGCCAAATGACCCTCCTAATCCGTAGTATTTTGTGATGTTGAAATTACACCATGACATACTAGCATGCAAATACACACGTCAACAATTTTTGTCCAGCTCCATCCCTCACTGCTGCCCCATTCCTCTAATCGATGCCCATTGTTTTCTATTGTTTGGCATATTTCTTATCAAACACCAAAGTTTTGCCTAAGACCCCACAGCTTTGAGTGCAACTATTGTGTGTGATTTTATCAAATGCCCTTAGGATATCTAAGTTCACAGTGTTGTCGAGTTTATTGCAATCAAATTCGATTGGCACTTCCTCAAAGAAATCAAGGAATTTGGTCGGAAACTACTGTAAAATGCAGTTTTCTAGGTTTTATTGCACAGATAATCCACAAATTTGATTCCATTACTTAACATGGAACTTAATTAAGACTAATAGATTTATAGCTGCCTGTCTTTGCCTCGTCACTCTTTTTGAATATGGGAAACCACAGTAAATTGTTTCCAATCTACTGGTACCTCTCCAGTGTAATGATTAACAGTGCCTCACAAATCTTCTTCTTAGTTTCTCTGAACACTCTGGAATAAATACTATCTAAGCCTGGGATTGGCTTTTTGAGACCTTTTAGCTTATATAGGACTTTATTCTCATTTATATTGAAGTCCTAAGTTTTACTTGCTACTCTTTTTATGGGATGGTATGTTGCTCATGTCTTCTTTTGTGAGTACTTTGAGCAAGTCATCATTCAGAATATTTACTATCTGGTCCTGATCCTCAGTTTCAAGCATATTTGCATCTTTTATTGTTCTCATCTCTTCTCTGACAGTCTTCTTGTTATTGTGATAGTGAAAGTTATGTTCAGATTCTGCTGATACATTTTTTTCCTAGATCTCTCTTTGCCCCTCTGATCAATCTTTTGATGTGTTTCTCCATGATCCTACATTCACCTCAGAGAATCCTTTCTCCCTTTTTCCTACAAGATTTGTAAAGGTGATTTTTCTTCTTTATTTCACTTTTAATTAAGCATTTAGAGTTATGCTTGTTTAATCTGAGCTTGATCCCCTAAAGTTTAAAATGCCACAGTGGCTGCAGTTGCCTCTTTAGCAAGAGATAGTTGAAACATTGCAAAATAAGAGCATACCCTTACACGGCACCTTTTAAATAACAATTGTCCCAAGATACTTTCTGGAGTTTGACGACAGCAAGAGAAGAAATGTTTTGGGGAATTAATGTTAGGTTAAATAAGTGGGGAAAGGAACCAGATTAAAAGCAAAATAAAAGGCAACAAGATATAGAAATAATCAAAAAATGCAACAAGCAAAAAAGGCGAAATGCTACTAAGGGAAAAGAGAAACCAGGCAGACAGAAAGAAGGAAACAGGAAATGGGAGAAAAGCAAGTTCGAAGTATTTCACAGAATTTGCTTTTGTTATTTATTTTCTAGTTAGCCCCTGCATTACATTAATAATGTACTGAATTTATCATGAGCTTTGGGATCCTGACATCGGGCTGAAAATCAACTTGCCGATTTTACTGTGGTGGCCTCCGATGAGGCTGCCTGTGGGCTCGTTGTCCAGTTGAGGATGGCGGACGGTCTCCTGATGTTGTTGGCCCAATCACGGTGCCAGCAGCTGTGAAGCCTCAGCAGCTTCACTGGGTGAGGTGAGCACTGCTGAAGCAGGCATGAGACCTCAGGGGTACCTCAAAATGAAGTTGTGCTTGGACAGGTATGCAAAAATTAAAATTTTCTGGGCTGAAGGCAGTAGGTCCTGTGGGACAGAGGGGAAACCTCTCTGGAGATGTGGGGGCTGCCATTTTGGTCCATGGCCCCCTCTTTGAACCATATCAAGTGTTGATGCCTCCTTGGGCTGCAGCAGGAAGGCCATCTCCATGAAGCTGGCGGCCTCCCCATACAAAGAGAGGCTGCCCTGCCATCAGTAAAATGCCAGTAACCCCTTAAAATGGCCTCCGTGGAGCGGGCAGCCGATCCACCTCACAGCCTACCTCTGGCCCACCACCAGGAAACATTCCTAGCAGCAGAACAGTGACGGGGAGCTGTCTTGATGCGGCTCCCTATTTTATGGAACCCTCCACCTCTGTTCCTGCCAATTGGAGGGTTGGTAAAATTCAGTCCAACACTACTGTTTGTATACACGCTTACTCGAAATTATTGTTATGTCCTTGCTTTTCTTTAAAGTGTTCTTGTGCATTTATCTATGTGGAGTCACGGCTACTGAGTACAGTTGATCAGATTTAACTTAAAAAGATAGATCTAATTAAGTTTTATGGTTAATTGCATGTTTGAAACTCACCATGGTGCTTATGGATCTCAAATCTAGTGGGAAGTCTGGAATCGAATTCCAGAGAAGGTTCTCTCGATTTCCCTCTGTAACCTGAGTGGAATGACCATGGAAAGCCTGGAGAATTGGATGACCATATATGCCATTTCTATAGAATTTCTGCTCATCTTCTGCTGATGTTATGGCAGGTGTGTTTGTCAAGAATCCTGATGGAAAGTCCGGTCTTCTGGCTCCATAAATCTACAGGGTCCTTTGAAAAGCAATAGCGATTCCACCCACCGGTGTTGAGTGCTAACCCTGCTGGAAAATGGTCAATTACTTTATTATTATATTGAAGATGGTTGGATAAGCACAACCCCCAAATAAAATTGAAGGGATACACTGCTGGGGAAAGAGATGTGTTTGCAGGTCAACTGGAAAACTGGATTTCATAGATGATGAGGAAGCTGGAGGAGCTGGGAGTGGGTCAGGACATTTTCTCCCTCAGTGGAGACAGCCAAGCTGGTACCCCTGGCTGGGGAGTCGACAGACGCATATATTCTGGGCTCCGCATAGAAAAGAAAGATGTTCAATAAATGATCACATTTATGTGCAGGTGCCAATGTCCATCTTTTTAAATTTAATTCATTCTCAGGATGTGGGCAAGGTTGGCATTTATTGCTCACCTTTGCTCTGAGAAGGTGCTGGTGGCTTTCTTCTTGAACCGTTGCAATCTGTTTGGCAAGTGACATGGTGTAGTCAGTCCCCTGTTCCTCCATCATGATCTATGGAGGCAAGGAATAAGTCTTGTTACTAAAAGCCTTTCGGACATGACTCTCCGACATAAATAAAGCAGGGAGGCTGGATTTTCTGAGCATAAAGGTGTTGTGACAACTTGCCAATTTGGCATTCACGTAGAGAAGGGTTTGGACCTGGTTACAGATAATTTGCACATCAATCGACTGGTCTCCCTTTCTATTGAAGAAATTCAAGGGTTGGCTGCTGGAGCTCTCAGTGAAACATATGTGTTGTTTTTGGAACCCAGATCTTTGGGGAAGCCAGCAACATGATAAAACTGTATAGACTGATCATGCTGTTGTCTTGGAGGCATCTCAAATGGCATGAATTCCTCAGTTCTTCTGAATACTGCATTAGTGACTTGGTGAATGCATTCCTGGATGATACCCTGGGTGATGTTGTGAAGGTCTCCTGTTACAGCTTCAAAGAAATTTGTGGCAAAAATAATGGCCTGGATATTGTGGTAGTAACGATGGTGAAACTGTCAGCATTCACTATCATTACTCCACTGAAACTGACAGAAATTTTGGGAGTCTGAGCATGCGCAGAATAATGCAGAAATCCACAAAATGCTGTCAGTGATTCAAGCTGCTTCAGAGGATACACTGTTAAGGTCCAAACAGAGAGCAATTCCTAAGCAATCAGTGAATTGATGAAACCTTCCACTGTAGTCTTACTGTCAAAAAAAGTTGCACCGAGTTGAATGAGGTTTAACTAGGGACTGAATTTTTCCACGATACCCGAGGTCCTGCCGCTGGGACTGGAAGTGGGAGCCGCTGCCGCTTGGACTGGTCAGGTGTGCGGGGAGCGGGTTGGAAGGTCATATTCTGTGGCGGCTGGCCAATTAACTAGTGGAAGGCGGAAGAGGCGTCCTGTAAGGGGGTGGTAGCAGTGTGAAATCACGCTGCTGGAAGTGTTGGCACCATATTTAAAGCACTGCCAGCACTCTTTTAAATCAATCCAGCCATAAAGCAGCCTGAGTGGAAGACAGAGGGCCTATCAATTAAGAATGGCAGAGGCAAGATCCCAGGTGGCCCCACGGTTTAGCGTAACCTTGCTACAGGTTCTCCTCCAGGTTGCTCAGGCAAGGTGGGAGGACCTCTTCTCCTGGGCGGGAGGAAGAGACCTTCCCACCAGACCAAGCAAACCTGTACAGAGATCGCAGAGGAGGTCAGCAGCTGTGGGGTCATCCCCAGAACCTGGCAGCAGTGCCAGAAGTGGGTGAATGACCTCATGCGATCAGCTAAGGTGAGTGCACCATACTTTGATTTCCTTAGGGGCTGATATGTAGCTATGTGTGAGGGAGAGCTTGCTGGAAAATGAATGCAAACTCAGTTACTGGCAATGGGACCAGGCAGCAGCATTGCCTGTCACAGGCACAGCAGCATCTCGGTGAATGGCCCTGGTCTGTCAGAGCTGACTCCTGCACAACTGCTTCTGACTGGCCACATGCAGGGGGCATTCCAGTGGCACCATCATGGATAGTAAGGTGGCCACCGGATGCTATGCCCACCTTGGCATGGATGATGAAGGAGCCATGAGTGCCGCCATATCTCTGGTGTGTGCATGCTTGGCTTCCTCCATTGAGAGATTGCTGACCCTCATGGAGAGCCACATCCAGCAGACCACACAATGGATGCCAGAAATGTGCACGGACCTGCATGCCATCTCCAACTTCGTGAGCTTTGTGCAGCAAAGGCTGTGTGATGGGGGTGGGGAGCGGCGCACTCCTCAGGTGAGCAGGGAGGTACAGGTGTGCCTTGAAACAGAAGAGGAGAGTCTCCTCTCAGGATATGCCTGGTGTGGGTAGCAGCTGCTCGGCCCCTCTATCAGTGACACAAGTGCCTCACTTAGCTGTGATGTTAGAGGAGGGCCCTGCACTTGTGCAGGAGGCCCTCAGTATGTCGGGACCCTCCAGGCCTCAGGCAGCCAGAAGACAACACCCACGGTCATCCCAAGCCACGGGGTAGCAAGGTCACTCAGTTGATAGCACAGTGGGAGCACCACATAGAAGCACATGAAAGAGATTTAAGAAGAGCATCCAGCTGTACGAGGGAGTTCACGGGTTAGTATTTTTTGGAATCATGCAGCTTAGTAGTTTTGTTGTTCACCAATAAATATGTGATGTGGCAAGGCATGAGGCTTCTTTGCATCTCTTGTGGATGCTGGGACTTCAGGAGCACCCTGACTCCGTCAAAGGTTGTGATGAGTGGGACCACACTGTGTGAGGTTGAGGAATTCTCCATGCCGCAGTGTAATGTCCCAAGCGGTGCAGGAAAATGGCAAGATCAATGAAGGAGATGGCAATGTGGCTGCAGAGTGCTGAGGATTTATTGAATTGCATGGATCTATCAGTAAAGATCATGTGAACCGTGCCTGTATTAACACGCCCTAAGCATAGGGTTCTTCAGCATCCTGCTTTGGTGATCATCTTCCTCCATTTTCCCATTGTCGGAGGAGACATCGTACTCCACAATATCCTCATGGTTCAATTACTCATCCCTCTGTAGCGCCAGGTTGTGCAATGCGCAGCACACCACCAAGATGCGTGAGACCCTTGATGGGCATACTGAAGGGCTCCACCAGATCTATCTTGGCATCTGAACCACATCTTCAAAAGTCCTATGGCCTGCTTGATGGTCACTCAAGTAGTGCCATGGCAGGTGTTGTAACTCTACTCTGCAGCAGTGCTAGGGTTCCTCACAGGCGTCAAAAGCCATGTCTTCAATAGGTAGCCCTTGTCACCCAGTATCCATCCTTGAAGGCATGCGGTGGGGGATGGAAAAGCACTTGGACTGCCTTAATATGTAGGCACCATGGCTGTTTCCCTGGAACCATACACACACCTTGCAGCAAGCGCTTGCAGTGGTTGCAGACCAGTTGTACATTGAGCGAGTGTTGATGAAGGCTGCTGCCTGGTCTGTGGAAGCCTTGATGGCTGCGTGTGTCCAGTCAATCATACCCTGCACCTGGGGGAATCCAATGATGGCTCCAAATCCTATGACCCTCTCAGCCTGGCTGTTTGGATCGGTGTGAAAGTGCAGGTACTGGCTGGCCCTCTTAAGCACGGCATCGGTGGCCATCTTGATGCAGCAATGAGCCCCAGACTGTGAGAGGCCACACATAGCTCCAGTGGATCCCTGGAGGCATAAAAATTCAATACCATGGAACACGTCCATTCAGTTCAAAAGCATGACCCCGAGCTTCCAGTTGCTTGCTATTTCAACACCCCACCCTGCTCTCATGCCCACATTTCTGTCCTTGGCCTGATGCAGTGTTCCAGTGAACATCAACGTAAGCTCGAGGAGCAGCACCTCATCTTTCAATTAGGCACGCTACAGCCTTGAAGACTCAACACTTAGTTCGACAATTTCAGAGCATGGCTGGCCTTTATTTATTTATTTATTTTTATTTTATTTTATTTTTTAACCATGTGCTTGTTTTTCATTCTGTGCTTTTGGACAGAGCTGCTCATTATTCTGCCATTAACACTCTCTCCTTCTCCACGAGCATTAACACTCTCTTTGCCTTTGTCCCATGACATCTTTGTTATTTAATCTTTCCTGCCCTCTGCCCTGTTACACACCTTCCCCTTTTTGTTCTCTTCCGCACCAGCACCCCTGCACAACAAACCCCCCGCCTCCCCCCACCACCCCCCCCCCCCCAAAACCAGCCCCCGCCACTTCACTTGCTTAAAACCTAATACTTTTCTAACCTTTGCCAGTTCTGATGAAAGGTCACAGACCTGAAACATTAACTCTGCTTCTCTCTCCACAGATGCCGGCTTTCCTGCTGAGTATTTCCAGCACTTTCTGTTTTTATTACAAAGCAGACTAATCAGGTAATTACTGAAACTGGCTTTCTTAGAAATCTCTTGTGACATTCTATAACTCTGCACTGTTAAGACCTGCCTTGGCTTACTCTAATTCTGTTTGATGAGAAGAAATGGTCAGAGTTGCTGAGTATTAATTATATCATGGCTATTTCCTTTTTGTACTGACACATTCCAATTAACCCTTTATGAATTCTTTGCAATTTGCAAATTATTTGCAGCAATAATTTTCAATGGAGTCTTTAATGATTAGCACAAAGCAGGTCAAATCTTACCCCAATCATTCCATCATCTTACCTGGAATATATATCAGACTGAAAAATATTGCTCATTCAAAAAATAAAACTGAATTAATGTTGGGGAAATATTACCAGGCATAACAACAGCTTGTATTTATACTGTGCATTAAAATCATAATAAAGCATCCCAAAGCACTTTATAGAAGCAAAATCAGAAACCCAACAGTAATGTTGGGGGAGATGACTGAAGCCACAGTCAAAGAGAGACATTTTGAGGAGTCCTTTGAAGGAAAGAAGTTTGGTAACAGCCAGAGAGGTTTAGTGAGAGTACTGCAAAGTTGGTTGTTGAGACAACTGAAGGCTTTGCAGTTAACTGTTGAATAAAGAGAGAGGAATGCAAAGGATATATGAGTCAGAGGAATGGGCTACACTGGCATGTAGGGTAAGAGGAAAAAGCAGAGTTAGAGAGGGCTGAGACTGTGGAAGGATTTGTACATGAGTATAATGATTTCAAATTCTCATACTGAGGGATAGGAAGCCAATGGAAGCCGGTGAGGTCACGGGGTGATAAGGAAGCCTTTCTTAAGGTAGGATAGCATATGGACTGTAAAGTTTTGGAAAAGTTGTAGTTTATGAGGGTGGAGGCTGATCTGAAGAGCTTTGGAGTAGTCAAGCCGCATGATAATGAAATCATGTGTAAGAGTTTCAGTGGCAGTGGGGAACTGAGGTAAAGTCAGAGGAGGGTGATGTTACCGAGGTGAACATTGGCAATATTTGTATTATAAATTGGGCTGAATTTGAACCTCAGCTCTGGTACAAACAAAATACTCAGGTTGTGGATCATTGGGTTCAGTCTGAGCAAGCAGCTGAGCAGAAAAATGGAATCAGTGTTGATAATGCAGAGTTTTTGGTGGGAACCAAACAAGATAACAGGGTGGTACAGTGGCGCAGTGGTTAGCACTGCAGCCTCATAGCTCCAGCGACCAAGGTTCAATTCTGGGTACTGCCTGTGTGGAGTTTGCAAGTTCTCCCTGTGTCTGCATGGGTTTCCTCCGGGTGCTCCGGTTTCCTCCCACATGCCAAAGACTTGCAGGTTGATAGGTAAATTGGCCATTATAAATTGCCCCTAGTATAGGTAGGTGGTGGGGAAATATAGGGATAGGTGGGGATGTGCTGGAATATGGAATTAGTGTAGGATTAATATAAATGGGTGGTCGGCACAGACTCGGTGGGCCGAAGGGCCTGTTTCAGTGCTGTATCTCTAAATAAAAAAATAATAAATAAAATAAAATAACATCTCTCTTACTGAGATAATGTTGGAGGATTTATTGCTCTTCCACAACTTGATGCCAGAAAAACAGTTAGACAGTACAGTGGTGGCTATGGAGTCAAGGATGGTGGTAAAGAGGTTGAAATTAGTATCATTAATATACATGTGGAAGCTGACCTCCTTCCCTACAACGAAGTTGTCAAGAGATAGCATATAGACAAGGAAAGGGATCCTTGGGGCACACAGATGACTGTATAGGGGGTAGATGGAGTAAACATTGCAGATAGAATAATAAAATCATAGAAAGTTTACAGCACAGAAAGAGGCCACTTGGCCAATCGTTTCTGGGCTGGCCAAAAAATGAGCCACACAGCCTAATCCCACTTTCCAGCATTTGGTCCATAGCCCTGCAGGTTATGGCACTTGAGGTGCATATCCAGATAACTTTTTCAATGATTTGAGGGGTTCTGCCTCTACTACCTTTACAGTCAGTGAGTTCCAGACCTCTACCACCTGCTGGGTAAAAACAATTTCCTCATCTCCCCTCTAATCTTTCTAACAATCACTTTAAATCTATGCCCCCAAGTCACTGACCTCTCTGCTAAGGTAAATAGGCCCCTCCCATCCACTCTATCCAGGCCCCTCACAATCTTGTGCATCTCAATCAAATCTCCCCTCAGCCTCCTCTGTTCCATGGAGAACAACCCCAGCCTGAGCAATCTTTCTTCATAGCTGCAATTTTCCAGTCCTGGCAACATCTTTGTAAATCTCCTCTGTACCCGCTCTAGTGCAATTACATCCTACATTTCCCTGGATCCCACGGGCTTTTATTTTTCTAACCAGTCTGCCATGTGGGACCTTGTCAAAAGCCTTGCTAAAATCCATCCACATCAATTGCACTACCCTCAGCTATCTTCCTTGTTACTTCTTCAAAAAATTCAATCAGGTTAGTCAGACATGATCTTCCCTTACCAAATCCATGCTGACTATCCTTGATTAATCTGGGCCCTTCTAACTAAGAGTTTATCCTGTCTCTCAGAATTGATTCAAATAATTTGCCCACTACTGAGGTTAGTCTGACTGGCCTGATTCAGTATATCCCTTGCTCCCTTTTTAAACAAAGGTACAACGTTAGCAGTCTTTCCGTCCTCTGGCACCACACCTGTATTCAGTGAGGACAGGAAAATGATGATCCAAGCATCCGTTATTTCCTCCCCGGCTTCTTTTAACAGCCTGGGGTGTATTGCATCCGGCCCTGGTGATTTATCCTCTTTCAAGGATGCTAATCCCATTAATACTTCCTCTCTCCCTATGTTTATCACATCCAATATTTCACACTCCTCCTTAACTACAGTATCTGCATTGTTCCCCTCTTTTGTGAAGACAAATACAAAGTACTCATTAAGAACCATATCAACATCTTCCGCCCCTAAACATAGGTTACCTTTTTGGTCTTTTATGCACCTTACTCTTTCCTTAGTTATCCTCTTACTCTTAATATATTGATAAAACATCTTTGGGTTCACTTTGATTTTTCTGGCCAATATTCTTTCATACCCTCTCTTTGCTTTCCTAATTTCCTTTTTGATTTCATACCTCCACTTTCTATACCCCTCTCGGCTTTCTGTAGTATTGAGTTCTTGGTGTCGGACATAAGCTTTCCTTATCTGTCTTATCTTACTGTGCAAGCTTCTTGACATCCATGGGGCTCTAGATTTGGCCATCCCATCCATTTTCTTTGTGGGAACATGTTTACTCTGAATCCCTTGAATCTCCCCTTTGAATGCTTCCCACTGCTTTGACAGTGATTTATCTTCAAGTAGCTGTTTTCAGTCCACTTTAGCTAAATCACTCCTCAGTTTAATATTATTGGCCTTGCCTCAATTGAGTACTCTAACTCCTATTCTATCTCTGTCCTTTTCCATAATTTATTAAAAATAACTGAATTTTGATCACTATCACCAAAATGCTCTCCCATTGCCACCCCTTCCACCTGCCCAACTTCATTTTCTAAGATGTGCTTTGAGACAGATAAAAGTAGAGTCAAGCAAATGCAGTACCACCTGAAATGAGAAATGGTGGAAGAGAATGGAATTGTTGACTATGTCAAAAGCAGCACACAGGTGATAGAGGGCAAGGAGTGATAGTGCATTATGACTCCAGTCACAAAGAACTCTCAGAACTGTTGGCATGGTGAAATCTCAACTGAAAGAAATCAGATTGGGACTGAAAGGAGAGGTAGATATGAAACGGGGTGACAATGGCAAGTTCCAGGATCTTCGAAAGGAAAGGGAAGTCAGAAACAGGAAGAAAGTTGAACAAGATTGCAGGTTGGTCATTTGTGGATGGTAGGTGATGATCACAGGTTCAAAGGATGGAAGGATGGTGCATGAGGAAAGGAAGCCGTTGACAATACCAACAAGCATTGTGTCAGGCAAACCCCCCACCTACCAAGACTAAGGCACACATTATTTCACCACATGAACATTAAAACTTAAAATTGCAAGCCCTGACTGGAAGGACATTTGCATAGTACTAGCAGTGTTGGAACAATGAAGACCCAGTCGTTGCTTCCCCAATGCACAGAAGAAGTGGTCAGACCAGTTTTAGTCACATGACTAAACTACCTGTCGCAGAGTATGTGAACTTCCAACAAAGGATTTTGAATTGAGACAAAATTGTGTGATCATGGAGTAAAGATCTCTCCTGGAACTGAAGCAAAAAAACCTCTCTCCTTTACGCTGCCATTTCCTTTCCATGGAACTGAATCTTGTGAAAACATGTGAAACTCAAAGAGAGAAAAGTTTCCTACATGAACAAGATTTTAAGAAGACCACTGGGCCCCAATGAAAAGCAAGACTACTTACAAAAGGACTGCAGTGAGCTCAAAGCACTGTAATAAGATATTACCTCAAACTGCTCCACCTTATCTTTTCTTCTCTTTTCTGTCCCTATTTGCATGTGTGTATCGCATGTGCATGCTAGCATGGGCGTGGCATATATCCATAGGCATGAACCGTATTAGAGTTTAAATTTTAAGTTTTAATAAAATTTCATCTTCTTTAAACCTGAGAAAGCCTGTGTGAAATGGTTTATTTGTCTTATAATTGGAAAATTGTGAACAAGGATTCACAAAAAAAGGAGCTCAAAACACAGTATGTTTAAAATAAAACCATGTTACAATAAGACCAGGTGAAGATAGTAACTGACCGCTAGACACACTGCTCACTTGGTCCTAACAATTGGATTATGGAGAGACATTTATATACTATGAATGAAAAAAAAAAGAAAGGTTGCTACAGCACAAAGCAAAGTGCAACAGCTTCATCATTTTTGCTGTTGGAAAGGAGGTGTCAGTGAGACAGGGCATCAGCTGACTGGCAGAGTTTCCTTGAATGCAAGTTGTTCTAGATTGCACCCATGTGGGAATCATAGCTCTTCATGTAATCAGCATGGCCCACATTAATGGAGAAGATTTGTACTTAGTTGCTGCTCAGGGGTTATATCACTGCAAAAATATCATTACCCACATCATTATCCATCATTGTATGGCAATCTGAAGTTCTCCTTATTTAAAAAGAAGGAAATATTGGGCAGATATCCCGAATGACAACAGAGTGATCTTCATTCATGTCTACTGACCCAACTAAAAATACTCTCTAACACCAGAGACGCACCTCGGCCGAGAAAGCTCAGCATCTGTTTGCTATTGTTCAACTGTCACCACTGCCTTCAAGAAAAGTATGTAGTGCAGTTTTAATATAGTGATAGAGTGTACATATTAAGAAGTACCAATAACTCAGGCAGACAGGAAGAAAATGCACCTGTGATCGTGCTTCACCTCCCCACCACCATTTATGTGCAAAGGACAGTGAAGGATGAGCCAGTGGCAACCCTGGCAGGAGGAAAATTCAGGTCAGGAGGTAAGGCCCCTATGTCACGTTCATTCTCGATCACTATTCTTCCTGATTTAACAGATGCGAATTCCAGCCCCCATCTCAGGTTTTGTGCCATGGTTGAAATCTGAGGAATCATAAAGAGTGCAGTTATTTTTTTTTTAGTTTAGTTTAGTTTAGAGATACAACACTGAAACAGGCCCTTCGGCCCACCGAGTCTGTGCCAACCATCAACCACCCATTTATACTAATCCTACACTAATCCCATATTCCTACCACATCCCCACCTGTCCCTACATTTCCCTACCACCTACCTATACTAGTGGCAATTTATAATGGCCAATTTACCTACCAACCTGCAAGTCTTTTGGCTTGTGGAAGGAAACCAGAGCACCCGGAGAAAACCCACGCAGACACAGGGAGAACTCGCAAACTCCACACAGGCAGTACCCAGAATTGAACCCTGGTCGCTGGAGCTGTGAGACTGCAGTGCTAACCACTACACCACTGTGCCGCCCTTATCTTTGCCTTGTTTCTGATATCACCACATATCTTCATTTTGAGCCAGGTACCAGAAAGTTGGGAGACTGCATTAACAAAGTGTTGCCATCAGGTGAGGAGGGGTCAAAACGCTTCCCTTTTGTCCCTCCCCTTGTTTGACCCCAACAGGGTTTATTTCTTTTAAACAGTGGATGTGCTTACCAATTCAATGAGTATTTAACCCTTTTAGGTGCTATGAACATAAAAGAACCAATCATACAGGTTTTCTTGAGTTTAAACAGGAAAGAGGTTAGTTTATTGTACTTAAAAATCAAAAACCAATCTAAGTAAAAATAATAAACTACGCTAATACTTGCACAAGTACACATGCAAATCATACACACACAAATAGGTTACAGAGTGAAGATGAATAGATTGGTTGGATTAGAGCCCAGTACAAATAAAAGAATATATAGTCTGGGTGCCTGGTAATTCTTGGGGCTGAACCTGTGGTCCTGAAGCTTCTGGCTGGTAGAGGTGGCCACCTAGTTCAGGGTTTTCTTGGGGACAGTGATGTAGATGGTTTTCTCCCCAAAGTTTCTGTCTGCAGCAATGATAGTCTTGGATGTTTTGCAGCCTGCAGACAGAGTTCAAAACTTAGTGTTGCCTGGAGAGAGAGAGACAGACCCCTTGAGTCCTGCACTAGTTAAAACTCAAAATCTTGTCTGATGTGTCCAAAAGAAACTCCATGTTTTCACACAGATGGAAAGACTGTCACATGATTTTCCCAGTGTTTGTGGTTAACTCTTACATGCCCTCTGAAATGGCCTAGCAAGCCGCTCAGTTGTACCTAACAGCGACGAAGTCAATAAAAAAGAATGAAACCGGATGGACCACGCGGCATCGACCAAGGCACCGGAAACGACAATGGCAAACCCAGCCCTGCCGACCCTGCAAAGTCCTCCTGACTAAAATCTGGGGGCTTATGCCAAAGTTGGGAGAGCTGTCCCACAGACTAGTCAAGCAACAGCCTGACATAGTCATACTCACGGAATCATACCTTACAGACAATGGACCAGACACTGCAATCACTATCCCTGAGTATGTTCTGTCCCACTGGCAGGACAGACCCACCAGAGGTGGTGGTACAGTGGTATACAGTAGGGAGGGAGTTGCCCTGGGAGTCCTCAACATCGACTCCGGACCCCATGAAGTCTCATGGCATCAGGTTAAACATGGGCAAGGTAACCTCCTCCCTCAGTACTCCACCATGTTGAACACCACTTGGAGGAAGCACTGAGGGTGGCAAGGGCACAAAATGTACTCTGGGTGAGGGACTTCAATGTCCATCACCAAGAGTGGCTCGGTAGCACCACTACTGACCGAGCTGGCAAAGTCCTAAAGGACATAGCTGCTAGACTGGGTCTGCGGCAGGTGGTGGGGGAACCGACACGAGGGAAAAACATACTTGACCTCGTCCTCACCAATCTGCCTGCTGCAGATGCTTCTGTCCATGACTGTATTGGTAGGAGAGACCACCGCACAATCCTTGTGGAGAAGAAGTCCCTCCTTCACATTGAGGATACCGTCCATCATGTTGTGTGGCACGAACACCGTGCTAAATGGGATAGATTTCGAACAGATCTAGCAATGCAAAGCTGAGCATCCATGAGGTGCTGTGGGCCATCAGCAGCAGCAGAATTGTACTCAACCACAATCTGTAACCTCATGGCCCGGCATATCCCCCACTCTGCCATTACCATCAAGCCAGGAGACCAACCCTGGTTCAATGAAGAGTGCAGGAGGGCATGCCAGGAGCAGCACGAGGCATACCTCAAAATGAGGTGTCAACCTGGTGAAGCTACGGCACAGGACTATCCGCGTGCCAAACTGCATAAGCAGCATGCGACAGACAGAGATAAGCGATCCCATAACCAACGGATCAGATCTAAGCTCTGCAGTCCTGCAACATCCAGACGTGAAGTGGACAGTTAAACAACTAACTGGAGGAGGTGGCTCCACAAATATCCCCATCCTCAATGATGGGGGAGCCCAGCACATCAGTGCGAAAGATAAGGCTGAAGCATTTGCAACAATCTTCAGCCAGAAGTGCCGAGTTGATGATCATTTCAGCCTCCTCCTGAAGTCCCCCACATCACAGATGTCAGACTTCAGCCAATTTGATTCACTCCACGTGATATCAAGAAACAACTGAAGGCACTGGATACTCTAAAGCTATGGGCCCTGACAATATTCCGGCAATAGTACTGAAGACCTGTGCTCCAGAACCTGCCACGCCCCTAGCCAAGCTGTTCCAGTACAGCTACAACACTGGCATCTACCCTGCAATGTGGAAAATTGCCCAGGTATGTCCTGTACACAAAAAGCAGGACAAATCCAACCCGGCCAATTACCGCCCCATCAGCCGACTCTCAATAATCAGTAAAGTGATGGAAGGTGTCATCAACAGTGCCATCAAGCAGCACTTGCTTAGCAATAACCTGCTCAGTGATGCTCAGTTTGGGTTCTGCCAGGGCCACTCAGGTCCTGACCTCATTACAGCCTTGGTTCAAACATGGACAAAAGAGGTGAACTCAAGAGGTGAGGTGAGAGTGACCGCCCTTGATATCAAGGCAGCATTTGACCGAGTATGGCATCAAGGAGCCCTAGCAAAACTGGAATCAATGGGAATCAGAGGGAAAATTCTCTGCTGGCTGGAGTCATACCTAGCGCAAAGGAAGATGGTTGTGCTTGTTGGAGGTCAATCATCTGAGCTCCAGGACATCACTGCAGGAGTTCCTCAGTGTAGTGTCCTAGGCCCAACCATCTTCTGCTGCTTCATCAATGACCTTCCTTCAATCATAAGGTCAGAAGTGGGGATGTTCGCGGATGATTGCACAATGTTCAGCACCATTCGTAACTCCTCAGATACTGAAGCAATCCGTGTAGAAATGCAGCAAGACTGGACAATATCCAGGCTTGGGCTGATAAGTGGCAAGTAACATTCATGCCACACAAGTGCCCGGCAATGACCATCTCCAACAAGAGAGAATCTAACCATCTCCCCTTGACATTCAACAGCATTACCATCGCTGAATCCCCCACTATCAACATCCTAGGGGCTACCATTGACCAGAAACTGAACTGGAATAGCCATATAAATACCGTGGCTACAAGAGCAGGTCAGAGGCTAGGAATCCTGAGGCGAGTAACTCATCTCCTGACTCCCCAAAGCCTGTCCACCATCTACAAGGCACAAGTCAGGAGTGTGATGGAATACTCTCCACTTGCTTGGATGGGTGCAGCTCCAACAGCACTCAAGAAGCTCGACACCATCCAGGACAAAGCAGCCCGCTTGATTGGCACCCCATCTACAAACATTCACTCCCTCCACCATCGACGCACAGTGGCAGCAGTGTGTACCATCTACAAGATGCACTGCACCAAGGCTCCTCAACAGCACCTTCCAAACCCGTGACCTCTACCAACTAGAAGGACAAGGGCAGCAAATACATGGGAACACCACCACCTGCAAGTTCCCCTCCAAGTCACACACCATCCCTGACTTGGAACTATATCGCCGTTCCTTCACTGTCGCTGGGTCAAAATCCTGGAACTTGATCAGTATGTACCTGTCAGGCAGGGAGGAAGTTGTCGAGCGAGGGAGCCGTGGTTTACTAAAGAAGTTGAAGCGCTTGTCAAGAGGAAGAAGAAGGCTTATGTTAGGATGAGACGTGAAGGCTCAGTTCGGGCGCTTGAGAGTTACAAGCTAGCCAGGAAGGATCTAAAGGGAGAGCTAAGAAGAGCAAGGAGAGGACACGAGAAGTCATTGGCGGATAGGATCAGGGAAAACCCTAAGGCTTTCTATAGGTATATCAGGAATAAAAGAATGACTAGAGTTAGATTAGGGCCAATCAAGGATAGTAGTGGGAAGTTGTGTGTGGAATCAGAGGAGATAGGGGAAGCGTTAAATGAATATTTTTTGTCAGTATTTACAGTAGAGAAAGAAAATGTTGTCGAGGAGAATACTGAGATTCAGGCTACTAGGCTAGATGGGATTGAGGTTCACAAGGAGGAGGTGTTAGCAATTTTGGAAAGTGTGAAAATACATAAGTCCCCTGGGCCAGATGGGATTTATCCTAGGATTCTCTGGGAAGCTAGGGAGGAGATTGCAGAGCCTTTGTCCTTGATCTTTATGTCGTCATTGTCGACAGGAATAGTGCCGGAAGACTGGAGGATAGCAAATGTTGTCCCCTTGTTCAAGAAGGGGAGTAGAGACAGCCCTGGTAATTATAGACCTGTGAGCCTTACTTCGGTTGTGGGTAAAATGTTGGAAAAGGTTATAAGAGACAGGATTTATAATCATCTTGAAAAGAATAAGTTCATTAGCGATAGTCAGCACGGTTTTGTGAAGGGTAGGTGGTGCCTCACAAACCTTATTGAGTTTTTCAAGAAGGTGACCAAACAGGTGGATGAGGGGAAAGCAGTGGATGTGGTGTATATGGATTTCAGTAAGGCGTTTGATAAGGTTCCCCACGGTAGGCTTTTGCAGAAAATACGGAAGTATGGGGTTGAAGGTGATTTAGAGCTTTGGATCAGAAATTGGCTAGCTGAAAGAAGATAGAGGGTGGTGGTTGATGGCAAATGTTCATCCTGGAGTTTAGTTACTAGTGGTGTACCGCAAGGATCTGTTTTGGGTCCACTGCTGTTTGTCATTTTTATAAATGACCTGGATGAGGGTGTAGAAGGGTGGGTTAGTAAATTTGCGGATGACACGAAGGTCGGTGGAGTTGTGGATAGTGCCGAAGGATGTTGTAGGGTACAGAGGGACATAGATAGGCTGCAGAGCTGGGCTGAGAGATGGCAAATGGAGTTTAATGCGGAAAAGTGTGAGGTGATTCACTTTGGAAGGAGTAACAGGAATGCAGAGTACTGGGCTAATGGGAAGATTCTTGGTAGTGTAGATGAACAGAGAGATCTTGGTGTCCAGGTACATAAATCCCTGAAAGTTGCTACCCAGGTTAATAGGGCTGTTAAGAAGGCATATGGTGTGTTAGCTTTTATTAGTAGGGGGATCGGGTTTCGGAGCCACGAGGTCATGCTGCAGCTGTACAAAACTCTGGTGAGACCGCACCTGGAGTATTGCGTGCAGTTCTGGTCACCGCATTATAGGAAGGATGTGGAAGCTTTGGAAAGGGTGCAGAGGAGATTTACTAGGATGTTGCCTGGTATGGAGGGAAGGTCTTACGAGGAAAGGCTGAGGGACTTGAGGTTGTTTTCGTTGGAGAGAAGGAGGAGGAGAGGTGACTTAATAGAGACATATAAGATAATCACAGGGTTAGATAGGGTGGATAGTGAGAGTCTTTTTCCTCGGATGGTGATGGCAAACACGAGGGGACATAGCTTTAAGTTGAGGGGTGATAGATATAGGATAGATGTTAGAGGTAGTTTCTTTACTCAGAGAGTAGTAGGGGCGTGGAACGCCCTGCCTGCAGCAGTAGTAGACTCGCCAACTTTAAGGGCATTTAAGTGGTCATTGGATTGACATATGGATGAAAATGGAATAGTGTAGGTCAGATGGTTTCACAGGTCGGCGCAACATCGAGGGCCGAAGGGCCTGTACTGCGCTGTAATGTTCTAAAAAAAACTCCCTTCCTAACAGCACTGTGGGTATACCTACCCCAAATGGTCTGCAGTGGTTCAAGAAGGCAGCTCACCACCACCTTCTCAAGGGCAATTAGGATGGGCAATAAATGCTGGCCTGGCCAGCGTCGCCCACATCCCATAAATGAATTTTTAAAAAATTCTCTTTTGCACAATGAGATCCAAGTCTAAGAATTCCAATCTGTCTCAGATCTTATTGTTTCAATGTTTACCCTTTGAGGCTCATCTCCACTAGTGTTAATGTTCCAAGATGGCTTTGAATGTCTTGTTAATGAAAGCGATACCAGTTAGCTCATTCAAACTGCTCAAGCCATTGTTCTGTATGAGGGCGATTCAGACATGCGTCTCCACCTTGATACCTTGGAATGTGAAGTATTTCAATGCATATTGCGATGGCCATCTTAGAACCATAGAAAAATTAAGGCACAGAAGGAGGCCACTCAGCCAGTCGTGTCCGTGCCACTTGGAAAAACTAGCCGCCCAATCTAATTCCACCCTCCAGCACCTGGTCCATAGCCTTGCCGGTTACAGCACTTCCGGTACATGTCCAGCTACCTTTAAAAGAATTGAGGGTTTCTGCGTCCACCACCATTCCTGGCAGTGAATTCCAGACACCCACCACCCTCTGGGTGAAAAGGTTTTCCCTCATGTCCCCTCTAATCCTTCTACCAATCACCTTAAATCTGTAGCTTAAATCTTAGCTGCTTTATTTTCAAAAGTTGAATATAGGTTTCCAGCTTTCTTTTTAAAACTTTAGTTTAGGTTTCCAGCCGAAGAATTAAAAATCATCATTCAGCATAGCACGTTCATGACAAAAGCCTATGACCTCCTTCTACTGGAGGGTGGCCTTCAGCCCCATGTTGGGCCATGCTCCTTCTGTGCATCCTGTCCCTCTTTTCCTGCATCAGATCTTCCAATTCATCAATATCAACTGTATGCTCTTCACATGCCTGTGCTCTATCATTATGAACAAATACAGAATTTTGCCCTTCCACCTGAAATTGTTTAAATACTGTGAGCTTGATCGGAATTTATTCTCCTCAGCCAAAATGTGTTACAGGTTAAGTTACCCAGACAAGCTATTCATGTGCCAGAATTACAGGAAGGGGTTATGTTTGAAAAATTGGTTGAGGTGAGCTGTCAGCACTGGTGTTCCTGTGCCATAAACTATCGCAAGCCTATTTTTGCCATTATCAGAATATTGGGATTTAAAGACTGTTCAAGGCACCATGCTACCACAGAAATACATCAAGAGGCAGCAGAAAGACTGCTAAAAAGAACTCTATTCTTCCAGGACAGTCACTGCCACTTCCTGGGGACGAAAGAGTTGGGCAGGAGAGGCTCATGCTGGCCCTAGCTCGGGTAGGGGGAACAAAATGGATACCAAGTGGTGAGGTAATGGAAGAGATCAACACTGACCCTTATACCTTACTGCAATCCCACCTTATTTCAAGTGAGATTGCCGAAAGGAACCAAATCCCAAATGTCTGCAGCTCTGCTCATTATTTTCATGCAATGAAAAAACAGGACTAACAGTTCCCCCAACCCCCGACCCCTTCTCCACACTCCTTTTGTCTTTTATCCACTATTTACATTTCAGCAAACCGGAGATCCCCCATCTGTTTCACATTAGCTGAATACACAAGAGACTTCCTACAAAAATTACGATAAATTAAACAAACCTTAAAACCTTGGAATTTTGAGAGGAACTTTTTAATTTTACAAATATGCACATTGGCAAACAACTCAACATATGTGTGTACTTACAAGTTGCAGTGTACAAGGGTATTCATCCACTTGTTTCACTGTGCTGTGTCCAAATGCATGTCAACACTAGCTCGGAGCAAAGGACCTGCTGATCTCCCAAATGGTCTTCCCTATAAGTGTTCAATTTTGCCTTAATCACTATATAGTTATCAAGAATGCACTTCAGATGATATCCAGGACAAGGACAATCAGTTATAACTTGCAATATGAACAGTTTTTAAACTGAGGTTAATAGTTGAAAAGATTTAAAATGGCGCTATCTACTTGTCAAGAGTGTGGATTACATAGTTTACAATATTATTTTTTTTAATAAATCAACCAGTGTTCTAAACAAGTTTAACATACCTTCCTTGCTCCATGCTCCTATTAATAAAGCCTAGGATGCTGTCTGCTTTACTATCTGCTCTCTCAACCTGTCCTGCCAACTTCAATAATTATGCACATATGCACCTAGGTCTCTCTGTGCCTGCACCCCCTTTAGAATTGCACCCTTTATTTTATATTGCCTCTCCATGTTCTTCCTATCAAAATGAATCATTTCGCACTTCTCTGCATTAAATTTCATCTGTCACTTGTCCGTCCATTCCACCAACCCGTCTATGTCCTTTTGCAGTTCTATACTATCCTCCTCACAGTTCACAATGCTTCCAAGTTTCATATCATCTGCAAATTTTGAAATTATGGCCTGTACACCAACGTCGAGGTCATTAATATATATCAGGAAGAGCAAGGGACCTAACACTTACCCCTGGGGAACTCCACTCCAAACCTTCCTCCAGTTCGAGAAACAATAATTAAGTACTACTCTCCGTTTCCTGTCACTCAGCCAATTTCATATCCATGTTGCTACTGTCTCTTTTATTCCATGAACTAGAACTTGGCTAACAAATCTGTTGTGCGGCACTTTATCAAATGTCTTTTGGAAGTTCATGTACACACACCAACAGCATTACCCTCATCAACCCTTTCTGTTACCTCTTCAAAAAACTCCAGCAAGTTAGTTCAACACAATTTTCCCAAAACAAATCTGTGTTGGCTTTCCTTCAGTAACCCATATTTACCCAAGTGACTATCAATTTTATCCTGCGTTATCATTTCTGGAAAATCTGTCAATCTCTGCTTTAAACATACTCAATGACTGAGCTTCCACAGCCCTCTGGGTAGAGAATTCCAAAGATTCACAACCCTCTGAGTAAAGATATTTCTCTTCATCTCTGTCCTAAGTGGCTTCCCCCTTATTTTGAAATTGTGTCCACTGGTTCAAGACTCTGCAACCAGGGGAAACATCTTAGCTGCATCTACCCTGTCTATCCCTTTAAGTATTTTGTAGGTTTCAATGAGATCACCTCTCATTCTTCGAAACTCTAGAGAATATAGGCCCAGTTTCCCCAATCTCTCTTCATAGGACAGTCCAGCCATCCCAGGAATAAGTCCGGTGAACCTTCATTGCACTCGCTCAATGCAATAATATCCTTCCTAAGGTAAGGGGACCAAAACTGCATGCAATACGCCAGGTGCAGTCTAACCAAGATTCTATACAATTGAAGCAAGACTTCACTACTCTTGTACTCAAATCCTCTTGCGATACAAGCTAACATATCATTAGCCCTCCTAACTGCTTGATGCACCCAGGTCCCTTTGTACATCGACATTTTCTAATCTGTTACCATTTAAGGAATATGCTGCACATCTATTCCTCCTACCAAAATGGATAGCCTCACATTTTTCCACATTATATTCTCTCTGTCACATTCTTACCCACTCACTAAGCCTGTCCAAATCCCCTTGAAGTCGTTTTGCATCTTCCTCACAACACACATTCCTGCCTAGTTTTGTGTCATCCGCGAACTTGGAAATATTACATTTGGTCCTCACATCCAAATCATTGATATATATTGTGAACAGCTGGGCCCCAAGTACTGATCCTTGTGGTACCCCACTAGTCACAGCCTGCCAATGCGAGAATGACCTGTTTAGTCTTACTCTCTGTTTTTTGCCTGTTAACCAATCGTTAATCCATGCCAGTATATTACCTCCTATACCATGTGCTTTAATTTTGCTGACCAACCTCCTGTGGTATTTCCAAGTTTGCAGATGATACAAAACTAGGCAGGAATGTGTGTTGTGAGGAAGATGCAAAGCCTTCTGAAAATCCAAGTACACTCCGTGCACCTACTCCTCTTTATCAATTCTGCTAGTAACATCCTCAAAAACTCCAAAAGGTTTGTCAAACTTGATTTCCCATTCATAAATCCATGTTGACTATGCCCAATCAGATCATTATTATCCAAGTGTCCATTTATCACATCCTTTCGAATAAATTCTAGCATTTTCCCTACCACTGATGTAAGGCTAACAAGTCTGTAGTTCCCTGTTTTCCCTCTCCTTCCCTTCTTAAATAGTGGGGTGACATTTGCTACTTTCCAATCTGTAGGAACCCGTTCCAGAAGCTATAGAATTTTGGAATATGATCACCAATGCATTCACTATCACCAATCAAGCAGGCTGTTTTCTCTTGCATGGACTCAAGAAGCTCGACACCATCCAGGACAAAGCAGGCCGCTTGATTGGCACCCCATCCACAACATTCACTCCCTCCACCACTGACGCATGGTGGCACCAGTGTGTACCATCTACAAGATGCACTGCAGCAATGCACCAAGGCTCCTTAGACAGCACCTTCCAAACCTGCGACCTCTACCAACTAGAAGGACAAGGGCAGCAAACGGTCAGGGACAGCACCACCGGCAAGTTCCCCTCCAAGCCACACACAATCCTGACGTGGAACTATATCGCCTTTCCTTCACTGTCGCTGGGTCAAAATCCTGGAACTCCCTTCCTAACAACACAGTGGGGGTCCCTACCACACATAGACTGCAGCGGTTCATGAAGGCAGCTCACCAACCACCTGCACAAGGGCAATTAGGGATGGGCAACAAATGCTGGCCTACCAGCGATGCCCACATCCCATGAATGAATAAAAAAAAAATCAGGTCCCGGGATCTTATCGACCTTCAGCCCCATTAATTTCTCCAATACAAACTTCTTACTAATGCTAATTTCCTTCAATTTCTCATTCTCCCTAGTCCCTTGGATCTCTAATTCTGGGAGATTTCTTGTACCTTTTTCAGTAATTAATTAATTACAAAGTAATCATTTAGCTTCTCTGCCATTTCTCTTTTCCCCATTATAAATTCTCCTGACTGCCTGTAATGGACCCACATTTGTCTTAGCTAAATGTTTCCTTTTTACATACCTACAGAAGCTTTTACAGTCTGTTTTTATGTTTTTTCTAGTTTACATTCATATTCTATGCTCCCTCTATCAATTTCTTGGTCCTCCTTTGCTGTATTCTAAAATCCTTTCAATCATCAGGTTTACGACTATTTCTGGCAACTTTATCGGCCTTTTCTTTTAATCTTATACAATCCTTAACTTCCTTTGTTAGCCACTATTGACTTTTTGGGTTTTTGTGCCTTAAAGGAATGTATAGTTGCTGTAAACCATGTAATAATTCTTTAAAGACTATCCATTGCCTATGTACTGTCATACCCTTTAATGTGTTTTCCCAATCCACCTCAGCCAATTTTCCCCTCATACCTTCATAATTTCCTTTGTTCAAATTTAACAACTTGGCTTCAGATTGAACTACCTCACTTTCAAACATAATGTAAAGTTCTATCATATTATGTCAGTCATCCCTAAAAGTTATTTTACAATAAGATTATTAATGAACCCTTTCTCATTACATAATATATCTAAAATAGCCTGTTCTCTAGTTGGTTCCTCAACATACTGCTCGAGAATACCATCCCTAGCACACTCTGGAAACTCGTCCTCCACAGCAATAGTCCTCATTAGGTTTACCCAATATGTATGCAGATTGAAGTCATCCATGATTACTGTATTACCCATGCTACATGCTTCCCTAATCTCCTGATTAATGCCATGCCCCACACTAACACTACTGTTTGGTAGCCTATAAACAATTCCTACCAATGTTTGCTGCCCTTTGATGTTTCTTAGCTCCACCCAAACAGATTTCACATTTTGTTCTTTTGATCTCCCTTACTAATGTACTGATCCCATCCCTTATTATCAGCGCAACACTAGATCCTTTTGCTTATTGCCTGTCCTTCCTAAATGTCGAATATCCTTGAATATTCAGTTTCCACTCTTAGTCACCCTGTAGCCACGTTTCCGTAATAACAATTAGATCATACCATTTACCTCTATTAGTGCCTTTAAATCGTCTACCTCATTGCGAATACTGCGTACATTCAGGTAGAGTGCCCTTCACCTTGTCTTTCACCTTTCACCATGACCTGCTCAATATCTTCTTCCTTGGTAAAGATAGATGAAAAGTATTCATTTCATGTCCCAGTCATGCCCTCTGCCTCCATGTGTAAACCCCTTTTTGTCCCTAATTGTCTCCGCTCTCCCTTTTACTATTTACATGGCCTATAGAAAATTTTTGGATTCCCTTTTATGTTAGCTGCCAGTCTCTTTTCATGCTCTCTCTTTGCTTCTCTTATTTGCTTCTTCACTTCCCCTCTGAACCTTCTATATTCAGCCTGATTCTCAGTTGCATTATCCATCTGACATCTGTCATAAGCACTGTTTTTCTTCTTCATCTTAATCTCTATCTCTTTTGTCATCCAGAGAGCTCTGGATTTGGTTGCTCTACCTTTCCCCTTCATGGGAATATACCTTGACTGTGTCCAAACTATCTCTTATTTAAAGGCAGCCCATTGTTACTGTTTTGCCTGCTAACCTTTGCTTCCAATTTATCTGGGTCAGATCCATTCTTACCCCATCGTAGTTGGCTTTCCCCAGTTAATTATTCTTACTCTGGATTGTTCCTTGTTCTTTCCCATACACAACCTAAACCTTATGATACAATGGTCACTGTGCTCTAAATGTTCCCCTACTGACACGACCCACCTCATTCCCAAGAACCAGGTCTAGCAGTGCCTTCTTTCTCATTGGACGGGAAAATTTTCCTGAACACACTATAGGAACTTCTGCCTCTCTCTGCCCTTTACACTGTTACTATCCCAGTTTATATTCAGATCATTAAAGTCCCCCATTATAACTACTCTATTAGTCCTGCCGCTCTCTGTAATTTCCTTGCAAATATGTTCCTCTACATCTTTCCCGCTAGTTGGTGGCCTATAGAATTCAGCTGAGCAATGTTCCTTAGGTCTAGCCAAATAGATTCTGTCCTTATCCCCTCTGGGAAATCCTCTGTCTCCAGCATTGCAATGTTTTCCTTAATCAATATTGCCACCCCTCCCCATTTCCTTCCTTTCCTATCTTTCCTGAACACCTTGTATTCAGGAACATTGAATACCCAATCCTGTCCTTCTTTAAACCAGATCTCTGTTCTAGCCACAACATTTTATTTCCACATGACAATCTGTGTCTGTAACTCACCAATCTTATTTACCACACCCTGCGCATTCACATATGTGCACAATAGCTCTAATTTAGACTTTATTACTTTCTCCCTTATTCTGAATCCACCTAATAACTTACTATTTCCTACTCTAGTGTTATCTGTCTCTCCCAGTATTCTGTGCATCTTGGTATTCCTCTCTGAAAGTATCTCCTGGTTCCCACACCTCTGCCAAGTTATTTTAAACCGTCCCTCATCACACTAGGAAATCGCCCACAAGGAAATTGGTCCTGGCTCTGTTTAGGTGCAGCCCTTCCAGCCAGTACAGGTCCCATCTCTTCCAGATCTGGTCCCAATGTCCCAGGAATCTCAACCGTCCCTCCTGCATCAACTTTCCAGCCATGCATTCATCTGCTTTATCCTTCTATTTCTATACTCACTTGCACATGGTATCAGGAGTAATCCTGTGATTGCTACTTTTGAGGTCTTGCTTGCTAATTTCCTACCTAGCTCCCTAAATTCTGACTGCAGGACCAAATCCCTCCTTCTGCCGATGTCATTGGTACCAATATGTACCACAACTACTGGCTGTTCACCCTCCCCCCTCAGGGTGCTCTGCAGCCATTCAGTGACATCCTTGACCCTAACACCAGGGAGGCAGCAAACCATCCTGGATTCACACCTGTCTATTCCCGTAACTATTAAATCTATTATTATTGCTCATCCAGTCTTCTTTGTGCCTCCTTGTGCAGCTGAGCCAACCATTGTGCCGTGGACTTGGCTCTGGCTGCACTCCCCAGACTACCATCACTTTATCAGCATTCAGAAATTTGCAGATGATACAAAACTTGAAGCTTTGTGAACTGTGAGTAGGGTAGTGTAGAACTTCAAAAGGACAGAGACAGGTTGGTGGAATGGGCAAATATCAGATGAAATTTAATGCAGAGAAGTGGGAAGTGATTCATTTTGGTAGGAAGAATATGGAGAGATAATATAAGATAAAGGGTACAATTCTAAAGGGGGTGCAGGACCAGAGGGATTTGGGTGTATCTGTGCATAAATCATTCATGGTGGCAGGACAGGTTGAGAGAGTGATTAATAAAGCATACAGCATCCTAGACATTATCAATGGGGGATTAGAGTACAAAAGCTAGGAAGTTATATTAAACTTGTATAGAACAATGGTTCGGTCTCATTTGGGGTATTGCTTCCAGCTCTGGGCGCCACTCTTTAGGAAAGATGTGAAGGCATTAGAGTGTAGAAAAGATTCATGAGAATGGTTCCAGGGATGAGGAACTTCAATTACGTAGATAGATCGGAGAAATTGGAATTGTTTTCCTTGGAGAAGAGAAGGTTGGGAAGAGATTTGAGGATTCTGGAAAGAGTACATAGGGAAAAACTGTTCCGATTGGAAGGCACTGATTAAGGTAATTGGCAAAAAAGGCAATGGCAACATGAGGAAAAATGTTTTCACACAGCTATTGATTAGAATCCGGAATGGACTGCCTGAGAGTGTGGTGAAGGCAAGTTTAATCAAGGCATTCAAGAGGAAATTGGATTGTTATCTGAAAAGGAAGAACATACAGGACTATGAGGAGAAGGTGGGGGTGTGGCACTCTGTAAATTGCTCCTTCAGAGAGCCAGCACGGACACAACGGGTTGAATGGCCTCCTTCTGTATTCTAACAATTCTGTGATTTTATGAGGACATAAAGGTGCCAAGCACTAATCCAAGTGAGAATGTTTCAAGTCTGATATTCTTTAGTACCTAAAACACTGAATCACTTCAGAGTCATGTTGGAATTTCTCACTTGTGTGCCCCACAGCCATGGAAAAATATGTACAGAGCCATTACACTGGAAGATTCTGGGTGCTTACGGCTGGGGCAGGCTATGGAAATGAGATAGGAGGAGTTTAATGGTGACTTCAACTTCATTTTCTTCCGGATATGTAATCAAGAATCCATTTTCAGAGGTTCATGAAGAGTTTGACAATAGACTTTGAGAAATTTTGGGTCTATTCAAAAGACCTGAATGGAAATCCAGGTGGCCTAAATCATATGGAGGGCATTGTGAGATACCTAGCCTCAATAATTAGTTGCCCAAGTCCCATTTTTTTTATGATTTCAGTCCCATGAATTGATTTATGGGCTGTTATTTGGGACATCCTTCTCCAGCTTGCCTTCACTCCTGACCGCCATATGGTGCAATTTTACATATGCAGATAAAAACATACAAATGTACGAAGTTGGAATAACATCAACAGTGCCACGTAAGTGCCCACCTCATGTGAGTCCATGAAAATACAGCATACAAGTAGATTGTGTTGCAGCATGCATTGGAGGCCTGAAAATTGGGAACCTGAAGACTTACACAGTCAGCTCTGCACTTCTGGGGCTGAATTTTGACAGCCCACCGTGAGTCCCAGTGGCGGCACTGGAAGTGGCTGCTGTCGTCGCACATCACATGTGCAGCGGTCAACTGTGATCACGTGATGGCCAGCCAATTAACATAACTGAGGCATGAGGTCCATCCATTTGCAAGACAAGGATGGGCTACGAGGTGTTGTTGGTAGTGTCAGCTGATAAAAACGCAGAGACTGGCATCTTTAAAGTGCTGCCAGCCCTGTTTGTCCTGCTGCCTTTCAATGCTGCAGTGAATCTAGAGTGCTGCTGGACCCCTCTACTGCTGCTGTAACTTTTGGACCTGCACACTGCTGCTGTGACTCCTGGACCCTCACGATACTGCTGTAACTCCTGAACACCCCTCTACTACTGCTGCTGCTGTAGCTCCTGAACACTCCTCTACTACTGCTGCTGCTGTAATTCCTGAACACCCCTCTACTACTGCTGCTGCTGTAGCTCCTGAACACTCCTCTACTACTGCTGCTGCTGTAATTCCTGAACACCCCTCTACTACTGCTGCTGCTGTAATTCCTGAACACCCCTCTACTACTGCTGCTGTAATTCCTGAACACCCCTCTACTACTGCTGCTGCTGTAGCTCCTGAACACCCCTCTACTACTGCTGCTGCTGTAACTCCTGAACACCGCTCTACTACTGCTGCTGCTGTAACTCCTGAACACCGCTCTACTACTGCTGCTGCTGTAACTCCTGAACACCCCTCTAGTACTGCTGCTGCTGTAATTCCTGAACACCCCTCTACTACTGCTGCTGCTGTAACTCCTGAACACCGCTCTACTACTGCTGCTGCTGTAACTCCTGAACACCGCTCTACTACTGCTGCTGCTGTAACTCCTGAACACCGCTCTACTACTGCTGCTGCTGTAACTCCTGAACACCCCTCTAGTACTGCTGCTGCTGTAATTCCTGAACACCCCTCTACTACTGCTGCTGCTGTAACTCCTGAACACCGCTCTACTACTGCTGCTGCTGTAACTCCTGAACACCCCTCTCGTACTGCTGCTGCTGCTACTTCTAGATTCCCTCTTCTACTGCTGTAACTCTTGAACCCCCCTCTACTGCTGCTGCTGGACCCCCTTCTACTGCTGAGATTCCTGGACTTCCCTGCACCCCTGCCCAGGGCTGTGGACTGAACGATGGAGTGGGAGCCAACAGGGACCATGCCCAAGGCAAGACACTGGGTGGCCCCACGGGTTGGTGATGCCTCCCTGGATATTCTCCTCTAGGTTGTAAGGGAAAGGCGGGAGGTCCTCTTTCCAAGGGATGGCAAGAAGAGACTTTCCTGCCTGACCAAGAGAGCCAGGATGGAAATCGCAGAGGAGCTCAGCAGCTGTGAGGCCACTCCCCGGAACTGGGTCCAGTGACGCAAGAGGGTCAATGACCTCCTTTGCTCCCCAAGTTGTGACCGCCATACCCATATCCTTTGGGTCTTGCATGTGGCCAAGTAGGAGGGAGCGCTACATGGGAAAGGAATCACCACAAGGTCCGTGGCAAGGGGCTGAGGCATCACTGCATCCTGTCAGATGCATGGCTGCATCTCGGCGACAGGCCGCATTCTTTCAGAGTTTACCTCCCATCACCCCTCCCTCATGTCCTCTAAAGCGGACGTGAAGAGGAGCTATTTAGGAGACCTCATTGGGGCTCAACAGGCTGCAACAGTGTCCTGTTGTTCTTATACAAGGTCTAACTGTGTCCCTCTTTCTGCTTGCAGGAGAAACAGGCCCATAACACCATGGAGACATTGAGGACAGGTGGTGGGATCCCTGATGTGCATCCTCTGATGCCGGCAGAGGAGGAGGCTCTGAAGCTAGCAGGGGCCCAGGGCAGCCGTGCAATCATAGACAGTGAGACTGGAGTGTCCACACAAGAGAGTGAGGAGACATTATGTTCATGTGTCCTCCACCACACTTCTGGAGAACCACATCACACTTCGTTGGAAAGCTGGTGCGAGGCCCACCCGCACACCAGAGCTGCTGATGGAGCCAAGGCCACTGATAGTCAGAGGACTGTGAGTGGCCTGGCCCATGCTGAGCCCCAGGCTGATGACAAGCCGATAGTACAAAACATACTGATGTTTCAGAGAGAGGTAGGGGAACATCTGGTGTTGCCAGAGGCAATAAGGGGACAATGGATACTATGAGTGCTGCCATGTCTCAGGTGTGTGAACGCATGGCTTCCTCCATCGAGAGGTTGCCGACCCTCATGGAGAGCCAGATTCCACAGATACGCACAGATTTGCACACCTTCGCCTTGGCCATGAACTCAGTGCAGCAGTGGCAAGGCGAGACAGGGTCGAGGTGCCTGGATCTTCCACCAAGTCTTCGTCCATCTCAGGTTCGCAGGGATGTGCAAGTGAGCCTTGAAAGGGAGGAGGAGAATCTGCCCTCCACATCTGGGAGCTTTTCTCAGGGCACTCCGAATGTGGTCAGTAGCTCCTCAGCCCCTCCGCCAGTGACCCCAGATCCCGTAGCCATGTCAACTGAGGAGGCTGGTGCACCTGTGTAGGATACCCTCAGCCAAATGGGGCCCTCCAGTCTTCAGGCAACCAGAATTTACCTGCCAAAGTCATCCCAGCCCAAAAGACAGCCCAATCAGCAGCCTGCCTTCACCTCAGCTTCCAGTGCAGGGTCTACACCACACGGAAGCACACAAAAGCCTATAAAGAAAAGCACCTGGATGCACTTGGGGCTTCACAGATGTAATAATTGGGCCTTTGCATTTGTTGTTACAATTGTGCTAATAAATGGAGGTCAGATTCATTGCTGTAAATAGATAATGCTTTCATTGCTGCATTTTGAGATGTAACCTTCACCCTTGCTCCCTCAATGGGCTGCCAATGTAGGCACAGACCACATTTAGTCAGCGTCTCAGATATGTCAGAACCTGGGCGCTAGGCACTGGAATGCGATCGGAAAGAGGTGACAGGCGGAATACATAGAGTTGAGTCTTTATTGAGGTGGCAGGTAATGGACATATATGAGATTGTCTGGTGCCTCCCTTGCACGTCTCTCAATGGCCCTAGCCTCTGGTACAAGGGGTTCAATATTCAATGCCTCTTGCTCAGTTACCTCCTCCACATTTGCCTCGTCAGATGTGGACTGGCAATCAATCATGTCGTTTTCAACCTCTTCATACAAGGCCTTGCCCCATTGCAGTGCTAGATTGTGCAGAACACAGCAGACCACCACGATACTCGAGACTGTCGCTGGGCACCGGAATCTCAGCTTCAGCAGCCCAGTGGCCTGCTTGATGGTTGCTCGGGTGGAGCCGTGGGAGGTTTTGTATCTCTCCTCCGCTGCAGTGCGAGGGTTCCTTACAGGAGTGAATAGCCAAGTCTTCGATGGGTAGCCCTTGTTCCCGAGAATCCATTCCTGAAGGCGTGTAGGGGACCTGAAAAGTTGTGGCACTTGGGACTGTCGAAGTATGTAGGCATCGTGGCTGCTTCCTGGAAATTGTGCACACATCTGCAATATGAATCTCCAGGTGTCGCAGACCAGTTCATTGTTGATGGAATGAAAGCCCTCACTGTTGATGAAGGTGGCTGGCTGCTCCATGGACGCCTTGATGGCCACATGCATGCAGTTGATGAAAGCTTTCATCTGGGGGAATCCAGTAATGACCCCGAATCCGATGGCCCTCTCCACCTGGCTGTCAGGGTCAGTTTGTTATCTCACATCGTCGCCGGCCCTCTTGAGCAGGCATTGGTCACCTCCTTTATGCAAAGATGGGCTGCTGCCTGGGAGATCCCATACGTGTCCCCAGTGGATCCCTGGAAAGAGCTAGACGCATAGAAAATAAGTGCCATGGTGATCTTCAGTGCCATGGGCCATTGGGTGTCCACCGAAGCCCATCAGTCGCAGCTTGTCCTGAAGCATGGTGCATAAGTCAGTGACCCCTCCCTGGAGAGCCGCAGTCCTCGCTTATGCTGCGGCTCAGACATTTGGAGGTAGTTGAGGCGAATCCAGTACACCCTCTGGCATGGACATGCCCTTCTTGGCATGGCGGTCTACTGCCGCTCTCCTATTGGAGTTTGACGGGTGTCCCCAGCTAGATCCTGGCCGTCCCTTCCACTGAGCCTCTGCTGCGCGTAACCAGGATTCACAAAGTCTGAGTGCATGAGACCTATGCCAAACGACCTTGCCTTGGGACCTTCCCGTTGATATTCCTCTCTGAAGATGCGCTAACGCCCCTCAGCACCCACCATTACAGAGAGCCCAGCACCAAAGATTGCACCCACCCTTGCAGAGAGCCCAGCACCGCAAGCCGCCAATGGCCTCTGCTCCCACTTTTTTCCCTTAACCACTGCTCCCAATAGTTGCCTTCCAACAGTATCGCTGAGGCTTCGTCTCGGTGCCACCACCTTTAAATGGTCAAGGATCTGAAGATATGTGATCCCCTTGTGCCATTGACTAAATTGGAAACCTCCCATAAAATTGTCTTCAATACAACGCAAATGCATTCTAACTAGTCGTTCACCAATTCAAATTGCAATCCCGCTGCGTTCTAACGGTAAGGCCACCTAGGAGCTTTCCCATTGCTGACAAAATCCCGAACTGACACCACAACATCGGGTTTCCGGATAAGCAGGTCCACCCCAATTTTTCGCCATCCCCCCATGCCTCCATTCCCACTCCTGCTGGCCAGTTAAAATCCATCCCTTTGTATGAACTGAGTGTGGAGTCTTACAGTTGTGGCTGTTGAATGTTTCAATGCACGTAATTAACACATGAATGGTAATGCTGTCTGCAGGATGGAAGACAGTTGCATAGGAACATATGAACAAGGAGCAGAAGTAGGCCATTCGGCCCCTCGAGCTCCTCCGCCATTCAATAAGATCATGGCTGATCTGTTTGTGTCTCGAATACAACACTCCCATCTACCCCTGATAACCTTTGATTCCCTTGCTTAGCAAGAACCTATCTAACCCCACCTTAAGATTATTCAATGACCCTGCCTCCACCACCTTCTGAGGCAGAGAGTTCCAAAGTCACACAACCCTCTGAGAGAAACAGTGCCCCCTAATTCTGGACTCACACAAGAGGAAACATCCTTTCCACATCCACCTTGTCAAGACCATTCATGATCTTATATACTTTGATCAAGTCTCCCCTCACTCTTCTTATCTCCAATGAAAATTAGTCCAGTCTGTCCAACCTTTCCTCATAAGACAACCCACTCATTCCAGTTATCAATATAATAAACCTCCTCTGAACTGCCTCCAACACATTTACATCCTTCCTTAAATAAGGAGACCAAAACTGCACACAGTATTCGAGATGTGGTCTCACCAATACCTTGTATAATTGAAGCAAAACATCCTTATTTAATTTTCAATTCTCCTCGTAATAAAGGATAGCATTCCATTAGCCTTCTTTATGATTTGCTGTACGTACCTACTAACCTTTTTTGTGACTCATGCACTGGAACACCTAGATCCCTGTGCACCTTGGAACTCTGCAGTCATTTTCCGTTTAAGTAATCTTCTGCTTTTTTATTCTTTCTGCCAAAGTGAACAACTTTACATTTTCCCACATTATACTCCATCTGCCAGATTTTTGCCCACTCACTCAACCTATCTACATCGGTCTGCAACCTCCTTATGTCCTCCTCACAACATACTTTCCTACCTATCTTTGTGTCATCTACAAATTTAGCTGCTATGCCATCGCTCCCCTCATCTTAGTCATTGATATAAATTGTAAAAAGTTGAGGCCACAGCACAGACCCCTGCGGGACTCCACTCATCGCATCCTGCCAATCAGAAAAGGACCCATTTATGCATACTCTCTGTTTTCTGCGAGCCAGCCAATCTTCTATCCTTGCTAATATGTTACCCCCTACACCATGAGCTCCTACTTTGTGCAATAACCTGTTATGTGGCACCTTGTCACATGCCTTCTGGAAATCCAAGTACAGTACGTCAACAGGCTCCCCTTTATCCACAGCGCATGTTACTCCTTCAAAGCACTCCAATAAATTGGTTAAACATGATTTCCCTTTCACAAAACCGTGCTGACTATTCTTGATTACCTTGAGTTTTTTTATGCGCCAAGCTACAGACTCCTTCATGATCGATTCTAACACCTTCCCCAGGACAGATATCAAGTTAACTGGCCTATAGTTACCTGTTTCTGCCTCCCTCCCTTCTTTAATAGAGGGGTCATATTTGCTATTTTCTGGTCTGATGGAATCTTTCCAGACTCTAGCGAATTTTGAAAAATTAACACCAATGCATCTACTACCTCATTAATCACCTTTTTTAAGGCCCTAGGATAAAGCCCATCAGGACCCGGGGACTTGTCAGCCCACAACGCCATCAGTTTGCTCAGTACTGCTCCCCTGGTTATTGTGATTTCACCAAGTTCCTCTCTTCCTTCCACCTCCTGATTTGCAGCGATTATAGGAATGTTTCTTGATTCTCTATAGTGAAGACAGAAGCAAAATATTTGTTCATTTCATCTGCCATTTCCTTATTATCTATTATTAACTCCCCATTCTCACTTTCTAGAGGACCAACACTCACTTTACTAACTCCTTTCCTTTTTTAACACCTATAGAAACTCTTGCTATCCATTTTTACATTTCTAGCTAGCTTCCTTTCATACTCTAATTTCTTTCTCCTGATTAGCCTTTTAGTCATTCTCTGGTGTTCTTTGTATTCTGACAAATCATCTGACCTGTCACTCATCTTTGCGCAATTATATGCTTTTTCCTTAAGTTTGATGCTTTCCTTAACATCTTTAGTTAACCACAGACGGTGGGTCCTCCCCTTAGAATTTTTCTTTACAGTAGGAATATACTTATCCTGAGTATTCTGAAATATCCCCTTAAATGTCTACCACTGCTTCTATATTGATCTATCTCCTAGCCTAGTAATCCAGTTCACTTCAGCTAGCTCAGCTTTCATGCCCACATAGTTGTCCTTATTTAATGTTAAAGTACTAGTCTTATACCCACTCCTCTCTCTTTCAAACTGGATGTAAAATTCAATCATATTGTGGTTGCTGCTACCGAGAGGTGCCTTTACTCTGAGGTCATTAATTAATCCTGTCATATTACACAATACCAAGTCTAATATAACCTGCTCTCTCTGATTGGTTCCAGAATGTGCTGCTGTAAGAAACTATCTCAAAAGCATTCTATGAACCCAAGGACCTTCTGTATAGTGAGGTAGCTGGAGGCCACATGACCAGTGGGGCACCCAAAGCTCCACTTCAAGGATGCTTGCAAGCATGGCATGAAGGCCCTAAATGTTGTTACAACCGAGGTGGGAGTAGTGCACTGTTAATTCAGTCCCATCACGCCACAGTTCATAGCATATTATTAAAGTTTTCCCACCTACCGGAAATTAGCCAAATTAAACACTTTATTAACCCCCAGAATAAAACAGACCAAACCAGGTATCTTTAAACAACAACAAATTAACTATTCATTAATAAACTAAATCTTAAACACTATTGAGACAAATTTATGTCTAAAGACCTTATAACTTCTTATTTACCCTAACCTTTATGTACACACATACTTTCAAAACCAATGGTTAACCGGTTAAAAAAAACTGTTTCTTCGGAATAAATAAGTAGCTGGGTTGTAAGTCCTGGTGATTTATATTCCCAGTTGATGAGGTGTCCCAGAGTAAAATAATCAGATGCCACATGAAGTCTCAAGGCGAATTCAACGAACAGTCTTTAAGGGATAAGCGTTCAAAGCACTTGGCTTTCAGCAGGCATCACACAATTCTTTCATCAAGGAGTGTAGCAACAGGTCCCCAACAATACAAATGTTCTTTTCTAGAGTTTTTCTCTCCTTAGGCAATACACAGCCTGAAGATAAATGTAGATTTTCTGCTAGGAGAGAGGGATCCTTCCTTTCAGTAAGCACGCTTCTCTGGTCTCCAGATCGGACTGATTTTAGTCAGTCTTTACATAGCTAAATTGATACATTACAGCACATCTCTCCTGCTGTTGCCTAAGAAAGAGACTTGCTGCTGGCACACTATTCTCATTGAATCTAAAAGCTTCTCTCTCTGCCTTAAAGGTGCACTTCCCACCTTGATTTTTAAATAGTGTCTTAAAGGCACCCTGTTTCTAAACAGACAAGAAAAAAACAGTTCCAAGATAATAAAATAATATATTGCAGATGCTGGAAATCTGAAATAAAAACAAGAAATTCTGGAAATACTCAGCAGGTCAGGCAGCATCTGTGGAGAGAGAAGCAGAGTTAACGTTTCAGGTTAGTGACCTTTCATCAGAACAGTTCTGATCAGAACATGATAGCAACTAACACATGTCGACTACACCCCTGGAATCATGGAAAGGAAACATGTAAACTGGAGAGTCTGAGGCTACGTTTCATGCAGTTTTCTCCCCGCCCCATTCATGGCAGTGACTCATGGAGCTGTGTGGTTCCACAGTGGCTGCTAACCCTTTGGCAATAGGCCTTTCTTCGGCAAGAGGCTATTCAGTTACTGTCTCAGAACTTGTTCTCAGCAGACCTATAGCCACACAAATTATTTTTTTCGTCATTCACTGGATGTGGGCGTCGCTGGCAAGGCTAGCATTTATTTGTCCATACCTAGCTCCCCTTAAGAAGTTGGTGGTGAGCCACCTTCTTGAACTGCTGCATTCCATAGGGTGAAGATACAGCAACAGTGCTGCTAGGGAGGAAGTTCCAGGATTTCGACCCATTGATGATGATGATCGGCAATATATTTCCAAGTCAGGATGATGTGTGACCTGGAGGGCAAGTTGGAAGTGATGGTCTTCCCATGCGCCTGCTGCCTTTGTCCTTTTAGGTGGTAGAGATTGCTGGTTTGAAAGGTACTGTTTAAGAACCCTTGGCAAGTTGCTGAATTGCATCTTGTAGATGATATAGACTGCTAACACTGTGCTCCAGTGAAGGAGGGGGTGAATGTTGAAGGTGGTGGATGGGGTGCCAATCAAGAGCTTCTTGAGTGTTGTTGGAGCTGCACTCATCTAGGCAAGTGGAGAGTATTCCATCACACTCCTGACTTGTGCCTTGTAGATGGTGAACAGGCTTTGCGGAGTCAGGAGGTGAGTTACTCACCGCAGAATTCCCAGCTTCTGACCTACTCTTGCAGCCACATACTTATATGGTTGATCTGGTTAAGTTTTTTATTAATGGTAACCCCCAGGATGTTGATGATGGGCAAAATCACTAATGGTAATGCCGTTGAATGTCAAGGTGAGATGGTTAAATTCTCTCTTGTTGGATATAGTTATCGCCTGGCACTTGTATGGCATGAATGTTTTTTGTCAATTATTAGCCCAAGCCTAAATGTTGTCTAGGTCTTGCAGCATATGGGCATGGACTGCTTCAGTGTCTGAGGAGTTGTGAACGGTATTGAACACTGTGTAATCATCAGCAAACATCCTCAATTCTAACCTTATGATGGAAGTAAAATGAAGCAGCTGAAGATGGTTAGTCCTAGGACACTGCCCTGAAGAACTCCTAGGGTTAAGATGATTGGCCTCCAACAAATGTAGCTTCACCAGGTTGGCACTTTATTTTTAGGTGTTGCTCCTGGCATGCTCTTCTACACTCCTCTTTGAACCAGGGTTGATCCCTGGTGTAAAGTATTGCAGTGGTAACCTCTCCTTTAAGAAACCATATCTTTAAGAGATCAGGTCACTGATGCAACTGATGACACCATCAGGCGCATAAGGAGACACCATTTTGAGACACTCACTCAGCACTTGGCTTTTCAGAGGGCAGATACACACCAGTGAGGAAAGACTGTATCTGAAATCAGACAATCTAGGTAAGTATGGCAATAAATATTGTCTGTGTTAAATCCGAATATAAAGACTGCAGTTATCATTGAAAGAACACTTAAGAGAACACTGGGCAGCACAGTGGCGCAGTGGTTAGCACCATAGCCTCACAGCTCCAGCGACCCGGGTTCAGTTCTGGGTACTGCCTGTGCGGAGTTTGCAAGTTCTCCCTGTGACCGCGTGGGTTTCCGTCGGGTGCTCCGGTTTCCTCCCACAGCCAAAGACCTGCAGGTTGATAGGTAAATTGGCCATTGTAAATTGCCCCGAGTGTAGGTAGGTGGTAGGAGAAAGGTGTGGATGTGGTAGGGAATATGGGGTTAATGTAGGATTAATATGAATGGGTGGTTGTTGGTCGGCACAGACTCGGTGGGCCGAAGGGCCTGTTACAGTGCTGTATCCCAAAATAAATAAAATAAAGCAGCAGTACACCTAGCTTAATGGCAAGGATATAGTGAGAGGATATGCTAGGTCATAAGGTTACAGATTGTGGTGGAATGCAATTCTGCTGCTGTTGATGGCCCACAATGCCTCATGGATGCCCAGTTTTGAGCTGCCTGATCTGTTCTGAGTCTATCCCATTTAGCACAGGGGAAGTACCACAAAACATGATTGATAGTGTCTTCAATGTAAAGATGGAACTTCATCTCCAAAAGGATTGTTCAGTGGTCACTCCACTAATACTGGCATGGACAGATCATTCAGTGACAGGTAGATTGTTGAGGATGAGGTCAAATAGGTTCTTCACTCTTGTTGGTTCTCTCACCACCGCAGCAGGCTTGGTGTGGCAGCTAACGTTCTTCACGACTCGGCCATCTCCGTCAGTAGTGGTGCTGCCAAGCCACTCCTGGTGATGGGCATTGAAGTCTCCCAACCAGAGTACATTCTGTGCCCTTGCTACACTCAGTGCTTTTTTCAAATAGTGTTCAACATGGAGGAATACTGATTCATCAGCTGAGGGAGGGCAGTTGGTGGTAATCAGACTTCATTGCCCATCTTTGACCTGATACCATGAGACTTTGTGGGATCCAGAGTCAATGTTGAAAAGTCCAATGCTGACTCCCTCCTGACTGTACACCACAGTGCTGCCACCTCTTGTGGATCTGTCTAGTGGTACAGGTCATTCCTAGGGATAGTGATGGAGGAGTCTAGAGCATTGGCTGTAAGGTATGATTCTGGAGTTTGACTATGTCAGGCTGTTGCTTAACTAGTCTGTGGGATAGATAATCCAATTTTGGCATAAGTTCCCAGATGTTACTGAAGATGACTAGGATGAGTGCGCCTTTGTTCTTTCCAAATGGGATGCCTATATTGATGCCTTGTGGTCCATCTAATTTTATTCTTATTGTATGTTGTTGTAGCTGTTTGGTACAACTGAGTGACTTGCTAGACCCTTTCAGGGGTTAAGAGTCAACTACATTGATGTGGGTCTGGAGTCACATAGAGGCCAGACCAGGGAGGCACAGCAGATTCCCTTCCTTAAAAGATATATGGGAATCAGATGGGTTTTTATGACAATCAATTATTAAATGGTCATCATTACCAATACTAGCCTTTAATTCCAGATTTATTTAATTAACTGAATTGGATTGAAAGGGATTTGAAATCATTTCTTCAGTTTCTGTCCCATGTTCTGGGTTACTGGTCCAGTAACATGCCTACTATCTTACTGTTCCCTTTCATGGTAGCAATCAGAGTGGGACCCCTGTTTTTCTTGCCCCTGTTATGACCAGGTGAGAAAGGGGTCTAGGGTTCCCTGTCAGCATTCACCTGATCTTACTGTAACAGGGTTTAATTTTTAAAACACTGTGCTTTAGCTCCGCCTTGGTGAATCCTTGTTCACGGCTTTCCAATTATAAGGAAAAGAAACCAGCAGATACAGGTTTTCTTAGGTTTAAAGAAGGAAGGTTGAAATTTATTGAACTCTAATTTGGTTGACACCTACGGATACATGATGCGTCCATGCAAATAGAGGCAGAAAAGAGCAGAAGAAAAATAAAGTGGAAAAGTTTGAGGCAGTATCTGAAGAGTTTTTGTTACGGTTCTTTGAGCTCACTGTGGAGTCCTTGATTGTCGGTAGATCTTGCTTTTCATGGGGCCCAGTATTCTTCTTAAACCTTGTTCGCTGTAGGAGACATTTCTCTCTTGGGGTTCATGTGTCTTCAGTGGATTCAGAGGCTTGTGAGAAAGAGATGGGAGCAAACAGGAGAGATCTTCTCAGTCCAGGAGCAAACAGTCTTTCTCCATTCAAACTCTCTGTGGCTAGTTCAAAAAACCCGGGAACAGTTAATTAGTCATGTGACCAGCTGGTCCAACCATCCTGGCCCTTGTGGATTGCATCACCCCAGCAGGCCCTGGAATGTGCTTCACCACCCCCTCACTGTCTGGTGATCAACATCCATTGTGGGTTGAATGTGTCAGGGAATGGTCCTTTGTCTACACAAGCATGCATGTTAGTATGCAAAAGTTTTTTCCTGCCACGGCTGATCTGTTCAACAAGTAATTTCCTCGCTCCAGCAACAGTAAAAAATTAATGTTCATATGACCAAACCAATATGCAGCTGGGGGCCTGCATGACAGTCCTTCTTGGACTAAAGTATGTAAAGACCAACTCAGTAATGCTCCTAGAGCTCACCACCGACTAGGGATCCCGATGGTTCGCATGGCTCAGTAAAAAAAAATCACAAATTGTAATTATTCACTAAGTCCTTAGGGGAATGCACAAAAGCCTGCACTAAAGTACAGCAGAGAGACAAGTGTTAGCCTTTGAAGAAACAAAGACTGACTAGATGTAAAACTTGTGGGTGGAAACTGTTTCGAACTGAAATCTTTTGAGAATGAATATTAAACCAGATAAGACATTGAACAGGACTAGAGACAAGGACGTTGAAAAGTAGCAGGCAATTCTGAATAGATTCAAATAATAAAGTACTGGAAAAACATAAATATTTGTTAGGAAGAATGGAGCAGGGCTAGTCACTTTGAAGTTTTGTTTGAAATAGTAGATTGAACTGAAAGCACGAACAAAAATGCAGCAAGAGCCAGAAACTGGACTGTTCATTGAAACACAGGCTGACTGCTATTACACTGAAAAATAAATTGCAGTGATTAGGGATGTAGCTGTTATCTAATAAGAGAGATCATTTCTCTTACACCTTTAGTGAAAGGTCTCATTTACATCATCATGATAATTAGTGTTAAGATTACTCTGACAGTGGTTTACAAAAAACAGCTTTTAAACAGGCCCGAAGATTGACACTGTGGGGTGTCCGCTGGATTCAGAAGATAAAGGAAAGCAAGTGGAATGCAAATTAAAAGCAGAACATACTAGAAATATATTAAGCAAGTTAATCACAACTGAAAAACATTGGTTCATATTCCTACATTACAGCAGTGACATTACCGAGTGTATCAGGCCTGTGTCCTCAGTACCTTGCTCTACGGCAGCGAGGCCTGGACAACGTATGCCAGCCAAGAGCGACGTCTCAATTCATTCCATCTTCGCTGCCTTCGGAGAATACTTGGCATCAGGTGGCAGGACTATATCTCCAACACAGAAGTCCTTGAAGCGGCCAACATCCCCAGCTTATACACACTACTGAGTCAGCGGCGCTTGAGATGGCTTGGCCATGTGAGCCGCATGGAAGATGGCAGGATCCCCAAAGACACATTGTACAGCGAGCTCGCCACTGGTATCAGACCCACCGGCCGTCCATGTCTCCGCTATAAAGACGTCTGCAAACGCGACATGAAATCGTGTGACATTGATCACAAGTCGTGGGAGTCAGTTGCCAGCATTCGCCAGAGCTGGCGGGCAGCCATAAAGACAGGGCTAAATTGTGGCGAGTCGAAGAGACTTAGTCGTTGGCAGGAAAAAAGACAGAGGCGCAAGGGGAGAGCCAACTGTGCAACAGCCCCGACAAACAAATTTTTCTGCAGCACCTGTGGAAGAGCCTGTCACTCCAGAATTGGCCTTTATAGCCACTCCAGGCGCTGCTTCACAAACCACTGACCACCTCCAGGCGCGTATCCATTGTCTCTCGAGATAAGGAGGCCCAAAGAACAGCAGTGACTATACTTCAAAAATATTTTATTGGCTGTAAAAAGCTTTGGGATGTCCTAGCTAAAGGTGCTATATAGATGTAAGTCTTTCTTTTCATATTTCAGGTCTGGCCTTGCTGTTCTGATAAGCTCCACCCTGAAGTGTTACCCTACCCTTTGATTTTTGCAGGCTATTGGACTTGCTGTACATTTTCGGTTGTTACGCCACTGTTACATTTGTTCCATTCAGATCAGAAGTTATCCAGTTGGTCAAAGGTTCATGCAAATGTCACAATCACCCTTTAAATAGCTGTGTGCTGCTATTATCTTTTTTCAGGTGTTCAGAACTATGTAGAACAGGCTAGCAAGGCACAGAATTGCAGTTGTCAAACAATGAGATCTCCTGGAAAAAGCAGGCAGATGTGGAAAAGGAGCTATTTTTAATCATGGGGAAATAAAAAAAACTCTACCAGTGGAACTGTAATTCTGGCGAGTGAAAGAAAACACATATAAAATACTTGATAGTTGATAGCTGTGCATAGCATCACAAAAGGTATGTGTGTAGGGATGTCAGGAAGAAAGAATCAGGTTCAACTATGATACTCCACATGATAAAATGGCCCACATCAATCACGGTCTGGATTTATACACCGATCGTGGTAACTCAGGTGAAGGACTGGCTTTTCTCCGCTGGTCCAGTCTCTTCCCACCTACATCCGTGACTCTTCTGACGCCCTACGTCATTTTGACAATTTCCAGTTTCCTGGTCCCAACCGCCTCCTCTTCACGATGGACATCCAATCGCTCTTCACCTCCATCCCCCATCAGGATGGTTTGAGAGCTCTCCACTTCTTCCTGGAACAGAGGCCCAACCAGTCCCCATCCACCACCACCCTCCTCCGCCTGGCTGAACTTGTTCTCACATTGAACAACTTCTCCTTCAACTCCACGCACTTCCTTCAAGTAAAAGGTGTCGCTATGGGTACCCGCATGGGTCCTAGTTATGCCTGTCTTTTTGTGGGATATGTCGAGCATTCTTTGTTCCAGTCCTACTCAGGCCCCCTCCCCCAACTCTTTTTCCGGTACATTGATGACTGTATCGGTGCCATTTCCTGCTCCTGCCCCGAACTGGAAAACTTTATCAACTTTGCTTCCAATTTCCACCCTTCTCACACCTTTACATGGTCCATCTCTGACACTTCCCTTCCCTTCCTCGACTTCTCTGTCTCCATCTCTGGGGATAGGTTGTCTACTAATATCCATTATAAGCCCACCAACTCCCACAGCTATCTGGACGACACTTCTTCACACCCTACCTCCTGCAAGGACTCCATTCCATTCTCCCAGTTTCTCCGTCTCCGACGCATCTGCTCTGATGATGCTACCTTCCATGACGGTGCTTCCGATATGACCTCCTTTTTCCTCAACCGAGGATTTCCCCCCACTGTGGTTGACAGGGCCCTCAACCGTGTCCGGCCCATTCCCTGCATCTCTACCCTCACCCCTTCCCCTCCCTCCCAGAACCGTGACAGGGTTCCCCTTGTCCTCACTTTTCACCCCATCAGCCTCCATATCCAAAGGATCATCCTCTGCCATTTCCACCACCTCCAGCATGATGCCACTACCAGTCGCATCTTCCCCTCCCTTCCCCTGTCAGCATTCCGAAGGGATCGTTCCCTCCGCGACACCCTGGTCCACTCCTCCATTACCCCCACCATCTCGTCCCCGTCCCATGGCACCTTCCCCTGCAATCGCAGGAGGTGTAATACCTGCCCATTTACCTCCTCTCTCCTCACTATCCCAGGCCCCAAACACTCCTTTCAGGTGAAGCAGCGATTTACTTGTACTTCTTTCAATGTAGTATTCTGTATTCGCTGCTCATAGTGTGGTCTCCTCTACATTGGGGAGACCAAGCGCAGACTGGGTGACCGCTTTGCGGAACATCTCCGCTCAGTCCGCAAGCAGGACCCTGAGCTTCCGGTTGCTTGCCATTTCAACACTCCCCCCTGCTCTCATGCTCACATCTCTGTCCTAGGATTGCTGCAGTGTTCCAGTGAACATCAACGCAAGCTCGAGGAACAGCATCTCATCTACCGATTAGGCACACTACAGCCTGCCGGACTGAACATTGAGTTCAATAATTTCAGGGCATGACAGCCCCCCATTTTACTTTCATTTTTAGTTATTTTTTCTTCCTTTTTTTTACATTCTTTTTTACATTTTTTACAGTCTTTTTTTTGCATTTATTTCATTTCATCTTAGTTTGTTCAGTTTGCTTACCCACTGTTTTTTTCAGGTTTGCACTTGCTGCTGTTCAATATTCAGTGTATTCACACCTAATCTGTACTAATGCTTTGTCTTTCAACACACCATTAACATATTGTTTGCCTTTGCTCCGTGACCTTTTGGTCAGCTATGTGACCTGGTCCAATCTAGACCTCTTTTGTTATCTCTTGCCCCACCCCCACCTCACTTGCTTATAACCTGTGACTTTTCTAATATTTGTCAGTTCCGAAGAAGGGTCACTGACCCGAAACGTTAACTCTGCTTCTCTTTTCACAGATGCTGCCAGACCTGCTGAGTGGTTCCAGCATTTCTTGTTTTTATTTCAGGTGAAGGACTGTTTGACAAATGGGATCTTTTGGATCTTTAGCAAGACATCACCTTTAGGTTAGAAGAGAGAAGAGAAATTTGTTGGGGGAGGGGGCAACATAGAAAATCTTGTACTTGGTGTGCACTGTTCTGTATATTATAAAAAGGGTATGGAGGCATTGGAGAAGGTACAGAGATTCACAAAGATAATACCAGAACTGAAAAGATGTACTTATCAGGAAATATTGAACAAGCTGGGGCACTTTTCTCTAGAAAAGAGAAGGCAGAGGTCTTTAAAATTATAAAGAGGTTTGAAAAGGTAGACATAGAGAAGTTTTTCACAATTTGTTCATGGGATGTGAGTATCGCTGACAAGACCAGCATTTATCGCTCATCCCTAATTGCCCTTCCGAAGGTGTTGGTGAGCTGTTCACCAGCAGGTTTGTTAGATGTTTCCACTTGTAGGGGAGATCAAAACGAGGTGACAAAAGATAAAATAGTCACCAATAGATCCAATAGGGAATTCAGAAGATACTTTGTTACCCGAAGTGTAGTCAGAATGTGGAACTTGCTTCCACATGGAATAGCTGAGGCAAATAGCATAGAGACATTTAAAAGGAAGCTAGATAAACAAGTAAGGAAAAAGGAGTAGAGGGATATGCTGATCGGGTTATATGAGGAGGGATGGGAGCATAAACACTGGCATAGTGTTGGATCGAATGCCTGTTTCAGAGTTATAGATATTTTTTGGTGAAAGGGTGAAAAACAGGCGCTAAATGGGTTTAATAAGACGTGCCTGTTTGAAAGTCTGGTATTAGCATGGAACTTTGGTTCTAATTGCTGGTTATTATAATTTGAACCTGCTTGGAAGGGCGAAAATGGAAACAAAGAACAAAGAACAGTACGGCACAGGAACTGGCCATTCGGTCCTCCAAGCCTGCGCCGATCTTAATGCATGTCTAAACTAAAACCTTCTGCACTTCCGGGGTCCGTATTCCTCTATTCCCATCCTATTCATGTATTTGTCAAGATGCCTCTTAAACGTCTCTATGGTACCTGCTTCCACCACCTCCCCTGGCAAGATGTTCCAGGCACTCACCACCCTCTGTGTAAAGAACTTGCCTTGCACATCCCCTCTAGACTTTGCCCCTCTCACCTTAAACCTATGTCCCTAGTAACTGACTCTTCCACCCTGGGAAAAAGCTTCTGACTATCCACTCTGTCCATGCCGCTTATAACTTTGTAAACCTCTATCATGTCACCCCTCCACCTCCGTCGTTCCAGTGAAAACAATCGAGTTTATCCAACCTCTCCTCATAGCTAATGCCCTCCAGACCAGGCAACATCCTGGTAAACCGCTTCTGTACCCTCTCCAAAGCCTCCATGTTCTTCTGGTAGTGTGGCGACCAGAATTGCACGCAATATTCTAAGTGCGGCCTAACTAAAGTTCTGTACAGCTGCAGCATGTCTTGCCAATTTTGATACTCTATGCCCCGACCGATGAAGGCAAGCATGCCGTATGCCTTCTTGACTACCTTATCCACCTGCGTTGCCAATTTCAGTGACCTGTGGACCTGTACACCCAGATCTCTCTGCCTGTCAATACTCCTAAGGGTTCTGCCATTTACTGTATACTTCCCACCTGCATTAGACCTTCCAAAATGCATTACCTCACATTCGTCCGGATTAAACTCCATCTGCCATTTCTCCACCCAAGTCTCCAACCGATCTATATCCTGCTGTATCCTCTGACAATCCTCATCACTGTCCGCAACTCCACCAACCTTTGTGTCGTCCGCAAACTTACTAATCAGACCAGCTACATTTTCCTCCAAATCATTTATGTATACCACAAACAGCAAAGGTCCCAGCACTGATCCCTGCGGAACACCACTAGTCACATCCCTCCATTCAGAAAAGCACCCTTCCACTGCTACCCTCTGTCTTCTACGACCGAGCCAGTTCTGTATCCATCTTGCCAGCTCTCCTCTGATCCAGTGTGACTTCACCTTTTGTACCAGTCTGTCATGAGGGACCTTGTCAAAGGCTTTACTGAAGTCCATATAGATAACATCCACTGCCCTTCCTTCATCAATCATCTTCGTCACTTCCTCAAAAAACTCAATCAAATTAGTGAGACACGACCTCCCCTTCACAAAACCATGCTGCCTCTTGCTAATAAGTCCATTTGTTTCCAAATGGGAGTAAATCCTGTCCTGAAGAATCCTCTCTAATAATTTCCCTACCACTGACGTAAGGCTCACTGGCCTATTATTTCCTGGATTATCCTTGCTACCCTTCTTAAACAAAGGAACAACATTGGCTATTCTCCAGTCCTGCAGGGTTAGCACTCAAACCCTGATTAGATACAATTTTTGTGGAGCAGTATCTGTGGGTTCCACTCATCCACTTGTACCTCCACTGACATATAGTGGCTCATTGTAGGGTGGCTCATGGACTGAGTGAGAGGGCACACAGATTCTCAGATGGGGCATTAGAGATCCTGGTGAAGGAGGTCCAGAGGAGGAAGGATGTATTGTATTGACAGGTGGAAATGGGGTCCACCTCACCTTGCTGTACCTCCTGCCCCTCTCTCCTGCAGCAGGTGGTGCTGCTCTGTCTGGTCTCATATCCTGCTCCCATTTATCTGGCAGACCAAGGAGGACCCCTAGCAAGATGTCAATGGCCAAACTTTCTTCTAATGACTCCTAAGGTGCCTTACAAGGTGGAGTAGTATAGCACTTTCTCTTTTTCAGTGAAGTCCTCATCAAATTTCCAGAATAAATGATGGTGTTGACGAAGTCTTGACAAATTGTCTCAGAAAGTCTGCCAATGTGTTCAAAAGTCGTCTTCAGACCTCCAGCAGCAAATGAAGAGTAAAAGGTAAGTATCTATTTAAGTAGTGCTCAAAATCCTCTGCACTCACTTGTTTGCTCCCAATCAGCTGGTTACTGTTGGGAGAGGGTGTTAGGTTAAGCATTAATGACCAAATGAGTGATAGCAGGCAATAGCAGGTGGCCGATCCTCGAGCAAGCTTCAATTCCTTTACCAAGCTGGCGTCTTGCAATAAACGTGGAATAAACCAGCATTTCAGTTTAAGACCCAACCTTAGACGCTCTTTAGCATTTGAAGTATCCAGAGAAAATAGCCGCTATGTAATTATGTAATATTAAAGTAAGAGTAATTGTTTAATTCTGTTTGTGTGGATTTTCCTGCTCTTTGACCTCGGCATATTGTATTGCCTGGGCACAGCACATCGAGGAAAATTGGGTGGGAAAGATCACAATCCCTTAATTGAGACCGTACAATTATCCATCCATTTAAACTTATGGCAGAAAATCAGATGGGTTTCCTAATGTGTGTGCAATCCTTCCCACTGAGCTTTCTTGGATGCGCCATGCTTAGGCAATCCAATACACACAGGAAAATCAAACACAACACCTCATTCAAGGTAAGACAGTATTATTTCACTTGTGCAAAAGACTGTCTTAACTGCCGTTCATGCTTTTGCAAGGCCAAGGAGGAATTTGAAGGTAATTTTAAATATAATTGGTTGGGGAACAGGGAGTCAATGTAGACAGAGCTGATGGATGAGTGGAACTTAGTCAGGGATGGATACAGACAGTTAAAGTTGGAACATGTTAGAGTTTATAGAGTGAGAAGGATGTAAAACTGGCAAGGAGAACATTGGAGAAATCAAGCCAGATTTTCCTATAAGTACCACCCAATTTTTCATCACCATTTTTGCCAGTTGGTGGAAGTGCCTGCCTTATAATGATAGGTGTTGTTACAGTCAGGTGAGAAGGGGTCATAGGGTTTCCCTCTTTTCCCTCTCCTTGTTTGACCACAACAGGTTTAACTTTTTTTTTTAAAGTGGATGTACTGGCTAATTCAGTAGGTGTTTGATATTTATTTGCTATGATCATAACAAGAACCAATCAGACAGGTTTTCTTGAGATTAACAAAGAAAGAGGTTAACTTTATTGCACCTAAACTGAACGGATAAAATAATAAACTTTCACTCATACAAACACACACACTAGAGGTTCACACACACACACACACACACACACACACACACACACACACACACACACACACACACACACACACACAAATAGGTTATGGGGTGGGGAAGGGTAGATTGATCAAATTAGAGTCCATAGGGAGAAAAATGGTATACAGTCTGTGGAGGTTGATGATTCAGCTGGCTTCCAGTCATCTATTGCTTCCAGCTAAAAGCCTCAGGACCACTGGATTCAGCTGGCTTCCAGCTGAATTCAGTGGTCCTGAGGCTTTTAGCTAGAAGCAATAGATGACTGATTTAGTAGGTCTCTTGAAGACAGCGATGCAGATGATTTCCTCCAAAGGAGTTTCTGATTGTAGGCGGAGTATGCACAGGTGGTTAGTCAGCAGGCAGGGTTCGAAGCTTGCAAGCTGAAAAGGAGGGAGAGAGAGTGAGAGAGAGAGAGGAGGGACCCCCACTGTCTGTATCCATCCCTGACTAAGTTCCACTCATCCATCAGCTCTGTCGACATTGACTCCCTGTTCCCCAACCAATTATATTTAAAATTGCCTTCAAATTCCTCCTTGGCCTTGCAAAAGCATGTCAGAGTCCAGATACTTCTCAACTTGCTGCAGAGAAACACCAGCTTAAAACCAGAGATGGAGGGGGGCTTGCCACATGACAGGTACCCAATGATTCAAGCATGGTAGTTAGCAATGTATTTCTTCTTGCTAAAGAACACAGGCAGTTCCCTTAAACTTCCTGGGTCTTGGCTATTGCTGGGATGAGCAGACATTTCATTTCCACTTCACAGGCCTTGCAATGTAGGATACAGTGTTGCAAATTAGATGGCCATCTTAATCTGCTAGCAAAGTTATCTTTTATCCGATCCTCCTTGAAATTTATTTAAAAAATACAAATTCAGGTCTCCAGCCAGGGGATGAAAGAAAATTATCATTCTACAAAGCAAGTTGGCATGGCAGTGTACTAAGATCCTCATATTCCCATTGTTCCCCCCCGCCCGCTCTCAATTGCATTCAATCATAATTATATTTGTATAAAATAGACAACCAGTATTGCTAAGCACTACTGAAAAGGTGGAAGTGAAATTAAAGAGCCCAATAGATATTTTCAATAAAGAAACTTTGGCTCCGAAATTATCTCAGAGGCACATTCAGTGCAGGGAGGGTGGAGTTATGGGTGAGAATCCCAGAAGTAGGGTTTTCCCGAAAGTCTTATAATGTTTTTCATCAGGTTTCCCACCTGACAGTCAGCCTGATTGGCAGGATGACTGCCTGTTGGGCGACAAAGCCAGTAGCAGAAGGACACAGGAGAGTGGAAGGTATAAGTGCAAGACTGCTCCACCTTGTTGGGCACCGGAGGACACATTTTGAAGCCATGATCGTCACCCCTCCAAGGGCTCGAAATTTGGTTGCCTCATTTTCTCGGCACAGGGCTCAGAGTAGAGGCCTGCTATCCGACCCAAACCCGACGGGACCCGACGACATGTGTCGGGTTCAGGTCAGGTCGGGCCCGTCTTCCGGGGCCGGCTTTTGGGCTCGGGTTGGGTCGGACCGAGTCCAGATCGAGTCGGGTTGGGTCAGGCCGGACACACATGGTAAGTCTTCTTCTTCTTCTTTGGCCTCCTTGTCTCGAGAGACAATGGGTAAGCGCCTGGAGGTGGTCAGTGGTTTGTGAAGCAGCGCCTGGAGTGGCTATAAAGGCCAATTCTAGAGTGACAGACTCTTCCACAGGTGCTGCAGATAAAATTGGTTGTCAGGGCTGTTACACAGTTGACTCCCCCCTTGCACTTCTGTCTTTTTTCCTGCCAACTGCTAAGTCTCTTCGACTCGCCACACTTTAGCCCCACCTTTATGGCTGTCCGCCAGCTCTGGCGATCACTGGTAACTGACTCCCACAACTTGTGATCAATGTCACAAGACTTCATGTCGCGTTTGCAGACGTCTTTAAAGCGGAGACATGGACAACCGGTGGGTCTGATACCAGTGACAAGCTCGCTGTACAATGTGTCCTTGGGGATCCTGCCATCTTGCATGCGGCTCACTTGGCCAAGCCATCTCAAACGCCGCTGGCTCAGTAGTGTGTATATGCTGGGGATGCTGGCCACCTCGAGGACTTCTGCGTTGGAGATACGGTCCTACCACCTGATGCCAAGGATTCTCCGGAGGCAGCGAAGATGGAATGAATTGAGATGTCGCTCTTGGCTGACATACGTTGTCCAGGCCTCACTGCCATAGAGCAAGGTACTGAGGACACAGGCTTGAAACACTCGGACTTTTGTGTTCCGTGTCAGTGCGCCATTTTCCCACACTCTCTTGGCCAGTCTGGACATAGCAGCAGACGCCTTTCCCATGCGCTTGTTGATTTCTGCATCGAGAGACAGGTTACTGGTGATAGTTGAGCCTAGGTAGGTGAACTCTTGAACCACTTCCAGAGTGTGGTCGCCAATATTGATTTTTGGAGCATTTCTGACGTCCTGTCCCATGATGTTCGTTTTCTTGAGGTTGATGGTTAGGCCAAATTCATTACAGGCAGCTGCAATCCTGAGTTTCTGCAGACACTCTTCAGTGTGAGATGATAATGCCGCATCGTCAGCAAAGAGGAGTTCCCTGATGAGGACTTTCCGTACTTTGTTCTTCATTCTTAGATGGGCAAGGTTGAACAACCTGCCACCTGATCTTGTGTGGAGGAAAATTCCTTCTTCTGAAGACTTGAACACATGTGAGAGCAGCAGTGAGAAGAAGATCCCAAACAGTGTAGGTGCGAGAAAACAGCCCTGTTTCACACCACTCAGGATAGGAAAGGGGTCTGATGAGGCACTGTTATGCTGAATTGTGCCTTTCATATTGTCATGGAATGAGGTGATGATACTTAGTGGCTTTGGTGGATATCCGATCTTTTCTAGTAGTCTGAAGAGACCACATCTGCTGATGAGGTCAAAGGATTTGGTGAGATCAATGAAAGAAATGTAGAGGGGCATCTGTTGTTCGCGGCATTTCTCCTGTAGCTGGCCAAGGGAAAACAGCATGTGGATCTCTCTGCTCGAAAGCCACACTGTGCCTCAGGGTAGACACACTCAGCCAGCTTCTGGAGCCTGTTTAAAGCGACTCGAACAAAGACTTTCCCCACTATGCTGAGCAGGGAGATTCCACGGTAGTTACTGCAGTCAACGCGGTCACCCTTGTTCTTATAGAGGGTGATGATATTGGCATCGCGCATGTCCTGTGGTTCTGCTCCCTCGTTCCTGCACAGGCAAAGCAGTTCATGGAGTGCTGAAAGTATAGCAGGCTTGGCACTCTTGATTATTCCGGGTAATGCCGTCCTTCCCAGGGGCTTTTTCGCTGGCTAGAGAATCAATGGCATCACTGAGTTCCAATTTTGTTGGCTGTACATCCAGCTCATCCATGACTGGCAGAGACTGGGTTGCATTGAGGGTGGTATCAGTGACAACATTTTCCCTGGAGTACAGTTCTAGGTAGTGCTCCACCCAGCGGTCCATTTGCTTGCGTTGGTCAGTGATTGTGTCCCCTGATTTAGATTTGAGAGGGGCGATCTTTCTGATGGTTGGCCCAAAAGATCTCTTAATGTCATCATACATTCCTCTGATGTTTCCGTTGTCAGAGGCCAGCTGAATATGACTGCCTAGGTGTTGCCAGTAGTCATTTGCACAGTGCCTGGCTGTTCTTTGTGTCGTGCTTCTGGCTGCTTTAAGTGCTCAGATGTTAACTCGCTGGGGGCTTTCTTGTAATTCAACAGTGCAATGCGCTTAGCGGCTATGACAGGTTCCAGCTCTTCATCATGGTGAGTGCTCTGCTAGTAAGTACTTGCTGTTGAGGATCTAATGGTTGGGGGAGAGATCGTGGGGGATGGGGAAGATGGTGGCGGGGGTCCGATTACTGGCAGAGCAGTGGGAAGTAGATGGAGGTCACGGAGGAGGTGTCTGTCATGGTTGCCATGGGAGATAGTGGTCGGGGTGGTTATGGAATGTGGTCGGAGTGGGGGCAGATAGTGATTAGGGGGGGGGGGTCCAATCACAGTGGGAAGGAAAAGGCAGATTGCAGGAGTAGCTGGGTTTTACAGACAAGCTTGTTGGGTGATGAATAAGCACTTCTGCTCCTCCAGTCAATTCTGTAAAGACCTTATAGATCCAGCCCTTCTCACCTCCTTTCACTTGCTGGTTTTCCCAAGGCTCGGGTAACCCAGTCGACTATGGTTAAAACTAGAAACACACGGCTGAATTTCAACAGCCGAAAATAGGTGGGTTAGGGTTGGCTCAGAGGTTAAAATTTTAAAAATCTGAAACCTGACCCCAACCAACCTGCAACCCACCAACTTTGGGTTTTACAGTGGTGGGAGAAGGGATGGCAGCCATCCTATTCCAGGAGGTGGGTTGGGCATTTCAATTATTTTAATGAGGCTGGCAGCTTCTGATTGAACTTGATTTTCAGGGTTTATAGTCTCCCACTGGGTCCCCCAGGTCTCAGGAAACCCAGAGCTAAAAAGAGGCAAAGACAATTGTGGGGAGAAAGAGGATGTCTCCCTGCCTTTATAACGCTGCTTGTGGGATCAGGGATTGGACTATCCCCCAGCATTGTACCCCTGCCTCCCCACCCCAGGTCAAGGATCAGGCCTACCTGCTCTGCAGCATGCTCCTGAGTACTCTGAGCTAGAGGCCTGCTTTAGGTCAGGAAAAGGAACCCGAGCCAAACCCGAACGAGCCACAGCAGGGCCCGTGCCCGACCCGGCCCGAGTCCCTCCGATTTTGCGCCGAGCCAGACCCGACCCGAACCCGCCACTAGTTGGCCCGACCTGAGCCTGACCCGACCATCCCTTTACTTACGCTCCTGACATCGAACCTGTAAGAAGCTGCAGCGCATGTGCGAGACGTCATAGTGATGTCACTCACTCACTGCGCAGACTCAGTTTCGTCCTGGACTCCCAGCTCAGGTAAATTTTTTTATTTTTAGTACTTACCAGCAGAGCACATATCTTGTGTGTGCGGCCTGACCCGACCCGACTTGATCTGGACTCGGCCTGACCCAACCCGAGCCCAAAAGCCGGCCCCGGAAGATGGGCCCGACCCGACCTGAACCCGACACATGTCGTCGGGTCCCGTCGGGTTTGGGTCGGGTAGCAGGCCTCTACTCTGAGCCCTGTGCCGATAAAATGAGGCAACCAAATTTCAAGCCCTTGGAGGGGTGATGATCATGGCTTCAAAATGTGTCCTCTTCAACACTGGATGTTCATTAGGTGAGCTGCAATGCAAATGTATGATTCCAATTTCGGGGAGCATATCTCCAATCTCAACCTCAAACGGGAGCAATTTATAAAGCGCCTAAGATTCATCAAGGTGGTGGCCACTGAACTGTGCCACCTTCTTCAGTTGGGCCTACAGCTGCACAGCAGGGCGAGGATGGCACTGCCAGTGGCCGTCAAGGTCACCGTCACCCTCAACTTCTATGCCAGGTGGGAGCAAGCAACATAGTCAGCATTTTTGAGTTCGCTGTCCACCACTGCATCAGGGATGTGACTGGATACCAGGAGAGGGAACTTCATCCTCTTCTCTCTTGCCAGAGAGAAGCAGGAGGAGTGGGCATGTGGCTTTACCAGGGTAGCAGGACTCCCAATGGTGCAGGGAGACAGCCACTGTATGTACATGACTCTGTGGGCCCCCCATGTAAACGGGGAGAGAAACAGGAAAGCAAAGGTTATCACTCCAACATGTAGCTGATGTGCGACCATGCACAGAACATCATATTGGTTAATACGCGCTATCCTAGCAGCAGACATGATGCCTTCATTCTGAAGCAGGCAACCGTTCCCATCATCTTTGGACCACCCTAATGGACCAAAGGCTGGCTGCTTGGAGATTACTGACTTTGTGAGGACAATGCGCCTATAATGAGAACTACACCTTCTGGAGCAGATCACCTGCATCCTCAAGCAACAGTTCTGCTGCATGGACTGTTCGGGGGGAGAACTCCAGTACTCATCACCCCAGGTATCCAAGTCCATGGTGGTTTGCTGCATCCTACAGAACCCCACTATCATGATGGCACAGTCCTTGTCATCAGGCATCTAGCAGCCACCTCGGGGGAAGCAGATGAGGAGAAAGAAGAGAAGGAAGAGGAAGAGGAAAAGGAGTAAGAAGCAGGGAGGAAGCATTCGGGACTCCTTCATTCTGTGCAGACTGTCCATGAGTGGCTACTGAGGCTCCCTTTCCCCTAAGAACTCATCACATCACCACCATTGCTCCACAATTCCCCAACTTTCAATCCATCTGCTACATCTCTATTGAGAAGGATGCATCCTCCATGGCTAAATAAGGAAGTTAAGAATGGTAACAAATTGAAAGAAAAGGTATACTGGAAAAGGAGAAAAGGAGTTCTGAAGAAGGGTCACTGACCTGAAAGGTTAACTCTGCTTCTCTCTCCACAGATGCTGCCAAACCTGCTGAGTATTTCCAGCATTTCTTGTTTTTATTTCAGATTTCTTGCATCCGCAGTATTTTGCTTTTATGAAAGAAAAGGCATACTGGAAAGATTAGTGGTCGGCCAGAAAGTTGGGAATCTTTTAGAAACCAGCAGAGGATGACTCAAAAAAAGAGGGAAAATTAGAGTATGTGAGTCAGCTAGCAAGAAATATAAAAACAGATGGTAAACACTTCTACAAATATATTAAAAGGAACAGAGATGCTAAAGTAAGCATTGAGACTGGGGAATTAATAATCGGAAACATGGAAATGCCAGAGGCTTTGAACAAGTATTTTGTATCTGTCTTCTCAGTTGAAGACACAAAAAGCATCCCAAGAATAGTGGAAAATCAAGAGGCAAAAGGGAGGGAGGAACTTAAAACAATCACTATCACCAGAGAAAAGGTGCTAGGAAAACTAATGGAACTAAAGGCTGACAAGTCACCTGGACCTGATGGTCTCCAGTCTAGGGTCTTAAAAGAAGTGGCTGCAGAGATAGTGGATGCATTGGTTATAATCTTCCAAAATTCCCTAGTTTCTGGAAAGGTCCCACCCGATTCAAAAACTACAGATGTAACATCTCCATTCAAGAAAGGAGGTAGGCAGAAAGTAGGAAGCTTTAGGCCTGTGAGTCTAACGTCATTCATTGGGAAAATGCTAGAATCCATTATTAAGGGAGTAGTAGTAGGTCATTTAGAAAATCATAATGCAATCAGACAGAGTCAACTTGGTTTCATGAAAATGAAATCATGTTTGACAAATTTATTAGAGTTCTTTGAGGATGTAACAATCAGGGTGGATAAAGGGCAAGCAGTAGATGTAGTGTATTTGGATTTCCAAAAGGCATTCGATAAAGTGCCACAGAAAAGGTTACTGCACAAGATAAGAGGTCATGGTGTTGGGGGTAATGTATTAGCATGGATAGAGGATTGGCTGACTAATAGGAAACACAGAGTCGGGATAAAGGGGCATTTTCAGGTTGGCAAATTGTAATTAGTAGAGTGCCACAGGGATCAGTGCTGGGGCCTCAACTATTTGCGATCTATATTAATGACTTGGTTGCAGGGACTGAGTGCATTGCAGCCAAATTTGTGAATGTTACAAAGATAGGTAGGAAAGCAAGTTCTGAGAAGGACACAAAGTGTCTGCAAAGAAATAGGTTGAGTGGGCAAACATTTAGCAGATTGAGTATAATGTGGGAAAAGGTGAAGTTGTCCACTTTGGCAGAAAGAATAGAAAAGCAGAATATTATTTGCATAGAGACTGCAGAATGCTGTGGTACAGAGGGACATGGGTGTCTTTGTACATGAGTCACAAAACGTTAGCATTGCAGCTATAGCAGGTAATTAGGAAGGCAAATGCAATGTTGGCATCTGTAGCAAGGGGGAGGGTGTATAAACGTAGGGAAGTCTTACTACAGTTGTACAGGTGAGATCACACCCAGAATACTGTGTACAGTTTTGGGGTCGAATTTAGGGAGGCCATTAGGAACACAAATGGAGGCATGGGGGGGCCGAAGAATAGCGAATGATGTACCCACCTGGAAATCCGACATTGTGGCGTCAGTTTCAGATTTAGTCAGTGGCAGGAAAGCTGTAAGGCAGCGCGCCACCCCGGTGCAGTGGGACTGCCATTTGAATTGGTGATCAGGTCGTTGTAATACATTCGCATGCAATTGTTGTGATTCAATGGGGGGCTTGAAATTAAGTGAACGGTAGGCGGTCCTCATGTGTCATCTGATTCCTGGATGTTGAAATGTGGCGGCATCGAGGCGAGACCTCAGTGCTGCGACAGGAAGGCAGCCATGACAAGAACTGGATAGGGGAAGAGGGAGGAATGGAGACCTTGTCAACCTGCAGTGCTATGCATTCTGCATGGGTGAGCATGGACTCGGATGGTAGTACAGGGTGGGCTTGGTCTCAAGTGAGAGGACTGGGTGGCCATACTACTGGCTGCTGGGCTGGCTGTCAGCAAGGGTGGACACTGAAGGCCATCAGCGCATAAACTGAGGGGAGTAGCAAAGGCAAAAATGCCATAGCAAGTTAATCTCTGCAAGGGGTACATTGGAGGCCTACTGATCAGCTGGTATGGGTCTTATAAGTCCTGTCTTTGTGGACCCCATGGCATGATACAGTGCCTCCGATGGAGGGAGGGCCAGGAGGCAGCTATGCCTGGCCATGAAGCTCCACAATGAGAGCAGCAGCTGGCTGTGCCAAGAAGTGCTCACTTACGCCAGAGAGTGTACCGGACTTGGATCAGCTACCCCGAAATATCCGAGCGGCATTGTCAGCGATGATGACAGCTCTCCAGGAAGGCCATCACCGGCTTATGCACTCTGCTGCAGAATGAGTTGCGACCTATTGGATTTGGTGGTTGCCCATTAACAGTGACCCTGAAGATCCCTGTGGCACTCAAATTTTACGTGTCTGGATCTTTCCCGGGATCCACTGGGGACATACGTGGGGTCTCCCAGGCAGCAGCCCATCGCTACATCAAGGAATTGACCAACGCCCTGCTCAAGAGGGCCAGTGACTGTCTGCACTACCGGACTGACCATAACAGTCTGGCAGAGAGGGACATCAGCTAGATTCCCCGGGTGCAAGGTATGATAGATTGCACATGTGTGGCTATCAAGGCTCCAATGGAACAGCCGCCTTCATCAACAGCAAGAGCTTCCATTTCATCAACATTCAACTGGTCTGCGACCACCAAAAGCATTTCCTGCAGGTGTGTGCCCGCTTCCCGGGAAGCAGCCACGACACCTACAGACTTCAACAGTCCTAGGTGCATCTTTTCAGACCTCCCACTCGTCTTCAGGGATTGATTCTCAGAGACAAGGGATACCCATTGAAGACATGGCTACTGATACCTGTGAGAAACCCTTGCAATGCTGCAGAGGAGAGGTACTACATCTGTCATAGCTCCACACGAGCGACTATCAAGCAGGCCAATGGGCTGCTGAAGATGAGATTCTGTTGCTTGGATCGATCCAGTGGAGCCCTGCAGTATGCCCCTGTGAGGGTCTCGCGTATTATGGTGGTTTGCTGTGCTCTGCACAATCTATCACTGCAGAAGGGGGAGGCCTTCCAGAAAGGACATGATTGATGGCCAGTCCTCATCTGACGAGGAGGATGTGGAGGAGGCTAATAGCAGGCAGCACTGGAGGTCAGGCATATTGAGCAATGAACCGGTGATGGGTGCGGGGGTAAGTGACAATCTCATACTTACCCAGCTACAGCCACCATGATGGCCTCTCGTAGTGAACCCAATAAAGACTCACCACACAGTATTCAGTCTGTAGCCTCCTTCCTATCGCACTCCGTGTGTAGCACCCAGCTTCACCACATGATCTGGCACATCTGAGATGCTTCCTAAAGGACGGCTGTGCCTACACTGGCACCCAATGAGGGAGCAAGGATGAAGGTAGCATCTCACAATTAAGGCATGAAAGAATAAGCATTTTTCAACAATGAATGTGAACTGTAATAATAATAATAGAACTTTATAACACAATACAATTGACAAATGTCAAACACCTCTGAAACCTGAAGTGTGTCTAGGTGCTTTTCTTTATAGGTTTTCATGTGATTCTATGAATTGTGACCTCCTGCGATACCAGCTGGGATGGAGGCAGGTTGCTGATCAGCTGCCCCTTGGCCTGGGATGATTTTGCGGCCGTCCTCTGGCTGCTTGAGGGTTTCTTGCAGAGGTGCAGGACTCTCCTGAGGCGTCACGACTGCTGGAGTTGGGCTCACTGATGGAGAGGCTGAGGAGATGCTGTCCACGCTCAGAGCATCCTGAGGGGAGCCTCCAGCTGTGGAGGCAGCTTCTCCTTCTCCCTTTCAAGATTCGCTTGAACCTCCCTGGTTACCAGAGAAGGACAAGGAGCTGGAGAAGACTCTAGGCGCCTCGTTCTTGTTTCGCTGGTTTTCCAGGGGAAAGAGTTGTCCACGACCGAGTGTTGCAGACTGACACATTCCAAGGTCTAGGACTATGTGGTGAGGGACACACTAAAACTTGGGGCAGCCGACGTAAAGGCTCAATGGGGAAAGGCCACTGTGTAAGGTCCTCCCGCCATAGTGAACGGAGGGGCTGGAACCTGTGTAAAACCCCTCGGGCTGTATGCACCAAAAATGTTTTTGCTGTGTAATGCAAATGTACTTTGCATATAAAATGGAATGGCAAGCGTTCTGAGGCACCTTATGTTCTGTATCGAAGGAATCTGTTCCTTATTGTACTTTACGAAATGTCAAATTTAAACTGTTTTGGAATGTATTTTTTTGCAAATTTTTATCAATAAAGTATATTTTAGGAAAAGAAAACTGTGTGGCCGCCCTTGGCCCCCACTAGCTCCAGTACCTCCTCCTCAGCCATTGAAAGAGTTTAGTTTTAATTTAGAGATACAGCACTGAAACAGGCCCTTCGGCCCACCGAGTCTGTGCCGACCATCAACCACCCATTTATACTAATCCTACACTAATCCCATATTCCTGCCACATCCCCACCTGACCATATATTTCCCTACCACCTACCTATACTAGGGACAATTTAGAATGGCCAATTTACCTACCAACCTGCAAGTCTTTTGGCTTGTGGGAGGAAACCGGAGCACCCGGAGAAAACCCACGCAGACACAGGGAGAACTTGCAAACTCCACACAGGCAGTACCCAGAATTGAACCCAGGTCGCTGGAGCTGTGAGGCTGCGGTGCTAACCACTGCGCCGCTATGCCGAGTATCAGCTAGTCCTCCGCCAGTCCACGATGTCTCCCTGGCGTTATGGGTTTGTTTGTCCTGTAAGTGGAATGAGAGACAGAGTAAGACATCGCAGGAAAAGCAAGAGAACAGTTCTACCAGTGGCAGTGTCTCAGGCCCTGATGGAGTTTCCTACACGGCTCCTCCCCACGTCTCTCTCAGGGAGCGTTGTTGGGGTGATGAGGTAATGCCTACCCCACCCCACCAATTTGCCATTGCCTTTGTGGTGACTCCATCCCCATGTCGCGCTACCTCCCATGTAGCCACATGCAAGCTCCAGTGAGGTCCAGAGCACTCACATTGGCAGAATGAAAGAGGTCATTCGCTCTCTTTCTACACTGGACCCATGTTTGGGGGGTGAACCCACGGCTGCTGACCTCCTCTGCGATCTCCATCCAGGCTTGCTTGGTCAGGTGAGAGGACTGCCTCTTGCCATCCCTTGGAAAGAGGACCTCCCACCTATCCCTTGCAGCCTGGATGAGAATCTCTGAACTATCGGTCTTCGCCTGACATGGCCCCCCTTGACTTCCAGTGAGCTGCTGGCCTTTTGATGCCTTGGTCAGCAGCACAGTGGGACAGCAGAACTGCAGGTGGGGGGAGGGGGATGCGGTCAGCAGTACAGGGTCTCCAGGTAGGGGGGTCAGCAGCACAGAGACTCCAGGCAGGGGGAGTAGCAGCACAGGGACTCAGGCAGGGGGGTCAGCAGTACAGGGAATCCAGGCAGGGGGGTCAGCAGTACAGGGAATCCAGGCAGGGGGGTCAGCAGTACAGGGACTCAGGCAGGGGGGTCAGCAGTACAGGGAATCCAGGCAGGGGGGGTCAGCAGTACAGGAACTCCAGGCAGGGGGGGTCAGCAGTACAGGGAATCCAGGCAGGGGGGTCAGCAGTACAGGGACTCAGACAGGGGGGTATTCAGCACAGGGACTCCAGGCTAGCAGCTGTTCAAATATGGTGCAAACACCTGTGTTCGTCTCTGCTGACAATGCCATTGGCATCTCGCCGCCCGGCCCTCTTCTCAAATGCGATGGTCTCCGCACCTCTTGCATTCAAATGGGCCGGCTGCCACGTGATCAAGATCAGCCGGCCATACATGTGACAAGCAACAATGCTGCCTTCTGTGTCTGCCGCCAAGACCCATGATGGGCTCACAAAATTCAGCCTTTGGTCTCCTTAGTTAAGGAAGGATATCCTTGCACAGGAAGCAGTTCAGAGAAGGTTCACTAGATTGATTCCTGGGATGAAGGAGTTGTCTTATGAGGAAAGGTTGAACAGGTTGGGCCTATCCTCATTGTAGTTTAGAAGAATGAGAGGTGATCTTATTGAAACATATAAGATTCGAAGGGGGCTTGACACGTTAGTTGCTGAGGGGACTTCTCCCCTCGTGGAGGAACCTAGAATTAGTGGGCACAGTTTCAACATAAGGGGTCTCCATTTAAGACATAGAAACATAGGAACATAGGAGCATGAGTAGGCCATTTGGCCCATCAAGTCTGCCCCACCATTCAATATGATCATGGCTGATCATCCATGTCAATGCCTTTTTCCCATATCCTCATAACACCTTATGTCATTTGAATTTAGAAATCTGTCAATCTTTGCTTTAAACATACTCAATGACTGAACTTCCACAGGCCTCTCGGTAGAGACTTCCAAAGATTCACAACCCTCTGAGTAAAGAAATTTCTCTTCAGCTCTGTCCTAAGTGGCTTCCCCCTTATTTTGAAATTGTGTTCCCTGGTTCTAGACTCCCCAACCAGGAGAAACATCTTAGCTGCATCTACCCTGTCTATCCCCTTAAGTATTTTGTAATTTTCAATGAGATCACTTCTCATTCTTCGAAACTCGAGAGAATACTGGTCCAGTTTCCCCAATCTCTCTTCATAGAACAGTCCCATCATCCTGGGAACAAGCCTGGTTAACCTTTGTTGCACTCCCTCTAAGGCAATAATATTATTCCCAAGGTAAGGGGACCAAAACTGCACACAGGACTCCAGGTGCAGTCTAAACAAGTTTCTATACAATTGAAGCAAGACTTCACTACTCCTGTACTCAAATCCTCTTGTGATAAAGGCTAACATACCATTAGCCTTACTAATTGCTTGCTGCACCTGCATGTTAATTTTCAGTGACTTATTGTCAATGACACCCAGGTCCCTTTGTACATCTACACTTTCTAATCTCTTATTTAAGAAATACTCTGCACATCTATTCCTCCTACCAAAATGGATAACCTCACATTTTTCCACATAATATTCCATCTGCCATGTTCTTGCCCATTCACTATGTCTGTCCAAATTCCCTTGATGTCGCTTTGCGTCTTCCTACAACACACATTCCCACCTAGATTTGTGTCATCAGCAAACTTGGAAATATTACATTTGGCCCCCACATCCAAATCTTTGATATATATTGTGAACAGTTGGGGACCGAGCACTGATCCCTGCAGTACCCCACTTGTCAGAGCCTGCCAACATGAGAATGACCTGTTTATTCCTACTCTCTGCTTTCTGCCTGTTAACCAATCCTTAATCCATGTCAGTACATTATCTCCTATTCCATGTGCTTTAATTTTGCTGACCAACCTCCTGTGGGGACTTTATCAAAAGCCTTTTGAAAATCCAAGTATACCACGTCCACCGACTGCCCTTTATCAATTCTGTTAGTAACATCCTCAAAAAACTCCAACAGGCTCCCAAACATGCTTTCTCATTCATAAATCCATGCTGACTATGCCCAATCAGATCATTATTATCCAAGTGTCCATTTATTACATTCTTTAGAATAAATTCTAGCATTTTCCCAATGACTGATGTAAGGCTAACAGGTCTGTAATTCCCTGTTTTCTCTCTCCCTCTCTTCTTAAATAGTGGGGTGACTTTTGCAACCTTCCAATCTGCAGGAGCCATTCCAAGATCTTTGGAATTTTGAAAGATGATCACCAATGCATCCACCATCTCCATAGCTACCTCTTTCAACACTCTGGAATGTAGAATATCAGGTCCTGGGGACTTATCAACGTTCAGCCCCATTAATTTCTCCAATAAAACCTTCTTACTAATTTCCTTCAATTCTTCATTCCCCCTAATCCCTTGGTTTTCTAATTCTGGAAGATTTCTTGTATCTTCCTCAGTGAAGACAGACACAAAGTAATCATTTAGCTTCTCTGCCATTTTTTTATTCCCCATTATAAATTCTCCTGACTCTGTCTGTAATGGACCCACATTTATCTTAGCCAAACATTTCCTTTCTACGTACCTGTACAGTCCATTTTTATATTTTTTGCTAGCTTACATTCACATTCTATTCTCCCTTTCTTTATCAGTTTCTTTGTCTTCCTTTGCTGTATTCTAAAATCCTCCCAGTTCTCAGGTTTACTGCTATTTCTGGCAACTTTATAGGCCTTTTCTTTTAATCTTATACAATCCTTAACTTCCTTTGTTATCCACAGTTGACTGCCTTTACTTTTGGGGTTTTTATGCTTTGAAGGAATGTATGGTTGCTGTAAACTATGTAATATTTCTTTAAAGATTATCCATTGCTTATGTACTGTCATACCTTTTAATGTATTGTCCCAATCCACCTCAGCCAATTTGTCGCTCATACCTTCATAATTTCCTTTGTTCAAATTTAACATCCTGGCTTCAGATTGAACTACCTCACTTTCAAACATAATGTAAAATTCTATCATATTATGGACACTCATCCCTAAACGTTCTTTTACAATAAGATTATTAATTAACCCTTGCTCATTACATAATACTAGATCTAAAGTAGCCTGTTCTCTAGTTGGTTCATCAACATCCTGCTCCAGGAAACCATCCCTAACACATTCCAGAAACTCGTCCTCCACAGCATTAACGCTCATTAGGTTTACCAAGTCTATATGCAGATTGAAGTCACCCATGATTACTGTATTACACATGACTTCTCTATGCTTCTCTAATCTCCTGATTAATACCATGCCCCACACTACCACTACTGTTTGGTGGCCAATAAACAACTCCTACCAATGTTTGCTGCCCCTTGCTGTTTCTTAGCTCCATGCAAACAGATTCCACATTTTATTCTTAGATCTGAGATCCTCCCTTTCTAATGTACTGATACCATCCCTTATTATCAGTGCAACACCATCTCCTTTTCCTTTTTGCCTGTCCTTCCTAAATGTCGAATATCCTTGAATATTCAGTTCCCAGTCTTGGTCACCCTGTAGCCACGTTTCCGTTATGGCAATTAGATCATACCCATTTACCTGTATTTGTGCCTTTAAATCATCTGCCATGTTGCGAATGCTGCATACATTCAGGTAGAGTGCCCTTAACCTTGTCTTCTTGATATTATTCTGCATTCTAAGCGTAGTTGATGCTTGCCTTTGTTTTGCCTGCCTTCTAATGTCCCTGCTACTTTTCGACCTCCTGTTACCAGCTTTACTTCCTTCCAATTTGAGATACCCATCAGGTTCCCATCCCCCTGACAAGCTAGTTTAAACCCTCCCCAACAGCACTAGCAAATCTCCCTGTGAGGATATTAGTTCTGGTCCTGTTAAGGTGTATTCCGTCCATCTTGTATAGGTCCCACCTGCCCCAGAATTGATCCCAATGCCTCAGAAATCTGATGCCCTCCCTCCTACACCAATTCTCCAGCCACATGTTCAATTGATCAATCTTCCGTTCCTATGCTCACTAGCACATAGATGAAGAGGAATTTCTTCTCTCAGAGGGTCATTAATTTTTGGAACTCTGTACCCCATGGAGCAGTGGAGTCTGGGTCATTGAATATATTCATGGCTGAGTTAGATTTTTGATCTCCAAGGGAGTCAAGGGTTATGGGGGCTGGCAGGAAAGTGGAGTTATGATCTTATTGAATGGCAGAGCTGGCTCAAGGGGCTGAATGGCCTACTCCTGTTCTCATTTCTTATAAACTTATGTCCCATCACAGTATCCTCTTGGGTCAAAATCCCAAAATAAAAGGCACCAACAAAAAATATTCCTGGTTCAACTTTATCCAAGAACATATACATATAGTACATACAACATTAATTATTCTCCCTTGTGCATTCCCTTAGTGTCTGTCTTCCAGCTGCCTTTGCCTCTCCTACTGCTTCTACAGAGTGCTACCCCAGTGCTGAAACATGGCTGGTGGAAGACTACTGACTTTCAGTGGGGGAGACCACAGATGGCCTTGCAGGATGCCATTGAGCAGTTCTGGCTCTTGAGGGCCTGGCTTTGGCCTGCCTCATCTCAGCATTGTGGAGCAGTCTGGCTGAGAGGCAACAGCAAGGGCACTGGCAGAGTGGCAGTGGTGAGAGGATGAACGCTGTCATCCTGAGAGAGGACAGCAGGTTTGTGCTGCATGGATCTACTCGCACCCTCTCCCGGTCGGCTCCTCAGCAATGTTAGTGATCTGTTACAGGACAGATTGCTGGACTGCAGTGGCATCCAGCATGCCCCTTGGAGCATAGTGATTCTCAGCCATAATGGCAACAATCCGACCCTAAGTGGTAGCAAGCGAGGATCTCACTAGCGTGGAAGTTGTGGCCAGTTCAATAACAGCACTTGTGAACCCAGCCATTGTGCAGGATCTGGTGATTGCTGTTTCAGCTTCCATTGCAGCACTGAGACGCTGGGTGGCTTCCGCTCTGTAGTAGGCCTGCCAATGCACCAAGCATCTTGATGTGCATGTTCATAAGTGCTCTCCTGTACACAGCCCATCAAAGTCCTCATTTGACTCCTCTGTAGCTGAGCTTGTCTGCAAACTTCCAGCCGGGGAGCTAACACATGATTTGTCCTTTCCCCCTGGCTTGGCTGCAGCTCACTAGTGCCACGTGGCTCACTGCATACAAATCCCAACTCTCTAATAGCCTCTAAGGTACATGCAGCACCAATATCTGAGGTGGTGGCTGCAAGTGTTAGATCAAGTGACGCTGCATTTTCCTCAGAGGTCTGTAACAACTCTCGCCCTTCTTCATGAAGCTGCAATGGCTGGCCAGGCAGTTCTTAAAGCAGAAATGCAGAAGAGGAGGGTTGGTGTGAGGGAGAGTGGTTGTCGCGTGGAAAACAAGAGGTCCATGTTCACACCATCTGCAGCTTGCACTTCATGCCAGATAGCTGGATGAGGGTGAGGTGGGATTTGAGAAGGGGCATAAGGCAGGAACATACAATCATCCTGGATGTTTTAAGCGATGCTGGATGCAACGGGCTCTGTCACAGCCATCCTGTTATGCGGAGAACCATCTGCTCCAGAGGGTTCAAGTGTGCCTGTCCCCCTCTGGTTCTGCATAGCTCCCTCCTGTTATCGACCACCTTGTCCTGAAAGAGACAAGGAAGAATGTCAGTGATTATGTTTGGGTGATGTGCCTGCCATGGGTGAATAACTGAAGGTATGTGGAAGTAGCAATAGATGGATGCGAGGCTGGCAGCATTGGTAACTGTGTGAGGGTGAGGCAGAGTATCTAAATATAAGGCCTGAGTCCTGACTACCAAAAGCTTAGTGAGGGAGCTGTGGTACCTTGAACAGTGAGAGATGCTGGTGGTACATTGGGTGGAAGATGTCTTTTGAAGATGCATTCAGTGATCTTGACTACCTGTGTGAGGTCATTGGACTTCATGTGGCACTGATGACAGATCCTTGGAGTGAGACTCTGGGAAATGATCTCTGTGGCCACCTGCTCCCATTCCCTACTCAGAGTTTGCCTTGAGGGCCTGACCTCCTGCAGTAACATTGCTTCTCTCTTCCTTTCGACCTCCTGCACTATGGCTTCAGGCACCCCATCAGAAAGCCAGGCAGCTCTCTCTCTTGGTTGTTGCTCAAATTGGGGTGTTTCCCCTTGCAGCCAGTTCTTGCACAGTCATCATCAGCTTCCTTTATAATGAGTACAATTTCCCTCTAAGAGGGGCAGGCTAGCTGGAACACATGCTAATTATGCATGCTGCTGGGCCCCATGTTGAGTGTTCAGACAGCCAGTAGTGCGGGCGATGCTCAGTGGTACGTTACAATCATTCAAATGATTTTCGTGCTGCCCGCCTCAACGGGACCGAATCCCGACACCAAAAATGGGAGCAATCAAAATTTTCCCCCATGAACTTTTAACCAAACAATAAGGAAAGTATTTTTTGAAGATACTGTGATCATTAGTCCTGGGTTTTAGCACCACCTGAGACATTTCTATAGGAACCAAAGCTGATGGTGAAAACTGAGACAACCATACACCACTGAATCCATCGTTGCCATTACATTATGGATCATTACAACCTTGTTTATTTTTTAATAAGATTTTAAAACCTATTTTTGATAGTTTCCTATGATTCACTTGACATCAGAGTGGGCGCTGTGATGAAGAACAGTGAGATCTTATACAAAGTTAAACTGAATGTGAAAATAAGGGGGCTTACAGCGATCCTTAACCAGTCAGACCTGTCCTAAATAACCTTTAATTTAATAAGAGATATGGGATCATTGAAAGTCTGCATAAGAGTGAAATGCCTCACAAGTTCCCATTCCGTCTCAGTTAGAATTCAAAATTCTGATTGAATAAATTCCAACATTTCGTGCAAAAAAAGCACACATTGACAATGCATTCTCTATGCATTCCACAGAGTTATCCAATAGTCAACTGCATCAGGCAAACATTAATTTCTTATGGAAACATCAGTATCCAGGGAGGTGTTTCCAAAAAGATTACTGACATTCTCTTATCAGTAAACAAAAGGATAAGCAGGAGACAATTGCTCTAATCTCTTTGCAAATCATTTTCTAAAGATGTAATTTCTTCCAGAAGGAAAAAAGATCACACTTTAAAATTCCAGTCATTTATTTTTGTCCTAAAGCAATATATCATTGTCAAATGCTTATCTGTCAGCTGCATGGTGCACTGGTTACATTTGCGGACACCTATGGCCCTCTGGGAGATTCCATGGTGCCTTTTTGTTCAGTGGCAGCAGGTGTGAGGTCATCGCAGCACTATTAGCTTTGCCATGGTAATAAAATCAAATTAATTTAATACAATGACATCTCTACAGTCATTTGCAAAGGAACTTTCTTCAGTTATTTTTAATTCACTGATGTAATTTCTAACCAGGCTTTAACGAGATTAAGATGCTATATTCATTTCTGAATTTGGCCAACTTAGAAGTCACAACTATGAAAATGTAGGCTCTTATATCTCTCCTGCTTTGATCTTGGATAAGCTTTGTAGCACTGTTATAAAATGTCACTGAAGACTGCAAAAGAGTTCGTTTGAAACAGTAATTAAAGGCTGGCAGCTAACGATTGTGATACAACTGACATTTTTGTAACAAAAGCTACTTAAAATAAATGTATGATAAGGTTGTGGGAGAAAAAAGTACAGCGTTAGTTTAGGTTTAATATATGCTAGTTTCAAATCCATCAACTCCCCACAGGCTTGCTGAAGAGATTTTGCTTCTTTAACAGAATATGAATGAGAGATGGGGAAAATGAAGACATCAAAAACTCAGCTGGATTCAAGCCATATTCCCCTTCAGCCATCCCGACAAACTAAGCTGAAAGACAGCCTTCTCTTATTTCCTTTAACAAAAGCAGGACAATGGGTGGCCACTGACCAGGCCTTTTATTCTTATTACGACCAGACATTATTCTAGGAATCTCCATTCAATTGAAGATAATGTGCAGTCACATAGGCCTTGTTGAGGCCAGAGCTCAACCTATTTCAGGAGACCTCTCCTTTTAATTTAATCCTGGCTTTACCGACTGGGATGCCAGGATATTGAAGAAAGTAAACGAGAACATCACTAGCCCGTCTTCAGATCTGTCAAAGGTTGAGATAATTAGTGGTGGTTCTGTGACTCATTCATATCCCAGCTCTGTCTGTGGGAAGGAACCTTAACAGCAATGCACTCAAGAACTTTGAATGGCACTTGGAGCCAGGGAGGGACAGACACAGTGTTTGGAGGAGCTTATCTGTTCTCTTTTGCATTAAGGCAATGTTTACCTCCCTTCTTTTTCAAATAACTTGAATTCTGTTTTCTTTGTCACAGGATAAACAGAGTAAGAGTTTGAAAGATAGATGCTATATAATTTGTTGGTACATAAATCCTAGGCTTTATTTAAAAAAGACATCTGGTAATACGCTATGGCTGTGCTGAATCATCAAATTCTGTAATAGTTCCATTTGTTCCTCAACAGAAAATTTAATAATTATCAGTTGTGCCCTTCAGGCCAGCTGGTATGGGGAGGAAACAGTGCTCATTTGTAGTAAAGTAACTTCACATTCAATCACTATATTAGCTGAGTAACTGACATGTGTAACGGCTCGAAAGCTTGAACGAGCCTAACACACTTTAGTGTATTTGTGTACAATAAACCAGAAGGACTATTTTAATCACAATTTGACTCATCTGGGTCTTCAATTTATTGCTTCAAGGTACAAAAATGATTACTTTGCTGTCGCATATGTTATCCTAAGTGGCACATATTCATATGTGCTGAGCTTTGTGTTCATCAATTCTCACTTTAAGAGGACTAGTTCTTCTTCTAGTGTATAATGGGGCTGATTCTGTGAGGCACTGCATCGGTCCCAAGCGTGTGAGTGTGGTCCACATTATCAGGCACACAGGCATTAGATACATAGGATCATTTTGACCTAAATTGATCATTTGCACCATAACAGTATCAATGCCAGCAGAACCCATTTAGCCATTTGGAGCTTGCTGTATTAACAGGGAGTTAATACGTTTTAAGCTGTTTTTTAAAAAAGAAATGAAGCCCATGGTAGTTCTTTTTTTACTTTTTGCCTGTGCTTTATTCTCTTCTTTGTCCAATTTCATTGTTTTCTTTTCTACTGCAACCTTATCTCCCATCTGTGGCTGTTTGCCAAAAGGAGTTTAATGTGGCAGTAACACAATTCATGCCATGGGCAGTCCACTTGGATATACTACTATATTTGCTGGTTCAGGAGATGAAGTGGATTATCTGAGGAGGAATGAGACAGAGGTGTGTTTACGCCTTCAGAGCTCATGCCACACCTGCCCTTACTCAATCATCTGTGTGTACAGACAAGGGTACAACTACCTTGACATGCCAAAAGCAATCTATCAAAGGAGGTTACAATTCAGGAGGGAGGCAGCAACAGAAAGGTCACATCTCCCTGGAGCAAGATCTTCAAATCAGGACAGGTGCATATAGCAAGACTTGGATAGCATCCAGGCTTGGGCTGATAGGTGGCAAGTAACATTCCTGCCACACAAGTGCCAGACAATCACCATCTCCAACAAGAGAGAATCTAACCACCTTCCCTTGACATTACTATCATTGAATTCCCAACCATCAACATCCTGGGGTCATCATTGACCAGAAACTTAACTGGACTAGCTTCATAAGTACTGTTTTTACAACAGCTGGTCAAAGGCTGGAATTTTGTGGCAAGTGACGCATCTCCTGACTCCCCAAAACCTTTACACTACCCAAAAGGCTCAAGTTTGGAGTGTGATGGAATACTCTCCACTTGCCTGAATGAGTTTAGCTCCAACCACATTCAAGCAGTTCAATACCATTCAGGACAAAGCAGCCCACTTGATCAGTACCCAATCCACCATCTTCAGCATTCATTTCCTCCACCACCAACCGAACATGGCAGAATATGTACCATCTGCAAGATGCACTGCAGCAACTCTCCAAGGCTCCTCAACAGCACCTTCCAAACCCGTGACATCTACCATCTGGAAAAACAAGTGTAGCAGATGCATGGGAACACCACCATCTGCAAGTTCCCCTCCAAGACACATACTATCCTGACATGGAAATATATCGCTGCCACTCCTTCATTGTCGCTGGGTCAAAATCCTGGAACTCCCTTTCTAACAGCACCTTGGGTGTACCTACACCACATGGACTGCAGTGGTTCAAGAAGGCAGCTTATCACCACCTTCTCAAGGGAAATTAGGGATGGGCAATAAATGCTGGCCTAGCCAGCAATGTTCATGTCCTGTGAAAGAATTAAAAAAAGCAGATTTCACCAAAGGGCTCGCTATTACTGATAGCTACCCTCAAGTTCAACTGCTTCATGAACCGAAAGGGCTTTCACTCTATTAACATGCAGCTGATCCATGGACAGTAATATTGGGTGAAGTGTAAAACCAATGTTCCACTCAATCCCATGGGTTTCTCCCCCAACAAGTTAAGTTAAAATGCCCTTCTTTGACAGTGAGACTTTTAATTGGTGAGTATACAGGCAGTTGTGAGCTGCTGGAGAGGGGGTCAAGATGAGCAGTGGCTTCAGTGGGCTGCTCCCTATTGACCGCATTCAATTGGAAGGTTTAACTTAACCACTGATAGAATTACTGCTGCAGTGACAAAATTTCATTGATGCCATGATGGTAAATCAGTGGATTTGTCATTTATAAGCCATTGCCATTAGTACAGAGACAAATCAAATCCACTGTGTTATAAACATTTTCCAGATTAGTGATCATTTTCCAGTCTGGCTCTCTAGTTCCCAGATAGTGTTGAGTGCAGTGTGGCTCCTTACCTCCACCCCCATGAAGTTAATAAAAACTGCTACAAAATGTCTAATTTTAATAGCAAGTATAAAAGCTGCCTATAGATTTGCAAAGATAAAAAATATTTGTGACCACTGGATCCATGCCAGCAATGGGAAATTGTGTAATAGACATTTTCTGTCAGAGCGAATGCAAAAAAGTTAGAAAGTAAGTTGTGTCTGAAAGCCTCCAAAATAATGTAGTGACCTATTTGAATCTTATCTACCACAAATTGGCTGATAATGTAGTACAAGGACCTGAAAGAGTTAATGTTGGAGACAGTGAGAGCAACATCTCCCACTGCAGTGATGATGATGTAACAGTCACATGGTAATGAGCTTTGGAAGAAGAGAGTAGCAGCACAAAGGATGCTAGATAGAGAGGCTTGAGGAGAGTGTAAATAGAGATGTGTAAATAATAAGAGTTGTTAGATGACCTTATCCAGTCTCCGAGACTTTATCACTAATGCCTTAGCTATGCTACAACTACAACAACAAAACACAATATGGTGGCACCAGTTAAAATGACCAGAGAGTACTGAGAACACCTTACCTCATGAAGTAGCACCAAGAGAACAGCAGATCTCACCGGGGGACCTCAAAGAACTCCAGAGCTGCTCCATTGCCGAAGAAGACACAGACAGTCGGTGAGTCAGCTGTGCAAGCATTCAGAGTGCACCACAGCAGCGTGGTGGTCTGCAACGAAACATCCAAGTCTAGCAATCAGGTTCTGGGTCATAGTGCCAGGTGACAGTCCAGGATCAGGTGAGAGAATTTTTTAAATGTGACCATTATTGGTTAATGGCGCACTGGGTTGGAAAAACAGGGAGAGAGGTCAATCTCGCGCAAAAAGGTGACTTGGGATTTGGGCAGAGTAGACAGCCATTACTCAGCCAGACCACAAAAAGAAAGTGTGGAACTCTCGGAAAGCACAGGAAACCCCCAGAAGGAGCACAGCCCATTATAGCCAAAACGATTTAAAAAGAAAGGGGAGCACCCTAAAAAGCCTAACAAAGCCGAAGAAAACAGAATGGATTTGAAATTTGGAATACCTGAAAGGTTCCACGATCAGGAAGGACCCAATCAGGTAGAAAATCGGTCCTTATGGAGAAAAAGATTTCTACGATTTAGGATTACTTCCCAGCTGCATTCTGAATCAGAAGCTACACAAGTAAATACCCTTTTATACTCTATGAGTGCAATTGCAGATGATGTGACTGTGAGGCAAGGGATAAATTTGAGGATGCGCTACAAGCCTTTGACAAATATTTCAATTTATGCAGGAACAAAATGCTGGAAAGAGCAAGTCCAGAGGATAGGCAAATCTGGAGATTCTTTTATAAATGATCTGTACAGATTGGCTGAGGGATGTGACTTTGGAGAATTAAAGGCGAAATCTGATAAGGTACCAAATGACTTTATCAGATCTCTTACAGTCGAAAGGAAATTCAAATCGTACGGCAGGCATAAGTCCGAAGACAAAACATAGCTGTTCTGTGGGATGAAGAGAAGCCTTGGATTAGATGAAATCCAATGACTATACAGTTCTTGAAGCCAAAGACGGAGAGGCAATTTGTAGTAAAAAAGACATGCACAGGTGGGAAGGTGCATGACACAGGGAAACCGTGCCAGTGTTGTAGAGCCAGGAAGACACACAGACAGGAGCACTGTCCTGCTAATAAAGCGAAGTGTTTCAACTGTACAAAGACAGGCCATTATGAGAAAATGTGCCAGAGCAAGAACTCTTCACTCAAAGTCGCAAAGCAAAAGACCTTCACACAAAGAGCAGTGAATGAAATGCATCAACTTCTAGCAGAAAAGGAACCAGGAGATTTCCTAGGAGAAATTAATGACCCAAATCAAGGATTTTGGATGGTAGACATTTACATAAGTGGACACCTAACGAATTTCAAATTGGACACAGGTGTTAGTGTCACAGTTCTGTCAGATCCAAGAGCCATGGTTGATGAGACATTGCCGACAACTGGCGGACACACAGTTGCATGGTCCAGGTGGGACCCAACTGCAAATGAAGGGTAAGCTTCAAGCAACTCTCCAATATAGAGGAAGACAAATTATGGAAACCGTATACGTCTTGCAAAACCAGGAATTTTCCCTCTTGAACAGAAAAGTGTACTTAGAGCTGCATCAGATGAAGAAGATTGATAAAGACAAACAGCCACAGGTTAACAGTCACTTTTAAGCAGACTATCCAAAACTTTTCACAGGTCTCGGAAGACTCAAGACAGAGTACAGAATCACACTTAATAAAATGCCTGACCAGTGTATATCTTTACACCCAGAAAGATATCAAGAAGCAATGACCAGGATGGGATTCATTTCTCTTGTTATGACACCAGTGGAGTGGGGTTTGGCTAGGGTTCCAGTTCCAAAACAAAATAGTATTCTTCATATCTGTGTGGATTTAACGTAGCTTAACAAAGCAGTGGCATGGGAAATTCACCCAATGTCCACTGTGGATGACAGCTTGGCGAAATTTTCTCAGAGCATCATGCTTTCCAAACTTGATGCCAATTGTGGGTTTTGGCAGGCTCCCTTAGAGTCATAGACTCACTTAGATGAGACCTCAAGATTACTAACCACATTTATAACACCACTCAGGAAGTTTTGTTTCAATTTGGTTATCTTTTGGGATAACTTCCACACCAGAGATCTTCCAAAGGTCTATGTCTACATCTTAGAAGGGCTCAAAGGAGTTATTTATCACATGGATGACATCCTGATACATGGGCAGTCAGTAGAGGAACATGACCAAAGAGTTTGAGCAGCTCTACAATGACTTCAAGAAGCAGGGCTAACACTGAACGAGAAGTGCAAATTTTCCATGCTATCAATCCATTTCTTGGGACACACAGTAAGCAGTAATGATACAAAAACAAGAAATGCTGGATTCACTCAGCAGGTCTGGCAGCATCTGTGGAAAGAGAAGCAGAGTTAACGTTTCGGGTCAGTGACCCTTCTTCGGAACTGACAAATATTAGAAAAGTCACAGATTATAAACAAGTGAGGTGGGGGTTGGGCAAGAGATAACAAAGGAGAAGGTGCAGATTGGACCAGGCCACATAGCTGACCAAAAGGTCAGATTTCCAGCATCCGCAGTATTTTGCTTTTATATAAGCAGTAATGATATAATGGCAGACCTACAGAAGACACGAGCCATTACAGAATTCCCTACTCCTACTTCCATCCAGCAGCTCCAAAGTTTCCTTGGAATGGTGAATCAGTTCACCAAATTTCTACCTCATTTAATGCAGGTAACAGAACCGCTAAGACAACTTCTCAAAAAAGAACAAGTGTGGTGTTGGAGTTCACATCAAGAACAAGCATTCCAAAGATTAAAAATATGATCACGTCACCGGGGCATGGAGAGGCCGACAGCTCTCACCGGGCGGCCTTCCCCGGCTCCAGGTCGCCCGCTTGCCACGAGCAAAATCCCCGTGGAGGTGAGCGAAGTCCCTTAAATGCCCGTTAATTGGCAACTTAAGGGCCTTGATTGGCCTGGGGCCGGAGGCCTGTTTTTCTCCCCCTCCCCCACCCTACGTAAAATGGGACAAAGGCAGGAGCACGTCAGGAAAGCCTCCTGCAGTCTCCCACTCCATTTTATGCCACCCCCCCAGCCCCCCATCACCATCCAGCTCGCTGGGGTGGCGTAAAATTCCAGTCTGTGTCTCTGACATCAGTTTTCACTTCGTCACCCAGAGGCCCAGCCTAACAGGGGGAGGATCAAACAGGGTGGGGGTGGTCACTCTTGGAGCAGGGGGGGGGGGGGGTGGGTGGGTGTGGTCAAACAGGCGAGGCAGTAGTTTGACCAGGGATGGAGGGGTTGCCAACTGGAGTGGGCACAATTGGGGGTGGGGGCAATAAGGATGGGAAAGAGGGAGTGTTGCCTGCATGTGCTGCTAATTCTGGGGGTATGTGGGGAGGTTGGGGCCTGATGGAGACAATGTTGGAGGCCTTGTGGTAGGGAGAATAGGAGGCCTGGGGGGTTGATTGATGCCTGGTGATGGGTCTTCTGGACCTGGTGGTGGAGGGGAGATCAGGGCCTGGGAGTGGGCAGGGGTGGGGGGAGTGGGCCAGGTTGATTGCTCGCCTACCTTCTAGTCTCAGTTAAAGCTGGAAATGGGTGGTTTGGAGGCGGGTTTGGGTAAGTTTCCTTCCCTAAAGGACGGGGTTTAAAGACAGCACAAATTTTATGGTTATTTTTCTGATTTTCATCATACAGCACAGGAGGAGGATATTTCATTTATCGTGCCTGTGCCAACTCTGAAAGAGTTATCCAATTCGTCCCACTCCCTTACTCTTCCCTCATATTCAGATTCTCAAACTGCCATAATGGGGTTTGATTTACTACCGGGAACCTCAGATTCTGCAATCACAGGGGGCTCAGGAGCAAGGCTGAGTCCAGCTTCTTTGTGTGCTTCTTAAAATGGGCAGGCTTCAGTCAAAGTTGGAGGAAACTGCCACCTTATCTCCATGCCACCTCTTGTAGGTGCAAGTTCAGGTCTGCTTGTTTGGGGAAGCTCTGAAAATAAATTGGAAATGAGAAAGGATGATGATCCAACATTCTAAATTCCCATCCGCCGTTCTTCTCCATTGTGCCTGAGGTCTAAGTTTCCCACATTAGTAATTAAGAGAAATATGGGGACCTAAATATTTAACAACTGCATAACTTTCATACTTTATTAACTTTATACATCCACAAAGCGAAAAAAGTGGGTCTCCATTGATGAAATTACATTTAAAGAACTCATGAATGGATCCTGAGTTGAGATTATTGTAATGACACATGGTTTAGTGGATCTCTGAAAAAATATATCAGATTTTCGTTGGACCAAAGTGCCGCACAATCTCTTGGCTTTTTAAAGTCGCTGGAGCATAGTGCAGCTTAACAAATTAAGACAGTACAATAAAATGTTCAACAAATGAACAAAGTATCGGGCAGTTTGCCAAACAAAAAGAAAGATTTGCGCCAAACACTTCATAGCATATAGCAAAGACAAATGTACATGAATAATTCCAGATTCAATTTTCAATATGTTCACAGTTCCATTTTTCAGTCAGAAAATTTGATCGTGTTTTGTTCTAAGGTTCAAAGGAATGTGCATAGCCAAGTGAATTAGATATCAAAATAAATAAATCAGGACAAGTTTCTCCAGGACAAGTTTCAATCTGCAAGGGGTTTGGAGAGGAATTTTCCAGTTCCCGCGCACTCCCCCCCCTACAATTTCTCAGGAGATTCCATGTTAATATGCCTTCTTGAGATGTTCTTTCCAAGATTCATTTGCTTTGAGGCAGCTTATACTATCGCTGACTGCAATCTGGGAAACCAGCCCGAGGGATTGCCTGCAAAAAAGAGGGTAACTGAACTTAATATGGAGTGGGGAGGAGCAGGCGTGGTCTTCTCAACTCCACATTAAAGGAACTGATTGCCCCTGTTCCTAACCACTGAACCACCTGCCTTCCCCCTCTAGGGCTGCTCCTCCAACCTCCAATCGCAGAACCCATCTCAACTGACCCTGATCCTGACCCAAAAGACCCTGTCTCCTCTCTTCTCCCAACACCTGATCACTGATCTCGCTCCCATCTTTCCCGATCCCCAATAACCCACGCTACCGGCCCTGATGTCCCCTCCCCCACTCCCGCCAACAACAATCTCCCACTTGGCTAGCCATTTTGACCCCCGACCGGGAGATCCTTGACATGTGACCCAATTCTGACCCCATGCCCCATCTTGACTCTTGGACTCTGCTCACCCAAGGACCATGGCAGTAGCCCAGTTTTCAGTGGTGGGCTTTTGTGCACACCAGCTCTATCACAACGAGGTCCATGGCCCAGTATCTGTGGACCATTCAACATCGCCATTCTTCGCTCCACTGTGCACCAAAAAAATGGGCAATCTGGAATTTCTGGGCCATGATAATGTTCAATGTTTTTATTTCCTGATCCTTCACCTCTTATTGTTTCTCCTTCCGGTTATCAACTTACTGGCCTTTTTATAACAAATCCGCCATCTCTATTATTCCCTAATAGACCTTCGTCTGTCTCACCTACTGAATTAAACACCAGGTATGTATCATCAGTAAATTGTTCACATTCACTGATTTTGCTCACATTAACCCTACTTGCTGCTTATTAATATCCTTTTAATTAAGGATTCTGGAAGCCAGGTTTCTGTGAGCTGTCTCCCACTATTTCTGCTACTAAATCCATTTCCTTGGTTCATCAGCAGACCTATAAGCCCAGAGTTAAGTGTATTCTAGAATTGAATATATTCACCCCTAAACAAAACCTACAGTGTAAATGGAGTTGTACATCTGGGCATTTTAGAAAGACCAGTCCCAAGCAAGAATCAAATTTCAGACTATGAAGGTGCAATGCAGGCAAATCAACTTGTCTCATGCTAGTAAACCACTTAATTTAATAATCTTCCAGTGTGCACAGCAATCATGCGTGTATAAATAAAGGAAGATAAAGCTATAGCAGCAGCAGCTTTTTCCTGTGAGCTATATTTTTGAAGTCTTGCCAAACTGAAAAACATTCCATTATGCTTAAAGGTGTACTGACTGCTGCAAAATTAGCAATAACAGTCCCTGAGGTAATGGGCAAATTTTCAGACCTTCTTGTCTGATCTATTTGCCACATTATAAAAAATGTGAGGAAATAAAGCTGGTGAGCCAAGGAGGAAGAAGGATTTTGTGATTCTTTGTTATTAGGATATGAATAAGTCCAATTCCATTTGTATTCTAGAGGATCAAGGAATCTTACTGATAAAAAGCAAAAATAAAACTGCAAATTCTGGTTATGTGAAACAAAAGCAGAAATGGCCAGACACACACAGTAGACCAGTTAGCATTTATTTAGAGATACAGCACTGAAACAGGCCCTTCGGCCCACCGAGTCTGTGCTGACCAACAACCACCCATTTATACTAACACTACAGTAATCCCATATTCCCTATCACCTCCCTACACTAGGGGCAATTTACAACGGCCAATTTACCTATCACCTGCAAGTCTTTGGATGTGGGAGAAAACCAGAGCACTCGGCGAAAACCCACGCAGACACAGGGAGAACTTGCAAACTCCGCACAGGCAGTACCCAGAATTGAACCCGGGTTCCTGGAGCTGTGAGGCTGCGGTGCTAACCACTGCGCCACTGTGCCGCATCTGAGGGGAAAACAGATAAGTTAACATTTCAGGCATACATCCCATCATCAGAACTGAAGAAAGTGGAAGTTGAAGAAGCATTTTAATAAAATAAGAACAAAGTGGAAAGGAAGGGGAGGGCAAAACAGAAAAAGCAGGAGATGAATAGATGAGTGGGAGGACAATGGAAAGAAATTAAAGACATGAGAGAAACAAAAGCCTTGTGAATGCTAAAGCAGTGAGAAGTAACCCAAAGAAGAGGCAAGAAGGATAGACTTATGACCTGTTGATCAGATCGGAAATTGAAACAGGAGAAGCTGGCAAAAATGGGATATAGTTCACTGGCCTCGAAAAGAAAAGCAAGCCAACAGCAACAGTGCAAATTCTACCATGAGTACCGTGGCACTCAGCTCTTTGAGAAGCGTCAATGAGTCATTAGTATAGGTACTTTGTGATTGGCTCTTTTGTCCTCAGTAACAATATTATATTCAGTGATACCAGATATTTAAAAGTTGTGCATTATTGCAATTCTTTGGAACAGGCCAAAAATAATGACCAAAAAGCAATTTGGCAATTTTCAAGGGAAGAGGAAGATAAAGTCTTTTGTTCTTGATTTTTGACCTTAGGAGTTATAAAATCTACCTGCTCAATAAGCACTAGAAACCAGGAGGTCATTCATATCCAGGTTATTAACCAATCCTACTAGTGACTGGCATTGTTTGCTGTGCTACATTTTAATCTCAAAATATTTAAGCTTCTCAAATATGGCAGGGAATTGGCAAACAAGAGAGTCCTTTTCAATAAATTTTACATATTAGATTTTAAAATTCCTGCTATTTTGCACAAAATGATGTATGCATCTATTATATAAGTCTTGTGTATAGCAAGCACCTCCTATATGTGTCACTCCAAATTCCTGTAATACTTTCCCTGTTTTTGTTGATATAAAACAGTGTATGCTCCAATTCATTGTGAGTAATGCCACAGTAAATCTGCTGTTTAATATATATTGTTACGACCGAGATGGGAGGAGTGCACTGTTAATTCAGTCCCACTACTCCAAACGTCACAACATCTCAATAAATTTTCCCACCTACTGAAACAGTCAACTAGATGCTCTGTTTGTCCCCAGAATAAAGCACACCAACCAGATTTCTTTAATAAACAACAAAATTATCTGTTTATTATAAACCAAGTCTTAACCAATATTGAAGTAAATTTATACGTGAATTGAGATACAAAAGCCTCATATTTTTGTTCTAGCCCTTACACACACACACACATATATCCAAAACTGGTTAACCAGGGGGAAAAAAGGGATTTTTGTTTGCAGCTGTTACAAAAGAATAGAAGGAATAAAAAAAACTTAGACTGCAAAAATCTGGAAGCAAGTCCTTTGTTTTGGCAAGGTGTCCCAAATAGTTGGCTACCACCAGGAATCTTTCCAGGTGAGGTTGATGAACAGTCTGTTTGGGTAGGCGTTCAAAGAAATTCAACTGCAGAAGGCTTCACATAGGTCTTACAGCAGGTGTGCAGCAACAGAGGTTTCAGTACTCACACAATCGATGCAAAGTTCATTTGAAGATGCAAGGTTTCTGCAAATATTTAGGGTTTCTTCAAAATGCAGGAGGCAACAGTACAACTTCATATAGGCTTTTGCTTTTCAAGAGCAGGGATTCTTCAAAGAGAGGTAACAGGTGTCTGAATGTTCTTCTGAACTCCTGGCATGTCCATAAACAAATTTCAATTTCCGCTTTTAGTCCAAAAACCAACATCTTTTAACAGTTCAAAGTGAAACCAAAAACAGTTCAGCAGCAATCTTGTGACAGCCATATATCGTGGTCTGTCATTTCCTTGTAAACATTGGTCTCTTCAGGTTAGCACTGCCTGTGGTGTTTACTTGAAATCACATGCTTTCCAGTAAAACCTGTTTACTGGTCAATCTTTTGTTTAACTTCCTTTTCAAAAACACCCAAAGTCAGCCTCTTCAGTTTTAAAATATAGATTCTAAGTTTTAACAAAAATATATGGAAACTCTTGTAACAATATATACATATATAATATACCCATTATCACATTATATAAAACCAGTATCTACATACAAATAGGGCAGACATTTTCAAAATGATAGAAACAATTTTGGAAATAAATTTTTGAAAAGATGTTTCAATTCTTCCTCAACAAGAGGAAAGCCAGAGTGTGAGGTTTGGGACTTGCTTAAATTAAATATGTTCTCTGTTGATAGTTCGCCCTGTATCTGTAATTAATGGATCCTTTTCATTACAGGAGCAATATTGAGAATCCAGCTAGGCTAAAATCACTTACTTTAATTTCATTAGACAGTCAGTCACCCAACTCTGGCTTTAAGTGGCATCTTATTTTAGTAGAAATCAAAGCAAGATTCCTGAAGTGATAACTCTTTTGTGTTAGGATAGAGGAGGATTTGGTTCTGTGAGATTGTTTGCTTCAGTGGCAATGGATTTAGACCTTGGGTTCCTTTATTTAATTACCCCACAGCCAGCACTGTGCTATGTGAACGCTCGGGTGACTGATTCATTCTGGTGTAGACTTTGCTGCACTGTAAACACTTATTGGCATCTTTAAGATCCTTGTTGGTGCTCAAACAGAATTAGTTTGATGTCAGATGAGATTAAAGACACTGGTTGACCTGTGGAATGCAAGGCAGGCAATCTCCATTTCACTACAAGTAGTAAAAGCTAGTAAAATGACAAGGAGCTGACCTTAAAAAGTCATTTTAAGTAATTAATCACTAAAATTAGATGAGAGTAAAGTTCTACAATTCTGGCCAATTATTGTAAGTTTTAAATTTTTTTTGACAATATTTAAATACACAAATACTGTATTTGCTGCTCACAGAATGTAATGCTTGATATTTCAGATTTGTGTAGTGATAAAGTTATACCATACAAAAATTGAGAACTTTAGCCATGCTTGGACTCATATTTCTTTAATACTGTAGCCAATTGCTGGAAAGTACTCAGCTGCTTACTTCTTCAGCTAAGGAGGTGAGAAGCTCATTACTGCGTCCGCAGAAGACAGCTTTTGGATAGCAGACTTGAGGGAATTTCTAGGTAATGGTCCGTAACTGTGATCAGGTTGTGTAGAATGCAGATAAATCAAATCACAGGGAGTCTCTGATAATAGTAAATCCATTTAATTTAATTCCAAGTTCTTCATCCTCTTCAGTGTTACAAAAGTACTTTAACCATTACTCAACATTGGAAACTAGGAGGTTGAGTTCGTTACAACACATTTCTTTCACTTTTGAGAACAGGATTTAAATCCAAATGATGCCGAAGGAATGAACGTTTCTTCTTTCTGCTGAATGTGAAGGTTGGATTTTCATTTGTATTCCTGCCAGCATTCTGTTGGTACTGGATTGCACAGTGAGAGCTACAATTTGTTTCTATATCTGCTCTGGTTTTCTGGCATTACTTCTGCCAGACATTGCAAGATTTTGCCCAACGATGGGTGAGTGCAGTTATATGATGGGATAATGATAGAGCAATGTTACACATGACACTTTCTGCCGTTACTGCCTCAGTCATCCAGAACATTTTTCATGCCAGAATACAACATTGGTCCAGTGGGGATTCAGCAGAGACTGTTATTGGTCACAACAGGCATTTTAATGTAGAGAGAGGATTGAGGCAAATAACCTTATTGGACCAATGTTGTTAATTTAATGAAGGCTGCCAAACTTGCAGTGATGCTTCCTGGTCTTCTGAACTGCTGGACGTGCTGCAATTCTGCAACAGCCTTTCCCCCCTCCCCAGCTGTGGCAAGTTCACAAGTACAGGTTGGAATTTTGCAGGAAACTACCTAAAATATTTAACTGAGGCTGGTTCTGGGAAATTTGCTGGTGTTAGGGATGGATATTTGGGCAGGCAGAAAATCTACCCCTCTAATCTAATACCATGGATCACACTGGGAGGACAATCCCAGCAAAAGCGTTCTCAGTGGAGTTCGTTCAAATGGTGTCATCCTACTGCTGTTCACTTGCTACTGAGAAAAAAGTCCATAGCATCAAGTCACCTATAATTCAGCACAGGCGAACACTAAGATGATAATCTTGCACAAAGTAACTACAAAAATGGTTAATGTGGGAAAGGGAACCAGCACAGTGATGCAATAAGTGGTACTTATCGATGACTGGAATTGGGGCACATTCAAAATGCACAGTGGAGAAAACTCCACAGTTGTTAGTGCAACACAGAGAGTGTTTAATACTGATACAAAGCTCAATAATTAGACTTAATTTCGATTCCACATCACTGACAAACCCTGACCTGATGATCACAAAAACAATTTTGCCAAAAAGTACATTTTAAAAAGGAATTCACTTGGTAAATTCACTCAAGGAAAATAAATAAGGAAAGCATAAAAATGCAGAGAAAAGTAGGGGATATAAGGTATGAGTTGTAGGAAAAGTCTGGTCATGATTCATGATTTGGGGAGGTTTATTAAATTATGGTTATTAGCGAAAGAAAGTTTTTTTTTACATTTTGGAAAGGTCACAGTGGTCTCTTCTGGTCCTGTGCATTACTATGATTTGAGAACACTGGAATATCCCAGTGATCAATTGCTAACAAATCAATGCTAATGATGTCATAGTTATAAACAACAATTTATGTAGTACCTTAAAATTTCACAGACGTGAAAAATTGAGACCAAGCTAAAGAAGGAAATATTAGCACAGGTAACTAAAAGCTTGGTCAAATAGATAAAGGAGGAAAGAGTAAGTGAGTCATCAAGTCGATGTTAATTAGAGCCCATGGCTGGAAGGTGTCCCTCAGTAAATTGTAGTGGATAATGAAACTTAAGGCAGTTTTACTTTACTTAAGTGCTAATCATTGTAGACACATGGATCTCACGCCATCAATGACCTGACCTCCACAAAGAGGAAGGCAGCTATTGCAATCTGTCGTTGGGACACCAACCTCCTCCTGTGGCTGGCTAAACAAACCGAGCTTCTTAAATGCATCAGCGTTAGTTACATGCAAAATAGCACCACAATGTTGATGCATAGAACTGGCTCAGCATCAAAATCCCTGGCCTTCCAACTAGATGCAGTTGTTTCTCAACACCAATGAAGTGATAGTTCCAGATGTCATGCCTTTTGATCCTGTTTCTCAATGGCCTACATGGGAACTGGAACAAGACAACAGTATAAAACGAGAAGGGTGGCACATTTAAGTCACATTGTTATTGGTCTTGCTCACACCTTGGTAAAAGTGCCTAAACTCACACAAACATTTGTTTTACACAAAGTCAGAGTGTGTTTCACTTTGTAACCATTGGCTGTCAATAATCCCCTTAATCTCGTTATTTGTTTTCATTATCTCCTTCACCTCACCTGCTCATGTTTCATACCCATCCCCAGCCCTTTCAGCATTACAAAGGGACCTTTAGCTCTGTGACACTCTGGTCCACTCCTCACTCACCCCAACACCCACTCCCTGCAGCACCTTCCTGTGTAAGTGCAGGAATAGCAAAACCTGCCCTTTTACCTCCTCCCTTACCACTTTCCAGTACCCCAAATATTAATTCCAGGTGAAATAGCAATTTACTTGCACTTCTTTCAATTCTGTGTACTGTATTTGCCATCTCCTCTGTATTGGGGAGAACAAATGCAGATTGGGTGATCATTTTGCAGACACTTCCATTCTGTCCGCAAGTGTGACCCCGAGCTTTCAGTCATCTGTCATTTTAGTTCTCCGCCTCACTCCACTCTGACCTCTCTGTCCTTGACCTCTAGCACCTCATCTTTCCATTAGAGCACTTCACAGGCTTCTGGAGTCAATATTGAGTTCAACAATTTCAGATCAAAACCTATTGTTTCAGACAACAGCTGCTGGTAATGATTATGCTATTTTCCATTTACAACTTCTTGAGACCCATCTTTTGTTTCTATACTTGTCCCATGACCATCCCTTTTTGCCTTGTACCATCTTCCCTTTTGTCATTTAATCTTTTCTGCCTTCCACCCTATCATAAATCTTCCCTTTTGTTCTCCTCCTCCCTCCATTACCTTTGTCTGGCTCTGTACTTGCATAAAACCTGCTACACCTTTCATTTTTTCAGTTCCGGCGAAAGATCATTGACCTGAAACGTTAAAAAGATTTCATCCGAAGTTTAAAAGATGGGCCATCTGATACTTATAAAATGCCATGCACGCCATCTTTAAAATAAGGTCTTGGAAATGGAGTGGCCTGGGTGGAGGGTGAGCTCATACTATTTAGCTTTTATGTGCTTAGGTTTTGGATCAGGAATTGACACCCAAGCTACACTTACTAGCTTAGCATCTATCTGCAGTCAAGCCCACTTTACCTTGATGTGAAAATGGCAGTATAACAATGCTTGATTTTTGAAAAGCTTTAAAATGAATGTGCATGCACATATGCTTAGGATATCTAATGTATTTATGTACAAATACACAAAAGCAAAAGACAGAGGACAATGGGACCTCGAATGAGGTGGAGAGAGAGAGGGGACAAGGATGCTTTAATCCGAGGTGAAGTTGGGGCAAGAGAGGGAGGACAATGGGGTCGTAACTGGGAGGGGAGTGACAGCAGGACATTTGGACAGATATTTGGGCTGGGGAATGCCAAAGAATTCCTTGTAAGGTCAGGGGGAGCATTCCTGCTCAGCTGGGCCCACAAAGAGTGCTAAAAGGAGCAGATCTTTAGCACGTACCTTGACAGGTCAGCACCTCCTGCCCTGGATCTGCTATCAGGAATCTCACATTGGGACCTCCTCCTCATTTATTGTTAAATTTAAGTCACAGCATTGATGATGTCATCATGTCATGAGTTTTGAATGTTAATTAAGACCATGTCTGCCTTTTGTGGGAGCCTCGTCAAATGCCAGATCTGTTTTTATCAAATTCTAAACAGGCAGGAGTGGGACGGATGCTAGAACCCGATATTTTAACCAACCACAACCCTCTTCCACTTGTCAGGAGTGGGATGAGAGGTCAAAATTGAGGCCAAGGTAGTAAACCATCAACTAAGAACATAGAAATAGGAGGGAGGAGTAGGCCATATGACCCCTTGAGCCTGCTCCGCCATTCAATAAGATCATCTCAACTCCACTTTCTCGCCCTATACCCAAAACCCTTGATTCTCTTAGTGCCCAGAAATCTATCAATCTCAGCCTTGGATATACTCAACAACAGAGTATGCACAGCTCTCTGGGGTACAGAATTCCAAAGATTCACAACCCTTTGAGTGAAGAAATATCTCCTCATCTCAGTCCTAATGGCCAATCCCTTATCCTGAGACAGTGACCCCAGTTCTAGGTTCTCCAGCCAGGAAAAACAACCTCTCAGCATCGACCCTGTCAAGCCCTCTAAGAATTTTATATGTTTCAACTAATTACAATTCCATTTAGATTATCTCCATATATGAGCAAATCATAATAATTTCTTTACTGCAGGAATGTCATATCAGAAAGAAAAATGATCTGAAAATGTCTTTCTGTATATTGTCATGCTAGGTCCCCACCTGCCAAGAATGAGGCACATTAATTAAGTCATGAACATTGATTTTAAACTGTTACTGGAGTGAGGAGAGGACTTGTTGAACAGATCAGCTGTGGCTGGAAAATACATTTGCATATTAACAGATGGTGTTTGGAAGGACAGAGCAGCCATTCCCTGACATTCAACCCACAATGGACTTTTGATCACCAGACATGGTGGGGAAGCTCGCATTCCAGGTTGACTGCTAAGATGACCAAATACACAAACGGACATGGTTAAACCAGCCAGTCACATGACTACCTTGTTGGGCAACCTGAGTTTTTTGAATTTGTACAAACAGTTTGGGCAGAAAGCTGTTTGCTCCTCGACTGAGAAGATCTCTCTCCTGTCTGCTCCATCTCTTTCTCACGGAATTCCAAATCCACTGAAGACACATGAACCCCAAGAGAGAAAAGTCTCCTACAGCGAGCAAGATTTAAGAAGAATACTGGGGTCAATGAAAAGCAAGATCTACCTACAATCAAGGACTCTACAGTGAGCTCGAAGAACCGTAACAACAACTCTTCAGATATTGCCTCAAACCTTTCCACTTTATTTTTTCTTCAGCTCTTTTCTGTCTCCATTTGCATGTGTGTATCGCATGTGCATGCTAGCGTGGGACACGGCGTATATCTGTTGGCGTTAACCGAATTAGAGTTTAAGTTAAATAAATTTCAACTTTTTTTCTTTTTACCTATGAAAGCCTGTTTGTGCTGGTTTCTTTGCCTTATAGTTGGAAAGTGGTGAACAAGGATTTACCAAGGGGAAACTGAAAAAACACGGTGTGTTTAAAATTAAACCCCGTTACAGTAAGACCAGCTAAAGGCTGAAAGGGAACCCTAGACCTCTTTCTCACCTGGTCATAACAATATCCATTATCAATAGCTGCAGGAAACATAAAATACTGTACAGTACATAAAAAATATTCTCTAGTTACAAGCAGACACAGATACAATTGAAATTGTTGAGTTTAATTCTTAATGTGATATAGTGGAAAGTAACAAATTGGTAAAGCTTCCAAAGTTGATTCTGCATATACGATGCAATCTTTGCCTCCCCCACTAAGAGCTCGTACATTTCAATGACTAGTTCCGAGGAAACTGTGTAAAATGGCTTTACTTTTTCATCAGATTGTCTTTGCCCAGTAAGCAAAAAATTATCAGATAATGTTCCCATTATATTTAAAGGAAGTTTATAAGGCAAATTTTATAAAAGGCTTTATGAACAAAGGTTGTTATCATGAGCATGATATAGAAGCAATTTGCAATTTCCGTGAGATATCAATAAATACTAGCCGACAGTGAGGCCTGTTCTAAAGCTAATAATGTCACTTTTGAATTTGCTGAGGTATCACTTGTAAGATATCACACAAATCTCACACATGGGTAAAGGTGTCATTGTTTTGTTTTAACAGTTACAATCAGATTTTTTGGGAATCTGAATATGATTCTTTCCTTGTCGCAATCTAATGCTTCACTGAATTTAAACATAAAAGTGTCATTAAGGAACTTTATTCATCCGAACTGACCTAAATAATATAAAGGGCGCTATCTTTACATCAATGTTGTCTTTCAGTCTTTACTATTCCAATGTTTTATGCATTAAAACTGTCAGCTTGTGAATGTGCACTCTGTGTTGACTTTCCCCCTGCTGGGATATTTGGAATGGGAAATATTGTCCACAGCCCTGTCTGTGTTCCCATTCATCATGCCACTGGAGCAGAACCTCACAATGGCACTGCAGGAAACTCTACAACAATATGTGCTCCTAGGCTGCATGTAGATTGTGATAGTTAAACTTCTTTTTTTCCACCAGTTTTTTTCCCCCCTTTTCTTCTGAAAGTTCCTTGCTGAGATACAGGTACTCTCTGATACTTCCCTCAAGTACCTATTCTTCACATGAGCTTTAATAGGCTTGGTAAACTCCAAAGCCAAGTCCAATTTTGAGTCTCATCAGATTTCCCCACATTTCCAACAGGGATGTCTGCATAGTAATCAAAACCCTGGATGTTTTTTCTCTGATCCAAGGACAGCAAAACCAATTGTAACAGCCCAACTGTTACCTTGACTGAGATTAGCTGATTCAACTTGGAATTGAACCTGGGACCTCATTTGTCTAGCTCAGCTATTCATTACCTTAACCTTTTGAGCATTAGGCAGAATCCTGTAAGCAGTTACAGCCTGGAAAATAAGGGTCTGAGAGGTGGTCTTCTAGAGGTATAAAAGAATGTGAACATAATGGAAAAGGTGAAGCCAAAATGCTACTTTACAAATTAAAATGTGGGAGTAGGATAAGAAAACATAGGTTTAAACTAGTAACAACAGCAAGAGCAATTTATATTTATATAGCGCCTTTAATATAATAGAATGTCTGAAGGCATTTTACAGGATTGTCATAAAGTATAATTTGACACCAAGTGTCAAAAGGGAATATTAGCGTAGATGGCCAAAAGTTTGACCAAAGAGGTAGGTCTTAAGGTGTGTCTTAAAGGAGGAGCAAGGAGAAGAGAGGTGACAAACTTTAGGGAGAGAATTCCAGACCGTAGGGCCTAAGCTGCTGAAGGTAAGGTCACCAATGGTGTGGCAATTAAAATCAGGAATGCTCAAAGGGCCAGAAATAGAAGAGCACAGATATCTTGGAGGGTTGCGGGTCTGGAGAAGATTACAGAGATAGGGAGAGGAGCAAGTAAGTTGAGGGTTTTGAAAACAAGGATGAGAATTTTAAAATTGAGGCATTGCTTAACTGGGAGCCAGTGTAGCTCAGTGAGCACAGCGGGGCCTGAGTGAATGGGACTTGGGCGAGTAAGGATATGGGCAGCAGAGTTTTGGATGACCCCAAGTTTATGGAGGCTAGAATGTGGGAGGCCGGCGAGGAGTAGGTTAGAATAGTCAAGTCTGGAGGTAACAAAGGCATGGATGAGGGTTTCAGCAGCAGATGAGCTGAGGCAGGGAAAAGTCGACTAATGTTACAGAGGTGGAATGAAGCGATTTTAGTGTTAGCACGGATATGTGGTCAGCAACTCATCTGGGGGTCAAATATCACACAAAATTTACAAACAGCCCGATTCAGACTTAGACAGTTACCAGGGAGAGGGAACAGAGTTGGTAGCGGGGACTGAAAACAATGGTTTCAGTCTTCCCAATATTTAATTGGAGGAAATTTCTGCTCATGGATGTCAGATAAGCAGTCTGATAATTTAGCAACAGTGGAGAAGTGGAGAGAGGTAGTGGCAAGGTAGAGTGAGGCTGTTAGCCTACATGTGAAAACTAACACTATGTTTTTGGATGATGTCGCCGAGGGGCAGCATGTAGATGAGAAATAGAAGGGGGCCAGGAATGGATCCTTGGGGGACACAAGATGTAACAGTGTGGGAGTGGGAAGAGAAGCCTTTGCAGGTGATTCTCTGGCTACGATTAGATAGGTAAGAATGGAATCAGGGGAGTGCAGTCCCACCCAGCTGGACGATGGTAAAAGACTGAAATCAGAAAATTCTTCATGCAGAGAGTGACCAACATTTGGAGTGGACTTCCTGGCGGAGGGGCGGAAGCAAAAACCATGGAATCATTTAAGAACAATTCAATACAGCAATGGCAATATGGTCATTCTGAATGGATGAATTGAGATCGGCCAAATAGCCTTCCTTAGATGCCAGACTTCAGCCAATTCGATTCACTCCGCGTGATATCAAGAAACGACTGAAGGCACTGGATACTGCAAAAGCTATGGGCCCTGACAATATTCCGGCAATAGTACTGAAGACCTGTGCTCCAGAACTTGATGTGCCCCTAGCCAAGCTGTTCCAGTACAGCGACAACACTGGCACCTACCCTGCAATGTGGAAAATTGCCCAGGTATGTCCTGCGCACAAAAAGCAGGACAAGTCCAACCCGGCCAATTACTGCACCATCAGTCTACTCTCAATCATCAGTAAAGTGATGGAAGATGTCATCAACAGTGCCATCAAGCGGCACTTGCTTAGCAATAACCTGCTCAGTGATGCTCAGTTTGGTTTCCGCCAGGGCCACTCAGCTCCTGATCTCATTACAGCCTTGGTTCAAACATGGACAAAAGAGCTGAACTCAAGAGGTGAGGTGAGAGTGACTGCCCTTGACATCAAGGCAGCATTTGACCGAGTATGGCATCAAGGAGCCCTAGCAAAACTGAGGTCAATGGGAATCAGGGGGAAAACCCTTTGCTGGCTGGAGTCATACCTAGCGCAAAGGAAGGTGATTGTGGTTGTTGGAGGTCAATCATCTGAGCTCCAGGACATCACTGCAGGAGTTCCTCAGGGTAGTGTCCTGGGCCCAACCATCTTCAGCTGCTTCATCAATGACCTTCCTTCAATCATAAGGTCAGAAGTGGGGATGTTCGCTGATGATTGCACAATGTTCAGCACCATTCATGACTCCTCAGATACTGAAGCAGTCCGTGTAGAAATGCAGCAAGACCTGGACAATATCCAGGCTTGGGCTGATAAGTGGCAAGTAACATTCGCGCCACACAAGTGCCAGGCAATGACCATCTCCAACTAGAGATAATTTAACCATCTCCCCTTGACATTCAACGGCATTACCACTGCTGAATCCCCCACTATCAACATCCTAGGGGCTACCATTGACCAGAAACTGAACTGGAGTAGCCATATAAATACCGAGGCTACAAGAGCAGGTCAGAGGCTAGGAATCCTGGGGCGAGTAACTCACCTCCTGACTCCCCAAAGCCTGTACACCATCTACAAGGCACAAGTCAGGAGTGTGATGGAATGCTCTCCACTTGCCTGGATGGGTGCAGCTCCAACAACACTCAAGAAACTCGACACCATCCAGGACAAAGCAGCCCGCTTGATTGGCACCCCATCTACAAACATTCACTCCCTCCACCACCAACGCACAGTGGCAGCAGTGTGTACCATCTACAAGATGCACTACAGCAACGCACCAAGGCTCCTCAACGGCACCTTCCAAACCAGCGACCTCTACCAACTAGAAGGACAAAGGCAGCAAATGCATGGGAACACCACCACCTGCAAATTCCCCTCCAAGTCACACACCATCCTGACTTGGAATGATATTGCCGTTCCTTCACTGGTGCTGGGTCAAAATCCTGGAACTCCCTTCCTAACAGCACTGTGGGTATACCTACCCCAAATGGACTGCAGCGGTTCAAGAAGGCAGCTCATCGCCACCTTCTCAAGGGCAATTAGGGATGGGCAATAAATGCTGGCCTGGCCAGTGACGCCCACATCCCATGAATGAATAAAAAAAAAAATGCATCTTGTGATCTTATGAATTTGTCGAGTATTATATGTGTTTATAAAGAAGACTTCCATTTATGCAGTGCCTTTCACAACCACCAGATATCCCAAAGCACTTTACAGCCAATGAAGTACAATCACGGTTGTAATGTAGGAAATATGGTGGCTAATTTTGGCACAGCAAGCTCCCAAAAACAACAATGTGATAATGAATAGATAATCTGTTTATGTGATATTGATTGAGGGATAAACATTGGCCAGGGCACCTGAGATAATGCCACTGGTCTTCTTCAAAATAGTGTCTTGGATCTTTTTCATCCACCTGAGAGGGCAACCAGAGTCTCAATTTAATATCTCATCTGAAAGATGACATTTCTGACTGTGTAGCACTCCCTCAGTTGTGGGACTCAAACCCACAAGCTTCTAATTGAGAGACAGAGTGCTACCAACTGAGCCGTGGCTGACACTAGTATTGTATACTGTATAGGAAGCAGAGTCCAAGCAATTTGTGATACAAACAGGAGAAATAACCGGAAATAATGAAAGAGAGAATGAGCAATGGGGAGAACAAGAAAATGAAAGAAAGCGGGGAGCAGTTGAAAAGAAAAGCAAACTGGGAATGAATGAGAAGAAGAATTACAAGTTAGAAGGGGAACGTCAATTCATTTCAATAAAGCAGATTAAATCAGAGGAATAATGTCAATGCAAGCAGATTACTAAAATCGAACTGGGGGAAAGTAAGAGACAGGGTAGGAGAGAAATCAATGTTCCTTTATAGTGCAGGTATAGAAAAGGTCTTGTTGTCCTTGAGATAGTCCAGACGTAAGCAAAATCGGTATTTCTGCACATCAGCAATTTCTTACGAAGAATAAAATTAAGAAAATTCAGCTCTTTTTCTTTAGAAACGTGACCTGATTGAAATTTCTAATGTTATTAAAGGAATTGACAAAACCAATGCAAGTAAATTGTCCACCATGGTGAAATGTTCAAAATTAGGAAGTAATGAGTGAGAAAGAAATGAGGTGGGATTGCTACATCCAAAGTGTAACAGGATTGTGGAATAGGTTACCAGACAAGGTCATTATCACAGACAATATAAATATTTTCAGGAGACGATTGGATCTGTTCCTGGAGTGAGAGAGATTTGAGGAGACATGGTGAGAATGCAAATAAGTGGGGTCAATCTATTGTTGTGACCTCAGTGAGATCGTTAACATGAAAAATATGAGATATGAACCCCCAGACCACTTTCAGGCATTACACAAGATTTCACGTTTTAAGACTTATTATAATAACTAAACTACAAGAAATCCCCACTTAACTAAATAGCACTTTGTAAGTAGCTGATATCCCAAATTACAAAGAAAGGTATTTTCTTTCCTTATTAAAATACTTGAAAACCTCACACCACACTTATACATTACATCGTTCTTTTTCATGGTGAAATCATTTGTGTTTAAAAGTCCCAAACTCCTCCCAGTTGCAATGGGTTGGACCCACCAGACTATTTCAAAAATCAGTGTTCTCTTTGCTCACTTCTCTGACCACTTCCAACTTGGACGTCCATGAATAAGGCATTCTCTGGTGGTTCTGCTGGTCTTCTACTTCTCTGCAAGCTTCAACTTTCAAAACAGATTCAAGTCTTCACAGCCTTTTACTGTAGCAAACTTCTGAGAGCAGGCATCTACTCTCTCTCTCAAGGCCACAGCCCCTGGTTTCTTCTCTTACAGCCTGCTGTGTGGCTGCAATCACTGAGTTGCCTTCTTCCAGCCTGCCTTGAGGCCACAAGCGTTCTTCTCTTACAGCCTGTTTGCCTTCAGAAAGTCTGTTAAATTTATCTGGACTCAGAAGTCAATAGCCTATTGAATTCTTGCAAAAATGCAGAATCCAGAAGTCTGGTTTCATAAAGTCATTTGGGCCTTTCCATTGTTCCCAGGTATTAACAGTTGCCTTGTACATTAACATCTTCTGAATTACTGACACTTTGTTTTACGACTCAAAGGTCTGGGAGGGTGAATCCCATTGTTCTTCAGGTGTTCGCCTTGCAGTCTCTGTTTTTCAGAAGGAAGTCTTTGATCTGTGTTCTCTGTTCTCCTGGTAACCTTTCATGGCATCGAGGTGAGGTCACCTGACCTTACAGACTCCATCTTGAACTTAAAAATCCCAATTTTTAAAACAGAATCATGTTACAAGGTCCAGCATTCACAATACTATGAATAGTAAACCATTATTTTTTTTAAATTCTTTCATGGGATGTGGGCGTCGCAGGCCAGGCCAGCATTTATTGCCCATCCCTAATTGCCCTTGAACTGAGTGGCTTGCTGGCATGTAAGAGTCAACCACATTGCTGTGGATCTGGAGTCACATGAAGGCCAGACCAGTAAGGACAACAGATTTCCTTCCCTAAAGGACATTCGTGAACCAGATGGGTTTTTACAACAATCAACAATGGTTTCATGGCCATCATTAGACTAGCTTTTTAAATAATTAATAATTATTCTCATAATAATTAATAATTTAAATAATTAATTTGGAGCTAGTAGCTTTTTGAAAAGTCAGCATGGATTTCTTAAGGGAAAATTGTGTTTAACTAACTTACTTGAGTTTTTGATGAGGTAACAAGAGAGGGTTGATGAGGGTAATGCTGTTATTGGTGTCTCTGGACTTCCAAAAGGCATTTGATAAAGTGCCACACAACAGACCTGTGAGAAAAGTTAGAGCTCATGGAATAAAAGGGACTGTAGCAACATGGATACAAAATTGGCTGAGTGACAGGAAACAGACAGTAGAGGTTAATGGTTGTTTTTCAGACTGGAGGACGGTTTATAGTGGAGTTCTCCAGGGGTCAGTGTTAGGACCCCTGTTCTTCCTGATATATACGATGACCTGGACTTTGGGCACAATTTCAAAATTTGCGAATGATACAACATTTGGAAGTATTGTGAACTGTGAGGAAGATAGTGTAGAACATCAAAAGGATGTAGACAGGTTGGTGGAATGGGCAGACAAGTGGAAGATTAAATTTAATGTAGAGAAGTGTGAAGTGTTATGGACAGGTGGGTGATGTCATGGCTGGTTTCCACTGTTCATCTCCCAACTGACCACTGACAGTACTTTTGTTTGCCAAATAAACAGATAGTGACAGGTTTTCTCGCAGGTTTTTGAACAATATTCATCACCTGAAATGTTCACAATATCACCCATGCACGCATTCACTCTCACAAGCACACTCAAACCAATCCGCTTTATCGGCACCCCATCCACCACCTTAAACATTCACTCCTTCCACCACTGATGTACAGTGGCAGCAGTGCGTACCATAGACAAGATGAACTGTAGCAGCTCAACATGCCTCCTTCGATAGCACCTTCCAAACCCACGATCTCTCCACCTGGAAGGACAAGGACAGCAGACGCATGGCACCACCACAACCTGCAAGTTCCACTCCAAGTTACACTCCACCCTGACTTGGAAATATATCGCCATTCCTTCACTGTCACTGGATCAAAATCCTGGAACCTCCTCCCTAATGGCACTGTGGGTATACCCACACCAGATGACTGCAGCGGTTCTAGAAGGCAGCTCAGCACCACCTTCTCAAGGGTAATTAGTGATGGGCAGCAAATGCTGGTGCCAATGACATCCACATTCTATGAAAGAATTGAAAAAAGATAGAATGTAAAGGGAAGAGGTGTTAAGAGTTCAAGGTGTAAAAGTTTGCTGTTTCAGGATAACCTGTGGGATCCTCTCAGAAAGTGAGTTTTAAAGTTGCAGGCCTGTTTGCTGGTTGTCTTGTGTTTGCTAGATTGCTGAAGACTTCTGGCAGTTCATTTCAGTTTGAAGACGGTGCTGATATTCTTCGTTCAGTTTTCGCAGGTGGAGGAGTTGTTTTAAAGGCACTCTCTTTTTTCTGCTGCAGTTGGCTTTCATCTTTTCTCAGTAGGGTTTAACGGTGTTAGCTGGAACTGATCTCTCTCTCTCTCTCTCTCTCTCTCTCTCAGCCTTGTGCTGGAATTCAAGATGGCTTTCAATGTTGACTGTTGGAGAGACCAGACTGCTGTTGATGATTTATGTTCCAAACTGGAAAGTTCCCTTTGTTCTTCAAAATGGTTATCTTTACAGGTAAACTCATTAAGTGTTAGTTTTGCCCATGTGTCTTTAAGTTTCAGTTCAGTTCTTGATGGGCTGTACAATAACTTTTGATGGCTCCATTTTGATAATATGAGGGCTGTTCAAACTCCATTGTGGTGAAGGGTAGCTGGAGACATAGAGTCTGGGAGTGACTTTGTTTTAGCTTGTTTTGGGTATCATTCACACCCATGTGTGATAAGCTGACTCATTTCTCTGTAGACAGGGTTAATTGGTGTTAGTTCTAGTAGACATGGATGTGTATTTTAGTGCAGGGGTTGGTATGGGTCATGTTACTTGTCCTCCATTTTGTTGACAGCAAATGTACAAACATTTTTTAAATTGTTCTAATTTTTTAACTCTTCAGTTTATTTTCTGTATTTTCATCGCCGCAATTCTCATAATAGAAGTGATCCATTTTGGTAGAAAGTACACGGTGAGACAATATAAAACAAAGGATACAATTTTAAAGGGGGTGCAGGAGCAGAGAGACCTGGGTGTATATTGAAGTTAGCAGGACAAGTTGAAAGCACGGTTAATAAATCATACAGCATCCTAGACTTTATCAATAGAGGCATAGAGTGTAAAATCAAGGAAGTTGTTAAACTTGTACAAAACACTGGTTTGGCCGAAACTGGAGTACTGTGTCCATTCTGGGAACGACACTTTAGGAAGGATGTGAAGACGTTAGAGAGGGTGCAGAAAGGATTCATGAGAATGGTTCCAGGGATGAGGAACTTCAGTTACGTAGATAGATTGGAAAAGTTGGGATTGTTTTCCTTGGAGAAGAGAAGATTGAGAGGAGATTTGATAGAGCTATTCAAACTCATGAGAAGTCTGTTCAGAGTAGATAGGGAAAAACTGTTCACACTGATGGAAGAATTGGGAACAAGAGTGCACTGATTTAAGGTAATTGGCAAAGGAAGTAATGGTGACATGAGGAAAAACTTTTTCACAAAGCAAGTGTTTCGGATCTGGAATACATTGCATGAGAGTGTGGTGCAGGCAGGTTCAATCGAGCTATTCAAGAGAGAATTGGATTGTTATCTAAAAAGGAAGAATTTGCAGGACTATGGGGAGAAGATGACGAAATGGTACTCAGTGATTTGCTCCTTCAGAGGGCCAAATGGTCTCCTTCTGCGCTGTGACCATTCTATGATTCTATGATCGAGGTTCTTCTGTTTGAGGGCTGGGACCTGTTTTATGAGCTGTGAGCCACTGTGTTAAGTTGCACCACTTAGTCTACATTACTAACTGCAACATTTATAGATAATTCTGTTTCTTCTTTCATGTTCTGACATGTGAAACATAGGGGACAGTTTTAACCTCATAAAATGTGTAGATATGTGTCAGATGGGAAGTTAAAGTGTTATAAATTTGAATCTCTACCCAATCCACCTCTATCCTGCCTACATCCAGTTTTGATGGAGGTGGGACAAAGGTTGGGGGAGGGGAGAAGATGGGCAACCAACCCACTCCCAGGAGGTGGGTTGGCAATTTAAATGTTATTGATCCATGATTTCAAACTTAACTCTGGTCCGGTTGGGTTTTCCAGGCCTCAGGAAACCCAGCAGCTAAAGGAGGCGATAACTGCTGGATCCAGGACGTAAGTGCTTTTCCATTTACTTGCTGGATTCAGCATCATTGCCTAGCCCACCTCCCACAATCAGGCACCCACCCAACTCTTCCAAAATCCCAATATCGCACCCCCCTCCCACACCCAGCCTCCACCACGAGGCCTCTGATCTCACCTTGAAGCCTCCAATCTCACACTCATCATCCCCTGCTCCCCCCCACATCCCCCATCCCCCACCACCCAACCTCTGACTCCCCCTGCCTGGTTTCCAATCTCTAGTTCTCTAGCACCCCCTGGCATCTGGACCCGCAGGCCTCCGATCTCTCAATTCCACTCCCAGCCTCTGAGCAATCTGGCTGGCTGCAGCCGGAAAACAGAGAAAAAATGTTAATCACATCCTGCCTGTAGATTTGGCAGAACCAGAGGGAAACCTGTTTTTCCTGCTTTCCCAACCTCAAGACAAGTGCCCTGTTCTCTCCTCACTTCCAAGTAAGAATGCAGTCTATAAGGGCAATTATTATTATCTAACAAATAAAGAGATTTTTGTTAAATTTTGCAATTCGTCCTCTATGTTTCCATGGTAAAATTGCACTTGATCATATGACTCATTTTAATGTATCTGATACAGAGCATATAATTCTTATATTTATTTTTGTTCACTGTAGAATTTTCCTTTGTGTTTCTCCTGTGCTTATTTTCCATTTTATTTCCTATCTGATCACCCAATCTCACTCCTGTGAACAGCATCTATGTACTTGTACAGGGTGCTTCATAAAAGTCCTTGCATCTGGTATGATTTTTTTTCCCACCATTAGTAGTCCTGCCAGCATTAGACGGTAACCTTCTTTCTGAATGTTTTTTTCTATTCGCTTATGGGATGTGGGCATCGCTGGCTAGGCCAGTATTTATTGCCCATCCATAATTGCCCTTGAACTGAGTGGCTTGCTAGGCCATTTCAGAGGGCATTTAAGAGTCAACCACATTGCTATGGGTCTGGAGTCACATGTAGAACAAAGAACAAAGAACAAAGATAATTACAGCACAGGAACAGGCCCTTCGGCCCTCCAAGCCTGCGCCGATCCAGATCCTCTCTCTAAACATGTTGCCTATTTTCTAAGCTTCTGTATCTCTTTTCTTCCTGCCCATTCATGTATCTGTCTAGATACATCTTAAAAGACTCCATCGTGCCCGCATCTACCACCTCCGCTGGCAATGCGTTCCAGGTGCCCACCACCCTCTGCGTAAAGAACTTTCCATGCATATCCCCCCTAAACTTTTCCCCTTTCACTTTGAACGCGTGTCCTCTAGTAATTGAAACCCCCACTCTGGGAAAAAGCTTCTTGCTATCCACCCTGTCTATACCTCTCATGATTTTGTACACCTCAATCAGGTCCCCCCTCAACCTCCGTCTTTCTAATGAAAATAATCCTAATCTACTCAACCTCTCTTCATAGCTAGCGCCCTCCATACCAGGCAACATCCTGGTGAACCTCCTCTGCACCCTTTCCAAAGCATCCACATCCTTTTGATAATGTGGCGACCAGAACTGTACGCAGTATTCCAAATGTGGCCGAACCAAAGTCCTATACAACTGTAACATGACCTGCCAACTCTTGTACTCAATGCCCCGTCCGATGAAGGAAAGCATGCCGTATGCCTTCTTGACCACTCTATTTACCTGCGTTGCCACCTTCAGGGAACAGTGGACCTGAACACCCAAATCTCTCTGGACATCAATTTTCCCCAGGACTTTTCCATTTACTGTATAGTTCACTCTTGAATTGGATCTTCCAAAATGCATCACCTCGCATTTGCCCTGATTGAACTCCATCTGCCATTTCTCTGCCCAACCCTCCAATCTATCTATATTCTGCTGTATTCTCTGACAGTCCCCTTCACTATCTGCTACTCCACCAATCTTAGTGTCGTCTGCAAATTTGCTAATCAGTCCACCTATACTTTCCTCCAAATCATTAATGTATATCACAAACAACAGTGGTCCCAGGACGGATCCCTGTGGAACACCACTGGTCACACGTCTCCATTTTGAGAAACTCCCTTCTACTGCTACTCTCTGTCTCCTGTTGCCCAGCCAGTTCTTTATCCATCTAGCTAGTACACCTTGGACCCCAAGCGCCTTCACTTTCTCCATCAGCCTGCCATGGGGAACCTTATCAAACGCCTTACTGAAGTCCATGTATATGACATCGACAGCCCTTCCGTCATCAATCAACTTTGTCACTTCCTCAAAGAATTCTATTAAGTTGGTTAGACATGACCTTCCCTGCACAAAACCATGTTGCCTATCACTGATGAGCCCATTTTCTTCCAAATGGGAATAGATCCTATCCCTCAGTATCTTCTCCAGCAGCTTCCCTACCACTGACGTCAGACTCACCGGTCTATAATTTCCTGGATTATCCCTGCTACCCTTCTTAAACAAGGGGACAACATTAGCAATTCTCCAGTCCTCCGGGACCTCACCCGTGTTTAAGGATGCTGCAAAGATATCTGTTAAGGCCCCAGCTATTTCCTCTCTCGCTTCCCTCAGTAACCTGGGATAGATCCCATCCGGACCTGGGGACTTGTCCACCTTAATGCCCTTTAGAATACCCAACACTTCCTCCCTCCTTATGCCGACTTGACCTAGAGTAATCAAACATCTGTTCCTAACCTCAACATCCGTCATGTCCCTCTCCTCGGTGAATACCGATGCAAAGTACTCGTTTAGAATCTCACCCATTTTCTCTGAGTCCAAGCATAACATTCCTCCTTTGTCCTTTAGTGGGCCAATCCTTTCTCTAGTTACCCTCTTTCTCCTTATATATGAATAAAAGGCTTTGGGATTTTCCTTAACCCTGTTTGCTAAAGATATTTCATGACCCCTTTTAGCCCTCTTAATTCCTCGTTTCAGATTGGTCCTACATTCCCGATATTCTTTCAAAGCTTTGTCTTTCATCAGCCGCCTAGACCTTATGTATGCTTCCTTTTTCCTCTTAGCTAGTCTCACAATTTCACCTGTCATCCATGGTTCCCTAATCTTGCCATTTCTATCCCTCATTTTCACAGGAACATGTCTCTCCTGCACTCTAATCAACCTCTCTTTAAAAGCCTCCCACATATCACATGTGGATTTACCTTCAAACAGCTGCTCCCAATCTACATTTCCCAGCTCCTGCCGAATTTTGGTATAGTTGGCCTTCCCCCAATTTAGCACTCTTCCTTTAGGACCACTCTCGTCTTTGTCCATGAGTATTTTAAAGCTTACGGAATTGTGATCACTATTCCCAAAGTAGTCCCCTACTGAAACTTCAACAACCTGGCCGGGCTCATTCCCCAACACCAGGTCCAGTATGGCCCCTTCCCGAGTTGGACTATTTACATACTGCTCTAGAAAACCCTCCTGGATGCTCCTTACAAATTCTGCTCCATCTGGACCTCTAACATTAAGCGAATCCCAGTCAATGTTGGGAAAATTAAAATCTCCTATCACCACCACCCTGTTGCTCCTACATCTTTCCATAATCTGTTTACATATTTGTACCTCTATCTCACGCTCGCTGTTGGGAGGCCTGTAGTACAGCCCCAACATTGTTACCGCACCCTTCCTATTTCTGAGTTCTGTCCATATTGCCTCACTGCTCGAGTCCTCCATAGTGCCCTCCTTCAGCATAGCTGTGATATCCTCTTTGACCAGTAATGCAACTCCTCCACCCCTTTTACCTCCCTCTCTATCCCGCCTGAAGCATCGATATCCTGGGATATTTAGTTGCCAATCATGCCCTTCCCTCAACCAAGTCTCAGTAATAGCAATAACATCATACTCCCAGGTACTAATCCAAGCCCTAAGTTCATCTGCCTTACCAACTACACTTCTTGCATTAAAACAAATGCACCTCAGACCACCAGTCCCTTTATATTCATCATCTGCTCCCTGCCTGCTCTTCCCCTTAGTCACACTGACTTCATGATCTAGTTTCTTACAGGCTTTTGTTACTACCTCCTCACTGTCAACTGACCTCAATTGGTTCCCATCCCCCTGCCACATTAGTTTAAACCCTCCCCAACAGCGTTAGCAAAAGCACCTCCAAGGACATTGGTTCCAGTCCGGCCCAGGTGTAGACCGTCCAATTTGTAATAGTCCCACCTCCCCCAGAACCGGTCCCAATGTCCCAAAAATCTGAACCCCTCCTTCCTGCACCATCTCTCAAGCCACGCATTCATCCTGACTATTCTTTCATTTTTACTCTGACTATCACGTGGCACTGGTAGTAATCCTGAGATTACTACCTCTGAGGTCCTACTTTTTAACTTGGCTCCTAACTCCCTAAACTCTGCTTGTAGGACCTCATCCCGTTTTTTACCTATATCATTAGTGCCTATGTGCACAATGACAACTGGCTGTTCACCCTCCCCCTTTAGAATGTTCTGCAGCCGATCTGAGACATCCCTGACCCGTGCACCTGGGAGGCAACATACCATTCGGGAGCCTCGTTTTCGACCACAGAACCGCCTGTCTACTCCCCTTACAATCGAATCCCCTACGACTATAGCCCTTCCACTCTTTTTCCCGCCCTTCTGAGCAGCAGAGCCAGCCACGGTGCCATGGACCTGGCTACTGCTGCCTTCCCCTGGTGAGCCATCTCCCTCAACAGTATCCAAAACGGTATACTTGTTTTGGAGGGAGATGACCGCAGGGGACTCCTGCGCTGCCTTCCTGCTCTTTCTCTGCCTTTTGGTCACCCATTCCCTTTCTCCCTCAGCAATCCTAATCTGCGGTGTGACCAATTCACTAAACGTGCTATCCACGACCTCCTCAGCATCGCGCATGCTCCAAAGTGAGTCCATCCGCAGCTCGAGAGCCGTCATGCGGTCTAACAAGAGCTGCAGCTGGACACACTTCCCGCACGTGAAGGAGACAGGGTCATCAGCCATGTCCCTGAGCTCCCACATTGAGCAAGAGGAGCATGATACGGGTCTGAGATCTCCTGCCATTTTTAATCTTAAGTTTAAACTTAGTTAAATGAAAAAGGAACGAAAAGTTTTTCCCAATCACAATAAAACCAGAGAAATCGAAAAAGCCTTACCTTATAAACACCCCACCGAGTCTTTTTTTTTTTGGTTAGAGGAGGAGAGCGGGTGGGAGACACCACAAGTGTGGTGTCTCGGGTTCAGAAACCGCCCAAATATATAGTGTTTTACTTACCCAGCAGCCCCCTGGCCTCCGCCGAAAAACAAAAGGAAATTAAATTTACTTTCAAACTGACTTTCCCAGCTGCTCACACGCTGCTCCCGAAAAAGCTGCTGCACTGAAAGGAAAGTTATTTTAAACCGCCCAAATATATAGTGTTTTACTTACCCAGCAGCCCCCTGGCCTCCGCCGAAAAACAAAAGGAAATTAAATTTACTTTCAAACTGACTTTCCCAGCTGCTCACACGCTGCTCCCGAAAAAGCTGCTGCACTGAAAGGAAAGTTATTTTAAACCGCCCAAATATATAGTGTTTTACTTACCCAGCAGCCCCCTGGCCTCCGCCGAAAAACAAAAGGAAATTAAATTTACTTTCAAACTGACTTTCCCAGCTGCTCACACGCTGCTCCCGAAAAAGCTGCTGCACTGAAAGGAAAGTTATTTTAAACCGCCCAAATATATAGTGTTTTACTTACCCAGCAGCCCCCTGGCCTCCGCCGAAAAACAAAAGGAAATTAAATTTACTTTCAAACTGACTTTCCCAGCTGCTCACACGCTGCTCCCGAAAAAGCTGCTGCACTGAAAGGAAAGTTATTTTAAACCGCCCAAATATATAGTGTTTTACTTACCCAGCAGCCCCCTGGCCTCCGCCGAAAAACAAAAGGAAATTAAATTTACTTTCAAACTGACTTTCCCAGCTGCTCACACGCTGCTCAACCAGACCCAACCAGATTTCCTTCCCTAAAGGACATTCGTGAACCAGATGGGTTTTTACAACAATCAACAATGGTTTCATGGTCACCATTTGACTAGCTTTTTAATTGCAGATTTATTAATTGAATTCAAATTTCACCGTCTGCCGTGGTGGGATTCAAACCCATGTCCCCAGAGCACTAGCCTGGGCCTCTGCATTACTAGTCCAGTGACATTACCACTAATTGGTAATTGACTCTTTAACAAGTTGAAGTGGTTTCCCTCTGCAGCCAGGTGGGTTGCCAACGTCGCACACAAGCTGCCTCTGGGAAAGCGGGAGGAGATGGGAACACACTGGAGAATCGGCCCGATATTCCCTGAAGGCACACCTGCCAATGTGGAACAATTAAAATCGGGAATGCTCAAGAGGCTAGAATAGGAGAAATGCAGATTATCTTGGAGGGTTGTGGAGCTGGAGGAGATTACAGAGATGGAGAGGGGCAAGGCTATGGAGGGACTTGAAAACAGGGATGAGAATTTTAAAACTGAGGTGTTGCTTAACCTGGAATCAAGGTCAGTCGCAATGGGTAAATGGGACTTGGTGTAAGTTACGACATGGTCAGCAGAGTTTTGAATGCCCTCAGGTTTACGGAGGGTAGACTGTCAGGAGGCAAACATGTTGGAATAGTCAAGTCTAGAGGTAACAAAGGCATGAGTGAGGGTTTCAGAAGCAGATGAGCTGATGCAGGGGCAGAGGCAAGTGATGTTATGGAGGTGGAAATAGATGTTCATAGTTATAGTGTGGATATGTAATGAGAAGCTCATCTTGGCATCACATTTGACTCCAAAGTTGCTAACAGCCTGGATCTGCCTTAGACAGATGCCAGTGAGAAGGATGGAGTCGGTGGCTAGGGAATGGAGTTTGTTTTTGAGTTGTAGTAAGGAGCAGTGAATGTGGCTGAATGCTTCAAGTTTCCTTAATTGCTGTTCTTGGCATGTCTATTACAAGGACAGAAGGCTGACTGTTTTGGCTGGGTTTAGCTAATTGCTCTGTAAGTGCCAGATCACAAACAATCCAAATAGATTTTAACTTGAATTTTTTTTTACGACAGACAGGGTGACAGGTAATCAAACATGGAGCCATTTTTATAATCCTTATCTTTAATCCTTACAGCCATCAGGGATCTAATCTCATGCAGTTACAAGGAAATACAATAACCAAAATTTGGTAAATAATATGGAGAGTTGCTAAGAATTCAATGCATTTGATAATATAATTGTCGATAAACATAGGTGCTGGCTAGCTCTTTATTCTCAGTAATGAGCATGCATAACTGGGAACAGTGTATCCTTTTCTTTGAATAATTCAGGAGTATATGGGAATGCTTTTGGGTGAGCTTCATTTAATTTGGGTGTTTGCTTTAGAGAGGCCTATATTTCATTCTTTTCTTGTAATTGTGCACATTTCAAATATTTGACAGACTTTGTTTGAATATTGCTGTGGTGTTACAGACACTAAATTCTGACAAATTCATTTGAAGTTTTGTGACAGGTACATCAGGCTGATGGTCTTCTTCTTTGGCCTCCTTGTCTCGTGAGACAATGGGTGGTGGTGGACAGTGGTTTGTGAAGCAGCGCCTGGAGTGGCTATAAAGGACAATTCTAGAGCGACAGGCGCTGCAGATAAAATTGGTTGTTGGCGCTGTTACACAGTTGGCTCTCTCCTTGCGCTTCTGTCTTTTTTCCTGCCAACAGCTAAGTCTCTTCAACTCACCACACTTTAGCCCCACCTTTATGGCTGCCCGCCAGCTCTGGCGATCGCTGGCAACTGACTCCCATGACTTGTGATCAATGTCACAGGACTTCATGTCGCGTTTGCAGAGTCTTTAAAGCGGAGACACGGACGGCCGGTTGGTCTGATACCAGTCACGAGCTCGCTGTACAATGCGTCCTTGGGGATCCTGCCATCTTCCATGCGCCTCAAGCACCGCTGGCTCAGTAGGGTGCATATGCTGAGGATGTTGGCCGCCTCGAGGATTTCTGGGTTGGAGATACGGTCCTACTACCTGATGCCAAGGATTCTCCGGAGGCAGCGAAGATGGAATGAATTGAGACGTCGCTTTTAGCTGACATACGTTGTCCAAGCCTCACTGCCGTAGAGCAAGGTACTGAGGATACAGGCTTGATACACTCGGACTTTTGTGTTCCGTGTCATTGCACCATTTTCCGACACACTCTTGGCCAGTCTGGACATAGCAGCGGACGCCTTTCCCATGCGCTTGTTGATTTCTGCATCATCAGGTTGATGATGTATATATATTTATATATATATATTTATATATATACAGGAAATGTTCCGATATAGCTAGTCAAGGAGGTGCAACAAACAGCATGCCCAATATCACTGAGCTATTTTACATGAGAGGTTGGTCCAGTTTAGTCTAATTTAGGGCAATGGGAGGAGCACTAGAATTGAATTCATTTTCCCTAAGCTGGTAGGGAGAAAGAAACATTTTAAATAAACAGTCAGAGTTTCCAATGCAATTGTTATCTTCTGTCTCTAAATTATCAGACTGCTTGTTCGACATCCAGTACTGGATGAGCAGTAATTTCTTCCAACTAAATATTGGGATGACCGAAGACATTGGGCTGAATTTCCTCCTGAGTGTGCAAGTCATGGTGGTGGCACCGGAAGCAGGTGCCGTTACCATTTGGATGTTAGATGGTCAGCTGCACACGATCTCGCAGCAGCATCCAATTAATGAGCCCATCCAAACCCAGGCCACCAACATGGCCGTCCAACGTGGACACGAGAACAGTGTCATCGTCAGTGTCAACTGCAGATGTTGGCGCTTTATTTAAAGGGCTGGCAGCCCTGCAATTGTTGCTGCCTGAACAAAGGGCTTCTTCCTGTTCCTGCTGTCTTGTGCTGTCCTGTTCCTGCTGCTATAAGACATCTGGCTACTGCTGCCTTGAGCCATCCTGCTATGTTGCTGCTCCCCTCATTCAGGACTCAAAGCAACCAAGGAGTTGACTGGAAGGCAACACAAATGATAGCGGAAGGAAGACCCCAGGTGGCCCCATGGTTCAGCAATGCCTCCCTGCAGTTCTCCTCCAGCCTGCAAGGGCAAGGTGGGAGGTCCTTTTCCCAAGGGATGGGAGGAGAGGGCCCTGCTTGGTTGAGCAAGCCTGGACAGAAATTGCAGAGGAGGTCAGCAGCTGTGGGGTCACTCCCCATCAAAGACCTCATTCAGCCCACCAAAGTGAGTACTCCATTTATTTTTTCCCTTTGCGTCTTGTATGTGGTAATGCGAGAAGGTTTGCTTGGTGCTCAGAGAGTGACCACCCAGTTAGTGGCAAGGGGATGAGGCAGCAGCAGATCCCATCAGAGGCACGGCTGCCTTTCAGTGAGAGGCACCCATTTGTCATTGTTGAGCCCTCCAAGGTCCCTTGAGAGTAGCTGTATGCAGGTGGCTTTTGTGTGCCCCCAACATGGACCGCTGGGCCCGTGCCAGTATAGGCGTTGTGTTTGTCTCTTGGGGAAACTAACAGTCTTCCTTTTTGTGCTTGCAGGAAAAGATGGCACACAACACTAAAGAGAGGGCCAAGAATGACCTCCACATGCTCACCCCCATGGCGTACGAGACCTTGGAGTTGGTAGGCCACCAGGGCAGCCGTGCAATTGCTGATGGCGAGACAGGGGTGCTAACCAAAGAGGATGAGTTATCGACTGCGGGTGCACAAGGGTACATCTGCCACACACAAGGCATAGTGCCCATGTGACCAACGTGAGACACATGGAGCTTTACAGCAAGCATGGTCGGGTGAGGAAATGGGAAGTCCTTAACCGTTACATATTTACTTTCTCTCATTCAGGGTTAATTGAGGCAAGAAGAGGTCAAGAGACCGGGAGCCCACTGGCCACCTCTGAGGAAGAGGAGGAGGGATCCTCAGTGGGTGTAGAATCACATCACTCCCCCACTCCCTCCACCAGCACAGAGACTCTCATGTCAGTGGGTATGCCTTCGCAATTAAATTCAGGTTCAGAAGCTGACGGAGTCTGTGACAGCCAAGTCTGCTGACAGCCGGAGGACTGTCGGAGGGCTGATCACATGCCTTTAGAGTCAGCCGTGACACAACTGCTACAGCTGCAGTGAGAGATGATGGAATATTTGGCGGAGCTGCCAGAGGCTACATGTACCCATGTGCAGATGATGATCATCAGATCATGATGAAAGGTCACAGATTGAAACGCTAACTCTGTTTCCCTCTCCAGAGATGCTGCCTGACCTGCTGAGTATTTCCAGAACTTTTTGTTTTTGTTTCAGATTTCCAGCATCCGCAATACTTTGCTTATGCTTCAGAAGGCCAATGGCCTGCTCAATGGTCGCTCAAGTTGACCCGTGGCAGGTGTTGTGCCTCTTTTCGGCACCTGTGTGTGGGTTCCTCACAGGCATGAGTAGCCATGTCTTTAGTGGTTAGTCACTGTCTCCAAGTATCCATCCCTGAAGATGAGCGGGGAGCTGGAAAAGCTGTGGGACCTGAGACTGCCGCAGTACATTTGCGTCATGCTGCTTCCCCAGAACCGTGCGCACAAGGGCAATTAGGGATACACAGGGCAATTAGGGATGGGAAACAAATGCTGGCCTTGCCAGTGATGCCCACAGCCCATAAAAGAATTTTTTAAAAACCTGAAGGATCCACTTACGGTGGATGCTGGCTGGTCGGTGGGAGCCTGCAGTTGATGACACCTTGCACCTGAGGGGATCCAGCGATGGCTCCAAACCCAATGGACCTCTCCGCACATAGTTGCCAGTCCTCTTGAACATGGCATTGGTCACCTTCTTGATGCACCAATGTGCTGCAGACTGAGAGATTCCACATATGTCCCCAGTGAATCCATGGAAAGAACCTGGGGCATAAAAGTTGACAGCCAAAGTGATCTTCAAGTCGTCTGGCATTGGGCGTCAATAAACCCCATGGGTCTCAGCTCACCCTGCAGCATGGTGCAGAGATCAGTGACAGCCTCCCTGGAGATCCAGTCTTCTCTGACTCTGCCCATTGAATATTTGAAGAAAATTCAGTCTCAGCTGGAAGACTCTTTCCTGGGGATAGATTCTTCTGCATGCATGTTGCTGTTGGCGTGCCCCTCTGCAACATTCTACACTGTTCCCACCCCCCCCGAGGCTGGCCTTCTTGCTGGTCATAAGGTTGCACATGTGCCCCTGCCAGTTCCTGAACCTCGCGACTTCTGAGGTGCCCCGCTTCCTCAATGGGGGCCACAAAGCTTGGGTAGATGAGGCCCATGGCAGGTGTCCTCTCTCTAATTCCTAGACCTTCTACCAGGATGCTACCCCCTCCTGCCCCACCTCCCAAACCTGTCCCTGAGTCATCTGCGTGGTCATCTGTCCCTATGTGACCTTGGCACCTTCTACCCCTTCTGCTATTTTGCCAACACCTAGCAGTTCCCTTTGTGCATCACCTTTCCTGCCACTGCACACTGACTCTTCCGAGGCTCCATTAGAAAGCCAGCACTTATCATGTGCTTCCTTGCCGTCGCCCACTTCCTTTCACCAGGCAGAGCTCCAAAGCACCATGGTCTTCGTGCGCCATTGATAAAATCCAAAATGCCCTGTAAAATTTGATTAATTGGCCTTTTAAATACATCAATTGCTGTCCTGCTGCCTCAATATCAAAAATCCACCCTTCATGGTTCCTGCTGCTGGTAAAATCCAGAAGTGACATCAAAATGTCAGACTTCCAGCCAAACGTGGCCTGATCCCATTTAAGGACGCCACCACCGCCTCCAAACTGGCTCTTAAAGGCCCGGAAAAATTCCAGCCATTGTCTTCTGTTCCAGAAACAAAGTCCATTCCTAGCCACTGACTCCATCCTTCTCCCTGGCTGAACCAGACTACTCACAACCTTGGTGTTGTGGTTGACCCCCAAGATAAGCTTCTGACCACATATCTGCACCATCACCAAGACTACCTACATCCGCCTTTGTAACATTGCCTGACTCTGCAGCTGCCTCAGCTCATCTGCTGCTGAAAACCTCATCCATACCTTTGTTGCCTCCAGACTTGGCTGTCCCAATGCATTCCTGGATGGCCTTACATTTTTCACCCTCCGTAAACTTGTGCTCATCCAATGCTCAGCTGCTCGTATTCTACCTCGCACCAAGTCCTATTTCTGTGCTTGCTGTCCTACATTGGCTCCTGGTCTAGCAATGTTTTCATTTTAAAATTCTCATCCTTGATTACAAGTCCCTCCATGGCTTTACCTTTCCCTATCTTTGTCATTTACTCCAGCCCGACAACCTTCTAAAATCTTTGCATTCCTCTAATTCTGGCCTCTTGAGCATCCCGATTTTAATCACTCCACAACTGGCGGCCAGGCTTTCAGTCGCCTAGGCCCGAAACTATGGATTCCCCTCCCTAAACTTCTCCACCTCTCTATCTCTCTCTCCTCCTTAAGATGCTCCTTAAGTGCTACCTCTTTGGCCAAGCTTTTGGCCATCTGTCCTACTACCTCATTATGTGGCTTGGTGTCAAACTTTGCTTGATAGTGCTTCTATGAAGTGCCATGGGAGATTTTACTACATTCTTTTCTTTCTTTTGGGCCTCCTTATCTCGAAAGACAATGGATATGTGCCTGGAGGTGATCAGTGGTTTGTGAAGCAGCGCCTGGAGTGGCTATAAAGGCCAATTCTAGAGTGACAGGCTCTTCCACAGGTGCTGCAGAGAAATTTGTTTGTCGGGGCTGTTGCACAGTTGGCTCTCCCCTTGCGCCTCTGTCTTTTTTTCCTGCCAACTACTAAGTCTCTTCGACTCGCCACATTTTAGCCCTGTCTTTATGGCTGCCCGCCAGCTCTGGCAAACGCTGGCAACTGACTCCCACGACTTGTGATCAGTGTCACAGGATTTCATGTCGCGTTTGCAGACGTCTTTAAAGCGGAGACATGGACGGCCGGTGGGTCTGATACCAGTGGCGAGCTCGCTGTACAATGTGTCTTTGGGGATCCTGCCATCTTCCATGCGGCTTACATGGCCAAGCCATCTCAAGCGCCGCTGACTCAGTAGTGTGTACAAGCTGGGGATGTTGGCCGCCTCGAGGACTTCTGTGTTGGAGATACGGTCCTGCCACCTGATGCCAAGTATTCTCCGGAGGCAGCGAAGATGGAATGAATTGAGACGTCACTCTTGGCTGACATATATAAATACGCAAGTTGCTTTTATTGTTGTTGACCCATGCGATGGGTGATAATGATAGAATTGGGCTCAGTCTACCAAAGGCAACTTGAGTCAGAAGGTGGCTGGTGCCTGTGGAACTGTGCCTCAGTGGGTGTCAGGGCCTTCAGGGAGGAAACTGAGAGAAACAAGTATTAATTGTGTTTAATCATATGCAGCTGGAGTGTGTTAATTAGGGTCTTAGTTGAGTATATCTAAGGAGACACTTACTGAAACTGGGTGAAGATTTGAGTGAGGAGCTGCATGTTTGTTATCTTTTTACTTCATAAAATAAATGCAAGACTGAGTAAAGATTGGCTCCAGCATAATCCTTCAACAACAAACCTCCTGGAATATAGCAACAAGGAGTATCTTTTCTCTATTCGTTCGTGGGAAGTCGGCATTGCTGGCTATGCCAGCATTTATTGCCCATCTCTAATTGCCCTTGAGAAGGTGGTTGTGAGCTGCCTTCTTGAACCGCTGCAGTCCTTGGGGTGAAGGTACACCCACAGTGTTATTAGGAAGGGAGTTCCAGGAGTTTGGCTCAGTGACAGTGAAGGAACAGCAATATAGTTCCAAGTCAGGAGGATGTGTGGCTTGGCGGGGAACTTGCAGGCGGTGGTGTTCCCATGCATCTGCTGTCCTTGTCCTTCTAGGTGGTAGATTTCGTGGGTTTGGAAGGTGCTGTCGAAGGAACCTTGGTGAATTGCTGCACTGCATCTTGTAGATGGTACACACTGCTGTCACTGTGCGTCAGTGGTGGAGGGAGTGAATGTTTGTGGATGGGGGGCCAATCAAGTGGGCTGTTTGTCCTGGATGGTGTCAAGCCTCTTAAGTATTGTTGGAGCTGCACCAATCCAGGCAAGTGGAGAGTATTCTTGTGCCTAGTAGATGGTGGACAGACACTGGGCAGACAGGAAGTGAGTTACGCGCCACAGAATTCCCAGCCTCTAATCCTGCTCTGGTCGCCACAGCATTTATGTGATTGGTCCACTTCAGTTTCTGATCAATGGTAACCTCCAGGATGTTGACAGTGGGGGATTCAGTGACGGTAATGCCTTTGAACATCAAGGGGAGATGGTTAGATTCCATTTTGTTGTCCCCCATCGTGGAGGATGCAGACATTTGAGGAGCCTCCTCCTCCTGGCAGTTGTTTAATTGTCCACCGCCATTCACAACTGGATGTGGCAGGACTGCAGAGCTTAGATCTGATCCATTGGTTATGGGATCGCTTAGCCCTGTCTATTGCATGCTGCTTCTGCTGTATGGCATGCAAGTAGTCCTGTGTTGTAGCTTCACCAGACTGACACCTCATTTTGAGGTATGCCTGGTGCTGCTCCTGGCTTGCCCTCCTGCACTTTTCATTGAACCAGGGTTGGTCTCCTGGCTTGAAGTAATGGTAGAGTGGGGGGTATGCCGGGCCATGACGTTACAGATTGTAGTTGAGTACAATTCTGCTGCTGCTGATAGCCCAGAGCACCTCATGGATGCCCAGTTTTGAGTTGCTAGATCTGTTCGAAATCTAACCCATTTAGCATGGTGATAGTGCCACACAACACAATGGAGGGTATCTTCAATGTGAAGATGGGATTTATTCACTACACAGCCAACAATGAATTCATCAACAGCCTAGAATAGCTATGAACTTTTAAAAAATCACCAATAAAATAACAGGCAAAAGCAAGAGTGATTCAAAACCTTTGTCCAAATTTCTGAACCAGAAGCAAATAACTGGGGAATAGAAGCACTTACATTGTTATCATTTCCACTATCTGACTTGAAGTAACATGGAGAAAGTGGATTTAAGTGTTAGCTTTTTTATTGCTTCAGACATAACAGACAAGTTTAGAAAGAATGCAATTCTATTACATTCTGTCGTCTGGCTTCAAATTCCTGGATTTCTTTGGATATCAACACCATGTTTCTGTGCTGGACTACTTTGAAATAAACTGAAAGACTCTGCTTCTGTCTATAACCTGCTGATTTTTTTTGATTTTTGTGCTGTGGAAAAGATCTGGAAAAATCTAGATCTTCTCTCAAAATTAGCTTCAAATTCCTTAACTTCTCTTGACATCAAGAAGACTCTGCTGTGCTCTGGGCTACAATGGTTATACTGTAAAACCTAACTTCTGTCTCTGATTTGCTGCTCTTTTGTGATATTTAGAGTAACTATGATCAGTTTACAGCCCTTTCCCCACCACTGCTATGATTGAGAGACCTCAGTCTCCTGCTAAGCCTGTGGCTGGCCCCTGGTTATATGGGTTTCTCAGCTTCAGTCTGTTCCTGGCCATAATATCACCCACCTGAGCTGAACAGCAAACCTCTGCTGGTTCTGGATTTTATAATATTCTCCACAATGTCTTTATCTTTCTATGTTTCAACTGACTCATTACACCTCCTGGAAACTTATACCCTATGAAAATACCTCCATCAATGCATTGTCTGATAATCTACCTTCAAACAGCTTCTGGTCTTCACCTGCTTTACCTGTCTTCGAACTTGGACAACAGTTTATTGTTGCTCCATGTTGACTCCACTTTACCTACTACATTGTTATCCCACCATAGGACCTCCAACTTAACTCTGGATTCCTTCCTATTATCTCCTTTCTATTTCATATTTCCCATTTACTGTCGGGTTTTTATCTACCCTAACTTTTATGTAACCAGACTGATCTAACTCGAGCTCTCCCTGAGTCCATTTGCGTGCGGACTTTGGCTGCCGCACCAGTCACAAATCCATCACTCCATTTCCACTTTTGCTCTTTCTTTTTAACTTCTTTTCTCTTTACCTCTCCTAAATCCCACTCTTCTATTGTCATGCCTCCTTTTAGTTCTCCACACTTAGGCACTTTGCCCTCCCAGTTCTCTACTCCAACCCTTCAGTACTCCGTGACCTTTCTTCCCTTTTGCTGTTGTCCCAGGCTTGACTCCCTGTTAAACAAGCCTACAGCTTCCCTCTGTGCCTGTCTTGGCATCTTGTGATGGGCTCATCGAGGCTCTTGGTGTTATGAGCAGCAACTGCAATTGCCCCATCCCACTCTCTCGTTGACCTTCCTGCAGCTCTCACCACCCCTCTACACATCTCCCTCCAGAATGTCCGTTCACTTGTTGTGGATGATTGCATTAACATCTTGGCCTTAACAGAAACCTGGTGGAAGGGTGATGACACCTTGCCACTTAATGAAGCCTCCCCGCCTGGCTAAATCTTTCACTGCTTACTCGCCAAGACCGTCGCGCTGGTGTCGTGCCACTTATCATCAGATTACTGCTTGGCCTGATCCCCTACTCCTCTGACACGTTCTCCTCCTTTGAACATCTCACCTCGTTCTACCCCCTCACATCTCTTTCAAAATCATTGTTCTCTGCGGCCCTCCCAAGTGCGATTAAAATATTTTCTCACTGAGATATCCTCACTGCTTTCCTCCCTCAGCTTCTGCACCAAATTACATCTCATCCTTAGTGATTTTAGCCTTCACTTTGACTCATTATGTTCTCTCTCTCCTCTGAGTTCACTGCCCTCGTATCCTCCATAAGTCTCCCCCTCCATGTAAACTCCCCAACACATATACACGGCCACCCCCTCGACCTTGCCATCCCATGTGGTCTTACTAGTCCCATCATATCAATTACAGATGAGGCCATCGCTGATCACTTCCTTGTATCACTCACCACCCACATGTCCTATCCAGGCCCCAACTGTATCTGTCCCTGGGAAAAAATGTTCCAATTCACTTACAACTGTATTTTCAATCCCGACTGTCTAGCCTCTGGCCTTCCATTCACCACAAAATTTCTGCAGCTACTGATTTGCTAAACCATACCCACACCTCCACCTTTGATGCCCTAGTCCCCAATAAACCAGCTACTCTGTCTCACCCTGGTCATTCCCCCAGTACCGGCTTCTGCTCCCTTAAGTCCATGGGATGTAGACTTAAAAGGCACGAAGGCAGCAGATTGAGAAAGAGTGTGAGCTTGGGAATTTGGTAAGTGTGGAAATTCGGTATGGTGAGGGTTGGGGAAGGGGTGGGGGGTGCGGTGCTGTTCTGACCTTTTACAAAAAAGGAGTCTGAGAAAGGGAGCCAGAGATCAGCAGCGAAACATGAGAGCTGAAGCCCGGAAGCATTAATTAGGTAAGCAGACAGGTGAATGGTTGGTGAGTTCTAAGTTTTTTCTCTCTCTCTAAATGGGGGCAGTATTTTAACTGGTACTGGGGAGATGTAAGTGTTGCATTAAATTTATGGTTTAACTGCATTCAAGAGAACGTTTTAGCCAGCATGTAACAAGCCCAACGAGAGGGGGTGCAATTCTAGATTTAGTCTTAGGAAATTAAGCTGGGCAAGTGGATGAAGTAGCAATGGGTGACCATTTTGGTAATAGTGACCATAATACAGTTAGATTTAGCATTATTTTGGAAAAGGACAAAATTAGAACAGGAGTAAAAGTTCTAAATTGGGAGAAGGCAAATTTTACAAAGCTGAGAGGTGATCTGGTGAAAGTGGGCTGGATATAGCTACTTGAAGGAAAATCAGTGGCAAACCAGTGGGCGGCATTGAAAAGCGAGATTCTATGGGCACAGTGTAGACATGTCCCCACAAAGAAAAAGAGTGGTCCTGCCAAATCTAGAGCCCCTTGGTTATCTAGAAGCATACAGGGTAAGATAAAGCAGGAAAAGAAAGCTTATGACAGTCATAAAAAACTTAACATTTTAGAAAGTCTAGAGGACCATAGAAAGTTCAGGGGTAAAGTAAAAAAGGAAATTAGGAAAGCAAAGAGAGGACATGAAAAAATATTGGCAGGTAAAATCAAGTGTTACGACCAGTTGAGAAAGGTGTCAAGGGGTCCCTCTCAGCCTTCACCTGGTCTTACCGTAACAGGGTTTAATTTTAAACACCGCATGTTTAGCTCCCCCTTGGTGAATCCTTGTTCACTGATTTCCAATTATAAGGCAAAGAAACCAGCACAAGCAGGCTTTCTTAGGTTTAAAGAAGAAAAGTTGAAATTTATTAAACTTAAACTCTAATTCGGTTGACGCCCACGTGAGCATGCATACGCGATACACACATGCAAATAGAGACAGAAAAGAGCAGAAGAAAAGTAATTTGGAAGAATTTGAGGCAATATCTGAAGAGTTCTTCGAGCTCTCTGTAGAGTCCTTGATTGTAGGTAGATCTTGCTCTTCGTTTGGGCCCAGTATTCTTCTTAAACCTTGTTTGCTTTCGGAAACTTTTCTCTCTTGGGGTTCATGTGTCTTCAGTGGATTCAGAGGCTTGTGAGAAAGAGATGGGAGCAGACAGGAGAGATCATCTTAGTCCAGGAGCAACCAAACACTCTCAGTTTAAACTGTTTGTACAATTCAGAAAACCCCAGGTTGCCAAGCAGGTTAGTCATGTGACTAACTGGTCTGACCAGGTCATGGATTGTATCACTTTAGCAGTCTCTGGAATCCTCCTATTACATACAATACCTGGTGATCAAGGTCCAGTGTTGGTTGAATGTGTCAGGGAATGGTCCTTTGTCCTTCCAATCGCCGTCTGTTAATATGCAAATGTCTTTTTCAGTCTGGGCTGATCTGTTCAGCAAGTCCTTTCTTCACTCCAGTAACAGTTAAAAATCAATGTTCATGACATAATTAATGTGCCTCATTCTTGGCAGGTGGGAGCCTAGCATGACACCTCCACACCCAGCAGAATGAAATGCGATTTGAGAAAAAGCACGTTTCATTAAAAGGTTTGAGAGAAAATATAAGATACAGAAAAAAACCCATGCATTTCTCTCATTCATTCACAAATCCTAAAACTTATTAAAATCACCCTATTTTGGCATCCCAATAAACATGTGGTTCTTTTTTGAGGAAGTTACTCTTCTGTTTACCTATTTCCGTCACTGCCTAGGGTCTTAGTTCCTGCTGAGGTAATTTTTTTTCCAGGAGTGGGCGGGGCTATCCTGAACTCTCCTTCAGTACTTTGCTGAGTCATGCAAAGGCTTTTGACTTTAGAGGGATGAGTGGGTTTGTTTTCTCTGACTGTGCGGGAGGATTCTTTGCTAATCTCCCCTTTGTCCCAGAGGACACTCCTGCCTGCAGGTATTTGTGCAGACTCTACTGCATTCCCCTGTGGCCCTTTGATTAGGTGAGGCATCACCCTCAGAGTTTCTGTGTCCCCTAGAGGTCTTTCTTTGTCTCTGCAGGTTCCTGTACATGCTGTTAACAACTCTGGTAGGGTGCTTCTAGTGTCTGCATTTACATAGAAGGATGTGGGGTCTAACTTTTCAAATTTTTCAGGGTTGACTGACCGGACAGTAGGGGTTTACATCCGGAATTGCTCCCAGACTTCCTTTAACCTGCCCTCTTGATCGCCTTTTCCCCTTCCCTTTCTAAACTTTTGCCAACCTTGTGCCTGCCTGTCCCCTTTTGTTCTCAGTGGGGGTCCCTTATAGTTCACCAGCCCTCTGCTGGAGGGTCTTCCTAACACCGTTACAGGACTTAGGTGTGAAATTTCACTGTGTGTTGAGGTTTCCCCTCATCCGGGCACATATGGCAACTCCTGCAGTACTCCGCCACACCTGTTCCTGTGCTGTAATTTTCTTTGTTCTTTGTTCTTTGAAGGGTAGGTAGTTACTTAGATCTTAGAGTAGGTTAAATTTTCGGCACAACACCGTGGGCCGTAGGGCCTGTACTGTGCTGTAGTGTTCTATGTTCTATGTTCTATCTTTGTGGAGTTTTGGCCAGTCAAACCATTGTTTTATGTGGGCTTTGGTCTTTCATATACCGGCATGTACGGCCACTGTAGTATCGTGGGCCCTTCTTAATATTTCTCTCCAGTGCCTCTGCGGCACCACTAATTGGTGAACTACTGTCCACTCTTTGCCCCCAGATCTGTGGGGAGAACTCCATTTCCTCATCAGTACCTCATTCTTTAAATAGTAGCAGTCAGGGACTCCCTCTGCTTCACTTTCAGACTGGGCAGCCTGTGCTAACTCTCGCAATACTGGGTCGGCTCGCTGAGCCTCAGCTAAGAAAAATCCATTTAATTCATTCCCTGGGTCTGCTAACTTTCCAAAGAAAGTCTCGAGCAGGCAGACCTCATGATCATCTGCCTGCTGCGCCAATGCAGTCTCCTCCGGGGGAGCTGGTTTGATCATGGCCTGATCCACAATGCATTTAGGGAAACTGCAGGGAACCGTCTCCTGCCACTGCCCTGTCGCCCTGTCTCTCTAACCTCCTGCGGTCTTTCTTTCACTACTGGGGAGGCTACCACCTTCACTCCCACTAGATCATTACCTAGGAGCAGGTCAACCCCGTCCACAGGTAAACTAGGGACATTCCCGACCGTCACCGATCCTGAAACTAGGTCGCATTCTAGATGCGCCCAATGTACAGTTACAGGCATACACTGCCCTCCAATACCATTCACCACCATTCTGGTGTTCACTGCACTCTCTGGGGGAAAGGTCAGGCTTTTCCCAGTAAAAGGGATCTAGTTGCCTTTGTCAGTGGGACAGGTCACCGCATCTCACTGGACAGCTACCGCCTGCCTCAAACCGGCAGCCCCCGGTCAGAAAGGTTCTGTCCCGCCACAGTCCACCTGCTTCAATGGGTGCTTGGAGCTCAGGGTCATTGCCCGACAAGTGGACTGTAACACCGCACTAAACAGCATGACAATAAAAGGAAAGAAGGTACCAGCACTTCGTTTTGCAAGCTGGAACATCTGAACTTTGTGTCCTGGCCTGTCGGAAGACCTTACAAAAATCAACGACTCTCGGAAGAGCGCCATCATTAACAACGAACTCAGTAGACTCAATGTGGACATTGCAGCACTTCAGGAGACACGCCTCCCTGCGAGCGGATCTCTAAGAGAGCAAGACTACACCTTCTTCTGGCAGGGTAGGGATCCTGAAGAACCAAGACAGCATGGAGTGTGCTCTGCCATCAGAAACTCTTTGCTCAGCATGATAGAGCCACCTTCAAATGGCTCAGAATGCATACTGTCCATCCGACTGCTCACCGCCTCTGGTCCAGTACACCTACTCAGCATCTATGCTCCAACACTCTGCTCCCCACTTGAAGTTAAAGACCAGTTCTACGAGGAACTCCATAATATCATTGGTAGCATTCCTAATAACAAACATTTGTTCCTGCTGGGGGACTTTAACGTCAGGGTTGGGACCGTCCATGACTCATGGCCCTCCTACCTTGGGCGCTATGACATTGGAAGGATTAATGTGAATGGACAGAGACTGTTAGAGTTGTGTACCTATCACAACCTCTGCATCACCAACTCCTTTTTTCATACTAAACCCTGTCACCAGGTTTCATGGAGACACCCAAGATCACGTCGTTGGCACCAGCTGGACCTCATCATCACGAGGCGAGCCTCTTTAAACAGTGTCCAAATCACACGCAGCTTCTACAGTGCGGACTGCGACACCAACCACTCCTTGGTGTGCAGCAAAGTTAGACTCAAACCAAAGAAGCTACATCACTCCAAGCAGAAGGGCCTCCCGTGCATCAACACTAAAAGAATTTCTTATCCACAGCTGTTAAATAAGTTTCTAAATTCACTTGAAAAAGCCCTTCAAAACACTCCTGCAGGGGATGCAGAGACCCAGTGGGCCCACATCAGAGACTCCATCTATGACTCAGCAATGACCACCGATGGCAAACGTGAGAAGCAGAATACAGACTGGTTTCAATCTCATTTTGAAGAGCTGGAACCAGTCATAGATGCTAAGCGTATTGCACTGTTGAACTACAAGAAAGCCCCCAGCAAGTTAACATCCGTAGCACTTAAAGTAGCCAGAAGCACTGCACAAAGAACAGCCAGGCGCTGCGCTAATGACTACCAAATTACTATTTTGATATAGATAGGTTGAGTGAGTGGGCAAAAGTTTGGCAGATGGAGTATAATGTGGGAAAATGTGAGGTTGTCAACTTTGATAGGAAGAATTGAAAAGCAGAATATTATTTAAATGGAGAAAGACTGCAGAATGTTGCGGTACAAAGGGATCTGGGTGTCCTTGTACATGAATCACAAAAAATCAGCAAGCAGGTGCAGCAAGAAATTGGGAAGGCAAATGGAATGTTAGCCTTTATTGCAAGGGGGATGGTGTATAAAAGTAGGGAAGTCTTGCTACAACTGTGCAGGGCATGGTGAGATCACATCTAGAGTACTGTGTACAGTTTTTGTTACCTTATTTAAGATGGGACATACCTGCTTTGGAAGCAGTTCAGAGAAGGTTCACTAGGCTGATTCCTGGGATGAAGGGATTGTCTTATGAGGAAAGGTTGAACAGGTTGAGCCTATACTCATTGGAGTTTAGAAGATTGAGACATGATCTTATTGAAATATATAAGATTCTGAGGGGACTTGACAGGGCAGATGCTGAGAGGATGTTTCCTTTCATGGTGGAATCTAGAATATTAGTTTCAAATTAAGGGGTCTCCCATTTAAAACAGAGTTGAGGAATTTCTTTTCTCAGAAGGTTGCGAGTGTTTGGAATTCTCTTCCCCAGAGAGCAGTGGCGGCTGGGTCATTGAATATATTCAAGGCTGAATTAGATAGATTTTTGATCTACAAGGGAGTCAAGGGTTATGGGGGTCTGACAGGAAAGTGGAGTTAAGGTCACAATCAAATCAGCCATGATCGTATTGAATGGCGGAGCAGGTTCAAGGGGCCAAATGGCCTACTCCTGCTCCTGTTTCCTATGTTCTTATGAATATGGCAGACAACTGGTTTAGCTATCCATTGCCAGATTTTGCTGGACCACTTAAAAATTTATCAGCTGTGCTCTCATCTGCTAAAACTGCTCATGATTCCAGGATCATCTTGGAATGCAAAGCCAACCCCAGGCTTCTTTTCTCTACTGCAAATTGTCTATTCAAACCTCCCCCCATCCCCCCATCTCCATTGCCCTCACTGCCAGCAATACGTGCAAGGAGCTCACGGACGTTTTTTTAATCACTAAAATCGAGACCATCCAATTAGCTGCTTCTGCCGCTTTCCTCCCTTCTAGTAACCCACCTGGCCAGAACTCCTCTAATGACCACCCCCCCCAAACCCCACCCCCCACCGCCTGAGCCCTGAACTCGCATCTTTCTCTAGTTTCTCTATCTCCCCTCATGCCCTCTCTCTGCTCATCTTGTCTATGAGACCCACATTCTGCTCCCTCAATCCTATTCCCACTAAACTACTGATCATTCAGCTTCCCCTCCTGGTTAGCTGATATTTTTAAAGCTTCTCACTCTTCAGTTGTTGTTCCTCTCTCCTTTAAATCTGCTGTCATTACCCGTCTCAAAAAAAACCCTTAACCTCCACCATTCTTGCAAACTACCAGCCCATCTCCAACCTCCCTTTCCTCTCCAAAGTCCTTGAACGTGCTGTCACCTTTCCAATTCCATGCCATCTTTTCCGAAATTCCATGTTTGAATCCCTCTAATCAGGTTTCCACTCTTGCCACAGTACTGAGACAGCTGTTATCAAAGTCCTTCTCGACCTGTCTCCAGCCTTTGTCATGGTTGACCACACCATCATCTTCGAAAGCCTCTCCACTGTCTCCAGCTGGGTGGAACTGCTCTCACCTGGTTCCATTCTTATCTATCTAATTGTAGCCAGAGAATTAACTGCAACAACTTCTCTATCTGCTCCCGCACCTCTACCTCTACCTCTACCTCTAGCCTCCCAAGGATCTATCCTTGACCCCCTCCCTTTTCTCATCTATATGATGCCCCTCAGTGACATCACCCAAAAGCTCAGCATTAGTTTTCATGTGTACACTGAAGACATCCACGTCTACCTCACCACCACCTACCTCGACTCCTCCGTTGTTGCTAAATTATTGATCTGATTTTCCGATATCCAGTACTGAATGAGCAGAAGTTTCCTCCAATTAAATATTGGGAAGGCTGAAGCCATCGTTTCTGGTCCTCGCTCCAAACTCCGTTCCCTACTACCAACTCCATCCCTCTTCCTGGCAACAGTCTGAGATTAAGTCACTCTGTTCACAACCTAGGTGGCACATTTGACCCCAAGATGAGCTTCCAACCTCATATTCATGTCATCACTAAGACTGCTTATTTCCACCTCCATAACATTGCCTGACTTCACCCCTGTCTCAGCTCATCTGCTGCTGAAACTCTCATTCATACCTTTGTTAGCTCTCGACCTTACTCTTCCAATGCACTCCGGCTGGTCTCACATTCTACTCTCCATAAACTTGAGGTCATCCAAAACTCTGCTGTCCATTTCTTAACTCGCACCAAGTCCTATTCACCTACCACTCCTGTGCTTGCTGACCAACACTGGCTCCTGGTTAAGCAATGTCTTGATTTTAAAATTCTCATCCCTGTTTTCAAATTCTTCCATGGCCTCGTCCCTCCCTAACTCTGTAACCTCCTCCAGCCCCATCACCCTCCGAGATATCTGTGCTCCTCCAATTTTGGCCTTTTGTGCATCTCTGATATTAATTGCTCCACCACTGGTGGCCGCAGCTACAGTTGCCTAGGCCCTAAGCTCTGGAATACCCTCCCTACACCTCTCCATCTCGCTTTCCTCCTTTAAGACACTCCTTAAAACCTACTTCTTTGACCAAGCTTTTGGTCATGTCTCCTTTTGTGGCTTGATGTCCCATTCCATAATGCTGTGAAGCGCTGTTTTATTACTTTAAAGTTGCTATATAAATGTATAAGTTGTTGTAGAGTTTTTTTTATCCGCTACCAGAGAAGTTGGAAATCTCAAGGAAGAAGAGCACGGAATAAGAAAATTTCACATTTCAGAAAGCTGATCAGAGACTTTGGGCTGGACTTTACAGGCTCCCCCGAGGCAGCACCAGAGGCGGGGATGGGCATGGAGTATCACGACATGTGGTGGGGTGGGGGGGGTGGAGGGGGTGCAGAGGGCCTGTTGCCTCCTCGTCAACCAATGATCTTCACGGGGGCAGGATAGGCCGAGGACGGCCTTTCCACCCAGAGGACAATTGAGGCCCTTAAATGGCCAATTACAGCCAATTAGGTGCCTCCTCCCACCTCCATTTGGATCTTACCAGCGGCAGGGAAGCCTCCACCATGCTGGGAGAATGCTTTGTAAAACGAAGCACTCTTCCTGTGGGCTTGCGGGGGGCCCTCCTCTGGGAAATTTGTGGCCCAAGGAGGACCCCCAACAGAAACAATTCACCCTCGGGATTCTCCTCCCCCTGGACCACAAGACCACCCCCCAGTCCCCCTGCCAGTGCCTTTCGGACTGGCCTCGGCGACCCTGCCTCACCTACCTCTGTTCCAGTGTTCCACCACTGGGCCTAGGTCCGAGGCCTCTGCAGTACTTGCTGTCGATACTGCTGAGCTGTTGGCCCTGTGATTGGCTGGCAGCTCAGGGAGGCGGGATCCCCATCTTCAAAGGGACGGGGATCCCGCCTTCTGAAACTTACTTGTAAAAACACCTTAGGATTGCTCCGGGGGGCCATGAAAATTCAGAGGTAGGGTTTCCCACCGCCTTTTCAACCCAGCATCGGAAGTCTCGCATCCTACACTAAATTCAGACCTGTGTGAGCCACCATAGATAATCGTACAATTTTGACAATTACAATGTAAAAACTCACAGATGTCAGTGTGTAAACAAAGTCACAGATTATTCCGAGCCGTGCTTTCTTCTGCCCAAGAAACCCAACCATAACTTGGAAATGCATCTTAAAATTAATGGAAATGAAAATTGAGCAGAACGTAAACCAGACTGCTGATTTATTATCGCCTGTTTTGTGCTACCGCTAAAGGCACATTTCCACCTTGAAAGACTTGCTGGTTGTTGATTTAAAATGTTTGTATTCTAGACATTGTGTGGACATTGATGGAATTCTCAAAAACAACATGCATCACAACAGAGCAGCAACTGAGGACACCAAAGAAGGAAGTTGCATCTATGACTAATAACTGTTGCCTGTGTAAAGAGGGTCACACAAAGGGAGGAGATGTATCTTGCCCTGAAGGAAGTGCAAATTGTGCATCAAACAATACCACTTTGCAAGGGGCCATTGTGAATCATCAGGTGCTGCGAAATAGAATAGAAGCAAAATACTGCAGATGCTGGAAATCTGAAACAAAAACAAAAAGTGCTGGAAATACTCAGCAGGTCTGGCAGCATCTGTGGAGAGAGAAGCAAAGTTAACGTTTCATGTCTGTGACCTTTCATCAGAACTGGCAAAGATTAGAAAATAATTAGGTTTTAATCAAGTGAAGGGGAGGTGGGGTGGGGGAGAGAACAAAGGGGAAAGTGTTTGATAGGGTAGGAGAGATTAAATAACAAAGCTATCCTGGGACAAAGACAAAGCATGTGTTAATGCTTGTGGTGAAAGGCAAAGCATTAGTCCAGAGAGAATGTTAATAGCAGAATAATGAGCAGCTCTGACTACATGAAAAGCAGGCACATGGTTAAAAAATAAAATATTAAAAAAGGCCAGTCACGTTCTGAAGTTATTGAACTCAATGTTCAGTCTGCAAGGCTGTAGAGTGCCTAATCGAAAGATCAGGTGCTGTTCCTCGAGCTTGTGTTGATGTTCACTGGAGCAGGCCAAAGATAGAAATGTTGGAATGAGAGCAGGGGGCGGTGGTGTTGAAATGGCAAGCGACTGGAAGCTCGGGGTCATGCCTTCCGACTGAGCGGAGGTGTTCAGCAAAATGGTCACCCAAAATGCGTTTGGTTTCCCCAGTGTCGAGGAGACTGCATTGTGAGCAGCGAATACAGTATACTAAATTGAAGGAAGTACAAGTAAACCGCTGCTTCACCTGAAAGGAGTATTGGGGCCTTGGATAGTGAGGAAAGAGGAGGTTAAAGGGCAGGTATTACACTTCCTGTGATTGTGGGGTGCCGTTGTTTTTTTCTGCAAAATAGAATGTGGATCAAATCTCCAAGGGGTAGCACATAAAGCAGCACAGAGTGTGAATTAATTGAAAGACAACCTTGCTTATTCCAGCTATACTGATCCTAATTCATTCAGTATAAGTGCTGACTATGCTACGTGATTTGTAACCTTAGCCAAACAACTCATAGTAACCATGCTGAACACTTTAAAGATAGACTTAAGAATGAATAGTGAAATTATTTATTGAGAATGCCTATAACCAAGTGAAGCAATGCAAAACATTGGTAAAATGAACATAAAGGCTTCAGTCACGCGGTATGGATGGTTTGCAGCTCTACTAGTTATGAGGCAGTCTATTACCTTAGTTCACACAATCACAAAACAGATGCAGATGAGGCAAGCTATTCAACACATCCTAGTTCATCCATCCAGGAAGAAGCTTACAGCCTCCATCACATCATTTAACGTCTCTATCTAGAGGACCATTCCATTCTAAATGTTGATTGCTATTAGCACGAAGCACTTCTTTCTTGCTGAGCAAGTTTGCCATCCAGTTAGCTAATATGTCAATAATTCCATGTGGCATAACATTTTTATTTGCATTGTATGTAAAATTTTATCATTTACCATCTAAAAACTTAAGTGGATTATATTTACTGTGTCTCAGTTAGTCGCAGTTTCACTTCTGAGTCACAAGGTTTCAGATTCAAGTCGCACTCCAGGACTTAAGTACAAAAATCAAGGCTGCGTGTGGTACTGAGGGAGTGCTGCACTTTTGGAGGCGCTGTCACCCAAGTGGGTGTAAAAGATCAAATGGCACAATTTCAAAGAAGAGCAAGGGAGATATCCCCAGTGTCCTCGCCAGTATTTATCCCTCAATCAACATCCCAAAAACAGATTATCTGATCATTGTCACATTGCTGTTTGTGGGAGCTTGCTGGCACAAATTGGCTGCTGCATTTCCTACATTACAACACTGACCACACTTCAAAAGTACTGCATTGTCTGTAAAGGGCTTTGAGACATCCAGTGGTTGTGAAAAGTGCTGCAAAAATGCAAGTCTTTACTTTTAACTGGATAATTTCTGTCAGTCAATTTAGTTACTTCCTCAAAGAATTTCAGTATATTTGTGAGGCAAGACTTTTTGCTTCTACATACATAGATAAGCACTAAAATGCTCTTAAGTGTGTTTCCCACTACTACTGTTAGGTGAATTGGTTGATAATTCTGAGGCTAATATCTTACTTTTTTCAATAGCAGGTTAGCACTTGCTGGGCTGAATTTAGTGACCCTGTCGCAGATCCTGGCAGCAGACCCAGAAGTGGTCGTCACATGTGCAGTGGGCCCACCACAATCATGCGGCGGATGGCCAATTACAAGAATGCAGGTGCGGGACCCATTTAATTCTGCTAGGAGTCGGCTCCAAGGTACAGGTTATGTCATCAGCTGACCCATCAGCAGTCGCTGGCACCATATTTAAAGCACTGCCAGCCCTGCTTGTACTGCTGCCTTTCAGTGAGGCAGTGAAGCTCGAGTGCTGCTGGACCCCTTTGATGGTAATTTGAACTGCTGAACCTCCTCTGCAACACTACTGTAGCTGCTAATTGCTGTGACTGCAATTCCTGGACCCTGCTGCACCAGGACATCCGACCGTTGCAACAGAGCCTGATAGAACTGGGACCATGTCTGAGGCAAGACACCGGGTGGCCTCATGATTTAGTGATGCTTTCCTTCTGATTCTCCTCCAGGCTGCAAGGGAAAGGTGGGAAGTCCTCTTCCCCAGAGATGGCAAGAAGAGACCCTCCTGCCTGACCAAACAAGACTGGACGGAAATCACAGAGGAGGTCAGCAGCCATGGGGGTCACCCCCACCCCTGGATAGTGCAGGAATAAAACAAACAACCTCCATCGGTCTGCTAAGGTGAGTACTCCTCACCTCTCTCCTTTTGGGGCTTGCATAATGGTATGTTACAGGCAGCGCGACATGGGGAGGGAGGCACCACAAAGCCACTGGCAAAGGGAGTGAGGTATTATCGCATCCTGCCAGATGCATGGCTGCATCTCGGCCACAGGCCACTTTCTTTCACAGTTCACCCCAATTACATCCCCTGACAGCACACGTGGGGAGGAGCCATGTAGGAAACCCCAGCAGGGACGAGGAGCTGCCACCATCAGAACTGTTATCTCGCTCTTCCAGTGAAGTCTTACTATCTCTCTCTTTCCACTTGCAGAACCAGTGGTCCCAAAACAGGAGGGAGACTCATGAACTGGTGGGGGTATTGCTGATATACAGCCTCTCTTGACAGCTGAGGAGGAAGCACTCGAGTTAGTGGGCACCGAGGACGCCCGCTCAGTAGTGGTTGGAGACACTACAGTCTCGTTGCAACAGAGAGAGGATTGTGTTCAATCAACATCTTACACACTTCTGCCGGTCCACATCACACATGGTTGCCATGACGAGATCTGCAATGCCTAACCCACATTTGTTTGTGTTCTCTCATGTAGGTCGGCGATTGCAGGAGACCCCAGTTGAAGGGGGGCACAAATCCATCTCTGTGGAGATCCGGGGATAGAGGATGTACCATCACATGATTCTCCTGCAGCTTCCACCAGCACAGATACTTTCACCTGGGTGGGTTTGTGCTCAGCTGTAGATTCAGGGTCACAAGCTGGTGAGAACACAACACATGCGCCCGAGTAGCTGGCTGAGGCTGAGACAGCCAAGGCCTGTAACAGTCAGAGGACTGTGGATGGTCAGGCCCATGCTGAGCCCCAGGCTCATGACGAGCCTCTGGTGTTGACAGCACAGGGCATGCTGGAGTTGCAGAGAGAGGTAAGACAACATCTGGCAGAGATGCTAGAGGTAATGCGCAGCAATAAACAGATGATAGAAGAGTCCATCATGCTATGAGTGCTGCCATGTCTCAGGCATATGAGTGCATGGCTTCCTCCATCAAGAGGTTGGCAACTCTGATAGAGAGCCAGATCCCACAGATGTGCCAGGACATGCACACCATCACCTTGTCCTTGAGCTCAGCACAGCAGTGGCAAGGCGAGAGAAAGACGAGGGGCCTGGAATCTTCTTCAGCAGCTCGTCCTTCTCTGTTGAGCAGGGAGGTTCAAGTGAACCTTGATAGGGAGGAGGAGAGGCTGATCTCCACATCTGGGGCTCCCCTCAGGGCGCTCCGAATGTGGATAGCCGATCCTCTGCCCTTCACCAGTGAGACCAGCTCCAGCAGCCATGACGTCTGAGGAGAACCCTGCATCAGTTAGGACACCTTCAGGCAGCCAGGTCCCTCCAGACCTCAGGCAACCAGAGGATGGCTGCCAAGGTCTTCACAGGCCAAGGGGGCAGCTGATCAGCAGCCTGCCTCCAGCCCAGCTGCGAGCGATGGGTTCACACCTTGCAAACGTATAAAGAAAACAACCTGGATGCCTGGGGCTTCATGGGTGTTTAATATCTAACATGTGATGCTTCACATAAAGTTCTTTTGTTCAAGCCATTGATGTTTATTGTGTAAAAGTGATTATTCTATCATGCCTTAATTGTGAGCTGCTGATTTCACCTTTCCCCCTTAGTGGAATGCCAATGTGAGCATAACCCTTATTTAAATATGATCACCCATGGGCACTAGCACATGTTTCAGTTGGGCACTAGGCATGGAATACAAATGGAAAGAAGGTGACAGACTACATGCATTGAGGTGAGTCTTTATTGGCTTCTCTGTGAGTGGACATGAGGATGGCTGGAAGCGGGTAATTATGAGATTGTCTCTTGCCTCCTTGCACAGAACTCAATCTGTCTAGCCCCTGATGCAAGGGCTTCAACATGCAATGCTGCTTGCTCTTCTCCCTCCTACGCACCCTCCTCATGGGTGGAGGAGTGTCACTCAGGCATTCATTCGCTGCTCTTCAGTATACTCTTTCAACAACTAGAATAATTGAGTCTGTGTTGAAAACTAATTTTTTTTTTAACCATTGGTAGATCAGAATGAAAATACAATAATTTGTTCTGTCCCCAACTTCATTAATGTAAAAAACTGATGTCTACCAGGAAATTGTCCAGTACTAATAAAATCCATTACAAGCTGCTATAAAATTTGGAAACTGGATTCTAGCTGGAACCTATAAGTCAGTCAGAGTATATTGATATTACAGAGTCGTAGCATAGTTTAAATCTGTTAAAAAAATAGAATTAAAGTACACATTCCTCAGGGGAATTTTCATGACTCTAATTTATTCCCAATGTACAGCAGCTTATTGCTCTAACACTGTCTGATTATACTGTGGCTTTATATAATGAATATTGTTTATGGTTCGCTTGTTAATAAAGTACACCCTTCGTTAATGACATAGTTTTCATATGGCTCCCAACAGAGGAATTATAAAGCAGAGCTATTTAAATTAGTATTGATGGGACTTTGCTTAATGGTGACAGTCTGATAAATGGGACAATTTCATTTCCTCAATGGCATCCCAATTAATAGGTTTCAACTATACTTATGACCCTTCCCCTCTGAATTACTAATATAATTTTAATGGTATACATTTACTAGAATGTTAGAATCTATTTTTATATGAACTTTTTTATTGGGGCAAGAGGAATTAAAGTATAAATATCTAATTCATCCTGGTTAGGATCAATATTCCATATATTTGAATCATACTAAGGTAATTATGCAAATATGACATGTCAATATTAGAGGTATCAATATTAATCATATCAGTTCCTATAGCAACTTTCTTTTGCACCTTATCTATTATCCTTACAAATCTTTACAGAATCCTTCCACAATCCCAAAGTCGACAAGACAAGCAAATCAGTTTGATACCGCATCTTTCAAGCTTTCATCATGACTTTTTCTGGATGTATTTTCTGATTAGAAGTTAATGATGTCTCTCCTTTGGCCTTTTAGAAGTACCCACTCTTCGGAACACTATTGATTTCTGACGTGGGGAAATCAATAGATAGTGTCCCCAGAGCATCAGTAGATTGTGATCCCTGTGGCTCAATACATCATCTTCCCAGCAGACTGATTAAAATATTCTGTTCTGTCAACAGGAGTCCAACTGCGTGAAAGGTGAGGACACTTGTTATTCTGTGAAATAAATCTGTCCAGATTAGCAATATATCTTTTCCACATTCAGTCCCCCTCTCAGTATTTCAGTTTAGTTTGAAGAACTGAATACTGAAGGCTACTATTAAATTGTCTTATTACATCTCAGATTGTGATGACCACATGTTTATGTAGATAAATGACCATGGGTCATAATAAATTAATGGGTTGTGACACACAGAAACTTTCAGTTTGCTGATTTCTGTCACTTTTATCCTTCCCTGCCTGCCACACCACCTTGAGAATTCCAGTTTCCCCAGTGATTAGTTAGGCAAAATCTGAATTCAGGTCACCTTGCAAAAAGTTAACCATATGCTTTCATGCCTCCCTTGAACATTGGCTTTTCCAGTTTTCAGCTGAAAGAATGACACTGGCAAATAGATGTGATTACTTTCAAGTATTTTTTGCAGATTCTTTTAATTTTGAGTTTTTTAAATTTTAGTGCTGGAAGATAAATGAAGTTGTATTCACTACTTAACATTTAAACTTCAGTTTGGGGGAGAAATTTGTGTCTGGCAGTGCTACACACACTTATGTGCCTTTCGCAGGTCAGGCAGTGCCTCGGGGTGAAACCTGCATGACCTGCATAGCATTCTTCATTGATATCACTGAAGAATGCCACATCAGCCATGCAGGTAGCAGGCCGAGGTGCTGCCTGTTCCCAGAGAATCAACATAAGCCACACAAATGAATTTCTCCCCATATTTGCACAGCAGCAACAATATCTAGAATGCCGTTCTACTGTGCAAAAAATTAGAAATGTAAGTTGCTCTTAATGGTTTTACAGGGATTACAGTAACAGAGTAACAAGTCATTCTTGGAATTTGCCAAAACAATATAGTATCAATGTGTAAAATATGACTATAACACTATGAAAAGAATTTTGAAGGAACTAAATAACAGTGGTGTGAACATCAGACTACACTATGTGTAATCTGTATATTACAGATTTTTCACATCACTGATTGAGGAGCTTTGAAAAGAACCCTCAGGATATAGTGGCACATCAGCTTAGGTGACTCTGGGTGATAATCCAACAATTTTCTCAAGATGGCCTTCACCTAATTTTATGCAGCAGAGTCAATGAAACAAGGGGCTGAATTTTATTAGCCCGCCACGGATTTCGGTGGCGGGTGAGAAAAATGGCGCCAAAGAGCCTCCGTGATTCCAAGCCCGGCGGCTCATTTAAATAACTGGGGCAGGCCGCACCCCCCACCCCCCCCGAACCCCCCAATCACGTGGAGGGGGCAGGCTGTCCGTCCCTGGCAATGGCATCAGCTGCCTGTGTGCAGGTGCTGGCGCCATTTTTAAAAGGCTGTCAGCCCTCCCGGGAAATTTATATATTTAAAGGGAAATGGAATTAAAATAAATAAATACATCTTTTTTGCCCCCTCCCACCCCCCAATAACAATTACATTAATTATTTGCCCTCCTCCCCTCCCAAAAAGCGCTTACTTTACCGTCTGACCTTCCCCCCGCCAAACTGCACAAACTTTCAACTTCTACCCTTCCCACCAGCCCCTACACCTCTGATACTGATTTGACCCCTTTTCCCCAGATGGGGATCTGAAGGTGCAGGAGTGCCGACCACCAGACTGAAGGTCACGGTGGGACATCAGGAGGCAACATGCGATTAATTAATTCACTTATTTTAATTTATTTAAATATTTAAATTGTGGTCTCGTCACCCTCCGCCACTGGTAATATCGGGCCGGGCCCTGCCGGTGTCCAGGTGCATGGCGGGCCTTATCCAGGGCCTCTTCAGGCACCAACCACCCCCCCCCCCCCCCACCACCACCCCACCCACCGCCACGGATCCAGATGTCAAGGGCTCCTTAAAATCCAGCCCAAGATGTGAAGAACTCCTGGAATTTTAAAAGTACATGTATCACATTGAGCAGGGAGATAGCTGAACCCCATGAAGTTGCAAAACATTTTACTAAAACCTAACTCAGCCTCCAGTTGCCAAGTGTTCACTGTGCATTGGGTGGCTAATGGGCAACATCTATGAATCCAGCCTTATGTGTACTTTTATTTTGTATGTTATCCCCAGCTATCATTTTAGTCACTTTCAAATGGATTAATTGGGCTGCTGTTTTTCTGTGTCTTCTGTTGTATGTTTGGCTAGTCGAACTTGGAGAGATTACTGAGTCTTCGGTACGTTTTAACAATAATTAGTTTATACTACATATTAGAGAACTATATACAGATAACTTCACTGATGCCTTGTTGCTTCTCCTTCAAGTCTCTCTCTCTCATGTAATCTCTTACATCATCATAGTAGGATTTATTACTCACACTGTCCCAAACATTAACCCTTTCAAAGCCTTACACTACATCTCCCCCCAAGTCTTTGTCCATACATTTTTTGTACATTAATTTTTACTTTTACATACTACCCCATCTCCCCCTAAATCTCTGACATCACAGATTCAATCTGTCAGAAGGCTTCACAAGTCACCCTGTTCGTGTTGTCAGACTCAGAGGATCAGTAGCCTTTCTTTGAACTCTTGTTTCTTGACTTGGACAGCCTTCATTGAAGTTTATAGTATCCGGTGCTTTCAGAATTTCAGGTTCAACATTTGGTTCATCCAAATGTATGACTGATTGACGTCCTTGATGAATAGGAATAAGATTTCTCCTGTTGCTTCTTAAAGAACCTTCTGAAGGTTTGAGCTTGCCGCCGATCTCAGCCGTGGGCTCTTAAAATCCAGCCCCATGTGTCCAAATCTCTCTGGTAGTGTAAATTTAAGATCCATGGTTTTTCTAAGCTTTCAAGTTAGTTTACTTTCTGTTTTATATTTCCCTTCAGTATTGGAAGTATTCCCGCTGTTCAGCTTCGCACTGACTCCTGCTGCGGTCACTGTCTTTCACTGGGATATATGTTTACTAGACTAAGTATTTATTTCTTGATTGTAGCTTTGCAGGGTTATTTCAATAATCTCTTCACTCCCTTACTCCCTTCAGCTGGAGTATCGAGTATTTGCAGCCACATTTTAAAAATTTTTCTCTGCCTCTCAGTTGCCAGGTTTAATGGCGCTAACTTCGGATCCGCCCTTGCTAGGGATTTGGTTTTTCCAGTGCTGCCTGCCTAGTGCTCCGTTAAGAACAATTTTCTACCTTTTTTTAAGGGTTGCTCGCCAAATCTCCGACCGTTGCTTGGTTCTCCGGCTCAAAGTCTGCAATCACTGTATGGGATTTTTTTTCATAGACCACCTCGCCTCTGTGGTGCAGCCTGAATGCCACTGCAAGCCTACTCCCCGACTCTCCATGCTCCATCCATGGACCAGCTCTGGAGGTCCTCTCTACTTGAGTTCTGCACTTTTGTCACCACTTTTTTCCAGGTCTGACTTTCCAACCTTCTTTCAAAATTTTCTGGGTGTTGTACGGCAAGAACTACTGCAATTTACCATGTTGTATGTACAGTTCTAGTCTCCTTACCTAAGGAAGAATATACTTGCTTTAGAGGGGCGCAACAAAGGTTCATTAGACTGATTCCTGAGACGAGAGGACTGTCCAATGTGTGTATATTCTTTGGAGTTTAGAAGAATGAGAGTATATTGAAATGTATAAAATTCTTTGAGGGCTTGACAGGGTAGTTGCTGAGAGGCTATTTCCTGTGGCTGGAGAGTCTCGAACTTGGTTTCAGGGTAAGGGTCGACCAGTTAGGACTGAGATGAGGTGAAATTTCTTCAGTCAGATGGCTGCGAATCTTTGGAATTCTCTAATACAGAGGGTTGTGAATGCTCAGTCACTAAATATATTCAAGACTGAGATTGGGAGATTTTGAGGCACTAAGGGAATCATAGGATATGGGGATAGGGTGGGAAAGTAGAAATGATGCAGATTTTTGGGCATGGTCTTATTGAATGGAAAAGCTGGCTTGATAGGTCATGTGGACTACTTCTGTTCCTAGGATAGTCTTCTTTGGCACATCATTGTGTGAAAGATAGCTCTTTTTATTTTGATTAATCAGCACAAAATACAAATTTTAATGTACTTGAGACAGTCCTCAGGTGTTCAAGGCACTTTGAAAATGATGGGCAGGATTTTGTTCTGCCATTAGAGGCAGGCACAAAGATGTGGGGGCAGCAAACGAAATGGCTAATTAAGGTTAATGGCTAATTAAAGTGGAGGGGCTGGCCACTGCGGAGAGACGGCGTCTAGTGAGGTTGGGAGGGTGACCCTCCGTTGGGGACAATCCATGGGCCCCGGAGGGCCTCCCCCTGGCAGTGATGGCTATCCCCCCCACCCCTCCAAAGAGGACACCCCCCGCCAGCATTGACACCACCACCACCATCCCCACCCCATCACCAGGGCCTACCTGAATGACGCCAGTGACCCTGACCCCACTTTCCTCTCCCAGGGTCTTCTCCAGTCTTTGTACTGCAGGGCCTCCTGAAGTATTGGCAGTGGTCACCAGTTCCAATTGGCTGACAGCTCTGGAGGTGGGAGCTTGTCCCTTCAAGGGATAGTGTCCTTGACATCGTGCTATAAATGTTATTTTCATCAGTTTACCGACTGTATAGAGCATTATTAAGGACATGGGGGGAGCAAAGGATTTACATAAGCCAAGTAGCTTGCTTCTGTTAGTTAAAGCAATACATTTCAAACGTTGCAGCAGGGAGGCTAATTATTATAACAACAGGAAATCTTTTCTGCCACCGTAAATTGTTGCATTGTTATGTTGATGATGATTCAATGGACAGTGTTGGGCAGATTTATTTCCACAAAAGTGTAAAATGCAACTAAATTGTCATCCTGATCCGCACCGAAAAAAAATTGTGAAAATCATGGCCTTGTAGAAATTGTTAATTCATGTGAGATTTTTTAAAATGAAAATGCTGTTACATATTGATAATCCTGATGGTTTATCACTTTAAAACTGCATTTTCTATAATATCTTTGAGACATTAATTTGGAGTTTGCATCCTTAAGGGCTAAAGTTGATTAAAAATATCCACTGAACTGTTTGCCAAGCTGATGCAATGTTTGAGATGCCACACAGCAGTGGTCCTGGATTTCAGACCTACCTGCATCTCATACCAAATTTTCTAGCTGTAAATTGTGAAAAGTTTTGCTAGATTCAACCTCCCCCTGGTGATAGCAGAAACAAGCTGAAACCACTGGCATCTACCCGGCAATTTGGAAAATTGCCCAGGTATTTAGTATACCTGGATTTCCAAAAGACATTTGATAAGGTGCCACACAAGAGGTTAATAGGCAAGATAAGGGTTCATGGAGTTGGAGGTAATATATTAGCATGGATAGATGATTGGTTAATGGACAGGAAGCAAAAAGTGGGCATAAATGGGGTATTTTAAGTTGCCAGGCAGTGAATAGTGAAGCGCCACAAGGATCGGTCCTGAGGCCTTAGCTATTTACAATCTGTATTAATGACTTAGCTGAAGAGACTGAGAGTAATGTATCTAAGATTGCTGATGATACAAGGGTAGGTGGAAAGGTAAGCTGTGGGGATGCAAAGAGATATAAACAGGTTAAGTGAGTGGGCAACAAGAAGGTAGATGGAGTACAATATAAGGAAGTGTTTGGTCATAAGATTAGAAAAGAAGTATATTTTTTAAAAGGTGTGAAACTTTAAGTGTTGATGTTCAAAGAGACTTGGGTGTGCTTGTACAAGGAACACACGGAAAGTTAGCATGCAGGTACAGCAAGCAATTAGGAAGGCAAATGGCATGTTGGCTTTTATTGCAAGGGGATTGAAGTACAGGAATAAGGAAGTCTTGCTACAATGGTACAGGGTTTTGGTGAGACCACATCTGGAGTACTGTGTGCAGTTTTGGTCTCCATATTTAAGAAAGGATATACTTGCATTGGAAGCAGTACAGCGAAGGTTCACTAAATTGGTCCCTGGGATGAAGGATTGTCCTATGATGACAGACTGAGTAAATTGGGCCTATATTCTCTGGTGTTTAGAAGAATGAGAGGCAATCTCATTGAAACATATAGGATTCTGAAGGGCCTTGATAGGGTAGACACTGAGGGATTGTTTCCACTGGGCAAGGAATCGAAAACATGGGGGCACAGTCTCAGGATAAGGACCTGATCATTTTGGACTGAGATGAGGAGACATTATTTCACTCAAAGGGTTGTGAATCTTTGGAATTCTCTACCCAGGAGGGTTGTGGATGCTCCATCATTGAATACGTTTAAGGCTGAGCTAGACAGGTTTGTGGTCTTTCAGGCAATCAAGGGATATGGTGAGCAGGTGGGAAAATGGAGTTGAGGCCTAAGATCATCCAGGATCGTATTGAATGGCAGAGAAGGCTCAATGGGCCGTATGGTTTGCTCCTGCTCCTATTTCTTGTGTTCTTGTGTATGTCCTGTCCACAAAAAGCAGGACAAATCCAATCCGACCAATTACTACCCCATCAGTCTACTCTCAATCATCAGCAAAGTGATGGGAGGTGTCATTGACAGTGCTATCAAGCGGCACTTACTCAGCAAAAACCTCCTTACTGATGTTCAGTTTCGCTTCTGCCAGGGCCACTCGGCTCCTGACCTCATTACAGCCTTGGTCCAAATGTGCTGAATTCCAGAGGTGAGGTGAGAGTGACTGCCTTTGACATCAAAGCAGTATTTGACTGAGTGTAGCATCAAGGAGCCCCAGCAAAATTGAAATTAATGGGAATCAGGGAAAAGCTCTCCACTGGTTGGAGTCATACCTAGCACAAAGGAAGATGGTTGTGGTTGTTGGAGATCGAGACTACGGGCCAAGTGCTGGAAAATGGGAATAGAATAGAATAGATAGGTGCTTGATGGCCGGCATAGACATGATGGGCCGAAGGGCCTGTTTCTGTGCTGGTATAAATCTATGACTCTATGACTCTAATCATCTCAGCCCCAGGACATCGCTGCAGGAGCTCCTCAGGGCAGTGTCCTAGACGCAATCATTTTCAGTTACTTTATCAATGACCTTCCCTCCATCATAATGTCAGAAGTGGGAATGTTCGCCAGTGTTGGCACAGTATTCAGTACCATTCGTGAGTCCTCTGGTACTGATGTTGCATGCAGTAAGACCTGGACAACATTCAGGCTTGGGCTGTTAAGTGGCAAATAATATTCGCATCATACAAGTGCCAGGCAATGACCATCTCCAACAAGAGAAAATCCATCCAGCTCCCTTGACATTCAACAGTTTTACCATCGCTGATTTCCCCTACCATCAACATCCTCGTGGTTATCATTGACCAGAAACTGAACTGGACCAATCATATAAATACTGTGGCTACAAGAGCAGCTCAAAGTCTGGGAATTCTGCAGTGAGTAATTCATCACTTGACTGCCCAAAGCCTGTCCACCATCTACTTAGCACAAGTTAGGAGTGTAATGGAATGCTCTCCACATGCCTGGATGGGTGCAGCTCCAACAACACTCAAGAGGCTTGACACAATTCAGGACAAAGCAGCCCGCTTAATTGGCACCCCAGCCACAACCTTAAACTTTCACTCCCTCCACCAGCAGCGCACAGTGGCAGTAGTGCGTACCATCTACAAGATGCGCTGCAGCAACTCACCAAGCCTCCTTAGACAGTACCTTCCAAACCTGCGACCTCTACCACCTAGAATGACAAGGGTAGCTGGCACATTGGATCACCACCACCTGCAAGTACCCCTCCAAGCCACACACCACCCTGACCGAAATATATTGCCATTTCTTCAGTGTCACTGAGTCAAAATCCTGGAACCCCCTCCCTAACGGCACTGTGGGTGTATCTTCACCAGATGGACTGCAGTGGTTCAAGAAGGCAGCTCACCACTACCTTCTCAAGGGCAATTAGGACAATATATGCTAGCCTTGCCAGTGATGCTCACATCTGATGAATGTATCACAAAAAAATTCCACCTTAGGGATGTGCTCACCATGCTATGAAATAATCAGCTCTTGCAGGCTAAGTGTTTGTGAAGAAGTGCCATTGGTGTTGGAAATATTGGAATGTTCCCATCTCCCTCTAAGCGGAAGGAGAATTTGTGAGAAAACAAGTATTGAATACAGAATGAATAGAAAGTGGATGAGGTGCAAACATTTGATCCCAAAATGTAATATAAATTATTAGTAAGGGGAACATACCAGGCCTATTCAATTGCTGGAATACATGGTCCTTAATATCTTCATATATATTTCAGGAGATCAAGCACAGGGGAATGATGACTGTGACCCATTTATCCTCTTAACTGCTAGTTCTTTTACGCAAGGATTTTAAGCACCTTTATAAATTTTGGCAACTCATACTTGATCCAGATTTGGGAGGTATCTAATGCCACCTGCTTTTCAGCTGTGGCCCACATTGATCATTTCTTCTACACTGTGTAGAGATTATAACTGCCTAAATGTAATTCCACATTTTCTTTATTTAAAATTCACTTTTCCTCTCTGCTCTTCAAATACCCTTGCATCAAATATAATTCTTCAAGACAAGAGTGAGCAAAGGACCTACTCCCAGGCCTTAGCCGTACTCTGGGGTGATAGAACGTGGTGCAGAGTGAGTCAGCCAGTGGTTTACTCTTTCTTCCTCAGAGTAAGTCCCTGGCCTCTAGTCACTGCCTTCTTCTGGCACTATGGTTAAGATTGGTTACTTGCCAGGCGAAGTATCATAAGAGTTTGTAGGGGGTATGTATCCCACTCGCTGTATCATTGAGAATTACCAACATACTGCAAGACAGAACCATTTGAAGCAGCTGCTTCTTGATTCTTCCAATTAACCTTTTCCCAAATAAAATCATTACCAATGATTTAAAAATATTGCAATGGGTCTGAAGGTACCAAGCAGTCTGGAGCTCTTCACATGTGTATCCATCGAAAGTAAGAAAGTAAGAAAAGGCTAGATGAGAATGAAGTCTCAAGCTATCTTGGATTTTCTTGTTCGATTGAGTTCCTGAAGCCCCGCATATGCGCCGGAATTTTACATTGGGCGGGAGGCCCTGCCCACCGGCAGAAAAGTCGGGTGCGAGCCCGCCTCCACTGGGCCTGGGGAGCCAAGACAGGATTTTTCACTCCCAGACCTTAATTGTTCTTGGGTGGGAAGTCCCACCTAATGGAGTTGCCGGCCAATCAGCGGGCCGGCAGCTGTTAGTCCCAGCAGCGCTACCGGGAGCTGTGGCCACTGCTGGGACTACGCCCAGCATTCAGAGGCAAGAGGAAGGACGGCCCCAGAACGCAGGTAAGTTTTTAGGGCCTCACCGGGGACAAACAGCCAGGCCCTGGCAGAGGCAAAGTGGGGATAGTTGGGGGGTTAAGGAGTGTTGTGTGTTGGGGGTGGTTGGGGTTTTGGGGGCGGCCCTCCATGGGGCACAGGGTGCCCGATCAGGAGGGCCCCCTCTCAGCCCACAAGAAGGCCACCTGGTTTTACCAGGTAGGGCTCTTGGGGCCTTTGCCATCTGCTACTGAGTGTAAAATACCCGCAGCGGTGGGAAGAGGCCTTTAAGTTGCAGTTAATTGGCCGCTTAAGGGCCTTGATTGGCCTGGGGCGGGCAGGACATTTCTCGCCACCGCCGTCCCTCGTATAATTGCAGCAGGGGTGAGATGGGTCAAAAACAGCCCCCCCCCCGACCTCCAACTCAATTTTATGCCCCACACCCCCATCCACCCGCCACTAGCCAGCATGTTGTGGGGGAGTCTTCAAATTCCGGCCATGGGAACAAGAATTGTTCAAGATTGCTCTTGACATAGATATATCTCAATGACTCACTTGAAATCCACAGATGCTACCAAACTATCCTGATCACCAAAAACGTTTGTCTCCCAGCAAGTACTCAATCATACTGACAACTCCATGTACACACCATGTTACATTATACAGTGAATTCACAAGATATGTAGATGAATTCTTTTTTCTGGGAAACATAGGGCTGGATTTTGCGGCAAGCTCATAAAATGGTGACCCCACACGCGCGGGCCACACACCAATGAGCCACCACAATCTCAAGCATGGAGACTCATTTAAATAGTCAGGGCGGCCACTGCCTCCAATCCCGTGGAGGACACGGGCTGTTCGTCCCTGGCAATGGCGTCACTGCCTGTGTGCAGGCGCTGGCGCCATTTGTAAAGGGCAGCTAGCCCTGCTTCCTAATTTAAATTTTTGAAGACATACCCACAAAATTAAATAAATACATTTATTTTTCCCCTTCCCCCCACATAACGATTACCTTAACTATTTGCCGTTTTTCTGCCCCACCAAAAACACTTACCTTTCACATCTGATCTTTCCACCCGCAAACTGCAACATCCCCTACACCCATTATGTTTATTTGTCCTCGTTACCACACCCCTCACTGAAAATCATACCTCTTCCCCCCTCCCCACCAATGTCATTCCACCTTTCCGCAGATGGGGAATTGAAGGCGCGGGAGTGCCAGCCGCCGTGCCGAAGATCGCGTCGGGCCCTCAAGATTGGAGGTAAGTCGACATAGAAACATAGAAAATAGGAGCAGGAGTAGGCCATTCGGCCCTTCGAGCCTGATCCGCCATTCATTATGATCATGGCTGATCATCCAACTCAGTAGCCTGTTCCCACTTTCGCCCCATACCCTTAATCCCTTTAGACCCAAGAGCTATATCTAACTCCTTCTTGAAAACATACAATGTTTTGGTTCAACTGCTTTCTGTGGTAGCGAATTCCACAGACTCACCACTCTCTGGGTGAAGTAATTTCTCCTCTTCTCAGTCCTGAAAGGTTTACCCCGTATCCTTAGACTATGACCCCTGGTTCTGGACTCCCCCACCATCGGGAACATCCTTCCTGCATCTACCCTGTCAAGTCCTGTTAGAATTTTATAGGTTTCTATGAGATCCCCCCCTCACTCTTCTGAACTCCAGCGAATATAATGCTAACTGACTCAATCTCTCCTCATACGTCAGTCATGCCATCCCAGGAATTAGTCTGGTAAACCTTCGCTGCACTCCCTCTATAGCAAGAACATCTTTCCTCAGATAAGGAGACCAAAACTGCGCACAATATTCCAGGTGTGGCCTCACCAAGGCCCTGTATAATTTCTGCAAGACATCCCTGCTCCTATACTCGAATCCTCTCGCTATGAAGGCCAACATACCATTTGCCTTTTTACCGCCTGTTGGACCTGCATGCTTACCTTCAGCGACTGGTGTACGAGAACACCCAGGTGGCGCTGCATATTCCCCTCTCTCAGTTTATAGGCGTTCAGATAATAATCTGCCTTCCTGGTTTTGCTCCCAAAGTGAATAATCTCACATTTATCCGCATTATACTGCATCTGCCATGCATTAGGCCACTCACTCAACTTGTCCAAATCACCCTGAAGCCTCTCTGCATCCTCCTCACAACTCACCCTCCCACCCAGTTTTGTGTCATCTGCAAATTTGGAGATATTACATTTAGTTCCCCCATCTAAATCATTAATATATATTGTGAATAGCTGGGGTCCTAGCACAGTACCCCACTAGTCACTGCCTGCCATTCGGAAAAAGACCCATTTATCCCGACTCTTTGTTTCCTGTCCGCCAACCAATTTTCTATCCATCGCAATACACTATCTCCAATCCCATGTGCTTTAGTTTTACACGCTAATCTCCTATGTGGGACTTTGTCAAAAGCCTTCGTAAAGTCCAAATAAGCCACATCCACTGGCTCCCCCTCATCAACTCTACTAGTTACATCCTCAAAGAATTCTAGTAGATTTGTCAAGCATGATTTCCCTTTCGTAAGTCCATGCTGACTCTGTCCAATTGTACCACTGTTCTCTAAGTGTTCTGCTATAAAATATTTGATAATGGACTCTAGAATTTTCCCCACTACCGACGTCAGGCTGACTGGTCTGTAATTCCCTGCTTTCTCTCTACCTCCCTTTTTAAATAGTAGGGTTAGCTACCCTCCAATCTGAAGGAACTGTTCCAGAGTCTATAGAATCTTGGAAGATGACCACCAATGCATCCACTATTTCTAGGGCCACTTCCTTAAGTACTCTGGGATGCATACCATCAGGCCCTGGGGATTTATTGGCCTTCAATCCCATCAATTTCCCCAACACCATTTCTCTACTAATACTGATTTCTTTCAGTTCCTCTCTCTCACAAAGCCCTGTGTTCCTCAACATTTCTGGTATGATATTTGTGTCCTCCTTTGTGAAGACAGAACCAAAGTATGCATTTAGTTGGTCAACCATTTCTTTATTCCCCATAATACATTCCCCTGTTTCTGACTGTAAGGGACCTACATTTGTCTTCACCAATTTTTTTCTCTTCACATACCTACAGAAACTTTTACAGTGTTTTTTGTTCCCTTCAAGCTTGCTCTTGTACTCGATTTTCCCCTTCTTAATCAATCCCTTGGTCCTCCTTTGCTGAATTCTAAACTGCTCCAAATCCTCAGGTCTGTTGTTTTTCCTGGCAAATTTATATGCCTCTTCCTTGGATCTAATGCTACCTCTAATTTCCCTCATAAGCCATAGTTTGGCTACCTTTCCAGTTTACTTTTGCTCCAGACAGGGATAAACAATTATTGCAGTTTATCCATGTGCTCTTTAAATGTTTGCCATTGTCTATCCACTGTCATCCCTTTAAGTAACGTTACCCAATCCGTTATGGCCAACTCACACCTCATACCTTCGTAGTTTCCTTTACTAAGATTCAGGACCCTAGTCTCCGAATCAACTACGTCACTCTCCATCTTGATGAAGAATTCTATCATATTATGATTGCTCGTCCCCAAGGGGTCTCGCACCACTCGATTGTCAATTATTCCTCTCTCATTACACAATACCCAGTCTAGGATGGCCTGTTCTCTAGTTGGTTCCTCAATGTATTGGTCCAGAAAACCATCCCGTATAGACTCTAAGAATTCCTCCTCTATGGTCTTGTGACTAATTTGATTTGCCCAATCTATATGCAGATTAAGGTCACCCATAATTACAGATGTTCCTTTATCGCAAGCATCTCTAATTTCCTGTTTAATGCCATTCCCAACATCACCACTACAGTTTGGGGGTCTACATACAACCCCCACTAATGTTTTTTGCCCCTTAGTAATTCTCAGCTCTGCCCATACAGATTCCACATCGTCAAGAGTTAATATCTTCCCTCACTATTGCATTAATTTCCTATTTAGCCAGCAATGCAACTCCATCGCCTTTTGCTTTTTGTCTGTCCTTCCTAAATACTGAATACCCCTGGATGTTCATTTCCCATCCCTGGTCACTTTGCAGCCACGTCTCCATAATCCCGACTATATCATACCTGTTTACATCTATTTGTGCGATTAATTCATCCACTTTATTGTGAATGCTCCACGCGTTAAGGCACAAAGCCTTAAGACTTGTCTTTTTAACATTACTTGTCCCCTTCCCACTATTTTTCACTGTGGCCCTGTTTGATTCTGGCCCTTGATTTCTCTGTCTATCACTTTTCTTATTCCCCTTACTGTCTTCTGTTCTTGTCTTTGATTCCCCCTTCCTCTGACTCCTTGCAAAGGTTCCCATCCCCCTGCCATTTCAGTTTAAACCCTCCCCAACCACTCTAGCAAATACTCCCCCTAGGACATCTGTCCCTGTCCTGCCCAGGTGTAACCCGTCCAGTTTGTACTGATCCCACCTCCCCCAAAACCGGTCCCAATGCCCCAAGAATCTAAAACCTTGCCCCTCACACCATCTCTTCAGCCACATATTCATCTGATATATCCTGCTATTTCTACTTTGATTAACACCTGGCACTGGTAGTAATCCTGAGAACACTACCTTTGAGGTCCTATTTTCCAACTTACTACCTAGCTCCCTATATTCTGCTTTTAGGACCTCATCCTTTTTTTTTAACCTATGTCATTTGTACCAATGTGTACCACGATCACTGGCTGTTCACCCTCTCCCTTCAGAATGTTCTGTAACCACTCTGAGACAACCTTGACCCTAGCACCAGGGAGACAACATACCATCCTGGAGTCTCTTTTGTGGCCACAGAAACGCCTATCTATTCCCTTTACAATTGAATCCCCTATAACTATTGCATTCCCACATTTCTTACTCCTCCCCTGTGCTGCAGAACCAACTGTGGTGCAACGAATTGGGCTGTTGCTGCTTTCCCCTGAGAGGCCATCTCCCCCAACAGTATCCAAAGCATTATACCTGTTTTGCAGGGGAATAGCCACAGGAGATTCCTGAACTGCCTGCCTAGTCCTCTTGCTGTGCCTGGTGGTCACCCATTCCCTTCCTGCCTGTGGAGTCTGAGCCTGCGGTGTGACCACCTCTCTATATGTGCTATCCACGATACTCTCCGCCTCGTGGATGCTCCACAGTGGCCCCAGCTGCCGCTCCAGCTCCGAAACGCGGGCTTCCAGGAGCTGCAGCTGGACACACTTCCTGCACACGTGCTGGTCCCGGGCACTGGAAATGTTCCCGGCTTCCGACATGCAGCACAAGGAGCACACCATGGCTTTGAGCTCGCCTGCCATGACTTAACCCTTTAAATTAAATTAAACCTTATGGAAGATCTTCATGTCCAATAATATCAGTTACTCTAGGGCTCTTCTTCCCTGGTCCTCATTACTACAGAACTCCCTAAAAAAAAACACTACTTACTATATTTGAAATAAACTTTAAACCTTTAAACTTTTCTTACCTTAGATACTTACCCAGCTATTTAGAGCTATTCCCTAACAGCAGTGACTCACCAACCAATCACCTTCAGCTCTCCTGTGACATCACTGTTGTTGTTTGTCAAAACTCCGGTGTGCTGCCACTGCTCTTTTAAACTCTGCCGGTCTCACTCAGTCTCGCTCCTTCCCGCTTCCCGCTGACATAAATTCATTAATTTTATTCATTTAAATATTTAAATTGAAGTCCCATCGTCCAGTGGCGTGGGGGCCACCACGGAGCCTTGCTGCCACCAGGAGGATCGGGCTGGACCTTCCCGGTTTTGAGGTCCATGGCGGGGGCCTCATCGGGAGTAATCTTCAGGCCCCACCCCCCCCCACCCCCCACACCACAGATCACAATGTCAAGGACTTGGTAAAATCCAGCCCAAAATCACAATTCTTGAAATTTCCAGGAAAGAACTAAGAACGGGTAGTCGAGCTAAGATATATGATTTGATACAACTGAGCCTGACCCCACTGAAGCAAAAACAGAAAGCAACAAATCATTCAATCTATCTCATTTAAGATTTAATTGTAAAGATGGAAGGGTGGCAAGGATCGACATTTTTATTTTAGAGATACAGCACTGAAACAGGCCCCTCGGCCCACTGAGACTGTGCCAACCATCAACCACCCGTTTATACTAATCCTACATTAATCCCATTACCCTCTCACATCCCCTCAATTCCCCTACCTATACTAGGGGCAATTTATAATGGCCAATTTACCTATCAACTTGCAAGTCTTTGGTTGTGGAAGGAAACCTGAGCACCCGGTGAAAACCCACACTGTCACAGGGAGAACTTGCAAACTCTGCACAGGCAGTACCTAGAATCGAACCCGGGTCGCTGGAGCTGTGAGGCTGTGGTGCTAACCACTGCGCCTCTATGCAGCCCACATCTGAGTGCGTGCTGCCTAAATAGTATATTTTTAAGGATATTGTCATCTATACAAATTGCTGAAATTAAAATGAGGCACCTCGTTAAGCAATAGAATCAATATAGGATATGAAGGGCAGGGAATTTGCAGTCATGAAATGAGCCACCTGCCGTAATGGACACTGAGGTAATAAAAACAGAAAATGTTAGAAATACTCAACAGGTTAGGCAATATCAGTGGAGAGAGAAACAGAGTTGACGTTTCATGCGAATAACCTTTCATCAGAACTGGGAAAAGTTAGAAATGTAACGGGTTTTAAGCCGGTGAAATGGGAGAAGGTGGAAAATGAACAAAAGGGAAGGTCTGTCAAACGGCCGAAGGAGAGATTAACTGACAGAAGGGTTGGTAGTACACGGACAAAGGGAGTGATAATGGGACAAGTAAAGCCACAAAACATGTGTCCAAAGTTGATGCGAGTGGCATAATAATGAACAGTTGCTGTCCAAAAGCAAAAGCAAGTGAAAAACAAGAGTAAGACTGAAACATGCAAAAAAAAAGGAAACAAAATGGGGGCAGAGATTACAGTCTGAAATTGTTAAACTCAATATTGAAGGCTGTAGAGTGCCTAATCGAAAGATGAGGTGCTGTTCCTCGAGCTTGCATTCAGCTTCACTGGAACACTGCAGGAGGTCGAGGACAGAGAGCTCAACATAAGATTAAGCTGGAGAATTAAAATGACAGGCGACCGGTAGCTCGGGGTGATGCTTGCGGACTGAGTGGAGGTATTCTTCAAAGCGGTCAGCTAATCTGCATTTGGTCTCCCCAGTGCAGAGCAGATCGCATTGTGATCAGAAAATATAGTACACTAAATTGAAAGAAGTACACATAAATCATTGTTTCACTTGGAAGGAGTGTTGGGGCCTTGGATGGTTAGGCAAGAAGAGGTAAAAAGGCAGATGCATGGAAATGTGCCATAGGAAGGGGATTATGTGTTGAGCATGATTGATGAGTGGACCAAGATATCGCGGAGCAAACTGTCCCTTCAGAATACTGAAAGGGGAGGGGTAGGGAAGGGAAGATGTTTTTTTTGATGGCGTCACGCTGGAGGGGCGGAACTGGCAGAGGATGATCCATTGACTATTTGGGCTGGAAGGTGGAAGGTGAGGACAAGGGGAACCCTATCATGGCTTTGGGAGGGAGTGGAAGAAATGTGGGAAATGGGACAGACTTGGTTGTGGGCTCTGTCAACCACGGTGGTGGTAATCCTTGGTTGACGAAAATGGAAGACATATCAGAAGCGCTGTTGTAGAAGGTTGCATCATCAAAAGAGATGCGATGGAGATGGAGAAACTGCGAGCGTGGATTGGAGTCCTCACAGGAAGCTAGGTGTGAGGAACGGTAGTCGAGGTAGCTGCAAGAGTCAGTGGGCTTATAATGAATATTTGTTGACAGCCTATCCTAGAAATAGAGACAGACGTTGAGGAAGGGAAGGAAAGAATTAAAGATGGATCATGTAAAGGTGAGAGAAGGGTGGAAATTGCAAGTAAAGTTGATGAAACTTTCCAGTTCTGAGTGACAGCAGGAAATCAGGGGGAAATCTCTCCGCTGGTTGGAGTCATACCTAGCGCAAAGGAAGATTGTTGTGGTTGTTGGAGGTCAATCATCTCAACTCCAGGACATCACTGCAGGAGTTCCTCAGTGTAGTGTCCTAGGCCCTACCATCTTTGGCTGCTTCATCAATGACCTTCCTTCAATCATAAGGTCAGAAGAGGGGATATTCTCTGATGATTGCACAATGTTGAGCACCATTCGTGACTCCTCAAATACTGAAGCAGTCCGTGTAGAAATGCAGCAAGACCTGGACAATAACCAGGCTTGGGCTGATAAGTGGCAAGTAACATTTGCACCACACAAGTGCCAGATAATGACCATCTCCAACAAGAGAGAATCTAACCATATCCCCTTGACATTCAAAGGCATTACAAAGAACAAAGAACAAAGAAAATTACAGCACAGGAACAGGCCCTTCGGCCCTCCAAGCCTACGCCGATCCAAATCCTCTATCTAAACATGTCACCTATTTTCTAAGGGTCTGTATCTCTTTACTTCCTGCCCATTCATGTATCTGTCTAGATACATCTTAAAAGACGCTATCGTGCCCGCGTCTACCACCTCCACTGGCAATGCGTTCCATGCACCCACCACCCTCTGCGTAAAGAAATTTCCACGCATATCCCCCTAAACTTTTCCCCTTTCACTTTGAACTCGTGTCCCCTTGTAATTGAATCCCCCACTCTGGGAAAAAGCTTCTTGCTATCCACCCTGTCTATACCTCTCATGATTTTGTACACCTCAATCAGGTCCCCCCTCAACCTCCGTCTTTCTAATGAAAATAATCCTAATCTACTCAACCTCTCTTCATAGCTAGCGCCCTCCATACCAGGCAACATCCTGGTGAACCTCCTCTGCACCCTCTCCAAAGCATCCACATCCTTTTGGTAATGTGGCGACCAGAACTGCACGCAGTATTCCAAATGTGGCCGAACCAAAGTCCTATACAACTGTAACATGACCTGCCAACTCTTGTACTCAATACCCCGTCCGATGAAGGAAAGCATGCCGTATGCCTTCTTGACCACTCTATTGACCTGCATTGCCACCTTCAGGGAACAATGGACCTGAACACCCAAATCTCTCTGTACATCAATTTTCCCCAGGACTTTTCCATTTATTGCATAGTTCACTCTTGAATTGGATCTTCCAAAATGCATCACCTCGCATTTGCCCTGATTGAACTCCATCTGCCATTTCTCTGCCCAACTCTCCAGTCTATCTATATTCTGCTGTATTCTCTGACAGTCCCCTTCACTATCTGCGACTCCACCAATCTTAGTGTCGTCTGCAAACTTGCTAATCAGACCACCTATACTTTCCTCCAAATCATTTATGTATATCACAAACAACAGTGGTCCCAGCACGGATCCCTGTGGAACACCACTGGTCACATGTCTCCATTTTGAGAAACTCCCTTCCACTGCTACTCTGTTTCTCCTGTTACCCAGCCAGTTCTTTATCCATCTAGCTAGTACACCTGGGACCCCATGCGCCTTCACTTTCTCCATCAGCCTACCATGGGGAACCTTATCAAACGCCTTACTGAAGTCCATGTATACGACATCTACAGCCCTTCCCTCATCAATCAACTTTGTCACTTCCTCAAAGAATTCTATTAAGTTGGTAAGACATGACCTTCCCTGCACAAAACCATGTTGCCTATCACTGATAAGCCCATTTTCTTCCAGATGGGAATAGATCCTATCCCTCAGTATCTTCTCCAGCAGCTTCCCGACCACTGACGTCAGGCTCACCGGTCTATAATTACCTGGATTATCCCTGCTACCCTTCTTAAACAAGGGGACAACATTAGCAATTCTCCAGTCCTCCAGGACCTCACCCGTGCTTAAGGATGTTGCAAAGATATCTGTTAAGGCCCCAACTATTTCCTCTCTCGCTTCCCACAGTAACCTGGGATAGATCCCATCCGGACCTGGGGACTTGTCCACCTTAATGCCTTTTAGAATACCCAACACTTCCTCCCTCCTTATGCCGACTTGACCTAGAGTAATCAAACATCTGTCCCTAACCTCAACATCCTTCATGTCCCTCTCCTCGGTGAATACCAATGCAAAGTACTCATTTAGAATCTCACCCATTTTCTCTGACTCCACGCATAACTTTCCTCCTTTGTCCTTGAGTGGGCCAATCCTTTCTATAGTTAACCTCTTGCTCCTTATATATGAATAAAAGGCTTTGGGATTTTCCTTAACCCTGTTTGCTAAAAATATTTCATGACCCCTTTTAGCCCTCTTAATTCCTCGTTTCAGAGTGCGCCTACAATCCCGATATTCTTCCAAAGCTTCGTCTTTCTTCAGCTGCCTAGACCTTATGTATGCTTCCTTTTTCCTCTTAACTAGTCTCACAATTTCACCAGTCATCCATGGTTCCCTAATCTTGCCATTTCTATCCTTCATTTTCACAGGAACATGTCTCTCCTGCACGCTAATCTACCTCTCTTTAAAAGCCTCCCACTTATCAAATGTGGATTTACCTTCAAACAGCTGCTCCCAATCTACATTCCCCAGCTCCTGCCGAATTTTGGTTTAGTTGGCCTTCCCCCAATTTAGCACTCTTCGTTTAGGACCACTCTCGTCTTTGTCCATGAGTATTCTAAAACTTACGGAATTGTGATCACTATTCCCAAAGTAGTCCCCTACTGAAACGTCAACCACCTGGCCGGGCTCATTCCCCAACACCAGGTCCAGTATGGCCCCTTCCCGAGTTGGACTATTTACATACTGCTCTAGAAAACCCTCCTGGATGCTCCTTACAAATTCTGCTCCATCTAGACCTCTAACACTAAGTGAATCCCAGTCAATATTGGGAAAATTAAAATCTCCTATCACCACCACCCTGTTGCTCCTCCAGTTTTCCATAATCTGTTTACATATTTGTACCTCTATCTCACGCTCGCTGAATTACCTTCATTGAATCCCTCACTATCAACATCCTAGGGGCTACCATTGACCAGAAACTGAACTGGAGTAGCCATATAAATACCGTGGCTACAAGAGAAGATCAGAGGCTAGGAATCCTGCAGCGAGTAGCTCACCTCCTGACTCCCCAAAGCCTGTCCACCATCTGCAAGGCACAAGTCAAGAATGTGATGGAATACTCTTCACTTGCCTGGATGATTGCAGCTATAACAACACTTAAGATACTCGACACCATCCAGGACAAAGCAGCCCACTTGATTAGCACCCCATCCACAAACATTCATTCCAGCCACCACCGACGCACAGTGGCAGCAGTGTGTACCATCTACAAGATGCAGCAACGCACCAAGGCTTCTTGGACAGCACCTTCCAAATCCGCAATCTCTACCAACTAAAAGGACAAAGGCAGCAAATGCATGGGAACACCACCACCTGCAATTTCCCTCCAAGTCACACATTATCCTGACTTGGAACTATATTGCTGTTTCTTCAATGTCGCTGGGTCAAAATACTGGAACTCCCTTACTAACAGCGCTGTGGGTGTACCTACCTCACATGGATTGCAGCAGTTCAAGAAGGCAGCTCACCATCACCTTCTCAAGGGCAATTAGGGATGGGCAATAAATGCTGGCCTAGCCAGTGATGCCCACATTCCATGAATGAATAATAATAAAAATGGCTCCAACAGTCATTAATGTACCAGTAAAAGAGTTGGGGGAGGGGACCTGAGTAGGACTGGAACAAGGAATGTTCCACATATCCCACAAAAAGGCAGCCATAGCTAGGACCTATGTTGGTGCCCATAGCAACACCTTTTATTTGAAGGAAGTGAGTTTAGTTAAAGGAGAAGTTGTTCAATGTGAGAACAGGTTCAGCCAGGCGGAGGAGTTTGGTGGTGGATGGGGACTGGTTCGGCCTCTGTTCACGGAAGAATTGGAGAGTCCTATGGCTGTCCTGATGGAGGTGGAGAGAGGTTGGGCATCCAGAGTGAAGAGTAGATGGTTAGGCCAGGAAATTGGAAACTGTTAAAGTGATGGAGGGCATTGGAAGAGTCACAGATCCAGGTGGGAAAAGACTGGACAAGGGGAGAAAAAATCGAGTTGAGCTCGGAAGATATCATTTCAGTGGGGCAGGAACAGGATGAAACGATATGTCGACCAGTGCAGTCCTGTGTGTGGATCTGGGATTGAGGTAGAAATGGGATGTTCGGGATTGGGGGCCTATGAAGTTGGAGGCCATGGAGGGAAGATCTCCAGAGCAGATGAAGTCAGTGACAGTCCTGGAAACAATGGCTTTTGCATTATGGATACTTAGGGAAGGATTTTCAAGCCCCACTGAGGCCGGGAACAGAGTTGGACAGGGCCAAAAATACTGGAACTGGCCAGCATGCCCATTTCCCAACCCCATACATGTCGTCAGCCATTTTGTCTGAGGTGGGTTCGGAGTTGGTAGGGTTGCCTATCTCCATATGGTGAGCAGCCAATTAGGCTCATTAAAAGCCTTGTTAAAGGTAGGTTAAGGAGGTTGACTGGGATTTTCCAGTCAGCCTCCAGTTTCCTGATGCGACGGGGGGCAGATCAACTGCCTGGAGGTGGGCACTCAGTAGGAGGCCTGGGTGCCAGTGCTCCAGGCAGGCCTACAGTCCCTCTCTGCATGCCTGGGTGTGGGTGCAGCCAAAGGTCACAGTATAATGCTGCCTGCTGTGGTCCAGTAACTGATCTTTAATACAATGAGTCAAGCTGACCACATAAATGAGCTCATGACCTCATTTCCCCTCCATCACCAAGACCATCTACTTTCACCTCCATAATATCTTTTGACACCACCCTGCTTCAGCCCAACTACTCTTGAAACTCTCGTCCATGCTTTTGTTTTCTCTAAACAAGACTGTTCCACAGATCTCCTGGCCAGTCTCCCACTTTCCACTCTATGTAAACTTAAGATTATCCAAAACTCTGCTGCCTGTATCCTAACTCATACCAAGCCCGATTCATCAATAACCCCTGTTCTCACTGACCCATGTTGGCTCCCTGCCCAGAAATGTATTGGATTTAAATGTTAAAATCTTTTGAATTCAAATCCCTCCATAGTGTCACCCATCCCTTTCTCTGTAACCTCTGCTAGCTCTACAATCCTTGGAGGACACTGTGCTACTCCAATTCTGTCTTCTTGTGCATCCTGATTTTAATTGCTCCACCATTGGTGGCTATGCCTTCAGCTGCCTAAGTCCTAGGCTCTGGAATACCCTCCTTAAGCCTCTCCACTTCTACCTCTCTCTTGTCCTTTAAGATGTTCCTTAAAACTTACCTCTTTGACTAAACGTTTGCTCGCCTGTCCCTATGTGATTTGTTGTCAATTATTAATTGATAAGGCTCCTGTGAAGTGGGTTGCGACATTTTCCTAGGTTAAAGATGCTAGAAAAATAAAAGTTGTTGTTTTTAATTTTGGATCACCTACATTTACAATCTAATCTCTTTATCCTCATGAAAATATTGGCATTGTAAGTTTTGTGAAATAAATAATAGTTTAAAATGTGGCAGTTATATAATAGATCCGTGATTGTTATCGTGGTTGTGCAGTGGTTAGCACCGCAGCCTCACAGCTCGAGCGACCTGGGTTCAATTCTGGGTACTACCTGTGTGGAGTTTGCAAGTTCTCCCTGTGTCTGTGTGGATTTTCTCCGGGTGCTCCGGTTTCCTCCCACAAGCCAAAAGACTTGCAGGTTGGTAGGTAAATTGGCCATTATAAATTGCCCCTAGTATAGGTAGGTGGTAGGTAAATATAGGGACAGGTGGGGATGTGGTAGGAATATGGGATTAGTGTAGGATTAGTATAAATGGGTGGTTGATGGTCGGCACAGACTCGGTGGGCCGAAGGGCCTGTTTCAGTGCTGTATCTCTAAAACTAAAAAACTAAATAAGACAAGCCATTCTTCAAAAGCAAGGTTAGCTATGTGTTGTATGATTGCCTTTAAGAGTGATATCCATTTAAGATCTTGATATGCTAATGACTAAGTACCAGGACATAGTCGTGTGACTCGCAGTCAGCATCACTCTGTAACTGTAACACCCAGAGTAAGGTTCTGTAAATAGTTTGCTCTGTACTGTATACAATAGTTCAGCTGTAATAAACCTGTTTGAGATCTTCATCAGCCTGGACTCCACGCATCTCATTTATGTTGCATCAGACAATATAAGGAACACATGTAAACAGACCAGCTTAAGTTCTGCAAAAACAAACACTAGCAAAAAAAAAGCTATTGAACTGCCTATTGAACAGCTGTGTGAACAGACCAGCTTAATTGCTGCAAGCAAGATAAACACAGAGCACTTTCAAACACCTGCTCCTCTCCATCAGACAACTAGTCTAAATAATAGAGTTTCTTAAAGGGGAAACAGTGCAGAGTCATAGAACAAGTATTTAAGCAAAACAACAGCAGGAAAATGGATATCAAACGTCCCAGCATGAACTGGAAGGCCATTGATATCCTATCTGAGTTCAAACATTTCAGGCAAAGAATGCAGTTATGCTTTACAGACCAAGTGATTGTCAAACCTGAGAAACAGGCTCTAAAAATACGAATAGCAATTGGAAATGAGGGATTATACAGAATCAACACATCGGGTTTACCTGAAGAGGAACAGAAACATCCCGCAAAGATATGGAAAGTGCTAGAAGATCAACTTCGATTAAGAGTGAATTTTAGAATTCACCGCCTGGAATTGATGTCCTACAGGCAACAGGCACAGGAATCAATCGACTCATTTATCAGTAGATGCCGTAATAGGGGCAACAAATGCGTCTCTCAGAAACTGAGCTATTGGACCGAATAATGGAGCTGGTGATTGTATCAATACCCATTGAAGCATTTTAGAAAGACCTCTTGGTGAAAAAGAAAGGTCACAGCAGTGGTGCACTGCTAGAGGACGGCAGGAAATATGGAGCCATTGTAGCTGGACTACAGCATCTGCAAGCACTAGGTGCAGCCAACAGTATTGGTGCGATTATCAGGTTGAAAAGAGAAAGCAAGCATGTGGTAAGTGTGATTGGCACTCACTGTGAGGTTATCCTACATTCCAAGACCTGTGCAAGGCATGTGGTGCGAAAGGATACTGGGTCCGCCTATGCAAGAAATCTGGCTCCAAGGATGCAGTCAGAAGACACTTCAAGCGCAGTCGTTGCAAACACATTGAGTGCCATATTCAGTTCATTTGGTGAACCTGAAGAAAGCATTTCTGACAATGGGCCACAATATAAGGGCATACCTTTCAGGGATATGTGCATCAAATGGGTCATAAACCATGTGACGTCCTCACCAAATTACCTTAGATCTAATGGTCTTGCAGAGGGAATGGTTTGCACAGTCAAATTGCTTATCCTGAAGTGTAGGACACCGAAACAAGATCTTCGTGTTGCCATGCTCCAGCTCAGAGCTACACCCATGGATATGGGCTTACCGTCACCAGCAGAGATCATGTTTGGCAGACAAGTGTGGGCAACTCTGTCAAGCCATCATCTGTCCAAATTCTCCGAAATGCAGGATACACTGCTTGAAAAACAGAAGAGAATGAAGATGGTGCATGACCGACATGCAGGGGCGGAACTACCTCAGCTGCATGTAGGACAAAAGGTCCGGGTCATACACCCCACCATGGTTACCCACAGAGGTATCCAAAGTATGCAGTGAGCCTAGGTCCTACAAGATTACGACATCTAGTGCAGCGGTGTTGAGAAGGAACCAAAGTCAACTAAGAGAAGTGTACAATACTCCAAGTGCACCCAGTGGATTCGAAAGAACACCCTCCAACGATGAGGGTGCGACAGAGCAACAGGACAACAAACCAACACATCAATAACCTGGCTGCAAATCCAAAACAACCCAAGGGTGAAATCCACATCCCCAGAATGTTATACCATAACTAGATATGGAAGAGTTGTCAAACCACCAAAAAGGTATATGAACTCTTAAACTTCTGTACTTGTAAGTTTTATGATCTCTATCCCTGTATAACTAATTTTGATGTTATCTAATGTTATGTGTTTTTTTACTGATAGCATACGAGACATCTTTGGAAAGAAAGGGGATGTTATATGATTGCCTTTAAGAATGATATCCCTTTAAGAATTTAGTATGCTAATGACTAAGTACCAGCACATAGTCATGTGACTCGAAGCTAGAGTCACTCTGCAGCTGTAATACCTAGAGGAAGGTTCTGTAAATAGTTTGCTCTGTACTGTTTCTAATAGTTTAGCAGTAATAAACCTGTTTGAGATCTTCAGCAACCTGGACTCCTTTCATTTCACTTATGTTGCATCTGACAACATAAAGAACTCATGACACTATGTGGGAAAAAAATCTTTATTTCCTTGGCTGACCTTTTCATTAAGATTACAAGTTGCATTGTTAATAATTGCTTACAAAATAGAAACATAGAAAATAGGAGCAGGAGTAGGCCATTCGGCCCTTCAGGCATGCTCCGCCATTCAAAAAAGATCATGGCTGATTGTCTAATTCAGTACCTGTTCCCTCTTTTTCCCCATATCCCTTGATCCCGTTGGCATTAAGAAATATATCTATCTCCTTCTTGAATATCTTTAATGATTTGGCCTCCACTGCCTTCTGTGGTAGAGAATTCCACAGGTTCACCATCCTCTGAGTGAAGAAATTTCTCCTCATCTCAGTTCTAAATGGCATACCCCATATTCTGAGACTGTGACCCCTGGTTCTGGACTCCCCAGCCATCGGGAACATCCTCCCTGCATCGGGCCTGTCTAGTCCTGTTAGAATTTTATAGGTTTCTATGAGATCCCCTCTCATTTTTCTAAACTCTAGTGAATATAGGCCTAGTCGACCCAATCTCTCCTCATATGTCAATCCTGCCATCCCAGGAATTAGCCTGGTAAATCTTCTTTGCACCCCCTCCATGGCAAGAACATACTTCCTCAGATAAGGAGACCAAAACGGCACACAATACTCCAGATGTGGTCTCACCAAGGCCCTGTATAACTGCAGTAAGACATCCTTGCTCTTGTACTCAAATCCTCTTGCAATGAAGGCCAACATACCATTCGCCTTCCTAATTCCTTGCTGCACCAGAATGCTTGTTTTCAGTGACTGGTGTACAAGGACACCCACCTCTCGTTGCACCTCCCCCTTTCCCAATCTATCACCATTCAGATAATAATCTGCCTTTCTGTTTTTACAACCAAAGTGGATAACCTCACATTATCCACGTTATACTGCATCTGCCATGCATTTGCCCAACTTGTCCAAATCACATTGGAACCTCTTTGCATCCCCCTCACAGCTCACTTTCCCCCTCAGCTTTGTGTCATCTGCAAACTTGGAAATGTTACATTTAGTTCCCTCACCCACGTTATTAATATATATTCTGAATAGCTGGGGCCCAAGCACTGATCCCTGCTGTACCCCACTAGTCACTGCCTGCCACCCGGAAAAAGACCCGTTTATTCCTACTCTCTATTTCCTGTCTGTCAACCAATTCTCAATCCATGCCAGTATGTTGCCCCCAATCCCATGTGCTTTAATTTTGCACACTAACCTCTTACGTGGGACTTTATCAAAAGCTTTCTGAAAATCCAAATACACCACATCCACTGGTTCTCCCTTACTTTGTTCAATCCCGTTTATGCTTTCCAGGTGTTCTGCTATCACATCATTTAGAATTGACTCTAGCATTTTCTCCACTACTGATGTAAGGCTAACTGGTCTGTAATTCCTTTTTTTCTGTCCCTCCTTTTTTAAATAGTGGGGTTACATTTGCCACCCTCCAATCTGTAGGAACTGCTCCAGAGTCTATAGAATTTTGGAAGACGACCACCAATGCATCCACTATTTCCAGGGCCACTTTCTTTCGTACTCTGGGATGTAGATTATCAGGCACTGGGGATTTGTCAGCCTTTAACCCCATTAATTTCCCGAGCATTATTTTTTTACTAATACTGATTTCCTTCAGTTCCTCCCTCTCATTAGACCCTTGGTTCCCTAATATTTCTGTGAGGTTATTTGTGTCCTCCTTTGTGAAGACAGAACCAAAGTATGTGTTTAATTGTTCTGCCACTTCTTTGTTCCCCATTATAATTTCCCCCATTTCTGACGGTAAGGGACCTACATTTGTCTTCACTAATCTTTTTCTCTTCACATATTTATAGAAGCTTTTACAGTCAGTTTTTATGTTCCCCACAAGTTTACTCTCTTACTCTATTTTCCCCTGCTTAACCAACCTCTTTGTCCTCCTTTTCTGAATTCTAAACTGCTCCCAATCCTCAGACTTGCTGCTTTTTCTGCCAATTCTATATGCCTCCTCTTTAGATCTAATACAATCCCTAATTTATTTTGTGAGCCACGGTTGAGCCACCTTTCCGGTTTTATTTTTGCGCCAGACAGGAATTAATAATTGTTGTAATTCATGCACACGTTCTTTAAATATTATCCATTGCCTGTCCACCGTCAACCCTTTTAGTGAAGTTTCCCAATCTACCATGGCCAACTCATTCCTCATATCTTCATAGTTTCCTTTATTTAGATTCAGGACTCTAGTTTCAGCTTCAACTGCTTCACTCTCCATCTTAATGAAGAATTCTATCATGTTATGGTCGCTCCTCCCCAAGGGACCCCACCCAACAACATTGTTAATTAATACTCATGGGACTTCAGTCTTTCACTGTATTTGAATCACTGAGGCATTTTGTAGCAGTGAATAGGTGCTATATGATTACATATTTTTACTTTATAAATAATTTTTTTTATCGTTCTCTTTCTGAATCTTGCAACAATATCAAGTTGTTTCTTTTCCATTTTGTCCTCTCGACTGGAAGTTACTAAACTCTTTTAATAGTAAATGTGCTTTGCTGCAGAAGGAGCCTTCGGGTGTGCTGGAAATCTCCCAAAATACATACATTTTCTGCACTGATGTCCTCTTGGATGCCTGCTTCAGAACAATTTTATTGGGTGTGGGCCCCAATTATGGATCTTTCAGGAAACTTACTCTTAACGGTAATAATAGCTGAACATGATACTGAATCCTTCTTGTTGGAACAGCAAATACTTTTGCTGAGGTTTGGTAATTTAATTTGTAGATCTGATTATTTATACTACAGAATCTCTTACATTCAGGGTGATTTCATATGAACTCTTAACATGGCATTCCACATTAGTGCCTTTATTGCTTGCATAGTCCTGAACATCAGTGGTTATATTGTATTATATTGACTTTAAGAAAAAGTTCAATAAAAGTCTTACATAAATGTTAAAATGATTGTTTATAGCCCTCATTTAAGCCTTGTAAATACTTTGTTGGAATACACTGTATAATTTTACAACTAAAAATGGTTATTGGACCTGATTTGTTTAGTGCAAATGTCTTTCTCTGCTCTTGTTTGTAGTAAACTACATGAACTTGATTAGCTTCAATATTTTGTTTTATAAAGCTCTGCTGCATTAAGCATTTCAACATGTTTATGGTGTATAAAAACTTTGTGGGGCATTCACCACAAAAATGTGTATTAGTCTGAATTCTTACTGTTCGCGACACTTGGTATTCTTGTGTTTGGTTTTATTCTCTGAAAGCACGTGGTGATGAAATATAAACTTAAATATTAGTTTTCTGCCTGCCAGTAAATAGCAAAAAAGAACTAACTTCTCATTGATCCCTTAAGTCGCACCATTACTGTCATTAGAATGTAATTTACCTGAAGCATAATAGATAGCTAAGAGTAAGTTCAAGGCTTTAACCTAATCAATGCCTTTAAGTACCCTTTTAAATAGCATGTGCAATGCTACAGTGCTTTATAAACATCATGTGAATTCTGAGGTTAGATTACTGCCTTGAAATCACTCTTGTTTACCTCTTCATAATTTTGTGACTGAAACAGACTCTGTCCTGCTTTATATTATGTTTCTGTATGATACATTTTCATCTCAATTTTTAACTAGGTCAGGTGTTATGAATTTGAAATAGGACTCTGGCACTCCACTCTGAAAGGAACTGTTTGCCCAGATATTTATGGGAAGGCAGGGAGGGAGAGGGGTTGTGGGGCGGGGAGTGGGGAGGGGGGGGTGTCTTAGTGAATGAGAAACATGGAATTAATTTTCTCTATTTCCCAGCTAGCAGCTAGTCAGATTGAGAGGTTGGCCAACTGCTGTGTGGGAAGGCTTTCAGCACCAAGCTGCAGCCAGGGAGCAGAGAAGAGGGAGGGAGCAAGGGGGAAAGAGATTATGGAGGCCTGGGATGGGGGGCAAATTAAAGGCTGGTGGGGGAGATCAGGTGGGGAGAGATTGGAATCACAGAGTGGGGGGAATGGAGCGGAGACCTGGGGGAGATCAGATATTGGGGGCGGGGGGAGAGGGTTGATGGGAAAGGCACGGAAGAGGGATGCAGGGAGAAGATCAGAGGTTGGGGTGGGTGGGGGGGAGGGGTTGTGGAGATCACAAGCTGGGTGGGGAGATCAGGGGAAGATCGGGGGACAAGATTTAAAACATTTCCTGTTTCCCAGCTGCAGCCAGCCAAATGGAGAAATTTGATGGTGGGTAGGTCTGTGGCTCCAGGCCACAGCCAGGAATTTGGTAATAATGGCACTAAGCTTCCTTAAAATATTTTAAGGACCAAGTTGCTTTCTGAGAGCAGGTTGGTAGCCAGCCACCACCGCCCCGCCACACACCCCTCCCCACCCACCTTCCGTCACCGTTAAAACCAGAGGTAGGCAGATTGGAGGCAGGTTGGGATCAGCTTGTCATCTATTTTTAACCCCCCACCTACCCTGGGGGAGGGGGGGAGGGGTGGTTAAAACTACCCCCAAACTTTTTACAGAAAAAAAGCATATTATCTAAAGGGCGAGAGATTGCAGAGCATGAACGCAAAAGGTTATTATAAAAGCAAAATACTGCGGATGCTGGAAATCTGAAACAAAAACAAGAAATGCTGGAATCACTCAGCAGGTCTGGCAGCATCTGTGGAAAGAGAAGCAGAGTTAACGTTTCGGGTCAGTGACCCTTCTTCGGAAGGTTATTATGCAGGTACAGCAACAAGTAGCATGGGTTGGTACCTGGGATCTCGATGTAGTGGCCATTTCGGAGACATGGGTAGAGCAGGGGCAGGAATGGATGTTGCAGGTTCCGGGATTTAGATGTTTCAGTAAGAACAGGGAAGATGGTAAAAGAGGAGGGGGTGTGGCATTGTTAATCAAGGAGAGTATTACAGCAACAGAAAGGACGTTTGAGGACTCGTCTACTGAGGTAGTATGGGCCGAGGTTAGAAACAGGAGAGGAGAGGTCACCCTGTTGGGAGTCTTCCATAGACCTCCGAATAGTTCCAGAGATGTAGAAGAAAGGATAGCGAAGATGATTCTCGACAGGGGCGAGAGTAACAGGGTAGTTGTTATGGGGGACTTTAACTTTCCAAATATTGACTGGAAATACTATAGTTCGAGTACTTTAGATGGGTCAGTTTTTGTCCAGTGTGTGCAGGAGGGTTTTCTGACACAGTATGTAGACAGGCCAACCAGGGGCGATGCCACATTGGATTTGGCACTGGGTAATGAACCCGGCCAGGTGTTAGATTTAGATGTAGGTGAGCACTTTGGTGATAGTGATCACAATTCGGTTAGGTTTACCTTAGCGATGGGCAGGGACAGGTATATACCGCAGGGCAAGAATTATAGCTGGGGGGAAAGGAAATTATAATGCGATTAGGCAAGATTTAGGATGCGTAGGATGGGGAAGGAAACTGCAGGGGATGGGCACAATCGAAATGTGGAGCTTATTCAAGGAGCAGCTACTGCGTGTCCTTGATAAGGATGTACCTGTCAGGCAGGGAGGAAGTTGTCGAGCGAGGGAGCCGTGGTTTACTAAAGAAGTTGAAGCGCTTGTCAAGAGGAAGAAGAAGGCTTATGTTAGGATGAGACGTGAAGGCTCAGTTAGGGCGCTTGAGAGTTACAAGCTAGCCAGGAAGGATCTAAAGGGAGAGCTAAGAAGAGCAAGGAGAGGACACGAGAAGTCATTGGCGGATAGGATCAAGGAAAACCCTAAGGCTTTCTATAGGTATATCAGGAATAAAAGAATGACGAGAGTTAGATTAGGGCCAATCAAGGATAGTAGTGGGAAGTTGTGTGTGGAATCAGAGGAGATAGGGGAAGCGTTAAATGAATATTTTTCGTCAGTATTTACAGTAGAGAAAGAAAATGTTGTCGAGGAGAATACTGAGATTCAGACTACTAGGCTAGATGGGATTGAGGTTCACAAGGAGGAGGTGTTAGCAATTTTGGAAAGTGTGAAAATAGATAAGTCCCCTGGGCCAGATGGGATTTATCCTAGGATTCTCTGCTAAGCTAGGGAGGAGATTGCAGAGCCTTTGTCCTTGATCTTTATGTCGTCATTGTCGACAGGAATAGTGCCGGAAGACTGGAGGATAGCAAATGTTGTCCCCTTGTTCAAGAAGGGGAGTAGAGACAGCCTTGGTAATTATAGACCTGTGAGCCTTACTTCGGTTGTGGGTAAAATGTTGGAAAAGGTTATAAGAGACAGGATTTATAATCATCTTGAAAAGCATAAGTTCATTAGCGATAGTCAGCACGGTTTTGTGAAGGGTAGGTCGTGCCTCACAAACCTTATTGAGTTTTTCGAGAAGGTGACCAAACAGGTGGATGAGGGGAAAGCCGTGGATGTGGTGTATATGGATTTCAGTAAGGCGTTTGATAAGGTTCCCCACGGTAGGCTATTGCAGAAAATACAGAAGTATGGGGTTGAAGGTGATTTAGAGCTTTGGATCAGAAATTGGCTGGCTGAAAGAAGATAGAGGGTGGTGGTTGATGGCAAATGTTCATCCTGGAGTTTAGTTACTAGTGGTGTACCGCAAGGATCTGTTTTGGGGACACTGCTGTTTGTCATTTTTATAAATGACCTGGAAGAGGGTGTAGAAGGGTGGGTTAGTAAATTTGCGGATGACACGAAGGTCGGTGGAGTTGTGGATAGTGCCGAAGGATGTTGTAGGGTACAGAGGGACATAGATAGGCTGCAGAGCTGGGCTGAGAGATGGCAAATGGAGTTTAATGCGGAAAAGTGTGAGGTGATTCACTTTGGAAGGAGTAACAGGAATGCAGAGTACTGGGCTAATGGGGAGATTCTTAGTAGTGTAGATGAACAGAGAGATCTTGGTGTCCAGGTACATAAATCCCTGAAAGTTGCTACCCAGGTTAATAGGACTGTTAAGAAGGCATATGGTGTGTTAGCTTTTATTAGTAGGGGGATCGAGTTTCGGAGCCACGAGGTCATGCTGCAGCTGTACAAAACTCTGGTGAGACCGCACCTGGAGTATTGCGTGCAGTTCTGGTCACCGCATTATAGGAAGGATGTGGAAGCTTTGGAAAGGGTGCAGAGGAGATTTACTAGGATGTTGCCTGGTATGGAGGGAAGGTCTTACGAGGAAAGGCTGAGGGACTTGCGGTTGTTTTCCTTGGAGAGAAGGAGGAGGAGAGGTGACGTAATAGAGACATATAAGATAATCAGAGGGTTAGATAGGGTGGATAGTGAGAGTCTTTTTCCTCGGATGGTGATGGCAAACACAAGGGGACATAGCTTTAAGTTGAGGGGTGATAGATATAGGACAGATGTTAGAGGTAGTTTCTTTACTCAGAGAGTAGTAGGGGCGTGGAACGCCCTGCCTGCAACAGTAGTAGACTCGCCAACTTTAAGGGCATTTAAGTGGTCATTGGATAGACATATGGATGAAAAGGGAATAGTGTAGGTCAGATGGTTTCACAGGTCGGCGCAACATCGAGGGCCGAAGGGCCTGTACTGCGCTGTAATGTTCTAAATAGTTAGGAAAGCTAATAGAGTGTTATCATTTATTTGCGAGGGGAATTGAATACAAAACTAGGGAGGTTATGACCAGGAGCTCAGTAGACCCATTCATCCGCCTCCAGCATTCTCCCTCCCCCTCTACCTGGACCCATCCCCCTGGCCTCTTACTCGCTCTTGATCTTCTCATTGAAAACTGTCGGTGAGACATTGGTCATCTCAATTTCTCTGCCCCCCTCACACACTCTAACCTGTCCCCCTCCGAACTTGAGGCACTCCGTTCTCTCAGGTCTAACCCTGACATGGTCATCAAACCTGCAGACAAGCGTGGTGCTGTTGTTGTTTGGCGTACCGACCTCTACCTTGCAGAGGCTCAGCGCCAACTCTCAGACACTTCTTCCTACCTCCCTCTGGACCATGACCCCACCACCGAAAATCAAGCTACTGTCCACAGGACTGTCACTAACCTCATCTCCTCTGGAGATCTTCCCTCTACAGCTTTCAACCTCATAGTTCCACAACCCCGGACAGCACGCTTCTACCTCCTTCCCAAAATCCATAAACAGGACTGTCCCGGCAGACCCATTGTGTCAGCCTGCTCCTGTCCCACTGAACTTATTTCTTCCTATCTTGACGCTATCTTTTCTCCGCTGGTCCAGTCTCTTCCCACCTACATCCGTGACTCTTCTGACACCCTCCGTTATTTTGACAATTTCCAGTTTCCTGGCCATAACCGCCTCCTCTTCTCTATGGACATCCAATATCTCTCCACCTCCATCTCCCACCAGGATGGTTTGAGGGCTCTCCGCTTCTTCCTTGAACAGAGGCCCAACCAGTCCCCATCCACCACCGCCCTCCTCCGCCTGGCCGAACTTGTTCTCACATTGCACAACTTCTCCTTCAACTCCACTCACTTCCTTCAAGTAAAAGGTGTTGCAATGGGTCCCCACATGGGTCGTAGTTATGCCTGTCTTTTTGTGGAATATGTTGAAAATTCCTTGTTCCAGTCCTACTCAGTCCCCCTCCCCCAACTCTTTCTCCAGTACATTGATGACTGTGTCGGTGCCATTTCCTGCTCCCGCCCCGAACTGGAAAACTTTATCAACTTTGCTTCTAATTTCCACCCTTCTCTCACCTTTACATGGCCCGTTGCCGACACTTCCCTTCCCTTCCTCGACTTCTCTATCTCCATCTCTGGTGATAGGCTGTCGACTGATATCCATTATAAGCCCACTGACTCACACAGCTACCTCGACTGCACTTCCTCACACCCTACCTCCTGTAAAGGACTCCATTCCATTTTCCCAATTTCTCCGTCTCCGACGCATCTGCTCTGATGATGCTACCTTCCATGACAGCGATTCTGATATGCCTTTTTCCTCAACCAAGGATTCCCCCCCACTGTGGTCGATAGGGCCGTCAACTGTGTTTGGCCCATTTCCCACACCTCTACCCTCACCCCTTCCCCTCCCTCCCAGAACCGCGACAGGGTTCCCCTTGTCCTCACTTTCCACCCCATCAGCCTCCATATCCAAAGGATCATCCTCTGCCATTTCCGCTACCTCCAGCATGATGCCACTACCAAACGCATCTTCCCCTCCCTTCCCCTGTCAGCATTCCGAAGGGATCGTTCCCTCCATGACACCCTGGTCCACTCCTCCATTATCCCCACCACCTCATCCCCTTCCCATGGCCCCTTCCCCTGCAATTGCAGGAGGTGTAATACCTGCCCATTTACCTCTTCTCTCCTCACTATCCCAGGCCCCAAACACTCCTTTCAGGTGAAGCAGCGATTTACTTGTACTTCTTTCAATGCAGTATACTGTATTCGCTGCTCACAATGTGGTCTTCTCTACACTGGGGAGACCAAACGCAGACTGGGTGACCGCTTTGCGGAACACCTCCGCTCAGTCCGCAAGCAGGAACCTGAGCTTCTGGTTGCTTGCCATTTCAACACTCCCCCCTGCTCTCATGCTCACCTTTCTGTCCTGGGATTGCTGCAGTGTTCCAGTGAACATCAACGCAAGCTCGAGGAACAGCATCTCATTTACCGATTAGGCACACTACAGTCTGCCGGACTGAACATTGAGTTCAATAATTTCAGAGCATGACGGGCCCCCGATTTTACTTTTATTTTTAGTTATTTTTTTTCTTTTTCCTTTTTTTAATATATTTTTTGTGTTTATTTTATTTTATTTCATCTTAGTTTGTTCAGTTTGCTTACCCACTGTTTTTTGCATGTTTGTACTTGCGGCTGTTCAATTTTCAGTCTATTAACACCCTATCCGTACTAATGCTTTGTCTTTCAACACACTATTAACATATTGTTTGCCTTTGCTCCACGACCTTCTGGTCAGCTATTCTGTGACCTTGTCCTATTTACACCTTCTCCTTTGTTATCTCTTGCCCCACCCCTGCTTTACTTGCTTATAACCTTTTACATTTCTAATATTTGCTAGATCTGAAGAAGGGTCACTGACCTGAAACATTAACTCTGCTTCTCTCGCCACAGGTGCTGCCAGGCCTGCTGAGTATTTCCAGCATTTCTTGTTTTTATTTCAGATTTCCAGCATTCGCAGTATTTTGCTTTTATTATAGGGAGGTTATGCTTCAGTTATACAGGGCATTGGTGAGACCACATCTCAAATACTGTGTACGGTATTGGTTTCCTTATTTAAGGAAGGATGTAACTGCATTGGAAGCAGTGCAGAGATGGTTTACTGGACTAATACCTGGAATGGGCGGGTTGTCTTATGAGGAAAGGTTGGACAGGCTAGGCTTGTATCCGCTGGAGATTAGAAGAATAAGAGGTGACTTGATTGAAACATATAAGATCCTGAGGAGTCTTGACAGGGTGGATGTGGAAAGAATGTTTTCTCTTGTGGGAGAAACTTGAACTCGGGGTCACTGTTTAAAAATAAGGGGTCGTCCATTTAGGACAGAGATTAGGAATTTTTTTCTCTCAGAGGGTCGTGAGTCTTTGGAAATCTCTTCCTCAAAAGACGGTGAAAGCAGAGTCTTTGAATATTTTCAAGGCAGAGGTTGTTAGATTCTTGATAAGCAAGTGGGTGAAAGGTTATCTGGGGTAGGCGAGAATGTGGAGTTGAGGTTACAATCAGATCAGCCATGATTTTGTTGAATGGCGGAGCAGGCACGAGGGGCTGAGTGGCCTACTCCTGCTCCTAATTTGTATGTACGTATGTTTGTACATGCCTAGTGTGAAAGAACTGCTTTGACCAAGCTTTTTCTATAAAGAAGCTGGCCTCCACATCAAAGAAAGCATTATGTGCACCTCGGCCACTTTCTAAGGATGCCCAGTTTCTTTGTTTTAAACATTTTATGATGGAAACCACACCTGCCAGATGTAAATATATTAACTTCATCATATGGAACATTATTTGAACGCTTAATGGACATTGAACATAACTCGTTTTAAAAATACCACAGAACAGTGGCTGAAAACATGGCTGTACATTTGCATTCTAAAAGAAAGTTGCATGGAGAGACAATGGGAGCACTCCCTGATCCAATTAGTCAGATGTGTTTTGTCAATATTGATGATCAAAAGACATTGAGAGTCATTGACTGTGAAAGAGCCAGCATTCCACCGCCACCCCCCCCCGCCCACCCCCCACCCCTCCCCACTGATGGTGTCTGGGGTAAGCTTGGTGGACTGTTGAAACCTCACAGGAGAGACTGTTTCAAACAGGAAGCTAGTCACATGATGAACCTGCTGGCCAATCTGGAGTTAATTGAATTGTGCTCAAAGAACAATTCTTTTGGAAGAGACTGAAATTGAACTTCAAGGAGGAAGGTCTCCCTCTCTCTGTCTCTCACACACAAAGTTTCATGGACCCATGGAAGTAACTTAAGCCTCAAAACAAAAGACCAGTGAAACAAGTTTGAAAGTGTGCACTGGGCCCCAACGAGAAGTGCAAGATTTAACTTCAATCAAAGACTTTACATCCAACCCAAAACCAGTAACTGAACTCCATCTATTACTTCAAACCTTTCCCCGTTAATTCTTTCTCCTCCTCTGTCTATTTGTGCATGTGTTTTATCGCATACGCATGCCAGCGTGATCACATCGTGTATTTTTAGTATTTTAACTGAGTTAGAGATTTTTAAGGTTAATAAACTTATACCTTTCTTGTTTATATCTGAGAAAACCTGTCTGGTTTATTTCTTTACAATTAGAATTAGAGAACAGTGAGCAAGGATTCACTGAGGGGAAGCTAAAAACTCTGTAATTTAAAACTTAAACCACGTTACGGCCAACCAGGAAAAAGCTCAGAGGGGAGCCCTTGACCCCTTCCTCGCCTGGTTGTAACAGAAATTTGAGGGCTAGCGTCCCGGATTGGACCCACAGTCAAACGAGAAATTGGAAGTGGGAAGTCAAATTGATCCAATAAAAAAAAGAGAAAAGATTTCAGCACAGGTTTTCTTGTGGTTGTGTGTGCTAGAATACCAACATGTCTGTGACTGAAGCTAGTAACTCCCCAAGCCAGGGTGAAATAACTTGGGATAAGTTAAAGGCACTGTCTATGAGGAGTTGAGGAATATGGCTGAGCAGTGTGGGATCGCTTTCCATGCCAAGGTTAGGAAATAGGAACTCCTAAGACTAGAGGCCAACCATTTTCCCCTCAAACCTGAAGAATCAGAAACAGGGTTAGAAATAGACTCCAACAGGGTATTGTTAGCAAAAATACAATTGGATCATAGGAAACTTGAATTAGAAGACAGGGAAAGGGAGAGCGAAAGGGAGAGACAGGAGAAAGAAAAAGAGAGAGAAAGAAAGGCAGGAGAAAGAAAAAGAGAGAGAATGGAGAGAAAGATAAAGACATTTCCAGAAGGAATGGGAGGAAAGAAAGCTGAGGTGGCTTGAGTTAACTAGGGGGCAACAGAGTAATCCCAGTGAAAACATAGAAAATACAAATGGTGTGGGGCTGTGTACGGAGTTTAAAAAATTTTTCCTATTGATTCCAAAATTCAATTAACGAGACATGAAAGCATTTTTTGTATCTTTTGAGAAACTGGAAAGGCAGTTAAAATGGCCGGCTGGGAGCTCAACTCTTCTGGTGCAAAGTAAGCTAACAGGAAAAGCACATGAGGTTTATTCCCTGTTGCCAGATTAGAGTTCATCAAATTATGAACTGACAAAAAGTGCTATCCTCGGGGCATATGAACTAGTACCGGAAGCCTACCACCAGAAGTTTCGAACCCTCAGGAAGCGAGCTGATCAAACTTACTTGGAGTTTGAGAGAAGTGAGCAGCTGGCTTTTGACCAGTGGCTGAGGGCTGTCAAAGTGCAGCCCAGCTATGAAAACCTCAGAGAGGTAATTTTGCAAGAGGAATTTAAAAACTCTCTCCCCTCTCCATAAAGACCCATGTGGAGGAACAAAGAGTGCACAGGGCCGCAGTTCTGGATGATGAGTTTGCTCTAATATACAAGTCGGTTCCCCAGGGGAAACCTTTCCTCGTCACCCCCAAAGGAGAACGGGTGGGAAGGAGCCTACGCAGTCCTTGGAGAGAAAGAAAAGCAGAAGACACAGGGGACCCTCCTCTAGCCAAAAAGGATAATGCTGTAAGTAGCAGTGAGACCCGGAGACCTGTGTGCTTCCAGTGTAATATGGCTGATCATCTGAGAGCTGACTGCTGGAAACTATGGGGAAAACCTATAGGTTAATCAGTGAAGGAGAAAGGACCCTGATGGAAAGCACAGCTGAACAAGCTTTGGCTTTAACTGCAGCAGTAGTAAGGCCCAGGAAGCATACTGCTGTGGTGCAGAAAAATGTACTGGGATTCCTGAAGGTTATCAGGATTTTATGTCTGAAGGGACAGTAACCCCATACCCCTAGAGTGGGGCAAGCAAGCCCATAGTAATCCTCAGGGACACAGGGCCACTAGATCCCTTTTACTGAGAAATGGCCTGACCTTTCCCCCAGAGAGCGCAGTAAATACTAGAATAGTGGTTAATGGTATTGGAGGGCAATGTATGCCTGTACCTGTACACCAGGTGCACTTGGAGTGCGAGCTACTATCAGGACTGGTGACTGTAAGAATTGTCCCTAGTTCGCCTGTTGGCAGGGTTGACCTGCTCCTGGGTAATAATCTGGCGGGGGCGAAGGTGGTAGCCACCCCAGTAGTGAAAGAAAGACCGCAGGAGGTCAGCGAGACAGGGCAGTGGCAGGAGACGGTCCCCTGCAGTTCCCCTGAATGTGTAGTGAATCAGGCCATGACCAAACCAGCTCCCCCAGAGGAGACTGAATTGGTGCTGCAGACAGATGACCATGAGGTCTGTCTGTCTGTGACTTTCTTTGGATAGTTAGAGGACCCAGGGAATGGCATAAATGGATTTTCCCTAGCCAAGGCTCAGTGAGCTGACCCAGTATTGAGAGAGTTAGCACAGGCTGCCCAGTCTGAAAGTGAAGCAGAGGGAGTCCCTGATTGCTACTATTTAAAGAATGTGGTACTGATGAGGAAATGGAGTTCTCCTCACAGACCTTGGGAGCAAAGAGTGGGCAGTAGTTCACCAGTTAGTTGTGCTGCAGAGGTACCGGAGAGAAATACTAAGAATGGCCCATGAGATTACAGTGGCTGTACATGGCAGCATACAAAAAACCAATGCCCGCATAAGGCAGTAGTTTGACTGGCCAAAACTCCACAAAGATGTGGTGGGGTATTGTAGGAGTTGCCACATGTGCCAGGTTGAGGGAAAACCCCAACCCACAGTGAAATCTGCACCCCTCAGTCCTGTACAGGCGTTTGGTGGACCCTCATGCAGAGGGCTGATGAATTGTAAGGAACCCCTGCCGAGAACAAAAGGGGACAGACAGGCACAGTGCTGGAAAAAATTTAAAGAGGAAAGGGGAAAAAGGGACAAAGGGGACAGGTTAAAGGAGATCTGAGAGAATTCCCAAATGAAAACCCCTACTGTCCAGTCAGCCAACCAATGTTGGAAAATGTAGACCCTACATCCTCCTATGTCAATGCGCGCTCCAGAAGCACCCCACCAGAGTTGCTAACAGCATTTCCAGAAACCTGCAGAGACAAAGAGAGTACTCAAGAGGGCAGAGAAACTGTGATGGTGAGGCCTCACCTCGTCAAAGTGCCGCAGAGGAATGCAGTAGAATCTGGACAAATATCTGCAAGCAGGAGTGTCCCAGAAGACATAGTGAAGATTAGTAAAGATTCCACCCCCACAGTCAGGAGAAAAGGGAACCAACCATCCCCTAAAGTGAAACTCCCTTGCATGACTCATCATAGCACTGAAAGAGGGCAATCCACCCACTGCCGACTCCCATGATCAGGACTCCAAACTAGAGTTAATTAAATCTAACCTGCACCCCCCCCCCCCTCCCTCACTATAGATGTTAACAGGACAAAGGCACCCTGGACAGCATTCTAGGAGCCAGCTGTAAAAAGCCAGCATTCCACCCCCTCCCCCTCCCCCCCCACCCCCCTCCACTGAGGGTGTCTGGTAAGCTTGGTGGAATGCACAAACCTTGCAGGAGAGGCTGCTTCAAACAGGAAGCTAGTCACATGACTAACCTGCTGGCCAACCTGGAGTTAATTGAATTGTGCTCACAGAACAATTTTTTGGAAGAGACTGAAATTGAACTTCAAGGAGGAATGTTTATCTCTCTCTGGCTCTCTGTCTCTCTCTCTCTCTCTCTCTCTCTCTCACCACGCAAAGTTCCAGGGACCCAAGGTAATAACTTAAGTCTCAAGACAAAAGACCAGCGAAACAAGTTTGAAAGTGTGCACTGGACCCCAGTGAAAACTGCAAGACTTAACTTCAATCAAAGACTTTACATTCAACCCAAAACCAGTAACTGAACTCCACCTATTACTTCAAACCTTTCCCCTTTAATTCTTTCTCCTCCTCTGTCTATTTGCGCCTGTGTTTATCGCATATGCAAACTGAGTTAGAGTTTTTTAAGGTTAATAAACTTACACCTTTCTTATTTAAATCTGAGAAAACCTGTCTGGTTGATTTCTTTACAATTACAATTCGAGAGCAGTGAGCAAGCACTCACTGAGGGGAAGCTAAAAACACAGTGTTTTAAAAGTTAAACCCTGTTACAGCCAAACCAGGAAAAGGCTGAGAGGGGAGCCCGAAACCCCTTCCTCACCTCGTCGTAACAATTTGTTTTCCCTGTTATGGTGGCAACACTGAATTTAATAGCTAAGGATGATACCGAGGCACAGTCTTCAAAGACTCTTTTCGAAATTTCTGTAATATAGACTGAAGAACTTAAACATCTTGTTATTTTCAAGAAAGTTTAAAGTGCTATGTAAGTCAAACAATGAATTGTCAATACTATTGTTGAACTTAAACAAGAAATGTTGGAATTACTCAGCAGGTCTGGCAGCATCTGTGGAAAGAGAAGCAGAATTAACGTTTCGGGTCAGTGACCCTTCTTCGGAACTGACAAATATTAGAAAAGTCACAGATTATAAGCAAGTGAGGTGGGGGTGGGGCAAGAGATAACAAAGGAGAAGGTGCAGATTGGACCAGGCCACATAGCTGACCAAAAGGTCACGGAGCAAAGGCAAACAATATGTTAATGGTGTGTTGAAAGACAAAGCATTAGTACAGATTAGGTGTGAATACACTGAATATTGAACAGCAGCAAGTGCAAACCTGAAAAAAAACCTGAAAAAAACAGTGGGTAAGCAAACTGAACAAACGAAGATGAAATGAAATAAATGCAAAAAAGATTGTAAAAAATGTAAAAAAGAATGTAAAAAAAAGGAAGAAAAAATAACTAAAAATGAAAGTAAAATGGGGGGCTGTCATGCTCTGAAATTATTGAACTCAATGTTCAGTCCGGCAGGCTGTAGTGTGCCTAATCAGTAGATGAGATGCTGTTCCTCGAGCTTGCGTTGATGTTCACTGGAACACTGCAGCAATCCCAGGACAGAGATGTGAGCATGAGAGCAGGGGGGAGTGTTGAAATGGCAAGCAACCGGAAGCTCAGGGTCCTGCTTGTGGACTGAGCGGAGATGTTCCGCAAAGCGGTCACCCAGTCTGCGCTTGGTCTCCCCAATGTAGAGGAGACCACACTGTGAGCAGCGAATACAGTATACTATATTGAAAGAAGTACAAGTAAATCGCTGCTTCACCTGAAAGGAGTGTTTGGGGCCTGGGATCGTGAGGAGAGAGGAGGTAAATGGGCAGGTATTACACCTCCTGCGATTGCAGGGGAAGGTGCCCTGGGACGGGGACGATGTGGTGGGGGTAATGGAGGAGTGGACCAGGGTGTCGCGGAGGGAACGATCCCTTCGGAATGCTGACAGGGGAAGGGAGGGGAAGATGCGACTGGTAGTGGCATCACGCTGGAGGTGGCGAAAATGGCGGAGGATGATCCTTTGGATATGGAGGCTGGTGGGATGAAAAGTGAGGACAAGGGGAACCCTGTCACGGTTCTGGGAGGGAGGGGAAGGGGTGAGGGTAGAGGTGCGGGGTATGGGTCGGACACGGTTGAGGGCCCTGTCAACCACAGTGGGGGGAAATCCTCGGTTGAGGAAAAAGGAGGTCATATCAGAAGCACCGTCATGGAAGGTAGCATCATCAGAGCAGATGCGTCGGAGACGGAGAAACTGGGAGAATGGAATGGAGTCCTTACAGGAGGCAGGGTGTGAAGAAGTGTAGTCGAGGTAGCTGTGGGAGTCGGTGGGCTTATAATGGATATTGATAGACAACCTATTCCCAGAGATGGAGACAGAGAAGTCGAGGAAGGGAAGGGAAGTGTCAGAGATGGACCATGTAAAGGTGAGAGAAGGGTGGAAATTGGAAGCAAAGTTGATAAAGTTTTCTAGTTTGGCGCGGGAGCAGGAAACGGCACCGATACAGTCATCAATGTACTGGAAAAAGAGTTGGGGGAGGGGGCCTGAGTAGGACTGGAACAAAGAATGCTCGACATATCCCACAAAAAGACAGGCATAACTAGGACGCATGCGGGTCGAGCATTCCTCTCTCCTCACGATCCCAGGCCCCAAACACTCCTTTCAGGTGAAGCAGCGATTTACTTGTACTTCTTTCAATGTAGTATACTGTATTCGCTGCTCACAGTGTGGTCTCCTCTACATTGGGGAGACCAAGCGCAGACTGGGTGACCGCTTTGCGGAACATCTCCGCTCAGTCCGCAAGCAGGACCCTGAGCTTCCGGTTGCTTGCCATTTCAACACTCCCCCCTGCTCTCATGCTCACATCTCTGTCCTGGGATTGCTGCAGTGTTCCAGTGAACATCAACGCAAGCTCGAGGAACAGCATCTCATCTACCGATTAGGCACACTACAGCCTGCCGGACTGAACATTGAGTTCAATAATTTCAGCGCATGACAGCCCCCCATTTTACTTTCATTTTTAGTTATTTTTTCTACCTTTTTTTTACATTCTTTTTTACATTTTTTACAATCTTTTTTGCATTTATTTCATTTCATCTTCGTTTGTTCAGTTTGCTTACCCACTGTTTTTTTCAGGTTTGCACTTGCTGCTGTTCAATATTCAGTGTATTCACACCTAATCTGTACTAATGCTTTGTCTTTCAACACACCATTAACATATTGTTTGCCTTTGCTCCGTGACCTTTTGGTCAGCTATGTGGCCTGGTCCAATCTGCACCTTCTCCTTTGTTATCTCTTGCCCCACCCCCACCTCACTTGCTTAAAATCTGTGACTTTTCTAATATTTGTCAGTTCCGAAGAAGGGTCACTGACCCGAAACGTTAATTCTGCTTCTCTTTCCACAGACGCTGCCAGACCTGCTGAGTGATTCCAGCATTTCTTGTTTTTGTTTCAGATTTCCAGCATCCGCAGTATTTTGCTTTTATTCTATTGTTGAACTTAGTTGCTTCTGTGGAACCTCAGCCCTCCTAAATAAATTTGGATGAACTATATGATTTGACAGCATGATGTTTTCCACATATTGGAGAGTTCAGAAGTGCATACTGAACATCTGTACAAAATGACTCTAAAAATGAAAATGTTAATCCTGCATGCTGCTCATATGCAACAAGCATAAAAGTGAAAATTTCTGATTAAAGGTGGCATAGATCTGCCTATGGAAACTGCATTTTGCTGTAAATACGAATAAAGAAATTTGTAACAATTGTCTAATTGTTACATTTGTAAATATGAATTTTCGGGATTGTTAGATTTTCAGACTTGATACCAACTTGGTTGCAAATGATCTTTATTGAATGTGACCCTGTTTTTGACATGCTCAATGTCATAAGCAAAATTCATACAGAGAAATAAACAATATTACCCTCTTCTACTCTGGACTCTTGTCCCTCTCTATGATTGGGAAGGAAAGTTTAAGGTACTTAAAAGGCTCAAGTCATGCACAACCATCCCTTGAAAGGAGTTGTTTTTCAGTATCCTAACTGATCTGTTGATGATTTTCTTGCTTGTTTGTCATATAAGCTGCCCTCTTATCTGGAGACCACTAACCCCTTGTTCTAGCATTCCTTGCTAACAAAATTCCTTTCCTTGCTGATAAATGCCTTGTTAAATGTCATCCATGCCCTGAAGAATTCTGAGAATGAGCAACTTGTCTATTTTATTATTTCTAGCTACAGTACAAGTCTATAAACTATAAATGAAAAGAAAACAAAAACGTTAATCATATGAGATTAAATCACATCTTAATCTTATATATATGTAAAAGAAAAGGGTATCTTACAATTTATATTGTCACAGACACTTGCTGTGCCTAATGATTATTTTTTAATCCACTGACTGGAAACATGAATTAAATTTTAAAAAAGGAAAAAAGGAACAGATAAAAGATGACTGCTAGCAGCTAAAATGGCCATCTCAATTTTCATCGCTATATCCGACATTCCAATGCATCGAAGTGGAGAGACATTATCTGGACAGTTCCCTCCAGAACAATGACTTGGGGAATTTTGAGTGAATTACCTGTCCTGCTCCCATTAACAAGACTTTAAGGCACCACTTGGGACATTAAACTGGTGGAGTCGAACCACTCAAACCTAATCACTTGAACAATGAGACCCTGGTTGAGAGAAGGGAATTCCTAGACATGAACTGATTAACTTGAAAGAGAATACACACTGAGCCATCATGTTCAATCACTGGGTGACGGTCATGTGACAGGCCCACCATCTGTGTGTTTAAGCTGGTGTTTCCTCTTCAGCAAGAGACAAGCAACTAGACACTGACAAGAAAAGACCCAAGTGGGTCCTTCCTCTCTCTCTCTCTTTCTCCAGTCCACCTTATAAGCTTCGACCCCTGCCTGCTGGCTGTAACCACCTAGGACTAACACTGCTGAAAACAGAGGCCCTGCGAAGGAAATCATTTGCCTCACTGTTCTCCAGGAGAACCACTGAACCAGCTGGCCACATCTGTAAGCTGAAAGCCCCAGGACCACCAAGTTGATCCAGAAGCCAGCCGAGTCACCAAATTCCACAGACTGTATATCTCTTTTTATTGCTCCAGACTCTAACCTGACCATTCTATCCTTCCGCCCACCCCCCCCTCCACCCCCGTAACCCATTTGTGTGTGTTTGAAAGTTGGAGCATAGCTTATTATATTACTTAGATTGGTTTAAGTACAATAAAGATAATCTCTTTCTTTGTTAAACTCAAGAAAACCTGTCTGATTGGTTCTTTTATGATCATAGTACGTAAATAGTTAAACACTCACTGAATTGGCAAGCATAGCCACTTTAAAAAAAAAATAAACCTGTTGTGGTCAAACAAAGAGAGGGACAAGAGGTGAGGCCTTCGACCCCTCCTCATGTGATCGTAATAGAAATTTGGGGGCGCTACGTCTGGGATCACAACAAAAGATAAATGAGGAATTAAATTTAAAAACTTCGATACAGGTTTTCCTTTGGTTTTCAGTGCTAGTGTACTAAAATCAAGGCCAGTACCATTCCTTGAACAGAGTTAAGTAATGTGGGACAGTTTAAAACCCTATCTGTTGAAGAGTTAAGGAGTGTAGTTAGGCATTTAGACATTACTATCTGTCCAAAAGCTAGGAAACCTGAAATCCCAAAACTTGTGGCCAACCATTTTGGAACTGAATCTGAAGAACCAAAGACAGGCTTAGAATCTGAACAGACAGAGTAACATTAGCCAAGATATAGCTGGAAATGCAGAAACTAGAGCTAGAATTCCAAGAAAAAGGAAAAGAAAGGGAGAGAGAATTCCAGGAATAGAAGGAAGAGGAACAATTTCAGGAAAGGGAAGAGGAGAGAGCTTTAGATTTTTTTTAGATTTAGAGATACAGCACTGAAACAGGCCCTTTGGCCCACCGAGTCTGTGCCGACCATTAACCACCCATTTATACTAATCCTGCACTAATCCCATATTCCTACCACATCCTCACCTGTCCCTATATTCCCCTACCTATACTAGTGGCAATTTTTATAATGGCCAATTCACCTAACAACCTGCAAGTCTTTTGGCTGTGGGAGGAAACCGGAGCACCCAGAGGAAACCCACGCAGACACAGGGAGAACTTGCAAACTCCACACAGGCAGTACCCAGATTTGAACCCGGGTCGCTGGAGCTGTGAGGCTGCGGTGCTAACCACTGCGCCACTGTGCCGCCCCTTTCTAGAAGGAGAAGGAGGAAAGAGAGTTAAGGCAGCTTGAACTAACTAGGGGAAGACCCAATGTATCCAGTGAAGGTACTGCTAGTGAGAGAACTACCCCTAGCTGAGGACCCTGTGCTGATCTCTTAATTTTCTCCCAATTGATACCAAAGTTTGATGAGGGGGATGTGAAAACATTTTCCATTTCTTTTGAAAAGCTTACAAAACAGTTGAAGTGGCCAGCAGAGGGCTAGACCCTGCTACTGCAAAACAAATTAACAGGAAAAGTCAATGAGGTTTATTCACAGTTGTCTGATGAGAGTTCATCAAACTATGAGATGACCAAAAATACTATCCTGAGCACATTTGAGCTGGTACCAGAGGCGTAACGCCAAAAATTCTGAACTCTCCCAAAGCAGCCTGAACAAACTTACATCGAGTTCAAAATGGTTAAGTAACTGGCTTTTGACTGATAGATACGGGTGCTTAAGATTGAGTCCACCTATGAAAACCTTAGAGTGGTGATCCTCCTCTCGGAGTTCAAAAACTCACTTCCCCTTTCCATAAAGACCCACATGAAGGAATAAAATGTTCCAAGAGCCAAGCAGGTAGCAACCATGACTGATAATTTATGAGCTTGTCAACAAGCTCTTGCTCTAAGAGAAACCCTTCCCTAGTCACCTCCAAAAACCTGAAAAGGATAGATGGTGGGAGGGTGATAGGAGGAGAAGCAGCCATGGGCGAGAAGGGAAAGCTGGAAACACAGGGACCCCTCTTAAGGCCAAAAAGGATGGCGCTGAGAGCAGGCATGATACCCGAAAACCTGTGTATTTCCATTGTAGCAACGCAGGTCACCTTCGAGCTGACTGCTGGAAGTTACGGGGAAAACCTATAGGATTAATCAGGGTACACCAGACCAGTGCAGGAAAAGGGACCCTGATGGAAAGCACAGCAGCCCAGGCTGTGGCTTTAACTGTGGCAGTAAGACCCAGTAAACATACTACTGTAAGTGCGGGAGAACTTATCAAAACCCCTGAGAGTCACCAGGATTTTGTGTCTAAAGGAAAAGTGACCACATACCCCTCAAATGAGGCAAGCAAGCCAATAGTCATACTTAGGGCTACAGGGGACACTCAATCTCTTCTGCTGGGAAATGCATGACTTTTCCCCCAGAGAGTGCATTGATTGGCAGAATATTAGTAAACAGTATCAAGGAAAGGCATTTGCTCATACCTTTATACCGGGTGTACCTGGAGTGCGACTTTGTTTCAGGACTGGTAACCGTGGGGATTGTCACTAGTTTACCAGTGGATGGGGTCAACCTGCTCCTGGGTGATGATCTGGTGGGGGCAAAGGTCGTAGCTTCCCCAGTGGTCTTAGAGAGATTGAAAGAGGTCAGGAAGACAGAGCAGTTACAGGAGAAGGTCCCCGGCATTTTCCCTGACTGTTTGGTGACCCATTCCATGGCCAAGCAAGCTCTATCAGAGGAGGCTGAACTGGCACTGCAGACAGGTGACCATGCTGTCCGATCATCTGACACCTTCTTTGGGAAGTTAGAGCACCCAAAGGATGGGTTAAACAGATCTTTCTTGGTTGAAGCTCAGCAAGCTGAGTGTTAAAAAAAGTTAGCACAGACTGCCCAAACTGAAGCTGAAGCAGAGGGAGTTCCAGAGTGCGACTATTTAAAGAATGAGGTGCTGATGAGGAAGTGGAGATCTCCTCACAGACATGCAGACGAAGAGTGGACAGTGGTTCACCAGGTAGTGGTGCCGCCGAGGTACCACAGGGAAATATTGAAAATAGTCCATGAACATCCAATGGCTGGACAAGTTGGTATCCAAAAAACCCAAGCCTGCATCATACAGTATTTTCACTGGTCGCAACACCACAAGGATGTGGTGGAGTTCTGTAAGACTTGCCACACATGCCAGGTTGTGAGGAAGGCCCAATCAGCAATAAAGCCCGCACATTTAATTCCCATACTGGCTTTTGGGGAACCGTTCAACAGAGTGTTGGTGGATTGTGTGGTGCTCCCGTCGAAGACAAAAGGGGGCTACCAGTATCTTCTCAAATTATTGGATGTAGCTACCCGATTCCCAGAGGCCATTCGCCTAAGAACTATCTCAGCCAAGGTAATGGTGGAGGGGCTAACCCAATTCTTCACCCGATATAGGCTGCCCGCCGAGATCCAGTCGGATCAAGGCACAAATTTCATTTCTGGTATTTGTTAAATAGGTCATGGAAAATCTGGGCATAACCCAGCTAAAGCCCTCAGCCTACCACCCACGATCACAAGGGATTTTGGAGCAGTACCACCAGCCCCTAAAGACAATGATCAGGGCATACTGCTATGAGTACCCCCATGACTGGGACAAAGGACTGGGATTTTTTTCTGTTTGCTGCCAGGGAATCACCCAATGAGTCCATTTGCTTTAGTCCCTTTGAATTAGTTTATGGACACAAGGTTAGAGGTCCTCATAAACTAATCAAGGAGAGGCTTTTGGGACACAGGGATGAACCTTCCATGTTAGACTACATCTCCACGTTCCGTGAGCGGCTCACAAGAGCCAGTGCCGTGGCTCAGGAACACCTAGAAACCTCACGGACAGCTCGGCAGGCAGATAAACATGCCAAGGCCAGAATATTTTGTCCCAGATACCATGTGCTGGATTTTATTTGCACGCTGCGCTCCACAGCAGCATGCATTGAACTCGGCAGCCTTCCGACATGGAAGTGCCGCTGCAGAGCCCCTATGATATTACGCGCGGGGGCTGATTTAAATAGAAGAGGCAAAGTCGCCACCCCGATGACGTAGCGGGGGCAGTCGCCACGTCCCCGGCAATGACGACGGCCGCCATCGTGCAGGTGCCGTTGCTGGCGCCATTTTTAAAGGGTTTTCAACCCCTTAGCACAGATTTAAATTTTTAAAGATGCATTGAGCATAATATGTTTTTAATAAATAATTAGGAGATGGAGGCCATTCCCCAACCCGCAATGGTTATCTCGCTGCCCGATATGTGCAAAACCTACACTATTCTCTACCCGAACCTCCGCCCCACCCCACCCCGCAACATTCTAACTTTTGCCCTTTAACCCCTTCCCACCATTCCCACAATGTTTTCCCTGCTCCTCCACCCCTGCCACTCTGGAAAGTGTATTCCTCCCCCCTCCCCACCAGGTTCTCGCCTTGGAACTCCGTACGGAGTTCGGAAGGTGCACGAGATATGAACGGTGGCCGTAATATTGGCGTGGGAAGTCCACCACCAGCAGGTAAGTGCATTTACATATCATTATTGTGCATTTAAATAGTTAGATGAAGTGCCCACTGCCATTCAGCTGGGGCCCGCACCAAGGTCCCCCCGCCGCCTGTAGTATGTGGCAGGCCCTTCTTGACATTGGGGGTCGAGGTGGACCTCTCCCCAGAGATTGTTACCAGCCCCCACACCACGACCCGCGTGTTGAGGGGCTGGAAAAATTCAGCCCCGTGTGTGTGCTGGTTCCAATACAGGATGAACCACTGAAAGCCTGGTTCAATGGCCCATGCAGAGAAGTAAAGAGGATTAGTGAGGTTAATTATTTAATTAATTATTTACTTGCAGGTTGGTAGGTAAATTGGCCATTATAAATTGCCCCGAGTATAGGTAGGTGGTAGGGAAATATAGGGGCAGGTGGGGATGTGGTAGGAATATGGGATTAGTGTAGGAGTAGTATATATGGGTGGTTGATGGTCGACATAGACTCAGTGGGCCGAAGGGCCTGTTTCATTGCTGTACCTCTAAACTAAACTAAACTAAACTAAACTAAAAGCAAAGGCTGTGCCACACAATATGTTAAAGCGGTATCACAGCTGGGAAGGGGACAAACAAGCACAGGTCTGCAAGGCAGTCAGGAAAGAGGAGGGCGAAAGGGACAGTGAGGATGAGTTAGAGGGAGGCCAGGAGGATTCCCAGATTGAACCCTCTACTGTCCAGTTAGCTAACACTGAAATGTTAGTGAAATTAGACATCGTACTCTCCTATTTAAACACAGACAGAGAGAAGACCTAACAAGGCAGCTCACAGCATTTAAAGAGATCTGCATGGACAGACCAGGAGAACAACCCTAACCCTACATGATGTGGATGTAGAAGAGAAGCCTCCTATAAAGCAAAATTCCTATTGCCTAGGTCCCAGGAAACTGACCCAGATTCAGGAGGAAATTCAGTACATGCTGAAGTATAAGCTGATTGAGCCCAGCCAGAGCAGCTGGAGTTCCCCTGTTGGGCTCATGTCCAAGCCCAAAGCTCAACAAGGTTTTACACTGATTACAGAAAGGTTAATGCAGTGACCAAAGCTGACTCCTACCCAATTCCCCTGGAAGACTGTATCAATAGAGTAGGAAATGCCGCCTACAGAACCAAAATATACTCGTTAAAAGGATACTGGCAGGTTCCCTTTACCACTTGAGCTAAAGAGATCTCGGCTTTTGTCACCCCAGATGGTTTATTCCAGTGCCAGGTGATGCCATTTGGAAGAAGAAATGCTGCAGCCACCTTCCAAAGTCTGATGAGTGAGGTAGTGGCTGGCCTACCCAGCTGTGTAGTTTATCTGGATGATCTGTTAGTGTACAGTGACACCTGGGGGCTGGGGGGCACCTAGACCAATTAGAAGCCCTGTTCAGAGGGTTACAGTCAGCTGACCTAGTGGTAAATGTGCAAAGAGCAACTTCGCTAAAGCACAGGTAACCTACCTAGGGAATGTTGTGGATCGAGTGCTGCCCAGAGCAGTGAAGGTACAGATGCTGATAGAGTTTCCCGTCCCCACGACCAAATGGGAAATAATGCAATTTTTAGGGACATGTGGATTTTACCGCAAATTCGTCCCAAACTTCAGCACTATAGCTGCCTCACTGACAGACTTATTACAGAAAAGAGCAAAGGAAGCATGGTCAGGGAGGTGTCAAACAGCTTTTGAGAGGCTGAAAGCCATCTTAACCAATGCACTGGTGCTAGCAGCTCCAAACTTTCAAAAACCATTTAAAGTGGCAGTTGATGCTCGTAGGTGCTATCCTGCTCCAAGATGATGAGTCAGGCATTGAGAGATCAGTTAGATATTTCTCTAAAAAGTTAAACAGACATCAAAGGAGATAATCCACTGTGGAGAAGGAAACTCTGGGACTGTTCCTGGCTATCAAGCACTTTGATGTATATGTCTAAAATGGATATAAAGAGACTATAGTCTATACCAACCACAATCTTTTGACATTTGTGAAGAAATTCAAAACCCAGAATGCAAGGCTATTTCGATGGAGCCTGCTTTTGCAACCCCACCACTTAAAGATTACCCGCATTGCAGGGAAAAACAATGGGATAGCTGATGCTTTATCCAGAGTTTAATTCAGCATCGAGTCATCCTGGATGAATACGGAATCAGAGCATAGCTATGGCAGTGTGAGATTGAGAAGTGAGTATTTGAGGATGAATGTGTGTGTACCATTTCTTTTTTTTAATCTATGAACTTATAATGAAATGCTATGGTCATCGTATGTTCGTATTTCTTTCTGCATGGACTGGAGGTGTCACAAACAGGTGCTATGCCGAATGATGATTTGTTTTTAATCTACCGAATGGAAAATTAAATTAAATTTTATAAAAGGAAAAAGAAACAGATAAAAGGTGACTGCTAGCAGCTAAAGTGGCCACCGCAATTTACATCACTATATCCTACATTCCAAGGCATTCAGGTGGAGACAAATTATCTGACCAGTCCCCTCCAGAACAATGATTTGGGGAATTTTGAGTGAATTACCTCGCCTGCTCTATTAACAAAACATTAAGGCATCACTTGGGATATTAAACTGGTGAAGACAAACCACTCAAACATAATCACTGAACAATGGGACCCTGGTTGAGAGAATGGAATTCCTAGACATGAACTGATTAAGTTTCAAGACAGAATACACACTGAGCTATCATGTTGAATCACTGGGTGACGGTCATGTGACAGGCCCACAATTTGTGTATTTAAGCTGGTGCTTTCTCTTCAGCAACAGAGACAAGAAGCTAGACACCTACCAGAGAAGACCCAAAAGGGGCCCCCATTCTCTCTCTCTCTCTCTCCCTCTGCAGTCCACCTTACAAGCTTTGAACCCTGCCTGCTGGCTGTAACCACCTAGGCCTACCACTGCTTCAGACAGACACCCCATGAAGGAAATCATCTGCCTCACTGTTCTCCAGGAGAACCATCAAACTAGCTGGCCACATCTATAAGCCGAAAGCTTCAGGATCAGAGTTCAGCCAGAAGCCAGCCAAGTCACTAAGCTCCACAGACTGTATACCCCTTTGGGTTGCATTAGAGTGCTAAAGTGGATGTTTGGTGACTGAGGAAGTTCGGTGAGGAGGGAGCGAGGAGCTCCTTTCATTTCCTACCTGTCCTCAGAGTGAGGGGAGCCGAGAGTTTCCAAAGTGCACAGCTGACTGGTGAGTAAGTCCTGGTGGGTATTTTTCAAAGTGGATTGAATTGTAAGTCATTGTTTTAGCAAGACTTAATTGTTTTTTTAAATTATATTCTTCTAAAGTTTTAAATTTAAAGGGTTTAGTCATGGCAGGAGAGCTTGAAGCCGTGGTTTGCTCCTCTTGCTGCATGTGGGAATCCGGGAACATTTCCAGTCCCCGGGAGCAGCATGTGTGCAGGAGGTGTGTCCAGCTGCAGCTCCTGGAAGCTTGGGTTTCAGAGCTGGAACGGCGGTTGGAAACACTGTGGAGCATCCGCGAGTCTGAGAGCATTGTGGATGGCACGTATAAAGAGGTGGTCACACCGCAGCTGAAGGGACTTGAGGAAGGAAGAGAATGGGTGACCACCAGGCAGTCCAAGAGAATCAGGCAGGTAGTTCAGGAGTCCCCTGGGGTCCCGCTTGCAAATCAGTATTCCATTTTGGAGGCTGATGAGGCTGGTTCCTCCAGGGAGTGCGGCCAGAGCCAAGCTTCTGGCACCGCAAGCAGCCTGTCTGCACAGGAAGGGGGTAAGAGAGGAAGAGCAATAGTAATAGGGGATTCTGTAGTCAGGGGAACAGATAGGCGCTACTGTGGCCGTCAACGTGACTCCAGGATGGTGTGTTGCCTTCCTGGTGCCAGGGTCCGGGATGTCACTGAACGGCTGCAGGGCATCCTGAAGGGGGTGGGTGATAAGGCAGAGGTCATGGTACATGTTGGTACCAATGACATAGGTAGAAAGAGGGATGAGGTCTTGCATCAAGAATTCAGGGAGTTAGGCAGTAGACTAAAAAGCAGGACCTCTCGGGTTGTAATCTCTGGATTACTCCCAGTGCCACGTGCTAGCGAGTATAGAAATAGGAGAATAGCACAGATGAATGCGTGGCTTAAGAGTTGGTGCAGGAGGGAGGGTTTTAGATTCCTGGACCACTGGGACCGTTTCTGGGGAAGGTGGGACCTGTACAAGTGGGACGGTCTACATCTGAACCAGAGGGGGACTAACATCCTTGCTGGCGGGTTTGCCAGTGCTGTTGGGAGGAGTTTAAACTAATTTGGCAGGGGGAGGGGACGCAGACTCCTAGCAGAATAGGGACACAGCTAAACACAGTAAAGCGAACAAGTCAGAGGGAATACAGCGGAAGTAAGTTTCAAGGGAGTAAGACCAGGATGGAAGGCCTCTACTTTAATGCCAGGAGTATTGCAGGTAAAATGGCTGAGTTAAGGGCAATGATTGACACGTGGAATTGTGATATAGTAGCCATCACGGAGATATGGTTGAGGGAGGGGCAGGATTGGCAGCTCAATATCCTGGGATATAGAATCTTCAGGCAAGACAGAGGAGGGGGTAAAAGAGGAGGGGGCATTGCAATATTAGTTAAGGAGTCAGTTACTGCAGTAAGGAGAGATGATTTCTTGGAGGGGGCATCAAATGAAGCTTTATGGGTCGAGTTTAGGAATAAATAAGGGACAGCCATATTGCTAGGTGTTTATTATTGACCCCCAGATATTCAGCGGGAAAATGAGGAGCAAATACGTGCGCAATTTGCACAGGTGTGTAAAAATAATAGGTTAATTATATTAAGTGATTTCAACTTTCCCAACTTTAATTGGGATAGTCATCGTGTTAAGGGCTTAGATGGAGTGGAGTTCTTAAAATGTATATAGGAGAACTTTTTAGCTCAATATGTAGAGGATCCAACAAGGGAGGGTGCAATGCTGGACCTAATTCTGGGGAATGAAGCTGGACAGGTGGTTGATGTGTTGGTGGGGCAGCATTTTGGTGATAGCGACCACAACATGGTACAATTTAAGCTTGTTATGGATAAAGAAATAGACAAGTTGCAAAAAAAGTTTTGGATTGTGGGAGAGCGAATTTTAGTAAAATAAGGCAGGATCTGGCCAAGGTAGACTGGAAAGAGTTACTTATCGGGAAATCTACAGAAGAGCAGTGGGGGGCATTCAAAAAGGAAATGGGTAGGGACAGGCCCAACATGTTCCCTCTAGGGTAATAGGTAGGAGCAACAAGCCCAGAGAACCATGGATGACCAGAAACATTCAGGGTACAATGAGAAGGAAAAGAGAGGCTTTTAGCAAATACAAGGAGAGCAAATCAATGAAAGCATTAGTGGAATACAGGAAGTGTAGGATGGAGCTTAAGAAAGCAATTAGGAGAGCAAACAGGGGATATGAGAAAGCTCTGGCTGGTAAAAGGAGGGAAAATCCCAAGATATTCTATATCAATGGGAAGAGGATAACCAGGGAAAGAGGAGGACCCATTAGGAACCAAGGGGGAAAATTGTGGGTGGAGCCAGAGGACATTGGTAGGGCGTTGAACGAATACTTCACATCTGTCTTCCCCCAAGAGAAAGAGGATATAGATATGGAACTTAGAGAGAGAGACTGTGAGGTTCTTGAGCAAATTGTCATAGGGAGTGACAAGGTATTGGAGGTTTTGGAAGGCTTAAAAGTGGACAAATCTCCAGGTCCGGATGATTTGTGTCCCAGGATGCTGTGGGAGGCGAGGGTGGAGATTGCAGGGGCTCTGACCCTAATTTTTAATTCCTCTCTGGCCATGGGGGAGGTGCCAGAGGACTGGAGAACAGCTAATGTGGTCCCACTATTTAAGGAAGGTTGTAGAGATAAGCCAGGGAACTACAGACCAGTGAGTCTCACATCAGTGGTAGGGAAACTATTGGAGAAAATTCTGAAGGAAAGAATCTATCATCACTTGGAGAGGCAAAATTCGATTAGGAATAGTCAGCATGGCTTTGTCAGAGGGAGGTCATGCCTAACAAATTTGATTGAATTTTTTGAGCATGTGACCAGGTGCATAGATGAGGGTAGTGCAGTTGATGTAGTTTAATGGATTTCAGCAAAGCCTTTGACAAGGTCCCACATGGGAGACTTATCAAGAAAGCAAAAGCACATGGGATACAAGGTAGCTTGATAAGGTGGATTCAAAATTGACTTAGCTGTAGGAGACAGAGAGTGATGACAGACGGCTGTTTTAGTGACTGGAAGCCAGTGATCAGTGGCGTACCACAGGGATCTGTGCTGGATCCCCTATTGTTTGTCATTTATATAAACAACATAGATGACTATGTGGGGGGTAGGATCACTAAGTTCGCGGATGACACAAAGATTGGCCGAGTGGTTAACAGTGAGGTGGAGTGTCTTAGGTAACAGGAAGATATAGACGGGATGGTCAAATGGGCAGAAAAGTGGCAGATGGAATTTAACGCTGAAAAGTGTGAGGTGATACACTTTGGAAGGAGTAATGTGACACGGAAGTATTCAATGAATGGCCTGACACTGGGAAGTTCCGAGGAACAAAGGGACCTTGGCGTGTTTGTCCATAGATCACTGAAGGCAGAAGGGCAGGTTTATAGGGTGTTGAAAAAGGCATATGGGACACGTGCCTTTATCAATCGAGGCATAGTTTACAAAAGCAAGGAGGTCATGTTGGAGTTGTACAGAACTTTGGTAAGGCCACAGCTGGAGTACTGTGTGCAATTCTGGTCGCCACATTCTCGGAAGGATGTGATTGCATTGGAGGGGGTGCAGAGGCGATTCACCAGGATGTTGCCTGGGATGGAACATTTAAGCTATGAAGAGAGGTTGGATAGGGTTGGGTTGTTTTCACTGGAGCAGAGAAGACTGAGGGGTGACCTGATCGAGGTGTACAAGATTATGAGGGGCATGGACAGGGTGGATAGGGAGCAGCTGTTCCCCTTAGTTGAAGGGTCAGTTACGAGGGGTCACAAGTTTAAGGTGAGGAGCGGGAGGTTTAAGGGGGATTTGAGGAAGAACTTTTTTACCCAGAGGGTGGTGACAGTCTGGAATGCGCTGCCTGGGAGGGTGGTAGATGCAGGTTGCCTCACATCCTTTAAAAAGTACCTGGATGAGCACTTGGCATGTCATAACATTCAAGGCTATGAGCCAAGTGCTGGCAAATGGGATTAGGTAGACAGGTCAGGTGTTTTACTGCATCGGTGCAGACTCGATGGGCCGAAGGGCCTCTTCTGCACTGTATTATTCTGTGATTCTGTGATTCTGTGATTTTATTGCTCCGGACTCTAATCTAACTAATCTAGCCTTCCACACTTTGTAACCTATTTGTGTGAGTGTGTGTGTGTGTGACCCTTGAGTGTGTGTGTGCAAAGCATAGTTTATTATTTTACTTGGATCAGTTTAAGTACAATAAAGCTAATCTCTTTCTTTGTTAAACTCATGAAAACCTGTACGATGATGGCGTGTAAATGGTTAAGCACTTACTGAATTGGCATGTACAGTCACTTTAAAAAAGAAATAAACCTGTTGTGGTCAAACAAGGAGAGGAACAAGAGGGGATCCCTTCGAACCCTCCTCTCCTGATCACAATAATGTGTTAGTGTGTTTTTCTGCTGACAGTGTTTGTCAATGCTAATGGTGCCTGCCAACACACTGCGTTAATGCACATTGAGGTTCACACAACTAATAGTTATACCAATATTGTTGCGGCAGGTTTATTGGAAGCAATCTGCTTTGGTTAGCAAAGCACTTATATCCAGTATATATTATCATAACACAAAGTGGCTTAAAGCATATTGCTTTGAAAAAAACTGAATGACACATAAAACATTTTGCGCAAATTTCTAACACCTTCCTTCACCAAAAGAAGGTATCAGAGAGACAGTTGGGGCTATTATGGTTTAATGTTTAATTACCTATAGATTATTTTACACTACCACAAAATATATTGAGAATAAACACATCTGCCTTTGCCTCTTATTTTCACTCCTGGAATCACTCAGGATTTCCCTGTTTCTTTTTGTTTCTGTTTGCTTTCTTCATGATTGTGACTGCATACCTTATCCATAAGCTGTTCTCTAAGGAGTGTTTTGTACTTTGCAATAAGTTTGGATGAATTGTAAGCGATACCGCTTAAACATCTTTCTTAGAATGAACATGTGGATGGACCAAGCTGTAAGCAAAGGATCGTGTGTTTCATGCCGATAGCTGCTGCCAAAGCCTTTATTGTATCAATAGCTCCACAGGTGTTCCACCATGTGGAGAGCTTTGCCTGTGATCTCATGCTCTGTGTTCCAATTCCTCTCTGATGGTACTTGAGGAACAAAATTGTGAGATTGCTAAAGGTTTCCAAAGGCACCAGACAGAATGGCCCTGCTTAAGGCCCCAAAGTGTTTATAAAGCTGCTTTTGATACAACCTCGTTTGTTTTCTGTGTAACCCAGCTAATAGATTAAAGATCTAAAGGCTACCAAAGAAACATGATCTTGTATATGTGAACTGCCTGGACTGTTATGCTCACCAGAAACACAGCAAAATTACATTTTCTTGGGTTAGTAATCAAGAGGGTACAACAGTCTAAAGTTCAAAATCTTAACATATGTCATTGAGGATTAAAATTCCTTCCACAAATTCTTTACAAAATAAAATAAATCGTCTCCATCCAATTAATTAACATTGACAGTTTGAATTTTGAAAGCAGAGGCAGTGATTTTGCAATACTTGCTCGTGCATTAAAATCACTAAGAAATCACAAAGATGAGAAGAATAAAAATGAAGGTTCTCGGTAGTCTCACATCTACAGCCTTGCTAAAAATCAAGCAATCAAACAATTATAACTATCTTAAAATTCTTTTTGTTTTTGCTTCTCTCCTTTTTATTTGAAGCAGTGAGTGCGGATGACATCATTGGGAAATCAAGCTGGGGGGAATTATGGAGCCCATCAAAGACGGAGCTGAGCGAACAGGGGACACACCCTGTCACACCCATTTGTAGGCTGTAGGACGCACACAGTGGGAAGGGGGAAGGAATTTCTGGGTGCGACCCCCAATCCCTCTGGAAGTACATGGGCTTCTAATCTGAGTGCCTGCTCGAGTGGTTAATCCACTATGATGCAAATAAGGAACTATTAGAAGAGACTAAACATTCTGTTCTACTTGTTGGCTTGTGTTTTGTTATTTAATGTTATCCTCAGCAATAACAGAATCATCGAATCATCGAATAGGTACAGCACAGAAAGAAGCTATTCGGCCCATCCTGTCCATGCTGGCTCTCAGCAAGAGCAACTCACCTAGTCCCACTCCCCTGCCTTTTCCTCGTAGCCCTGCAAATTTTTTCTCTTCAGATAATTGTCCAGTTTTCTTTTGAAGGCCTCGATTGAATCCGTCTTCACCACACGCTCAGGCAGTGCATTCCAGATCCTAACCACTCGCTGCATAAAATTTTTCCGTATGTCGCTGTGGCTTCTTTTGTCAAGTACCTTAAATTGGTGTCCTCTGGTTCTGGATCCTTAAGCCAATGGGAACAGTTTCTCCCTATCTACTCTGTCCACACCCCTCATAATTTTGAACACCTCGATCAAATCTCCTTTTAAATTTCTCTTCTCTAAGGAGAACAGCCCCAACTTCTAAATCTATCCACATAACTGAAGTCCCACATCCCTGGAACCATTCTTGTGAATCTTTTCTGTACCCTCTCTAATGCCTTAACATCCTTCCTAAAGTGTGGTGCCCAGAACTGGACACAATATTCCAGTTGAGGACAAACTAGTGTTTTATACAGGTTTATCATAACTTCCTTGTTTTTTCCCTATTTATAAAGCCCAGAATCCCTTATGATTTATTAACCACTTTCTCAACCTGTCGTGCCACCTTCAATGATTTGTGCACATATATACCCAGGTCCATCTACTCCTGCACCCCCTTTAGAATTGTACCCTTTAATTTATATTGCCTCTCCTTGTTCTTCCTACCAAAATGAATCACTTCACAATTTTCTGCATTAAATTTAATTTGCCTTTTATCGGCCCATTCCACCAGCCTGTCTACGTCCTCTTAAAGTTTATCACTATCCTCCTCATAGTTCATAATACTTGCAAGTTTTATTTCATCTGCAAATTTTAAATTGTGCCTTGTGCACCCAAGTTTAGGTCATTAATATAGATCAAGAACAGCAGTGGTCCTAACACTGACCACTGGGGAATCCCACTATACAACTTTCTCGAGTCCTGCCCTGCCTCCAACTCATTGGCTGACACAGTGGTGTCAATCGACACTCTGTGAATTCATAGCTTCAGTACATAGGAGCTTTATTTTGTTTCCTTTTAGTAGATGGATTTCTTTACCGGTACTATTCCACTAGCAATTTCTAAGTTTATTACATGTTCTATTATTTCTTTGCATGTGTTGAATGTTCAGTCAGTTGAGTTAAAGATAAAAGATTGCTGCTGTCATTTCACATTTATGTATTTTTCTTGCAAGAGAAGATGACACGTGATGTCAAGTGGTATTCCAAGGTGAGGATTACCCTCTATTTAGATGAGCACTTGAAACGCCATAGCATACAAGGCTACAGGCCAAGTGCTGTAAAATGGGATTAGAATAGATAGGTGCTTGGCCGGCACAGACACAATGGGCCGAAGGGGCTGTTTCTGTGCTGTACAACTCTATGACTCTATATGCTCACATCAAGTGAAAACAATGTTTGGCTGTGAAGCTCCCCCTGCCCAATCTTGAACAGCCTCCAATAGGCACTGTCCAGTCTTATGCCTGAAGAATGGCCTTTCAGGCCATGTACCAAATGGCTTTTGTGCCTGTGGAGCTGCACCTGAGTGGAAAGCTGTACCTTAAGGAGAGAAAGGGAAGCTGGAGCCAAAAAAGAGATTGCTCATCAGAGAAGCCTTCAGGATCATATTCTGAGTTTTTACTACCCTATTCTTTTTCTAAAGGTGGATCATTACAAGATACATATAGCATCAACTGTTTGTAAATTTCTTTTTTTGATTTATTAGATTAAAAAGCTAACAAATCAGCATTTATTAAAGATAAGTGCTTAGATGTGCTAAGCATCAGGGAATGAAATATGAACCACCTACATAAAAGACAAAAGAGGCATATAACTATGATAAGTTTAATATTCTAAATGTTACTTAGACTTTGAGTAAGAGACATCAATCTTCCTCCATACTATTGAAATGTTAACTCAGGAATCTGGGTGGCATAGGATGTCAGTGGGCTGCTATTTAGCCTTGGAGACTGTGGCTCAAATCTAGCTCACAGACAGGATAACAGTTTCTTCCTTTGAAACTATTAAGAGTTCATAGCAACCTCTTTCAGATATTAAATAACATATGAGGTTAAACATTGCATGCATGGTTTTGAAAGCTTGATTAAGTAAATATTTACTGTTAGAAAAATAAATTCAAACCATTGCACCCATGGCAATAGATTTTTGATGTGATCTGGTGGCGGAACCTCATTATTACAAGCTAGAGTTAAAAGACAAAGATAAGTTCTGGAATTCTGAAATAATGTAAAATGTTGGAAATGAAGATTAAAATGATCAGCATCCCAAAGAAAACATATGTTAATATTTGGGTCTTGTACTTCATCAGAATTGAATTTATTTGAAATATTAATTTCTTGCTTTCAATGTCCTGGTTATTCATAGCATTTTCCATTTTTGCAATAATGGACGGCAAACTGTGAGATGTTGTAAATATCTCCAGGTTTAGCCTGGAAGGAACCAGATGCATAAAAGCTCATTGTCATGATCACTTTAAAGGCCACTGACAATGTGGTCCTTGTCTCCTTCTCCTTGCCAGATTTCAGTGAGGACATCTTTACTGCAGCGCAGATATCTCATACATAGTTCATCACTACGTTTCAGGTCAGAGAATTACTCCTTGAATACCCTGGGTGGATATGGCCTCCTGCTGAGAGCTCTTCTTCCCTTCTTCCTCCCTCTAGCAGCAGCTTGTCCTGCTCTGCATGATCTCTATTCATTTTCAAAGTTATGCTCCATTCCAAGGGAATGTCTGCTAGTGCATCCAAATCTGGGAGCAACTGGTTTGTGCAGAAGACTTGAAGCCAGCAAAAATTCCTTCAGTATCGGCCACACCACTCCATGTAAACTTTTACTAATTTACACAATTATAGAAAGCACCAAAAACTTGTTTAATTGAAGCAAGAGACAGAAGAAATCAACTGGCAAATAACTTTAAATAATAATAAAAGCAAAATACTGCGGATGCTGGAAATCTGAAATAAAAACAAGAAATGCTGGAAATACTCAGCAGGTCTGTCAGCATCTGTGGAGAGTGAAGCAGAGTTAACATTTCAAGTCAGTGACCTTTCTTCAGAACTGGCAAATATTAGAAATGTAATAGGTTATAAGCAAGTAATGTGGGGGTGGGGGCAAGAGATAACAAAGGAGAAGGTGTAGATAGGACAAGGTCACAGAATAGCTGACAAGAAGGTCATGGAGCAAAGGCAAACAATATGTTAATGGGGTGTTGAAAGACAAAGCATTAGTACAGATAGGGTGTTAACGGACTGAAAACTGAACAGCCGCAAGTACAAACATGAGAAAAAAACAGTGGGTAAGCAAACTGAACAAACTAAGATGAACTAAAATAAAATAAACACAAAAACCCAAAAATAAAGAAAGAAAGAAAGAAAGAAAGAAAAAAGAAAAAATAACTAAAAATAAAAGTAAAATGGGGGGCCCGTCATGCTTTGAAATTATTGAACTCAATGTTCTCAACTTTAACTCAACTTTAAATAGTGCCTGTGCAGAGTCCTTCCTCGTGCTGAATGCATGCTCAGCCTTGCAAGATTAAAAAAGGGTGTTAGCTGGATTGTTGAGCTCCAAAATGACATCAATGGCTTAAAATGTACATTGCACACTGATTGAAGTTATGATCTGCCTGCTCTGTATACGACCGGTGGCCGTTGACTGCACGCGCACTAACGCCCTCACCAGTATGGTATCTGGCATGCAAAAGTGCACCATATGTGCAAGCACCATGAACACCATATTGAAGCTCTAAGGGCACTCATAGCCCCCCAAAAATAAAGACTAACGATCCAAATTTCTCATCCCTCTTATCTTGAATAAAGCTTCATGCTAGTTAGTTTGTTGAGGATCACAACCCTTGATAAGGTCCCAACATAGATATGAATTGATATTCCAATGCTCACAGACAGAGATTTCAGGCTGAATTAAGGATTGTCAGCAATGCGTTTTTCAGTTGGCTTGACTGAGTCTTCCCAAATTTGGAAGAAGAATAAAAAGAAAAAAACACTCAGTACATTGAAACAGATACCACCAATACTATAACTTCTATCATTGTTTTTAATAATATTGTATTTAAGCACACGATTTATTCAAGCTAGAGAGAGTGACTGTAGGCCCTGCAACAGCAATAAAAGGAAAGAGACGCTCTTCCACGAATAGAGATGAGGCATAGCCTTAATGCAATACAATTCTTTCTGCTTACAATGTAAAAGAGTGCCATAGTTGCACGTAAATGCCAATCTTCCTTCAAAAAACAGCAAAGTTCCCTGGCAGGAGTGCTAACTGGCCAAACAAGAGCGGGAATTCAAGCAAAAGGAAGGCACCATGGGGGAAACAGTTCCTGGAGTTTTGAAATGGTAGTATAATGGTTATGTTGCTGGACTAGTAATCCAACAGGCCCGGACTAATAATTTGGAAGCAAAAGTTCAAATTCCACTGCGGCAACTGGTGAAGTTCAATTCAGTTAATTAAATAAATCTGGAATAAAAAGCTTGTAGCAGTAATGGTGACCATGTAACTAATGGATTGTTGTTCAAAACCATCTGGTTCACTAATGTCCTTCAGGGAAGGAAATCAGCAGTCCTTTCCTGATCTGGCCCACATGTGACTCTAATTCCATAAGAATGCAGTTAGCTTTTAACTGCTGTCTGAAATGGCCTAGCAAGTCACTCGGTTGTACCAATTAAAGGGCAATTAGGGATGGGCAATGAATGCTGACCTTACTAGCACCACCTACATCCTGTGACTGAATCAAAAAAAGAGTTTGGAGGAGTTGGGAATAGGGGAGGGAAGTCCAGGGCAGGGGAGACCCAAGAGTTCTCTGTCCGGTCCGGAGAAGCACTCCTGCTTATTCTGGCCCCTATTCCGCTTGTTGTCAGGTTGGCCTGGCCAGGAAGCCTCGATGTTTTCTCTGCACATCCAAATAGCAGGTTCAAATTTCACCTTGTGAAAAGGCAGCAAGATTGGGGAAAGGGGATGTTAAGTTGCTGCACCCATTTTAACTTCCCGCTTACCTAGTTTCTGCCTGGCGGGTATGGTTAAAATCAATCTTTACATGTGTAAATTGGTTTGGAAACTCTTGATGAGTTTCGATGCGTATTATTGAGGACATTTTCCCTGTATAATTTAGATGCTAATGAGCCTCTGAGGTGGCCAAGATGGGACCTTAAGCTGAATAGTTGGTTAAGCCCATGTTTATATTGCAAGATGCCATCTTAGTTAAGGAGTTGAAGTTGAAACTGAGTTCTGGTGAAAAGTCATCAATCTGAAATGTTAACGGTTTCTCTCACCAAAGATGCTGCCAGATCTGTTGAGTATATTCAACATTTACTGTTTTTATTTCAGATTTCAAGTATCCGCCATAGTTTTCTATTTTACCTTAGCAACAAATTGTCTCAAGTACTTCTAAGGAGCAATGTAGGCAATCTTTGACAAAGGCATACAGGGTTTCACATGAAAAATAACAGACCCTATCAGCAGCCCATCCATCAACATTCACTCCCTCCTGGGACACCGTGGCTGCAGTGTCTACCATCTACAAGATGCACTATAGCAACTCGACAAGGCTTTTTAAACAAAACCCGCAATCTCAGCCACCTAGAAGAATAAGGGAAGAGGACACAAGGGAACACCATCACTTCCTAGCTCCCCTCGAAATCACACATCATCCTGATTTAGAAATATATCACTGTTCCCTCATGGCAGATAGAACTCTAACAGCAGTGTGGGAGCAACAGCACCACGTGGACTGCATCATTTCAAGAAGAAGGCTCACCACCATTTTGTCAAGAGCAATTAGGGATGGGCAATAATTTCCAGCCTTGTCAGCAACACCCATATCTTGAGAATGAATGAAAAGGAAACCAACTTGACTAACCAATTAATGCTTCAGACAATCATTGCGCGGGCAGTAATTAACTCACGACTGTGGAGTCCTTCCCCAGACAATTACGCCACCGACGTAAAAATAAAAGAAATCCATCCCACATTTTATGGGTCCCTGGGCTTTAATTGTCCTGAGGCGGGACTTCCACCCGCTTGAGGGAGGAAGCCCCGCCTCTTTGAGTTGCTGGCCAATTATCGGGCAGGCAGCTCTTAGTCCCAGCAGCGATATTGGGAGCGGTGGCCGCTACTGGGACTGTAGCCCAGCCGACCGAGGAGGATGCCATGGAGCCGGAATCCAAGGTAGGTTTTGGATGTCTCACCAGGGTGATCAATCTTGCTCCAGTTAGGCAAGGGTGTTGTTTGCAGGGAGGGGGTTGTGTCTTGGGTCCCCAGGGTGGGTTGGGAGGCCGGGGAGGCCCTCAATTGGGCACCCTATGCCTGATTATCAGTGACCCCACCCCCTCCCTCCCCCCCCAGGGCGCAGAAAGGCCGGCAGCTCTAACTGGGTGGCCTTTCATGTCCCCAGCATGCCCGCTTACCGCGGATAAAATACCCGTGGAGGCGGGTGAAGGCCATTAAGTGGCTGTTCAGTGACCACTTAAGGGCCTTGATTGGCCTGAGGCAGCCGGACCATTTCTTGCACCCCCCGCCCCCCCACCAACCTCCATAAAGTTGGCCGCAGGCGGGAGCAGGTCATGAAGGCCTCCCGGAGCCTCCTGCTCCATTTTACGCCACACCTACAGCACCATCCGGCTCGCTGGGGTGGTGTAAAATTCCGGCCTATGTGCGACCATGTTATTTCTAGCACAAAAAATATAAGGTAAAGACTCAACAGTGGCAAAAATGTACATCTTTTTTTCAAATCTGCACATTCACATTTCCGACAGGGATCATTGGAATGTGCTTTGGAGTAACAAACCTGGCCCTCTTCATACCTTGAAGACCTGAAACCCAATTGTAACAAGAATCTTTAGATTAACTAAATCAGTACACATTGCCAATCAAATTCGGGCCCTCCTGGTCTGCATGGCTCATTTTTCCACTAAGCCATCAGAGGAACTTGAAATAATGATGATTTTAATGTGTATTTTGACACATGTAGTATTGTTAATCTTCTTGATGTTTTCTATTAGAATTTGCTTTTACTGCTATTTAACTTGAGATCTGCAAATGCAGATGTTCTGCAGTCAAAAGTTTGAAAGGCTACAACTGATATAGTATAAGTGTGTTCTGTTAATTTATGCCGCAATGGAAGATCGTTCTATTCACAACTACTATTATTCTTTATATAGTTAAAAATGTCAAATTTAAGATTAAATAATGGTAGGTTTGGTTGAGATTTTCTGCTGGATGTTAGCTGATTTTGACATTTAGTGAATAATTTACCTTAGCTCCTCATGTTGTACCCAAAACAACTTGTTTTATTCATTGATGGCATGTGGCTATCACTGCCAAGGTCAGCATTTTTTGCCGATCCCTAATTGCCTTTAAGAAGGTGGTGTTTGAGAGTTGAAGTTACTCCCACAGTCCTGTTAGAGAGGGAGTTCCATGATTTTAACGCAGTGATAATGAAGGACAGCGATACATCTCCAAGTCAGGATGGTGTGTGACCTGAAGGGGGACTTGGAGGTGGTAGTGTTCCCATTAGTCTGCTGCCCTTGTCCTTCTAGATGGAGCAGGTCACGGGTTTGGGAGGTACTATTTAAAACGCCTTGGTGAGTTGCTGCAGTGCATCTTGTAAATAGTACACACTGTAGCCGTGGGTAGCAGTGGGGGAGGGAGTGAATGTTGAAGGTGGTGAATGCGGTGCCAATCAAGCGGGCTGCTTTGTCCTGTATGATGTTGAGCTTCTTGAGTGCTGTTGAAGCTGCACTCATCCAGGCAAGTGGAGAGTATTTCATCACAATCCTAACTTGTGCCTTGTAGATGGTGGAAAAGCTTTGGGGAGTCGGGCGGTCCATTGCTCACCACAGAATACCCAGCCTCAGACCTGCGCTTGTACTCAACAATATTTATGCTGCTTTTCAGTTAAGTTTCTCGTCAATGGTGACCCCCCAGGATGTTGATGGAAACTGTGCTGTATCCAATGGATGCAATTATTTTTCGGATTTTTCTGAAGTCAGTTGCTAATTTAAAAAAAGAATACAGAGCTTCAGGAACCTGAATTATATCTTACACTGACAAGACAGTATTAGAAGGCACTGTTCAATTTGGAAGACGTTTCTAGTCGCTATTGATTCTGGATTATTATTCAGCCTACCCCTGATGTTTACACACCCAGACAATGTAACAGCTAGTCACTAATATAATGTACACAAAAATGTGTTCTCTAGGTTGCATGTACTAAAATAGTGAAAAAAAAATAAGTTTTGCTATCCAGGAAGAATCTCAGCTGAACTAGTCTGTATCTAAACTGGTCTATTTGACCCGCAGCTGTCCCCAAGGACCCTTAAAATGTTTTGCCCATATTGGCCTGCTTTTCAATTAGTTATTAGCCTATTATTATTTCTTCCACAAAAATTTCCCACCATAACACTTTAGGAAGGATGTGAGGATCCTTGAGAGGGTGCAGAGGAGATTTAGCAGAATGGTTCCAGGGATTGGGGGATTTTAGTGACAAAGTTACATAAGAACATAAGAAATAGGAGCAGGAGTAGGCCATTCAGCCCCTCAAGCCTGCCCTGCCATTCAATCAGATAAAGGCTGATATGTCCCAGGACTCAACTCCTCTTTTGGACCCGCTCTGCCTAACCCTTGACTCCCCGAGATTTCAAAAATCTATCTACCTCCTCCTTAAATACATTTAGTGACCTAGTCTCCACAACTCTCTGAGGCAGAGGATTCCAGAGATTCACCACCCTCAGAGAGAAGAAATTCATTTGTATCCCGGTTTTAAATGTGTGCCGCCTTATTCTGTAATTATGTCCCCTAGTTTGAGATTCCCCCACTAGTGGAAACATCTTCTCAACATCTACCCTGTCAAGCCCCCTTAAAATCTTATATGTTTCTATAAGATCACCTCTCATTCTTCTAAACTCCAATGAATAAAGGCCGAACCTGTCTAGCCACTCTTGATTAGACAGCCCCTTCATCCCAGGAATCAGCCTAGTGAACTTTTTCTGAACTGCCTCCAATGCTACTACATCCTTCTTTAAATACAGGGACCAAAACTGTACGCAGTACTCCAGGTATGGCCTCACCAACACCCTGTACAGTAGTAACAGGACTTCCCTATTTTTGAACTCTAACTCGCTCGCAATAAAGGCCAAAATTCAATTTGCCTTCCTAATTACTTGCTGCACCTGCATGCTAACCTTTTGTGATTCATGCACAAGAACACCCAGATTCCTCTGTACTGCAGTATTTTGTAGTCTTTCTCCATCGAAATAATTATCTGCCTTTTTATTCTTCCTACCAAAGTGGATTACCTCACACTTCCCCACATTGAACACCATCTGCCAAATTTTTGCCCACTCACTTAGTCTATCTATATCCCTTTGCAGATTCTTTGTGTCCTCATCACAACATGCCTTCCCACCTATTTTTGTATCATCAGCAAATATGGATACACTACACTCTGTCCCTTCCTCTAAGTCATTAATGTAGATAGTAAATAAATGAGGCCCTAGGACCAACCCTTGTGGCACCCCACTAGTTACGGCTTTCCAACCTGAAAAAGACCCATTGATCCCTGTCTTCTGTGTGTTAGCCAATCCTCAATCCATGCCAACGCATTACCCCCAAAACCCAGAGCTATTTTGTGCAATAACCTTTTATGTAGCACCTTATCAAACGCCTTCTGAAAATCCAAATACACATCTACCGGTTCTCCTTTATCCACTCTGCTTGTTATATCCTCAAAGAATTCTAACATTTGTCAAACATGATTTCCCTTTCATAAAACCATGTTGACTCTGTTTTGATTGCATGATGTTTTTCTAAATGTCCTGCTATTTCTTCCTTAATAATGGACTCAAGCATTTCCCAATGACTGATGTTAAGCTAACTGGTCGATAGTTGCCTGCTTTCTGTCTCCCTCCTTTCTTGAATAGGGATGTCACATTAGCGGTTTTCCAATCTGCTGGTACCCTACCGGAACCCAGTGAGTTTTGGTATATTATGACCAATGCCTCCACTATCTCTGCAGCCACTTCTTTTAAAACCCTTGGGTGGAGGCCCTCAGGTCCTGGCGACTTGTCTGTCTTTAGTCCCATCAGTTTGTCCAGCACCTTTTTCCTCGTGATAGAGATTGTTACAAGTTCCTCCCTCCCATTTACACCTTGTTCATCTATGATTGTTGGGATGTTTATAGTGTCCTCCACCGTGAAGACTGATGCAAAATATTGGTTTAAATTATCTGCCATTTCCCTGTTCCCTGTTATTAATTCCCCATTCTCATCCCCGAAGGGCCCCACACTTACTTTAGTTACTCTCTTCCTTTTAATATACCCTTAGAAGCTCTTACTGTTTGTTTTTATATTTCTTGCCAAATTACTCTCATGATCAATTTTCTCCCGCTTTATTAATTTTTCAGTCATCCGCTGCTGATTTCTAAAAACTTCCCTATCCTCTGGCCTACCACTCATTTTCGCTGCTTTGTACACCTTTGCTTTTGATTTGATACTCTCCTTAACTTCCTTTGTTATCCATGGGCGGTTCATCGTTCTCTTTGAGTCCTTCCTTCTGACTGGAATAAATGTTTGCTGAGTGTTATGAAATATCTGCTTAAAAGTCTGCCACTGCTCATCTACTGACTTCCCCTGTAGTTTATCTTCCCAGCCCGCTTTAGATAACTCTTTCTTCATACCTCTGTAATTGCCCTTGTTTAAGTTGAAGACACTGGTTTGAGACCCGAGTTGCTCACCCTCAAACTGAATTTGAAATTTACCATGTTATGATCGCTTCCCCCTAAAGGATCCTTAACTATGAGATCTCTTATTAATCCTACCTCATTACACAAGACCAAATCTAAAATAAAAGCAAAATACTGCGGATGCTGGAAATCTGAAATAAAAACAAGAAATGCTGGAACCACTCAGCAGGTCTGGCAGCATCTGTGGAAAGAGAAGCAGAGTTAACGTTTCGGGCCAGTGACCCTCAGAACATAGAACATAGAACAGTACAGCACAGTACAGGCCCTTCGGCCCACGATGTTGTGCCGACCCTTTAACCTACTCTAAGATCAAACTACCTACATACCCTTCATTCTACTATCATCCATGTACCTATCCAAGAGTTGCTTAAATGTCCCTAATGTATCTGCTTCTACTACCACTGCTGGCAGTGCATTCCATGCACCCACCACTCTCTGTGTAAAGAACCTACCTCTGACATCTCCCCTAAACCTTCCTCCAATCACCTTAAAATTATGCCCCCTGGTGATAGCCCTTTCCACCCTGGGAAAAAGTCTCTGGCTATCCACTCTATCTATGCCTCTCATCATCTTGTAGATTAGATTAGAGATACAGCACTGAAACAGGCCCTTCGGCCCACCGAGTCTGTGCCGACCATCAACCACCCATTTATACTAATCCTACACTAATCCCATATTCCTATCACATCCCCACCTGTCCCTATATATTTCCCTACCACCTACCTATACTAGGGGCAATTTATAATGGCCAATTAACCTATCAACCTGCAAGTCTTTGGCATGTGGGAGGAAACCGGAGCACCCGGAGGAAACCCACGCAGACACAGGGAGAACTTGCAAACTCCGCACAGGCAGTACCCAGAATCGAACCCGGGTCCCTGGAGCTGTGAGGCTGCGGTGCTAACCACTGCGCCACTGTGCCGCCTCTATCAAGTCACCTCTCATCCTTCTTCGCTCCAATGAGAAAAGCCCTAGCTCCCTCAACCTTTCTTCATAAGACATGCTCTCCAGTCCAGGCAGCATCCTGGTAAATCTCCTCTGCACCCTCTCTAAAGCTTCCACATCCTTCCTATAATGAGGCGACCAGAACTGAACACAATATTCCAAGTGTGGTCTAACCAGGGCTTTATAGAGCTGCAGCATAACCTCGTGGCTCTTAAACTCAATCCCCCTGTTAATGAAAGCCAACACCCCATACGCCTTCTTAACAACCCTATCAACTTGGGTGGCAACTTTGAGGGATCTATGGACGTGGACCCCACACTGCCAAGAATCCTGTCTTTAAGCCTGTATTCTGCATTCAAATTCGACCTTCCAAAATGAATCACCTCACACTTTTCCAGGTTGAACTCCATCTGCCACTTCTCAGCCCAGCTCTGCATCCTGTCAATGTCCCGTTGCAACCTACAACAGCCCTCCACACTATCCACAACTCCAGCAACCTTTGTGTCATCGGCAAACTTACTAACCCAGCCTTCCACTTCCTCATCCAAGTCATTTATAAAAATCACAAAGAGCAGAGGTCCCAGAACAGATCCCTGCGGAACACCACTGGTCACCGAGCTCCAGGCTGAATACTTTCCATCTACTACCACCCTCTGTCTTCTATGGGCCAACCAATTCTGTATCCAGACAGCCAAATTTCCCTGTATCCAATGCCTCCTTACTTTCTGAATGAGCCTACCATGGGGAACCTTATCAAACGCCTTGCTAAAATCCATATACACCACATCCACTGCTTTTCCTTCATCAATGTGTTTTGTCACATCCTCAAAGAATTCAATAAGGCTTGTGAGGCATGACTTGCCCCTCACAAAGCCATGCTGACTATCTCTAATCAAACTATGCTTTTCCAAATAATCATAAATCCTGTCTCTCAGAATCCTCTCCAATAATTTGCCCACCACCGACGTAAGACTGACTGGTCTGTAATTCCCAGGGTTATCCCAATTCCCTTTCTTGAACAAGGGAATAACATTTGCCACCCTCCAATCATCCAGTACTACTCCAGAGGACAGTGAGGACGCAAAGATCATCGCCAAAGGCGCGGCAATCTCTTCCCTCGCTTCCCGTAATAACCTTGGGTATATCCCGTCTGGCCCCGGGGACTTATCTATCCTCATGTCTTTCAAAATTTCCAGCGTATCCTCCTTCTTAACATCAACCTATTCGAGCATATCAGCCTGTTTCACGCTGTCCTCACAAACGACAAGGTCCCTCTCACTAGTGAATACTGAAGCAAAGTATTCATTAAGGGCCTCCCCTACCTCCTCCGACTCCAGGCACAAGTTCCCTCCACTATCCCTGATCGGCCCTACCTTCACTCTGGCCATCCTCTTGTTCCTAACATAAGTGTAGAACGCCTTGGGATTTTCCTTAATCCTACCCGCCAAGACTTTTTCATGTCCCCTTCTAGCTCTCCTAAGTCCATTCTTCAGTTCCTTCCTGGCTACCTTGTAACCCTCTGGAGCCCTGTCTGATCCTTGCTTCCTCAACCTTAAGTAAGCTTCCTTCTTCCTCTTCACTAGCTGTTTCATATCTCTAGTCATCCAAGGTTCCTTCACCCTACCATCCCTTCCTTGCCTCATCGGGACAAACCTATCCAGCAGTCGCAGCAAGTGCTCCCTAAACAACCTCCACATTTCTGTTGTGCATTTCCCTGAGAACATCTGTTCTTAATTTAAGCTCCCCAGTTCCTGCCTAATAGCATTGTAATTCCCCCTCCCCCAATTAAATATTTTCCCATCCCGTCTGCTCCTGTCCCTCTCCATGACTATAGTAAAGGTCAGGGAGTTGTGATCACTATCACCGAAATGCTCTCCCACTGAGAGATCTGCCACCTGGCCTGGTTCGTTGCCAAGCACCAAATCCAACATAGCCTCCCCTCTAGTTGGCCTATCTACATATTGAGTCAGGAAACCTTCCTGGACACACCTGACAAAAACTGCTCCATCCAAACTATTTGCACTAAGGAGGTTCCAATCAATATTAGGGAAGTTGAAGTCACCCATGACAACAACCCTGTTACTTCTGCACCTTTCCAAAATCTGCCTCCCAATCTTTTCCTCCGTGTCTCTGTTGCTATTGGGGCGTCTATCGAAAACTCCCAACAAAGTGACTGCTCCTTTCCTGTTTCTGACTTCCACCCATACTGACTCAGTAGACAAACCCTCCTCAATGTCCTCCCTTTCTGCAGCTGTGATGCTATCCCTGATTAGCAATGCCACTCCCCCACCTCTTTTACCTCCCTCCCTATTCCTTTTGAAACATCTAAACCCCGGAACATCCAACATCCATTCCTGCCCCTGTGATATCCAAGTCTCCGTAATGGCCACAACATTGTAGCTCCAAGTACTGATCCATGCTCTAAGCTCATCACCCTTATTCCTGACACTTCTTGCGTTAAAATAGACACACTTCAACCCATCATACTGGCTGCAACTTTGCCCTGTCAACTGTCTAACCTTCCTCACAGACTCTCTGCACTCTGTATCTGCCTGTTCAACAGCTACCCCATCCACTGATCCGTAGCTCCGGTTCCCATCCCCCTGCCAAACTAGTTTAAACCCTCGCGAAGAGCTCTAGCAAACCTCCCGCCCAGGATATTGGTGCCCCTCCAGTTCAGATGCAACCCGTCCTTCTTGTACAGGTCCCACCTTCCCCAGAAGGTATCCCAATGATCCACATATCTGAAGCCCTCCCTCCTACACCAGCTCTGTAGCCACGTGTTCAGCTGCACTCGCTCTCTGTTTCTAGCCTCACTAGTACGTGGCACCGGTATCAAGCCTGAGATTACTACTCTTCTTTGGAACTGACAAATATTAGTAATGTCACAGGTTATAAGCAAGTGAGCTGGGGGTGGGGCAAGAGATAACAAAGGAGAAGGTGTAGATTGGACAAGGCCACATAGCTGACCAAAAGGTCATGGAGCAAAGGCAAACAATATGTTAATGGTGTGTTGAAAGACAAAGCATTAGTACAGACAAGGTGTTAACGGACTGAATATTGAACAGCAGCAAGTGCAAACATGAAAAAAAACAGTGGGTAAGCAAACTGAACAAACTAAGATGAAATGAAATAAATGCAAAAAAAAAGGATTCTAAAAAATGTAAAAAAGAAAAATAGAAAAAATAACGAAAAATGAAAGTAAAATGGGGGCTGTCATGCTCTAAAATTATTGAACTCAATGTTCAGTCCGGCAGGCTGTGGTGTGCCTAATCAGTAAATGAGATGCTGTTCCTTGAGCTTGCGTTGATGTTCACTGGAACACTGCAGCAACCCAGGACAGAGATGTGAGCATGAGAGCAGGGGGGAGTGTTGAAATGGCAAGCAACCGGAAGCTCAGGGTCTTGCTTGCGGACTGAGCGGAGGTGTTCCGCAAAGCGGTCACCCAGCCTGCGCTTGGTCTCCCCAATATGGAGGAGACCACATTGTGAGCAGCGAATACAGTATACTACATTGAAAGAAGTACAAGTAAATCGCTGCTTCACCTGAAAGGAGTGTTTGGGGCCTGGGATAGTGAGGAGAGAGGAGGTAAATGGGCAGGTATTACACCTCCTGCGATTGCAGGGGAAGGTGCCATGGGACGAGGACGAGGTGGTGGGGGTAATGGAGGAGTGGACCAGGGTGTCGCGGAGCGAACGATCCCTTCAGAATGCTGACAGGGGAAGGGAGGGGAAGATGCGTTTGGTAGTGGCATCACGCTGGAGGTGGTGGAAATGGCAGAGGATGATTCTTTGGACCAAATCTGAAATAGCCTGTTCCCTGGTAGGTTGGGAAAGCTGCTGTTGTTCTCCCTGGAGCAAAGGAGAACACAAGAAATAGGAGCAGGAGTAGACCATATGGCCTGTCGAACCTGCTCTGCAGGTACCTGCGTGCTAACTTTCTGCGTTCCTTGTCCAAGCACCCCCAAGTCTCTCTGAACATCAAGATTTACAAGTTACTCACCTTTTAAAAAAATATTCTTCTTTTCTATTCTTATGACCAAAGTGAATAACTTCACACTTCCCTACATGATACACCATCTGCCATTTTGTTGCCCACTCACTTAACCTGTCTATATCTCTTAGCAGCCTCTCTGTGTCCTCCCCACAGCTTACCTTTCCACCTAGCTTTGCTTCATCAGCAAACTTAGATGCATTACTCTCTGTCTCTTCATCTAAATCATTCATATAGATTGTAAATAGCTGAGGCCCCAGCACTGATCTTTGCAGCACTCCACTATTTCCTGCCTGCCAATTTGAGAATGCTTTGTTTATCCCCACTCTTTGCTTCCTGTCTGTTAAACAGTCCTCTATTCATGCTAATGTATTACCCCCAACTCCATCTTGTCTATTAACCTTTTGTGTGGCACCTTATTGAATGCCTTTTGGATCCAAGTATTCTACATCTACTGACTCCCTTTTATCTACCCTACTAGTTACATCCTCATAAAACTCTAAAAAAATTTGTCAAACAGGATTTCCCTTTGGTAAAACCATGTTGACTTGTTCTAATCATACTGTGCTTTTCTAAGTGCATTGTTAAGACTTCCTTAATAATAGATTCCAGCATTTTGCCAAAGACTGATGTTAGGCTAACTGGCTTGTGGGTCCCTGTTTTCTCTCTCCCTCCTTTCTTGAAAAGCAGTGTTACATTTGCCAACTTCCAATCTGATGGGACCGTTCCCAAATCTAAGAAATTTTGGAAAATCATGGCTAGAATATCCACTATCTCTGCAGCTATCTCTTTTAGAGCCCCTGGATGTAGACCATCAGGTCCTGGGGATTTGTTGAATTTCAGTCCCTTAAGTTTCTCCAATAACTTTTCTCAGCTGATATTAATTACCTTAATTTCCTCACTTATTAGCCCCTAGGTTATCCTCTATTTCTGGTATGAAACTTGTGTCTTTTACTGTGAAGACAGTCACAAAGTATTTTTTCAATGCCTCTGCCATTTTCTGATTCCCTGTGATAATTTCTCCTGCCTTTGCTTCTAAGGTACCAACATTTACTTTAGCTGCTCTCTTCCTTTTTATAGACTTATAAAAGCTCTTCTGATCTGTTTTTATATTTCTGGCTAGTTTACAGTCATATTCTATATTTTCTCTTTTTTATTAACTTTTTGGTGGCCCTTTGTTGGTTTCTAAAACACTCCCAGTTGCTACTGTTCTTTGCAACATTATAAGCCTCTTCTTTTAATCTAATACTATCCTTAACTTCCTGAGTGAGCCATGGATAGGTCTTTCTTGCTGAGTTTTTTTTCAATGGAATATATTTTTGTTGAACATTTTGAATTGTTTCTTTCAATGTTTCCCACTGTTTATTTACCACCATACATTTTAGTCTATTTACCCAATCAACCATAGCCAGCTCTCCTCTCATACCAATGTAATTGGCTTTGTTTAAGTTTAAGATTCTTGTTTGTGATTGGCGTATGTCCCTCTCAAACTTAAAAATGAATTCAATTGTACTATGATCACTATTTCCCAGTGGATCTTTTACTATGATATTACTAATTAACACCGTCTCATTACACAATACTAGATCTAAAATAGCTTTATCCCTAGTCAGTTCCACAATGTATTGCTCCAGGAAACTATCATGAAAACATTCTATGAACTCTTCTTCTAGATTACCTTTGCCCAGTCCCAGTCTATATGAAGATTAAAGTCCCCCACAATTATTACATTGCCTTTGTTACAAGTTCCATTAATTACTTGTTTAATGCTTTGTCCAATGGTATAGCTACAGTTAGGGAACCTATAAACTACTCCCATCAGCATTTCCTGACTGTTGCTATTCCTAATTTCTACTCATATTGATTTTACTTCATGATTGTCTGAGCCCAGATCCTTTATCACTAATGTTCTTATGCCATCCTTCACTATCAGGGCTATTCCTCTTCCTTTGTCATTCTGTCTGTCTTTCCAAAATATTGTGTACCTTGGGATATATATGTCTCAAATTTGGTCACCTTGTAACCATGTCGATTAATGGCGATTAAGTCTAAACCATTTATCTCTATTTGTGTCACTAGTTCATCTATCTTATTGCAGTTGCTTCACGCATTCAGGTAAGGAATCTACAATTTCATTTCTTCTTACTACTATTCCCTGCATTGTCCTTATTCGCTGATGCACAATTACTGTTAAACTCTCTGTCCCTTCTTGACCAACTCTGCTTGTCTTTATTCACAACGCTACACTGTTTCATTGCCTCGACTTTTCTCTTTGGATTTCTAAATCTCCTTTCACCCAAACCCCCCCCTCCCCACCCCCACTGTTAGTTTAAAGCCCTGTCCACAACCCGAGTTATATGATTGGCCAGGACACTGGTCTCAGCCTGGTTTAAGTGGAGCCCATCCCAACGGAATAGCTCCTTCTTCCCTAAATACTGATGCCAGTGCACCATGAATTGAAACTCCTTCTTCCAACACCAGTCTTTGAGCCACGTGTTTAATTCTCTAATGTGCCAATGGCTCTATGTCAATTGGTGTGTGGCTCAGGTAACAATCCAGAGATGATTACCTTTGAGCATCTGCGTTTTAATTTGGACATTAACTCCTCAAACTCCCTCAGCAGAACATCATTCCTAGTTATACTTATGTTGTTGGTTCCTACATGGGCCACAACAACTGGATCCTCCCCCTTCCACTCCAAGTACACATCCAGCCATAAGGAGATGTCCTTAACCCTGGCACCAGGTGGGCAACACAACCTTTAGAGCACCCAGTCACAGCTGCAGAGAACAGTATCTATCCCCCTGCCTATACTGTCCCCTATCACTATCACATTTCTTTTCACTCCTCTCACTTGAATGGCATCCTGCACTATGGTGCCATGGTCCATTCACACATCCTATGTGCAGTCCTTCTCCTCATCCACACAGGTAGCAAGCACCTCGTTCCTGTTGGTCAAAGTCAAGGACTGAGGCTCCTCCATCACTACATGCTGGATTCCCATACCTACTGACTCACAGTCACACCCTCCTGTCCCTGACCATTGGCCAACTCGAAAGTTCTGCCTAACCAAAAGGGTGTGACTACCTACTGGAAAAAACTGTCCAGGTAACTTTTCCCCTCCCTGATGCCCTGCAAATTCTGCAAGTTGGACTCCAGCCCAGAAAATTTGAGCTGAAGTTGGTCGAGCTGCAGACACTTACTGCAGATATGCTTGTCTGGGATTGCAGTGTGGCCCATAGATTCCCACATGTTGCAGTCGCAGCTCACCACCAGTCCTGCCACGTCTGTCAAAACTTATTTATTTAAATAGTCAATTAGTTATTAATTTACACAGCAAAAGTAATAGAAAGTTACAGTCTCCTAGCTTGGAGACAAAGGAAGAAGACTCACCAGCCGCTGGAGGCTGAGAAAAAGGTAGAAAAAGAAGCAACTCTTTCCCCCTCTGCACCAAATTCCCACATGTACCAAATTCCCAACTTAACACTCAGTCTATATCGCATTCAGGCATGGTCTCCACTCCATGCGTCCCCTTACTCCCTTGAAGGGAGATTTGAGAGAGGTGTACAAGATTATGACAGGCTTAGATAAGTTAGTCAAGAAAAAACTGTTCCCATTAACTGATGCTACAAAGACGAGGGGACACAGATTGAAGGTTTTGGGCAAGAGATGCAGGGGGAATGTAAGGAAGAACATTTTTACATAGTGAGTGGTAATGGCTTGGAACTCGCTGCCCACAAGGGTGGTGGAAGTGGAGACAATCAATGATTTCAAAAGGAAATTAGATGTGCACTTGAGGGAAATAAGCTTGCAGGGGTCGAGTGCGAAAGTGGACTGACTGGATTGCTCCATGGAGATCCAGCATGGACCCGATGAGCTGAATGGCCTCCTTCTATGTCGTAAGTGACTCTATGACTCGAAAAGTAATTTATTTGTTATACATACAAGTCCGTCATGAATTTGAGGAAAAATAAAAACTGTAAGTCTTTGGTGAAACTCATGAACGAGGTGATATGAGGTCCTAAATATCAATTTTCAGTAATAAATAATTCCTCCATAAACAATCCCCAGATTATTAGTGATATGAATCAACTGTACATACTGCATATTCAGCTCGATGTTGTTTTTTAAACATTTTACATTTACATTCTGTCAGTCTTAATTCAGAAGATTGTGGGTTCAGCAGAGACATTAAATCAAGGCCCCATCTGCCTTCTCATGTGGATGTAAAAGATCTCATGTCAATATGCAATGAAAAACAGGGAAGTTCTCTCCGTGTCCTTGGCCAACAATTATCCCTCAGATAGCATCAAAAACAGATAATCTGATCATTTATTTCATTTATATTTGTGGGACCTAGCTGTGCATGAATTAGCTGCTGTGTTTTCTACAGTACAACAATGCTTACATTTCAAAGGGACTTAATTGGCTGTAAAATGCTTTTGGATGCCCTGAGAATATGAAAGGTGCCACATAAATGCAAATTCTTCTTTTTATGCTGACTATCAAGGTGACTTGAGCACATTCATAGTCCTCTATAGAATATAAATCTATTTTTCCATATAGGCACATATTATGAATATTATCCTTACAGGAATATTTAGAGAGTAAACATCACAGCAGTACGTATAAATCATTGAAAGTACAGTTGCGGTATGAAATCTTATTAAACATTTCTGCTATATTGCAAGTACAAAAGTTGCCTCATAGTCAATCTGTCAAAAGTGACAATCTTGTAGTCTGGTTAAATGGGCAAACATGTTTTCTAGCAGACACAGTTGGATTATTAATTCACTATGGTATGAAACATTTTTCTTCCCTCCAAAATGTGTGTCTGCTGACGTTCCTGCAAAAAATCACTCCCTGTGTCCTGAATGACTCATTGCTTATGCAGAGGCACAGGCGATACAAGTGAACTGTTACATTACTGGCAATCAATCACTACCAGCAAGTTCTGTGCAGTTGCAGCTTTTGGATGTGAAACCTCCATACGTTAGTTTTTCCGTTATGCATATCTACTTGCCTATCCACCATTCTGCAATTTTCTTTGTTGAAAGAGATAGTCAAACAGCATGGGAACAATGCAAAACGGTGGCACAGTGGTGCAGTGGTTAGCACTGCAGCCTCACAGCTCCAGCGACCCGGGTTCAATTCTGGGTACTGCCTGTGTGGAGTTTGCAAGTTCTCCCTGTGTCTGCGTGGGTTTCCTCCAGGTGCTCCGGTTTCCTCCCACATGCCAAAAGACTTGCAGGGTGATAGGTTAATTGGCCATTATAAATTGCCCCTAGTATAGGTAGGTGGTAGGGAAATATAGGGACAGGTGGGGATGTGGTAGGAATATGGGATTAGTGTAGGATTAGTATAAATGGGTGGTTGATGGTCGGCACAGACTCGGTGGGCCGAAGGGCCTGTTTCAGTGCTGTATCTCTAAACTAAACTAAAAACAATGATGTTGATGAAACACAGCTGTCAGATGTAGCATCCATTAACAAAGGGGGAGAATGGAGATGACAAACGCAGGCACTTATAACTTGAAACCAAAAAGTAACAAAGACAATAATAATTCTGACAAAAATCAAAGATTTTTTCATTGACTCTGTTTCCAAAGTTCGATTAACTTCTTTCGGATGAGATGTAAAACTGGGGCCCTGTCCACCTACTCAGATGGACACAAAAGATCCCATGACACTATTTGAAAAAGAGCAGGGGAGTTATCCCTGGTATCCTGGCCAATATATATCCCTTAACCAACTTCACAAAAACAGATTATTTGGTCATTATCACATTGCTGTTTGTGGTACCTTGCTGTGCGCAAATGGCTGTCACATTTCTTGCATTACAACAGTGACTACATTTAAGAAAATAGCACTTCATCAGCTGTAAAGTGCTTTGGGCATCCTGAAGTTGTGAAAGGCACTATAGAAAAGTAAGTCTTTATATCTTACTGATCTCAGTTAAAACTGCTATTAATGTATTACAGTACTTTAGACATAGGTAAAATTTCCTTTTCTCCCCTGAATATTTTCTCTGATTGCAAATTGAGATACTGCTGTAATTTCTTTAATTATCGGATAAGCATTAGTGAAGTATTATATGAATAGTTTTTCGTATTATCCACCTGGAAAGTTTAAAGCAGGTCTGTATGCCTTTATTTAAGCTGCAGCTATACAAAGCCCTTGTTAGACCACAGCTGAAAGGATATGTTGACTTTGGCAGGAGTGCAGCACAGATCCACCAGAATGTTAGCAAGGCTCGAAGGGTTAGATTATGAGAAGAGATTGTATGTATTCCCAGCAAGATAGAAGGTCATCCTAATGACCACCTTCGTGTGCGGCTGCATCAAGCTGTGCGTAGAGCCACAGTACGCAAACACCAAGTGTCACTACGTGCTGAGGTTCTATCTGTCCCCCGGTGTTGCGAAGGATGGGTCTGGTTACATTGCCACGGAACGCTCCATCCAGTTGCACCGTGCCGCACCACCTATCCTTCGTGGGAAAGTTTCTGCGGGAAAACACCTTTGACCACCAATCTATCAGGCAGTGGTCTGCACAGAATGTCCTCAAGGCCCTACGGGAAAAGGAGATGGTGGATCCTGTCAGATGGTTCCCCGGGCAGACTGCCAAAGTCATTTGGCAGAATGCCTCATCACCAGAACTTTCAAACAAGCACTAAGAAGTAGCCTGGCTGATGGTGAGAAGGGCCCTCCCCGTCAGATCCTTCTTGCACGCCCGGAGTCTCACCCCCTCCACACGCTGCCCTCGAGGTGGCTGCAGTGGGGAAGAGACAGTTGTCCACCTCCTTCTGGAATGTGTCTTTGCAAAGCAGGTGTGGAAAGAGAGGCAGTGGTTTTTGTCGAGGTTCATCCCAAGCAGCTCTGTAACACAGGAGTCTGTGCTCTACGGGCTGTTCCCAGGGACGCACACCGAGATAAACATCAACTGCTGCTGGAGGACCATCAATTCGGTGAAAGATGCTCTACGGTCTGCCTAAAACTTGCTGGTCTTCCAGCAGGAAGGGTTGTTCATGACTGAGTGTTGCAGACTGGCACATTCCAAGGTCCAGGACTGAGGGACGCACTAAAGCTTGGGGAAGTCGCTGCAAAGGCTCAATGGGGAAAGACCACAGTGTAATGTCCTCCCACCAAAGTGAACTGAGAGGCTGGACCCATGGGAAACCCTTCAGGCTGTATACACCAAATATGGGTTTGCTCTAAAATGTACATTGCATGTAAAATGGAATGGAAGAGTTGTGAGGTAACTCACTCCTGTATTGAGGAAAACTGATTTCCTTTGCACTTTTTGGAATGTCAACTTGGTGCTTTTTTGAACTGTTTTGTAATTTTTTTTTTACAGATTTTTATGAATAAAGTATATTTTTCAGAAATTTTGGGTTATTTGATTGAGGTTTTTTTTAGGATTTTGAAAGGAATTGATTGGGTAAATAGAGAGAAATGTTTTTCCGCTGGTGGGGAGTCTAGGACAAGAGGATGTAACCTTAAAATCAGAGCCAGGCCATTCAGGAGAGAGGTTCAGGAAACACTTCTTCATGCAAAGGGTATTAGGAATGTGGAACTCTGTTCAAAAAAAGCAGTAGATGCTAGCTTAATCAATAATTTAAAATGGATAAGACTAGGATATAGAGCCAACGCAGGTAGATGGAGTGAAGATACATATCAGACATAATCTCAGTGAATGGCACAACAGGCTCCAGGGATTGAATGGCATACTCTTGTTCCTATGTTCTTACAATCTTCAAAAAATGGAAAAATTTTTATCAGCAAATCCCAGATCTAACACTCCGTGCTTCACAGAAACACATCTGAACGTTTCGTTTAGATCAGGTATCTACGTTAACCTTAGCAGGGTCTCCCAATTCATCATCTCTACTCCCATGATCGGGTAATTCTCTTGGTTCGGATGAAAGGTCATCAACCATAAACATTGGGCTGGATTTTATCCCGCCCTTGGTGACGGTCTGGGAGGCGGAGCTGGGAGCACACAAAATGGCGTGGGATGGCATCAGCGGGCATACCCAAACTTGTCCTGCCCCCATGCCATTTTGTCTGGGGCAGGCACCGTGGTGAACGGGAAGTCTGCTGGAGGTCCAATTAAGCCACTTAAGTGGCTCATAAGGCCATTTAAGGGCTGCCTCCCACCTCCGCTGGCATTTAGCCAACATTAGAGGGCCCCGCTGCTGTGTGGAGACACCACCAGGTGAAACCTGGTGGCCTCATGGCGGACCTGGGGTGCGTCTCTCCTCTAGGGGAAATCCATAGCCCACAGAGGGTCTCTCGGTGGCAATGGCCACCCCCATGGCAAGACCGCACCTCCGCCCTCACCAATTGCCTCCTCCACCCCTCGCCAGGTCCTGCATAACTGGCCCCGGTGACCCGACCCCATTATCTTGGTCCCTGGGTCTCCTCCTTCTTTGCTGTTCCAGGCCTCCTACAGTACCAGCAGTGGCCACCGCTCCGTTGGCACTGCTGGTACTGCTGAGATGCCAACCTCTGATTGGTCGGCAGCTCTTGGGATGGGATTTTCTCCCTTAAAGGAATGTCAGCCCCAAAGGCGGGTAGTTAATTGCCAGCCTGTTGTTGAATTTGGTCAGGGGTCTTAGAGAGGGCCAAGCTGGGGTTGCCCCCAACCCACACCACCCATCCCCCTCCCCCACCACCATTTTCCAGCCTGTTGCTGGGACCCCCATCACTAAAATGAAATTCATCTCATTACCCCTGCATGTATCTCTCCACAGATGCTGCCTAACCTGCTGATTTTTTTCCCACATCTTTGGTTTCTATTTCAGATTTCCAGCTTGCTCAGTATTTTGCTTTTTCTGTAAATCTTCCTTTCCCTTCTCACTTCCGCATATGTTCATGTACACAAAACAACTGCAAAGCCACCTAATTTTGGTTTGGAAGCATACACATTATATCATAAGAGGAGGCCATTTAGTCCATCATGCTTTTGCTAGCAATTGGGTCCCAGGCTTAATTTTAACAATTAAAAGCAACCGCCAGAACCTGTTGAGGCTCCAGTGGCAGCTTGCCACTTTGTTCACCTCCAATTTGGGCTGGTTGTCTGATAAGTTTAGGGAGGGAGGGAGGCAAACAGGAGAGGGAGAGGAGGAAGGCATTAACAGGGAAGCGGCAGCAGTGGGGGGGGCGGTGGTGAAGGGGAGTACGTATGCTCCGCATGGCTCCACATTGAGGTAAGTATAAAAAACTTACATAAGGGTTTATTCGACAGCCTCTAGCGGTCCATGCTCCGTCTAGTTTTAACAAATTAACAAACAGTCACAAAATGGGCGCAGGATCTCACCTCAATATTAAACTGAAGCCTATGTTTTAGGCACCAGCCAAGACTGCCGATAAATAATAGGCTCAGTAGTCTGAATGTGTCCGAGTGCAAGTCACTAACGTTTTGTACATATGTAATATTCTTTCCATGCTTGTATATTCCATGGCCCTGTTTTGTTTTATTCATGCATGTTATATGGGTGTTACTGGCAAGGCCAGCCCTTGAGAAGGTTGTGGTAAGCCACTTTCTTGAACCACTACAGTCCATATGGTATAGGTACACCCACAGTGCTGTTAGGGAGGAAGTTCCAGGATTTTCTACCAGCAACAGTGAAGGAATGGCAATATATTTCCAAGTCAAGATGGTGTCTGCTGCCCTTGTCCTTCTAGGCAGTAAAGGTCACAGGTGTGGAAGGTGCTGTCAAAGGAGCCTTGGCAAATTGCTGCAGTGCATCCTGTAAATGGTACACACTGCTGCCACTGTGTGGTGCAGGGAGTGAATGTTAAAGGTGGTGGATGGGGTGTCAGTCAAGCTGGTTGCTTTGTCTTGGATTTTGTCAAACTTAATGAATGTTTTTGGAGCTGCACCCATCCAGGCAAGTGAAAAGTACTCCATCACACGCCTGACTTGTGCCTTGTAGGACGGTGGAAAGGGATTGGGGATTTAGAAGGTGCATCACTTGCTGCAGAATACAAAACCCTGAACGTGCTCTTGTATCCACAGGATTGATGTAACTAATTCAGTTAAGTTTCTGGTCAATGGTAGCCCCCACGATATTGATGGTGGGGGTCTCAGCAATGATAATAGTGGTTAGCACCGCAGCCTCACAGCTCCAGCGACCCGGGTTCAATTCTGGGTACTGCCTGTGTGGAGTTTGCAAGTTCTCCCTGTGTCTGCGTGGGTTTCCTCCGGGTGCTCCGGTTTCCTCCCACCACCAAAGACTTGCAGGTTGATAGGTAAATTGGCTGTTATAAATTGCCCCTAGTATAGGTAGGTGGTAGGGAAATATAGGAACAGGTGGGGATGTGGTAGGAATATGGGATTAGTGTAGGATTAGTATAAATGGGTGGTTGATGGTCGGCACAGACTCGGTGGGCTGAAGGGCCTGTTTCAGTGCTGTATCTCTAAACGAATGTCAAGGGGAGATGGTTAGATTTTCTCTTGCTGGAGATCATCATTGCCCAGCACTTGTGTGATGCAGATGTTACTTGCCATTTATCATCCCAAGCCTGAATGTTGTCCAGGTCTTGCTGCATGCAGGCACAGACTGTTGCATTATCTGAGGAGTTGTGAATTGTACTGTACACTGTGCAATCATCAGTGAACATCCCCACTTCTGACCTTATGATGAAGCAGCTGAAGATGGTTGGGCCTACGACATTAACCTGATGAATTCCTGCAGCGATGTACTGAGGCTGAGAAGATTGGTCTCCGACAACCACACCATCTTCCTTTGTGCTGCGCAGGACCTCAGTCATTGAAGTGTTTTCCCCCTGATTCCCATTGACCCTATGTACAGTGCACCAGTTAAAGTAAACAGGGTCAAGTGGTACACTCGGGCCTCTTTTTTATCACTGCCTCAGGACCTCTAATTTTCGTGATCTTGTGGAGGGCTGAATTCTTCCCGTGATCTTGTCCAAAATGTTAACGACAGTGGGGGAGGGGAGGGCGGGATATGAGGTGCATAGATCCCCACTGGATTTCTCTCTTGTCTGTCTGTGTTACTGCTGCGTCCTAGGGCCACAATGGGGAAGGTGGCAGTAGGTCCCCATGAAGCATTGATCATGATCCTAAGGTGCCCTCACAGAGGCAGAACAGCTGGCAGTGGCCTTCTGTCACCCCTTCCACCTCAACACTTCCTACTGAAGGTTGCAGTCTTGGGCGAGGCCATTACTGGGGCACTTGGTTGGATTTTCATGGCATTTGTGCGCTCCAGGCACATTTGCTGCAGGACTTTGCATCATCACAGTGGTAAGAATCCCATCAGGAGCTTGCCTATCCTTCGTACTGACCTCTGGATCAGGAAACTGGTTAGGATTCTGGCAGCATTAGAGAGGCAGATGGAAATCTCACCCACTGGAACACTGCTACTGGCAGGACGATCCAAGCTGATATGTTGCCAATTCATATAAAATCAAAGAATCTTACAGCACACCCCATCGTACATTTGCAACACTTTGAAAGAACTATCCAATTTGTTCCACTACCCTGCTCTTTGCCCATAGCCCTGCAAATTTCTACTTTTAAAGTATATATCCAATTCTCTGTAACCATAGCATTGCACATTCACTGGCCTATTATCACCAGTCTTCACTGTTACATGCTCACATAAGGCAATTGGATCAAGTATATCATGTATATCAATATGTGGCATTACTGGCTCTTTGGTAGACATTGCTTTATTATATAAAAGAGAAGACTGCTAAGCACATAAAATCACCAAGCAGTTTAGGAATAAGGGGGCCTAAAAAGCCATTTCCTTTCCATACTCAAGCTTGCAGATGAAGGAACTGGCCTTCCACAACTTTCTGTATTAGACACTGAGCAGACATAACACTTCATCATGTCTCAGAAATGTCTCAAAGTGTTTTACATGCACTGAATTACTTTGAAGTACAAAGTCTGTTGTTATGCAAGTAACTAGGTAGTAAGATGAGTGGCCAACTAATCTATTCCTTTGATGATTTTGAATACTATTCTTCTTCTAGTTGTGCTACAGGACCTTCAATAACCACCTGAACCATTTGAACAGGCAGACACAGCTCAGGTTATTGTCTTATACTTCACACTGCTTAATACAATAAATCAACATACACTCTTTGGCCTGAAAGTAAATCTCAGGACTGGCGCTATCACTTTTAGTATGGTTGCAAAGAGAAGGAAAGAGTGAAACTAACCCATTTTAAAACGATATCTGCTTTCTGCTCAATTTCTCATTCAGAGTTGTTGAAGGATAGCTTTTCCATCCGCCATCTGGAGGTTGGAGAGGAAATCTGATGTATTCCACTTGATATCAAGAAACAGCTGAGTGTACTGTATACAACAAAGACTATGGCCGGAACTTTTCCCTTGGTGGACAGGAGCCGCCCACCGACCAAAAGGTCTGTGGCGATCCTGCCCCCACCGGACCTGGGAATCCAGTCCGGATTTTACAGTCCCCAGGCACTTAATTGGGCTTAGGCAGGACTTCCACCTCATTAAAGCAGGAAGTCCCGGATAATGGAGCTGCCGACCAATCAGGGGGCCAACAGCTCTTAGTCCCAGCAGTGTCACTGGGAGCGGTGGCAACTGCTGGGACGGCAACCCAGCTTCCACAAGAAGAGCAAAGGAAGGCCCTGAATAGAAGATGAGTTTTTGGAGCCTCACCAGGGGTGATCAGTCAGGTCCAGGTGAGGAGGGGGAGTGGGGGGTCGATTGGGGGGACAGGGGGTGTGCTGGGCATTGTGGGTGGTTGGGGCATCGGGGGCGGCCCTCCGTCATGCACAGGGTGCCCGATCAGAAGGGCCCCCCCGCCTGTCAGAAAGCCGCCTGCTTTTGTCAGGCGGCTTTTCTCAGGCCTGGACTGCCTGACCAGCCAAGGGTAAAATCCCCAGTGCAGTGGGCAGAGGCCCTTAAGTGGCCATTAACTGGCCACTTAAGGGCCTTGATTGGTCTGTGGCAGGCAGGCCAGTTGTTGCCGCCACTGCCCCGTGTAAAATGGCGGCAGAGGTGGGTGCAGGTTGGGAAGGGTCCCCCGAGCCTCCCACTCTATTTTACCCCCCACCTCACCACCAATCTGTTCTTTGGGGGGGCGTAAAACTCCGGCCTATGGGTGTCGACAACAACCCAGCTGCTGTGTTGAAGGCTTGTGCTCCAGCATTAGATGTGCCTCTGGCCAAGCTGTTCCAAGATGCCCCAACACTAATATTTAGCCAACGAAGTGGAAAATTGCCCAAGTATGTCCTGTTCACAAAAACAGGACAAATTCAATCCAGACAATTACACCCCCATCAGTCTCTTTCTATCATCAGCCAAGTGATGGAAGGCGTCCCCAATAATGCTTACCAATAATGGGCTCACCAATGATCAGTTTGGGTTCCACCAGGACAACTCAGCTCCTGACCTCATTACCACCATGGTCTAAATATAGACAAAAGAGCTGAATTCCAGAGGTGAGGTGAGAGTGACTACCTTGACATCAAGGCAGCATTTCACCAAGTGTGGCATCAAGGACCCCAAGTAAAATTGAAGCCAATGAAAATCAGGAGGCAATCTCTCCACTAGCTGGAGTTATACATATGCATGAGAAGATAGTTGTGGTTGATGGAGGTCAATCATCTAAGCCCTTGGACATTGCTGTGGAAGTTCCTCAGGGTAGTGTCCTAGGCCCAGCCATCTTCAGCTGTTTCATCAATGACCTTCCTTCCATCATAAGGTCAGAAGTGGGGATGTTCACTGATGATTGCACAATGTTCATTTTCATTCGCAACTCCTCAGATACTGTAGCAGTTCGTGCCTTCATATAGCAAGGGCTAGACAACATCCAGGCTTGGGCTGATGAATAACACGTAACATTCATGCCACACAAGTGCCAGATAATGGCCATCTCCAACAAGAGAGAATCAACCATCACCCCTTGACGTTCAATGACATTATCATCACTGAATCTCCCACCATCAACATTCTGAGGGCCAACATTGACTAGAAACTCAACTGGATGAGCCATATCAATGTCTTGACTACAAGAGCAGGTCAGAGGCTGGGTATTCTGTGGTGTGTATCTCCTGACTCCCCAAAGTCTTTCCAGCACTTACAAAGCACAAGTCAAGAGAATGATGAAATACAGTCCACTTGTCTGAATGAGTGCAGCTCCAACACTCAATCTGCAAGACTGGCATGCCTTCCACCACCTTTAACATTTGCTCCCTCCACCACCGGCACACAGTAGCAACAGTGTGTACCATGTATATGATGCACTGCAGCAACTCGCCAAGTCTTCTTTGACAGCATCTTCCAAACCCGTGACCGCGACTGCCTAGATGAAAAAGGGCAGCAGGCTCATGGGAACACCACCACCTGCACGTTCCCCTCCAAGTCACACACCATCCTGACTTGGAACTACATTGCCGTTCCTTCACTGTCGCTGGGTCAAAATACTGGAACTCCCTGCCTTACAGCACAATGGGAGTACTATCACCACATGGACTAGTTTTAGAGGGCAGCTCACCACTACCTTCTCAAGGGATGAGAATGAATGCTGGCCTTGCCAGCAATGCCCACATCCCATGAATTAGGAAAAAAGAAAAAAACATTTCAAATGGTCTTTTAAGTCCTCTTATTCCTAAATTGCTTGGTGATTATACAGTCCTTAATTTGGGGAAAAGTAGCGCTGACATAAAAACACATCATGAAATACATCGTGGAGGCTTTGGAGAGGGTACAGAAGAGGTTTACCAGGATGCTGCCTGGTCAGGAGGGCATTAGCTATGAGGAGAAGTTGGATAAACCCGGATTGTTTTCACTGGAACGACGGAGGTGGAGGGGCGACATGATAGAGGTTTACAAAGTTATGAGCGGCATGTACAGAGTGGATAGTCAGAAGCTTTTTCCCAGGGTGGAAGAGTCAGTTACTAGGGGGTATAGGTTTAAGGTGCGAGGGGCAAAGTTTAGAGGGGATGTGCGAGGCAATTTCTTTACACAGAGGGTGGTGAGTGCCTGGAACTTGCTGCCGGGGGAGGTGGTGGAAGCAGGTACGATAGCGACGTTTAAGAGGCATCTTGACAAATGCATGAAGAAGATGGGAATAGAGGGATATGGTCCCCGGAAGTACAGAAGGTTTTAGTTTAGGCAGGCATCAAGATCGGCGCAGGCTTGGAGGGCCGAATGGCCTGTTCCTGTGCTGTACTGTTCTTTGTTCTTTGTTCTTTGTTGAACTGAATGAAAGATGAATCATCTCAGTTGGAGTTACATTTGCATAGAGCTAATACAATGCGTAACAGTGGATTGACAATTTGTGACTTCTTTATCATTATCAAACAATTACTGAATCTCTGCAAAAACCTGTCATAAATGAAATTGGGTAGCCCCGGTCATCACAGTTGTTCAAGCAAAGAGGAGTCATGCTAGAATAAATGCAGTTCAGTTTCTCTGGGGTGATGTACGCTTCTTGTTGAATTTTAAGCACATTACCTTACGGCAATTACAGATACAGATAACCCAATAACTCAGAAGGTCAGCATAATATGTAACTGAGTATAAATGTCCTCCCACTCTTTGACATCTGAAGCCTCCTAAAAATCCTTCTACCAGGAAATTCTAATGAGTGTGCCTCTTTTCCTTAACAGGCTATTAATATAATAGTTGTATAAAACTATTCAAGTCACACTGTTTCATTTCGTCTATCTTCCAAAAGATCCAAGATTATATTGATAGCGTGTAGAATTGTCTGTGAGGATGTTAACTTACCGATTCATTTCGTCCTTATAGCAGAATGCTTATTTTGCTGTTGACCCTCCTTTGGGACTAATTACCACAATTCACATTTTCTGCAGTTAATTGATCACAGGCATAATGCATAGTACATAAGTGATAAGCTATCAATTAAACTAATTATTGAAGGTGTAATTGATTAAAACAAGCCAATCAGTGGTTTTGTATTTTAAGTACCAGTGTTATGTATAAATATGCAGTATTAGTGACAACTGAGATGTTGAAGCAGGGTTTAATAGTGATTACATGTGCACATTACATGTGTCACAGAGTATCAATGTCTAATGGTAGCAGAACCTTTGGACTGAATTTCCCCAGCCCATGGGATCAGGCTGGGAGGCAAAAGCGCAGGCAATATGGCAAGGGGAGGGGTCAGGAGGGGGAGCCTGACGTCTTCCAGCTGCCAGGGCATATTGCCAGAAATGGGCACCTCAGCAGCTCAGCCACTCACTGGGTGACCAATTGAGCAACTGAAGGGACACTTCCCAGCCAGTGGGCATTTTTTTCATGTCGGGAGGGCCCACCAACACGTGGGGAGACCACCAGGTAAACCCTGGTAGCCTCCCAATGGGTTCCTGGCGGGGCGGGGGGGCCATGCTTGATGGGTGCTTCATTGCCCATGGAGGGGCCCCCTGATGGCAATGGCCGCCCCTGCTGCTAGCATTGGCATTGCAGAAGCTGCTGAACTGCCAGCCCTCGGATTGGGCCAGCAGTTCTAGGAGGTAGGCCACCGTTCTCAATTGGACGGCAGCCCGCTGGCAGGCTGTTAATTGGCCACTGCTGGCAAATGCCATCCCAGGTTCCCATCGCCCACCTGATCAGAGTCACCCCATGCTTTTGGCCCCGGAGGTGGGACTTCCAGCTCCTCCGAAAAATTCCACCTTAGGTATTAAAACACACATTTACATCACTGTCAGATTTTTTAACTTATGTATCATTGAAAGATTAATAATTATACTGATGTCATTACAAAAGGTAGAAAGATTGTTACGAACAGAATGTTTTATATGACACATGTAGAGATGCATCATTCCTTGTATGAATGTCATTGTGAGGAACTCCATCCAAAGATTCCAAGGGACATAAAGATCTGTCACTTCCTCCTCTAGGGTCTCTGTCTGTTGTTTCTACAAGTCTCTGTTGGTTAATCATGATATTCTTTTCTACAGTCCCAATGAACTATTTTCTGACGTCCCGCCTGCTTCTCTTATTATGAGAGATCATATTCATCTGTTTAGTTATCTCACCCTAGAGCATAATATGAATATGGAAGTTGGGGAATTCCATGCTGATTTGAAAAATGTAAAGCTTCTTCAAGCACCATCAACTCAAGCTCCTGCTCCGTGAAATGTGGCTTCCGGAATTGATTTAGTACCAATGGCATTTTGTATGATATCACATCAGTTGTGTGTCCTGTACCAATTGACTGATCAACTAGCTCTCAGTAGAAAATGATAAAGCACCACAACACACATTCCTTCTTGGATTATAAATACAAGTAACTATTTCTCTAACCTGTCCCCTCTGAACTTGCCGCACTCCGTTCGCTCAGGTCTAACCCTGAAATTATCATCAAACCTGCAGACAAGGATGGTACTGTTGTTGTCTGGCGTACCAACCTCCACCTTGCAGAGGCTCAGCGCCAACTCACAGACACTTCTTCCTACTTCCCCCTGTACAATGACCCCACCACCGAATATCAAGCTACTGTTCACAGGACTGCCACTGACTTCATCTCCTCTGGAGATCTTCCCTCTACAGCTTCCAAACTCATAGACCTGCAGCTCCAGACAGCCTGCTTCTACCTCCTTCCAAAAATCCACCAACAGGACTGCCCGGCAGACCCATTGTTTCAGCCTGTTCCTGCCCCACTGAACTTATTTCTTCCTATCTTGACTCTATCTTTTCTCCCCTGGTCCAGTCTCTTCCCACCTACATCTGTGACTTTTCTGATGTCCTACGTCATTTTGACAATTTCCGGTTTCCTGGCCCTAACCATCTCCTCTTCACCATGGATGTCCAATCGCTCTACACCTCCATCCTCCACCAGGATGGTTTGAGGGCTCTCCGCTTCTTCCTTGAACAGAAGTCCAACCAGTCCCCATCCACCACCACCCTCCTCTGCCTGGCTGAACTTGTTCTCACATTGAACAACTTCTCCTTCAACTCCATTCACTTCCTTCAAGTAAAAGGTGTTGCTATGGGTACCCACATGGGTCCTAGTTATGCCTGTATTTTTGTAGGATATGTCGAACATTCCTTGTTCCAGTCCTACTCAGGTCCCCTCCCCCAACTCTTTTACTGGTACATTAATGACTGTTGGAGCCATTTTTATTATTATTCATTTATGGAACATTGATGACTGTATCGGTGCCGTTTCCTGCTCCCATCCGGAACTAGAAAACTTTATCAACTTTGCTTCTAATTTCCACCCTTCTCTCACCTTTACATGGTCCATCTCTGACACTTCCCTTCCCTTCCTCAACTTCTCTGTCTCCATCTCTGGTGATAGGCTGTCTACTAATATTCATTATAAGCCTCCCACAGTTACCTCGTCTACACTTCTTCACACCCTGCCTCCTGAAATGTCTCCATTCCATTCTCCCAGTTTCTCCATCTCCAACGCATCTGCTCTGATGATGCTACCTTCCACGACAACGCTTCTGATACGTCTTCCTTTTTCCTCAGCCGAGGATTCCCCCCCACTTTGGTTGACAGGGCCCTCAACCGTGCCAGGCCCATTTCCTTCACCTCTACCCTCACCCCTTCCCCTTCCTCCTAGAACCGTGACAGGGTTCCCCTTGTCCTCACTTTCCATCCCATCAGCCTCCACATCCAAAGGATCATCCTCCGCCATTTCTGACACCTCCAGCGTGATGCCACTACCAAACGCATCTTCCCCTCCCTTCCCCTGTCAGCATTCCAAAGGGATTGTTCCCTTCGCAACACCCTGGTCCACTCCTCCATTACCTCACCACCTTATCCCCTTCGCACGGCACCTTCGCCTGCAATCGCAGGAGGTGTAACACCTGCACATTTACCTCCTCTCTCCTCACTATCCAAGGCCCCAAACACTCCTTTCAGGTGAAGCAACAATTTACTTGTATTTCTTTCAATTTATTATACTGTATTCGCTGCTCACAATGTGGTCTCCTCTACATTGGGGAGACCAAACGCAGACTGGGTGATTGCTTTGCAGAACACCTCTGCTCTGCCTGAAAGCATGACCCCGAGCTTCTGGTAGCTGGCCATTTCAACACACCCCCCCTGCTCTCATGCCCACATCTCTGTCCTGGGATTGCTGCAGTGTTCCAGAGAACATTAATGCAAGCTCGAGGAACAGCATCTCATTTACCAATTAGGCATGCTACAACCTGCCGGACTGAACATTGAGTTCAATAATTTCAGAACATGGCAGGCCCCTCTTTTTGTTTTTATTTTTTTATTTTTTCTCTTCTATTTGTTTATTTTATTTTAGCATATTTCTACTGTTCTTACCCATTTTTTTTTTCATGTTTGTGCTTGGGGCTAGGGCTGTTCAGTTTTCTGTCAATTAACACCCTCTCTGTACTAACACTTTGTCTTTCACCATACCATTAACATACTATTTGCCTTTGCTCTATGACCTTCTGGTAAATTATTCTCTGTGACTTTGTCCTATCAATACCTCTTTTGTTATCTCTTGTCCCACCCCTGCTTTACTTGCTTAAACCTTTTACATTTCTAATACTTGCCAGTTCTGATGAAGGGTCACAGCCCTGAAACATTAACTCTGCTTCTCTTTCCACAGATGCTGCCAGACTTGCTGAGTATTTCCAGCATTTCTTGTTTTTATTTCAGATTTCCAGCATCAGCAGTATTTTGCTTTTATTATAGCAACTATTCCTTACTGACCACAGACTGGATGATCCCATGACATTCCTAATTTAGAGCACAGAGTAGGTCATTATTTATTTGAAGTAATGGCACAAGTTACTGAATATTCCAATTTGCTCAAAGGGTAAAGGTAATTTATTGGTCGAGATTCCAGACTGGCAAAGCTCCATTTGTTCTCAGATCATGAAACTAAATTTAAGCTATAGTATTGATTTTCCCACTGAATGTGAATATGGAGAGATCTCTGCCGACATTAAAGAAGCTGCTATACTAGGTTTATACTGTGCTAATGCCCGCAGGTCCCAAAGCACAGGTGTCACACAGCTGGTGGCATCACGAAAAGAAATTTGTTGTATTTACTCAGGCCAGACACCGGGAAGACCTGCTAAAATACATGGGACAATAAAATAAATGTTATGAAAGTAAATAAAAGTGGCTTAAGTTTAAATGTAATGACTAATTCTGACGTTGCCCCAGCCTTATTCCTGTCTGGCACTACTGGCTTTGTACATTAATCACTCGGTTGTTAGGCTGGGCTTTAGCTGCAGTTCAGTTGGTAGCTCTATTGCCTTTTAGTCATTAGGTTCTAGGTTCAAGCCCTACTTTGGGGTTGAGTACAAAAATCAGCATTGATGCTCCAGTGTAGTACTCAAGGAGTGTTGCACTATCAGTGGTGCTATTGTTTGGCTGCGATGTTAAACCAAGACCCCATCTGCTTGCTTGGGTGACTGCTGAAGATCCCATGGTGTTATTTCAAAGAAGAGCAGCAGAGTTATCCCTGGCGTCGAGGCCAATATTTATCCCTCAATTAAGGAGACTAAAAATCAGATTATCTGGTCATTATCACATTCCTGTTTGTTGTGTGCATAGTGGCTGTTGTATTTCCTGCATTACAACAGTGATTACACTTCAAGAAGTATTTCATTGGTCATAAAGCACTTTGAGACATCCTGTGGTTGTGAAAGACGCTATGTGAATGCAAGTTTTTCTTTTTATTTCTGGTTCAAGCCTAATTTGCAGCCCTTTTGGATCACTCCCACTGGAGTTATGACAGCGGTGTACCAAGAGGGCTGGATATATTTAACCTTAGGGTTTAATCAATGCAAGGAGATCAGGAATTTGTTCAGAATGAAAGTAAAGACCATGGTTCAACTGCCTCTGCTGTTTCCCCTCTTCCCTTTGCCTAGTAAGCAACACATTTTCCCAGTCCCTCTACCACTCTAGTCTAAAATCCTTGTCTTTATGTTTTTGTCCCATTTCCCCCCTGCCTTCTTCAAGTTTATCTCACCCATGAGACCTATCTTCCCATCCCATTAAACTCTTGTTCACCCAGCTTCCCTTCTTGGCATCCATACTTGCTGACACCATAAATGCTTCCCTCTCCACAGCAACTGTTTCCTCTTTTTCAAAACTGACAATATCAACTCTTCCCGAAAGTAATCTATCCTCTTAAATTACTGCCCCATCACCACCTCTCTTTTTCCTTGTCCTCTCTCATATTTCTGCCTATATCTACCCTAAAAACTCCATCTTTGAATCTCTCCAATCAGGTTTCTGCCCCACCCACAGCCCAAAATAAGCCTAACCAAAGTCATGAAGGACATTCAATCTGATTGTGACCATGGTTCATTGTTTCTCCTTATGCTTCATGACCTCTTTGCAACTTTCAGTGTAGTTGACCGCACCATCCTCCTCCAACACCTCTCCTCCATTGTTCAGCTCTTCAAGACGACCGTCAATTGTTTCTGCTCATACCTGCCCAATTGTAATCAGAGCAACTCTGGCAATGGATTCTCTTTCTAACCCTGCAATGTCAGCTCCAGTGACCTGTAAGGATCCATCCTTAGTAGCATCATCTACAAGCATTGGATCAGTTTCCCCATGAATGCTGATCATAAACAACTCGAACTCTCCACCATCTCCCTTGATCCTCTTGGGTTTTTATCAAAGTCATAAACAACATCCTATGTGGCTGTGACAAAGGTAAACTTTCTCTCTTCATCCCTCTCAACTTGTCTGCAGCCTTTGACATTGTTGACCACACCATCCTCCAATGCTTCTCCACTGTCATCCAACTGGCATCCAGTGCTCCATTGGACAACTTTGGAGCACACTTTCTGGCCAATTGTGCCATTTCCACTCTCCTTTCTGCTCAGAGACTGTTCTGTAACCAGTTCCAGCACCAGCTGCACCCAGAATGCACCTCACCTTTAACGGTGCAAGCTGGCTTTAAGTGCTGCTAGCCTCGCACGATCCCGCAACCCCCCCCCCACCTGGTGGCTACTCATCAGCGTGTTTAGTGCTGGGTTACACACCACAATCATTTAAATTCGCAAGCAGCATGACCTTTGCATGCTTCCTGCATCGCAACGAATGGGTTCAGGTTAATCCAGCCAAATCCAATTTTTCCCCCATGTTATGCAATATAGAAACTTCAAAGTGGTATCTTTAGGAGGTACTGGTATTGTACAGTCTGGTGCATAATGACATTTGAATACACTTTAATAGCTTTATATGCAAATATACTGATTCTATTTAAATATTCCAAAGTCTCCTCTAAGGCTTCTGCACAATAATTGTCCTCATACAACCAATATAGCCTTTTAAAACACAAAGGTCTACAAAAAGTGTTCCTCTCATTTTTAATTGCTATGGCAACTGTCATCAGAGTCAGGGGAGCATAATATGACAGAATGATGGAGATAGAGAAAGATTAATGACACTCTATTCACCAGTCTCCTCTCATACCACAATTTCTTTGCATGTGATCAAATGTGTTTGTTTTCCTTTGATGTTGACGGCATATCGTGATTCATCAGGCAGCCAAGTGAAGGCAGGACTCTAAATAGCTGCAATGTGGCATCACTTCTCCCAGCAACAGCCCCCACTTGAGCAAAGCTGCCACTAAATCCTGCAGCAGCTGTTTACCTACCTAGAAACCAAGGCAAAGTTAGCTGCCCCTAAAGTTCAACTGCACTAATAATTAACTTGTAAAATCTTTGTCAGATGCACTCTGGTTTTCTAGCACGTTTCAATGCTAACTATCACAATAAAATCAGATAATAGGAGGTTTTTTCTTTTAATGAGCCATTAGGAATATAGAAAATGCTGGACAGAGAATGAGTACGGTCCATTTAGTTTGCCATCTACGATCCTGGTAGTCTCAAGATACAATGGGTCAGAAATTATTGTTAAAATAACAGTGAGTCTAACTGCGCTTACTTTTATTTAAGTACAAATCAGACTGCAACTTCAGGCAAGTGAAATATGCACTTACACACAAAAATACAGAAGTTGTAGTCCAGGATAACAAGAACATATTTATACAGTAGTCAAATGTCCCAAGATATTTCATACGAACTTTACAAAATAAAATTGACACCAAGCCACATAAGGAGTTATTAGGACAGATGACAAAAAGCTTAGGCACCAATTTTACTGTCAAAGGGTCGTGGCGGGGGCAGTGGGGCCGGAAAATGCCTCCACAGGCCTCAACACCGGGAAAGACCAGCCCGATATTACCAGTGGTGGCAAGGCCTCATGGCAGCAGCCTCCCCCACCCCCCAAACCCCCAACGCTGCTGGGCGATGGGAGCAGAATTAACATTTTTTTAAAAATGCAACTTAAAGAATTAATGACTTACCGGCTCCCGTCATCTATTCCACTCCAATATTGTTGCCGGTGGCCGGCACTCGCGCTGAGGCGTAACGCTCGTGAGGAGGGGGGAGCAGGTAAGTATTTCAGTGTGGTAAGTGCGGGGAGCGGGGTCAAACTACTATGATTGGTGTAGGGGATGGTGGGAAGGGTTAAAGATAAAAGGTTGTGAACTTTTTGGGGGGAAGGTCTGGCACATGAGGTAAGTATCTTGATGGGGGAGAGGGCAAGAAATGAATTGTTTGGTTATGGGAGGGTGGGAGAGGGGCTAGACACATTTATTTAATATTTTAGATAAATTTTAATGCAATAGCTCCTTATAAAATTTAACTTGTAATGTAGGGCTTGAAGCTCTTTAAAAATGGCGTCAGTGCCTGCGCAGTGACGCCTGATGCTGTTGCCAGGGACGGATCGCCCGCCCCTTCCATGTCATCATGGGGGAGGGGCAGTCTGCCCCGTCCATTTAAATGAGCCGTCACGTTTAATATCGCGGTGGCTCCATGACAAGCGGTCTGCGTGGGCAGACTGCCATTTTTGAAGTTCGCTGCCGAGATCGGCGGGAGCTAATAAGTTCTAGTCCTTCGTCAAAGAGGTAGATTTTAAGGACTGTCTTCAAGGAGATAATAGAGGTTGAGAGGCAGAGAGGTTTAGGAAGTGAATTCCAGAGCTTAGGGCCCAGACAGCTGAAGACATGGCCAGCAATTGTGGAGCAATTAAAATCGGGAATACTCAAGAGGCCAGAATTAGAGGAGTGCAGATATCTCCGAGCATTGTAGGGCGAGAGGAGATTACAGGTATAGGAGGGGAGCAAGATCATGGACAGATTTAAAAACCAAGGATGAGAATTTAAAAATCAAAGCATTGCTTAACCAGGAGCCTATGCAGTTCAGCGAGCACAGGAGTGATAGGTGAATGGGACTTGATGCGAGATTGGATACTGGCAGCAGAGTTTTGGATAACCTCAAGTTTACGGAGGGTAGAACATGGGAGGCCACCCTGAGTGCATTGGAAAAGTCAGGTCTAGCTGTATTAAAAGCATGGATGAGGGTTTCAGCAGCAGATGAGCTGAGGTGAGAGTAAAACCGGGCAATGTTAAGGAGGTGGAAATAGGCAGTCTTGTGATGGCACAAATATGTGGTTAGAAGCTATGCTTGGGGTTAAATATAACTTTAAGGCTGTGAATAGACTGGTTCAGCCCCAGACAGTTGCCAGAGAGAGGGATGGTGTCAGTGGCTAGGGAATGGAGTTTGTGGTGCGGACCGAAGACAATTTAGATTTATTTTTTAGATTTAGAGATACAGCACTGAAACAGGCCCTTCGGCCCACCGAGTCTGTGCCGACCATTAACCACCCATTTATACGAATCCTACACTAATCCCATATTTATACCACATCCTCACCTGTCCCTATATTCCCATACCACCTACCTATACTAGTGGCAATTTATAATGGCCAATTCACCTATCAACCTGCAAGTCTTCTGGCTGTGGAAAGAAACCGGAGCACCCAGAGGAAACCCATGCAGACACAGGGAGAACTTGCAAACTCCACACAGGCAGGACCCAGAATTGAACCCGGGTCGCTGGAGCTGTGAGGCTGCGGTGCTAACCACTGCGCCATTGTGCCGCCCTGGCTTCAGTATTTCAATAATGAGTTGGAGGAAATTTCTGCTCATTCATTACTGAATATTGGACAAGTACTGCGACAACTTAGAGCCAGTGGAGGGGTCAAGAGAGGTGGTGCTGAGGTACAGCTCAGTATTGTCAGCGTGTATATGGAAACTGATGCTATGTTTTCAGATGTAGTCGCCAAGGTGAAACATGTAGATGAGAAATAAGAAGGGGCCAAGGACAGATCCTTGGGGGACACCGGAGGTAACCATGTTGGAGCAAGAAGAGAAGTTGTTGCAGTTGATTCTCTGCTATAATGGGATATATAAGAATGGAACCAGGCAGGTACAGTCCCTTTTTAATGCTGCAATAAGTTTTAATTACTATTGACAGACCTCTCTGGCACAAAAATAAACTTTTACAAGTTTGGAGTTTCATTCCTTCAAGATTGTAATTGTAGTTGGAGATTTAAAAAAATTGTTAATTCATTTTTTACTATTTTTTGGTCCCTTTTTTTCTCTCCCTCTTAACCCAGTTGTTCTTTCCTTCCTCTTTATTTTGCTTTCTGTACCTGATTTGACATTGAATTCACTGTTCTATCATACACTTCCTGGTCCAGACTTGGCACTGTTCTTTAATCTGATTGGTTAAGGGAACAGTTGTTTGCTCTGTTTACACAGGTCCCAGATGCCCTGGTGAGTGTGTGGGGCCATTTTGAAGCCCCACTTGCAGCAGCAAGTCATATCAAAGCTCATGGAAATTCAAATGGCAAGGGTCAGTCTAACGTACAACTGGTACCATTTGTTCACAGGTTACAGAAAATCCTGACCTAATGAAGCAACAATATTATGATTGCAATGAAATCTCCTATTTAATTACACACAGAAATGCTTCAAAATCAAAGCAAATACATTTTAAATAACTGCTACCTTTAAGGAGAATGTTTAGTTTAGAAATGTAGAAAATAGGAGCAGGAGTAGGCCATTCAGCCCTTCGAGCCTGCTCCACCATTCATTATGATCATGGCTGATCAACCAACTCAGTAACCTGTTCCCACTTTCTCCCCATACCCTTTGATCCCTTTAGACCCAAGAGCTATATCTAACTCTTTCTTGAAAACATACAATATTTTGGCCTCAACTGCTTTCTGTGGTAGTGAATTCCACAGGCTCACCACTCTCTGGGTGAAGAAATGTCTCCTCATCTCAGTCCTGAAAGGTTTACCCCATATACTTAGACTATGACCCCTGGTTCTGGACTCCCCCACCATCAGGAACATCCTTCCTGCATCTACCCTGTCAAGTCCTGTTAGAATTTTATAGGTTTCTATGAGATCCCCCCTCATTCTTCTGAACTCCAGTGAATATAATCCTTACCAACTCAATCTCTCCTCATACATCAGTCCTGCCATCCCAGGATTCAGTCGGGTAAACCTTCGCTGCACTCCCTCTATAGCAAGAACATCCTTCCTCAGATAAGGAGACCAAAACTGCACACAATATTCCAGGTGTGGCCTCACCAAGGCCCTGTATAATTGCAGCAAGACATCCCTGCTCCCGTACTCGAATCCTCTCACTATGAAGGCCAACATACCATTTGCCTTTTTTAACCGCCTGTTGGACCTGCATGCTTACCTTCAGCGATTGGTGCACGAGAACACCCAGGTCTCGCTGCATATTCCCCTCTCTCAGTTTATAGCCATTCAGATAATAATCTGCCTTCCTATTTTTGCTACCAAAGTGGATAACCTCACATTTATCCACATTATACTGCATCAACCATGCATTAGCCCACTTACTCAACTTGTCCAGTGTCCAGTGCCCTACCTTCATGGACCCCTGATGTTTGTACTGGCAGGACATTTTTCCACACTCACCTGATATCAACGATAGGTTGAGTCAATGGACATATGTTCAGAAAATACAGATCCCCTTTATGGATAGCACTTCATACTGTAGATTGCCTACCTAGCCTAATGGCCCAGCCAATACTCAGCCCCATTAACATCAGTCTTCAACATTTATAGATTCCCTTCCGATTTCTTCTAAAATGGTTTAAAATGTGATAAAATTGAATTATTCTTAAATATGACTTTTTCTTTGAATTGATAGCCTTAATTTTATTCAGGCTTCACTACATATCTTAAAATAATGCAGATTTACCATGCGATAACGTTGCATTGAATTGATTTGTTGTTTTGCATGAATTGAACTTACTTACAAACATCATTTTCGTTCAAACACATTCATAAGAAACAAAAGGTTTTATGTGTTACAATGAGACTGATTCAAAGGATAGCCAATACAGAACAGGAAAATTTGGAAGCCAGCAGGCTTATACAAATACTAATATGAGAGCCATATAATAATTTTATGATGTATTACATACAGGTCTTTGATTGTTAATTTCCTTGGTTTAGATCAAGATTTGATGCAGCCATAGAAAGAACATAAGAACATAAGGAATAGGAACAGGAGTAGACTATACGGCCCTGTCAAATCTGCTCCGCCATTCAATATGATCATGGCTGATCTTGGTTTCAACACCACTTTCGCACGTGCTCCCCATATCCCTTGATTCCCTGAGAGATCAAAAATCTGACCACCTCAGCCTTAAATATATTCAACGATGGTGCATTCACAGCACGCCGGTGTAGAGAATTCTAAAGATTCGCAACCCTTTGAGTGAAGAAATTTCTCCTCATCTCAGTCCTAAATGATCTGCACTTTATCTTGAAACTGTGTCCCTTTGTTCTAGGTTCCCCTGCCAGGGGAAAAAAATTCACAGTCTCTACCTTGTCAAGCCCCTTCATAAGCTTGAATATTTCAATGAGATCACCTCTCATTCTTCATGTCAACCCAATTTACTCAGCCTTTCATCAAGGGCAACCCGCTCATCCCAGAGACCAAGCTAGTGAACCTTCACTGTACTGCCTCCAATGCAAGTATATCCTTTGTTATGACCAGGTGAGAAAGGGGTCTAGGGGTTCCCTCTCAACCTTTTTCTGGTTTGACCATAACAGGGTTTAATTTTTAAAACATTGCATTTTTAGCTTCCCCTCAGTGAATCCTTGTTCACTGCTCTCCAATTGTAAGGCAAAGAAATCAACCAGATAGGTTTTCTTTAGATTTAAACAAGAAATGTATAAGTTTATTAATCATAAAACCCTAATTTAATTAAAATTACTACGAACACGTGATGCGATCATGCTAGCATGCATACGCAATAAACACACACCCAGATAGAGATGGAAGAGGAGAAAGAATAAAGGGGAAAAATATGAAGCAATAGCTGGAGTTCATTTACTGTCTTTTGAGTTTGATGTAGAGTCTTTGATTGCCGTTTCTTTGGGGCCCAGTGCACACTTTCAAACTTGTTTCAATGTAGGAGTCTTCCCTCTTGAGGTTTAAGTGGCTTCAGTGGATCTGGAAATTCGTGAGAGAGAGCCAGGGAGAGACCTTCCTTCTCTTTTGTCTTCAAATTGCAGTCTGACTCAAACTATTCTATGAACACAATTCAAAACCAAACCTGGACCAGCTTTTTTTTCAACAAACTCTCCTGCATTTTTGTGGAGTCTTAGCAGACACGCTCAGTGAAGGCGGGTGGGAGGGGTGGGAAATGGAATGCTGGCTTTTTTACACATTCAATGTCTGTTGATCAAAGTCCATTTGGGTTAATTGGATCAGGGAGCAGTTTGATTGTCTTCTCCGGGCAACTGTCTCTTTGAATAATGTGCCCAGCCTCTGCTGTGATCTCTTTAAACGTCATCTTTTCATTCCAGCAACGGTTTAAAATTATTGTTTCATATGACAAAATTAATGTGCCTGATTCTTGGCAGGTGGGGTTTCATGACACCTCTACCCCCAGCAGAATGAAATGCGATTTTTAGAACAGCATTTCATTAAAAAAAGATTAGAGAGAAGAGTTAAGTGCAGGAAAACACACATGCATCTCTCTCATTCATTGTCATTCATTCAGAAATTCTAAAAATGTGTTACTGCCTGTCTTTTCTTGGTAGCAGTTCTGCTTTCAACTGTCCTTTTTTTAGCATCCCAATAAACATGTGATTTTTGGGGAAGTTTATCAGTTTGCACATTTTCATGACTGCCTAGGGCATCTTTGTTCCCGTTGAGGTCTGCAGGGGGAGGGCTAAATTTAGGAGGGAGGTGGTGGAATTGTCACTGGATTAATAACCCAGAAACTCAGGGTATTGTTCTGGGGGCATGGGTTCAAATGCCACCACAGCAGAAGGTGGAATTGGAATTCAATTAATAAATGTGGAATTAAAAGCTAGTCTAATGATGGCCATGAAACCATTGTCGATTGTTGTTTAAAAACCCATCTGGCATACTCATGCGCTTTAGGGAAGGGAATCTGGCCTACATATGACTCCAGACCCACAGCAATGTGGTTGACTCTTACATGTCCTCTGAAATGGCCCAAAAAGCCATTCAATTGTATCTAACCACTACAAAGTCAATAAAAAAAAAGAAACTGGATGGGTCAACCAGCATTGACCTAGGCACCAGAAACAATAATAGAAAACCCAACCCTGTAAAGTCCTCCTTACTATCATCTGGGGGCTTGTGCCAACGTCAGGAGAGCTGTCCTGTAGACTAGTCAAGCAACAACCTGACATAGTCATGCTCACAGAATCATACCTGGCAGACAATGTCCCAGATATCACCATTGCCATTCCAAGGTATGACCTGCCCCACTGGCAGAGCAGACCCAGCAGAGGTGGTGGCACAATGCTATACAGTTGGAAGGGTGTTGCCCTGGGAGTCTTCAACATTGACTCTGGACCCCATGAAATCTCATGGCATCAGTCCAAACATGGAGAAGGAAACTTCTTGCTGATTGCCACCTACCACCATCCCTCAGCTGATGAATCAGTACTCCTCCATGTTGAACACTCCTTGGAGGAAGCACTGAGGGTGACAAGGGCACAGAATGCACTCTGGGTGGAGAACTTCAATGTTCATCACCAAGAGTGGCTCAGTAGCACCACTACTGGCCAAGTCCTAAAGGACATAGCTGCTAGACTGGGTATGCAGCAACTGGTGAAGGAATCAACAAAAGGAAAAAAACATACTTGACCTCGTCCTCACCAATCTGCCTGCTGCAGATGCATCTGTCCATGGCAGTATTGGTAGGAATGACCACTGCACGCACAATCCTTGTGGAGACAAAGTCCTGCCTTCACAATGAGGATACCGTCCATCGTGTTGTGCGGTATTACCACCGTGCTAAATGGGATAGATTTCAAACAGATCTAGCAATGCAAAATTGGATGTCCATGAGGCACTGTGGGCCATCAGCAGCAGCAGAATTTTACTCAACCACAATCTGTAACCTCATGGCCTGGCAGATCCCCCACACTACCATTACCATCAATCCAGCAGACAACCCTGGTTCAATGAAGAATGCAGGAGGGCATGCCAGGAGCAGCACGAGGCATACCTCAAAATGAGGTGTCAACACGATGAAGCTCCAACACAGGACTACTTGCATGCCAAACTGTGTAAACAGCATGTGATAGACAGAGCTAAGTGATCCCATAACCAACAGATCAGATCCATGTCCTGCTACATCCAGCCGTGAATGGTGGTGGACAATTAAACAACTAACTGGAGGAGGTGGCTCCACAAGTATTCCCAACCTCAATGATGGGGGAGCCCAACACATCAGTGCGAAAGATAAGGCTGAAGCATTTGCAACAATCTTCAGCCAGAAGTGCCAAGTTGATGATCCATATCGGCGTCCTCCTGAAGTCCCCAGTATCACAGATGCCTGACTTCAGCCACTCCACGTGATATGAAGAAATGACTGAAGGCATTGGATACTGCAAAGGCTGTGGGACCTGACAATATTCCAGCAATAGCACTGAAGACCTATGCTCCAGAACTTGCCGCACCCCTAGCCAAGCTGTTCCAGTACAGCTACAACACTGGCATCTACCCAGCAATGTGGAAAATTGTCCAGGTATATCCTGTACACAAAAAGCAGGACAAGTCCAACCTGGCCAATTACCGCCCCATCAGTCGACTCTCAATCATCAGTAAAATGATGGAAGGTGTCATCAACAGTGCCATCAAGCGGCACTTGCTTAGCAATAACCTGCTCAGTGACGCTCAGTTTGGGTTCTGCCAGGGCCACTCAGCACCTGACCTCATTACAGCCCTGGTGCAAACATGGACAAAACAACTGAAATGAAGAGGTGAGGTGAGAGTGACTGCCCCTGACATCAAGGAAAAATTTTGCCGAGTATGGCATCAATGAGCCCAAGCAAAACTGAAGTCAATGGGAATCAGGGGAAAAATCTCCACTGGTTGGAGTCATACCTATGGCAAAAGAAGATGGTTGTTGGAGGTCAATCATCTCAGCTCCAGGACATCACTGCATGAGTCTCAAGGCAGTGTCCTAGGTCCAACCACCTTCAGATGCTTCATCAATGACCTTCCTTCAATCATAAGATCAGAAGTGGGGATGTTCACTGGTGATTGCACAATATTCAGCACCATTCGCGACTCCTCAGATACTAAAGTAGTCCATGTAGAAATGCAGCAAGACATGGACAATATCCAGGCTTGGGCTGATAAGTGGCAAGTAACATTCGCGCCACACAAGTGCCAGGCAATGACCATCTCCAACAAGAGAGAATCTAACCATCTCCCCTTGACATTCAATGAAATTGCCATTGCTGAATCCCCCACTATCAACATCCTAGGGACTATCATTGACCAGACCTGAACTGGGGTAGTCCTATAAATACTGTGGCTACAAGAGAAGGTCAGAGATTAGGAATCCTGAGGTGAGTAACTCACCTCCTGTCTCCCCAAAGCCTGTCCACCATCTACAAGGCTCAAGTCAGGAGTATGATGGAATACTCTCCACTTTCCCGGATGGGTGCGGCTCCAACAACACTCAAGAAGCTCAACACCATCCAGGATAATGCAGCCTGCTTGATTGCCACCCCAACCATGAACATTCATGCCTTCCACCAATGCACAGTGGCACCAGTATGTACCATCTACAAGATGCACTGCAGCAACGCACCAAGGCTCCTTCGACAGCACCTTCGAAACCCGCGACCTCTACCAGTACAAAGGGCAGGGGCAGCAAATTCTTGGGCACACCACTACCTGCAAGTTCCCCTCCAAGTCACACACCATCCTGACTTGGAACTATATCGCTGTTCCTTCACTGTCGCTGGGTCAAAATCTTGGAACTCCCTTCATAACAGCACTGTGGGTGTACCTACCTCACATGGACTGCGGCGTTTCAGGAAGGCAGCTCACCACCACCTTCTCAAGGACAATTAGGGATGGGCAATAAATGCTGGCCTAGCCAGCGACGCCCACATCCCATGAATGAATAATAAAACAAAAAGATTTAATTCGCCCTAAGTTGGAGTTTTGCTGAGAAGCGTCAGTAATGGTGGATCCACTCTGAACTATCAGTGCTTTGATGAGTTATGCAAGGGCTTTTTACCTTAGGGATGGTTGGTTCCCCTTTCTCCTGAATGTAGGGGTTGATTCCTTGCTAATCCTCCCTTTGTCCTCTACTGCAGTCCTCTGCGGCACTTCGACTAGGTGAGGCATCATCCTCACAGTTTCTATGCCTTCTTGAGGACTTTCTTTGTCTCAGCAGGTATCTGTAAGTGCTGTTAGTAACTCTGGTGGGGTGCTCCTGGTGTCTGCATTTACATTGGAGGATGTGGGATCTAATTTTTTCAAACATTTCAGGGTTGGCTGTTGGGGTTTGCATTTGAGATTCCTCTCAGATCTCCTTTAACCTGTCCTCTGTGTCCCTTTTTCCCCTTTCTAACTTTTTGCCAGCCTTGTGCTTGCCTGTTTCTGTTTGTTCTCGGCAGGGATCCCTTACAGTTCACCAACCCACTGCTGGAGGATCCTCCTCACACCGGTACAGGACTTAGGGGTGCAGATTTCACTGTCGGGGGTTTCCTCTCAACCTGACACACGTGGCAACTCCTACAGTACTCCACCACATCTTTGTGGAGCTTTGCCCAGTCAAACTGTTTTCTTGTGCGGGCATTGGTTTTTCATGTACCAACATGTACAGCCACTGTAATCTCATGGGCCATCCTTAATATTTCTCTCTGGTACCTCTGTGGCACCACTAACTGGTGAAGCACTGTCTACTCTTTGTCCTCAGATCTGTGAGGGGAACTCCACTTCCTCATCAGTACCTCATTCTTTAAATCGTAGCAATCAAGGACTCCGTCTGCTTTAATTTCAAACGAGGCAGCCTGTGCTAACTCTTGCAATACTGGGTGGGCTCAGCTCGGGAAGATTTATTTAATTCATTCCCTGGGTATCCTAACTTTCCAAAGAAAGTCTCAGACAGACAGACCTCATGGTCATCTGCCTGCAGTGCCCATTCAGTTTCCTCTGGGGGAGCTGGTTTGATCATGGCCTGATTCACTGCACAAACCTGGGAACTGCAGGGGACCGTCTCCTGCCACAGACCTGCCTTGCTGACCTCCTGCAGCCTCTCTTTCTCTACTGGGAGGGCTACCACCTTTGCCCCTGCCAAATCATCACCTCAGAGCAGGTTAACCCCGTCCACAGGCAAACTAGGAACAATCCCTACAGTCACCGGTCCCGAAACGAGGTCGCACTCCAAGTGCACCCGATGTAAATGTACAGGCATACACTGCCCTCCAATACCATTCATCACCATTCTGCTATTTACTGTGCTCTCTGGGGGAAAGATCAGGCCTTTTCCCAGGAAAAGGGATCTTGTGGCTCCTGTGTCTCTGAGGATTACTATGGGCTTGCTTGCCCCACTCGAGGGGTATGGGGTTACTCTCCCTTCAGACACAAAATCCTGATAACCTTCAGTAATCCGAGTAAATTTTCCTGCACTTGAAGCAGAATGCTTTCTGGGTCTTACTTTTGCTGCAGTTAAAGCCACAGCTTGTTCCCCTGTGCTTTCCATCAGAGTCCTTTCTCCTGCACTGAGCGGGTGTGCCCTGATTAACCCTACAGGCTTTCCCCGTAGTTTCCAGCAGTTAGCTCTTAGATGACCTGCTTAATTACAATAGAAGCACAGAGGTCTCCGGGTCTCACTCCTACTTACAGCACTATCCTTTTTGGCTGGAGGAGAGCCCCTGGGTCTCCTGCTTTTGTTTCTCTCCTCAAACTTGCTTGGGCTTCTATCACCTTCCCACCCTTTGTCCTTTGCGGATTTGTGGGGTGACGAGGAAAAGGTTTCCCCTGGGGAATCGACTTATTGATGAGAGCAAACTCATCAGCCAGAACGACCGCTTGCTGGGCTCTATTAACTTTTTGTTCCTCTCCATGTGTCTTTATGGAGAGTGGGAGAGAGTTTTTAAATTCCTCTAGCGCAATTACCTCTCTGAGATTTTCATAGCTGAGTTGCACTTTAGTAGGCATCAGCCGCTGGTCAAAAGCCAGTTGCTTACTTCTCTCAAGCTCCAGGTAAGTTTGATCAGCTTGCTTCTTGAGGGTTCGAAACTTCTGGCGAGTGGCTTCCAGTACTAGCTCATATGCCCCAAGGATAGCATTTTTTGTCAGTTCATAATTGTATGAACTCTCATCTGGCAACAGGGAATAAACTTCATGGGCTTTTCCTGTTAACTTGCTTTGTAGCAGGAGAGTCCAAGCCTCAGTGGCCATTTTAACTGCCTTGCAAGTTTTTCAAAAGATGCAAAAAAATGCTTCCACGTCTCCCTCATTGCATTTTGGGAACAGTTGAGTAAATTTTAACAAGTCAGTACCCAGCCCTGAATTATGATCTTCCATATTGGCCATGCATTCACTGGGGTTACTCTGTCTTTGTGTGAGAGGGAGAGAGGCCTTCCTTCTCTGTTGTCCTCCTAGTTAACTCAAGCTGCCTTAGCTCTCTCTCCGGGCATTCCTTCTCTTAAGTTCTTTCTTTCTGTCTCTCCTGTATTTCTCTTCCTCTTTCTTCAAATTCATGTTTCCTCTGTTCCAATTGTACCTTTGCTAGCAATATCCTGTCAGAGTCTATTTTGAATCCTGTTTCTGCTTCTTCAGATTCAAGGGAAAAATGGTTGGCCACAAGTCTTAGGAGTTCAGACTTTCTAGCCTTGGCACGGACAGTGCTCCCACACTGCTCAGCCATTTTTCTCAACTCTTCCTTAGACAATGCTTTTAACTTATCTCAACTTACTTCACTGTGGTTTGAGGAGCTACTGGCTTCAGTCGCAGGCATGTTAGTATTCTAGCAAACAACGACAAGAAAACCTGTATTGAAATCTTTTCTCTTTTTGATTGAGATCAATTTGACTCCCCACTTCCAATTTCTCATTTGCCTGTGGACCGAATCTAGATGCTAGCACCCAAATTTCTGTTACGACCAAGTGAGAAAGGGGTCTAGGGATTACCTCTCAGCCTTTTTCTGGTTTGACCATAACAGGGTTAAATTTTTAAAAATATATATTTTTAGCTTCTCCTCATTGAATCCTGGTTCACTGCTCTCCAATTGTAAGGTAAAGAAATCAACCAGACAGGTTTTCTTTAAATTTAATCAAGAAAGGTGTAAGTTTATTAACCTTAAAACCCTAATTCAATTCAAACTACTACGAACACGTGATGCAACCATGCTAGCATGCATACGTGATATACACACACGTAGATAGAGATGGAAGAGAAGAAAGAATAAAGCAGAAAGGTTTGAAGCAATAGCTGGAGTTCATTTAATGTCTTTTGAGTTTGATGTAGAGTCATTGATTGCAGTTAAATCTTGTAGTTTCATTGGGGCCCAGTGCACACTTTCAAACTTGTTTCGATGTAGGAGTCTTCCCTCTTGAGGTTTAAGTGGCTTCAGTGGATCTAGAAATTCGTGAGAGAAAGCAAGGGGGCAACTGCAGGACATTCTGAAGGGGGAGGATGAAGAGTCAGAGGTCGTGGTTCACATTGGTACCAACGACATAAGTAGAAAGAGGGATAAGGTCCTGCAGCAAGAATTTAGGGAGCTAGGTAGCAGATTAAAAAGCAAAACCTCAAAGTTTGTAATCTCTGGATTACGACCAGTGCCAGGTGCTAGTGAGTATAGGAATGGGAGGATAGAGCAGATGAATGCGTGGCTGAAGAGATGGTGCAGAAGGGAGGGCTTTAGTTTCCTGGATCACTCGGCCTGTTTCTGGCGAAGGTGGGACCTGTACAAGTTGGGCGGGTTGCACCTGAACCAGAATGGGATCAACATCCTTGCTGGGATGTTTGCCCGTGCTGTTGGCGGGGGGTGGGGTGCGGGGGGTTTGAACTAATTTGGCAGGGGGGTGGGATACAGAGTGGAGTTACAGTAGGGGGTGATGCAAAGCCAAATATAGAAGAGAAACTAAGTCAGTCTGGCAGGCAGAGCAAATATAGACCTGTTAAGGCACAAGTGAATAATACAAGGCTGGATTGCATCTATTTTAAAGCAAGGAGCCTTACAAGTAAGGCAGATGAATTGAGGGTGTTGATTAACACATGGGAATATGATATTATTGCTATCACAGAGACATTGTTGAGGGAAGGGCAGGACGGGCAGCTCAATAATCCAGGATATAGAATCTTCAGGCGTGAAAGGGGGGAGGGGGGGCATTGCACTATTGATCAAGGAGTCAATTACTGCAGTAAGGAGGGATGATATCTTAGAAGGTTCCTCAAATGAGGCCATATGGGTAAAACTTAAAAATGAAAAGGGGGCAATCACTTGGCTGGGAGTGTACTACAGGGCTCCAAATAGTCAGGGAGACATAGAGGAGCAAATATGTAGGCAAATCTCAGAGAGGTGCAAAAATAATAGGGTAACAATAGTAGGGGATTTCAACTTCCCCAATATTAACTGGGATAGTCTTAGTGCAAAAGGCTTAATGGGGGCAAAATTCTTACAGTGCATAACAGGAGAGCTTTTTGAGACAGCACGTAGAAGGTTGTACAAGAGAATGGGCAGGACTGGACCTAATCCTAGGGAAGGAGGCCGGACAAGTGGTAGAAGTGTCAGTGAGGGAGCATTTTGGGGATAGTGACCATAACCCTATAAGATTTAAGGTAGTTGTGGAAAAGAACAAAGACAGACTGGAAATAAAGGTACTGAATTAGGGGAAGGCCGATTTCAATATGATAAAACAGGATCTGGCCAAAGTGGACTGGGAGCAGCTACTTGTAGGAAAGTCTACATCAGACCAGTGGGAGTCATTCAAAAAGAAAATAGTGAGAGCTCAGGGCCAACATGTTCCCGTAAAGGTGAAAAGTAGAAACAACAAGTCCAGGGAACCCTGGATGTCAAGGGATGTAGAGGATTGGATAAGTAAAAAAAAGGAGGCTTACGGCAGATTCAGAGGGCTGAAAACAGCGGAAGACCTAGAGGAGTACCGAAAGTGTAGGGGGGTACATGAAAAAGTAATTAGGAGAGCGAAGGGGGGCATGAAAAAACACTGGCGGGCAAGATAAAGGAAAATCCCAAGGCGTTTTATCAGTATATTAAGGGAAAGTGGATAACCAGGGAAAGAGTAGGGCCCATCAGGGACCAAAGTGGCAATCTTTGTGTGGAGCCGGAGGACATAGGTGAGGTTTTAAATGATTACTTTTCATCTGTGTTCACTATGGAGAAGGACGATGTAGGCGTAGAGATCAGGGAGGGGTACTGTGATATACTAGAACAAATTAGCATTGAAAGGGAGGAGGTATTAGTGGTTTTGCAGGCCCAGATGAGATGTATCCCAGGCTGTTATGTGACGCAAGGGAGGAGATAGCAGGGGCTCTGACACAAATTTCCAAATCCTCTCTGGATACAGGAGAGGTGCCAGAGAACTGGAGGACAGCGAATGTGGTACCATTATTCAAGAAAGGTAGCAGGGGTAAGCTGGGTAATTACAGGCCAGTGAGTCTAACATCAGTAGTAGGGAAACTATTGGAAACCTTTCTGAGAGACAGGATTAATCTGTACTTGGAGAGGCAGAGATTAATCAAGAATAGTCAGCATGGCTTTGTCACGGGGAGATCATGTCTAACAAACTTGGTTGAATTTTTCGAGGAGGTGGCAAGATGTGGAGGTGAGGGTAAAGCAGTTGATGTTAGAGTATGGCTACCCAACCCGAATCCGACGGGACCCGATGACGTGTCGAGTTCGGGACAATCAGGTCGCTATTCCGGATCCGGCATTTGGGCTCAGGTTGCGTCGGACACACTCTATCACCACCTCCGGTACGTGGCTCCAATGTTAATGTACTTTTTGGACTTGAAAGGTTGTTTAGTTACAGTTATTTTAAGCTTGTGCAGAAAAGCAACAAAGTGAAAAACGGAAGCTCGGTTAACTGATGGTTGAGTCGGGTCAGGTCGGGTCGACCGCGGGAAAGAATGAAAGGACTCGGGCCGGGTTGGGCTCAGGGCGGATGTGGTTCTGTTGGGCTTGAGTCAGGTTTCATTTGCAGACCTGAGCCGGCCTTTAGTTGATGTAGTCTACATGGACTTCAGTAAGACTGTTGATAAGGTCCCGCAAGGGAGATTGGTTAAGAAGGCAAGAGCCCATGGGATCTAGGGCAATTTGGCAAATTGGATCCAAAATTGGCTTAGCAAGTTGATCAGTAAGTTCGCAGATGACATGAAAGTTGATGGTGTCATAAATAGTGAGGAGGAAAGCTTTAGATTACAGGATGATATAGATGGGCTATTAAGATGGGTGGAGCAGTGGCAAATGGAATTTAATCCTAAAAAGTGTGAGGTGATGTATTTTGGGAGGACCCGAGGAAGTACAGAGGGTCACAGGGACCTTGGTGTGTTTGTCCATAGATCACTGAAGGCTGCAGCACAGGTAGATAAGGTGGCTAGGAGGGCATATGGGATACTTGCCTTTATTAGCCGAGGCATAAAATATAAGAGCAGGAAGGTTATGATGCAGCTGTATAAAACGCTAGTTTGGCCACAGCTGGAGTACTGTGTACAGTTCTGGTTGCCACACTATAGGAAGGAAGTGATTGCCCTGGAGAGGGTGCAGAGGAGATTCACCAGGATGTTGCCTGGGCTGCAGCATTTCAGCTATGAAGAGAGACTGGATAGGCTAGGGTTGTTTTCCATAGAGCATAGGGGGCATAGATTTAAGGTAAGGAGCAGGAGGTTTTGAGGGATTTTAGGAAAAGTTTTTTTACCCAGAGGGTTGTTGGAATCTGGAACACACTGCCCGAAGGGGTGGTAGAGACAGGTACCCTCATGCCATTTAAGAGGTATCTAGATGAGCATTTGAAATGCCTTAGCATACAAGGCCATGGGCCAAGTGCTGGAAAATGGGATTAGAACAGATAGGTGTTTAATGGCTGGCACAGACACGATTGTCCGAATGACCTTTTCTGTGCTGTATAACTCGATGACTCTATGAGAGTCATCTTCTCTTTTGTCTTCAAATTGCAGTCCGACTCAAACTGTTCTGTGAACACAATTCAAAACCAAACCTGGGCCAGCAGGTTAGTCATGCGAACAGCTTTTTTTTTTCACAAACTCTCCTACGATATTGTGGATTCTCCATCTTAGCAGACACCCTCAGTGGGTGGGGGGGAGGGGTGTGGGGAATGGAACGCTGCCTTTTTACACGTTCATTGTCGAGTGATCAAAATCCATTTGGGTTAATTGGATCAGAGAGCAGTTTTATTGTCTTCTCCAGGCCACTGTCTCTTAGAATGCAAATGTTTCCAGCCACTGCTGTGATCTCTTGAAACAAATCATCTTTTCAGTCCAGCAACAGTTTAAAATTATTGTTTCATATGATGAAATTAATATGCCTCATTCTTGGCAGGTGGGGTTTTCATGATAACCTTCCTTCAATATGCAGACCAAAATTGCACACAATGGGCTGTATTTTGTGTAGGAGGTGGGCTCCTGGCATTGCACCATAAAGGCGGGGAAACCTCGCCTTGGTCTTTTCGTGCTCCCTGAAGTGATCCTCTGGTCCTTTTACATCTAAGTTTCACGAGCTAGGATCCCTGTCCCTTCAAAGATAGGGATCCCGTCTCCAACAGCTGCCAGCCAATCAGAGGGCCAGCAACTCAGCAGTATTGGCAGTGCCACCCGGAGCCGTGGCCACTGCCGGTACTGCAGGCCCAGCACTGGAATCCCAGACCTCAGGTAAGTGAGACGGGGTCACTGGGGCTAGTCCGGAAGGCCCAGAGTGGGGGACGGAGTGTGGCTGTGAAGTCCAGGATGGGATGGGGGAAGGTACCGGGGGTAAAGTGGTTCCCAGTGATTGCCCACAAAGGAGAGACCCCCCCAGGCATGCAGGGAGGGTGCCTCACTTTACAAGGCTCCCTCCCTGCATGGTGGTGGCACCCTCTGCCATTGATATGATCCCAAAGTGGCAGAAAGAGGCCCTTAATTGGCCATTATTATGGCACTTAAGAGTTTCAATTGGCCTCTGGGCAGGAGGGCAGTCATTGGCCTATCCTGCCCCCGCTTGGCGACGGTCCTTCTGTTTCCCCCATCACTCATCATGATTCTCCATGCCACTGCCCCCCCGCCTCCGACCTCACCTCAGAGGGGCCCATGAGATCCAGCTCACTATTCCATGTATGGTCCACCAAATCCCTGCACAATTGTAGTTTCATGAACATGCTATGCTGAATGATGATTTCTTATTCACCAGTTAGAAACTTATATTCAACTTTTTAACAGAAAGCAGCTAAGACGGTTACCGCAATTTGCATTGAAATGCCTCACATTCCAAGGTATTGAGGTGGAGATGTATGTCTGAATAGCCCTCATCCAGGACAAGGCCTTGAGCAGTTTGACTGAGCTATCTGGTATCGCTTTCATTAACAAGACATTCAAAGCCATCTTGGAACATTAATACTAGTGGAGGTGAGCCTCAAAAGGTAAACATTGAAACAATAAGACCTGAGAGAAATTGTAATTCTTAGACTTGGATCTCATTAAAGTGCAAAAGAGAATACATTGGGATAATCATGTGACAGTCTCTCCATCTGTGTGGAAACTTGGAGTTTCTCTTGGATACATGAGAAAAGCTGGAGTTTTAACCAGTGCAGGACCCAAGTGGTCTGTCTGTCTCTCTTTCTCTCCAGGCGACACTGTAAGTGTTGAATCCAGTCTGTGAGCGGCAAAACATCCAAGACTATCATTGCTGCAGACAGAGACTCCAAGGACAAAGCCATTTCCATCACTGTCTCCAAGAAAACCCTTAACCACGTGGCCACTTCTACCAACCAGAAGCTTCAAGGCCATGAGTTCATCCAGAAGAGAACTGAATTACCAGACCCCACAGACTGTATATTCTTTTATTTGTTCTGGACTCCAATCCAAACAATCTATCCTTCTTCACTCTACAACTTATCAGTGTATGTGTGATTCTCGTGTTTGTGTGTGTGTGTGTGTGAAAATTGGAGCGTAGTTTATTATTTTTACTTAGATCGGGTTGTGATTTTAAATACAATAAACTAACCTCTTTCTTGTTTAAACTCAAGGAAACCTGTCCAATTGGTTTATTTATGATCATAGCATATAAAGGGTTAAACACTCACTGAATTGGTAAGTACATCCACTGTTTAGCAGAAATAAAGCCTGTTACAGTTAAACAAGGAGAGGGACAAGAGGGGAACCCTTCGACCCCTCCTCACCTGATAATAACAGTAACGACTTTTTTTATTCTTGTCTTCCAATCCCCTTGCATGAAGTCAAATATGCCATTTACTTACTTAATTGCTTGCTGTACCTGCATGCTAACTTTCTGTGTTCCTTGTATGAGTATACCCAAGTCTCTCCGAACATCAACATTTACGAGTTTCAAACCTTTGAAAAAATATTCTGCTTTTCTATTCTTATGATTAAAGTCAATAACCTCACACTTCCCCATATTATATTCCATCTGCCACCTTGTTGCCCACTCACTAAACCTGTCTATATCTCTTTGCAGCCTCTTTGTGTCCACAGATTGCCCATGGAGGAGGGCCCCCCCACCCCAAGTCCACGGGGAGGTTGCCGCATTTTATTGTCGCATTGTTTTAGTCATTAATATAGATCGTAAATAGCTGAGGCCCCAGCACTGATCTTTGTGACACTCTACTAGTCAAAGCCTACCAACTTGAAAGTGCCCCATTTATCCTTACTCTCTGCTTTCTGTCCATTAACCAATCCTTTATCTATGCTGATATATCACCCCCAACTCCCTGAGCCCTTTTCTTGTGTGTTAACCTTTTGTGTGGCACCTTATCAAATGCCTTTTGGAAATACAAGTATACTACATCTACTGGTTCCCCTTATCTACTCTACTAGTCACATTTTCAAAAAATTCTAATATATTTGTCAAACAGGATTTCCCCTTTGTAAAACCATGTTGACTTGTTTTAATCATACTATGCATTTCTATGTGTATTGTTAAAACTTCCTTAAGAATAGATTCCAGCACTTTCCCAATGACTGATGTCAGGCTAACTGGCCTGTAGGTCCCTTTTTTCTCTCTCCTTCCTTTCTTGAATAGGAGTTTTACACTGCTAACATCCAATCTTAGAGGGCCATTCAAGAATCTAGGAAATTTTGGAGAATCATAGCTAGTGCACCCACTATCTCTGCAGCTATTTCTTTTAAAACACAAAGATGTCCTAGGGATTTGTTGGATTTTAGTCCCCTGAGCTTCTCCAGTACCTTTTCTCTGCTGCTATTGATTACCTTAATTTCCTTCCTCTCATTAGCCCCTAGGTTACCCTCTATTATTGGTATATTACTTGTGTCTTCTATTGTGAAGAAAGACACAAAATATTTGTTCAATGTCTCTGCCATTTCCTCATTCCCTGTGATAATTTCTCCTATTTCTGCTTCTAAGGGACCAATGTTTAGTTTAGCTACTCTCTTCCTTTTTATATCCTTGTAAAAGCTCTTATAATCTGTTTTTCTCATCCTGGCGAGTTTACTCTCATTCTATTTTTTCCCATTTTATCAACTTTTTGGTGGCCCTTTGTTGGTTTCTGAAACATTCCCAATCCTCAGACTTATTACTATTACTTGCAACATTATAAACCTCTTCTTTTAATCTAATACTATCCTTAACCTCCTTAGTAAGCCATGGATCAATCTTTCTCACTGAGATTTTGTTTTTCAATGGAATGTATTTGTGTTGAACATTTTGAATTGTTTCTTTAAATGTTTCCCACTTTTTATTTATTGCCATATCTTTTAGTCTATTAACCCAATCAACCTTAGCCAGCTCTCCCCTCATACCTACGTAATTGGTTTTGTTTAAGTTTAAGATTCGTTTGTGATTGGAGTATGGTGTTTTCAAACTTAATGTGGAATTCAGTTGTATTATGATCACTATTTGCTAGTGGATCTTTAACTATGGCATTACTCATTAACCCTGTCTCATTGCACAATACTAGATCTAAAATAGCTTTATTCCTAGTTGGTTCCACAACATATTACTCTGGGAAACTGTCACAAAAGCATTCTACAAACTCATCTTTCAAACCAATTTAACTGGTCTTGACTATATGAAGATTAACTCCTTTGATTGATTCCTCCATGATATAAAATGAATTTGGATGCAATTATTTCAAGCACTTTTTTTCTTCCAATTAAAAAAAATGTAACCTACATGTTGTGAAACATTGCAACATGAATCCTTTGTTGAATAAAGGTGCTTAGGAAATACATCACAAAAGTAAAATAAAACTGTCTTAATGTATTCAAAATGATGTGAATAATTCATGATGAAAACAATAACAATTGATGAAGCATTCTGGGTAACACTTTTTGTCACAATTAACAAGCGTATAATGACATCAGGATAGAAAGCTGCTGTTACAGCTTGCTCACCACATACTGGGTTATTGAGTACCAGACTGTCAACTCCACTTCAGTGAGCATCTGATACGTTGATATTTCAGTTGATGGAATTGATATTGTAGAACCCTTAAAGCTATCTATTTATATCTATTTAATCTATTCCAGAGTACCATAATCTGTTAATATTTGAATCCCTTTTAAAATCGTTTACAAGTTGTTTCTTGGTTCGTCTTTCCCCCCACCCCCCACCTCCCAGTTTTATTTCTTCTTCTCCACATATGTTTTTCCATCAAAAGTAACTTGGTAGCAATGAGGAATTTACAACCCTGGATGATTTCCCCCTTACTTAATTCCTAATGACTCTAGGTAGGAGGGGTGAACAGGAGGGAAATGGGCTAGAACACTGGCCCTACCTCCTTAGGGCATTTAAATGCGGCCAATAGGGACGTGTGGCCAGTGACAGTCAACTGCGAAGGTTGGGAGAGGGAAATTAAGGTCAGGGTAAAGAAGCTGAATTAGAGTATTGCTTTAGTACTCTATGCCATTTTCCACCACTATCCCACCTGATTTCCTAAGGAATCATAGGAGAAAATCCAACCCTATGACTCACATTATTTACATTCTTTTCCTCCATCCATCTCTGTTGATGTGGTAATATTGTCTGTTTAAATAGTGAGTGGTGATAACGTAACTGAGAGTACAAACTTGAAGGAATTTGTGAAGCTAGAAGTTAGAAATGTAATCAGAGAACAAGAGATTTACCATCGACTGCAAAACTGTAACTATAGTTCTCTCAGAATGTTGGGGTCAATTAATTTCCATCACCAGTACTCCCAATAATCAATTTGCAACACCACTGGAAAACAGTAAGAGTTTGTGGCAAAAATTGCAGGGGTTTTGACTCATATGTGTGTAGATTGGTGCTCTGTTGCTAAACCTGTTTATTTAAATATTTTGAAATTGTTTATCACTTCCCTTCATCCCCAGTTAATGAAGCTGCACGACTCCATAAACCCTGCTCAAGTTCATCCTGGTAGTTCTCATCTCCTTCTCTGGACCATATCATACTTTAACCCTCAAGTTCACGCTTGCACTCTTCCTCCTCCCATTCATACTGGCATTGCACTTCCTAATTCATGGAGGCAGTGATATCCAACTCACCCCTCACAGCTCCTTCCAGCTGCTCTCTGGAGCAGTGGTTAGTGGTGACTTGGCAAAGTAGCATTTTTAGAGTTTCTGTGATTTCTACAATGAAAAATCGGTGAATATTTTCGAATGGCCCTGCTCATTATCAGCCACCTCATAAGCAAAAATGCCAAGAAATTGACAGAAATGAATGGAACTCCCCAATGGTTTTGCAGGGTTATTCAGTGAGTAGCTGGGTTATATAGACCAGAAAGTTCCCAGGTTTCAGTCCCAGTAAATGGTGAATTACATTGGCTACATTAGCCCCTATTTTGAGGGAGGCAAACTGAGTTTGGGTTCCCATTCCTGAATACTATCCAGGAACTATTATTGGAAGTGCACATCTGACAAATTGGATCAGACAGAATTAAACTCAACTATGACACCCGAAGCATTAACTAGCTTGGCAACACTCAGGGGAGAATTTTAACTCCTAAGGAAGGGTGGGATGGGGGCAGGTGTGAAAGTAAAATTGTTAAAATTCTCAAACACAATCTCACCTGCCTCTAACATGCCCACCATCATAGACTTGTGATATTGGGGGACTTTAATTACCCAAATATCGCTGGGGATAATTTCAGAGTAAAGGGAGAGGGGGAGGAATTTATGGATTGTGGCTTAGTGGTAACATCACTGGACTAGTAATGCAGATGCCCATCCTAATGCCCTGGGGGCACGGCTTCAAATTCCACCATACCTGATCCAGCCTAGATGTGACTCCAGACCCACAGCAATGTGGTAGACTTTTAACTGCCCTCGAAAGTGGCCCAGAAAGCCACTGAGTTGCCAAGGGCCATTAGGGATGGGCAACAAATGCTGGCCTTGCCATGATGCCCGCATCCCATGAAAGATGCAATTCCAAAGTGGGTGCAAGAACAGAGGGACCTGGGTGTATATGTGCATTAATCATTGAAGGTGGCAGGATGGGTTGAGAGAGCAGTTAATAAAGCATACACCATCGCAGGCTTTATTAATAGGGGCAAAGAGTACAAAAGCAAGGAAATAATGCAAAACATGTATAAAACACTGATTTGGCCTCAACTGGAGTGTTGCATCCAGTTCTGGGTGCCGCACTTTTGGAAAGATATGAAGGCATTAGAGATAGTGCAGAAAAGACGCATGAGAATGGTTCCAGGGATAAGGAACTTCAGTTGCATGGATTGATTGGAGAAATTGGGACTGTTTTCCTTGAAGAAGAGAAGATTGAGAAGAGATTTGACAGAGGTATTCAAAATCATGTCCAGAGTAGAAAGGGAAAAACTGTTCCCACTGATGAAAGGATTGAGAACAAGAGGGCACAGATTTAGGGTAATTGGCAAAAGAAGCAATGAGTAGTTAGCATTTGGAATGCACTGCCTGAGAGCATGGTGGAGGTAGGTTCAATCAAGGAATTCAAGAGGAAATTGGATTATTGTCCGAAAAAGAAGAATGTGCGGGGCTCCGGGGAGAAGGTGGGGGAGTGGCACTAGGTGAATTGCTCCTTTGGAGAGCCAAATGGCCTCCTTCTGTGCTGTAACAATTTTGTGAATTTGTGTTCAGGGTCCTTGATCAGTATGTTCTGGGCCCAACTAGATATAAGGTCGAGCTATATTGGAAGAGGGCTAATTTCAACGTGATGAGGAGGGATCTAGCCAGGATAAAATTGAACCAAAGACTTAGAGGGAAAACTGTAATAAAACAAGGGGCCATCTTTAAGGAAATTATGCTTCAGGTACAGGCTCGGTACATGCCAACAAGGTGTAAGGTAGGGGAACCTAAAGCATGTCAGGTGAATTATTCAAGTGAGAACCAGGCCAAATATAATAAGTTGAGAGGGGAGGTGAAGAGAAAATTAAGACTGGCAGGGAGAGAAAATGAGAATAGAATGGCAGTCAATGTAAAAAGGAACACAAAAATCTTCTACTGGCAAGTAAATAGTAAACAGGTAGTCAGAGTTGGAGAGGGACCACATAGTGGCAAAGAGGATAATATATGCTTAGAGGCACAGAATAATTAATGAGTACTTTGTATTAGTGTTTACTTAAAAAGAGGAATCTGACACAATATCAACAGAAGCAGGGAGAGTAGAGGCAATGGATAGGATAAAAAATTTGAGAAGGAGGAGATACTAGAACGGCTGGCAATGCTTAGAGTAGATAAGTCACCTGGTCCAGATGGCTTGCATCCCAGGTTGCTAAAGGAAGTGGGTGTAGAGATAGCAGAAGGGCTTGTCATAGTCTTCCAATCATGCCTAAATATGGGAGAGGTGCCAAAGGATTGGAGAGTGGCAAATCTGACACCCTTATTCAAGAAAGGGTGCAAGGATAGTGTTAGTAACTGCAGGCCAGTTAGTTTAAGATCAGTTTGCTTCCAATTTCCACCCTTCTCTCACCTTTACATGGTCCATCTCTGACACTTCCCTTCCCTTCCTCGACTTCTCTGTCTCCATCTCTGGGGATAGGTTGTCTATTAATATCCATTATAAGCCCACCGACTCCCACAGCTACCTCGACTACACTTCTTCACACCCTACCTCCTGTAAGGACTCCATTCCATTTTCCCAGTTTCTCCGTCTCCGACGCAACTGCTCTGATGATGCTATCTTCCATGACGGTGCTTCTGATATGACCTCCTTTTTCCTCAACCGAGGATTTCCCCCCACTGTGGTTGACAGGGCCCTCAACCGTGTCCTGCCCATTCCCAGCACCTCTACCCTCACCCCTTCCCCTCCCTCCCAGAACCGTGACAGGGTTCCCCTTGTCCTCACTTTTCACCCCATCAGCCTCCATATCCAAAGGATCATCCTCCGCCATTTCCGCCACCTCCAGCGTGATGCCACTACCAGTCGCATCTTCCCCTCCCTTCCCCTGTCAGCATTCCGAAGGGATCGTTCCCTCCGTGACACCCTGGTCCACTCCTCCATTACCCCCACCACCTCATCCCCGTCCCGTGGCACCTTCCCCTGCAATCGCAGGAGGTGTAATACCTGCCCATTTACCTCCTCTCTCCTCACTATCCAAGGCCCCAAACACTCCTTTCAGGTGAAGCAGCAATTTACTTGTACTTCTTTCAATGTAGTATACTGTATTCGCTGCTCATAGTGTGGTCTCCTCTACATTGGGGAGACCAAGCGCAGACATCTCCACTCAGTCCGCAAGCAGGCCCCTGAGCTTCCGGTTGCTTGCCATTTCAACACTCCCCCCTGCTCTCATGCTCACATCTCTGTCCTGGGATTACTGCAGTGTTCCAGTGAACATCAACGCAAGCTCGAGGAACAGCATCTCATCTACCGATTAGACACACTACAGCCTGCCGGACTGAACATTGAGTTCAATAATTTCAGAGCATGACAGCCCCCCATTTTACTTTCATTTTTAGTTATTTTTTCTTCCATTTTTTTACATTCTTTTTTACATTTTTTACAATCTTTTTTTGCATTTATTTCATTTCATCTTAGTTTGTTCAGTTTGCTTACTGGTTTTTTTCAGGTTTGCACTTGCTGCTGTTCAATATTCAGTGTATTAACACCTAATCTGTACTAATGCTTTGTCTTTCAACACACCATTAACATATTGTTTGCCTTTGCTCCGTGACCTTTTGGTCAGCTGTGTGGCCTGGTCCAATCTAGACCTCCTTTGTTATCTCTTGCCCCACCCCCACCTCACTTGCTTATAACCTGTGACTTTTCTAATATTTGTCAGTTCCGAAGAAGGGTCACTGACCCGAAACGTTAACTCTGCTTCTCTTTTCACAGATGCTGCCAGACCTGCTGAGTGGTTCCAGCATTTCTTGTTTTTATTTTAGTTTAAGATCAGTGGTGGGTAAGGTTTTAGAAACAATAATCCGGGAAAAAATCAACAGGCCCTCTTGGAGAGGTTTGATAGCCAGCACTGATTTGTGAAAGGCAGATTATCCTTGATGAATCTAATTGAATTTCTTGATGAAGTAACAGAGAAGGTTGATAAGGAGAATGCGGTGATGTTCTCTATATGGATTTTAAGAAAGCTTTTGATAAAGTACCACATAAAAGGCTGGTTAACAAAATTGAGGCTCATGGAATAGGAGGCTCAGTGTCCAATTGGATTTAAAAATTGGCTTAAAGACAGAAAACAGCGAGTGGTGGGAAATAGTTTTTTTTCAGACTGGAGGATGGTAGACAGTGGTGTTCCCCAAGGGTCAGTCAAATGTGAGGTGATACAATTTGGCAGACGGGATCAGGTGAGACAATATAGACATAATGGTGCAGTTCTAAAGAGTGTGTAGGGACAGAGGGACCTGGGGGTGCATGTGCATTGATCTTTGAAGGTGACAGGACATATTGAGAGAGTGGTCAGCAAAGCATATGGGATCTTGGGCTTCACAAATATAGGCATAGAGTACAAAAGCAGGGAAGTTATGCTGAACCTTTATAAAGATCCCAACTAGAGTACTGCATCCAGTTCTGGTCATCACACTTTAGGAAAGATATGAGGGTTCTTGAGAGGGTGCAGATGAGATATATCTGAATGGTTTCAGGGATGGGAGATTTTAGTCACAAGATTAGGCTGGAAAAGCTGGGGTTGTTCTCCCTGGAGCAAAGGAGATTGAGGGAAATTTGATAGAGGTGTACAATTAAAATTCCATTATCTTTTGCACTGGTTTTGCCAATTTCTAGCGAATTTTGCCATGGAAACAGCTGCAACTGAGTGGAATCCCCAGACCTTAGTGCTAACAGCTGCTTTCTCAATTCCCTCTGTTAAACATTTTACTGGCAGTTCTTGTACTGTCACACATGTGCAGAGGCTATCAATTGGAATTTGACCGAGGAAGACAAGCACCACCCACAGCAGCAACGTTGTGCTGTGGTAGAATCTGCAGGTGCACAACAGAGAGGTGAACAGACTGGAGAACAGCAGAGAGGAGAGCAACAGAGGGGCTGATGTCGCAGTAGGCACTACCCATGTGGCAGGGTGTACAGTCAGAAGCTCAACCTCCTTGACCTATCAGAAGAGCAATGCCTCTGCAGCCTCTGATTGACACGGTGGGTGCTTGAAGACATCGATAGCCTCCTGGAAGAAAATCTGCTCCCTGCCGGACCTGGTGGCTATGTACTGCCCTTCGCTGCCAAAGTCACCGCCCTCAATTTATTTGCCTTTAGTCCCTCCCATTACGCCACCTGAGATATCCCGAGGATCTCTCAGGCGACTACAGATAAATGCATATATACAACAGGTCACAGATGGATTGTTTTCCAGGGCATCAACTTATATCAACTTCACTTGACATGGCAATAATCAGAAGGAGCAGACACCCGCATTCACGTCTCTGGCTTAAACAGATTTAAGGCCTGGTTTGTAGGAGACAAGGGCTACCTCCTTCAAATTTGGTGTGCTTGCAGCTCCATACAGGTGGCCTCTCTCTCTCTCTCTCTCTCCGTAGCAGACATTCTCACAATTCCCTGTGTCACCCATCCACTGATCTGGACTCCTCCATCCTCTCCACTATTGTGGAGAGTGTGTGTGGCACATCTGTCAGGCTAGGTTTCTGATGCACCTCTAGCATTCTCCTTCTCAATGATAGCCCCTGGGTTTCAGCATATGTGCCCAGCTGAGCAGAGCATTGCACCCCCTGATGTGGATTCTCTACAGTTGCCCCTGTACCAGTGCTACCAGTTCCCCTCATGCTCGCATGTGAGCCGTGAATCACTAGATGAAAACACAACTAACTCTCTAACTGGAGCCACCGAAGTGCAAAGTGTTTGTACTGGTGCACGGCTGTAGAACCTATGATGGTACACCCTTAGAAGGAATCAAGTCATCAGCTATGTCCACAGACTGTTGCTCTACACCTGAAGTTCCTGGAAGACTGAAGATATGGATATGAATTAGTCCTGTCAAAGTAGCAATCTTGCAAAAAGCATAATCAGCCTTCTCATAGTTCAGTAATTTATGATGTAAAGTCAACATGTGTGTCAGAGATATTTTCAATTCGGTCACCAGGCATCTGCAAGCTCTTATAGTTTCCACCTTCATTTCTCAGGGACGCAAGGATACCAATTATCTCTATGGCCTCCTCCTCCTCTGCATCTGTCAACTGCATAATTTGTGATAAGTGATCTCCAGCTCAATGAGGAGTGCAGGAGAGCATGCCAAGCGCAGCACCACTCATACCTAAAAATGAACAGCCAACATGGTGAAGTTACAACACAGGACTACATGCATGCTAAACAGTGGAAGCAGCATGCGATATACAGAGCTAAGCAATCCCATAACCAACGGATCAGATCAAAGTTCTTCAGTCCTGCCACATCTAGTCGTGAATGGTGATGGACAATTAAACAACTAACTGGAGGATGAGGCTCCACAAATATCCCCATCTTCAATGATTGGAGATCCTAGCACATCAGCACAAATGAAAAGTGTCAAGAAAACACGATATGCCAAATGTAGAATTTTTAATTCATCGGTGGCAAACTTACATTATACTTTTAATGGAGAAAATCTTACAGTTAACTTAAAAAAAAACTGGCAGCCAAAATGGCCACTGCAATTTGCATGTGAAACACCTTTTCTCATTACAAGGTCCCAACCAGAGCCAGAGGTCTAACAAGAAGCCCAGCCAGAACAATACTTTGGCTAACTGAGTAGATTATCCAGATCATCCTTGTTAGTGAGACATTCAAAGCCATTTGGAGGTATTCATAAGTGGAGACGTCCTTCCAGCGGGTAAACACTGACAATACCACCTGAGAGAGGTTTTTGGGTTTTAGACTTCGGACCTCATTAAAAACAAAGGGGATTGAGAGAACCATGTCCATTTCTGAAAACTAGGAGTTTTGTTACACCAACAGAGACAAGCAGCAACTGAGTGTGCAGCAGCAGCAGAGAAGGCTGTGTGCCTCCCTTTCTTTCTCCCTCTCCAGAAAACTGCAACTGTGGACCCTCCAAGCCTACAGATTGCTACAACCAGAGACCAGGGGAACAGAGCCACCTACCAGTCTGCCTTCAAGAGATCCTTGAGCAAAACAGACCAGTCACAAAGTGCACTTTGACCAACCAATGACTTCAAGAGTACAACTCCAGCCGGACAACCACCAAATCATCCAACCTCAAACTGTGTATTTAACTTTTATTTATTCTGCACTTTAATGCAACCAAAAACCTACTTTACACTTTGTAATCTATTAGTGTGTGTGCGATTCTCGTGTGAATGTGTGCATGAATGTGTAGCATATTTTTATTATTTTTAAATTGGGGTTAGATTGTTAAGTATCATAAATTTACCTCTTTCTTGTTTAAATGCAAAAAAACCTGACCTTTTGGTTCTTTCAAGATCACAGTAAAGGAAAAAGGTAAAACACTTACAGAGGTGGTAAGCACAACCACTGTTTAAAAGCAATAAACACTGTTGCGGTCAAATAAGAGGAAAGGCAAGAGGGGAGCCTGAGCATCCATTCGCAACTTCTCAAATACTGAAGCAGTTTGTGCCCACATGCAGCAAGACCTGGACAACATCCAGGCTTGGGCTGATAAGTGGCAAGTAACATTCATGCCACACAAGTGCCAGGCAATAACCATCTTCAACAAGAAATAAAAGGAGGCTTACGGCAGATCCCAAGTGCTGAAAACAGCGGAGGCACTAGAGGAGTATAGAAAGTGTAGGGTGGCACTTAAAAAAGTAATTAGGAGAGCGAAGAGGGGGCAATGAAAAAACACTGGCGGGCAAGATAAAGGAAAATCCCAAGGCGTTTTATAAGTATATTAAGGGTGAGAGGATAATCAGGGAAAGAGTAGGGCCCATTAGGGACCAACATGGCAATCCATGTGTGGAGCCGGAGGACATAGGTGAGGTTTTAAATGATTACTTTTCATCTGTGTTCACTATGGAGAAGGACGATGTAGGTGTAGAGATCAGGGAGGGGGATTGTGATATACTTGAACATATTAGCATTGAAAGGGAGGAAATATTAGCTGTTTTAGCGGGCTTAAAAGTGGATAAATCCTCAGGCAGAGATGAGATGTATCCCAGGCTGTCATGTGAGGCAAGGGAGGAGATAGCAGGGGCTCTGACACAAATTTTCAAATCCTCTCTGGCCACAGGAGAGGACTGAAAGACAACGAATGTGGGACCATTATTCAAGAAGGGTAGCAGGGATAAACCAGATAATTACAGGCCGGTGAGTCTAACATCAGTGGTTGGGAAAATATTGGAAAAAATTCTGAGGGACAGGATTAATCTCCACTTGGAGAGGCAGGGATTAATCAGGAATAGTCAGCATGGCTTTGTCAGGGGGACATCGTGTCTAACTAACTTGTTTGAATTTTTTGATGAGGTAACTAGATGTGTCGATGAGGGTAAAGCAGTAGATGTAGTATACATGGGTTTAGTAAGGCTTTTGATAAGGTCCCACATGGGAGATTGGTTGAGAAGGTAAGAGCCCATGGGATCCAGGGCAATTTGGCAAATCGGATCCAAAATTGGCTGAGTGGCAGGAGGCAGAGGGTAATGATCGAGGGCTGTTTTTGTGATTGGAAGCCTGTGACCAGTGGTGTACCGCACAGATCGGTGCTGGGACCCTTGCTGTTTGTAGTGTACATTAATGATTTAGACGTGAATATAGGAGGTATGATCAGTAAGTTCGCAGATGACACGAAAATTGGTGGTGCTGTAAATAGTGAGGAGGAAAGCCTTAGATTACAGGGAGATATCGATGGGCTGGTAAGATGGGCGGAGCAGTGGCAAATGGAATTTAATCCTGAAAAGTGTGAGGTAATGCATTTTGGGAGGACTAACAAGGCAAGGGAATGCACAATGGATGGTAGGACCCTAGGAAGTACAGAATGTCAGAGGGACCATGGTGTACTTGTCCATAGATCACTGAAGGCAGCAGCACAGGTAGATCAGGTGGTTAGGAAAGCATATGGGATACTTGCCTTTATTAGCCAAGGCATAGAATATAAGAGCAGGGAGGTTATGATGGAGCTGTATAAAATGCTAGTTCAGCCACAGCTGGAGTACTGTGTACAGTTCTGGTCACCACACTATAGGAAGGGTGTGATTGCACTGGAGAGGTTGCAGAGGAGATTCACCAGGATGTTGCCTGGGTTGGAGCATTTCAGCTATGAAGAAAGACTGAAAAGGCTAGGGTTGTTTTCCTTGGAGCAGAGAAGGCTTAAGGGGGACATGATTGAGGTGCAGAAGATTATGAGGGGCATTGATTGGGTAGATAGGAGGAAACTTTTTCCCTTAGCAGAGGGGCCATGAACCAGGGGGCATAGATTTAAGGTAAGGGGCAGGAGGTTTAGGGGAGATTTGAGGAACCATTTTTTTACCCAGAGGGCAGTTGGAATCTGGAACACACTGCCTGAAGAGGTGGTGGAGGCAGGAACCCTCACAACATTTAAGAAGTATTTAGATGACCACTTGAAATGCCATAGCATACAGGGCTACGGGCCAAGTGCAGGAATAGGGGATTAGAATAGTTAGGTGCTGTCTGGCCGGCACAGACACGATGGGCCAAAGGGCCTGTTTCTGTGCTGTATAACTCTATGACTCTATGACTACGAGAGAATCTAACCATCTCCCCTTGACATTCAACGGCATTGCATTGCTGAAACTCTACCATCAATATCCTGGGGGTTACCATTGACCAGAATCTCAACTGGACCAGCCATATAAATGCTGTGGCTACCACAGCAGGGCAGAGGCTGGGAATTCTGTGGTGAGTAACTCACTTCCTGACTCCGCAAAGCCTGTCCACCATCTACAAGGCACAAGTGAGGAGTGTGATGGAATATTCTCCACTTGCCTGGATGAGTACAACTCCAACAACACTCAAGAAGCTCGACACCATCCAGGACAAAGCAGCCGCTTGATCAGCACCCCATCCACCACCTTAAACATTCACTCCCTCCACCTCTGGCGTACAGTAGCAGCAGTGTGATACAAGATGCACTGCAGCAACTCGCTAAGCCTCCTTTGACAGTACCTTCCAAACCCCCGACAGCTACCACCGAGACGGACCAGGGCAGCAGACGCACGGGAACACCACCACATGAAAGTTCACCTCCAAGTCACACATCATCCTGACTTGGATTTGTATCGCCGTTTCTTAACTGTTGCTGGGTCAAAAACCTGGAACTTCCTTCCTAACAGCACATAGACTGCAATGATTCAAGAAGGCTGCTCACCATCAACTGCTCAAGGGCAATTAGGGATGGGAAATAAATGCTCGGGTTGACAGCGACCCTCACATCTCATGAAAGAATTTAAAAATGTACTCTCCGTCTCTGTTCATTTTGTGCTCTCTTCTACAAAGGATGAAAGAACATTACTGTGAGTGACTGTAGGTAATGTATTCATCTGATGGATTCAGTGCATTCTGTGAGAGTAACTATAACACAGATGCATCACATTGCATCAGGATTGGGGTGAATAAATGGGAAGGTAAGGAAGTGCAAAGTAAATGAAGGATGACTGGTATTGAAATTTGTGTGGGTGAGGAATGAGGTGATATGGAATGCTTGGCAAGATGGAATGAGGGGAGCAGGGGGTTGTGATCAGAATCAGTAGTGGTGAATCAGCAAATATACTCACTAAATCGCTTCCTGCACTGCATCCAAGACCAGGGCACAATGCACCTGCTACTCACCTCCTCAGTCATCTCCAAACACACCTTCTTGGAGAGTGCAAAAGGTTTCTTCCTCCCACTGCCGGGAAAATTATCTCCCTTCTGTTCCTGACTGCATTCATTGGTAATTCAAGGGAAGCATTGTTAAATCTCAGTGCTGGTCTTGCTTGTCCTGAATCCATCTTGAATAACTCTCACTCTCTGCTTCCAAAACCTTTTAGCTCCTCTAAATTCCATTTTTACAGTGGTCCTTTAAATAGTGGAATTCAGATCATATCATATGGGTGCGCATCGCACCTGCTGTCAGAGCTTGGAGACATGAAATCCGGAAGTATATAATAATTAGCCAGCCATGTTGAAATCAGATATTCCAACCATTAAATTTTCTTCCAGGTTCCACGTAAATAATCACCCCTTTCCTACAGCCCTGGCTCAGAAACCGTCTCTGCGTTAATATCAAGGCCTCAGTGTTTAGAGTCTCATACCAATACTGATCACCTGGGTGAAGTATCAAGCGGGCATTGCCTGTGGAAGGAGTCACTCTTTTCAGTGCAAGAGGAAATGGGAACACAAAAAGAATAAAAAATAAATAATTAAAGAAATGGATAGAAATAAACAAAAGCACATTAACATTAATGATAATTGATTATACATGTTTTTGATTTTCAATAAAGTTTGCTGATTTGAGAATGTTTGAGGCCAAAAGTTTGCGCCAGAATTGAAATTTGGGACAGCAAGCACTGGAAGAAAGAAATGACTGTTGACACATTTGGTAGATAATATTCACAGCACCTGTAAGATTTTAATTGCAATGACACAATGGGTTAAAGGTTACATTGAAAACAGTAAGAGCTTCAACATCCATTTCTTCTCTAATAATAAAAGCAAAATACTGCAGATGCTGGAAATCTGAAATAAAAACAAGAAATGCTGGAACCACTCAGCAGGTCTGGCAGCATCTGTGGAAAAAGAAGCAGAATTAACGTTTCGGGTCAGTGACCCTTCTTTGGAACTGACAAATATTAGAAAAGTCACAGGTTATAAGCAAGTGAGGTGGAGGTGGGGCAAGAGATAACAAAGGAGGTCTAGATTGGACCAGGCCGCATAGCTGACCAAAAGGTCACGGAGCAAAGGCAAACAATATGTTAATGGTGTGTTGAAAGACAAAGCATTAGTACAAATTAGGTGTTAATACACTGAATATTGAACAGCAGCAAGTGCAAACCTGAAAAAAACAGTGGGTAAGCAAACTGAACAAACTAAGATGAAATGAAATAAATGCCAAAAAAAAATTGTAAAAAATGTAAAAAAAGAATGTAAAAAAATGGAAGAAAAAAATCACTAAAAATGAAAGTAAAATGGGGGGCTGTCATGCTCTGAAATTATTGAACTCAATGTTCAGTCCGGCAGGCTGTAGTGTGCCTAATCGGTAGATGAGATGCTGTTCCTCGAGCTTGCGTTGATGTTCACTGGAACACTGCAGCAATCCCAGGACAGAGATGTGAGCATGACAAGCAGGGGGGGCATTTCTTCTCTATTGTGTGACAGCTTTTGCATTATTTATGTTGATCGGCAAACAAAGGTTCCTACATTACTGCTGGAGCAGCTGAACTGTAACTTTAGGTTGCATGTCGATGTGATCTACAGCCTCTAATACACGCACTTCAAGCTGCTCTAACTCCAAGAATGCCACTTGATCACTGTGCGTAACCATAATGTTCCGTATCCCACCAAATGACAATCAGGCGGCACAGTGGCGCAGTGGCTAGCACTACAGCCTCACAGCTCCAGTGACCCCGGTTCAATTCTGGGTACTACCTGTGCGGAGTTTGCAGGTCCCCTCTGTGACCGTGTGGATTTTCGCCGGGTGCTCTGGTTTCCTCCCACAGTCAAAGACTTGCAGGTTGATAGAGAAATTGGTCATTATAAATTGCCCCTAGTATAGATTAGGAATGTAGGATTAGTATAAATGGGTGATTGCTGGTCGGCACAGACTCGAAGGGCCTGTTTCAGTGCTGTATCTCTAAATAAAAAAATCCTTCTTTAGCAGCTTGTTCTTTTATTTCTCACCAGTGACGTTGCTCAATTGCATTACTCATTCTGGTATATTGGATCCATTCGTTGATTAAATGTTGTTTTACCCTGGAACCATATAGTATTCTTTATTTGTTTCATATTTGTATTATTGGATGAACAACAATGACAAATATTTCTGCTTGCAATGCCTTGAGAGGAACATACTCTGCAGAGATTACATTATCAGTCAAGATGGGGGATAAAATACAATCAAGTGACTACATGCTGGGAATAATGAGCTTGGCTCAACAAAACGTATACAATGTTGTGTTGGGTCAATTGCAGTCCTTGTGGAATCTTATACAACAGCTCTGTATACCATCCCACATGCTGAGAGCAACTGCTTGTTTCCAGCATATGCTGATAATAATCAATATTCATCACAGTCACTAAATAGAACATGTTACAGGTAATTTTGTGACTTCACATTGATGGCAGGGTGCCTCACCCACCTTAACAAGTGTCCTGCTGCATTTCTGGTGACACAGAGAACCACAGAATTTGTACCCTTTAATATTTAATATTTTTAATTAAATCCAGCCGAGATTCTGTTCTCTCCAGCCTAAAGCAACTCGCCCGCAATTACTGCATTTTTTCTGTAACTAATTAATTGCGCTGCTGCCGATGGGAAGCATGCTTCTTCCACATGTTATTGCTGGTTGATGGCCCAGCCAGTTCCATTGATGCTTATTTAATTCCTGCCCCAATGCTATTTATTTCATTCCTGGATCTGTGCTATTTATTTAAATCTGTGATTTTTTATATAATTTGAATTCAGAGCAACTTACAAAATGCTAGTAAATACTGAGAATAGTAATAGGGTGGGAGGCATCAGATTGCCTTTTTTAAGGGATAGGATATACTCAAGCAAATTTCCAAGGAGAGGGAAAGTTGTGCTGGGAGTCAGGCACATAGAATTTCTGACAGGGTTTTCATGATCTCCCACCGTAACTTTGGCATTAGATCGGTGAAACTCTCAGAGAAGCAGTGCCAATTGCTAAAAACAGCCATTCACATCAATCTTCCAGGGTTTCACCAAACTTTCACTGAAGTAAAGATGGGAGATCAGGAGAACTCCATATAAATTTTGCTTCCGAGAGACTGAAATGACAACAAAGGGCAAGTGTGAGTTGGAGGTGCCGTTCTTGAGAACAAAGGTCTTATTTGAATTCAGAAAGTGCAGTCTCGCAAATGAAGATAACAATCAGCAATCTTGGCATTCAAATTGTGCTGCCTGCTTTTTAATGGTGATGACAAAACTGGCAGTCGACCTTGCCAAATGGCATCATCACGTAAGATGGTTGCAGATTGCATTTCCAGAAAGACAAAGAAATGTTCAAATCCCTGTGTCTTTCTGTTATTGAAAAGTAATCAGCAAATAAATGTGTGTCAAATAATGACGTGAACATCAAACACGCAGATCAAACAGAAATACTTGATGTTAGGGCGTTGCAGGAAAGTAAAGGATTTAAGCCAAAGTGAAAGCAGACTTTCATGCTATTATGGCACAAGGATTATCATATTTCTGAGAACTAATTGTCTGTGCATTGATATCCCTTTTATCAACAGCATTTAAAGGGATAATTCACATTTGTCCACATAGGCTGTTTGATAGATGCAATTGCAAGCTTGGAGCCACCAGCAACTGAATTAAAGTCTCTAAGATGGCAGCACTAATACAATTCTTTTGCATTTCTCCAACAAGCCTATCATGTAACAAAAGGAGCTCTGTTCACTTATCAGCAAATCACAACATCTGAATGAGTCAATTTGATTTTATGTAACTCTTAAAAAGGATCTATATTGCTATAAAAACAGAAAATACTGGAAATACACAAGAAGTCTGTTTATATGTAAAGAGATAATGTTTTGGTAGTGGACATTTAACACCCAAAACATGAACCTATCTTTTCTCTTTCCAGAGGCTTACAGACCTGCTGTGCATTTCCAGCATTTTCAGGCTTTTATAGGAAAATAAGAACATAAAAACAAGAATAGGTCATTTAGCCTCTCGAGTCTGTTTCACCACCTATCAATTAGATCATGGCAGATCTGCTAACTCCAAATAATTTTATTGGTTTTGCATTGTGATATCTCATCACTACTTAGGAAGCACACAACAAGACATAGCAATGGTTGAGTCTATTTCAGATCATCACCCAAACAAGTTTATCTAGAATTTTGTAGAATAGAGGAAGCCATTTAGCCAACCTTCCCTGTAATGGCTCTCTGAAAGAACCATCCACTTAGACCTATTCCTTTGTCCTTTCCTTTTGCATTCTTAAAGTTTTTTTTTTCTATTGCAGCTATTTATCTATTTCCCTTTCAAAGTTACAGTGGATTTTGTCAGCAGTTGGCAGGAAAAGAGACAGCAGTGTAAGGCCAGAGCCAACTGTGTAACAGCCCCAACAACCAACTTTACCTGCAGCGCCTGTGGAAGAGTCTGTCAGTCTAGAATTGGCCTTTTTATAGCCACTCCAGGCGCTGCTCGACAAACCACTGACCATCTCTAGGTGCTTACCCATTGTCTCCCGAGACAAAGAGGCCAAAAGGAAAAGGAACTGTTTCTGGTAGGGAAGTCCATATCCTAATGACGTTCTGCATATAAGAAATAAATGCTCAACCTCTCCCTTCATTCCTTTGGCAATGACCTTAAATTCATGCCCTCTAGTTACTGACTGACCAACTAGTAGAATGGATTTTTTTCCACATTTAGCTTATCAAAAGCTTTCATAATTTTGATGCCTCTATAAAATCTTTTCTTTGCTCTTGTATAAAGAAGCCCAGCTTATTCAATCTCTTCTCATAACTAAAGTCTCTCACCCCTGAGTATTATCTGAGTAAGTCTCTTCTGCATGCTTTCACGGCTTGATATCCTTCAGGTGCACAAAACTAGACAGAATATTCATCACAGTGGCCTAGCCAATGATTTGTGTGGTTTAGCCTTATCTATTTGCTTTTGTCTTCAATACAAATTTGGTACACCATCTGTTTTTCTTTTTTACAGTTTTATCTACTTGTCCCTCTACATTTAAAGATTTATGAATCTGAGCCTCGAAGCTACTCTACTCCGGCACTCCTTTTAAAATGTTACCTTTTAGTGTATATGTCCTCTGTTTAATCTTCCTTCCAAAGTTCATCATCTTACATTCATCTGTATTAAAGTTAATCTGACACAGAAACATAGAAAATAGGAGCAGGAGTAGGCCATTCGGCCCTTCGAGCCTGCTCTGCCATTCATTATGATCATGGCTGATCATCCAACCGAGTAACCTGTTCTCGCTTTCGCCCCATACCCTTTGATCCCTTTAGACCCAAGAGCTATATCTAACTCCTTCTTGAAAATATACAATGTTTTGGTACAACTGCTTTCTGTGGTAGCGAATTCCACAGGCTCACCACTTTCTGGGTGAAGAAATTTCTCCTCATCTCAGTGCTGAAAGGTTTAGCCCATATCCTCGTAGTTACATCCCCCTAAAATTGTGGGCCTGCATTGGCTCCTCGTTCTCCTAACACCTAGAATTTAAAACCCTCATCCTGTGTTCAAATTATAATGAGGCAAAGAAATGACAGAACAATTAAACACATACTTTGGTTCAGTCTTCACAAAGGAGGACATAAATAACCCCCCAAAAATGTTAGGGAACCAAGGGTCTAATGAGAGGGAGGAACCGAAGGAAATCAGTATTAGTAAAAAAATAGTGCTAGGGAAATTAATGGGGGTTGAAGGGTGACAAATCCCCAGGGCCTGATAATCTACATCCCAGAGTACTAAAGGAAGTGGCCCTGGAAATAGTGGATGCATTGGTAGTCATTGTCCAAAATTCTATAGATTCTGGAGCAGTTCCTATGGATTGGAGGGTGGCAAATGTTACCCCACTTTAAAAAAGGAGGGAGAGAAAAAACAGGGAATTACAGACCAGTTAGCCTTGCATCAGTGTGGGGAAAATGCTAGAGTCTATTATAAAGGATGTGATAGCATTTTATAGATGGAAGGAAGATTAAACAGAGGAAAACCTAAGTTTAGAAATTTAAGACCACATTTACTCTGTTAATTATTTCCTTTTGTATTTTTGTGGGAACACTGAAAATAAAATATTTATCCATAAAATAGAAACTCTGTTTCTGCTGGCAAAAAAAATCCATTTTTTTGTTGCAGGAATCACACAGCTAAGTGATGTATTTTCTTGGGTTGACAGAGGAACAGTTCAGATGAAGCAGTGTGACCTGCATCTCAATGAAATTTTAGAAGAGAAATTCAATGAATGTCCAGACTGTCTTCATGTTTTCTGGATTCAGTTTATTGATTTCTGAGCTTAAAATGTCTTGCTGCAGCAATGTGTTTGGCTTTAGCTAGACCTGTGAATTTCTTTTTTTCTCTCAAATGATTTCATAAAGGACCACAGTAAGACAACAAATGACCATCTGCAGCAGTGATTCTGCACTGCAAATGTGAACCATGTACCTGATGTCTAAAGGATGAAAACGGACAAAGAATGTTAGCTATCAATGGCCATTCCGTAAATGTGACAATTCTAGTTTTTTTCTCTTTTGAACTTTTATTTGATAAAATGCATGAAGTAAGTTAGGGGATGAGAAAGAAGTGGGTTATGTTATGGTGACTGGTTATGTTATATTGTCTGTTTTTTTTGGATCTTGCACTCAGCGAATGAACAAAAGTCATTAAAAGTCAAGATTCAGGTTGAGTCTGTGCTGGACTTAAGTAAGATTGATGCCTTAAAAGAAAATGAACCCAGTCTGGATATAACTGGGATCTCCGACTGAGACAGTAAGTGGTGGCAAACCTTTTTGACATGCATTACCAGCAAACCTAATATTATCTCCGTCTGCCATTCGCGCACACAGATTTTCCTAATGGGGTTGCTAGAAAGAAAACAGACCATATTGCAGCATCCTTATCATTGCCTTGTCTAAGATTAGCTAATCTCGGGCCGGGCTAGGGACTGAATCTGGGATATTGGTTAGGTATTTGCTTTCTTAACTAACTGAGCCGAGCTGCTTCATGCAAAGTGACATTTTGGAGAGATTTTTCTTGTCAGTTGGTAGCTAAGTTGAGCAGTTAAACTGAACTGCTAACCAGCTTCTGCATAGACAGTTCAAACTTAGCCAGGCTAAAATGAGAGTCTACCTATCAGATATTCTGGCACATCACCATAGGAAACATGTCCTCTTCCCCAACACAGATATCAGACAAAAGTAATACTATATTCCAGCTTCCCTCTGGTCTAAAGTGAGTATCACTCTTCCTTCACTCCTTATCACACAACCAATCTGCAACAATTCTTAAGCCGCTCTGTATTCCTCATATAGTCTTACTGCATATAATGTACTTAAAGGAATCGTAACTCTCTTTGAGATAAAATGTTCCTTGGGGGCACCTAAAGTAGTTAATATTGATAGCCATTTAAAACAGACAGAAATTAATGGCTGTTAATGATCAGTGTATTAAGTTGACTGATGGGTTTTTTGGTGGAAAGCCAAGGGCTGTCAGAAAGTGTTTCAGCTGGTAAGAACAACAATAAAAATGCCTTAATGGAGGACATAATAAGAGCTATTTATTTGTGATGCATCAATTACAACTTACTGTGTTAATGCAGTTCACTCCTGGCATTAAATTAGCTTGTAACATCAAACTGTGTAGAAAAAAAATGCATTCTGTAAGTTTCGGTGGAACTATTTTGCACTGGACATAACAATGACTTCAGTGGAGTGATAAATTGTGCTGCTAGCAAACCAACAGCAAGATTTTTCAATGCATACATGCTGTATTTGCTCAGATCAAGGTGTTTTATCACACAAATGTTCTGTCGCAGTGACCCAAAGATGACAGTGAGATTCAGTGTTGTTTCAATTATTGACTTTATTTTGAAGAGGTTTGCCAGCTCTGGCTGTGGAGCATTGGACTCCCAGTTAAAAGGTTGCAAGTTCAGATTCCCCCTGCTTTCACTGCCATTTAAACCTACTTTGAAGACAACTTTCACTATTCCTCAACTATGTCTCACTTAATATCATACTACACCTTGGCAATGTAGGCCTCTACTCACCAATGCTATTCAGGATATTTTGAACATTCATGTTCATACAACTTATTTGTCTCTGTTTAACGATCATTATCATTTTAATCATTCTTCATTCTAATCTGATAGTAGGGAAGGGGAGGTGATGGTGGGGAGGAGGTTGGGTGGGAGGGGGCAAGGGGCTACTAACAAACCCCTGCAGACACTCCTGTAGAGCCAGGAGGAGCAATCCTCAATCTTCTGGCTCCACATTCAGAAAAAAATGTTGGAAGCAACTTAACTTTTTGTTGGCAACCTCCCATTCTCTTTCAAATGATGTTCTACTTTCTACCTCAATAGCCACTTGTGGTGAAGTATTCCATGGGCGAATAGCCCTCAGTTCAAGAAGCTTCTTTCTACCTTTCCCCTTGGCATTTCCATTGAGAATCCACTAGCGACAATCTTTCAGTTTATCCAGAGTAAGGTCCCCAGTTTCACTCACTCACTCCTTTACTGGCTGCTCCTCCCTCAGTTCCACTCCCATTCACCATATTGTTGTTGCTGCTGTCGTTGGCTCTGCAGAAAATGCTGTGCCAAAAAACATTCCTATTCCCTAGTTTCATTCTTTCTACCCCTGCCCAAGTCCCAATTCCCAACCGCAAGTCCCTAGTCTACCCCTGCCTCTGAGACCCATGTTCCGACTGCCATTCCCTACTCTTTCTCCAGACCTTCACTCTCCATTTCTCGCTGATCATGATTCCCAAGTCTCAGTTTATCTCCTCCAACTACAGAGCTCCCTGACTTCCAACTTCCACCCCAACTCTCGATTGTTTCCAGTCCCGGCTCTCTGCAGTGGAGGTGGAGGTGGGGGTGGATATTTCACAGAGCTGGGGAGCCATTACTGTGCTGGAAAATTTAAACTGCTAGCAGCCGCACCCAGGAAATCCATGTCCCATATTGTGAGACTTCTGATCAATCCAGGAGAATTGGCAACTATAGTTCTGGCTGATCTGTGGGTAGCCTCAATACAATATAAATGCTATCGATTGCACCCCAGACCTTGGTGAAACCACATTAAACTGTATGACTCTACCTCTCGTCTGCTTTTCTGTGCTTCCAAAGCTTCTGAATTGCTGTAAAGGGCATCAAAGACCTGATGAATGAATGCTCGTACTGCTCCTTGTTTGATGTTGTTGAGATCCTTGGCAATAGCTTCAATTGACCCTCTGCCATAGAAGTCGAAAGTAGCGGTCACCTTCATAACTACAGAGAGCAATATGAGCAGATATATGTGGCTGTAGGTCTTCCTGCAACAGGTCACAGTGATGCTCTGAGTGCACTCTTCATACACAGAGCTCGTCAGAGAGGTCCTCATATGACCTGTGCTGCCTGTATATTCTTTAGAGCACGATGTATAATATCTGGTTGCATTCTCTTTGAATGCTGCCTAACCTTTCTTAGCTCCATCCTTTGCTGCTCTTCCTACACAGGCACCAGAAATGTCTTCCACCCAAATTTTAACTTATTGTGTGCTGATCTCACGAACAGCACCGGACATCGAGATACAAAAATAACGTGAACTCGCGTTCCTACATCTTCCACCCGTATTTCCTCGTAAAAAAAAAATCCTGTGCCTTTGCTGTTCCGTAAGTGCACCAAAAATGGTGGGAAATACGTGCCCAGCATAACACAGAATGAATAAGTGCTGAAGTTTAAGCCTGGCATTTGCCAAACACGAGTCAGTACAATCATAAGCGGATTTGTGATAATGCTGGATAATTGCTTTTCTGAGAATATAATTTACTATTGGATGCTGTTGTACTTTCCTAATATTAAGGTGTGGAGTAGTCGTCAGGTGTAATGTCTAATATGTACACTGTGGTAACATTCTGTTCCCACAAAACAAAAAGGTACCCTGAGTGTTTAAAATTACAGATCTGCAACCCAACAATAAAAAACACAAATGGCAGAAAATATTTTTTCAGACCCTACACACTTCACAAAAGAAATCTTTATAATTTATTGACTCATAACTAACAAGGAAAATTAATTTATCCAAATGCAAGAGTCCCTCATTGGCTTCATTCATATCAATGCCATTGGTGTTAAGACAGACTATGATAAAAAAAAACAAAAGGATAAAAGCTTAATGAATATTTGATGGTTTAAAATCCTAGGTAGAACAACCTAAAAGGTGTCACAGCTTTATGAATATTATTCTGTCAAGCAGAAAGTGAAGTGGTGAGTTTCATCATTTGTTGTGGATATATATGTAAAGAGAGAGAAATGCTAACATATAAAGGTTATGACTCTTCACTTGTACAACAAAGTATAAGACAGCATTGTGACCTTGTGGTGACCATATTCTATGAAGTGTTACATATCACCAACAAGGAACGTGCCTAATGGAAGTTATATAGAGCTGAGATGTATCCCTGTCACACTTCATCTAAACTGATACATTGAAATTGTTCACACTGTGCAGACCTGGCAATTACTGTCCAATTCCAATCTATTCCAAACATCCACCGTAATGAAAAATAATTAAGAGCTTGAAAATTAGTTTTCACATGAAATGGTTTCAGTGACTGGACACAATTGCATTTGGCAGCCTGTTCTGGGTTTACTTTTGTATAACAAAGATTGCTAATTATCTCTCAAGGTGTGTTTTGAATGCTTATGGTGGCCAAAACAAAGGCATCTCTGGTAACAAAATTTAGATGACACAAGAGATGCCTCAGGCAATTCCCCAGGAACCCTTTACATACAATTGCATTATATTTGTATTACAGCACACCTGTAATTCTTCCAGTTGAAAGCAATGGGATTTGAAGCCAAGCAATAAATTCACCAACTGTCTCATTTGTACTTAATGACTGTCGTCCTCAGTTGTTCTTTTGTTAATTGAGTTGCTTTAGAAAAACAACTCATACACAAACTAATAGCCATAGAACATTTCAAAAACAATACTTTTCAAAATGAGGTAACTGCTTAACCAGTATTCAAAGATGAAAATCCTGATAATGTCTGTCTGTCTCTTGAGACTAAATTTTCACATTGGCAAACTGACACAAACACAATGCTGGCAGTCTACACAGATTGGTCTGATGCATTTCTTTGAATAATGGTTTGCTACAGGATCTGTTCTGGAGCTGGACAGTGTTGCCCCAAGCACAATTTTTAACCTCTGAGTGAACCATAATCGTGTGAACTATCTGTTGTCTTCTTTTTTCAACAAGTGTAGAGCAGATAGCTGAGTTAGCCTACATGCATTCCATCAGAGTTTAAGTTTGAGCAAATAGTTTTAAAAGAAGAGGACAAACCAGCATACACTGCTATGGAATAATGGAGTTTGGTGAACAAACTCCACTATTCTATAGTCACAAGTTAATTATGGATAAGAAAGGCCATTCAGTCCAACTTAATTCATCCTTGCAAATAAATCCTAAAGTCTCTCTGTTTCAGCATCCAGTTGTTTCTTAAAAGTTTCCAGGGTTTAGTGATTCTGGGAGTCTATTCCATACATTGGTCACTCTTTGTGTGTGGAAGAATGTCCTGATATTAATTCTAAATTTACTTTTTACTTGTTTGAGCATGTCCTCTTAAGGTGCTTTTACAATTTAATTTAGTATAATATTCCAGATTTATCCATTTAATTTCCTTAACTATTTTATTTACCTCTATAAGATTAGCACTTAGATGCCCCCCTTTCCAGGCTGAAAGCTCAGGTCTCTTCTGCCTTTACTCATAGCTCAGCCCTTCGTTCGATAGGGGTCAACCACACGGCTCATTTCTATATTTTCTGCAGCATTTGAATGGCATCTTGTGTCTGGGTAACCAGAACTGCACAAAGTACTCTTCATACCTGAATGCTATACAGTTCGCTCATAATTTTCTTTCACTTTTAATTCATCATTTTAGCCATGAATTTCAACATTCTATCGGCTTTGTCTTGCAGAACCACCCCCCACCCCCAACTTGCCAAGAATGAGGCATATTAATTTTGTCAAATGAACATTGATTTTAAACTGTTGCTGGAGTGAAGAAAGGACTTGTTAAAAAAAAATTCACCAGACACTTGGCTGGAAAAACATTTGCATACTAACAGACAGTGCTTGGAGAGACAAGGGACTATTCCCTGGTCCACTTAACCCAAAATGGACTGTGATCACTAGACATTGAAGGTGAGGAAGCTCACATTCCAGGATGACTGCTAAGATGGCAGAATCCACAAACAGAAGTGGTCAAACCAGCTAGTTGCATGGCTAACCTGCTGGGCAACCTGGTTTTTTTTTTGAATTGTGCCATAGAAAGAGGCTGAAGGCTGTTTGGTACTCGAACCTGGAGCAAGGAAGCCTCTCTCTCTCTCTCTCTCTCTCTCTCTCTCTCACACACGCTTTCTCCCAAGCCACTGGACCCACGGAAGACATGCAAACCTCAAGACAGAAAAGACTCTGACCTCAAAACAAGTTGAAGCATGCACTGGGCCCCAATGAATTGCGGGTCTGACCGCAACCAGAGACTTCACAGCAAACTCAAAGGACAATAAAATAGAAACCCATCTATTGCACCAAACTTTTCCTCTTTATTCTTTTCTACTTTTCTGTCAAAATCTGCATGTGTTTTTATCGCGTATGCACGCTAGCGTGGTCGTGTCGCACATTTGTAGTCGGTAACCGGATTAGAGTTTGACATTAATAAACTTCTACCTTTCTTGTTTAAAATCTAAGAAAACCTGTATGAATTGATTTCTTTGCCTTACAATTGGAAAGTGGTGAACAAGGATTCACTAAAGGGGAGCTAAAACACAGTGTTTTTCCAAAAATTAAACCCTGTTACGGTTAAACCAGGCAAAGGCTAAGAGACTCCTCACCTGGTCGTAACAGCTTTGTTAGTTCCTGCTTTGCAATTAGTTGGATGTGTTGAATGTGAATTTACCAAGATTCCCAGATCCCTTTTGGCTTCATCCTAGTAATGTCAACATAATTCAATGAGTACTTGTATCATTTACTTTTTATTTTCCTATGTGCAGTACTTTGTGTATATGTTTGGATTTAATCTCATCTGCCATTGTTCCAACAATTTACATAAATTTCACTTATTCTGTAATTTCTGAGATGCCTCTTCCAATTCCATTTTCCCATCCTAGTTTGGTATCATTGAAAATGTAACCACGTTGTATGATATTTCTGAAACCAAATCTTGGTTTAATTAGAGCTCTGGGACACCATACTCAGTGCCTCCATTTGCCCTGACATAACTCCTGTAATGAGTACTTATTGTTTTCTACCCTACTGTCAATTTCTTATCCATCCCCAGGGTTTATCCTGGGTCCTCAATCTTAGGAATGGCTGGGATTTTACAGTGCAATGGCTGCAATGCAGACCCAAGATGGCATACCAGATATTTGTTGCTATAATATATATAGTCTACTATTTTAATGCGGGTGTTACCCTGTTTATTTTGAATGGCTAAACACAATAAAAGGAATGTTATTAAGTGCTCATTCCCTAATTCTGCCAAATGTAATTTCTGGGCTTCCTTACATTGAGTAAAGCAGATGACAATTCAGATTGCATAGGGTCAGTGAAAAATAGAGGAACTATCGGATTAAAGGAGCTTTTCTTATTTTATACTTTGATATGTTCTTAACATAACCTTCTCCAACTCTTTGGCTTTGTTAACTGAGATACTCCACCAAGATTTCACTAGCAACCTCCGAACCTGAAGAGATGATGAGTGTGGATGTGCCTTAATCTCTGCCACATAAGGAATATAATACAAAAAGATAAGAAAAAAAAACTTCCCTTTGTTACTTGCCATGAATAAGTTCAAGTTCAATTGTTGTGTCAAAGGAAATAAAAGTGGTTTAGAGTTGATTGGTTATAGTTTAGTTTAGTTATACAGCACTGAAACAGGCCCTTCGGCCCACCGAGTCTGTGCCGACCATCAACCACCCATTTATACTAATCCTACACTAATTCCATATTCCTACCACCTCCCCACCTGTCCCTATATTTCCCTACCTATACTAGGGGCAATTGCTAATGGCCAATTTACCTATCAACCTGCAAGTCTTTGGCATGTGGGAGGAGCACTCGGAGGAAACCCACGCAGACACAAGGAGAACTTGCAAACTCCACACAGGCAGTACCCAGAATTGAACCCGGGTCGCTGGAGCTGTGAGGCTGCGGTGCTAACCACTGCGCCACTGTGCCGCCCTGGTCCCCTGCTAGATATACAGTTTGTCAATCCATATCCCATATTAGGAAGTCCAGAGACCAGGTCATCATGAAAAGAGGTGGTGGGAATCATTTTAGGTAGGATGACATTAGCTTACAGGGAGACCTACAGCCCTCAGTTCAACTCATGGCCTTTCTTTTTGGTGGTGAAATTTTCATTCACATGACTGCAGAACATTAGTAACATTTAGCTGATTCAAATTCTCTTTCCTCTCGACGAACTTGCATTTAGTTTACGAATAATTTCCAACTAGATCTTTTGTTATTAGGACATATTAGCAGTCCAAAAAATCTTCTGTTTTCTCTCTGAGAATGCCTTCAGTAAAGAAAACTTGCTCTGAAAACTTGCTCTACTTTCTGTACCTAGACCAAGTTCACTACAGTAATTTAGTGTTCCTGATGCACAATACATTTAATTATGTCTGTAGATAAAATGTTGGCAACTATGATAGATGTAAAGCTTTAAAAAATTACCTTTTTAAATTTAGATAATAAAAAGTACCATTAAGATGTGACTATGTCATTTGTATTTCTACAGTTGAGTCCACTTGTATGCTTCAATTAGAAAACATTGCACCAGTGAAAATACATTACTGAAGTTGTTCCATGAATGTGAAAGATCCATAATTTACAAATACTGCTGTCCTTTCACAATGATGAAATGTATTCAGTAATACATGCTATAAGTGAAGCATCCTTTTCGCTATGGATTCATAATAATTTTCCAATAGTTAACTTATTTTCTTCTTTTTGTGAAGGGAATATAGAATTTGTTTCTATGGGCATCAACAGCTCTCCAGGACGTTGTCCAATTCATTCTTCACATGTGAACCCAGGCAGTACATTGTGGCAGGTTACTTGACTGTGGGTCACTAGTTGCACATGATCCGGTCCTTTCGTGATTTCTCTGCGTTGTCTCTGAATAATGATCAGAAGAAGAAACCTGAACTGATTCTTCTTCTCCAGGGGTCTTATCATAGTACCCCGATCACTATGGCAATAACTCCCAAGCTAGTTTTTTTAAATTGCCCATGCCTAGTTGCCCTAACAGCATTAAGAATCAACCATATAATATGGAACAGGAATCACATGTAGGCCAAAGCGGGTAGGGGTGGCAAGTTTTTTTTTCCTGGAAAGAGATTAGTGAATCAGTTAGGTTTTTACTGATATTCCAGCAGCTTCCATGTCATTTTCTGTTACTAGGCAGACAACATACCATATCTATAGAATTTAATTTCATAACCTACCATTCTGGGTTGCTTGTCCAGTACTAGACCGTTAGGCCACCACAAACATTTAGCAAAATTGAGGGATCGAATCTATTCTTGTTAAAATATGAAAAAAGGAAATTATGGTTAAAATGTTAAAAATAAATTGTAGTTAATCATTTCATATTGGCAGAATGATGCTGATCCTAGTTGTTTCTGCACTGAAGATGACTTCAGAATCTGCTCAGTTATCTCAGTGTGTTGGTGAATACTTAACAAAGTGAGGTGTGTTAGCTGTACTTGTCAGATGATCAGGAAAGTCGAGGAAGTTTGTTACACTGACACTGTCAGTTTGGAACCAATTCCTTAACTGTTACACTGTCACTTTTCTATAATGCCATAGATAATACCAGCTCTTTTTTTTTGCAAGCCCAAGGAAACCTTTCTTACCAATAGAAAACAAAAGGGGCAAGCTACTCGAGAAAAAGAACTAACATTTACGTTGTACCTTATTACATCATCAGATTGCCTTAAAGTTCTTCATATCAATGAATTACTTTTGAAGTGTAGTCACTGTTGTTGTGCAGGAAAACACAGCAGACAATTCCTAAACGGGGGAGGAATGTTGATCAGGACAACTATTCCCTCATATTCAAATTAGGATATTTTATGTCGACCTTAAGAGGTAGGCAGCACAGCAGTTTAGCATGTGACAGTTTAACAGTTAAGGATCAGAGAGGGGGAGGTCAGAGGGTATAGTGAATACACGGCAAGGGGTCAGATCAGAAGGGGTGGGGTCAAAGGGAAGTGAAGTGGAAGGAGGATCTGGAGGAGCATTCGTCCCCATCAGCTGCTGGAGCTTGTGTTCCTTGACATCTGAAAGGAAGAAAAACAGTTTTTTGCTATTGCGTCGGATGAGACAAAAGATGAGATGAAACTGCGGGGTAGAACAGCTTTGAGATAAGGTGAGGTGGTGCTGCTGGACAGAGAGGTTCAGTGTGTGCATGTGGCAGCGCATAGCACTGAGTGTGGATCTCAGGATGCGGCGAGAGTAGCAGTCCGAGGAACGTTGTATTTCTCGGAGATACCTGTAATCCTGGGTGGATTCAAAACATGATGGGTGAAACTGCAGTTGGAATCCACGTGGAATAAGTCGGAGCTGGAGACAGTCACTGAGGAAGGAGATGTGGCTGTGAAAACGAGTTTTGGTAGACACTTTATCAAACACCAGGAGGGAAATAGAAAGCAATGAAGGTGAACAAGGTAAAAGAGACAAACGAAAATCCCATCGGAGAGACGAGCAGAACTTCTTCAAGTTAGGCATTCCTGGAAGAGAGGTGGCAGTGATTTAAATACTAAAATAAAGGCAAAATACTGCGGATGCTGGAAATCTGAAATAAAAACAAGAAATGCTGTAACCACTCAGCAGGTCTGGCAGCATCTGTGGAAAGAGAAGCAGAGTTAACGTTTCGGGTCAGTGACCCTTCTTCGGAGTGTTGTTGGAGCTGCACCCAACCAGGCAAGTGGAGAGTACTCCATCACACTCCTGACTTGTGCCTTGTAAATGGTGGACAGGCTTTGGGGAGTCAGGAGATGATTTACTCGCCACAGGATTCCTAGCCTCTGACCTGCTCTTGTAGCGATGGTATTTATATGGCTACTCCAGTTCAGCTTTTGGTCAACGGTAGCCTCTAAGATGTTGATAGTGGGGGATTCAGCGATGGTAATGCCATTGAATGTCAAGGGAGATGGTTAGATTCTCTCTTGTTGGAGATGGTCATTGCCTGGCACTTGTGTGGTGTGAATGTTACTTGCCACTTATCTTCCCAAACCTGGATATTGTCCAGGTCTTGCTGCATTTCTGCACAGACTGCTTCAGCAACTGAGGAGTCACGAATGGAATTAAATTTTTACTTTTATTTATTCATTCAGGAGATGTGGGTATTGCTGGCTAGACCAGCATTTATTGCCCATCCCTATTTGCCCCTGATACAGTGGTGGTGTGCTGGATTTTGACCCAGCGACAGTGAAGGAACGGTGATATAGTTCCAAGTCAGGATATTGTGTGACTTGAAGGGGAACTTGCAGGTGATGGTGTTCCCATGCATTTGCTGCCCTCGTCCTTCTAGGTGGTCGAGGTCGCAGGTTTGGAGGGTGCTATCGAAGGAGCCTTGGTGAGTTGCTGCAGTGCATCTTGTATATGGTACACACTGCTGCCACTGTGCATCAGTGGTGAAGGGAATGAATGTTGAAGGTTGTGGATGGGGTGCCAATCAAGCGGGCTGTTTTGTGCTGGATGGTGTTGAGCTTCTTGAGTGTTGTTGGACCTGCACCCATCCAGGCAAGTGCAGAGTATTCCATTACACTCCTGACTTGTGCCTTGTAGTTGGTGGACAGGCATTGAGGAGACACGAGGTGAGTTACTCGTCGCAGAATTCCCAGCCTCAGGCCTGCTCTTGTAGCCACAGCATTTATGTGGCTGATCCTGTTCAGTTTCTGGTTAACGGTGACCCCCACGATGTTGATAGTAGGAGTTTCATCAATGATAATACCATTGAACATCATGGGGAGGTGGTTAAATTCTCTCTTGTTTGCGATGGTCATTGCCTGGCACTTGTGTGGCATGAATGTTTCTTGCCACTTATTAGCCCAAGCCTGAATGGTTTCCAGGTCTTGCTGCTTATGGACACAGACTGCTTCAGCATTTGAGGAGTCGCGAATAGAGCTGCTCAATGTACAATCATCAGCGAATATCCCCACTTCTGACCTTATGATGGAGGGGAGGTCATTGATGAAGTAGCTGAAGATGATTGGGCCTTGGACAATACCCTGAGGAACTCCTGCAGTGATGTCCTGGGACTGAGATGATTGATCTCCAACAGCCACAACCATCTTCCTTTGTGCAAGGTATCACTCCAACCAACAGAGAGTTTTCCCCCTGATTCCCTTGGCTCCAGTTTTGCTAGGGCTCCTTGATGCCATACTCGGTCAAATGCTGCCTTCATGTAAAGGGCAGTCACTCTCACCTCACCTCTTGAGTTCAGTTCTTTTGTCCATGTTTGGACCAAGGCTGTTATGATGTCAGGAACTGAGTGGCCCTGGTGGAACACAAACTGAGCATCAGTGAGCAGGATATTGCTGAGCAAGTGCCACTTGATGGCAGTGTCAACGACCCCTTCCATCACTTTGCTGATGATCAAGAGTAGAGTGATAGTAGACCCAATCTTGAAGCTATGTCCTTTAGGATTTGGCCAACTCGGTCAGTAGTGGTGCTACTGAGCCACTGTTGGTCATGGACATTGAATTCCTCCACCTAGAGTACATTTTGTGCCCTTGCTACCCTCAGAGCTTCTTCCAATTGGTGTTCAACATGGAGGTGTACTGATTCATCAGCCGAGGGGCTGGGGGTGGTGCGGTAGGTGGTAATCAGCAGGAGATTTCTTTGTCCATGTTTGACCTGATGCCATGAGACTTCATGGGGTCCAGAGTCAATGTAGAGGACTCCCCGGGCAACTCCCTCCTGACTTTGTACCACTCTGCCACCACCAGTGGTGGGTCTGTCTTGCCAGTGGTACAGAAAATACCCAGGGTCTGGAGTCACATGTAGGCCAGACCAGGTAAGGAGGGCAGATTTCCTTCCCTAAAGGAAATCAGTGAACCTGATGGGTTTTTACAACAATCGACAATGGTTTCATGGTAACCACTAGACTAGCTTTTTAATTCCTCACTTATTAATTGAATTCAAATTTCATCATCTGTCTTGGTGGGATTCAAACCAATGTCCCCAGAGCATTAGCCTGGGGCTCTGGGTTACTAGTGTAGTGACATTACCACTGCGCTGCCGCCTCCCCATCAAATGGAATAGAAAGCCTCAAGGCAGTGGAAGGCACAATGTGTTGGCACCCACACTGATGCATATCTGAGTAATAAAATTGAGCCAAATCACCTCAGCACAAACCCTGCAAATGAAAATGTTTGTTGAATGTAATAAACAAATTCAAAATCACCTATGGAGCATTTAAATTACCAATGTGTAATATGATTTATTCCAAAGTCTACCACTATAACACAGAAGCATTTTGTTGAGGACAACTTCAATCTTCTAAGAAGCATGAATTGCAGAATATGAAGTGCAGTCCTGCCAAATAATGTTCAAGGTAAAAAAAATTTTGTGATGTCATAATAATGTTGCAGAATGTAAAGATGAGAAAATGTTCCAGATCTGCCGCATGTTTGGCCACCCTGGTTTATTCAGGGTGCAGGCAGAATTTCTTGCTTTTTGTTAACTAAAGCTACAGCAGAAACAACAGAGAAACAAAGTGCCAACCTTAACAAGTTTAATTATTTAATTTTGTAGATATGTTCTGAAAAGATGGAAATAACACTTGAGTGGGTAAATGAACAGGGAAACAATGCAATTTTAGAAATAGTTACGGGTAAATACAATGGCTCATGTGGTGAGGGTAATGGACCAGAATTTGAATTCAAGTGACAATTGAGAAACAGGTGTGCACTGGTCTACATCCAGTACGAATAGATCGAAGCTCATTTTGCATCTGAACCAGCCGAGTCACTGGGGTGAACAGCCAGTGTTTAGCCACCCTGTCCTGGTTAGCTGGCTTTCTGACCCATTCCCTCTAATTAACATTACCCAGGATCATTCTGCAGTCTGTGCTAAGTTAGCTGAGCTCTGCTTGGTTAAAGATTGGGACACTTAGTCCATTGGACTATGGAGAGAGAAAATCATCATCAAGCGTTCCTGTTTCTGATCACCATCCAGCAATCTTACTGAAGGTGTGCATGTGGAAATTGGGTGAGCATGGCATTAGGTGAAACCGTGATGTTTCCTAATGGAACAAGCTATCAGCATTACTGTAGTTCAAGAATGAAGAATGATTATTCAGGCAATAGTCAGATAATTTTAAGAGGAGTGAACTCTACTGAATTGATGTATAATTTCTGCACATTTAATGCTGCCTCCAGTTGACCTCAAATGCTACATGTGATAAGATTAAACTGTAACTTGTGTGCAGCCTGTGGGTAAAGCCCTATTTGTGGACTTTATTTGATGTAGTGTTATGAAGCATCCCCAATGACATCATGCATGGGTATGCAGACTTCACTCATGAATCCCCTTCATGATGTTTTTGGAATAAAAATTCATAATGTCACATAAAGGAGAAATTCTCAATATATTTACTTCCAATTGGGCTCTGCACAGAGAATTGTGGGATTAAAGGCAGACTGAAAGATGCTGATATGTGTACAGACATATTGGCTCCATGTAAAGCAGCTAAGGGGAGAAGAACCAGGCAAGCATGAAAGCACCAGGTCTCAGCCCAGAAGAGCATCAGAGGCCACTTTCTGATGAGGCTTGGGCACAAAGAAGTTCTCCCACACAAGGCTCCTGTCACAAGGAGGTGGAAATGTTGGGATTGCTTACTCTACTGGAATTCTCGCAGTGTCTTTTCTGCCCAGTGATTCTGGATGCCAAGAAGCAATCAGCATTCAAGGGCAGTAGTGGCATCTTGGCTGGGAATATGGTCTGGAAGAACCTGAAATTGAGTAGGCAAATTTATTTGATTGGCCCTTCTCCAGTGGATGCCCCAAAAATGCAGAGGTGTCCACCAACAATATTTAGAAGCGGTGACCTCATTCTGACCTCGGATACTCGTGGAGTCAGGAGGAGAGGTCACCGTCGGAGCAGGATTCTCATTCGTTTACAATAAATACAGAATGCCAGAAAATTTTCAGACCCAATATCTTTAATATAGTTATGAGGCACTTCAATGAAATATATTGACTGCTTAAATCTTGAAAGGACATTCATCTTAGTTGCATGTGCTATTTTATAGCAGAATATTGGAAGTGATTGCCAGAATTCAGTATCAAACCATGACTTCTTCAATGAGGCAAAGGGAAAAAAATAAATCCTTCAAGACCCTAATAATAGTAATAAAATATCAAAATATTAGAATCCTACTATTAACCATTTTGAATATGAAACGACAGCAACAATGTAACGAGAGCGGAAAATTAAGAGTCCACATCATGCAGCCCTTTACATTGAGGACATGGATAAGGGAGTCATAGCTGCTATGTTAACTTGGACTGTTATTGCTGAACGAAAGAGAGTAGTTAGCAAAGCAAATGGGATATGGGATGGCATATGGGATTTTGGGCTTCATAAATGGAGGTATTGAGCACAAAAGCAGGGAAGTTATGCTGAACCTTTATAAAACTGTGGTTAGGCCACAACTAGAGTATTGCATCCAATTCTGGTCACTACACTTTAGGAAGGATGGGAGGGTCTTTGGGAGGGTGCAGAGGAGATTTACCAGAATGGTTCCAGGGATGTGGGATTTTAGTTACAAGGTAAGGTTGGAGAAGCTGGGTTGTTGTTCTTGGAGCAAAGGAGGTTGAGGGGAAATTTATCGAGGTGTACAAGATTATGACAGGTTTAGATAAGGTAGACAAAGAAAAGTTGTTCCTATTCGCTGAGGAAACAAGGACAAGGGGACCCAGATTTGAGGTTTTGTGCAAGAGATGCAGGGGGGATGTAAGGAAGAACATTTTTACACAGCAAATGGCAATGACCAGGAACTTGCTGCCCATGAGGGTGGTGGAAGTGGAGAAGATTAATGATTTCAAAAGGAAATTGGATGGGCACTTGAGGGAGACAAACTTGCAGGGCTACAGTGATAGAGTGGGGGAGTGGGACTGACTGGATTGCTTTACCGAAAGTAGCATGGGCTTGATGGCTGAATGGTCTCCTTCTGTTCCTTAATGACTCTAGTTTTAAGTGTGATTCTTTCAAGCAAGAAGAGTATCTGTTTACAATGGGTTTGGAGTATGTAGAGCTAAGTGAAGAGAAAATTCTCTTCAGAGAGATTTGGAGGATAATTTTTGTTCTGCAGTTGAGACCATGGATGATAGATAGTTACCTATAGAAGTCAGCTGGCCAGGTTTGAGTATTTATGGATTGTGAAGTTGGCTTAATATTAATATATAACCAGTGACTGATTACCATCAAGGGCCAGAATGAACATTCACAAAGCCTATCTTCTTGACTGTTTTACCTGTGGTTTACTGTCTCCCTCCACTGCCTACAGATTAATTGAATTGGGTAAAGTCCATGATGGGGCCTGTGGAGGAAATGGGCTTCCGAAGCTTAATGCTCTTTAATCATTTCATCGCTTTTTATACATTATGTTTTTACCAAGTTCTGTTTTACAGTACTTATTTTGTGACTAGTTATAATCTAAAAATTACCATTGGTGATATTAGCCTACACGTACTTAATGTATTAGTGTGGCTTTCCTCTGTCTGTTATTTGAACACAGCATTTAACATCTACAGTAAAATAATTTCCATAAGCATTCATATACTGGTATTTCCAACATAATTTCAGGGACTAGATATTATGGATTATCGTGAACATAATGGGATAAAAATTTGCTGGCACCTAGTTTCAGATGTGAAAGTATAATGTGGATGCAACGCATGCCCAAACCAGAAGGCCTGGCTCTGGGGTGAGCACAGATCGCAGGATTTTTTCATGTGCAGAGTATCATTGACTCTATCCATGCAAAGGGGAGTCTTTGGCACTCAAAGTAAGATCATTACATTTCCTTTGTCACTGCAGCCAAATTCTGATTGCATTCAAATGTTGCGCCATACACATTCACTCATTTGTCATGGTACTCACCAACTATATATAGGAAAAGCGACCTTCTTTCAATTGTAAACTTGCTCCACCAACATCTCCATGGCTGCATCGGAAAATTTTGTGGTCCTGTTGGAACTCTTCTTTCCCATGGATATCTTCCTCCATGATGTCGCTTCCCTGTTTTGGCCACAAAAGCACTTCTCCTTTAAGCTGCTGCAAGCTCTTAAGAGCCTGCAGCAGCGTCTAATTTCCCACTTCCTAATTGATGAGCTGTCTATGGGAACACGTCTATTCACCTCAACCATGCAAATAATGGATGGACTGGTGACTGGGATGGATATTTCCTGGTCTTTCTGCTGTACTGCTATAGGACTTACACTGAGAGTTTGCTGAAAAGGCTATGGAGTTTCAGGCCCTGTCGCTCTTCCTGTACTTATTTCCAAGAAATAAAAAAGTTTTGTAAAATCAATAAAATATCGAGGAATGCGGAGTGCTAACCAAGATATGACCACAGCAGAATTGACAGATCTTCAACACAATCATGATGAAGGCAACGCTGGGAATTGCATTGAATGGAGACAGTGAGGGACTATTTTGATGTTGTCACTGAAAAAGATTGCACGATTGACAGGAAGATACAATAGGGGAATTACTTTGCATTTTTTAGTAAAAATGAAGAACAAAAAGACAAGGTTATGATAATCATATGTGTCTTCAGTGGGCAGTTAATCAAATTAATGGATTCTTATAAATTAAAGACTATAGCAATTTATCACAAACACATAAAATTATTATACAGCTAAGAAATTTCTGATAATATTTGATCCTCATCAACATTCACTGAGTTTTCTGCTGCAATGCAGGTTGAATACTTTGTGGAATTACATAGTTCTAGGAGGGACAGCACTGTCAAGGTTATCTGTCTTTCATTTCAGAAGCTTGTCTCATGAGGAAAATGAAAGTCAGATTTCACTAGATTTTCATTTAATAGAGTTTTAGCATGTTAATTTGTTGCCTTTTCTGATTTGATTTCTATTTTTCAGGTAGGGGTTGATTGTTATCTTATATAATAAAAATCAGATATTTGTTCAGAAATATGTCAAGGTCATATGGAAAATGTATGGAATTATCCAGGTAAATATCATAGAACATGAAACACATAATTTCTCTTTATATAAAACATCATATCATAGGTAAAGGTATTGACCAGTGGCTATCTGTATTGCCTTCCACCACTCTCATACTCTTGCATTATGTGAAGCGAAACCACAAGGCCAGAATGTTTCTGTTTTCATAATGTGACGGAAACCACACCTGCCAAAATGAGACATCTTAATTTTGTCATATGAAACAATATTTTTGAGCTGTCTCTATTTGCATGTGTGTTTATCACATATGCATGCTAGTGTGGTCGCATCATGTATTTTTAGTAGTTTTAACTGAATTAGAGTTTTAAAGTTAATAAACTTACACCTTTCTTGTTTAAATCTGAGAAAACCTACCTGGTTGAGTTCTTTGCCATTAAAATTAGACAGCAGTGAGCAAGGACTCACTGAGGTGAAGCTAAAAACACGGTGTTTTAAAAGTTAAACCCTGTTACGGCCAAACCAGGAATAGGCTGAGAGGGGAGCCCTAGACCCCTTCCTCACCTGGTCGTGACAATAACATCAGAATAGAAATAACCGCTCAGATAAAGGCTGCATTTTGTCCTTTGATTTTGCTGATCCCTACTGATAATAATGGTGCTACATCTTTTTTTAACAGTTTTAATTATGTTTCAGTGACAAGTGGTCGTAAATTGTTTATTTCAAAATCGTTGAATGCACATGAGATTTATTTAAAATTCCACTGCTGTTCCTAAAGAGCTATGGCCATAAGCTGAGAGCATGCTGCCAAATTTGTAAAGAAAGGAGGATTTGCATTATTATAGCACCCTTAACAACTTCAGGCCATCCCAAAATGATTTACAGCCAATGAACAATTTTGAAGTGCAGTCACTGTTGTAATATAGGAAATGCAGCAGCCACTTTCGTTACATTTAAATATTTAAAGCTACATATAAGAAAAAAAATTAAATACATTTACTCTGCCCCTCTCCCCTCCCTCCAATAACAATTGAATTAATTCCTTGCCCTTTCCCCCCAAAAAAACACTTGCCTTGTCCACCTGACCTTCCCCCCACCCCCCACAAATTGCAAAAGCTTTACACTATAACCTTTCCCACAAAATCCTACACCAATGATATTACTTGTACCCCGCTCCCCCTTTCCAACACTGAGAAACCTATCTCCTCACCCCCCCCCCCCCCCCCCCCCCCCACCTCCCACAACCAGTGTTCTGCCTCGGTTCCCCCAGATGGGGATCCAAAGGCACGGGAGTGCCGGCCAGCGGCACGACGATCACTCCAAGACAGACAGCGGGAGCGTAAAGGTCATTAATTCAATAATTAACCCCCCACGTCAGGGGGGGTTAATTCAGCCCCTTATCTGTACTGTTATTTCTATTCTGATTTTAAGAAAACAGGAACATTCTGGCCTAGTAATAAAGGCAAAATACTGCAGATGCTGGAAATCTGAAATAAAAACTTAAAGTGCTGGAAATACTCAGCAGGTCTGGCAGCATCTGTGGCGAGAGAAATAGAGTTAATATTTCAGGGCTGTGACCTTTCATCAGAACACTAGGCCCTTGTGGTTTTGCTTCATATAATGGGAGAGTATGAGTGATAGCAGGCAATACAGATAGCCACTGACCTATACTCTTATCTATAATATGATGCTATATAAAGTGAAATTATTTGTTTCATGTTCTGTGGTATTTACATGGATACACAGCACAGTCCTACAAACAGTAATATGATAATGACCAGATAAAATGTTTTACTGGATGTTCATTGAGGGGTAAATATTGGCCAGGACAACACAACAGGACAACCAATTTCATAAAATATTGACAATTGAGCCTGTCATAAAATATTTTCCAAACTTTATATGAAAAATGTAACGGAAAATCTGAAATATAAAATATGAAAAGCACATTGCAAATATTCACAAACATTCCCACGTAGGAAATTTAAGAACAATGGAACATTCAGAACAGGCATAATCTAGAGGCAGAGCCCAATCCAAGCTTACTGAATGTTTTGAAAATCCTTTAACAGTCCTTGGCTTGAGTTTCCTCTTTGGATGTAATTGGCAGTTCATGCACAAATTGTGCCCCAAATTGCATTAGTTTTGATAAGTGCTTTCTTCCGTTCAGTTTCCACTCAATATCATTTGCATTTTGATGAATGCAAAATCTGCTAGGAACCAGTGCAATTGGGCTGCGCCTCAAAATATAATCTTTTTTGAAAAAAGTTGTTTAAATAAGTTTTCTTTTTACAAATTGATTAATACAGCTGAAAATGGGTTTATTACAGAAGGTAAGCATTTTAATCAGTGTCCAACCCACCACCTGTGAGTAACCTGATTTTAAATAACTAAAAATAACTTTAAAATGAAACAGACCATTTGCTAGTTATATTGGGGTACAGTCAACAGTTTATTCGCAAATTAAAACAATTGTATTCAAAAGCTTATAAACCATACCTATTAGTGTCCTTGCACCCAAAAGAACCAGATTAATTTTAAGACCCTCCTCGAAAGTCTGCCAATGTGCAATTAGCAGAAATTTGCAATGGTGATAAATTCGATCTGGGGCCATGAACAGTTTTGTGTGCAGGCCCATCTTCTAATGCAAAGATTTTTAAACTAGCACAAAAAAATCACCAGCATTTGATCTGCAGTGAGTGTAATTTGCATTTAAAATTTCACAATCTTTTGCAATGGTTTTGCAAATCAGGCAAATTGCACCGAGAAAACCAACACATCCTAGTGGAAAAGCTAGGCCCTCATATTCATGAGTGTTTTTAAGAACAGATATGTGTGAATAATTGTGTTCCTCTGTTTAATGCTTCTATAGTAGAAATATTGTTATAATAACTACAACCACTGTTTGAATTTTTTCAGCGATTTGACGATGAAAGAATTAAGATTGGACTGTGACTTTAAAGGCAGAAAAGCAAAATCTTCTGACCATCCTCAGGAACGACTAGTGGAAAGGAAATTACTGAGGTCTTAACACCAAGTATGCCTGCTTATTTCAGCCACTGTGTCTGGTGATGAGTCGTCATCCTGTGTGGGATGTGTTGGAGATAAATGCCTATCTCCCGGCAGCCAGGGTATCAGGTGAAGAAGTGATAATGTCTTTTTCACATCCATCATAGTTTTGAGAGGTCGGTTTGAGATAAATGGAAATTCTATACAGGAAAAGCACTTTACTATCCACGGGGCTGCCTGTAAGTGAAAGCTGAATTCATGTTTTAGCTTGCAGTGGTTGACAGTTCAGATAACAGCCACCAGCCACAATCTCACCTTTCACTTCACTGTCTAAGTTAACAACATTTTTATTGCTGGTTTCTTACTGTTAAGTTTGAAATAGTCAAATGCAGATGTAAGTAATTTGTTCTGTTATAAACAGATCCCAGATGTAAGTAAATCTTTACAATGTCCCAATTAGCTCTGGATTTAGTCAATGCTGTTACATGAAAGTCTGGCACGAGTAATGTTTCTGTTTGTGTCTATTTCTGACCCTTGGGACCTAATCTAACTGCCATTAGACTTTTACTGTTGCATTTCCCCCTCACCATGTATTCTCATAATAATTATCATTAGCAAGCATACTATCTACAAATTATTATCTTGCAGTTTTAATATGAATGGATTTTTGAATTGAGCCTAAACTGAAAATGGTTTCAGCTGGTTTTAAGGTTTCTACATGAAATGAGTTAGTATCAATCCCAATCCACTTCCTTGTATAGGCATTGACCTGTAGCACAATTCCACCATCCAATTTCTCACTAAATTGCTGTTTGTCCCAGTGAGGCTGCAAGGATGACTGATGTGAGAAATGGAAATATTGCAGTAAAGCAATTGTTCTAGGATTCAGGCAAGCCGTTGAAGGAAAGTGGCTGACATCCTTCCATCTATGAAAGATGATGGACACGCAGCAAACAATTCATTTCAGTGGGGTGTCTTCTCTTGCTGAACCTTTGTTGATAGCTTTGAAGGCCAATCCTTGCGAGGCAGGTTCTGTCACAAGTACTGCATGTGAAGCTGCCAAGTGACACTGTGAGTTGTTGTTTTTGATATTGGCACCTGTTACCAAGCTGCTGTAGCAACTGGTCATCAGTAGTCCTCAGAGGATGCACTGTCCCATAACCTTCCACCAGCTCAGATATTTTCACCTCGGTGGGAACCCACTTGGCTTTACAATCAGGGTCACAACCTGGTGAGAGCACAACACATGCGCCCGACCAACTGGCTGAGGCTGAGACAGCCAAGGCTTCTGACAGTCAGAGGACTGTCTGTGTCCAGGCCCATGCTCAGCCCCAGGCTGATGACAATCCTCTGGTGTCGACAGCACAGGGCATTCTGGAGTTGTAAGGAGAGGTAAAGCAACATCTGGCAGAGATATCAGAGGCCATGCTTATCCATGAGCGGATGGTGGGGGGGATCCATCTATACCATGACTGCTGCCATGCCACAGGCATATGAGTGCATGGCTTCATCCATTGAGAGGTTCTCAACCCTCTTGGAGAGCCACATTCTACAGATGCGCAATGACCTGCGAACCCTCGCCTTGGCCATGTGGTCCACTCAGCAGTGGCAGAGTGAGAGAAAGACCAGGAGACCAGAGAATGTTCCAGATCCTAGTCCTTCTCTGGTGAGCAGGGAGGCTCCAAGGAGCCTTGAGAGGGAGGAGGCGAGGATGCGCTCCACATTTCGGGTCTCCCCTCAGGGTGATTCAAGTGTGCCCACCGGCTCCTCATTCCCTCCGCCAGTGAGCCCAACTCCAGCAGCCATGACTCATGAGTGCACTCCTGTACCAGTGCAAGAAGCCTTCAGGCATCCAGGGCCCTCCAGGCCTCAGGCATCCAGAGGACAGCCACCGAAATCATTCCAAGCCAAGGGGCATCATGATCAGCAGCCTACCTCCAGTCCAGCTGCTGTGGCAGGCGAATTTCCATGCAGGAGCACACATAAATGTATAAAAAAGACACCTTGACACACATGGGTATTCATGGGTGAAATAGCTATCTCATGTTTAATGTAATTAAAAGTTAATTGGTGCAAATTCACAGCCTTCGTTGATGGATAACTGCATTCTATTATGGCGTGATTGTGACCACTGCAATCCCCTCAAATGCCTTACTACATTAGCAAAGTGACCACTGTCATCATTAACATGCCAATGAGCATGATTGTTTCATTACTTGAATATGTCACATGGGCACTGGCTAAATTGGATGTTGCCATTCATGCTGGAGGGCAAGTTAGTATGGAGGCAAGAAACTTGACACTACATGCATGAGGTGAGTTTTTATCAGAAATATATGTTTTGCAAGTCATGGATTTTGGAAACGCTCGATTATAAGGCTCTACCTTGCCTCCCTTGCACGCTGCTCATGATGTTTGCCCTCCATCAGTCAGCTAGGATCTTCCATGTCTGCTTGACCTTGTGTGTCCTCTGTGTCCTCTTCATCAGAGGAAGTCTCATACTTCCACATGTCTTCCTCTTGCACGGCCTGCCCCCTCTGTAATGCTGTATAATGTAGAACGCAACAGACCACAACGATGCGCCCACTTGGCGGCACACTGAAGGACTCCACCAGATCTCTCGAGGCAGTAGAACTGCATCTTCAGCATACCAATGGCCTGCTTGGGTCACTCTGGTGGAACTTTTCTGCATCATTGCTGGGATTCCTTACAGGCATCAGAAGCCATGTCCTCAACGAGTAGCCCTTATCTCTGAGAATCCACCCTTGAAGGTGAGGAGGGCAAGTGAAATAATGTAGCACCTGGGACTGCTGAAGTATGAATGAGTTGTGGCAGCTTCCTGGGAAGTGGCAACACACTTGTAGGAAGCGCTTTGTGTGGTTGCATACAAGTTGCACATTAATGGAATGAAAACCTTTGCTATTGACAAAGATGGTTGGTTGGTCTACAGGAGCTTTGATGGCTGCATGCGTGCGGTTGATCACACTTTGTACCTGTGGGAATCCTAGAATGGCCCCAAATCCAACGGTCCTCTCGGCCTGACTCTCAGGGTCCGTCCTGTAGCGCACATAAGGTCGCTGACCCTCCTGAACAGAGCATTGGTCACCTCCTTGAGGCAGCGGTGCACTGTGGATTGAGAGACCCCACACATGTGGATCCCTGGAATGATCTAAAGGCATAAAGGTTTAGGGCCACAGTAATCTTCAAGGCCACAGGCATAGGGTGACCACTAAAACACATTGGTCGCAAATCGTCATTGAGCAGTGCACTGAGGTGTGTGACCACTTTTCTCGACAGCCACAGTCTTCTCCGGCATTTCCGCTCAGACATCTGTAGGTATGTCAGTTGAGTTCTATATACTCATTGCTGTATCTGTACTCTTTGTTGTGCTATCGGCTGATGCTGCTCATGTCGAGGAGGCTCCTCTTGTGCCTCAGCTGCCATTTGGGCCCACCTCCAGTGGATTGACCTCAGCACAGCACAAGGATCCAAGAAAACAGGGTAAATCATATCCAACTCTATTGTCCTTGGACCTTTGGCTTCCTTCAAAGGTTAAGTTTACCTTTCTAGTGAGGAGATATTTGAATTTTGGTTACAGGAAGCTTACATAAGCTCCATGATATGGATTGATTTTGGACCCGCAACATTTCCAAAAGTGTGAGCCATCATGACCAAACCAAAAGCATTTCAGTGCCTTGCCCTTCAGTGAAAGAATGCCATAATGGAAACGTGACTATAGCGTGACCAAGACTAGGAACTGAATATTCAAGGATATTCGACATTTAGGAAGGACAGACAAAAAGGAAAAGGAGGTGGTGTTGCGCTGATAATAAGGGATGGTATCAGTACATTAGTAAGGGAGGATCTCAGATTGGGAGAACAAAATGTGAAATCTGTTTGGGTGGAGCAAAGAAGCAGCAAGGGGCAGCAAACATTGATAGGAGTTGTTTATAGGCCACCAAACTATAGTGGTAGTGTGGGGCATGGTATAAACCAGGAGATTAAAGAAGCATGTAGCATGGGTAATACAGTAATCATGGGTGACTTCAATCTGCATATAGACTGGGTAAACCTAATGAGCATTAATGCTGTGGAGGACGAGTTTCTGGAGTGTGTTAGGGATGGTTTTCGAAAGCAGTTGAGGAACCGACTGGAGAACAGGTTGTTTTAGATCTGGTATTATGTGATGAGAAAGGGCTAATGAATAATCTTGGTGTAAAAGAATCTTTAGGGATGAGTGACCATAAAAGGATAGGTGTTAAATTTTAACAAAGGAAATTATGAAGGTATGAGGGGCAAATCGGCTGAGGTGGATTGGGAAAATACATTAAAAGGTATGACAGTACATCGGCAATGGATAGTCTTTAAAGAAATGTTACATAGTTTACAGCAACTATACATTCCTTCAAGGCACAAAACCCCCAAAGGTAAAGGCAATCAATCGTGGATAACAAAGGACATTATGGATTGTATAAGATTAAAAGAAAAGGCCTATAAAGTTGCTAGAAATAGTAGTGAATCTGAGGATTGGGAGCATTTTAGAATACAGCAAAGGAGAACCAAGAAGCTGATAAAGGGAGAAAAAAATATGAATGTAAGCTAGCAAAAAATATAAAAATGGACTGTAAAAGCTTCCACAGGTACGTAAAAAGGAAACGTTTGGCTAAGAAAAATGTGGGTCCATTACAGGCAGAGTCAGGAGAATTTATAATGGGGAATAGAGAAATGGCAGAGAAGCTAAATGATTACTTTGTCTCTGTCTTCACTGAGGAAGATACAAGAAATCTCCCAGAATTAGAGATCCAAGGGATTGGGGGGATGAGGAATTGAAGGAAATTAATATTAGTAAGAAGGTTGTATTGGAGAAATTAATGGAGCTGAAGGTCGATAAGTTCCCAGGACCTGATATTCTACATCCAAGAGTGTTGAAATAGGTAGCTATGGATATAGTGGATGCATTGGTGATCATCTTCCAAAATTCGATAGATTCTGGAGCGCTTCCTGCAGATTGGAAGGTCACCAATGCCACCCCACTATTTAAGAAGAGAGGGAGAGAGAAAACAGGGAATTACAGACCTGTGAGCCTTACATCAGTCATTGGGAAAATGCTAGAATCTATTCTAAAGGATGTGATAAATGAGCACTTGGATAATACTTCAAGGATTTATGAATTTGTGAGGTTCCTCAAAATAGTATAATTTAAATTATACTGCCTCTTCATGTTGTTTTTCCCAAAGTGTATCCTTGCACACTTATCCATATTAAACTGCATCTGCCATGTGTCTGCCCATTTCACCAATCTGTTCATGTCCTTCCGAGGTCTGCTACTATTTGGCTCACTATTTCCTACTTTGCCAAGTTTTTTATCATCCACAATCTTAGAAATTATTCTCCCCATACCTAAGTCCAGGTTATTTCTGGAGACCAAAAAACGAAATTATTCTAATATCGACCCATGGGACCCCCACTGCATACTTCTGTCCGCTCAACATCTACTCAACATTATTGTCTGTTGCTTATCTTCCTATAGCTTAGCCAATTAAATACTCAAGTTACCACCATCCCTTTAATCCCATGTACTTGTATTTTCTGAATCAGTTTGTTATCTGGTACTTTATCAAACTAACTACCAGTTTACTTGCTTTAAAAAAGTTAACATAGATTTAGCTGTCATTTAAACTCAAGGTTAAATGTGCCAAGAGCTGCTCTCTAATTAATTCAAGTGGGTAAGCAATTTTTTGGCAGGAACATTGAGGTGGCTAACATGAATTCTGACCCCCATTTCTCAGGAGGCAACCTCAGATAGAGGCAAGAAAAGTAGGAGATCAATTTGATAGAAATAGGGTTAGTCCTTCTTTGGTGGTTGGAATGCTACTGGTTCTGGACTGTAGATAGAGTATGCACAAAGAAAACATGAGCAATATTGTGCAGGTTATCAATTTCTGCAGGTTTCACAAATCACAATCAATAACTGTGATTAAGTAGTTTAATTGAAAACTCCTTCCCCATGCACTCAGTATGCTGAGGTCTTGCAGAGTCTGGATATTTAGATGAAAATGACCTCTTTTGCATTACCGATTTAGGAAGAATAAAGAAACAATTAATTGATTAATTAAAACATGGAACAACTTAACACACCAGAGAGTATAGCACTAGCAACTGAGAAAACAATTTGACTTTGTGACTGCAGTTTATAGTTAGAACAAACTATATTTTTAGCACTGTAGGCTCAACTTTTACTGTTATGTTTTGTATGTGTTGCTAAGGGTATAAGAAGTTGTGCATCACTTTCTCCAGTAGTATTCATGAGTACTGCTTGAAATCACAGTTGTTGATGAGCTTAGGACATTAAAGGGTTGATTTTTCTATCCATCAGAACAATTACCACTGTTACAACTGAGGTGGGAAGAGTGCACTGTCTTTTCTAGTCTCACTTCTCCACAGGTCACAACGTATATTTAAATATTTACCCAGTTACTAATGCAGTCAATCATATATTCTACTCTTTATCCCGGAATAAAACACACTAATCAGGTTTCTTTAATAAACAACAAAATTAGCAGTTTATTATCAAACAAGACTTATCCAGTAATGAAGCAAAGGATTAACACACAGATTGAAATATGAAAGTTCCCTTTTAAAATTCCCCCACACACACTCACACACACACTGAAAAAATACAGAAATTCTCTCTGCAGAGATCTGTTACAAGAAGAAAAGACAAAAAAATACTTTAGCCAAATACTTGCTAATACTTGAAGAAAAAAAAATATATGGAAAGAAGTCAGTTGTCCCTTTTGGTCTAGCATCTGGGTATACGGCGAACAGCCACTGGGATCTTTTCTAAAGCAATTAATTTCAGATGGCATTGAGAATTACTCTGGCAGGTTTTTCCAGCTTCTCAGGAGAGATGCAGCACCAGGAATTTTAGTTCTCCCACACTGGATCCTTGCAGGATTTCTTCAAAGAGGTGGAGAAAGAGGTGAGCTGGGTGGTTTCTTTTTCCTTGGCAGGCAAAACACCAACTGTCTGCAAAACAGTTCACACCCCAACTGACTTGAAAACAATATTCAAACCCCAAACAGAAAGTCAACCTCTTGAACTCCATAAACCTTTACATGTGGCTTCTCTGTAAACATCTTCCCCAGGTCACCAAGGTTTCTGTTGTTTACTGAGCTTTGTTTTCCAGCACATGTTGTTTTCAAACAAAATCTCAGTGTCCTTTCAGTAGCAGTGTCCTTTTAGAGTCAACAACAAAGTCCAGCATTTATGAAATCTTCAGTCTTCCAATGAATCTATCTCCACAGTTTAAATATGAGTCCTCAAAAAGAAATACTTAACACAAAATATAGAATTTTCTTCATAACACCACAGAGAACACCAGTAGTGCATTCCACTTGGATTCGGAACTGAGTTCCGGAACTTGCTCTCAGGCCTAATTTAAATAAAGGAGCTGCTATGCAGATGTACTTTTGGCTGCAGTCTTGGAGCAGGGTAAAGTTAGGGAACATCCTGGACCTTAATGGCACCAGCAACATTAAAGGGGCAGGCACAGTTAAAACCTCATGGAAGAGCCAGGGAGAATTTTTTTCACAAGTAAAGGGGGCGGGAATATTATCTGGACACCTGCTGATGAGGAATGGTATGTATCAGATGTGATTTGCATGCTAGTGGTCTTTACATTTATCTAAGATTTCTGTCCCTGTGAATGTGTGTGTGCTGGCCTTGCCTTCAGCCTGCCTTGGAGGGGGCTACTCTGAGATGGCCAGATTTCAACAGCTGTCAAGGGTATTTGTGGTTGTTTCCCCTTGTCTGCCTCCAAATAAGCCAAACGGGCAAGTGGTACAATACTGAACACAGCTTCCATCATTATATGTAAAGAAATAAATGCAGCAAGAACAACAGCAACAAAACCATTTCTGTTTATTCAACAAGTCAAAATAAAGATCTTACTTGTCAATGCCAGCTTGTCCCTTAAGAGAGAATAGCACACCACCTCTGGAGTAGATCCTTCTGGGGGCAATTTGGCCCTGAACTGTGCCTGCTGCTATTAGAAGCAGTTTGAGTGCAGTGGTCTCTGACATTTATTTGCATGAAATTTCCATTGCAGCACTTCCTTCAGACACAATCAGATGCAAACAGCAGAAAAGCCAGATGGGAAGTTGAGGGCAGAGAAAAATCATCCCTAATGTCACTATTTACCCAGAGTGTCTATTTGATGTCAGCTCAATGAATATTTTTGAACTTAACTAAGTGAACTCCTTTTGATTGCTGCCTAAAGCTGTTTATGAATTAACAGAAGTTATTTAGTTGCCGGAGGGTGCAATAATTGACGTTGAAAAGAGATGAAAATCCTATCCTTTTCATTTATTCTGCTTAGCCTCAGTACAGCGTCCCACCGACTTGTCATTCCCGTTATTCCTATCATTCACTGCACCATGTTGCAGGCTGCCTCACAAGCCTCTGGAGAATGTCAGGCCTGAGCAGGGTATTTACACTGCCTGACAGAAGATATTTGGAGCTGGATTGAAAAGCAATTAGGTAGACTACAACAAAAAAATGGAAAAATCAGCTCCTAAAACCATTATCAGCACATAAATTATCACATTATCATTCTCTCTGCACTCAGGGTAATCGAGTTGGACGTTAACTGGAAAAACTGCTGTCAGATGTATTGTCTCCCCTGTACTGGTGGCTGTGACATTCATTTTGAGACATTCGTTTTAGGCTTAGTTTTCCGATGACTACATTGCATTTTTGTACTGTGCGGAAAACCAAACTCAAGATCAGATTTCTTCAATTTGTTCCAGTTAATTCTACTCTGATTACTTAATTTTAATTGCCCATCATACAACAGAAGAGACCAGCATTCTTCCCTTTGTCAATTTTATGTTAATTTCAAGCTGCAATGCCCCTCCACTAAATTAAAGGAATGTAGTCACTAAATAATTGCTTTTGAAGTGGAATCCGTTTGAAGCTGTTTACTTAGGAGCCATGGTCTGCATTAGATGTCACAGATTTTCTGTGTAAATACTGCTGTCCTGTCCCCTCTACTGTTCCCTGCTTTCTACAAGAGGCAGACTAGTATAGGTTAGGTCAATGTCACTTGTAGTTAAAATGGATCTCAGTCTTCATTGCAAAACAGTAACAGTATGATTTCCTGGACAGATTGTGTTTCACAGAGGATTGGTAACAAAGCAATGATGAATTTTAAAAGTACAACTGAAGCATGTCAGAAGTAATTCCCCAAAGACTGTGGAGAAATTTAACCACCCAGATGCCATCAGATTCTGAGGCCACCGGTGAGTCTAGGGATTTTAATTGATTGAAGAAAGGCTTTTAAAGCTGCTTTAAGCCATTGCAAAGCTGGCTTTTCTAATGTAGCTTGCAGGTTGGAAATGGACAGAAGGAAGCAGGAGACAAAGAAACAGGGAGAATGATTTTCAGCCATCATTTTGTTACAGCGGTTTAAAGGTTAGAAAAAATTGGATTAAAATGGTACCTTGGTATACATGTTAGCTCTTTAGGATTAATATTGCAGTAATAAGACTGCTAATGACATAATTTTGGTGTTTACTACAGCATCCCATGTCACAAGACAATCCAATGCGTAATACACCAGTGCGGGATTGACCCATAGAGAGAAGAAAGTCTAAAGTTTAATCTCTGGTTTGTGTTGCATTAAGTAATTTCAGTCCAAGTGGTTCCGGCAAAACTACAATCAACTTCAGCATCTGTGGGCTAGGTGTCCTGCTCCCAATTACTTCTCAGTGGAAGTGCGTGCGTGTGGATTGGGTCATGTTATCTGTCAAATGTTCCAAAGTCTCATTGCTTGCCAGCACTTACCATTTAGGCCCACACAAGGAAAATAGCATCAGAAGGATGATTCGGACTGTGTAAAAGTACTGCAGTACCAGCCTCGAGGAAGGGAAGGGGAAAAGGAGCAAATATTGGAGGGAAGAAAAACAGCTTATTTATGGAATCACGTGTTTTCTTTGTAAATACTGCTGACCTGGACAAGTGCATTTAATAGGAATATAATGAACTAAAGCGAACCAACAGTTTAAATAATGTTACCATAGGCCCCCAAAAAGGTTAGTAGAAAATTGGATGGTCTCCCTTACATCCACACTTTTCGTCTATGCTTGTGCCCAGGCATCCAATATCACAAGGTGCAAGAACAGGAAAATCTACCCCAAGATTCCAGTGAGGCCATTTCACACTGCTGCAATAGAGTTGCACTCATGCTTGTTCAAATTTTAATTCTATTTGTTATGAACACTGGACTTTGTATCATGATTATGTTTTAAAAACTGTGATTTTTCAAAAGTTTAAGATGTAGTCAGAGAAATCAGATGACCTTGTATCAACTCTGCTTAAAGGCAAGACAGAAATCTTGGTTACCAAGATCCAATATCAAAGATTTATTTTTGAAAAACAGAGACTGCAGGGGTATAACAGCTGAAGAACAATAGGATTCACCCTCTCAGACTTTCAGATCGTAAACAAGGAGTCAGTGATTCTGAGAATGCAAATGTGCATGGCAGCTGCTAACACCTGGAAACAATGGAAAGCCTGGTGGCTGTGATGAAGACAGACTTCTGGACTGTGCATATTTGAAAAGGACAATGGGCTATTGACTTTTGATTCCAGATAAATTTAAAGGCAGACTGGTTGTTAGAAAGGAGACCAGCGGTGGCAGCCTCAGAGAAGGCTGTAAGGAAGATGACCAGTGGTGGCAACCTCAAGGGAGAGAGAGAGAAGGGAACACCTGCTCTCAGGAGCCTGATACAGTGAAAGGCTGTGGAGACTTGAACCTGTTCTGAAATTTGAAGTTTTTGGAGAAGAAAAGACCCATGGGATCACCAGGGATCACCTTATTCACAGATGTCCAAATCGAAAGTGCTCGGATAAGTGAGCAAAGAGGACATTGACTTTGAGGAAGTTCTGGGAGATCCACCCATTGCAACTGGGAGGAATTTGAAACTTTTAACCACAAAAATTTCACCATCAAAGAGGACCGTGTAACGTATAAGTGTGGTGTGAGGTTTTCAAGTGTTTTAATAAGTAAAGCAAATACTTTTCTTTGTAATTTGAGGGGTATCAGCTACTTACAATGTGCTATTTACTTAATAGGGATTTCTTTTAGTTTAGTTGTTATAATAAAAGTTTCAAAACATGAAATCTTGTGTAATTCTTTAAATTGGTCTGGGGAGTTCATATCTCATATTTTAATGTTAATGGTCTCACTGAGGTCATAACATTTTATTTATTTACAGGATGTGGGCACTGCTGTCCAGGAGAGCATTTATTGCCCATCCCTAATTGCCTTTGTGAAGGTGGTGGTGTGGGGGCAAGGACTCACCATTGACCACACCAGTTGGCAAGTCGCATTACTTTGTTGAGATACTAGAGACAAATCCAAGTAGTATGCTATTATCGATATAGGCAGTGATTTACAGAATAACCCCAGCTATGTACTGCCCATATTGCAGCTGGATGTCGGAGAAAACTGTGTCTTTATTCAGTCTTTTATTCTCATCTGTCTTCTTCTGTATTCTTTTTCTCCTGCCTTGAGTATCCGCCTCGGCGTGCTGGTCATTGTGGAATCCTCTTTTATCCCTCGGTGGTCCTGCCAGCTCTTGTCAGAGCACCTATCAGGGATAGCCCCGTCCATTTCTAATCCAATTATTGTCATTCACAGGTGTCCTCTATCTCCTGTGACTCAAGTCACGTACATTCTAACAATCTTGTGAGCCCTTTTGTTCTCCAATTCCTTACCTTACAATGTGTCTCACCATGTGGTTACACAACTTCAGTTTCTGCTTACACTCTGGTTTTAACCTAATCAATGACTCAACATGATTTCAATCTAATCAACCTTTCTTGACAATAACAATACTTTAGCAACTTCAGCATTATTCTCTTGCAGCTTTTAGCTTGACACCTCCCATAATTCTGTTATTTAGCATATCCAAACATATAGCACATTAAACATAGTTCAATAGTCTTACAGGAATCCCCACCTTGAGGGACAGACATCATTGTCAATCCCTCATCGTTATTTATTTATTAGAGCAGCTCGTTCAAACTTAAGTGTTCTCTGATTCAATCTCCGCAGAGGCATCTTAAGTAACAAAGCATGATAATTCTAATGATCTAATACAAGAGCCTGAGTCAAAACCAAAAGCATCGATATAGTTCTAAGCCATGGATGCTCTCCAATGTTATACACAGTTTCCCACCATGCGATCTCCTCTAGTCTCTCCATTCTTTCCCTTCTCCATATGTTATCCTGTTGCATCTTAATGAGGTATTCTTGGGATGTGGCAGTCTTTTCTATGATCAATCGCAAGCTCAGTGAGAGAGAGGCTATTGAGTGCCCAAACCGTCCGACAACCTTAAGTGCTTCACTTTGCATACAGAGATTTACTCTTAACTCGGTGATATTCTGCACTGACACAGGGAACAGAATATGGCCCAGTCACATTGGTCACAACAGATCATTATTTTACATACAGGATTACCATCCCCATTAGAGTCGCTGTATTGTCCTGGCAAGGTGATGCCATGCCTGATGATTTTCATGGGTGAAGATCATATTGACATATTCATTACCCATATGGTTGTCCACAGCACGTACAACAGATTTGTGCCCCTCAGGCCATCATCTGTAGATTGATAAATGTAATATTTATTGTTTTAAAATCTGTAATAAAATGGCGCACTGACACGGAACACAAAAGTCTGAGTGTATCAGGCCTGTGTCCTCAGTATCTTGATCTATGGCAGCGAGGTCTGGACAACGTATGTCAGCCAAGAGTGACGTCTCAATTCATTCCATCTTCTCTGCCTCCAGAGAATACTTGGCATCAGGTGGCAGGACCGTATCTCCAACACAGAAGTCCTCGAGGCGGCCAACATCCCCAGCTTATACACACTACTGAGTCAACGGCGCTTGAGATGGCTTGGCCATGTGAGCCGCATGGAAGATGGCAGGATCCCCAAAGACACATTGTACAGCGAGCTCGCCACTGGTATCAGACCTACCGGCCGTCCATGTCTCCGCTTTAAAGACGTCTGCAAACGTGACATGAAATCCTGTGACATTGATCACAAGTCGTGGGAGTCAGTTGCCAGCGTTCGCCAGAGCTGGCAGGCAGCCGTAAAGACGGGGCTAAAGTGTGGCGAGTCGAAGAGACTTAGTAGTTGGCAGGAAAAAAGACAGAGGCGCAAGGGGAGAGCCAACTGTGTAACAGCCCCGACAAACAAATTTCTCTGCAGCACCTGTGGAAGAGCCTGTCACTCTAGAATTGGCCTTTATAGCCACTCCAGGCGCTGCTTCACACACCACTGACCACCTCCAGGCGCTTACCCATTGTCTCTCGAGATAAGGAGGCCAAAGAAGAAGAAGATATGGTTGTCCACAGCATGTACAACAGATTTGTGCCCCTCAGGCCATCATCTGTAGATTGATAAATGTAATATTTATTGTTTTAAAATCTGTAATTCAAAACTAGTTTCAGTATTGGTGTCATGATACTATCATCGATTGTTGTAAAAACCCATCTGCTTCACTAATGTCCTTTAGGGAAGGAAATCTTCCATCCTTACCTGGTCTGGCCTACATGTGACTGCAGATCCCCAGCAATGTGGTAGACTCTTAAATAAAAACAAGAAATGCTGGAAATACTCAGCAGGTCTGGCAGCATCTGTGGAGAGAGAAGTAGAGTTAACGTTTCAGGTCAGTGACCATTAACTTCTCTCAGAAATGGTCCAGCAAGCTATTCAGTTCAGGGGCAATTAGGGATGGGCAACAAATGATGGTCTTGCCAGCAATTCCCACATCTCATGAAAGAATTTTTAAAAAGTCTTTGATTGATTAATATGATATAATTTGGTATACAGAGACCATTTTTTCCCTGGGAATTCCACTAAGTATATTGCTGGGCTAGCCCAATCAACAATAGGGAATGGTCCCTTCCACTTTGGTTCAAAGTGTCATAGAGTCATTTACAGCATAGAAGGAGGCTATTCAGCCCATCGAGTTGTTGCTGGCTCTCCGCAGAGCAATTCAGTCAGTCCCACTCCCACACTCAATCCCCGTAGCCCTACACGTTTATTTCCTTCAGCTGACCATCCAATTTCCTTTTGAAATCATTGATTGCCTCTGTTTCCACCACCCTCCTGGGCAGTGAGTTCCAGGTCATTTCCACTCGCTACATAAAAAAGTTCTTCTCACATTCCCCCTGCATCTCTGACCCAAAACCTTCAATCTGTATCTCCTAGTCCTTGTACCATCAATTAATGGGAACAGATTTTCCTTCTGTAACTTATCTAAGCCTGTCAAAATCTTGTACATCTCTATCAAATCTCCCCTCAATCTCCTTTGCTCAAGGGGATTTACCCCAGCTTTTCCAACCTAATCTTGTATCTAAAATTCCTCATCCCTGGAACCATTCTGGTAAATCTCGTCTGCACCCTCCCAAGGACCATCACATCTTTCCTAAAGTGTGGTGGCCAAAAGTGGAAGATTTACTCTAATTGGGGCCTAACCAGAGCTTTATAAAGGTTCAGCATAACTTCCCTGCTTTGCACTCAATGCCTTTATTTACAAGGCCCAAAATTCCAAATGCTTTGCTAACCTCTCAATATGTCCTGCCACCTTCAAAGATTAGGGATGGGCAAAAAATGATCCCCAGATCCTTCTGTATCCTCAGATCCTTCTGTTCCTGCTCAATCTTTCAAACCACGTCATTCGTCTATAATGCCTCACCCTATCCCTTCTGCCAAAATGTATCACCTAACACTTGTCTGTATTAAATTCCATCTGCCACTTGTCTGCCCATTCTGCTAGTCTATGTCCTGTTGCAGGCAGTTTGTATCATCCTCACTGTTGCCATTCCTCCAAGTTTGGTATGATCGGCAAATTTTGAAATTCTACTCTGCATTCCAAGATCCAAGACATTTATATATAGCAAAAAAAAAATCAGTGGTCCTAATACTGACCCTTGTGAAATACCACTGTTGAGTTGCTAGGACTGCCCTTACACCCTTTCTTGAATAAGGGTGTCACATTTGCCACTCTCCAATCCTTTGGCACATCCTCCGTATCCAGGCAAGATTTGAAGATAATGACAAGTCCTTCGTATATCTCCACCCCCACTTCCTTTAGCAACCTGGGATGCAAGCCTTCTGGACCAGGTGAATTATCTACCCTAAGCATAGCCAACCTTTCCACTACCTCCTCCCTCTCAGTTTTTATCTTATCCATTGCCTCTACTCTCTCTGTTTCTACTGATATTTTGTCAGATTCCTCTTCCTTAGTAAAGACTGATACAAAGTACTCATTAAGTATTCTAGCCTTGCCCTGTGCCTTTAAGCATATATTACCCTCTTTGCCCCTACTAAGCCCCACTCCACCGCTTACTATTTACATGCCTTTTATGTGACTGCCATTCTATTCTCATATTCTCTCTTTGCCAGTCATATTTTCCTCTTCATCTACTCTCTCAACTTATTGTATATGGCCTGGTTCTCACTTGATGAGTTCACCTGCCATGCATCATACACCCTCTTTTTATGTTTCTTCATCATCTCTATCTCCCTCGGCAACCAAGGGGCTCTTCCTTGCCATAATTCAGGACCATGACTGTTTCTCCTACCTTGTACTCAAAGGGTAATACTTTCTTGTCATAGTATCTTTTAAGCTGTTTTTTGGACTTTCCCAAATTTCTGGCAATGAATTGATTTGTTGTGTTCACCCATTCTAACACCTGATCCAGCCATTTAGAGTTGTCTGACCCTTGTAACAGTGGACCTGCATCGTGTTGGAGCAAGTGCCTGGGAGTTCTCATCAGACGTCCCATCATTGCCTGGTAAAACTATATACCTGTAGTCTTGTGTAGAGTTGATGTCATAGCCATTAAGCACATCAGCAACATATTAGCCCATTGAGTGGGGTGATCTGCACACAATTTTTTTAGCATTAATTTCATAGTTCTGTTCCCCCTTTCCACTACCTCTGATGACTATGTGTGGTGTGATACGTGCAATTTCTGTTTTATCCCCATCAGCTCTTGCAGATGGGTAAAAGTTTTCCTGGTAAAGTGTGATCCTTGATCACTGTCAACCTGTATTGGTACTCCCCACCTGCAGATCACCTCACTCAATAAAAGTTTTGCAACGTTCAGAGCAGTGTTAGTTCAACAAGGGAATGCCTCCATCCACTTAGTGACCAAAGCATATAAGTAGTTGTTCTGCGTTTCGGGGAGGGGCCCGATAAAATCAATCTGCAAATGTGTCCATGGATCTTCAAGGGAAGGAACACTCCATAGGTAAGCACGATTGGAGTTGGCAGAGGGTTTATGTTGCAAGCACACAAGACACCTATTACGAAAGTGTTCTATTTTTAAAGTATTTTTTTGAGGACCATTATTTAAATTGTGGAGATGGATTCATTGGAAGGCTGAAGATTTCATAAATACTGGGACTTTGCTTTGTTGTTGACAGTTTACTGAAAGGACACTGAGGTATTGTTTGAAAGCAACCTTTGCTGGAAATGATGTGCTTTGGGCTCAGTAAACAACAGAAACATTGCTGACCTGAGGAAGATGTTTACAGAGAAGCCACATGTCAAGGTTTATGGATGTCAGAAGGTTGACTTTCTGTTTTGGAGTTTGAATATTGTTTTAGTTCAGTTGGGGTGTGAACTGTTTTGAAGGCAGTTGGAGACCAAGTTGCCAAGGAAAAAAAACACTTAGCTCACCTCTTTCTCTATCTCTTTGAAGAAAGTCTGCAAAGATCCAGTGTGGGAGAGCTAAAATCCCCGATGCTGCATCTCTCCTGAGAAGCTGGAAAAACTTGCCAGATTAATTCTCAACACCGCCTGTAAAGAACTACTTTAGAAAAGATCTCCAAGTACCTGGATGGCAGACCAAAAGGGGCAACTAACTTCTTTCCATATCTTTTCTTTTTTCTTCAGCAATTAGCAAGTATTTGGCCAAAGCATCCTTTTTTTTTGTCTTTTTTTTTGTAACAGACTTCTGCAGAGAGAATTTCTGTATTTTTTCAGAGTGTGTGTGAGTGTGTGCGTGTGGAGAATTTAAAAAAGGAACTTTCATATTTTAATCTGTGTGCTAATATTTTGCTTCATTACTGGATAAGTCTTGTTTGATAATAAACTGATAATTTTGTTGTTGATTAAAGAAACCTAGTTGGTGTATTGTATTCTGGGATAAAGAGTAGAGCACATGATTGACCAAATTGGTAACTGGGTAAACATTATTTTAAAATATATGCTGTGACCTGTGGAGAAGTAGGACTAGAAAAGACAGTGAACTCCTCCCACCTCAGTTGTGACACACCTAACAAATTTCCTTGAGGTGGCTACCTTTATTTCTAGCCAACATGCCACTTTGGCAATTTTGTGAGTGGTGCTGTCTGCTGTATAGTGTCATCCCATTATGTGAGGGTGAAGAAGTTCAAGTAGTTCATCACCCACTGTTGGGGGAAATACATACCTGGGAGAAGGATGATGGATCAGGATGGTGCATGAGAATGGCATTGTCAGAGCCACTTGGTGACGTCAGGATTGTCTCATGTGCCCGGGCAGTAGGCTCCAGAAGAGGTCCAACTTCCTGGTGCCAGTGAGACATTATAGAGAACAGAGGGTACTCCGACTAAATGGAGGTCAAATCTAACTGGGGTAGCGGGGCACTGGTGAACGCACTAACCATGCCCTGAGTCAACATTTGTTTAGGCTGCTGGACAGGGAAGCCCCTTTGGCACCCTGATCTGCCTGATTGTTCCCCTCATGGTGAGGACCACTTTTCTTATGGGCCTGTGCCTTTCCTATAAAATACGACTGTGCACGCTTCTGTAAGACTTCCCATAGCAACTTAAAAAGCAAACCATGGACTTTGGTTCACCATCTTCCATGTGGTACTCACTTCTTTGGTACAAGGGTAGAGATAGCATGATGTTGATAGCACAGGCACTGTCAGACCAAATATTAACAGGTTAATTAGACAGAAATTCATCGAACAGCAATCTCTGTGTAGTGGGCTGAATGGGGCAAGCGTTTATGCTGGATAATTCAATCAGGTAGCACAATGGCGAAACTTGTATGGGGTGAACACTGCAGGTGATATGATGATTCATCTACGTGGACGTCAGGAGCTCCTTCCATTGGGGCTCATAAAACGGGGTGTTGTTCGAAGTTCAAGAGTGGCAGCGGGCACTTGTGTGGGTCACCGGAATACAGGAGGAGCTGAGGCAGCAACGTAGTCTGATGTGGGGTGTCATGAAGACCCCACCTGCCAAGAATGAGGTGTATTAATTTCATCATATGAACATTAATTTTAAACTGTTGCTGGAATGAAGAAATGACTTGTTTAAAGAGATCAGCAGTGGCTGGAAAATATTTGCATACTAAGAGAAAGTGCCTGGAGACAATAGAGCAGCTCCCTGATCCAGTTAACCCAAATGGATTTTGATCACCAGACATTGAAAGTGTAAGAAAGTCAGCATTCCAGGGTGTCTGCTAAGATGGAGAATCCACAAATGCAGAAGTTTAGTTAAAACAGCTAGTCACATGATTAATCTACTGGCCAGGTTTCATTTGAACTGCTCACAGCACAGTTTGGGTCAGATTGCAATTGAACTTGGAAGAAGAGAGCCTCTCCCCTGGCTAGCTCTCTCTCTCTCTCTCTCTCACGAATCTCCGGATCTATTGAAGTCACTTCAACCTCAAGAGAGAAAAGACTACTGCATCAAAACAAGTTTTAATGCATGCACTGGGCTCCACGAAATAGCAAGACTTACTGGCAATCAAAGACTCTACATCAAACTCAAAGGACCGTAAACAAATCCCAGCTATTGCCTCAAACTTTTCCCCTTTACGCTTTCTACTTTTCTGTCTCTGTCTGTGTGTTTATCGCGTATGCATACTAGCATGCTCACGTTGCATATTCGTAGTTGTTAACCGAATTGGAGTTTAAGGTTAATAAACTTCCACCTTTCTTGTTTAAATCTAAGAAAAGCTGTCTGGTTGATTTATTTGCCTGACAAATGGAGAGCAGTGAACAAGGATACACTTAGGGGGAGCTAAAAGCACAGTGTTTTTAAAAATTAAACCCTGTTACGGTTAAACAAGGCAAAGGCTGAGAGGGAACCCCTAGACCCTTTCTCACCTGGTTGCAACAGGGGTAATATCGATATCATGCTGCAACAGGGTCAATATATATTGGCTCTGGCACTGGGTGGAGACAATTGAGTCTACAGCCTTAGCAATACATTCAAAGGTGTGTCTGGAGAGTGCAGGATCAAGCTCTGGAGGTAAAATGCTGTCCTGCCCAAAAGGTCGCTGGCAGACATCATTCACAAGTGTTATACGTCTTCTTGACCCCCGTTAGGACACTTGAGGGAAAAGCTACAGGCAAAAACCTAGCCTGAACCTTCTGACACAGTATCGCAGCAATACTCTGATCGGTAGCCCCCAGTCGATTGGTCGATTGGGTTCAGGCGCTTTCAGACACGTGGCATGCATGACAGCTTCTTTGAGTTGTTGAATAGCCTTAGTATGTCGGTCCATCAATGCTAAATGCACATTGTCATTATCTTCCTTCAAGAGAACATAAAAGGGTTTTGCAAAGCCCAGGATAAAGTTCCTTTGATAGCCTACCAGTCCTAAAAAGAAATGGAGTGATGTCTTGGAGATAGGTAATGGCAGCCTCTGAATAATGTTGACTCTATGTCCATCAGGCATCTGGTTGTTCGGTGAGAAAGTGACGCCCAGGAAGGTGACCTGTTCTTGCAGCAACTGGGCCTTCCACGAGTTGACTTTCAGAGTAGCTAGCAGTTCATCCATCAAAACTAAATGTTCTTCCACTGTCACTGTAGCTAACAACAAGTCATTGACATATTGAAGCAAATAATCAGGTCTAGAAAAGCCTTTCAGGGCTTGCACCATACGCTTGTGAAAGATGGTTGGGGCATTATGGTAACCATGGGGTAAATGTCCACATATAGTTCTGATCTTCAAAGGTAAATGCAAACTTGTATTGATCCTCCTTCCAAACCGAGATGCTCCAAAATCCATTTGAAATGTCCAGTGTAGGAAAGTATTTAGACCCGGTCGGTATCTGTGATAAAAGTATTGACGTTTCCCTCACGATTAGGGAGCAGTGTAGCTTTATAGAGTTAAGCCTGTGATAGTAAATGGTCAACCTCCAACTGCTTTCTGGTTTCTTTACAGGCCAGATGGGTAAATTGGTCGTGAAAGTGCCAGGTCTAACATCATCCTGCTGAAGGAGAGGTTGAATGGTATCCCTAACATAGGGGTGGCTTTCCCTAGGAATGGGATATTGTTTAGCCAGCAGGTGTGGAGGCCCATTAATGGACTGCTCCCCTGCCATTCGACTGCAATTGTGCTTACCAGTGGTGAACACTAAAAGATGTTTCTGGATGAGCCTCACCAACCTGGTGTACTCAAGACTCAAAGGGTCATAGGCTAACAGCTTTTTAATTGACATCTGAGACCTCTACAGCACTCGCATTCCTGTCACTGAGGAGGTCAGCCACAAGCAATTGTTATTATAGTCAATTATTGCCCCATATTGGTTCAGTGCATCTGTTCCCAGATCTCCCTTTCCAAAGTGGGCAGCGTACACCAGAATGTGCCTTGCTTTATCAATCTTTAATTTCTTTTCATCTGTTCACCTCTGAATAAATTCCATAACTGCATTATACGGCATCCGGTCATGTCCAGTCAGGCATCCGGCCATCAGTTCCCATATATCAGGGTTTAGGAGTTTACTCGATATATCCTCTAATGCCTCCCAAATGTTCTTAGACATTCTCTATGCCCTCTATGCTAGACTGACTATGTGTCTTTAATCACTGGTGGGTCCAGTTAGTCCCACACTCCCAACAGATTTTCCCGCTCAGAGCATGTGCTGGCCAAACTCGCTAACCCAAGATCCTTGTTTCTTGTAAAAGAACGTACAACTTAGTAATGTCCTGCCTTGGGTTAGGACTCGACATGACTATTAGCAATTGGCAAGTTGAGTTACTTTATTGAGAACAAAGAGACAAATCCAAGTAGCTATGATAGATTCAGGCAGTGATTTACAGAACAACCTGAGCTATATACTGCCATGTTGCAGCTGGATGTAAAGGCCTGCTTGGGTCTGGAAAAAAAAACCCGACCCGAACCCGACAGAACCACATTGAAACCGAGCCCGACCCGGCCCAAGTCCTTCCATTTTTGCCCACACCCAACCCGACCCGACCTGACCCGACCTGACCCGACCCAACCCCACCCCGACCATAGTACACTCACTGTACTTACCACTTTTGGATGGATGGAATGGAAGGAAGTTGCACTGCTGCAGCATGAGCGCAATGAGGTCACAGAGATGCTCACTGCGCAGAATCAGTCTGTGGAGTACTGTGGAGTACTCTTTGCGTCCGACCCGGACCCGACCCGACCCGAGCCCAAAAGCCGGACCCGGAAGAGTGACCCGACCTGACTCGAGCCTGACACATGTCGTCGGGTCCCAACGGGTTCGGGTCGGGTAGCAGGCCTTTAGCTGAATGTCAGAGAACACTGTGGGCTGAATCTTGTCCACGGGCGAAGAAAACGGCCTTGTCAGGGCGCTGCCGCAATCTTTCATTGCGGCGACTCATTTAAATAGCCGGGGCAGGCCGCCCCCCGCACCCGCCCTCCAACCCCTGCCTGATCACATGGAGAGGGCTGGCTATCCGTCCCCAGCAATGGCATCTGCTGCCTGTGCACAGGTGCTAACGCCATTTTTAAAGGGCTTTCAGCCCTACTAGGAAATGAAAGTATTTAAAGGTAAAGTAAATAAAAAGAAATACAGACATTTCTTCTGCCCCTCTCCCACCCCCCATAACAATAAAATTAATTATTTGCCCTTCCCCCCCAAAACATTTACCTTGTCCATCTGACCTTCCCCACCCAAAACCTCACAAACTTTAAACTCCAACCCTTCCCACCATCCTCTACACCCATGATGTTAATTTAACTCTGTTTCACCACCCCACCCCTCCCCGTCCACACTGATAAACTTATCACCTCCCCCCTCCCCACCAGTGTGGCAAATTGTTCCCCCGGACGGGGATCCGAAGGCGCGGGAGTGCCGGCCACCGGCCCAAAGATTGTAGCGGGACATCAGGTGGCGATGTGAGTATCATTAATTAATTCATTTTAATTTACTTAAGTATTCAAATGGGGGTCCCGCCGCCGAGCGGCAGAGGGTCCGCCACAAGGCCTCGCCGCCGCCGGGAATATCGGGCCGGGTGCTCCCGGCATCAGGGTGTGTGGCAGCCACCCCCGCTGTGGAACCCAACATCTGGAGGCGAACAAAATCCAGCCCTGTCTCTTTGTTCAGTCTTCTATTCCCTTCTGCCTCCCTCTGTATCCTTCTTCTCCTATATTGAGCCTTCTCGCCATTGTGACAGTTATCGCAGATTCTCCTCTTTTATCCCTCAAAGGTCCTGCCAACCTTTGTCACAGTACCTATCAGAGAAAGCCTCGTTCATTTCTAATCCAATTATTGTCATCCGCATGTGTCCTCTATCTCCTGTGAAGCAAGTCATATACATTTTAATGAGCTTCTAACCCCTTTTGTTCTCCTGTTCCTTATCTTACAATGTGTCTCACCATGTGGTTACGTAACTTCAGTTTCTGCTTACACTGTGGTTTTAACCTAATCAATTAATTACGCCCACGTGGTAAAGGGTGTGGGTGGTTCCCACTGTTAAACTCCCACCTGACCGCAGCAAGTGTTTTTATTTAACCCCTTTGTGTTTTATTTATCAAATAAACAGACAGCAACAGGTTTTCTTGTCGGTTCAAAACAGAAGATCAGTTATTTATAGATCAATGTTCCTTATCCCGAGATTGTCGCAATCTCATCCACTCACGCATTCACTCACTCACTCACACACACACACACACATACACACACACACACACACATAAGAACACACACACAAGAAGAGACAGATAGAAAGGAAAAGGGGTATGTGGTTTCCAGGTTTCAGGTCTCACAGTAAATAAAGAACAAAGAATAAAGAAAATTACAGCACAGGAACAGGCCCTTCGGCCCTCCAAGCCTGCGCCGATCCAGATCCTCTACCAAATGTGTTGAATTCTCTCAGAAGTAAAGTTCTCATTGGTTGTAGGCCTGAGGTGTTTGCAGATTACTCTCTTGGTTTTAAGTTCAGTTTGAAGACAAAGCATCACTTCCAAATTCACTGCTGCATAAGTCACAACAGCAGGATGCCTCCCTTTTGTCTTGCTGTATTATTCTCCGAGCTCTTAGCTGGACAAGCTGTTTGGTGATGCTCCTTTTCTGGGTGTCTCTGTCTCTCTTTGAAGGTTGCCTTTTCAAGGTAAAAAGTTTGCCACATCATCGTCTGGTAGGAGACGCTCTGGTCTCTCCCCCATAGTGATCACACATTGCCCAGGATGAGAATAATCCAGTTATGATGTTTTCACCTCACTCCTTCTTTGTTTCAGTGGAACCCATTCAATTCAGGAATATTTCAGGGTGGGTTTAGGATGAGTGCAATTGCCACCTCTGAGCTTCTTTGTTCTAAACAGACAGTGTGGCAATGTTCGCATACACATGCAGCCATCTTTTGCAACATTGTCCATTTTCTTAAAAAGGCTAAGTCAATTTGTGTAACTCTTCAGTATTAGCCTATAATTTTTCATTGTCGCACTTCTCATAAGCATGACAAACTACTCAAAGTTATTTCAACCTTATGGAGTGTCTTGCTACTAACAATACTTTAGCAACTTCAGCATGATTCTCTTGCAGCTTCGAGCTTGACACTTCTCCCATAATTCTGCTACTTAGCATATTCAAGCATATTGCATGTTATACATAGTTCAATATTCGTACAGTAGTGAGCTGCCTTCTTGAACCACTGCAGTCCATGTGGTGAAGGTACTCCCACAGTGCTGTTAGGGAGGGAGTTCCAGATTTTGACCCAGTGACAGGGAAGCAACGGTGATATGTTTGCAAGTCAGGATGGTGGGTGACTTGGAAGGAAATGTGGAGGTGGAGAAGTTCCCATGTGTCTGCTACCCTTGTTTGAGGTGGTAGAGGTCATGGGTGAGGGAGGTGCTGTTGAAGGAGGCTTGGCGAGTTGCTGCTGTACATCTTGTAGATGGTACGCACATGAGGTGGAAGGCCACAGACCATACCCAATACCCCCCATCCCTCATGGATCTGCATGGAAATGATAATCATGTCATTTCTACAATGGACAGGAAATCCACTCCTCTGGTTTACCGATGAAAAGGACCTCTGATATTTAGATATACAGCACTGAAACAGGCCCTTCGGCCCACCGAGTCTGTGCCGACCATTAACCACCCATTTATACTAATCCCATATTCCTACCACATCCTCACCTGTCCCTATATTCCCCTACCACCTACCTATACTAGGGGTAATTTATAATGGCCAATTTACCTATCAACCTGCAAGTCTTTTGGTTGTGGGAGGAAACCGGAGCACCCGGAGGAAACCCACGCAGACACAGGGAGAACTTGCAAACTCCACACAGGCAGTACCCAGAATTGAATCTGGGTCGCTGGAGCTGTGAGGCTGCGGTGCTAACCACTGAGCCACTGTGCCGCCCTGGCTTCAGTATTTCAATAATGAGCTGGAGGAAATTTCTGCTCATTCATTACTGAATATTGGACAAGTAGTGCGACAATTTAGAGCCAGTGGAGGGGTCGAGAGAGGTGGTGCTGAGGTACAGCTCAGTATTGTCAGCGTATATGTGGAAACTGATGCTATGTTTTCAGATGTAGTCGCCAAGGTGCAACATGTAGATGAGAAATAAGAAGGGTCCAAGGACAGATCCTTGGGGGACACCAGAGGTAACCATGTTGGAGCAAGAAGAGAAGTTGTTGCCGGGGACATGGACGCTGCTGCTACACGTCATCAGGGGCAGGCACTCCGCCCCCACTATTTAAATGAGTCCCACGCAAAATATTGCAGGACCTCTGCAGCGGCCATTGAATGCGGGCACCCCGCGGAGTTTAAAGGGCGCTGCCACGGAGCACGGCGCCTGAATAAAATTCAGCCCTATGTGTGTCTGTGAGTGTGAGGGGCTAAGGTAAAAAGGGAATTGTAATATTTCAATCTGTGTGTTTATGCTTTACTTCATTATTGGTTAAGACTTGTTTTAGAATAAACTGATAATTTTGCTGTTTATTAAAGAAGCCAGTTGGTATGTTTTAGTCCAGGATAAAAATAGATTGACCATATCGATAAGTGGGAAAAAATGTTAATATATGTTGTGACCGGTGGAGAAGTGGGACCAGAACAAACAGTGCACTCCTCCTGCCTCGATCATAACAACACATGTGTGCATGCACACCTCTATTCCTACACCCCCTTTATAATTGTACCATTTAGTTTATATTGCCTCTTCTCATTCCTCCTTCAAAATGAATTTAAACTGTTTTTTCCCACTCAGTTCTCTTATAATAGAGTGAGTTGAAGCAGTATGAATAGGGAACTTGCAGTGTTTTTTAATGATTTAAACTTGTGAAAAATTTAGCTCTTTATTTTTTGGTGCATAAAACTTACCACAGTTCTTCTGAATGTAAATTATATACCAATAATAATTTTTACAGGGCACTTTGTTTTCAAAATGTAGTAGCTGTGGTTTCCTTCCTCTGTGCTTGCTCACAACCTTTATTTGCCCTTGCACTTTAATTGGAGAATGAAAAATCTCAGCCATCACTGCAACCCCTGCAGTGTAAGAAACAAAGACCTGCACTTATATAGCACCTTTCACAACCTCAGGACTGCCCAAATTAAGTACTTTTGAAGTGTAGTCACTATTGTAATGTAGGAAATGTGGCAGCCACTTTATGCGTGGCAAGATCCTACAAAAAGCAATGTGATCATGATCAATGTTATAGTAATTTTGGTTGTGGAATAAAGATTGGCCAGGATATCGCGATTTCCCCTGCTCTTCTTCAAAGTGGTGTCATGGAATCTTTATTGTCTACCTGAAAGAGCAAAGTCAATTTAATGTCATACCAGAAAAATGGCAGCTTCGACACTGCAGTGCTCCCTCAGTACTGCAGTGGAGTGTCAGACCTCCTGACAAAGAAGCAAGCATGCTCCCATAGAGCCACAGCTGACACTGTGTAATGAAACAAGGATTTGTATTTGATTTAGAGAACGGAAGAAAATATGTGCGAGGTGGACAGAAACAAAATGGGATCTTAGGTTGAATAATACATTTAATGTATTTAATATTTAACATATATCATTTCTGGGACTGTACCATAACTGAATGCTGTAACACTGTATCTTGTAACTGAACTTTGAAGTAACATCTTTTTGCAATGGATCATAAGATTCGATGATTCAAAAGGATTGAAAAATCTATGATCCGTGTAATAGAGATTTTACTGTTATTAAATTTAAATGTGTATGGAAATTTCGATAGCTCGCATTCTTTATATTTACAAAAAAAAGTAAAAATTCAGTGCCTCGAGTTTTAGTTCCTGTATGAACATCTCTTTCCAAAGAAAATGATTCCTTTGCCACACGCTGTGATAATGTGCAATCTCACCAAGTCACTTCGTTGCATTTAATTCTGGTCAATAACCAAAGTGCCAGGAAGGAATGAATGCACACAGTATTGGTACTGCCATGTCATTTCCTCCAGTGTTACACAGTTATGGACAATGTTTAAAAACGTTATACTGCAAAAATATTTATAGATTTTCCTTTCTGGGACTAGCAATTTCTTTCATTGTGTCTTTTAAATGCTTTACAAAAAATGGTACCCTCACTACATCACCTCCAGAGAGATTTTACCAGTTGGTTCAATCTGTTACTTTTTTTTTCACCAATATATTAGTTTGGTGCATTATCCTGCCTCAGTCTCATCCCCAGAGTGGAATGCTCAATCTCAGCAGTTTTTCAAAAAAAAAGAAGAAAGCTCTGGTCAGATTGCACAACTGGTCTGAGACTGGTAGTAACAGAGTGCAATTTGAAGTGATAAGATCATTTCTCTGCGAGACTCATACATTGATGTGCTCCAAAGTCATATTGAGACTGATCTGAATACAATGCCACTTTACAGTGGCCACCATGGTATATTGATATATAACTGCATCATAAACCTGATGGCAACCCCAAAAATAACATGCAATATTTATTTATTTTTAGCACCATCAAAAGATAGAATTGAATTTTATCTGTGCTACAAAGATAGCCAATCTGATATGAATTCTAGTCCAATCCATTATTCTTAAGTACAAAATTCTATCCCATCTCCACCCCCACCCCTAATAATTGTGTGTATAGATTTAAGAGGATTTTTGTTTAATACGAGCCCTAGTAAAGTAACAAAGAGCAGATTGTGGTGCAATGCATTATTGCACCAATATCTTTTGTCAAAAAGTAGTAGGATGGAAGTTTATAGCTGTGGACTAGTTAGTAGGAATGTGCCAAACGCATCTAGTACAGTGGCAGAAACTGGGCGGATGGGCGGTTGAAATTGCCTGGCGACTCACCTGCCAACATCCTGCTCTCTGCCCACCATCTATAATTTTAACCTGCTCTCCCGAGCTGGTGAAAAGAACACCTGCCAGAAACTGGTGGGGTCCTTAAAGTATCGAGATTGGGCTTCACTGATGTCATTAGGGCCCGAATGGCCTTTTATCCATGGACCTGAGTGGGTGGGAATACCGAAAGCCACTGTGACTTTCCCAGATGCTAACCTAGTGGGAAGAGGAACCGGAGCCAGCAGGCACATTTTTTTTAAATTTCCCAAATGGATCAAGACTGGTGCTCCAGGTTGTACAAGGAAAATTTAGGCTTTGTCTGCCCTGGGCTTCCACCCCAATGCCCCAATCATGAGGCTCTCCCAAAACCCTTTCCTGAAAATTTGGCTGAGGGCCAGAGCCTGTTCCTTCAGTCCCCCTCGCCAGCAGTCTCCTGCTGCCCTACACTGCACTCCCTCCTGCCTGAGATGAGAAAGTTGACCGGAGGCCATCCAGATGAGGCCTGAAAATTACTAACCCCCGGGCCTCATGCTGCCATGGTCATTCCAATTCATAGCCCACCTCAGCCCTCGCCTGCCTGAATCCTGCCTGTAATTTAAAATCAGGGCATGCTAGGGAAGGAAAACTGGATGGTGAGCGATCTGTTCCAGTTGCAGAGTTTTGGCTGACAGCTGAGAACATATCAGCCTCTTTTCCTTGTTAAGGAATGGCACTGGGGGAGTGCAGATCTGACTAAAATGTATTGAAATTCAAAAGCAGACTTACATGGGCATTTTCTACTTGCAGTATCAATGCAGTTTAGGACAGCTGGCAGAAGTTAAAATCATCATCTTCATAATGGATAGACTCTGGTAGTTAATGAATCACGGATTGTTTAAAGAAGTGACCCACTTAGGCAAAGAATGAACAAATTCTCATTTGCAAAGGTTAGAATCAGCCATTATCCTGCTGCCTCTGTGGGGATGAACTATTCATTTAACAGGACAAGCTTCCAAAATAAAGTGAAGGGAATGTAGCTTTTGGAGAACTTGCACATTTAAATGGATGGCAGGGCATGCTTAAACAGATTACATTTATTCTGTCAGATACAATTTACTTCAAAAGTTTTCTAATTTTATTTCAATACACTATTTACAAGAGGGGTCCATTCATTAATAATGAAATCAATGCTAGTAAACAGAGATCTCTTGCTGATTGGACTTGAACTGGAACTAATGAAAGCTGCAGTGAATGTGTACGACAATCTGTGGATTGAAGCCAATCAACAGATACATGAGGCAAAAACCACGATTCAATTTTTTTTTCAGCCATATTCATTTTATTTTCTCCATTGCCTCTTGAAGTCTTCCTGAGCCTCACTCCAGCATTGGGTGAGCCTGGCAAACTGCTCTCAGGGATAATATCTGGATTAATAGAACAATAGAAATTTACAGCACAATCATACAGGAACTAAAACTCGAAGCACTGAATTTTTACTTTTTTTTGTAAATATAAAGAATGTGAGCTATCGAAATTTCCATACACATTTAAATTTAATAACAGTAAAATCTCTATTACACGGATCATAGATTTTTCAATCCTTTTGAATCATCGAATCTTATGATCCATTGCAAAAAGATGTTACTTCAAAGTTCAGTTACAAGATACAGTGTTACAGCATTCAGTTATGTTACAGTCCCAGAAATGATATATGTTAAATATTAAATACATTAAATGTATTATTCAACCTAAGATCCCATTTTGTTTCTTCCGTTCTCTAAATCAAATACAAATCCTTGTTTCATTACACAGTGTCAGCTGTGGCTCTATGGTAGCATGCTTGCTTCTTTGTCAGGAGGTCTGACACTCCACTGCAGTACTGAGGGAGCACTGCAGTGTCGAAGCTGCCATTTTTCTGGTATGACATTAAGTTGACTTTGCTCCTTCAGGTAGACAATAAAGATTCCATGACACCACTTTGAAGAAGAGCAGGGGAAATCGCGATATCCTGGCCAATCTTTATTCCACAACCAAAATTACTATAACATTGATCATGATCACATTACTTTTTGTAGGATCTTGCCACGCATAAAGTGGATGCCACATTTCCTACATTACAATAGTGACTACACTTCAAAAGTACTTAATTTGGGCAGTCCTGAGGTTGTGAAAGGTGCTATATAAGTGCAGGTCTTTGTTTCTTACACTGCAGGAGTTGCAGTGATGGCTGAGATTTTTCATTCTCCAATGTCTCTCATTAAAGTGCAAGGGCAAATAAAGGTTGTGAGCAAGCACAGAGGAAGGAAACCACAGCTACTACATTTTGAAAACAAAGTGCCCTGTAAAAATTATTAATGGTATATAATTTGCATTCAGAAGAACTGTAGTAAGTTTTATGCACCAAAAAATAAAGAGCTAAATTTTTCACAAGTTTAAATCATTAAAAAACACTGCAAGTTCCCTATTCATACTGCTTCAACTCACTCTATTTATTATAAGAGAACTGAGTGGGAAAAAACAGTTTAAATTCATTTTGAAGGAGGAATGAGAAGAGGCAATATAAACTAAATGGTACAATTATAAAGGGGGTGTAGGAATAGAGGTGTACATGCACACATGTGTTGTTATGATCGAGGCAGGAGGAGTGCACTGTTTGTTCTAGTCCCACCTCTCCACCGGTCACAACATATATTAACATTTTTTCCCACTATTCGATATGGTCAATCTATTTTTATCCTAGACTAAAACATACCAACTGGCTTCTTTAATAAACAGCAAAATTATCAGTTTATTCTAAAACAAGTCTTAACCAATAATGAAGTAAAGCATAAACACACAGATTGAAATATTACAATTCCCTTTTTACCTTAGCCCCTCACACTCACAGACACACATAGGGCTGAATTTTATTCAGGCGTCGTGCTCCGTGGCAGCGCCCTTTAAACTCCGCGGGGTGCCCGCATTCAATGGCCGCTGCAGAGCTCCTGCGATATTTTGCGTGGGACTCATTTAAATAGTGGGAGCGGAGTGCCTGCCCCCGATGATGTGTAGCAGCAGCGTCCACGTCCCCGGCAATGGCGTTCGGCACCATTTTTAAAGGGCTTTAAGCCCTTAGAATTACTTCAAAATTTTAAACGGGCAGCAGTATGACATTTTTATTAAACAATAAAAACATTTGTGGATGGCCCTTCCCCGACCCCCATTTCAATGCCCAAAATGACCAACACATTCCTTTCTCCATACCTGAACTTTATCCCCTAAACTTACAACATTTGGCCTATACCCCTTCCCACCATCCCCACATTCAATAAAAATTGATTTCCCCGCTCCTCCACCCCTCCTGCCCTGAAATTTTTATTAACCCCCCACCAGGTTCTCGCTCAGAACTCCGTGTGGAGTTCCGAAGGCATGCAAAGGCTGAATGGAGGCCATAAAATCGGCATGGGATAGCAGGTAAGTTATTTGAATATAATTACTGTCGATTTAAATATGCAGATGAAGGGCCTGCTGCCACGTGGCGGGGGCAGCCGCACCGAGGTTCCCCCGCTGCTGGTAATATGCGGTGGGACATCTCAACATCGCAGGTCGAGGCGGGCCTCTCCCCATAACATTTTACCTGCCCCCACACCGTGGGTTGCGGCATTGAGGGACCTGTAAAATTCAGCCCATACACAGGTTAACCGGAACAATAAAAGGGGTTTTTGTTTAAAGCAATGCTACAGACAAAAAAAAACATTTGGGCGGAATACTTGCTTCATTGTTGAAGAAACAGTAGATGAGATATGTTGTGTTTGCAAACTGGCATACAGTCTGGCCTCCGAGCACAATTAGATGGGTCACTGTGATCTTTTAGAATAGTTCTTTTCAGGCGACGTTGAGAATTAATTTAGCAGGCTTTTCTTCAAAGACAGGAGACGAGATGAGTTGACACAGTGGACTTCTCAGAGTCTTTTAGAGAGGTGCTGGAAAGCTTAGCTGGGTTGTGGTCTTCTCTCCTTTCCTGGCAATTCTCTTCTTCTACTGAAGTCTTTTTAAAGAGATGGAACAGGCTGGGCTGAGCTGGGGGTTCTGTCATTCAGTCTTATTTTTTGAAACTCCAACCTCTTTTAAAAAGTTCATTCCCAACTCCAAACAATTTAAAAGTGCAACCGGAAACAGAAAGTCCACCTTCTTACCTGTCACTTCTCTGCGCACATCTTCCCCAGTTACCAGGGTTTCTGTTTTATTTTTAACTTGAATCATGTGACAACCAGTAAATACTGTTGCCAAACAAGTCCTTTCAGTGTCCTCTTGATGACCCTCCTGAATAAAAGCTGGTCCAGCATTTCTTCAGTTTGACTATGAATTCCTCAAAAAATATTTTTAACAAAACACAGAGGCACTTTCGTAACAGTGTACATACATAAGTCTTTGAAGATGACCGGACAACTTGATAAGGCTGTTAAGAAAACCAATGGAATCCTTGGCTTTATGAATAGTGGCACAGAGTTCTAAAGCACGGAAGTTATGCTCAACCTTTATAAATCACTGATTAGACCTCAGCTGAATTAATGAGCTGTATTTTTTAGAAGAGGATCAAGTCCCACCGCCTGGGTCAAAAGCGGGAGCTGACCCCACTCCGGCTGGTGGCAGGACCCAGAGGCAGCATTTTGCTGGCAGCGGCCAATTAACAGGCCATCGCTGGGGCCACCATCCTTAATTGGAAGATGGTCTGGCCCCAGAGCTGCCAGCCCAATCAGAAGGGTGGTAGCTCAGCAGCCTCAGCAGTAGCTAGCAGTGGCCACTGCTGAGGGTGCAGCATGAAGAAGAGGGTGCCCAAAATGCTGAGGTGAGTATTTTTGAGGAGGCTGAGCCCTAACAGGCAAGCCCCTGCATTCGGGGTGGGGGTGGTTGGGGAAGGCAGGTTATTCCGGTGGGGCACCTTGGACGTGGTGATGGCCATTGCTGCTGGGAGGCCCTTTGGTGGACCATGGAACACCCATGAAGGATGGTGACCTCCTCATGGGGACCTGCTGGGAGGCCATCAGTGTTTACCTGGCGATCTCCTCATGCGGCGATGGTCCCTTCTGATGCCAGTAAAATGCAGATGGGGGTGGGAGGTGCCTTTAATTGGGCAATACATTGCCTCAATTCGTCGCCTAGTAGGCGGTCATGCCACTGAAGTTCCCACTACTGCTAACATGCCATGGCAGTACAAAGAGGTCGAGCTCCCCTCCCAACCCCTTGCTCTGCCATATTACCAGCCCTCCTTCCTCCCAGTACATCTCCAAAGGGCCGCAGAAATTCAGCTCATTGATTCAATTCTGGCGACCACACATTAGGAAGGATGTCACAGCCCTAGAGACGGTTTAGAAGAGATTTGTTATAATGGTACCATATTTTGGTGGGGTTTTAGAATATAGCAGTTTTCACTGACTTAAGGGTCGGTAACCAGAGAACACAAACATAAGGTAATTTGCCAAAGAATCAGATGGGGGAGGAGGAGTCTTTTTTATATACATTGAGTTGGTATGATCTGGAATACAGTGCCTGAAATGATGCTGGAAGCAAATTAAATAGTGACTTTAAAAAGGAAATTGGATATATACTTGAAAAGGAAAAGAAATGGGCGGCACAGTGGCGCAGTGGTTAGCACCGCAGCCTCACAGCTCCAGGGACCCGGGTTCGATTCCGGGTACTGCCTGTGTGGAGTTTGCAAGTTCTCCCTGTGTCTGCGTGGGTTTTCTCCGGGTGCTCCGGTTTCCTCCCACAAGCCAAAAGACTTGCAGGTTGATAGGTAAATTGGCCATTATAAATTGTCACTAGTATAGGTAGGTGGTAGGGAAATATAGGGACAGGTGGGGATGTTTGGTAGGAATATGGGATTAGTGTAGGATTAGTATAAATGGGTGGTTGATGTTCGGCACAGACTCGGTGGGCCGAAGGGCCTGTTTCAGTGCTGTATCTCTAATCTAAATGTAGGGCAATGGAGTAAGAGCTGGGGAGTGGGACTAATTGGATAACTCTTTCAAAGAGCTAGCCCAAACATAGTGGGCTCAATAGATTCCTTTTGCATTGTATAATTTTATGATTCTATGATTAGATTTTTTCAGAGAATTTCAATTTATGCTAATTATTTTATAACCTCCTTTCTTGGTTTCACTTTGCTTCATATAGTTGATTCTGTGTAATAAAGATTTGCCCCCAGGAACTTCCTTTACACAGTTGTAACACACTTTTTATTTTTAATTAGAAAGATTCATGTCTCTGTCCTTTGGAACATAGGGATGTACAGGTCTGGGAAAGACCATTCTAGTCCATTTGACTGTCCTTGGAGTTAAAGAAAATGTCACAGGGCTGTGACATCCTTCCTAATGTGTGGTCGCCAGAATTGAATCAATGAGCTGAATTTCTGCGGCCCTTTGGAGATGTACTGGGAGGAAGGAGGGCTGGTAATATGGCAGAGCAAGGGGTTGGGAGGGGAGCTCGACCTCTTTATCGCTCCATTGATTTTCTCCCCAATTCCCTCTTAAACCAGCAATGTTATCATCCTGGGCAGTACATTCCAAACATTCACCATCCTTTACATGAAATGTACCTTTTCTCTTTTGAGTCTTATCCTAAGGTCCCTTGTTGTCATTTTCAAGACCGTTGTAAACAGTGTTTCAGGTCTCAATTCATAATTTCTCTAATGGATCTTGAAAACCTCAGTAACATCCAGTTTCAGTCCTTTTTCTCATGTAAACAAACTCAATTTCTATAGCTCTCCCTTGTGGCTTCAGTGTCTCAATGCCAGTCTCAAATGGTTAGACCTCTGTTGCAATTTTCCAAGTGCAATGATGTCCTTTTTGTAATATGGTGATCAAGACTGCCTATAGATTGGGATGAACCAATGCACTATGGAGGTTCCTGTATTTGTGTACTTTATACAGTTTAGGATCCTATTTATTAAACTCATAGTTGCCTCACATTGTGCAGACGTTTTCACCAATCTTTCCATCAATAATCACAAATTATTTTCCTGTATTCTATCTTATAGACTGACACCAGTTACGTTACTGTGCTTACCTTTCCTTTTCATTCCTTAGCTTCATCACTTTACATTTGCCAAAATTAAATTTCATTTGTCATTTCTCAGACCAACTGCCCAGTCTATCATGAACCGTGGTTCTCAAAGAACCCCATGTCAAATGGATTCGTAGTCACAGACCCCCACCTAAATTGTAATACCATGTAATACTCATAATATGAAAGTGCTGCATGTATAGAGTGTTTTAATAATACTTTTAAGAAAATGGGTAATTATTTAGAGTAGCAATTTGAGAACTATTTCATTGACGCAGACTGTGATGAGACAAACCAGATAGTTCAAAAATAAAGGATAAGTGTGACTCCACTAACATTCTGGTAGATGCCAACTGAACCGCTTTTAATGTGGTGAAAGATTGCCTGTTAGTGGCATACATACTCAATCAGTTCGCAGATCACATCCAATGCAAACTGCTGTTGGCCAAATCAGTATTAACAGTAGTCTTACCATATTCAGATGTTTAACATCTGCTAGTTATTGTTTTACTTGTTTTTAAAAAAAAGAACTTACCACAAAAATGCGAGTTTAATTCCCTCCAATCCTATAATTTAAACATGACATTCCTGGGAATGTTTTACAGACCTGTGCAGTTTCGCAGTGTTATTTAATCATTCAAGGAATTCATATTATTGCAACATGGTGGATGATTTAAGTAAGTCAAACTGACTGCTTTTCCACAATTACAAAAATCAAACCAACAAGAGGTTAATACAAACAGAAATTGCTGGAAATACTCAGTAGGCCAGGCAGCGTTATAATGGCACTTGTTCACTGCATGAGTCCAAATCGAATGTACTCGAGTATCACAGCAGCAGCTGGCCTCCCAACTGCTCTGCCCTCCCCCCCACCAGCAGAAAGTAAGGTCAGAATTTAATGTGGCCCTTTAAGGTGGGTATGGTAGTGTGGGGGAAAAGAGAATCGCATCAATGCTGTCTGCCTGGAAATCGGGCATTGTGACGTCGGTTCTAGATGTTGTCAGTGACGGGAAAGCACCATGGTGGCATTGATGCCCTGACGTGATGGGGAGTTGTTTTAAATTGCTGAACTGTTCTTTTAAATGTATTTAAATGTAATTAATTATAATTTAATGATAGGCTCTCGATTTCATGAATGGCAGGCGGCACTCACGTGCCTTCGGGTTCACGACTGGTAAAACCTGGCGTCACTGAGGTGAAAGGCCATGTGGACATGACGGGGAAGCAGTCCTGAACATTGTTGCATAGGGGAAGAAGGGGGTTTGGAGGCCATGGTCAGAATGTGTTGCTGTGGGCTTTGCAAGGGGGTTTGGGGTCTCCGGGACTCTGCAAGGGGGTTCAGGGTCATGGGGTTTCAGGAGCTCTGCAAAGGGATTTGAGGTCTCAGGAGCTCTACAAGGGGCTTCGGGGTCTCAGGAGCTCTGCAAGGGGTTTGGGGTCTCGGGGTGTGCAAGGCAATTCGGTGTTTCGGGGGCTCTGCAAGGGTTTAGTATGGATGTATTGGGTTATCAAATACATGTGTGATCTGGTTCTCCAATCGCAATGCTGGAACAGAGGATGGGCTATAAGCAAGGTTGGGCTCTGAGGTCCCTCAAGGACTCTGCCGAGAGATCGTCAAAAGCTCAGTTGCCAATGCAGGGTTAACTTTGCATTGGCAGCGATCTGCAGGCCCACAGGTCACCTTGCATGGGTCTCATACACCCTGTATTTTTAGACCTGCCTGGCGCGATGTAGTATCTCCAAAGGAGGGATGACCAAGAGGCACCTCTGCCTGTCCGTGAAGATCCACAACCAGAGCAGCTGCAGCCTGCCAGGCCAAGAAGGGCTCATGTACTGGACTCGAATTAGCCAAATGTCGGAGCGCCTTGCCAGAAAATACTACGGTTCTGCAGGGAGGCTGTCACTGACTTATGCGTCCTGCTGCAAGATGAGCTGCGACCTATGGGATTTGGGGGGTTGCCGCATGCCAGTGGCCCTGAAGCTCACAGTGGTACTAAACTTCTATGCATCGGGATCCTTCCAGGGATCCAGTGGGAACAAGTGTGGGGTCTTCCGGGCAGCAGCCCACCGCTGCATCAAGGAGGTAGCCAATACCCTGCACAAGAGGACCGGCGACTATGTGTGGCAGTCAGGCCGAGTGGAGCATTGGGTTCGGGACAATCGCTGGATTTCTCCAGGTGCAAGGTGTGATAGATTGCACATATGTGACCATCAGCTCTCCCAGCCAACCACCTTCATCAACAGGAAGGGCTTCCATTCAATCAACGTGCAACTGGTCTGCGACCACCGAAAGCATTTCCTGCAGGTGTGTGTCTGCTTCCTGGGAAACAGTCATGATGCCTACATACTTCAACAGTCCCAGGTGACACAGCTTTTCAGGTCCTCCGCTCACCTTCAGGGATGTCTTCCCGGTGACTAGGGCTACCCGTTGAAGATTTGGCTTCTTACACCTTTGAAGAACCCTCGCAATGTAGCAAAGGAAAGGTACACAATTGCCACAGCTCCACTCGACTGGCCATCGAGCAGGCCATTGGTCTGCTGAAGATAAGGTTCCGCTGCCTCATTTGATCTAGTGGAGTCCTGCAGTATGTCCCAACGAGGGTCATGTGTATCGTGGTGGTCTGCTGTGCTCTGCACAATCTAGCACTGCAGAGGGGGGAGACCTTACATGAAGATGAGACGCCTGAGTGACACTCATCCACCAATGAGGACGATGCAGAAGAGGGAGAGGGCCAAGCAGCGATAGATGTTGAAGACACAGCGTTGGAGGCCAGATGGGTTGAGCAACATGCAAAGGAGGCAAGAGGTAACCTCATAATTACCCGTTTCCAGCCACCTTGACGTCCATTTGCTCAGAATATAATAAAGACCCATGGTAATGCATGTAGTCTTGTCACCTCCTTTCCATTTGTGTTCCCTCACTTGTGACCAGCTGCAATGCGCACTGGTGCCCATGGGAGAACATATATTAATGAGGGCTGTGGCCACACTGACGTTGCATCAAGGGGGAAGCTAAATTTGTATGGTTTGTGCCCGCTTTATGCCCAAAGGACAGGTGCACTGCATACAAATTTTTAACCTCCAATATTAATACTGAAGAACCAAGCACTGATCCTTGAAGTACTCCACTTGTCACTGCTAACTACTCCAATCCAGCTCTGTGTCCGACTACCTCTCGGACCAGTTTCCAGTTGGACTGGGCATGGGGTGTCTGATGGATGGTGTGATCATAGTCAGCAGCAATAATTCCATAGTCTTTACTTCACTGTTGGGGGAGTATAATGCCGCTCCAACATTTTGACCAGCGGCTCCAGATAGGCAATGCTGAAGCAACCTTGTAGGTGCAATACACCCACCCTGGCCTGAGCAAATTTAGGACCATGGATTTGATCAGTAATAAGAGAACAAGTGATACCCTATTTTAATCATGAAAACAATTCACATTATAACCTACAAAAATCAGCTAAGGTTCTATTTTTTATTTGCTTTATTTCTAAAGTATTTTCCAAAAGAAACAAAAAAATGCTTCAAATTCCACTTCTTGATTACTTTCATACTTTTTTTTTTACCTTTAAAGAAAAGCATGAATCGTGTCAGAAGCACTTGAACATCTCTCATAAGCACAAAATGGCAACAATGAACACTTAAGGCACTGCAGGAAAAATCAGTGCAGTGAAAATCAGACTATTCTGCAATGAAGCAAATACTGTGGTTGTTGGAAATCTGACATAGAAACAAATATGCTGGAAGCATTCATCAGTTCTGATGAAAAGTTATTGACCTGAAATGACTGCAAGCGAATGGGTTTTGAGTAACTTAAAATCTCGCCCACTGACTCTGTTTTTCTCTTCACGAATGCTGCCTGACCTGCTGAGTGTTTTCCAGGATCTTCTGTTTTTATTTCTGGTTCTACAGTTCATGGACAATCAGTCTGCTAGGATTCTGTTCAGGCAATGAAAGTGACAAGCACCCTCACCGTGCCTGGCAATACATCGTAGCATTGGTGTGGAATATGAGTATTGCACTTTGGAGTAACAATCAAGAGGTAAGGACAGTTGTATTTTGTCCATTGGAACCATCAACTTCCTGTTATGCTTTTAAGTGTCTGCAGTGGCTCGGTAGCAGTACTCTCATTTATGAGTCAGAAGGTTGTCTGTACAAGCCCCAGAGACTTGAGCCATAATCTAGGCAAACAACACAATGCAGTGCTAGGGAATATCAACACCTTATGTCCTAAAGCCTTAAGTGGGGCTAAAGCTGTCTCAGAGGCAAAGTGCCATAAACTGAGTCAACATGATACAATGGTCAGATGGAAGTGAAACTCCTCTATTAAAAAGAAGCTGTTGAATGTCTGTTCTCTCCATAATTAAAAAAAATCCCATTCTAAGAAATTGTGTGTTTCAAAGTTCCTGTGATCCTGTTAGCATCATGTTAATTATGGAGAAAGGCAATCTTCTTTTTTTATTAAATGAGAAATTTCACTTGTGTTTCTTTTGTAATTTGAGGCGTTGGATGTAAAGTCTTTGACTGAAATTAAGTCTTGCAGTTCTCATTGGGGCCAGTGCACACACTCAAACTTGTTTCACTGGTCTTCTGTCTTGAGGCTTACGTTACTTCCGTGGGTCCCTGAAACTTTGTGTGTGAGAGAGAGAGAAATCTGCTCTCTTCTTGAAGTCCAGTTTCAATCTCTTGCACAAACTTTACATCCAACGCAAAACCAATAATTGAATTTCCATCTACTACTTCAAACCTTTCCCCCCTTTTAATTCTCTCTCCTCCTCTGTCTCTATTTGCGTGTGTGTTTATCGCGTATGCATGCTAACGTTGTCGCATTGCGTATTCTCAGAACTGAGTTAGAGTTTTAAGGTTAATAAACTTACACCTTTCTTGTTTAGTTCTGAGAAAACCTGTCGTTGATTTCTTTGCAATTACAATTAGAGAGCAGTGAGCAAGGACTCACTGAAGGGAAGCTAGATAAATGGTGTTTTAAAAGTAAAACCCTGTTACGGCCAAAGCAGGAAAAAGCTAAGAGGGAAACCCTAGACCCCTTTCTCCCCTGGTCATAATAAAAGCAGTAGAAAATAATTAAAATTGGATATTGAAGCCTACTGGCACATTGCCACCCAACCTTAAATTCCCTCCCCCCGGGACGACTAGACTGTAAAAGAGGGAATAGGGATTTTTTTCTTAGATCATGGATGGGCATCTGAGACCTTGCAATTCTTGCACCATGTGGGAACTTCAGGGTACTTCATGTGTCTTGAGGGACCACGTGTAGGAAGTGTCTCCAGCTGCTTGAGCTCGAGCTCAGGATTTTCAAGCTTGAGGAGCAGCTGGAGTCATTGTGGAGCATCAGGGAAGGTGAGAGTTTCCTGGATAGTATGGTGGCCACCCCACAGGCAGTGAGAGTTCAAGATAGCAGATGGGTGGCCATTCAGAAGAATCAGAAGTGGCAGTAGGTGCAGGAGTCTTCAGGATGTGTGCCACTCTCAAACTGGTACTCAGCATTGGAGACTGCTGGGAGTGATGAAACCTTGAAGGATTGCAGTTCAGACCATGGCACCAATGGGCAAGAGATTGCACAGGAGGGAACAGCAAAGAGTAGAAATGCAGTATCTTTTAAAAAATTTTTTAAGAGATACAGCACTGAAACAGGCCCTTCGGCCCACCGAGTCTGTGCCGACCAACAACCACCCATTTATACTAACCCTACAGTACTCTCATATTCCCTACCACCTACCTACACTAGGGGCAATTTATAACAGCCAATTTACCTATCACCTGCAAGTCTTTGGCTGTGGGAGGAAACTGGAGCACCCGGCGAAAACCCATGCCGTCACAGGGAGAACTTGCAAACTCCGCACAGGCAGTACCCAGAATTGAACCCGGGTCCCTGGAGCTGTGAGGCTGCGGTGCTAACCACTGCGCCACTGTGCCACCCAAAATGCCGCTCAATATGAGATTCAATAGTTAGGGGGACAGACAGGCATTTCTGCAACTGTCATCATGAGTCCCACATGATGTGCTGCCTCCCTATTGCCAGGGTAAAGGACGTCACAGAGAGGGTGCAGAATATTCTGCAGGGCGAAGGGCGTGAGCCAAAAGTTGTGGTGCACGTCAGTGCCACCAAAATAGTGAGGGCAGATATTGAGGTTCTATGGTCAGATTTTCAGGAACTCGGGAGGAAATTAAAAAGTAGGACCTCGAAGGTAGCAATCTCTGGATTACTCCTGGTGCCATGGGCTAGCGAGAGTAGAAATAGAAAGATAGGGAGGATCAATGCGTGGTTTGAAGCATGAGGGAGGGCTTCAGATTCTAGGGGCATTAGGACCAGTTCTGGAGCAGGAGGCATCTGTTCAAAAGGGATAGGTTGCACTTTAACAGGACTGGGACCAATGTCCTTTCGAGGAGGTTCACTAATGTGGGTGGGGAGGGTTTAAACTAAATTGACGGGGGATGGGCTCCAGTATATAGAAGCAGAAAAGAGGAATAAGGTGCATAAAGTGAGAGAGTTGGATAGTGCCAAAGCCGGGAGTAGTACCATATTTGATAGGAAAAAACAAAGAAGGAATACGAGGAATACAAAGATGGGTTTAGAATGCATGTATGTAAATACACAAAGTGTGATGAATAAGGATGGTGAACTACAAAGCGCAAATAGCCATGTGGGAATATGATATAGTGGCAATAACAGAAATGTGGCTTAAAAATGATGAGGACTGGGCATTTAATATTCAAGGATACAAAGTGTTCAGAAAAGATACAGAAAGAAAAAAGGGAGGTAGGGTGGCAGTACTGATTAGGAAAGGCACTGTAATGTTGCAAAGGGAGAATGGCCTTGAGGGGGAAAGGATAGAATCCATTTGGTTGGAGTTGAGAAGCAAAAAGTGTATGATCACGCTACTGGGGTATTCTATAGGCCTCCAAATAGTGAGAGAGAGACAGAGAAGCCAATCTGCAGGGAAATCACAGATTTGTGCAAACCTATGGAGTGGTGACATTGGGGGACATAATTACCGAAATATCCAAATGTTGATTAGGATAATGGTAGAGTGAAGGGAAAGGAGGGGGAGGAATTTCTGAATTGTGTTCAGGAGAACTTCCTTTACCAGTATGTTCTCAGTCCAACAAGCAAGGAGCCATTGCTGGATCTGGTGCTGGGGAATGAGGTGGGCCATTTGGATCAAGCGTCTGTGGGGACAGAATGCTCATCATATTATAAGGTTTAGACTAGTAATGGAGAAGAGCAAGGGACAATCCAAAGTAGAACTTCTAAATTGGAAAAGGTCTAACTTCAATAGGATGAGAGGTGATCTAGCCAGGGTAGAATGCAACCAAAGATTGACAATAAAAACTGTAATGGAATGATGGGTAATTTTTAAGGAGGAGATGCTTCAGGTACAGGCTGGGTACATTCCAACAAAGGTGACAGATAAGGGAATCAGAACCAGGGCTCCTTGGATGATATGGGAGATAGAGAATATGATGAAACAAAAAATGAGAGTGTACGATGCATGTCAGGTGAACTTTCAAGCGAAAACCAGGTCAAATAGAATAAGCTAAGAAGGGAAGTGAAGAGGAAAATAAGACTGGCAAAGAGAGAATATGAGAATAGAATGTCAGTTAATTTAAAAGGGAACCCAAGATTTTTCTGCCAGCATGTAAATAGTAAGCTGGTAATAAGAGGCAGAATGTGTCTTATTAGGGACAAAGAGGGTGATATATGCTTAGAGGTGTAGGGCAAGGCTAGAATATTTAATGACTACTTTGTATTGGTGTTTATTAAAGCAGTGGATGCTGACAAAATATTGGTAGAAGTGGCGATGATAGAGGTAATGGATGTAGTGAAAATTGATAGGCAGAATATACTGGAAAGGCAGGCTATGCTTAGAGTGGATTAGTCGCCTGCTCTGGATGGCTTGAATCCCAAGTTGCTAAAGGAAATGGGGGTGGAGAGAGCAGAAGGACTTGCCATAATCTTCCAATATTGCCTGGATATGGGGGAAGTGCCAGAGGAAAGGGTGTAAGGACAGTCCTGGTAATGACAGGCCAGTTTATTTAACATCAGTGGTGGGTAAAGTTTTAGAAACAATAATTAAGGAAAAAATCTACAAGCTCATGGAGAGGTTTGAGTTAATTAAGGATAGTCAACAGAGATTTGTAAAAGGAAGATCGTTCTTGACTAATTGTATTTTTTGATGAAGTGACAGAGAATGTTGATGAAGGGAATGCAATGGATGTTGTCTATATGGATTTTAAGAAAGCTTTAGACAAAGCACCACATAAAAGGTTGGTTAAGAAAATTGAAGCTCATGGAAGAGGAGGGTTAGTGTCAGCTTGGATAAAATATTAACTTAAGGACTGAAAACAGTGAGTGGTGATAAATAGTTATTTTTCAGACTGGAGGATGGTATGAAGTGATTTACGACTTTAACTCCTTATAGGGACTAAACCAAATTAGGAGTACATCCCTATGAATCTCCTTTAATTAAGTTCAAACCAGACAGATTATTTTAGACACTTATTTGGGTCCAAAGAATTGAACTAGTTTTCCCTCAAATAAATAAAACTAACAGAGAATATTACCATCTTTCGGATAGCCTATTTTAAAATAATTATGGCTAAGTCATAAATATCCCAGATATTATAAGGGTCTGGAAAACTCTCTTCAATACGTATCTCTCCACTTAAAGAGACACAGAGAGGGGGTTCTTGTAGTTGTATAACTAAGAAATGTAAAACATAATCTTATTTCTAAAATAGAATCCAAAAGTTCAACCTTGACAATGTTACAGCAAAATATCTTAGAATATCCATCAAACTTCAAAGTAAACTGTTACCTTAAATTCCCTGAGTAAGGCTCCTACTTAACAAGACAAAACACTCGGTTAAGAGCAGAATTCTCTTGTCGTGCAGTCAGCCGTTCTTACTATAGGTTGAGAAGTATTGATGAGGAATTTCAGTCCTCTAATTTTTTGATTCAGAACTCTCACACTTATACTGTTTCTAATCTATTAACTCATCTTTTGGAATGTAGGTGTTATCTTTTTGTGTGTGTTTTGTCCTGCTTCCATTATCCATAGACGGTAATATCATTAGCTACCTATTCACAATGAATTATCTGCTGAGAATTCCCTTCTTATCTGGTCAAAATGTTTGTAGTGTTTTATAGTAACACTAAGACTTAACTTTATAAATGTGTTTTATACTTAAAAGATTTTTAATTAAATTTGTGCAGTAACTATTTTTTTCATTTTTGGGTTAAATTGGGTTTACGTGGCATCTGTTTTTGTAAGTAACATTCCATTTTGTGATTGATCATCTGTGATAGTTCTTTGATGGTACCTTGTACCCTATCTTTAAGTCAGTCTGTCTATATCATTAACATTATCAACTAATTAGGATTATAGTTTTCAGTACAGACCATGCATAGCCTGTCTCGGTATGTTTCCAATGTAGCAGAGACCTTGGATTGGATTTTTTTAACTAAAAAGGTGTTTCTGGTACACATTGTTCATGGATTTTTAACTCTGCCCTTAAAGGGAATTTCAGTGACTCTTGAAAACTGACCATTTATTCAATCTTTAATTCTAAAAGGTATAGTGTATTAATTATATCTAAATTCTGCCTAATTAAGCCTATTATACCTATATTTCATCACAGGTAGACAATGGTTTTCCCCAAGGGTCCATTCTAGGACTACTGCTTATATATATAAATGACTTGGATACTGGAATATAGAGTAAAATTTCAAAATTTGCCAATGATACCAAGCATGGAGGTGTGGCAGACAGTGAGGATGATACTGATTGACTGCAACAAGACACAGATAAGGCTAGCAAAATAGGCAGACAAGTGGCAGATGGAATTTAATAGAGAAGTGTGAGCTGATGCATTTCGGCAAAAGGGCCAGGAGAGGCAAAATAGACTTAATGGCACAGTTCTAAAGAATGTGCAGGGACAGAGGGATGTGGGAGTGCATGTGCGTCGATCTTTGAAGGTGGCAGGACATATTGAGAGAGTGGTTAGTAAAGCATATGGGATCTTGGATTCATAAATAGATGTATTGAGTACAAAAGCAGGGAAGTTATACTGAACCTTTATAAAGCCTTGGTTAGGCTACAACTGGAGTATTGCATCCAGTTTTAGTCACAACACTTTTGGAAAGATGTGAGGGTCCTTGAGAGGATGCAGAGGAGATTTGCCAGATTGGTTCTCGGGATATGAGATTTTAGATGTAAGGTCAGCTGGAGAAACTGTGGTTCTTCTCCTTGGAACAAAGGAGATTGAGTGGAGATTTGATTGAGGTGTACAAGATTATGTCAGGTTTAGATAAGGTAGTCAAAGAAAAGCTGTTCCCATTAGCTACAAGGACGATGGAACATAGATTTAAGGTTTTGGGCAACAGATGCAGTGGCATATGAGGAAGAACCTTTTTACACAGTGAGTGGTAATGACCTGGAGCTCGTTGCCTATGAGGGTGATGGAAGCAGAGACGATCAATGATTTCAAAGGAAATTAGATGGTCTACGGGTTTAGAGTGGGGAAATTGGACTGACTGCATTGCTGTATGGAGAGCTAGCATGAACTCGATCAGCCGAATTACTTCCTTCTGTGCGCTGATGACTCTATGACCACTAGCTACCTGCCTACTACATGTAAAATACAGCAGGGAGGCAGGGCCTGTCAAGCTGCCCTATTTCTCTGCCTTATGCATTTAGTACCAACAACCCTAATCTGTTGATAGCCCTTTTTGTAGAGAGACCCAATGTATTGAACACCTCATTAGGCTTTGGACTCTTCCTTGTGTACCAATTAAAGGTCACAGTAAGGCCTAAAAACTCCAATTCCTCTCATATCTTGGTGACTTTTCTGCCCCCTTTAAACAATTCCACCTCTTTGGATGCTATAATGGTCTGAATTCTCCTCTCTTGCAGAGGCAGGCTGCATCTTGGTGGGAGATATTCCTTGGGTACCCAACCTGCATATCTGATGATAATTGAGTTTCCAGTGGTACCAAGTGACAAGTGGATGTCCCACCCTATCCTTACCCCACCAGAAAGAAGAGACTTCAGCCCTAGACACCATTTTAATAAATAAAGTAAAAATATCATCCTAATTTCTAAAGGCATTCATCGATAGTTTTTACACACATTTAATCAAAGTACTTTAGAATTAGTCTTTCACCTCTTGTCCATGTGATAAACAGACACATTTGCACATGTCAATATAGCTGACACTGTGCTTAAATATTGGTCTGGAAAATTATTTACAGCAGAACTGTGGTTTTGCCTCTGAATGTTATTCCTTCCTTTATACCTTTAGGGACAGAATTGCACATAGGCAAAAATACTAGTGGGGTTGAAATTGGTCTCTGCAAAAGTGTGAAATGGGGAATGGCGAATCAGCAGCTCATCTCGCATTCTGCCCGAAGTCAATGGAAAATAAAAATCAGGTGGAGTGTGAATTGGGCTTCCGATTCTCTATCACCCATTTTGTGCTTGTGTTGAAGACAAATTGCACCCCCTAGATCAGATTATTTTGTTGAGAATAGTATCGAACAATGAATTAGAAAAGTCTATGTTGAATAAACCCTTAAAATCCAAGTTAAAGAAAATACACTCAGCAGTTGCAATGTTTTTGAACAAATTTATTGACAGAATGGGTTAAAATAATAAAATGTATTGCTTAAGAAATGTTCCATTGGAAGAGTTTGGCTCATAGACATATTACAGGAAGAGCCACAATACTGATTTCTAGCATCCATGTTATGAGACCCAACTGGAGAAGTTCTTGAAAGTAAGTTTTTATAATCATATAGAAAAATACAGAAGATAATAAATTGCACATAATGGGAAAATCTGGAACCTTATTTCATATTTTACTGTGACAGCAGGACAAGGGGACACGCATTCAAAATAGCAGGAAGCAAATTTAGAAAAAAAGAATAGCATTTATAAAGTGCCTTTCACAATCACAGGATGTTCCAAAGCGCTTTACAACCAATGAAGTACTTTTAAAATGTAGTCACTTTTGTAATGTTGGATAGTACATTAGTAATTTGTGATAGTATCAGCAGAGAGGGTAATTGTCACTTGACAGTGTTGAAACAAGCGATAGCAACTCAGCCACCATTATACATCATTCCTGATTTTCACAAGGGGTAGCAGAATCGATATTGCCCACTTTACACTGTCGCCCCAGGTCAAAATTATCTACAAGATCTAAAAAAAAATGTCAAATGGACTTCAGGATAGTATAGTGGTTGCAAAAGCCTTGGAGTCATTTAAGAAAGATGTTGAATGCTAAGGGGGGAATGATCACACCTTTTCCCCTAAAAGCTGGCTTAAAAATCTCAAGTTAATAGAAAAGAATAAGTATGGCTTACATCATGTAACAGCTCATGATTTATTTACCTGTGAGTCATTATGTGACTCTGGTGGGGAATTGCATCTTTTGTACTTGCTGCTATTGATTTTTGATGTTTATTTTTCTTGAGATTCCGCGCAGGTATTATGGTATCTGCACAGAGGTCGACAAAATATTACAGCTAATACATACACATTCAGTTGCTTGTACTCCCATTCAGACGCATAATGCTGTGGGGGGATACTTGGCAGAGATCATTAATCAACAGCTGGAATCTAGCTGGAGTAGGCCATAGTTCTTTGGGCATCAACCCAGAATTACCCTCTCTGTAACAACCCAAAGAGCCCTGCATTAAAAAATTCCTGAAGAACCTAGGGATGTGATCCTGGTGGTTACAAGCCAGAGATTGCAGGGTCAGTGGGAGGGCAGCTAATTTTCCTAGGGCAGGCAGGAACAAATGCCACTTTGATCCTATGTTTGGCTGTCTGCCTGCTGCACGCAGCTGAAAAAATACCGGGGCTGCCCACTGTTGGAGGAGGGAGTTGCTCCCAATTCCCAGATCCCAGACACCAGACCCCAAACCCTAGCTAACTTCCCTTTGACTCCCTGTGACAGGGGCCTGATGATTTTTTTTAACGTTCCTTTCTTTGGGGCTTCAGGCCACTTTTCTAGTGGAGCCCATTTCCACCCATATGGAGGCCAATACTCCTCATCTCATAGGGCTTGCTGACCAGGTCCAGATTGAACCAGTTAATTGTTAACTCCTATTGATTTACCATGCCTGACTTCCCTGCTCCCAACAACACTTGACTTTTAAGGGGTGGGTGGAGGATCTGCCCCTTACAAGACATGCTGGAAAGTCCCTGATGCTATGGAGAGACAGCACAACCTTATCTCTGCCGTTTTCTGGTGGGATCCATCAGTCTTCTGCTGGGGTTATGGCAAAACATTGGTGAAACCGCTGTGGAATTTTGGGGTCATGATGTAACCCAACTTGTTTTGGTCAAATTGAGCATTATTTCCTCCCTGCATCCAAATTCAGTTGACAGCTTTCGGTATGTCAAGCCTGGCTGCAACAGGATCAGCTATAGGCAGACAATGGCCTCTTTTGTTTCATGGGGAAGAAATCCAGCTCTGCTCTATGTAAGTGTTCCTGATTTTGATGAGAATTAAACTGGCTGAGGTTCATCAGAACAAAGGAAATATTAAAAAAGCTAATGAAAAATGTAAATATGGTGTCATATCATTTAAAAACAATTATCAGGTTTGATGCAGAACAAAATGCCCTTAATCTCCATTGTTGACATGTCTTTTAATTATGTAGTGGCTTGCTCATTTATTATGCATGAAGACTAAAAGAATACTGACCTCTCCCACTGGAAGTGTGTCAGTGATTGTAAACTACATTGGACAAACTTCTAATTTCTGAGAAACTATTAGTATATAATTTGACTGGTTGGGTGAATAGATGTTTTCAGAGTTGATGGCATGGTGTGCCAAGGTCATAATATATGACTTGGTTGGTACAGAGTTGTCTTATGATTTCCCTGATCTTTATTGCTTGTCAGTTAAGATAAATTTCATATATTCAGAATGAAGAATTAAAGTCATAAAGTCAAGATGCAGGTTAATAGAGAGAAGTTTGACTAAAGGTAGGTAAATTACTGCCAGTATTTTTTGTTTGTATTTTATATTTTCCCTATCTGACGCCCCCAAACCCTTTGACTCTGCTCTAACTAATGAGAGGATGGGGCATTCTAACTTGTAGACTTTCCCTTTGGTTAAATCACCAAGGGTATGCTTGAGCAGTACAGTAAGAGGTCAGTTTTCCTTCTGTCACATAGATTGAATCCAGCTGAACTATTTGGAAAGTCCACACTCAAGTGTAAGTCAAGACTGTGATAAAACCTTTGCTGTTCAGGAGGTTGATGTATTGTAGTTACACAAGGCAACTTTACTAAATACAGCACTGCAAAATACAACCTTCTCTTATACCATTAGTAATGAGTTACAAGACCCCTATTTCATAAGTTATAAAATTCTGAATTACAGTAATACGTTTTCTATTTTTTGCCAATTGTTTGCATCACATATAACTACATTAGGGAACTAGCTACATTATTTGTGACATTAATTTTACTGCATTTAATCATGAAATCTAGGAGAAATAGATATAGCAACAATTGCCTAGAATATCAGCATTTATCCATAAAAATAAATTCACACAAAGAAACTTTATGCTGTGTGCTCCACTCATAGTGCTGTTCTCAAAATGATCTCCTCCAGCCTCCATGCTGGATGTCTCAGGATCACTGCTTGGCAGTGTGACATTGAGTGATGGGATCTGGAGGTGCTTGGTGTCTCTGGTGGAGTGGGCCCCAGCTTCAGTTCTTCTCCCACACCATGCGAGACAGAAGAAACAATGCCAGCCTTATAGTTTACTTCCATTTGAGGTCAAAGAGCATTTGCCTAAGCACTGGCATGGTGCTACAGGTGAATACCAACTGTTCTTAAGCTTATAGTGTGAAGGAATATGAATTGTTGCATGAACCCTGAACTGGGACCGTGTCTCCTGCTTCCTCATCTCCTTCCTTATCATTAAATTTATGACCCTGCATTTACAGCTCCAGCTAACCCAATTTACAAAGAGGTTGGAGTGTTCCCTCTGGTCCTCCTCCTTTTCACCCTTTTGTTATCTGCATTCATTTCTGACAGAGTCATTAATATGAGGGCAGAAATTCAGCACACCCTGATCCACCATTGTAAGTGTGATGGGGTGGGATTTCTGCCTGTCCATTCACCCTCGTCCTGACCCCATCTGAAATCCTGAAGACAGAGTAATTTGAGTTATAGGAGCAGGTGCCCATGTCAGCAATGGCACAACTAAAGCATCTCTCATGTGAAGCCAGTGGGAATTCAGAGCAACACCTTGCTACTCCATTAGAGAAGGAGGGGCTGTTTTGGCCTACATGCTGGAGTTGCTGGTCTGTCATTATCCTAACAGCAGTTCATTTCTCTTGGAGTTACTGTCACTTGGATATGACATTATGGAACCCACTTATGGTCCTTGTACAGCAAGTGAGGCTGCTTCATACTTACTGATGATCTTATACTGGGTGGAACTGACAGGATTTCCAAGAGAACATGTTATTCCATCAAACCCACTTCCAAAAGGAAGGAGTGCATGGAAGACGTGCCCATCACCTCTTTTCCCACCCCCGACTTCCCACCAGAATTTCTGAAACAAGCCAGGAAGGAGTTAATACCCAGTGAAAAGTATTCCAAATCCCCCAGCTGACCCGGAATACAACAATTCACTGGTGAAAATATTGGGGAACTCTAGGCTATATCTTCCTTAGTATCATGTCTTCAAAGGTGTCCAGATGCTTTGCGTTGCTACTGTTGTGACAGAATCAGGCAGGTGCAAGTGCTGGGCAGAGAGTGAGGAATGGTTTTATGATCTAAAGTTTCTGATAAAGGAGGTAATGTTTGAACAGATATTGTGGGTGCAGTGTATGATTTGCATGGAGAAGCACACCTTATGACATCTGATGAGTACACAATGAAAGGGCTGAGTTTTTTTTTGTGGTACTGTACCCAGGATCTCTGTTCCTTGCAATGACTACATTTGCCATCACGTACCAACATTACTGAACCTCTATCTTTCTGACCCTCCTACCTTCTGAAGGGAAAAGCAGATTTTTCCTCATTTTGCACCTGCTGCAACAGTGTTACCGTACATTTGTCATTTTCTACTGAGAAAAGATCACTTTCTGTTGTTTTGATTGAGCAATGGCATCAAGCCTTTTATTTGTTGCAAGCCTTTAAAGGCTTGCAGCAGCATTTTAAGTTTGCATCCCTATTTCAGCATTGACGATACCTAGATAGAAATACTGTCCTGCACACAAGCCCATTATGTAAATGGCTTGAACCCCGAAACATTAACAGGTTCAAGCATTTCAAAGTCAAGCAGGTGTGCAATTCACACCAACTGGAAGCGTTTGCATGATGGGAGACAAAGAGAAAATCGATGTGTGTTGCAGCATGTCATCAGAATTTCTGTTACCAGAAACTATTCACAACAGGAAAAATCTGCAAGCTTCTATTTTAATGATATACGGTTTAGCCTACTGCAATGTTTAAATTTCCTGCTGTTGTAAGCTACTGCATTATATCCCCTGGGTGGATTTGTTTATTTATTAAATATAAGACTTCTGTGATATGGATTGGTATTGTGACAGGCATTTCACATGTCTGTTGATGTATTTGCTTTTCATGAATTAAAAAGCTTGGTGGACTCGAAAGGGATTGCGACAGATGACCAAAAGCAATAGCACAATGTGCAGCAGCAATAAGGAAAGCCAACCAGATCTTGGGATATATAGCCAGAGGGATAAAGTACAAATCCCAGGAGGTAATTATGATTCTGTATGAAGAACTAGCATGGTCATATCTGGACTATCATGTACAATTCTGTTTTTTGTACTATAACAAGCTGTTCTAGCCAGTGGAGGCAGTGAATAAAAAGAGCAACTGGAACTGATTCTTAGCTTAAGGCACTTGAGTGATGAGCAGAGGTTCAAGAGTTTTGGATTGTTTATTCTAAAAAAAAAGCCTCAGGAGAGAAAGAATTCAAGATTCCTAAGGGAAGAAATAAATTGAACCCCTATCATATGTTTGGGATTGTCACAAACTGTAGAACCAGGACTCATGAGGGTCAAGTTTACCTTTTATACAGATTGTAGTTAACGTATGAATTAGTCTGCAAAAAGAAGTATTGTAGGAAGGTAGTGTGGAAAATATTGTGACCAGTTTTGGTACTTTCACATGGCAGGTGATATTGAAGCTTTGCAAGTGATTCGGAGGAGGAGCACAAGATTGATTCCAGCACAAACATTTTAACTAATACAAAAGCAAAATACTGTGGATGCTGGAAATCTGAAATAAAAACAGAAAACGTTGGAGATACTCAAGCAGGTCAGGCAGCATCTGTGGATGGAGAAACAATGTTAATGTTTCAGGTCTGTGACCTTTCATCAAAACTGAGAGAAGTTAGAAATGTTTTAAACATGTGAAAGGGGGGAGGATGGGAAGAAGAACAAAAGGGAAGTTCTGTGATAGGGTGGAGGGCAGGACAGATTAAATGACAAAAGGTTTCATGGTGCAAAGGCAAAGTGAGTGATAGTGGGACAAGTAAAGAAACAAAGGATGTATCTAGAGGAGTTGTAAACAGCAGGATAGCAGCCGTCCAAATGCAAAGTGAAGGAATTGAGAAAGAAATGAGAGAAAAAAAATTAAACCAGATAATGGAGTTTGGGTGTCACTCAATCACATACCATCTTGATAAAGTACAGCTTTTCACACCCATTTTATAGAGTTCAAGCTTGAAGTCAAAAAGTCTGCCACAGTATTATCAACGCAATTGGTTGGAAAGATGCATCCATTACCCATAGAAAGAGACGTTCACATCTTAATGACTTCTCAAAGATAAGGCCAGAAAGATAATTTGTATTTTAATGACTTCACCAAGACTTGGCCACACATGAAAATTAGCTCAGGGTTCGTTCTTGCAGTTTCATATCTATTGGTAGGAAAGAAAAGGTCACCTGACCTCTCACCTCCATTTTGTTTTACAAGAAAAGAATCCGTTTTGGGTTTATTTCACAAGTTCATTTTATAGTTCTTAAGTTCATATTGTGTGAGCATGACACATCCTATTACAGAATTTCCCTTTTGTTCTTCTTCTCAGCCTCGTCCCTTTCACTTGCTCAAAACCTCTTATATTTCTAACTTTTCTCAGTTTACAGACATTAACTGTTGCTTTCTCCACAGATATTGCCAGCCCCGCAGAGTAATTCCAGCATTTTCTGTTTTTATTTTATATTATTTAACATTTTAGATACCCAGACAGCTTAAAAATCGAAGTCTATATACTTTACAGAAACACAGACTCAGGGACGATTCCATTGAGGTATATAAAGTAATGAAGAGACTAAACTGTGTCCATGATGGCAACTTATTTTGATTAGATAAGTTGGGTCAAGACCAGGAGTCATGATTATAATATTATGAAAGGGTAGGACTAGATTAGGTGTTGGACAATTCCTCTTTTCCCAGAGAATAGTGAACCTGTGGAACAAGCTGCCAGCTCAGACGTTGAGTGCTCATTCACTGTATACCTTCAACAAGGAGCTGGACTGATTCCTGGCTGGAGCAGAGATCGTGTGATACAAAAAGCATTGGATGATTGAGTGTCTTGAGTATTTGGAACTGATGAGATGGACTGTAGAGTCGTTTCCAGTTTTGTAATTTCCCATATTTCTGTGACACCTGGAAATGGGAAGTTTAAATAGGTTCATGCAGAGAAAGCTAGGTATCTGATTATCACCTTTGAATTTTGTATGTTTATGTGGGGGCGGCATTAGGGAAGTTCCCAAAGATGGTGTGAGTGTTGGGGAAACACTGGGGAAGAATTTAGGTGAAGTAAATGAGGTGATGACAAATTTCACTCAGCAGCATCCTGTGCCAATCTTTCCCAAAAATTCGGCAGCCACCATATTGGTCCAGGTGACATTTAGTAAATCCATATGAGCTATTTGTAGATTTAATCCCTGCCCTTCTCCCTCTTCCCTCTGTTTATTTGGCAACATTCTTGACAGCCTGACGAAGGTGCTTCTGCAGCTTGATGGACAATTCTGAAAGATCACATCCAAAACATTAATCTTTCACATGCTCATTGACCTGCTGTGCATTTCCATGGTTTCTGATTCAATATTGTCTTTTAACTTCTGTGCTATATCATAAGCAGCAATAACAAAAAAATCATAAGAAATAGGAGGAGTAGGCCATTCGGCCTTTCGAACCTGACATGCCATTCAGTATGATCAAGGCTGATCTTCCAGCTTAGCTCCACCTCTCTTACTATTCTTATATCCCTTGATTCCTTTAGTAGCCAAAATATATCAATCTGTGATTTGAATATACTCGATCACTGAGCATTCACAGCTCTCTGGGATAGACAATTCCAAAGGTTGACAACCTTTTGAGTGAAGAGATTTTGCCTCATCTCAGTCCTAAATGACCAACCCCTTATTCTTAGACTGTGACCTCTAGTTCTAGATTCCCCAGCTCCTGGAAAGACCCAGCATCTACCTTGTCAATCCCCATAAGAATTTTATATGTGCTTATGAGATCATCTTTCATTACAATCTGGAGAGAGTGCAGAGGAGATTTACAAGAATGTTGCCAGGGCTTGAAAGTTGCCGCTATGAGGAAAGATTGGATAGGCTAGGCTTGTTTTCCTTAGAACAGAGGAGGCTGTGGGGTGACTTAATTGAGGTATACAAAATTATGAGGGGCCTAGATAGAGTAGACAGGAAGGATCTGTTTCCCTTAGCAGAGAGGTCAATTACCAGGGGGCACAGATTTAAGGTGATTGGTAGAAGGATTAGAGGGGACATGAGGAAAAACTTTTTCACCCAGAGGGTAGTGGGTGTCTGGAATTCACTGCCAGGAATGGTGGCAGAGGCAGAAACCCTCAACTCATTGAAAAGGTTCCTGGACATGCACCTGAAGTGCTGTTACCTGCAAGGCTATGGACCAGGTGCTGGAAGGTGGGACTAGATTGGGCGGCTAGTTTTCGGCCAGCACGGACATGACGGGATGAATGGCCTCCTTCTGTGCTGTAATTTGTCTATGATTCTATGGTTCTAAACTATAGGGAATGTAGGCCTAGTTTACTCAATCTCTCCTCATAGGACAATCCCCTCATCCAAGTAATCTAGTGAACTCCCTCGAAGGCAAGTATGTCTTTCCTTAGTAAGGAGACCAAAAACCGTACACAAATTAATAATAATAAGCAAATCAATGCATAATGAAATCCATCAAAAAGTGCAATTTACCAAACTACAATTCCACACTCATTAAGTGAAATCAGGGCACACTGCACCTGATCTTCCATCCATTAAAAACTGGTTGCAGCTTAACTTTCTTTATAAGAGGGCAGGTTTCACCAGAAATTTGTTTTGGTGCATCTGGGCTTTAAGTGTTACACATAGGAAGGAAAAATATACAACATATTTACTCCGTGAATGGTATTGAAATAGATAAGGACAAAGTTGAAAGAGACCTCAAAGTCTCATTAGAAGCTAATTGTTCAACATATCCAACCATTACAGAGTGGTAATCAACAACAGCCGATGAGATGTTGAACTATTTAACTAAGTAAGATTGAATATAAGCCAGAGGAAGTAGTGATTAAACTTTCTAGTTTTCTGGTCTGACAGCAGTTTGAACACTGCATTCCGTTATGGGCATCAAGAAGCAAAGGGGGGATGGGGGTGGGGGTGGGGGGGTCAACAGTCAAGTCCTGTATTCAGTGCAGTGAGGAACCATAAGGCTGATTCTCCAATGACAAGGGTCGAAATTATGGAACAAGATTAGCGAAACTTTTCAGCTTGGAAAGGAGGCAACTGAGAGGAGATTTTATGGAGTTATATAAGATTGTTAAGAGTATAGAAAAAATAATTAAACAGGTAGAACAAGAGGACACAGGTTCAAATTAGTAAAAGATAATTTTAGACAGAAATCAGTCCAATTCTTTACACAACGAGTGATCACCGGATGAAGTAGACGTCCGGTTAAAGTATGGGAGACAAAACCCCTCTGATAATTGAGGATTCAATTGGAGGTTACAGGAGAGCAGCTTTTGGGTCTCTCCGGAATGAAGCATGAGTTAAAATGGGCCAAGTAGCCTTCCTAATCTATAATTATCATGTAATGTTGTGACCCTGACCTACAACATTGCTATGGTCCTCAATTCCACTGTTCCACTGTACTGAATGTTGGTAACATACAATAAACATTAAATACAATAAACATTAAATGCCTGCAATGAATTTGGCCTAACCATCAGCCTCAAGAAAACGAACATCATGGGGCAGGACGTCAGAAATGCTCCATCCATCAATATTGGCGACCATGCTCTGGAAGTGGTTCAAGAGTTCACCTACTTAGGCTCAACAATCACCAGTAACCTGTCTCTCGATGCAGAAATCAACAAGCGCATGGGAAAGGCTTCCACTGCTATGTCCAGACTGGCCAAGAGAGTGTGGGAAAATGGCGCACTGACACGGAACACAAAAGTCTGAGTGTATCAAGCCTGTGTCCTCAGTACCTTGCTCTATGGCAGCGAGGCCTGGACAATGTATGTCAGCCAACAGTGACGTCTCAATTTATTCCATCTTCGCTGCCTCCAGAGAATACTTGGCATCAGGTGGCAGGACCGTATCTCCAACACAGAAGTCCTCGAGGCGGCCAACATCCCCAGCTTATACACACTACTGAGTCAGCGGCGCCTGAGATGGCTTGGCCATATGAACCGCATGGAAGATGGCAGGATCCCCAAAGACGCATTGTACAGCGAGCTCGCCACTGGTATCAGACCCATCGGCCATCCATGTCTCCGCTTTAAAGACGTCTGCAAACGCGACATGAAATCCTGTGACATTGATCACAAGTCGTGGAAGTCAGTTGCCAGTGTTCACCAGAGCTGGCGGGCAGCCATATGGGCGGGGCTAAAGTGTGGCGAGTCGAAGAGACTTAGCAGTTGGCAGGAAAAAAGACAGAAGCGCAAGGGGAGAACCAACTGTGTAACAGCCCCGACAAACAAATTTTTCTGCAGCACCTGTGGAAGAGCCTGTCACTCTAGAATTGGCCTTTATAGCCACTCCAGGCGCTGCTCCACACACCACTGACCACCTCCAGGCGCTTACCCATTGTCTCTCGAGATAAGGAGGCCAAAGATACATTTGAAGGAAAAATGAGTGGCATTCCTGAAAATTGGGACCAAAAATTACTGTAAGGCCCATTCATCTTGGCTTTGAGCAATTGTCTGAAAGCTATTTATTTGTTGTGGGGTTGTCATTTTGAGTGATATTATTTGAAAGTCTCAGGAAATTCTGACCTTTCCAATGGTTTCGGGTGGAAGAAGTACTAATTAATGCTGTTCCAACACCAGCTCTTTTTTCAGCGTTATTGATTATTTTATGGACATTTAGAAGCACTGGAATGTTCTTTTTTCTCCTAAGGCGGCAATAACAACATGCTAACCTTGAAGATTTTAGAAGTCCGTACAGCACAGCAGATGTAATCCGTCATGACATTCCTCACATTAATAATGTAGTGACGTGTGCATTAATTATGCATGGCCATGGGAAGAATGAAAGAGATCTTTTTATTTGAGCCTCTGGTGGTGCAAATCTTTGGACACAGATGTCCCAATTCTGTAAACTGTTAACCTTTTATCTGAGCAGTTTTCCGAACTTTTCAACAATTCAATTAAGGCTTAATGCAATTATAATGTGTTGATTACAAACTGTGGCAAAATTTGAAAGTTCAACTGCAAACAGAAAAGGCTGAATGAAAATCATTTCTGCTTCTTTTTGATACTTTTAGGATAAAAATTACGAAATGTTCATTTGAGGTGGCTATCTTAGAGCATTATTCCAACCCCTATTTAACAGCATTGAGATCTGAGAACATGTGCATATCTAAAAATGTGGCAGAAGTAAATTTAGTTGTCCTTTTTATTAATGATAGATGTAAAAGTCTCATGCCAAACCTCTGTGGGTGGAAGAAATCAAGTAATTCTTTATCAGTGCACTGTGTTGAGGAGCAACTACGAGGAAAGAAATGATTTGGTTGCTGTGTGTAGCCCAAATTCACTCAAAAAGACCATAGTGATATTTTTGCTACACAAAATGAGCAGAACAAGTCTTCTTCCTATATTGTAATATTTATCAAAAAGCATTTTGGAAAATTTAAGAATACCTTTTAGTGTGTTGCAAGTTTGGTAATGTCAGCAATTGCCCTGGTCTTCTCTTGTGGTGCTGCCCTGATAATGCTGAACATCTGCTTCCACAATTTATTGTCCACCATGTACCAAAGATAGCATCAAGACACCCAGTCCCTGATTATAAGGGACTCTCCATTGGGAATGGTCTCTTTTTCTTAAGTGGATGTGTGGGGTGAACTGAAGATGAAATAAAAAGTAGCAGCGGATGTGAGGTGGCAGCAGGCACAGTGCATCAAAGTGTATGTGATGCTCGGGAAAAGTAGACCTATGCGAGAGTGTAAAGTAAGATACAAGCAAAGGAAATAGTGAAAATATTTACTCTGTCCTGACACAGTCATAGAAAAAGGGAAAGTGCAAATGCCATTCCCCACAACCACAAATTATACAGTTGAGTATCCCACATTTGGAGACATCGCAGGCTTCAGCATATCCCAAGTGCAATGGACTAGCCTCATCCTGAGAAACCACCTTCTTGACCATAATCTCTCCCCTGCCAGGTTTTTGGTTGCATCTGGAGTTGATCATATCTACAGTTTGTGATGAAGTTGCATTTTTTAAAGGGTCAAAATGTTTATAAGGCACAGAAAAATATAAAATAAATGATTAATTCATGTTTTTTCTTTTATTATCTGAATTTCAACAAAGTGCTTATTCCCTGCTCCAATTTATTTATTTATTTAGAGATACAGCACTGAAACAGGCCCTTTGGCTCACCAAGTCTGTGCTGACCATCAACCACCCATTTATACTAATCCTACATTAATTCAATATTCCTACCACATCCCCACCTTCCCTCAATTCCCCTCCCACCTACCTATACTAGGGGCAATTTACAATGGCCAATTTACCAAACAACCTGCATGTCTTTGGCTGTGGAAGGAAACCGGAGCACCCAACGAAAATCCACACGGTCACAGGGAGAACTTGCAAACTCCGCATAGGCAGTACCCAGAATTGAACGAGGGTCGCTGGAGCTGTGAGGCTGCGGTGCTAGCCACTGCGCCACTGTGCCGCCCCTAATTTGATTTACTGATTCCCAACCTTCTTCATCAATGGGAACAGATCAGTATTTCCCACTATCAGACCCTTCACGCTCTCTGTATTGTCATTGCACTTGCACAGGTTGAAACACACAGCTTGAGCTGAATTTTATAATAGACGCGATGCGCCGCTGATCTCGGACCTTCCAAAACATTGATGTCAGAGGGACTTTCCAAGGTGGCCCCACAGTTCAGTGATGCCTCCCTGCTCACTCTCCTCCAGGCTATATGGGCAAGGCAGGAGGTCCTCTTTCCCAGCAATGGCAAGGAAAGGCCCTTCCACCTGACCAAGACAGCCTGGCTGGAGGTGGCAGAGGAGGTCAGGAGCCATGGAGCCATCTGCCATGACTGGGTGCAATGCCTAAAGAGGATGAATGATCTGCTGCACTCCGCCAAAGTAACTGGCACTTTAGCTCAGGGCTCCACTGAACCTGGGTGTGCTCACAGAGTGGCACATGTGTGCCACTGCCATGTCAAAGACATGGAGATTGGGCAGGGACGAAAGACGTGACAAGAATGGAAGAATGTATGATAGAACTGTCCCTTTTCTGTTGCTCAGAGCATGGTACCTACATAAGTAGCTTACTCAGTCGTACACACCGAGCATCCCCCTTTGGGTCCATCACCTCTCTTGTGATATGTGTCGTGCAGTTGCCATTCTTAATATCTGCCTCCTTGCTCCTCGAGGCAAAGACGGCACACAATGCAAGGGAGGCTAGTCATACTGGTGGAGGAGTGCCAGACATCAGAAGGCTCACAGACGCTGAGGAGGAGGCCCTGGAGAAATTGGCTAGCCATGTGGAATGGTCATTTGGTGACATAGACCTCGGGGTCCTGGGTGAACATAGGTCCATTTGATATAAACAGTGATCACTTTGAAATTGTTGTTGTGTGATACAGTGCTGTTATAATTGTGACATGCGTAACATCAAGACTGACAGTGTTCCCTTCCCATTGTATCGTCCAGGTCAAAGTTCTGAATCAACCCCGGTGACCCATGACATCTCCCACACCTCGGGGGAAGAGACATCCTCCGAGGAAGCAGCGTCCCTTGGCACTAATGCAACTTCCACCAGCGCAGATACTGTCACCTCGGTGGGTATCCGTTTGGCCTTAAAGTCTGGGTCACAAGCTGGTGAGAGCACTGCACACACACCCGAGCAGCTGACTGAGGCTGAGACAGCCGAGGCCCCTGACAGTCAGAGGACTGACAGAAGCCAGGCCCATGCTGAGCCCCAGACTACTGATGACCTTCTGCTATTGACAGCACATGGCATGCTGGAGCTGCTCCAGCAGTCATGGCAACATCTAGCAGAGATTCCACAGGCTGTGTACAGCCTTGACCAGACGATGGGGGAGCCTATCGACAGCTGCCATGTCCCAGGCATACGAGCGCCCTGCGTCATCCACTGAGATGGGGACAGCCCTCTTGCTGAGCCAAATTACATTAATACACGTTGACCTGCAATTCCTCGCCGCCGCCATGACATCCAATCAGCAGTGGCATCGCGAGAGAGGGATCAGTGACATGGAGACCGTCCCTGCCCCTGCTCCTTCCTGGGACAGCAGAGGGGTTCAAACAAGCCTTGAGATGGAGGAGGCGAACCAGCGCACCATATCTGGGGTCCCCCCTCAAGGTGATCCAATGTGGACAGCGGCCCCTCCGCCAGTGACTGAAGCTCCAGCAGCCTGTTGCAGGATTCCCCCAATCAGCCGGTGCCCTTCAGGCCTCATGCACACAGAGGATGACTGCCAAAGTCATCCAGAGCCAAAGGGCAATCACATCAGTAGCCTTCCTCTAGTCAGGCTGCTAGCGCAGAGGTTGCACCGTGAAGGAGCATCCACAAGCGGTTAAAAAAATCACACCGACACAAATGGGAATGCATGGGTGCCACAACAATGTAAATAAGTATATCACCAAATGTTCTTCACTAACACGTGTGTCATTTTTACCGAGTGAATGACGTGTGCCAGCATGTACCGCTTATATCTCATCTCTTTATATCATTGGCCTTTCAGAACTGTCAATGTATGCAATAATATCATTGCCATGCCATCATTATTCATGTGTGTCTCCACGGATGCAGTAACATGGACAATGGCTCAGATTGCTGCTGCCTCTAATGGTTGAGAGAAAGATGTTGCAGATGCGGACTGATGCACAGCAGGTGAATGAGGGTGTTGTGTAGCTTACAGAGCACATGGTGATTCCTATGGAGTGGAGAACCTTTGATCAGTAAGGTGCTGCCGTGCATTCCTAGCTCACTGCTCACCCTGCATGCAGTACCTGGGTGCTCTCTGCCTTCCCATGCACCTTTCGTGCTATAAGTCCTCAATGTCTTCATCGTCCGAGGAGGAGTCCTACTGACATCTCTCCTCATCCTGAAAGGCCTCCCGCATATTGAATGCGCAGTTGTGCAGAGCACAGAAAACAGCAACAATACAAGCTACCCTTTCCGACTTGTACTGCAGGGTATCACCTGATCTATCCAGACAGTGGAAGCGCATATTCAACATGCCGATCACCTGCTCAATGGCGGCTCTTGTATCCCGTGGCTGTATTTCTCCCCTGCAGCAGTGCTGGGATGTCTCACTAGTGTCAGGAGCCATGTCTGCAAGGGGTGGCTCTTGTCTCCAAGAAGCCAGCCCTTCATCTGAGCCATTTCAGTGAACAGCAATGGCAGCTGGGACTAGCGCAGGATGAAGGCGTCATGTCAGCTGCCTGGAAAGTGGGCACAGATTTGCATGAAGTGCTTCTGGTGATCACAAACGAGCTGTATTAAAACAAAAAATGCTCAAAATACTCAGCAGGTCTGGTTGCATCTGTGGAGAGAGAAGAAGAGTGAACATTTCAGGTCAGTGACCTTTCTTCAGAACTGGCAAAGGTTAGAAATGTAATAGGTTTTTCAGCAAATAAAGCGGGGGTGGGGCAAAAGATAACAAAACGGAAGGTGTTGATAGGACAGGATCACTGAGAATAATGACCAGATGGTCATGCAGCAAAGGTAAAGGGTGTGTTAATGGTGTGGTGAAAGACAAAGCGTTAGTGCAGAGAAGGTGTTAAATGACAGAATAATTAACAGCCAGGGCTAAAAGCACAAACATGAAAAAAAAACAGTGAGCAGGCACATGGTAAAAAAAATGAATGAAACAAAATAAAATAAAAGAGAAAAGAAAAATAAAAATAAAAATAAAAATAAAAAAGTGGGGCCAGTCATGCTCTGAAATTATTGAACTCAGTGTTCAGTCCAGTAGGCTGTAGTGTGCCTAATCGGTAAATGAGATGCTGTTCCTCGAGCTTGCATTGATGTTCACTGGAACATTGCAGCATTCCCAGGATAGAGATGTGGGCATGAGAGCAGGGGGGTGCTGTTGAAATGACAAGCGACAGGAAGCTCGGGGTCATGTTTTATGACTGAGTGAAGGTGTTCCACGAAGCGGTCACCCACTCTGCGTTTGGTCCCCCCAATGTAGAGGAGACCACATTGTGAGCAGCAAATACAGTATAATAAATTGAAAGAAATGCAAATAAATCCCTGCTTCACCTGAAAGGAGTGTTTAGGACCTTGGATAGTGAGGAGAGGGGAGCTAAAGGGGCAGGTATTACACTTTCTCCCCTTGTTTGCTCCCAGCGGGAGCCTTGATAGCCACATGGGTGCAGTTATGACTCCTTGCACCTGCGGGAATCCCGCGATGGAACTGAAACCGGTGGCCCTCTGGACTTGGCTCTCAGGGTCAGTCTTGAAGCGGACATAGTCACTGGTCCTCCGGTACAGGGCAACGGTGATCTCCCTGATGCAGTAGTGCACTGATGGCTGTGTGAGTCCACAAAGGTCTCCAGTGGGTCACTTTGAGGGCCACAGGCATAGGATGTCCACTGAATCCCAAGAGCTGCAGGTCATTGTTGAACAGGGCACAGAGATGTGTCACTGCCTCTCTTGACATCCGCAGTCGCCTCTGACACTGGTGCTCACACATCTGCAGGTATGTCATGTGGGACCTGTAGACACGTGGCGTTTTTATCGTGGCAAGCTCCTCTTGGGGGCTGCTGCTGCTCACGACCGGGGGCCTCAATGTGGGCTGCACCTGCCTGCTGGTTTTGCCTGCGGTGCATGTAGATCCTCACGATAAGGGTAACAATGAATATAGGGTGAAACATCTCTGTCTGCAGGTTGCAATTACACTCGGTTCCTTCACTTCTTTGAAGGTACCTGACAGGTCAGAGATTGATGTTGACTGGTACATCAGGTGCTTTCATGCAGCAACTATGTGGTGTGGCATGGCATTGCCTGTCTCAGCTCCCACTAAGAGTGGCACCGCATGACGACATTCAAATTGTAACAGCCCTCCAGCCAGATAACCTTTACACGCCTACCATTTCTGGCACTTTCCCTACATACAGGGTGACTGGAGTGCCATTGCTCCTTCAGTCACACAAACAATCAATGGCGCAGAGCGGACAACCTTTATGGAGGACGGGTACGCAGTATCTCCCTACATGTCTGCAGAGCTGTGTCCCCAGTAAGACCATCCCCCCTCCCACTTCCCTTCAAGCCTTCAGAGTTGTGCCTGCAGTAATACCAGCCCCCCTTCCACCCCTGTGAAAAAGCTTGCAGATTTGAGACCTGTCTCGCAAGACTTACCTGCAAAGACTCCGATGACTGCAACTGCTCGCCTGCCAGCTTTTATAAGTTATGAATGGGACAGCATGTGAGAAATGCCCTTTCACCAGAAGATGCCAAATGGAGACGTTAGAGGCAGCGGGATGCATATTGAGGCAAGGTAAGTAGTGCTTTGCATATTTAAATTGGTGTGCCGCTGCCGAGCGGCAGGGGAGCCACTCCAAGGTCCTGCCACAGCCGGTAAATGGGCCGCGGCCTTCCCAGCATCGAGGAGTATGGCGGGCCTCTCCTGGAAGTATTTTCCGGCACCCCCCCCCCACCCCCCCCACGACCCCTGACGTCGGGGGGCTGGTAAAATTCAGCTCCTTAAGTGTAACTAGGTTGATGAAAATTCCTTTAATTTTAAATAACATAATTCCATAAGCACAGACAATTGTGTTCTGATGTTCCATTAACAACCTTAATTGATTTTAAAGGTGAAATATTGCATAATAACACAATGGGAGGATATATATTTATTATACATGGATATGTACCCAGGCAACACCAGACTATTAACCATCAATACATGGGGTCCATTGCAATAAAGACTCAACTAGGGGTAATGAACCTTCATAATATTTTGGGTTGGACCTTGTGTGGGCTTCCCTGAGACGCAGGATATTGCACCTCACAATTTGGCCTCATTGTACTCATTTTATGCCCATAAAATGGGGGTGACAAGATTACAATAACTACCCCCTTGTTTCTTAATTCTATGTTTAAATTAACTACAATTTTCAATTTAAAAAATGTGTCTTATTGCCTTAACAACCAACCAAAACATTTAATCTAACTTCAATATGATTTTTTCACCCAGGTGAGCTCTTCACGTTATTACTCGCATTTTGAGTTAGTGCAATTGTTATGACAGTGCTTCTATCTTTTTTTGTTAAGTTTCTTTTTGAGGAATCATGTACTTCAGAATTATGGACATTGTTTTATTTTGGAAAACTGAAAAGGATTCCATGGATTTTTTTTCACTGCTGTCATCAGAAGGTCTTTTGGACGTGGTTTGTAAACAGCCCATACTGGAATTCACTTGTCTTCAGATAAATACTCAGCAGGGGCTTTTTGACTTGGGGGAGATGTTTGCAGAGAAGTGACAGGTCAAGATTTATAGGGGTCAGGAGGCTTGACTCTTGGTTTTACTTTGGACACGTTTGGACAATATTTTTAAAGGAGTTTAAGAATCAACCTGGTGAGGACAAAATCCCAGCTCAGCCTTTTTCTAGCTCTTTGAAAAGCTTGCTAGCTCTTCCATCTCTGAGAAGCTCTTGGAAGCAAATGTAAGAAATAGAGAAATTGATGCTGGTTTCCTCCTGAAAGGCTTGCCAGAAACCCCTGTTGTTACATTTCTCCTGGAAAACCTGCCAAACTGATCTTCAGCATCACCTGAAAAGAACTGCTCTGGAAAGATCCCAATAACAGCTGTCTACGCGTATTTGGGCCTCCAAACCAAAAAATGGACAACTGACATTTTTCCATACCTTCTCTTTTTTCTTCAGGAATTAGCAAGTATTTGGCCAAAGTATTCTTTTGTCTTATTTTTTGTAAGAGAGCTCAAAAGAAAAAGTCTCTATTTTTCTGGTTAACCTGTGTGTCTGTGGGTGTGGGGGATGGGGTTGGGGGGGGTGGGGGCGATGCTAAGGTAAAAGGGAACTTTTATATTTCAATCTATGTGTTAATGCTTTGCTTCGCTACTGGTTAAGTCTTGTTTTACAATAAACTGATAATGTTGTTGTTGATTACAGAAACTTGGTTGGTGTATTTTATTCTGGGATAAAAATAGAGTCTATGATTGACTGTATCGGTAACTGGATAAAAATTTAAATATATGTTGTGACCTGTGGAGAAGTGGAACTAGGAAAAAAAAGAGTGCACTTCTCCCGCCTCAGTCGTAAAACAATTGTAAATCAAAGTATGAATGCCAGGATTCAGAAATATTTCACTCACACTGTTTTTGGATAACTTGATCATTGGAGACTTGAGAGGTTATTTTCTGACCTCATGCTCCTGGCAAGCAGCCTATCCTACTGAGAGTATGCACGAGAACATCCAATGTGTGCAGTGTTTGATGTTTCAGAAAATCACATGAGTGCATGCATGAATTTCTGTTGAATGTCTTCAGTGCTGACAGCTGCACAGCAAAAGTGCATAGATGTAAAACTATACAGCTAGAGCTTACTTTTAGTAAAGACGTAATCGTATGGTTTAATTAATATTTTTCCATTCCTGTAGAAGTATTGCACGTTCTATAGCTGGATTACTGATCATTTTTGTTGTTGGCTAGTTAGCTGATGAAGAAGCATGAACGAAGCATTATTATAGGTCAGTCGTATCGGTCAGCTTTCTTGAAATTAAAGAAATGTCAGAGCATTGGGAGGCATTCAAGGAGGATCTAAAGAGGGTTCAGAACAAATATGTTTCCACAAGGAAAAGGGGTGGGACTCACAAATCTAGACCTCCTAGATGTCAAAGAGCATACAGAGTACAATAAGGCAAAACAAAGCTTATATCAGATGCTATCAGGTCAATAACGCAGAAAACCTAGAGGAGTAAAGAAGGTGCAGGGGTGACATTAAAAAGGAAATTAAGAAAGTGAAGAGCAGACTTGAAAAAATATTGGCAAGTAAAATCAAGGTAAACCCATAGATGTTTTGTAGTTACATAAAGAGCAAGATGATAACCAAGGAAAGAGTCGGGCCAATTAAACACCATAAAAGTAACTTGTGTGTAGAGGCACAAGACCTGGGCATGGTTCTTAATGAATACTTTGTGTCTGTTTTCACTAAAGAGAGGGACACAGAAGTCATTGTAGTTAAGGAGAAGGAGTCTGCAATGTTGGATGGGATAAACATAATGAGGGAGGAAATATTAAGATGTTTAGCATCCTTGAAAGTGGATAAATCATCAGGCCCACATGAAATGTATCCCAGGCTGCTAAGGAAAGTAAGGGAAGAAATAGTGGAGGCTCTATCTATCATTTTACAATCCTCTCTGGTGACAGGTGTGGTGTCAGAGGACTGGAGAACTGCTAACATTGTATTATTGCTTAAAGAGAGGAAGGGATATACCAAATAATTACAGGCCAATTAGACCAACCTTGGCGATGGGAAAATTACTAGAAAAAATTCTAAGACACGGTATAAATTGTCATTTCGAGAGGCACAGATTAATCAAAGGCAGTCAGCATGGATTTGCTAAGGAAAGGTCGTGTCTGACTAACTTGATTGACTTTTTTGATTAAGTAACAAAGGTTGATGAGGGTAGTGTGTTTGATGTAGCCTACATGAATTTTAGCAAGGCTTTTGATAAGGTCCCACATGGCAGGCTGATTGTTAAATTAAAAGCTCATGGGATCCAAGGGAAAGTGGCAAGTTGGATCCAAGGGAAAGTGACAAGTTGGATCCAAAATTAGCTCAATGGCAGGAAACAAAAGGTTATAATTGACAGGTATTTTTGTCATAGGAAGGCTGTTTCCAGTGGGGCTCTGCAGGGCTCAGTACCACGTCCCATGATGTTCATGTATATATCAATGATTTAAAATTAAATGCATGGGGCATGATTAAAAAGTTTGCAGATGTTATGAAAATTGGCCGTGAGGTTGATAGCGGGGAAGAAAGCTGTCGATTGCAGGAAAATAGCAATGGGCTGGTCAGGTGGGCAGAAATGTGGCAAAGGAAATCAATCAGAGAAGTATGAGGTATTGCATTTGTAGAGGACAAACAAGATGAGGGAATACACAATAAGTGGTAAGATTCTGAAAAGTGTAGAGGAAAAGACGTACTTTGGAGTGCATGCTCACAGATCCTTGAGGGTAGCAGGACAGGTGGATAAGGTGGTCAAGAAGGTATTTGGGCTACTTTCCTTTATTGACTAAGGCCTAAAGTATAAGATATGCGAGTTTATGCTAGAACTGTATAAAACAACTAGTTAGACCAGAGTTAGAGTAGTGCATACAGCTGTGGTCACCTCATTACAGGAAGGATGTGATCACACTAGACAGGGCACAGAAGAGGTTTACAAGGATGTTTCCAGGAATGGAGAATTTTAGCTATGAGGAAAGATTGGATAGGTTGGGTTTGTTTTCTTTGAAACAGAGGAGGCTAAGGGGAGATTTAATTGAGGTGTATAAAATGATAAGGGATTTAGATAGAGTGGATAGGAAGAGACTATTTCTGTTTGCAGAAAGGTAAGTAATTAGGGGGCATAGACTTAAAGTAATTGGTGGAAGGATTAAAGGGGAGATGAAAAGAAATGTTTTCACCCAGCGGGTGGTGGAGGTCTGGAACTCACTGCCTGATAGGGTGATAGAGGCAGAAACCCTCATCACATTTAAAAGCACTTAGATAAGCATTTGAGGTGCCATAACCTACAGTGCTACAGACCAAGAGCTGGAAGGTGGAATTAGACTGGATAGCTTTTGTTTGGCAGGCACAGACACAATAAACTGAATGACCTCCTTTGGTTCTGTAAGTCTTTCTATATTTCTGTTTCCTATATTAGCGTTATAACTCTTATGGAGCTTTCCTTTGAAGCAGCTTTTTCTTTGGCTCAGGAAACGACTTGGCTGAATTGGGAATGGGCACTGCTGATGTCGCCCAATGGACATGGTGTATTCACCCAAACTTGATAATGTGCACGTCCCTGGGATCTAGGATGGGGTCAGTGCTGATGCCTCAGGCAGTCAAGAGTCCCACAAGCACTGATCTTCCAATGGCAAAGTGATCCAGCTGCAGTGGCTGCTGCAAAGGGAAACAGATACCAATTACAGGATCATGGGAAATTGTTCCACTAGTTTCATCTACATATTGTGTCACGAGTGCTTCAATTTTTTTTAATTTTGAGGATTTGTGTTAAAACTGAAAAAAGATTCCCTAGATGCTGGAACTTTTTTTTTTAAAAAAAAGATCTTCAGAAGGTCTTTTGGACTGAACTTATAAACAACAGTAACTGGAAGAATCAAGGAGTGCTGAAAACAAGCCGACTGGAAGGTACCTATCTTCAGATAATTACCCAGCAGGGTTTTCTTTTGACTTGGGGAAGATGTTTACTGAGAAGTGACATGTCAAGATTTATAGGGGTCAGGAGGCTTGACTCTTGTGACATTCTTTTTGGTTACACTTTGGATGGTGAGTTGCGATATGGACAATGGTTTGAAAATAAGTTGAAGAATCAACCTGCTAAGGACAAGCCCCAGCTCAGCCTGTTCCAGCTCTTTGAAAAGCCTGCCAGCTTTCCATCTCTTGGAGAAGCTCTGAGAAGCAAGTGTAAGAAAGAGACTGAAGCTGTTGCTGCATTTTTCCTGGAAAGCCTGCCCAAACTGATCTTCAACGTTGCCTAACAAGAACTGTTCTAGGAAGATCCCAGTGATAACCGTCTATGCTCTTTTGGGACGTCAAACCAAAACAAAGGACATCTGACATCTTTCCATATCATCTCTTCTTTCTTCAAGAATTAGCAAGTATTTGGCCCAAATAATCTTTTCCTTTATTTTGTAATAGATCTCTAAAGAGTAAATCTCTATTTTTTTTGGTTAACATGTGTGTGTGTGTGTGTGTGTGTGTGTGTGTGTGTGTGTGTGTGTGTGTGTGTGTGTGTGTGTGTGTGTGTGTGTGGCGCTAAGGTAAAAAAGGGAACTTTAATATTTCAATCTGTATGTTAATTCTTTGCTTCATTACTGGTTAAGACTTGTTTTATAATAAACTGATAACTTTGTTTATTAAAGAAACCTGATTAGTTCATTTTATTCTGGGACAAAAATAGAATGTATGATTGATTGTATCCGTAACTGGGAAAAATGTTAAATATATGTTGTGACCTGTGGATAAGTGGAACTAGAAAAACAATTCACTCCTTCCGCCTCAGTTGTAACAATTGCCAGCAAGTTGCTGATGCCAGCTGTAAGGAGGGAGTGAGATTGGCCAGGTTAGACTCTGGCTGAGGGCAGCAGGTAAGTCAGGGATGGTGGGTTGGGGCGTGATGGCAGTGAGGAGGCAATTGGCAGCTACCTGCTGTTCTAACATTCAGCAAGGAGAAGCAGGATTTCCTGCACGTGGCTCCACATTTAGCTAACTATAAAAATGTTTACTTATGTTTTTGGTGGCAACCTCCAGTGGTCCCTTTAAGGGCAAAAGCAAAATACTGCAAATGCTGGAAATTGGAAATAAAAACAGAAAATGGTGGAAATACTCTGCAGTTCTGGCAGCATCTGTGGAGAAAGAAACAAAGTTAATGTTTCAACTCATGGCCTTTATGGACCACTTGTTTGGCTGCTGTCAGTTGTGACCCAATTTGAAACAGGTGGTAGGTGCCATGTCTTTCTTTGTGTTAACTTAAGCAACACAATGAGATACATGGATTCCAGTCCCTTGAAGATCTCTAGAATGTTTATTAACAGCTAATCTAATACACACAATATAGAGTAAACTATATACAGAACTTTTGTCTAAGGTGTTGCTGAGTAGAGCAACTATGGCTTCTAGTCACATGACTACATCCTGGTACATAGCTCATTAGCAGATTGCGTTCTTAAAGGACATCATTTTTAAAGTGACCCAATTTGCAGAGGGAGGTACTGTTTCAGGCAAGTGCCCTGGGTGATTACAGAGGATACCCTATATAATATGGTGTGTAGCAACTGGCTGCTGCAGACTGAGCAAAAGCTTCATTCTCTCCTGAGAAACAAGTGCTGTGCAATCAAATTCTAGTATTCTTAGTTGTTAGTTTTGAAGTTTGTTGGGCATGATGAACCAAGAGAAATACTTGTGGAAATTTGTAACTTTTACCTTTGAGGAATGAACCTTTTGTCTTCCACCCAACCACAGCATCAAGCCTGATATGTGCATTAACTCAATTGCATAAGGAACAAATAAAATACTGCAGCACGATAAGAGGATAAATAATATCAAGTATGTATGTGGAAAACCTTATTAAAGATAAAATGATACAGACAGACAGAGCCTGACTAAAAATAATTAATTACCATGACCCATTTTAATAGCCATCTATGGAACTGTCAAACAGTGGACGGTGATATTTAATAGGTGTACAATCAAGGATATGACTATCAAATAAGCAATTCATTTGTTTCTGAGGAGCAGTTTTCTTTGGTGAGGCAAATCAAAATGATATAGTCTTATCAAGGTTAAGGGGGAAGTATTGTTCAGATTGCCACTGGGAGACTGAGGACATTTCACTTGAGAGGATGTCAGAAGCAACTAATGCAGTTAGGAGTACTGAATAATAAGACACTGTTTACTGCATACATAAACAGTTCAAACTAGCAACAAATATTAGAGAGATCTATTATGTATAGTGAAAAAAGAAGTGGGCCAAGGACAAAGCCCTGAGGGATGCCAACAGATACAGGTTTGCAGTGTCACAATATAATGTGCTGATATTGATTGGAAAGGTATGAAGTAATTGTGTTTCACTGTGAATTATCAATATGTAAGCACTTTCGTTAAACCCAAAGGAAAGATGAGCACCCTGTTAGATTCATTTAAATCAGCCACAATTATGCTAATACACAAGAAGTGCAGTGATTTCACTATATCTATGTCCTAATGTGGGAATGCTGACAGTGAGATTCTGGACTAAAAAGATTTGGTTTAATTGCCAAAGCGCGTCATCCATCACTGTCCACTGTGACGCTGATGGGTAGCTAAAATATAGCTTGCCAAAATCTGATCATCCAAACTGATGAAAAGGTCATGGACCTGAAACGTTATGCTGCCAGACCTGCTGAGTATTTCCAGCACATCCTGTTTTTATTTCAGATTTCCAGCATCCGCAGTATTTTGATTTTATTTTGGTATTTGAAAATACTTTTTTTGGTGCAGAGGGCTGCCAAAGGACGCAAATTTCCTTTTTATCAGATGTTGAGGGTAAAATTCACCAAGGGCGGTAGCGCTAAATGGACAATAGCGAATCACCAGCCTGTTTTATACTCTGCCTGATTCGCTCTTCTATTGACTTTAACATATAAAACAGGCTGTCGTCTTGGTATTGCCCATTTATCTTTCCCACCAAAGATAAATTTCATCCCAATTATTTGCAGATGATGGTTTCTCTCAAACTTTGTATTTGTAAACAAACAACAAAAGTTTTGCCGAACGCAGCTTTAATTTCTTACTTTCATTGGAGTTATCTTTATGATTTGAACCTGTGTGTAATGCCTGTAGGCAACTTTAAAAGAATTGCAAATATACTTGACTATTTTACTGGAATGAGCATCTGAACTTCTGTTACAGATTTAAATTCAGTCAACCTGTTTTTGGACGTGGCTTTAAGCTGCAAATGAGAAACAGCTATGCTGCTGATGTAATCTGATTGTTGGGTGCTAACAATGTGATTTATAAATAATTCTGTTTATATCCAGATTCTACAGGTTTAGTGTTCCTCTCTTTGAACTCTTGTCAGCTATAATGAAATTATGAGGCTTTGTTTGTACTGTAAAGCATATATTTCCTGTAGATAAGCAATATTTTTTCCATGAAGCATCTATAAAAAATAGGCATTTATAAAAACCCAAGGTATAAATTTTACAGAAAATTGAAAAGTACAATGTTAGGGGTGTGCAAAATCTAAAGCGAGCAAGCCAGACTGCAGCACGATTACACATAGTGCTGTATAGAGCCCTCTAAGGGGCATGAATAATCCAAATATCACAATTTCCTGCTTCTAAGGAAATGGACAATGTACGTTCTACCTATTTCTATTATAATCACCATTTTCAGATTTTATTGATTCCACTTCATATTGTACATGTAATTCTAAAAAATGCAAAAGCTGTAAATGTTGGAAATCTGAAATTAAAAACAATGCTGGAAACACATATGGTCAGTCTCTTTACAGGTGCAGATTGCATTTAATTCTACATTGTTTATAGAGCTACAGGTAGTACCAATTCAATCTGGTTTGAGTACTGAATTTATAGTGCACTCCATTACAAAGTTTTCTTTGCAATCTCGGCTTTCTCCAACATCTTTTTCTCATGTTAACAGTTTCAGGATAGTTTCCATACATCGGTGGAGATCCCTGTGAGCTGAAACCTGCATCCTTTACTCTCAATCCCATTGGGTTAGTGTAACCCAGGTCTAACAATTAACCCTGATCAAGATAAATTTCTTACTAGAAAAAACTTTTCTCCCACAATATTTCCTGTCAACATAAGACAGAAAATATAACAATGCTAGACTTCTTTATACTGGCTTAACTACTGGTCAACTGTATTGCAATTAAAAAAGCTACACAAAGGAAACAGTCAAAATACTAAACACAATACTTGAATATGACAATTGAGAAGGGGTTAGATTACTGTTTCAGAATGCTGCTTTCAGTTTCTCAGGCTTGAGAAATTTCTTCAGATGACTCAAGTGAGCCTTCTCTAGTATAATAAAAAGGAAAGTACTGTGGATGCTGAAAATCTGAAATAAAAACAGAAAGTGTTGAAATACTGAGCAGGTCTGGCAGCATCTGTAGAGAGAGAAACAGTTAATGTTTCAGGTCTGTGACCTTTCATCAGAATTTCATCAGCCTTCTCTTGTACCTTGGTGCACAGTATGCATTCCCTAGTTGTATCTTTTGAAATGAGCTATCCATAAAATGCCTGACCCTTTGCAGTAGAAATAAACACATGAAATAGGAGCAGAATTAGGCCATATGGCCCATCGAGTCTGCTCCATTATTCAACACGATCATAGGCTTCAATTCCACCCTCTTGCCTGCTCCCCCTATCGCTTGATTCCCCGTGAGACCAGAAATCTATCTATCCCAGTCTTAAATGTATTCAATGATGGAGCATCCACAACCCTCAGGGGTAGAGCATTCCAAAGATTCACAACCCTTTGAGTGAAGTAATTTCTCCTCATCTCAGTCCTGAATGATCGGCCCCTTAACTGAGATTGTGTCCCCATGTTCTAGATTCCCTGACCAGTGGGAACATTCTCTCAGCTTCTACCCGATCAAGCCCTTTCAGAATCTTGTATGTCTCAATTAGATCGCCTCTCATTCTTCTAAACTCCAGAGAATATAGGCCCAATTTACTCAGCCTCTCATCATAGGACAACCTCCTCATCCCAGGGACCAATCTAGTAATTCTTCACTGCACCGCCTCCAGTGCAAGTATATCCTGTCTTAAATGTGGAGATCAAAACTGCACACAGTATTCCAGGTGCAGTCTCACCAAAGCCCTGTGCAGTTTTAGTAAGACTTCTTTAATCCTGCACTTCAATTGCCTTGCAATAAAGGACAACGTGCCATTTGCCTTCCCAATAGCCTGCTGCACCTGTATGTTAACTTTGTGCATTCCTTGTACAAGTACCCCCAAGTCTCTCTGAAAAACACTTACCAGTTTCACACCTTTTAAAAACATTTCTGCTTTTCTATTTTTATGACCAAAGTGAACAGCTTCACACTTCCTGGCATTATACTCCATTTGCCATCTTGTTGCCCACTCACTTAATCTGTCTATACCTCTTTGCAGCCTCTCTACATCCTCCCCACAGCTTACCTTTCCACTTACTTTTGTATCATCAGCAAACTTAGACGCATTACTCTCTGTCCCTTCATCCAAGTCATTAATATAGAGTGTAAATAGCTGAGACCCCAGCACCGATCCTTGTGCCACTCCACTATTCACTGCCTGCCAACTTGAAAATGCCTCATTTATGCTCACTCTCTTTTTCCTGTCTCCACCTCCAGGCGCGTATCCATTGTCTCTCGAGATAAGGAGGCCCAAAAGAAAGAACCATGCTAATATATTACCCTCAACACCATCAGCCCTTATCTTGCCTATTAATCTTCTATGTGGGTCCTTATTGAAAGCCTGTTGAAAATCCAGGTATACTACATCTACTGGTTCCCATTTATCTATTCTACTAGTTACATCCTCAAAAAACTCTAATAACTTTGTCAAACAGGATCTCCGTTTAGTAAAACCATGCTGTCTCGTTCTAATCATACTATGCTTTTCGAAGTGCAATGTTAAGACTTCCTTAATAGTTTCCAGCATCTTCCCAACAACTGATGTTAGGCTAACTGGCCTGTAGTTCCCTGTTTTCGCTCTACCTCCTTTCTTGAAAAGCAGTGTAACATTTTCCAACTTCCAATCCAACGGGACCATTCCTGAATCTAAGAAATTCTGGAAAATCATAGCCAGCGCATCCACTATCTCTGCAGCTATTTCTTTTAGAACCCTAGGATGTAGGCCATCTGGTCCCGGGGACTTGTCAGATTTTAGTCTCAAATTTCTCCAATACTTTTTCCTCCACTGATATCAATATCCTTAATTTCCTTACTCTTTTTAGCCCCTAGGTTACTGCCTATTTCTTGTATAGAACCTGTGTCTTCTACTGTGAAGACAGACACAAAATATTTGTTCAATACCTCTGCCATTTCCTTATTCCCCATGATGATTTCTCCTGTCTCTGCCTCTAAGGAACCAATGTCTACTTTAGTTACTCTCTCCCTTATGTACTCATAAAAGCTCTTACAATCTGTTGCTATATTTCTAGCTAATTTACTCTCATTCTATTCTTTCCCTTTTTATCAACTTTATTGTGGCCCTTTGCTGGTTTCTAAAACACTCCCAATCCTCAAACTTGCTACTATTTTTTGCAACATTGTAAGCCTCTTTTAGTCGAATACTCTCCTTAACTTTCTGAGTGAGCCACAGATGGGTCTTTCTGGACGAGTTTTTGTTTTTGAATGGAATGAACTTTTGTTGAACCCTTTGAGTTATTTCTTTAAATGTTTCCCACTGTTCATTTACTGCCATACTTTCCAGTCTATTCACCCAATTAACCTTAGCCAGTTCTCCCCTCATACCTTCATAATGGGCTTTGTTTAAGTTTAACATTCTTGTTTGTGATTGAAATAGGTCACTTTCAAACCTAACATGAAATTCAATGGTATTATGATCACTATTTCCCTGTGGATCTTTTACTATGACATTGCTTATTAACCCTGCTTCGTTACACAATACGAGATCTAAGATAGATTTATCCCTAGTTGGTTCTACAATGTATTGCTCTGGGAAACTGTCACAAAAGCATTCTACAAATTCATCTTCTAGACCACTGTTGTCAATTTGACTGTCCCAGTCTATATGCAGATTAATACCCCCCACAATTAATACATTACCTTTTTTACATGCTCCAATAATTTCCCATTTAAAGTTCTGTCCTATAATATAACTATTTTTAAGGGGCCTGTAAATTATTCCCACCAGTGTTTTCTGACTCATGCTATTCCTAATTTCCACCCAAACTGATTCTACTTCATGATCTTCGGAGGCCAGATCCCTTCTTATTAATGTACTTATGCCATCCTTTACTATCAGGGTTACACCTCCTCCTTTGCCATTCTGTCTGTCTGTCTGTCCAAAATATCGTGTACCTTGGAATATTTATTTCCCAACCTTGATCTCCTTGTAACCATGTCACGTTAATGGCAATTAGATCTAGATCATTTACCTCTATGCGTGCCACTAATTCATCTATCTTATTACAGATGCTTCGTGCATTCAGATAAAGGAACTTTAATTTCATTTTTTTAAACCTCTATTCCCTGCAGTAACCTTATTTGCCAATGTACAATTTTTGTTAAACTCTGTCCCTTCCCGTCCCATTCTGTTGGGAGTTACCCACATCACGATTCTGCTCCGATGCCCTACCTCTCTTTGGATTTCTAAAATTTCCCTTTCCAAAACCTTCCCCCCCACCCCTCCTCCATTCCACCACCTTGTTATTTTGAAGCCCTTTCCACAGCCCTAGTTATGCGATTGGCCAGGACACTAGTTCCAGTCCGGTTCAAGTGAAGCCCATCCCAACAGAATAGCTCCCTCTTCCCTGAATACTGATGACAGTGCCCAGGAATCAAAACACCTTCTTCCCATACCACTCTTTGAGCCACGCATTCTCTAATCTGCTCAATCCTGTGCCAATTTGTGTGTGACTCAGGTAACAATCCGGAAATGATTACCTTTGATGTTCTGCATTTTAGTTTGGACCCTAACTCCTCAAATTTGCTAAGTAGATCATTTCTGGTTCTACCTATGTCATTGGTTCCCACATGGACCATGATAACTGGATCCTTCCCCTGCCACTCCAGGTTCCCCTCCAGCCACAATGAGATGTCCTTAACCCTGGAACCAGGCAGGCAACAGTCATCAGAGCTGCCAGTCACGGCTATAGAGAACAATATCTATCCCCCTGACTGTAGTGTCTCCTATCACTACAACATTCCTCTTCATTCTCCCCACTGGAATGACATCTTTCACCATGGTGCCATGCTCAGTCCACTCATCCACCTTACAATCCTTCTCTTCATCCACGCAGGTAGCAAGGATGTTATACCTGTTGGACAAGGTCAGGGGCTGAGGCTCCTCCATCACTACATGCTGATTCCCCCTACCTACCTCATATACCATCACACCCTCCTGCCCCTGACCATTGGCCATCTCCAATGTTCTCCCTACTCTAAGGGGTATGACTGCCTCATGGAACATGAGTGTCCAGGTAACTCTCCCCCTCCCTGTTGCTCTGCAATGTCTGTAACTCCGTCTCCAGTTCAGCAATTCTGAGCTGGATTCGTGCAAGCTGCAGACACTTACTGCAGACATGGCTGTCCAGGATTGCAGTGCATTCCCCACATGTGCAGTTGCTGCCCACCACCAGCCCTGCCATCTCTGTACAATCTCTTTTTAGGCAATTAGTTAATAATTCAAGCTGAAGGAATGGAAAGTTGCACTCACCTACCTTGGAGCCAGAGGAATAAGACTCACCAACTGCTTGAGGCTGAAAAAGATAGGAAAAGTAGGCTGAAAAAGATAGGAAAAGGAGGCTGAAAAAGATAGGAAAAGGAGGCTGAAAAAGATCGGAAAAGGGGGCTGAAAAAGGTAGGAAAAGGAGCCCCCCCTAGTTTCCTTCCCCCCTTTCCTCCCCACCTTCCCCCCCCTTTCTCCCCCCCTCCACCCCCTTCACCCACCCCCACAAACCAGCAACTAAATCCATAAAACAAAGAAATCTGTACTTTACCAGTTTCGTATCAATACCATTAGAAGTTAACTGTAGAACTGAGTACAATATAACATCCATCTTAGACCTGCAGTTTTACAACAGTCCTGTACCTTATTATCTCCAATTTAACTTGCCGCTACAAGTAGTACTGGTAAACAGATTAGACGCAATGGATCAGTGCTGAGAGGAAGATCTTTCACTCTCTGTGAGAATATTTCAAAGTGCATTCACAATTTGTCCACAAATAATCAGATTTAACCAGGATTTACCCACAATTTGGCTTTATGCCAGGAATGATCCACTTTAAGAATGTTCCTACATTCAGGTAATTGCAAAGCCAATATAAAATATAAAAAGATTTGGTACTGTGCACCTATGACAAAAGCTTGGATTAAGTATGTAATAGGAAGCCAGGTTTGAACAGGGTACCCTGGAAATCAGACCTATTTGTCGCAAATGTATTCTTTGTTTTGATAATCATGGAATGACACAACATAGAGGAGACCATTTAGCCTATCATGCCTGCTCTGACAGGAGCTCATTGCAAATTTGAATTATATATATAAAAAAACATAAATGAGGATGGGCCTTTCCTGTTGTAGGCATATGACTTTGTGATTATCACTCCTGGCAAACGGCACACAGAATTTAGAAAGAATATTGATGAATTTGTGTTCCCAGAGCAGAGTTTACCCTGCTGAGGGCATATGTCAGAAATCCAATTGCATGCTTCCATGTCCATTAACATGAATGGATGGAAAAATCATGGCAAAGCTATCCCCAATTCCCATTATACAATCCGAGTAAATGAAGCACTGTGCCAGAAACTCAGATTCAGTCACTTAGTTAAATGATATAGCTAAAATTTGCAATTTGACATGATATACTGGGGTTCTCTGCACATATTTATGGGAATACACATTTGTTTCTTTCCTATTTTTATTCTTTCACGGGATCTGGGCAATGCAGGCATGGCCAACCTTTATTGCCCATCCCTAATTGCCCTTGAGAAGGTGGTAGTGAGCCATCTTCTTGAACCACTGCAGTCCATGTGGCGCAGGTACAATCAGAGTGCTATTTTTCTGTAGCGGTTTGATACAACTGAGTAGCTTGTTACACCATTTCAGAGGGCAGTTAACAGTCAACCACATTGCTGTGGATCAGGAGTTACATGTAGGCCAGACCAGGTAAGGATGGCTGGTTTCCTCCCCTGAAGGACATTAGTAAACCAGATGAGTTTTTATGACCATCTGGTAGTTTCATGATCATTATTAATTAAACTAGCATTTTATTCCAGATTTATTAATTGATTGAGTTTAAATTCCCCCGGCTGTTGTGATGGGATTTTGACTCATGTCTCCAAAGCATTAGTCTGAGCCTCTGGATTACTAGTCCAGTGACATTACCACTATGCTACCATCCCCTGTGGCATGTTTAGTAATGTGAACTTGCTCCTATTGATGATTTACTGAGAAAAAATTGCCTCTTTTTTGCTGAGGTTATCAAGGGGAAGAATTATTTTGCACAAAGCCGATAATTCTGAAGAAAATTATTCTGAGAGAGGTGGCAGTGGAAACAAGACATACTGACAGAATACATAATTATACTGATACTGATAGCTATTTAATAAAACATTGGCCAATTACTTTTTTATTATAAAACACAGCATTTTTGCAATGTTGAAGTGTCTCGGTATCAATCCTCCGAACTCTTACAAGATTTGATAAAGCCTTTCAAATTGTGTGCAGCATGTTGATATTTTTAGTTCCTCAAAGAACAAAGAACAGTACAGCACAGGAACAGGGCATTCGGCCCTCCAAGCCTGCGCCGATCTTGATGCCTGCCTAAACTAACACCTTCTGCACTTCCGGGGCCCATATCCCTCTATTCCCTTCCTATTCATGTATTTGTCAAGATGTCTCTTAAACGTCGCTATCGTATCTGCTTCCACCACCTCCCCTGGCAGCAAGTTCCAGGCACTCACCACCCTCTGTGTAAAAAATATGACTTGCAATCTTAAAAGAAGCTGTTTTCACAATAGGAATACTAAGAATATTATCAATGCAGTTTTTGTTTTGGCAAAAGACGACTTGCAGACTTAATACTTCTTTTTGCGCTTGCTATAATAGTTCAGTCCAGACCTTTTGGGTAAGTTAATACTCACTAGTGCAGTCTCAGACACCTGCAGGCACTGATAGTAGTTTTGTATTTTTTATGATCAGGAGCTGTGGGGCTGAGGGATATCACCTTGTTAAAATGTCTTTGAATGGTGTGAAAATTGTAACCTAGAATCTCTTACAAACAAAGCAGAGCCAGGCTATAAGGAAAAGAGAGTTCAGAGTGGATACACTGAGCCATTCTAATCTTATAACCTAACAACCAACCTGTACAGCAGTCTAGTAGGCTTGTGCGAGTTGATGTGAAATTACATCTAAACCTTTAGAAGAAACATAAACTTTCCAAAAGACCAAGGGGGTGAATTTCCATAAGGGTTCTCTTGCTCATAACTTTGGTGGGAGAGTAGCAGAAATCCCAGAAAAACTGCTTTTTCATGACTCTTCACTTAATTTACACAAAAAAGTGGTAGACCACCACCGACAGCCCCACCCAAGGCAATTCACCACACCTCCCACAAGTACCAATTGTATATAAACTGTGAGCATGTGGAGAACAGGCAGGTGTGAAGTGACCTTATTTGGTGCATGTACCTTTATTTACTAGTTGCACCATCCATTCTCTGGATGCTGATGACCTGTTGTCCTGTGCCACATCCTCTCCATCCTGTGCACCCTCCTCATGCTCTGAGGAAGGATGTACTTCTACCCTTTCTTCATCGGCATTGCTTTTAGCTTCTGAAAGCAGAAAATCTTCATTGCAGAATGCAACAAGCTGCAATGATTCTTGAGACACTCACTGAGCCATTTTGCAAACCTCCACCAGATTTATCCAGGCACTTAAATACAGGACTTCAGAATTCTTATAGTCCACGCTATCATACTTCTAGTAGTGGCATAGAAGATTTTATCTGTTAATTCCCTGTTAACAGAAGCCTTGATGAATCATTAGCTGTGACTGCAAAGGATAGCCCAAGTCGCCATTTAGCCGATCTGATACATAGCTCCAAGTGATGAGGGACTTGCATGATATATTGTCACATGATAAGATTGTCATGGCAGCTTCTTGGTGTCTGGAATAGACATGCTGAATAAAGTTATTGGCATTATATATCAGGTGGGTATTTAAAGAATGAAAGCCTTTCCAGATCATAATTATGGGGCTGACAGTTTGTAGAACTGGATCTCTCTCTGTCTCTCTCTTTTTCTTTGTTTGCTATTGCATTGGGAAGGATATGATTTGCACAGCCCTCCTGAATAGGAGCATCACTAACCTACTTGATGCAATGGTAAGCTGACTAATATAACAAAAGTCACTTATTGCTACCTGGAAGGATCTAGACACAAGGAAATCAAAGGCAGCGGTGACTTTGACTGGTACATACAATGCTGTTCTCCTGGTTAGAGTGGGCTGTAGGTCTTCAGTCAACATATTTTCCTAATCACTTCTTGACAAGGCACAGCCTTCTGAAGCAGCGACATTCAGAATATTCTAAATAAGACGGTCTTGTTCTGTACAGTCTGGTGGATGGGTATGGGAGCATAGAGAAGAAACTTTTCTTGCTGGAAAAAAAAGAGGCGTTGGTGCATCAGGTTTCACACTTTGCTTGATTTTCTTTTTCAGTGAGGTCAATAGGCCAGGCTGTACAACAGGCAGTCATTTTCACTATCACCTTTTTGACCTGTTCTTAAAGTTATTTTGACCCTCTAAGAGCCTCCAATCTACACTCTTTCATATCCTCATTCTTCTCCTCCTCTAGTAGCATAACAGAAGTTATCTCATTGTTATCGCAGCAAAAGCCTTGACAGAACATCCAAAGTAAAAAAGAAATTGCTATGCAGGCAAAATAACACCAACCTTCAATAATAGCCCACAAAATAGTCTCAAAATGGTAGCCTCAGAAATATCTTCCTGTAGCTCATAGGGCTCAATTAGTTGCGGAGAGATAAAAAATTGCATTTATATAGCACCTTTAAAATCCTCAGGGTGTCCTAAGGTACTTCACAGCCAATGAAGTATGTTTGAATTGTAATAACTATTGTAAAAATTGATCATAGGGGTTAGCCAGTAGTTCTGACTTCATTTGCATGAGATGGATTGTCCTCCTGCTGTATCTTAAAGGAGACTAGTAGTTTTTTTTAACTATTTCATGGGATGTGGGTGTCACTGGAAAAGCCAGCATTTGTTGCCCATCCCCTAATTGTTCTTTGAACTGAGTGGCTTGCTACATCATATCAGACTCAATCACATCGCTGTGGGTCTGGAGTCACACGTAGGCCAGACCAGGTAAGGACAGCAGATTTCCTTCCCTAAAGGTCATTAGTGAACCAGATGGGTTTTTACAACAATTAATGATAGTTTCATGGTACCATTCCTGAGACTAGTTTTCAATTCCAGATGTTTATTAATTAATTAAATTTAAGTTCCACCAGCTGCCAGGGTGGGATTTGAACATTAGCCAGGGCCTGTGGATGACTGGTCCAGTAACATTACCACTACGCCACCATCTCCAGGTGCAGGCATTTAGTGGCAGATTTAAGGCACTTACCCTTCAAAACCCATTTATTGCATTGACCATCTCAGATCCTTCTATGGGGACATTAGGACAGTCCTGGAGTCAAGAAGCGCTGGGCTTGTTAGCACTGAAAGAGGTCTGGGATGTGGGAGAGCCTGAGGAGGGGTTTATGGCATCCAGCAAACTGGAGAGTTGTTTTGGAGCATGGTGAGTGTAGTATAAGGGTTTGAAAGGATTAATGTTTGAGACAGTGTAAGGAATACCTCCCACCATGATGATGCAAGGGTTCACATGTGAGAGAGACTTGAAGGAGAAGCAGCACGCCTTCAGAGAAGCCGCACACCTTCAGAGAAGCCATACAGACTTACGTAAAGCTGTATATAGTTAATATGTAATAAATGAGTTCGAGTTAAAATTACTGAAGACTCAATAATCTTTCCTAGCTAGACTAACCAAACATACAAAACAGTGGCAGACTCACCAAACACAACAGTGAGGGGAGGTGTTTGGCAGTACTGGGGAGTTGCTGGAGCAAGTGAAGTAACTGATTTAAAAATGGCTCAGAGGATTCACAAGGCCCTTTTGACTTAAATTACGTGAGGTGGACTTTCCTCATGGCAAGCCTTAAAGGAGTCATAGAGCCATAGAGAGATACAGCACCGAAACAGGCCCTTTGGCCCACCGAGTCCGCACCGACCGTCAACCACCCATTTATACTAATCCTGCAGCCCAGCCTCTACCAGTCATGGATGTGCTGGACGTACAGCCAACAAAATCGGAACTCAGTGATGCCATTGATTCTCTAACCAGCGGAAAAGCCCCTGGGAAGGACATGAAATAATCAAGAGTGCCAAGCCTGCTATACTCTCAGCACTACATGAAATGCTTTGCCTGTGCTGGGACGAGGGAGCAGTACCTCAGGACATGCGCGATGCCAATATCATCACCCTCTATAAAAACAAAGGTGACCGCGGTGACTGCAACAACTACCGTGGAATCTCCCTGCTCAGAATAGTGGGGAAAGTCTTTGCTCAAGTCTCTTTAAACAGGCTCCAGAAGCTGGCCGAGCGCGTCTACCCTGAGGCACAGTGTGGCTTTCGTGCAGAGAGATCGACCATTGACATGCTGTTCTCCCTTCGTCAGATACAGGAGAATTGCCGCGAACAACAGATGCCCCTCTACATTTCTTTCATAGATCTCACCAAAGCCTTTGACCTCGTCAGCAGACGTGGTCTCTTCAGACTACTAGAAAAGATTGGATGTCCACCAAAGCTACTATGTATCATCACCTCATTCCATGACAATATGAAAGGCACAATTCAACATAGCGGCACCTCATCAGACCCCTTTCCTATCCTGAGTGGCGTGAAACAGGGCTGTGTTCTCGCACCTACACTGTTTGGGATTTTCTTCTCCCTGCTGCTCTCACATACGTTCAAGTCTTCAGAAGAAGGAATTTTCCTCCACACAAGATCAGGGGGCAGGTTGTTCAACCTTGCCCGTCTAAGAGCGAAGTCCAAAGTACGGAAAGTCCTCATCAGGGAACTCCTCTTTGCTGATGATGCTGTTTTAACATCTCACACTGAAGAGTGTCTGCAGAGTCTCATCGACAGGTTTGCGTCTGCCTGCAACAAATTTGGCCTAACCATCAGCCTCAAGAAAACGAACATCATGGGACAGGACGTCAGAAATGCTCCATCCATCAATATTGGCGACCACGCTCTGGAAGTGGTTCAAGAGTTCACCTACCTAGACTCAACTATCACCAGTAACCTGTCTCTAGATGCAGAAATCAACAAGCGCATGGGAAAGGCTTCCACTGCTATGTCCAGACTGGCCAAGAGAGTGTGGGAAAATGGCGCACTGACACGGAACACAAAAGTCCGAGTGTATCAAGCCTGTGCTCCAAGGCAGCGAGGCCTGGACAACGTATGTCAGCCAAGAGCGACGTCTCAATTCATTCCATCTTCGCTGCCTCCGGAGAATACTTGGCATCAGGTGACAGGACCGTATCTCCAACACAGAAGTCCTCGAGGCGGCCAACATCCCCAGCTTATACACACTACTTGAGATGGCTTGGCCATGTGAGCCGCATGGAAGATGGCAGGATCCCCAAAGACACATTGTACAGTGAGCTCGCCACTGGTATCAGACCCACCGGCCGTCCATGTCTCTGCTTTAAAGACGTCTGCAAACGCGACATGAAGTCCTGTGACATTGATCACAAGTCGTGGGAGTCAGTTGCCAGCGTTCGCCAGAGCTGGCGGACAGCAATAAAGGTGGGGCTAAAGTGTGGCGAGTCGAAGAGACTTAGCAGTTGGCAGGAAAAAAGACAGAAGCGCAAGGGGAGAGCCAACTGTGTAACAGCCCCAACAAACAAATTTTTCTGCAGCGCCTGTGGAAGAGCCTGTCACTCTAGAATTGGCCTTTATAGCAACTCCAGGCGCTGCTCCACACACCACTGACCACCTCCAGGCGCTTACCCATTGTCTCTCGCGATAAGGAGGCTAAAGAGAAAGAGAGACATTAATCCCTTTTTCCCTCTCACATCCCCACCTTCCCTCAATTCTTCCACCACCTACCTACACTAGGTCAATGGTCAATTTTACCTATCAACTCGCAAGTCTTTGGCATGTGGGAGGAAACTGGAGACTAGCGATATCTACATAGAAAAATCCAGATGCAGGTGCTTAGTGTCAGATTGCGGCGGTCGCCTCTAAAAATCTATTTTATTGCATTCATCAACTTTGCAGAGAGTGATTCCCTCTTCCACTGACCTTGACTCCTTTCAGATTATCAGACACTACACTGCCACCCTGTTTCTACTCATTCAACTTCCATCTGTTACCTGTCTACACCCTCAGATACTCCCTCACTTTCTTGGAAGTGACAATTAAACAACAGTATCAATTTGGATACATTTTCTGAAATGTATCAGTTCACATTTTTGCTCTAATTTCCCCTGTGATGATCTTTGTCCTATTTTCCCCCTCAAGGTAAGAAATCAAGTTCAGTTCCATGGCTGTTCATAACCATTTGGTTTGTCACATTGATATCCACTCTTCCTGTGTGGGTGTATTCAGTGAATACTGATTGGCTTTTTGACTGTGGGGAATAATAATCAATTTAATTCCTCTCCTCATTTGAAGTGCATGCACATATTTTAGGCTGCTATCACCGGTTAGTGATCAAGATCAAGAATCTAGATGTTTCTTTCACTTTGTAACCTGAAGGTACAAGGCCATTTGGAGAGTCCATACTGATGCTAATGATGAAATTAGTTGTCTCAGCACAGAGGTTGAACTTGGCAGTTTACAAATCTACAATAAATGTGTTCATTCTGATTTTCCTTTGGCCGCTAATTTAGTATAGGAGCCAACCTGTTGATCCTAAGTTGGTTAAGTGCCCTGCTAAATTAACTGACAGAGCAATTTTAAATTAATGTGTTCGGTATTGCTTGCTAATATTGTCGTCATTTTTAGGCTTATAGCTCAATGAGAGCTTAAGTGAACCATTTGCAACATAAAAGGCACAAATTCATGTGCAGTCCATGTGGATGTCATAAAATTCAAACCACAACTGAAAAAGGCATCATTTTCTGAACTTTCTGACTTCCCGCTCCCAATAAGGAGCCTAGACTACTTGAACGCATACCAGAAATTCAGGCACATCATTTTCAAACCATTTAAACTAATGGATGGAAAATCATGTGCAGCTCAAGTCTGAATTGCTGATGTACATTCAGGGTGACAAAAGACTCCCCACAGGGAACTCAAAGCCAAAAAATGACTCTTAATATTAATGAAAGTTATGAGCCAGTGGTATTGGGAATTTGTTTACAATGGCAGCACAATCAACAAAATTAATTGACTCATTGACTTTCTTCTCTGTGTGCCTCCTGTCAGTCACAATTGTAGAAGAGGTTGTTCACATGATCCGTTTGTTTGTGGAGTCTTTCTCTAATGATCAGATCATTGATTCTGACTTGTTTAAAGCCATCTGATTAATGAAGTGAGAGAATGCAGACACTGAACAGTCAGCACAAAGGCCCAAGGTGTTACCTACAACACATTTGCTCCCAATGAGCCTGGAATTATGTAATGTCAGTATTTAGCAGCATGCATTTGATTTCCACTGACATTTAAACCCAACTACATCAGATATCTAAAATGCCAAAAGCAGGTATGCTTCTTAATAGAATTTTTTTTTCTTCAGTATAACTATTGCTGGCTTTTATGTCTTTTATAAGTTGTGTAATCTTACCATTGTGCAAGCACCATCAGCACAAATACACAGCAGTTCAAGGAGAAGGCCCACCTTCACTTTATTCGGGCAACTTGGGAGGGGCAATCACCCACATCCCAAAAATAGAAAAGAAATACTTCTACCATGATTTTATGCTTACTGATCCCAAAGTTACCTCTCAGGTGTTCTCCAATGACTCAACACATTTAACCAAAAATTATCTAAGCCATACAGACCAGGATGATCCTCAAACAATACTGAACTCATTGATCTCAGCCTTGTTAGCAGTAATTTTTTGACAGTTAATATTTATAGTTGTGTCTACTTGTCAGTGCTTACTAAAAAAAAATCAACATCGAGCTAATATCCTGTAGTCACCCCAGAATGCTGCATACATCACTTGTATGCATGTATGACATATGGAAAGTGCATAAGCACAGCCATGTGATCAAATGACTGCTGCACAAGCTCAAGATCAAGGTAGCCAGAGCCAAGTAAATAAAATAAAATTGATGTGTTTGCTTGAAGCATGCTTGACAATTTTTCTTTCAGTTAGTGTGAAAGTATAAGATCGATGGAATGCTAGTTTGTATCAATTTTATTTTGCACATTTAATATTATTTGTAATATTTGAAAGAGAATTGCAGAAGAGGAAGAGTGGAAAGATTTATTAGCATGTATAAAATGTTATAAATATGGGGCGCCAATGTCACATCTCTTTGCACCGTTGGCCATTCAGAAGAGCCAACGTATGCAATAACATCATTGCCATGCCACCATTACACATGAGGTCTCCACGGATGCAGTGACATGGACATTGGCTCAGTCAGCTGCTGCCTCTAATGGTTCACACAGGGATGCTGCAGATGTGGACTGGTGCACAGCAGGTGGGTGGGGGTGATGTGTGGCTTGCAGAGCTCATGTCGGTTCCTAAAAGCAGACAGCCTTTGTCTGATAAGCCACTGCCATACATCCTTACCTCACTGTTAGCCCTGCATGCAGAGCCTGGGTGCCATCTGCCCTCCCATGCGTCTTTCATATTGTAGGTCCTCAGTGTCCTCATAGTTCGAGGAGGATTCCTGTTGATGTCTCTCTTCATCATGCCAGGCCTATTGAGTGCATAGTTGTGCAGAGCAGCAAAGAAAGGAGCTGGCCTTTTTGGCCCGTAGTACAGGGCATCACCCTATCCATCCAGGCATTGGAGATGCTCTTTCAGCATGCGGATCTCCGGCTCAGTGGTGGCTCATGTAGCTCAGTGGCTGGCTTTGTATCTCTCCTCTGCAGCAGAGGCAGAGTCTCTCACCGGTGTCAGGAGACATGTCTGCAAAGGATAGCCCTATCTCCAAGAAGCCACCCCTCAATCTGAGTCAGTTCAGTGAACAGCGGTGGCAGCTGGGACTGGCGCAAGACCCAGGTGTCATGGCAGCTGCCTGAGAAGTGGTCACACATTTTCAGCAAGCATCTACGGTGTTCACATACCAGCTTCACCTAGATTGAGAGGGCTTCTTTAATGGTGGCGTCTGCAGGTGGTAGCCTGGCAGTAGGCCAGATGGCCACATAAGTGTTGTCTATGAACATTACAACCTATGGTTTTCCGGCAATGGTGCCAGAACCAATGGCCCTCTGGGCCTGGCTGTGAGAGTCCGTCCTGAAATGGACATCCTCATTGGCCCTCCAGTGCAGGGCATTGGTGACCTCCCTGATGCAGCAGTGCACAGTGGCACAGTGGCGCAGTGGTTAGCACCGCAGCCTCACAGCTCCAGGGACCCGGGTTCGATTCCGGGTACTGCCTGTGTGGAGTTTGCAAGTTCTCCCTGTGTCTGCGTGGGTTTTCTCCGGGTGCTCCGGTTTCCTCCCACAAGCCAAAAGACTTGCAGGTTGATAGGTAAATTGGCCATTATAAATTGTCACTAGTATAGGTAGGTGGTAGGGAAATATAGGGACAGGTGGGGATGTTTGGTAGGAATATGGGATTAGTGTAGGATGAGTATAAATGGGTGGTTGATGTTCGGCACAGACTCGGTGGGCCGAAGGGCCTGTTTCAGTGCTGTATCTCTAATCTAATCTAATCTGCACTGCTGACTGACCCCACAAAGGTCTCTGGTGGGCCCCTAAAAGGCTGCAGAGGCGTCAGGCTTGAACCGCTGCCACTATGAGGAACAAAGGCATGGGATGTCCACCGCAGCCCATAGGCTGCAGGTCATCCTTGAGCAGGGCACAGAGACGTGTCACCACCCTCTCTATATGCGCAATGTCCTCTGACACTGGTGCTGTGACATCCGATGGCATGTCATGTGGGGCCTGGAGATGCAGGACAACAGTAATGGCGGGCTCCGCTTGGGGGCTGCTGCTCACGACCGGGGGCCTCTACGTGGATCACACTTGCCTGTTGTTATTGCCTCTGGCGCATACGGATCCTCAGAAACGGAGGATGACACAATGTAGGATGAGCCACACCTATTTCCATGCGATAAATAAAGTTGAACCCTGCATGTATTCGAAGGTTCCTAACAGGGCATGGATTGGTGTTGATGGGTACATCAGCTGCTTTCCTGGATCAACTATGTGGCGAGCCATGGCATTGCCCATCTTGGCCAACACTCAGAGTGGCACAACATGACCACATCAAGATCCTACCAGCTTAATCGATTGCCCCCCACCATCCATAAAACTTTAATGTTCCTACCCTTTCTGGCACCCTCCCCACATACAGAGTGCCTAGTGTGCCATTGCCCCCTCACAAACACAGAGCATACACTGTTTATGGATGGAGGGTTCACGGTACCTCCCTTCATGCCATCACAGTTTTCCCTTCAGTAATTCCAGACCCCCTCCCTTTCAGAATGCAGATTTAGACCCCTGGTATCCTCCCTCCCTCCTCCCTTTCGAAATGCAGAGTGAGGACCCGCCGGCTTTTCAGATCGTGAATGGGACGGCACGTGACGGCTGCCCGTTCAACGGAAAATCCGGCAGTGTCAGTGGAGAGGCGGCGAGCTGCATAATCAGCATAGGTTGAGGGGCCGGTAAAATTCAGCCCCATGTTTTGGTAATTATGAATAAGTCACCACATTAGGATCTTGGAATTATTTATATTGAAATCTTACCATTATGTTAAACTTAGTACTCAAGGAGCTAAATTCTCAGAAGGTAAGTGCAGAAGCTGCACATAAAGCTAGAACTAATGGAGTAGTGCTTCTCGCATACCATGCCATCGAAATCATTTAGAGCCGTCTAGACTCATAGGCATGGATTTTCAATTTGCACCCAGGCATAAAACTGGCATTGCTGATCAAAATTTAGGTCCTAGTAAAGTTTCATTCTTCAATAGAACTGAAAATCAGGTAGTTTCTCCAACAGGTGACAGATCTACAACACCAATTTAAAACCCATGTGGCAAGTTGAAACTCTACCCCATTATCAGAACAGTCATTTACAAACAGCAGGAGACAGTTTCTAGGGTGACTGATCTGTGGAGGAACCAGTTTAAATGGTAGACCTATTAGCCAATTCCCAGTCAGAGATCTAGCAGACGGAACAAAAGTCAAGCTCATGGCTTTTTTATCCAGCGAGAAAATAAAGAGCAAAGAACTGATGAAAACATGCAAATGAATTTCTACAAACCTTCTTTGCTGATCCACCTCAATTTCAGAAGAAAAGTTGTGGAAACCACGGAAAAGGGGAATAAATTACAATGGATATGAATGTGTACCCTGCAGAAATTCACCACATAGTCTAGTCCAGTTGCATAGATCTGGTAAGGGAGTCACAGGGAGCAGTAGTTAACATTCCTGACTGCAAGGTAATCAGAAAAGATAGATGGCATCCGTCCGTCTCAGGAGACAATGGGCTGCACACGGGGTGTATATCACTTCTGGATTAACATCGTCTGTTGTGGCTGTAGAGGCAGACTGGTGAGTGACAATCCCTTCCACAGCTGGCACAGATGAATAGCGTTGGCCCGAGGTCGACTAATGTTTTTTTTCTTTGAACCGGGTTCTCTTTTCTGCCATCTGGTCATTTCTTTAGTCCTCTACTTTTTCCAAACCCTTCCTGACTGTCATTCTCCAGGAACTCCAGTCAGTAGCAAGGACTTCCCATGTAGCAACTCTGATCCCAGTCAACCTGAGGTCTCGCTTGCAGACGTCTTTGTACCATAGATGTGGCTGACCTGTTGATCTCATGCCGATAGCAAGCTCTCCATAGAGCATGTCTTTGGGGATGTGGCCATCATCCATTCAGCACACATGACCTAGCCAGCAGAGTCACTGGTGACTCAAGAGGGCAAACAGCCTGGGGATCCCTGCACGCTGGCGTATTTCTCTATTTGGCACACTGTCCTGCCAGGAGATGCCCAATATCCATGTGAGGCAGCAGAGGTGGAAGCTGTTTTTCTTGGCTTGTATAAGCTGTCAATGCTTCACTACTATAAAGGAGGGAGCTGAGAGCACAAGCCTGGTAAATGCTGAGCTTTGTATTTGGTTAGTTTGCTGTTGGTCCACACTCGTCTTCTTAACTTTGACATGACAGCAACAGCCTTGGTAATCCTGGTGCTGATTTCAGCATCAAGGGACTGATTGCTGGTGATTGTTGATCCAGGGTATGTGAAGCTGTCGATGACCTGCAAAGTGAGGTTGTCAATGTTGATGGAAGGTTAGTCTCTGCGTCCTGGCCCATAACTTTGGTCTTCCTAATGCTGATTATCAGTCCAAATACCTTGCAGGTCCAGGAAAACCTATCTACAAGGTGCTGTAAATGAACTTCATTATGGGATGCCAGCGTGGCATCATCAGCAAACGACAACTCAAGGATGAGGACTTCATGCACTTTGGTCTTGGCATGCAGTCTTGCCAAGTTGAACAGCTTTCCGTCAGCTCTGGCTGCAGATAGATACTCTCATTTGAGTAGCTGAAAGCTTATAATAGCAGCTTGGAGAAAAATATGAAAAGAGAGTTGGCACCAGGACACAGTCCTGCTTTACTCCACAGCTGATCTTGAAAGCCTCTGATGTTGCTCTATTGCATCCAACAGAACTGTGCACATTCTTCTGGAAAGAACAAATGATGCCCAAGAGTCCAGGAGGGCAGCTTATTTACCATAGCAGTTTGAAGAGTCTGTGTCTGCTGAACAGATAAAAGGCCTTGTGAGTCTATGAAGGCAATGTAGAGTGGTCTGCACTGTTCGTGGCACTTCTGCTGCAACTGCCGAAGTGAGAAAATCATGTTGACTGTTGATCTGCCAGCTCTGAAACCGCACTGAGACTCAGGATAGGTGTGTGACGCCCAGGTCTGTAATCTTGTCGGAGCAACGTGAGCAAAGACCTTCCCCACAATACTTAGCAAGGAGATGTTTCAGTAATCGTTGCAATCGCTGCAATCCCCCTTGTTTTTGTACAAGGTGACTAAGTTTGCATCACACATGTCTTGGGGCACAGATCTTTCTTTCTAACAGAGACACAAGAGTTCATGGAGTTGCTACAGCATTTCCAGTTTTCCACTTTTGATGATTTCTGGTGGGATGCCATCATTTCCTGAGACTTTACCACTGGTGAGAATGTCGATAGTCTTGTTGAGCTCTACTATGGTTGTCCTGTTGTCCAGCTTCTCATAACAGGAACATCTGAAATGGTTCTGAGAGCTTCTTCAGTGACGATGCTTTGAGGTAATGCTTGACCCACCTTTCCATCTGCTTGCTAGGTTCAGTGATGATCACCCCTGTCTTTGTCTTCAAGGGAGCTGATTTGGTTGCTGCTGGACCCATTGCTTTTGTAATTCCTTCATGCCTCAGTCTAGCATCCCCGGATTCTGCAGCAGATTGCAAATTGTATTCTGTTGCAGCGTTTCAATCAATATTGATTGGCGCAGTGCCGAGCAGTCTGTTGAGACTTGTTTCTGGCAGCTCAGAGAGCATCTAGGTTTTGTTTGCTGGGGACCTGCTTGTAATTCACGAGGGATCTCCTCTTGGTTGCAGTAACTGACTCCATTTCAGTCTAATAATCCTCAAACCAGTCAGCACTCTTCTGATCTATTTTCCCATACGCAGTAATTGTGGAGTTATACATTGTCATGAACCTGCTTCCAGTGTTAATATTTTTTGAGGACTTGTTTTTAAGACTGTGGAAACTACCTGAGATGATGCTGGCTTTTTTTTTAAATGGTCACTGCAAGGACACTTGGGACTTTGTTTAAAAACAGTTACTGGAAGTCACCTGTCTTAAGATAAGTAAATAACCACAGCGTTATGGACTATGAAACTATTTGGAGTTGTTTACAGTTGTTTATGATGGTCAGGAGTTTTTTTGGTTTCATTTTGGACTGTTTGAATGGGGGCAGTTGATGCGAAGAGAGAAGCCATCCAACTCATTATTTGCCACCTGTGTTGAAAAATCTTCTGAGAATCCAGTGTGCTAGTTGAACCCACTGATGCAGTAATTCTTCTGAAAAGCCTACAAGACTTCCTCTCGACATCTCCTGAATGAATTGCTTCTGAAAAGTCAAGGATCACTTCTATGAGACATGCGATGCTGCCATCAGCAGAATTCCCAGCACCAAGGGACTTCAATGCAAGGGTAGGTACTGACTACACAGCTTGGCCAAAAGTATTTGGTCAAAGTATTTTTGTTTTTGTAAAGTTGATCTCTGCAGAGAAAGCTTCATTATTTTTTCTTTAACCTGTGTGTGTGTGTGTGTTGGTTTATTTAAAAGGGGATATACTATACTTTCATATTTCAACCTGTGTGTTGATAAGCTTTGCATTCTTATTGAATAGGTCTTGTTTGAGAATAAATTAATAATTTTGTTGTTTATTAAAGAAATCTGGTTGGTGGATTCTGAAACTAATATAGATAAATTAAAAGTAAAATACTGCAGATGCTGGAAATCTGAAATAAAAACAAGAAATGCTGGAAATACTCAGCAGGTCTGGCAGCATCTGTGGAGAGAGAAGCAGAGTTAACGTTTCAGGTCAGTGACCCTTCATCAAAACTCAGACTAGATGAAGTATATAATTGGCTGTATCAGTAACTGGTTAAAACATTTAAATATATGTTGTGACCAGTGAAGTAGTGGAACTAGCGAAAGATAGTTCATTCCTCCAACCTTGGTTGTAACAACATGGCGACATGCAGATGATCGCATTTTGACACCGCATTCTGGTCTTGGGCATTGTTGTCCAAAAGAGCCTGATCGAGGATATTGAGGATCTCCTGAGTCCTTTTTGGGTCAGTGGTATGGCAAGTGTCAATCTGAAGACGATCTTTCTTCTTGGAGTGGTGTAGCTTCCTTGGCTGAAGGCTGACCTTGCTATACACCATGAGGTGGTCGGTGTCACAGTCAGCGCTGTGATAGCTGTGTGTGATAACATTGTTGAGGGTTGTACATCTAGTGATGATAAGGTCATGCTGGTACCACTAGCGTGAGCTTGGATGTCACCAGGACACTTTGTGGAACAGCTTGACCTGGATGTAGCTGTTTATCACATAGAGTCCATGGCCAACAACATAGGTCCAGCAACCTCCATCCATTTCATTCATCTTGCCAACCCTCTGGTGCCCTATGCAGATTGGCCAAGCTGTGTAGTCAGTACCTATCCTTGCATTGAAGTCCCTTGGTGCTGGGAATTCTGCTGATGGCAGCATCGCATGTCTCATAGAAGTGATCCTTGACATCTGGGGTGGAGGTGAGTGCTGGCACATAGATGCACAGGAGATTAACTGGGCCCACGCTTATTGACAAGCAAAGAGTAAGAAGTCTCTCTGAGCCTTCTGTAGGTAGGGTTCAATCACTGCAAGTTGGGTGTTTTTTGCTGTGAAACCCACTCCATGCTCACGTGTTGTATCTTGAGCTTTCCCTTGTCAAAATAACATGTAGTGTTTCTCTTTAAGGGATCCACTTTGAGCGAGCCTAGTTTCTTGCAATGCAGCGATGTCCACATTGAACCTTGGGGACACAGATTATGTGCGTCACCATAGGGAGGCACTACATAGGGCTTGCTGATGGAGAGAATATGTACTGGCAGGGGGAGGATTATGCACTTGGCTCCCTTTTTTGCAATACTTGTAATGCTAGCCAGTGGTGAGAGTTGAGAACGAGAGATGTCGAGCAGACTCACAACATTGAAGAAGTATTTAGATGAGCACTTGAAATGCCATAGCATAAAAGGCTACGGGCCAAGTACTGGAAAATGGGACTAGAATAGTTAGCTGCTTGATGGCCAGCACAGATACGATGGGCCAAAGGGCCTGTTTCTGTGCTGTCTTACTCTATGACTCATCGCTCTGCACCACTCACTACAGGAACACACTTGAGCATCACATCAACTGAGACACAGAGAAGATAGGGCAGAGAAAAAAAGAGGGGGTGTGGCAGTCTTGATCAAAGAAACAACAATAGCACTGGATAGATTATATAATTAAGGGAGTCAAAGACAGAATCTACTTGGTTAAAATTAAGGGACAATAGAGGAGTTATTATGTTACTGGATGTTTACTACAGGCCACCAAATACTGGGAAGGAGTTTGAGGAGCAAATTTGCAGACAAATTACAGAAAAATGCAATAACTATATAGATAATGGAAGACTTTGATAATCCTAATATAGACTGAGATAGTAAAAGTGGAAAGGGAAAAGAGAGGGAGGAATTCCTGAAATGTGTACAACAGAATTTTCCTGATATATATATTTCCACCCAATGAGGAAGGAAGCAGTGCAGGATCTAGCTCTAGGGAATGAAGTGGGGAAAGTGGAGCATGTTTCATTGGGAGAACATTTGAGGAAGAATGATCAAAATATCATAATGTTACAGCCAGGTGGTAAGGGATGTAGGTGGTTCCCACTATTCACCTCACAACAAGTGGGGGTGCAAACGGGTTGCATCTGAACTGGAGGGGCACCAATATCCTGGGTGGGAGGTTTGCTAGAGCTCTTCGGGAGGGTTTAAACTAGTTTGGCAGGGGAATGGGAACCGGAGCCATGGATCAGTGGATGGGTAGCTGTTGAACAGGCAGATACCGAGTGCAGAGAGTCTGTGAGGAAGGTTAGACAGTTGACAGGGCAAAGTTTCAGCCAGTGTGATGGGTTGAAGTGTGTCTATTTTAACACAAGAAGTGTCAGGAATAAGGGTGATGAACTTAGAGCATGGGTCAGTACTTGGAGCTACGATGTTGTGGCCATTACGGAGACGTGGATATCACAGGGGCAGGAATGGATGTTGGATGTTCCGGGGTTTAGATGTTTCAAAAGGAATAGGGAGGAAGGTAAAAGAGGTGGGGGAGTGGCATTGTTAATCAGGGATAGTATCACAGCTGCAGAAAGGGAGGTCGTCGAGGAGGGTTTGTCTACTGAGTCATTATGGGTGGAAGTCAGAAACAGGAAAGGAGCAGTCACTTTGTTGGGAGTTTTTTATAGACCCCCCAATAGCAACAGAGACATGGAGGAACAGATTGGGAGGCAGATTTTGGAAAGGTGCAGAAGTAACAGGGTTGTTGTCATGGGTGATATTGATTGGAACCTCCTTAGTGCAAATACTTTGGATGGAGCAGTTTTTGTCAGGTGTGTCCAGGAAGGTTTCCTGACTCAATATGTAGATAGGCCGACGAGAGGGGAGACTATGTTGGACTTGGTGCTTGGCAACGAACCAGGCCAGGTGGCAGATCTCTCGGTGGGCGAGCATTTCGGTGATAGTGATCACAACTCCCTGACCTTTACTATAGTCATGGAGAGGGACAGGAGCAGACGGGATGGGAAAATAGTTAATTGGGGGAGGGGGAATTACAATGCTATTAGGCAGGAACTGGGGAGCATAAATTGGGAACAGATGTTCTCAGGGAAATGCACAACAGAAATGTGGAGGTTGTTTAGGGAGCACTTGCTGCGACTGCTGGATAGGTTTGTCCCAATGAGGCAGGGAAGGGATGGTAGGGTGAAGGAACCTTGGATGACAAGAGGTGTGGAACAGCTAGTCAAGAGGAAGAAGGAAGCTTACTTAAGGTTGAGGAAGCAAGGATCAGACAGGGCTCTAGAGGGTTACAAGGTAGCCAGGAAGGAACTGAAGAATGGACTTAGGAGAGCTAGAAGGGGACATGAAAAAGTCTTGGCGGGTAGGATTAAGGAAAATCCCAAGGCGTTCTACACTTATGTGAGGAACAAGAGGATGGCCAGAGTGAAGGTAGGGCCGATCAGGGATAGTGGAGGGAATTTGTGCCTGGAGTCGGAGGAGGTAGGGGAGGTCCTAAATGAATACTTTGCTTCAGTATTCACTAGTGAGAGGGACCTTGTCGTTTGTGAGGACAGTGTGGAACAGGCTGATATGCTCGAACAGGTTGAGGTTAAGAGGGAGGATGTGCTGGAAATTTTGAATGCTATGAGGACAGATAAGTCCCTGGGGCCAGACGGGATATACCCAAGGATATTACGGGAAGCGAGGGAAGAGATTGCTGCGCCTTGGGCGATGATCTTTGCGTCTTCACTGTCCACTGGAGTAGTACCGGATGATTGGAGGGTGGCAAATGTTGTTCCCTTGTTCAAGAAAGGGAATAGGGATAACCCTGGGAATTATAGACCAGTCAGTCTTACGTCGGTAGTGGGCAAATTATTGGAGAGGATTCTGAGAGACAGGATTTATGATTATTTGGAAAAGCATAGTTTGATTAGAGACAGTCAGCATGGCTTTGTGAGGGGCAGGTCATGCCTCACAAGCCTTATTGAATTCTTTGAAGATGTGACAAAACACATTGATGAAGGAAGAGCAGTGGATGTGGTGTATATGGATTTTAGCAAGGCATTTGATAAGGTTCCCCATGGTAGGCTCATTCAGAAAGTAAGGAGGCATGGGATTCATGGAAAGTTGGCTGTCTGGATACAAAATTGGCTGGCCCATAGAGGTCAGAGGGTGGTAGTAGATGGAAAGTATTCAGCATGGAGCTCGGTGACCAATAGTGTTCCACAAGGATCTGTTCTGGGACCTCTGCTCTTTGTGATTTTTATAAATGACTTGGATGAGGAAGTGGAAGGCTGGGTTTGCAAGTTTGCTGATGACACGAAGGTTGTTGGAGTTGTGGATAGTGTGGAAGGCTGTTGGAGGTTGCAACGGGACATTGACAGGATGCAGAGCTGGGCTGAGAAGTGGCAGATCGAGTTCAACCTGGAAAAGTGTGAAGTGATTCATGTTGGAAAGTCGAATTTGAATGCGGAAAACAGGCTTAAAGACAGGATTCTTGGTAGTGTGGAGGAACAGAGGGATCTTGGGGTCCATGTCCATAGATCGCTCAAAGTTGCCACCCAAGTTGATAGGGTTGTTAAGAAGGCGTATGGTGTGTTAGCTTTCATTAACAGGGGGATTGAGTTTAAGAGCCCCGAGGTTATGCTGCAGCTCTATAAGGCCCTGGTTCGACCACACTTGGAATATTGTGTTCAGTTCTGGTCGCCTCATTATAGGAAGGATGTGGAAGCTTTAGAGAGGGTGCAGAGGAGATTTACCAGGATGCTGCCTGACTGGAGGGCATGTCCTCCGAAGAAAGATTGAGGGAGCTAGGGCTTTTCTCATTGGAGCGAAGAAGGATGAGAGGTGACTTGATAGAGGGGTATAAGATGATGAGAGGCATAGATAGAGTGAATAGCCAGAGACTTTTTCCCAGGGTGGAAAGGGCTATCACCAGGGGGCATAATTTTAAGGTGATTGGAGGAAGGTTTCGGGGAGATGTCAGAGGTAGGTTCTTTACACAGAGAGTGGTGGGTGCGTGGAATGCGCTGCCAGCGGTGGTAGTAGAAGCAGATACATTGGGGGCATTTAAGCGACTCTTGGATAGGTACATGGATGATAGTAGAATGAAGGGTATGTAGTTAGTTTGATCTTAGAGTAGGTTAAAGGTTCGGCACAACATCGTGGGCCGAAGGGCCTGTACTGTGCTGTACTGTTCTATGTTCTATGTTCTCTAACAATCCACAATCGTGTTTTGTTTAAAATGATAAGTTAGCCTGAGTGTTTTTCTTGCCAAATAAACAGACAGCAACAGGTTTTCTTGTCGGTTTAAAACAGAAGATTAGCTATTTATTGAACATATTATCCCCGGAAATGTTTACATCACCACTCATGCACACATTCACTCTCACATGCACTCTCAAGAAACGATAGATAGAAGGTAAAGGGTAAGAGTTCAAGGTGTGGTAGATGTTCATGGTCTATGGTAAACCTGTTGATTCTTCTATGTAGGCTTGTTCCTTTTAAAGATGCAGGCCTGTTTGTTTGTAGTCTTGAACTTGTTGAGGTGTTGCAGATTTCTGGTGGTTAAGATTTCAGACTAGAGGTGGTAACCATTTTCAGTTCTGTGCTACACCAAGTTGATGTGTTGAATTAGCACAAGGCTCCTTCTTGTTTAGGCTGTATCTTTCCACAGCCCTGGCTGGAATGTCTTTTCTGTGATCTCTCTTCGCTCTCCAGAGGGTTACCTTTTAAAGGTCAAAATCCATCAAATTAGAGTCTCTTTCAGTTAACACATGGCCTTCTCCCCTTGTGTGACCAAAATGATGGATCAGGATGTGGAATCCATGGCTATATATTAAAGTTTGAGTGGTTAATATTCTGTAATGATGTGTCTACTTCACATCTTCTATGTCTCAGAAGAAAACCATCCAATTCGGGAATTTCCCTTGATGGTTCCAGGATGGGTGTATTTGGCACCTCTGGATTGTATTCTTTTGTACTTTCAAGTCATTGAAACAGGTCAGGTCACCTGATCTTCAGTGACCATCTTGCAGCACAGTGCCCACTTTTTTAAAGGGTAAGTCAATTTCAAAGTCCACATTGAATAAAGTTCATGTCTTATTAGCAGAATTTACAATATGTCTTTATTTGGTATGACAATAAGACTTACAATGCTTATGAAAGGAACAAGGAACAACCAAGCATAAAAATCCTTAATAGGGCTAACTTCAGTGCATTCAAAAGGGATCTGGCCCAGGTAGATTGGAATCAAAAATTAGTGTGCAAAGCAGTAATTAAACTATGAGAGGCATTCAAAGAGGAAATAGTTCAGATACAGAATGGACACTTTTCTGTAAGGGGGAAAAGATGAACATCCAAAGATAAGCTCTCTGGATGACAAAAGATGTTAGGGTTAATATGAGATGGAAAAAGGATTAAGACAAATGAGAGTTAAAATACATTAGAGGACCAGGCTGAATAGAGAAAGTACAAGAGATCTAAAATAGGAAATACAGGGGTAAAGATAGAGTATCAGAATAGATTAGTGACTAACAGAAAAAGGGAACCCAACAATCTCTTATAAACATATGAACAGTAAAAGGGTAATCAAAGGAAGGGTAGAGTCATAGAGTTATACAGCACAAAAACAGGCCCTTCGGCCCATCATGTCCGTGCCGGCCATCAAGCACCGAACTGTTATAATTCCATTTTCCAGCACGTGGCCTGTAGCCTTGTATGCAATGGCGTTTCAAGTGCTCATCTAAATACTTCTTATATGTTGTGAGTGTTCCTGCCTCTACCACCTCTTCAGGCAGTGCATTCCAGATTCCAACCACCCTCTGGGTGAACATTTTTTTCCTCAAATGCCATCTAAACCTCCTGCCCCTTACCTTAAAACTATGCCCCCTGGTTTTTGACCCCTCTGCTAAGGGAAAAAGTTTCTTCCTATCTAACCTATCAATGCCCCTCATAATTTTGTATACCTCAATCATATCTCCCCTCAGCCTTCTCTGCTCTTACAAAAACAACCCTAGTCTTTTCAGTCTCTCTTCATAGCTGAAATTCTCCAGCCCAGGAAACATCCTGGTGAATCTCCTTTGCACCCTCCCCTGTGCAATCATATCCTTCCTATAGCGTGGTGCCCAGAACTGTACACAGTACTCCAGCTGTGGCCTAACTCGCGTTTTATACAGCTCCATCATAACCTCCCTGCTCTTATATTCTATGTCTCAGCTAATAAAGACAAGTATCCCATATGCCTTCCTAACCACCTTACCTGCCTGTGCTGCTGCCTTCAATGATCTATCGACAAGTACACCAAGATCCCTCTGACCTGTACTTCCTAGGGTCCTATCATCCATTGTATATTCCCTTGCCTTGTTAGTCCTCCCAAAATGCATCACCTCATACTTCTCAGGATTAAATTCCATTTGCCACTGCTCCGCCCATCATACCAGCCCATCTATATCACCCTGTAATCTAAGGCCTTCCTCCTCATTATTTACGACACCACCAATTTTCCTGTCATCTGCAAACTTACTTATCATACCTCCTATATTCACATCTAAATCATTAATGCACACAACAAACAGCAAGGGTCCCAGCACCGATCCCTGCAGTACACCACTGGTCACAAGCTTCCACTCGCAAAAACAACAGTCAGCCATCACCCTCTGCGTCCTGCTACTAAGACAATTTTGGATCCACTTTGCCAAATTGCCTTGGATTCCTGAGATCTTACCTTCTTAACCAATCTCCCATGCGGGACCTTATCAAAAGCCTTACTGAAGTCCATATAGACTACATCAACTGCTTTACCCTCATCTACACACCTAGTCACCTCCTCCAAAAATTCAATCAAGTTAGTTAGACACAGTCTCCCCTTGACAAAGCCCTGCTGACTATCCCTGATTAATCCCTGCCTCTCCAAATGGAGATTAATACTGTCCCTCAGAATTTTTTCCAATAGTTTCCCAACCACTGATGTTAAACTCACCGGCCTGTAATTACCTGGTTTATCCCTGCTACCCTTCTTGAATAATAGTACCACATTCATTGTCCTCCAGTCCTCTGGTACCTTTCCTGTGGCTAGAGAGGATTTGAACATTTGTGTCAAAGCGCCTGCTATCTCCTCCCTTGCCTCACATAATAGCCTGGGATACATCTCATCAGGGCCTGGGGATTTATCCACTTTTAAGCCTGCTAAAACAGCTAATACTCCCTCCCTTTCAATGCTAATATGTTCAAGTATATCACAGTCCCCCTCCCTGATCTCTACACCTACATTGTTTTTCTCCATAGTGAACACAATGCAAAGTAATCATTTAAAACCTCACCTATGTCCTCCGGCTCCACACACAGATTGCCACTTTTGTCCCTAATGGGCCCTACTCTTTCCCTGGGTGGGGCTGTTTAGTGATGAGAAAGGAGATCTTCTCGTAGAGGTAAAGGACGTGGCTGAGGTATTAATTGAGTACTTTGCATCTGTCTTACTAGAGAAGAGGATCCTGCCAATGACACAGTAAACAAGAAAGTAGTAGTAATATTGGATAGGATAAAAATAAGCAAAGAAAATATACTTTAAAGTACCATCCTTGTTTAAAAAAAGGGAGAGAGGGATAAACATGACACCTGCAGGCCAGTCAGCCTAAATTTGGTGGTGGAAAACTTTTAGACACAATTTGAGATACTTAATTAGACGATGGGGGTCCGGCCCGCTGGCTGGAGAGCTGGCGAGAGCCCCGTGCCACCTTGTTTTGGGAAGTCCGCCGAATTAAGTGCCAATCGGGCACTTACATGGACAGTGATGGGGCTTCCCTGGGATCAAGGATGCCGGGGGGTAGAAGTCCTGCCCACTAACAGCTGCCACCCTTTGCTGAGAGCTGCCAGCCAATCAGAGGCCTGCAGCTCTTTTGTTCAGTAGTGCCACCGGGGAGGCTATGGCTGCTGTGAGAAAGACACCAACCTGAGGCCCAGGTTGATGCTGGATCCCGGACTCAGGCGAGTGATGGTGGGAGGGGTTTCACGAGGTGGAGGTCTTGGGGGAGGGATGTGTAGGGGAGTCGGCAGCAAGGGCAAGGGGTGGCTGTCAGTGGGCCCCCCTTCCTGATGCTGAGCCTCTCGATCAGGCACTGAATACCTTTGAGCAACGGATACCCACCACCCCCCCCACCCCACCTGCCCCCTCTACCATTCCCTGGGAGCTGGCAAGCATGCCCACATGGGTTTGGATGTCATGCTGTCTGTGTGGCGATAGGCTCGCCTGCCGCTGGTTAGTAGCAGGGGAGGCAGGAAGAGGCTCTTAATTGGGCATTAATTGCCCCTTAAGGGCCTGAATTGGTGGCGGGGTGGGAAGGCCATCCATGGGCCTTCCTGCCACTGATTTAATCAGGGTAGAGGCGGGAAAGTGGCAGGGTCCCCACCCACCAGCATTCTACCCAATTAAGCGTCCTCCCCACTTCCAAACTCGCCACGAGGGAGAACATAAAATCCATCCCACTGGATGAAATTTACTGCAGAGAAGTGTGAAGTGATAGATTTTGGTAGGATAAATGAGGAGAGGCAATGCCAACTAAAGGGTACAATTTTTAAGAGGTTGCAGGAACAGAAAGGCCGGGGTGGGGGTGGGGGTGGGGGGGGTGGGGGTGGGGGGTCCTGTTTGCACACAAATTTTTGAAGGTGGGAGGGAAAGTTGAGAAGACATGTGGGTTCCTTTGCTTTATTAATACAGGCATAAGGTAAGAAAAAGCAAAGGTGTTGTGTTAAACCTTGATGAAATATTGATTAAGTCTCAGCTGGATTGTTGTGTTCCATTCTAGGTACCACACGTTAGGAAGGTTGTCACAGCTTTACAGAGGATGTGGCAGAGATTTGCTAGAATGGTAGGAGAGACAAGGGATGAGGGATTTCAGTTATGTTTAGAAACTGGAGAAACTTGGGTTATTGTCCTTAAAGCAGAGACAATTAAGAGGAGATTTGATAGAGTTGTTCAAAATCATGAATGGATTTAATAGTGTAAATAAAGAGAAACTTTTCCTGGTGACAGAAGGATTGATAATCAAAGGACACAAATTTAAGGTGATTGACAAAAGAACCAAACACAACCAGGGACAACATGAAGAAACATTCTTTTACTCAGTAAGTAGTCGTGATCTGGAATGAATTGCTTGAAAGGATGGTAAAAGCTGACTCAGTAGTAACTTTCAAAGGGGTAAATACTTGAAATGAAAAAGTAATTACAGGGCCATGTGAAAGAGCAGAAGAGTGGGACTAATTGGATAGGTCTTTCAAAGAGCCAGCACAGTTATGAGTCGAATGGCCTCCTTCTGTATGACTCTATGATTCTACAAAAACAAACCAGTTGTTGATTTACATTCTCCCTGATCTCACTTAAATGTTACTCAGTCTGCCTTTTGGAACACTGGAGACACACACATGGAGGATCTTGTGAGACTTTGTTATCTAGCTCGCATAAAAAGGGGTTTCACTATTACCAGTCCCAGGTCATGCTATCATATGGCTAGCTATTTACCATAGAATCAGAGAAAGTTTAAGGCACAGAAAGAGGCCACTTAGCCCATCGTGTGTGTGCCAGCCAAGAAACAATCCACCTATTCTAATCTCACCTTCCAGCATTTGGTTGGTAGCCCTGCAGATTATGGCACTTGAGGTGCATACCAGCATATGTGACATGGAATTCTCTTAGAAGAGAGTGACATTGGACCAAACAGAATATCTATAACACATACAAATTTTGTAAACCATTCAAATTGTTTCTGGTAAAAATGTTAAGCAAGAAATCCAGGATTATTAAAGAAAAAAAACTACTGGATTATCTTTTCCAGCCATTGAGATTATCCTGTTAACATGATCCACGTGGACAACAGCATTTAATCCCATCCATCTCCACTGGTATTCCCCGCATTCAGTTTTCCTTGCCATCTTAAATCTATGGAAACCACTCTTGCCCCATGTAATTGAAAAGCTTACTGCCACTCAGATGAATTTTGGGCACTTGAGGGAAAACAACTCTTGTGAATCTGTACCCAGCAAAGAGTAAACATCATTAAAGGTGTGTGTGTGTGTCAAGGGTTTAGTGAGAAAAAGAGATCACTAAAGATATTTCCTCTTTTCTGTAGAATTGTTGGGAGATTTGCCAATTATACAGCTGATTCCCAGTGGGGAGTAGCACTTGTTAGGGATTGTATGTTGGGTAATCATGGGTTAGCAGACTGTGATTTTCCATCCATTATTTTTCTATTCTACTTTAAAAAAATGATGATATAAGCAAAATGTTCTGAGCTGCAGGATTGCACTGTGAACAGTCCTTACCTGGTCTAGCCTACTCGTGACTCCAGACCCACAGCAATGTGGTTGACTCTTAACTGTCCTCTGAAATGGCCTAGCAAGCCATTCAGTTGTCAAGGACAATTAGGGATGGGCAACAAATGCTGGCTTTGCCAGTGATTCCCACATCCCATGAAAGAATAAAAAAACAACAAATTCAGTCTGTAAATGAGAATTTTGCTGATGTGCTACAAATTTGATTTCTTGCCATCTGTTCTGGATGCAATGACATCAGTACTGACATTGTGCTCCCATCACAGTGTGCGACAATGCTGGAACCCCAGCTAATTTGTCTTCATGGCTGTAGTGTAATTTAATTTTGATTTGTTCTCAGGATGTTGGTGACAATGGCTTGACTGCATTTATTGCCCATCCCTAGTTGCCCTCAGAAGGTGACAATCAGCTTTCTTCATGAACAACTACAGTCCTGCTGGTGATGCTGCTCGCATGATGTTGTTTATTTCAAGATTTCCAGGATATGAGCTAGCATCAGTGAAGGAAAATAATATATATTCGAGTGAAGATGGTGTGTGACTTGGAGGCTATGTTCCCATGACATTGCTGCTCTTGTCCTCCTAAGTGGTTGAGGTCATGGGGCTGGGAGATACTGTTGAAGTAGCCCAAATAGTTCCTTGTTTTCTTTGTTGTCCCTGTCTGTGATGGCTTCTGGGTGTGTCTCTGAACTTCTAAAATATATGCAAAACTCAGAAAAATGTTTTCACCCATTTAACTTGGACTAAGTATGAGCAGCTAGATTGTGCCAAGAGATTAAAAAAAAAACAATAATTAGTTTATTTACTTCAAATGCAGCAAGGGGAATTTGTAAGACTTTACTAAATAGCATCGGCAACCCTTTTATGGAACACCTGGAGTACTGTGCACCTTAGGAAGGATTGAGTGACCTCCAAGATTTAAATCATTTGAAAAGATTACACAAACTAGGGCTGTATTCCCCGGAATTTAAAAGGTTAAGGGATGATTTGATTGAAGTTTTCTCAATATTTGGGGAAACAGATAGGGTAGATAGAGAAACATTATTTCCATTGGTTGGGAAGTCATGGCATTGTCTCAGAATTGGAGCCAGTCCTTTCAGGAATGAAATTAGGAAACACTTCTACATGCAAAGGATGGTAGAATTTTGGAACTGTCTTCCATGCATGACAATTACTGCAGATCAACTGTTAATTTTAAATCTGAGATTGATTGATTTTTGTTAACCAAAGATATTAAAGGATATGGGACAAAGGCAGGTATATGGAGTTAGGTCACAGATCAGCCATAATCTCATTGAATGGTGGAACAGGCTCGAGGGGCTAAATGGCCTACTCCGGTTCCCACAACAGGAGAAAACAACAGAGAAACAGTAGGGGACAGAAATGCCTGCATTTCCTGAGCACCTTGGAGGAGACAGTGCTGTGAATTATTGACATGGCAATGACTGGGCCGTTACAACTGGCATTGGTGAGAACGTCAAGCATGGTGATATTTTCATGCCTTATGCACATTCTCAAATCCCACTTCACCCTCATCCCGCAATCTGGCATGAAGTACAAGCTGCAGATGATGGAGCCATGGACCTCTTGCTTTCCACTCAACACGCCTCCACTTAGCCCAACCTTCCTCGTCTGCATTTATGCTTTCAGATACCCTAGACTGCTGCCTAGCCAGCCACTGCAGCCTCAGCATGATGGGCACAAGCAAAAGCACAGATCTGATGGAGAAGCACTATCATATCATCTGACATTTGCAGCCACAAGCTCAGATAGTGGATCTCCGCATACTTTAGAGGATAGTACAGAGGCAGGATCAGCACGTGGTGAGTCACCAGCGTGGGTGGACTGCAGCCAGGCAAAGGGGGAAAGGATAGTATGTGTACTAGCTCCTGGAGAGTGATGTTGCAGACAAGTTCTGCTGCAGAGGATTCAGATGGGGATTTTGATGGGGCAGCGTGCGGGAGAAGGCTGATGGATATGCTCACAGAGATGCTTGGTGCATTGATAGTCCTGTCACAGAGCCTGTTGAGAACGTGCATGGAGGAGTCGGTCTCCAAAATGGCACAGGGCTTTGCACAGATCTTGGAGCCCATCCTTTCCAGCATGAAAGTATTGGCCAACTCCATGACAACACTTGCAGATCTGGCTGTGATGCAGAGTCTGGTGGCCGATGTCTCAGCTTGCATTGTGGCACAAGCAGAAGCCATCCAATGTCTGAATGCAGTGGAAGCTCACACTAAAGTCATGCTTGTTTCCATACAAGTCCAGCTTGGTGCCATGGAAGCTGAGACTGCTGTAATCATGACTGCGGATATCAGTGCTCAAAGGGTCTCATAGCAGTTCAACAATCTATGTTCCGGTAGTTTGCTAGGCTTGCTAAGGCAACACACTGGGAAGTGACAATTGCTCCATGGAGCACAAACCTGCTGCCCTGTCTCAGGAGGACAGCATTTGTGCTCCCACCACTGCCAATCCACCAGTGCCCCTGCTGTTACATCGTAGCCAGCCAGGCTAGACTGCTACTGCCCACGCCGAGGTGGTGCAGTCCAAAGCCGGGCCTTTTAGAGCTGCTCAAGGTTGTCCTGCAAGGCCACCTGCAATCTCCCCCAGTGAAAGTCAGCAGCCTTCCACCAACAGTGCTGCAGGTACTGGAAGTGCACTGTGTAGGAGTACGAGGCCAAGCAAAGGCACCCACAAGGCCGGCACTACAGGAATGCACACGGATGAATAGTTGAGTATTGTATGTATTACTGGAACTATTTCTGTGCTGTATAACTCTATGACTCTATGGCTCTAAAGTTGTGTTGGAATTTTTTTGCTGTCTTTTATTTCAGGATTGTGGGCAACAGGATGCTGTGATGTTTTGTAGTGGAGGGATGGAAATTTGGGGAATTGTGGAGCGATGGTAATGTGGGAATGTTTTTAGGGAAACCAGAGTCTGATTAGCCACTCACAGACCATCTATCCAGAGGGAAGGTGTCCTGGATGTCTCCTCCCTTCCTCCTGCTCCTCCTCTTCCTCCTCCTAAACTGCTCACCGAAGGAAGGCCTGCTGGCAAGGGATGCACCTCATGCTCGCAGGTTGTGGAGGGCGCAGCAGACCACCACGGATTTGGATACATGCTCTGGCAAGTACTGTTGGGCTCTCTTGAGTGGTCCAGGCAGTTGAACCATTGTTTTAGGATGCCAATGGTTTGGTCCACAACTTTCCCAGTAATAACATGTGTGGATGGGTGGCAGAGGGGAATCATGAGCCACAGGGATAGAATGGGTAGCCCTTGTTACCAAGCAGCCAGCCATTGGTTTGTTGTGGTGGTTCAAATTTGGCGGGAAGTGCTGACTGGCGCAGGATAAAAGCATCGTGGCTGTTGTCGGGAAAGCAGACATTCACTGACATGATGCTCTGTGCATGGTCGCTCAGCAAGTGCACATTAAGTGAGTGGAACCTTTTGCAGTTCTGGTACATCTTCACTTTGAAATGGGTGCCTGCTTAGACATGTGCAAGCAGTCAATTGCCCTTTGCACCATGAGGGGGTGGGGGGCTCCCGTTATCCTGGCAGAGTCATGTGCCCCCTCCCTCTGCTTCTCTCTGCGTAGAGAGAAGCCAATGAAATCCTACTTCCTTGCACACAGGTCCTTAGTGACCTCTCTGATGTAGTGATGGATACTGAACTGTGAGATACATTAGCGATGTCAATGGCTCCAGCCTGAAACAATCCTGAGGCAGAGAAATTGAGGGCTACAGCAGTGCCATCCTCACTCTGTTCTGTGGCTGCAGGTCCAATTGGAGGAGGTAGTGCAGTTCAGTGACCACCTGCTCGGTAAATTGTAGCCACCTCAGACACTGCTCCTGTGCCAGCAGCTCAAAAGAGGCTGTGAGAGGCCAGGGACAGAGTGATACTGAATGGACCTGTGAGGAAACAGGCACTGGCGAGCGGGCATTCCAGCGGCTCACATACTCTCACACACTCTCACAGGGACAGCGAGAGATTTCCACGACTGACGTCACAGTTCAGAAAGTGACACGTTGCAAGGGGAGGCAGCTGATTGGTAAGTAGGAACAGGTAAGTATTTCTACCCTTTTTTGCTACTTTCAATAGCCGAAGTAAAAGTAAAGGTAGGGAATTTAGATTGTAGTAGGTAGTGTTTGGAGTAGAATAAGGTTCCAGGTGTAATTAGCACTCTAACTTAAAGGGAGTAACTAAGGAGCTTAATCTAAGGCTAAGTCATGGCAGGAGAGCTCAGCCCCATGGCATGCTCCTCCTGCGCTATGTGGGAAATCAGGGACACTTCCAGTGTGTGCAGGAAGTGTATCCAGCTGCAGATACTAGCTGACCGCATTGCGCAGCTGGAGCTGCGGATGGACTCACTGTGGAGCATCCGCGATGTTGAGGACATCATGGATAGCATGTTTAGTGAGGTGGTCACACCACAGGTAATGGCTGCAGAGGCAGAAAAGGGATGGGTGACCACCAGGAGGAGTAATAGGTGCAGGCAGGTAGTGCAGGGGTCCCCTATGACCATCCCTCTCTCAAACAGATATACCGCTTTGGATACTGTTGGGGGGGATGGCCTCCCAGGGGAAAGCAACAACAGCCAAGTTCGTGGCACCACAGATGGCTCTGCTGCACAGGAGGGGAGTGGGAGAGCCAAACTGATAGGGGATTCAACAGTAAGGGGAACAGACAGGCATTTCTGTGGCTGCAAATGAGACTCCAGGATGGCGTGTTGCCTCCCTGGTGCTCAGGTCAAGGATGTCTCGGAGTGGCTGCAGGACATTCTGAAGGGAGAAGGTGAACAGTCAGAGGTCGTGGTACACATTGGTACCAACGACATACGTAGAAAGAAGGATGAGGTCCTGCAACAAGAATTTAAGGAGCTAGGTAGCTGATTAAAAAGCAGGACCTCAAAGTTTGTCATCTCTGGATTACTCCCAGTGCCAAGTTCTAGTGAGTATAGGAATAGGAGGTTAGAGCAGATAAATGTGTGGCTGAGGAGGTGGTGCAGGAGGGAAGGCTTTAGTTTCCTGGATCATTGGGTCTGTTTCTGGCAAAGGTGGGACCTGCACAAGTTGGATGGGTTGCACCTGAACCGGAACCGGACCAACATCCTGGTTGGGAGTTTTGCTAGTGCAGTTGTTGGGGGTTTAAACTAATTTGGCAGGGAGGTGGGATACAGAGTGGAGGTACAGTAGGGGGTGATGCACAGTCAATATAGAAGAGAAACTGAGTCAGTCTGGAAAGCAGAGCAAATATAGACCTGTTAAGGCACAAGTGAAAAATGCAAGGCTGGATTGCATCTATTTTAATGCAAGGAGTCTTACTAGTAAGGCAGATGAATTGAGGACATTGATTAGCACATGGCGTTATGATATTATTGCTATCACAGAGATATGGATAAGGGAGGGACAGGACTGGCAGTTCAATATTCCAGGGTATAGAATTTTCAGGCGTGACAGGGGAGGGAGTAAAAGAAGAGGTGGCATTGCACTGTTGATCAAGGAGTCAATTACTGCAGTAAGGAGGGATGATATCTTGCAGTGTTCCTCAAATGAGGCAATATAGGTTGAACTTAAAAACAAAAATGGGGCAATCACTTGGCTGGGAGTGTACTACAGGCCCCGAAACAGTCAGGGAGAGATAGAGGAGCAGATATGTAGACAAATCTCAGAGAGGTGTAAAAATAATAGGGTAATACTAGTTGGGATTTCAACTTCCCCAATATTAACTGGGATAGTCTTAGTGCAAAAGGCTTAAAGGGGGCAGAATTATTAAAATGCATACAGGAGAGCTTTTTGACCCAGTATGTAGATAATCCGACAAGAGAAGGGCAGTACTGGACCTAATCCTAGGGAATGAAGCAGAACAAGTGGTAGAAGTGTCAGTGGGGGAACATATTAGGGATTGTGACCATAACTCTGTAAGATTTAAGGTAGTTATGGATTTCAACTTCCCCAATATTAACTGGGATAGTCTTAGTGCAAAAGGCTTAAAGGGGGCAGAATTATTAAAATGCATACAGGAGAGCTTTTTGACCCAGTATGTAGATAATCCGACAAGAGAAGGGCAGTACTGGACCTAATCCTAGGGAATGAAGCAGAACAAGTGGTAGAAGTGTCAGTGGGGGAACATATTAGGGATTGTGACCATAACTCTGTAAGATTTAAGGTAGTTATGGAAAAGGACAAAGATGGACCGAAAATCAAAGTACTGAATTGAGGGAAGGCTGATTTTAAGATGATAAAACAGGATCTGGCCAAAGTGGACTAGGAGCAGTTACTTGTAGGAAAGTCGACAACAGATCAGTAGGAGTCATTCAATGAGGAAATAGTGAGAGTTCAGAGCCAACACATGTACTCATTAAGATGAAAGGTACGACCAACAGGTCCAGGGAACCCTGGATGTCAAGGGATGTAGAGGATTGGATCAGTAAAAAAAAGGAGGCTTATGGCAGATTCAGAGTGCTGAAAAAAGTGGAGGCACTAGAGGAGTATAGAAAGTGTAGGGGGATACTTAAAAAAGTAATTAGGAGAGCGAAGAGAGGGCATGAAAAAACACTGGCGGGCAAGATAAAGGAAAATCCCAAGGTGTTTTAAGGGTAAGAGGATAACCAGGGAAAGACTAGGGCCCATTAGGGACCAAAGTGGCAATCCATGTGTGGAGCCGGAGGACATAGGTGAGCTTTTAAATGATTAATTTTCATCTGTGTTCATTAGGGAGAAGAACGATGTAGGTGTAGAGATCAGGGAGGGAGATTGTGATATACTTGAACATACTAGCATTGAAAGGGAGGAGGTATTAGCTGTTTTAGTGGGTTTAAAAGTGGATAAATCCCCAGGCCCTGATGAGATGTATCCCAGGCTGTAATGTGAGGCAAGGGAGGAGATAGCAGGCGCTCTGACACAAATTTTCAACTCCTCTCTGGCCACAGGAGAGGTACCAGAGGATTGGAGGACAGCGAATGTGGTACCTTTATTTAAGAATGGTAGCAGGGATAAACCAGGTAATTACAGGCCGGTGAGTCTAACATCAGTGGTTGGGAAACTATTGGAAAGAATTCTGAGGGTCAGAATTAATCTCCATTTGGAGAGGCAGGGATTAATTAAAGACAGTAAGCAGGGCTTTGCCAGGGGGAGATCGTGTCTAACTAACTTGACTGAATTCTTTGAGGGGGTGACTAGATGTGTAGATGAGGGTAAAGCAGTTGATGTAGTCTATATGGACTTCAGTAAGGCTTTTGATAAGGTCCCACATGGGAGATCGGTTAAGAAGGTAAGAGCCCATGGGATCCAAGGCAATTTGGCAAATTGGATCAAAAATTGGCTTAGTGGCAGGAGCCAGAGGGTAATGGTCAAGTGTTGTTTTTGCGAGTGGAAGCCTGTGACCAGTGGTGTACTGCAGGGATCAGTGCTGGGACCCTTGCTGTTTGTAGTGTACATTAATGATTTAGACGTGAATATAGGAGGTGTGATCAGTAAGTTTGCAGATGACAGGAAAATTGGTGGTGTCGTAAATAGTGAGGAGGAAAGCCTTAGATTACAGGACGATATAGATGGGCTGGTAAGATGGGCAGAGCTGTGGCAAATGGAATTTAATCCTGAGAAGTGTGAGATGATGCATTTTGGGAGGACCAACAAGGCAAGGGAATATACAATGGATGGTAGGACCCTAGGAAGTACAGAGGGTCAGAGTGATCTTGGTGTACTTGTCCATAGATCACTGAAGGCAACAGCACAGGAAAGCATATGGGATACTTGCCTTTAGTAGCCGAGGCATAGAATATAAGAGCAGGGACATTATGATGGAGCTGTATAAAATGCTAGTTAGGCCACAGCTGGAGTACTATGTACAGTTCTGGTCAGCACACTATAGGAAGGATGTGATTGCATAGGAGAGGGTGCAGAGGAGATTCACCAGGATGTTTCCTGGGCTGGAGCATTTCAGCTATGAAGAGAGAAGGCTGAGGGGAGATATGATTGAGGTGTACTAAATTATGAGGGGCATTGATAGGTTAGATAGGAAGAAACTTTTTCCCTTAGCGGAGGGGTCAATAACCAGGGGGCATAGATTTAAGGTAACGGGCAGAAGGTTTAGAGTGGATTTGAGGAAAAAAAATTTCATCCAGAGGGTGGTTGGAAACTGGAATGCACTGCCTGAAGAGGTGGTAGAGGCAGGAACCCTCATAACATTTAAGAAGTATTTAGATGAGCACTTGAAACACCATAACATACAAGGCTACGGGCCAGGTGCTGGAAAATGGTATTAGAATAGCTCGGTGCTTGATGGCCGGCACAGACACGATGGGCCGAAGGGCCTGTTTCTGTGCTCAGTAACTCTATGACTCTATGACTCTAAGTCCCATGCTGATGTATTTAAATACCATAATAAAAACAAAAAATACTGGAAATATTCAGTAGGTCTGGCAGCATCTGTGGAGAGAGAAGCAGAGTTAATGTTTCAGGTCAGTGACCCTTCTTCAGAACTGGCAAAGGTTAGAAATGTAATAGGTTGTAAGCAAATAAAGGGGGTGGGGCAAAAGATAACAAAAAGGAAGGTGTTGATAGGACAGAGAGTCACAGAGAATAACTGACAAGGAGGTCATGGAGCAATGGCAAAGGGTGTTTTAGTGGTGTGGTGAAAGACAAAGAGTTAGTGCAGAGAGGGTGTTAAATGACAGAATAATGAACAACCCTGGCCATAAACACAAACATGAAAAAAAACAATGGGCAGGCACATGGTTAAAAAAACCATTACTGGCGGGGTGGGAGGGGGGAACGGTGCAGGGGTGGTTGCGTGGGAGCGGGGGCAAAGGGTTCCCTTGTAGAGAACTGGAAATGTCTAAGAGAGGGCATTAAGAGGACCTGCAAAATCTAAAATGGCAGGTTTGGCAGCACTAAGGAGCCTAACTTTGCAACCTTAGTCTGACTAGGGAAGGGTTTTCTCACTTTTCCTGAACAGATATAACAATTTATATTATTTTAGCTCAGAACATTATAATTTCTACCTCTGAGCACATGAGCACCATGGTAACGATGACTTTTGATTTGTTGAGAAAATGCCTCTGTACTGAGTTCTCCCATTTTATTTTTTGCAGTGTGATCAACTTCACAGAATCACTTCAATGGCAACTAAGATTTGTTCATTCATGTGCCTAACTGAGAGAGATATTGGCCTGGTTTTTATGGTTAGTAGCAAAGCAAGGGCACCTGCCACTGATCTTGAAAAAATCTGCACTGAGAAATCTAGCGATCTCTGCAGTGAGAACTTTACCACTTTTGATGTACAATGAATTGCAGTGCTCTTTAATGGGGATTTCCAGCATTGAGCTGTAGTTATCAAGCTGTCCAAGCTGCCAATCACTCTAAAGAATTCTCACAGCCCACCAACCAGAAAATGAAAAGCACGAATCAATCAATCCAATTTTTCAAAATTTTACACTGAATAAAATAAAGATTGGGACGTGTACATGAAGTGAAAGTAGAAGCTGACATATTCTGAAAAAGTGTTATTTTTTAATTATTAAAAACATTTTGTTTAAAAATCTTGTAATTAATCAAACTGGAGACAGTTAACAACATTCCACATATTTTCCAGGGCCAGGTATGTTCAGATGTCATTATTAATTAGATCGCTGTTAAAAACCCAGTTACACCTGATTGAATGAGGCTTAACTTTTAAAGGTTTCGAGTAGTGATGTGAGAGCAGAAAAGGAGAGATTCTTGCTAGATCAAATGATTGCACTGACAGCTGATTCTGGTGGCAGGGTGGGTCCACAGCCTGTGGTGGATCTGCGAGTGACAGACGGAAACTTCAGGATTTCTGTGTTAATCTGCGCTTGTGCTAAATTCAAAGTTGTGGTCAGATTCAAAGGTTTAATGACAACGAATGCTGAGAGTTTGTCGTAAAAATCATGCAAATTCTCAGCCAGAGAGAGAGAGACAGCATGTTGGAAAGAGGATAACACATGATGAAATCTAATGCAGACAATATATTTTAATTGGCCAGATTTGCACTGCAAACTCAATGGGCTGAATTTTACAGCCCCACCTGTGTCAGGGGTCGTGGGGGGTGGCCGGGGGTGTGTGGGGGGGGGGGGGGGGGGGGGGACGGAAAATGCCTCCGGGAGAGGACTGCCATGCACCCATCCAGGTAAGTGGTGAGTTACTCGCCGCAGGATTCCTAGCCTCAGGATTCCTAGCCTCTATCCTGCTCTTATAGCCATGGTATTTATATAGCTACTCCAGTTCAGTTTCTGGTCAATGGTAACCCCCAGGATGTTGATAGTGGGGGATTCAGTAATCGCAATGCCATTGAATGTCAAGGGGAGATGGTTAGATTCTCTCTTGTTGGAGATGGTCATTGCTTGGCACTTGTGTGACGCGAATGTTACTTGTCACTTATTAGCCCAAGCTATTGTCGAGGTCTTGCTGCATTTCTGCACAGACTGCTTCAGTATCTGAGGAGTCACGAATGGTGCTGAACATTGTGCAATCATCAGCAAACATCCCCACTTCTGACCTTATGATTGCAGGAAGGTCATTGATGAAGCAGCTGAAGATGGTTGGGCCTAGGACACTACCCTGAGGAACTCCTGCAGTGATGTCCAGGAGCTGAGACGATTGACGTCCAGCAACAATAACCATCTTCCTTTGTGCAAGGTATGATTCCAACCAACAGAGAGTTTTCCCCCGATTCCCATTGACTCCAGTTTTGCTAGGGCTCCTTGATTCCATAGTCAGTCAACGCTGCTGCTTTGGAGCTCAGTGCTCCAGCTAACACTATCTCTGAATCACACACAGCTGAACATGCGTCCAGCAGAAGAAAGGCCTCCAGCAGTGCTATTTAAACAGACCATCAATACTTACAAGTTAGTTGTTGATTGATCTCTACTGTCTTTTGCTATGAACAGGGAGGTCACGAAGCAATTCTCCGATGTGAACCTCAGTGTGTGAGACGTCTGTATTTCACTAAGGACATCCTTGGTAAAGTCTGCCCCTGCTGTAGCACAACTGTAACCTCGGAGTGGGGCAAGGGTAGCCTTGCCAGGGGCGGTGAATATGACTGCGGTGATGAAATTTTATGGGTTGGATTTTAAGGAGTCCTCGACATCGAGTTCCATGGTGGGGGGTGCTTGAAGATGGCCTCGGATGAGGCGCACCACAAACCTTGACACCAGCAGGGCCAGGCCCAATCCTCCCAGCGGCGGCGGGACACTGTGGCGGAAACCCTGCTGCTCGGCGACAGGAGCACAATCGCCATATGCAAATAAAGTAAATGAAAAGATTTGCATGTACTTACCATTCATCTTGATGTGCCACTGCGATCTTCAGCCCGGCGGCCGGCACTCTTGTGCCTTCGGATCGCTGTCCGGGGAAACGAGGCACAACACTGGTAGGGAGGGGGGAGTCGGTAAGTTTCTCAGTGCAGTGGGAGAGGTACAGGTTCAAATTAACATTATGGGTGTAGGGGATGGTCAGAAGGGTTGTACTTTAAACTTTGTGCAGTTTGTGGGGGGAAGGTCAGATGGTAAAGGTAAGTGTTTTGGCAGAGGAAGAACAAATAAATAATTTAATTGTTGCAAAAGAAGTGCATTTATTTAGTTCCATTAAATCTTCCTTTAAATATTTAAATATGTCAGGAGGGCTAACAGCCCTTTAGAAATCGCGTCAGTGACTGTGCACAGGCAGCTGACGCAATTGCCGGATATGGACAGCCCGCCCCCTCCATGTGATCGGGCGGGGGTGTGCGGGGGGTGGTTGGAAGGGTGGGGGAATGGCCCACCCCAGCTATTTAAATGAGCCACCATGCTTGGAATCGCGGCAGCTGTTTGGCATGTGGCCCGTGCGGGCGGGCCGGCATTTTTCTCGACAGTGAGCTGCAAGTGGCTGCTTCCAGGCTGGAGCTGCAAATATTTTGCAACGTCTTGTAGTTTATCATCTAATGTTGCTTAAGGCAATTCACTGGCACTCTCTGTTCAAAGCGAAATGAATACATTTCACTCTCTCTTGCCAGAGAGTAGCAAGCAGAGTGAGTACATGGCTTTGCTAGGATTGCAGACTTCCCCATGGTGCAGGGTGCCATTGACTACACACACATCGCTTCGTTGCTGCCACATGTCAACTCTGAGATCTGCTGCAACCGAAAGGGATTCCACTTGATCCAAGCTCAACTGTTGTGTAACCATAGACAGAGAATCATGTACGCTCATGCCCAGTATCCTGGCAGAAGTCATGATGACTTCATTCTGCGGCAGTGCACTCTGCCAACTGTTTTTAAGCCACGAAAACAAACCAAAGGGTGGCTGCTGGGTGAAAAAGGCTATCCGCTGATCACATGGCTGATGACTCCATTGCACAACCCCCACACACACACCGGCAATACGCATACAATGAAAGCCATGCTGCCACATGAAGGGTTGGATTTTGTTCTCCTCCCGATGTCGGGTTTCTTGGCTGGGGTGAGGGGGTGGCGGAGAATCGGAGTGGCAGCGGCCACTATGGATTACCTGTTCCGATCTTCCCGGGCTGGCAAAGTTCCATGGCGACACCTCCACCGCTCTGTGATGGGAACCTACTTTAAGTATAATAAGTACCCCTTTGAATTTGCTTGATGGAATTTGCTGTGATCCTACCAGCAGTTTCCAATTTTGAGCTCGACGTATGGAACTTTCCCATCCATGACAAGCTGGTACCACCGAGCCGAGAGTCCTCAGTGCCTGCAAAGGTTGGTAAGTAATGCTTTGCTTTCTTCCATTTTTGTTCCGCTCTCGGACGCAGTAAAGTTAAATCGTCAGAAGTGAGGGTGGTTAGAACTCTGCATCGATCTATCTTGAAGGGGGAGGGGAGGGGGTCAACTCTGCATTGATCTATCCTGAATGGGGAAAGGGGTCAACTCTGCATTGTGTATTGTGAAGGGAAGAACGGGGTCAACTCTGCATTGGTCTATTATGAAGGGGAAGAAGGGGTCAACTCAGCAATGTTCAATTCTGAAGGGGAAGAAGGGGTCAACTCAGCGTTGGTCTATTGTGAAGGGGGAAAAGAGGTCAACTCTGCATTGTTCTATTGGGAAGGGGAAGTAGGGGTCAACTACGCATTGTCTATAGTGAAGGTACAGAAGGGGTCAACTCTGCATTGCTCTATTGTGAAGGGGGAGAAAGGGTCAAATCTGCATTGTTCCATTATGAAGGGGAAGAAGGGGTCAACTCTGCATTGTCTATTGTGAAGGGGTGAAAGGGTCAACTCTGCATTGATCTATTGTGAAGGGGAAAAAGGAGTCAACTGTGCATTGGTCTATTGTGAAGGGGGAGAAAGGGTCAACTCTGCATTGTACAATTGTGAAGGGGAAGAAGGGGTCATCTCTGCACTGTTCTATTGTGAAGGGGGAGAAAGGGTCAACTCTGCATTGTACAATTGTGAAGGGGAAGAAGGGGTCAATTCTGCATTGGTCTATTGTGAAGGTTGAGAAGGGATCAACTCTGCATTGGTCTATTGTGAAGGGAGAGAAAGGGTCAACTCTGCATTGGCCTATTGTGAAGTGCAAGAAGGGGTCAACTCTGCATTGATCTATTGTGAAGGGGAAGAAGGAGACAACTCTGCATTGGTCTATTGTGAAGGCGGAGAAAGGGTCAACTCTGCATTGATCTATTGTGACGGGGAAGAAGGGGTCAACTCTGCATTGTTCAATTGTGAATGGGAAGAAGGGCCAACTCTGCATTGGTCTATAGTGAAGGGGGAGATGGGGTCAACTCTGCATTGATCTATTGTGAAGGGGAAGAAGGAGTCAACTCTGCATTGGTCTATTGTGAAGGTAGAGAAGGGCTCGACGCTGCATTGGTCTATTGTGAAGGGGGAGAAAGGGTCAACTCTGCTTTGGTCTATTGTGAAGGGAGGGAAGAGGTCAACTCTGCATTGTTCTATTGTGAAGGGAGAGAAGGGGTCAACTCTGCATTGTTCTATTGTGAAGGGGGAGAAAGGGTCAACTCTGCATTGATCTATTGTGAAGGGAGAAAAAGGGGGTCAACTCTGCATTGGTCTATTGTGAAGGGGGAGAAAGGGTCAACTCTGCATTGCTCTATTGTGAAGGGGAAGTAGGGGTCAACTACGCATTGTCTATTGTGAAGGTAGAGAAGGGGTCAACTCTGCATTGCTCTATTGTGAAGGGGGTGAAAGGGTCAAATCTGCATTGTTCCATTATGAAGGGGAAGAAGGGGTCAACTCTGCATTGTCTATTGTGAAGGGGAAGAAGGGTTCAACTCTGCATTGGTCTATTGTGAAGGGGAAGAAGGGGTCAACTCGACATTGAGCTATTGTGAAGGGGAAGAAGGGGTCAACTCTGCATTGGTCTATTGTGAAGGGAGAGAAGGGGACAACTCTGCATTGGTCTATTGTGAAGGGGGAGAAAGGGTCAACTCTGCATTGCTCTATTGTGAAGGGGAAGAAGGGGTCAACTATGCATTGATCTATTGTGAAGGGGAAGAAGGGGTCAACTCCGCATTGGTCTATTGTGAAGGAAGAGGAGGGGTCAACTCTGCATTGGTCTATTGTGAAGGGGGAGAAAGGGTCCACTCTGCATTGTTCTATTGTGAAGGGGAAGAAGGGGTCAACTCTGCATTGATCTGTTGTGAAGGGGAAGATGGGGTCAACTGTGCATTGGTCTATTGTGAAGGGAGTGAATGGGTCAACTCTGCATTGTTCCATTGTAAAGGGGATGAAGGGGTCAACTCTGCATTGATCTATTGTGAAGGGGAAGAAATGATCAACTCTGCATTGGTCTATTTGGAAGGGGAAGAAGGGGTCAACTCTGCATTGTTCTATTGTGAAGGGGAAGAAGGGGTCAACTCTGCATTGATCTATTGTGAAGGGGAAGAAGGGGTCAACTCTGCATTGATCTATTGTGAAGGGGAAGAAGGGGTCAACTCTGCATTGGTCTTTTGTGAAGGGAGAGAAGGGATCAACTCTGCATTGTTCTATTGTGAAGGGGATGAAGGGGTCAACTCTGCATTGCTGTATTGTGAAGGGGAAGAAGCGGTCAACTCTGCATTGATCTATTGTGAAGGGGAATAAGGGGTCAACTCTGCATTGGTCTATTGTGAAGGGGATGAAGGGGTCAACTCTGCATTGATCTATTGTGAAGGAGAAGAAGGGGTCAACTCTGCATTGATCTATTGTGAAGGGAGAGAAAGGGTCAACTCTGCATTGTTGTATTGTGAAGGGGAAGAAGGGGTCAACTCTGCATTGTTCTATTGTGAAGGGGAAGAAGGGGTCAACTCTGCATTGGTCTGTTGTGAAGGGGGAGAAAGGGTCAACTCTGCATTGATCTATTATGAAGGGAAAAAAGGTGTCAACTCTGCATTGTCTGTTGTGAATGGGGAGAAAGGGTCAACTCTGCATTGTTCTATTGTGAAGGGAGAGAAGGGGTCAACTCTGCATTGTCTGTTGTGAATGGGGACAAAGTGTCCACTCTGCATTGTTGTATTGTGAATGGAGAGAAAGGGTCAACTCTGCATGATCTGTTGTGAATGGGGAGAAAGGGTCAACTCTGCATTGATCTATTGTGAAGGGGGAGAAAGGGTCAACTCTGCATCGTACTATTGTGAAGAGGAAGAAGTGGTCAACTCTGCATTGGTCTATTGTGAAGGGGAAGAAGGGGTCAACTCTGCATTGAGCTATTGTGAAGGGGAAGAAGGGGTCAACTCTGCATTGGTCTATTCGGAAGGTAGAGAAGGGATCAACTCTGCATTGGTCTATTGTGAAGGGGGAGAAAGGGTCAACTCTGCATTGGTCTACTGTGAAGGGGAAGAAGGAGTCAACTCTGCATTGTTCTATTGTGAAGGTAGAGAAGGCTCAACTCTGCATTGGTCTATTGTGAAGGGGGAGAAAGGGTCCACTCTGCATTGTTCTATTGTGAAGGGGAAGAAAGGGTCAACTCTGCATTGATCTGTTGTGAAGGGGAAGATGGGGTCAACTGTGCATTGGTCTATTGTGAAGGGAGTGAATGGGTCAACTCTGCATTGTTACATTGTGAAGGGGATGAAGGGGTCAACTCTGCATTGATCTATTGTGAAGGGGAAGAAAGGATCAACTCTGCATTGGTCTATTGGGAAGGGAGAAAAGGGGTCAACTCTGCATTGTTCTATTGAGAAGGTAGAGAAGGGGTCAACTCTGCATTGATGTATTGTGAAGGGGGAGAAGGGGTCAAATCTGCATTGGTCTATTGTGAAGGGGGAGAAAGGGTCAACTCTGCATTCTTCTATTGTGAAGGGGAAGAAGAGATCAACTCTGCATTGATATATTGTGCAGGGGAAGAAGGGGTCAACTCTGTATTGGTCTTTTGTGAAGGGAGAGAAGGGCTCAACTCTGCATTGGTCTATTGTGAAGGGGATGGAGGGGTCAACTCTGCATTGATCTCTTGTTAAGGGGAAGAAGGGGTCAACTCTGCATTGATCTATTGTGAAGGGGAAGAATGGGTCAACTCTGCATTGGTCTATTGTGAAGGGAGAGAAGGGCTCAACTCTGCATTGGTCTATTGTGAAGGTGGAGAAAGGGTCAACTCTGCATTGTTCTATTATGAGGTGGAAGAAGGGATCAACTCTGCATTGTTCTACTGTGAAGGGGAAGAAGGGAACAACTCTGCATTGATCTATTGTGAAGGGGAAGAAGGAGTCAACTCTGCATTGTTCTATTGTGAAGGTAGAGAAGGCTCAACTCTGCATTGGTCTATTGTGAAGGGGGAGAAAGGGTCCACTCTGCATTGTTCTATTGAGAAGGGGAAGAAGGGGTCAACTCTGCATTGATCTGTTGTGAAGGGGAAGATGGGGTCAACTGTGCATTGGTCTATTGTGAAGGGAGTGAATGGGTCAACTCTGCATTGTTACATTGTGAAGGGGATGAAGGGGTCAACTCTGCATTGATCTATAGTGAAGGGGAAGAAAGGATCAACTCTGCATTGGTCTATTGGGAAGGGAGAAAAGGGGTCAACTCTGCATTGTTCTATTGAGAAGGTAGAGAAGGGGTCAACTCTGCATTGATGTATTGTGAAGGGGGAGAAGGGGTCAAATCTGCATTGGTCTACTGTGAAGTGGGAGAAAGGGTCAACTCTGCATTCTTCTATTGTGAAGGGGAAGAAGAGATCAACTCTGCATTGATATATTGTGCAGGGGAAGAAGGGGTCAACCCTGTATTGGTCTTTTGTGAAGGGAGAGAAGGGCTCAACTCTGCATTGGTCTATTGTGAAGGGGATGGAGGGGTCAACTCTGCATTGATCTCTTGTTAAGGGGAAGAAGGGGTCAACTCTGCATTGATCTATTGTGAAGGGGAAGAATGGGTCAACTCTGCATTGGTCTATCGTGAAGGGGGAGATGGGGTCAACTCTGCATTGACCTATTGTGAAGGGGAAGAAGGGATCAACTCTACATTGATCTATTGTGAAGGGAGAGAAGGGCTCAACTCTGCATTGGTCTATTGTGAAGGTGGAGAAAGGGTCAACTCTGCATTGTTGTATTGTGAAGTGGAAGAAGGGATCAACTCTGCATTGTTCTATTGTGAAGGGGAAGAAGGGGTCAACTCTGCATTGGTCTATAGTGAAGGGGGAGATGGGGTCAACTCTGCATTGACCTATTGTGAAGGGGAAGAAGGGATCAACTCTACATTGATCTATTGTGAAGGGGAAGAAGGGGTCAACTCTGCATTGGTCTATTGTGAAGGGAGAGAAGGGGTCCACTCTGCATTGGTCTATTGTGAAGGCGGAGAAGGGGTCAACTCTGCATTGGTCTATTGTGAACGGGAAATGGGTCCAATCTGCATTGTTCTATTGTGAAGGGGAAGAAGGGGTCAACTCTGCATTGATCTGTTGTGAAGGGGAAGATGGGGTCAACTGTGCATTGGTCTATTGTGAAGGGACTGAAGGGGTCAACTCTGCATTGTTCCATTGTGAAGGGGATGAAGGGGTCAACTCTGCATTGGTCTATTGTGAAGGGGGAGAAGGGGTCAACTCTGCATTGGTCTATTGTGAACGGGAGAAAGGGTCCAATCTGCATTGATCTGTTGTGAAGGGGAAGATGGGGTCAACTGTGCATTGGTCTATTGTGAAGGGACTGAAGGGGTCAACTCTGCATTGATCTGTTGTGAAGGGGAAGAAGGGATCAACTCTACATTGATCTATTGTGAAGGGGAAGAAGGGGTCAACTCTGCATTGGTCTATTGTGAAGGGAGAGAAGGGGTCAACACTGCATTGGTCTATTTTGAAGGGGGAGAAGGGGTCAACTCTGCATTGGTCTATTGTGAACGGGAGAAAGGGTCAACTCTGCATTGATCTGTTGTGAAGGGGAAGAAGGGATCAACTCTACATTGATCTATTGTGAAGGGGATGAAGGGGTCAACTCTGCATTGATCTATTGTGAAGGGGAAGAAAGGGTCAACTCTGCAATGCTCTATTGGGAAGGGAGAAAAGGGTCAACTCTGCATTGTTCAATTGAGAAGGTAGAGAAGGGGTCAACTCTGCATTGATGTATTGTGAAGGGGGAGAAGGGGTCAACCCTGCATTGGTCTATTGTGAAGGGGGAGAAAGGGTCAACTCTGCAATGTTCTATTGTGAAGGGGAAGAAGGGATCAACTCTGCACTGATATATTGTGCAGGGGAAGAAGGGGTCAACCCTGTACTGGTCTTTTGTGAAGGGAGAGAAGGGCTCAACTCTGCATTGGTCTATTGTGAAGGGGATGGAGGGGTCAACTCTGCATTGATCTCTTGTGAAGGGGACGAAGGGGTCAACTCTGCATTGTTCTATTGTGAAGGTAGAGAAGGCTCAACTCTGCATTGGTCTATTGTGAAGGGGGAGAAAGGGTCCACTCTGCATTGTTCTATTGAGAAGGGGAAGAAGAGGTCAACTCTGCATTGATCTGTTGTGAAGGGGAAGATGGGGTCAACTGTGCATTGGTCTATTGTGAAGGGAGTGAATGGGTCAACTCTGCATTGTTACATTGTGAAGGGGATGAAGGGGTCAACTCTGCATTGATCTATTGTGAAGGGGAAGAAAGGATCAACTCTGCATTGGTCTATTGGGAAGGGAGAAAAGGGGTCAACTCTGCATTGTTCTATTGAGAAGGTAGAGAAGGGGTCAACTCTGCATTGATGTATTGTGAAGGGGGAGAAGGGGTCAAATCTGCATTGGTCTACTGTGAAGTGGAAGAAAGGGTCAACTCTGCATTCTTCTATTGTGAAGGGGAAGAAGAGAGCAACTCTGCATTGATATATTGTGCAGGGGAAGAAGGGGTCAACCCTGTATTGGTCTTTTGTGAAGGGAGAGAAGTGCTCAACTCTGCATTGGTCTATTGTGAAGGGGATGGAGGGGTCAACTCTGCATTGATCTATTGTGAAGGGGAAGAATGGGTCAACTCTGCATTGGTCTATAGTGAAGGGGGAGATGGGGTCAACTCTGCATTGACCTATTGTGAAGGGGAAGAAGGGATCAACTCTACATTGATCTATTGTGAAGGGAGAGAAGGGCTCAACTCTGCATTGGTCTATTGTGAAGGTGGAGAAAGGGTCAACTCTGCATTGTTCTACTGTGAAGTGGAAGAAGGGATCAACTCTGCATTGTTCTACTGTGAAGGGGAAGAAGGGATCAACTCTGCATTGATCTATTGTGAAGGGGAAGAAGGGGTCAACTCTGCATTGGTCTATAGTGAAGGGGGAGATGGGGTCAACTCTGCATTGACCTATTGTGAAGGGGAAGAAGGGATCAACACTACATTGATCTATTGTGAAGGGGAAGAAGGGGTCAACTCTGCATTGGTCTATTGTGAAGGGAGAGAAGGGGTCAACTCTGCATTGGTCTATTGTGAAGGGGGAGAAGGGGTCAACTCTGCATTGGTCTATTGTGAACGGGAGAAAGGGTCCAATCTGCATTGTTCTATTGTGAAGGGGAAGAAGGGGTCAACTCTGCATTGATCTGTTGTGAAGGGGAAGATGGGGTCAACTGTGCATTGGTCTATTGTGAAGGGACTGAAGGGGTCCACTCTGCATTGTTCCATTGTGAAGGGGATGAAGGGGTCAACTCTGCATTGGTCTATTGTGAAGGGGGAGAAGGGGTCAACTCTGCATTGGTCTATTGTGAACGGGAGAAAGGGTCCAATCTGCATTGATCTGTTGTGAAGGGGAATATGGGGTCAACTGTGCATTGGTCTATTGTGAAGGGACTGAAGGGGTCAACTCTGCATTGATCTGTTGTGAAGGGGATGAAGGGATCAACTCTACATTGATCTATTGTGAAGGGGAAGAAGGGGTCAACTCTGCATTGGTCTATTGTGAAGGGAGAGAAGGGGTCAACTCGGCATTGGTCTATTGTGAAGGGGGAGAAGGGGTCAACTCTGCATTGGTCTATTGTGAACGGGAGAAAGGGTCAACTCTGCATTGATCTGTTGTGAAGGGGAAGAAGGGATCAACTCTACATTGATCTATTGTGAAGGGGAAGAAGGGGTCAACTGTGCATTGGCCTATTGTGAAGGGACTGAAGGGGTCAACTCTGCATTGTTCCATTGTGAAGGGGATGAAGGGGTCAACTCTGCATTGATCTATTGTGAAGGGGAAGAAAGGGTCAACTCTGCAATGCTCTATTGGGAAGGGAGAAAAGGGTCAACTCTACATTGTTCAATTGAGAAGGTAGAGAAGGGGTCAACTCTGCATTGATGTATTGTGAAGGGGGAGAAGGGGTCAACCCTGCATTGGTCTATTGTGAAGGGGGAGAAAGGGTCAACTCTGCAATGTTCTATTGTGAAGGGGAAGAAGGGATCAACTCTGCATTGATATATTGTGAATGCGGAAGAAGGGGTCAACCCTGTCCTGGTCTTTTGTGAAGGGAGAGAAGGGCTCAACTCTGCATTGGTCTATTGTGAAGGGGATGGAGGGGTCAACTCTGCATTGATCTCTTGTTAAGGTGAAGAAGGGGTCAACTCTGCATTGATCTATTCTGAAGGGGAAGAATGTGTCAACTCTGCATTGGTCTATTGTGAAGGGAGAGAAGGGCTCAACTCTGCATTGGTCTATTGTGAAGGTGGAGAAAGGGTCAACTCTGCATTGTTCTATTGTGAAGTGGAAGAAGGGATCAACTCTGCATTGTTCTACTGTGAAGGGGAAGAAGGGATCAACTCTGCATTGGTCTATTGTGAAGGGGAAGAAGGGGTCAACTATGCATTGGTATATCGTGAAGGGGGAGAAGGGGTCAACTCTGCATTGACCTATTGTGAAGGGGAAGAAGGGATCAACTCTACATTGATCTATTGTGAAGGGCAAGAAGGGGTCAACTCTGCATTGGTCTATTGTGAAGGGAGAGAAGGGGTCAACTCTGCATTGGTCTATTGTGAAGGGGGAGAAGGGGTCAACTCTGCATTGGTCTATTGTGAATGGGAGAAAGGGTCCAATCTGCATTGGTCTATTGTGAACGGGAGAAAGGGTCCAATCTGCATTGATCTGTTGTGAAGGGGAAGATGGGGTCAACTGTGCATTGGTCTATTGTGAAGGGACTGAAGGGGTCAACTCTGCATTGATCTGTTGTGAAGGGAAAGATGGGGTCAACTGTGCATTGGCCTATTGTGAAGGGACTGAAGGGGTCAACTCTGCATTGTTCCATTGTGAAGGGGATGAAGGGGTCAACTCTGCATTGATCTATTGTGAAGGGGAAGAAAGGGTCAACTCTGCAATGCTCTATTGGGAAGGGAGAAAAGGGTCAACTCTGCATTATTCAATTGAGAAGGTAGAGAAGGGGTCAACTCTGCATTAATGTATTGCGAAGGGGGAGAAGGTGTCAACCCTGCATTGGTCTATTGTGAAGGGGGAGAAAGGGTCAACTCTGCAATGTTCTATTGTGAAGGGGAAGAAGGGATCAACTCTGCATTGATCTGTTGTGAAGGGGAAGATGGGGACAACTGTGCATTGGTCTATTGTGAAGGGAGTGAATGGGTCACCTCTGCATTGTTACATTGTGAAGGGGATGAAGGGGTCAACTCTGCATTGATCTATTGTGAAGGGGAAGAAAGGATCAACTCTGCATTGGTCTATTGGGAAGGGAGAAAAGGGGTCAACTCTGCATTGTTCTATTGAGAAGGTAGAGAAGGGGTCAACTCTGCATTGATGTATTGTGAAGGGGGAGAAGGGGTCAAATCTGCATTGGTCTACTGTGAAGTGGGAGAAAGGGTCAACTCTGCATTCTTCTATTGTGAAGGGGAAGAAGAGAGCAACTCTGCATTGATATATTGTGCAGGGGAAGAAGGGGTCAACCCTGTATTGGTCTTTTGTGAAGGGAGAGAAGTGCTCAACTCTGCATTGGTCTATTGTGAAGGGGATGGAGGGGTCAACTCTGCATTGATCTATTGTGAAGGGGAAGAATGGGTCAACTCTGCATTGGTCTATAGTGAAGGGGGAGATGGGGTCAACTCTGCATTGACCTATTGTGAAGGGGAAGAAGGGATCAACTCTACATTGATCTATTGTGAAGGGAGAGAAGGGCTCAACTCTGCATTGGTCTATTGTGAAGGTGGAGAAAGGGTCAACTCTGCATTGTTCTACTGTGAAGTGGAAGAAGGGATCAACTCTGCATTGTTCTACTGTGAAGGGGAAGAAGGGATCAACTCTGCATTGATCTATTGTGAAGGGGAAGAAGGGGTCAACTCTGCATTGGTCTATAGTGAAGGGGGAGATGGGGTCAACTCTGCATTGACCTATTGTGAAGGGGAAGAAGGGATCAACTCTACATTGATCTATTGTGAAGGGGAAGAAGGGGTCAACTCTGCATTGGTCTATTGTGAAGGGAGAGAAGGGGTCAACTCTGCATTGGTCTATTGTGAAGGGGGAGAAGGGGTCAACTCTGCATTGGTCTATTGTGAACGGGAGAAAGGGTCCAATCTGCATTGTTCTATTGTGAAGGGGAAGAAGGGGTCAACTCTGCATTGATCTGTTGTGAAGGGGAAGATGGGGTCAACTGTGCATTGGTCTATTGTGAAGGGACTGAAGGGGTCAACTCTGCATTGTTCCATTGTGAAGGGGATGAAGGGGTCAACTCTGCATTGGTCTATTGTGAAGGGGGAGAAGGGGTCAACTCTGCATTGGTCTATTGTGAACGGGAGAAAGGGTCCAATCTGCATTGATCTGTTGTGAAGGGGAATATGGGGTCAACTGTGCATTGGTTTATTGTGAAGGGACTGAAGGGGTCAACTCTGCATTGATCTGTTGTGAAGGGGATGAAGGGATCAACTCTACATTGATCTATTGTGAAGGGAGAGAAGGGGTCAACTCGGCATTGGTCTATTGTGAAGGGGGAGAAGGGGTCAACTCTGCATTGGTCTATTGTGAACGGGAGAAAGGGTCAACTCTGCATTGATCTGTTGTGAAGGGGAAGAAGGGATCAACTCTACATTGATCTATTGTGAAGGGGAAGAAGGGGTCAACTGTGCATTGGCCTATTGTGAAGGGACTGAAGGGGTCAACTCTGCATTGTTCCATTGTGAAGGGGATGAAGGGGTCAACTCTGCATTGATCTATTGTGAAGGGGAAGAAAGGGTCAACTCTGCAATGCTCTATTGGGAAGGGAGAAAAGGGTCAACTCTACATTGTTCAACTGAGAAGGTAGATAAGGGGTCAACTCCGCATTGATGTATTGTGAAGGGGGAGAAGGGGTCAACCCTGCATTGGTCTATTGTGAAGGGGGAGAAAGGGTCAACTCTGCAATGTTCTATTGTGAAGGGGAAGAAGGGATCAACTCTGCATTGATATATTGTGAATGCGGAAGAAGGGGTCAACCCTGTCCTGGTCTTTTGTGAAGGGAGAGAAGGGCTCAACTCTGCATTGGTCTATTGTGAAGGGGAAGAAGGGGTCAACTCTGCATTGATCTATTGTGAAGGGGAAGAATGGGTCAACTCTGCATTGGTCTATAGTGAAGGGGGAGATGGGGTCAACTCTGCATTGACCTATTGTGAAGGGGAAGAAGGGATCAACTCTACATTGATCTATTGTGAAGGGAGAGAAGGGCTCAACTCTGCATTGGTCTATTGTGAAGGTGGAGAAAGGGTCAACTCTGCATTGTTCTACTGTGAAGTGGAAGAAGGGATCAACTCTGCATTGTTCTACTGTGAAGGGGAAGAAGGGATCAACTCTGCATTGATCTATTGTGAAGGGGAAGAAGGGGTCAACTCTGCATTGGTCTATAGTGAAGGGGGAGATGGGGTCAACTCTGCATTGACCTATTGTGAAGGGGAAGAAGGGATCAACTCTACATTGATCTATTGTGAAGGGGAAGAAGGGGTCAACTCTGCATTGGTCTATTGTGAAGGGAGAGAAGGGGTCAACTCTGCATTGGTCTATTGTGAAGGGGGAGAAGGGGTCAACTCTGCATTGGTCTATTGTGAACGGGAGAAAGGGTCCAAACTGCATTGTTCTATTGTGAAGGGGAAGAAGGGGTCAACTCTGCATTGATCTGTTGTGAAGGGGAAGATGGGGTCAACTGTGCATTGGTCTATTGTGAAGGGACTGAAGGGGTCAACTCTGCATTGTTCCATTGTGAAGGGGGTGAAGGGGTCAACTCTGCATTGGTCTATTGTGAAGGGGGAGAAGGGGTCAACTCTGCATTGGTCTATTGTGAACGGGAGAAAGGGTCCAATCTGCATTGATCTGTTGTGAAGGGGAATATGGGGTCAACTGTGCATTGGTCTATTGTGAAGGGACTGAAGGGGTCAACTCTGCATTGATCTGTTGTGAAGGGGATGAAGGGATCAACTCTACATTGATCTATTGTGAAGGGGAAGAAGGGGTCAACTCTGCATTGGTCTATTGTGAAGGGAGAGAAGGGGTCAACTCGGCATTGGTCTATTGTGAAGGGGGAGAAGGGGTCAACTCTGCATTGGTCTATTGTGAACGGGAGAAAGGGTTAACTCTGCATTGATCTGTTGTGAAGGGGAAGAAGGGATCAACTCTACATTGATCTATTGTGAAGGGGAAGAAGGGGTCAACTGTGCATTGGCCTATTGTGAAGGGACTGAAGGGGTCAACTCTGCATTGTTCCATTGTGAAGGGGATGAAGGGGTCAACTCTGCATTGATCTATTGTGAAGGGGAAGAAAGGGTCAACTCTGCAATGCTCTATTGGGAAGGGAGAAAAGGGTCAACTCTACATTGTTCAATTGAGAAGGTAGAGAAGGGGTCAACTCTGCATTGATGTATTGTGAAGGGGGAGAAGGGGTCAACCCTGCATTGGTCTATTGTGAAGGGGGAGAAAGGGTCAACTCTGCAATGTTCTATTGTGAAGGGGAAGAAGGGATCAACTCTGCATTGATATATTGTGAATGCGGAAGAAGGGGTCAACCCTGTACTGGTCTTTTGTGAAGGGAGAGAAGGGCTCAACTCTGCATTGGTCTATTGTGAAGCGGATGGAGGGGTCAACTCTGCATTGATCTCTTGTTAAGGTGAAGAAGGGGTCAACTCTGCATTGATCTATTCTGAAGGGGAAGAATGTGTCAACTCTGCATTGGTCTATTGTGAAGGGAGAGAAGGGCTCAACTCTGCATTGGTCTATTGTGAAGGTGGAGAAAGGGTCAACTCTGCATTGTTCTATTGTGAAGTGGAAGAAGGGATCAACTCTGCATTGTTCTACTGTGAAGGGGAAGAAGGGATCAACTCTGCATTGGTCTATTGTGAAGGGGAAGAAGGGGTCAACTATGCATTGGTATATAGTGAAGGGGAAGATGGGGTCAACTCTGCATTGGCCTATTGTGAAGGGGAAGAAGGGATCAACTCTACATTGATCTATTGTGAAGGGCAAGAAGGGGTCAACTCTGCATTGGTCTATTGTGAAGGGAGAGAAGGGGTCAACTCTGCATTGGTCTATTGTGAAGGGGGAGAAGGGGTCAACTCTGCATTGGTCTATTGTTTACGGGAGAAAGGGTCCAATCTGCATTGGTCTATTGTGAACGGGAGAAAGGGTCCAATCTGCATTGATCTGTTGTGAAGGGGAAGATGGGGTCAACTGTGCATTGGTCTATTGTGAAGGGACTGAAGGGGTCAACTCTGCATTGATCTGTTGTGAAGGGAAAGATGGGGTCAACTGTGCATTGGCCTATTGTGAAGGGACTGAAGGGGTCAACTCTGCATTGTTCCATTGTGAAGGGGATGAAGGGGTCAACTCTGCATTGATCTATTGTGAAGGGGAAGAAAGGGTCAACTCTGCAATGCTCTATTGGGAAGGGAGAAAAGGGTCAACTCTGCATTATTCAATTGAGAAGGTAGAGAAGAGGTCAACTCTGCATTGATGTATTGTGAAGGGGGAGAAGGTGTCAACCCTGCATTGGTCTATTGTGAAGGGGGAGAAAGGGTCAACTCTGCAATGTTCTATTGTGAAGGGGAAGAAGGGATCAACTCTGCATTGATATATGGTGCAGGGGAAGAAGGGGTCTACTCTGTATTGGTCTTTTGTGAAGGGAGAGAAGGGGTTAGCTCTGCATTGTTCAATTGTGAAGGGGATGAAGTGGTCAACTCTGCATTGCTCTATTGTGAAGGGGAAGAAGCGGTCAACTCTGCATTGATCGATTGGGAAGGGACAAAAGGGGTCAACTCTGCATTGTTCTATTGAGAAGGTAGAGAAGAGGTCAACTCTGCATTGATCTATTGTGTAGGGAGAGAAAGGGTCATCTCTGCATTGTTCTATTGCGAAGGGGATGAAGGGGTCAACTCTGCATTGATCTATTGTGAAGGGGAAGAAGGGGTCAACTCTGCATTGATCTATTGTGAAGGGAGAGAAAGGGTCAACTCTGCATTGTTCTATTGTGAAGGGGATGAAGGGGTCAACTCTGCATTGCTCTATTGTGAAGGGGAAGAAGCGGTCAACTCTGCATTGTCTGTTGTAAATGCGGAGAAAGGGTCAACTCTGCATCGTTCTATTGTGAAGGGAGAGAAGGGGTCAACTCTGCATTGTCTGTTGTGAATGGGGAGAAAGGGTCAACTCTGCATTGATCTATTGTGAAGGGGGAGAAAGGGTCAACTCTGCATCGTACTATTGTGAAGGGGAAGAAGGGGTCAACTCTGCATTGTTCTATTGTGAAGTGGAAGAAGGGGTCAACTCTTCATTGAGCTATTGTGAGGGGGAAGAAGGGGTCAACTCTGCATTGGTCTATTGTGAAGCTAGAGAAGGGATCAACTCTGCATTGGTCTATTGAGAATGGGGAGAAAGGGTCAACTATGCATTGGTCTATTGTGACGGGGAAGAAGGGGTCAACTCTGCATTGTTCTATTGTGAATGGGAAGAAGGGCCAATTCTGCATTGGTCTATAGTGAAGGGGGAGATGGGGTCAACTCTGCATTGATCTATTGTGAAGGGGAAGAAGGAGTCAACTCTGCATTGGTCTATTGTGATGGTAGAGAAGGGCTCAAATCTGCATTGGTCTATTGTGAAGGGGGAGAAAGGGTCAACTCTGCATTGTTCTATTGTGAATGGGAAGAAGGGTCAACTCTGCATTAATGTATTGTGAAGGGAGAGAAGGGGTCAACTCTGCATTGGTCTATTGTGAAGGGGAAGAAGGGGTCAACTCTGCATTGGTCTATTGTGAAGGGGGAGAAATTGTCAACTCGGCATTGTTCTATTGTGAAGGGGAAGAAGGGATCAACTCTGCATTGATCTATTGTGAAGGGGAAGAAGGGGTCAACTCTGTATTGGTCTTTTGTGAAGGGAGAGAAGCGGTCATCTCTGCATTGTTCAATTGTGAAGGGGATGAAGGGGTCAACTCTGCATTGATCTATTGTTTAGGGGAAGAAGGGGTCAACTCCGCATTGGTCTATTGTGAAGGGAGTGAAGGGGTCAACTCTGCATTGGTCTATTGTGAAGGGGGAGAAAGGGTCAACTCTGCATTGTTCTATTGTGAAGGGGAAGAAAGGGTCAACTCTGCATTGATCTGTTGTGAAGGGGAAGATGGTGTCAACTCTGCATTGATCTATTGTGAAGGGGAAGAAGGGGTCAACTCTGCATTGATCTATTGTGAAGGTAGAGAAGGGCTCAACTCTGCATTGGTCTATTGTGAAGGGGGAGAAAGTGTCAACTCTGCATTGTTCTATTGTGACTGGGAAGAAGGGCCAGCTCTGCATTGGTCTATTGTGAAGGGAGAGAAGAGGTCAACTCTGCATTGGTCTATTGTGAAGGGAGAGAATGGGTAAACTCTGCATTGATCAAATGTGAAGGGGAAGAAGGGGTCAACTCTGCATTGGTCTATTGTGAAGGGAGAGAAGGGGACAACTCTGCATTGGTCTATTGTGAAGGGGGAGAAAGGGTCAACTCTGCATTGATCTATTGTGAAGGGGAAGAAGGGTTCAACTCTGCATTGGTCTATTGTGAAGGGGAAGAAGGGGTCAACTCTGCATTGGTCTATTGTGAAGGGAGAGAAGGGGACAACTCTGCATTGGTCTATTGTGAAGGGGGAGAAAGGGTCAACTCTGCATTGCTCAAATGTGAAGGGGAAGAAGGGTTCAATTCTGCATTGATCTATTGTGAATGGGGAGAAAGGGTCAACTCTGCATTGGTCTATTGTGAAGGGGAAGAAGGGGACAACTCTGCATTGGTCTATTGTGAAGGGGGAGAAAGGGTCAACTCTGCATTGTTCCATTGTGAATGGGATGAAGGTTTCAACTCTGCATTGATCTATTGTGAAGGGGAAGAAAGGGTCAACTCTGCATTGGTCTAGTGGGACGGGAGAAAAGAGGTCAACTCTGCATAGTTCTATTGAGAAGGTAGAGAAAGGGTCAACTCTGCATTGATGTATTGTGAAGGGGGAGAAGGGGTCAACTCTGCATTGGTCTATTGTGAAGGGGAAGAAGGGGTCAACTCTGCATTGGTCTATTGTGAAGGGGGAGAAAGGGTCAACTCTGCATTTTTCTATTGTGAAGGGGGAGAAGGGATCAACTCTGCATTGATATATTGTGCAGGGGAAGAAGGGGGTCAACTCTGTATTGGTCTTTTGTGAAGGGAGCGAAGGGGTCAACTCTACATTGTTCAATTGTGAAGGGGATGAAGGGGTCAACTCTGCATTGATCTCTTGTGAAGGGGAAGAAGGGGTCAACTCTGCATTGATCTATTGTGAAGGGGACGAAGGGGTCAACTCTGCATTGGTATATTGTGAAGGGAGAGAAGGGCTCAACTCTGCGTTGGTCTATTGTGAAGGGGGAGAAAGGGTCAACTCTGCATTGTTCTATTGTGAAGGGGAAGAAGGGATGAACTCTGCATTGATCTATTGTGAAGGGGAAGAAGGGGTCAACTCTGCATTGGTCTTTTGTGAAGAGAGAGAAGGGGTCAACTCTGCATTGTTCTATTGTGAAGGGGTGAAGGGGTCAACTCTGCATTGATCTATTGTGAAGGGGAAGAAGCGGTCAACTCTGCATTGATCAATTGTGAAGGGGAAGAAGGGGTCAACTCTGCATTGGTCCATTGTGAAGGGAGAGAAGGGGTCAACTCTGCATTGTTCTATTGTGAAGGGGATGAAGGGGTCAACTCTGCATTGATCTATTGTGAAGGGGAAGAAGGTGTCAACTCTGCATTGATCTATTGTGAAGGGAGAGAAAGGTTCAACTCTGCATTGTTCTATTGTGAATGGGGAGAAAGGGTGAACTCTGCATCGTTCTATTGTGAAGGGAGAGAAGGGGTCAACTCAGCATTGTCTGTTGTGAATGGGGACAAAGTGTCCACTCTGCATTGTTATATTGTGAATGGAGAGAAAGGGTCAACTCTGCATTGTCTGTTGTGAATGGGGAGAAAGGGTCAACGCTGCATTGATCTATTGTGAAGGGGGAGAAAGGGTCAACACTGCATCGTACTATTGTGAAGGGGAAGAAGGGGTCAACTCTGCATTGTTCTATTGTGAAGGGGAAGAAGGGGTCACTCTGCATTGATCCATTGTGAAGGGGAAGAAGGAGTCAACTCTGCATTGTTCTATTGTGAAGGTAGAGAAGGCTCAACTCTGCATTGGTGTTTTGTGAAGGGAGAGAAGGGATCAACTCTGCATTGTTCTATTGTGAAGGGGATGAAGGGGTCAACTCTGCATTGCTGTATTGTGAAGGGGAAGAAGCGGTCAACTCTGCATTGATCTATTGTGAAGGGGAAGAAGGGGTCAACTCTGCATTGGTCTAGTGTGAAGGGAGTGAAGGGGTCAACTCTGCATTGTTCTATTGTGAAGGGGATGAAGGGGTCAACTCTGCATTGATCTTTTGTGAAGGGGAAGAAGGGGTCAACTCTGCATTGTTCTATTGGGAAGGGAGAAAAAAGGGGTCAAATCTGCATTGTTCTATTGAGAAGGTGGAGAAGAGGTCAACTCTGCATTGATCTATTGTGAAGGGAGAGAAAGGGTCAACTCTGTATTGTTCTATTGTGAAGGGGATGAAGGGGTCAACTCTGCATTGATCTATTGTGAATGGGGAGAAAGTGTCAACTCTGCATCGTTCTATTGTGAAGGGAGAGAAGGGTCAACTCTGCATTGTCTGTTGTGAATTGGGACAAAGTGTCCACTCTGCATTGTTGTATTGTGAATGGAGAGAAAGGGTCAACTCTGCATGATCTGTTGTGAATGGGGAGAAAGGGTCAACTCTGCATTGATCTATTGTGAAGGGGGAGAAAGGGTCAACTCTGCATCGTACTATTGTGAAGAGGAAAAAGGGGTCAACTCTGCATTGGTCTATTGTGAAGGGGAAGAAGGGGTCAACTCTGCATTGAGCTATTGTGAAGGGGAAGAAGGGGTCAACTCTGCATTGGTCTATTGTGAAGGTAGAGAAGGGATCAACTCTGCATTGGTCTATTGTGAAGGGGGAGAAAGGGTCAACTCTGCATTGGTCTACTGTGAAGGGGAAGAAGGGGTCAACTCTGCATTGATCTATTGTGAAGGGGAAGAAGGAGTTCACTCTGCATTGTTCTATTGTGAAGGTGGAGAAGGCTCAACTCTGCATTGGTCTATTGTGAAGGGGGAGAAAGGGTCCACTCTGCATTGTTCTATTGTGAAGGGGAAGAAGGGGTCAACTCTGCATTGATCTGTTGTGAAGGGGAAGATGGGGTCAACTGTACATTGGTCTATTGTGAAGGTGGAGAAAGGGTCAACTCTGCATTGTTCTATTGTGAAGTGGAAGAAGGGATCAACTCTGCATTGTTCTGCTGTGAAGGGGAAGAAGGGATCAACTCTGCATTGATCTGTTGTGAAGGCGAAGAAGGGGTCAACTCTGCATTGGTCTATTGTGAAGCTAGAGAAGGGATCAACTCTGCCTTGGTCTATTGTGAATGGGGAGAAAGGGTCAACTCTGCATTGGTCTATTGTGAAGGGGAAGAAGGAGTCAACTCTGCATTGGTCTATTGTGAAGGGGGAGAAAGGGTCAACTCTGCATTGATCTATTGTGACGGGGAAGAAGGGGTCAACTCTGCATTGTTCTATTGTGAATGGGAAGAAGGGCCAATTCTGCATTGGTCTATAGTGAAGGGGGAGATGGGGTCAACTCTGCATTGATCTATTGTGAAGGGGAAGAAGGAGTCAACTCTGCATTGGTCTATGGAGATGGTAGAGAAGAGCTCAAATCTGCATTGGTCTATTGTGAAGGGGGAGAAAGGGTCAACTCTGCATTGTTCTATTGTGAATGGGAAGAAGGGTCAACTCTGCATTGATGTATTGTGAAGGGAGAGAAGGGGTCAACTCTGCATTGTTCTATTGTGAAGTGGAAGAAGGGATCAACTCTGCATTGTTCTACTGTGAAGGGGAAGAAGGGATCAACTCTGCATTGATCTGTTGTGAAGGGGAAGAAGGGGTCAACTCTGCATTGGTCTATAGTGAAGGGGGAGATGGGGTCAACTCTGCATTGACCTATTGTGAAGGGGAAGAAGGGATCAACTCTACATTGATCTATTGTGAAGGGGAAGAAGGGGTCAACTCTGCATTGGTCTATTGTGAAGGGAGAGAAGGGGTCAACTCTGCATTGGTCTATTGTGAAGGGGGAGAGGGTGTCAACTCTGCATTGGTCGATTGTGAACGGGAGATAGGTTCCAATCTGCATTGTTCTATTGTGAAGGGGAAGAAGGGGTCAACTCTGCATTGATCTGTTGTGAAGGGGAAGATGGGGTCAACTGTGCATTGGTCTATTGTGAAGGGACTGAAGGGGTCAACTCTGCATTGTTCCATTGTGAAGGGGATGAAGGGGTCAACTCTGCATTGGTCCATTGTGAAGGGGGAGAAGGGGTCAACTCTGCATTGGTCTATTGTGAACGGGAGAAAGGGTCCAATCTGCATTGATCTGTTGTGAAGGGGAAGATGGGGTCAACTGTGCATTGGTCTATTGTGAAGGGACTGAAGGGGTCAACTCTGCATTGATCTGTTGTGAAGGGGAAGATGGGGTCAACTGTGCATTGGCCTATTGTGAAGGGACTGAAGGGGTCAACTCTGCATTGTTCCATTGTGAAGGGGATGAAGGGGTCAACTCTGCATTGATCTATTGTGAAGGGGAAGAAAGGGTCAACTCTGCATTGGTCTATTGGGAAGGGAGAAAAGGGTCAACTCTGCATTGTTCAATTGAGAAGGTAGAGAAGGGGTCAACTCTGCATTGATGTATTGTGAAGGGGGAGAAGGGGTCAACTCTGCATTGGTCAATTGTGAAGGGGGAGAAAGGGTCAACTCTGCAATGTTCTATTGTGAAGGGGAAGAAGGGATCAACTCTGCATTGATATATTGTGCAGGGGAAGTAGGGGTCAACTCTGTATTGGTCTTTTGTGAAGGGAGAGAAGGGGTTAGCTCTGCATTGTTCAATTGTGAAGGGGATGAAGGGGTCAACTCTGCATTGATCTATTGTGAAGGGGAAGAAGGGGTCAACTCTGCAATGGTCTTTTGTGAAGGGATAGAAGGGATCTACTCTGCATTGTTCTATTGTGAAGGGGATGAAGGGGTCAACTTTGCATTGCTCTATTGTGAAGGGGAAGAAGCTGTCAACTCTGCATTGATCGATTGGGAAGGGAGAAAAGGGGTCAACTCTGCATTGGTCTATTGTGAAGCTAGAGAAGGGATCAACTCTGCCTTGGTCTATTGTGAATGGGGAGAAAGGGTCAACTCTGCATTGGTCTATTGTGAAGGGGAAGAAGGAGTCAACTCTGCATTGGTCTATTGTGAAGGGGGAGAAAGGGTCAACTCTGCATTGATCTATTGTGACGGGGAAGAAGGGGTCAACTCTGCATTGTTCTATTGTGAATGGGAAGAAGGGCCAATTCTGCATTGGTCTATAGTGAAGGGGGAGATGGGGTCAACTCTGCATTGATCTATTGTGAAGGGGAAGAAGGAGTCAACTCTGCATTGGTCTATGGAGATGGTAGAGAAGAGCTCAAATCTGCATTGGTCTATTGTGAAGGGGGAGAAAGGGTCAACTCTGCATTGTTCTATTGTGAATGGGAAGAAGGGTCAACTCTGCATTGATGTATTGTGAAGGGAGAGAAGGGGTCAACTCTGCATTGTTCTATTGTGAAGTGGAAGAAGGGATCAACTCTGCATTGTTCTACTGTGAAGGGGAAGAAGGGATCAACTCTGCATTGATCTGTTGTGAAGGGGAAGAAGGGGTCAACTCTGCATTGGTCTATAGTGAAGGGGGAGATGGGGTCAACTCTGCATTGACCTATTGTGAAGGGGAAGAAGGGATCAACTCTACATTGATCTATTGTGAAGGGGAAGAAGGGGTCAACTCTGCATTGGTCTATTGTGAAGGGAGAGAAGGGGTCAACTCTGCATTGGTCTATTGTGAAGGGGGAGAGGGTGTCAACTCTGCATTGGTCGATTGTGAACGGGAGAAAGGTTCCAATCTGCATTGTTCTATTGTGAAGGGGAAGAAGGGGTCAACTCTGCATTGATCTGTTGTGAAGGGGAAGATGGGGTCAACTGTGCATTGGTCTATTGTGAAGGGACTGAAGGGGTCAACTCTGCATTGTTCCATTGTGAAGGGGATGAAGGGGTCAACTCTGCATTGGTCCATTGTGAAGGGGGAGAAGGGGTCAACTCTGCATTGGTCTATTGTGAACGGGAGAAAGGGTCCAATCTGCATTGATCTGTTGTGAAGGGGAAGATGGGGTCAACTGTGCATTGGTCTATTGTGAAGGGACTGAAGGGGTCAACTCTGCATTGATCTGTTGTGAAGGGGAAGATGGGGTCAACTGTGCATTGGCCTATTGTGAAGGGACTGAAGGGGTCAACTCTGCATTGTTCCATTGTGAAGGGGATGAAGGGGTCAACTCTGCATTGATCTATTGTGAAGGGGAAGAAAGGGTCAACTCTGCATTGGTCTATTGGGAAGGGAGAAAAGGGTCAACTCTGCATTGTTCAATTGAGAAGGTAGAGAAGGGGTCAACTCTGCATTGATGTATTGTGAAGGGGGAGAAGGGGTCAACTCTGCATTGGTCTATTGTGAAGGGGGAGAAAGGGTCAACTCTGCAATGTTCTATTGTGAAGGGGAAGAAGGGATCAACTCTGCATTGATATATTGTGCAGGGGAAGTAGGGGTCAACTCTGTATTGGTCTTTTGTGAAGGGAGAGAAGGGGTTAGCTCTGCATTGTTCAATTGTGAAGGGGATGAAGGGGTCAACTCTGCATTGATCTATTGTGAAGGGGAAGAAGGGGTCAACTCTGCAATGGTCTTTTGTGAAGGGATAGAAGGGATCTACTCTGCATTGTTCTATTGTGAAGGGGATGAAGGGGTCAACTTTGCATTGCTCTATTGTGAAGGGGAAGAAGCTGTCAACTCTGCATTGATCGATTGGGAAGGGAGAAAAGGGGTCAACTCTGCATTGTTCTATTGAGAAGGTAGAGAAGAGGTCAACTCTGCATTGATCTATTGTGTAGGGAGAGAAAGGGTCCACTCTGCATTGTTCTATTGCGAAGGGGATGAAGGGGTCAACTCTGCATTGATCTATTGTGAAGGGGAAGAAGGGGTCAACTCTGCATTGATCTATTGTGAAGGGAGAGAAAGGGTCAACTCTGCATTGTTCTATTGTGAAGGGGATGAAGGGGTCAACTCTGCATTGCTCTATTGTGAAGGGGTAGAAGCGGTCAACTCGGCATTGATCTATTATGAAGGGGAAGAAGGGGTCAACTCTGCATTGGTCAATCGTGAAGGGAGTGAAGGGGTCAACTCTGCATTGTTCTATTGTGAAGGGGATGAAGGGGTCAACTCTGCATTGATCTATTGTGAAGGGGAAGAAGGGGTCAACTCTGCATTGGTCTGTTGTAAAGGGAGAGAAAGGGTCAACTCCGCATCGTTCTATTGTGAAGGGAGAGAAGGGGTCAACTCTGCATTGTCTGTTGTGAATGGGGACAAAGTGTCCAATCTGCATTGTTATATTGTGAAGGGAGAGAAAGCGTCAACTCTGCAGTGTCTGTTGTGAATGGGGAGAAAGGGTCAACTCTGCATTGATCTATTGTGAAGGGGGAGAAAGGGTCAACTCTGCATCGTACTATTGTGAAGGGGAAGAAGGGGTCAACTCTGCATTGTTCTATTGTGAAGGGGAAGAAGGGGTCAACTCTTCATTGAGCTATTGTGAGGGGGAAGAAGGGATCAACTCTGCATTGGTCTATTGTGAAGCTAGAGAAGGGATCAACTCTGCCTTGGTCTATTGTGAATGGGGAGAAAGGGTCAACTCTGCATTGGTCTATTGTGAAGGGGAAGAAGGAGTCAACTCTGCATTGGTCTATTGTGAAGGGGGAGAAAGGTCAACTCTGCATTGATCTATTGTGACGGGGAAGAAGGGGTCAACTCTGCATTGTTCTATTGTGAATGGGAAGAAGGGCCAATTCTGCATTGGTCTATAGTGAAGGGGGAGATGGGGTCAACTCTGCATTGATCTATTGTGAAGGGGAAGAAGGAGTCAACTCTGCATTGGTCTATGGAGATGGTAGAGAAGGGCTCAAATCTGCATTGGTCTATTGTGAAGGGGGAGAAAGGGTCAACTCTGCATTGTTCTATTGTGAATGGGAAGAAGGGTCAACTCTGCATTGATGTATTGTGAAGGGAGAGAAGGGGTCAACTCTGCATTGGTCTATTGTGAAGGGGAAGAAGGGGTCAACTCTGCATTGGTCTATTGTGAAGGGGGAGAAATTGTCAACTCGGCATTGTTCTATTGTGAAGGGGAAGAAGGGATCAACTCTGCATTGATCTATTGTGAAGGGGAAGAAGGGGTCAACTCTGTATTGGTCTTTTGTGAAGGGAGAGAAGCGGTCATCTCTGCATTGTTCAATTGTGAAGGGGATGAAGGGGTCAACTCTGCATTGATCTATTGTTAAGGGGAAGAAGGGGTCAACTCCGCATTGGTCTATTGTGAAGGGAGTGAAGGGGTCAACTCTGCATTAGTCTATTGTGAAGGGGGAGAAAGGGTCAACTCTGCATTGTTCTATTGTGAAGGGGAAGAAGGGGTCAACTCTGCATTGATCTGTTGTGAAGGGGAAGATGGGGTCAACTCTGCATTGATCTATTGTGAAGGGGAAGAAGGGGTCAACTCTGCATTGATCTATTGTGAAGGTAGAGAAGGGCTCAACTCTGCATTGGTCTATTGTGAAGGGGGAGAAAGTGTCAACTCTGCATTGTTCTATGGTGACTGGGAAGAAGGGCCAGCTCTGCATTGGTCTATTGTGAAGGGAGAGAGGAGGTCAACTCTGCATTGGTCTATTTTGAAGGGAGAGAATGGGTAAACTCTGCATTGATCAAATGTGAAGGGGAAGAAGGGTTCAACAATGGGTGGCACAGTGGCACAGTGGCGCAGTGGTTAGCACCGCAGCCACACAGCTCCAGTGACCCGGGTTCGATTCTGGGTTCTGCCTGTGTGGAGTTTGCAAGTTCTCCCTGTGTCTGCGTGGGTTTCCTCCGGGTGCTCCGGTTTCCTCCCACAAGCCAAAAGACTTGCAGGTTGATAGGTAAATTGGCCATTATAAATTGCCCCTAGTATAGGTAGGTGGTAGGGAAATATAAAGGGACAGGTAGGGATGTGGTGGGAATATGGGATTGGTGTAGGATTAGTATAAATGGGTGGTTGATGGTCGGCACAGACTCGGTGGGCCAAAGGGCCTGTTTCAGTGCTGTATCTCTAAAAAAAAAAACTCTGCATTGTTCTATTGTGAAGGGAGAGAAGGGTTCATCTCTGCATTCTTCTATGCTGAAGGGGGAGAAAGGGTCAACTCTGCATTGATCTATTGTGAAGGGGAAGAAGGGTTCAACTCTGAATTGGTCTATTGTGAAGGGGAAGAAGGGGTCAACTCTGCATTGGTCTATTGTGAAGGGAGAGAAGGGGACAACTCTGCATTGGTCTATTGTGAAGGGGGAGAAAGGGTCAACTCTGCATTGCTCAAATGTGAAGGGGAAGAAGGGGTCAATTCTGCATTGATCTGTTGTGAAGGGGAAGATGGGGTCAACTGTGCATTGGTCGATTCTGAAGGGAGTGAAGAGGTCAACTCTGCATTGTTCCATTGTGAAGGGGATGATGGTTTCAACTCTGCATTGATCTATTGTGAAGGGGAAGAAAGGATCAACTCTGCATTGGTCTAATGGGAAGGGAGAAAAGGGGTCAACTCTGCATAGTTCTATTGAGAAGGTAGAGAAAGGGTCAACTCTGCACTGATGTATTGTGAAGGGGGAGAAGGGGTCAACTCTGCATTGGTCTATTGTGAAGGGGAAGAAGGGGTCAACTCTGCATTGGTCTATTGTGAAGGGGGAGAAAGGGTCAACTCTGCATTTTTCTATTGTGAAGGGGGAGAAGGGATCAACTCTGCATTGATATATTGTGCAGGGGAAGAAGGGGGTCAACTCTGTATTGGTCTTTTGTGAAGGGAGAGAAGGGGTCAACTCTACATTGTTCAATTGTGAAGGGGATGAAGGGGTCAACTCTGCATTGATCTCTTGTGAAGGGGAAGAAGGGGTCAACTCTGCATTGATCTATTGTGAAGGGGACGAAGGGGTCAACTCTGCATTGGTATATTGTGAAGGGAGAGAAGGGCTCAACTCTGCGTTGGTCTATTGTGAAGGGGGAGAAAGGGTCAACTCTGCATTGTTCTATTGTGAAGGGGAAGAAGGGATCAACTCTGCATTGATCTATTGTGAAGGGAGAGAAGGGGTCAACTCAGCATTGTCTGTTGTGAATGGGGACAAAGTGTCCACTCTGCATTGTAATATTGTGAATGGAGAGAAAGGGTCAACTCTGCATTGTCTGTTGTGAATGGGGAGAAAGGGTCAACTCTGCATTGATCTATTGTGAAGGGGGAGAAAGGGTCAACACTGCATCGTACTATTGTGAAGGGGAAGAAGGGGTCAACTCTGCATTGTTCTATTGTGAAGGGGAAGAAGGGGTCAACTCTGCATTGATCCATTGTGAAGGGGAAGAAGGAGTCAACTCTGCATTGGTCTATTGTGAAGGTAGAGAAGGCTCAACTCTGCATTGGTCTCTTGTGAAGGGGGAGAAGGAGTCAACTCTGCATTGATCTATTGTGAAGGTAGAGAAGGCTCAACTCTGCATTGGTCTATTCTGAAGGGGGAGAAAGGGTCAACTCTGCATTGATCTATTGTGACGGGGAAGAAGGGGTCAACTCTGCATTGATCTATTGTGAAGGGGAATAAGGGGTCAACTCTGCATTGGTCTTTTGTGAAGGGAGAGAAGGGGTCAACTCTGCATTGTTCTATTGTGAAGGGGATGAAGGGGTCAACTCTGCATTGATCTATTGTGAAGGGGAAGAAGCGGTCAACTCGGCATTGATCAATTGTGAAGGGGAAGAAGGGGTCAACTCTGCATTGATCTATTGTGAAGGGGATGAAGGGATCAACTATGCATTGTTCTATTGTGAAGGGGAAGAAGGGATCAACTCTGCATTGATCTATTGTGAAGGGGAATAAGGGGTCAACTCTGCATTGGTCTTTTGTGACGGGAGAGAAGGAGTCAACTCTGCATCGTTCTATTGTGAAGGCAGAGAAGGGTCAACTCTGCATTGTCTGTTGTGAATGGGGACAAAGTGTCCACTCTGCATTGTTGTATTGTGAATGGAGAGAAAGGGTCAACTTTGCATTGTCTGTTGTGAATGGGGAGAAAGGGTCAACTCTGCATTGATCTATTGTGAAGGGGGAGAAAGGGTCAACTCTGCATCGTACTATTGTGAAGGGGAAGAAGGGGTCAACTCTGCATTGGTCTATTGTGAAGGGGAAGAAGGGGTCAACTCTGCATTGTTCTATTGTGAAGGGGAAGAAGGGGTCAACTCTGCATTGGTCTATTGTGAAGGGGAAGAAGGGGTCAACTCTGCATTGATCTATTGTGAAGGGGAAGAAGGAGTCAACTCTGCATTGGTCTATTGTGAAGGTAGAGAAGGCTCAACTCTGCATTGGTCTATTGTGAAGGTGGAGAAAGGGTCAACTCTGCATTGGTCTATTGTGAAGGTGGAGAAAGGGTCAACTCTGCATTGATCTATTGTGACGGGGAAGAAGGGGTCAACTCTGCATTGATCTATTGTGAAGGGGAAGAAGGGGTCAACTCTGCATTGGTCTATTGTGAAGGGGAAGAAGGGATATACTATGCATTGTTCTATTGTGAAGGGGAAGAAGGGATCAACTCTGCATTGATCTATTGTGAAGGGGAATAAGGGGTCAGCTCTGCATTGATCTATTGTGAAGGGGAAGAAGGGGTCAACTCTGCATTGGTCTTTTGTGAAGGGAGAGAAGGGGTCAACTCTGCATTGTTCCATTGTGAAGGGGATGAAGGGGTCAACTCTGCATTGATCTATTGTGAAGGGGAAGAAGCGGTCAATTCTGCATTGATCAATTGTGAAGGGGAAGAAGGGGTCAACTCTGCATTGGTCTATTGTGAAGCGAGAGAAGGGGTCAACTCTGCATTGTTGAATTGTGAAGGGGATAAGGGGGTCAACTCTGCATTGATCTATTGTGAAGGGGAAGAAGGGGACAACTCTGCATTGTTTTATTGAGAAGGTAGAGAAGAGGTCAACTCTGCATTGTTCTATTGTGAAGGGGGAGAAAGGGTCAACTCTGCATTGATCTATTGTGAAGGGGAAGAAGGGTTCAACTCTGCATTGCTCTATTGTGAAGGGGAAGAAGGGGTCAACTCTGCATTGGTCTATTGTGAAGGGAGAGAAGGGGAAAACTCTGCATTGGTCTATTGTGAAGGGGGAGAAAGGGTCAACTCTGCATTGCTCAAATGTGAAGGGGAAGAAGCGGTCAACAACGCATTGGTCTATTGTGAAGGGAGAGAAGGGGTCAACTCTGCATTGGTCTATTGTGAAGGGGGAGAAAGGGTCCACTCTGCATTGTTCTATTGTGAAGGGGAAGAAGGTGTCAATTCTGCATTGATCTGTTGTGAAGGGAAAGATGGGGTCAACTGTGCATTGGTCTATTCTGAAGGGAGTAAAGAGGTCAACTCTGCATTGTTCCATTGTGAAGGGGAAGAAGGGTTCAACTCTGCATTGGTCTATTGTGAAGGGGAAGGGGAAGAAGGGTTCAACTCTGCATTGGTCTATTGTGAAGGGGAAGAAGGGTTCAACTCTGCATTGGTCTATTGTGAAGGGGAAGAAGGGGTCAACTCTGCATTGGTCTATTGTGAAGGGAGAGAAGGGGACAACTCTGCATTGGTCTATTGTGAAGGGGGAGAAAGGGTCAACTCTGCATTGCTCAAATGTGAAGGGGAAGAAGGGGTCAACTGCGAATTGGTCTATTGTGAAGGGAGAGAAGGGGTCAACTCTGCATTGGTCTATTGTGAAGGGGGAGAAAGGGTCCACTCTGCATTGTTCTATTGTGAAGGGGAAGAAGGGGTCAATTCTGCATTGATCTGTTGTGCAGGGAAAGATGGGGTCAACTGTGCATTGGTCTATTCTGAAGGGAGTGAAGAGGTCAACTCTGCATTGTTCCATTGTGAAGGGGATGAAGGTTTCAACTCTGCATTGATCTATTGTGAAGGGGAAGAAAGGGTCAACTCTGCATTGGTCTAATGGGAAGGGAGAAAAGGGGTCAACTCTGCATAGTTCTATTGAGAAGGTAGAGAAAGGGTCAACTCTGCATTGATGTATTGTGAAGGGGGAGAAGGGGTGAACTCTGCATTGGTCTATTGTGAAGGGGGAGAAAGGGTCAACTCTGCATTCTTCTATTGTGAAGGGGAAGAAGAGATCAACTCTGCATTGATATATTGTGCAGGGGAAGAAGGGGTCAACTCTGTATTGGTCTTTAGTGAAGGGAGAGAAGGGGTCAACTCTGCATTGTTCAATTGTGAAGGGGATGAAGGGGTCAACTCTGCATTGATCTCTTGTTAAGGGGAAGAAGGGGTCAACTCTGCATTGATCTATTGTGAAGGGGAAGAAGGGGTCAACTCTGCATTGGTATATTGTGAAGGGAGAGAAGGGCTCAACTCTGCATTGGTCTATTGTGAAGGTGGAGAAAGGGTCAACTCTGCATTGTTCTATTGTGAAGGGAAAAATGGTGTCAACTCTGCATTGTCTGTTGTGAATGCGGAGAAAGGGTCAACTCTGCATCGGTCTATTGTGAAGGGAGAGAAGGGGTCAACTCTGCATTGTCTGTTGTGAATGGGGACAAAGTGTCCACTCTGCATTGTTATATTGTGAAGGGAGAGAAAGCGTCAACTCTGCAGTGTCTGTTGTGAATGGGGAGAAAGGGTCAACTCTGCATTGATCTATTGTGAAGGGGGAGAAAGGGTCAACTCTGCATCGTACTATTGTGAAGGGGAAGAAGGGGTCAACTCTGCATTGTTCGATTGTGAAGGGGAAGAAGGGGTAACTCTTCATTGAGCTATTGTGAAGGGGAAGAAGGGGTCAACTCTGCATTGGTCTATTGTGAAGCTAGAGAAGGGATCAACTCTGCATTGGTCTATTGTGAATGGGGAGAAAGGGTCAACTCTGCATTGGTCTATTGTGAAGGGGAAGAAGGGGTCATCTCTGCATTGATCTATTGTGATGGGGAAGAAGGAGTCAACTCTGCACTGGTCTATTGTGAAGCTAGAGAAGGGATCAACTCTGCATTGGTCTATTGTGAATGGGGAGAAAGGGTCAACTCTGCATTGATCTATTGTGACGGGGAAGAAGGGGTCAACTCTGCATTGATCTATTGTGAATGGGGAGAAAGGGTCAACTCTGCATTGATCTATTGTGAAGGGGAAGAAGGGGTCAACTCTGCATAGGTCTATTGTTAAGGGAGAGAAGGGCTCAACTCTGCATTGGTCTATTGTGAAGGGGGAGAAAGGGTGAACTCTGCATTGTTCTATTGTGAAGGGGAAGAAGGGATTAACTCTGCATTGTTCTATTGTGAAGGGGAAGAAGGGGTCAACTCTGCATTGGTCTATTGTGAAGGGAGAGAAGGGGTCAACTCTGCATTGTTCTATTGTGAAGGGGATGAAGGGGTCAACTCTGCATTGATCTATTGTGAAGGGGAAGAAGGGGGCAACTCTGCATTGATCTATTGTGAAGGGAGAGAAGGGGTCAACTCTGCATTGTTCTATTGTGATGGGGATGAAGGGGTCAACTCTGCATTCATCTATTGTGAAGGGGAAGAAGGGGTCAACTCTGCATTGATCTATTGTGAAGGGAGAGAAAGGGTCAACTCTGCATTGTTCTATTGTGAAGGGGAAGAAGGGGTCAACTCTGCATTGGTATATTGTGAAGGGAGAGAAGGGCTCAACTCTGCATTGGTCTATTGTGAAGGTGGAGAAAGGGTCAACTCTGCATTGTTCTATTGTGAAGGGAAAAATGGTGTCAACTCTGCATTGTCTGTTGTGAATGCGGAGAAAGGGTCAACTCTGCATCGGTCTATTGTGAAGGGAGAGAAGGGGTCAACTCTGCATTGTCTGTTGTGAATGGGGACAAAGTGTCCACTCTGCATTGTTATATTGTGAAGGGAGAGAAAGCGTCAACTCTGCAGTGTCTGTTGTGAATGGGGAGAAAGGGTCAACTCTGCATTGATCTATTGTGAAGGGGGAGAAAGGGTCAACTCTGCATCGTACTATTGTGAAGGGGAAGAAGGGGTCAACTCTGCATTGTTCGATTGTGAAGGGGAAGAAGGGGTAACTCTTCATTGAGCTATTGTGAAGGGGAAGAAGGGGTCAACTCTGCATTGGTCTATTGTGAAGCTAGAGAAGGGATCAACTCTGCATTGGTCTATTGTGAATGGGGAGAAAGGGTCAACTCTGCATTGGTCTATTGTGAAGGGGAAGAAGGGGTCATCTCTGCATTGATCTATTGTGATGGGGAAGAAGGAGTCAACTCTGCACTGGTCTATTGTGAAGCTAGAGAAGGGATCAACTCTGCATTGGTCTATTGTGAATGGGGAGAAAGGGTCAACTCTGCATTGATCTATTGTGACGGGGAAGAAGGGGTCAACTCTGCATTGATCTATTGTGAATGGGGAGAAAGGGTCAACTCTGCATTGATCTATTGTGAAGGGGAAGAAGGGGTCAACTCTGCATTGGTCTATTGTTAAGGGAGAGAAGGGCTCAACTCTGCATTGGTCTATTGTGAAGGGGGAGAAAGGGTGAACTCTGCATTGTTCTATTGTGAAGGGGAAGAAGGGATTAACTCTGCATTGTTCTATTGTGAAGGGGAAGAAGGGGTCAACTCTGCATTGGTCTATTGTGAAGGGAGAGAAGGGGTCAACTCTGCATTGTTCTATTGTGAAGGGGATGAAGGGGTCAACTCTGCATTGATCTATTGTGAAGGGGAAGAAGGGGGCAACTCTGCATTGATCTATTGTGAAGGGAGAGAAGGGGTCAACTCTGCATTGTTCTATTGTGATGGGGATGAAGGGGTCAACTCTGCATTCATCTATTGTGAAGGGGAAGAAGGGGTCAACTCTGCATTGATCTATTGTGAAGGGAGAGAAAGGGTCAACTCTGCATTGTTCTATTGTGAAGGGGAAGAAGGGGTCAACTCTGCATTGTTCTATTGTGAAGGGGATGAAGGGGTCAACTCTGCATTGGTCTGTTGTGAAGGGGGAGAAAGGGTCAACTCTGCATTGATCTATTGCGAAGGGAAAAAAGTTGTCAACTCTGCATTGTCTGTTGTGAATGGGGAGAAAGGGTCAACTCTGCATCGGTCTATTGTGAAGGGAGAGAAGGGGTCAACTCTGCATTGTCTGTTGTGAATGGGGACAAAGTGTCCACTCTGCATTGTTATATTGTGAAGGGAGAGAAAGCGTCAACTCTGCAGTGTCTGTTGTGAATGGGGAGAAAGGGTCAACTCTGCATTGATCTATTGTGAAGGGGGAGAAAGGGTCAACTCTGCATCGTACTATTGTGAAGGGGAAGAAGGGGTCAACTCTGCATTGTTCGATTGTGAAGGGGAAGAAGGGGTAACTCTTCATTGAGCTATTGTGAAGGGGAAGAAGGGGTCAACTCTGCATTGGTCTATTGTGAAGCTAGAGAAGGGATCAACTCTGCATTGGTCTATTGTGAATGGGGAGAAAGGGTCAACTCTGCATTGGTCTATTGTGAAGGGGAAGAAGGGGTCATCTCTGCATTGATCTATTGTGATGGGGAAGAAGGAGTCAACTCTGCACTGGTCTATTGTGAAGCTAGAGAAGGGATCAACTCTGCATTGGTCTATTGTGAATGGGGAGAAAGGGTCAACTCTGCATTGATCTATTGTGACGGGGAAGAAGGGGTCAACTCTGCATTGATCTATTGTGAATGGGGAGAAAGGGTCAACTCTGCATTGATCTATTGTGAAGGGGAAGAAGGGGTCAACTCTGCATTGGTCTATTGTTAAGGGAGAGAAGGGCTCAACTCTGCATTGGTCTATTGTAAAGGGGGAGAAAGGGTGAACTCTGCATTGTTCTATTGTGAAGGGGAAGAAGGGATTAACTCTGCATTGTTCTATTGTGAAGGGGAAGAAGGGGTCAACTCTGCATTGGTCTATTGTGAAGGGAGAGAAGGGGTCAACTCTGCATTGTTCTATTGTGAAGGGGATGAAGGGGTCAACTCTGCATTGATCTATTGTGAAGGGGAAGAAGGGGGCAACTCTGCATTGATCTATTGTGAAGGGAGAGAAGGGGTCAACTCTGCATTGTTCTATTGTGATGGGGATGAAGGGGTCAACTCTGCATTCATCTATTGTGAAGGGGAAGAAGGGGTCAACTCTGCATTGATCTATTGTGAAGGGAGAGAAAGGGTCAACTCTGCATTGTTCTATTGTGAAGGGGAAGAAGGGGTCAACTCTGCATTGTTCTATTGTGAAGGGGATGAAGGGGTCAACTCTGCATTTGTCTGTTGTGAAGGGGGAGAAAGGGTCAACTCTGCATTGATCTATTGCGAAGGGAAAAAAGTTGTCAACTCTGCATTGTCTGTTGTGAATGGGGAGAAAGGGTCAACTCTGCATCGGTCTATTGTGAAGGGAGAGAAGGGGTCAACTCTGCATTGTCTGTTGTGAATGGGGACAAAGTGTCCACTCTGCATTGTTATATTGTGAAGGGAGAGAAAGCGTCAACTCTGCAGTGTCTGTTGTGAATGGGGAGAAAGGGTCAACTCTGCATTGATCTATTGTGAAGGGGGAGAAAGGGTCAACTCTGCATCGTACTATTGTGAAGGGGAAGAAGGGGTCAACTCTGCATTGTTCGATTGTGAAGGGGAAGAAGGGGTAACTCTTCATTGAGCTATTGTGAAGGGGAAGAAGGGGTCAACTCTGCATTGGTCTATTGTGAAGCTAGAGAAGGGATCAACTCTGCATTGGTCTATTGTGAATGGGGAGAAAGGGTCAACTCTGCATTGGTCTATTGTGAAGGGGAAGAAGGGGTCATCTCTGCATTGATCTATTGTGATGGGGAAGAAGGAGTCAACTCTGCACTGGTCTATTGTGAAGCTAGAGAAGGGATCAACTCTGCATTGGTCTATTGTGAATGGGGAGAAAGGGTCAACTCTGCATTGATCTATTGTGACGGGGAAGAAGGGGTCAACTCTGCATTGATCTATTGTGAATGGGGAGAAAGGGTCAACTCTGCATTGATCTATTGTGAAGGGGAAGAAGGGGTCAACTCTGCATTGGTCTATTGTTAAGGGAGAGAAGGGCTCAACTCTGCATTGGTCTATTGTGAAGGGGGAGAAAGGGTGAACTCTGCATTGTTCTATTGTGAAGGGGAAGAAGGGATTAACTCTGCATTGTTCTATTGTGAAGGGGAAGAAGGGGTCAACTCTGCATTGGTCTATTGTGAAGGGAGAGAAGGGGTCAACTCTGCATTGTTCTATTGTGAAGGGGATGAAGGGGTCAACTCTGCATTGATCTATTGTGAAGGGGAAGAAGGGGGCAACTCTGCATTGATCTATTGTGAAGGGAGAGAAGGGGTCAACTCTGCATTGTTCTATTGTGATGGGGATGAAGGGGTCAACTCTGCATTCATCTATTGTGAAGGGGAAGAAGGGGTCAACTCTGCATTGATCTATTGTGAAGGGAGAGAAAGGGTCAACTCTGCATTGTTCTATTGTGAAGGGGAAGAAGGGGTCAACTCTGCATTGTTCTATTGTGAAGGGGATGAAGGGGTCAACTCTGCATTGGTCTGTTGTGAAGGGGGAGAAAGGGTCAACTCTGCATTGATCTATTGCGAAGGGAAAAAAGTTGTCAACTCTGCATTGTCTGTTGTGAATGGGGAGAAAGGGTCAACTCTGCATCGTTGTGTTGTGAAGGGAGAGAAGGGGTCAACTCTGCATTAGTCTATTGTGAAGGGCGAGAAGGGCTCAACTCTGCATTGGTCTATTGTGAAGGGGGACAAAGTGTCCACTCTGCATTGTTGTTTTGTGAATTGAGAGAAAGGGTCAACTCTGCATTGTTCTATTGTCAAGGGGATGAAGGGGTCAACTCTGCATTGATCTATTGTGAAGGGAGAGAAAGGGTCAACTCTGCATTGTTCTATTGTGAAGGGGAAGAAGGAGTCAACTCTGCATTGTTCTATTGTGAAGGGGATGAAGGGGTCAACTCTGCATTGGTCTGTTGTGAAGGGGGAGAAAGGGTCAACTCTGCATTGATCTATTGTGAAGGGGATGAAGGGGTCAACTCTGCATTGATCTATTGTGAAGGGAGAGAAAGGGTCAACTCTGCATTGTTCTATTGTGAAGGGGATGAAGGGGTCAACTCTGCATTGGTTTGTTGTGAAGGGGGAGAAAGGGTCAACTCTGCATTGATCTATTGTGAAGGGAAAAAAGGTGTCAACTCTGCATTGTCTGTTGTGAATGCAGAGAAAGGGTCAACTCTGCATCGGTCTATTGTGAAGGGAGAGAAGGGGTCAACTCTGCATTGTCTGTTGTGAATGGGGACAAAGTGTCCACTCTGCATTGTTATATTGTGAAGGGAGAGAAAGCGTCAACTCTGCAGTGTCTGTTGTGAATGGGGAGAAAGGGTCAACTCTGCATTGATCTATTGTGAAGGGGGAGAAAGGGTCAACTCTGCATCGTACTATTGTGAAGGGGAAGAAGGGGTCAACTCTGCATTGTTCGATTGTGAAGGGGAAGAAGGGGTTAACTCTTCATTGAGCTATTGTGAAGGGAAGAAGGGGTCAACTCTGCATTGGTCTATTGTGAAGCTAGAGAAGGGATCAACTCTGCATTGGTCTATTGTGAATGGGGAGAAAGGGTCAACTCTGCATTGGTCTATTGTGAAGGGGAAGAAGGGGTCAACTCTGCATTGATCTATTGTGATGGGGAAGAAGGAGTCAACTCTGCACTGGTCTATTGTGAAGGGGAAGAAGGGGTCAACTCTGCATCGTTCTATTGTGAAGGGAGAGAAGGGGTCAACTCTGCATTGGTCTATTGTGAAGGGAGAGAAGGGGTCAACTCTGCATTGGTCTATTGTGAAGGGGACAAAGTGTCCACTCTGCATTGTTTTATTGTGAATGGAGAGAAAGGGTCAACTCTGCATTGTCTGTTGTGAATGGGGAGAAAGGGTCAACTCTGCATTGATCTATTGTGAAGGGGGAGAAAGGGTCAACTCTGCATCGTACTATTGTGAAGGGGAAGAAGGGGTCAACTCTGCATTGTTCTATTGTGAAGGGGAAGAAGGGGTCAACTCTGCATTGATCTATTGTGAAGGGAGAGAAGGGCTCAACTCTGCATTGGTCTATTGTGAAGGGGAAGAAGGGGTCAACTCTGCATTGGTCTTTTGTGAAGGGAGATAAGGGGTCAACTCTGCATTGTTCTATTGTGAAGGGGATGAAGGGGTCAACTCTGCATTGATCTATTGTGAAGGGGAAGAAGGGGTCAACTCTGCATTGTTTTATTGAGAAGGTAGAGAAGAGGTCAACTCTGCATTGATCTATTGTGAAGGGAGAGAAAGGGTCAACTCTGCATTGTTCTATTGTGAAGGGGATGAAGGGGTCAACTCTGCATTGGTCTATTGTGAAGGGAGAGAAGGGCTCAACTCTGCATTGGTCTATTGTTAAGGGGGAGAAAGGGTCAACTCTGCATTGTTCTATTGTGAAGGGGAAGAAGGGATCAACTCTGCATTGATCTATTGTGAAGGGGAAGAAGGGGTCAACTCTGCATTGTTCTATTTTGAAGGGGAAGAACGGGTCAACTCTGCATTGTTCTATTGTGAAGGGGATGAAGGGGTCAACTCTGCATTGATCTATTGTGAAGAGGAAGAAGGGGTCAACTCTGCATTGTTTTATTGAGAAGGTAGAGAAGAGGTCAACTCGGCATTGATCTATTGTGAAGGGAGAGAAAGGGTCAACTCTGCATTGTTCTATTGTGAAGGGGATGAAGGGGTCAAATCTGCATTGATCTATTGTGAAGGGGAAGAAGGTGTCAACTCTGCATTGATCTATTGTGAAGGGAGAGAAAGGGTCAACTCTGCATTGTTCTATTGTGAAGGGGATGAAGGGGTCAACTCTGCATTGTTCTATTGTGAAGGGGAAGAAGGGGTCAACTCTGCATTGGTCTGTTGTGAAGGGGGAGAAAGGGTCAACTCTGCATTGATCTATTGTGAAGGGAAAAAAGGTGTCAACTCTGCATCGTTCTATTCTGAAGGCAGAGAAGGGTCAACTCTGCATTGTCAGTTGTGAATGGGGACAAAGTGTCCACTCTGCATTGTTGTATTGTGAATGGAGATAAAGGGTCAACTCTGCATTGTCTGTTGTGAATGGGGAGAAAGGGTCAACTCTGCATTGATCTATTGTGAGGGGGGAGAAAGGGTCAACTCTGCCTCGTACTATTGTGAAGGGGAAGAAGGGGTCAACTCTGCATTGTTCTATTGTGAAGGGGAAGAAGGGGTCAACTCTGCATTGGTCTATTGTGAAGGGGAAGAAGGGGTCAACTCTGCATTGATCTATTGTGAAGGGGAAGAAGGAGTCAACTCTGCATTGGTCTATTGTGAAGGTAGAGAAGGGCTCAACTCTGCATTGGTCTTTTGTGAAAAGAGAGAAGGGGTCAACTCTGCATTGATCCATTGCGAAGGGGATGAAGGGGTCACCTCTGCATTGATCTATTGTGAAGGGGAAGAAGCGGTCAACTCTGCATTGATCAATTGTGAAGAGGAAGAAGGGGTCAACTCTGCATTGGTCTATTGTGAAGGGAGCGATGGGGTCAACTCTGCATTGTTTGATTGTGAAGGGGATGAAGGGGTCAACTCTGCATAGATCTATTGTGAAGGGGAAGAAGGGGTCAACTCTGCATTGTTTTATTGAGAAGGGGATGAAGGGGTCAACTCTGCATTGATCTATTGTGAAGGGGAAGAAGGGGTCAACTCTGCATTGATCTATTGTGAAGGGAGAGAAAGGGTCAACTCTGCATTGTTCTATTTTGAAGGGGAAGAAGGGGTCAACTCTGCATTGTTCTATTGTGAAGGGGAAGAAGGGGTCAACTCTGCATTGTTCTGTTGTGAAAGGGGAGAAAGGGTCAACTCTGCATTGATCTATTGTGAAGGGAAAAAAGGTCTCAACTCTGCATTGTCTGTTGTGAATAGGGAGAAAGGGTCAACTCTGCATCGTTCTATTGTGAAGGGAGAGAAGGGGTCAACTCTGCATTGTCTGTTGTGAATGGGGACAAAGTGTCCACTCTGCTTTGTTGTATTGTGAATGGAGAGAAAGGGTCAACTCTGCATTGTCTGTTGTGAATGGGGAGAAAGGGTCAACTCTGCATTGATCTATTGTGAAGGGGGAGAAAGGGTCAACTCTGCATCGTACTATTGTGAAGGGGAAGAAGGGGTCAACTCTGCATTGTTCTATTGTGAAGGGGAAGAAGGGGTCAACTCTGCATTGGTCTATTGTGAAGGGGAAGAAGGGGTCAACTCTGCATTGATCTATTGTGAAGGGGAAGAAGGAGTTAACTCTGCATTGGTCTATTGTGAAGGGGAAGAAGGAGTCAACTCTGCATTGGTCTACTGTGAAGGTAGAGAAGGCTCAACCCTGCATTGGTCTATTGTGAAGGGAGAGAAGGGCTCAACTCTGCATTGGTCTATTGTGAAGGGGGAGAAAGGGTGAACTCTGCATTGTTCTATTGTGAAGGGGAAGAAGGGATCAACTCTGCATTGATCTATTGTGAAGGGGAAAAAGGGATCAACTCTGCATTGATCTATTGTGAAGGGGAAGAAGGGGTCAACTCTGCATTGTTCTATTGTGAAGGGGAAGAAGGGATCAACTCTGCATTGATCTATTGTGAAGGGGAAGAAGGGGTCAACTCTGCATTGGTCTTTTGTGAAATGAGATAAGGGGTCAACTCTGCATTGTTTTATTGTGAAGGGGATGAAGGGGTCAACTCTGCATTGATCTATTGAGAAGCGGAAGAAGGGATCAACTCTGCATTGATCTATTGTGAAGGGGAAGAAGGGATCAACTCTGCATTGTTCTATTGTGAAGATGATGAAGGGGTCAACTCTGCATTGATCTATTGTGAAGGGGAAGAAGTGGTCAACTCTGCATTGTTCTATTGAGAAGGTAGAGAAGAGGTCCACTCTGCATTTATCTATTGTGAAGGAAGAGAAGGGGTCAACTCTGCATTGGTCTATTGTGAAGGTAGAGAAGGGCTCAATTCTGCATCGTACTATTGTGAAGGGGAAGAAGGGGTCAACTCTGCATTGTTCTATTGTGAAGGGGAAGAAGGGGTCAACTCTGCATTGGTCTATTGTGAAGGGGAAGAAGGGGTCAACTCTGCATTGATCTATTGTGAAGGGGAAGAAGGAGTCAACTCTGCATTGGTCTATTGTGAAGGGGAAGAAGGTGTCAACTCTGCATTGGTCTACTGTGAAGGTAGAGAAGGCTCAACCCTGCATTGGTCTATTGTGAAGGGAGAGAAAGGGTCAACTCTGCATTGGTCTATTGTGAAGGGGGAGAAAGGGTGAACTCTGCATTGTTCTATTGTGAAGGGGAAGAAGGGGTCAACTCTGCATTGATCTATTGTGAAGGGGAAGAAGGGGTCAACTCTGCATTGGTCTATTGTGAAGAGAGAGAAGGGCTCAACTCTGCATTGGTCTATTGTGAAGGGGGAGAAAGGGTGAACTCTGCATTGTTCTATTGTGAAGGGGAAGCAGGGATCAACTCTGCATTGTTCTATTGTGAAGGGGAAGAAGGGATCAACTCTGCATTGATCTATTGTGAAGGGGAAGAAGGGGTCAACTCTGCATTGTTCTATTGTGAAGGGGAAGAAGGGATCAACTCTGCATTGATCTATTGTGAAGGGGAAGAAGGGGTCAACTCTGCATTGGTCTTTTGTGAAGGGAGATAAGGGGTCAACTCTGCATTGATCTATTGTGAAGGGAGAGAAAGTGTCAACTCTGCATTGTTCAATTGTGAAGGGGAAGAAGGGGTCAACTCTGCATTGTTCTATTGTGAAGGGGATGAAGGGGTCAACTCTGCATTGATCTATTGTGAAGGGGAAGAAGGTGTCAACTCTGCATTGATCTATTGTGAAGGGAGAGAAAGGGTCAACTCTGCATTGATCTATTGTGAAGGGAAAAAAGGTGTCAACTCTGCATCGTTCTATTCTGAAGGCAGAGAAGGGTCAACTCTGCATTGTCAGTTGTGAATGGGGACAAAGTGTCCACTCTGCATTGTTGTATTGTGAATGGAGATAAAGGGTCAACTCTGCATTGTCTGTTGTGAATGGGGAGAAAGGGTCAACTCTGCATTGATCTATTGTGAGGGGGGAGAAAGGGTCAACTCTGCCTCGTACTATTGTGAAGGGGAAGAAGGGGTCAACTCTGCATTGTTCTATTGTGAAGGGGAAGAAGGGGTCAACTCTGCATTGGTCTATTGTGAAGGTAGAGAAGGGCTCAACTCTGCATTGGTCTTTTGTGAAAAGAGAGAAGGGGTCAACTCTGCATTGATCCATTGCGAAGGGGATGAAAGGGTCACCTCTGCATTGATCTATTGTGAAGGGGAAGAAGCGGTCAACTCTGCATTGATCAATTGTGAAGAGGAAGAAGGGGTCAACTCTGCATTGGTCTATTGTGAAGGGAGAGATGGGGTCAACTCAGCATTGTTCGATTGTGAAGGGGATGAAGGGGTCAACTCTGCATAGATCTATTGTGAAGGGGAAGAAGGGGTCAACTCTGCATTGTTTTATTGAGAAGGTAGAGAAGAGGTCAACTCTGCATTGATCTATTGTGAAGGGAGTGAAAGGGTCAACTCTGCATTGTTCTATTGTGAAGGGGATGAAGGGGTCAACTCTGCATTGATCTATTGTGAAGGGGAAGAAGGGGTCAACTCTGCATTGATCTATTGTGAAGGGAGAGAAAGGGTCAACTCTGCATTGTTCTATTTTGAAGGGGAAGAAGGGGTCAACTCTGCATTGTTCTATTGTGAAGGGGAAGAAGGGGTCAACTCTGCATTGTTCTGTTGTGAAGGGCAAGAAAGGGTCAACTCTGCATTGATCTATTGTGAAGGGAAAAAAGGTCTCAACTCTGCATTGTCTGTTGTGAATAGGGAGAAAGGGTCAACTCTGCATCGTTCTATTGTGAAGGGAGAGAAGGGGTCAACTCTGCATTGTCTGTTGTGAATGGGGACAAAGTGTCCACTCTGCATTGTTGTATTGTGAATGGAGAGAAAGGGTCAACTCTGCATTGTCTGTTGTGAATGGGGAGAAAGGGTCAACTCTGCATTGATCTATTGTGAAGGGGGAGAAAGGGTCAACTCTGCATCGTACTATTGTGAAGGGGAAGAAGGGGTCAACTCTGCATTGTTCTATTGTGACGGGGAAGAAGGGGTCAACTCTGCATTGGTCTATTGTGAAGGGGAAGAAGGGGTCAACTCTGCATTGCTCTGTTGTGAAGGGGGAGAAAGGGTCAACTCTGCATTGATCTATTGTGAAGGGAAAAAAGGTGTCAACTCTGCATTGTCTGTTGTGAATGGGGGGAAAGGGTCAACTCTGCATCGTTCTATTGTGAAGGGAGAGAAGGGGTCAACTCTGCATTGGTCTATTGTGAAGGGCGAGAAGGGCTCAACTCTGCATTGGTCTATTGTGAAGGGGAAGAAGGGGTCAACTCTGCATTGATCTATTGTGAAGGGGAAGAAGGAGTCAACTCTGCATTGGTCAATTGTGAATGTAGAGAAGGCTCAACTCTGCATTGGTCTATTGTGAAGGGGGAGAAAGGGTCACCTCTGCATTGATCTATTGTGAAGGGGAAGAAGGGGTCAACTCTGCATTGGTCTATTGTGAAGGGAGAGAAGGGGTCAACTCTGCATTGATCTATTGTGAAGGGGGAGAAAGGGTCAACTCTGCATTGTTCTATTGTGAAGGGGAAGAAGGGATCAACTATGTATTGTTCTATTGTGAAGGGGAAGAAGGGATCAACTCTGCATTGATCTAGTGTGAAGGGGAAGAAGGGGTCAACTCTGCATTGGTCTTTTGTGAAGGGAGATAAGGGGTCAACTCTGCATTGTTGTATTGTGAAGGGGAAGAAGCGGTCAACTCTGCATTGATCTATTGTGAAGGGGAAGAAGCGGTCAACTCTGCATTGATCAATTGTGATTGAGAGGAAGGGGTCAACTCTGCATTGGTCTATTATGAAGGGAGAGAAGGGGTAAACTCTGCATTGTTGTATTGTGAAGGGGAAGAAGGGGTCAACTCTGCATTGATCTATTGTGAAGGGGAAGAAGGGGTCAACTCTGCAATGTTCGATTGAGAACGTAGAGAAGAGGTCAATTCTGCATTGATCTATTGTGAAGTTAGAGAAGGCTCAACTCTGCATTGGTCTATTGTGAAGGGGGAGAAAGGGTCAACTCTGCATTGATCTATTGTGACGGGGAAGAAGGGGTCAACTCTGCATTGATCTATTGTGAAGGGGAAGAAGGGGTCAACTCTGCATTGGTCTATTGTGAAGGGAGAGAAGGGCTCAACTCTGCATTGTGAAGGGAGAGAAGGGCTCAACTCTGCATTGATCTATTGTGACGGGGAAGAAGGGGTCAACTCTGCATTGATCTATTGTGAAGGGGAAGAAGGGGTCAACTCTGCATTGGTCTATTGTGAAGGGGGAGAAAGGGTCAACTCTGCATTGTTCTATTGTGAAGGGGAAGAAGGGATCAACTCTGCATTGTTCTATTTTGAAGGGGAAGAAGGGATCAACTCTGCATTGATCTATTGTGATGGGGAAGAAGCGGTCAACTCTGCATTGATCAATTGTGAAGGGGAAGAAGGGGTCAACTCTGCATTGGTCTTTTGTGAAGTGAGAGAAGGGGTCAACTCTGCATTGTTCTATTGTGAAGGGGATGAAGGGGTCAACTCTGCATTGATCTATTGTGAAGGGGAAGAAGCGGTCAACTCTGCATTGATCAATTGTGAAGGGGAAGAAGGAGTCAACTCTGCATTGGTCTATTGTGAAGGGAGAGAAGGGGTCAACTCTGCATTGATCTATTGTGAGGGGAAAAAGGGGTCAACTCTGCATTGTTCTATTCTGAAGGGGATGAAGGGGTCAACTGCATTGATATATTGTGAAGGGGAAGTAGGGGTCAACTCTGCAATGTTCGATTGAGAAGGTAGAGAAGAGGTCAACTCTGCATTGATCTATTGTGAAGGGAGAGAAAGGGTCAACTCTGCATTATTCTATTGTGAAGGGGATGAAGGGGTTAACTCTGCATTGATCTATTGTGAAGGGGAAGAAGGGGTCAACTCTGCATTGATCTATTGTGAAGGGAGAGAAAGGGTCAACTCTGCATTGTTCTATTGTGAAGGGGAAGAAGGGGTCAACTCTGCATTGTTCTATTGTGAAGGGGAAGAAGGGGTCAACTCTGCATTGTTCTGTTGTGAAGGGGGAGAAAGGGTCAACTCGGCATTGATCTATTGTGAAGGGAAAAAAAGTGTCAACTCTGCATTTTCTGTTGTGAATGGGGAGAAAGGGTCACCTCTGCATCGTTGTATTGTGAAGGGAGAGAAGGGGTCAACTCTGCATTGTCTGTTGTGAATGGGGACAAAGTGTCCACTCTGCATTGTTGTATTGTGAATGGAGAGAAAGGGTCAACTCTGCATTGTCTGTTGTGAATGGGGAGAAAGGGTCAACTCTGCATTGATCTATTGTGAAGGGGGAGAAAGGGTCAACTCTGCATCGTACTATTGTGAAGGGGAAGAAGGGGTCAACTCTGCATTGTTCTATTGTGAAGGGGAAGAAGGGGTCAACTCTGCATTGGTCTATTGTGAAGGGGATGTAGGGGTCAACTCTGCATTGATCTATTGTGAAGGGGAAGAAGGAGTCAACTCTGCATTGTTCTATTGTGAAGGTAGAGAAGGCTCAACTCTGCATTGGTCTATTGTGAAGGGGGAGAAAGGGTCAACTCTGCATTGATCTATTGTGACGGGGAAGAAGGGGTCAACTCTGCATTGATCTATTGTGAAGGGGAAGAAGGGGTCAGCTCTGCATTGGTCTATTGTGAAGGGAGAGAAGGGCTCAACTCTGCATTGATCTATTGTAACGGGGAAGAAGGGGTCAACTCTGCATTGATCTATTGTGAAGGGGAAGAAGGGGTCAACTCTGCATTGGTCTATTGTGAAGGGGGAGAAAGGGTCAACTCTGCATTGTTCTATTGTGAAGGGGAAGAAGGGATCAACTCTGCATTGTTCTATTGTGAAGGGGAAGAAGGGATCAACTCTGCATTGATCTATTGTGAAGGGGAAGAAGCGGTCAACTCTGCATTGATCAATTGTGAAGGGGAAGAAGGGGTCAACTCTGCATTGGTCTTTTGTGAAGTGAGAGAAGGGGTCAACTCTGCATTGCTCTATTGTGAAGGGGATGAAGGGGTCAACTCTGCATTGATCTATTGTGAAGGGGAAGAAGCGGTCAACTCTGCAGTGATCAATTGTGAAGGGGAAGAAGGAGTCAACTCTGCATTGGTCTATTGTGAAGGGAGAGAAGGGGTCAACTCTGCATTGATCTATTGTGAAGGGAAAGAAGGGGTCAACTCTGCATTGTTCTATTCTGAAGGGGATGAAGGGGTCAACTGCATTGATATATTGTGAAGGGGAAGAAGGGGTCAACTCTGCATTGATCTATTGTGAAGGGAGAGAAAGGGTCAACTCTGCATTGTTCTATTGTGAAGGGGAAGAAGGGGTCAACTCTGCATTGGTCTGTTGTGAAGGGGGAGAAAGGGTCAACTCTGCATTGATCTATTGTGAAGGGAAAAAAGGTGTCAACTCTGCATTGTCTGTTGTGAATGGGGAGAAAGGGTCAACTCTGCATCGTTGTATTGTGAAGGGAGAGAAGGGGTCAACTCTGCATTGTCTGTTGTGAATGGGGACAAAGTGTCCACTCTGCATTGTTGCATTGTGAATGGAGAGAAAGGGTCAACTCTGCATTGTCTGTTGTGAATGGGGAGAAAGGGTCAACTCTGCATTGATCTATTGTGAAGGGGGAGAAAGGGTCAACTCTGCATCGTACTATTGTGAAGGGGAAGAAGGGGTCAACTCTGCATTGTTCTATTGTGAAGGGGAAGAAGGGGTCAACTCTGCATTGGTCTATTGTGAAGGGGAAGAAGGGGTCAACTCTGCATTGATCTATTGTGAAGGGGAAGAAGGAGTCAACTCTGCATTTGTCTATTGTGAAGGTAGAGAAGTCTCAACTCTGCATTGGTCTATTGTGAAGGGGAAGAAAGGGTCAACTCTGCATTGATCTATTGTGACGGGGAAGAAGGGGTCAACTCTGCATTGTTCTATTGTGAATGGGAGGAAGGGCCAATTCTGCATTGTTCTATAGTGAAGGGGGAGATGGGGTCAACTCTGCATTGATCTCTTGTGAAGGGGAAGAAGGAGTCAACTCTGCATTGGTCTATTGTGAAGGTAGAGAAGGGCTCAACTCTGCATTGGTCTATTTTGAAGGGGGAGAAAGGGTCAACTCTGCATTGTTCTATTGTGAATGGGAAGAAGGGCCAACTCTGCATTGATGTATTGTGAAGGGAGAGAAGGAGTCAACTCTGTATTGGTCTATTGTGAAGGGGAAGAAGGGGTCAACTCTGCATTTGGTCTATTGTGAAGGGGGAGAAATGTTCAACTCTGCATTGTTTTATTGTGAAGGGGAAGAAGGGATCAACTCTGCATTGATCTATTGTGAAGGGGAAGGAGGGGTCAACTCTGCATTGGTCTATTGTGAAGGGAGAGAAGGGGTCAACTCTGCATTGATCTATTGTGAAGGGAAAGAAGGGGTCAACTCTGCATTGTTCTATTCTGAAGGGGATGAAGGGGTCAACTGCATTGATATATTGTGAAGGGGAAGAAGGGGTCAACTCTGCATTGATCTATTGTGAAGGGAGAGAAAGGGTCAACTCTGCATTGTTCTATTGTGAAGGGGAAAAAGGGGTCAACTCTGCATTGGTCTGTTGTGAAGGGGGAGAAAGGGTCAACTCTGCATTGATCTATTGTGAAGGGAAAAAAGGTGTCAACTCTGCATTGTCTGTTGTGAATGGGGAGAAAGGGTCAACTCTGCATCGTTGTATTGTGAAGGGAGAGAAGGGGTCAACTCTGCATTGTCTGTTGTGAATGGGGACAAAGTGTCCACTCTGCATTGTTGCATTGTGAATGGAGAGAAAGGGTCAACTCTGCATTGTCTGTTGTGAATGGGGAGAAAGGGTCAACTCTGCATTGATCTATTGTGAAGGGGGAGAAAGGGTCAACTCTGCATCGTACTATTGTGAAGGGGAAGAAGGGGTCAACTCTGCATTGTTCTATTGTGAAGGGGAAGAAGGGGTCAACTCTGCATTGGTCTATTGTGAAGGGGAAGAAGGGGTCAACTCTGCATTGATCTATTGTGAAGGGGAAGAAGGAGTCAACTCTGCATTTGTCTATTGTGAAGGTAGAGAAGGCTCAACTCTGCATTGGTCTATTGTGAAGGGGAAGAAAGGGTCAACTCTGCATTGATCTATTGTGACGGGGAAGAAGGGGTCAACTCTGCATTGTTCTATTGTGAATGGGAGGAAGGGCCAATTCTGCATTGTTCTATAGTGAAGGGGGAGATGGGGTCAACTCTGCATTGATCTCTTGTGAAGGGGAAGAAGGAGTCAACTCTGCATTGGTCTATTGTGAAGGTAGAGAAGGGCTCAACTCTGCATTGGTCTATTTTGAAGGGGGAGAAAGGGTCAACTCTGCATTGTTCTATTGTGAATGGGAAGAAGGGCCAACTCTGCATTGATGTATTGTGAAGGGAGAGAAGGGGTCAACTCTGTATTGGTCTATTGTGAAGGGGAAGAAGGGGTCAACTCTGCATTTGGTCTATTGTGAAGGGGGAGAAATGTTCAACTCTGCATTGATCTATTGTGAAGGGGAAGGAGGGGTCAACTCTGTATTGGTCTTTTGTGAAGGGAGAGAAGGGGTCAACTCTGCATTGTTCAATTGTTAAGGGGAAGAAGGGGTCAACTCTGCATTGATCTATTGTGAAGGGGAAGAAGGGGTCAACTCTGCATTGGTCTATTGTGAAGGGAGAGAAGGGCTCAACTCTGCATTGGTCTATTGTGAAGGGGGAGAACGGGTCAACTCTGCGTTGTTCTTTTGTGACGGGGAAGAAGGGATCAAGTCTGCATTGATCTATTGTGAAGGGGAAGAAGGGGTCAACTCTGCATTGATCTATTGTGAAGGGGATGAAGGGGTCAACTCCGCATTGGTCTATTGTGAAGGGAGAGAAGGGGTCAACTCTGCATTGTTCTATTGAGAATGTAGAGAAGGGGTCAACTCTGCATTGATGTATTGTGAAGGGGAGAAGGGGTCATCTCTGCATTGGTTAATTGCGAAGGGGAAGAAGGGGTCAACTCTGCATTGGTCTGTTGTGAAGGGGGAGAAAGGGTCAACTCTGCATTGTTCTATTGTGAAGGGGAAGGAAGGGTCAACTCTGCATTGGTCTATTGGGAAGGGAGAAAAGGGGTCAACTCTGCATTGTTCTATTGAGAATGTAGAGAAGGGGTCAACTCTGCATTGATCTATTGTGAAGGGGAAGGAAGGGTCAACTCTGCATTGGTCTATTGGGAAGGGAGAAAAGGGGTCAACTCTGCATTGTTCTATTGAGAATGTAGAGAAGGGGTCAACTCTGCATTGATGTATTGTGAAGGGGGAGAAGGGGTCATCTCTGCATTGGTTAATTGCGAAGGCGAAGAAGGGGTCAACTCTGCATTGGTCTATTGTGAAGGGGGAGAAAGGGTCAACTCTGCATTGTTCTATTGTGAAGGGGAAGAATGGATCAACTCTGCATTGATATATTGTGCAGGGGAAGAAGGGGTCAACTCTGTAAGTGAATAGAGTGTTTGTGTGTCGCTGGGGGGGTGGGGCGGGGGGTGGTCGCGACGGGGGTGCAGGCGCATCTGGAAAAGTGTACATGTTGCTCTTGTCAGTGGTCCAGTGCAGGCAACTCAAATGATGTAATGATGGTCAGGCAGGCTCACACTTATTTGAAGTTTATGCAGGCAACATCATGCCATACCATGCAACTCATGTTTGAATACTGCTGAAGCAGGAATTAACACAGCTCTCATCCCAGATTGGTGTAATTGTCCTTTTGAAGGAACCCAAAGTTACCAGCAGAATAGAGCTGGGTATGATCCATCTTGTCTTCCTGGATCCCTTTGCCATGATGAGACATCTACGCCGGAGGTGGGCCAAGAGGCAGATGTGGCCCATGAGGAAGCTCCAGACATGAGCAGCATCAGCCACCAAGGTTCAGAGTAACCCAGATATGCCTGTGAGTCGATAGGACTCAAATGACATACATCCAGATGTTGGCATGCCAGTGTCAGAGATGACGGTGGATGTCCAGAGAGGCTGTCACATACTTCTGTGCACTGCTGAATGATAACCTGCAACCAATGGGTTTTGTTTGTCACCCTACGCCTGTGGATCTCAAAATTATGGTGGCCCTAAACGTCTACGCCTCTGGATCATTCCAGAGATCCACCAGCGACATGTGTGGGGTCTCTCAATCCGCAGTGCACTGCTGCATAAAGGAGGTCACTGATGCTTTGTACAGGAGGGCCAGTGACTATGTCTGCTTCAGGACGGACCCTTAGAATTAGGCCAAGATGGCCGTTGGATTTGGGACCATTGTGGGATTCCCACAGGTGCAAGGAGTCATTGACTGCATGTATGCGGCCATTAAGGTTCCCACGGGAACAGCCAGTCACTTACATAAACAGAAAGGGCTTTCATTCCATCAATATGCAACTATTGTGCGACCACAGAAAGTGCATCCTGCAAGTGTGTGCCCACTTCCCAGGCTGCTGCCATGAATCCTTCATCCTGCGTCAGTCCCAGGTGCCGCTGCTGCTCACTCTCCTCGCTCAGCTTCAGGGGTGGATTCTTGGGGATAAGGGTTACCCCTTGATGATATGGCTTCCGATGCCGGTGAGGAACCCCAGCATTGATGCAGAAGAGCACTAGAACACCTGCCATGGCTCCACCCGAGCAACTATCGAGCAGGCCGTCGGCACGCTGAAGATGCACTTCCGCTGCTTCAATAGATCTAGTGGAGTCCTACAGTATGCACGAGACATGGTGGGCGCATTGTTGTAGTCTGCTACGTTTTGCACAACATCACAGTACAGAGTGGAGAGGCCTTACAAGATGCAGAGGTACGGGAGCAGGACACATCCTCCGACAATGACAACACAGAGGGCAGACAAGAACAAGCACGCATGGGAGCACAGAGAGCAGTGATGGAGGGCCCATATGGTGAGCAGCGAGCAAGGGAGGTAAGGCAATGACTGAATTTTGAGCCCTTCCGCCATCCCTGAAATTCAACAAATGTTCCTCAGAGCACAGCCCACCATCATGCCTCTCATCTGAAATCCTCTGCCTCTGTAACATCCATCTCTCCAGCATGACTGGCAGCAGCTGACTGAGCCATTGCCTATGTGACTTCATCCGTGCAGTGTCATATCATGTATATTAGCTTAGCAATGATGTTATTGCTTACATTGGCCATATTGTCAGGCTTATGATGTAATGGGAAGACACATAATCACTCCATGGTGGCAAGCGTTATTCAGACAATAAAGGCTGATGATTGGCAGGAAAATACAATTAATTAAAGTACACACGGCATGCATCTGTGTCTCTCATTAATATGTGTTAAGGTGTCTTTTTAATATGTTTGCAGGTGCTCCTTCACAATGTTACCGCTGCACTGGCAGCTGGACTGGAGGCAGGCTTTTGATCAGGACACCCCTCAGCCTGGGATGACTGACGGTTGTCCTCTTGGCACCTGAGGCCTCGAGGGCCCCGGCTGCCTGAAGGCTTCCTGCAGCATGTGGGACTCATGATGACAGTTGCCGAAATGCCTGTCTGTCCCCCTAACTATTGAATCTCATATTGAGCGGCATTTTGGGCGGCACAGTGGCGCAGTGGTTAGCACCGCAGCCTCAAATCTGGTTGAGGCACTTTCCCAGGGGACTGGCAGTGACTCTGTGGAGCATGGACCTGCTGTCCTCTCTGTGTCCACTTTTAAGCCTTCCGAAACCTCCAATACCTTGTCATTCCCTATGACAATTTGCTCAAGAACCTCACAGTCTCTCTCACTAAGTTCCATATCTACATCCTCATTCTCTTGGGTGAAGTCAGATGTGAAGCATTCGTTCAACACCCTACCAATGTCCTCTGGCTCCACCCACAAATTTACCCCTTGGTCCCTAATGGGTCCTACTCTTTCCCTAGTTATCCTCTTCCCATTGATATACTTATAGAATATCTTGGGATTTTCCATACTTTTACCAGCCAGAGCTTTCTCATATCCCCTCTTTGCTCTCCTAATTGCTTTCTTAAGCTCCATCCTACACTTTCTGTATTCCACTAATGCTTCCATTGATTTGCTCTCCTTGTATTTGCTAAAAGCCTCTCTTTTTCTTCTCATCATACCCTGAATGTTTCTGGTCATCAATGGTTCTCTGGGCTTGTTGCTCCTACCTATTATCCTAGAGGGAACATGTTGGGCCTGTATGCTCCCCATTTCCTTTTTGAATGCCCCCCACTGGTTTTCTGTAGATTTCCCAACAAGTAACTCTTTCCAGTCTACCTTGGCCAGATCCTGCCTTATTTTACTAAAATTCGCTCTCCCCCAATCCAAAACCTTTTTTGCAACTTGTCTATTTCTTTCTCCATAACAAGCTTAAATTGTACCATGTTATGGTCACTATCACCAAAATGCACCCCCACCAACACATCAACCACCTGTCCGGCTTCATTCCCCAGAATTAGGTCCAGCACTGCACCCTCCCTTGTTGGATCCTCTGCTCGGGATTGTTTATCTGTTTTTACAGAGAGAGAGGAAACATATTTCCTGTGGGTGGCCTCATATTATGCCTACTTGTTCCATAATAATTCTATACTATTGTGGGAATGTGGGGACCAAATGTAGTATTTCCAAACTTTGCTGATGACACAAACTAAGTGGTGTGGAAGATGCAAAGAGGCTTCAAGGGAATTTAGACAGGCTAAGTGAGTGAGCAAGAACGTGGCAGATGGAATATAATGTGGGAAAATGTGAAGTTATCCACTTTAGTAAGAAAAATAGCAATGCGGAATATTTCTTAAATGGTGAGTGATTGGGAAATGTTGATGTCCAAAGGGACCTGGGTGTCCTTGTTCATATGTCACTGAAAGCTAACATGCAGGTACAGCAAGCAATTAGAAAGGCAAATGGCATGTTGGACTTTATTGCAAGAGGATTTGAGTACAGGAAAAAGAAATCTTGCTTCAATTGTATAGAGCCTTTTGTGAGAACGTACCTGGAGTATCGTGTACAGTTTTGGTCTACTTACCTAAGGAAGGATATATTTTCCATAGAGGGAGTGCGATGAAGGTTCACCAGACTGATTCCTGGGATGGCAAGGTTGTCCTATGAGGAGAGATTGAGAAGACTGGGCCTGTAATTTCTAGAGTTCAGAAGAATGAGAAGTAATCACATTGAAGCATACAAAATTTTAACAGGGTTCAACAAGGTTGATACAGGAATGATGTTTCCCCTGGCTGAGGGGTCTAGAATTGGGGACACAGTCTCAGAATAAGAGGTAGGCCATTTAGGACTGAGATGAGGAGGAATTTTTTCACTCAGAGGATAGTGAATCTTTGGAATTCTCTACCTCAGAGGACAGTGGAGGCTCAGTCAATGAGTATGTTCAAGACAGAGATCGATAGTGTTACGACCAGGTGAGAAATGTGTGTCGGGGTCTTTTGCTGCCTTTACCTGGTCCTAGTGTAACATTATGGTGTTGGAAGGATGAATGAGAACGGGCAGAGACTGCTTGAGTTGTGTACCTATCATAACCTCTGCATCATCAACTCGTTCTTTCACACAAAACCCTGTCACCAGGCTTCATGGAGGCACCCAAGATCGCGTCATTGGCACCAGCTAGACCTCATCTTCACAAGGCGAGCCTCCTTAAACAGTGTTCAAATCACACACAGCTTCCACAGTGCGGACTGCGACACCGACCACTCCCTGGTGTGCAGCAAGGTTAGACTCAGACCAAAGAAGTTGCATCATTCCAAGCAGAAGGGCCACCCGCGCATCAACACGAGCAGAATTTCTCATCCACAGCTGTTACAAAAATTTCTAAATTCACTTGTAACAGCCCTTCAAAACACTCCCACAGGGGATGCTGAGACCAAGTGGGCCCACATCAGAGACGCCATCTATGAGTCAGCTTTGACCACCTACGGCAAACGTGCGAAGAGAAATACAGACTGGTTTCAATCTCATAATGAAGAGCTGGAACCTGTCACAGCCGCTAAGCGCATTGCACTGTTGAACTACAAGAAAGCCCCCAGAGAGTTAACATCCGTCGCACTTAAAGCAGCCAGAAGCACTGCACAAAGAACAGCCAGGCGCTGCGCAAATGATGACTGGCAACACCTATGCAGTCATATTCAGCTGGCTTCAGACACCGGAAACATCAGAGGAATGTATGATGGCATTAAGAGAGCTTTTGGGCCAACCATCAAGAAGATCACCCCCCTCAAATCTAAATCAGGGGACACAATCACTGACCATCGCAATCAAATGGACTGCTGGGTTGAGCACTACCTAGAACTGTACTCCAGGGAGAATGTTGTCACTGAGACTGCCCTCAATGCAGCCCAGCCTCTACCAGTCATGGATGAGCTGGACATACAGCCAACAAAATCGGAACTCAGTGATGCCATTGATTCTCTAACCAGCGGAAAAGCCCCTGGGAAGGACAGCATTACCCCTGAAATAATCAAGAGTGCCAAGCCTGCTATACTCTCAGCACTACATGAACTACATGCCTGTGCTGGGACGAGGGAGCAGTACCTCAGGACATGCGCGATGCCAATATCATCACCCTCTATAAAAACAAAGGTGACCGCGGTGACTGCAACAACTACCGTGGAATCTCACTGCTCAGCATAGTGGGGAAAGTCTTTGCTCAAGTCGCTCTAAACAGGCTCCAGAAGCTGGCCGAGCGCGTCTACCCTGAGGCAGAGTGTGGCTTTCAGGCAGAGACATCGACCGTTGACATGCTGTTCTCCCTTCGTCAGATACAGGAGAAATGCCGCGAACAACAGATGCCCCTCTACATTGCTTTCATTGATCTCACCAAAGCCTTTGACCTCGTCAGCAGACGTGGTCTCTTCAGACTACTAGAAAAGATTGGATGTCCACCAAAGCTACTAAGTATCATCACCTCATTCCATGACAATATGAAAGGCACAATTCAACATGGCGGCACCTCATCAGACCCCTTTCCTATCCTGAGTGGTGTGAAACAGGGCTGTGTTCTCGCACCCACACTTTTTGGGATTTTCTTCTCCCTGCTACTTTCACCTGCGTTCAAGTCTTCTGAAGAAGGAATTTTCCTCCACACAAGATCAAGGGGCAGGTTGTTCAACCTTGCCCGTCTAAGAGCGAAGTCCAAAGTACGGAAAGTCCTCATCAGGGAACTCCTCTTTGCTGACGATGCTGCTTTAACATCTCACACTGAAGAGTGCCTGCAGAGTCTCATCGACAGGTTTGCGGCTGCCTGCAATGAATTTGGCCTAACCATCAGCCTCAAGAAAACGAACATCATGGGGCAGGACGTCAGAAATGCTCCATCCATCAATATTGGCGACCACGCCCTGGAAGTGGTTCAAGAGTTCACCGACCGAGGCTCAACTATCACCAGTAACCTGTCTCTAGATGCAGAAATCAACAAGCGCATGGGAAAGGCTTCCACTGCTATGTCCAGACTGGCCAAGCGAGTGTGGGAAAATGGCGCACTGACACGGAACACAAAAGTCCGAGTGTATCAAGCCTGTGTCCTCAGTACCTTGCTCTATGGCAGCGAGGCCTGGACAACGTATGTCAGCCAAGAGCGACGTCTCAATTCATTCCATCTTCGCTGCCTCCGGAGAATACTTGGCATCAGGTGGCAGGACCGTATCTCCAACACAGAAGTCCTCGAGGCGGCCAACATCCCCAGCTTATACACACTACTGAGTCAGCGGCGCCTGAGATGGCTTGGACTTGTGAGCCGCATGGAAGATGGCAGGATCCCCAAAGACACATTGTACAGCGAGCCCGCCACTGGTATCAGACCCACCGGCCATCCATGTCTCCGCTTTAAAGACGTCTGCAAACGTGGCATGAAGTCCTGTGACATTGATCACAAGTCGTGGGAGTCAGTTGCCAGCATTCGCCAGAGCTGGCGGGCAGCCATAAAGGTGGGGCTAAAGTGTGGCGAGTTGAAGAGACTTAGCAGTTGGCAGGAAAAAAGACAAAAGCGCAAGGGGAGAGCCAACTGTGTAACAGCCCCGACAAACAAATTTTTCTGCAGCACCTGTGGAAGAGCCTGTCACTCTAGAATTGGCCTTTATAGCCACTCCAGGCGCTGCTCCACACACCACTGACCACCTCCAGGCGCTTACCCATAGTCTCTCGAGATAAGGAGGCCAAAGACAAGACAAGTGTAACAGAGTTTAATTTTAAACACACTGTGTTTTGAGCTCCCCTTTTTGTGAATCCTTGTTCACTGTTTTCCAACCATAAGACAAAGAAACCAATTCACACACGCTTTCTCAGGTTTAGAGGAGATGAAATTTTATTAAAAGTTAAAACTTAAACTCTAATATGGTTAACATCTATGGATATACGACACACCTCACTAGCATGCACATGCAATATACACATGCAGATAGGAACAGAAAAGAGAAGAAGAGACGAGTTGGACAGTTTGAGGCAATATCTTGGTACGGTGCTTCGAGCTCATGGTTTAGTCCTTTTGTAGGTAGTCTTGCTTTTTGTTAAGGCCCGGTAGTCTTCTTAAAACCTTGTTCACCTAGGAAATTTGTCTCTCTCTGCGTTTCACGTGTTTTCACAAGATTCAGTTCTGTGGGAAGGAGACGGAAGCAGGGAGGAGAGAGGTCTTCTTGCTCCAGTTCCAAGAGTGATCGTTACTCCATGAGCGTATATCTTTGGCTCTTCAAAATCCTTTGTTGGAAGTTCAAATTCTCTGCAACAGCCAGTTAGATATGTGACTAAAACTGGTCTGACCACTTCTTCTGTGTATTTGGGAAGCAACGACTGGGTCCCCATTGTTCCAACACTGCTAGTACTATGCAAATGTCCTTCCAGTCAGGGCTTGCAATTTTAAGTTTTAATGTTCATGTGGCAAAATAATGTGTGCCTCAGTCTTGGTAGGTGGGGGGTTTGCCTGACAATAGATTTCTAGATATTAAAGATATCAAGGAATATGGTGATAGTGTGGGAAAATGACATTGAGGTAGAAGATCAGCCATGATTTATTTGAATGGCGGTGTAGGCTCAAGGGGCTGAATGGCCTACTCCTATTCCTATTTCCTATGCTCCTATGAGAAGCATCATTTATTAAAGGCCCCATTTCTTACAATAGCTGGCTGCGTGTGCAAGCTGGGAGATGTGGGTGTGCGGCTTGCAGCAGTGCCAAGTGTGAAGGTGAGGTGAAGCTATCGACGTTCCTTCACTGTCGCTGGGTCAAAATCCTAGAACTCCCTTCCTAACAGCACTGTGGATGTACCTACACCACATGGACTGCAGTGGCTAAAGAAGGCAGCTCACCAACTTCATCCCCCGACGAAATAAAAGAAAATTAGGTTTGACTTGTGATTGATGGAGATTGTTGGTAGATGAGTGATGGGGATGTGGTGTATTGAGCAATGGCTGAAGCTAGTGGTGCGGTTGAGATATGGGATTTGAAATTCACTGATTTTGACCACTTGTGTGAGTTCATTGAACTTCTTTTGTCATTGCATCCAGGATCTCGGGGCTTGACTACTGGCATTGTAGAATGATTTCCAGCACCTGCTCCAGCCATCTTTAAAAGGTGCAGGCTGGCTTTAAGTAGTGCAAGCAAGTTCTAACTGGTGCTATCCTCACACAATTTTGGAATCCCTTCTGAGACGGAACAGCACGGTTAGTGGTGGCTACAGGCTGCAGTCATGTTAATTAGCAGACAACATGAAGTTGGGGTGCTGCCTGCAATGAAAGCAACATTCGCATTGGGATCCCCACGCCTGTCTTTGGGTTTATTGAATTTTGCGACCCTGTATTCACCACTCAGCTGTGAATTCTGCTGTTACTGCTAGAAAACTGTCCAAAGAGCATTTATGCTGACCCTCCAAATATTTACCCCTTACTTCTTTTAAATGCTTCGTAACAATGGTTCACAGACATCTACATCTGTTATAGATCCCTGATGAATTTCAGTGGATCTGGAATTTGTCTATTCTTTACATCTAGGAAGACTGATGGAAAGCAGTCATTTGAAACATCTGTAACTTCTTGATCTTCTAATATTCATTGCCAGCTTATCTCTTAAGGAGATTCCTCTAACAGCTGCTATTTGTAATCTATTTTTCTTATGCTTTCCAACAATTGTTTTAGTCACTGTCCAATATCTTATTTTTAGTAAGCCAAGTGTCCTGCACATATGAAAACCTATCACTGTATTTCAGTGTTGCCAAACCAACATATGTGAAGTATCATTCCCTTAGTATGCAGTGGACATTTTCCCCCCATAGGCACAGGCACAATTTATATGAGTTCAGAGAACTTAGGCACCAGTTGACACACTTAAGCCTTAGGAACCTCAAGTGTGCAAAGGACTACTGATACAATTTAACAGCCTAAAACCATGAAAAAAAAGAGAAATTGGAGGAAGGCTAAAAAATGATAAGTGCTTGTTGGAGGAGATAAAACTGAAAATTTGGAGGCTTTGCTCTCGGACTAATGGCTAAGATAGAGCTTCTGGTGTTGACTCAGTCAAGGTTGCAGGGTCGGGGAGTCATCTAATTTAAATATCTCAGGTGGGGACCTGTGCCATTAGGAGCATGTATTTAAGTGAGCAGAACAATAGCTGATGGAAATTATTGCAGAAAAGTGTAAAATATTGGATACAGGAAGGAAAAATTGGTAGCATACTCAGTGTTGAAATAGCTATGGATGAAGCTGAAAGAGACCTGGAACTTAGGCGTCTTAGCAGACTCGACACTCAACATATCCAACCAACGCAGAGCAGCAATCAGCAAGGCCAACAGAATATTGAATTAAAAAAACAAAACAGTAAAATATAAGTCAGAGGAGTATGTGATCGAATTGTACAGTGCTCTGGTCGGACTGCACCAGCAGCAGGCACTTGCTAGGTCAGCAAACCGAGCAGGCCCAAGGCCTACACTACTCCAGGAAGCCCAATTTCTGAGAGGGGGCCTGAAGCAGGTGTTGGGATTTTCATTAGCACGTGGAAGGGGTCTAACATCTGTTCAGGCAACCCATCCTCCACCACCCCCCCCAGTCATCTGAAAATCATCCACAGCCAATGTGTAGTTTCTCAGGTGTCCTTGAAATTGGAATTTACTGGCAAACAGGCACAATGATGACCAATTTCTGCTGTAATGTGCTCCATGACAAACTTTAACCAGGAACAGGTATGTAAATAGGATAAATGGTCCTCATTTGGAGGGTGGGGGAAGGTTGGGGGGGGGGGGGGGGGTGGGTTCAGTCTCAAATAAAACAAAGGGAAGCAAGATTCACTGTTATGAGCTGCAAAAATACTCTGAACATCAGTGTCTCTGCTCTAGTATCATTTATATGAACCTATCCTTAGTATGCACCTCTGCTAAATATCTATAAATTTGAGAAAAAATCAGTCATACACTTAACAGTGGTTCACTGAATTCATTACTGCCCATGCATTGCCTGTTTCACACACCATTGTGGAAATAATTATTCAGCCTTTGTCCCTTATCCATTTGGTTATCTTCCACTGTAAATAAATGCAGTGTGGGAGTGCAAGTGCATAGTTTTTATTATTTCTCAAACATCAGTACTTTGATATCTAAACTAAAGTATTTCTTTCAGATATCACTTTCCATCTTAGACTAATAAGAGTAAATAAATAGCTGGGTTATAATACTTATTTATACAGAAATCACAAACCCCAGCTCCCCTAAGTCATACTTTACTGCGGCAAAGTACAGAAAGTCAAGATCTTTGGAATGAAGCTATCGGAAATATGTGTCCCTGGTTTCCTGTCAGGAAATGTAATTTCACTTTGGATATGAGGATCTTAATGTCTGGGGTTGGGACTTGTGTGGAAAGACTGTGAATGCTGCCAAAACATGTATTCCAGATCTGTAACATGTAAGGATTTCAATAGGATTTACTGAAGGACACCAGGCACTTGCAGTGATGAATGTTAAACTTTGTCAGACTAGTCAGATGCAGTGGGAGTACAAATAGTGTAAAGAATGTATCAATTTTCAAGGAGTCGTTTAACAATTTGGGGTAATTTCCAAAACAATGCAGCACAATACAGATGTACCTATTCAACATCAGTAAAGGAAGAAGACAGGTCATGTTTTGTGTGTTCAACTTTTCACAGCAGCTAAGAAATTAACCTATTTTTTATAGATGCTAATGGAGCTACTGCATATTTCCAGCATGTTCTGTTTTTGTTTCAGATGTCCGGCTGTTACATTTTTTTCTTTTTATGCAAGGCACATCATTCCATTTACTGAAAGAATATTCCCACAGAAATCCCTTTGCCTTTATAAATTGTGATACCTGTGTTTTTTTTATTTATTCATTCATGGGATGTGGGTGACGCTGGCTAGGCCAGCATTTATTGCCCATCCCTAATTGCCCTTGAGAAGGTGGTGGTGAGCTGCCTTCTTGAACCGCTGCAGTCCATGTGGGGTAGGTACACCCACAGTGCTGTTAGGAAGGGAGTTCCAGGATTTTGACCCAGCGACAGTGAAGGAACGGCGATATAGTTCCAAGTCAGGATGGTGTGTGACTTGGAGGGGAACTTGTAGGTGGTAGTGTTCCCATGCATTTGCTGCCCTTGTCCTTCTAGTTGGTAGAGGTCAGCAAGAGACATTTTACCTATGTGTGAAGCTGTTAAAGGTTCTTGAAAGCTGACAGTAATCTATACCCTCAGAGCGTGTGCTCTTGCATAATATACTCAAAGTCAACAAAAATATTGTTTCAACTCCTTGCAAAAATTTACAGCCTGAATTTAATAATTGGAAATATCTTATTGGCGTAAAAACGATTGTGAGGAAATTGTATTTTATTTTGATGCTCATCCATCAATATAGCAGACAGAGAAATGAGCTACAGGCCTGGATAATTGCTGGGGCAGATTACGTAGACGGAGTTTCAATGGGAAACACAGAGTCCTGGTTTTCCTGCGGTTGTGGAACTTCAACTCCATAGTTTGCAACTTTTGGCCCTGATCCCGCCCAGCCGTCAGTCTGATTGACAGGCATGGCTTCCAGTCGGGTGAGGAGAACGCTGAAACAGGCCGCAGGACAAGTTAGGTCCAAACCCATACCACAGTGGGGGGTTGGGGGGTCCAATTCCAAGCCTGAGGGATCTGATCCCTGACCCCCCAGAGGGAGGGGCTTGAGGGATGGGATGGGAGGGGTGGGGAAAGCACTCCTGCTCCTTATGGCCCACAAGCAGTGCTGTAAAGGCATTCACCTTCTCCCCAAAGATGTCCTCACCTTGCTACAGCTGCCAGGTTCCCTAAGGCCCGGGAAATGCGGCCACACATCATAAAACTTGCAAAGCAGGTTAAATCGGAGGCTACCAGCTTGTCCCATTTCCATAAAACCTGGAAGCTGGTGAGTTGAAGCCAGTTTCTTGACATGCTCTGATTTTTTTTTTACAATTTAACCCCTAACCTTCCCCCCAATCCCACCTGTTCACCCATGTTGAAATTCCCCCCATACAGGCAGTAAGTCATCATCTTCTAATATTGGCAACAGTAACTTTAGTTTTCAATTGTTCAGAAATATTTTACAATGTTCTGTTTTACAAATATATTCCTATAATATATGGACATGTGTAGTCTATTTATTGTATCATGAATGTGAAAATTTTGATGATGTCATCAATGTTGAGACCAATGGTAAGAACTTTATAGAATCCTTCTAATTCAGAGATTGTGGTCTAACTTAAATAAAATGTTAACATTTCTAAAAAAAAGAAAGAAAACAACTTTCACAAACTTAGGGCACTCCAAGGTACTTCACAGCCAATGAACTATCTTTTAACAAGTGTAGTCACTACTGTAAAGAAGGGAAACACAGTAGTCAGTTTCTGCACAGCAAGGACACAGAAACAGCAGTGAGATTAATTTTGAGTGATGTTAGTTTAGAGATAAATGTCAGCCAGGGGAACCCAGCTATTTTGCTACAATTTAATGCATCTGATAATCATGCATTGCTGACAATACAAAAAATAATTTAACAAATAGATGCATCAGTATATCAATGCAGATTTGATTGTATTAAAGTATTTGATGCGGTAAATATAGATAAACTATGTCCTTTGGTCGGGGAATTCAGAACAAGAAGGCATAATCTTAAAAGTAGAGCTAGGCCATTTAGAAGTGAAATCAGGAAGCAATTTTTCACACAATAGAATCATAGAATGGTTACAGCACAGAAGGAGGCCAATTGGACCATCATGTCTGTACCGGCTCTCTGCAAGAGCAACTCACCTAGTCTCACTCCCCTGCCTTTTCCCCATAACCCGCAATTTTTCTCTCTTCCGATAATTATCCAGGTCTCTTATGAAGGCCTCAATTGTATCTGTCTCCACCACACTCTCAGACAGTGCATTCCAGATCCTAACAACTCGCTGCATAAAAAAGATCATGTCTTTGTTGCTTTTATTGCCAAACACCTTAAATTGGCATCCTCTGGTTCTGGATCCTTCAGCCAATGGGAACAGTTTCTCCCTATCTACTCTGTCTAGACCCCTCATCAGTTTGAACACCACTATCAAATCTCCTCTTAATCTTCCGTTCTCCAAGGAGAACAGGCCCAGCTTCTCCAACCTATCCATGGAACTGAAGTTCATCATCCCTGGTACCATTCTCGTGAATTGTTTCTGCACCCTGTCTAATGCCTTAACATCCTTCCTAAAGTGTGGTGCCCAGAACTGCACACAATACTCCAGCTGAGGCTGAACCAATGTTTTGTAAAAGTTCACCATAACCTCCTTACCGTTGTACCCTCTGGCCCTATTTATAAATCCCAGGATCCCATATGCTTTATTAACCACTTTCTCAACCTGCCCTGTAATTGTCAATGACTTGTGCACATATATTGCCACATACCTCTGCTCCTGCACTCCCTTTAGAATTGTACCCTTTAATTTATATTGCATCTCCTCATTCCTCCTACCGGAATGAATCACTTCACACTTTTCTGCATTAAATTTCATCTACCACTTGTCTGCCCATTGCACCAGCCTGTCTATGTCCTCTTGAAGTTTATCACTATCCTCCTCACAGTTCACAATATTTCCAAGTTTTATGTCAACCACAAATTTTGAATTTGTGCCCTGTGTCCCCAAGTCTAGGTCTTTGATATATATCAAGAAAAGCAGTGGTCCCAACACTGACCCCTGAGGAATCCCAGTCGAAATATGGAACTCACTCCCCAGGAGCCTGTGGATGCTGAGTCAATTGAAATTTTCAAGACTGAGATTGATCATTTTTTGTAGCTATCAAGAGACAAAGAACCAAGGGGGGTAATTGGAGTTCAAGTGCAACTCTGCCAGGAACTAATTGAATGGCTGAACAGGCTTGACAGAATGAATGGCCCACTCCTGTTCCTCTGTTCCTATGGGAGAGGAGGATAAACTGGGAAATTATAGACCAATTAGTCTAACAATAGTTATGGGCAAACATTTAGAATCCATAATAAGAGATAAAATGCATAAGCATTTAGAATTGTATGAGTTAATCAAGGGCACACAGCATGGATTTGTTAGAGGCAAGTTGTATTTGACAAATTTATTGGAGTTTTGTGAAGAATTAAGTAACTTGTTAAAAAAAAGGGAATGCAATAGCTGTTCACTTTGAATTTCTGTGGGAGTTGTTCCAATCATTCATTGTAATTTTAACAGAACTAATGACCATTTTGGCTGTTTCTCTGGATTTCTGCTGGTCTATTGCTGAAGTTATAGTTCAAGATTGGGAGTTCACACAAAAAAATCTCCACCCAATGTACATGGACCGTGGCTGGATTTTCCCATGGGCTTCAGGATCCGACATTGGGACCAAATGGGGCTCCTGAGCCCGGACTTGCTGGGGGCGAGACCAGCAGAGCAATCTTCCCAGAGGTGGCCTCCTAATTGGCAGCCTCCGCACTAGCTGTTCAATTAAGGACAGCGGGAAGGCTCCCAATGCTGCAGGCCCAATCAGAGAGTCGGCAGCTTTGGAGCATCAGCAGCTCCACCGGGAGAGGTGGGTGCTGCAGCGGCAGGTTGGAGACCGCATGGGAGTGATAAACATGGTCAACACAGAAGACATTAAATGAAAAGGATTCAGGCTGGTAGGAACATATGGTGGATGGGGGGATGGGGGTAATCCCTTCTGCTAGGTTGGTCTCGGTAGCAATTGTGACCTTTTATGCACGCAGAGCTCTCTTTGTGGTATGGGCTTTTTAACTCAGCTGCCTCATTATAATTTTACTTCCGGGTTTCTCATCCAATCAGTGGCAGGGGGCATGATGTGGACCCACAACTTTGTAATCTCAACTTTAGTATTTAAAGGGACACTCCAAATATGGCAATTGAAATAGTTTGGAGCTGAGAAGACCAACAAGTGGCAAAATGGATTTCAGACCAGAAAAGGCTGTGCCTCGTTTCAGTGACAGCTTGTTGGATGGGCTGGGAACTTTGAGCAGTCGGAGAGGGATAACATTCCCTGCCAATTGGAAGAAGAAGCTTGCAGCGACTAAGAAAGTGTGTTTGGAGATAGAGAAAGTGGTCAGCAGTAGGAGCACACTCCTGGATTCAGTGCAGGAAGCACTTTAATGACCTAGGCAGAAAAGATGAGCAAAGAACGCCAGGGAGAGAGAGAGAGAGAGAGAGAGAGAACTGTAGGGGACCCTCCAAACATCTTGCAACTGACAAGCACAGTGGAGGAGACACTGGAGATCAGTGGAGTTTTGGCTACCTGGCCATTGGAGATGGGGAGACGGGGAGCTCCCAGCTACCCAGTGATACAATTAAATAATTGTCATCCACATGCCATATGTCATTCAGTCTGTGGGCTCAATTTCAACAGTGAATGAAATATGATCATGTACATAATGATCAATTAAAACGTTCTTACCAGGACAGGTCTAATTCATGTCTTCAATCTCCCAGAAGAGCCTTCAACCTCCTGCAGGAGGTGGTTCAGAAGGATGATGATGACTCCTAAGAGGAGGTCACTCACTCTGAGGGCGCACCGTCACAGGCCGCATGCCAGATCATGCAACAGCTCAGGTACTCATACTTTGGTGGGACTAGTAAGGCAGATAGTTGAATTTTCATCTGACGACTCACACTTCACAAGTGAGTAAGAGCAGATGGCGGAGACAGAGACCGTAGTGGAGAGTTTGCATTGGGGGCGCAGGATGCTCCAAGCTCTGCTCAACTGGATACAGATGCTACATCCTAGGAGCCATCGATGAAAAGGAGAATCATTCAGCAGCAGCAAACAATGTGTGTTGCACTGACAGGTCTTCAAAGTAAACTCACCACAACTGCAGAGATTGGAGGAGTCCACCTCAAGCATGAGGGGTTGATGTCACAGGCGACTGAAATGATATCTTCTTCCATGGATAGAGTAGCCTGTGCCACGAACTATTATACATCCAATCAAATGTGTCCATGCACGTCTTTAACACCACCAAGCAGACTCTGGATGTCACCACCTCTGCCTCTGCCACTTTAGATAGGTTGATGGATACCTTAAACTTGACCTTACAGGGCTGCATTAAACTGCACCAAAATGTTCTCCAACACAGTGATATCAGCGAAGTGTAAATGGGCCATGAGAGGGATGATGGTGAAAGGGATCACAACAATGGGGACTCCACTCAAAATGTTTTAACTACTTACGCACAACCCTCCTCTCAGTCAGTAGCCCCTCATTTTAGAAAGGATCTGAAGGCTTTAGAGAGGGTGTAGTCAAGGTTTCTAAGAATAGTTCCGGGGATGAGAGACTTCAGTTATGAGGATTGCTTGGAAAAGCTGGGAATGGTCTCCTTAGAGAAGAGAAGGTTGAGAGGAGATTTGATAGAAGTGTTCAAAATCATGAGGGGTCTGGACAGAGTAGATAGAGAGAAACAGTTCCCATTGGCAGAAAGGTCAAGAACCAGAGGACACCGATTTAAGGTGTTTGGCAAAAGAAGCAATAGTGACATGTAGAAAAACTTTTTTTGCAGCGAGTGGTTAGGATTTAGAATGCATTGCCTGACAGTGTGGTGGAGACAGATTCAGTTGTAGCTTTCAGAAGGAAATTGGATACACACCGAAAGAGAAAAAGAATTGCAGGGCTACAGGGAAAGGGCGGGAGTGTAGCACTAGCACAGTGGCTCTTGCAGAGAGCTGGCAAAGACACGGTGAGCTGAATGGTCTCCTTCTGTGCTGTAACCATTTTATGATAGCAGGTTAAATTGCTTAGCCCCCCAAAACAGTCATGGGTATCACAATGTGTGACTAACCCGTGCCTGTTTAGTGGAATGCAGGTAGCACAGCAACTTCATGCTGTCTGCTCATTATAATGGTTTCTTTGGGCAGAAAGCACTCCCTTCACTGTTCGTTGGCTGCGTGCAACATGGGGTTGGGGGGTGGGGGGAGGGGGGGGCAATAATACTACATAAAGCTAGCCTGCACCCACTAAAGGGAAGGTGCACTGTGGTAACTGGTGGTACTGAGATTATTGTGCAACAATCCACATTGGCTGACGATGGAAGAGAGCAAGACCAAGGTTATCGGATGCTGCACGAGTGGTCTTGATTGAAGAGGTGGAATAGAGGAGAGATGTTCTGTACCCTCAGGGGGTGCTAAAGGCCTTCCAGGCACATGCTCATAAGGCAGTGACAAGAGATAGAGGAGGCGATCGATGCTAGGAGTATAGCCCCATGAAAATGGATGCAGTGCAGGATGAAGTTTAACAATCTGATACAAGTGGCCAAGGACCATGAGTACATCTTCAAATGTCATATCCTACCAACTGCACCACTAGCCTCGGCCACTGATCAATGCACCACACCACCATCACTCATCTACCAACAATAGCTATCAATCAGGGTTCATATTTAACATTCATAAGTTTCACCTCACTCTCACACACTTAGCACTACCAACATCTAACAGCTTGCACACACTGCCAGCTATTCAGCCATGACCACCATGCCACTCAGCCAGATTGCACAACACCGACTGACACACTTCCCTCTCTGTTGCAGGACAAGGTGGCACAAAACTAGAGACAGCAGAAACTAACCAGAGTGGGAGAGGTGTGCCTGCATGTTATAACTGCCATGGAGAGACTGTTTTAACCATTATGGGTAAGGCCATTGCTAAGGTTGTGGCCGGCAGAGGGGCTGAAGCCATTGAAGATGAGGGTATCCATATACCTAATCCAGCTTCACACATCCCACTTCTCTTTCATCCTACAATGGATGGTAGTACCCTAGGAAGTACAGAGGAACCTTGGTGTATTTGTCCATAGATCACTGAAGGCAGGAGCACAGGTATATAAGATGGTTAGGAAGGCATATTATTAGCCGAGGCATAGAATATAAGAGCAGGGAGGTTATAGTGCAGCTGTATAAAACATGATTTAGGCCACAGCTGGTGTACTGTGTACAGTTCTTGTCGCCACACTATAGGAAGGATGTGATTGCACTGGAGAGGATGCAGAGGAGATTCACCAGGATGTTGCCTGGGCTGGAGCATTTCAGCTATGAAGAGAGACTGGATAGGCTAGGGTTGTTTCCCTTCGAGCAGAAAGGCGAGAGGGACCTGATTGAAGTATACAAAATTATGAAGGGCATAGATAGGGTAGATAGGAAGAAACCTTTTCCCTTAGCAGAGGTGTCAATAACCAGGAGGCATAGATTTAAGGTAAAGGGCAGGAGGTTTAGAGGGGATTTGAGGAAAAAATTTTCACCCAGCAGGTGTTTGGAATCTGGAACACACTGCCTGAAGAGGTGGTAGAAGCAGGAACCCTCACAGCATTTACGAAGTATTTAGATGAGCACTTGAAACGCCAAAGCATTCAAGGCTACGGGCCAAGTGCTGGAAAATGGGATTAGAATGGATAGGTGCTTGATGGCCAGTGTGGACACAGTGGGCCAAAGGGCCTGTTTCTGTGCTGCATAAATCTATGACTCTTCTGACTGAGAAGTTGCTGATGGTGTAAACATGCATTCCTTACTTTCTCCTCTCCACTCACTACAAGCTTACCCTTGTCCTTTTTGTTCACTTCAGATACTCAAGAACTGAAACCTGCCCAGGTAGTGGAGGAAGAACCCAAAGAGTGTGAAGATGAAGGACATCATCACTTAATTTCACAGTCGCATCCACCAGTTCAGATACTGACACGGCGTGTAATTTAGTGAACAAAGAACAAAGAACAAAGTAAATTACAGCACAGGAACAGGCCCTTCGGCCCTCCAAGCCTGCGCCGATCCAGATCCTCTATCTAACCCTGTCGCCTATTTTCTACGGGTCTGTATCTCTTTACTTCCTGCCCATTCATGTATCTGTCTAGATACATCTTAAAAGACGCTATCGTGCCCGCGTCTACCACCTCCGCTGGCAACGCGTTCCAGGCACCCACCACCCTCTGCGTAAAGAACTTTCCACGCATATCCCCCCTAAACTTTTCCCCTCTCACTTTGAACTCGTGACCCCTAGTAATTGAATCCCCCAGTCTGGGAAAAAGCTTCTTGCTATCCACCCTGTCTATACCTCTCATGATTTTGTACACCTCAATCAGGTCCCCCCCTCAACCTCCGTCTTTCTAATGAAAATAATCCTAATCTACTCAACCTCTCTTCATAGCTAGCGCCCTCCATACCAGGCAACATCCTGGTGAACCTCCTCTGCACCCTCTCCAAAGCATCTACATCCTTTTGGTAATGTGGCGACCAGAACTGCACGCATTATTCCAAATGTGGCTGAACCAAAGTCTTATACAACTGTAACATGACCTGTCAACTCTTGTACTCAATACCCCGTCCGATGAAGGAAAGCATGCCGTATGCCTTCTTGACCACTCTATTGACCTGCGTTGCCACCTTCAGGGAACAATGGACCTGAACACCCAAATCTCTCTGTACATCAATTTTCCCCAGGACTTTTCCATTTATTGTATAGTTCACTCTTGAATTGGATCTTCCAAAATGCATCACCTCGCATTTGCCCGGATTGAACTCCATCTGCCATTTCTCTGCCCAACTCTCCAATCTATCTATATTCTGCTGTATTCTCTGACAGTCCCCTTCACTATCTGCTACTCTACCAATCTTAGTGTCGTCTGCAAACTTGCTAATCAGACCACCTATACTTTCCTCCAAATCATTTCTGTATATCACAAACAACAGTGGTCCCAGCACGGATCCCTGTGGAACACCACTGGTCACACGTCTCCATTTTGAGAAACTCCCTTCCACTGCTACTCTCTGTCTCCTGTTGCCCAGCCAGTTCTTTATCCATCTAGCTAGTACACCCTGGACCCCATGCGACTTCACTTTCTCCATCAACCTATCATGGGGAACCTTATCAAACGCCTTACTGAAGTCCATGTATATGACATCTACAGCCCTTCCCTCATCAATCAACTTTGTCACTTCTTCAAAGAATTCTATTAAGTTCGTAAGACATGACCTTCCCTGCACAAAACCATGTTGCCTATCACTGATAAGCCCATTTTCTTCCAAATGGGAATAGATCCTAACCCTCGGCATCTTCTCCAGCAGCTTCCATACCACTGGATTATCCCTACTACCCTTCTTAAACAAGGGGACAACATTAGCAATTCTCCAGTCATCTGCTACCTCACCCGTGTTTAAGGATGCTGCAAAGATATCTGTTAAGGCCCCAGCTATTTCCTCTCTCGCTTCCCTCAGTAACCTACGATAGATCTCATCCGGACCTGGGGACTTGTCCACCTTAATGCCTTTTAGAATACCCAACACTTCCTCCCTCCTTATGCCGACTTGACCGAGAGTAATCAAACATCTATCCCTAACCTCAACATCCGTCATGTCCCTCTCCTCGGTGAATACCGAAACAAAGTACTCGTTTAGAATCTCACCCATTTTCTCTGACTCCACGCATAATTTTCCTCCTTTGTCCTTGAGTGGGCCAATCCTTTCTATAGTTAACCTCTTGCTCCTTATATATGAATAAAAGGCTTTGGGATTTTCCTTAACCCTGTTTGCTAAAGATATTTCATGACCCCTTTTAGCCCTCTTAATTCCTCATTTCAGCTTGGTCCTACATTCCCGATATTCTTCCAAAGCTTCGTCTTTCTTCAGCCGCCTAGACCTTATGTATGCTTCCTTTTTCCTCTTAGCTAGTTTCACAATTTCACCTGTCATCCATGGTTCCCTAATCTTGCCATTTCTATCCCTCATTTTCACAGGAACATGTCTCTCCTGCACGCTAATCAACCTCTCTTTAAAAGCCTCCCACATATCACATGTGGATTTACCTTCAAACAGCTGCTCCCAATCTACATTCCCCAGCTCCTGCCGAATTTTGGTATAGTTGGCCTTCCCCCAATTTAGCACTCTTCCTTTAGGACCACTCTCGTCTTTGTCCATGAGTATTCTAAAACTTACGGAATTGTGATCACTATTCCCCTACTAAAACTTCAACCACCTGGCCAGGCTCATTCCCCAACACCAGGTCCAGGATGGCCCCTTCCCGAGTTGGACTATTTACATACTGCTCGAGAAAACCCTCCTGGATGCTCCTTACAAATTCTGCTCCATCTAGACCTCTAACACTAAGTGAATCCCAGTCAATGTTGGGAAAAGTAAAATCTCCTATCACCACCACCCTGTTGCTCCTACATCTTTCCATAATCTGTTTACAAATTTGTACCTCTATCTCACGCTCGCTGTTGGAAGGCCTGTAGTACAGCCCCAACATTGTTACCGCACCCTTTCTATTTCAGAGTTCTGCCCATATTGCCTCACTGTTCGAGTCCTCCATAGTGCCCTCCTTCAACACAGCTGTGATATCCTCTTTGACCAGTAATGCAACTCCTCCACCCCTTTTACCTCCCTCTCTATCCCGCCTGAAGCATCGATATCCTGGGATATTTAGTTGCCAATCGTGCCCTTCCTTCAACCAAGTCTCAGTAATAGCAATAACATCATACTCCCAGGTACTAATCCAAGCCCTAAGTTCATCTGCCTTACCTATTACACTTCTTGCATTAAAACAAATGCACCTCAGACCACCAGTCCCTTTGCGTTCATCATCTGCTCCCTGCCTACTCTTCCCCTTAGTCACGCTGACTTCATTATCTAGTTCCTTACAGGCTTTAGTTAATACCTCCTTACTGTCCACTGACCTCCTCATTTGGTTCCCATCCCCCTGCCACATTAGTTTAAACCCTCCCCAACAGCGTTAGCAAAAGCACCCCCAAGGATATTGGTTCCAGTCCGGCCCAGGTGTAGACCGTCCAATTTGTAATAGTCCCACCTCCCACAGAACCGGTCCCAATGTCCCAAAAATCTGAACCCCTCCCTCCTGCACCATCTCTCAAGCCACGCATTCATCCTGACTATTTTTTCATTTCTATTCTGACTAGCACGTGGCACTGGTAGCAATCCTGAGATTACTGTCTCTGAGGTCCTACTTTTTAACTTGGCTCCTAACTCCCTAAATTCTGCTTGTAGGACCTCATCCCGTTTTTTACCTATATCATTGGTGCCTTTGGGCACAACAACAACTGGCTGTTCACCCTCCCCCTTCAGAATGTTCTGCAGCCTATCTGAGACATCCCTGACCCGTGCACCTGGGAGGCAACATACCATTCGGGAGTCTCGTTTTCGACCACAGAACCGCCTATCTAGTCCCCTTACAATCGAATCCCCTATGAATATAGCCCTTCCACTCTTTCTCCCGCCCTTCTGAACAGCAGAGCCAGCCACGGTGTCATGAACCTGGCTACTGCTGCCTTCCCCTGGTGAGCCATCTCCCCCAACAGTATCCAAAACGGTATACCTGTTTTGGAGGGAGATGACCGCAGGGGACACCTGCTCTGCGTTCCTGCTCTTTCTCTGCCTTTTGGTCACCACCTCCTCAGCATCGCGGATGCTCCAAAGTGAGTCCATCCGCAGCTCCAGAGCCGTCATGCGGTCTTGCAAGAGCTGCAGCTGGACACACTTCCAGCACGTGAAGGAGTCAGGGACATCAGCCGTGTCCCTGAGCTCCCACATTGAGCAAGAGGAGCATAACGCGGGTCTGAGATCTCCTGCCATTTTTAATCTTAAGCTTAACTTAGTCTTAACTTAGATAAATGAAAAAGGAACAAAAAGTTTTTACCAATCACACGGGAAAAAAAAGAAATAGAAAAAGCCTTACCTTATCTACACACCACCGAGTCCTTTTTTTTGGTTAGAGGAGGAGGGCGGGTGTGAGACACTACAGGTGTAGTGTCTCGGGTTCAGCCGCTGCCCAAATATATAGGACTTACTTACCCAGCTGCCACCTCGCTCTCCCTGTCGCCACTGCAAAAAGAAACTGCCAAAACAAAAAGGTAAGTTTATATAAGTTGAAACTCACTTACCCAGTAGTGGATACGATAAAGGTGGGATCTGCACGTTTTGACACACAAGGTAAAAGTGTGCTGCAGCCAGGACAGCGGGGAAGGATAACACAGGTCCCAGCTCACTGGAAGGTGAGGTTGCACACTAGTTTTGCGGCAGAGTACTCAGATGAGGACATCAATGGGCTAAGGTATGGATAAGGCTGATAAGGGCGTGCATATCCAAATGCATAGTGCACTGGGAAAGTCCGCCAGAAAGCCTGCGTTTAATGTTAAGGAGCATGGAGGAGTCCAGCATCAGCTTGGCACAGGGCTTTGTGCAGAGCTTGCAGCCCATCTTTTCCAACATGGAACGGTTGGCCACCTCCAGCACAGCTGATGCAGCGTCTGATGGCTGATGTCTCAGCTTCCATTGCAGCACGTGCCGCAACTACCCAGTGTCTGAGTGCTGCAGTAGAAGCTCAGACTGCTGTCATGCTATCTCAGCTTGCTGTCATGGAAGCCCACACTGCTGCCATCATGGCTCTGGATATCAATACGCAAAAGGGCTTCCAGGGCATCACAGCACTCCAGCAATCTGCTCTCCAACAGATCTGCTCCCTCAAGACTCCCTAAAATTGTGTCTTTTGTCTCCTGCTGAGAACCCTTCTCCCCCTCCTTCTCCTCCTTCTTCGAGTAGCTTGTCCTGCTCTGTGTGACCTTTGCTCATTTGCGCAAACATGCTCAATGCCAAAAGAAAGGCCTCCTAGGCCAAAATGCCCCATTTCACATCTATCTATATAGAAATTCATTTGCCATTTTCACTTCCTTTTTGCAATCTTCTTAATGTCCTCTTGTATTTTGTCAGTCTTCCACAGTATAAACTATGCTCCTCATTTTGGTTTCATCCACAAATTATGATATTTTTCTTCCAATTTTAGAGTCCAAATAATTTATGTAAATGATGAACAACAGTGGTTCCAGCACTGATCCCTGTAAGACGTCACTACCCAATTTCTGCCAGTTTGAGTAGATACCCTTAACCCCGACTCTGTTTCTTATTCTAGACAGCTTGCTATCCATTTTGCTGTTTGCCCAATTACACAAATGCAAGTAAAATTTTTTTTGGAGAACAGAGTTATTGTTATAGTTAAGGGCAGCTGCAGCCATATTCTGTTCCAGATTGCTGCCAGGACCTAGTCCTGAAACAACTTCCAAGTTTTTTTTTTAATGGAGAAACCTGCTTTTAATTTCAGTGAGCATCTATTATCCCTAAGATTAAATAAATTTATGTTTTTTTTAAAAAGGCAAATAAAATTTATCATTTTCAATGTGGTGTGGACGTGCTTCGAGAAGGAAGCAGTTTGCCTGCTGGATCAAATATACCAAAATGAAGTCATAAAGTCATAGAGTCATAGAGATATACAGCACGGAAATAGGCCCTTCAGCCCATCGTGTCCACACCGGCCATCAAGCATCTATCTATTCTAATCCCTTTTTCCAGCACTTGGCCCGTAGCCTTGTATGCGAAGGCGTTTCAAGTGCTCATCTAAATACTTCTTGCTTAAAGACTTCTCAAATGTTGTGAGGGTTCCTGCCTCTACCACCCCTTCAGGCAGTGTGTTCCAGGTTCCAACCACCCTCTGAGTGAAAGAATTTTTTCTCAAATGCCCTCTACACCTCTTATTGACACCTCTGCAAATGGAAAAAAGTTTCTTCCTATCTACCCTATCTATAACCCTCATAATTTTGTGTACCTCAATCAGGTCCCCTTCTCTGCTCTAAGGAAAACAACCCTAGTCTATCCAGTCTTTCTTCATAGCTGAAATGCTTCAGCCCAGGCAACATCCTGGTGAATCTCCTCTGCACCCTCTCCAGTGCAATCACATCCTTCCTATAGTGTAGCGACCAGAACTGTACATAGTACTCAAGCTGTGGCCGAACTAGCATTTTATACAGCTCCATCATAACCTCCCTGCTCTTATATTTTATGCCTCGGCTAATAAAGGCAAGTATCCGATATGCCTTCCTAACCACCTTATCTACCTGTGCCGTTGCCTTCAGTAATCTATGGGCAAGTACACCAAGGTCCCTCCGGCCCTCTGTACTTCCTAGGGTCCTAACATCCATTGTATATTCCCTTGCCTTGTTAGTCCTCCCAAAATGCATCATCTCACACTTCTCAGGATTAAATTCCATTTGCCACTGCTCCACCCATCTTACCAGCCCATCTATATCGTCATGTAATCTAAGGCTTTCCTCCTCACTATTTACAACACCACCAATTTTCGTGTCATCTGTGAACTTACTGATCATACCTCCTATACTGATGTCTAAATCATTAATGTGCACTACAAATGACAAGGGTCCCAGCACTGATCCCTGTGGTACACCACTGGTTACAGGTTTCCAATCGCAAAAATAACCCTCGACCATCACCCTCTGCCTCCTGCCACTAAGCCAATTTTGGATCCAATTTGCCAAATTGCCCTGGATCCCATGGGCTCTTACCTTTTTGATCAATTGCCCTTGCAGGACCTTATCAAAAGCCTTACTGAAGTCCATGTAGACTACATCAACTGCTTTACCCTATTGTACACACCTAGTCACCTCTTCAAAAAATTCAATCAAATTTGTTCGGCATGATCGCCCCCCTGACAAAGCCATGCTTGATTAATCCTTGATTAATCCCTGCCTCTCCAAGTGGACATTAATCCTGTCCCTCAGAATATTTTCCAATAGTTTCCCTACCACTGATGTTAGACTCACAGGCCTACAATTATCTGGTTTATCCCTACTACACTTCTTGAATAATGGTACCACATTCACTGTCCTCCAGTCCTCTGGCACCTCTCCTGTGGTCAGAGAGGATTTGAAAATTTGTGTCAGAGCCCCTGAAATCTCCTTCCTTGCCGCACATAGCAGCCTGGGATACAATCTCATCTGGGCCTGGGGATTTATCCACTTTTAAGCCTGCTAAAACCGGTAACACTTACTCCCTCTCAATGCTAATTTGTTCAAGTATATCACAATCCCCCTCCCTGATCTCTATGCGTACATCATCCTTCTCCATCGTGAACACAGATGAAAAGTAATCATTTAAAACCTCACCTATGTCCTCCGGCTCCACACACAGATTGCCACTTTGGTCCCTAATGGGCCCTACCCTGGTTATCCTCTTGCCCTCAATACACTTGTAAAATGCCTTGGGATTTTCCTTTATCTTGCCCGCCAGTGTTTTTTCATGCCCCCTCTTCGCTCTCCTAATTATTTTTTTAAGTATCCCCCTACACTTTCTATACTCCTCTCGGGCCTCCGCTGTTTTCAGCACTCTGAATCTGCCATAAGCCTCCTTTTTCTCCTTATCCAATCCTCTATATCCCTTGACATCCAGGGTTTCCTGGACCTGTTGGTCCTAACTTTCACCTTTACGGGAATATGTTGGCTCTGAACTCTCACTATTTCCTCTTTGAATGAGTCTCACTGGCCTGATGTAGACTTTCCTACAAGTAGCTGCTCCAAGTCCACTTTGGCCAGATCCTATTTTATCATATTGAAATCGGCCTTCCCCCAATTCAGTACCTTTATTTCCAGTCCATCTTTGTCCTTTTCCATAACTACCTTAAATCTTACAGAGTTATGGTCATTATCCCCGAAATGCTCCCCCACTGACACTTCTACCACTTGTCCAGCTTCATTCCCTAAGATTAGGTCCAGTACTGCCCCTTCTCTTGTAGGACTTTCTACTTGCTGACTCAAAAAGGTCTCCTGGATGCACTTAAAGAATTCTGCCCCCCTTTAAGCCTTTTGCACTAAGACTATCCCAGTTAATACTTGGGAAGTTGAAATCCCCTACTATTATTACCCTATTATTTTTACACCTCTGTGAGATATGCCTACATATCTGCTCCTCTATCTCTCCCTGACTGTTTGGAGGCCTGTCGTGCACTCCTAGCAAAGTGATTGCCCCCTTTTTGTATTTAAGTTCTACCTGTATGGCCTCATATAAGGAGCCTTCTAAGATATCATCCCTCCTTACTGCAGTAATTGACTCCTTGATCAATAGTGCAATTCCACCTCCTCTTTTACACCCCCCCCCCCCACCCCACACTCCATCACACCTGAAGATTCTATACCCTGGAATATTGAGCTGCCAGTGTCCCTCAACAATGTCTCTGTGATCGCAATAATATCATAATCCCATGTGTTAGTCAATGCCCTCAATTCATCTATTTTTATTTAGAGATACAGCACTGAAACAGGCCCTTCGGCCCACCGAGTCTGTGCAGACCAACAACCACCCATTTATACTTATCCTACATTCATCCCATATTCCCTACCACATCCCCACCATTCTCCTACCACCTACCTACACTAGGGGCAATTTACAATGGCCAATTTAACTAACAACCTGCAAGTCTTTTGGCTGTGAGAGGAAACCAGAGCACCTGGCGGAAATCCACGCAGTCACAGGGAGAACTTGCAAACTCCGCACAGGCAGTACCCAGAACTGAACCCAGATCGATGGAGCTGTGAGGCTGCGGTGCTAACCACTGCCTTACTAGTAAGACTCCTTGCATTAAAATAGATGCAATCCAGCCTTGCATTATTCGCTTGTGCCTTAACAGGTCTATATTTGCTCTGCTTTCCGGACTGGCCTTGTTTTTCTTCTATATTTGGCTGTGAATCACCCCCTACTGTATCACCACTCTGTATCCCACCCCACTGCCAAATTAGTTTAACCACCCCCCCCCCCCCCACCCCCACCCAACAGCACTGGCAAACCTCCCTGCAAGGATGTTGGTCCCGTCCCAGTTCAGGTGCAACCCCCCCCCACACCCCCCACCTACCCCTCCCATCCGACTTAAACAGGTCCCACCTTCGCCAGAAACAGACCCAGTGATCCAGGAAACTAAAGCCCTCCCTCTTGCACCATCTCTTCAACTACGCATTCATCTGCTCTATCCTCCTATTCCTATACTCACTAGCATGTGGCACTTGGAGTAATCCAGAGGTAACAACCTTTGAGGTCCTGCTTTATAATCTGCTACCTAGCTCCCTAAATTCTTGTTGCAGGATCTTATCCCTCTTTCTACCTGTGTCGTTGGTACCAATGTGCACCACGACCTCTGACTGTTCACCCTTCCCCTTCAGTCCTAAACTAACACCAGAACAGAGCATTTATTTTGCCTGTTTCCAAAGAAACATGAAATCAAATCAGTTTATTCATGTTTGTGGTACGTGAACTGCTCTCACAGACATGTTTTTGGCGATTTGACAATGAGCTTTTAAACTACAGATGTAAATTCACAATCTGATACTCCAAGCAGATGTGAAGTCATTGCCTGTGAGTCTGCAATTTCCTGAGTTGTGCTTGCTGTGAGTGCCACTCCCCACTGCGAGCATCAGATTGTAGACTCGTCTCTCATAATCAAAAGTTGCAATTAAAGTGATTTTCAACATCCAGCTCCTGTGCCTGGTTCTTTTGCAGCCAGGAGCCAGATGAAGGGAAAGCTGTTTGACTTTATTAGAACACAGGATCAGCAGCCAAGAAGAGAAGTTTTTTCTCTCTTTGGTTATAAAACCTGCCACTGATCTGACCACTGCATCCGTAGCACAACAACCTTGGCAAATTTTAGAAATGTCTATTTTGTGGTGACATCCAAACGCACTGATGTCGTAATGTGATTATGACACGAATGCACGGTGGCCAATTTGTCATGGCTGCTCTGTGTGAATGCGTTCTTTAGCATGTATTTTACCCGCAGTGCAAAGCTGCAGTATTTGAATTATCTCAAAATAAACAAAACAAGAATAATGAACTGCAGCAAGTACCTGCAGTCAGAGGGATACAGAACAATCCCAAGAGGTGATAATACACGTTCAAGGCATTGCTAAGGCCAAACCTCAAGCATCTCATGTGCTTTCTGGTTGCTATGCTATATACTATATGAGGAGAGGTTGAAGTGCTTGGGATCGTTTACTCTGGAGAGAAAATGGTTCAGGGGAAGATATTGGACTGAATTTTCGCCACAGAGGGGGGAAAAAAGGAGCGAGGTCTTTTTTTGGGTCAGAAACCTACCTTTGGTGGCAAACTGATCAAAGTTCAGCTTTTTACAGGGGTGAGCCCTTATTTGGTAAGGAGATGAGTTTCCTGTCCTCCTAGAGCCAGTGGGGGTGGGAATGGAGGTGAGTCAGATTAAGTGTGGGACTCATTTAGACTCTCCACAGCAGCCATCACTGAGGTTGCTGGCTGTCCTGAGGGAGAAATCTGCAGTTTTTGCTAAAGTTTTCCACTTAGCCAGGGGGAAGTGAGATGTCACAGGGGAGCTGGAGGCCTGACACCTGGGGCAGGTCAATACCTTTCTTCATCAATGCTGACCTGTATCTTATGCCGAAGGCTGTGAGGGAGAGGAGGGAGGTCCTCTTCCCAGAGGGTTTCAGGAGGAGGCCACCTCATCATACAGCAGAGGCATCTCTCTGTTCAGCATCATCCCTCTCTGCCTCCAGTTCCTCCTCCTCTCCGACCTCCTGCTGCTGCTCCTCCCCCAGTGAACTGTCTCCTTTCAGGGCCTCACTGTCCTCAATGTACATACCTCTCTGGAGGGCTGCATTATGGAGAGTGCAGCCGACCACCACAATGATTGCAGGAGTGTGTTGCAGTGCACCACCCGACCAGTCCAGGCACTGGAATCACATCCTCAGAAGCCCGATGGCTTGCTCAATTCTTGTCCTGTTGAGCAGGTGACATTTGTTGTATCGCCTCTGTACCTCTGTCTGTGGAAGGGTCAGTAGCCATCTCTTCAAGGGATTTCACTTGTCTCCTAGGATCTATCCACGCAATTTGGGGGATGGAGTGAAGATATGAAAGAGCCTGGACTGGCGGCGGATGAAGGAGTCATGGCAGCTGCCAGGAAAGTGAGCGCACACATGAAGGAAGCTCTTCTTCTGGTCACAGAGCAATTGGACTTTGAGGGAGTGAAAGCCCTTCCTGTTGGTTGGATCTCACTGGCCAGTTGCCGTGTGCCTTGATTGTCACAGGGGTGCAATCGATGATGCCCTGCACCTGGGGGAATCCAGCAATGGAGTTGAAACCTAATGTTCAGGGTATGGTGACCAGTGTTGCGAGGTGTGAGGTCTTCAGTGATGAGGGCACAAATGTCTGTCACCATCTGCCTGGAAAGTCATGGTCGCCTGCAGCATTGGTTCTTGGTCATCTCTGCCTTTGGCAGTCTTGTGTTGAGGGCTTGGTCTCTGTTGCCTTCCTCCCCCTCTTTCCTCTCCCGTGCCCTTCTGGTATTCGGAGTCCTGCCCTTCCTGTGGAGGGTATTGCCCCTCATCGCCACTGATCCCAAAATCTGATAGTCATGCCCCCATTGCCAGCTGGAGCAGTCCGTCTGGGCAGGTGACCACCCAATTGTACTTGGCAGCCTTGCCTCCTGCTCTTCTACACCTCCCCCATCCCCAATGCCAGGGGGTGCCGACCCCATTCAAAGCCTGGGTACTGAGTGTACACTCTCCCTGCCACCTGTGCAGTGCCAAGGGCACCCCCTTACCAATTGCCCAGTCCCCTTTATCCCGCTGACCCTCGTATGGAGCTGGGACAACTGTGATTGACTCGCCACACTCTATCCACCTGCCTTTAGCTGGCCGGCTTCTGAAGGCATGGGGAAGCTGTCTGCCTGTTTAAAAATGAGAACTTCAGCCCCTGACAGCTCTAAATGAGTTTTTAAAAGTTTATTTGGATTCAATTGGGAGGAGAGCAGCATTGCTGTCCCACCCTCCCCGAGCACTGCTGACCGTTGCTGGCACTGTGATCGGCGCCTTGAAATTGACACACCGCCTGGCACCAGTATTTCCAGGGGCACCCACCTCCTTGCCTGACTTGCCCCACAAATTCAGCTCAATGACTATTATATGTGTGGAATGGACTTCCCAGGAAGGCAATACAGGCAAATAGTATGGAAAACTTTTAAAAAACCTAGATAGATGTTTTGAGGGAGTGCTTGATTGCTGATTGTTCGTTTCTAAGACCATTTAAATGAACTGCATAGACTTTTCCAGTCTTGTACTTTCTTATATACTTAATTTCTTTTTAAAAACGTTGTTACGTAAGGGTATCAAGGATTATGGAGCAAAGGCAGATAAATGCAGTTAAATTGCAGATTAGCCATGATCTAATTGACTCTTGGGGATGTATTGCCTCTTCCTGTTCCTATGTAAATATGACCATTAAGAATTCTGAAAACTGTAGACGTACAGACCAATTTTTTCTGCCAGTGTGTAGCTGAGCTGCACAGATTAGGTTTGATCCCTGTCCTGAATTACCATATCTCAGCTAACAAAGCATAAGAAGCACAACCATTAGCTCTACTGCCCAAAATAGGGATTAGATAATAAACTAGATTTGCCACTCTTGATCATTAACTAGGAAAACTGTGTGGACACTAACTAGATAAGAACAGGAAAGAACTTGGCTGTAGTGGCTCCTGCTGCTAAATAGCCTCCCAGCATCCATCCATGGGGCTCATCGATGTGCGATGATCCTTTAGGTGAATTAGTAAGGGGTGACTGATGCCTACGGAACCATATCCTAGCCAAGATCTGAACCTTTCAAGAGAAGAGGGTGGGGAAAACTAGGCATGAAAAGAAAAGCTTTCATTTTACACCAGTCCTTCCCAACCCCTATAATTGTAACAAGGAATGTTGCTTCATTTCTAGCATCAATGCCTGCTGATGTGAGGATATCATTAAGTAACGACAGTGCGGGCCCAGTTCCTTTGGTAATCCTGCACATAAGGCCAATCACATTTAGTCTGTTGCCCAATTTCCTTTGGTTCACAATAACATATCTTCCTCTTATTGTGATAAATAAGCAGCAATTCCATAGGGTGATCACAACACTCACAACAAATTCTGTATTGAAAGCTTACACGGATCATTCAATGAGAACACAGATGAACTAATGCATTTTCAAATTCAGTTTGGCAAATAAAACTTTTGGTTGAAAATTTTGTTTTAGAATTATACTTTGAATAAAAAAGGATTAACTAACCAAGGAGTTACTTTATGTAGAATAATTATTACTTTGGACAATATTAGCCTCGTCCTTTGAATGAAAAATCTTTTAAAAATACTAGCCAATGTTGTTATGAGTATGCTCAGGTACACCTCCACTTAACAGAGGTTAGGTTCCGACTCATTAATATCGAACTCATTGAACTCTCTGGTGGTTTACTCTGGTAAACGGTTATTTTTTAAAGGTCTGTGAAAGTTTATGAACTTTAATGTCCATTTGGCACTAAGCCAAGCTGATCAAGGAATATTTTGGAAAACCTGTAGATAATCCGAATGGGGATGATTAAAGGTTCAACATTATTCCTCATTCTAAACTCATCTCTTTGAAACAGCAAAGGTTATAGGTCACAGTTGTAATCACTTTCTTGCAACATAAATGGATTCAAAGCCCTTTTATTGTCATTAAATTGCTTTCAAGTTTGTCCACGATGTCTCTAGGATTGCAATGAGGTTTGGTCTGTTGACCTTATGACCTTATGCATGAGACAAATGTATGAGATTTCCATATGTGATATTGGATAAATGAAGTGCCATAAAACATTTTTTAGAAATTATGGGATTAAGACTAAAAAAAAAGGCATGGAAACTTGAACCTCTTTGGTATAACATCTTAGGAACCCTTACCAAGAGATCCTTTATGTTAAAACGGCAGTGCTGCTACATTGAGGAGTTTTCTGCTCTGGAAACATCTTTAGCACAAATGTTGCCATGTTGCGTGTTATAGGAAGTTTGTACTGTGGCAGGCAATAGCACAAAATATTGCAACGCTTGTTGTCCTAGTTCTATTTTCTTGTTTCATTGATTTTCTAAAATGTTGTGGTAAACAAGATCACTTCTGTAATGATGTTATCACATCACTCCATTTAGAACCCAGTAAAAATGTCACTTTACCAGAAAATAATATCTTTGAAAACTTACAGAGTTTGTATTTTCTTCTGCTTGTATTGGTACTGGAGGCACCAACAAGTAATTGTCAATTACTTAGAAATTTTTTGGCTTTCAAATTATAACAAGTTAATATTTTATCTAATGCGATTTTTGGGCATGCAGGGGGCACGGGGTAAAGATTTTCCACCTGAATGGATGGGCCTGAGGCACACCCAATATCCATTTCCATTATTATCGAGCCAGCAAGGTGTGGACATCTGTTAGACAGCTCCAAGTGTCACATCTCAGGCTGTTAGAATCACACTTGAAGTCACAGATTTAACTTTAACAAAGATTTAACAAGCATTTAGTAAAGGCTCCTGTTCACTGCGTCTACATATACCATCTGACTTACAACAACTCGCAGGTCTGGTGTTTTCCCCAAATCACAGAGTTGCTTTCAGTTTCTCTTCCAAGTACTGTATAGTCGCTAATACTCAAGCTCACACATGAAATCATGAGACCAGGCAAATCGCCAGCAAAGAAAAATTGAAGATTGGGCCACTGCGAGGCCAACAATGGGTCTCAGGCAAGTAGTTAAATGCAGGGTGCGATTGGGAAGGGAAGTGATTGGGTCAGGATGGAGGGGTGACTGAGTTGGGAGGGTAGCGAGGACTAGGAGGTGATGAGTAGCAGTGATTAGGAAGGGTGAGTAGGAGGCAGAAGTCTTGATCAGTCAGGGGAGGAGTAGTGGGGATGGGGGCCAGTGGAGGGGGCAGTGCGTGTGAAGTCACCATCATGGGGATTGGTGTCTGGCAACACCAAGGTTGGGAATGTTCCCATTTGCTCAATATTCAGATCATTATATTTTAAAGGTTACTTTGTTGATTGTGGCCTGCTGCAGTGCCTTTAAGGACCAGCTGTTTGATTGCATGTAAAACCTGTTTTTCCTGAATACAGCCAGGCCAGCTTTATATTATTGAATACGCAAAGGGATTAATGCCTGTTTCATTTATTTGGATTTGATGACAAGTTTTTTGGCCTACATCAATATGGCAGATGTGTATTTCCTGTCCGCCAAAATGGAGGCTTAGAAGGCCATTTAGCACCCAAACAAAAGGTGCTGGGCAATCAAATTTCCAGGCCTGAATTTACATTTAACAAAAAAAATCAACTTCAACTGGGTAAACTGACTTTTTTAAAAGCATTTTTTGAGCATTATTTTGTTCCTATTTTTTGGGAAAAGCCTGGAGCAGTGCTGATTACCATTTTATCCTGTGATGTTTTCTCCCAGCATTCCACCACCTATAACTCACACTTGCCTTTACCTTGAGAATAACGCGGTCAATATTGGCTCCAGTATTTCACTGATCCTGTTTGTACACTTTTCGTTTAATACTGGCAATTTCATTTCATGCTTTACTTGTACTCTCGCTAATGTATCTAGAATCATGAAGCAATAATAATTTACCTGAAAGCATGAGTTATAGATAAGGGGCTGGATTTTGAAAATGGTGTCAGGAACCCACGCCTGGATGAATTCCAGGTCCCGACCCCATGCCTCAGCTGTATCGTTCTCATGGTGTAATCTTCAAATTGTAATGCCCTAATTGGGCAGAAGGGGGGTTCAGTACCCAATTAGTGGTGCCAAGCATCTGCAGGAGGTGAGATTGCCCGCGCCAGAGGCAAAGGCAAGTGACAGCCACGATATGGCCTGCTTCTGCCTTGCCGAGGAGAGAAGGCAGCTCATCAGAGGGACAGCAGAATGAACAGATGAGGCAGTGGTTTCATAACGAAAAACAATATGTCCTGCGTCAGGCCCAGCACAAGATCCCCATGGGCCCAAAATATTTCTTCCTCAAATAGCAAAGATATTCCCCTGTCTGCTCTGAGCTTGACAGCTGTGCACTATCATCCACCAGACTGGCCAGGCTCATCAGATTGCTCTTTGAAAATCGTGTGGGCACCCCGCCCACATAACAAATTCCTAAAGGAGCTTAAATAAAAGCAAAATACTGCGGATGCTGGAAATCAGAAATAAAAACAAGAAATGTTGGATGGAAATACTGAGCAGGTCTGGCAGCATCTGTGGAGAGAGAAGCAGAGTTAACATTTCAGGTCAGTGACCCTTCTTCAGAACTGGCAAATATTAGAAATGTGAAAGGTTATAAGCAAGTAAAGCGGGAGTGGGGCAAGAGATAACAAAGGAGAAGGTGTAGATAGGACAAGGTCACAGAATAGCTGACCAAAAGGTCGTGGAGCAAAGGCAAACAATATGTTAATGGTGTGTTGAAAGACAAAGCATTAGTGCAGAAAGGGTGTTAACGGACTGAAAATTGAACAGCAGCAAGTGCAAACATGAAAAAAAACAGTGGGTAAGCACTGTTCCCCATCATTGGGATATAAAAATGTCTTGTTTGTGTTGATGGATGCACTTCCTTCTGCTGGCTGGTCCCCACAAAAACAGTTTCAGAAAACTCACTCGTCAATGCTAATACTGACATCATAACTGTAGCTGGTGCACCCAAAATCCTATACTCCAATCAAGGTCGAGCCTTTGTTTCCAAGGTCTTCAAAGACTATTGCAAACAAAGGGGAAGTGGGTTCGAGCACAGCACACCACGACATCTGTAATCGGCAGGATTGGTGGAATGTAAAAACCAGGAAGCAGAACATAATAGGTCAAAGCGCTGAGAGTCAGGGGAAATAAGTGGACCACCATCATATCGGAAGTGCAACTATCACTTAATAATGTGCCCTCATCTGCATCAGGTGACTGACAACCAACTGTCACCAACACCCCCTCCTCAAAGTGGTACTTGGCAACACCTCAGAAACTGGTTTCACAAGAAGCCACAACCAAAACAAGTGAAGACCAATAAGTTACTACAATGAGGGAAGAAAAAGCACCAAAAGAAAAAAGAAAATCACCCAAGCCTCTGGCAAGGCCCAAAAGAGGAAAACGAAAACAAAAGTCTCTTGATAATGGGACTAACTCTCGAATGCGGAAAAGGCTAAGATGCTGTTGTTTTACTTCAGTTTTACTTATCCTTCTTTTTGTTGAATTAATTACTACCCTGTAGACTGTAGTTAAATATGGAGCCTATATCCAAACTCAAGAGACAGAAGACTTGTTTCAAAACCATCCTTCCCATGACAACAGTACAAACTTGACCATAAATTCTACAATTGTCTCTAGAAAGCATTGTTCTACGATAATCAGGTTCCTAAAGACACTTCTATCCTGGACAGTTCAGAATTCTCTGACATCAGAGTTTATTCACTTTACTCCTGGTGTAAGGATGTTGGCTGGGATACAGTCGAGTAAAATATTGGTTTATGCCAATAGAACTTTACCGATTCAAAATCAAAAAGAAGCCATCAAATCTTACCTCTCTAATGGCTCACCATAATTTGGGGAAAAGTTTGATAATACTTCTTTTCCCATATACCAACTTGATGTTTATTGAGCAGGTGGTTATGGTAGTCTACCGTGTGGTCCAGCTTCACTCGCGCGCGGTAGGACAGAGTGAGGTAATGTCACACAATATCACTGCAGATGGTCATTTTCAGATTCCGCTTAGCTTTCTTGTTATCAAGATGGGATGCAGTGACTGTTTTTTGTGGGGATTTGCCTTGAGCTTCTGATTCTGGAAACAGTCCTTCATGGTGGTTAGGTCCCCATTCAAGGTGCACCATATCGTTGAAGGTGGCTCATTGTGTTGCCATGACAAGGTCATCTGCATATGGAAATTTGTGTGACTTTGTTGGGGGCATGTGTAGATGTTGAAGAGCATTGGCAAGAGTACTGATTCTTGTGGTAGACCGTTTTTGAGAAACTAGAGCGAGCTTTGCCACCCAAATGGACACCTGGTCATCATTCATCGCAGGCATGGTATTTTGAGGCAGGGGATGATTCTTGTGAGCTTCAGCATCAGTCCTTTAAACTTTGAGTTATGCCAACCTATTTCGTGCCTCCTTTCTATTTATTTTTATCCTATCCAATATCTCTTCTCCCTCTCCTCTATTGCAACATTAATTTCATCCTCTTCTTTTGTGAAAACAGATGATGAGTACTCATTCAGTACCTTGGTCATGCCCTCTACCTCCACAAGATTTATTTTTTGTTCCTAATCAGCCCACCATTCCTTTAACTATCCTTTTACCTTTTATATGTTAATAAAAGATTTTTGGGTTCCCTTTCAAGTTACACACTAATCTTACCTATTTTTCTCTCTTTGCCCTTTCACATCCTTTTTCAATTCTCCCTTCACTCTCTGTATTCTGCCTGGTTTTCCAGTGTATTCTGTACCTGCCATTTGTCATAAACCTCCTTTGTCTGTGTTTTTTTAAAACTTCTATTTCCTTTATCATCCAGGGAGCTCTAGCTTTGGATGCCATCTTTCCTCCTCTGTGGAATATGCTTGGTTTGTACCCGAGGTATCTCCCCATTGAAGAACGGAGCAGTTTTTGTTCGAGGAAGGAACATTGAGAGGAAACATGATACAGGTTTATTAGAATGAGAGGAAATCCAAGCAGAATATTTATCTTGGGTGGTAAACACAGCACAAAAGCATTGGCTTTTGGGAGCAGGAACTCAGGCTGATTTTTTTCTGGCCCTAACCCAATGTGAAAAAAGTGAACATGTGAATTTTGGGTGAGGCAGGATTAGGCTCACTTATAATGCCTTTGATTGTTGAATAACACATTGAAACTCACTGCATTTCCAGTGAAGCTATGGTGATGTAGTGGGAGCAGCTCTGGGAAATTTTCTGGCCAATGTCTCAGTTCACATGTGAGGGCTTATTCTCTTGCCTCCCTACTTCAGGGGCTGCAGACCTGATACCAGAACAGTGTGTCCTGTGAGCACCATGTATCACTGGGAGCTCCCAATTGTTTAATCAGCCCTATGAGGAATAGACACTTGGGCAATATTATGTTGAGCTGCTTAATGGATCATGCGAACATGTCACCGACTTCAGGAAAGGCAAGTAGAAAAAAAGTGTTGAAAAATTCAAGAAAATTCTAATCAGTGAGTAAAATAACCACTTCAATAAATATTTCACAGTTTCAGTGTTAAAATCTATTAAAGAGTCCAATATTCCAACTTAAAATGAAACAAGCCATTATGTTGATTACCTACTTTGTTTTCATTTGACAAATTATCATTTCCTCTAATGATTGTAAATTCAATCTCTGCCTGAGTCTATTTTTTATTTTAGTAGTTGCCTGCAGTGAGTTTTTCTTAAACCTGATTTTTTGCATCCTGAATTCTTGTTGAATGATTTACCTTGCGGCCCCTTAGAATCTTCAAAGCAAGTTGGCTGCTCTTCATTTTTCCTGGAGACATGTATTCCTTTTTAGTGTTGGCATGGCTGTCATTTCTATCTGTATTTGACTCCTCACTGTCAATGTCTCTATTAGTGAAGAGAAACATTGAAATCTGGCTATGTCACCTGGGTTAGTGCTTTGATCATCCCAAGACCATCTCTGGAGGGGAAAAGGCTTCTGAATTTAGAATTGATAAAAGGAAGAAAAAATGAGGAGAATACATAAAAACCTGTCCTCATAATATATGATAATAATGCTAATCCTCAGATCTACATAAATTGAGGTGCTGGTTTTCCAGCGCTCAGAAGATTAGTGCCTCGATTAAAAGTTCTCCTTCAATTTTATAATTTCCACTTGAGCGCATTCTCTCCATGCTTTTGGATCCTCTCCTCCTCAATTGAATTTATTATTTGTCTGAGAAAATTGTGCCAGTGGGATTTCACTGGTGAGATAGCCAAGAACAATTTAGCTTGTAGCAGATAAAACAGCACAAAAGATTTCAACAATAATTAAGCAAAACTATTTTTACAGTTGATATGAATTTATTTTCAACCCATTGATGAATTCCAGTACAGAGACATAGATTTTGCATATAAAGTATAACTTCCAAAACATTAATAACTAAACATCACAGTAAGTATTCCAATATTCATCATTCAGAACAATATTAGAAATATGTGACTATATATATATTTATATATATTATAAATGTGATAATTCCCTTTTTAATCTAAAGGAGTAGGTTTAATCTTGGGTTCAGGCATAATGAAAATGAAGTAAATTAACCTTTTAATAGGTTGTATATTAATAACCAGAGATTACTTTTATTCAGAATGATGCAGTATCTTTACTGTTTGCTTGGATGAAGCACTGAGCAGCTAATAGCTCGGCAGCATGTCAATCATCTGTTTGGGATCATCTGTCAAGCAGCAGACCTCACACTAGTTCCAGCCAAAGCCAGGTTTTGTGGTAATTATCTCCACTGGAAGCAACTGTCATACATCTTACTGATACTTCAACCATCTTTTTACACTGGCTTCAGGGAAATCAATTTCAAAATGAGGGGGGATTTCAAAAAGCTCTCCATATAGCTAAATAGCTGGAACAAGATTTGTAGAATATTGAAGAGCAAAACAAATAAAAGTTTGTCAGATCAGTATTATAGTTCTTTTTGCACTATTTTTTTTTTATTTTCTCCTTCTCCCCTAAAAGCCTTGATTTCTTCTGGGATAGCGGCCCTGCAGCTTCCCAGTTTGATCCCAGACAATTAGGCCATCCTTCCAATGTCAGCAGACCATATGAACGTGAAGGACATCATAATCAAGTGCCGTTCTGCTCTCATCTGAGGTCCACAATCTTGTACTTTCCAACAGGAATCATTCAATAATAATTAGGAGCAGGAACTATATTTAATTTGCCGTTTAACACATAGAGCTGATGAAGAGGAGTGCAACACCCTGGCTGACATATCTCAGAACAGGCTAGAAATTAACCTAGAAACAGCAATGCACTGTCACAGTTTTACAGGTGTAAAACAGGCCCCTAAGGGTCCTACATGATAAGGAGGGGTATGCATGCCCATTCCATTCCAGAAGTTTGCTGCCTACCATATTAGACTGGACAGCTCCATTGCACCAAGGGCATGTGTAGAAGTATTGAAGAGCCTCATCATAATATTAAAATGAGGCTCCTACACTTGTTGCAGGATAATTTTGGGTAATTGGCCTGCCCCAATGCCAGACTCCCTGCATAATAAATTCTCCCAGCAAATCGTGTCAACGAGGACCCTGCAGGAGTGCTACTCAGAGGGCTCACCCAGTCCATACTGCTTTGGAACAAGCTTATTCTCAGGATGGGTGGTCTGGTAGCTCTGCCTTTGGGGCTGAATAAGGAGGGGAGCAGTGAAGAAGACAGGAGACAGCAGGAACAGCTGTGAGGAGGGAGGATGAGGGCACTGTGCAGGAGGCCATACTCTCAAGAATCTCTGCCCCTGCCTGAAATTTACCAAGGAGCAAGGAGTCTGAGGAACTTTTGCTTCACAAAAAAAGTTGTCACCAAGCTACGTCACCTGCTGCAACCACAACTGGAAACCCAAACCAGAACGTGGGCAGCACAGATTGTGGCTGTCAAAGCCACCATAGCTTTTTACTCTTATATCACAGCATTGCTCCAAACTCTAGTAGGTGGAATCAGTGGCATATTCCAGTTTGCAGTCCACCCCCGAATCCAGGAGGTGACTATGGATCGCTACACGAGGAGGAACACACATATCACATTCCCTCTGGAGAAAGCAAAGCAGGATGAGAGAGCAGTATTGCAGACTTCCCCAGAATGTAAGATGCCAAAGGCCGCACCCACATTGCCTTTTGCCTTGCATGCTCTCCCTCATCAGCCTGGCATATTGCTCAATAGAAAGGGATTCCACTTACTGAATGTGCAGCTTGTTTGCAACCACAGGCACTGCCTCATGCAGGTCTCTGCCCAATTCCCTGGCAACAGTCATGATTCAATCATCGTGCACTAGTCCATTGTGCTGCCTTTATTTCAACTAGGCCGCTAGGTCATAGGTCAACAACTTGGCAACGAGGAATATTCTTCCCAGCCATGATTCCTGTCAGGAAGCCAGGCATAGCTGCAGAGTATGCTTTTTGCCACTTCCAGACTCAACTATCCCAGTGTTGAAATCCCGTTATGGTCTCACCACCATGCACCTTCCTCTTCCCCCCACCCGCCGCCTCCCTCCACCCCCTCCATCTCCCTAAACTCTCCAACCGCACAAGACCCCAAACTTGAATTTTAGTCTCCTGTGTTCCCCATTCCTTTCACCGCACAATTGTCTACTGTTCCATCAGTCACCTATGGTCTTGAAATCACTCCCTCCATCTCCTGCCCCTCCTTTAAGACCGTTTTTAAAGCCTACCTTTTTGGCCAAGCTGTTGGTCACCCTCCTAGTATCTTATTCTTTGACTCGGCATCCATTTTTTGATTACATACCTATGAAATGCCTTGCAATGATTTTCTAAGTTCAAGTTAAATGCAAGGTGTTGTTAAATGTTCTATAAGAAAAAAGTGTTAGAAATTTGAATAATAAATAGTGTAGCCTATGGATGGTGCTCCCACAGGATGTATGCTTATAAATTCTGCAGTCATTCTCCCGGATTCCTGCCATGACCCAGTGGAAGGTGAATGGGATTCCCAGAGAAATGGTGTAAAAGATCTTTCTCAGCTGTTCTGTGTATCATCTGCCAAATTCATAGTGGGAGATCAGGACAATCCCCATGGATTTTCAGGCTCACGAGTCTCTCAGACACCAGTGTAATCTGTCGTTGGAGTGGAATGACTGTTTAAAGATTGTTTGTAAAATGTATTCTGTCACTTCTGTGTTGAGTCAAGTGAGAATTTAAAAAAAGACTAAAAATGAAACATTCTAGTCACATCTAATAGAGCTGCAAAATTCCAATGTCTCTAAATTATTTTTCCGAGCATATAAAAAGAAATATGCTTGTTAAAAATATTCCTTCTAACGACTGCATAATTTACACTTTGTTATTAAATAACTATTATTTCCAGCAGGAATCTTTAATAAAAAATATAAATAGTCACAATGAAACATCTACTTGAGGGTCCTTTAGTTTGCCTCTACTTTGGATGCTGATAATGGCACCCTGTATTTTACCATAGTTATAATAGGTCCTCAGTCTATGTGTAAAGTTGGTAAAATATGTTTCTGAACCTGCAACATGATGAATTGCTATTACTGTTAGCTGTTGGTAACCTATCTATAAAACATTACAGCAGACATGGTGGAACAAGTCACCTCAAACTGTCCACTGAGCACAAGCTATAAGATCTATGGGCATTCCTGCCACTCTGATGACAGTTCAGTGTTTTTAATCTCCATCAACCTTTTGCCATGTTTAAAATGTTGCTAATAATTTTCATAATCTACCTAATAATTAGCACTCTCATGCTTTTGCACATGGAGAGTTAGTGGATGTTCCGAAGTAAGTGTGACAGTTATGTTTTTGGACATGCGCACTGACAATGTTGAAAATGGGAGTCTCTTTAATTAACCAGGACTTACTTCAGAGTTAATAAAGAACAGGTGATGCTCATTGCCTCTTGTAGTTAAAGGCTGGAGTTTTCCCCAGTCAGGGGAGTTACTTCTGGACAGGGAGTTAGTCCAGAAGGGAAGAATGGAAACTGGTATTCACACTGAACTGTGGATTGAGAATAAAACAGTTGGACCATTTGGTAAATGGATATCTGCCAATTAATCACACTAGATATTTTCATAGATTCAGTTTTTTTAATTCATTCATGGGATGTGGGCGACGCTGGCTAGGCCAGCATTTATTGCCCATCCTTAATTGCTGTTGCACTGAATGGCCATTTCAGAGGGCAATTTAATAGTCAAACACATTGCTGTGGCTCCGGAGAATCACACAGAATCACAGAATCATACAGTGCAGAAGAGGCCCTTCGGCCCATCGAGTCTGCACCGATGCATTAAAACACCTGACCTGTCTACCTAATCCCATTTGCCAGCACTTGGCCCATAGCCTTGAATGTTATGATGTGCCAAGTGCTCATCCAGGTACTTTTTAAAGGATGTGAGGCAACCTGCATCTACCACCCTCCCAGGCAGGGCATTCCAGACCGTCACCACCCTCTGGGTAAAAAAGTTCTTCCTCAAGTCCCCTTTAAACCTCCTCACCTTAAACTTGTGACCCCTCGTAACTGACCCTTCAACTAAGGGGATCAGCTGCTCCCTATCCACCCTGTCCATGCCCCTCATAATCTTGTACACCTCGATCAGGTCACCCCTCAGTCTTCTCTGCTCCAGCGAAAACAACCTAAGCCTATCCAACCTCTCTTCATAGCTTAAATGTTCCATCCCAGGCAACATCCTGGTGAATCGCCTCTGCACCCCCTCCGATGCAATCACATCCTTTCTATAATGTGGTGACCAGAATTGCACACAGTACTCCAGCTGTGGCCTTGCCAAAGTTCTGTACAACTCCAACATGACCTCCCTGCTTTTGTAATCTATGCCTCGATTGATAAAGGCAAGTGTCCCATATGCCTTTTTCACCACCCTATTAACCTGCCCTTCTGCCTTCAGAGATCTATGGACAAACAGGCCAAGGTTCCTTTATTCCTCAGAACTTCCCAGTGTCAGGCCATTCATTGAATACTTCCGTGTCACATTACTCCTTCCAAAGTGTATCACCTCACACTTTTCAGCGTTAAATTCCATCTGCCACTTTTCTGCCCATTTGACCATCCCATCTATTTCTTCCTGTAACCTAAGACACTCCATCTCACTGTTCCCCACTCGGCCAATCTTTGTGTCATCCGCGAACTTACTGATCCTACCCCCCACATAGTCATCTATGTTGTTTATATAAATGACAAACAATAGGGGACCCAGCACAGATCCCTGTGGTATGCCACTGGACACTGCCTTCCAGTCACTAAAACAGACGTCTGTCATCACTCTCTGTCTCCTACAGCTAAGCCAATTTTGAATCCACCTTATCAAGTTACCTTGTATCCCATGAGCATTTGTTTCCTTGACAAATCTCCCATGTGTGACCTTGTCAAAGGCTTTGCTGAAATCCATGTAAACTACATCAAGTGCACTACCCTCATCTCCACACCTGGTCACATGCTCAAAAAATTCAATCAAATTTGTTAGGCATGACCTCCCTTTGACAAAGCCATGCTGACTATTCCTAATCAAATTTTGCCTCTCCAACTGGAGATAGATTCTCTCCTTCAGAATTTTCTCGAATAGTTTCCCTACCACTGACTTGAGACTCACTGGTCTGTAGTTCCCTGGATTATCTCTACAAACTTTCTTAAATAGTGGGACTACATTAGCTGTTCTCCAGTCCTCTGGCACCTCCCCCGTGGCCAGACAGGAATTAAAAATTAGGGTCAGAGCCACTGCAATCTCCACCCTCGCCTCCCACAGCATCCTGGGACACAAATTGTCCGGACCTGGAGTTTTGTCCACTTTTAAGCCTTCCAAAACCTCCAATACCTTGTCACTCCCTATGACAATTTGCTCAAGAACCTCACAGTCTGTGTCCCTAAGTTCCATATCTACATCCTCATTCTCTTGGGTGAAGACAGATGTGAAGTATTCATTCAACACCCTACCAATGTCCTCTGGCTCCACCCACAAAGATCCCCCTTGGTCCCTAATGGGTCCTCCTCTTTCCCTGGTTATCCGCTTCCCATTGATATACTTATAGAATATCTTGGGATTTTCCCGACTTTTACCAGCCAGACTTTCTCATATCCCCTCTTTGCTCTCCTAATTGCTTTCATCCTCCATCCTACACTTTCTGTATTCCGCTAATGCTTCCGTTGATTTGCTCTCTTTTCCTTCTCATCTTACCCTGAATGTCATCCATGGTTCTCTGGGCTTGTTGCTCCTACCTATTACCCTAGAGGGAACATGTTGGGCCTGTACCCTCCCAATTTCCTCTTTGAATGCCCCCCACTGCTCTTCTGTAGATTTTCCGACAAGTAACTCTTTCCAGTCTACCTTGGCCAGATCCTGCCTTATTTTACTAAAATTCGCTCTCCCCCAATCCAAAACCTTTTTTTGCAACTTGTCTATTTCTTTCTCCATAACAAGCTTAAATTGTACCATGTTATGGTCACTATCACCAAAATGCTCCTCCGCCAACACATCAACCACCTGTCCGGCTTCATTCCCCAGAATTAGGTCCAGCACTGCACCCTCCCTTGTTGGATCCTCTACATATTGGGTTAAAAAGTTCTCCTGTATACATTTTAAGAACTCCACTCCATCTAAGCCCTTAACACGATGACTATCCCAATTAATGTTGGGAAAGTTGAAATCACCTAATATAATTACCGTATTATATTTACACACCTCTGCAAATTGCACACATATTTGCTCCTCAATTTCCCGCTGACTATCTGGGGGTCTATAATAAACACCTAGCAATGTGGCTGTCCCTTTTTTATTCCTAAACTCTACCCATAAAGCTTCATTTGATGCCTCCTCCAAGATATCATCTCTCCTTACTGCAGTAACTGACTCCTTAACTAATATTGCAATGCCCCCTCCTCTTTTACCCCCTCCTCTGTCTCACCTGAAGATTCTATATCCCAGGATATTGAGTTGCCAATCCTGCCCCTCCCTCAACCATGTCTCCATGATGGCTACTATATCACAATTCCACATGTCAATCATTGCCCTTAACTCATCCGTTTTACCTGCAATACTCCTGGCATTAAAGTAGAGGCCTTCCATCCTGGTCTTACTCCCTTGAAACTTACTTCCGCTGTATTGCCTCTGACTTGTTTGCTTTCCTGTGCTATCTATGCTCGATAGACCAAGTGAGGACAGCAGATTTCCTTCCTTCAAAGGACATTAGTGAACCAACTAGGTTTTTACAACAAGTGACAATGGTTTCATGGTCACCATTAGACTAGCTTTTTAATTCCAGACTTGAATTCAAATTTCACCATCTGCCATGATGGGATTCAAACACATGTCCCCAGAACATTAGCCTGGGCCTCTGGTTACTAGTCCAGTGACATTACCACTTACACCAATGCCTCTCCTATGGAAGTCATTCCTGTAAGAAGATCTCACAATCCCTACGATCCAAACTTCATACTTTTTTCCCCAACAATATCAAGAATCAGGGCTAGCAACTCTGGTATGACACCCATTTTTACTTCATCAAGAGCAAGGAGCACAGACTTGAGTGCATCTGCTGCATAACTGGCTTAGATCCAGCTGGACCACATCAAGCTCCACTGAGCCTCACTCTCCTCGTAAAATCATCCACTCTTCTCTAATCATTCTGGAGAGCAAAGATAACTTGAAGATTTTTTTCTCCACTACCAAATGTTTCTCTAAACCCCTCTACCCTGACTCTTCCACCCTCACCTCTAATAATAAGTGCAAGATGCTCATTGATTTATTTGCTACTATAATAGATTAAAACTGGTGTGATATCACTGATGTGACCAAGAAGGGAGTTTAGTTTAGTTTAGTTTTAGTTTAGAGATACAGCACTGAAACAGGCCCTTTGGCCCACTGAGTCTGTGCCGACCATCAACCACCCATTTATACTAATCCTACACTAATCCCATATTCCTACCAAACATCCCCACCTATCCCTATATTCCCCGACCACCTACCTATACTAGTGGCAATTTATAATGGCCAATTTACCTCCCAACCTGCAAGTCTTTTGGCTTGTGGGAGGAAACCGGAGCACCCGGAGAAAACCCACGCAGACACAGGGAGAACTTGCAAACTCCACACAGGCAGTACCCAGAATTGAACCCGGGTCGCTGGAGCTGTGAGGCTGCAGTGCTAACCACTGCGCCACTGTGCCGCCCAAACTATTTTCAGGTTTGGGGCTTGTTTAAATTTTGCTGGTGGGCTGTAGGTTCCAAATGGGTTCTCTACTGCAGTTTGCCCGAATCAACAGGTTTCAACAGGGACCTGTTCAACAGGGGGCCAGCAGTGGAATGGAAGATTTTCATGGGACCAGGAGAATACTTCTTTTGGCCCCACAGAATTTGATTTGAAAGATAACAAAAAAGTTATTTATTCTGTGTGGCCTCCAGCAGTTTGTTCAGTGTCTGCCCTGAGCTGTCCCAGGGAGGGGCCAGTTTGTGATGTCCCTGTGGGGTGTAATGTGTTCAGTGTCTGACCAGTGTCACTCATCCTCCTCCGGGGGGGGTAGGGTGAGGGGGGCGGTGGCGGTCACTCTCCTCTCAGAAGGAGTTAAGTGGACGTTCAGCCCCACCTGCTGGACTCAGACCTATCTCATCTCTGCTCGCTCTTTCAAACCCAATCTGCAGCTTCAGTTCATTTATGATCAATTGTTGTATCGCGTTTAGCTCCTTTTGTGGTAGTTTTTAAGACCACTGGTCAGACTGCTGAAGGCCTGTCCAAACTGGGAAGAACAGGCATCATTAAATCCATACATTTCTCCACATAAAAATGACAATCAGAATCCCAGAACTGGTATCACATCCCAATTTTCCTACTGAAGCAGCTTTCTGCCTGTTTTGGGTGAGATACTGGGTACCCATCTAAAGGCCAGCCTGAAAAGTGATTGAAAATTAGGAAAATTAGTATTCAAGCTTCCCACTTTTCATGCAGCTGGCAGAAGAAATGCTCACCCACCCCTCCCCCCATCTGTTCAGCTGCTTCTTCCTTCCCATTGCTCACTTAGCCAAGCCAAGTCTCTCCCCAGGCCTACTGCTGACCTTGCCGTGAGCCCCCTTCTCTCTCTAGCTTCTCCCCTATCTCATCCCATGACCTTTCTGAGCTCATTTTGTCCACAAGATCCAACTCTTGTTCTCTAAGATGATCTGATCATTGCTGTTTGTGGGAGCTTGCTGTGTGTAAATTGACTGCCATGTTTTCTACAATACAGTGACTACAGGTAAAAATGCACTTTATGAGTGATAAAGCACTTTGGGACATCCTGAGGTTGTGAAAGGCACTATATAAATACAAACTTTTCTTCCTTTGTTTCTTGCTCAATTTCATTTCCATGAAACTGCAGACCATCAAATTCCCTTCATAGTATGCATTCTGGTTGGTATAGTGAATAATTCCTGTCATGAGATTCCTTGTGTTATCTTCAGCAACACAATGAGTTAGGTGGATTCCAATTCCTTGAAGATCTCTAGAGGATTTATTAACAGCTAAACTAGTATACACAATACTGAGCAAACTATATACAGAACCTTTGTCCAGGGTGTTACAGTGCGGCGTGAGCATGGCTTCTAGTCACAAGACTACATCCCGATACTTAGCTCATTAGCATTCTGAGTTCTTAAAGGGATATCAATCTTAAAGCGATCATACAACATCCCCTTTCTTTCCAAAAATAAATCTCATATGCTACAAGTAAATACACATAAAATTGGATAATATCTAAATTGGTTCTAGAGATAGAGATTATAAAATTTACAAGTATGAAGATAGGAGTTGTGAAATTTACAAGTGTAGAAGCTTAAGAGTCCAAATATCATTTTGGTGGTTTGACAACTCTTCCAGATCTTGTTATGGTATAACATTCTGGGGATGTGAATTTCACCCTTGCACACGTGTTGTCAATGTGTTGGTTGCTGTCCTATTGTTCTGTCACACCCTCATCGTTGGAGTGTGCTCTTTCGAGTACACTGCGCGCAATTGGAGTATTGCACAGTTCTCTTAATTGGCTTCGGTTCCTCCTCCATACTGCTCTGTTAGAAGTTGTAACCTTGTAAGACCTAGGGTCACTGCATACTTTGGATACCTCTGCAGGTAACCATGTTCTCATTGTGAGGTGTATGACCCTGACCTTTTGTCAGAATTGTATTTGAAGTAGTTTCGCTCCTGCTTGTCAGTCATGCACCATCTTCATTCTCCCTTTTTTTTTCGAGAAGTCTCTCCTGCATCTCAGAGAATTTGGACCGATGATGGTTTAGCAGAATTGTTCTCACTTGTCTGCCAAACATGGGACTGAAATTTATGGTGCTGCTGTCGTAATCGGTGGCGGACGTAAACAATGGCGGCCCGCCTGCGCGGACCGCATGGTTGGGGTGGACAGCCCACCCCGATGACATGGAGGGGATGGGCTGTCCATCCCAGCAATGGCGTCAGCTGCCTTTCACTAGCTCCTGTGTCAATCATGGTCCTGAGTGTGTGCTTGCCAACTTTCCTTGGGCACATGATATTAATAGTAACAAAAGCTTCCAGTTGTTTGACTTCATCAACACAACGTGTCAGGTTTACAATGTGGATTAAAAGTGGATAAATCCCCAGGCCCAGATGAGATGTATCCAAGGCTGTTATGTGAGGTAAGGGAGGAGATAGCAAAGGGTTTGACACAAATTTTCAAATCCTCTCTGGCCACAGGAGAGGTAGCAGAGGACTGGAAGACAGCGAATGTGGTACCATTATTCAAGAAGGGTAGCAGGGATAAACCAAGTAATTACAGGCCGGTGAGTCTAACATCAGTGGTTGGGAAAATATTGGAAAATATTCTGAGGGACAGGATTAATCTCCACTTGGAGAGGCAGGAATTAATCAGGGATAGTCAGCATGGCTTTGTTAGGGGGAGATCGTGTCGAACTAACCTGATTGAATTTTTCGAGGAGGTGACTAGATGTGTCGATGAGGATAAAGCAGTAGATGTAGTATAAATGGATTTCAGTAAGGCGTTTGATAGGGTCCCACATGGCAGATTGGTTAAGAAGGTAAGAGCCCATGGGATCCAGGGCAATTTGGCAAATTGGTTCCAAAATTGGCTTCGTGGCAGGAGGCAGAGGGTAATGGTCGAGGGCTGTTTCTGCGATTGGAAGCCGGTGACCACTGGTGTACCGCAGGGATTGGTGCTGGGACCCTTGCTGTTTGTAGTGTACATTAATGATTTAGATGTGAATATATGAGGTATGATCAGTAAGTTCGCAGATGACAGGAAAATTGGTAGTGTTGTAAATAGTGAGGAGGAAATCCTTAGATTACAGGGAGATATAGATGGGCTGGTAAGATGGGCGGAGCAGTGGCAGCCTTTAGAAAATAATTTTTTTTAAGCTTTTCAAAGACTTTCTTTTAACCGGGATTTCTCCATTTTCGACACAATGAATCACCTAATCACTTGCTTTCTAGCAACGCTTCTCTTCTATGGAGCTTTTCTCAGCCTTCTAAGGTTTATAGCTTTCTTTCACTCTTTTCAGGCACTTGTTTTAAAGTTTCTTCACTTGTTGCTTCAAATTTTCTCTTCTGTTTTCTTTTTTGCTTTTAAACCTTGTTTTCTGTTTTACCCATGGTCATTAAGCTTATATCTTGTCTTTTCACCACTGCTACCACTATTTCATGTGATTCTTTGTGTTATTTTAAGCAGCATAATGAGGTATGTGGATTCCAGTTCCTTGAAGATCTCTAGAGTATTTATTAACAGCTAAAGTAGTATATACAATACAGAGCAAACTATATACAGAACCTTTGTCCAGAGTGTTACAGTGCAGAGGGACATGGCTTCTAGTCACATGTCTACATCCTGCTACTTAACTTATCTGCATACTGAGTTCTTAAAGGGATGTCACTCCTAAAACGATCATACAGTACCCCTTTCCCAAGGTACTGCCCACGTCCCACTTTTACATACTGCCTTCATCATCCCACTCCTCAAAATACCTTCCCTGCTCAAAGAACAAAGAACAAAGAAAATTACAGCACAGGAACAGGCCCTTCGGCCCTCCAAGCCTACGCCGATCCAGATCCTCTATCTAAACCTATCGCCTATTTTCTAAGGGTCTGTATCTCTTTACTTCCTGCCCATTCATGTATCTGTCGAGATACATCTTAAAAGACGCTATCGTGCCCGCGTCTACCACCTCCGCTGGCAACGCGTTCCAAGCACCCACCACCATCTGCGTAAAGAACTTTCCACGCATATCCCCCCTAAACTTTTCCCCTTTCACTTTGAACTCGTGTCCCCTAGTAATTGAATCCCCCAGTCTGGGAAAAAGCTTCTTGCTATCCACCCTGTCTATACCTCTCATGATTTTGTACACCTCAATCAGGTCCCCCCTCAACCTCCGTCTTTCTAATGAAAATAATCCTAATCTACTCAACCTCTCTTCATAGCTAGCGCCCTCCATACCAGGCAACATCCTGGTGAACCTCCTCTGCACCCTCTCCAAAGCATCCACATCCTTTTGGTAATGTGGCGACCAGAACTGCACGCAGTATTCCAAATGTGGCCGAACCAAAGTCCTATACAACTGTAACAAGACCTGTCAACTCTTGTACTCAATACCCCGTCCAATGAAGGAAAGCATGCCGTATGCCTTCTTGACCACTCTATTGATCTGCGTTGCCACCTTCAGGGAACAATGGACCTGAACACCCACATCTCTCTGTACATCAATTTTCCCCAGGGCTTTTCCATTTACTGTATAGTTCACTCTTGAATTGGATCTTCCAAAATGCATCACCTCGCATTTGCCCTGATTGAACTCCATCTGCCATTTCTCTGCCCAACTCTCCAGTCTATCTATATTCTGCTGTATTCTCTGACAGTCCCTTTCACTATCTGCTACTCCACCAATCTTAGTGTCGTCTGCAAACATGCTAATCAGACCACCTATACTTTCCTCCAAATCATTTATGTATATCACAAACAACAGTGGTCCCAGCACGGATCCCTGTGGAACACCACTGGTCACACGTCTCCATTTTGAGAAACTCCCTTCCACTGCTACTCTCTGTCTCCTGTTGCTCAGCCAGTTCTTTATCCATCTAGCTAGTACACCTTGGACCCCATGCGCCTTCACTTTCTCCATCAGCCTACCATGGGGAACCTTATCAAACGCCTTACTGAAGTCCATGTATATGACATCTACAGCCCTTCCCTCATCAATCAACTTTGTCACTTCCTCAAAGAATTCTATTAAGTTGGTAAGACATGACCTTCCCTGCACAAAACCATGTTGCCTATCACTGACAAGCCCATTTTCTTCCAAATGGGAATAGATCCTATCCCTCAGTATCTTCTCCAGCAGCTTCCCTACCACTGACGTCAGGCTCACCGGTCTATAATTACCTGGATTATCCCTGCTACACTTCTTAAACAAGGGGACAACATTAGCAATTCTCCAGTCCTCCGGGACCTCACCCGTGTTTAAGGATGTTGCAAAGATATCTGTTAAGGCCCCAACTATTTCCTCTCTCGCTTCCCACAGTAACCTGGGAAATATCCCATCCGGACCTGGGGACTTGTCCACCTTAATGCCTTTTAGAATACGCAACACTTCCTCACTCCTTATGCCGACCTGACCTAGAGTAATCAAACATCTGTCCCTAACCTCAACATCCGTCATGTCCCTCTCCTCGGTGAATACCGATGCAAAGTACTCGTTTAGAATCTCACCCATTATCTCTGACTCCACACATAACTTTCCTCCTTTGTCCTTGAGTGGGCCAATCCTTTCTCTAGTTACCCTCTTGCTCCTTATATATGAATAAAAGGCTTTGGGATTTTCCTTAACCCTGTTTGCTAAAGATATTTCATGACCCCTTTTAGCCCTCTTAATTCCTCGTTTCAGATTGCGCCTACAATCCCGATATTCTTTCAAAGCTTCGTCTTTCTTCAGCCGCCTAGACCTTGTGCATGCTTCCTTTTTCCTCTTAGCTAGTCTCACAATTTCACCTGTCATCCATGGTTCCCTAATCTTGCCATTTCTATCCTTCATTTTCACAGGAACATGTCTCTCCTGCACGCTAATCAACCTCTCTTTAAAAGCCTCCCACATATCACATGTGGATTTACCTTCAAACAGCTGCTCCCAATCTACATTCCCCAGCTCCTGCCGAATTTTGGTATGGTTGGCCTTCCCCCAATTTAGCACTCTTCCTTTAGGACCACTCTCGTCTTTGTCCATGAGTATTCTAAAACTTACGGAATTGTGATCACTATTCCCAAAGTAGTCCCCTACTGAAACTTCAACCACCTGGCCGGGCTCATTCCCCAACACCAGGTCCAGTATGGCCCCTTCACGAGTTGGACTATTTACATACCGCTCTAGAAAACCCTCCTGGATGCTCCTTAAAAATTCTGCTCCATCTCGACCTCCAACACTAAGTGAATCCCAGTCAATGTTGGGAAAAGTAAAATCTCCTAGCACCACCACCCTGTTGCTCCTACATCTTTCCATAATCCGTTTACATATTTGTACCTCTATCTCACGCTCGCTGTTGGGAGGCCTGTCGTACAGCCCCAACATTGTTACCGCACCCTTCCTATTTCAGAGTTCTGCCCATATTGCCTCACAGCTCGAGTCCTCCATGGTGCCTTCCTTCAGCACAGCTGTGATATCCTCTTTGACCAGTAATGCAACTCCTCCACCCCTTTTATCTCCCTCTCTATCCCGCCTGAAGCATCGGTATCCTGGGATATTTAGTTGCCAATCATGCCCTTCCCTCAACCAAGTCTCAGTAATAGCAATAACATCATATTCCCAGGTACTAATCCAAGCCCTAAGTTCATCTGCCTTACCTACTACACTTCTTGCATTAAAACAAATGCACCTCAGACCACCAGTCCCTTTCCTTTCATCATCTGCTCCCTGCCTACTCTTTCCCTTAGTCACGCTGACTTCATTATCCAGTTCCTTACAGGCTTTAGTTACTACCTCCTTACTGTCCACTGACCTCATTTGGTTCCCATCCCCCTGCCACATTAGTTTAAACCCGCCCCAACAGCATTAGCAAAAGCACCCCCAAGGACATTGGTTCCAGTCCGGCCCAGGTGTAGACCATCCAATTTGTAATAGTCCCACCTCCCCCAGAACCGGTCCCAATGTCCCAAAAATCTGAACCCCTCCCTCCTACACCATCTCTCAAGCCACGCATTCATCCTGACTATTCTTTCATTTCTACTCTATCACGTTGCACTGGTAGCAATCCTGAGATTACTACCTCTGAGGTACTACTTTTTAACTTGGCTCCTAACTCCCTAAATTCTGCTTGTAGGACCTCATCCCGTTTTTTACCTATATCATTGGTGTCTATGTGCACAACGACAACTGGCTGTTCACCCTCCCCCTTCAGAATGTTCTGCAGCCGATCTGAGACATCCCTGACCTGTGCACCTGGGAGGCAACATACCATTCGGGAGTCTCGTTTTCGACCACAGAACCGCCTATCTACTCCCCTTACAATCGAATCCCCTATGACTATAGCCCTTCCACTCTTTTTCCCGCCGTTCTGAACAGCAGAGCCAGCCACAGTGCCATGAACCTGGCTACTGCTGCCTTCCCCTGGTGAGCCATCTCCCTCAACAGTATCCAAAACGGTATACCTGTTGTGGAGGGGGATGACCGCAGGGGACACCTGCGCTGCCTTCCTGCTCTTTCTCTGCCTTTTGGTCACCCATTCCCTTTCTCCCTCAGCAATCCTAATCTGCGGTGTGACCAATTCGCTAAACGTGCTATCCACTACCTCCTCAGCATCGCGGATGCTCCAAAGTGAGTCCATCCGCAGCTCCAGAGCCGTCATGCGGTCTAACAAGAGCTTCAGCTGGACACACTTCCCGCACGTGAAGGAGTCAGGGACATCAGCCGTGTCCCTGAGCTCCCACATTGAGCAAGAGGAGCATAACACGGGTCTGAGATCTCCTGCCATTTTTAATCTTAAGCTTAACTTAGTCTGAAACTTAGATAAATGAAAAAGGAACGAAAAGTTTTTACCAATCACACGATAAAAAACAAAGTAGAAAAAGCCTTACCTTATCTACACACCACCGAGTCCTTTTCTTTTGGTTAGAGGAGGAGGGCGGGTGGGAGACACTACCCGTGTAGTGTCTCGCGTTCAGAAACGGCCCAAATATATAGGGTTTTACTTACCCAGCAGCCCCTTGGTCCGCCGAAAACAAAAGGAAATTAAGTTTAAGCTGAAACTGACCTTCCCAGCTGCTCACTCGCTCGCACTCTCTGCTCCCGAATAAGCTGCTGCAATGAAAGGCAAGTTATTTTAAACGGCCCAAATATATAGGGTTTTACTTACCCAGCAATGCTCCCTAAAGAAAGAAGGAACTTGCACTTAAATCATACCTTACAGAACCTCAGGACTTCCGAATGGAATAATTTTGAAGAGTAACTATTATCGTTTGGTAGGTCAATTTAACAGCCAATTTGTGCATGGCAAGGCCCCATGTAAACAACAGGATAAATGACCACATAACCTGATTTTTGGTGGTATTCACTGAAGAATGAATATTGGTCAGGAAACCAGGAGAACCACGTTCTTCTTTATAAGTTCCTGGGATCATTTGCATTCATCAAACAAAGCAAATGAGGCCTTGGTTAAATGTCTCATCCAAAAAAATGATACCTCTGACAATGCAGCACCCCCTCATTACTGTCAGGCTTTAACTCATAGACCACGGACTCAGAGGTAAGAGTGCAACTAACTGAGTCAAGCTGACAGCTTTCAATAGAAAACTTGAATCTTATTATCATGAAATATGTAATTCCAGGGATTTGTAATTCTGTTTCAAGTATTTTTTGGAGATTATAGGGGGAAATATTTGTTTACGTAGCAACAATTTAAGCTACTTTTCAGACTTAACATCGATACCCAGGGGCTGACAGTGCCATGGGCCATGACCTGCCTGGGCTGGGCAGCGCACTGCATTGATATCATGAAAGAAATACGTGAGCGCTACAGCTGTCTGGTAGCAGGTGCTGTCTGTCCCCAGGGAATTAGCATAGTCTGCATCGTGCACTTGAAATGGTGCTACTTGGGCAAATTTTTCACCTAGAAGTTTTAACAATGAGGGGAAAAGGATGGATGAAGATGGTATAATGTTTGTATCCGGGTTTTGCATTATAATATGCTCACTTAAGGTTTTTCCATTGTTACAAGTTGACATACTGGTTTTCAATTATAAAAGCATGACACAGAGGTTAATGCATACAAGAAGTACTTTCTATTTTCATTTTTTTAAATTATGTATAAAAAGAATATACATACAATTCAACAATATTTATATCTCTAAATAAATGTTTGAGAATACCTTTTCAAATACCACACTTCAAAGTGACAAAATATTCTAAAAAGGCAATAATTTCATGCTATTTTCTTCTGACCTGCAGCAATTTGCAATGCATAAACTCCCCTCGCCAATCTCAGGCTGCGATTACTGATCGGAATTAGACTATGTGGCCTTAAAGTCAGGTCACCTTAAATACAGGCTTACCTTAGCTGCAGCATGATTAAGTGCATATAGGATGGTACAATGCTCCTGTAATTATAAAGCAGTGGGGGTAATTTTCATTTTGGGCATGAGCAGAATCTGAGTGTTGTGGATCGACTGCCACTTACAGGCCCTGCCTGATTTTCCATTCCATTTAAGTCAATGGATTCACAAATCAAGTAGGGTGTACAACAGGCCGATCTGCAACAACCAGCTTTCTTCCTACACCCAAAGTGCAAATTACAGCCAGATTATTAATACTAAGGGAGCTCCTCTGGAATCGATGAAACATTTCACAGTTAATTTTCCAGCTAACCCCACAACCAGCAGAACTTGGGCAAGCTGGTAGCCAGAAAATTGTGTGTCTAGCAATCCTGTCTGGGCCCTGCTGAAAATGTGCTAGCACATATTGTAATTGGGGTTGTCCAGCCACGCAATTAATTTTCATTCATTTTGAATGGGAATCAGCATACTAATCAAGGTGGTGAACAGGTATGTTCCATTTTCCAATGCTTGAATAGAAATCCTGCCCAGGAGCACTCCATGCCTGAAATAATCATGTATAATAGAGAAGCTGGTTGAAATCCGAATTGAAAGAACTGAAGAGAAAAAGCATTAGAAAGTTTTTTTTATCATTTCTCAGATAACGCTTTTTCTGTGTTTTGTGGATCAAGCTATGGTGGGAATGTTTACGTTTTGAGAGAAGCAGCTGAATCATTTTATATATGATTTAAATAGAGGGGGTGGGGCGGCTGCCCCCGATGACGTAGAGGGAGTGGCCGCTGCGTCCCCAGCAATGGCGTCCGGTGCCACCATACAGGCACGGTGCCATTTTTAAAGGGCTTCAGGCCCTGACAGCTGATGTAAAATTTTAAAGGGACCAGCACTGTAAATTTCAATAAAAACATTAAATTATACATAAAAGTGCTACTTCCACTCCCCTAATGATCAAACAATAAATTTATTTCCCTCTCCCCCCCGAAAAAGCATTTTTGACAGCCCTGACCTTTTTACCCCAAAATTTGCACTCTTTGCCCTTCAACCCCTACCCACCATCCCCACAGCCAATAAAAAATGTTTTCCCCGCTCCTCCACCCCTCCCACCCTGAAAATTTTATTCCTCTCCCGTCCCCACCAGGTTCTCGCCTTAGAACTCTGTACAGAGTTCAGAAGACGTGCAAGCTGCTTTCGGCTGCCATAAAATCGGTGTGGAATGGCTGCCACCAGCAGGTGAGTTAATTTACATCTTATTATTGTTAATTTACATATTTAGATGAAGGCCCTGCGGTCGGCACTGAGGTCCTCCCGCCGCCAGTAACATGCGGCGGGCCCTTCTCGACATCGGGGGTCACGGGCCTCTCCCAACTGAATTTTACGGCCCCCCCCCCGCCGCGACCTATGGTGTCAAGAGGCTGGTAAAATTCAGCCCATTGTTGCCAATATTACCGAGAAACTGATCACCACAGTCCCAGTCCCGCCCACCTTCCTCAACCTCCCCAATCTTTCCAAGCCTGAACTCCCAACCTCAGCCTTCCCACTTCTTCCCAGTTCAAATGTCAATGTGGAACCTCTGCTCCCTGTCAATTCATCCCACGACCATGGTTCATACTCCGCCCGTACTCATACTCCCTCCAAGGCAACAAGATGATATGTGTCCCAGCTTAACCACTTACCCTGTTTCCAATGTGAGTTGAGATCTTCTCTGCAGCTTTCAGAGGTTGCAAGCCCTAAATTTACCTCCATCTCTGCGTGATGGATGCATAGAAAAGGAAAAAGTGGATGGCATACAGAAAAACAGTGACAGATTTAGAGACAGAAAAGTGGAGAAGGTGTGTGAAAGGCATACATAGGGCAGAATCCTACACCCTATGAAAAATTTCAGGGGGATGGACCATTTCCAGGTCCCAACCCCACAAGTGTTAAAGCTGCACCGACAGTTGGAATTTTCCAGGAGAATTGACCGCCTCCGCATTTGCCATCTGATTAAGTTCACAAGGCAGGAGGCCCAATCAGAGGGCCTGCAGCCTAGACGGCCGGCAGCACCAGGAAAGGTGAATGCTGCTGAGGCAGGTAGGGGAGCGCAACAGTGCCTCAAAATGGAGGCGCTCTCAAAAGCCTGCTGAAAATTTTAAAATAAAGAATACCCACAGATATCAGGGCCATCAGTGTGGAGCGGGACCTCCTCCAAAGGATTGATTGTAGCCTCTCTAAGGCCTTTTTATCCCAGATGCTCCATGATTGAGGGATTGAGGGGAGGCTCCAATGGGCCCCCAGCCTGATGCTGGGAGGCTGCCTCTAGGTAGCTGCCGGGGTCTGGCCTCAAGAGGGGCACCCGTCTGACGTCAGGAAGATGCCGGTGGGTTCTGGAAATAGTCCCTAAGTTGGTCCTTAATTGGCTACCCACCTCTGTAGAGCAGGTTCCCGTGACAGTAAGCGTCCATGAAGATTGAATGGAACCAACCCGATGAGTAACTTTCAAAACATCCCTGCACGGCTCCCTGCCCAACCTCCAAAGCCACCTCTGCTGGCCTGATAAGAATCCGCCCATAGTGTCAGACAAACACAAAGAAAGTGAGAACAAAAGACAGACAGAGAATTTACAGAGCTATTTGATTAAATATTTATTTAATTTGAAGCTGAATTTACAAGGATAAAAATTGCTGTCTAAGGATAGAAAAGATAAGTTGTAGGCGGATGTAACTTTTTATGTGAAGGAGGACATTATGATTACTGCATTCCTATGTTCCTGTGACTAAGAAAGAATGAATCAAGGCATACAGGGAAACAGAAAGTGTGTGGGAGGCTTACAGAAAGCAGAAGAGACATAAAGGCTCATCCTGCATAGGCACAAGTCAGTCAGAGCACACCCAAAGTGCCTGACGTGAATCCACTTGCATATTGATTTCAGGTTATTACATCGGCAGGGTCTTGTGGTTTGAATTGTGACTGTTGATACAAACCCGCAAGAGACTTAGTCGCCAGCTGCGGGATCTTCCGGCTACTACCCAAAAACCCCAATGGTCAGTGGGGGACCTGAAAAATAGGGCAATGTAAGAAACCGTATTCTTTTATATATATGTAGGATATGTAGGGCAGCATTTATTGCCCATCCCTAGTTGCCCTTTGAGAACATAGTGGTGAGCCACCTTCTTGAACTGCTGCAGTCCATCTGGTGCGACTACATGCACAGTGCTGTTAGGGAGGAAGTTCCAGGATTTTGACCCAGCGACAGTGAAGGAACAGCAATATAGTTCCAAGTCAGGATGGTGTGTGACTTGGACGGAAACTTGCAGGTGGTGATGTTCCCATGCATCTGCTGCCCTTGTCCTTCTACATGGTAAAGGTTACGGGTTTGGAAGGTGCTGTTGAAGAAGGCGTGGCTGCAGTGCATCTTGTCAATGGTACACACTGCAGCCATGTTGTGCCACTGAAGGAGGGAGTGAATGTTGAAGGTGATGATCACCCTGACTTGCTTGTATTCAGAGAGGAGCACTGAAAAAATGGAAAACTGTGATTACAGCACTTCCAAAGAACCTTATATTTGGTCTGGCCTTCACAGATCACTTTAATTTGGTTAACTATCCTGTCACAGCCTTACTTGGGAATTGGAGCATGTGCATGTCAAAATGAGATATGTGTATCTTTATCTACAGAGGAGGGTGTGATGGGACTGGACTTGGGGGTACTGGGGGTGTTGGTGGAGAGGAAGGTACGTAAAACACAGCAGTGCTGTCTCACCTGCCTGGCTTGCCTTTGTTGGTCCACCTCTTTTCCAACAAAATAGTGCATTTATAGGGAACAACCATTGGGAAGCTGATTGATGGCAGTTATGGAGCTGTAGAAAATATAAAGAAGCTGAAGAGCAGTCATCACAAACTGACAGGGCCCGAAGTTCTGGAATACCTCCCCTAAATCTCTCCACTTCTCTACCTTTCTTTCTTCCTTTAAGATGCTCCTTAAAACCATCCTCTTACAACACCTTCCAACAATTGTACATCTGGGTGGGACTGCACACGCCTGATTCCATTCTTATCCATTTAATTGTGGCCAGCGTATTACCTGCAATGGCTTCTCTTCCCACTCCTGCACCGTTATCTCTGGTGGCTCCCAAGAATCTATCCTTGGTCCCCTCCTATTTCTTATCTACGTGCTGCCCCTCAATGACCTCACCCGAAAACACAGCATCGGTTTACGCATATATTCTGCGATGCCCAGCTCTACCTCACCATCACCTCTTGAAACTTCTCCACTGTCTCTAAATTGTTAGACTGCTTGTCTGATATCCAATATTGGAAGAGTAGAAATTTCCTACAAATAAATATTAAGAAGGCTGAAGCCACTCTCTTCACTCCCTGAAACAAACTCTGTTCCTTAGCCATTGACTCCATTCCTCTCCCTAGCAACTCTTTGAGGCTAAAACAGACAGTTTGCAACCTTGGTGTTGTTTTTGACCCTAAGATGAGATTTCAACCACATATTTGCACCATCACTAAGACTGCCTACTTCCACATCCCTAACATCACCTGATTCTGCCCCTGCCTCAGCTCATCTGCTGTTGATACCCTCATCCATGGCATTATTACCTCTAGACTTGACTATTCCAATGCTCTCCTGGCCGGCTTCCCATCTTCCACCATCCATAAATTTGGGCTCATCCAAAACTCTGCTGCTTGTATCCTAACTTGCACCAAGTCCCATTCATCTCTCACCCTTAAGCTCACTGACGCACATTGGTTCCTGATCTGGCAACACCTCAATTTTAAAACTCTTGTGCTTGTTTTCAAATCCCTATCTCTGTAACCTCCTCTGGCCATATGATCCTTCGAGATCTCTGCATTCCTTCAAATCTGGCCTCTTGCAGAACCTCTGTTTTAATCACTCCACCATTGACAGCCATGTTTTTCAGGTGCTTATGCTCTAAGCTCTGGAGTATCCTCTCTAAATCTCTTCGCTACTGTTGTGATCATCCAATTCATGGTTTGTATTTAATATTTTAGAGGTTACTTTTGGGTTTGAGAAATTAAATGTGTAGCTGTAAGAATTCCAAAAAGTTGCAGACTGACCAAGATTTAAAGTTCAAAGATTTCTCCATGAATACTTACAGAGACAGAGTTTAAGATGTGGGAGCCATAAAAGAGTAGGTGGCCTTGTTTAGTTGGGAGTTGTAGCTGGAAGGTCTGGAAGGGATTGCTCTGTCATTATTAGCAATATTCATTATTCATGTGGGTATCAGAAATCAAAAAGATGTTTGGAGTTGGAGGTAATTGGTCTAAATTGCTATCTGGGATATCCCACGTGTACTACATGGTATGGTGATAGATGATGCAGAGACATGCCTTTGACCAGGTTTCTTTTCATCTGTGTGCTTGCTGACATAGACAGCCTTTGGAAAGTGGTTGGCTTTGAAAGCAGCTGGTCTCAGGAGCAAAGAGGCCATTAGGAACCAGGGGTGTTTCTGTTTTGAGTAAGGTGCATGCTCAAGCTGGGAAGTCCAGTTTTGGGAGGTGTTGGAAGAGAACTGGAAGATTTGTCTAGCCAGATGCTAGGCGGAGAATCCCCAGTAGATCTCATACCTCGGAAGACAGTAGAGAAATTAAGAAAAAGCAAAGTGAATTCCTAAGAGCTGTGGTACACTTTGAATTGGTCCCAAGAGAAGTGAACAAATTGCCAAGATCCTGTAGCATGTATGGGAACTCTTGCAGTGAAAGTAACAGTCAAGCAGGAGTGTTCTGTTGAGATTTAGAGTTTAAAGTATATGTCTTCATGTTCTGTTAAGATTTTGAGTTGAACATACAAACATACAAATTAGGAGCAAGAGTCAGCCATTCAGCCTCTTCAAGCCTGCTCCACCATTTAATAAGATCATTGCTCATCTAATTGAGGTCTGGACTCCACTTTCCCACCTACCCCTGATACCCTTTGATTCCCTTGTTAATCAAGAATTTATCTACTTCTGCATTAAAAATATTCAATGACTCTGCCTCCACCGCTGTCTGGGGAAGAGAGTTCCAAAGACTCAAAATCCTCTGAGAGAAAAAAATTCTCCTCTTCTCCGTCTTAAATGGGCGACCCCTTATTTTTAAATAGTGCCCCCTAGTTCTAGTCTCTCCCACAAGGGGAAAGTATAAGTGTTTCCAAATTGTGGTTTTGTTAGTACTGTTTTGTTCTGTTTAACTCTTGTAAAGTAAAGCTTTTTGTTTAAATCCCAAAATCACGTGGCATAATTCTTTCAGTAATAACTGGGAATTTAACTTTCTCTTTTTAAAAGTTAATGGGATCATAACACTCCTTCTCTACTCATTTAAGATGTTCTTTAAAGCTTACCACTTTGTCTAAGCTTAATATCACCTTATGTGACTCAGTGTCATTTTTTAAATTACATTCCTATGATGCATCTTGACATATTTTACTACATTAAAGGCAGTTTAAAAATTCAAGTTGTTGTTGTTGATAGAATTCTATCAGTTTATATTTAAAAAACATGTGACTGGCATGAACTCATTTGTGTCAGCATTTTTCACCAACAAATTGAATCAATTCAGTAAAAATAGTCCCCAGGGATGAGTGTTCAGTTAATTCAAACTTTGGGTTGAATTTTCCCGGCCCATGGTGTCAGGCTTGGAGGTGGTGGGGGGCCGGGAAGATAGGGTGGTGCCATGGCAAGATGGCACTGTCCCACCGCTGGGGATATTTCCCAGGGGTGGCCTGGGGAATGGGCGTGGACAGCCAATTTGCAAATTTAGGCCCCAATTAGGGGTGATTTTGTTGCCTCCCTGGCATTTTGCCAGTGGCGGACGGGCCCCTACCACATCTGGAGACCACTACCTCCATGGAGGCATCCTCCTTGCAGCAGACTGGAAGGCCATGGGAGCTGGAGGCTCGATTCCCCAAAGGGGGGCAGCCAGCTGCAAAGGCCCAAATGCTGCCGCTGGAGGGGTTTACCCTCCATTCTGAGGGGCCTACCTGCTTGGCCCCTCTGAATATTTGGTTTAAGTTTATGCCTCTGAGGGTGCCTCTATTTTAAGGTGCTCTCACAATCTCAAACTTACTTCTCTCCCAGTGGGGCTGCCAAGTCTCTGGAGCTGCTGCCCCTCTGATTGGTCTGACAGCATTGGGAGTCCGCCCGCCTCCTTAATAGGACAGTGTCAACCGCCTCCAGGATAATAGCTTCACTGGTCTGGCTTCTAGTAAGTGTGGGCTCGGGCCCCATCTGGTCCTGACATCAGGGTCCTGAAGCCTGTGGGAAAATCTTGCCCTTTGTGTCTGGATACAGGTCCTTGAAAGCTAAATTTGATGTCCAATTTTAAATGCTGCAATACAAAGACTGGCGTTTATTTTTAATTTTTCAAATTCTTTTACTTATTCCCCATTCCCTCCACATTTTTCCCTCATTTTCCTTGGCAACAGATCGAGGAAAATTCCTATCAGCTTGGGCTGGCTACTTCAAAAAGCTCACATACTTTTCAAGTATCAAAGCAGGAAAGGCAACAACAATTAATTAGATCTATAATTCTGACAGCCCAATTAAGCTTGGATTAAAGACCCTGGGTGGAGTTTTCCCAGGCTGTTGGAAGGAGGTTGGAAGGCGAGCGGGGTACGAAAGTCCCAGAAAGTGACCTTGGGTCGCTAATCTAACTTGATCCAGCTCTCTTCCCGCTTTCCCCAAGGCAGGATTGAAGGAGAGCAGGATCTGTCAGGGAAGCAATTAAGAAATGGTTTAGGTAGTTTAGAAGACAATTAAAACCTGTTTTAACCCTGAATCCTGGATTTCCCAGCCAAGGGATCAATTTCCTGATCTCTCAGCAACTTGCCAGGGTCACCAAGGCGAGTGCACAGTGGGAAGAGCTTCTTCAGTGAAACTGACAAACTGGGAAGGTTTTCATGGCCATTGAGAGTCTGCTGTTCAAAGCACGTCTCTCAGAGAGTGCTTTCACTACTTGGCAGGTGATTGTCAACTGTCCAGCACTTCGCTCACCCTGGCTGCGCTTTCCAGTTGCCTGCCTTCAATACGGCATGGGAGCAGCTCCTGCAGCGTGCTGTGCAAGAGAATGCTGGACAAGTCAGAGTGTGGGCTTGGCATCTGAAAGCATTAGACGACTCACCTGGCATGCCGTCCTGAGGTCTTGTATCCTCTTGAAGGGACCACACTCCTGCTGCTGACTTCCTCAGTTACTTCCATGCACACCTGTTTGGTTGGAGAGGTTATCCCCTTCCTCCTCTCCTTGGGAGAGCTCACCTCACTGCAGACCCTCAGATCCTGCCCTGCTAGCAGGATCTCCAGGTAATAGTGAGAGAGTCGGGGGGCATCCCTTCCCAGGTCTCCTCTCCATTCCCATGGTCAATGCAGCCTCAAAAATCCAAGTGCAGGTGAGGTTTTCTGAAACATGGGACTATGTTGGCAAGATTCCCGCCCCTGTTTCAGATTGCTAGAACCACACTGAGGGTATTTTGAGAACTTGCTTTGTACTAATTAATATAGTACTGCCTGGAATATCTCACCTGCCAGTTTTCTCTCAATTCCTGGGGTGAAGCACAATCACACACCTTCCTCATTGATATCATCGCATAACAACATGGCTTAAATCAGGAACTCACTTTGAAATGGTCAGTCAATATTCCATAATGCAATGGGTGTACATTATCCATCACTTCACCACGTTGCTGTCATGTTCTTCTCAGTTATTTTTAATACTTGTCAAACTACTAAATGAACACAATATACAATGTATTAGGGTGCATTCTGTTCTGTTTGCTAATTTCAGTGAAAAAGTACACAGGAAGCCAAAGCAATGCTCCCCATTAAAATTAGTGAACAGATGAAAATGTACCCAGAATGGCAATTATATCAGTAAATACAGTGTAGCTTCCATTACCTGTGCTTCATAATTATCTGCCAGGGTCATCACATGACAAAGCCTTACTTGAGACACTGTCTTGCCTCACAGCTCAGTAGCACCAATCTTGTTCTGTCTGGCATAAACTAACTGTACAGCCAAGAAAGATCATGTATGTTATTTTTATTCTGTCTTTATCCCTGTTCTTACTGTACCATGTGTGTAAAAATGAAATTTAGGTCTTCTCAATTATCTGATTATTTTTGTTAGCCAGGTGTATAACTGAGATTACATCTTTACGCTGTCTGATATAGTCATTCAAGTATATATTGTCCATCCCAAATTGCCAATGAGAAGGTGGTAGTGAGTTACCTGCTTGAATGCTACTGAGTTACTTGCTCGGCCATTTCAGAGAGCATTTAAGAGACAACCACATTGCTCTGGGCCTGGTGTCACATATAATTCAGACCAGGTAAGGACAGCAGATTTGCTGAGAAAATAGACATGCTGTTGAAGCTTTTTGTCTTGCACTCATCAGGACCAATGCAAGAATGCCAAATTTCAAAGGGCACAATTTATGTTGCATGAGAAAAGAATGCTGATTGGTTGGCAAGTTGATTCTGATTGGTCGAGGCATTGCCATGGAGAATGCACCAGGGAACTATTGTCCTCCAAGCTTTGGTTTAATTCAAAAAAAGCACAACACCTGGACATGTTCCTTTTGCCTGCAGAGGACTGGTCCCTTTGTATGAATATATGTAGCTTCTGGCAAGTATAAGTGAGCCACATTGCAAGTCTGACTGATAATCTTAAATTGATTGTTAGTATAATTCTTAGCACACTCAGGATTGTTTAGTACATGCTGACCAATCATGAAATCACAGCTAATGTTAGACATTGCAAGTACGGGCTGGTTGAGTTCAGTCAGGTAGACTGTGCACTTTTCATGTCCAGAAGCGGCAGCCTTAGGCTCATTCATGAGTATGTGCAATGCACAACGAGCAATGATCTATCTGATGGGGGTAGCCGTTATCCGGCAGGATAGCTTTGATGCATCCCTATTTCACATCAAGCAGGGAGCAAATGACTCAGGCCCTATTTGCGAAAAGAAAAGGAGGTTTTCCAGGCCCTCCTGACCCTGAGCAAGTGGGTCAATCTTGGTGAATTGCTTGAATACCTGAAGGTTTCTTTGCAGAACCTGGCCCTGACCCACTTGGTGGGACCCACATCTACCTTTAATGGGGGCTAATACCTTCACTTCATTGGGTATAGCCCTGCTATGTTGGATCCTCGCCCTGCTATGTTGGATCCAGACTGAGCCAATTGAGCAGGAACTCCTAGCATAAAGAGTTCTCCCCATTGTCACCCCTCTGTCATTATTTGCCTTATAAAGAATGCATAGAAGTTCCACCCTTACAAGGCAAGGAAGATACTCCCAGAAACCACGAAAATCCAGTGCAACCAAGTCTCCTCCATCTTTCAGAGAGGTTCCGGCAGTCTCCCACTGGAATTCCTGTGGTAGATCGAGGGAATACCTGAGTAATTTCAACTCCAAGGTCTTTGTTTACTCTGATTCCTTATGTAAATTAGCTATCCATTACTAAAACTTCAGGGTTTATTTGGAATCCACTCCACCCTAAATTGCAGGATGAATACATCAAACAGCAACACATAGACAGGTTTAGTGTTTCATACACCCCCCAAAGTATCTGAAGGCAGTAAGGAATTTTAAGTGTCCTAAGTGTTGTCGTCTGTGTCTAACAAGTTAAAAAGGTCTGCCGTTTTCTTGATGCTTGGTTTACCTGACCAGGTTCTTTGCTGATTGACCCTTGTACAACAATATGATCAGAAGCTCTTCAGGTGTCAGTCAGACAGACTGGGATCAATCTCTATAATCCCTACTCCAGAATTAAGTGCTGCCAGAGGCAAAGTTGAAATAGAAACTGTTGAAAAATGACAGTTCAAATGTGTTGAATGTGTAATACTGCCTCTTTTTACCTGGAGTATTAGTATTTTTAAAATGTAGTACGAGATTAAAGTATGTGGCTATTTTCCATGGGAATAGGATCAAAAGTAATGTTAGATGGGGCAGGGAGCTGAAAAGAAGAAACAACAAATCATAAGATCACAGACATTATTACAGATAAGAAAGACGCTTCAGTTCATCTTAATTCATCCACCCAGATAATGTCCACTCACAGTAGCACCAATAGGTTTAGGCTTCCACTGCTCCATCTGGGAATCGTTTCCACATGCTGATTACTCTTGGTGGGGAGAAAAATCCATCCTAAAATTACCTTTTACTATTTTGAACCTGTGTCTTCATGGTCTACTCTCGCTGTTTACCTCAAGGTGGTTGTTTTCGTATATGTAAACTCTTCTCTTAAAGAGTAGATAGTGTGCAATAGTGGAAGGAGTTGCAAGCTGATTTACAGTCTGACCGTTTGATACATGAACGCTCCTTCCATGACCAAGTGCTCTAGTGAGAGTACGCCTTTAATATTGTGTCCAGTTCCAGTTGCTAAGGAGCAAGAGAGATATTCAAGTGCTGAAGGTCATTCAGAGAAAAGTCACAAGGTTAATCCCTGGGCCTGCAATGTTCTTGATGTTTTCGAAGTAAGTATGGAAAAAGGGCAGTGTGGCACTATTTTTTTCTGAGGAAATTGGATATTAAAGTGAAATTCCAAGTTAAATTTTTCTATATCCTTAACAATCTTATATACGCCTATGAACCACTTCTCATATTTCTCCTTCCTGGTTGAAAAGCCTTAGTGGTAGAAAATCCTATCTGCAGGTCTTATATATTGTTCTCTTCTTTGGGCCTCCTTATCTCGAGAGACAATGGATATGCGCCTGGAGGTGGTCAGTGGTTTGTGAAGCAGCGCCTGGAGTGGCTATAAAGGCCAATTCTGGAGTGACAGGCTCTTCCACAGGTGCTGCAGAGAAATTTGTTTGTCGGGGCTGTTGCATAGTTAGCTCTCCCCTTGCGCCTCTGTCTTTTTTCCTGCCAACTACTAAGTCTCTTCGACTCGCCACAATTTAGCCCTGTCTTTATGGCTGCCCGCCAGCTCTGGCGAATGCTGGCAACTGACTCCCACGACTTGTGATCAATGTCACACGATTTCATGTCGCTTTATACCAGCTTTAAAGTGCTAGGGACTGACTGTAGAAACTAATTGTTATGTGTAAGTGTTCCGGGGGTGGGGGATGAGGGGCACATTCACAGCTGCACTGGAGAGTCATGTGATGTGTAACAGGAAACTAGCTTGGGGCAGTCCAAAACCAGGGAGCATGGAAGCTGAATGGAATAAGCAAAAGACTCTAGCCTTGTCACAGAGCCGCCGCAATACCAAAAAACGCCATCTCATTTAAATGGCTGTGGCGGACGGCCCACCCGCCCCCCACAATGATGGAAAGGGAGGTGAGTGGTCCATCCCAGCAATGGTGTCAGTGCCATTGCGCAGGCGCAGATGCCATTTTTAAAGGATTTTGAGCACTTCAGTTTAGCTTACATATTTAAAGTTATAGGCCTTTTAACTTTTATTCAAAAATTAACTTAATGTTTCTTGCCCCTTTCCCAACTCCCAATAAGCATACAGTTCATTCTTGCCCTCTCCACCCAGCAACCCCCCCAAAAATAATTACCTTGTGTTCCTGACCTTTCCTCCCTGAAGTTTATGAACTTTTCACTTCAACACCTTCTGACCAACTCCTAAACCAATCAAAATGCTTTGACCCTGCTCCCCCACACTGAAATACTTACCTGCTCCCCCATTCCCCACCACTGCTCTGCATCACATCTCCAGATGGAGATCCGAAGGTATTGGAGTGCCGGCTGCCAGCATGAATAGTGCACTGGGACCGATGGCAGGTGTGGGTAAGTATTTAATTCATTACTTTACATAAATTAACATAATCAAATTTTGATCCCACTGCCAAGTGGCAGGGGGGCCGCCATGCGGCCTTGCCGCCGCCGACAATAGGGAGCTGGGCCTCCCCAGTGTCGAGGCCCGTGGCGGGCCTCTCTCAGAGGCATTTTCCAGCTCCATTGCCATGACCCCCAACATTGGGAGGGTCTGTAAAGTTCACCCACGATGGTGGCAGCGAGTGTCTGTGAGTAAAACTAAAACATTTTAAACGAATTTAATGCTGAATTAGATTCGTAAAAATTGTCCCAAATTAGTGCGAGAGAGAGAGAAAGAAAACCTGTGTGAATCGTGTGAAAGTGGAACCCGAAATGTTGGCTGACACAGCAAGGCATGCAGAGCTACAACCCATAATGAATTGGGAAGCTGATGATGTTGTAGAAGCATTTGAGAAGTTTAAACAAAAGTGCAGATTGACATTCAATAGTTTTCTAAAAGGCACTAGCGAAGAGGAGAGGGGCAGCTATATCCTTCTTTGGGCAGGAGATAAAGGATTACATTTCTTTAACAGCTGGGAGCTGAGTGAAGAGGACAGCAGAAACCCAGACAAAATTTTTGAAAGATTCAGCACCCATCTCCAGCCAAAATCAAATCATCAGATCTATCAATATAAATTTCAAGGCCTCAGACAGGAACTCGGTGAGCCTATTGACAATTTTGTTGTAAGATTGAAAAATGCAGCCAGAAAATGTAAAGGCTGATAGATCAGCTAATTTGGGGTTCTGCACATCCTGAAGTACGGAAAGTTCTGATTGGAAAGAACAAGCTCTCAATATTGCAGGCTGTAGACACTGCCAGAGTGCATGTAGCCACGAGCAGACAGCCAAAGACACTGACTACACAAACAGCTAGCCTTCAGTTAAGCCAAGAGAAAGGCAGCAGAGTTGATGCAGTGAAACAGCAATGAAAGAAAGTACACCAAACAGAGAGAAAGATGTGCAGGAGCAGTGGATGATCACATGAATTCACAGACAGAAGGAAATGTCCTGCATATGGATCAATCTGCAGAGCTTGCAGAAAGGCCAATCACTGAGAAAAGATGTGCAGAACAAGGGAAGAAGGTGGTAGATAAGTCACCAGAGACAGAGCAACAGGGCAAATCAGGAGGGAAAGAAACCAAAACATCCATACCCTGGAAGATGACAATGGGTTTGAGAACATGATAGACACAGCAACCACACAATTGCATGAAATGTCTGGATGCGATAGTTCCCAGTGAAAATAAATTCACATGATCATTCAGATCAGGAAGAGGGTGAGAAATAAGCCTACAATGATATGTTTGAAGGTGAAGATTGATACTGGAGCACAGAGTAACATCATCCCGCTCAGACTATACCAGAAGATCTTTCCTGAAAATTTGGAAGAAAATGGTTATCTAAGGAAAGGTGCCCTGAAACCAAACAACATCATGCTAACAGCAGACAGGGAACTGAGATTCGACAGCTAAGAACAACCCAAATCATTCGCGACTCTTCAGATACTGAAGAAATCCATGTAGAAATGCAGCAAGACCTGGACAATATCCAGGCTTGGGCTGATAAGTGGCAAGTACCATTCGTGCCACACAAGTGCCAGGCAATGACCATCTCCAACAAGAGAGAATCTAACCATCTCCCCTTAACATTCAACGGCATTACCATCGCTGAATCCCCCACTATCAACATCCAAGGGGCTACCATTGACCAGAAACTGAACTGGAGTAGCTATATAAATACTGTGGCTGCAAGAGTAGGTCAGACGCTAGGAATCCTGTGGTGAGTAACTCAGCTCCTGACTCCCCAAAGCCTGTCCACCATCTACAAGGCACAAGTCAGGACTGTGATGGAATACTCCCCACTTGCCTGGATGGGTGCAGCTCCAACAACACTCAAGAAGCTCGACACCATCCCAAGACAAAGCAGTCCGCTTGATTGGCACCCCATGCACAAACATTCGCTCCCTCCACCATCGACGCACAGTGGGAGCTGTGTATATCATCTACAAGATGCAATGCAGCAATGCACCAAGGGTCCTTAGACAGCACCTTCCAAACCCACGACCTCTACCAACTAGAAGAACAAGGGCAGCAAATGCATGGGAACACCACCACTTGCAAGATCCACTCCAAGTCACATCCTGACTTTGGAACTATATCGCCATTCCTTCACTATCACTGAGTCAAAATCCTGGAACTCCCTTCCTAACAGCATTGTGGGTGCATGTACCCCACATGGACTGCAGCGGTTCAAGAATTCAGCTCATCACCTTCTTAAGGGAAATAGGGATGGGAAATAAATGCTGACCTAGCCAGCGACGCCCACATCCCATGAAGGAATTTTTAAAAAATTAAGAGGGACACACAAAGGAAAAGATGTTAACTGTATGTTCCACATCACTGAAACAGATGGTCCAGCTATCCTGGGGTTGAGCAGTTGTGAAGAGCTGCAGCTTATCTCAGTAAACCATGAGGTGAAAGAGGCAACACTGAGGGTTGAAGATACCACACCTACTGCAAAGTGCCCTCCGATCAGAAGCAAAGACGATCTCGTGCAAATGTACCCTGAGTGTTTTGATGAAACGGTTGGATGCTTTGAAGATTTTGAGTATCACATCACTATTGACCCAACGATGAAACCAGTGATTCATCCCCCACGTACAGTACCGATAAAAACTAAAAGGAAAGCTTGAAAGAGAGCTCCAAGAGATGGAAGAAAAGAAGGTGATCACAGAGTCACAGAGCCTACAGATTGGGTAATTCCATCATGGTGAGAGAGAAGCCAAATGGGCGGCTAAGAATTTGCCTGGATCCCGAAGATCTTAACCAAGCAATAAAGCTGGAGCACTATCCTATTCCAGCACTGGAAGAAATCACACAAGCACTGGCAGGGGCTAAAGTTATCAGCAAGCTTGATGCCAGAAATGACTACTGGAATCTGAAGCTAGATGCAGAATCTTCACAGTTGATAACATTCAACACACCTGTTGGATGGTACAAATTCCTGTGTCTACCTTTTGGCCTCAAAGTGAGCCAGGATGTGTTCCAGCAGAAAGTAGATGAGACAGACCAAGGATATAAAGGAGCAGTCGACATAGCTGATTATATCCAGATATATGGTGTAGACGGAAAAGATCGTGACTACCATCTACATGAAGCCATGGAGGGAACCAGAAAAGCTGGGATCAAGTTAAATGCAGACAAATACATTGTGAAAGTGACAAAATGCCAGTTCTTCGGAATGGTGTACACACCTGTCGGACTCAAAGCCGAGTCCTGAAAGAATCACTGCCATCTCTGGGATGGAAGCCCCAAGGGACAAGAGAAGGTTAAGAAGTTTCCTTGGCTTGATCCAATACATGAGCTTCTTCATACTGCACATGTCGGAACAGACAGAAAACCTGTGGGAGCTGATGAAAGAAGATGTAGAATACTAGTGGTCAGAGTCAGATGACAGGAGTTTCAACAAACTCAAATAGGTAGTATGTAAGGAGACAAGTCTGTCATACTACAACAGAAAGAAACCTGTCACTTTACAAGTAGATGCTTCCACAAAAGGACTGGGAGCAGCCCTGCTACAAGAGAGAAAGCCAATAGCATTTGCATCCAAAGCTCCAACATCAGCTGAGACAAGATATGCCAACATAGAAAGAGAGATTTTGGCAGTCGTGTATGGATGTGAGAAGCTCCACACACATCTCTTGGAGAAAGATAATAGTGGAGAGTGATCACCGTCCACTGGAGCAGATCTACAAGAAAAATCCATGTAAAGCATCAGCAAGACTGCAGAGGTTACTCTTGATGCTTCAGAGATGTGATTTCACTGTGAAATACAAGTGAGGAAGAGAAATGGTGCTGGCAGACACCCTATCTCGATTGTCGCCACAGGGGAAATACGAGACAGAAGATCCAGGTATAAAGATTCATGACCTAGTGAATGTAACATCACTGAACTGGGTCAAATTAGAGATGAGACCAGCAAAGACGAGGAGTTACAGATGCTATCTCAGCAAGTGATCCAGGAATGGCCTAATAAGACACAGCACACACAGCCAGCAATACTGAAGTACTGGTCTATCAGAGATGACATCTCGCTCGAAGATGGTGTTCTGCTGGCCGGATCCAGAATAATCATACCCAAAACAATGCAGGAAAAACTTCTCCAAAAGATACACAAAGGCCATATGGGAATGGAGAAGTGTAAGCTCAGAGCCAGATCAGTTGTGTACTGGATAGGCATATACAAAGACATCGAAAATATGTTTCTCCATGCAATGTATGCCAGAAGTACAGAAACACAGCAGAAAGAGATGATAGCGACTGGAGTACCATCCAGACCATGGCATACTGCAGGAGCCAATTTATTCACACATAATCAAGAATGGTATCTCATAGTCGCAGATTACTACTCAAAGTTTCTTTTTATCTGGAAAGTGAAAGACTTAAAAGCCACAATAGTCCTCTCAGCAGTACGAGTTCTGTTCACTGTGCAAGGGATTCCTGAAAGATTAATATGTGACAATGGCACCCAATTCACCTCCTGAGACTTGAAGGAATTCGCTGAACAGTATGGGTTCAACACCATCACCTCAGCACCACACTGTGCATGGGGATATAGGCTTATAGAAAGACACGTCCAGACAATCAAAAGAACCCTTGTGAAATGCCAAGAGACGAAGGAAGACCTAAACCCTGCCTTATTGTCACTCCGATCTATACCTCTCAAGGCTGACACGAAATCACCTGCAGAGCTGTAGAATAGAACATAGAACATAGAACAGTACAGCACAGTACAGGCCCTTCAGCCCACGATGTTGTGCCAAACCTTTAACCTACTCTAAGATCAAACTAACTACCTACCCTTCATTCTACTATCATCCATGTACCTATCCAAGAGTCGCTTAAATGCCCCTAATGTATCTGCTTCTACTACCACCGCTGGCAGCGCATTCCACGCACTCCCCACTCTCTGTGCAAAGAACCTACCTCTGACATCTCCCCGAAACCTTCCTCCAATCACCTTAACATTATGCCCCCTGGTGATAGCCCTTTCCACCCTGGGAAAAAGTCTCTGGCTATCCACTCTATCTATGCCTCTCATCATCTTGTACCCCTCTATCAAGTCACCTCTCATCCTTCTTCGCTCCAATGAGAAAAGCCCTAGCTCCCTCAATCTTTCTTCGTAGGACATGCCCTCCAGTCCAGGCAGCATCCTGGTAAATCTCCTCTGCACCCTCTCTAAAGCTTCCACATCCTTCCTATAATGAGGCGACCAGAACTGAACACAATATTCCAAGTGTGGTCGAACCAGGGCCTTATAGAGCTGCAGCATAACCTCGTGGCTCTTAAACTCAATCCACCTGTTAATGAAAGCCAACACACCATACGCCTTCTTAACAACCCTATCAACTTGGGTGGCAACTTTGAGCAATCTATGGACATGGACCCCAAGATCCCTCTGTTCCTCCACACTACCAAGAATCCTGTCTTTAAGCCTGTATTCCGCATTCAAATTCGACCTTCCAAAATGAAACACTTCACACTTTTCCAAGTTGAACTCCATCTGCCACTTCTCAGCCCAGCTCTGCATCCTGTCAATGTCCCGTTGCAACCTACAACAGCCTTCCACAGTATCCACAACTCCAGCAACCTTCATGTCATCGGCAAACTTGCTAAGCCAGCCTTCCACTTCCTCATTCAAGTCATTTATAAAAATCACAAAGAGCAGAGGTCCCAGAACAGATCCTTGTGGAACACCACTGGTCACCGAGCTCCATGCTGAATACTTTCCATCTACTACCACCCTCTGACTTCTATGGGCCAGCCAATTTTGTATCCAGACAGCCAACTTTCCCTGAATCCCATGCCTCCTTACTTTCTCAATGAGCCTACCATGGGGAACCTTCTCAAACGCCTTGCTAAAATCCATATACACCACATCCACTGCTCTTCCTTCATCAATGTGTTTTGTCACATCTTCAAAGAATTCAATAAGGCTTGTGAGGCATGACCTGCCCCTCACAAAGCCATGCTGACTGTCTCTAATCAAACCATGCTTTTCCAAATAATCATAAATCCTGTCTCTCAGAATCCTCTCCAATAATTTGCCCACTACCGACGTAAGACTGACTGGTCTATAATTCCCAGGGTTATCCCTATTCCCTTTCTTGAACAAGGGAACAACATTTGCCACCCTCCAATCATCCGGTACTACTCCAGTGGACAGTGAGGACACAAAGATCATCGCCAAAGGCGCAGCAATCTCTTCCCTCGCTTCCCGTAATATCCTTGGGTATATCCCGTCTGGCCCCGGGGACTTTGCTGTCTTCATATCATTCAAAATTTCCAGCACATCCTCCCTCTTAACCTCAACCTGTTCGAGCATATCAGCCTGTTCCACGCTGTCCTCACAAACGACCAGGTCCCTCTCACTAGTGAATACTGAAGCAAAGTATTCATTTAGGACCTCCCCTACCTCCTCTGACTCCAGGCACAAATTCCCTCCACTATCCCTGATCGGCCCTACCCTCACTCTGTCCATCCTCTTGTTCCTCACATAAGTGTAGAACGCCTTGGGATTTTCCTTAATCCTACCCGCCAAGACTTTTTCATGTCCCCTTCTAGCTCTCCTAAGTCCATTCTTTAGTTCCTTCCTGGCTACCTTGTAACCCTCTGGAGCCCTGTCTGATCTTTGCTTCCTCAACCTTAAGTAAGCTTCCTTCTTCCTCTTGACTAGCTGTTCCACATCTCTTGTCATCCAAGGTTCCTTCACCCTACCATCCCTTCCCTGCCTTATCGGGACAAACCTATCCGGCAGTCGCATCAAGTGCTCCCTAAACAACCTCCACATTTCTGTCGTGCATTTCCCTGAGAACATCTGTTCCCAATTTATGCTCCCCAGTTCCTGCCTAATAGCATTGTAATTCCCCCTCCCCCAATTAAATATTTTCCCATCCCGCCTGCTCCTGTCCCTCTCCATGACTATAGTAAAGGTCATGGAGTTGTGATCACTATCACCGAAGTGCTCTCCCACCGAGAGATCTGCCACCTGGCCTGGTTCGTTGCCAAGCACCAAGTCCAACATAGTCTTCCCTCTAGTCGGCCTATCTATGGAATGGAAGAAAGTATAAGACAACTTGGCCAAGCAAAATACATCCTCCAAGTGACCAGGAGGAAGTGAGACAACAACTCACTGAAGTACAGAAAAGAGGTCAACACTGCAACAAATATGTTAAATCCCTATGTGAGCTGTTGAAAGGTCAAACTGTACACGAACAGGATCCAATCATGAAAACTTGGAGCCCAGCAAAAGATGTCTGAAGCTGAGAGTCCAAGGTCATATATCATTGAGACCGAAACCGGTAAGAAAATTAAAAGGAACAGAATCCATCGTCGACCTATACCTGAGCTGGAAAAACAGAAAAAACCATCAACAACACCAGAAGCATCACTATCCAGTGAGACAACATTAATAAAGTCACCACTAAGTGATACAACATGAACAACAGTAAGCATGACTACAAGACCAGGTGCAACTAGCACAGCATCACCTGTGCGGCATGCCAACTCATCACTGAGAGCAACGAATGCCAAATCTACAAGATGGAGACGCGGCATCTTACCACCTAAGCGATACTGTGAATAATATTTTTAGAAAATCCACACTATAAAAGACACTAAAAAGGGTTCAGATTATTTCCAAAAGTCATTGAATAATCTTCTTTAGAAAAAGTTAATGACTGGGAGAGTTATATTGATATAGGGACATTATGTTTTAAAGAACTTTAAACTTGGAGAGGCAGGGATTAATCAAGGATTGTCAGCATGGCTTTGTCAGGGGGAGATCATGCCGAACAAACTTGACTGAATTTTTCGAGGAGGTAACTAGATGTGTAGATGAGGGTAAAGCAGTTGATGTAGTCTACATGGACTTCAGTAAGGTTTTTGATAAGGTCCCACATGGGAGATTGATTAAGAAGGTAAGAGCCCATGGGATCCAGGGCAATTTGGCAAATTGGATCCAAAACTGGCTTCGTGGCAGGAGGCAGAGGGTGATGGTCAAGGGTTGTTTTTGAGATTGGAAGCCTGTGACCAGTGGTGTACTGCAGGGATCTGTGCTGGGGCCCTTGCTGTTTGTGGTGTACATTAATGATTTAGACGTGAATATAGGAGGTGTGATCAGTAAGTTCGCAGATGACATGAAAATTGGTGGTGTCGTAAACAGTGAGGAGGAAAGCCTAAGATTACAGGATGATATAGATGGGCAGGTATGATGGGCGGAGCAGTGGCAAATGGAATTTAATCCTAAGAAGTGCAAGGTGATGGTATTTTGGGAGGACTAACAAGGCAAGGGAATATGCAATGAGTGATAGGACCCTAGGAACTACAGAGGGTCAGAGGGACCTTGGGGTACTTGTCCATAGATCACTGAAGGCAGCAGCACAGGTAGATAAGGTTGTTAGGAAGGCATATGGGATACTTGCCTTTATTAGCCGAGGCATAGAATATCCTCAAGAAAACGAACATCATGAGACAGGACGTCAGAAATGCTCCATCCATCAATATCGGCGACCATGCTCTGGAAGTGGTTCAAGAGTTCACCTACGTAGGCTCAACTATCACCAGTAACCTGTCTCTCGATGAAGAAATCAACAAGCGCATGGGAAAGGCTTCCACTGCTATGTCCAGACTGGCCAAGAGAGTGTGGGAAAATGGCGCACTGACATGGAACACAAAAGTCTGAGTGTATCAAGCCTGTGTCCTCAGTACCTTGCTCTATGGCAGCGAGGCCTGAACAACGTATGTCAGCCAAGAGCGACATTTCAATTCATTCCATCTTCGCTGCCTGCGGAGAATACTTGGCATCAGGTGGCAGGACCGTATCTCCAACACAGAAGTCCTCGAGGCGGCCAACATCCCCAGCTTATACACACTACTGAGTCAGCGGCTCTTGAGATGGCTTGGCCATGTGAGCCGCATGGAAGATGGCAGGATCCCCAAAGACACATTGTACAGCGAGCTCGTCACTGGTATCAGACCCACCGGCCGTCCATGTCTCCGCTTTAAAGACGTCTGCAAACGCGAGATGAAGTCCTGTGACATTGATCACAAGTCGTGGGAGTCAGTTGCCAGCGATCGCCAGAGCTGGCGGGCAGCCATAAAGGCGGGGCTAAAGTGTGACGAGTCGAAGAGACTTAGCAGTTGGCAGGAAAAAGACAGAAGTGCAAGGGGAGAGCCAACTGTGTAACAGCCCCGACAAACAATTTTTTCTGCAGCACCTGTGGAACAGTCTGTCACTCTAATATTGGCCTTTATAGCCACTCCAGGCGCTGCTCCACAAACCACTGACCACCTCCAGGCACTTACCCATTGTCTCTCGAGACAAGGAGGCCAAAGAAAGAAAGAATATACAAGCAGGGAGGTTATGATGGAGCTCTATAAAACACTTGTTAGGCCACAGCTGGAGTTCTGGTCACCACATTATAGGAAGGATGTGATTACACTGGAGAGTGTGCAGAGGGAATTCATCAGGATGTTGCCTGGGCTGGAGAATTTCAGCGATGAAGAGAGACTGGATAGGCTAGGGTTGTTTTCCTCAGAGCAAAGAAGGCTGAGGGAAGACCTGATTGAGGTATACAAAATTATGAGGGGCATAGATAGGGTAGATAGGAAGAAACTTTTTTCCTTAGCAGAGGTGTTAATAACCAGAGGGCATAGATTTAAGGTAAGGGGCAGGAGGTTTAGAGGGGATTTGAGGAAAAATTCTTTCACCCAAAGGATGGTTGGAATCTGGAACACACTGCCTGAAAGGGTGGTAGAGGCAGGAACCCTCACAACATTTAAGAAGTATTTAGATGAGCACTTGAAATGCCATAACATACAAGGCTATGGGCCAAGTGCTGGAGAATGGGATAGAATAGATAGGTGCCTGATGGCCGGCATGGACATGATGGGCCGAAGGGCCTGTTTATGTGCTGTATAACTCTATGGTTCTATGAGAAAGAGGGATGTTATCTATTGTTACATCATCTGTAAAGTGCTAGGAACTAATTATTATGTTCCGGTGGGGGGCAGGGGGCACATTCATGGCTGCGCTGGATAGTCATGTGATTGGTAACAGGAAACCAGCCTGGGGCAGTCCTATACCAGGGAGTATGGAAGCTGAGTAGAATAAACAAAGACTCCAGCTTTTCCAAGTCTAAAGTGAGATTATTTCTAACATATGGGAAACAGAAAACAAGCAGGAGACATAATAGCAGATATTTTGGGTATGAAGTGGTTTCTGTGCTTGGAGGGTGTAACATTATCTGGATGAGCTGCTGTCACCTGTCACACCTCCACAGGCCAGAAAATCTAGTGTGAAACATGCACAAATAAGTGAAGCCATCCCATGGATCAGTGCATGAAATCACAAAATTACACATCTTAGGTACCGGAACAGGGCCTCTTTCCTTGTTATTGACTGACTAATTTTGCACGTGATAGCAAAGACAAAATGGTAAATCAAATCTCACTATGGAATTACACTCAGGCAGTGTGACTGTCACATTTTAATGAAAGATTTCATTACAAGGAAATTTTGATCTGTCTGAGAGACAGTTTGGTGAAATGATAAATCTATACAAAAAAAATTGTCATCAAGCATGTCCATCAAACTTCAGATGCCACATTTGGCACACTTCAAAATGTTAAAATGATAAAAACACAAAAAAAGGTAATCCTTTCCTCCTGGCTATTCATGACCTGTAGCGAGGAATTTACAAGCACCTGCCAATCTGCAAACTTCTCACAATCAGCAATTCATCTCTAACTGACCTTTAAATGATCTTATTTGCAGCAATTCGATTTTCTGGCCTTCAGAACAAGCCATCTGAAACACGCCTGATCTTAGCAATAGAATAATGAATTATGGATTACAGGGTATAAAATACCCATCGATCCAAAATTTGACTTACGATGAACAACACAGTGGGTGTTCTGTTCGTAACATTTGGAGAACAAAATTGGATACCAGTGACAGTAGAAAGGGACTGCAAAAGAGCAGTAAGGGTGAAGGTTGTTCATTATAAAGGTCTTGCATGAGCAAACTGTATGTATGCCACGAGAAAACTACTTCTTCAGGTGGGAAATAAATGGCTCTACTTTCTCTTCATCGGGTACTCACTGCAGTCAGTGAAATTTAACACTTAGTGCACTCAATACCACAGGCGGGATTTTAAAGCCCATCGGGAGTGGAAGTAGATGCGTTCACAATTTGAAGATTGTGTTCTTGGAGGTTAGCACTGGCTCCCGCTGCCTCCGGAACAAGAAGCTATTTTTAAAGGGATGCCAGAAAGAAGGGAACAGGATGCCTGCAGGCGTTCCAATTACTGCCTGTTGAGCGTACTGTGGAGCTAATTAAAAGGCTTGTCAGGAGCAGTTTGTGAGTTTTAATGGAAGGGCACGGGGAAAATGTCATATCTGAAGCACAGCAGGGTTTAGGAGACATGAGCAATGCAGAGATCCATTAGAAGTATGGGAAGGGCTGTTTAACATGATGCAGAGGCCCAAAATAAAGCTCAGCTTCTCAAAAAGTGCCACAGAGTAGCCATTGTTGGAGCTGAAAGACTTCCATTTGTCAGTGGTGGGTGGTAGGAATCTGGAGAGGGATGTGAGGCTGCTGGCATCACTTGGGCAGCTAGGGATGGTAGGGGAAGACCTAATGAATGCACAAACCTTAGCTAAGGGAGTTCAGATGGGAACAGGCTATTTTGGCATTGGACAGAGCAGTCAGGATGAGCTTCAGCAGATGCAATCTCCTGGTCAGCAGGAGGCCAGAGGAGCACTATGGGGCACTACAAGGGGAAGAAGGTGCTATCCAAGATATTGGGTCTACTGCCCAAGAGCCAACTACCTGCAAATGACAGAGCACCAGTGCCATAGGAGGCTACGCCTATCCAGGCAGATGGTCTCAGACATTTGTGCTCAGGTCCATAATGACCTGAGACCTCATGGCCCCCATGGCAGTTCCTTACCTGCATCCATCAAGGGCACCATCACCCTGAATTTCTATGCAACTGGGTTGTTCCAGGGACTGCTGCGGACCTAGGTGGAACTTGCAGTTGGCAGCTCATTACAACATAGGCAGGTCACTGATGCCATATTCTGGAGGGCGGAGACAACATCCACTTGATGCAGATGGGCCAGCGCAGGCACAGAGAACTTTGGGCTAGGCTGCCTTCAATGGGTTCCCTCAGATCCATGGGGTCATCAATTGCATCCACGTAGCCATCAAGGCACAGACAGATTAGCCAGTCAGATTCCTGAACAGAAAGGGCATCCACTCATTGAATGTCCAACGGGTTTGTGACCACAGGAAGCGAATCTTGCAGGTCTGTGCCCAGTTCCCAGGCTGCTGTCACGACTCCTTCATCCTGTGAAAGTCCCAAATGTCGCACCTCTTCAGGACCACATTCAAACTCTGGGTGGCTGCTGGGGGTTAAGGCTTATCCCCTTAAGAAGTGGTTCCTGACGCATGTTGGACACAGATGGAGAGAGGCACTACAATCAGAGCCATCTCCTAACATAGACCTGCATTGAACAAACCATTGGCCTCTTGACAATGCACTTCCATTGCCTTGACCGGTTGGGTCCAATATGATCCAGCCAGAGTGTCCCATATCATGGTCATCTGCTGCACCCTGCGCAACATGACAATACAACAAGACCTGAAGATGGATAAAGCGGAGGAACTGGAACACCACTCTGCCTTGGAGGAGGACTGGGAGCGGGAAGAAAGGGAGGAAGAGGAGGAGGAAGGGATCGCTCAAGAGGTAGCCAGTGACCAGCAGCAGATGATGCCCAGTGACTCTGTCACAGAACTTAGGTGGAACTGCAGGCTGGCATGGTAGCAAAGGTCACACTAACTTAGCAGCATTTTATCCGATGGCCCCTGAGCACTTGTGGCTGATGACCCCAAAACTCACCGTTCTGCATACAGAGCTGTTTCACTTCTATGACCCTTAACTGTGAGGGCCCATTGGCAGCCATGAGAATGCAATGGAGAGTTCCTCCACCAACATTATCCAACATCATAAGACATGAGCACATGAAATTCCTAGGTCCCCACATCCCCCCACCCACCCCACAATGTTACATCTCCCTTCTGAGATGAAACATCAATAACACGCATATCACAGTGATAACATAAACAAGTTATATTGTGATGATAAAAAAAGACAAATGTGCGGAACAGCATTAAGTGAATTCATAGGCGAGGCGTCTTCCTCTCCCTAACATTTCTATGGGGTGCTCCCCCTGTGGTAGAGGATGAGATGGAAGAAGCCTGCTCCCTAGTCTCTGCCTCCAGCTGAGATGCCCGTGGCTTCTGTCCTTGTCTTGGAGGTGCCTGTGGGGGAATTCTCCACAGGTTGTCATGCCTGCATTATGGCAGGGGCCACCACTGATACACAGATGGTTCTCAAGTCCGAGGGGCTGATGGTCCAAAGGATGACACTGGTGCTCTCTGTTGGGTAGCCCCTTCGTCTACCGCTTGAACTGTCTCAGCTCTTTCCTGGCATCCTTGGATGCTGGATGCAGTATCGACTGGGATGCTGCTGGAATCCACTCCGAGCATTCTTGCACCATCAGCAGTGGTCAATGCTACAGAGAGATTCACTCTTTCTGTGCATATCAGCGTGCTGCTCCTGTATCCACTCAGAGTGGTGCTGCATATGGCTCTCCAAGAGGTTGCACAATCTCTCAATGGAGGAGCTCATGTGCTCAAATCCCTGAGTCATGACAGAGCACATGTGCTGCATGGCCTCCTCCATTGCCTGCCCATGGGTCCTCAAGGCCTCAGGAATCTCTGACAAAAAGGAACTTATCTGCCTCTGGTTCTCGAGGAAGTCCCTCCTTGTCTGTGACACCCGAGGCCCAGCATCTTCATCTTGTGGAGCATTGCTGTTTCTGTCCTCCATCCTCCAAGGGGGATGGCACGCAGCTGACTCTGCCTTGCCCTCCTCCTCCTGCTCACGAGTGATGTGAGATTCACCCAGTGTTCCCCTTTCTGTGTTATTCTGGGGCCCATCTGAGGTGAGTGTGTCTGCACTGGTGGAAGGAGCTGAGAAATGATGTGACGGTGCTGGTTCCGTGGAGTCTCCCCTTGCCGAGGATGGTGGCTGATTGTGCATTCAGCTCCCCCTCTGCAACTGTCCCTTTGAGAAACCCAAGTGGAAATGAGGACTCATCATACACAACATACTGTACAATCATCCCCTCAGATGACAGCTGTCAAATATCCACAGCATGCATTGGACAGGAGTCTCCTCCATGCCCTTCTCCTCAAGAAAGAGCTATCCAATAACTGCTGCTCACAGCTTCCAGTTTCGCCATCTCCCATTGAATGCCTCGAGAGCAATCTGACTATCTCCAGCACCGCTTCCTCCATCGGGGTCAAGGTGTGTGTCATGCGTACAAGAAATGCAACAATGAAAAAAAAGACTCAAACTGAAGAATTGTAAAAATTGACTTCACCTTTTAAAATGTGGACAATGCTATAAAAGATGGCTGCATGTGTACTCGAACATGGCCACACTGTCTGTTTAGAACAAAGGATGCCATTAGGTTGACAGGTTTCAATTGAATCCATCAAGAGACACTGTTGAATTGAATGGGCTCTTTTGAAACGAAAAAAGTGTGAAGTAGACACATCCAAGGCCATTGTCTAGGATGTCACTGAGCGGCTGCAGAACATCCTGAAGGGGGAGGGTGAACAGCCAGCAGTCGTGGTCCACATCAGAGCCAATGACATATGCAGAAAGAGGGATGTGGTCTTACAGTCACAATTTAGGTAGGAAATTAGCAAGCAGGACCTCAAAAGTAATAAACTCCAGATTACTCCCAGTGCCACGTGCACGTGAGTATAGAAATAGAAGGATAAGACTGATGAATCGTGGCTGGAAAGATGGTGCAGGAGGGAGGGCTTCAGGTTCCTGTGACATTGGGACTGTCTCTGGGGGAGATGGGACCTGTACAGGCTGGACAGGTTGCACCTGAACAGAGCTGGGACTGAGTTCCTTGCGGGACGTTTTGCTAGTGCTGTTGGGGAGGGTTTAAACTAGTTTGGCAGGTGGATGGAGACCTGAAGGTAGACTAAGCTTGGACAAAATCTGAAATTAAAATGAAAGGTGGAAAATTAATGGATGATTTTGGAAGACAGAGGAAACGAGGGATAGAAAATAAAAACAAGTGTTTGGCAGTGCTCAAGGGTATTTATTTCAATGCAAAAAAATATAGCAAATAAAGCAGATGAGCTGAGGGTACAGATAGACATGTGGCAGTATGATATCATAGCTGTTACAGAAACATGGCTTAAGGAGGGACAGGAATGGCAGCTCAATGTTCCTAGTTACAGGATTTTTAGACATGATAGGGAGGGGAATAAGAAAGGAGGGGGAGTGGCAATTTTGGTCAAAGAAACTATTACAATGAGAAGGGATGATATGTTGGAAGGTTCATCAAATGAGGTAATATCAATTGAGCTAAGGAACAAAAAAGGGGCAATCACACTAATGGGAGTGTACTATAGACCCCCAAACAGTCAGAGGGAGATAGAAAAGCAGATATGTAGGCAAATCTCTGAGAAGTGCAAGAACAATAGGGCTATAATAGTAGGGGATTTTAATTACCCTAATATTAGCTGGGAGCAGAATTCTTGAGGTGCATTCAGGAGAACTTTTTGCCCAGTATATAGCAAGCCCAACAAGACAGGGCACAGTTTTAGACTTAGTTTTAGGAAATGAAGATGGGCAGGTGGAAGGAGTGGCAGTGGGAGTGCATTTCGTTGGTAGTGATCATAATTCAGTCAGTTTTAACATAATTATGAAAAAGGACAGAGATAGAACAGGAGTTAGAGTTCTCAATTGGGGCAAGGCCAATTCTACTAAATTGAGGAGTGATTTAGCAAAAGTGGACTGGAAACAGCTACTTGAAGGTAAATCAGTGTCAGAACAGTGGGAGGCATTCAAAGGGGAGATGCAAGGGGTTCAGGATAGACATGTTCCCACAAAGAAAAAGGGTGAGGCGGCCAAATCTAGAGCCCCATGGATGTCAAGGAGCCTACAGGGTAAGATAAGGCAGAAAAGAAAAGCTTATAGCTGGCACCAAAAACTCAATACTACAGAAAGCCGAGAGGAATATAGAAAGTGGAGGAGTGAAATTACAGAGGAAATTAGGAAAGCAAGGAGAGGGCATGAAAGAATATTGGCAAGCAAAATCAAGGTGAACCCAAAGATGTTTTATCAATGCATTAAGATTAAGAGGATAACTTAGGAGAGAGTAGGGCCCATAAAAGACCAAAAAGTAACCATGTGTAGGAGAGGAAGATATTGGTATGGTTCTTAATGTCTGTCTTCACAAAATAGGGGGACGATGCAGATATTGTACTTAAGGAGGAAGAGTGTGAAGTATTGAATGTGATAAACATAGGGAGAGAGGAAATATTAATGGGATTAGCATCCTTGAAAGTTGATAAACCACCAGGGCCAGATGAAATGTATCCTGGACTGTTAAAATTCTATGATGACATTACGAGCAAGGTGGACAATGGGGACCCAGTGGATGTGGTGTACCTAGATTTCCAAAAAGCCTTCGACAAGGTGCCGCACAAGAGGCTGCTGTATAAAATAAGGATGCATGGCGTTAGGGGTAAAGTATTAGCATGGATAGAGGATTGGTTGACTGACAGGAAGCAGAGAGTGGGGATAAATGAGTGCTATTCTGGTTGGCAATCAGTCACTAGTGGTGTGCCTCAGGGATCGGTGTTGGGTCCGCAATTATTTACAATTTTTATAGATGATTTGGAGTTGGGGACCACTCGTAGGGTGTCAAAGTTTGCAGATGACACGAAGATGAGTGGCAGAGCAAAGTGTGCAGATGACTGTGAAACTTTGCAGAGGAACATAGATACATTGAGTGAGTGGGCAAAGGACTGTCAGATGGAATACAATGTTAATAAATGTGAAGTCATTCATTTCAGTAGGAGTAACAGTAAAAAGGATTATTACTTGAATGGTAAAAAGTTGCAGCATGCTGCTATGCAGAGGGACCTGGGTGTCCTTGTGTATGAATCGCAGAAGGTTGGTCTGCAGGTACAGCAAGTAATTAGGAAGGCAAATGGAATTTTGTCCTTCATTGCTAAAGGGATTGAGTTTAAAAGCAGAGAGGTTATGTTGCAGCTGTATAAGGTACTGGTGAGGCCGCACCTGGAGTACTGTGTGCAGTTTTGGTCTCCTTACTTGAGAAAGGATGTACTGGCACTGAAGAGGGTGCAGAGGAGGTTCACTAGGTTGATTCCGGAGTTGAGGGGGTTGGCTTATGAGGAGAGACTGAGTAGATTGGGATTATATTCATTGGAATTCAGAAGAATGAGGGGGGATCTTATAGAAACATATAAAATCATGAAGGGAATAGATAAGATACAAGTGGAGAGTATGTTTCCACTGGCAGGTGAAGCTAGGACAAGAGGGCATAGCCTCAAGATTAGAGGGAGCAGATTTAGGACTGAATTAAGAAGGAACTTCTTCACCCAGAGGGTTGTTAATCTATGGAATTCCTTGCCCAGTGAAGTAGTTGACGCTTCTTCAGTAAACGTTTTTAAAGCTAAGGTAGATATCTTTTTGAATAATAAAGGAATTAAGGGATACGGTGAGAATGCGGGTAAGTGGATCTGAGTCCACGAAAAGATCAGCCATGATCTTATTGAATGGCGGAGCAGGCTCGAGGGGCCGGACGGCCTACTCCTGCTCCTACTTCTTATGAAAAGAAGCAAGAGAGGCAAAAGCAGAGGGTCTGACCATCATTTTCCAGTCCTCACTGGATACAAGTGGAGTGCCAGGGAACTGGAGAATTACTAACGTTGTACCTCTGTTTAAAAAGGGAGTGAAGGAAAGACCGAATAATTACAGGCCAGTCAGTCTAACCTCAGTAGTGGGCAAATTATTGGAATCTATTCTGAGACAGAGGATAAACTGTCACTTAGAAAGGCACAGGTTAATCAGGGATAGTCAGCATGGATTTGTTAAGGGACGATCTTGTTTCGCTAACTTGACTGAATTTTTTGAAGAAGTAACAAGGAAGATAGATAAGGGTAGTGTAGTTGATGTGGTCTACATGGATTTTAGCAAGGCTTTTGACAATGTCCCACATGGCAGACTGGTTAAAAAAAATAAAATCCCATGAGATCCAGGAAAATGCAGCAAGATTGATACAAAACTGGCTCAGTGGCAGAAAACAAAGGGTAATTGTTGACAGCTGTTTTAGCGACTGGAGGGCTGTTTCCAGTGATGTTCTGCAGGGTTCAGCACTGGGCCCCTGCTTTTTGTGGTGTATATTAACAATTTGGATGTAAATGCAGGGGGCATGATCAAGAAGTTTGCAGACGACACAAAGATATACCGTGTGGTAGATAGCGAGGAGGATAGCTGTAGGCTGCAGGCAAATATTGATGGTCTGGTCAGATGGGCAGAAAAGTGGCAAATGGAATTCAACCTGGAGATGTGTGAGGTGATGCACTTGGGGAGGTCAAACATGGTAAAGGAAGACATGATTAATGGGAAAATACCGAGAAGTATAAAGGAAATGAGGGACCTTGGAGTGAATGTCACAGATCCCTGAAGATAGCAGGGCAGGTTGATAAGGTGGTTAAGAAGGCATATGGTATCCTTTCCTTTATTAGTCGAGGTATAGAATACAAGAGCAGGGAGGTTATGCTGGAACTGTATAACTCATTGGTTAGGCCACAACTTGAGTACTGTGTGCAGTTCTGGTCACCTCATTACAGAAAGGATGTAATTGCACTAGAGAGGGTACAGAGGAGATTTACAAGGATGTTGCCAGGACTGGAAAAATGAAGCTATGAGGAAAGATTAGATAGGCTGGGATTGTTCTCCTTGGAACAGAGAAGGCTGAGGGGAGATCTGATTGAAATGTACAAAATTTTGAGGGGCCTGGATAGAGTGGAGGTGAAGGGTCTGTTCACCTTATCAGAGAGGTCAGTGATGAGGGGGCATAGATTTAAAGTGATTGGGAGAAATATTAGAGGGGAGATGAGGGAAAACTTTTTCACCCAGAGGGTGGTGGGGGTCTGGAACTCACTGCCTGAAAGGGTAGTTGAGGCAGAAACACTCAACTCATTCAAAAGGAGTCTGGAGATGCACCTCAAGTGTCGTAAGCTGCAAGGCTACAGACCAAATGCTGGAAGATGGGATTAGAATACTTGGATCGTTTTTCGGCTGGCAAAGACATGATGGGCCAAGTGTCCTCTTTCAGTGCCTTCAACTTTCTATGATTCTATGATTGTTGGTCACCACAGGGAGGGAGATCCATGTCTCCCATCCGAGGCAAAGGCATGAAACCACTTTTGACCTTAAAGGTAGCAGTCCTCAAAGACAGATGGAAACACCCAGAAAGAAGCATCGAGAAACAGCTTTTCGAGCTAAGGAACTGGGACAACTGCAGGAAGCCAGCAGGGAAGAATCCTGCTGTCTAATTCTTTACCTATGCTCATACAGCAGTGAATTAGAAGTAATCGGTTGCCTTCAACTGAACTTTCAACCAAGAGAGAAACCTACAAAGACTTCATGCCTGCACTTGACTTCCATGAGAATTCAACAGGTTTACCATGACCCCCGAAACCTACTCCCACTTACAACCACTTACCCCTTTTCCTCTCTCTCTCTCTTTTCTTGTGTGTGTGTGTGTGCAAGCAAATGTGTGAGTGGATACAGTTGCGACAATTTTCAGTTAACTCGTATTGATAAGTAAATAATTGATTTTCGTTTTTAAACTGACAAGAAAACCTTCCACTGTATGTTTATTTAACAAATAAAACACAAAGGGGTTAATTCCTAATAACAAAAACCACTTGCTGTGGTCAGGCGGGAGTTGAACAGTGGGAACCACCCACACTCCTCACCACGTGGCCATAATGCTGTGCAATTGGGCCACTCCACCACCCATTCTGGCCATTTCTCAAGCATTATGGGCTCTTTTCTGCTGCAGAATGAAAGGAGAATGGTTCATGAGTAGACTGCTCTCCCTCAACTTTTCTAGCATGACATGCTCACGGACTGATGTTTCCCTCAGTGATGTCCCTGACTGACTGTTGCCCCATATATGAGGGTGGCTGCCCTCTCAGTTACGACTGTACACTTGATATGACAATGTGAGGGAGAACTATAGACATTCTGTGAGGTCAGCTCGTTTGCATTCTGGTGCTTACAGAGTTGGTGACCAATCATCCAGGTGCCACTGGCCTCTCACCTTACCAGAGGTCATTGAACCTTTTCCTACACGTCCTTCTCATGGGTCTCTGGCTGCTGACCTCTGTGGTCAGCAAGCCCTCTTGGTCTCGCTGGGTAAATTTCTCCTTCCTGAAGGCAGGAAGAACAGCTTTCTTCTCTGTGAGACTGCATCAATGAGCTCCTCCAGGGAGGCATCGAAGAAACAGGATGTCAGCTGGGGATGCATGCCCATGTCAATACTGGCGCTCCAATCTCTCCGCTGCTCCATACCTGAAGGCAATGGCAAGCTGCCTGCCTTTTAAAATCACCCTCTGTAACCTGGTCCTATTTCTAGGGCACTTCCAGCACCTATAACTGAGCACCAGGCTCACTCTCCCAGCCCAATTAGGCCCTTTACCTGTGAAAATTGTGTCACATCACTGACACTGTCGCGGTGCAGGGTCAGGACCCGGAAATGTTCTGGGTCTCGGGTTCCCAACCCTGTAACAAAAATTCCAGTCCACATCTCTGTAGCTGCTATTTTTACATCGGCACTAATAAAACAGAAAATAATTTCTTACATTATACATTACACCATTCTACTGTCTGAAAATAACAGCAACGTGTGATATCAGGTGCGATTCAACAATCCCAGCATGACGAGCAGAGTGGGAAATTGTGAGTACAAAGTTTCATCCATTCATGTCATGGGCAGAAAATCATCGGCCGTGATTTCTCACAATGCACCTCCTGCTGCTGAGTGGGAACATGGGAGAGCACAATCGACCCTATAATGAAATGTTGGCAAAACATTACATAGCATATTTTAAATTTTTTTATCATATTTCTTTGTTCACCTTTACTTACAATTCATGGTTTTCCTAGCAAGAAAATAATTTTGTCACATCTTTAACAAAACCACAATGAAGAGCATAAAATCATATTTTCATAAATCGTATAGTCATATCTTCAATAGATAATTCAGTCGCATTCAAACCCATTGCTCTTTCCTCCAAAGAAGATATCCATTGGCAGGTATAAGGAAGAGAGCACTGGAAGAAGGAGAGATGCTGAGAGGGAAATTCTTTTTCCCTCTGTTGAGTTTGAAAGCTTTCTCAAGACATTAATTTCTTCATCAAGGTCTGAGCACAAGCAAAACATTAGGAAGCTGCGTCTATGCCATGCTACTCTTAAAATAATTTGTGTGAAGTGAATCTCTCTGAGGAGTAGAGAAATCACATTAATGGGAGTGAACAGCATAACACAGGACTGCTTTCGAATTCTCTTCGTCTTAAATTAAAAGTTTCGTTGGCAGAGAGTTCAAGTATTTATGAAGTTTCAAAGGGACAATTTTCTCATCACCTGCAAAGCTACACTTCACAATTACTTTAAGGCAACAAGCACAAAATCTTATGTTAGAAACTCTTACTTGAGAATTTAATCAAAATCATTTTATGTCAAAGCAATTTAAAATAAATTGTCTTTCTTTGCTGGTAAAATAACATCAGATATGAAAAAATAAAATTAGAAAAATAATCAACAATCTTGGCACTAATGGCAGGAATGTAAGTGGATAACCATATATTTTCATGTGTCAGGCAAACAGAGACACGGTAACAGTACTTTCAGAAGAGAACAATTCTTGGTAGTTGGAAATGTTTTGCTGGATCTGTGTTTGTAATCATCAAACAAGATATTGCATTCATGAGTGCCTTCAAAAAAGTGGATAAATATCATGTTGGTGATTGATTAGAAATTATAGAAAGAGGGATACGCATAAACTAAGATGATAAAATACCTCATAGGACATGGTAATTCCAAATTCTAGAAGGCAGGAGGTTGTCTGTGGAAGACAGCAGACTAGGGTTGAATAATGAAAATGTGGAGATGGATGAATATTCTATACTTCTGTTAGATTACCTTTGGGGATTAGGGAGTACTTATGCATGTCTTCTCCTCAGGATATTAAGTAGGTAATATGTCCATGACGGGTTAGATTGTGCATGATCTGTGGAAGGAGCTCATTTTCCTGTTCTTGTTTTATGATTTCTTATGTTCTTAACACCCAACATCATTTGCATTTCTTCAAGTACATGTGCAATAACCTATTTTCAAGTTTCATAAGGAGGGAGCAGCCCTCAGAGTCTGTATAGACATCATGGGCAGAATTTCAATTCCCAGGTCGGAACCCCAACGTTGCAATGACTTCTAGGTCCTGACCCCACACCGATGTGGAAACGTGCAAATGTGCCACAATTTTGTTATGCAAGCTGCTTAATTGGCCAGGAGTCATGCTCGCTGCCCAATTAGTGGTGGTGGGCACGGGAGGAAGACCGGACCAAGCCAGAAGTGGGCCCGATTTAAAGGGTGAATGGGCCGAAGGGCCTGTTTCTGTACTGTATAACTCTATGACTCTACGACTGGCAGCCATTGCTGAGGCTGCCATTCGTCCACAAAATGGATGCACAACCTGAGCAGAGGGCAGTGGGCAGAGACGGCCCCCCTGCTACCAATAAGCACTAGGTCCATAAGCTTCCCCAAAGGAAAAAGTCAGGTTAGCATCTCGGGTGCAGATCTACTCAAACAGTTACTTACAGCACAGAAGGAGGCCATTCAGCCCATCGAGTCCATGCCGGTCAGCTGTAGCAGTAAAAATATCTTCCATTTATAGAGGCTTGAGGAAAAGAAAACACTAAGCCAAAGAAGGAGAGATAAGGAAGGGTGACCATTAAAAGATTCTGCACTTTAAATGTTAGCTTTTCTTTTTTAAAATGCCAATAGACTTGCCAACGTGTTCCCAGAATGTTCTGTTTTTATTTTAGTCTATATTGAATCCTGTTTTTTCAGTGCACATTGGCAATTTGCTGGTGCTAACAACTCTGCCTAATTTCTGTTGCCAACACTGTGAGGGCCATCCCACAGCCTTCTCTCCACAATGCTGTGTTTTATCTCTGACCCACGTTGCAGATTGCTCCCCACCATATCACTGCCTTCTGCTCCATGTTATGGTTCTGACAGCGCGTTGAAGCTGATCCATGAAAAGAAAATCCAAATCTGTCCCCTGAACAAGCTAACAACAAGCTCATTAATGGCCTTAAGTGGCCATGTGAGAAGTTCAGGCAGATTGCCTCTTCCGGTTCCCACTAGCGCATTCTGAAATCTGGGCATGCTGGTCTCGCATCAGGAAACTGGCACGCTGACCGGGGGGGCAGATTTAAGCAACTGCTTGCCACCAAGCCCACCCTCTCCAACAATCCAAAATCCCATTCCATAATTGCTTAGTTTATTAACCATTTTTTAATATTCAGTTCTCATTGTCCTATAAGTGCCATTTCTGATATGTTTTTACTTTGCAACTGATGAATATATGATGCCACTACCAAACGTATCTTTCCCTCCCCTCCCCTATCAGCATTCTGAAGGGATCATTCCCTCCATGACACCGTGGTCCACTCCTCCATTACCCCCGACATCTCGTCCCCTTCCCATGGCACCTTCCCATGCAATCGCAGGAGGTGTAATACTTGCCCCTTTACCTCCTCTCTCCTCACTAACCAAAGCTCCAAACACTCCTTTCAGGTGAAGGGGCGATTTACTTGTACTTCTTTCAATTTAGTATATTGTATTCGCTGCTCACAATGCGTTCTCCTCTACATTGGGGAGACCAAACGCAGATTGGGTGACCGCGTTGTGGAACACCTCCGCTCAGTCCGAAAACATGACCCTGAGCTTCCTGTCGCTTACCATTTCAACACACCCACTGCTCTCATGACCACATCTCTGTCCTAAAGTGTTCATGTGAACATCAACGCAAGCTTGAGGAACAACACCCCATTTACCGATTAGGCACACTACAGCCTACTGGGCTGAACATTGAATTCAATAATTTCAGATCATGACTGACCCCCCTTTTTTATTTTTAGTTTTATTTTTTATTTTTATCTTATTTTTGTTTGTTTCATCATTCAATTTTTTTTCACCATGTGCCTGCCCACTGTTTTTTATCATGTTTGTGCTTTTGGTTAGAGCTTTCATTATTCTGTCATTTAACACCCTCTCTGCACTAATGCTTTGTATTTCACTACACCATTAACACACTCTTTGCCTTTGCTCCATGACCTCCTTGTCAGTTATTCTCTGTGACCCTCTGTTCGATCAACATCTTCCCTTTTGTTCTCTTTTGCCCCACCCCCCACTTTATTTGCTTAAAACCTATTACATTTCTAACCTTTGCCAGTTCTGATGAAAGGTCACTGACCTGAAACATTAACTCTGCTTCTCTGCTGCCAGACCTGCTGAGTATTTCCAGCACTTTTTGTGGTTAGCACTGCAGCCTCACAGCTCCAGCTCCAGCTCCAGCAACCCGGGTTCAATTCTGGGTACTGCCTGTGTGGAGTTTGCAAGTTCTCCCTGTGTCTGCGTGGGTTTTCTCCGGGTGCTCCGGTTTCCTCCCACAAGCCAAAAGACTTGCAGGTTGGTAGGTAAATTGGCCATTATAAATTGCCCCTAGTATAGGTAGGTGGTAGGGAAATATAGGGACAGGTGGGGATGTGGTAGGAATATGGGATTTTTTTTTTTTAGATTAGAGATACAGCACTGAAACAGGCCCTTCGGCCCACCGAGTCTGTGCCGACCATCAACCACCCATTTTATACTAATCCTACACTAATCCCATATTCCCAACAAACATCCCCACCTGTCCCTATATTTCCCTACCACCTACCTATACTAGTGACAATTTATAATGGCCAATTTACCTATCAACCTGCAAGTCTTTTGGCTTGTGGGAGGAAACCGGAGCACCCGGAGAAAACCCACGCAGACACAGGGAGAACTTGCAAACTCCACACAGGCAGTACCCGGAATCGAACCCGGGTCCCTGGAGCTGTGAGGCTGCTGTGCTAACCACTGCGCCACTGTGCCGCCCATTAGTGTAGGATTAGTATAAATGGGTGGTTGATGGTCAGCACAGACTCGGTGGGCCGAAGGGCCTGTTTCAGTGCTGTATTTCTAAACTAAACTAAATGTAGAATAGTCGTTTGGTAAGACAGAACTTAAGAATTGCTGAAAATAGAGACATGTTGTCGAAGTTTTTCATCTTGCACTCATCAGGACAATACACAAGAAGAACCAATGTCAGGGAAAACAACAACTAATACTGCATGAGAAGAGAGTGCTGATTGGTTGGCAAGTGGACTCTGATTGGTAGAGGCATTGCCATGGAGAATGCACCAGTTACGGTGACTGACAGTTAACTGCCAAGCTTTGTTTGAAATTTAAACCAGGCAACTTGACCCTGATTGGTCAAGGCATTGCCCTGTGGAATGAACCAGTGAATGGCTGTCACTTATTTTGCTCAGCTGAAACAGGCGCAATGTGTGTACATGTTCTTTCTGTCTGCAAAGAACAGGGCCCTGTGTATTAATGTATGTAGTTTCTCGTACGTGCAAATGCGCCACACTGCGCCACACTAAGATTGTCAATAGAGCTTGCAGTGTGGCGCATTTGCACGTACTAGAAGCTACATACATTAATACACAGGGCCCTGTTCTTTGCAGACAGAAAGAATATGTACACACGTTGCGCCTGTTTCAGCTGAACAAAATAAGTGACAGCCATCCGCTGGTTTATTCCTCTGGGCAATGACTTGACCAATCCGAGTCAAGTTGCCTGGTTTAAATTTCAAACAAAGCTTGGCAGTTAACTGTCAGTCACCATATATTGCTGCATTCTCCATAGGAACACCTCTACCAGAGTCCACTTGCCAACCAATCAGCACTCTCTTCTCATGCAGTATAAGTTGTTGTTTTCCCTTACATTGGTTCTTCTTGTGTATTGTCCTGATGAGTGCAAGATGAAAAGCTTCAATAACATTTCTCTATTTTCAGCAATTCTCGAACATAGAATAGGATGAACAGAATTTTTAATGGTTTCCTTTCTAAGAGCATGCTGAAAACAAAATTAACTAAATTACTTTATAGTAATAGGAGTTTCCAAGTTCATCATGCCAAGACATGCTTCAGGTTTTTGATAATGATAAACACAGGTTGTGACTAACTGAGACAGCTTGTGTGTCGAGCAATAAATAGAAATTGTCCTTGATTTTCCAGTCTCTACCATTCGGCAACAGAACTGTTGGTTAAAGGTTAAAAGATCACCAATAGCAACTGAAAATATATTAAACATTTAGATTCCATATAACTTTTAACATGACAGATAATAACATTGATAAATGGTATTAAAATACAACAAATGGGTACCTTGGAATATAATAACAATGACACAGATTGGTTGAAACTCTCTTTCATGTTCCCGCCCATATTGTGACAGAGATGTCAGAAAATTCAGATGGTGTGGACTATTACTGCCTTGCTGCTCTTGCTGGGAGCACCACTGGATGATCCTTTCACACCTACTGCATGAATTTGGGGGGTGTTGTGCAGGGTGTGGTTGGTTGGGTGGTGAGGGAGTGATAAGGGCACTCTTTGCTCTCCCAGTTACTGCTATTTCCTGGGACTGAAATATGAAACTTGGGAGTAGGCCCCAGGAAATAGTGGTAAAGGATCTGAGGTACCCAATGGAGGAAAAGAACATTGTAGCCACCTCCTCTCCCTCAAGTACATCCCAAACACTTGCTCAATCGTGTTCAAAACCTACATTGGGGGCCTTCCTTCTCGTTATTGGTGCATTTACGGTCTGTCACTTCCTCACCTGGTCGTAACAATTACAACTGTAAATACACTTCAAAAGCACTTTGTTGGTTTTAAGATACTTCGGGATGTCTTGAGGTTATGAAAGGCACTATATAAGTGCATGCCTTTCCTCCAATATTTAATTGCAGAAAATTTCTGCTCATCCAGTACTGGAAGTTAGACACGGAGTGTAAGAAATCAAAAGCAGTGGAGGGGTCCCAAGAGGTGGCGAAGTAGAGCTAGGTATCATACATGTAGAACCTGACGTTATGTTTTCCCAGTTCTGATGGAAGGTCATCGACCTGAAAGGTTAACTCTGTTTCTCCCTCCACAGATGCTGAGTATTTCCAGCATTTTCTTCTTTTATTTCAGACTTCCAGCATCTGCAGTATTTTGCTTTTGTAACAATAGCATTTCCTTGTGCTCTGAGTTAGATATTTGTGTTTTTTGCATGCCCTTTGCAATTTCTGTGAACAGATGTTATTTTGATACACATCAGGGAAACTGTTGCATGGAATATTTTTCATTTGAATGGATCCAATCAAGTAATATGATATAACACTGTTGGACAATAATGGATCCTTTTGTATGTTTTCTGCCCATTGCTAAGAACAGAAAAAAAAGTAAGTGATTTAAATCCGTGTTAGACCTGAAAGGTCAAAAATAGAAATGAAGGTGAAATGGATGAGGACAATGCAGTATATAGTGATGTCATCAGGATACCTTCTAAAATCATTGATCCATTCGTGGTATCTTTACTGTTTCCTTTGAGTCCACTTCAATTGGTCAGTCAGTGTGTCTGCTGACACTTCAGTGTGGGATTTTCTACAGTACGCAAGCAAAGCAGTAAAAGATCACAGGAATTTAAGAACTTTGATAATCATGACATATAAGCAACATCTCCATAGGTGAAATTTGTAATATTCTAATATGCTAGTAAGTCTTTTAACAGAATATCTGAGAGATTGACAGTTACACAAACAGGAGTTTATTTACATGCATCAGACATCTATGGCTTCCACTTTCACTCTACATAAGATTCTGTACAATTCTTGTTTCATCACTTCCTGTGGTAACACACACAGCCTATTTAAATATTCTGCCCAGTAACAACCCTATATTACATCATACTGCAAAATTAACCAGATAACACACATTTGAAACTATTTATCACACATCATGGGCAGCCATATATGTTTTCAGTTGAAAAAAACTTCTGTTTGAAAGAGCATTTTATAGATCCTGCAACTGAATAATATCAGTGTATAGTGATTCATGGTACAACTTTGTCATTGTAATGCTGTTCCTGTAGGAAATATGAGCCTTGAAATTACCCTAGCTTTGCAGCATACAAATAGAAAATATTTTATTATACTTGTCTCGTGGAATAAAATCATAGCTTGAAATTATCATTGGAGTAATTAGCAGTGAAGTTCTCTGCACACGCTTCTCAGATTTCTCTACCTGCTGTCTTAACACATTGCTAATTCTTCCACTAAAACAGCAAACACAAGAATATCATATAAATATATGGTTTAAATGTTTGCCCACTAACATCTCTGACAGTAACTTCCCTCAGGCTATGTTTTTTTTATATCAACTATTATTCTGTAGCACAAGTGTCATAAAATGTGTTCTTATTAAAAGTTGTGAACAACACCTTGCTGGTGGCGGAACAGATACCAAAAAAAGCAGCTTGCATTCATGTAGCTCCTTATCACAGCCTCTGGACATACCAAAGCACCTTAAACCATGGCTTACTTTTGAAAAGAAGTCACTGGGCGAGATTTTTCTTTTGTTTTTACAATTCATTTGTGGGATTTTTAAAATTTGTTCGGGGGGATGTGGGCATTGCTGGCTAGGCCAGCATTTATTGCCCATCCCTAATTGCCCTAGAGAAGGTGGTGGTGAGCTGCCTTCTTGAACCTCTACAGTCCTTGGGGTGTAGGTACATGGGCTGCTTCAGTATCTGAGGAGTCGAGAATGGTGCTCAACATTGTGCAATCATCAGCGAACATCCCACTTCTGACCTCAAGATGGAGGGAAGGTTATTGATGAAGCAGCTGAAGATGGTTGGGCCTAGGACACTACCCTGAGGAACTCCTGCAGTGATGTCCTGGGACTGAGATGATTGACCTCCAACAAGTACAACCATCTTCCTTTGTGCTAGGCATGCCTCCAATCAACGCAGCGATTTCCCCATGATTCCCATTGTCTTCAGTTTTGCGAGTGCTTCTTAATGTCATACACTGTCAAATGCTGTCTTGATGTCAAGGGCAGTCACTTTCACCTGAGTATCGCTAAAATGGACAATAAATGCTAGCTGTGCCAGCGATGCCCCCATACCCAAAACAAATGGGCGGCACAGTGGCGCAGTGGTTAGCACCGCAGCCTCACAGCTCCAGCGACCCGGGTTCAATTCCAGGTACTGCCTGTGTGGAGTTTGCAAGTTCTCCCTGTGTCTGCGTGGGTTTCCTCCGGGTGCTCCGGTTTCCTCCCACATGCCAAAGACTTGCAGGTTAATAGGTAAATTGGCCATTATAAATTGCCCCTAGTATAGGTAGGTGGTAGGGAAAATATAGGGACAGGTGGGGATGTGGTAGGAATATGGGATTAGTGTAGGATTAGTATAAATGGATGGTCGGCACAGACTTGGTGGGCCGAAGGGTCTGTTTCAGTGCTGTATCTCTAAAAAAAAATGACCTCACTCAAAATCCACCCATTTGCAGAGTTAAAATCAGGCCCAGTTTCTATGCAGCCAAAAGTAGCAATTAATTTATAGACAGCAGGGTCTAATTAACAGCAAATGAATGAATAAGCAGTTGTTCTGGTTTCGTTGAAGCTGGTTGAGGAAGGAATGTTGTCCAAGACTCTGAGAGAACGTTCTTCAAATAGTGTCATGAAATCGTTTATGTCCACTTGAGCTGGCAAACAGTTTAAAGTCTTATTCAAAAGATGACAACTTCAATAGGATTCCCTCAGTACTGTAATATTGTCAGCCTTTGAATATGTGCTCACGTCCTCGAGTTGGACTGTTGGTTACTGATCCTTCTGCCAGTGGAAACAGTTTTTCCTCATTTGCCCTCTCAAATTGCTTCATAATTTTGAATACCTTTCTTAAATTTCACTTTAATGGTAACTTTGCAGTAAATAAGAGGTCAGCAACCATTTTCAGTATTTAGTTATGTTGAAAGACAGCTCAGGGGAAGCGCTTTTTTGTTTTGAATATGAATCAAGATTTATGAACTTTCTAATTACTGTAACACACACTGTTCTGCACCGAATACTCATTTGTCTGCTTTATTTGAATAAACTGCCCATTTATTTATAATTTGAGTCTCAGACTAATGGAGTGTATATTCAAGCCATCTATCAAAGAGAGAAAGATCATGTGGTATCCCGTCATACATTCTCATAAGTCAGGTACAGTTGTCAGGGTTCTCTGTTTGATCCCTGGGTCTCACTGACACTTATCCAGATTGTGGGTGACATAAGGTCTACTTATAACAGTGGTCAATTTTACAGAATTTGTGTCGAATATTTAGCATAAGGCTCTAAAACATAGAAGATGTGGATATTGGGTAATTCCGTTCAATGAATAATTGGTTTCATTCACTGCAAAAGTAAAAATTCTCAATGCAATCTGGAAACTTTAAAATAAAAAGAGAAAATGTTTGTAGTGCACAGCAGTCAATCACAACTGAAAGACAAAGACAGGTGAATGTTCTTCACATCAGTTTTAAGATCTAACAGAGGGTTTTGCCTGGAAAATTTAACCCTTCTGAACTTAAAGACATCAATTGACCTATTGTGTGAATTTTTGACATCAAATTTTTAATGGTTGTTTTTGTTTCATTTTTAGCTCTTAAAAATCTAATTTACCTTTCTAAAAAAAAAATTGCCTCTGACCTTTCCAGCAGGTGAGGCATCAAGAAAGGCCCCACTTTCTAATCCAGAATTGAGACCCCTGCAAATTAGATAAATGGGTAAGGTTATGCCTTAAAATTCCCACTGCAGAACTATGTCGTGATGATCTCCTTGACCTTGTTGAAGGACTGAGTGTATTACACATCAGATCAGTCAATAATCTGTAAAACAGTTGTTTAGTTTGAGCAGGGTGATGCAGCAAAGGTCTCCTGGGTGCAGGCACTGAGATTCACTGGCTGACAGAGACGAATAGCACGGGTTACACAGCAAATCAAGGACAAAGGGACAGACTGGGAGGACTTGTGAGGGGCAATGGCACTAATACTTCTGTTATAAACACTCATTGATCTATGGAGAGATTTAATTCTTTGAAGTTCCGGATTTGAGGAGTGAAAAAAACAGGAAATCTTGTGTCAAGTCCTTCTGAAAAGGAGTGCAGAAGATTACAAAGGTCTAAAATTTATGCGGAGAGTGAAAACACTTCTGAAGTTTTATGTTTTGTACCATACCTTGAACATGCAAGTCAGAAAGCAAAGGCAAAAGCTGGGACTGGAAAAGTGTTTTTCATTAATGAACATTTAGACTCTTTTGACAACATCTTGAATCCAATATGTTAGTATATTGCACCAACAGTGTTGTTACTTTGTATCACAATCTCAAATATATTTTTGTCCCATTTTAGCATTTATGGTTATTGTTTTCTTTGAATGTGCATACAAATTGATTTTTCTTTTGAAAAGGACATTTTGATGATGTTAGAGACTTTAAAGTTAATATCAATGCAAATTTATACTGACCTCGAAGATCAAGGAGTTTGTCACACATGACATACTGTGACACAATATTGAATTTGTTTAAATAAGTGTTATCATCCTGATCAAAAAACATTCAATGGCTATTGTTGGGCAATGCTTTTTTAATTCATTGTTGGTGATATAACCAATTTAATTCCACTGTAACTTTGGTTGAATTGCTGGATACACTGTAAACTTGGCATTAATGGTGATAACTCTGTTTATCCATAGTGTATGGCGGACAGGGAATACAGGGAACTCTTAATTCAAGGTCACTTAATTCAAATGAGTGGCATATAACATAGATTTGCCAAGTTGTTACCAGGAAGGGGAAATGAAAATTGTGAGGACAGAAATTAAAAAATGTGAATATGCCCCCCTTCCCCACAAACGACCACCCTTGCCTCTTTGGGACGTGACCGATCACACCGACAAGGCAAACCAAACTTACCTGTAGTCCTGGCTCCATGTCCTCGGCTGGGCTGCAGTCCCAGCAGTGGCCACCATTTCCGGTGGCGCTGCTGGGAGTAAGAGCTGCCGGCCCGATGATTGGCCAGCACCTCAATGAGATGGGACTTGCTTCCTCGAGTGGGTGGAAGTCCCGCCTCAGACCAATTAAAGCCCAGGGGCCCGTAAAATGCAGGTCGGATCCCCGGGCCAGGCGGAAGCGTGTTCGCCACCAACTTTTACATCGGTTGGCCAGCTCCCGTCCACCCAACGTAAAATCCAGCCCAATGAGTCATCAATTTAAACTTACCAGTAAAAGAATGTGGAGAGACATCAGGAGATATTTCATTGCACAAAGGTTTATTGGAGCATGGAATGCTCTGCGAGAGCTGAGGCACAGACTTCAAGGGAGGGTGTGGAGAGGGGGAGTGGGTGTGCAGAAAACTGGCTGTATCAAATCAACTGGCCATTATACACCCATCATAATTTCATTTTCATTGACTTCATTGAAAAGGTAAATTGGGCAGGATCTTTAACAGACGACCTTTGTGATCCCTTCAAGTTTTCTGTCCTTGCTGAAGTGGAAAGCTACTGCCAACCTCACCCTAACCAATCATGGTACTCACATCCAATCCAGTGTATCTCAACTACAATCTTTCTGCATACCCTGGGTGTTAACAAATGTAAGACATTGAGGTTGAACACAGTAAACTAGCATATGATATATATACTGTGGATAACAAAGGAAGTTAAGGATTATATAAGATTAAAAGAAAAGGCCTATAAAGTTGCCAGAAATAGTAGTAAACCTGAGGATTGGGAGGATTTTAGAATACAGCAAAGGAGGATGAAGAAACTGATAAAAAAAAGAACAGAATATGAATGTAAGCTTGCAAAAATATAAAAACGGACTGTAAAAGCTTCTATAGATACGTAAAAAGGAAACGTTTGGCTAAGACAAATGTAAGTCCATTACAGGCAGAGTCAGGAGAATTTATAATGGGGAATAGAGAAATGGCAGAGAAGCTAAATGATTACTTTGTGTCTATCTTCACTGGGGAAGATACAAGAAATCTCCCAGAATTAGAGATCCAAGGGATTAGGGGGCATGAGGGATTGAAGGAAATTAATATTCGTAAGAAGGTTTTATTGGAGAAAATAATGGGGCTGAAGATTGATAAGTCCCCAGGACCTGATATTCTACATCCCAGAGTGTTGTAAGAGGTAGCTATGGAGATAGTGGATGCATTGGTGATCACCTTCCAAAATTCAATAGATTCTGGAGCTGTTCCTGCAGATTGGAAGGTCGCACATGTCGCCCCACTATTTAAGAAAGGAAGGAGACACAAAACAGGGAACTACAGACATGTTAGCCTTACATCAGTCATTGGCAAAATGCTAGAATCTATTCTAAAGGATGTGATAAATGGACACTTGGATAATAATGATCTGATTGGGCATAGTCAACATGGATTTATGAATAGGAAATCATGCTTGACGATCCTGTTGGAGTATTTTGAGGGTGTTACTGACAGAATTGATAAAGAGGAGTCAGTGGACATGGTATACTTGGATTTTCAGAAGGCTTTTGATAAGGTTCCCCACAGGAGGTTGGTTAGCAAAATTAAAGCACATGAGATAGAATGTAATATACTGGCATGGATTAAGAAAACAGAGAGGAGGAATAAATGGGTCATTCTCGCATTGGCAGGCTGTGACTAGTGGTGTACCACAGGGATCAGTGCTTGGGCTCCAGATGTTCACAATATATATCAATGATTTGCATGTGGGGACCAAATGTAGTATTTCCAAGTTCGCGGATGACACAAAACTAGGTGGTAATGTGTGTTGTGAGGAAGATGCAAAGTACTTCAAGAGGATTTGGCAAGAACATGGCAGTTGGAATATAATATGGAAAAATGTGAGGTTATCCACTTTGGTAGGAGGAATAGATGTGCAGAGTATTTCTTAGATGGTAACAGATTAGAAAGTGTAGATGTACAAAGGGACCTGGGCGTCCTTGTCAATAAGTCACTAAAAGCTAACATGCAGGTGCAGCAAGCAATTAAGAAGGCTAATGATACATTAGCCTTTATCGCAAGAGAATTTGAGTAAAGGAATAGTGATGGCTTGCTTCAATTGTATAGAACCTTGGTTAGACAGCACCTGGAGTACTGTGTGCAGTTTTGGTCCCCTTATTTTAGGAAGGATATTATTGCCATAGACAGAGTGCAACGAAGGTTCACCAGACTTGTTCCCGGGATGATGGGACTGTCCTATGAAGAAAGATTGGGGAAACTGGGCCTGTATTCTCTAGAGTTTCGAAGAATGAGAGGTGATCTCATTGAAACCTACAAAATACTTAAAGGGATAAACAGGGTAGATGCAGGTTAGATGTTTCTGCTGGTTGGAGAGGCTAGAACCAGGGACACAATTTCAAAGTAAGGGGAAACCACTTAGGACAGAGATGAGGAGGAATTTCTTTACTCAGAGGGTTGTTAATCTTTGGAATTCTCTACCCTAGAAGCTGTGGAAGCTCAGTCATTGAGTATGTTTAAAGCAGAGATTGAAAGATTTTAAAATACAAATGACATAAGGAGATATGAGGATAGTGTGGGAAAAAGGCATTGAAGTGGAAGATCAGCCATAATCATATTGAATGGCGGGGCAGGCTCGATGGACTGAATGGCCTACTCCTGCTCCTATGTTCCTATGTTCTTGATAGCATGTGAAATGAATTGAATTGGCTTAAGACTGGCATCTGTAATGCTGGGGACCTCAGGAGGAGGCCAAGATAGATCATCCACTCAGCACTTCTGGCGGCACAGTGGCGCAGTGGTTAGCACCGCAGCCTCACAGCTCCAGCGACCTGGGTTCAATTCTGGGTACTGCCTGTGTGGAGTTTGCAAGTTCTCCCTGCGTCTGCGTGGGTTTCCTTCGGGTGCTCCGGTTTCCTCCCACATGCCAAAGACTTGCAGGTTGATAGGTAAATTGGCCATTATAAATTGCCCCTAGTATAGGTAGGTGGTAGGAAAATATAGGGACAGATGGGGATGTGGTAGGAATATGGAATTAGTGTAGGATTAGTATAAATGGGTGGGTGATGGTCGGCACAGACTCGATGGGCCGAAGGGCCTGTTTCAGTGCTGTATCTCTAAACTAAAGACAGTTGCAAATGTTTGCAAATTATTTTATAATCATGGAATGCTGTTAAACGATTAGTAAATTTTTTAAGCAACATGTTTTTATTAATTTTTGTAAAAGGTTTTTTTGAATATTTTACCTTCCACCTTCACCACATGTGTATGTCCCAATCTTCAATTTGTTCCATGTAAAAAATTTTAAAAGTGATTTTATTTCACTGCGTTTTGTTTCCTGGTTGTGTGTCTGTGAAAATTCTTTAATGTTAATGGCTACTTGGACAGCCTGATGTCATCTTCCACACTGGGAACCCCCCGGTAAAGAACGCTGCAATTCTTGCCAGAGAGATCTCTCAGCGAGGCTGACTTCGGTGGTCAGCAGCAAGCACCCTTGCTTCACCACTGACCACAAGCTCCAGGCCAATGCTACTGTAAAATTGTATTTGAAGTATTTACTCATTTAGGTTAATATTAGTTTATTTTAGCAAGACATTACACCAAATGTACACTTGGTGTAAGGATTTGTTACTGCACTACTTGAGAAACCTGGGCTGATAATCCAGAGAAGTTAAGTTCAAATTTTAATATTGCAGTTTGAGAATTTGTATTCAACTAAAAGCATCTGGAAATGAGAAAAGAAACCTGGCATCATTAAAATAGTCAACATGAAACTCTCAGACTGTCGGAAAAGCCCAAATAGATTGATGATGTCCTTTAGGGAAGAGGGTCTGTGGTCCTTGCTCAGTCTGGCTCCAAAGACTGAAAAGAAACTAAATCAGTCAGTTCAAGGAGATGTGAGTTGTTGTTGTTTAAGAATTAAATATTATCGAACAGTATTTTAGAACTGATATTTCATTATATTATAGTTGCATTGTGCAGTGAGTTGGTCTGTTTTAAATCAGTGATTAAGCTTGTTATATATCGCTGTGAAAGGCTCATAAAGTATCACAATAGCCATTTTTATATTGTTCTTTAGCTGCTGTCTTCTTTAGCTGATGCCCATTTCAATATCATAGAATCATAGAATGGTTAGAGTACCGAAGGAGACCTTTCAGCCCATCATGTCTGTGCCAGCTTTCTATAAGAGCAACTCACCTAGTCCCACTCGCTTGCCTTTTTCCCGTAGCCCTGCAAATTTTTTTCTCTTCAGATAATTATCAAGTTCTCTTTCGACTGCCTCGATTGAACCTGCCTCCAGGCAGTGCATTCCACATCCTAACCATTTGCTGCGTAAAGAGGCTTTTCCTCATGTTGCTGTTGCTTCTTTTGCCAATCACTTTAAATTGTTGTCCTTTAGTTCTGGATCCTTCCTCCAATGGGAACAGTTTCTCCTTATCTACTCTGTCCAGACCCCTCATGATTTTGAACACGTCTATCAAATCTCCTCTTAATCTTCTCTTCACCAAGGAGAACAGACCCAGCTTCTCCAATCTATCCACATAACTGAAGTTTGTCACCCCAGAACTATTCTCGTGAATCTTTTCTGCACCCTCTATAATGCCTTCACATTCTTCCAAAAGTGTGCTGCCCAGAACTGGAGACAATACTCCAGTTGAGGCCAAACCAGTGTTTTATACAGGTTTATCATAACTTACTTGTTTTTGTACTCTATGCTCCTACTTATGAAGCCCAGAATCCCTTATGCTTTATTAAACGCTTTTTCAACTTGCCCTGTCACCTTCAATGATTTGTGCACATATACCCCAAGGTCCCTCTGCTCCTGTAACCCCTTTAGAATTGTACCTTTTAATTTATGTTGCCACTCCTTGTTCTTCCTACTAAAATGAATCACTTCACACTTCTTATACACGAGTCAGAACTCTTTTGTGGTGGGGGAGGTGGCCTAGGAAATACACTGCAGCACCAACACATGATGATGGTGAAGTCATGAGGTTTTATCATGGTGTTGTTGCTTTGGAGATGCCCAAATGTGAGGAATGTTGGACCCCACATTACAACCAGTTTACAGAAACAGCAGCTTAATATCAAAAATGTATATGTGGGAGAGTGGCTCAGTTAACTCTGAGACACAGGGCTGAATTTTTCCATCTCGCTGCCGAGTTCAAAAACAGCGTATGCGCGAGATGTGCAGGCGCTGGTGCCATTTTTAAAGGGCTTCAAGCGTATCAGGTCCATTAAAATTTTTAAAGGTGCAGGTCTGCAAAAAAAATAAATTTAAACTTTATCAGCATTTCAATCCCTTCTCCCATCCCCCAATGACTAATCAATTTATAAAGTGCCCTCTCCCTCCAAAATAATTATACTCTCAATCCCGACCTTTCCCCCCTGAACTTTCTTCATTTTAACCTTCAACCCCTTCCCACCATCCCCTCCACCAATCGCTTCAAGTTTTGCCGTATCCCCCCTGCCCTGAAAGCTTAACTCCTCCCCCCTCACCACCAGTGTTCTGCCTCAGATCTCCAACAGAGATCCGAAGGCACGGACGTTCCGGCAATGGGCCGGAATATCGCAGTGGGATGGCCGTTGCAACAAGGTAGGTATTTATTCATGTCATTTAAATGAGTTCACATATTTTAATGAGGGTCCCGTCACCGAGCAGTGTGGGGGGGGCCGGGGCCACCAGGAGGTCTCACCGCCGCCGATAATATGGGGTGGGGCCTTCCTGGCATCGAGACTTGTGGCAGGCCTCTCCCAGAGGAATTTTCAGCGTATGACCCCCGACATCGGGGGGGCTGGTAAAATCCAGCCCACAGTCTGCAATGTTAAACAGATGTAAGAGTCATAGGGTAAGGAGATGAAAATCCTGCTGCTGATAAATTTATTTTAAAATTTGGCATGAGTTGCCAATGGAGAATCCTCTATTGTACTCACAATGACTTTTTCATTAAAATTATTGATACAAATAATTTCACTGCTAAATGAGGCAAGCTGATAACAGACCAGTTTTTCACAGCTTACAATCATAACATTTTCTCAATGAAATTTTATTTTGAGGTGCTTTGAACCCAAAAATACTGAGCTGCACTAAGAATAAAATGTTGATTAAAGGTGCAACATCTTTATGAAACTCTTTTGAGAGGAACAATCATTTGTAAAATAAATACAAGCACTGCTTACGAGGGCTAAGTCAAGCTGCAGTTGGAGAGGAGATAGATCAGTAGATAGAAAGATAAGGCTATTATCACAATCACTTTGTTTAGCTCTCGATTTATATCTTATGATTTGCCCTGACAGATTTTCCTCTTCACACTGCCTCCAGGCAATTCTTTATTGCTAAGCACAAAAGAGGAATATCTGCCTCTGCTGTAGGGATTAAACCAATAACCAGGCACTCACCAACACTCCATTACTTTGCCATTGGAAATGCTGCTGTAGATAGTTGTAGAGCCACCACATGCTTCAAGGGGTTGGATTTAAAGAGCCCACCTCCAAGATCGGCAGTGAGCTCAAAAAATGGCGGCCTGCACGCGCGGACCACACACCAAAGAGCCACTGCAATCTCCCGCACGGGGACTCATTTAAATAGTCAGGTCGGCCTGCCTCCGCACCACCCCCAATCACGTGGAGTGGGCAGGCTGTCCAGCCCCGGCAATGATGTCAGCTGCCTGTGCGCAGGCGCTGATGCCATTTTTAAAGGGCAGCCAATCCTGCTGGCTAGTTTAAATTTTTAAAGCTACACCCCCCAAAAAAGTTATCAAATAAATATCCAAAGCCCCTTTCCCACCCCTAAATACCAATTACATTAACTATTTGCCCTTCCCTCCCAAAAAAAACTTACCTTTTAAATCTGATCTCCCCCCACCCCAAGACTGCACGAAGTTTAAAGTTCACCCCTTCCCACCATCCCCTACACCCATTACTTTTATTTGACCCCATCCTCCACCCCACATTGAAAATCCTACCTCCTCCCCACCCTCCCCACCTGTGTCATGCTGGCTTTCCCTGGACGGGGAATTGAAGGCGTGGGAGTGCCAGTCACCACACCAAAGATCGCGGCAGGCCCGAAAGATTAAGGTAAGTTGATTTAAATTCATGCATGTCAGCAATTTAAATATTTAAATCCAGGACCTGTTGCCCAGTGGAGGTTCGGTCCGGGCCCTCCCGGCGTCAGCCTCCGTGGCGGGCATCAGCCGGAACCAACTTCTAGCTCCCCCCACCACAGAGCCCAACGTCGTGGGCTTGGTAGAATCCAGCCCAATGTGTGTGTGGTGGCCGTGGCTCAGTTGGTAGCACTCTCACTTCTAAGTCAGAAGGTTGTGGATTTAAATCCTGCTTCAGAGACTTAAGCACAAAAATCATGGCTGACACTGCAATGGAGTACTGAAGGAAAGCTACATTGTCAGATGTGCCATCTTTTAGGTGAGACATTAAACTGAGGCCCTGTCTGCTCTGTCATGTGGACGTAAAAGATCTCATGGCACCATTTTAAAGTAGTCAAGGGAGTTATCCACATTGCCTTGGTCAATATTTATCTCTCAATCAACATCACGAAGCAAACAAATTATCTGGTCATTATCACATTGTTGTTTGTGGGAGCTTGCTGCATGCAAATTAGCTGCTACATTTCCTACATTGAGTACACTTCAAAAGCACTTCATTTGGGATGTCTTGCCATCATGAAAGGTGCAATATAAATGTAAGTCTTTCGTTCTTTCCCTGTTTCAGGCTGGTCTGAGGGGTGCATCACTAAACCATCGGGCCACCTGGCATGGTCCTTCTTGTGTCCCGGTCAGATCCTGGCACCATGGGGCCGTGGTCAGCAGCACAGGGTATCCAGCCATATGGGTCAGCAACACAGCAGCGAAGGGTCTCCAGCCAAGTGGGTCAAAACACAGCAACACAGAGGGCTGAATTTTACGCCACCCCAGTGGGTCGGATGATGGCCGGGGGCCACTTAACGGCCACTTAAGGGCCCTCGCCCGTCTCCACAAGTATTTTACCCATGGCAAGTGAGCGTGCTGGGGACGTGAAAAGCTGCCCAGCAAGAGCTGACGGCCTTTCCGCGCGCCGGTGGTGGGGGGTGCCATGGCAGTCGGGCACAGGGTGCCTCATTGAGGGCCGCCCCTGCCTCCCAACCCACCCCTAGGACCCAAGACGCCCCCTCCCCACAAGCGACCTCACCAGCCTCATCAGGGAACGATCGATCCTCCTGGTGAGGCATGCCCAATTTACCTTCACTCCTGGCTCCATGGCGTCGGCTGGGTTACAGTCCCAGCAGTGGCCACCGCTCCTGGTGGCGCTGCTGGGACTAAGACCTGCCGGCCCACTGATTGGCCAGCAGCTCACTGAGGCGGGACCTCCTCCCTCAAGCGGGTGGAAGTCCCGCCTCGGGACAATTAAAGCCCTGGGACCCGTAAAATGCGGGACGAACCCCCGGGCTAGACAGAAGCAGGTTCACCACCAACTTTTACATCATGGTGAATTCCCGTCCACCTAAGATAAAATCCAGCCCAGGGTCTCCAGTCATCTGCACAGTAGTGCAAAGACAAACCAGCATCAAACTCACCAAATGAAGCAGCATATCAAGCAGGGCTGGCAGCACTTTAAATATGGCACCAGCTCTTGCGTTTGTCTCACTGCTCGCCCCCGTCCTCCAATGGGAGGGGCCCGTGCATCCGGTGCTGCCACCAGGACCCATGACCAGCTAATAAAATTCAGCCTTTGAAGTGCATTTGGGTGAGCATCATCTGAAGGCACAGCTTTGGCTGTGATGCTTCCACAGTTGAACCTGCTGACACCCACTGTCTAAGCTGACAAATGAAGAATGGCAAGTCATGGAGGGAAAACATTCACGTTACTAGGAAAATACTCAAGGCTTTCAATACCGGAGGGGAGGGAAGAACATTTTTTAATGGAGGAAAAAAAGAAGGGAAACATCCTAAGGAAAAGCTGCAAATGTTGGACCTGAGACGAAACAAGAAATGGTGGAAACACACGGCACATCCAAAAGAATCCCTGCGCAGTTAAAAAAAGAGTGCAATCTTTTTCTGAAAACTCCTGTATATATGATAACCTTGGTTTAATCTATTAAATGGCTTTAATACAGGACTTATGGCAAAATGCTTTAGGGTAGAAAGTGGTGACTTTTGGTGGCATTCTCCCATGAATGCTTCTACGAAATTACCTTTTCTGCTTTTTAAAACATCGAAACCTACTCACGTTAAACTAATTTTAACTCCCTGTTAAAATAGTGCAGATAGGAATTTGTACAATGAGCACACCAAGCAATGTAATAAAACTGGCAGTAGTTAGTAATTTCGAATCTATTATTTATATGAAATGTGATGGTGTTTATTAAAAGTGCGAGTGAAGGTGCCATGATGGTCCAAAGCACTGATGTACCATCATGCCATGCCAGGTAGTGAGAGAAAACAAGTTTGTGCTGATGATTCCCTCATAGCTCCATCATGCTGTTAGATGGATGCACTGGTTACAGTCTGGTATAATTTCCCTTAGGAAGAAATAAATAATTGAGGAGAGAACCATCTTAGAAATTATAATTAAAGCAGGAAAATGCAATATTGAAATGGTTTTGAAATGAAAACACTAGCACATTTAATGACTTTTTAAAGACTTTAGTAATCAAGTAGTTAAATACAAGTTAAGTTTTTCTTGATGATCAACTGTGATGGGACACCTTTCTTGGGGCAATTAGCTTGATGATGTGGTTATTTAATGATGGTACAATGACAATATGATTCAAGTTCAGGGCCGAGCGATAAACTACTCCCGTAAACATATTACCAATTCTGTGGAACTACAACTTCAAAACAACAATAACAGGAGGAAAGAAAGATTAGATTCATGAGATTAAACCAAAGATGGGGAAAACAATTGCAATGAGGGTCATGGCTGGGGTCACCGGTGCTGCATTCGGTGCTTTTTATTCCAGTAATTAACTGAGAAAGAACTAGAAGTAGAACACCTTGTGTAAATTGGCCATCTTTTTTTTCCTATCCCTGACTCCTTTCCGAGCTCTCTCCCCTTTACACAGTCTCCATGTGTGAGAGTGTCCATGCTATCCTGTATACTTACCACTGAGCCACTGACTTCTTTTCATGAAGCTTTCTAATAAATTAGATCCATTTGAAAAATGAGCCTGTCACATCTTTACTTTGAAAACAACAGTTACTTCAGATTTGTACACTTGGATTTGATTGTGTTGAAAAGAACTGCAGAGAATTTTTTCCTCACAAAGCACAAATTTGCATGATGGCAAATATGTTTCCGATTTACTGCTCATACTATGAAGCCGTGGGCATCTACCAGACAATTCCTGCATTGCCTTTGGTGGCTGGGACGCTTTCACTTAGATCTCAAATGAAAGCAGAAAATTTAGTTTGACACCAGATTTTCATTTACACTGGGCATTGGAAACAATTCGGATTAGAATTATTACGAACAACTCCGACATTTTTATTGCACATAAAATGTTTCATTTTTGTGTGGATGTTTATTAAATATCTTTTCACAGCTGCTTAGATCTGAATAGCTGATCTAAAAGTAGCTTCGGGCAAGTTCCAATATATGCACTAACTAAGGCACAGTAATATGACACAAGAAATTAGCATTGTAATAGTAAAAGTAACAATGGAATACAGTGATGCAAAAATCTATTCTGACAGGGTCAGAAATTCCGATTTGTAAATGAACTAACTCTTCAAAGTGAATAAAAATAAAAAAGATACTGCAAATACAGAGCAGATCAGTCAGCATATGCAAAAAGTTTAATATTTTCATGAAAATCTTTTTTCTGTCTAAAACACTTTTGTTTCTTTCTCTTTTTAGATGTTGATAAATCCACTGGCTTGGATCCATTGGTGAAACTGGTGGAAACCTTTGTGGAATTTTAAGTGCAAATTATGTTCAGTGCAACTCAAGTTTCTATGATCTTTTGCACTAGTTTAATAAAAACGTTGTGCTAAAGGCAGGTCCCGCCCACAAAACTGGCCACGCCCCAGGGCAAATTAATCGCCATTGCGAGTATCTGTTAATTGAGCTTGTTTACATGCCTTTGAGGAAACTCCAAAAATTAAGTTGGACTTCTTGGGCAGAAGAACGTTAATAGGAACATTTTAAAGTTTTTGAATATATGTATATTTTTAAACTTACTAAGAAACTGACTATTGCACCTCAATATAATGAGCAAATCGTTCTGTACATTTATGAAAAGTCATTTTCAGTAATTTCAAATTGGGTTAGTCACAAGACATGGATTGACACCATGATTAAAATGCTTTTTTTTTGTGATAACCCCATTTTCAACTGTATTAATCAAACTGCACCGAGATACCACTCTCAAATATATATATATGCTTGGGTGCACTTTTTTTTTCAAAGATTACATTTTAAAGCACAGCTCAATTGTGCTGGTTCATGGCAGATTTTGTGTTCAGACATACACAAATGAGTTTGAGCAGAAACTCGTCGGGGGTGGGGGGGTGGCGTGGGGGGAACATAACTTTCAAAACAGTGCAATTTTGGGTTTAATTCACAACCACTTCGCTGATTGCCTCCAAAGCAGAAACTTTACCCCACATTTCCAGTATTTTTCCCTTTAAATCAGGTTTTCAGCATTTTAGTTTTTTTTTTAACTCTTCAGCATTACTTTAGATGGGTCAGTTTTTGTCCAGTGTGTGCAGGAGGGTTTTCTGACACAGTGTGTAGACAGGCCAACCAGGGGCGATGCCACATTGGATTTGGTACTGGGTAATGAACCCGGCCAGGTGTTAGATTTAGAAGTTGGTGAGCACTTTGGTGATAGTGATCACAATTCGGTTAGGTTTACCTTAGCGATGGGCAGGGACAGGTATATACCGCAGGGCAAGAATTATAGCTGGGGGAAAGGAAATTATGATGCGATTAGGCAAGATTTAGGATGCGTAGGATGGGGAAGGAAACTGCAGGGGATGGGCACAATCGAAATGTGGAGCTTATTCAAGGAGCAGCTACTGCGTGTCCTTGATAAGTATGTACCTGTCAGGCAGGGAGGAAGTTGTCGAGCGAGGGAGCCGTGGTTTACTAAAGAAGTTGAAGCGCTTGTCAAGAGGAAGAAGGCTTATGTTAGGATGAGACGTGAAGGCTCAGTTAGGGCGCTTGAGAGTTACAAGCTAGCCAGGAAGGATCTAAAGGGAGAGCTAAGAAGAGCAAGGAGAGGACACGAGAAGTCATTGGCGGATAGGATCAAGGAAAACCCTAAGGCTTTCTATGGGTATATCAGGAATAAAAGAATGACTAGAGTTAGATTAGGGCCAATCAAGGATAGTAGTGGGAAGTTGTGTGTGGAATCAGAGGAGATAGGGGAAGCGTTAAATGAATATTTTTCGTCAGTATTTACAGTAGAGAAAGAAAATGTTGTCGAGGAGAATACTGAGATTCAGACTACTAGGCTAGATGGGATTGAGGTTCACAAGGAGGAGGTGTTAGCAATTTTGGAAAGTGTGAAAATAGATAAGTCCCCTGGGCCAGATGGGATTTATCCTAGGATTCTCTGGGAAGCCAGGGAGGAGATTGCAGAGCCTTTGTCCTTGATCTTTATGTCGTCATTGTCGACAGGAATAGTGCCGGAAGACTGGAGGATAGCAAATGTTGTCCCCTTGTTCAAGAAGGGGAGTAGAGACAGCCCTGGTAATTATAGACCTGTGAGCCTTACTTCGGTTGTGGGTAAAATGTTGGAAAAGGTTATAAGAGACAGGATTTATAATCATCTTGAAAAGAATAAGTTCATTAGTGATAGTCAGCACGGTTTTGTGAAGGGTAGGTCGTGCCTCACAAACCTTATTGAGTTTTTCGAGAAGGTGACCAAACAGGTGGATGAGGGTACAGCAGTGGATGTGGTGTATATGGATTTCAGTAAGGCGTTTGATAAGGTTCCCCACGGTAGGCTATTGCAGAAAATACGGAAGTATGGGGTTGAAGGTGATTTAGAGCTTTGGATCAGAAATTGGCTAGCTGAAACAAGACAGAGGGTGGTGGTTGATGGCAAATGTTCATCCTGGAGTTTAGTTACCAGTGGTGCACCGCAAGGATCTGTTTTGGGGCCACTGCTGTTTGTCATTTTTATAAATGACCTGGAAGAGGGTGTAGAAGAGTGGGTTAGTAAATTTGCGGATGACACGAAGGTCGGTGGAGTTGTGGATAGTGCCGAAGGATGTTGTAGGGTACAGAGGGACATAGATAGGCTGCAGAGCTGAGCTGAGAGATGGCAAATGGAGTTTAATGCGGAAAAGTGTGAGGTGATTCACTTTGGAAGGAGTAACAGGAATGCAGAGTACTGGGCTAATGGGAAGATTCTTGGTAGTGTAGATGAACAGAGACATCTTGGTGTCCAGGTACATAAATCCCTGAAAGTTGCTACCCAGGTTAATAGGGCTGTTAAGAAGGCATATGGTGTGTTAGCTTTTATTAGTAGGGGGATCGAGTTTCGGAGCCACGAGGTCATGCTGCAGCTGTACAAAACTCTGGTGAGACCGCACCTGGAGTATTGCGTGCAGTTCTGGTCACCACATTATAGGAAGGATGTGGAAGCTTTGGAAAGGGTGCAGAGGAGATTTACTAGGATGTTGCCTGGTATGGAGGGAAGGTCTTACGAGGAAAGGCTGAGGGACTTGAGGTTGTTTTCGTTGGAGAGAAGGAGGAGGAGAGGTGACTTAATAGAGACATATAAGATAATCAGAGGGTTAGATAGGGTGGATAGTGAGAGTCTTTTTCCTCGGATGGTGATGGCAAACACGAGGGGACATAGCTTTAAGTTGAGGGGTGATAGATATAGGACAGATGTCAGAGGTAGTTTCTTTACTCAGAGAGTAGTAGGGGCGTGGAACGCCCTGCCTGCAACAGTAGTAGACTCGCCAACTTTAAGGGCATTTAAGTGGTCATTGGATAGACATATGGATGAAAATGGAATAGTGTAGGTCAGATGGTTTCACAGGTCGGCGCAACATCGAGGGCCGAAGGGCCTGTACTGCGCTGTAATGTTCTAATTCATTACCCATTATGGTACTACACTGGGATATTTTAAAAAGTACATTATTTCAAAGAGCTGAAAGATCATAACATTTATACAGTGTGTCTATATAAAGATCCCACTTTAAATTCAATGGCATCATTGAAGAGAGTTTTCAGCTCGATCTTTGATGTGTAAAATTCCATCCGAACCTGGAACAGTTGCTATCGGCGAGCCTGCTGGCCAGCAACAGGGAATCAGTAAGACTCATTCACTATTTTCAAAAGGTTAGCAAACTTTAGTGACAGTTGTGATTAGCAATACCTCATCCTATCAACGACTGCATCACTGCTTCTTCCAGTGTATAAGCTCTCGTGGCTATATTTTCTTAGGTTTAGGAATTTTATCACCAAAGTGAAAATAAAATTTGGTGGGCTTCATGATGCCTATGCAGTATTTCCTTCATGATTCATCTCTCTGCATTCTGTCCAGGTGATGCTTAATACCCACAGAGTAAACAAACATGTCCTGCAGGGTGCCAAAGTAATGGTGGATGGCTTTAGCCAAAAAAAGGAAAGCATAATGGTGCTTGATATTTTCAAGCCACAAGTGGTGATTGTTAACTAGGTCAGGGATGCTCACATTTATACACTCAAACCAGGCAGGAGTGGGAAGGTAGTGATGGTTTTTCTGGGAAGAAAGGCATTACAATTAGAGTTGGGGGTATGCTTAAACAGGTTGACAGTGGCTAAGCATCAATAGCAAGCAAAGGGCCAAAGGCAGGTTATTTCGGAATTTGAAAGTCAGGGTTTTTTTTTCCCAGGGCAGATGGTAGAAGTACAGTTATTGTAGGATGGTAGTGGGGATAGAAGGAGACAAGAAATGAGACTCTAACCTTGTTAGAGTTGGAGACCACAGATACAAAGAAGTCATGAGTTATGTGTTGGTCCAGAAGGTGGCAAAGCATTTGGATAAGAGAATGTAAATGAAGGACAAGATTGAGATAGGACAGGAGAATGGTAGCTTCAGTGGAGCGGGAAATAGACGTGTTAGGGTAATGATTGAATTTATCTAAAATGAGGAGTTTCTCAGTACATAGACCTAAGGAAAGATAAAAGGGAGGAAATCGGCATTGAGCTTGAGAAGGGGTGATAAACTATGAAAACTTTGGATGAAAGGAATGAAGGATAGAAGAAAAAGAGCTTTTTGGCGGAGAAGTTCCCAGAAAAGTAGAATGAGGAATCAAGATGTGACTTCAAGGTAAGGGGCATGCAGCCACCACTACACTTTGGGCAGGTCAATGATGAAAAGTATCTCTTGGCAGGTATGCTCTTGTAAAGAAGAAAAAAGCTGTTGTCTTTGAGCCTATTTCTGTCTTGTTGATACAGTCGTCCACAATGAGATAATGAATGGCAAGGGTCTTCTTGATGAGTGAGTAAGTGAATAATCTGGAGACAAATCCAGAAGGATACGGTCACTGTTTAGTGTATTGACCGGTTTCCTTATTCAAAAAAGCACACCAGATTCACAGACCACTGTCATAATACACAGTATCAATACCACAAGCTTTTTATTTTCTTTACGTTATCTCTTTGTAATTATTCCCCACATTTTAGCCTTTCCACCATCTCATTGTCTGTTTTATACCAGGGAGTAAAGACAGTCAAGGTCATCTCTTCATAACAGCTGTCAACGCCACAGCTTTGTAGCTGACAGCCAATGCTACAGTAATTGTTCACCTACTCACCCACCCCAGCAGGATGGCACTGCCCGACTGAAAGTCATTAAAACCAATTGTGTTACTCATGGCGCTAATGACTGAAAAGTTCCTTCTTAATCACATTTGAATTTGTTAGTAATTTCCCTAGGTATGGATTTCCAAACTTGTGAGTCGTTGCATGAATTGGGTAATTTATCATAATTTGCCGATAGTTAGACTCTGGTTATTAACTGAACCACATATAATATACATGAATACTTGTGGCATGTCAGTGAACCTCCTTTTTAATACATAGGAAACAAATGCTCACAATATAAACTAAAATTCTCAAATATAACCCACAATTCTATATATTGCATTAAATTTGATTAAATTTTACAGTACCAAATCAGGACATAGAAACATAGAAAATAGGAGCAGGAGTAGACCATTCGAGCCTGCTCCGCCATTCATTATGATCATAGCTGATCATCCAACTCAGTAACCTGTTCCTGCTTTCTCTCCATACCCTTTGATCCCTTTAGACCCAAAAGCTATATCTAACTCCTTCTTGAAAACATACAATGTTTTGACCTCAACTGCTTTCTGTGGTAGCGAATTCCACAGGCTCACCACTGTCTGGGTGAAGAAATTTCTCCTCATCTCAGTCCTGAAAGGTTTATCCCGTATCCTTAGACTATAACCCCTGGTTCTGGACTCCCCCACCATCGGGAACATCCTTCCTGCATCTACCCTGTCAAGTCCTGTTAGAATTTTATAGGTTTCTATGAGATCCCCCCTCACTCTTCTGAACTCCAAAGAATATATTCCTAACCGACTCAATCGCTCCTCATATGTCAGTCCCACCATCCCAGGAATCAGTCTGGTAAACCTTCGCTGCACTCCCTCTATAGCAAGAACATCCTTCCTCAGATAAGGAGACCAAAACTGCACACAATATTCCAGGTGTGGCCTCACCAAGGCCCTGCATAATTGCAGCAAGACATCCCTGCTCCTGTACTCGAATCCTCTCGCTATGAAGGCCAACATACCATTTGCCTTTTTTACCGCCTGTTGGACCTGCATGCTTACCTTCAGCGCCTGGTGTACGAGAACACCCAGGTCTCGCCGCATATTCCCCTCTCTCAGTTTATAGCCATTCAGATAATAATCTGCCTTCCTGTTTTTGCTACCAAAGTGGATAACCTCACATTTGTCCACATTATACTGCATCTGCCATGCATTAATCCACTCACTCAACTTGTCCAAATCACCCTGAAGCTCTCTGCATCCTCCTCACAACTCACCCTCCCATCGAGTTTTGTGTCATCTGCAAATTTGGAGATATTACATTTAGTTCCCTCAGCTAAATCATTAATATATATTGTGAATAGCTGGGGTCCTAGCACCGATCCCTGCGGTACCCCACTAGTCACTGCCTGCCATTCGGAAAAAGACCCATTTATCCCTACTCTTTGTTTCCTGTCCGCCAACAAATTTTCTATCCATCGCAATACATTACCCCCAATCCCATACGCTTTAATTTTACATGCTAATCTCCTATGTGGGACTTTGTTGAAAGCGTTCTGAAAGTCCAAATATACCACATCCACTAGCTCCCCCTCATCAACTCTACTAGTTACATCCTCGAAGAATTCTAGTAGATTTGTCAAGCATGATTTCCCTTTCGCAAATCTATGCTGACTCTGCCGGATTCTACCACTGTTCTCTAAGTGCTCTGCTATAAAATCTTTGATAATGGTCTCTAGAATTTTCCCCACTACCGACGTCAGGCTGACTGGTCTATAATTCCCTGCTTTCTCTCTACCTCCCTTTTTAAATAGTGGGGTTACATTAGCTGCACTCCAATCTGTAGGAACTGTTCCAGAGCCTATAGAATCTTGGAAGATGACCACCAATGCATCCACTATTTCTAGGGCCACTTCCTTAAGTACTCTGGGTTGCATACCATCAGGCCCTGGGGATTTATCGGCCTTCAATCCCATCAATTTCCCCAACACCATTTCTCTACTAATACTGATTTCTTTCAGTTCCTCTCTCTCACTAAGCTCTGTGTTCCCCAACATTTCTGGTATGATATTTGTGTCCTCCTTTGTGAAGACAGAACCAAAGTATGCATTTAGTTGGTCAGCCATTTCTTTATTCCCCATAATAATTCCCCTGTTTCTGACTGTAAGGGACCTACATTTGTCTTCACCAATCTTTTTCTCTTCACATACCTATAGAAACTTTTACAGTCAGTTTTTATGTTCCCCGCAAGCTTGCTCTCACACTCTATTTTCCCCTTCTTAATCAATCCCTTGTCCCTCCTTTGCTGAATTCTAAACTGCTCGCAATCCTCAGGTCTGTTGTTTTTCCTGGCAAATTTATATGCCTCTTCCTTGGATCTAATGCTATCTCTAATTTCCCTTGTAAACCATGGTTTGGCTACCTTTCCCGTTTTACTTTTGCTCCAAACAGGGATAAACAATTGTTGCAGTTCATCCATGTGCTCTTTAAATGTTTGCCATTGCCTATCCACCATCATCCCTTTAAGTAACATTTCCCAATCTGTCATGGCCAACTAGCACCTCATACCTTCGTAGTTTCCTTTATTAAGATTCAGGACCCTAGTCTCAGAATTAACTATGTCACTCTCCATCTTGATGAAGAATTCTATCATATTATGGTCGCTCATCCCCAAGAGGTCTCGCACCACTAGATTGTCAATTATTCCTCTCTCATTACACAATACCAAGTCTTGGATGGCCTGTTCTCTAGTTGATTCCTCAATGTATTGGTCCAGAAAACCATCCCGTATACACTCCAAGAATTCCTCCTCTACGGTATTGTGACTAATTTGATTTGCCCAATCTATATGCAGATTAAAGTCACCCATAATTACAGATGTTCCTTCATTGCATGCATCTCTAATTTCCTGTTTAATGCCATTCCCAACATCACCACTACAGTTTGGGGGTCTATATACAACCTCCACTAACGTTTTTTGCCCCTTCGTGTTTCTTAGCTCGACCCATACAGATTCCGCATCGTCAGAGCTAATATCTTTCCTCACTATGCTACAAGGCTAAACACAATATCAAGTGCCTTTAGTCTGATAACTGTCAGGTTGACACACAATCATTTCAGTCTCGGAATCCTGAAAAACTCTTACATTGCCACTTTGATCTGAGTATGCATTGAATGAGGGCGGCACAGTGGTGCAGCGGTTAGCACCACAGCTCCAGCAACCCAGGTTCGGTCCTGGGTACTGCCTGTGCGGAGTTTGCAAGTTCTCCCTGTGACCCTGTGGGTTTCTGCTGGGTGCTCCGGTTTCCTCCCACAGCCAAAGACTTGCAGGTTGATAGGTAAATTGGCCATTGTAAATTGCTCTAAATGGATTAGTATAAATGGGTGGTTGATGGTCAGCACAGACTCGGTGGGCCGAAGGGCCTGTTTTAGTGCTGTACCTCTCTTTGACTCTAATAAGTGCAGATTTTAATAGTTTGGGTTCAGGATTTTCCAATATTTAGTGTCATGTACAAACTTGAATCTCACAAATAATAACATTCACAAATGTTTTTACTGTTTAACTGGATTATTGAAATTCAAGGCCCCCAAAAAGGACATGATTGTCATGAAAAATGTGGTAGGGAAATGCTTAGCTGTGAAATTTGGCTCCGTAGCACTGGTCGCTTCACCGCAATAGGTGCGGGTTTAGGTGAAAAGTGGCATCTGCATCACTCCCGTCCACTTACGGTGCAATGCGCACCAATTGACATGTTGCCATGGGCGATAGCGCGGGTGTTACGTACATATGCCAGAAATATGCAGAGTCGACAGATCATGACATCAATCAGCATCTGATACTGATTTGGCACCTGACCTGCCATTTTTGAACTTGCGGCTTGAGTTAATGCCCTTTCTTAAAAACGCTGAACATTCATTCAACAGTACAACGGACAACCCCCCACCCCCAGCAACCCCCCCACCCCCACCCCCCCCACCCCCAACCAGTACTTTTTAAAGCCATCCATCTAACTTGCATGTTAGTTGCTTGTTACTATCTACTGGTGCTTGCAGAGTTTGCAGAAATACTGGGTTGTTGGAAGAGTTTGGAAAAGTTGGTAAAATCTGCAGGGAGTGTGGCTGCATGTGGGGAAGGCTATTGAAAGGCCTCTGAGCACACCATGTGCTCCCATTCATGAGAACTATAGTTGCCATCCCCCCTGGGATGCAGCATCAGAGGGTGACAGAGCAGAGGTAGCAAAGAAGATAAGCTGGTTGCAGAGGGAAGAGGAGGAAGGCTCTCAGCAGGATACCTTACCCACCTAGGGACTTCAGGCAGCACTTGTCCTACCTGCACCTAAGTCAAAAGCAGTGTGTTTGATCACTGAGCTTCACCAGAGTTGGTCACAGAAATGTTCCAACTCTTGGAACTAGATCTGCAGCCTCAGAACAGAGCGTGGACGATGCTGTCAGTTGCCTTTAAGGTGATTGTGGTTCTTCCAGGCTGAAACAGGCGACATAGTTTTGTTGTCCATCGGTGCATCCGGGAGGTGACAGAGGCTCTGTATGATAGGAAAGGGGACTTCATTGTGTTCTCTCTAAACAGAGGGAAGCAGGAAGCATGCACACATGGCTTTTCCAGGATCGCAGTCTACCCTGGTGCAGGATGCCAAAAACTGCACACACATGGCTTTGCAGGCGTTGCAGCACAATGCTAAGATGTACGGAAACCACCAAGGTTACAACTAACCCAATGACGTTACAATAGGTCCAGGCCTATTTTTGGCTCTGTCGTACCTCGGATCTGTGTTCCCTATATGCAAGAAAGGAATATCAGTGCTTCAGTCTCTTGGCCCTTACTTGGTTCTGCATTGGAACTGTCCTTAATGCCTTTCAGGACTGTCGGCATTCAGTAAGGTATGTCCCTGTCTGACAGAATTGAAGAGATTGAGTAGAACCATTATAGGCCTATATTCCGTATCGAGTATTGTTGAATGGTGAAGGATGAGCAATCCCTTTTTCAGTAAAAAATTAGGACAAATCTCACATCTCCTTAGTGAATTGCACAGTCAGCCTCCCTCGGACTCATAAATTTGAATGTGAACTTCCAACCAAATTTCTTTTCTACCTGAAACATGTTTAAGGTAGTTTTATATGTTAGTCTCTGAGCCTATTGAACCTTACTGCCGAATAATTCCATACTGTCCTCACATTATCTCATTCAGGGGTTCAAATACCTCTGTGTTTTATTATAAAAAAAGTCCATTAATGAGTTTGTCAAAATCGAACGCAGAGGAATTTGGTACAAATGCAATAACAAGTTCTCTAAAATAGCATTGATTAAATTGAATCCTTTGGTATCTGTCTGGTAGCCCAGCCATATGCCTCCACAAACAGGATTTTCTTTATGGCAGGACGGCCTGGCATTGTAGGATAGAACCTCCAATTAGTGAAGTTCGTGTCTGGTCACTTAGCAACGCCATGTTGTATTCCTGTGTGCATATTTTTTACACAGGTATTGAGCAATTTAAACTAAACAGGTTAACACTAATGCATAAAAATAAATGCATAAAAACTCCACCCATAGTGATGTAGTATGATGAGGTAGAAAATCTATCCCTATCTGTTCATGAGTGAACACCCTTTCTGGTCCTTGCGTGCCTCCCAGTAACTGTGTTTTTTGCATTTTTGTGTGCTTTTTCTTTAATGTTATCTTTAGTTTTATCTCTTACCTCTTTCGTCATCCATTTCTGTATTTATGACAAGTAGAGTGCATGACCCTTATGACAAGTAGAGTGCATGACCCTTAGGAGGCATAAACTGGTTCTGAATCACATTAAAATCTTTTTTTGAACATCTCCCACTGATCTTCTGTTGTTTTACCCATTAACAGAATTTCCCTCATGCATTTCTTACTTTCCTCCCTCCCATCACCACAACCTTACCCTTGTGTCTTTCTGCTTTTAGATACCAAAGATGTACAAACTGGCCAGGCAGTGGAGGAACAGCAAGAAAAGAGTGATGATGAAGACACACCATCACTTGATTTCACACTTGCAGCCACTAGATCAGATACAGACATGGCGCAAAATTTAGAGGATAGCTTAGCAGCGGGATCTGCAATGGATGAGACATAGCATGACTGGCTCGCAGCCAGGGCAGGAGACAAGGATAATGCAGGTCCCAGCTTGCCAGAGGTCAAGGTTGCACACGAGTTCTTCTGCAGAGGACTCAGATGAGGATTTTGATGGGGCAGGCTACCGAAGACTGATGGGGATGCACAACTAATGCATCAGTGCATAGGGAAACATATCAGAAAGCCTGCGTACAATGTCAAGGAGCATGGGGGTGTCATGCACCAATCTGGCACCGGGCTTTGCACAGAGCTTGAATCCCATCATTTCCAACATGAAGCCAACTCCACAACAGCACTTCCGGACCCAACTATGATGCTGTCTGATGGCCGATGTCTCAGCTTCCACCAGAAGTTTGAGAGCTGCAGTCTGAGTACTCAGACTTCTATCATGCAAGATCAGCTTGCTACCATGCAAGCTCAGAATGTTGTCATGAAGGCTGTACAAAGCAGCTTGAAGGGTGTCACAGATGTCCAGCAATCTGTCCTCCAACTGATTACCAGGATTGCTGAGGTGCCATCCCGGGATGGGGGTGTGGCTGTGCTTCCATGCAGCATGAACCTGCTGTCCTCTCTCAGGATGAAGCATCCGTGCTAGCATCCCTGCCACTCTGCCAGTGCCCTTACTGTTGCCTGTCATCCATCGCAATTTGCTGCCACCCATTCTGAGATGGTGCAGTCTGAAGCTGGGGCTTCTAGGTCCAGAGCTGTCTAAGGTTATGTTCCAAGGCTCTTCCACTGAAAATCAGCAGCCTTCCACCAGCCTTGCTGCATCCACTAGGATTGCACAAGGACAGGAGCACTAGGACAGTCAAAGGCACACAGAAGACAGACACTAAGGGAATACACATGTGTGATTAGTTTATGTATGCAATATGGTATGATTTCATTTATAAATATGGTTTGAAATGTCTATTTGTGGTGGTCTTTATTTCTGCATTGTGGCATAGACAGTGATGTGACAGAGGGAAGGTGAAGAGTATGGGACAGTTGGTGAATGGGGAATCAGGGTTGTGCTAACTGATATCTCACTCAGAGTAGTTCTTCATGTACAGGCTGGGCAGAAAGGGGCTGGCTAATTTGCCACCTCTCTTCCTCTACCTTCTCTTCCTCTTCCTCCTTTTCCTTTTTCACTTCCTGTTCCTCCTTCTCCTCCCTCCCTTCTCCTCCTCCCTCTTCTGGGGCTTGTTTTGCTCTGCGTGGCCTCTCTTCATTCTCCCAGTTATGCTGTGTCCCAAGTGGAAGATCTACTAGTGCACCCATGCCTGACAATCAGTTTGTGCCGAAGCCTCGAAATCAGGAAATATTCCTTTAGCACATGCCACACTACTCCCTGTAGACACTGCAACTTGAAACAACTATGGAAAGCACCAAACACTTAGAGCATCATACCGACAGCCAGAAGAAATCAATCAGCAACTAACCTGTAAATAGTTGATGATCCCTTTAAATAATGCTGGTGGGGGAAGGGGCAGAGCTTATCCTTCCTGCTGCTGAATGTGTGTTCAGCTGTGTGATCTTAAGAGAGGGCATCAGCTGGAGCGTAGAGCTACAAAATGGCAGTGCTGGTCATTGATTGAACGTTAATGGATGGCATGACCTTAATGCTCTGCATACTTCTGGCAGATATTAGCCGCACGTGCGTTAATGCCTTCATCAATTTGATTCTGGCATGATTCACAGTAGTAGTGTGCGCAGCAATTATACCATTTTGGTCCTGAAATGGCACTCATAGCGCTTCAATAACTGCCACTACCAAACCCAATTTTGCACCCGTGGTTACCAATTCAACTTCCTGAAAAAAGTCAGACCAGTGCAAATGGAATTCACCTATGCATCCCCTTGGTTTCTCAGCTGAGACAAGAAACTCCGTTTACAGGGACTCATTGATAAAAGCCCAAATCCTGCCATTCTATTCTGTACCAGTTGAACATGGATGGACTGCTCAACACACTTATTCCTAACTCTTGTCTTGGGAATATCCCTGTTTAAAGCATGCAATGATTATGAAATAATTGTAATTATGTGTAATGGTTAAATTAGCTGGAGTTAACCAGCTACATCTGCTCACGTCACATGATGTAGGTTTAAAAATTGGGGTCACATGGGACCAGAAGGTGTCTAAGAGTCATCCACAAGTCAATAAAGTTTCTGTTCCCACATCATCCAAACATTAGATATTTCCACCATTGTTGACTTAGTGGAGTAATAATTTCCTTGTTGTATACGAATACTTTATTTATCGCAGTCTGTCCCTTTTGATGGCTGAGGTTAGGAGAGGGAAAGTTTCAGAGTATGTCAATATTTGTAGAAAGTCTCCCAATCCTGTGTTACGTAAATAGATGGGTTGATGTTCAAGGGTGAACATGGCACAGAAACTGAAACCAAACTTTTGAGTTCTTGGGCTGGGTTTTTGTTCCAAGGTTGGGAATCCAACTCCCAGAGTCTTTCAGGGTCCTGAACCCACACTTCAGCAGTGTCGCTTTCACAATGCGATCTTCGAATGCAAGTGTCCTAATTGGGAGTTGTCTGCCTGGGGCCAGCATCAGAGGCAGGCAGCAGCCATCTTGGGGGCTAACGCTGTCTTGCCATGGAGTGCAGGCAGCTCACGAAAGAGCCAGGACGGTGAGAAGGACGGAAAATGGCCATGGAGGCCCCGTAATGGTACAGTGCCCGACCCGGCGCCAGTTGGCCTCTCAAATTTATTTCCAATACACTTTCTAATAGAGTTTCTTTGGCCACTCGGCAAGCCCGACTGCTGTGCACTAATGTTCACCAGAATGGTTGGGATCGCCAAAATCAGAATTGAAAATTGCCTTCCTAAATGCCCCGCTCCTCAACAAACTCCTAAAGGAGCTTAATGGGCCCTTAATTGGAGGTGAGTGGTTTCCCCATTCCCTCTCCCCCACCACAGCAACCACCCCCCCCAACCCCCAGACCTCACATTGAAAATCGGGGACTGTCTCGGAGGCATCGGGTTCCAGAGACAACCTCTGGGACTACGATTTTCAAATCATGACTGGTCCAGTTCCCGACCTCATGGCCCTTTGAAATTCCAGCCCCATTAGAATCTAAATCACCCCCTCAGAAAAATATTGTGACCAGTTTTATCCAATGGAAAATGGCAAATAAATACGAATAAAATTTGGTGTTCCACATGGAAATTAGAAACCTTTTTTTAAACATAATTGAAATTTGTTTGCTATATTTTACCATATTAAGCATATTATCATCTAATAAATGTTCTACTTGATTGGAGACACATCAGAAAAAAATGCATACTTCAGCAGAGAGAGGTTCAGTACTTTAAAAAATTGGGCTGGATTTTAAGAGATCGGCGGCAAACTCAGAAAATGGCAGCCCCGCCTATGCGGGCCACACACCAAATAGCTACCATGATCTTAAATGTGGCGGCTCATTTAAATAGTCAGGGCAGCCTGCCCCCCAATCATGTCCGTCCGTCATGGCTGTCCGTCCCCAGCAATGGCGTCAGCTGCCTGTGAGCAGGCGCTGGCGTCATTTTAAAAGGGCTTCCAGCCCTGCCGCCCAATTTAAATTTTTAAAGTGCTACCCCAAAATTAAATAAATAAATTTCTAACGCCTCTTTCCCCATCCCCCCATAACAATTACTATAACTATTTGCCCTTTCCCCCCGAAAACACTTAGCTTTTACATCCGACCTACCCCCCCAAAAGTGCACAGAGTTTAAGAGTCAACCCTTCTCACCATCCCCTAAACCCATTGGGCTGAATTTTACTGGCCCCGCGATGCCCCACTGAGTACTCAATACGAACATTGACCCATCGCCCCCAAAAAACACCTTTTGAAATTCTGAACTTTCACCCCCCCCCAACAAACTTCAGCATCTTTGACCCTCAACCCGTTCCCACCATCCCCACAACCAAATAGGAATAGTTTTCCCCGCTCCCCCCCGCCCTGATAATTTTATTCCTCTCCCTCCCCAGCAATGTCTTGCTTCAGAATCCGTACGGAGTTCCAAAGGTGCATGAGTTGTGACAGATCAGAATGGGACGGCCGGCGGCGGCAGGTAAGTTCATTTGCACGCTTATTACCCTCATTTACATATTTTAATGACGTCTCCGCCGCCAGGCAGCGAGGGGGTCACACCGAGGCCTCACCGCCACTGGTAAATCCAGCGGGACTTTCTCGGCGTTGTGGGCCGTGGCGGGCCACTCCTGCTGGCATTTTACGGGCCTCCCCGCCAAGACCCACGGCGTCGAGGGGATGGTAAAATCCAGTCCCACAGGTAAGTCTATTTAAATGTATTAATTTCATTCATTTGAATATTTAAATTGTGGTCCCGTCCCATAACGGTGGGGGGGGGGGGGGCTGCCACGGAGCCTTGCTACCGCCGAAAGAATCAGGCCAGGCCCTCCTGGCGTCGAGGTCCGTGGCAGGCCTCATACGGAGTCATCTTCAGGACACCCCCCCCACCCCCTACCACGGATCCCGATGCCTGTGGGAGAAAAAAATCCAGCCCACTGACTAAATCCAAACCAAAAAACAAAAGTTGAAAAACTATTATCAAAAGACCCACAGCCCCGAGTAGATTTTTCACTTTGTTTTCTGTTGTTGCATTTTGGAATTTTTCATATTTCTTAAGAAAGGATTTAGAAACCAGTTACACTTAAGTGGTGTACATTAAATTAAAATAGGGTTACAAGTCTTTAAAATTTTCCTTACGGCTCCATACTGGAGCCTGCAAGACAAAGAGGAGTTTATATATTTTTTTTATTCGTTTTTTTGTGGGCATCGCTGGGCTAGGCCAACATTTGTTGCCCATCCCTAATTGCCCTTGAACTGAGTGGCTTGCTAGGTCATTTCAGAGGACATTTTTTTTTAAAGAGTCAACCACATTGCTGTGGGTCTGGAGTCACATGTGGGCCAAACCAGGTAAGGACAGCAGATTTCCTTCTCTAATGGACATTTGTGAACCAGCTGGATTTTTACAACAATCGACAATGGTTTCATGGTCACCATTAGACGAGCTTTTAATTCTAGATTTATTAATTGAATTCAAATTTCACCAGCTGCCGTGGTGGGATTTGAACCCATGTCTCCAGAGCATTAGAAAATAGATAATAGGTGCAGAAGTAGGCCATTCGGCCCTTCGAGCCTGTTCAGCCATTCATTATGATCATGACTGATCATCCAACTCAGTAACCTGTTCCGGCTTTCTCCCCATATCGTTTGACATTAGCCTGGGCTTTGGATTACTAGTCCAGTGACATTACCACTATGCCACCATTTCCCCATGTTATATGTTAATCTGACAGACATCGAAGATGTGCCACAATGTTTGGGGACAAGAGTTAATTTATTACCTCATTTCAAACTTCTTGCCGACACTCTCACCTATTAGCAAGGGCATTGCCTATTTATTTGTCCGCCGAGAATACACTCTTGGGGAGAGGGAAGTACTCGGTTTTGTTGCCAGGCTGACTGGTGAATCACTGAACAGGGAGGAAGTTGGAGAGACTGTCACCCCCACAGCCACTTCTTGTGATCAGGAGTGACAAAAATGAGAGGAAAGTATGTGTTCAATGCCAAACATTTCCAGTAGTGGCAAAGTGAGGCAGGCCTTGAACTGAGCTAGACATTAAACTATAACCAATTAGTTTCTACAGTGCGAAGCTGACCAGGAAGCAACCGAGCCTTCAGCCTGCTGTTCAGGGTACCACAGTGTGCTTTTCCTGTTTTATATGTCACAGCAATTATTATAGAGTAAGTTTAAGGCACAGAAAGAGGCCACTTGGACCAACATGTCTATGCCGGCCAAAAAATTATCCACTTATACTAATCCCACATTCCAGCATTTGGTCCGTAGCCTTGCAGATTACAGCACTTGAGGTGCATATCCAGACTCCTTTTGAATGAGTTGAGGGTCTCTGCCTCAACTACCCTTTCAGGCAGTGAGTTCCAGACACCACTACCCTCTGGATGAAAACGTTTTTCCTCATCTCCCCTCTAATCTTTCTACCAATCACTTTTAATCTATGCCCCCTCGTCACTGACCTCTCTGCTAAGATGAATAGAACCTTCACTCTATCCAGGCCCCTCAAAATGTTGAAATTTCGATCAGATCTCCCCTCAGCCTTCTCTGTTCCAAAGAGAACAACTCCAGCCTATCCAATATTTCCTCATAGCTGCATTTTTCCAGTCCTGGCAACATCCTCGTAAATCTCCTCTGTACCCTGTCTAGTGCAATTACATCCTTTCTGTAATGCAATGACCAGAACTGCAAACAGTACTCAATTTGTGGCCTAACTAATGAGTTATACAGTTCCAGCATAACCTCCCTGCTCTTATATTTTATACCTCGGCTAATAAAGGAAAGGATTCGATATGCGTTCTTAACCACCTTATTGAGCTGTCCTGCTCCCTGCAGGGATCTGTGGACATTCACTCCAAGGTCCCTCACTTTCTCTACACTTCTCAGTATTTGTCCATTTATCGTGTATTCCTTTGCCTTGTTTGACCTCCCCAAATGCATCACCTTATACTTCTCCAGGTTGAATTCCATTTGCCACTTTTCTGTCCATCTGACCAGACCATCAATATCTTCCTGCAGCCTACAGCTATCCTCCTCACTATCTGCCACACGGCCAATCTTTGTGTCATTTGCAAACTTCTTGATCATGACTCCTACATTTATGTCCATATCATTAACATATACCACAAAAAGTAGGGGACCCAGTACTGAGCCCTGCGGAACACCACTGGAAACAGCCCTCCAGTCGCTAAAACAGCCGTCAACAATTACCCTTTGTTTCCTGCCACTGATACAATTTTGTATCGACCTTGCTGCATTTGCCTGGATCCCATAGGATTTTATTTTTTTAGTAGAAGTAGCTGGAAAATTCTGGAAATAATATTCTGTTCAGTCATGTGTGTTCTGCACATTAAACCAGCTTCTTGATTTTACACTGACCTTGTCTCACCAGAGAATTTATCCATCTTCTATTAGAAGCTGGAGGAGGCAGATGTGAAAGACAGAGGCCCCAATATTAACTTAAGGACATGCCAGGAGCAGGGGGGCAGAGGTGGTGGGGGAGAGGGTACGATACTGCATGGTAAACCTGGAAGTACATTCAGCATGCTGGTCTGTGGCTTTTTAATGCAGCCAAGACATTATCATTTCACTTCCGGGTTTGATGCAGATTGCATGGTAGCAGGGCAAGATGACAACTCGCGTGACATGATCTGAACTCAAGGGCCAATACAAAGATAGAATGTGGAGGAGTTGGAAATGGAAACAAGAGAAGACAAAGAGTGACAATGAATTCTGGATGCTCAAAGGCTGCCTTGAAGTCAGCAAAAGCTCCCTCAACACCTGCCACCTCACTCCCTATAGACCAAGCAGCACAATCACCTTCTATGAATCCAAGACTATGCTGAAGCCAATCCTCACACAGGCTGCAGCATCTGCCCAGATGCAGTCCCCTAGACTGGTCAATAGTGAAACAAGAGCCAAAATACTGAGAAAAGCTAAATGAGAGCTATCTTAATGGAAGCGAGATTTCTTTAAAAACAGTTGCTTGACAACTGTTCCCGCCATGACTTACAGGACAGGCCTAACAATAAATAAATTGGGTGCTGCCACACATCAATAGCTCGGAAGGGCCCTAAAACAGGCTCAGGGCCATTAATTAAATATTCTAATTAAGCCCCCACTCCTTTCAAGTTACCGCCCCGATGATTAACAATCAGCTGATCGAATATGCTGCCTGTTCAGATGCAGATGTGGCGCAGAGAAATCGTGACCCAATTGTGGTCAGCTTTTCCCTAATTTTCACATGAAAAAATGAGCTGAATAAGGTTGAGTTTCTCCCTCAATTACTGTTAAAATAGTGAAAAGAGGAATTTCAGAACAAACTCTTTAACCAATGTGTTGCGAAAATCATAGAAGCAATAGATGGGAGTGTATTTTGGAAACATTGTTCATTTTTCCAGATTTATTTAATCCATTTTTATAAGGTTACACTCTCTTATATTTCTGAGACATCACCCTAATTCAAATTGGCAATCCATTCCCATTAATTCAAAATTAACAGAATTCATTATGTAAATGGTTTGCTGCTCTGGTAGGTCACACGTTTGAAGCAGCGCGGAGATTAATCTCCAGAAGTTGGGAGTGATATATTCCTCCATGCATTAATAGATACTTTTTTTGAAAGAATCAATACATTTTAATGGGCATTTTCATTTCCTTTTTGCATTATTAGATATTTTCATTGTAATTAAATGGAAAGAAAAGAGATATTTTCTCCACCATCTTCTCAAGGACATTTAAAGCTTAGTAACCTCTTGGTATTAACATGAGTTTTATTCAAGTGCTGAAAGGTGTAGTGGGTTAAAAAATAGTCTTTGATCTCTAGGGCCTAGGGTTAGATCCAGACCAGAATTGTAAAAGTCTCCTCTGAATTCTAGCTCTATGAGTCCGATATGAAATGAATTTGGGTGGCCAGATTTAGGTTCCTAGTGGGCGGCGCAGTGGTTAGCACTGCAGCCTCACAGCTCCAGCGACCTGGGTTCAATTCTGCGTACTGCCTGTGTGGAGTTTGCAAGTTCTCCCTGTGACCGCGTGGGTTTCTCCTGGGTGCTCTGGTTTCCTCCCACAGCCAAAAACTTGCAGGTTGATAGGTAAATTGGCCATTGTAAATTGCCCCTAGTGGTGGTAGGAGAATGGTGAGGATGTGATAGGGAATATGGGGTTAATGTAGGATTAGTATAAAAAATGGGTGGTTGTTCATTGGCACAGACTCAGTGGGCTGAAGGGCCTGTTTCAGTGCTGTATCTCGAAATAAAATTTAAAAAAAACAAGCCTACAATGTAAGCAGTCAGACAGGCTTAAGGATGGTTGTGGGCAATGGAAACAATGTTACATTGCAACATTCTGAGGTTGAGTTTGAGGCCAAGCAGAGGGTGTTTCTTAACCTTTTGCAGTACAACACTGCAGGGGAAGGTGCCATGGGAAGGGGATGAGGTGGTGGGGGTAATGGAGGAGTGGACCAGGGTGTCGCAGAGGGAACAATCCCTTTGGAATGCTGAGGGGAAGATGCGTTTGGTAATGGCATCACGCTGGAGGTGGCAGAAATGGTGGAGGATGATCCTTTGGATATAGAGGCTGATGGGGTGGAAAGTGAGGACAAGGGGAACCCTGTCGCAATTCTGGGAGGGAATGGAAGGGGTGAGGGTAGAGGTGTGGGAAATGGGCTGGACACGGTTGAGGGCCCTGTCAACCAGTTTTTTAGTTATATTTAGTTTACCTTTAGTATATTTTTAGTTATTTTTTTTTCTTTTTCCTTTTTTTATTTATTTTTGTGTTTATTTTATTTCATCTGTTTGTTCAGTTTGCAGACCCACTGGTTTTTTTTCATGTTTGTACTTGAGGCTATTCAATTTCAGTCCGTTAACACCCTATCTGTACTAATGCTTTGTCTTTCAACACACCATTAACATACTGTTTGCCTTTGCTCCACGACCTTCTCATCAGCTATTCTGTGACCTTGTCCTATCTACACCTTCTCCTTTGTTATTTCTTGCCCCACCCCCGCTTTACTTGCTTATAACCTTTCACATTTCTAATATTTGCCAGTTCTGAAGAAGGGTTACTGACCTGAAACGTTAACTCCGCTTCTCTCTCCACCGATGCTACCTGACCTGCTGAGTATTTCCAGCATTTCTTGTTTTTATTTCAGATTTCCAGCATTCGCAGTGTTTTGCTTTTATTTTAGTGTTTAATTCACTGCCACTTCTCTTCCAGGAATGCCTACCTTGAAGAAGTTCTGCTCTTCTCTCCGACGGGATTTTCGTTTGTCTCTTTTACCTTGTCTCTTTTACCTTGTTCACCTTCATTGCTTTCTATTTCCCTCCTGGTATTTGATAAAGTGTCTACCAAAACTCGTTTTCACAGCCACATCTCCTTCCACAGTGACTGTCTCCGGCTCCGACTTATTCCACGTGGATTCCAATTACAGTTTCACCCATCATGTTTTGAATCCACCCAGGATTACAGGTATCTCCGAGAAATACAACATTCCTCTGACTACTATTCTCACCGCATCCTGAGATCCACACTCAGTGCTATGCGCCGCCACATGTACACACTGAAACTCTCTCTCCAACAACATCGCCTCACCTTTACTCAAAGCTATTCTACTCCGCAGTTTCATTTCATCCTTCGTCTCATCCGACGCATTAACAAAAAACTTTTTTTCTTCCTTTCAGGTATTGAGGAACGCAAGCTCCAGCTGCTGATGGGGACTAATGCCCCTCCAGATCCTTCTTCCCCTTCACTTCCCTCTGACCCCACCCCTTCTGATCTGACCCCTTGCCGTGTATTCACTATACCCTCTGACCTCCCCCTCTCTGATACTGAATGTTCTGTACTCAGCAAAGGTCTCAGTTTTATACCCTTACACCCCCACCTCAATGAATTTTGCACTCGGCATGACGTTGAGCTCTTCTTCCGTCGCCTCCGCCTCCGGGCTCACTTCTTTGACCAGGAGTCCTTCCCCCGACCAGTAGACCCATTCATCCGCCTCCAGCATTCTCCCTCTACCTGGACCTCTCCACCAGGCCTCTTACCCACTCTTGATCTTTTCATTGAAAACTGTCGGCAAGACATTGGCCATCTCAATTTCGCTGCTCCCCTCACTCACTCTAACCTGTCCCCCTCTGAGCTCGAGGCACTCCGTTCTCTCAGGTCTAACCCCGACATGGTCATCAAACCTGCAGACAAGGGTGGTGCTGTTGTTGTATGGTGTACCGACCTCTACCTTGCAGAGGCTCAGCGCCAACTCTCAGACACTTCTTCCTACCTCCCTCTGGACTATGATCCCACCACCAAACATCAAGCTACTGTCCACAGGACTGTCACTGACCTCATCTCTTCTGGAGATCGTCCCTCTACAGCTTCCAACCTCATAGTCCCCACAACCCCGGACAGCCTGCTTCTACCTCCTTCCCAAAATCCACAAACAGGACTGTCCCGGCAGACCCATTGTGTCAGCCTGCTCTTGCCCCACTGAACTTATTTCTTCTTATCTTGACTCTATCTTTTCTCCACTGGTCCAGTCTCTTCCCACCTACATCCGTGACTCTTCTGACGCCCTACGTCATTTTGACAATTTCCAGTTTCCTAGCCCCAACCGCCTCCTCTTCACTATGGACATCCAATCTCTCTACACCTCCATCCCCCATCAGGATGGTTTGAGGGCTCTCCACTTTTTCTTTGAACAGAGACGCAACCAGTCCCCATCCACCACCACCCTCCTCTGTCTGGCTGAACTTGTTCTCACATTGAACAACTTCTCCTTCAACTCCATTCACTTCCTTCAAGTAAAAGGTGTTGCTATGGGTACCCGCATGGATCCTAGTTATGCCTGTCTTTTTGTGGGATATGTCGAACTTTCCTTGTTCCAGTCCTACTCAGGCCCCCTCCCCCAACTCTTTTTCTGGTACATTGATGACTGTATCGGTGCCATTTCCTGCTCCCGCCCCAAACTGGAAAACTTTATCAACTTTGCTTCTAATTTCCACCCTTCTCTCACCTTTACATGGTCCATCTCCGACACTTCCCTTCCCTTCCTCGATTTCTCTATCTCCATCTCTGGGGATAGGTTGTCTACTAATATCCATTACATGCCCACCGACTCCCACAGCTACCTCGACTACATTTCCTCACAGCCAGCCTCCTGTAAGGACTCCATTCCATTCTCCCAGTTTCACTGTCTCCAACGTATCTGCTCTGATGATGCTACCTTCCATGACAGCGCTTCTGATATGTCTTCCTTTTTCCTCAACCGAGGATTCCCCCCCACTGTGGTTGACTGGGCCCTCAACCGTGTCTGGCCAATTTCCCGCACCTCTACCCTCACCCCTTCCTTCTTTTCCCACTCAGAACCGTGACAGGGTTCCCCTTGTCCTCACTTTCCACCCCATCAGCCTCCAAAGGATCATCCTCTGCCATTTCCGCCACCTCCAGCGTGATGCCACTACCAGACACATCTTCCCCTCCCTTCCCCTGTCAGCATTCCGAAGGGATCGTTTCCTCCATGACACCCTGGTCCACTCCTCCATTACCCCTACCACCTCATCTCCTTCCCATGGCACCTCTTCCCCTGTAATCGCAGGAGGTGTAATACCTATCCATTTACCTCCTCTCTCCTCACTATCGCAGGCCCCAAACACTCCTTTCACGTGAAGCAGCAATTTACTTGTACTTCTTTCAATGTAGTATACTGTATTTGCTGCTCGCAATGTGCGCTCCCCTACATTGGGGAGACCAAATGTGGAGTGGGTGACCGCTTTGCGAAACACCTCTGCTCATTCCGCAAGCAGGACCCCGAGCTTTCGGTTGCTTGCCATTGCAACACCAACCGCCCCCACCCCCCCCACCCCGCCACCATCCCCCCCCCACTCTCATGCTCACATCTCTGTCCTAGGATTGCTGCTGTGTTCCAGTGAACATCAACGCAAGCTCGAGGAACAGCATCTCATTTACCAATTAGGCACACTACAGCCTGCCGGACTGAACATTGAGTTTAATAATTTCAGAGCATGACGGGCCCCACAATTTACTTTTATTTTTAGTTTCTTTTTTCTTTTTCCTTTTTTTATATTTTTCATGTGTTTATTTTATTTTATTTCATCGTAGATCGTTCAGTTTGCTTACCCACTGCTTTTTGGCATGTTTGTACTTGCGGCTGTTCAATTTTCTGTCCGTATCTCTATCTGTACTAATACTTTGCCATTCAACACACCATTAACATATTGTTTGCCTTTGCTCCATGACCTTCTGGTTAGCTATTCTGTGACCTTGTCCTATCTACACCTTCTCCTTTGTTATCTCTTGCCCCACCCCCACTTTACTTGCTCATAACCTTTTACATTTCTAATATTTGCCAGTTCTGAAGAAGGGTCACTGACCTGAAACGTTAACTCTGCTTCTCTCTCCACAGATGCTGCCAGACCTGCTGAGTATTTCCAGCATTTCTTGTTTTTATTCCTAACCAGATCATTGGGGCAAAATATAGTTAAAAAGTAGAAATCCCCATAGCTCAGTCAGGAAATGCACAATGTGTAGTGATACTGAGCTATATAGATCAGGTAGGTCCTAGGTATAAAGTCGCCTCTGTACTGAGCTAATCACAGCTGGGATGGAGATGGAGGCACTACACTTAGTTTCATGTAGATCAGTAGGTTACATTTCCAAAGAAAGATTCGTGAATATGTAACAATTATTCCTGCAAATGCAAAATGGCCTGGATTTTCCTGCAGGACAGCTTCACCACCAGAACAGGGTTAGGGGTGGACTGTCATCAGTTTATAGATAGAATACTAAGTAAGAATGAACATTTGAGAAAAGCTAAATAAAAATCTTGTAGGTTGCTTGTAGCTCCAAGAAGTTCCTTGGACTTTTTTTGCTAGGTTTTCAGTTTACACATCTGAAACAAACCTCAATATTAGGGAAATAGTGTAGTGATAATACTGCCCCTATATAAGGAATCATTTTATTATTGTAATTTTAACCCAATATAAATTCTCCACATTTCACATAAAAGTTGCAAACTTGGCAATTTGCACAATTCACTTACATCTATTCACACTATGTATCAACATAATAGTAGGAAGTTTTAGATCATAGAATGATACATCATAGAAGGAGGCCATTCAGTCTAGTGTGTCTGTGCTGGCTTTTTGGTAGAGCTATTCAATCCCATTTCGGCTCCTTACCCACAGTCCTGTAATTTTTTTTTCCTCTCAAGTATTTATCTAATTCTCTTTTGAATGTTACTATTGAAGCTGCTTCCACCACCATTTCAGGCATTGCATTCTCGATCTTAGCAACTCTGTTTAAAAAAAGTTTTCCTCATGTCACTTCTGGTTCCTTTGCCAAACATCTTAAATCTGTGACCTCTAGTTATCGGCCCTACTGCCACTGGAAACAGTTTCTCCTTATTTACTGGCTAATTAAGCTGACCGAGCCCTAATGGACATAGCAGCTAGACTGGGTCGGCAGCAGGTGGTGAGGGAACCAACAAGAGGGATAAATCTACTTGACCTCGTCCTCACCAATCTACCTGTCACAGATGCATCTGTCCATGACAATATTGGTAGGAATGACCACCGCACAGTCCTTGTGGAGACCAAGTCCCGCCTTCACAATGAGGGTATCCATCATCGTGTTGTGAAGCACTACCACCATGCTAAATGGGATAGATTTCGAACAGATCTAGCAACTCAAAACTGGGCATCCATGAGGTGCTGTGAGCCATCAGCAGCAGTAGAATTATATTCAACCACAATCTGTAACCTCATGGCCCGGCATATCCCCCATTCTACGATTGTCATCAAGCTGGGGGACCAATCCTGGTTCAATAAAGAGTGCAAGAGGGCATGCCAGGAGCAGAACCAGTCATACCTCAAAATGCAGTGACAGCCTGCTGAAGCGACAGCAGAGGACTACTTGCATGCCAAACAGCAGAAGCAGCATGCAATAGACAGGGCTGAGCAATCCCACAACCAACAGATCAGATCTAAGCTCTGGAGTCCTGCCACATCCAGTTGTGAATGGTGGTGGACAATTAAACAACTGACAGGAGGAGGAGGCTCCACAAACATCCCCATCATCAATGATGGGGGAGCCCAGCACTTCAATGCAAAAGACAAGGCTGAAGCATTTTCATCCATCTTCAGCCATAAGTGCCGAGTGGATGATTCATCTCCTGAGGTGATTAGCAAAGTAATGGAAGGGGTCATCGACAGTGCTATCAAGCAGCACTTGCTCAGCAATAACCTGCTCACTGACACTTAGTTTGGGTTCCACCAGGGCCACTCAGCTCCTGTCCTCATTACAGCCTTGGTCCAAATATGGGCAAAAGAGCTGAACTCCAACGCTGCCTTGACATCAAGGCAGCATTTGACCGAGTGTGGCATCAAGGAGCCCCAGCAAAACGGGAGTCAATGGGAATCAGGGCTAAAATTCTCCGCTGGTTGGAGTCATACCTAGCACAAAGGATGTGGCTGTTGGAGGTCAATCATCTCCGTCCCAGGACATGCATGGGTTCCTCAGGGGAGTGTCCTAGGCCCAATCATCTTTAGCTGCTTGGTCGATGACCTTCCCTCCATGATAATGTAAGAAGTGAGGATGTTTGCTGATGGTTGCACAATTTTCAGCACCATTCGTGACTCCTCAGATATTGAAGCAGCCCTTGTCCATATGCAGCAACATCCAGTCTTGGGCTGATAAGTGGCAAGTAACATTCACGCCACACAAATGCCAGGCAATGACCATCTCAAACAAGAGAGAATCTAACCATCTCCCTTTGACGTTCAATAGCATTATCATTGCTGAATCCCCACTATTAACATCCTAGGGGTCACCATTGACCAGAAATATTTCAGGTCGAAGACCTTTCATCAGAACTCAGTTGAAATTAACTTAAATAGCACACTCATTATGGCCTCTTCCTAGAAACATAAATTATTCATATGCTTAGATAATTAATTTAAATCTCTTTTACCTATCAACAGATCCACTGAACATATGGAAACATTCTCAGTTTACTGTTCGTTCAATGGTTTCTCATCTGAGTACAATAATGGCTCAGAATTTGTGGTACTAACAGTGGCGAGGTTGTCAGCACGTAGCATTATTACTGGGTAAAGCTGACAGCAATTTTGGCAACCACACGTACGCAGCTAAACGTGGAAATCTCAAAGTTGCTGTCAGAGATACCCCTCTCCTCCAAGTGCTGTGCTGGTGCCTTTTCTGCTGAAGCAATGAACATTGATTTAGCATGAACTTAAACTAAATACCCAGGGCTGGATTTTATGCAGGGTGCAGGGCTCCTGGCGCCAGGCTGAAAAGACCGGGGGGCGGAGGAGCCCACCTCTGCATTTTTACTGACCTCTGGTCTTTTGGGGTCAAAGTTTAAGGAAGCAGAGGGCGTCTCATCTTCCATGCAGTGGAGGCTCCCCACGCTGCTGGTAAGATCCCAGCAGCAGCGGGAAGAGGTCCTTAATTGGCCATCAGTAGGCCACTTAAGGGCCTCAATTGGCCTCTGGGTGGGAAGGCCGATGTCGGCCTATCCCACCCCTGGGAAGATCAGACCCAGCAATTCCGGCGTCGGGTTCCGTGACGGCCGCTGCTTCTGCGATTCTCCACCGCCCCCCCACCTGTCCTCTGCCACGGAACCCAATGTCGGGCTGGGAACAAAATCCAGCCCTCCCTATTCTCGCTGCAAAGACTGATGAAAAATGTAATCCCTGTTCAAATAGGAGTAGCTGAGTGGTAAACAGCATACTAAGTCATGATTACTGCTGAAAAACATTTCTGCTCCTGAAAAGTTAATTTTACAAGTTGAAGTCTCATTTTCTCAGAAGAAAATTTACATGTTACAGATTTTTTTTAAAAAAAGATAAATTCTCTTTTTTAAAGTTTCTGTTTTACTATTTAAATTTCTCCCTTAATCCCATGCATACCATGCCAAACTTTATTGTTCTTTTTATACAATGATTTAAATGTAATTCCCTGTGTTTTACTTTCTGCTTTGGTATCAGTGAAAATGCTTCAAACTGATTGATTGATCAGCCTGACTGCTGCCCGCCCTCTTCCTGGCCTTCATAGAGCCCGGATAGAAGATGCCAAAATCAAACTGACATCAGAATAGTGGAAATCTATGCTCTCAGGCCATTAAAAAGTTGTGGCAGCTTTTTTAATCCAGTGCAGTTCTTCACCACTGTCTGCAAAATTTGGACCATTAATGTTTCACAATCTAAACAGAACTTCAAGAGAAAGCAAAAATAAGCAGCCAAGAAACTTTCAAACAAATTTCTCAGAATTTTAAACTGAGTTCTCATCAATCAGAAAAACATCATGCAGAACTGCTTATTTCATCTGACTGAAAGAATTGTTACAATCTTTTTTTTTCCAAAATATACTTTATTCATAAAAATCTGTAAAAATTACATTCCCAAACAGTTCTAAACAGCATCAAGTCAAAAAATACAAACAGTGCAAAGGTGATCAGTTACCTTCTATACAATCCTGAGTTGCCTCACAACCCTTCCATTTCATTGTCATGCCATATACATTTTTACATTTACAGCACACAAAATTTCTCCGATACAGTTCGAGGGGTTTCCCATGGATCCAGCCCCTCAGTTCAGTTTGGTGGGGGGACCTTACACTGTGGTCTTTCCCCATTGAGCCTTTGCTGCGACTGCCCCAAGCTTTAGTGCGTACCTCAGCACATAGTCCTGGACCTTGGAATGTGCCAGTCTGCAACATTCGGTCGTGGACAACTCTTTTCGCTGGAAGACCATTGACCATTGACCAGAAACTAAACTGGAGTAGCTGTATAAATACCGTGGCTACAAGAGCAGGTCAGAGGCTAGGAATCCTATAGCTAGTAACTCACCTCCTGACTCCCCAAAGCCTATCCACCATCTACAAGGCACAAGTCAGGATTGTGATGGCATATTCTCCACTTGCAGCTCCAACAACACTCAGGAAGCTCGACACCAACCAGAACAAAGCAGTCCACTTGATTGGCACCCCGTCTACAAACATTCACTCCCTCCACTGCCGACGCACAGTTGCAGCAGTGTGTACCATTTACAAGATGCACTGCAGCAATGCACCAAGGTTACTCAGGCAGCATCTTCCACACCCCGACCTCTACTAACTAGAAGGACAAGGGCAGCAAATACATGGGAACACCACCACCTGCAAGTTCCCCTCCAAGCCACACACCATCCTGACTTGGAACTATATTGCCATTCCTTCACTGTCACTGTCACAAAATTCTGGAACTCCCTTCCTAACAGCACTGTGGGTGTACCTACCCCACATGGACTGCAGCGGTTCAAGGCAGCAGCTCACCACCACCTTCCCATGGGCAATTAGGGATGGGCAATAAATGCTGGCCTGACCAGTGATGCCCACATCCTATGAACACAAATAAAAAAAAATACATTCAAACTGGTAATCAGTAATAGAAAATTCCATGTTTCACATTGGCATAGCATTTCAGCATGATAGTGATCACAGGTACTCTTTTTGGTAACAGTACTGTTGTGTGCTTTTACCTGAACAGTTTGCAACATAATATTTGTTTATGCTAAACAATCATGCTGTTATTCTTTGTGTTAGGTTGTAAGGTAGTAATCAGTTCTAGAATTATAATTATGTGGTAATCATGTGTTAGCATTAATAAATGTAAGTGTTTACTCAAGCTCTATAAAACCTAATGTAGCCAGTCTGATGTCACGAAGGCATAGAGAATTTCTAAGGAATCTTCAGTCCAAAGTTATTGTGGATCTGAACCAGCAATTATGTGATAAATTATATGATGATCTTTTGATCATCCACAGTAACATCAGTGAAAGATAAGCAGAAACCCATTATACACATGTACACAAATGGTGTTTCCACTGATCTTCCATTGAAATTAAGCTGGCCAATGAGAGAAGAGCTGAGGAAATTCCGAGCATCCATTTTGAGTAAGCCCGGCAGTGCAGACCTTAAACATTTCAACAGAAAATGCTGGAAATACTCAGCAGGTCAGGCAGCATCTCTGGAGAAATAAACAGAATTAATGTTTTAGGTCAATGACCTTCCATTTTTCTGATGAAAGGTCATGGACCTGAAACATTAACTCTGTTTCTCTCTCCGCAGTTGCTGCCTAACCTGCTGAATATTTCCAAAAACATATATGACTCCTGAGAAAGAATAAGTTTGTTCAAACTGAAGCTGTGCTGTAAACTCATAGTATCTTATATGTGAGAGTCCCAAAGATGCTTCACAATTGTAAAATGATTGCTGTAAATGGCTGTCAGTGTGACCTAAAACTGGAATTGCACTGATATTTAAAAAGGCAAAGAATGATTTCCATTTTGCAAGAATACATCTGGACTTTGTAATTATTTTGTGATAATTATCACTTCCTGTTACATCAAAATCAGATTTATGCTTGCTGTAAATTTATGTCCTGTCAAGCTTCTTGACAGACGAGTCTCATGTTGAATATAGTTTAGAAAAGCTAGTTGCCAATCTTACTCACAAAAGATTTTCAACCATCTGGCCACTGAGGCAGGCTTGCATAATTGTGGGAAACACAAAATAGCAACAAAGGAGTATAACTGAATTTATGTAGGTATTTCAATTATGTGCATGTTTTTTGTTGCTTTATTGCATTTTTATATTAAGTGAGCCACATATCTAACCCCCTCCTTCATCCTTAGTGGATTTACTGAGCTTAGCTAACTATCTCTAAAACAACATCTATATTTTGTTTTTGTGTGGTCCAATAAAAATGCTATTAAGTTCCAAAATCAATTTGGTCATTGCCCAAGAAAAAGTTTCAAGGAGTTCAGAGGACTGTGAAAGGTATTATGATCACCCAGAAATGTCAACTCTTAAGAAAAAGATAACTGATATAGGCCAAATTAGGCCACGTAAAGATTGTGAATCTTGACAGCATCAAATACCAATGCCCCCCAGCTCTTGGAGAACAGCAGATACAAGAGTATTTTAGATGAACTATCCCTCCCCTCTTACAGTCCCATTATCTTTATAAGCAGGGTCCTTGCATCACCATCTGATTGCCTTGCAGTCCAGATTGATGAGTTCTTTCCCTCACCACTACAAATATTAACACCAATACAAAATCAACAACAAGTAACTTTATTAGAACTCAATTCATATTTGTATAACAGTTGACTTTCTAAATTAAGAATCGCCCTTGTGCAACCCCTTTGAGCTGACCTTCTGTGCTTGTTTGCCTATCCCGGTGCTCCAATGAGATGTATCCCCAGTAACTACAGCTTGAGAGGTACACTTCAGATGTCTCTTGTGGGCAACTGCAGCATCTCAGCACAGACTGGGGCGGTCTACGCCAATTAATCATGTGGCACTTATAAGGGTGCTGGTGGAGAGGACAGCAGGTGCCCCTCCATTGGAGCCAATGCCACTCTCCTGGGACACATATCTGCATGAAAACAATGTCAGTTAGCTAATAAAAACATTGGACAAACATAAGAGAGAGTTTGTAATGTCATTTTATAGACTGAATAAGGGGCATTCAAAGTTTACAGTGGGCTAGGGGAGGCTACAATGTCTCTGTGAAGCCCAGTAAATAATTAGAACAGAAGTAAATCATTGGCCTAAACTCTTGATATGGTCTCAGATAGTCTCAACAACTACCCATTAATTGTTGAGTTATATGCAGATTTACATGATTCAAAGGAAGGCAAATTGTAACCCAGGGATTCAACCCAGCTGGTGGTTAACCAACTTGTCTCCACCTCATCAAAACATTTGACTAAATGAAAAAACAATCCAGATACCTATATTTTTGGCCATAATAACACGCAAAAATGAACAAGAGAAACATGTGGAATACAAGAAGCCTTGAAACACATTCCTCGCAAATCAAAGCAATCAGACTACAGTCCTCACATTGCCCTGGTGATGAATACGTAGTTAATAAGACACTTACTTTTCATTCAAGCAGGGATCTTCAGCAAATAGTTAATTTCATTGGTCATGAACTTTTCATGATCCTATCTTGCATTGCAGTGTGAATTTTGAATTATTTCATTATTATATTCCAGAAATACACCACTATGTTACAATGGAAAATCCAGGAGGTTTTTTTTACTGCATATATTAAGCTAAACAATTACCTTAAGAGTCTGAACAATTTTGTATAAAATGAGCATATGAATCTTCTGCAATTTTGCTGCTTCAATTATCTCAATCAAATCTTTTAATGAATAATGCCTTCAAGATATGAGAAGGGATTTACGCTGGACGCACCATTATCTCTCAAAAAATGTAAAACATGTCAATCATCACAAAAAAACCATCTATGATAATATTAGAAGGGCGTAAGATGCTAGAACATGAGACATAAGAGGAGAGTGGGAATAAAAGCTCAAATAATAAGCAATGACATTTGTCTTAGTGGTATGATTCTTGACATTCAGGAAACAATAAACATTTTTCTTAAGTTCCACTTTCAGTTGATACTGTGACAGAGCATTTCTAAAGGAGCACATTCTGCCTGGTGCACAATTTGTAGGCTTAATCCTTCACACACTTCATATTCCCAAGACAACTTTGTTTATCTAGTGATACAGTATTTGGCTTAAACAGAGGGAAGGTCAGTGATGCACACTTCTATATGGGGTGGAATGTATTCAGGTCAGTGTATTTTCCTTTGAATGCAAGTACTTGTCCTTGACCCAGTCGAACCAATTTTATGAGTCGTGTTCCTCATAGAAAGCCTCAGTTACTGGAAGCACATATTTGGAAATTGCATGTGGGTTTTCCATGATTTTCCGACCCTTTAAATCCGTGAATGGAAAATCATGTGGAGAACATATGCAATTTCTCAACATGGAGTTCTGATGGGCAAAGCGCCACAATGAAAGTGGGGAGTTCATAAAACTGGCTCTGTCAAGTATGTTTTCCTCCTGTATGGGAATTACTTGCATCGGAGTTAGTGGGTTGAACGTTCCTCCAAGACGCTTTTGCTGCTGGAGGAAAATTGTGATGGAACTCTCACCCACTGCCGAAGCCTGCTGTGACCTCAACCAATTTTCTCAGGTTGAATTGCAGGTACCCTGTGCAATCCCCACCACAAACTGGATGTCCAGCACTGCAAAGAAGGGAGAAATGGTAGTGCTGTAGCAGGACATTAACTGCAGCTCCAAAAGAGAAAGGTGTCACATTTAAATGGGGCAGGAGCCCCTGAAGATTATGCACCACAGGACCTCAAAAAAGAGGTATCAGAGCCTTATGGAGGGATAGGAGCCCACTTCTATCAGTTCTCCCTCCAGCATTCAGCACAATGGGTTTGCTGCCAGTTCCCTGAAACGACTGCCTCATTAGAATTGTTGGCAATTGAGACAGAAGTGAGGAGCATTGGCCCTATACTGCAACCACTGAGTAGCCACAGCCCCTGCTCTCCATCCAGAGTGCAGTTTGACCTTTGCCATGATGTGCTCTGTTGGAGCTAATTAATGCCGAACGTTAATGGTTGGACTTGCATTCTTCAGTTTGACTAAGCTGACCATGATGACAGCACCTGTTTCCACGGTGATGAAGTCGTGGGTTTTTATCTGCGCTACATACCATTTTAGAAGATAACCAATAAATGGTAACTAAGGAAGCCAAGCAAATGCAACAATCATAAAACACTCTGCTTTTCATCTTATTATTTTACCAAGGAACCCTCAAAAAGGTTAAAGTATATATATGTCATTCAAATATGAATATTGAAATCACATGCCCATGACCATGTCTATTACTCATCATTTACTTACCAATCAAAATCAGTTAATCCCATCTGGATTCCCAATTATCCACATAAAGTTACTGGCTAATATATTGGACAGTGCTGTTTTAAGTATAACAGGTGAAAAAGAGTAAGGTGGCTGAGATTTCTGTGGTGGTATGCGGTGAAATTTGCAGAGACATTGCAAATAGAGCAGCGTCTCCATACTCAATCTTCTTTTATTTTTGCTATTATGTTGCTCAATGTCAGTCAGTAGAAGGAGGAAGGGTTAACACAGCTTTCTACTAAACATGACCATAAAAGTGAGTACTTTCTGACTGCCCATAAAGAGAGGAAAATATATGCAAATGCATTGTTTTTATACTGTCAGGAACAGAGTTCTAAGACCTTACTTAATTTGGAGATTGATTGCAAAACTAGAACACACAAGTCAAAAATTTACAAGCCTCAGGCAAGGCTAGAGATTAGTTTTTTTTCCGAAAGCATAGTGAAAATGTGGCATGGACTCCAAGCAGCAGAAACAAATCCTGTTGTTTGAATTAAATCCTGCAAAAAAAAAATAGCTAGATAAATAACAGGTCAGGAATGAAACTGAGGGTAAATAGATAAGTGAAACTAGGCACCATCAAATAATTCCTGAAATGCTGAGACCAAGGTACAATCATCTCTGCAAAGCAACTGGCTGACTAATAATAAAGTAGGTAGACCAGCAAACAGACTGACTGACAGACCGAAACACAGACATACACAGGCTCCAGATTTGCTGGGATCCTGCCCTGCTGACTGTTCATACCATTAACTCCGTTCCAAATGCTAGGGATAGGGTAATTTTGATATTCAGGGTACGTGGCCCATTTCTACAGAGGTGGAACAGAGATGTCCACCCGCAGTTACCAGCAGAAAATTGTAATGGGTCACTGCCACTCCAATAGCCTTAATGGTCCAAACAGAAGAATACATTTTTTAAAAATCTCCATAGGGAAACCAGAGCCTGCATTTAACACTTTAAGATCCTTGGGGGCTAAATTCGATGGCCCATGAAAATGAGTGCGGGATCATGATGGGGAATTAACATGCACCCATTGCTTCCGATGCAGACAGCATGGCAACTTGGTGCTGCCTGCTAATTTACATGATTGCAGCACGCAGCCAGCACTAACTACATTGTTGAGTGGCTGCACACATCAGCCAGGGCCCCAAAATCATGTGAGGCTAACACCAGTTAAAACTAGCCTTCAGTGCTTAAAGCTAGCCTGCACCTCTTAAAAATAAGGTACATTGTGGCTGGAGCAGGTGCTGGAAGTCAGTCTACAACTGATTTCTGACCTGTGAAAGACAAAAGAATGGCACAACATGGGAGAGAGCGGGCTCCAAGATTTTCCTATGCTTCACCTTGATTGAGGATGTGTGGAGGAGGAGAGATGTGCTCTATCCGCAGGGGTCCAGGAGGCCCTCCAGACATACTCTCAGACGGGAGTGGGACCAGATAGTCGTGGCAGTCAATCGTGCAGATCATGCCCGAGGACTTGAATGCAGTGCTGCAAGAAGTTTAATGACCTCACATTAGTGTCGTATCCCATCAACTGCACCACTAGTTTCAGACACTGCTCAATTCACCACATCTCCAACACTCACCTACCAACAATCTCTATAATCAAGTTTCATATCTAACATTCACAGCTTCACTTCACCCTCACACACGGAGCACTGCTGCAAGCCTCACACTCATCTCAACGCTCACTCTCACTGCCAGCTATTCATCCATGATGCCACTTCATCCAAACAGATTGCACCACACTTACTGACACACTTCCCTCTCTCTTGCAGGATAAGGTGGCACACAACCAGAGATGGCAGGTGCAAACAAGCAGGGGAATGGTGCGGTTTTATGTCCTTAGCCTCATGGAGGAGAGAGTGGTCGGCCTCACTTGAGTGATCATTGCTTAGGCTGTGGCCAACAGTGGGGCTGAAATGATAGAAGATGACTGTATTCCCATACATAATCAACCTTCTTGCATTCAACTTAATCTTCATCCATAATTTCTTCTGATTTACAAGCTCCTGATGATGTAAGCATGCACCTCCTATTTTTCCCAGCTCGCCACACCGTAACCCTATGAACATAAGAACAGCAGAACATAAGGAATAGGAGCAGGAGTAGGCCATCAGGCCCTTTGAGTCTGCTCTGCTATTCAATAAGATCACGGTTGATCATCAACTTCAACTCCATCTCCCCCACTATCCCCATATCCCTTGATTCTCTTAGTATCCAAAACTCTATCTACCTCTGCCTTGAATATACTCAATGACTGAGCACCCACAGCTCTCTGGGGTAGTGAATTCCAAAGATTCACCATGTTTTGGGTGAGGACATTTCTCCTCAGCTCAGTCATAAAAAGCTGACCCTTTATTCTGAGACTCTGATCTCTAGTCTAGACTCCCTGGCCAGAGGAATCATCCTCCTAGCATCTACCCTATCAAGTCCCTTAAAGGATTTTATATTTTCAATGAGATAACCTCTCATGCTTCTAAATTTTAGGGAATATAGGCCCATTCTACTCAATCGCTCCTCATCAAAAAAGGACAATCCCCTCATCCCATGAATCGGTCTATCAAACCTTCGTTGCACTCCCTCTAAGGAGAGTATATCCTTCCTTAGGTAAGGGGATCAACACTGTACACAGTACTCCTGGTGTGGTCTCACCAATTCCCTATATAATTGTAGTAAGACCTCATTAGTCTTATAATTCAATCCCTTTGTAATAAAGGCTAACATACCATTTGATTTCTTAATTGCTTGCTTCACTTACATGTTAATTTTCTGTGATTTATGTACAAGGACTCCCAGATCCCTCTGAATGCCAACATTTTCTAATCTATCTCCATTTAAAAAAAAATCTGCTTTTCTATTTTCCTTCCAAAGTGGATAGAAACATTTGCTTACATTATTTTTCATCTAGCATATTCTTGCCCACTCACCTAACCTGTCCATACTCCTTTGCAGCATCTCTGTGTCCTCCTTACAGGTTACTTTCCCACCTAGTTTTGTTTTGTCAGCATACTTTACACTCAGTCCCCTCATTTAAGTCATTAATATGAGATTGTAAATAGTTGAGGGCCAAGCACTGAGCCTTGTGGTACCCTGCTAGTTATAGCCTGCCAACCCAAAAATGACCTGTTTATTCCAACTTTCTGTTTTTTGTCTGGAATGAAGCCCAATCCCATAAGCCCTAATTTTGTGCAATATCCACTTATGCATCACCTTATCGAAATCTATCCTTGTGCCTTTCTCCTTTCAGACACCACAGAACTACAACCTAACCAAACAATGGTGGAGCAGCAACAGGTGAAAGGGCAATAAGACAATGACGATGAAGGAATACCATCACTTGATCTCACACTCGAAGCCACCAACTCAGGTACTGACACTGCACATAATTTAGAGGATAGCTTAGAGGTGAGATATGCATGTGGGAAGACACTGGATGTGAGCGGTGTGCAGTCAGGGCAGGAGGCAAGTGTAGCACAGGTGCCAACTCCAGGAGGGGAAAACTGCTGCAAATGGCATATATGAGCACTTCAATGCAGCAGGCTACTGAAAAAGGCTGATGGGTGTGCACAGTTAAATGTTTGGTGCATTGGCAGACCTACCAGAAAGACTTGGTGCAATGTCAACAAACATGGAGGAGTCCGGCATTAATTTTGCACAAAGTTTTGCACAGTGATTGGATCCTATCCTTTTTAGCATGCAATTGTTGGCCAACTCCATTAGCACATTTGTGGACCCAACCATGATGCAGCATCTGATGCTCAATGTCTCAGCTTCCATTGCAGAACAAGCAGAAGCCACTCAACATCTGGGTGCTGCAGTGGAAGCTCAGACTGAAGTCATGCAAGCTCAGACCACTGCCATCATAACTGTGGATGCTGGTGATCAAAGTTCAAAGGGTCTTGCAGGGTGTCACAGCAGTCCAGCATTCTGTCTTCCAGCAGATTACTAAGATTGCTGAGGCACCACATCAAGGGAGCGACAGTGGCTCCGTGCAGCATGAACCTGCTGTCCTCTCTCAAGATGACAGCATTCTTCCTCCCTCCACTGCTGCTTTTTCAGTGACTGGAGGCACCGAAGGAGGCCATTTGGCCCATTGTGTCTGTGCTGGCATTCTGAAAGAACAATTCACCAAGTGACACTCCCCCGCCTTCTCCTCATAGCCCTGCACATTCTTCCTTTTCAGATAATAATCCAATTGCCTTTTGAATGTCTTGATTGACCCTGCTTCCACCACACTCTCAGGCAGTGCATTCCAAATCCTAACCACTCGTGGCATGTAAAAGTTTTTCCTCATGTTGCCGTTGCTTCTTTTACCAATTACCTTAAATTTGTGCCCTCTGGTTCTTGATCCTTCCACCAATGGGAACAGTTTCTACTCTGTCCAGACCCCTTATGATTTTGAATACCTCTATCAAATCTCCTTTCAACCTTGTCTTCTCCAAGGTAAACAGACCCAGCTTCTCCAATCTAGCCATGTCTCTCCAGCTCCTCATCCCTGGAACCATTCTCTTGAATCTTTTCTGCACCCTCTCTAACGCCTTCACATTTTTTCTAAAGTCTGGAGGCCAGAACTGGACGCAATACTCTAGTTGAGGCCGAACCAGTGTTTTATACAAGTTTAACATAACTTCCTTGTTTTTGTACTCTATGCCCTTAATGATAAAGCCTAGGATGTTGTACACTTTATTAACCACACTCTCAACTTGTCCTGCCACTTTCAATGATTTATGCACATATACACCTAGGTCCCTCTGCTCCTGAACCCCCTTTAAAATTATCTGCTTTATTTTATATTGTCTCTCTGCATTCTTTCTACCAAAATGAATAACTTCATACTTCTCTGCATTAAATTTCATCTGCCACTTGTCTGCCCATTTAACCAACCTGTCTATGTCCTTTTGAAGTTCTGCACTATCCTCCTCACAGTTCACATTACTTGCAAGTTTTATATTGTCCGCAAGTTTTGAAACTATGGCTTATACACCAATGTCGAGGTCATTAATACATATCAGGAAGAGCAGAGATCCTAACATAGACCCCTGGGCAATTCCACTATAAACCTTCCTCTAGTCCAAAAAACGATCATTAACCACTACTCTGTTTCCTATTACTCAGCCAATTTTGCATTCATGTTGCTACTGTCCCTTTTATTCCATGAGCTCTAACTTTGCTCACAAGTCTGTTGTGTGGCACTTTATCAAATTCTTTTTGGAAGTCCATTTACACCACATCAACAGCATTACTCCAATTAACCCTCTCTGTTACTTCATCAAAAAACTCAAGCAAGTAAGTCAAACACAATTTGACAATATGTCCTTAACTATTCCGGGCTGACTTTCCTTAATTAACTGCATTTATCCAAGTGACAATTAATTTTGTCCCAAATTATAATTTCTAGAAGCTTCCCCACCACCGAGGTTAAACTGACTGGCCTCTAGTTTCCGGCCTTGTCTTCACACCCTTTTTTGAACAAGGGTGTTAGATTTGCAATTCTCCAGTCCTCTGGCACCACCACTGAATCTAAGGAAGATTGGAAAATTATGGTCAGTGACCCCACATTTTCCACTCTCACTTCCCTCAGTATCCTTGGATGCACCTCATCTGGTCCTGGTGCCTTATCAACTTTAAGTACCGACAGCCTATCTAATACCTCCTCATCAATTTTAAACCCTTCAAGTGTCTGAGCTATCTCCTCTTTTACCATGACCTGCACAGCATTTTCTTCCTCAGTAAAGACAGATGCAAAGTATTCATTTAATCTTTATAAAGCTCTGGTTAGGCCCCAACTAGAGTATTATGTCAAGTTCTGGTCACCACACTTTAGAAAGATATGAGGGTCCTCAAAAGGGTGCAGAGGAGATTTACACGAATAGTTCCTTAGATACAGGTTATGTTGGAGAAGCTGGGGTTGTTCTCCCTGGATCAAAGGAGATTGAGGGGAGATTTGATAGAGGTGCACAAGATTATGACAGGCTTAGATAAGTTAGACAAGGAGAAATTATTCACATTAACTGATGCTACATGGACTAGAGGACACAGATTGAAGGTTTTGGGCAAGAGTTGTAGGGGGAATTTGAGGAACAGCTATTTTACACAGCATGTGGTAATGGCCTGAAACTCACTGCCCACTAGGATGTTGGAAGTGGAGAATCAAAGACTTCAAAAGCAAATTGGATGGGCACTTGAAGAAAATAAACTTGAAGAACTATGGGGATCGAGCGGAGGAGTGGGACTGTCTGGATTGCTCTACAGAGAACAGACATGGACTTAATGGGCTGAATAGCCTCCATCTATGCCATAAATGACCTGAGCCATGCCCCCTGCCTCCATACGTAAATCCCTTTTTTGGTCCCTAACTGGCCCAACTCCTCTTTTTACCACCCTTTTACTATTTATATGCCTATAGATGACTTTTGGATTCCCTTGTATACGTTAGCTGCCAGTCACTTCTCATACTCTCTCTTTGCTTCTCTTATTTGCTTTTTCAATTCCCCCAAACCTTCTACATTCAGCCTGGTTCTCAGTTGTATTATCCACCTGACATCTGTCAGGAGTACACTTTTTCTTCTTCATCATAATTTCTCTCTCCTTTGCCATCCAGGGAGCTCTGGATTTGTTTGCCCTACCTTTCCCCATTGTGGGAATATACTTTGACTGTGCCCTAACTATCTTTTCTTTAAAGGCAGCCTATTGTTCAGTTACCATTCTGCCTGCCAACATTTAATTCTAATTCATCTAGGTCAGATCCATTCTTACCCCATTGAAGTTGGCTTTTCCCCAGTTAATTATTCTTGATCTGGATTGTTTCTTACCCTGTTCACAGCTAACCTAAACCTTATGATATAATGATCACTACCCTCTAAATATTCCTCTACTGACACTTGACCCACTTGGCCCACCTCATTCCCAAGAACCACGTCTAGCAATGCTTCCTTTCTCATTGGACTGGAAACGTACTCTGTAGGAAATTCTCCTGAACATATTGTAGGAACTTTTGCCCCTTTCTGCTCTTTATATTTGGATAATTAAAGTCCTCCATTATAACTATTCTATAATCCGTGCAACTCTCTGTAATTCCCTTGCAAATTTGTTCCTACACATCTTCTCCAGTGTCAGCTTGAAAGGAGCCCAAAGCAAAAGAGCTTATGGCTACGGTCACTTTCATAGCCACTGGCAATGCTGTCTTCGCCCTGCTCTGACATTGCAGTTGTGGCTGCAGAAGGCGGTTGATTTCAGTGAGGATATGCTTACTGAAGTGCAGACATCTGACACATTGGGCAGAATTTTGTTCTGCCCTTGGAGGCAGGCATGGAAGCAGTGGGGGGCAACAAAAGGCAGGGGACACTGTTCCAATTGAAGACCACTTAAGGGCCTCTTCCCGTCTCCACCTTAGTTTTGTGAAAAGTGGAGAGCCTGTCGCCAAGGGGAAATGCCACCAGGTAAAACCTGGCAACCTCCTAGTAGGGTCGGGGTGTCCCTCCTATGGGGGCAATCCATGGCCCCTGAAGGGCACTCCCAGTAGTGATCGTCACCCCCTTCCCCCAAAAAGACACCCCAACCCATCGCCAGAACCTGCCAGAATAGCCCTGGAAACCCCAACCCCACTTAACTTTCACGTGGTCTCCGGTGTCCTCGGCACTGCAGGGTGTCCTGCAGTACCAGGGGTCATCACTGCTCCCAGTGGTGCTGACTGTAGTGCAGAGCTGCCAGCCTTCCGATTGGCAGGCAGCTTTGGAGGCAGGACCTTGCCTTTTAAAGGGACAGTGTCCCTGACCGCGGGCAGCTAATTATCTGCCCGCTGTCAAATGCTTTGGGATTCCAACAGAGGGCCAAGCCGGGGTCTCACCCTTCCTGCCCCCTGCCCGGTCCCCCAACACCATAATATAATATAATATAATATAATATAATATAATATAAATAGTATAATATAATATATAATACAATATAATGATCTCTAAGGCCACCGGTATTGCAGGCATTATACATCTGACTTTTGTGGGGTTGGTGCCTTCAAGATGCCCTGAGCAGGTATAAATCCACTGGGCCTATCAGTTGGAGCATTGCTGGCTATGGACGTGGGGAGGGATGGGCAGGACTGAACGTACCATCCCCCATAATTAGGATTTCTGACAAAGTGTAACTGAGGCAGAAACTCAGCTGATCCAAACTCCACTCCAAATTTAGCCTCCTGTGGGTGACATGCTCAATTTCCACCCTCAGCTAATCCAAGAATTTGGGCCCTTAGAATTTTTATTGTTAACTTTTTAGAAGGATAGTTGCACCTGCACCCAAGCTAGAAATATGACAAATGTCCCGAATATTAAATCATCTCTTTTGGATCCTAATGAATCAAGATTCCCTTTGAATGTTTTGGCCTCTGCACAAAAAATTTCCATATGTATTGAATTGCCAATCATTCCCATAAGAAGACTTTACATCCCATGCACCCTGGAGTGCCTAATACTAATGAAATTGTAGTATGACCCATGGATTATAACATAGAGCCCTTACTGTATATGCCATCTACTGAAATAGCATGTGTTACCATGTGTGTTCTCCTCACTTTGTGGAAGGTGTATTAAAAACATACTATACAAATATATATGACTTACTTAATGCACAATAAATGAGCAATCAGAATACATTTTTCACACTGAGATCAGTCAATTTCTTATGTTCCTCATTTTATGAAAATAACACATATGCAACCTTTTTTCAAGTGAATTTTCAAAGCTAATTGGCCTTCTCTTTCTGTTACAGGTTGCTCTGTTTAATTTGCCTATTTGAGAGAGAAAAATCAAGACCAGTGAAGGTACTTTTCTCCTGTATTCAGTATTTGTTGCATGGAAAGTGAAACAATAACTGTTATTTTGTGTGATGTGCAATACTTTTCTTCCCATGATCCTGAAAATATTTTGCTTGACATAGAATTTTACCAAAGGCAACAAAAAAAGTCCTACTTACAGTTTTTTTTTTACATGAAGTACCTCAAAATATGCTGAATTATAATATGAGAACATATGAAAGAATGAAACAAATAAACACCATTTGGCCTTTCAAGTTTCCTTCTTCCACACCAATGTATAACTTTTTATGTTATGGACTTTACTTACTCATTTAATTTTGTGAGGCAACATTCACCATATATTTTACTTGTCAATCAAAAGTAATAAAGAAAAACTCCCTACTCTTCTTTGAAGACAGAGAACACCTCTAAGTTTACCACCTAATCCAAAAGATGAAAGCTCTGACAATGCTGCACTTCCTCAGTACTTCACTGAAATGTCAGACTAGATTAAGTACCCAAGTTCATTGTGGAACTTAAACCCATAACAGTCTGACTTAAAGGTAATATTGTTATCAAGTGAGCCAAGCTGACACAGCTTGGGTTCAGATGGTAGAATGCTTGATAATATTCTCCTCTCTTGAAGACTCTTGAGCAGTTGCAGCAAGAAGCAAAATCACTAATATGCCTTGAATTGATATTATGTAAAAAGAAGGCAACTATGGTTATCTTTTCTAATGGTACATGGATTTCAATTCGTTCCTCTAATTGTGATGCATTGCAAACATGGCTAGTGCATTGCTTCTGAAATATTTATATTTTATGTTAACTAAGCATATTTTGTAAGAAAGTCGGATTTATATAGCCCCATTCATGACCTCAGGATGTCCCATAGTGCTTTGCTGCCAATTAAGTGCTTTTAAAATGTACTGTTGTAATATCGGATGAAATGCATACTTTTTTGAGAAATTACCATTGTTGATTACCTGGTAACTAGTACAAATGAGGTAAAAATGGACTGTCTCTCTGCATTAATTCAGTTGGTATAAGCACATGGTATGGTGCTGAGCCACACTAACTAAGTTTGAACTCTGTTCTATACTGAATCAATGAAATTAATCAGGGAGGTGATAGAAGCACACTATGCTCGAGTTAAGGAGGAGAAATTTCAGTGTGCGGTCCTGTTTCTCACTGCTTTCCAGTGAACTCTGTTGAATATCATGTACGTGAATTTCTGGTGATTAAGGATGTGATGTCAGATAGAATTGGCTAATAATCCAAAGAATGTGATTTCAATTCCCACCACGGCAATTTGAGAATTTGAATTCACTTTAACAAAAAAATCTAGAAACAAAAAATCTGGCACCAGTAAACATGACAACAAAGCTATCGATATCTTTTATAAAATGCCAAGTGGTTCACTAAAATCCAGGGAAGGAAACCTGCTGTCCTTACCCAGTCTGGTCTATATGTGATTCCACATCCACTCCAATGTTGTTGGCTCTTAACTTCCCTTTGAAATGGTCTAATATGCCATTTAATTGTATCAAACCACTATACAGCAGTTCAAGACAATGGTCCACCATTTCATTCCCAGGAAAACTAGGGATTGGAAAAAAATGCTGATCTTTCCAGTGACCCCTCCCCTACCCCCACACCCTGAGAATCAATTAAAAAGAGGTTGGAAACAACTGTTGCACCCTTAGAGTCAATGATAATGGTGGAAGGGTACACTTAAGTGTTATCAGTGTACATGTTGAAGCTGATGATGTTGCCAAGGAACAGCATGATGAGTAGGAAGAATTGAGGTTGCAGCCCTGGTCACACTGAAGGAGACCAGCACGGAAAGAGAGATAATTAAAAGGACTACAGTGACTGCTGGGAAGGTAGGAATGGAACCACACAGAGTTGTGGAATGGAAAGGAAATGTGAAGGATTGAAGATGGAGAAGAATGGACTCATCAATGATTTCAAAAGAAATCAAGGACAACGAAGACAGATCATGAGCAGTGATCAATATCACTCTTAATTGTATCGGTAACTTTGACCAGAGTGTTCTTGCTGCTGTGGGCTGTATAAAAACTAGATTGTGGAGGTGTGAGCACTGTTGGCGTAGTGGTATTGTCACTGGACGAGTAACCCAGAGACCCAGAGTACTGCTTTGGGGACATGGGTTCAAATCCCACCACAGCAGAGGGTGGAATTTGAATTCAATTAATCAATCTGGAATTAAAAGTGAGTCTAATGACAGCCATGAAATCATTGTCGATTGTAGTAAAAGCCCAGCTGGTTCACTAATAAGGATAATAAGGAAATCTGCTGTCCTTACCTGGTCTAGCCTTCATGTGAAACCAGACCCACAGAAATGTGGTTTACATGCCCTGTGAAATGGCCGCGCAAGCCATTCAACCGCTATCAAGTCAATAAAAAAGAACGAAACTGGACAGACCACCCAACACCGACCTAGGCACCGGAAACGACAACGGCAAACCCAGTCCTGTCGACACTGCAAAGTCCTCCTTACTAACATCTGGGGGCTTGTGCCAAATTTGGGAGAGCTGCCCCATTGACTAGTCAAGCAACAGCCTGACATAGTCAGACTCACGGAATCATACCTTACAGACAATGTCCTAGACTCTGCCATCACCATCCCCGGGTATGTCTTGCCCAACCGGCAGGACAGACCCAGCAGAGGTTGTGGCACAGTGGTAAACAGTCGGGAAGGTGTTGCCCTGGGAGTCCTCAACATCGACACCAGACCCCATGAAATCTCACGGCATCAGGTAAAACACGGGCAAGGAAACCTCCTGCTGATTACCACCTACCGCCCTCCCACAGCTGGTGAGTCAGTACTTCTCCATGTTGAACAGCATTTGGAGGAAGCACTGAGGGTGGCAAGGGTGCAGAATGTACTCTGGGTGGGGGACTTCAATGTCCATCACCAAGAGTGGCTCGGTAGCACCACTACTGACCCGGCTGGCCGAGTCCTAAAGGACAGCTGCTAGACTGGGTATGCGACAGGTGGTGAGAGAACCAACAAGAGGAAAAAAACGTACTTGACTTCATCACCAATCTGCCTGCCGCAGATGACAGTATTGGTAGGAGTGACCACCGCACAGTCCTTGTGGAGACGAAGTCCCACCTTCACATTGAGGATTCCCTCCATTGTGTTGTGTGGCACTACCACCGTGCTAAATGGGATAGATTTTGTACAGATCTAGCAATGCAAAACTGGGCATCCATGAGGCGCTGTGGGCCATCAGCAGCAGCAGAATTGTACTCAACCACAATCTGTAATCTCATGGCCCGGCATATCCCCCACTCTACCATTACCATCAAGCTGGGAGACCAACCCTAGTTCAATGAAGCGTACAGGAGGATCCCCAAAGACACATTGTACAGCGAGCTCGCCACTGGTATCAGACCCACCGGCCGTCCATGTCTCCGTTATAAAGACGTCTGCAAACGCGACATGAAATCGTGTGACATTGATCACAAGTCGTGGGAGTCAGTTGCCAGCATTCGCCAGAGCTGGCGGGCAGCCATAAAGACAGGGCTAAATTGTGGCGAGTCGAAGAGACTTAGTAGTTGGCAGGAAAAAAGACAGAGGCGCAAGGGGAGAGCCAACTGTGCAACAGCCCCAACAAACAAATTTCTCTGCAGCACCTGTGGAAGAGCCTGTCACTCCAGAATTGGCCTTTATAGCCACTCCAGGCGCTGCTTCACAAACCACTGACCACCTCCAGGCGCGTATCCATTGTCTCTCGAGATAAGGAGGCCCAAAAGAAGAAAAAAAAGAACAGGAGGGCATGCCTGGAGCAGCACCAGGCATACCTCAAAATGAGGTGTTAGCCTGGTGAAGCTACAACAGAGGACTACTTCTGTGCCAAACTGCGTAAGCAGTATTCGATAGGCAGAGCTAAGCGATCCCATAACCAACAGATCAGATCTAAGCTCTGCAGTCCTGCCACATCCGACCATGAATGGTGGTGGACAATTAAACAACTAACTGAAGGAGGTGGCTCCACAAATATCCCCATCCTCAATGATGGGGGAGCCCAGCACATCAGTGCGAAAGATAAGGCTGAAGCATTTGCAACAATCTTCAGCCAGAAGTGCCAAGTTGATGATCCATCTCGACCTCCTACTGAAGTCCCCAGCATTACAGATGCCAGACTTCAGCCAATTCGATTCACTCAGCGTGATATCTAGAAACGATTGAAGGCACTGGATACTGCGAAGGCTATGGGTCCTGACAATACTCCAGCAATAGTACTGAAGAACTGTGCTCCAGAACTTGCCGCGCCCCTAGCCAAACTGTTCAAGTACAGCTACAACACTGGCATCTACCCGGCAATGTGGATAATTGCCCAGGTATGTCCTGTACACAAAAAACAGGGCAAATCCAACCCGGCCAATTACCTCCCCATCAGTCTACTCTCAATCATTAGTAAAGTGATGGAAGGTGTCATCAACTGTGCCATCAAGCGGCACTTACTTAGCAATAACCTGCTCAGTGACACTCAGTTTGGGTTCTGCCAGGGCCGCTCAGCTCCTCTACTCATTACAGCCTTGGTTCAAACATGGACAAAAGAGCTGAACTGAAGAGATGAGATGAGAGTTACTGCTCTTGACATCAAGGCAGCATTTGACCAAGTATGGCATCAAGGAGCCCTAGCAATACTGAAGTCGATGGGAATCAGGGGGAAAACTCTCCGCTGATTGGAGTCATACCTAGCGCAAAGGAAGATGGTCGTGGTTGTTGGAGGTCAATCATCTGAGCTCCAGGACATCACTGCAGGAGTTCCTCAAGATAGTGTCCTAGGCCCAACCATCTTCAGCTGCTTCAATGACCTTCCTTCAATCATAAGCTCAGAAGTGAGGATGTTCGCTGATGATTGCACGATGTTCAGCACCATTTGTGACTCTTCAGATACTGAAGCAGTCCGTGCAGAAATGCAGCAAGACCTGGACAATATCCAGGCTTGGGCTGATAAGTGGCAAGTAACATTTGCGCCACACAAGTGCCAGGCAATGACCAACTCCAACAAGAGAGAATCTAACCATCTCCCCTTGATATTCAGTGGCATTACCATCGCTGAATTCCCCTACTATCAATATCCTAGGGGCTACCATTGACCAGAAAATTAACTGGAGTAGCTATATAAACACTGTGGCTACAAATTTTTTCACCCAGAGGGTGGTTAGAATCTGGAACGCATTGCCTGCAGAGGTGGTAGAGGCAGGAACCCTCGCAACATTGAAGAAGTATTTAGATGAGCACTTGAAACGCCATAGCATACAAGGCTATGGGCCAAGTGCCGGAAAATGGGATTAGAATAGTTAGGTGCTTGATAGCCAGCACAGACACGATGAACCGAAGGGTCTGTTTCTGTGCTGTATAACTCTATGACTCTAAGAGCAGGTCACAGGCTAGGAATCCTGTGGCGAGTAACTCACCTCCTGACTCCCCAAAGCCTGTCCACCATCTACAAGGCACAAGTCAGGAGTGTGATGGAATACTCTCCACTTGCCTGGATGGGTGCAGCTCAAACTACACTCAAGAAGCTCGACACCATCCAGGACAAAGCACCCCACCCACAAACTCCCTCCACCACCATTGCACAGTGGCAGCAGTGTGTACCATCTACAAGATGCACTGCAGCAACGCACCAAGGCTCCTTAGACAGCACCTTCCAAACCTGCCACCTCTACCAATTAGAAGGACAAGGGCAGCAAATGCACGGATACACCACCACTTGCAAGTTCCTGTCCAAGTTACACACCATCCTGACTTGGAACTGTATCGCCGTTCCTTCACTGTCGCTGGTTCAAAATCCTGGAACTCCCTTCCTAACAGCACTGTGGGTGTACCTACCCCACATGGACTGCAGCGGTTCAAGAAGGCAGCTCACCACCACCTTCTCAAGGGAAATTAGTGACGGGCAATAAACGCTGGCCTGGCCAGCGTCGCCCACATCCCATGAATGAATAAAGAAAAAGTTCACGGATCTTGAAGAGAAAGCGCTTTCACCTTTCCAGGAAATCTCAAACACCTCTCTTACACTGAAAATTACCTCCTTCAAACTCCCTCCCAGATCCTCTCCACCTTCATGTCTGATACAAGTTATAAGGAACTCCTAGGTTTGTTTGTCTCCCAAATTCAGGTTATCAATGCAGCCACTACTGCCTTCTTCAGCCACTCTGATCTCCCAGACCACCCTCAGCCTTCTCCCAACCTCAGCTCCAACCTCACAGAACTCTATAGTTTCTCACTGATCTCTAACCAAACCTGCATTAAGAATAATTTCCTTTGCTCCCTTGACAAAGCTCTCAACCACTTAACTATCTCTCATTGCCCAATGCTCACCAACAGTGTCAACTATCACTTGATCTCTAACCTTCCATTCCTTTCAGGAATCTATTGCCAACATACAATTCCATGCTTACCTCTCACCATTCCCTGAAATTCTTTCAACTTGGCTTCTGTTGCACTCACATCACTGAAACCATCCAAGTGAAAGTCACCAACAGCATTTTATGTGATTGTAACTATGAAAGTTCTCCCTCACTATTATTCTTAACCTCTTTGTAGTTGTTGATATTGCCAGCTCTCCAATTTCCTCTATTTTCTTTCTTCTGTCGTCCACGTCTATAGCACTGCCTTCAAATGGCTCCATTCCTACCTGTTCGAGCCTCACAGCATCTCTCCTTCAATAGCTTTCCCTACTATGCCCCACTATCACTTCTGACGTGCCCCAAGATTCCCTTGTTGACCCTATCTTTTTACTATGATGAGCTATCGCATGCATGTTAAATACACCCAGCTTTGCCTCTCCCACTGCCTTGGACTTGTTTCATTGACTGTTTGACAGCAAGTTACAAATAGTCATAACATTTTGCTGCTCAATATTGACAAGAACAAAGCCAAAACTCAAAACACAGTGTCCAACATTAGATGTGATTCCGTGATTGGACATCAATTACACTGACAACCAATTTAAGATTGTCAGTAGGGCTCACAGTGTGGCTCATTTGCACCTACAGGAAGCTACATATATTAATACACAGGGCCCTGTTCTCTGCAGACAGAAGGAACATGTACACACATTGTGCCTGTTTCAGCTGAACAAAATAAGTGACAGTCATTTGCTGGTTCATTCCTCAGGGCAATGCCTTGACCAATCAGAGTCAAGCTGCCTGGTTTAAATTTCAAACAAAGCTTGGCAGTTAACTGTCAGTCACCGTAAACTGGTGCATTCTCCATGGCAACATCTCTATCAATCAGAGTTTACTTGCCAACCAATCAGCACTCTCTTCTCATGCAGTATTAGTTGTTGTTTTCCCTTACATTGGTTACTCTTGTGTATTGTCCTGATGAGTGTAAGACGAAAAGCTTCGACAACATGTCTCTATTTTCAGCAATTCTCAAAGCATTCTGTTTGGCCACTGTTAGAAACTCTATCCCTTCACCCTGAGCTCCTTGGGTGTCTGCCAAAGCTCAGTTCAGTGATGGTCAATCAGCTTAGCTTCAAACCCCAAATGCAGCTTATTACCAAGACTGCTTCTATTGCCCCTCCAAAGCATCACCTGTCATTGTTACAGTTTTTATGCTCAAAAAAGTAGAAATTATGAACTATAAAATGAACTGATGAATTGAACTTTTGCTGCAAAACAAGATGGAGTAAAGAGGTCAGGTGACCTCTCCTGTACTGCAAATACACATGGTTACTGCTGAAACCCTGAACAAATCATCAGGTGTGGTCAAGTGTTGAAGAAAGCATTAGAAATGTAAATGGCCCATTCAATGTTAATGGCTACCTCTCTTCAACAAGTTGGGCTAACAATGACTTGGCAAACATGGAAACTCCAGACTCAAACTCAGGATAATGAGTGTGAAAAAATGCCACTTTATCAAGATGTCATAAAGATGAGCAACATCCAAACCCATTGTCTAACAATGGCCACACAATCAAACACCATTTATGAAAACACAATGGGAGCAAAACTTGGGCCACCTGACAGAAGTCAAGTCTCTGATAAAGACTTTTTGACAAGAGACCTTTTCTGTGGAAAGCCAGAAGCCAGAAGGAAGGGAAATCCATCTCAGCAAGAGAAAGGACCCTGCCAGAATACCATCTTTAAACTACCTAGAGGCAGTGATGAAAGGTGACCTTGAAAATCCCTACCTGAGAAGTTGTAGCAGGATTTTTTGCCATTGAACTGTGACTGAGATTTAACCAAAGGAGTCTGCTACAAACATCCATCCATCTGAAACTTTCCAAAGTTTGTCATCAGTGAACCAGGTAAAAGGAAAACAGGTCTGCACCATTTTTAAATCTTCCTCCCGGGGAAACAAACAAGGTTACACAATTAACTCTTTTTTAAGCCAAGAGATCTAAATGCATGCTATATTTTAATCTCTATCTTTTCTTGTGTATGTGTGTGAGTGGGTGAAGTTGTGAATATTTTCGGATCTTGTTCAATAAACATTTATCTTTCTTTAAACTTGTAGTACCTGTCATTTGTTTGTTTATTGACCATTAAAACACTCAAGGTTTAAAACATATTTCTAATAAAAACGCTGTCTTCAGTCAGTTGAGAGGTGAAAAAGGGAAACCACCCTTATCATTTCCCACCTGTCTGTAACACAGGCACACCCCACTGTAGCTGAAACCCTAAATCACCTCCAGGTTCAACATTCCCAATGTCTTCCTCACAAGTTTCCTGAGCTCTATTCCACATAAACTCCAATTCATCCACAGTGTATCCTGTTCACCTACTACTGTTGTTCTTGTTGGCCTCCATTGGCTTCTTGTCCCTCAGAGCATTAACTTCAAAATTCTTCTCATAGTCTCTACATTCCTGCACAGCCCCTATCCTCCCTCTGTAACCCCTGTGTAATGGATCATGCCATTGCACTTCCAGCTCTGGTCTACTGTTCATTCCATCCTCCCTCCATTGTAACATCAGCAACAAAGCCTTCAATTATCCTGCCCCCACACACTGGAACTTTTTCCATAAATTCTGTCTGCCAAACCTTTGGTCAACTTTCCAATTTCTCTTCCACTTCTACAATTTTCTGATTGTCAATTTCTTCCCATGTTAAAGACTTGTGGCCCCGGAATTTCATGGGGTTGCTTTTGGGCCCTCAGCTGAGATTTACATCTGATGATGCCCTGTAGTGTTGACCCCACTCATTTAAATACCAATTGGCAGTTCTCCAACATGATCCCTATGTAAGTACAGCCTTATCAAAAGCCAAATCTAGTTGACGCATGTAGCAGCAGGCTGGGGGAACAGCAGTTAAGAAGTGCTTGGATCAGTGAGCTGTCTGTCAGGAAGCTGGAGTGGATGGCTCATGTGCCATTTTGTCCCATTGGAGGATCTGTCAGAGGTACAAAAAGAAGAGAGAAGGGCACTGCAATGATGCAAGGAAGAAGAGCACACAAGTTCACTGAGATAAACCTTCAAACCTTGGGCGGCACAGTGGCGCAGTGGTTGGCACCGCAGCCTCACAGCTCCAGCGACCCGGGTTCAGTTCTGGGTACTGCCTGTGTGGAGTTTGCAAGTTCTCCCTGTGTCTGCGTGGGTTTCCTCCGGGTGCTCCAGTTTCCTCCCACATGCCAAAGACTTGCAGGTTAATTGGCCATTATAAATTGCCTCTAGTATAGGTAGGAGGGAGGGAAATATAGGGACCGGTGGGGATGTGGTAGGAATATGGAATTAGTGTAGGGTTGGTATAAATGGGTGGTTGATGGTCGGCACAGACTCGGTGGGCCGAAGGGCCTGTTTCAGTGCTGTATCACTAAACTAAACCCCCTCCTGGATAATACTTAGCAAAGAAGAAAGAGAGAGAGAGGAAAAATATCAAAGTGCATTTCATGCAACATGGAGGGAGGAGGCAGCAGCACTGAATGAATTACAGATTAGTGCTTTGAGAATTTCAATGGTCTGATGAAGGCAGACTAGATAACACAGCATCTAGGCAGATGATTACCTGGGAGCAGAGCGGAGCGGCGGCTGGGAATAAAGAGCATGGCTCGTGGCCCTCTTTCACTTGCCTGGGAGCACAGCAGAGCGGAGTGGCGGCTGGCGGACCTGCGTGGAAGCTGATCCAGAGCAGCGGCACACTCCCTGTGTCTCTCAGAGCGTGCTGAGACTCGAAAAGAGGAAAAAAAACTTACATTGACATCATGGGAATTCGGCAAGGTGATTGGTTGGGTAAGTAACAGCTGTTAGTGCATTTAAATTGCTTAAAAAAGGGGATTTTCTTTTTAGAAAACCTCAAGTGATAAGGTGAGTAGTACTACTTAAATTAGTGTAATTTATTAAGGACTTTAGATTGTAGTGGGTAGTGTTTGGAGCAGAACAAGACCCCTAGTGTAATTAGTATTTTTTAAAGGGAGTAACTAAATTAATTTAAAGGTAAGTCATGGCAGGAGAGCTCAGCCCCATGGTATGTTCCTCCTGCATTATGTGGGAAATCAGGGATGCTTCCAGTGTCCCTGATAACCATGTGTGCAGGAAGTGTATCCATCTGCAGCTACTGACTACCCGCATTACGGAGCTAGAGCTGCGGGTGGATTCACTGTGGAGCATCCCTGATGCTGAGGATGTCGTGGATAGCACGCTTAGAGAGGTGGTCACACTGCAGGTAATGGCAGCACAGGCAGAAAAGGGATGGATGACCACCAGGCGGAGTAGTAGGTGAAGGCAGATAGTACAGGAGTCCCCTGTGGCCATCCCCCTCTCAAACAGATATACCGCTTTGGATACTGTTGGGGGAGATGACCTCCCAGGGGAAAGCAGCAACAGCCAGGTCCGTGGCACCAAGAATGGCTCTGCTGCACAGCAGGGGAGAAAAAGGAGTGTAAGAGCTATAATGATAGGGTATTCTATCGCAAGAGGTACAGATAGGTGTTTCTGTGGCCGCAAACGTGACTCCAGGATGGTATGTTGCCTCCCTGGTGCTAGGGTCAAGGATGTCACGGAGCGGCTGCAGGACATACTGAAGGGGGAGGGGGAGCAGCCAGAGGGTGGTACACATTGGTACCAATGACATAGGTAGAAAAAGGGATGAGGTCCTGCAACAAGAATTTAGGGAGCTAGGTAGCAGATTAAAAAGCAGGACCTCTATGGTTGTAATCTCTGGATTACTCCCGGTGCCACGTGCTAGTGAGTTTAGAAATAGGAGGATAGAGCAGATGAATGGGTGGCTGAAGAGATGGTGCAGGAGGGAGGACTTAGGTTCCTGGATCACTGGGTCTATTTCTGGCAAAGATGGGACCTGTACAAGTTGGACGGGTTGCACCTGAACTAGAATGGGACAAGCATCCTTGCTGGGAGATTTGCTAGTTCTGTTGGGGGCGGCAGGGGGGGGTGGTTTAAACTAATTTGGCAGGGGGGTGGGATACAGTGGAGGTACAGTAGGGGGTAATATAGAACAGAAAGTGAGTCTGCCTGGAAGGCAGAGCAAATATAGACCTGATAAGGCACAAGGTTGGACTGCATCTATTTTAATGCAAGGAGTCTTACTAGTAAGGCAGATGAATTGAAGACGTTGATTAGCACATGGGATTATGATATTATTGCTATCACAGAGACATGGTTGAGGGAGGGGCAGGACTGGCAGCTCAATATTCCAGAGCATAGAATCTTCAGGTGCAACAGGGGAGGGGAAAAAAAGAGGAGGTGGCATTGCACTGTTGATCAAGGAGTCAATTACTGCAGTAAGGAGGGATGACATCTTAGAAGGTTCCTCAAATGAGGCCATTTGGGTAGAACTTAAAAACAAAAAGGGGGCAATCACTTGGCTGGGTGTCTACTACAGGCCTCCAAACAGTCAGGACGAGATGGAGCAGCAGATATGTAGGCAAATCTCTGACAGGTGCGAAAATAATTGGGTAATAATAGTAGGGGATTTGAACTTCCCCCGTATTAACTGGGATAGTCTCAGTGCAAAAGGCTTAAAAGGGATAGAATTCTTAAAATGCATACAGGAGAGTTTTTTGACCCAGTATGTAGAAAGTCCTACAAGGGATGGCGCAGTACTGGACCTAATCCTAGGGAATGAAGCCGGTCAAGTGGTAGAAGTGTCAGTGGGGAAGCATTTCAGGGATAGTGACCATAACTCTGTAAGATTTAAGGTAGTTATGGAAAAGGACAAAGATGGACCGGAAATAAAGGTATTGAATTGGGGGAAGGACGATTTCAATATGATAAAACAGGATCTGGCCAAAGTGGACTGAGAGCAGCTGCTTGTAGGAAAGTCTAGATCACATCAGTGGGAGTCATTCAAAGAGGAAATAGTGAGAGTTCAGAGCCAACATGTACCCATTAAGGTGAAGGTTAGGACTAACGAGCCCAGGGAACCCAGGATGTCAAGGAATATAGATGATTGGATCAGGAAAAAATAAGGAGGCAGATCCCAAGTGCTGAAAACAGCGGAGGCACTAGAGGAGTATAGAAAGTGTAGGGTGGCAATTAAAAAACTAATTAGGAGAGCGAAGAGCGGGCATGAAAAAACACTGGCGGGCAAGATAAAGGAAAATCCCAACGCGTTTTATAAGTATATTAAGGGTAAGAGGATAACCAGGGAAAGAGTAGGGCCCATTAGGGACCAACATGGCAATCTTTGTGTGCAACCAGAGGACATAGGTGAGGTTTTAAATGATTACTTTTCATCGGTGTTCACTATGGAGAAGGACGATGTAGGTGTAGAGATCAGGGAGGGGGATTGTGATATACTTGAACATATTAGCATTGAAAGGGAGGAAATATTAGCTGTTTTAGCGGGCTTAAAAGTGGATAAATCCTCAGGCCCAGGTGAGATGTATCTCAGCCTGTTATGTGAGGCAAGGGAGGAGATAGCAGGGGCTTTGACACAAATTTTCAAATCCTCTCTGACCACAGGAGAGGTACCAGAGGACTGGAAGACAGCGAATGTGATACCATTATTCAAGAAGGGTAGTAGGGATAAACCAGGTAATTACAGGCCGGTGAGTCTAACATCAGTGGTTGGGAAAATATTGGAAAAAATTCTGAGGGACAGGATTAATTTCCACTTGGAGAGGCAGGGATTAATCAAGGATAGTCAGCCTGGCTTTGTCAGGAGGAGATCATGTCTAACTAACTTGATTGAATTTTTCGATGAGGTGACTAGATGTGTCGATGAGGGTAAAACAGTAGATGGATTTCAGTAAGGCTTTTGCTAAGGTCCTACATTGGGGATTGGTTGAGAATGTAAGAGCCCATGGGATCCAGGGCAATTTGGCAAATTGGTTCCAAAATTGGCTTAGTGGCAGGAGGCAGAGGGTAATGGTCAAGGCTGTTTTTGCGATTCGAAGCCTGTGACCAGTGGTGTACTACAGGGATCGGTGCTGGGACCCTCACTGTTTGTAGTGTACATTAATGATTAAGACGTGAATGTTGGAGGTATAATCAGTAAGTTCGCAGATGACAGGAAAATTGGTGGTATTGTAAATAGTGAGGAGGAAATCCTTAGATTACAGGGAGATATAGATGGGCTGGTAAGATGGGTGGAACCGTGGCAAATGGAATTTAATCTTGAAAAGTGTGAGGTAATGCATTTTGGGAGGACTAACAAGGCAAGGGAATATACAATGGATGTTATGACCCTAGGAAGTACAGAAAGTCAGAAGGACCTTGGTGTACTTGTCCATAGATCACTGAAGGCAGCAGCACAGGTAGATAGGGTGGTTAGGAAGGCATATGGGATATTTGCCTTTATTAGCTGAGGCATAGAATATAAGAGCAGGGAGGTTATGATGGAGCTATATAAAACGCTAGTTAGGCCACAGCTGAAGTACTGTATACAGTTCTGGTCACCACACTATAGGAAGGATGTGATTGCACTGGAGAGAGTGCAGAGGAGATTCACCAGGATGTTGCCTGGGCTGGAACATTTCAGCTATGAAGAGAGACTGCAAATGCTAGGGTTGTTTCCCTTGGAGCAGAGAAGGCTGAGGGGGGACGTGATTCAGGTGTACAAGATTATGAGGGGCATTGATAGTTTAGATAGGAGGAAACTTTTTCCCTTAGTGGAGGGGTCGAGAACCAGGAGGCATAGATTTAGGGTAAGGGGCAGGAAGTTTAGGGGGGATTTGAGGAAACATTTTTTCACCCAGAGGGTGGTTGGAATCTGGAACGCACTGCCTGAAGAGGTGGTAGAGGCAGGAACCCTCACAACATATAAGAAGTATTTAGATGAGCACTTGAAACGCCAAGTCTTATAGGGCTATGGGCCAAGTGCAGGAATATGGGATTAGAATAGTTGGGTGCTGTATGGCCGGCACAGACACGATGGGACGAAGGGCCTGTTTCTGTGCTGTATAACTCTATGACTCTATGATTGTGGCCACAGGTTTATATGTAGTGACTATCACAGCTGCTCTATTGCTTTTTTGCTGAAGCCTACTATTACAGCATAGAACTTCTCCCTATCCTCACTATGGTTTTCATAGATCTTTGATAGGATAGTATCTTGAAAGATCTATCTTACTCAAGTGATGCCTCACTCCTAATCTCGATCTCTTCCTGCTCCTCCTTTTCCTCTATTATATTGAAAAGCAAAGGTATGTCCATTGGGAATTCCATACCTGGTCCTAAGGACCGCTCATTGTCAGTGAGAGCATAAAAATCTTGGAGTCTCACAGTACTACAGGCAGATAGAGGCACGTCCAACTGGCTCAGGTTAAAGCAAACTTTTAAAAATGGACCAAAAATTCTTTTCCAGTAATTGGCAATCAACTTTGTCGCATTCTTAAGTATCAAACGTAGGCCAGTCTCAGCTTATCCAGGCAATAATGCCTTTTAAATCCCATTCAATGTTACCCCAGTTTATTGTGAATGTAACTTCCTGAATTGCGGAACAGCAGTACGACAGGCCTTTATTTTAATTTATTTATAACAGCTCTCTGATAACTTTGGAAGAGCCAAAACCCAATCCTTTAAACTGAGAAACATCGATTTTGCAATAGAAAACTGGTTAAAATGGCTTCTACCCCAATTTGTTGTTCAAAAAAATATTGTCCCAATTTAATGGCACCAAAACATTGAATACAGTGAATAAAGTCAAGACCATTTTATCAATGTGAATTGTTTTTATTTTTGATATTCCAAATGTTGGCATTTGGCTTTTAATGCAATAAGAATTAACGCAATAAGAAAGTGGCATATGCATATGCAGAAAAAATTACAACCAGCAAAATATTCCCCTGAGCATACATGACACCATTTCTTTTGTTTATTATTGGGATAAGTGCATCCAAGGGTGAACTGGTCTGAAATGAATTAAATGAAGTTGTGAGTTAGTTCAAATTGGCCCAATTCAATAGAAATTTGTTTTGTTTGTTGTGATGTTGAGATGCATCTTTCAACAGCTAAGATGACACATATAATTTAAAGTGATAGAAGTGATTTCTCACCTGAGCGCAAATTAGGCAGAGCGCATCCATAGAACAATTGTAACTCTAACCTGACCCAAACATCCTGTAATTCAATTCAAGTTATTGCCCCAGAATGAAAGTACCTCAGGCACAGACCCATCTACTCGCAAGGCCATGTGTCTAGAAATAGGGGAAGAAATCCAATGGTGTACACCTTCCATTTTAGGACAGTTTTGTTCTACCCACACCAAAATCTATGGTGCATTTTGGAAGGGCAAAACTCTGCTGCATCTGAGTTCTACCCCAAATCCTGATATATTCAGCATTTTTGCCCTAAATGTATTGTGGAATTCCTAGGTTCCTGTCTCCTTTCTGCATTGCTCCCAGCACTGAAGTCCAGAATTGATTCTCTATACTGTAGACAGGAATTATCATGAGAAGTGGAGATAAGATGCATTAACTATTGGTCTCAGGCAAGAGCAGGCTGGCAGGAAATGGTTAGTTGCAAAAGGGGAAGGGGGGAAACAAATGCCAGTGAAAGAAGGGAAACAAAATATAGTGAAATGTGAGAATGGTTAGCAATAAAGGGGGAATTGAAGAGAATAGAGGGGAAATGGATGGTAATGAATGGGAGGGAACTGGATGGCAGTAGAGGGAAAGGTGTAATGAATAATAATGAAGAGTAGAATAAAAGGGCAGAAGGTAGAACCAGTGTTTGAGATGGAAGTGGAGGACGAATGCCAGCATTACGAGAGGTAGCTCTTGCTAGTTTTCTAGGTTAGCATGTATGTGTGACATGTAAACCTGCTTCCTTATTACTACAAAGGTCCATCAGAAAAAGCGACATTTATGAAAACAAAATTGAAATAAATAAAGCTGTGAAATACAAGTGTTTTTTACTTACTGAAAATGAACAAATGTTATTAAAGAACAATAGGAATTAACAAGGTTTTCTCTGTGGAATGCCAATGTTACAGAAGATCTAAACCCTATCGTGATTGAAGAAATGAATATTTGTTTCAGGTATCTATAAATAATACTTTAAAAATCAGTCTTTGCTAGACTTTGAATCTGTGGAAATGGAATGAACCAGCGGTACTTTCTATTTGAGATCAGTATAGGGAGTTTCACAGTCAGTGTCAATCTTGGTCTGGATAGTCCTAATCCTTTGATTGTTCTCTGGAACAATAGCCATTTCCTGTAGAGTTACTGAAACAGTGTTGGCTTTGAAAAGATAATGATAAGCCTGGCATAGCCTGGAATGTAGGCCTGCACCTGCTCTTTGGGCTAACTTCAGAGGGGCAGGAACTGAGGCCTGCTGATTGTCTCTTCAGTCTTTGTGGTAGTTGAAAGGTGTTATCTGTTATCCAGGGATTAGAACTCTTTTGTTAATGGCCTGGTATTGGTTTTGTAATAAAGCCTTTGTGGTTGAGAAGAACAGGACTAGCTTCCATTCAAGTGATATGTATGGCACAGGGTCACAGCAAGAGCAAGAGGTAATTAATCAGCATTCAACCTACAGGATCAGGAAGACACGGATTTCATTCACATTTAAAGCTTGAGAATGAGATTAATGCAACAATTACAAGCACAATTTAAGGAAGTATTTACGCAATAGATCATCAAATAGGTGTTGAGGGTTTTTTTCTATTTATTGGACTATTAGGTTTTGTGAAATAATAATGGGGCCAAGTTTTTTGAGAAAAAAATGGATAAACAATGCTTGTACTCTTCACTCTCTGCACTGTAGCATTCCTGAATTAGTACTCATCATTACCAAAGCACTGAAATGATGTGCAAACTAGATTTTCTTTTCCACCTCTTTGTGATGTACTTGTGCCCTGTGCCAGTCTTGACAGAGAAAATGGGTGAGGAACGTAGTCCCAAGACTGCTCTATGGCCAGCTTGTGGTTAAGTGAGCAGGAACATCTTAAAGCTCCATGCCTGATTCTTCCTGCCTTTCCATTGGAAACTGTCTCCTAATGATGATTAGGAATACAAAATCTGTCAAATTTGAAAGAGAAAACAGATTCCTACTACACCTTGAAGTTCAAGAGCATCTCAGAATTTCCTACTCAAAATCTGTTTCTTTTGGGCCTCCTTATCTCGAGAGACAATGGATACGCGCCTGGAGGTGGTCAGTGGTTTGTGAAGCAGCGCCTGGAGTGGCTATAAAGGCCAATTCTGGAGTAACAGGCTCTTCCACAGGTGCTGCAGAGAAATTTGTTTGTTGGGGCTGTTGCACAGTTGGCTCTCCCCTTGCGCCTCTGTCTTTTTTCCTGCCAACTACTAAGTCTCTTCGACTCGCCACAATTTAGCCCTGTCTTTATGGCTGCCCGCCAGCTCTGGCGAATGCTGGCAACTGACTCCCACGACTTGTGATCAATGTCACACGATTTCATGTCGCGTTTGCAGACGTCTTTATAACGGAGACATGGACGGCCGGTGGGTCTGATACCAGTGGCGAGCTCGCTGTACAATGTGTCTTTGGGGATCCTGCCTGTATAGTCTGAATAATACCATTGGACCAAATTTGTTTACTAAAGGCAGTATATCCTGACAATCAACTGCAATATAAAAATCAGTAATAATTCTGCACTGATATTGCAAGATATTAATAACCTTTTGGAAACATCAGTGTGTGTCCAGGCCATGAAACAACATTGAATACAAAAGCTAAAGGGAAATCTTAACTCATAAATGTTAAAGGCCTGGTCAATTCACAAAGGATATCAAAACACATTTTTATTTTGTCATCTGACATACTCATTCAACCAATGTTACCAACAGTTATCTACTGATACATGGGTCTAGGCTGAAAGCTGACATCTTAATGAGATATGATTTTTGTCTGAAGACATTGCTTATGGATGAAGTCACTCTGATGGTGGTAAATCCACGATTATTTATTTAACAACTCGCAAGACTTTAACAGTTCTCAATTTTGTCACACATGGCAGATGGTGAAATTTGAATTCAATTAATAAAAATCTGGAAAAACCTAGACGACTGGCCTACATTTGACTCCAGACCCACAGCAATGTGGTTGACTCTTAAATTGCATCTGAAATGGCCCAGCACGTTGTATCAAACCACTAGGAAAAAGTCAAAGAAAAGGAATATGGGATATGGGGATAGTGTGGGAAAAAGGCATTAAAGTGGATGATCAGCCATGATCATATTGAATGGTAAGGCAGGCTCAATGGGCTGAATGGCCTACTCCTGCTCCTATGTTCCTAAGGGAGGTCATTTTCAACTTCAACACCTGGACAGTGACCTAGAGGAGTGGATTGCCTATATGTTGTAAAACCTGTTCAGTTTCAACCTGTTGAAATCAATTATAAATGAAAATCAGGAGATTCTAAACTAGGCAAGCAATCCACTCAGGCAGGTTACCATCCAGGCATTGAAGTTAAAAACTAACACAAAATATTTTACCTTTTATGCTTTTTTAAAGATACCATGAGCATCTGGTGAAAACAACATTTATATAACATGTACAGAGTGAGCAGGGAAACAGAGAGCCACAGGGGTAAGTATACAGGTAAGCTGGGTTGGTAACTAAAGTAAGGTTTTTTTTTACAGTAAGTAGTGTTTTTTTAGGGAATCAAGGTCCCTAGTGTAAATAATCTCTACTTTTCGAGTAATTTAAGGGAGTAAATTAAGGGTAAGTCTTGCCAAGGCAGCTTGGCAGCGTGGAGTGCTCCTCCTGTGCAATGTGGGATGTCAGGGACACTTCCAGTGTCCAGGGCGAACACGTGTGCAGGAAGTGTCTCCAGCTGCAGTTACTCGAAGTGCACTTTTCGGATCTGCAGCGGCGGCGGGAGACACTGTGGAGCATCTGCGAGATCATTGTGGATAGCACGTACAGGGAGGTGATCACACCGCAGGTAAAGACTGCTCAGACAGAATGGATGACCGCCAGGCAGTGTAGAAGAAGTATGCAGGTAGTGCAGGAGTCCCCTGTGTCCATCTCCCTCTCTAACAGATTTTCCTCTTTGGATACTGTTGGGGGAGATAGCTTCTCAGGGGAATGCAGCAAGAGCCAAGTCTGTGGCACCATGGGTGGCTCAGCTGCACAGGAGAGAAGGAAAAGGAGTGGGAGAGCGATAGTGATAGGGGATTCTATCATAAGAGGTACAAACAGGTGTTTCTGTGGCCACAAATGTATCTCCAGGATGGTATGTTGCCTCCCTGGTGCGGTGTCACGGAGCGGCTGCAGGGGGAGGGTGAACAGTCAGAGGTCGTGGTTCACGTTGGTACCAATGACAGAGGTAGATGAGGTCCTGCAACCGGAAGGTAGGGAGCTCGGTAGCAGATTAAAAAGCAGGACTTCAAAGGTTGTAATCCATGGATTACTCCCGGTGCCATGTGTGAGTGAGTATAGGAATAGGAGGATAGAGCAGGTGAATGTATGGCTGAAGAGGTGCTGAAAGAGGGAGGGCTTTAGTTTCCTGGATCACTGGGTCTGTTTCTGCCAAAGGTAGGAGCTGTACAAGTCGGACGAGTTGCACCTGAACTGGAACAGGACCAACATTCTTACAGGAAGTTGCTAGTACTGTTAGGGGGGGGGGGGGGGGGGCGGTGGTGGTTAAACTAATTTGGCAGGGGGATGGGATACAGAGTGGAGGTACAGTAGGGGATGATACACAGCCAAATATAGAAGAGAAACTGTCAGTCTGGAAGGCAGAGCAAATATAGACCTGTTAAGGCACAAGCGAATAATTCAAGGCTGGATTGCATCTATTTTAATGCAAGGAGTCTTGCAAGTAAGGCAGATGAATTGAGGGCATTGATTAACACATGGGAATGTGATATTATTGCTATCACGGAGACATGGTTGAGGGAAGGGCAGGACTGGCAGCTCAATATTCCAGGATATAGAATCTTCATGTGTGACTGGGGGGATGTAAAAGAGGAGGTGGCATTGCACTGTTGATCAAGGAGTCGATTACAGCAATAAGGAGGGATAATATCTTAGAAGGTTCCTCAAATGAGGCCATATGGGTAGAACTTAAAAACAAAAAGGAGAAGGGGCCTAATCCTAGGGAATGAAGGCTGACAAGTGGTAGAAGTGTCAGTGGGGGAGCATTTCGGGGATAGTGACCATAACTCTGTAAGATTTAAGGTAGTTATGGAAAAGGACAAAGATAGACCGGAAATAAAGGTAGTGAAATGGGGGATGGTTGATTTCAATATGATAAAATAAGATTTGGCCAAAGTGGACTGGGAGCAACTGCTTGTAGGAAAGTCTACATCAGACCAGTGGGAGTAATTCAAAAAGGAAATAGTGAGAGTTCAGGGCCAACATGTTCCTGTAAAGGTAAGCGGTAGGACCAATAAGTCCAAGGAACCCTGGATGTCAAGGGATATAGAGGATTGGATAAGGAAAAAAAAGGAGGCTTATGGCAGATTCAGAGTGCTGAAAACAGCGGAGGCACTAGAGGAGTATAAAAAGTGCAAGGGGGTACTTAAAAAAGTAATTAGGAGAGCGAAGAGGGGACATGAAAAACACAGGCAGGCAACATAAAGGAAAATCCCAAGGTGTTTTATAAGTTTATTAAGGGCAAGAGGATAACCAGGGAAAGAGTAGGGCCCATTAGGGACCAAAGTGGCAATCTGTGTGTGGAGCCAGAGGACGTAATGAGGTTTTAAATGGTTACTTTTCATCTTGGAGAAGGGCGATGTAGGTGCAGAGATCAGGTAGGGGGATTGTGATATACTTGAACAAATTAGCATTGACAGGGAGGAGTTATTAACGGTTTTAATGGGCTTAAAAATGGCTAAATCCCCAGGCCCAGATGAGATGTATCTCAGCCTGTTATGTGAGGCAAGGACGGAGATTGAAGAGGCTCTGACACAAATTTTCAAATCCTCTCTGGCCACAGGAGAGGTACCAGAGGACTGGAGGACATCAAATGCGGTACCATTATTCAAGAAGGGAAGTACGGACAAAGCAGGTAATTACAGGCTGGTGAGTCTAACATCAGTGGTTGGGAAAATATTGGAAAAAATTCTGAGGGACAGGATTAATCTCCACTTGGAGAGGCAGGGATTAATCAAGGTTCGTCAGCATGGCTTTGTCAGGGGGAGATCATGTCCAACAAAGTTTATTGAATTTTCTGAGGAGATGACTAGGTGCATAGATGAGGGTCAAACAGTTGATGTAGTCTATGTGGACTTCAGTAAGGCTTTTGATAAGGTCCCGCATTGGAGATTGGTCAAGAATGTAACAGCCCATGGGATCCAGGGTAATTTGGCAAATTGGGTCCAAAATTGGCTTAGTGGCAGGAGACAGAGAGTGATGGTCGAGTGTTGTTTTTGCGAGTGGAAGCCTGTGACCAGTGGTGTACCGCAGGGATCGGTGCTGGGACCCTTGCTGTTTGTAGTGTACATTAATGATTTAGATGTGAATATAGGAATTATGATCAGTAAATTCGCAGATGACAAGAAAAATGGTGCTGCCATAAATAGTGAGGAGGAAAGCCTTAGATTACAGGATGATATAGATGGGTTGGTAAGATGGGCGGAGCAGTGGCAAATGGAATTTAATCCTGAGAATTGTGAGGTGATGCATTTTGGGAGGACTAACAAGGCAAAGGAATATACAATGGATGGTAGGACCCTAGGAAGTACAGAGGGTCGGAGGGACCTTGGTGTACTTGTCCATAGATCACTGAAGGCAGCAGCTCAGGTAGATAAGGTGGTTAGGAAGGCATATGGGATATTTGCCTTTATCAGCCGAGGAATAGAATATGAGCAGGGAGGTTATGATGGAGCTGTATAAAACTCTAGTTAGGCCACAGCTGGAGTACTGCGTACAGCTCTGGTCACCACACAATAGGAGGTGATTTCACTGGAGAGGGTGTGGAGGAGATTCACCAGGATGTTGCCTGGGCTGGAGCATTTCAGCGATGAAGAGAGACTGGATAGGCTAGGGTTGTTTTCCTTAGAGCAGAGAAGGCTGAGGGAAGACCTGATTGAGGTATACAAAATTATGAGGGGCATAGATAGGGTAGATAGGAAGAAACTTTTTCCCTTTGTGGAGGTGTCAATAACCAGGGGCTATAGATTTAAGGCAGGAGGTTAAGAGGGGATTTGAGGAAAAAAATTTTCACCCAGAGGGTGGTTGGAATCTAGAACGCACTGCCTGAAGACTTGGTCGAGGCAGGAACCCTCACAACATTTAAGAAGTATTTAGATGAGCACTTGAAATGCCAGAGCATACAAGGCTATGGGCCAGGTGCTGGAAAATGGGATTAGAATAGATAGGTGATTGATGGCCAGCATGAGCACGATAGGACTAAGTGCTGTATAACTCTGACTCTATGGCTGATATTATAACGTAAAAACAATTGTGTTATTTATTAATTACTAAGTTTAAGATTTTGATAAAAATATAAAATTGAGAAAATCTTCATGAACACATTTATGATGTTGTCACACCAGATCAACAACAACTTGCTTTTATATTATACCTTTAATGGAGTAAAAGCATCCAAAGGTACTTCACAGGAGCATTATCAAACAAAAATTGACATCGAGCCACTTAAGGTAATATTCAGGCAGATGATCAAAAGCTCTCTTTTTTTCTTTCTCCTGTCTCTCCCTTTCTCTTTCGCTGTCTTCTAATTCCAGTTTCCTCTGTTCCAACTGTATCTTTGTTAGCAATACCCTGTTGGAGTCTATTTCTAACCCTAATTCTGCTTCCTCAAAATCAAAGGAAAAATAGTTGGCCAGTAGTCATAAGAGTTCGGACTTTCTAGCCCTGGCATGGACAACGATCCCACACTGTTCAGCCATATTTCTCAACTCCTCCATAGACAGTGCTTTTAACTTATCCCAAGTTACTTTTTATTTATTCATTCACGGAATGTGGACGTCATTGGCTATGCCAGTGTTTATTGCCCATTCCTAATTGCTCTTGAGAAGGTGGTGGTGAGCGGCCTTCTTGAAACGCTTCAGTCCATGTGAGGTAGGTACACCCACAGTGCTGTTAGGAAGGGAGTTCCAGGATTTTGACCCAGCAACAGTGAAGGAACAGCGATATAGTTCCAAGTCAGGATGGTGTGTGACTTGGAGGGGAATTTGCAGGTGGTGGTGTTCCCATGTATCTGCCGCCCTTGTCCATCGAGGTGGTAGTGGACGCGGGTTTGGAAGGTGCTGTCTAAGGAGCCTTGGTGCGTTGCTGCAGTGCATCTTGTAGATGGTACATACTGCTGCCTCTGTGCGTCGGTGGTGGAGGGAGTGAATGTTTGTAGATGGGGTGCCAATCAAGCGGACTGCTTTGTCCTGGATGGTGTCAAGCTTCTTGAGTGTTGTTGGAGCTGCACCCATCCAGGCAAGTGCAGAGTATTCCACCACACCCCTGACTTGTGCCTTGCAGATGGTGGACAGGCTTTGGGGAGTCAGGAGGTGAGTTACTCACCTCAGGATTCCCAGCCTCTGACCTGCTCTTGTAGCCACGGTATTTATATGACTACTCCAGTTCAGTTTCTGATCAATGGTAGCCCTTAGGATGTTGATAGTGGGGGATTCAGCAATGGTAATGCCATTGAATGTCAAGGGGGGATGGTTAGATTCTCTCTTGTTGGAGATGGTCATTGCCTGGCACTCGTGTGGCGCGAATGTTACTTGCTACTTATCAACCCAAGCCTGGATATTGTCCAGGTCTTGCTGCATTTCTACACGGACTGCTTCAGTATCTGAGGAGTCGCGAATGGTGTTGCACATTGTGCAATCATCAGCAAACATCCTCACTTCTGACCTAATGATTGAAGGAAGCTCATTGAAGAAGCAGCTGAAGATGGTTGGGCCTAGGATACTATCCTGAGGAACTCCTGCAGTGATGTCCTGGAGCTGAGATGATTGACCTCCAACAACCACAGCCATCTTCCTTTGCGCTAGGTATGACTCCAACCAGTGGAGAGTTTTCCCCCTGATTTACATTGAATCCAGTTTTGCAAGGGCTCCTTGATGCCATACTCGATCAAATGCTGCCTTAATGTCAAGGGTAGTCAATCTCACCTCACCTCTTGAGTTCAGCCTGGCTTGGGGAGTTATTGGCTTCAGTCGCAGACATGTTAGTATTCCAGCACACACAACCACAATAAAACCTGTCTTGAAATCTTTTCTCTTTTTGATTGGGATCAATTTGACTTCCCGCTTCCAATTTCTCACTTGTCTGTGTGTTGAATCTGAATGCTAGCCCCCAAATTTCTGTTACAACCAGGTGAGAAAGGGGTCTAGGGGTTCCCTCTCAGCCTTTTCCTGGTTTGGCCATAACAGGGTTTAATTTTTAAATCACTGTGTTTTTAGCTTCCCCTCAGTGAATCCTTGTTCACTGCTCTCCAATTGCAATGGGAAAGAAATCAACAAGATAGGTTTTCTTAGATGTAAACAAAAAGATGTAAGTTTATTAACCTTAAAACTCTAAATTTGTTAAAACTACTAAAAATTCGCGATGCGACCACGCTAACATGCATACGCGATAAACACACACGCAGATAGAGACAGAAAAGAAGAAAGAATCAAGGGGAAATGTTTGAAGCGATAGCTGGAGTTCATTTATTGTCTTTTGAGTTCGATGTAAAGTCTTTGATTGCAGTTAAATCTTGCCGATTCGTTGGGGCCCAGTGCACACTTTCAAAATTGTTTCGATGGTTTTCTGTCTTGAGGCTTAGTTTCTTCCATGGGTCCTGTCTTTGCATGAGAGGGAGAGAGAGAGATAGGGAGATGCTGTCTTCTTGAAATCCAGTTGCAGTCTCTTTTTTTTCATGAGAGAGACAGGGAGAGATGCTCTCTCTTCAAGTTCAGTTGCAGTCTGGCTTTTTCTTGTGTCACAATTCAAACCAAACCTGGGCCAGCAGGCCAGTCATGTGGCTAGCTCCTTTTGTGGAACAACCTGCCCGGTGAGGTTTTGTGGATTCTTTCAATCTTAGTCGACATCCTCAGCTGGAATGCTGACTTGCACACCTTCAATTTATTTTGATCAAAATCCATTTGGTTAATTGAATCAGGGAGCAGTTCCATTGTCTTTTAGAATGCAAAGGTTTCCAGCCACTGTCATGTTAAAATGCAGGTTCGGCCATGTTTTCAGTCCAGTAATAGTTTAAGCCTGCTATACTTTCAGCACTGTACGAATTGCTTTGCCTGTGCTGGGACGAGGAAGCAGGACCATAGGACATGCGCAATGCCAATATCATCACCCTCTATAAGAACAAGGGTGACCGCGGTGACTGCAAAAACTAACGTGGAATCTCCCTGCTCAGCATAGTGGGGAAAGTCTTCGCACAAGTTGCTTTAAACAGGCTCTGGAAGCTGGCTGAGCATGTCTACCCTGAGGCACAGTGTGGCTTTCGAGCAGAGAGATCCACCATTGACATGCTGTTCTCCCTTCGACAGCTACAGGAGAAATGTCGTGAACAACAGATGGCCCTCTACGTTGCTTTCATTGATCTTACCAAAGCCTTTGACCTTGTCAGCAGACGTGGTCTCTTCAGACTACTAGAAAAGATTGGATGCCCACCAAAGCTACTAAGTATCATCACCTCATTCCATGACAATATGAAAGGCACAATTCAGCATAGCGGCGCCTCATCAGACCCCTTTCCAATCCTGAGTGGCGTGAAACAGGGCTGTGTTCTCGCACCTACACTGTTTGGGATCTTCTTCCCCCTGCTGCTCTCACATGTGTTCAAGTCTTCAGAAGAAGAAATTTTCCTCCACACAAGATCAGGTGGCAGGTTGTTCAACCTTGTCCACCTAAGAGCGAAGACCAAAGTACAGAAAGTCCTCATCAGGGAACTCCTCTTTGCTGACGATGCTGCATTAACAACTCACACTGAAGAGTGTCTGCAGAGACTCATCGACAGGTTTGCGGCTGCCTGCACTGAATTTGGCCTCACCATCAGCCTCAAGAAAACGAACATCATGGGACAGGACGTCACAAATGCCCCATCCATCAATATCGGCGACCACACTCTGGAAGTGGTTCAAGAGTTCACTTACCTAGGCTCAAGTATCACAAGTAACCTGTCTCTCGATGCAGTAATCAACAAGCGCATGGGAAAGGCTTCCACTGCTATGTCCAGACTGGCCAAGAGAGTGTGGGAAAATGGTGCACTGACACAGAACACAAAAGTCCAAGTGTATAAAGCCTGTGTCCTCAGTACCTTGCTCTACAGCAGCAAGGCCTGGATAACGTACGTCAGCCAAGAGTGACGTCTCAATTCATTCCATCTTCGCTGCCTCCGGAGAATCCTTGGCATCAGGTGGCAGGACCACATCTCCAACACTGAAGTCCTCGAGGCGGCCAACATCCCCAGCATATACACCCGACTAAGCCAGCGGCGCTTGAGATGGCTTGGCCATGTGAGCCGCATGGAAGATGGCAGGATCCGCAAGGACACATTGTACAGCGAGCTCGTCACTGATATCAGACCCACTGGCCATCCTTGTCTCCGCTTTAGAGATGTCTGCAAACGCGACATGAAATCCTGTGACATTGATCACAAGCCCTGGCAGTCAGTTGCCAGCGATCGCCAGAGCTGGCGGGCAACCATAAAGGCGGGGCTAAAGTGTGGCAAGTTGAAGAGACTTAGCAGTTGGCAGGAAAAAAGACAGAAGCGCAAGGAGAGAGCCAACTGTGTAACAGCCCCGACAACCAATTTTATCTGCAGCACCTGTGGAAGAGTCTGTCACTCTAGAATTGGCCTTTATAGCCATTCCAGGAGCTGCTTCACAAACCACTAACCACTAACCACCTCCAGGCGCTTACCCATTGTCTCCCGAGACAAGGAGGCCAAAGAGAATAGTTTAAAATTAATGTTCCATATGGCAAAATTAATATGCCTCATTCTTGGCAGGTGGAGTTTTCATCACAAGATGCTATGCATAAACCAGGCTCTTCCTGATGAGGAATGAGGGAAAGTTGGGGGTGAAATTCATCTTCTACATGCCCTGGTGAGTAGCATCCGAGCACCAGGTGCCTGACAGCTAATCGCCTACCTTTCGCTCTCATCTAGACCTGTATAGCAGGAGGGACCCAAAAAAGACAAAATGGAGCAAATTACCTTAACTCTCATAAAAATAAGACATATCACCTTGAAATAAATGGGAAATGTCATCGGGCTGATAATTTGCAATGAATAAGTATAGCCCTGCAAAGGTGTGCTACTGCCAAAGCCGAGAGGTTTATGCTGTCACATGGATACCAGCATCTGATTCTGGATAAATTTTCAGACATTCAATAAACCTGAGATGCTACAATCAATTTGGATTTTTTTCTCTCTTGTCCTAAAAGTAATCACAACTGCAGACTTGTAAAGCTTCATGTCGGTAATACTGTGATCTCAAGAACAAACTCTGAAGTTTTCTCAGCACAAAGAAAATTAATGTTATTAATCTTCCATGCCCTGTAGCTCTTGCGCACAGAGAGAAAATTACAAAAATGAATGGCATTTTTGTAAGGTTGTGCTTCACATTTTGGGATTTCCACATACTTCCTGTGCCCCTGTGATGACCCACATAGGCACTTGTGTTCTGCAGTAAATCCAGCAAAACAGTATTAACATTTCATGTCACTGACCTTTCATCAGTTCTGTTCTGAAGAAAGGTCGTCGACCTGAAACGTTAACTCTGTTTCTCTCTCCACAGATACTGCCAGATCTGCTGAGTATTTGCAGCATTTTCTGTCTAAAAATTTATTTTTCAGCTTCCATTTGACCTTTCGCTTAAACATTACCCGTTAGCACTAATGTGAGACTTTCAAAGTGAACCTCCTGGGTTATAAACCCAATATTGATTATCAAATTTAATGGGTCGGGTGCAACTCCAGATATTTTTTTTTTACAATAAAGTGATTTCATGAAGTTACAGAATTTACCTTTCAGGTCTTCACCTGAACCAGAGGGGTACCAATATCCTGGGGGGGAGGTTTGCTAGTGCTCTTCGGGGGGGTTTAAACTAATTGAGCAGGGGAATGGGAACCTAAATTGTAGTGCCAGTGTACAGGATGTTGAGAGTAGTGAGGTCAGGGATATGGTTACAAGGACGCAAGAGGGCACTGGCAAGCAAGAACCTGGTTTAAAGTGTGTCTATTTCAATGCCAGGAGCATCCGGAATAAGGTGGGTGAGCTTGCAGCATGGGTTGGTCCCTGGGATCTCGATGTAGTGGCCATTTCGGAGACATGGGTAGAGCAGGGGCAGGAATGGATGTTGCAGATTCCGGGATTTAGATGTTTCAGTAAGAACAGAGAAGATGGTAAAAGAGGGGGGAGTGTGGCATTGTTAATCAAGGAGAGTATTACAGCGACAGAAAGGACGTTTGAGGACTCGTCTACTGAGGTAGTATGGGCTGAGGTTAGAAACAGGAGAGGTGAGGTTACCCTGTTGGGAGTCTTTTATAGACCTCCGAATAGTTCCAGAGATGTAGAGGAAAGGATAGCGAAGATGATTCTCGACAGAGGCGAGAGTAACAGGGTAGTTGTTATGGGGGACTTTAACTTTCCAAATATCGACTGGAAATACTATAGTTCGAGTACTTTAGATGGGTCAGTTTTTGTCCAGTGTGTGCAGGAGGGTTTTCTGACACAGTATGTAGACAGGCCAACCAGGGGCGATGCCACATTGGATTTGGTACTGGGTAATGAACCCGGCCAGGTGTTAGATTTAGATGTAGGTGAGCACTTTGGTGATAGTGATCACAATTCGGTTAGGTTTACCTTAGCGATGGGCAGGGACAGGTATATACCGCAGGGCAAGAATTATAGCTGGGGGAAAGGAAATTATGATGCAATTAGGCAAGATTTAGGATGCGTAGGATGGGGAAGGAAACTGCAGGGGATGGGAACAATCGAAATGTGGAGCTTATTCAAGGAGCAGCTAATGCGTGTCCTTGATAAGTATGTACCTGTGAGGCAGGGAGGAAGTTGTCGTGCGAGGGAGCCGTGGTTTACTAAAGAAGTTGAAGCGCTTGTCAAGAGGAAGAAGAAGGCTTATGTTAGGATGAGACGTGAAGGCTCAGTTAGGGCGCTTGAGAGCTACAAGCTAGCCAGGAAGGATCTAAAGGGTGAGCTAAGAAGAGCAAGGAGAGGACACGAGAAGTCATTGGTGGATCGGATCAGGGAAAACCCTAAGGCTTTCTATAGGTATATCAGGAATAAAAGAATGACTAGAGTTAGATTAGGGCCAATCAAGGATAGTAGTGGGAAGTTGTGTGTGGAATCAGAGGAGATAGGGGAAGTGTTAAATGAATATTTTGCGTCAGTATTTACAGTAGAGAAAGAAAATGTTGTTGAGAATACTGAGATTCAGGCTACGAGGCTAGATGGGATTGAGGTTCACAAGGAGGAGGTGTTAGCAATTTTGGAAAGTGTGAAAATAGATAAGTCCCCTGGGCCAGATGGGATTTATCCTAGGATTCTCTGGGAAGCTAGGGAGGAGATTGCAGAGCCTTTGTCCTTGATCTTTATGTCGTCATTGTCGACAGGAATAGTGCCGGAAGACTGGAGGATTGCAAATGTTGTCCCCTTGTTCAAGAAGGGGAGTAGAGACAGCCCTGGTAATTATAGACCTGTGAGCCTTACTTCGGTTGTGGGTAAAATGTTGGAAAAGGTTATAAGAGACAGGATTTATAATCATCTTGAAAAGAATAAGTTCATTAGCGATAGTCAGCACGGTTTTGTGACGGGTAGGTCGTGCCTCACAAACCTTATTGAGTTTTTCGAGAAGGTGACCAAGCAGGCGGATGAGGGTAAAGCAGTGGATGTGGTGTATATGGATTTCAGTAAGGCGTTTGATAAGGTTCCCCACGGTAGGCTATTGCAGAAAATACGGAAGTATGGGGTTGAAGGTGATTTAGAGCTTTGGATCAGAAATTGGCTAGCTGAAAGACGACAGAGGGTGGTGGTTGATGGCAAATGTTCATCCTGGAGTTTAGTTACTAGTGGTGTACCGCAAGGATCTGTTTTGGGGCCACTGCTGTTTGTCATTTTTATAAATGACCTGGAAGAGGGTGTAGAAGGGTGGGTTAGTAAATTTGCAGATGACACTAAGGTCGGTGGAGTTGTGGATAGTGCCGAAGGATGTTGTAGGGTACAGAGAGACATAGATAGGCTGCAGAGCTGGGCTGAGAGATGGCAAATGGAGTTTAATGCGGAAAAGTGTGAGGTGATTCACTTTGGAAGGAGTAACAGGAATGCAGAGTACTGGGCTAATGGGAAGATTCTTGGTAGTGTAGATGAACAGAGAGATCTTGGTGTCCAGGTGCATAAATCCCTGAAGGTTGCTAACCAGGTAAATAGGGCTGTTAAGAAGGCATATGGTGTGTTAGCTTTTATTAGTAGGGGGGTCGAGTTTCGGAGCCACGAGGTCATGCTGCAGCTGTACAAAACTCTGGTGAGACCGCACCTGGAGTATTGCGTGCAGTTCTGGTCACCGCATTATGGGAAGGATGTGGAAGCTATGGAAAGGGTGCAGAGGAGATTTACTAGGATGTTGCCTGGTATGGAGGGAAGGTCTTACGAGGAAAGGCTGAGGGACTTGAGGTTGTTTTCGTTGGAGAGAAGGAGGAGGAGAGGTGACTTAATAGAGACATATAAGATAATCAGAGGGTTAGATAGGGTGGATAGTGAGCGTCTTTTTCCTCGGATGGTGATGGCAAACACGAGGGGACATAGCTTCAAGTTGAGGGGTGATAGATATAGGACAGATGTGAGAGGTAGTTTCTTTACTCAGAGAGTAGTAAGGGCGTGGAACGCCCTGCCTGCAGCAGTAGTAGATTCGCCAACTTTAAGGGCATTTAAGTGGACATTGGATAGACATATGGATGAAAATGGAATAGGTAGGTCAGATGGTTTCACAGGTCGGCGTAACATTGAGGGCCGAAGGGCCTGTACTGCGCTGTAATGTTCTAATGTTCTAATTCTAATTCTAATTCAATCAGCAAACATCTCATTCAGCAAATTGCAGCAAGTTGCATTTCTGCCATTATCTTTTGTTTTGAGCTGGTACATTCTGTTTTGCTATCTTCCTGTAATTGGGGTACCTCCATCTTGTAGGATGGCAAAGTGGAGGACCCCTTTGTGTAAATCTAATTCACTGCTTTCAAATGGGACTCACAGTGAGTATTCACTTTTTCATTAGTTACTGCCAGAACAAACTTGTAAAAGGAAATGAATTTAAACCAGAAAAATCAAACATGATGCTATTTTCAAATCCTATGTTTGAAATTTAGTTATGGTGGAAAGTACATGCTTGACACCATTAAACAGCATCAGTCCATAATGTCACCAATATCTGGTAACATTTAGTAATTGATGGGTAGATGATTTTAATGAGGTATTAGGGAATTCTGGGACTCTACTAATTCTGTGTAATTATTTAATATTCGGTTGAAACAGCAGATACAGGAAAATATCTAAAAGTAGGAATAAGGAAATTCCTTCTGGCAGGGAGCGATGAGGCCTGTAGTCAGAACAGGACGCTGTGCATGTGAGACACAGAGACAAGTCCAATTACAGAGGCAGTAAATAACATAAAGGCGGTTATTTTGGTGAAAGGGTTAAAATGGGCACTAAATGGGGATTGTGTTCATACAAAATGATTGAAAATCTGGTTTTAGCACGGAAGTTTGGTCCTAATTGCTGATTACCATAATTTGAACTTGTCTGGAAGTGCTGACCCCTGCAGATTTTGCACTCAAGTGCTGATTAAAAGCATTTTTCTGGAGCAGTCTATGTGGGCTCACTTGCTTACTTCCACTGAAGTTGTGAAGTGTGCTCACTGACACAATGACAGGTTTCAGGATGGCTCAGGGACTGAGGGAGAGGGTGTACAAGTTTTCAGGCACAACACTGGAGATCCTAATGGAGACGGCCCAGAGGAGGAGGGCTGTCCTGTACCCGCAGTGTGAGGAGCCCACCTCATTCTCCTGTCACCCCTATCCTTCTCTCCTGCAGCAACTGGTGTTGTTGTGCCTGGCTTCATATCCTCCTCCCATTCCTCCTCCCAAGGGGGAATCCCTGGCAAGTTGTCCATGACCATGCACTCTCTTTCTCTTGGTGATGCCAGTAAGTTGTCCAATAGGAAGAGCAGCATAACGCTCACTCTTTTCAGATGAAGTCCTCAGAGAATTTTCAGAATAAATGTTGATAGAGTGTTGGTGAAGTCCTGGCAAACTATCCCAGCAAGTCTCCAGATGTGTTTCAAAAGTCATCTTCAAACCTCCAGCAGCAAGGGGACAGTAAAAATATCTCTTTAAGAAGCACTTAAAATCCTCTGTGGTGGCTTGTTTACTCAGAGAGGGTGTTAAGTCAAGCGCTATCCACCAAAATGCCATGCAGCCTCTTTAATGAGTGCTAGCAAGCAAATTAGGTGGAAATCAGTCCCTTAACGATCCTCCAGGCAGCTGTTCAGACTGACGCTTCAACTTCTTTACCAGCAACAACAACAGCTTATAATTATATAGTACCTTTAACATAAAAAAATGTCCCAAGCACTTCACAGGAGTATTATAAAATAAAAATATGACACCGAGCGACATAAGGAGATAGTTAATCAGACGACCAAAGACTTGTCTTAAAGGAGGAAAGCAAGGTGGAGAGGCAGAGAGGTAATAGGGAGGGTATTCCAGAGCTTAGGGCCAAGGCAAATGAAGGTGCGGCCACCAATGGTGCAGCAATTAAAATCAGGGATGCTGAAGAGACCAAAATTAGAGGAGCGCAGATATCTCGGAGGATTGTGGAGCTGGATGGCCAAGATGACATCTTGTGCTAATCACGGACTAAACTGCATTTCAGCTTCCATAAGAACATAAGAACTAGGAGCAGGGGTAGGCAATTCAGCCCCTCGAGCCTGCTCCGTTATTCAATACGATCATGGCTGATCTCATCTTGGCCTCAACTCCACTTTCCTGCCCGTTCTCCATAACCCTTCAACCCATTTCTAATTAAAAATCTGTCTATCTCCTCCTGAAATTTACCCAATGTCCTGGCAGCCACGACACTCTGGGGTAGTGAATTCCACAGATTCACGACTCCATCGTGGCAACCATGGAGATGCTTTTGCACTGAAAGGAACTGGTGAAAATCGCCTCCAGAGATTTTCAAATTACATTGTAAGATAATAGAAAATTAATTCTTAAAACATTTATTTGAAATTGCTTTGCCTCTTTTCTCAGAATGTGGGTGCCACAGGCAAGGCCAGCATTTATTCGGCATCCCTCATTCTCCTTGAGAAGATGGTGGTGGCCTTTTTGAACAGCTGCAGTCCATGTGGTGAAGGTGTGCCAGGTGCTGTTAGGTCGGGAATTCCTGGATTTTGACCCAGCGATGATAAAGGAATGGCGATATAGTTCCAAGTCAGGATGGTGTGTGTCTTGGAGGAAAACTTGAAGGTGATGGTGTTTTATGCACCTACTGCCCTTGTTGTTCTAGGTGGTGATGGTCACGGATTTGGGAGATACTGCCAAAGAAGCCTTGGGTGGTTGCCATAGTGCATCTCGCAAATAATATACACAGCTGCTACTGTATGCAGGTGATGGAGGGAGTGGATGTTTAAGGTGGTGAATGGCCTATCAATCAAGTGTACTCCTTTGTCCTGGATGGTGTTGAGCTTCTTGAGTATTGTTGCAGCTGCACCATCCAGTTAAGTACAGAATATTCCATCATGCTCGTGACTTATATTCGTACATGGTAGAGACGCTGGGGAGTCAGAAGATGAGCCACTCACCACAGAATAGCCAATCTGCTGTAGTGGTCATAGCATTTATGTTGCTGGTCCAGTTGGGTTTTTGGTCGATGGTGACCCCCAGAATGTTAATGGAGGGGTATTTGGTGAAGGTAATGCTGCTGAAGAGTGGGGGAGGTGGATTAGATTCACTCAGTGGAGATGGTCATTGCCTGGCACTTGTGTGGTGTGAAGGTTATCTTCCACTTAACAGACCAAGCTTGAATGTTATCCAATTTTTTTAAATGTACAAGCATGAACTGCTTCACTATGAGAAGAAATGCGAATGGAACCAAAGGGTTAACCTCTGCCATGTTTTATCTGTTGGATGAATCTATAAGTTATGGTCTGATAAAACTCACATGAGATGCTATGTTTTAAATTAGAATGATTTTAAGTAATGTTGCGGTTATGCTCGGGAATAGTTCTACTTTGTGTGTATATATATATATATATATATGTGTATTAGATTAGAACTAAATTATGGACTTGTGTTTAGAATCATGTTGTTAAATGTGCAATGTATATTGGTATACTGTAGTGGGGAGATGGTGGGAGATTGTGTTTATTGTAACAACAATAGTAGAAGAAGCGTTGCTATAAGACCAGATGCCCATTCTGCATTTCAACTAAGACAGACTCAGTCACAATAAGGGTTAGACTTGTAGGCCTCATGAAGGATGATAATGCAAATAAAGATATTCAGAGACCATTCAGGACTGAATGGTCTTGATGGGGACAGCAAACATTCCCCACTGTGTGACAATGACTTGGGCTATCAAGCTGTCTGCAGAGACAATGTACAGAGGGTAGGGTCATATCTGGTGTAATCTGATTACTATAAACTAATCAAGAAGGGACAATGTACAGAAGGTGAGACCTAACCAATCAAAGGGTTAAGGTGGACTATAACCTAATATGGTAGGAAGGAACCCTCGGAGGGGGCCATAAATGACAGGTGTTGGGACAATTCGGGCACACCGATTCAAGAAGAAACTAACCTACAGTCAACTCAAGAAAGAAGACAGTGCCACAGCAGCTTGGAAGGCAAGGACTGAGGACACCCTATATCCTGCTGTATAACTATCGCCATTGGCTAAGTATTGCTTGTATATTCTTGCTGAACTTAATAAACTTTCTATCTTGATTAAGAAACCAGAGTTTGTATCTTGTGGATCAAAAGCTAGTCAACATCCCACCTAAACACACAAAAATCTTACACTTTACAGCCCAAGCTTGAATGGTGTCCAAGTTTTGTTACATACAAGTATGAACTGCTTCACTATGAGAAGAAATGTGAATGGAGCCAAACACTGTGCAATCATCAATGAACATCCACACTTCTGACCTTCTGATGCAGTGTAGGTCATTGATGAAACAGTTGAAGATAGTTGGGTCTAGGACACTACTCTTCTTTTTAATGCAGGTGTTAACATGCTTGGCATAAATGAGCTAAAATCTCACTAAATAATCAATGAAGTAATTCCAGATGCACAGGTTAAGTGTTCATCCACGATATCCTACAGTATAATTTAAAAGCCAAAAAGAGATAAATGTCAAACACAGTGATAGATGGAAGGGGAAGAAAGAAAATAACACAAACAGAGGGAAATGAAGTGAAATCACATCCTACAAATGGATTAAACATTTATATGATATTTCTTTGTATGTTATTCAAATGGAGGCATTAACTTAATTAATGCACAGTTATAATAACAAAGCAGTCTCGTATGATCGCAAGCCCAATTTCAGCCAAATAGCATACAGAGAAATTGGCTGCAACAATCGAGAAGAGGCACAGAAAAAATATTTGCTATATTTTATTACAAAACAGAATAATACTGCATAATTCTTCATGTGTAACAACTCTAAATATAGATGGATAGGCAGAAACCCCGACCCTTCTGATTCATTCTTGCTGTAACTTAAGTAGAACTGAACCAGAATTGAGACCAGGACTTGGCATATCCAGGTGCCAACACTACACTGATGTTTCCTCCGCCCATAATTAGAGCGCAGAGCCTCCACTCACCACTATTGATGGAGTGTGGGTAGTGGGGCTCGAGGTGATAACTCTCAACATAGGGAGTTACCATTTCTCCAACTCTCAGAATACCTGGCGTATCATGGGCAGTGATTAACTGAATGGCAGTAGTAGGCCCCACTAGGAGGTCCAAAGGTGACCTGGACCCTGGAAGATCTCAGAAACACTGGGCAGATTTTAGGTCCTAACGGGAGATCAAATGGGCAGGACAGTTTATTTTTGGGTGAAGGGGCTCCAATACCCCTCCCAAAGTTGCCTGATTTTGGACAGAATTTTCTGGGGTAGACAGATGCTCAATGTGCACCCCTAGTTCAGCAGGTGCCTATCATAAAGATGCAAATAAGGGAAATATCCCTTGAACGTTTGCAAAGTCAATGACAAAGTTCTCAGGCAAGTGTATATGATCACTTCTGCCAAAATGCATCCCCTCCTGTGGATTTCAACTCCCACCACCCCCATACTAAGGGAGAATAGAAGTTCTTGTATATTAACCTGGACTGAGATGAAGACTATCCATAATAATGGCAGCAATGGAATATATCAGATCTTCACAATAATTATATTTATTATAATTTAGTTGGACAAGATAAAAATTATCATTCCACGGAAGAAGCAATTTGCAAAATTTGCATTTATTACAGAAATAAAATACTTCAATCCTCAACCTCATTGGATTAGCTGATCACAAATAGAGCAACAGCAAAGAATATCTCTGACACTTCCCTTCCCTTCCTCGACTTCTCTGTCTCCATCTCTGGGGATAGGTTGTCTACCAATATCCATTATAAGCCCACCGACTCCCATAGCTACCTCGACTACACTTCTTCACACCCTACCTCCTGCAAGGACTCCATTCCATTCTCCCAGTTTCTCCGTCTCCGACGCATCTGCTCTGATGATGCTACCTTCCATGACGGTACTTCTGATATGACCTTTTTCCTCAACCGAGGATTTCCCCCCACTGTGGTTGACAGGGCCCTCAACCGTGTCCAACCCATTCCCCGCACCTCTACCCTCACCCCTTCCCCTCCCTCCCAGAACCGTGACAGGGTTCCCCTTGTCCTCACTTTTCATCCCACCAGCCTCCATATCCAAAGGATCATCCTCCGTCATTTTCGCCACCTCCAGCGTGATGCCACTACCAGTCGCATCTTCCCCTCCCTTCCCGTCAGCATTCCGAAGGGATCGTTCCCTCCGCGACACCCTGGTCCACTCCTCCATTACTCCCACCACCTTGTCCCCGTCCCAGGGCACCTTCCCCTGCAATCGCAGGAGGTGTAATACCTGCCCATTTACCTCATCTCTCCTCACTATCCCAGGCCCCAAACACTCCTTCCAGGTGGAGCAGCGATTTACTTGTACTTCTTTCAATGTAGTATACTGTATTTGCTGCTCACAGTGTGGTCTCCTCTACATTGGTGAGACCAAGCGCAGACTGGGTGACCGCTTTGCAGAACATCTCCGCTCAGTCCGCAAGCAGGACCCTGAGCTTCCGGTTGCTTGCCATTTCAACACTCCCCCCTGCTCTCATGCTCACATCTCTGTCCTGGGATTGCTGCAGTGTTCCAGTGAACATCAACGCAAGCTCGAGGAACAGCATCTCATCTACCGATTAGGCACACTACAGCCTGCCGGACTGAACATTGAGTTCAATAATTTCAGAGCATGACAGCCCCCCATTTTACTTTCATTTTTAGTTATTTTTTCTTCCTTTTTTTTTCACGTTTTTACATTTTTTACTATCTTTTTTTGCATTGATTTCATTTCATCTTAGTTTGTTCAGTTTGCTTACCTGATTTTTTCAGGTTTTTTTTCAGGTTTGCACTTGCTGCTGTTCAATATTCAGTGTATTCACACCTAATCTGTACTAATGCTTTGTCTTTCAACACACCATTAACATATTGTTTGCCTTTGCTCCGTGACCTTTTGGTCAGCTATGTGGCCTGGTCCAATCTGCACCTTCTCCTTTGTTATCTCTTGCCCCACCCCCACCTCACTTGCTTATAATCTGTGACTTTTCTAATATTTGTCAGTTCCGAAGAAGGGTCACTGACCCGAAACGTTAACTCTGCTTCTCTTTTCACAGATGCTGCCAGACCTGCTGAGTGATTCCAGCATTTCTTGTTTTTGTTTCAGATTTCCAGCATCCGCAGTATTTTGCTTTTATTTTAGCAAAGAATAATAATTGGTTTCAGTGTTCTTGGCCTGGGGAGGGAGAAAAGTCAGCCAGATTTGTCCCCTCTTGATTACTATGCAGTGACATTTTGGGTGGTTTTGGGTGGGATAGAGCTTATATATATTGTAATGCACAAAATATCACAACTTTGTGGGACAGGCTTGATGGACAAGAGGGTCTTTCCCCATCCGTCATTGTTTGTATATCTGTATGATTCCTCCTGGAAAGTGCTCATATGAATGTCAGGAGTGGGGAGGATGACATTCAGTTAAGACCCAACACTGTTCAGTGATTTGCAGATATTCCGGCCTGGAATTCCTTTGGTCCACTGAAAATAGGAAGGGACAAGACCACCAGCAACCAATAGCAAGAACAATGGGATGAGGATGGCAGCGATTAAACCAGCATGAGGGATGTCTGCTGAGGCAAGATTCTTGGAAGTTTCCACACCCTACAGAAAATGCTGGAAAAGGATGATTACAGACAATATGAGGGAGATGCCACGACAGTGCCACATTAGTCAACTCCATCAACAGCAATAAAGTACTTCATGACTTTAGGCAAGATAAGTGAAGGCATGAGTACTGATGTTAATCCTGAAATAATGCTGTAAGTATGACTTAACTCCACAGCATCCCTGGGAGCATTGTGTGAATGAAGAGATGAATGAGAACACTATTATGAATGTGAGGCCTCAGTAGCCCCAAGCACACATCCCTCTCCCACCATTCCACAGTTCCTTCTCCCACTTCCTGAGTGTTTGAGTGAAAAGAGAAGAGATTGCTAAATAGCCTGCACCGGAAAGCATTATCACAATGGGATGTCTGCTTGTGTAAATCGTTGAATTATTTACTAGCCTTTCTATGTCTTTGCTTCCGTTGCAGAGGAAAAGGTCACCCATAATCAGCAACAACAAAGCGTCACAGATGGAGGAAGGGCATGAGGAAGAAACTCTAAAACGCCTGGGCAGACATACCAAGGAGACAGTGGGAGATGAAGGAATTAGATAAGAGCTGTCAGATTTAGGTTGGTAATAGGATGGATTACCTACAGTACTGTGACTGGTCACAGCCTTCAGACAGTCTGAGTATTTGAAAGGACTCTGATTATCCTTAAGTTTTTTCTGCTGAATCATAAGTAAGAGGGCTGCCTCCTAAAATGAATGACCTTTGTATTCCTCACATGTGGTGGAAGTTCAGAGAAAGAAGGATCTGACAATCCACCAGACAGCTCCAGGTAGCACCAGAGAAGCCAAAGGTTAGATTCACATGTGAAAAGAGTTCTAGGAACAAGGGGTAGTCACCGAGAGAAAAAAATAGAAATAAAAAAAAATGGCAAATGGGAAAATCTTTGGCATATTGGTATGTTTGTGAATTATATTTATATAGGCCTTTGGCTGTCTTTTATTTACTGATGAAGGACTCTCACTGTCCTTTGCCTAAAAGAATGAAAAATGTATTGTAGTGTTGAGTAACATGTATTTAAGAGAAATGCTAAGGTCAGTCAATGGCATTATTGGTTCTGGAAATAAGATACATCATTTCTGCTGGAAAGGGCTGTTGATAATTTCCTTCAGAATCCACACGTTTCTGACAACGGGCTCTCTCTGCTGCCTCCTCTCTGTCCTGACTGCCATGGTCATGGTAAGGGAATGGGTGACCCTTCACCTTCTTTTGTGGATGGAAGCTCCAATCTCTTAACTGTCAAATTATACAGCATATCATTGTAATTCTTCATATCCTTACTGAACTGCACTGTAGTGCTCCCGACCCACTGACCTATCCAGGCACTGGGAGGAGGACTTCGGAATTCAAATGGTCTGTTCAATAATAATACATATGGCGCACAATGCTTCATTGAAACTGTTGATGCTCTCAGTTCCTGATGCGACAGCAGTGTCATCAGCCATGGTTGAAATGGGTAATCCTGGTCCCCAATCAGCTGGCGCATTGCCCTGCCTGACCACTGCAGATATTGTCGATTGTCAGTGAACAAATCATAACAGCATCAGCGGAAGCATGCATTCGCATGTTGGCATCACACAAGAGCTGCATTTTCATGGAATAAAAACTGTTCCTGTTAATGAAATTTAGAGCATCTTCAGTCAAGGCCAGTAATGCCACATGAGGGGAACCAATGTCACCTTGTACTTGGGGATGCCCTGCCAGTCAAAAAAGTTTGAGTGTACACTGTCTCTGCTCTGGTGGGTCCATAGAGAGGATACGGGCTATCTGGACAGGGAATCCATCACCTGTTTAATGCAGGGGTACACTGCTGATCAACTTATGTGACTTATGTCACCAAGGCTGCCTGAAAACATCTGGTGGCACATTGTGCAATGCATTATGACGCTAATAAGCTGCACCACCAGCCTGCCATTTTATCTATCCTTCATTCAGTACATAGTGTAGAGGGTCATTTTAATATATAAGCCAAGTAACAAGTTCTCCCTGTGTCTGCATGGGTTTTCTCCGGGTGCTCCGGTTTCCTCCCATAAGCCAAAAGACTTTCAGGTTGGTAGGTAAGTTGGCCATTATCAATTGCCCCTAGTATAGGTAGGTGGTAGGGCCATATAGGGACAGGTGGGGATGTGGTAGGAATATGGGATTAGTGTAGGATTAGTATAAATGGGTGGTTGATGGTCGGCACAGACTCAGTGGGCCGAAGGGCCTGTTTCAGTGCTGTATCTCTAAACTAAACTAAAACTAATACTAGAATCATTATTTTACAGAGGGTAAGAATTGATACCACAATGCGAGGGTTCTTATCCTCTATCAAGCATATCTCTGTTCAATGGTTAGCTGTTAGGAATGTGTGAAAGAAGTGAGCCAAGCTATGTCCAATAGCAATAACCAGCAGTTACACACAAAACTAATAACTCTCCCTAACCCTTTAAACATGTTTACCCAGGTGATATATTGTAGAAGGTGAAAGCTGAAAAATGTGCAATGATATTGTTTATTTGCCAATTTAAATTGAATGTAAGCTGCTTAATCAGAGACTCACAACTTTCCTTTTTTTTAACTCCCTAATGACGTTTTGACACATGAACATACATAGCACCATAGAAAAATTTACGGCACAGAAGGAGGCCATTCAGTCCATCGTGTCCGTGCCGTGTGCAGTGAAATAACCTTGGACACTTGGAAATCGATTTCTCTTGTTGCACCTAGTGTCAACAGGGTGATGACAGCCTCATAATAGCATCAGGAGCCTTACCATTCCATTAATGTTGATGATGCGACTGACTGCATTTTAAAAGTCATATCTCCAAGGACTGGATTTTCAAACGCCCATGGAGGGGCGAAGTCGGGTGCAGGCAAGCTTTGACAATAACGCTGCTGGATGGTGTGTCAGTCTTCCGACGCTTCTGGAACATTCTGCAATTTCGAAAGCAAGGGTGGGGGTAGCCGGAAACCTACTTTCTTATAGTTAACTGCCCGTTAAGCTCTTTGAAGAGCTTGTTAACAGGTTGAAAAGATCTAAAAGGAAATTTTCAAAGCAGCGAAGAAGAAGAGCGAATGGTCTGGGGTGCGTTAGTCTACACCTGTAGGAAGCCATACTGTGATCCTGCTGCTAAAGTATTGAAAAGAAGGAGTTTTATTCAAACTGAGGTGCTCAAACAGTGGCACAAAGTTGCCATCACTTGAGCAGAGCGAGTCAAGTACCTTATGATTGACTGGCCACTTGTATGCACCATGTGGGTGCTGGCCCTCTGCTCCCCTACCTGCTCCAATCGACAAGGCAACAGCAAGTCCAGTCTTGGCTGCTGTCTGTCTTTTTGAGCATTGCACTCCAGAACTACTTCTCACCCCCAGGCAGCGCCTGACACCAACATTCAGACGCCGAACTTGCCTCCAGCCCAAATATGGGCTTTTTTTATATTCAAATTGCGTCATATTAGCAACACAGACGTGGCGTGCGGTCGGGACACTGAAATGATCTGGACATCAGGTTCCCGACCCCGGATTAAAAATCCAGCCCCAGTAGTCTAAAGCGCCTGCTCGTCTTCGGCCGTTAGTGTCTTTTTTTATGAAAATTGGGCTCATGTGATTTAAAAGGGCCCCGATTGCCATTCTTAAGTTTGAACTGGTTGAAGCCTGGGTCAGGTCCCAAAAGCTGGATCACAGAGAAGACGTTGTGGAAGGGATGAAATAGTCAATCACAGCAAACCAGATATGATCCACTCTATTATAATAAAAGCAAAATACTGCGGATGCTGGAAATCTGAAACAAAAACAAGAAATGCTGGAATCACTCAGCAGGTCTGGCAGCATCTGTGGAAAGAGAAGCAGAGTTAACATTTCCGGTCAGTGACCCTTCTCCCTGCACTGAGTTGCCCAACCACAGAATCGCCACCCTTCACTAGGGATCGTCTGCAGCAGCTGGCTGATGTACTGCAGCTTTACTGTAATTCTTTCAGTAAAAATAGCAGGGAGCCAAACCAGAGTTCCATCCAAGCACTGAGGACAGATGATGTAATGGAATCAGAGTGAGACAGTCTCGACTGAGGTTTGGAAAATATAACTGGAAACCACAAACCATTCGTCCTGTTTGGGTCACTGACCCGAAACGTTAACTCTGCTTCTCTTTCCACAGATGCTGCCAGACCTGCTGAGTGATTCCAGCATTTCTTGTTTTTGTTTATGATCCACTCTATTACTGGTACAACTAATTTCATCTACAAAGGAAAGGTTCTGCACATAGATTCAGTTTACATCATACAGGATTCATTCCTGGACAGCAAATAGTATTTGAAATAGAACTGGACAGATATTCCTTGGCTTGACATTTCCATAATGGTAAGATGAAGACCCAGCATATTTCATAAAGTACTTGATCACTTCTATCCGTACTTACCTTTATAAGGTAGTTTTATATTTAAATTTATATTGAGAGAGGGGAATATGCAGTGAGACCTGGGTGTTCTCGTACACCAGTTGCTGAAGGTAAGCATGCATGTGCAACAGGCGGTAAAAAAGGCAAATGCTATGTTGGCCTTCATAGCGAGAGGATTCAAGTACAGGAGCAGGGATGTCTTGCTGCAATTATACAGGGCCTTGGTGAGGCCACACCTGGAATATTGTGTGCAGTTTTGATCTCCTTATCTAAGGAAGGATGTTCTTGCTACAGAGGGAGTGCAGCGAAGGTTTACCAGACTGATTCCTGGGATGGCAGGACTGACGTATGAGGAGAGATTGAGTCGGTTAGGATTATATTCGCTGGAGTTCAGAAGAGTGAGGGGAGATCTCATAGAAACCTATAAAATTCTAACAGGACTTGACAGGGTAGATGCAGGAAGGATGTTCCCGATGGTGGGGGAGTCCATAACCAGGGGTCATAGTCTAAGGATACAGGGTAAACCTTTCAGGACTGAGATGAGAAATTTCTTCACCCAGAGAGTGGTGAGCCTGTGGAATTCGCTACCACAGAAAGCAGTTGAGGCCAAAATGTTTTCAGGAAGGAGTTAGATTTCGCTCTTGGGTTTAAAAGGATCAAAGGATATGGGGTGAAAGCGGGAACAGGTTACTGAGCTGGATGATCAGCCATGATCATAATGAATAGTGGAGCAGGCTCGAAGGGCCGAATGGCTTACTCCTCCTATTTTCTATGTTTCTAAACCTCCACCAACTCATTTCTAAAGGTATTAATTAATGTAACATTAACTATTTTAGCTCAGACTCATTTCCACTTATCCCTCTGTATGAGAGGAAAAGAAATCGTTAAAAACTCAAGTCCATCTTGTGCCTTGTTAACTTTATACTCTTGCTTTTTTTGTACTCACATCCAAGTTAAGTAGCTTGTTTGCATGTACACTATTCATTCTAAAAACTTGGATCATGGGAAAGCTTTTCGATGATTTAGCAAGACTATTTAACACTATCTGTCAATAATGTCTGAAAATTAGGCTTTGAAACTCGTCTCAAAATTATAGCTTGTGTTTGTAAGATGTTGTAAACAGTTTAAACCTAATTATTAAAAAATAGTCATTAGATTAGTCATCAACTTTATGTATACATAAGATGTTGGGACATTTTTGGTAATAACTAGTTAGTATGTTTGAATTTGCTAATAGAATTTCCTTTCCATATACTGTAAAATCAGTCAATAAAGCATAAAAACTAGAAAAAAAGGCATGACTCATTTTGACAAGTTGATTCAAGCTCATCAGCATAGGGGTTTTATCAACCTTATGCAAGTGGGATCATTACAGATGTAACAGCCAGGGAAAAGATCCTGCAGGTCTAATTTCTCATTTTTGTGTGTAATTTTAACATTTAATGAGATTTTGTGATGTTACTACGTGAGAAGGTTACATTTTTTGCTATTTTCCTTTGTGTTTTCATTAGCAGTAATTGTGTTATGCCAGGGTATTATTGTAAATGAGACTTTGGATGGATGAGCAGTTGGAGAGAGATGGAGCTAGACCGACAACTAGATAATGAGATAGATAATTGCAATAATGTAGCAATATTAAACTGCATCTAACAAAGAAAAGTTTCTACTACTTTCATTACAGAAGATAAATGATTATTCAAATATCAAAATAAAACTAATCTACCACCAATGACTTTGTGGTGATAATTATGGAAGGTGTGCTGTGTACTATGTACAAATACTACATGATTGATAACTAGGAATAAGTTGCATTGTTCTCAAAACCAGGTTTGAATAATATTAGCGACAAGCAGTGTAAACAATGCTAGGACAAATCAAATAAACAGAAAGAGTTCCAAAGTTATTAGGCAGAAGTGTAGCAAAAGCATTTAGGGCTCCAGTAACTGTCCATGTTTTGTTGTGCTAAATTTATGAAGCTTTTGTTCATTTGTCAGGGTGAAGGCTATTTACCCCTCTATATCCCATCAGAAAGTAATTATAAACTCTATTTTAAATAAGTATATCTTATTGAACACTGTGTTCAGTCCTTGTGTAGACCAGTTTTATTTGTAAATTATCAAGTGGCTGATGTTGACCGTGTAGAGTCATAGAGAGATACAACACTGAAACAGGCCCGTTGGTCCACTGAGTCTGTGCCAACCACCAACCACCCATTTATACTCATCCTACATTAATCCCATGTCACCTACCACATCCCCACCTTCCCTCAATCCTCCTACTACCTACCTACCTGCACTAGGGGTAATTTACAATGGCCAATTTACCTATCAACCTGCAAGTCTTTGGCTGTGGGAGGAAACCTGCACGGTCACAGGGAGAACTTACAAACTTCGGACAGGCAGTACCCAGAACAGGACCCAGGTTGCTGGAGCTGTGAGGCTGTAGTGCTAACCACTGCGCCACTGTGCCTCCCTTTCTGGCCCTATATGGCCTTTTTCTGTTGTAAACTTCTCTTGTAAAGCATACTTTCTTGCAGATTCATATTATAAGCATTTAGGACTACGCAGAATAAGAAGCTTCTGAATTTTCATCGGCTGGGAGTGATCTGAGGATATATTCTTTGGTTCAAATCCATAGTATGCTGTAAGGCAAACATATTTTTTATGCTATGTATCAGGCAAACCCCCACCTACTAAGACTGCGGCACACATTAATTCGCCACATGAATATTAAAACTTAAAATTGCAAGCCCTGGCTCAAAGGACATTTGCATTGTACATTGCATTGTTGGAACAATGGGGACCCAATCGTTGCTTCCCCAATGCACAGAAGAAGTGGTCAGACCAGTTTTAGTCACATAACTAACTGGCTGTTGCAGAGAATTTGAACTTCCAACTAAGTATTTGAACTCAGACAGAGCTGTGTGCTCATGGAGTAAAGATCTCTCCTGGAACTGAAGCAAGAATTACAGCCTCTCCTGTCTGCCTACTTCCATCTCCTTCCCGTGGAACTGAATCTTGTGAAAACACGTGAAACTCAAAGATAGAAAGGTTTCCTATGTGAACAAGGTTTTCAGAAGACTCCAACGAAAAGCAAGACTACTTACAAAAGGACTACAGTGAGCTCAGAGCACCATAAAAAGATATTGCCTCAAACCCCTCGATACTATATTTTCCTCTTCTCTTTTCTCTCTATCTGCATGTGATATCATGTGTGCATGCTAGCATGGGCGTGTCGTATATCCATAGGCATGAACCGTATTAGAGTTTATGTTTTAAGTTTTAATAAAATTTTATCTCCTTTAAACCTGAGAAAGCCTGTGTGAATTGGTTTCTTTGTCTTATAATTAGAAAACTGTGAATAAGGATTCACAAAAAGGGGAGCACAAAACACAATGTATCTACAGTTAAACCGTGTTACAATAAGACCAGGTGAAGATAGTGACAGACTCCTCGACACTTTTCTCACCTGATCATCACTAAAATTGGGTGCTAGCTTCCGGATTGTTACCCACGGACGAACGAGTTAAATTGGAAGTGGAAAGCCAAATTGTTCCCAATCAAAAAGAGCAAAATATCAATATAGGTTTTCTTATGGTTGTGTGTGATTGAATACTAACATGTCTGCAACTGAAACTAGTAACTCTCCAAGCCAGGGTGAAGTAACTTGGGATAAGTTAAAAGCACTGTCTATGAAAGAGTTGAGAAAAATAGCTGAGCAGTGTGGGATCACTGTACGTGGCAAGGCTGGAAAGCCTGAACTCCTAAGGCTAATGGCCAACCACTTTTCCCTCGAATCTGAAGAAGCAGAAACAGGATTAGAAGCAGAGGGTACTGCTAGCAAAGTTACAATTGGAACAAAGGCAACTTGAATTAGATGAAAAGAGAGCGAGAGGCAGGAAAGGGAGAAAGAGAGGACCTTCCAAAAGGAACATGAAGAAAATGAAAGGCAGGAGAGAGAGAGAGAGAGAAGGGATATTCCGGAAGGAATGCGAAAAAAGAGAGTTAAAAGCGGCTTGAGTTAGCTAGGGGGTGACAGAGTAACCCTAGTGAAAGCATGGCCAATATGGAGGAGCACAATTTAGGATTGGGTACAAGATTGCTAAAACTCACCCAACATATTCCAAAATTCAATGAGGAAGATGTGGAAGTGTTTTTCGTGTCCTTCAAGAAACTGGCAATGCAGCTAAGATGGCTAGATGAGACCTGGTCTCTTTTACTGCAAAGCAAACTAACTGGAAAAGCCCATGAGGTTTATCCCTTGCTGCCAGATGAGAGTTCATCAAATTATGAACTGACCAAAATTGCTATCCTTGGGGCATATGAATTAGTACTCAAATCCTATCGCCAAAAGTTTAGAACTCTCAAAAAGCAAGCCAATCAAACTTATCTGGAATTTGAAAGAAGTAAGCAGCTGGCTTTTGACCAGTGGCTGAGGGCTTTAAAAAATACAACTCAGCTAGGAGACTGTCAGAGAAGTAATCCTGTTACAGGAATTTAAAAACTCTCTCCCATTCTCAATAAAAACCCATGTAGAGGAGCAGCAGGTTCAGAGAGCCCGGCAAGCGGCCCTTCGGGCCGATGAGTTTGCTTTAATTTATAAGTTGGTTTCTCAGGGGAGAACCTTTCCTAATCACCCCCCAAAATCCGAAAAGGATAAAGGGTGGGAAGGTGATTTCCACCCAGACAGACCTGGAAGAGAAAGGAAAGCAGGAGACACAAGGGACACTCCTCCAGTCAAAAAGGAAGGTGCAGTGAGCAAGAGTGAGACCCAGAGATCTGTGTGCTTCCATTGTAATAAGGCAGGGATTTTAAAAGCTGACTGTTGGAAACTAAAGGGGAAACCGGTTGGGTTAATCAGGGGACACCCTCTCAGTGAAGACGAGGGCCTGATGGAAAACACGGAACGGGCTGTGGCTTTGACTGCAGTAAGGGCCCAACCCAGGAAGCTTACTACAGCCAGTGCAGGAAAGGTTCATAGGATTCCTGAAGGTTATCAGGGTTTTGTATTTGAAGGGAAAGTAACCCCATATCCCTCGAGTGGGGCAGACAAGCCCATAGTGATTCTTGGGGACACAGGTGCCACCAGATCGCTTTTACTGGGAAAAGGCCTGAGCTTTCTTCCAGAGAGTGCAGTGAACACCAAAATGGTGGTGAATGGCATTGGAGGGCAGTGTATGCCTGTACCTGTACACCGGGTGCGCCTGGAGTGCGACCGAACTTCGGGACCGGTGACTGTAGGGATTGTCCCTATTTTGCCTGTGGACGGGGTTGACCTGCTCCTAGGTAATGATCTGGCAGGGGTGAAGGTGGTAGCCTCCCCAGTAGTGAAAGAAAGACTGCAGGAGGTCAGAGAGACAGGGCAGTGGCGGGAGATGGTCTCCTGCAGAGTCCCTGAATGTGTAGTGGGTTAGGCCCTGATCAAACCAGCTCCCCCAGAGGAGACTGCATTGGCACCTCAGGCAAATGACCATGAAGTCTGCCTGTCCAAGACTTTCTTTGGAAAGCTAGGGGACCCAGGGAATGAATTAAATGGATTTTCCCTAGGTAAGGCTCAGCCAGCCGACCCAGTCTTGCGAGAATTGGCACAGGCTGCCCAATCTGAAAGTGAAGCAGAGGGAGTCCCTGACTGCTACTATTTAAAGAATGAGGTACTGATGAGGAAATGGAGTTTTCCTCCCAGACCTGAGGGCAAGGAGTGGACAGTAGTTCACCAGTTAGTGGTGCCACAGAGGTACCGGGGAGGAATATTAAGAAGGGTCCACGAGACTGCAGTAGTTGTACATGCCGGCATACGAAAGGCCAAAGCCCGCATAAGACAGTAGTTTGACTGGCCAAAGCTCCACAAGGATATGATGGAGTACTGCAGGGGTTGCCACATGTGCCAGGTTGAGGGGAAACCCCAACTGAAGGATTATCATTTTTAATTCAAGACTTTATTCACCAGGGGGTAAAACCCCAGTTTTGGGAAAATGGCTGTGACAAGGGCCCCATTTAAAACACAGTTACCAAAGGACAGGCTGTTGGTCTCAGACTAGAAAGGACGAGATTTTCAAATGCTAAACCAAAACCCCCACCCAAAAGAGACATTGCCTTCTGCTCTCAGCCAGCCATCCACGTCATCACTGGCTTCAAGCTGACTAAGAAGACAATGAAATCCACCGGTTGATATAATCAAGTCAATCAGTCTGGACAACAGAACCCATCGGAAACAGTTCACACCTTGTATAGTACTCAACTAGATGATGCAAGACCAGCAGTTCTCATTGACCCCCCACCCCTCCCCCCTGAAACCAGCTAGATGAGAGGCGGGAAAATACTACACATTCAAACAAAGCTTTCTCTCCAGGGACCAATCGAAGCATTTTCTACCATCTGACAAGATCTGTCAGAAAAACAGTAGAACTGAAGCAGCCTGAGGAAGGAGAGGTGGGTCGAACAGTTGATGTCAAATGGACACCAACTACACAGCTCTACAGGACAGAAGATCAGAACACGCTGCTCTCTCTATAACCAGGACCAAAGGGAGTCGCATGCCCTAAGGAACGGGTAAGGTCCCCAAGGACTTTGATCGTAGAAGACATGACCCAGCAGCCAAAGTCAGCAGGGTGAGCATTTCATCTGCAGCCTGCAGAATACTCAACTCACAGCCGTGTGGAGAGTTACCTCTGCATGTCCCGACCAAACCTTAGAAAAGGGGGTTAGTGTAGTGTTGGGAGTTAGCTGACCATGAGTAAGGGAACATGGAGGGGCTTAGTTTAAGAAGTCCTATTTAATAGGAAGTAATCTATTTGTTGTTAGTCATATAGGAATATCAGCATCGGTTTTGTCATATTGAGATTCGCTATACATATTTAACATACTTTTATTATTCAAAATCTGAAACCTGTGTCGAACCTGTTTAGAGGGGATGTGCGAGGCAAGTTCTTTACACAGAGGGTGGTGAGTGCCTGGAACTCACTGTGCCTGAGGCACAGTGTGGCTTTCGTGCAGAGAGATCGACTATTGACATGCTGTTCTCCCTTCGTCAGATACAGGAGAAATGCCGTGAACAACAGATGCCCCTCTACATTGCTTTCATTGATCTCACCAAAGCCTTTGACCTCGTCAGCAGACGTGGTCTCTTCAGACTACTAGAAAAGATCGGATGTCCACCAAAGCTACTAAGTATCATCACCTCATTCCATGACAATATGAAAGGCACAATTCAACATGGTGGCTCCTCATCAGAGCCCTTTCCTATCCTGAGTGGTGTGAAACAGGGCTGTGTTCTCGCACCCACACTTTTTGGGATTTTCTTCTCCCTGCTGCTTTCACATGCGTTCAAATCCTCTGAAGAAGGAATTTTTCTCCACACAAGATCAGGGGGCAGGTTGTTCAACCTTGCCCGTCTAAGAGCGAAGTCCAAAGTACGGAAAGTCCTCATCAGAGAACTCCTCTTTGCTGACGATGCTGCTTTAACATCTCACACTGAAGAATGCCTGCAGAGTCTCATCGACAGGTTTGCGTCTGCTTGCAATGAATTTGGCCTAACCATCAGCCTCAAGAAAACGAACATCATGGGGCAGGATGTCAGAAATGCTCCATCCATCAATATTGGCGACCACGCTCTGGAAGTGGTTCAAGAGTTCACCTACCTAGGCTCAACTATCACCAGTAACCTGTCTCTAGATGCAGAAATCAACAAGCGCATGGGTAAGGCTTCCACTGCTATGTTCAGACTGGCCAAGAGAGTGTGGGAAAATGGCGCACTGACACGGAACACAAAAGTCCGAGTGTATCAGGCCTGTGTCCTCAGTACCTTGCTCTACGGCAGCGAGGCCTGGACAACGTATGCCAGCCAAGAGCGACGTCTCAATTCATTCCATCTTCGCTGCCTTCGGAGAATACTTGGCATCAGGTGGCAGGACTATATCTCCAACACAGAAGTCCTTGAAGCGGCCAACATCCCCAGCTTATACACACTACTGAGTCAGCGGCGCTTGAGATGGCTTGGCCATGTGAGCCGCATGGAAGATGGCAGGATCCCCAAAGACACATTGTACAGCGAGCTCGCCACTGGTATCAGACCCACCGGCCGTCCATGTCTCCGTTATAAAGACGTCTGCAAACGCGACATGAAATCGTGTGACATTGATCACAAGTCGTGGGAGTCAGTTGCCAGCATTCGCCAGAGCTGGCGGGCAGCCATAAAGACAGGGCTAAATTGTGGCGAGTCGAAGAGACTTAGTAGTTGGCAGGAAAAAAGACAGAGGCGCAAGGGGAGAGCCAACTGTGCAACAGCCCCAACAAACAAATTTCTCTGCAGCACCTGTGGAAGAGCCTGTCACTCCAGAATTGGCCTTTATAGCCACTCCAGGCGCTGCTTCACAAACCACTGACCACCTCCAGGCGCGTATCCATTGTCTCTCGAGATAAGGAGGCCCAAAAGAATTTAACATACTTTTATTATTCAAAATCTGAAACCTGTGTCGAACCTGTTTAGAGGGGATGTGCGAGGCAAGTTCTTTACACAGAGGGTGGTGAGTGCCTGGAACTTGTTGCCAGGGGAGGTGGTGGAAGCAGGTACCATAGAGACGTTTAAGAGGCATCTTGACAAATACATGAATAGGAAGGGAATAGAGGGATACAGACCCCGGAAGTGCAGAAGGTTTTAGTTTAGGCAGGCATCAAGATCGGCGCAGGCTTGGAGGGCCGAATGGCCTGTTCCTGTGCTGTACTGTTCTTTGCTCTTTGATTGCATTATTCATCATCCTTCAGTGTGATTCATAAGGGTAAGCCCAGACCTTCGACCGTAAATAAGTGGGTTCGGTCGTGACCAGCAAGGCTGAGTGACCTTCACGCAATCGGAAACACCCTACACAACCTACAGTGAAATCTGCACTGCTAAGTCCTGTGTTAGTTGGACCCTCCAGCAGAGGGCTGGTGAACTGTAAGGGACCCTCGCCGAGAACAAAAGGGGACAGGCAGGCACATGACTGGCAAAAGTTTAGAAAGAGAAGGGGAAAAAGTGATCAAGAGGGCAGGTTAAGGGAAGACTGGGAAGAATCCCGGATGAAAACCCCTACTGTCTGGTCAACCAACCCCGAAAAATGTGAAAAGTGAGACCCCACCTCCTCCTATGTGAATGCACAGGCATTGACGCCATTTTTAAAGGGCTGTCAGCCCTACTGGGAAATTTAAATATGCAAAGGGAATGGAATTAAAATAAATAAATACATCTTTTTTGCCTCTTTCCCACCCCACAATAGCAATTCAATTAATTATTTGCCCTTTCCCCCCAAAAAACACTTACCTTTACCATCTGACCTACCCCCCCCAAACTGCACAAACTTTCAACTTCAACTCTTCCCACCGTCCCTACACCCATGACGTTAATTTGACTCCATTTCCACCCCCCACCACACTGATAAACTTACCTAACTCCCACCTCCCCACAAGTGTTCCACCTCATTTCCCTGGACGGGGATCCAAAGGCGTGGCAGTGCCAGCCTCCGGGCTGAAGTTTGCGGCGGGACATCAGGAGGACATGTGAGATAAATTAATTCACTTATTTTAATTTATTTAAATATTTAAATTGTGGTCCTGTCGCCAAGCGGCGGGAGTCTGCCACGAGGTCTTGCCATTGCCGGTAATATCGGGCCGGGCCCTGCTAGCGTCGAGGTCCGTGGCCGCCTCATCTGGGGCCATCTTCTGGTCCCCCCTGCCATGAATCCTGATGTCGAGGGCTCCTTAAAATCCAGCCCTACACAGATGAGTCAGGACATGCCCCAGACTATTGCAACATCAAACACTGTGTCTATAACAACACCCATAGACAATGGCCTCTCGGAATATGTGTGAATGGCTGTCTTCCTGTGTTTGCAAGAAGCAGATATCACATCCATTGTTGATATGCACCTAAGAGCCCCCTAGCACCCACCCCCCCCCCCACACCCCCACCTGGTGAGAGTCCGATGCAGGTGGTCTTGTATAGCCATGGTGGAATTGATAAGGTACTGAAACCTAATTGGATGACCCAATTTGAGAGATTACCTTATATCTCAAGGGACCAGGGTCAGAAAGGGGTATAAAGCCACAGCCCACAGGACATTTCTGCTGCAGCCAGGGACGTGTGACCTGGTCAGTCCCTGAAGACGTGAAGAGAACTGGTTTGGCAGACTGACCACACGAGGACGAACTCTTGCACGCAGGGTTACCAACTACCAGTATAGTGAGTATATCTGTATAGTTTGGGTAGAAGGTAAATAAAGTAGTTTGTGAGAACAAATACTTTATGTCTAGAGAGAGAAACAGAGTTAGCATTTCAGGTCAGTGGCCTTTCATCGGAACCATTCATTCTGATTGATCGATGTATACTGATTACATGTAAGGTTGAATAGGTCACTGATCTGAAATGTTAACTCTGCTTCTCTCTCCACAGTTGCTGCCTGACCTGCTGAGTTTTTCCAGCACTTTGTGTTTTTATTTCAGATTTCCAGCATCCACAATATTTTGCTTTTATTTTAATATTTGATGTGTCCTTGTTATGTGCCATTGATATCAAGTGTAAGGCAAGATTCCACAATATTTGGGGGAAGGCACATGGGGTAAATGGGAGACCTGCTTACAACATTCATGAGATCATCAGGAAGAGTGAATAAGCACAACAGACCAGGCTAAATTGTGAATTGCTACAATTAAGACATATAAAAGGCTTCTATGTGAAATTAGTTAGGGGATTGCCAAGCTAATTTCTACTGGGTATATTCCACAGTATGAAACTGCGCACAGATCAGTGATGTCAGAAAGGCTATAAAGATAACTATCATGGGAAATACAGAAGCTATAGCAAGTGCTTTATTAAGGTTGGGGATTAATGCATCCTATGTTGAAAAAAATTGTCAGTACTCTGGATCTAGCTGTATTGCACCTGACCTGGGACCGCTTGCTCTTTCAGTAGGTGAACAAAGTGCCATCTGTACTTTGATTAGCACAAAAAAATTCCCGAATTAAAGTGGCAGCTTTTCCATGCGAGACTGTGTAGTATTTCAAATTGGCATTTTCTGAAAGGATGTATGAACATCTTGCCTATATCCCAATTTGCTTCCCTTACATAATTAAGATCCTGTTATTTGGCAGAATTATTTTCATCAACTCCAGTCTATTATAATCACAGGTTTGAATAAAATTGGAAATCTAGATAGCGTAATTATCCAGACACATGCTGCATCATTCTGATGGTCGATGTATACTGATATCAACAGGTAAGGGTTGAAAATGACTGGCCTGCTGTCTAATGCTACTCCAATGTGCTGTATTCTTGGGATAAATGGATCATGTGTTAGCAATATTGTATGCGTAGCAAGAGGATTCTACACCCCACTTGTGAAGGCATAAATATGTTCTTTCAGAAAGCTTCATGATTTCAATAGAAATATCAATCAAAGGAAATATTTCTACTATAACTTATGCTATTGCTAACACACAACGAAAGGTACAATTTCCATTTGTATATACATTACTCCAGAATTGGCCTTTATAGCCACTCCAGGCGCTGCTTCACAAACCACTGACCACCTCCAGGCGCGTATCCATTGTCTCTCGAGATAAGGAGGCCCAAAAGATACATTACAATGTAGAAAAATATCCCAAGGCTCTGCACAAAAGTACTAAGAACAAAAATGGACATTAAGCTAAAGAATGAGAGATTACAAGAGGTGACCAAAGGCTTGTGCAAATTAGTCAGTTTTAAAGCAGAAGCAGGCAGCAGAGCTGCAGAGGGATTTAGGGAGGGAATTCCATTATGCAGGGCCTAAGCAGCAAAAGGCATAGCTGCCAAAGGTGAGGCAAAGAGAGGAGGAATGCATAGATGACTTGAGTCAGATGAACAAAGAGCTTTTAAGAGAACTGTAGTGTTAGAAGAGATAACAGAGATGGGGAAGTACAAAGACATGGGGGCATTTAAATTTGAGATGTGAATGACATGAGGATGGATTAACAGCACCTCATAGAGATAGGATATGAAGAGCAGAGTTTTGGATGAGCTAAGGTGTTAGGAAGCTATGCTAAGTGAGGTTGCATGCAGATTCCATTTTGAAGTAAAGACACCATTTTGTTAGTAAAAGATGTTAGGCAGAATCTACTCACTTTAGTCCCTGCCAGAACAACAGGACCATTTTCAGATCTGGAAGCTGACTCTCTGACTCACACCCAGCAGTTGCTCTTTACCAGGGAAAAACAATTGTTATCCTGCCTCTGGGCTCCCAACCAATTAGGGAGGGTGGGTGGGATATCACGTCCATTCTGTTAAAGGAAGGATTTCTAATAAAGGGACCACGGCAAGGCTTATAATGACTTACCAGTACTTGGAATTTTGAGGCTGCAGCGACCACAGGAATGGAGAGGAGACCTGGGAAGGCTGCTCCCCAGGTCTCTCACTCTTACCTGGAAGTCCTGCTGTGGGATCTGAGGGGCTGCAGTGAGATGAGCTCTCCCAAGGAAGAGGACAACCTCTCCAATGAAACAGATGTGGATGGAAGTGGCTGAGGAAGTCAGCCTCAGAAGTGTCGTCCTTCCAACCTGAAGACAGTGCACCATGAGGATCCAGGACCTCAGGGGGGACCATGACAGGTGAGTGGCATAACACTGTCAGGTGCCAAGCCCCACATTCTGATTTGCCTAGCATTATCCTGCACAGCACGCCTCAGGTCAACACACTTTGCAGCTCCACTCTCTCACCAGGCATCTCACATGCCCATCCGAGCAGCCAACACTCACCCTCAACCTATTGCCTCTTGCAGTCATGCCTCACCGTCACCCTCCACAAATGGTGTCCTTCCCTCTTATCCACACAAGCCATTACAAACAATCACACCTCTCTTTCTCTCCATTCAGAAGACAGCACACAACTTGGTGAAAGGCAGAGACCTGGGTGGTGGGGGTGTGTGGGGAGGGTGGGTTTGGGAGGGGTGGTGCTGTTGTCCCTCCAGTGACGGGCACTTTGTTGGCCACTAGCAATATGTGCCTACCAGCTCCACTGGGAAGGAGGTCTTGTTTCAGGAGGCTGCAGATATCAGCAGCAACCTGCCATGTGAGGCTGCACCTCCTGAGGCACTGGTGCTCAGACATGGAAAGAGCTGATCCTCTGCCTGTAGGCCATGTGTTGGGGGTCTCTCCCCCTTACAGTTGGATCTCAGTGTTCATCCCCTCTGCCTTGTGAAGGGGCATAGAGCTGAGGAGAAGACAGCTGGTGTTGCTGCTGGTGTTGCTCCTGCAGCTGCTGGAGACGTTGGCGGTGGTGTGGCCTCTGCTCTTGCCCCTCAGTAGATGTGGAAGGTCGAGCTGCAGTTGAAGGCTGGCCACAGGGGAGTACAGCTGAGGGTGAGCAAAGTGCTAGACAGGGTGAAGTGCCCTCCAAGAAGTTGCCAATTACCTGTCAATCAGTGAAAGCATTCCCTGAGAGAAGAAGTGTTTTGAACAGCCGTGTCTTACCTGGCCATGGCTGGAGCTCTTCAGTGTAACTGATCAAAGTGTTCACAGCTTGTCAGTTTCACTGAATAAGCTTTTCCTGCTGTGCACTCGCCAGGTGAGTGTACATACTGGTGAGCTGCTGACAGGTCGAGAAATAGGTCTCCTGGCTGGGAAATCCAGGATTAAGGGTTAAAATAGCTCATAATTGACTTCTTACTACCTCAACCACTTGTAAATGACTTACCTGACAGAACCAATGGGGTTCCCCGTTCACCTTTAATCCTGCCGTTGGGAAAGCCGGAAGAGAGCGGGATCATGTCAGAAGCCTGACCCAATTTCAATTCCAGGACTTTCCAACCTTGCATGCATCAAGACCTGCTTGCAACGGCATGATTAAATTTTACCCAGCTTCTTCCATGATTTGCTATCTCGAGAATGCCAATACAGTCAAATCTGAGACTAGTACAGCTGTATGCAACTAAAATAAATTTAAAGACTAGCCTTCTCGTGGATATATTTATCTGGTTGATAACTAAATGTTTATTCTTTTCTGTGCATGTAAATAAATAAGGTTGTGCATGTTGTGTCCTCATACTGTCCTGTGGAGTCCTTTATCTTGTAATGCTATGAGAGTAGCAGTGAAACTGGGCTCCGTAGCACCGCTGATGCCAGCACTACAGAAGCCTTAATGGCTGAAAATGGCACACGGCACACTTCTGGCCACTTCCGGTGCAGCCCCATGCTGGGAAGGCGGTAGCGTGGGCATGTCATGCTTGCACTGAAAGCATCAAGAAAGGTCCTATCATGACATCAGTCAGCTATCAGTGAAGGTTTACCAGACTGATTCCTGGGATGGTGGGACTGACATATGAGGAGAGATTGAGTCGGTTAGGATTATATTCGCTGGAGTTCAGAAGAGTGAGAGGGGATCTCACAGAAACCTATAAAATTCTAACAGTACTTGATAGGGTAGATGCAGGAAGGATGTTCCCGATGGTGGGGGAGTCCAGAACCAGGGGTCACAGTCTAAGGATACGGGGTAAACCATTCAGGACTGAGATGAGGAGAAATTTCTTCACCCAGAGAGTGGTGAGCTTGTGGAATTTGCTACCACAGAAAGCAGTTGAGGCCAAAACATTGTATGTTTTCAAGAAGGAGTTAGCTATAGCTCTTGGGTCTAAAGGGATCAAAGGGTATGGGGCAAAAGCCGGAACAGGCTACTGAGTTGGATGATCAACCATGATCATAATGAATGGCGGAGCAGGCTCGAAGGGCCGAATGGCCTCCTCCTGCACCTATTTTCTATGTTTCTATCCAGGCTGATTCGACACATGTTTCTGAAACATGTTGGTCTACACAAGTGCACCTACTGCCTGTGCTAATGACTCTCAGCTTAATAGGTGTTCGGCAGCATGGGGGACCCGCGACTCGCGTTATTTAAAGGCACAGGCATCCAATTTGCAGTTGAGGTGCTTTTGACTTACTTCTGCTCTGGCAAAGTTAGTGGAAGTACTATGACTTGTTTTGAAGGTTTTGTGGTGAGCTGCTGCACACATTCAGGGGGAAAATGTGATTTGTGACCCAACTCTGCATGAGATAGGGGGCTGTGGTTACAGTGCCTTTGAATCCACAACATGACCAAGAACTGGATCAGAGGCTGGAGAGAAGGAAAGCTGTGCGAAGACAGAGGAGAAAGAGGAGGGCTCTGCACAGAAGGACCTACCCACCACAAGTTTTTTGGGAGCAATTCTCTTAACCAAAGACCAGTGCCTAAGATGAAGGGCCGAATGGCCTACTCCTGCTCCTATTTTCTATGTTTCTATGTTTCAAGTTCAACAAGGAGGTGATCACAGAACTGTTTCAACACGACCTAGAGCCTCACACCAGGGCAAGGATAGCGCTGCCAGTTGTTGTAAAGGTCACGGTAGCATTGAACTCCTATCCGTCTAGATCTTTCCAGGCGGGAGAGAGCGACATATACAACATCTCCCAATATGCTGTCCATCAATGTATCTTGGAGGTGATGGAGGCCAGGAGAGGTGAAAAGATCGTTTTCTCACGCAGCAGGGAGAGTAAAATGAATGGGCACATGACTTTTCCAGGATAGTGGGATTCCCGATGTTGCAGGGCACCATCAACTGTGCACACATGGCTCAGCAGGTTGCGCATATCAACGGGGAGAAGTATAAGAACCGCAAGGACGACCACTTCATTAATGTGCAATTGGTGTTTGACCATGCTTGGTACATCATGTTGGTAAGTGCCTGCTATCCTGGCAGCAGTCATGATGCCTTCATTCTGAGGCAGTCTGCAGTTCCCGCCATCTTTGCACCTCCAAGAACAACCAGCAGACAAAGGCTATTTACTCTTTGCACACACAGTTGAGGAGAAGGGACCATTTATAATTAGATTAGATTAGAGATTAGATTAGAGATACAGCACTGAAACAGGCCCTTCGGCCCACCGAGTCTGTGCCGACCATCAACCACCCATTTATACTAATCCTACACTAATCCCATATTCCTACCAAACATCCCCATCTGTCCCTATATTTCCCTACCACCTACCTATACTAGTGACAATTTATAATGGCCAATTTACCTACCAACCCGCAAGTCTTTTGGCTTGTGGGAGGAAACCGGAGCACCCGGAGAAAACCCACGCAGACACAGGGAGAACTTGCAAACTCCACACAGGCAGTGCCCAGAATCGAACCCGGGTCCCTGGAGCTGTGAGGCTGCAGTGCTAACCACTGCGCCACTGTGCCGCCCATAATGGGCAACTTTCAATTTTGGAAGGGGTGGAAAATGGGACAATGAAAATGAAACTTGGGCAGGGCTTTAACAAGCAGGTGCTGAAGTTGAAAACGTCCCCACATAATGTCAGCTCGCTTGGAGACCAGGGAGAGAAGCTGGATGTTCTATAAGTACCTATAGGAAATACCTTTAATTCTTCTCAAATGTCAAACTTCAAATTTCAACCACATCATCAAGAATAGCAGAGTGACTTCCAGCAATTCCCTGTCAAACAGAGAAAATTGGAGGGCGAATTCTCAAGGCTGTTCTTGTATATCTCTTTGCAGCAAGGTTAGGAGTGACAAAGGCAGAACCTGGGGAAAAGGTTTACTATCTGCTATCTCAAGCAGGAATAATGTCATGGGGAAAGAGCAAAAGATGGAAAGTAAATAATATGCATTTAAAACTTTGAGAGTTGGACAAAGAATGGTTATTTATTTCTAATCATTTGCAAGTTGAAGGAGTTGTGGAGCAGGTCAAGTCGATTACAGCAAGAGGGACCCTCTAATAAATGTCATTGCTCAGCACACTAATGATGCAGTAAGGGAGCCATTACAGTTAAGTCAAAATTCCTGCAACTACCACAAATTAATACTCTGGGGCAGTAAGTTAATTCACCATGCTAAGCAATTGTAACATGAATCAAATCAATTAAATTGTGTCAATTATTAATTGCAGACATTAGAAAAATATTACCGTTCCTGAATTGCCTCTGTAGGTAGATAGATGTCACAATAGGTAAAGAAATAGGCAAGGAAGCACTCTGCATTTACAGTTCTCCAGATTATTTCCTTAGAGCAGAAAATGTTAAGATGGGATTTGATAGAGGTGTTCAAAATCGTTAACAGTTTTGATAAGGTAAATAAGGAGAAACTGTTTCCAGTAGCAGAACGGCTGGTAAATAGAGGACACAGATTTAAGGCGATTGCCAGCAAAACCAAAGGTGACATGAGAGGAAAAAAAAATATGTAGCAAGTTATGATCACAAAGGCACTGCCTGAAAGGGTAGTGGAAGCAGATTCAGAAGAGTATTGGATAAATATTGAAAGGGAAAACATTTACAGGGCTCTGGAGAACGAGCAGGGGATTGTGACTAATTGGATAGCTCTATCAAAGAGCCTGCAGAGCCACAATGGGCTGAATTGCAGCCTTCCATGCTGCATCATTGTATAATTCTCTGATAACAAAGTAGTCACGACTTGTGTTTGAGGTGTGGAGGTTTGCCAACTGCTCCAATGGCCCCTCTAACTCACTCTGGCTGGAATTATAACTTCATGGGTTTTACTTTAGTTGAACAATTATATATGTGGAATCAGCTTTAACACCTTTTCTGAGGGAAACATGATCCAGGTCTTTAATGCCAAGAGGTATAGGTGATGTAGATATGACTTAGACTGTGAGCGCACAGTAAAAATGAATAAATCTCACATCATGCTAGTGCATGGAAGATTTTTTTTTCTCCACTGAGTGGTGCAAGGTATGTGTTTCAATTGAAAATTCCTGGGTTGGGAGTCTATGGCCATGGACCCATTCCCTCTTTCGGCCATGGTCTTGTCTGATGAAGATGAAGGCTCTTTCCCAAACAATGTTTAGCAAAAATTCCTATGTAAGACTGGGTTGCAGTATATTGAGGTTCCAGCCCAAATTGTGATTCTACTGTCATACTTTGGCTGCAGTTACAGTGCTGCACCTGTCCAGCATCCAGAAATAGTGCCCCGGAAAATCAGACCTATTTTTCAATGTTGGAAGTTCTTATGGAACAGATAAATCAAATCTAATGTTCCAGATTGCCATAAACTGTAGAACGAGGGGGCACAGGCTCAAAATATGAAAGGGGAAAGTGCAGTGACAGGTTAGATTTAACTATTTTAAAAGGAGAGTAATAATTGAAGAAACAAACTGCCAGCAAGGCAGTATGGAAACCTTGAAGAGAACTGGACAGATATTTGAGGGAATGGGGTGATTGAGAGGGATTCATTTTTCAGATCAGTCAGGTGGACTGCAGAGTCTTTTCCATTGGCTTCACATGAACTGGACACAGGGAAGTGCTAAGATGAATTATTGATGTTTCAGAGTTGTAGCAATGCAGCCTCACTGCTTCAGCAACCCAGGTTCTGTTCTGGGTACTGCCTGTGCGGAGTTTGCAAGTTCTGCCAGGTGCTCTGGTTTTCTCCCACTGCCAAAGACCTGCTGGTTGATAGGTAAATTGGCCATTGTAAATTGTCCCTCGTGTAGGTAGATGGTAGGAAATATGGGATTAATGTAGGAGGGGATGTGGTAGGGAATACGGGATTAATGTAGGATTGGTATAAATGGGTGGTTGATGGTTGGCACAGACTCGGTGGGCTGAAGGGCCTGTTTCAGTGCTGTATCTCTCTATGTTTAATTGCTGTTTGTCCCCAAATCTAGAATATATAAAACAAACAAGCTGTTTTAGTGCAGGTTTTTAAAAAGTTCCGAAGAAGGGTCACTGACCCGAAACGTTAACTCTGCTTCTCTTTCCACAGATGCTGCCAGACCTGCTGAGTGATTCCAGCATTTCTTGTTTTTGTTTAAAAATGTATTACTCTTCTCAAAAAAATTTTTTCTAGTCATACTCAATGGTTGTTTTATGTAAAAGTCTGTTTTCTTGAAGGCTGGTTGCAGCTACTTTTTGAGATAAAGATGTGCATTATTTGAGCGTTCTAGTTAAGAAGCTTGCAGAATTGTCATGGCATAGAAACAAAATAGGATTTGGATTTGAATGGTGAACAGTTTACTTAATTTCAAAAATGTAGGTACTACAATGAGGAGATGCAGACATTGATCTGACCAAGTGCAAGTAGCAGTGCTTGGCTATGATCTTTGATCTTTGAAGGTGGTTTTGCAGTTTGCTTGTGCACTCTTGGTGGATTTCTCCTTTGGTTGCCAAGTAGTAACTAAAGAGAGAGTTGGGGCCAGTTCTGGAACAGGAGAGCCCTGTTCAAGATGGACAGGTTGCATCTCAAGAGAGCTAACACCATTGCCCTCATGGGGAGATTAATTAGTACTGTGTGGGAGAATTTAAGCTAATTTGGCAGGGTGAGGGGCACCAGGATGTAACCTTTGAGGGGAAAAACAAGCATCAGGATGTGATATATTCTTATATTATTCATTAAGAGCTAGGAATTAATTAGCTAGGAGCTAATTGTTATGTGTAAATGTGTTCCAGGGTACTACATTCACTGCTGCACTGGAGTCATGTGACACATAACACTATACCAGTTTAGGGAGTTCCTACCAAGCAGCATGGTGAGCTATATTAAAAACAAAGAACTCCAAGTCTAAAGCGTGATTATTTTTAACGTATGGGAACCAGAAGATGTAATATGGTGACAGCAAGTGAGTAAACCTACAACATTTTAAACGAATTTATTGCTGAATTAGATTGAAAAAAATAACTCAAATTAGTGCCAGAGAAACAGAGAAAAAACTGAGTGAATCGTGCAAAAATAAAATGAACACCAGCACAGCAATGAAAGCACAGCTCCAGCCCATACTGAATTGGGAAGCTGATGGTGTTGTCGAGGCATTTGAGAAGTTTACAACAAAAGTTCAGATTGACATTCAGTCGTTTTCTAAAAGGCACAGGCAAAGAGGAGAGGGTCAGCTATATCCTTCTGTGGGCAGGACATAAAAGTTTACATTTGTTTAATAGGATCAGAATAAGGAATGCACAGAGAGGAGACTTTGCCGGAGTGAGACATAGAGTGTGAAGGTGGGAATTTGTTTCACGTGGGAATTTGGTGCAGTGGGGGACAGAGGAATTAACGCTCCAGCAAAGAAGATAAGTGATTGGTTGGTGAACATTTTCCCTTTTTCTCTTATCTAAACTAAGGAATTTTAATTGAGGTTAGTAAAACATTAATTGAAATAATAAGAATAAAAATCTTCTGAGACTCAGGTAATTTATTAATAAGGTTTTATTAGTAGTAGTAAAGTTTACCAGCAGTTGTAAATCTTATTAGTACTGGTGGGGTTTGCTAATTGTAAATTAATTAAGAAAAATACATTAACACATAATAAAGATGGCAGGGCAGGTGATGTGTTGCAGCTGTTGTATGTCGGAGCTGGTGGACACCAGTATGACCCATACAAACACGTCTGCAGTAAATGAAGCTCGAGGAGCTTCAGCTCAGAATCAATGAACTGGAGGCCGAGCTACAGATGCTGCGATGCATCGGGGAGGGGGAAAGTTACCTCGACACTTTGCTCCAGAAGGCAGTCACACCCCTTAGAGTAGGGTCTTCTGATTTGGTCAGTGGTCAGGGACTGGAGGTGTGGCTGTGAGTGAGACAGGTAAGGGGATCGAGAAGGCAGAAGTGGAGGAGCTTCAGCCCTTGCAATTGTGCAAAAGGTTTGATGTTCTTTCAACTTGCATGGATGAGAGCTAGGGTTGCAGGGTGGATGAGTGAACTGACCATGGCACTGTGCTACAAGAAGCCATTCAAGAGAGGCGAGTAAATAGGAATGTAGTGGTAATAGGGGACAGTATAGTCAGGGGGATAAACACAGTTCTGTCCAGCCAAGAGTGAGAGTCCAGAAGGCTATGTTGCCTACCCAGTGCCAAGGTTTTGGGACATCGGCTCAGGGCTGGAAAGGAACTTGCAGTGAGAGGGGGAAGATCCAGTTGTCATGGTGCACATGGGTCCCAATGACATAGATAGGTCTAGGATAAAGGTTCTGCATAGGGAATATGAGCAACTAGGGGCTAAATTAAAAAAAGGAACCTCAAAGGTAATAATCTCTGGATTACCTGAGCCACGAACAAATTGGTGTAGGCTAAATAAGATTCGAAAGTTAAATGCGTGCTTCAAAGATTGGTGTGGGAGAAATGGGTTTCGATTCATGGGGCACTGCACCAGTACTGGGGAAAGTGGGTGCTATACCATTGGGACGGTCTTCACCCGAACCATGCAGTGTTCTGGCGTTCTATAACTAGGGCGGTAGAGAGAGCTTTAAACTAAATAGTGGGGGCAAGGGATCAAGTGAGGGAAGATGTGATAATTTAAAGAGAGAGAAGAAAGAAAGAGATCAAGGTAGCAATAAGGGTAATGATAATCAGAGTGTGGCAGGAAGGAACAGGATGTGAAAACTTAAGAGTGTGCCAGCAGATAAGGCTAGAGGCTGTGAACTAATGCTGGGGGTGGGGGGAGGCTATGGGTGAAGGGAGATTTAGAAATCCAAAGAGAAAAGTTGAGGCATCGGAACAGTATAGCATTGTGGGTACAGACAAGCAGAATGGGACAGGAAGGGACAGAGAGTTTAACAAAAATTGTACATCAGTGAATAAGGAATAGAAATTAAAAAATGAAATTAAAGTTTTTTTACCTGAATGAATGAAGCAACTGCAATAAGATAGATGAACTCGTGGCACAAATAGAGATAAGTGATTTAGATCCAATCACCATTACAGCGACATGGTTATAAAGTGATCAAGGTCAGGAAATAAATATTCCAAGGCACATAATATTTCAGAAAGGCAGACAGAATATCAAAGGAGGAGAGTTAGCCCTAATAGTAAAGGATGACATAAGGACATTAGTGGGAAAGGAACTGGCCTCAGAAGATCATGTAGTGGAATCAGTATGGGTGGAAATTAGGAACAGCAAGAATCAGATAACACTGGTGGGAATAGTTTATTGGCCTCCCAACAGTTGTTATACCATTGGACAGAGCATTAAACAAGAATTATTGGAGCTTGTAACAAAGGTAATGTAATAATAGTACGGGGACTTTAATCTTCATATAGACTGGGACAATGAAATTGGCAAGAATGGTCTAGAAGATGAGTTTGTAGAATGTTTTCAAGACAGTTTCTTAAAGCAATACATTGTGGAACCAACTAGGGATAAAGCTATTTTAGATCTAGTATTGTGTAATGAGACAGTGTTAATTAGTAATGTCACAGTAAAAGATCCACTGGGAAATAGTGATCATAGTACAATTGAATTCCTTTTTAAGTTTGAGAGGGACATACTCCGATCACAAACAAGAATCTTAAACTTAAACAAAGCCAATTACTTAGGTATGAGAGGAGACCTGGCTAAGGTTGATTGGGTAAATAGACTAAAAGGTATGGTGGTAAATAAACAGTGGGAAACATTTAAAGAAACAATTCAAAATGTTGAACAAAAATATATTTGATCGAAAAAAAAACTCAGCAAGAAAGATGTATCCATGGCTCACTCAGGAAGTTAAGGATAGTATTAGATTAAAAGAAGAGGCTTATAATGTTGCAAAGAACAGTAACAACTGTGAAGATTGGGAGTATTTTAGGAACCAACAAAGGGCCTCCAAAAATGTTAATAAAAAAGAAAAAATATAGAATATGACAATAAACTAGCCAGTAATATAAAAAGATTGTGAGAGCTTTCATAGGTACATAAAAAGGAAAAGAGTAGTTAAAGTAAATGTTGGTTGGTCCCTCAGAAGCAGAGACAGGAGAAATCATCATGGGAAAAGAGGCAATGGCAGAGGCATTAAACAAATATTTTGTTTGGAAGATAAAAATTACATACCAGAAATAGACGGTAACCTATGGACTAAGAACGATGAGAAAATTAAGGAAATAAATATCAGCAGAGAAAAAGTATTGCAGAAACTTAAGGGACAAAAATCTGACAAATCCCCGGGACCTGATGGCCTACACCCTAAGGTTTTAAAAGAGATCGCTGCAGAGATAGTGGATGCGCTAGCTATGATTTCCCAAAATTCCTTAGATTCGGAAATGGTCCCATCAGGTTGGAAGTTGGCAAATGTTACACCGCTTTTCAAGCAAGGAGGGAGAGAGAAAACAATGAACTGCAGGCCAGTTAGCCTAACATCAGTCATTAGGAAAATGCTGGAATCTATTATTAAGGAGGTTTTAACAATGCACTTAGAAACATACAGTATGATTAGAACAAGTCAACATGATTTTACTAAAGGGAAATCCTGTTTGACAAATTTATTAGAGTTTTTTAAGGATGTAACTAGTTTTATTTTATTTATTTAGAGATACAGCACTGAAACAGGCCCTTCAGCCCACCGAGTCTGTGCCGACCATTTATACTAACCCTACAGTAATCCCATAATCCCTCAATTCTCCTACCTACACTAGGGGCAATTTACAATGGCCAATTTACCTATCACCTGCAAGTCTTTGGCTGCGGGAGGAAACCGGAGCACCCGGCAAAAACCCACATAGTCACAGGGAGAACTTGCAAACTCCGCACAGGCAGTACCCAGAATTGAATCTGGGTCCCTGGAGCTGTGAGGCTGCGGTGCTAACCACTGTGCCACTGTGCTGCCCACAGTAAGATAGATAAAGAGGAACCAGTATATGTAGTATACCTGGATTTCCAAAAGGCATTTGATAAGGTGCCAGACAAAAAGGCTAAAAGTAAAAAACAAGATAAGGGGTCATGGTGTTGAGGGTAATATATTAGCATGGATAGATGATTGGTTAACAGACAGGAAGCAAAGAGTGGGCATAAATGGGGCATTTTCAAGCTGGCAGGAAGTGAATAATGGAGTGCCACAAGGATCTGTGCTGGGGCCTCAGCTATTTACAATCTATATTAATGACTTAGATGAAGAGACTGAGCAGTGTATCTAAGTTTGCACATACAAAGGTAGGTGAAAAGAAAAGCTGTGGGGAGGACACGGAGAGGCTGCAAAGAGATATAGACAGGTTAAGTGAGTGGGCAACAAGATGGCAGATGGAATATAATGTAGGGAAGTGTGAAGTTATTCACTTTGGTCATAAGAATACAAAAGCAGAATATTTTTTAAAAGGTGTGAAACTTGAAAGTGTTGATGTTCAAAGAGATTTGGGTGTGCCTGTACAAGGAACGCAGAAAGTCAGCAAGCAATTAGGATGGCAAATTACATTTTAGCCTTTATTGCAAGTAGAGGAATAAGGAAGTCTTGCTACAATTGTATCGGGTTTTGGTGAGACCACATCTGGAGTACTGTGTGCAGTTTTGATCTCCATATTTAAGAAAGGATATACTTGCACTGGAGGCAGTAAAGCAAAGGTTCACTAAATTGGTCCTGGGATGAAGGGTTGTCCTATAATGAGAGACTGAGTAAATTGGGCCTATATTCTCTGGAGTTTAGACGAATGAACGGGGATCTCATTGAAACATACAAGATTCTGAAGGGGCTGGCTAGGGTAGACACTGAGAGAATGTTTCTGCTGGTTGAGAAATCTAAAACTCAGAATAAGGGGCCGATCATTTAGAACTGAGATGAAGAGAAATTACTTCACTCAAAAGGTTGTGAATCTTTGGAATTCTCTACCCCAGAGGGTTATGGATGCTCCATCATTGAATGCATTTAAGGCTGGAATAAGCAGATTTGTGGTGTCCCATGGAATCAAGGGATATGGTGAGTGGGTGGGAAAGTGGAATTGAAGCCTAAGATCAGCTATGATTGCATTGGATAGTGGAGCAGGCTCGATGGGCCATATGGTTTACTCTTGCTCCCATTTCTTGTGTTCTTGTGTAATAGCTGGTAGATGAATGAAGAGGACAGCAGAAATCCAGACAAAATCTTTGAAAGGTTCAGCACCCACCCCAGCCAACAGTAAATCATCAGATCTACCAATATGAATTTCAAGGCCTCAGACCGGAACTAGGTGAGCCCATTGTCAATTTTGTGACAAGATTGAAAAATGCAGCCAGAAAATGTAAATTTAAGGACACACTGTAACGACCGAGGTTGGAGGAATGAACTGTCTTTCTCTAGTTCCACTACTCCACTGGTCACAATGTCTTTTTAAATGTTTTACCCAGTTACTGATACGGCCAATTATATTTATCTATATTAGTTTCCGAATAAAACAAATCTGCCAACCAGATTTCTTTACTAAAAAACAAAATTATTGATTTTTTATAAAACAAGACTTATTCAATAAAGATTCAAAGCTTGTTAACACACAGTTTGAAATCTGAAAATATAAACATATACCCTTCTAAAATAACCTAACATACACACACACTGGTTAAAGGAAAAAAAATTAAGAAAAATGAAAAACTGGCTCTGCAGGGATCAACTTAAAATAAAATACTTTGGCCAAGTTATTGTCAATTCTTGAAGAAAATGGCTAAGATATAGAATGTTCCAGATGGCCTTTGGTCTGGCATCCGGGTACACGTAGACAGCTGTCACTGGGATCTTTCTGGAGCAGTTCTGTTCAGGAGACGTTGAGGAGTAGTCTTGCAGGCTTTTCGGGAGAATTACTGCATCAGTGGGTTCAGTTATCACACTGAATTCGCAGAAGATTTTTCAAAACAGGTGGAAAAGGTGAATTAGGTGGCTTCTCTCCTCGCAGGCTGCACACCGAGTATTCAACAGTCCAAGCCAAAACTCCTGACAACCATAAACATAGACATGTGACTTCTCTGTAAACAACAACATTAGGTTCCTTATGTTTATTTTAGCATTTCATTGTCCCTTCCAGTGAGTTTTTTTTTAAAGATCCCATGTGTCCTTCCAGCAATCTTTTAAAAAAAATCAAATCCAGGCATCTCCTCGGTCTTTCAAATGAACCAATTTTCACAATTTTTTAAACGTAAATCCTCAAAATATTAATAATGGAAGTACCTTCATGATAACACATGAAAGACTGATAGATCAACTAATTTGGGGTTCTGCAGATGCTGAAGTACAAAGAGCTCTAATTGGGAAGGACAAGCTCAAAATATCACAGGCTGTGGAGACTACCAGAGCACATGAAGCCACGAGCAGACAGATGAAGATACTGACTACCCAAATGGCTAGCCTTCAGTTAAGCCAAGAGAAAGACAGCAGGGTCGATGCAGTGAAACAACAACAAAAGAATGCATGCCAGACAGAGAGAAGGACCTGCAGGAGCTGTGGACGACCACATGAATTCACAGACTGAAGGAAATGTCCCACATATGGATCAATTTGCAGAGCTTCCAGAGAGGCCAATCACTGGGAAAGGATGTGTAGAACAAGGAAAGAAGATGGTAGCCGAGTCACCAGAGACCGAGTAACAGGGCGATTGAGTCAGAAAAGAAACCAAAACATCCATACCTGAAAGATGTCGATGAGTTTGAGAACATGATAGACATAAGAACCAAACAACAGTGTGAAGTGGCTGGATGTGATAGTTCCCAGAGAAATGAAATTCACACAATCATTAAGATCAGGAAGAGGGTGAGAAATAAGTCCATAATGATAAATCTGAAGGTGATGAGAAATGCTGGAGAGCAGAGTAACATCATCCTGCTCAGATCATACCAGAAGATCATTCTTGAAAATTTGGAAGAAATGGTTGCCCCAACAAAGATGCTCTGAAACTGAACAATGTCATGCTAACAGCATACGGGGGAACTGAGATTCAACAGCTGGGAACAACCCAAATCAGAGGGACACACAAAGGAAAAGATGCATGTTCTATGTCACTGGAGCAAATGGTCTTGCTATCCTGGGGTTGAGCAGGTGTGAAGAGCTGCAGATTAGCTCAGTAAACCATGAGATGAAGGAGGCAACACTGAGGGTTGAAGACAGTACACCCATTGAAAAGCGCCCTCCGATCAGAAGCAAAAAAGATCTGGTACAAATGTACCCAGAGTGTTTGATGAGATGGTTGGATGCTTTGAAGATTTTGAGTATCACATCACTATTGACACAGCGATGAAACCTGTGATTCATCTCCCACGTAAAGTACCAATAGAACTATAAGGAAAGCTTGAAAGAGAGCTCCAAGAGATGGAAGGAAAGAAGGTGATCGCCAGAGTCACAGAGCCGACAGATTGTGAAAATTCCATCGTGGTGAGAGCAAAGCTAAATAGACGGCTAAGAATTTGCCTGGATCCCAAAGATCTTAACCAAGCAATAAAGAGAAATCACTACCCTGTTCAAACACTGGAAGAGATCACTTCAGCACTGGCAGGGGCAAAAGTTTTCAGCAAGTTTAATGTCAGGAATGGTTATTGGAACGTGAAGCTTGAAGAGGAATCTTTGCTGTTTACATCATTCAACACACCCTTTGGATGGTACAGATTCCAGTGTATACCTCCTGGCTTTAAAGGGAACCAGGATGTGTTCCAGCAGAAAGTAGACGAGACATACCGAGGATGTAAAGGAGCAGTCAGCATAAGTGATGATATCCAGATATATGGTGTAGATAGAAAAGATCATGACTACCATTGACATGAAGCCATGGAGAGAACCAGGAAAGCTGGGATCAAGTTAAACACAGATAAATACATTGCGAAAGTGATAGAATGCCAGTTTTTCGGAATAGTGTACACACCTGGCAGAGTCAAACTGAATCCTGAAAGAATTTCAGCCATCTCTGGGATGGAAACCCCAAGCGGCACAGTGGTGCAGTGGTTAGCACCGCAGCCTCACAGCTCCAGCAACCCGGGTTCAATTCTGGGTACTGCCTGTGTGGAGTTTGCAAGTTATCCCTGTGTCTGCGTGGGTTTCCTCCGGGTGCTCCGGTTTCCTCCCACATGCCAAAGACTTGCAGGTTGATAGGTAAATTGGCCATTATAAATTGCCCCTAGTATAGGTAGGTGGTAGGGAAATATAGGGACAGGTGGGGATGTGGTAGGAATATGGAATTAGTGTAGGATTCGTATAAATGGGTGGTTGATGGTCGGCACAGACTCGGTGGGCCGAAGGGCCTGTTTCAGTGCTGTATCTTTAAATAAAAATAAATAAAAGAATTGAGAAATTTCCTTGGCTTGTTCCAATACGAGTTCCTTCATACTGCACATGTCGGAACACACAGTAAACATGTGGGAGCTGACGAAAGAAGATGCAAAGTACCAGTGGTCAGAGTCACATGACAGGAGTTTCAACAAACTCAAAAAGGTAGTATGTAAGGAGACAAGTGTGTCATACTATGACAGAAAGAAACCTATCACTCTGCAAGTAAATGCAAAGGACTGGGAGCAGCCCTGGTACAAGAGTGAAAGCCAATAGAATTCGCGCCCAAAGCTCTAACCTCAGCTGAGACCAGATATGCCAACAAAGAAAGAGAGCTTTTGGCAGTTGTGTATGGATGTGAGAAGTTCCACACATATCTCTATGGGAGGAAGTTCACAGTGGAGAGTGATCATCATCGACTGGAGCAGATCTACAAGAAAAATCTATGTAAAGTACCAGCAAGACTGCAGAGGTTACTCTTGAGGCATCAGAGTTATGACTTCATTCTGAAACACAAGCCAGGAAGAGAAATGGTGCTGGCAGACACCCTATCTCGGTTATCGTCGCAGGAGATAGAAGATCTAGGTATAAAGATTCATCACCTAGTGAGTGTAACATCACCGAAACTGAGTCAAATTAAAGATGAGATCAGCAAAGACGAGGAGTTACAGATCTCAGCAAGTGATCTAGGGATGGCCTGATAAGATACAGCACAGACAGCCAACAATACTGAAATACTGGTCTATCAGAGATGAAATCTCACTCGAAGATGGTGTTCTGCTAGTCGGATCCAGAATAATCATACCCAAAACAATGCAGGAAGATGCATGAAGGCCACATGGGAATGGAGAAGTGTAAGCTCAGAGCCAAATCAACTGTGTACTGGATAGGCATATACAAAGGCATTGAAAATACATTTCTACGTACAATGTATACCAGAAGTACAGAAATACACAGCAGAAAGAGGAGATGATAGGTACAGAAGTATCACCCAGACCATGGCATACTGTAGGAGCCGATTTATTCACACACAATCAAGAATGGTATCTCTTGGTCACAGACTACTACTCAAAGTTCCCTTTTATTCAGAAGGTGAAAGACTTGAGAGCTGCAGCAATCCTCTCAGCAGTATGAGTTCTGTTTGCTGAGCAAGGGATTCCTGAAAGATTAATAATAATTCACCTCCAGAGAATTTAAGGAATTTGCTGAACAGTATGGTTTCATCATCATCACCTCATCACCACACTACCCACGGGGATACAAGCTTCTCGAAAGACACATCCAGATGGTCAAAAGAACCCTTGAGAAATGCCATGAGATGAAGGAAGACCCAAGCATTGCCTTATTGTCACTCCAATCCACACCTCTCAAGGCTGACATGAAATCAGCTGCAGAGCTGTTGAATGGAAGTAAGTATAAGACAACTCAGCCAAGCAAAGTACATCCTCCAAGTGACCAGGAGGAAGTGAGACAACAACTTACTGATGCACAGGTAGAAGGAGGTCAACACTTCAACAAGCATGCTAAATCCCAATGTGAGCTGTTGAAAGGTTTAACTGTACACGTACAGGATCCAATCATGAGAACCTGGAGCCCAGCAAAAGTTGGTGAAGCTGAGACTCCAAGGTCATGTATCATTGAGACTAAAACCGGTAACCGAATAAGAAGGAACAGAATCCATATTTGACCTATACCTGAGCAGGTAAATCAGAAAAGACCATCAACAACACCCTGCGAGACAACATCAACAACGTCACCAGCAAGTGACACAACATTAGCAACAGCAAGCACGACTCCAACACCAGGAGCAACAAGGTCAACAGCGCCTGTGCAGTGTGCCAACTTAGCATTGACAGCAATGAACACCAAGTCTACAATATGGAGGCAGAGCATCATTCCACCTAAGCAATACTGCAAATAATATTCTGAGAAAAAATAACAAGTGATAAAAGACTCTGAAAGTGGTTCTACTTATTTATAAAAATCGATTGTTAATCTTTTTTAGTCTAAAGAAACAATGGTAATGATTGGAACAGTTATATTGATATGGAGGCATTGGTTTTTTTTGAAGAGGTGTGTTATATATTGTTATATTATTCGTAAAGAGCTAGGAACTAATTGATGTGTGTAAGTGTGTTCCAGGGTGTTACATGCAGTGCTGCACTTGAGTCACATAATGCGTAACACTACACCGGTTGAGGGAGTTCCTACCAGGCAGCATTGCGAGTTGTATTAAAACACAAAGAGCTCCAGACTTTTCAAGTTTAAAGTGTGATTATTTTTAACTTATGGGAACCAGAAGACACAACACAGGATTTTTGTTACGGAGGTGGGAAACAGGAGCCGGTACTGGTTTTGGGTCAAAAATCTGCCTCCATTGGAAAACTGATTCAGGTTCAGATTTTCAAATGGGTAAGCCCTTAATTTGTAGGGAGAGGAGTTTCCTGTCTACTTATAACCAGTGGAGCCATGAATGGAGGCGGGTCAGATCAAGTGTGGGACTCATGTAGACACCCCACAGCAGCCACCACTGAGGCTACTGGGTGTCCTGCGGGAGAGATCCACGGTGTATGTCAAAGCCTTCCACTGCACCAGAGGGAAGCGAGGTGGCATAGAGGGGCTGGAGGCCTGGCACTAGGGGCAGGGCAGACCCTCATTTCATCGATGCCAACCTGAATCTAATGCTGGAGGCCATGAGGGGGAGGAGGGCCACCTCGTCGTGCAGCAGGGACACCTCACTGTTCAGTGTTATGCCCCTCCGCCTCCTCTTCATCATCCCCTGCTACCTCCTGCTCCTCCCCCAATGAGCGGTCTCCTTCCAGGGCCTCACTGTCCTCAAGGTTCACACTTCTCTGGAGGGTCATGTTATGGAGAGTGCAGCAGACTACCACAATGACTGAGACCCTTGCAGGAGGGTGTTGGAGGGTGCCCGCTGATCGATCCAGACACGGGAATTGCTTGTTCAGAAGCCCGATGGTCTGCTCAAGGGTTGGCCTGCTGAGCAGATGGCATTGATGGTATCACATCTTTGCCTTTGTCTGGGGCTCCCGTAAAGTGGTCAGTAGCCATCTCTTCAAGAGATTTCCCTTGTCCCCTAGAATCCTTCCACGCACTTTAGGGGATGGAGTGAAGATCGGAGGCAGCCTGGACTGGCGGAGGATGAAGGCATCATGACAGCTGCCAGGAAAGCAAATGCACACATCGAGGAAGCTCTTATTGTGGTTGCAGACCAATTGGACATTGAGGGTGTGGATGCCCTTCATGTTGATGGATCTCACTGGCTGGTCACTGGGTGCCTTGATGGCCACATCGGCACAATCAATGTTACCCTGAATCTGGGGGAATCCAGCAGTGGAGACAAAACACAAACCCAATGCCCTCTGTGCCTGCCCTGGCCCATCTGTGTCAAAGTGGATGCAATCCCTGCTCTCCTGAATATGGCATCCATGACCTGCTTGATAGCGTGATGAGCTATCAACTGTGAGATGCCACCGAGGTCTAAAGTTGATCTCTGATATGACCCAGTTCCATAGAAATTCAGGACGACTGAGACCTTCATGGCTGCAGATAAGGGACTACCATGGGGGCCATGATGCCTCAGGTCATTGTGGGTCAGAGCACAAATGTCTGAGACCATCTACCAGGATAGGCACAGCCTCCTACGGCACTGGTGCTCATAAATACTTGAAAGGAAAAAAATAGAGGGCTATGAGAAAAGAGCAGGGGCTGGGACCTAATTGGATCACTCTTTCAAAGAGCTGCTATGGGCACAATGGCCTCCATCTATGATTCTATAATCCTTTAAGACAGCCTATCATCTACATTAGAGTAGTCAACATCCACAGGAAAATATGAGGAATTGCATTAATATAGCTATAAGGATGTAATAGATTGTGAGCTCCAGACTAGAAACAGTGGGCTGAATTTTGCTGAGCTCCTAACGTCAGGCTCTATGGTGTGATGGGCGGAACTCAGGCGCCTTCACTTTCCTGTCCAGGGAAAGCTGGCCCCACCGAGGTGGGGAGGGGGGAACAGAGCATTTTTAGTGTAGTTGGTGGGGTCAGGGTCGGGGTCGGGGTCAACTCTGCATTTTTAGTGTAGTGGGGGGGGGGAAGGGGTCAACTCTGCAATTTCAGTGTATTGGGCGGGTGGACGGGCCAAACATTTATTTTTAGTGGAGTGGAGTGGAGTGAAAATGGAGGGCAACTCTTCATTCTCTGAGCAAGGCTGGCAGCCTTTTAAAAATGGCGCTAGTGCCTGCGCAAGGACAGTTGATGCCATTCACGGCGTCACCGAGGCTGCCTCCACCACGTGATTGGGGGGGGGGCGGGTGGGGGGGAGCAGCTGCCCTGCATATTTAAATGAGCCACCGTGCTCGAGATCACGGCTGAGTGCGGCCCACTTGTGCAGGCCACCAATTTTTTCTCCCGGGAGCAGCGGGAAAATAAAATCCAGCCCAGTTTGTCTGGTCCACCTGCTAACATATATTTCGGCATCCCATGCCTATTCCGGTAAACCATATTTTCACGCAGTTTATTTTTTGATCATGGTTTCAGTGTCCACTTAGTTTTATTTTCAATGCAAATGAATGCAACAATAAAAGGTGAGGGTCAAATGAGAGTATTGTAACTGAGAAATTACTGTGACAAATACTTCATGCATATGACTTTTCTCTGCTATTAGAACAGAAGCATTTGCCCGTTTATTTCGCGTCATGTCACATAAAAATATTAATGGACTGAATTTCTATTGGGGTTCTCCTGCTGATCCACTGGAAAAATTTTAAACCCCAAAAATGGATGGGTTTCGATTGGGTGGGAGGTTAAAAAGTTAAAAATCTGAAATAGGCAGCCAACCCACCTCGAGCCTTTGGTTTCAACTGAAGCGGGACGAGGAGCAGGCCACCAATGCACTCACAGGACGCAGGTTGGTTATTAAAAGCTATGTGCCTTAATTTTAACAGTGTTTCTATTCTAGCCCTTGCTGGCTGGGAAACCAGGCAGGTAAAAGGAAGCAGGAAGGGTTGGATCCATAGGTAAGATTCTTTACAGCAATGTTTGTGGACCAGCCAGAGCAGGAGTGTTTCTCCCGGCCTAACAAGCTTTCAATAAACTCCACATGTGGTCTGTTTGCTTCCCCCGCCCCCACAATTGGACACCAACACCACCCCCACAAACCCCCCGCAGCCCCCAAACACCATCTTCACTTCCCCTCTTCACTGTCCCAGATTGGATCTCACTGACCATGATCTCAGCACCAGCACCATCTCACTACTCTCTCTCTCCCAATTACCATCCTCTGCTGTGGCTCAACTGGTAGCACTCTTGTCTCTAAATTACAAGGTTCCAGGTTCAAGGCCCTATTCAGGAGTTTAAGCATAAAAATCAAATTCTAGTGCAGTACTGAGACAGTGCCGCATTGTTGGAAGTGTTGTTTTTTGCATGAGTTGTTAAAGTGAAGGTGCCATCTGCCTTTTCTGGCATGGCACTATTTCAAAGACGAGTAGGGGAGATTGCCAGCCCAATATTTATCCCTCAATCAACATCACAAAAAACAGATTATCTGTTCATTATCACATTGCTGTTGGTGGGTGTTTGCTGTGTGCAAATTGGCTGCTGCATTTCCTATAACAGTGACTACACTTCAGAAGTACTTCATGGGCTGTAAAGTGCTTTGAGATGTCTGGTAGTTGTGAAAGGTGCTATATAAATGCAAATCTTTCTTTTTCCCTCCACCCCCTAAACGGGCAATCGGACTGTTTGGCAGGCATGGAAGCGGGAGAAAATTTTTTTTAAATGAGGGTACTAAGAAACCCATACATCTGGGTTTCTCATCTATAACTCCTACCAGCAGCTGGATCCAAATTTTCCATGGGCTCTGAGTGAACCCAGTTACACAGATGGTTAGAGGGATGGAAACCCATCTGATTAGCTACTATGGATGCATTTAAATTCAGTTCATCTGCCTCCCATTGCCACAGTTCCCCATCACCTCTTCCTGTCAGGCTTTCCTGAAGCAGGAATAGAGAGAAACCAGAGCCCTAAACCCTGTCTACATGTAATGGATGGGCAATGGCTATCATTGCAAGTAGAAGATAAACTTAGCAAATTATTTTCCTTTGATTGCCTGCCTCAAGACCGTGACCTAGAAATTAGATGGTGCCATGCCCATTTTACGGCATAAAAAGGGTCCAGTATTGCAGACAGAGTTACTACGCACCATGTTAGTTAGGTCAGCTCAGTAGATGTTTAGGGTGCCTGCCTGAAACTGGCCTCTTTGGCCTCAGAGTGAATCTGCTGAAGTTAATTCGATGCTTGCTGGTTAACAAAGAAAACGTTTTTTTTGGAAATGCCAGGGCAACAGGACTAAAGAGCACAGGTTCAAGGTTGTGAAAAGTAATCTTAGTTTGGCCAGCAACAATTGTTTCTTTACACAGCGCAGGATCAACCGATAGAAAAGGCTGTGCTTGAGACCCACTCAGTGGACTCCTTTAAGGAGCAGCTAGATGCAGTAATGAGGAGATAGTTGTCTTGGTATTCTGGAAGGATGAGATCAAATGAATCAAAGGACTGTCTTCATCTGAACCTGTCTTGCAATCTTGTAGTGCAGCTCTGTCAGGTTTCTATGTCCATGACTCACTGGCAGTTTTAATAAGGATATGCATAAATTCTATTAGTGCCAAAATAATGCCTTCCTAAGTTGCCCTGTTTGAGTGAATTCTCCAACCTGCCAATTCTAATGTGTATTTTATAACTGCAAGATTTATAGCATCAATGAGTCACAGAGCTAGAAAAGTAAATGAACCCCATGACAAATTGTCTGCTGTTTGCTGATTCGGAGCTTTGCCTGAGACAGTTGTGGTAACTTACCTGCAGTGTGAAACCAGTCCCAATTTTCATAGCTGAACAAATTACAAGAATGAGAGGCAGGTAAAGAACCACACTTTATCCAATGCTCTCTAAGCAAGTGGTATAAATAGTGCATGGTGTATTTACATAATACCCTCTGGAAATTGTAATTATTTTCCAAAATGTAAAATTTTCAATTATTTTCAGTTCCCTTCCTCATTGGAAGTCAGTAGTAATATGATAGCTCATACCATCTTTAGGAAGTTCTATGTCAGCCTTCAGGCACAATAAGGTTACCCAAACTGTCACCTTCTATACTCAAAATGGCGCACCTGGCAATCTGAGGAGCACTGGCATTTTTCATTTCATTTCTGTTACAAACATAGTGTTCACCGCAGTGAGGCCAACACTGCTGAATTATGATTTAGATTTATTTCCAACCTGCTATAATAGCGATTTTAGTGTCTGAAAGCCCAGTTATGAAGTAACACTCCTTGAAAGTAATATCAATAATTTAAAATGTGCACAGATAATAGGCCACAGTTCTCCTGGGACATTGCCAAATATAGCCCATACTCACACAGCACTTCCATTCAGTGCTATATGAAAATTAAGTGGAATTGACTGATAATTTATATCCTAGTATGTTAGAGCAGAAACACTTATTAGACTTCGATTGATCAGACCTCAGGAGTCTAAATCGAAAAAATCTACACTGCATGTTCAACATTTGGAAGTAACAATCAAGCAATAGAAGTGAAATAACAAAGGCATATTTTTTTGAAAAAATATTTAGTCCATTCAGAATTATATTCTTAAAGGAAACTGCTGACCATAAACATGGCACTTGAAACATGTGACTTAATTATCTAATCTTTTAGTGCAGACACAAAAGGGCTGAAATTTCATTGCGCACATACATGTTAAGTATGTATTCACATATGTTAGCACAGCTAACAATCTGCATTGATGTCTTTAATATAGAAAAAATGTCCCAAGGTGCTTCACAGAGGGTGAAAGGAATTGATGCTGAGATTCTGTTGTGTAGTTAAGAGGAGACTGCAGGATTGGTTAAAGAAATGTATTTTAAAGAAAGTAGGTAGGGGGAGGGTTTCAGAGATGGAATTCTAGACAGAAAGCCTGAGGCAGCCAAAGGCTGACCTACCAGTATTAGAGCAAAGTGGATGTGCACCTGAAACATTAATGGATTTTTCATCGTGCACCTAAAATGTCTCTAGGAAATAATCCAAATTAATACATCCAGACTGAGTTAGCATTTTGGGTTTGTTAAGTACCAATTGAAGATGGACATGGAAATCTTCTCATGCCTACATTGTGTTAATGATACTTGTTAAAGGTGACACTGTTATAGAAAAAAGATTTGACAAAGAACCAGCATGGAAATACGTAAAAGACATTGCAAGGAGTAATTCTACTCAAGAATGAATGATCAAGTCACACAATGCTGAAGAGGAGGGGACGCAGCAGAATTTGGCCAGACAGAACTGAAGTCAAAAGAAGAGGACGATAAGGTCCTCCTCTTCTTTGGCCTCCTTGTCCCGGGAGACAATGGGTAAGCGCCTGGTGGTGGTCAGTGGTTTGTGGAGCAGCGCCTGGAGTGGCTATAAAGGCCAATACTAGAGTGACAGACTCTTCCACAGATGCTGCAGAAAAAATTGGTTGTTGGGGCTGTTACACAGTTGGCTCTCCCCTTGCGCTTCTGTCTTTTTTCCTGCCAACTGCGAAGTCTCTTCGATTCGCTACACTTTAGCCCCGCCTTTATGGCTGCCCGCCAGCTCTGGCGATCGCTGGCAACTGACTCCCACGACTTGTGATCAATGTCACAGGACTTCATGTCGCGTTTCCAGATGTCTTTAAAGCGGAGACATGGACGGTCGATAGGTCTGATACCAGTGGCGAGCTCGCTGTACAATGTGTCCTTGGGGATCCTGCCATCTTCCATGCGGCTCACATGGCCAAGCCATCTCAAGCGCCGCTGACTCAGTAGTGTGTATAAGCTGGGGATGTTGGCCGCCTCGAGAACTTCTGTGTTGCAGATGCGGTCCTGCCACCTGATGCCAAGGATTCTCCGGAGGCAGCGAAGATGGAATGAATTGAGACGTCGCTCTTGGCTTCAGAAGAAGGAATTTTCCTCCTGACAAGATCAGGTGGCAGATTGTTCAACCTTGCCCGCCTAAGAGCGAAGACCAAAGTACGGAAAGTCCTCATCAGGGAACTCCTCTTTGCTGACGATGCTGCATTAACATCTCACACTGAAGAGTGTCTGCAGAGACTCATCCACAGGTTTGCAACTGCCTGCAATGAATTTGGCCTAACCATCAGCCTCAAGAAAACGAACATCATGGGACAGGACGTCAGAAATGCTCCACCCATCAATATCGGCGACCACGCTCTGGAAGTGGTTCAAGAGTTCATCTACCTAGGCTCAACTATCACCAGTGACCTGTCTCTCGATGCAGAAATCAACAAGCGCATGGGTAAGGCTTCCACTGCTATGTCCAGACTGGCCAAGAGAGTGTGGGAAAATGGCACACTGACAAGGTCTTCCTATCACCTAATTTAACCTGGCTACCATAGGTACAAACCCACTAAACCTCACTAAGGGCAACTTGTGAGGAGTATGCCTTATTAAAGAAGCCACTGATAAATTATGTCATCTTCTAGGAATAGGCTTACAACGATGGAGCATTTTCAGCATTCTTGATGGAATACGCAGCTGCAGTTTTAAACAGAGACATAAAGGAATCAATGCTGATCTTTCGTAGTGTAGTTAAAAGAAATGACCAGAGAATTGCTTTTTCATTTATTTTGCCCTTTTCATTGTCCCTACCCCATCTATTTGGTCTGAAAAATCATTCCCTAATAGAGACGGAAAACAAGCAGTAGATTATCTGACCTTTTTGTGCCATTCTGTGACCAGCTATTAGTAAATAACTAAAACACAGCTTGCCTTTGCTCAGAATATTCTTTGATGAACCCATCCAAGATCAAAACCTCACTCAGTGAAGTTAATATATTTGAGACAACCCAGCAGGTATACAATGATGAACAATAGATTGGAATGAAAAAAAATCCTACATACTTGCAGTTTCTCAAACAATTACCCACTACACAATGACAAAAAGTGCATTGAAATATTACAATTTATAAGTTAATACTAGTCTTTGAACATTCATTTGTCTACTATTTTAACAGAGGCAATAACTCATTAAAAATAAATGGGCAGAGGAATGTCATATAAATATCATAGATTAATATCACAAACAGCAATTTCCTCTCTATTCTGGGTTACCCATTATCCTACTTCAATTCCATATGAACACACAGAAGTAATCCATAAGTATCGAACTAAATTTAATAGAGAATGTTTACCCAATGTTCTCTTCAGGAAGAGGTGTGTGTAGTGTTGTAGTGTTTTGAAATTGCAATTGCATTGTGCATTGTGTACCGTAAAGGCTGCTGTAGAACACACATGCTAGCAAAATGCAACTAGGACAGAATAAAAATGAAGCCTTTATGTTCAGCTGCTGCAGTCTTTTGTCTCTGTTTCATACCTTCTACCAAACTCGACTAAGCCTCACTCAAGTTCTGAGGATATTGCAATGGCGATGTAGTAAGCAGAAAAAGGATGAAAAAAACAGAAACATTGCATTCAGGTATGAAAATTTTGGAAGGATTTTGTCTACTTTCACAGACAGCAGTTTAACTTGGAAACTGTGTTCGGCACACACAGGAAGCTTGTACAGTGTACACTCACACACTGATCTCTTCAAAATAACCATCCAATAAAAAAAAAATACAATCTCGGATCATTGCAGAGAAGTTTCCTCTGAATCCCGGATCCTTTATCATTGCATTGCTGATCAATATGGTGTCGTTTATGCCCAACCTACCACCTTTTGATGTGCATTCAGAGCCATCATCCGTATCCCCATGTTGGCAAAAGCAGCTGCAACGTTTCAAAGGCACAATGGCAGATTTCCCAATCACAGACGATACAAGGAGCTAGGCCTTGCTTCTAAACTTCTGGGTAAGTGAAAACTATATATTTGGGCGGTTTAAAATCAATTTCTTTTAGTTTTGGTTGCAGCAGCTTGGACAGAAGCAGAGGTACGGAGCTAACTTACAGCTGGGAGGTCAATTTCAGTGTAAGTTAAAAGTTAATTCCCTTTTGTTTTCGGAGGACCAGGGGACTGCTGGGTAAGTGAAAACTATATATTTGGGCGGTGGGTGTACCCGAGACACTACACGTGTAGTGTCTCCCACCCACCCTCCTCCTCTAACCAAAAAAAAGGACTCTGGTGTGTTGATAAGGTAAGCTTTTTATTTAAAAAGTTCTGTCCGTCGGATTGCTTAGCTAACAAGTTTTGACTTTTTTTGGGGGGTTTTTCAGTAGATTTGTTGGGAATTTAGAATAGTGGGAATGGAGGTTAAGGCAGTTGTATGTTCCTCCTGCAGAATGTGGGAGGTAAGAGTGGCCAAGAGTGTCCCTGCTGGCTGCATCTGCGTGAAGTGCACCCAACTCCAGCTCCTCGAGAACCGCGTTAGGGAGCTGGAGTTGGATGAACTTCGGATCATTCGGGAGGCGGAGGGGGTTATTGAGAGGAGTTATGGGGAGGTAGTCACACCTCAGGTAAAAGAAGTAGGTAGATGGGTTACCGTCAGGGGAAGGAGAGGGAACCAGCAGGCAGTGCAGGGATCCCCTGTGGCCGTTTCCCTCAACAACAGGTATACCGTTTTGGATACTGTTGCGGGGGATGACTTACCAGGGGTAAGCAATGGCGTACAGGTCTCTGGCACAGAGTCTGTCCCTGTTGCTCAGAAGGGAAGGGGGAAGAGGAGCAGAACATTAGTCATTGGGGACTCCATAGTTAGGGGAACAGATAGGAGGTTCTGTGGGAACGAGAGAGACTCACGGTTGGTGTGTTGCCTCTCAGGTGCCAGGGTTCGTGATGTCTCGGATCGTGTTTTTGGGATCCTTAAGAGGGAGGGGGAGCAGCCCCAAGTCATAGTCCACATAGGCACCAATGACATAGGTAGAAAGAGAGATGGCGATTTAAGGCAGAAATTCAGGGAGCTAGGGTGGAAGCTTAGAGCGAGAACAAACAGAGTTGTTATCTCTGGGTTGTTGCCCGTGCCACGTGATAGCGAAGCGAGGAATAGGGAGAGAGAGGAGTTGAACACGTGGCTGCAGGGATGGTGTAGGAGGGAGGGTTTTGGTTTCCTGGATAATTGGGGCTCTTCCTGGGGTAGGTGGGACCTCTACAAACAGGATGGTCTTCACCTGAACCAGAGGGGTACCAATATCCTGGGGGGGAGATTTGCTAGTGCTCTTCGGGGGGGTTTAAACTAATTCAGCAGGGGAATGGGAACCTAAATTGTAGTTCCAGTGTACAGGATGTTGAGAGTAGTGAGGTCAGGGATAAGGTTACAAGGACACAAGAGGGCACTGGCAAGCAAGAACTTGGTTTAAAGTGTGTCTACTTCAACGCCAGGAGCATCCGGAATCAGGTGGGTGAGCTTGCAGCATGGGTTGGTACCTGGGATCTCGATGTAGTGGCTATTTCGGAGACATGGGTAGAGCAGGGGCAGGAATGGATGTTGCAGGTTCCGGGATTTAGATGTTTCAGTAAGAACAGAGAAGATGGTAAAAGAGGAGAGGGTGTGGCATTGTTAATCAAGGAGAGTATTACGGCGGCAGAAAGGACGTTTGAGGACTCGTCTACTGAGGTAGTATGGGCCGAGGTTAGAAACAGGAGAGGAGAGGTCACCCTGTTGGGAGTCTTCTATAGACCTCCGAATAGTTCCAGGGATGTAGAGGAAAGGATAGTGAAGATGATTCTCGACAGGGGCGAGAGTAACAGGGTAGTTGTTATGGGGGACTTTAACTTTCCAAATATTGACTGGAAATACTATAGTTCGAGTACTTTAGATGGGTCAGTCTTTGTCCAGTGTGTGCAGGAGGGTTTTCTGACACAGTATGTAGACAGGCCAACCAGGGGCGATGCCACATTGGATTTGGTACTGGGTAATGAACCCGGCCAGGTGTTAGATTTAGATGTAGGTGAGCACTTTGGTGATAGTGATCACAATTCGGTTAGGTTTACCTTAGCGATGGACAGGGACAGGTATATACCGCAGGGCAAGAATTATAGCTGGGGGAAAGGAAATTATGATGCGATTAGGCAAGATTTAGGATGCGTAGGATGGGGAAGGAAACTGCAGGGGATGGGCACAATCGAAATGTGGAGCTTATTCAAGGAGCAGCTACTGCGTGTCCTTGATAAGTATGTACCTGTCAGGCAGGGAGGAAGTTGTCGAGCGAGGGAGCCGTGGTTTACCAAAGAAGTTGAAGCGCTTGTCAAGAGGAAGAAGAAGGCTTATGTTAGGATGAGACGTGAAGGCTCAGTTAGGGCGTTTGAGAGTTACAAGTTAGCCAGGAAGGATCTAAAGGGAGAGCTAAGAAGAGCAAGGAGAGGACACGAGAAGTCATTGGCGGATAGGATCAAGGAAAACCCTAAGGCTTTCTATAGGTATATCAGGACTAAAAGAATGACTCGAGTTAGATTAGGGCCAATCAAGGATAGTAGTGGGAAGTTGTGTGTGGAATCAGAGGAGATAGGGGAAGCGTTAAATGAATATTTTTCGTCAGTATTTACAGTAGAAAAAGAAAATGTTGTCGAGGAGAATACTGAGATTCAGACTACTAGGCTAGATGGGATTGAGGTTCACAAGGAGGAGGTGTTAGCAATTTTGGAAAGTGTGAAAATAGATAAGTCCCCTGGGCCAGATGGGATTTATCCTAGGATTCTCTGGGAACCAGGGAGGAGATTGCAGAGCCTTTGTCCTTGATCTTTATGTCGTCATTGTCGACAGGAATAGTGCCGGAAGACTGGAGGATAGCAAATGTTGTCCCCTTGTTCAAGAAGGGGAGTAGAGACAGCCCTGGTAATTATAGACCTGTGAGCCTTACTTCGGTTGTGGGTAAAATGTTGGAAAAGGTTATAAGAGACAGGATTTATAATCATCTTGAAAAGAATAAGTTCATTAGCGATAGTCAGCACGGTTTTGTGAAGGGTAGGTCGTGTCTCACAAACCTTATTGAGTTTTTCGAGAAGGTGACCAAACAGATGGATGAGGGTAAAGCAGTGGATGTGGTGTATATGGATTTCAGTAAGGCGTTTGATAAGGTTCCCCATGGTAGGCTATTGCAGAAAATACGGAAGTATGGGGTTAAAGGTGATTTAGAGCTTTGGATCAGAAATTGGCTAGCTGAAAGAAGACAGAGGGTGGTGGTTGATGGCAAATGTTCATCCTGGAGTTTAGTTACTAGTGGTGTACCACAAGGATCTGTTTTGGGGCCACTGCTGTTTGTCATTTTTATAAATGACCTGGAAGAGGGTGTAGAAGGGTGGGTTAGTAAATTTGCGGATGACACGAAGGTCGGTGGAGTTGTGGATAGTGCCGAAGGATGTTGTAGGGTACAGAGGGATATAGATAGGCTGCAAAGCTGGGCTGAGAGATGGCAAATGGAGTTTAATGCGGAAAAGTGTGAGGTGATTCACTTTGGAAGGAGTAACAGGAATGCAGAGTACTGGGCTAATGGGAAGATTCTTGGTAGTGTAGATGAACAGAGAGATCTTGGTGTCCAGGTACGTAAATCCCTGAAAGTTGCTGCCCAGGTTAATAGGGCTGTTAAGAAGGCATATGGTGTGTTAGCTTTTATTAGTAGGGGGATCGAGTTTTGGAGCCATGAGGTCATGCTGCAGCTGTACAAAACTCTGGTGAGACCGCACCTGGAGTATTGCGTGCAGTTCTGGTCACCGCATTATAGGAAGGATGTGGAAGCTTTGGAAAGGGTGCAGAGGAGATTTACTAGGATGTTGCCTGGTATGGAGGGAAGGTCTTACGAGGAAAGGCTGAGGGACTTGAGGTTGTTTTCGTTGGAGAGAAGGAGACTTAATAGAGACATATAAGATAATCAGAGGGTTAGATAGGGTGGATAGTGAGAGTCTTTTTCCTCGGATGGTGATGGCAAACACGAGGGGACATAGCTTTAAGTTGAGGGGTGATAGATATAGGACAGATGTTAGAGGTAGTTTCTTTACTCAGAGAGTAGTAGGGGCGTGGAACGCCCTGCCTGCAACAGTAGTAGACTCTCCAACTTTAAGGGCATTTAAGTGGTCATTGGATAGACATATGGATGAAAATGGAATAGTGTAGGTCAGATGGTTTCACAGGTCGGCGCAACATCAAGGGCCGAAGGGCCTGTACTGCGCTGTAATGTTCTAATTCTAATTCTAAACTATGGAGGTGAAGAATTAGAAGATATCTTTGAGACACTTAGGCCTGAGCAAAATAATTACTACTCAGCAAAAATGTGCTGACAACCCAGTTTACACCCAAGAAAACCACCATATACAAAACCATTGTCTTTCGACGCACTAAGCAAGAAGCGAGCAAGATAATTGGCCGATATTGCACACATTGAGGCAACAAGCATGTGACTTTGGTGATGTTTAACATGTCGAATGGGAAATCAAAACATAAATTAGTGAAGGCTGTCTCTCCAGTCAACTACGCTGAAAAACAGTCGAGAAAGACAGGCAGCTGTCAAAGCTGTTGGAGTTACCAAGATCACTTTCGCTCTCAGAGTTCAGAGCTACTGAAGTTGAAGCTAAAGTAACTTCTACACTCCAATCTCAACTCCTGTGAACACTATTCATCATTTATGTGGCAGAAAACCATCTGCAAAGCAACAACAGCCATCTCACAAGCAGAGCTGCGTCTTATCCAAAGCATGCTTCCACTGTAGCAGTGCTTACCCACACTGCATAGAGCATCCTGCTACCAGTAAATGGTGTAAAGCCTGTTTGCTTGTGTTTGTCACTTATCAGCAAAATCCATTACAAAGACCAATGTCAACAAATGGATGCCATGCATATGTACCACAGCAAAAAGGTGAGGGATTGTAGCTAACGTAGAGGCAGATGACCCTGAACATACTTTTGAGCTCTCTCAGACAGAGCAAACAGCCACGTGTGACAGTGATCATTGGCTGCTTGGACATAGAGACTCTCATAGACACAGGAGCATCTGTCAATGTCATGGGAGACAAAACATTCAACCAACTTCAGGATTGTCCCATTCTCTGGACACCAGGGAATGCGAAAATTTTCCCTTACCACAGGGACAAATGGCTGAAAATCATCGGAACTTTTGAAATGACAGTCTCATTCAAAAACACTATAATGAAAGCTCTATTCTATGTCATATCTGGAGAATGTGGCATGGTTATCAGTTTCCACACAGCAACAGATCTGCACACGATTCCTTCGCATAACGAAAACATTCTCAAACTGTATGCTGATCGCTTCACTGGTATCGACCGTATGGTAGAGCACAAAGTCAATCAGTGTTTGCCATGCCAAGCAACCACAATGTCAAAGATCTTCTCAAGATGTCCAAGCTACCTGCAGGACCATGATTTGAAGGTAGTGTTCATTTCACAGATTTGCCCACAGGTGAACACTTGCTTGTTTTCACTGATGACTACAGAAGATTCCCAATCATGGAATTAGTTATGTCAACTTCAAAAAAAGCAGTCATCCCAAAGCTTGACCAGATCTTTGCCTTATTTTGAATGCCTCAAACGGGAAGAAGTGACAATGGACCCCTATTCAACAGTGATGAGTTCAGCAAATTTGCAAACTACCTAGGGTTCGCTCATTGGAAAATCACACCCCATTGGCCAAGAGCTAATAGTGAAGTCAAGATTTATGCAAACCTTGAAAAAAGTGATACGTATAGCCTCAGGTGAGTACAAGTTATGGAAGCAAGAGCTATATCACTTCCTTTGTAATTACAGAGTGACCTTTCACTCGACCACTGGAAAACCTTCAGCTACACTCATCTTTGCACATCCTATGTGCACACGTTTACCTGAGCTGCCCTGCAGAGCTAATGATCAACATGTACGCAAATGCAATCGAGAGCAGAAGGATTGAATGGAAGTGTACGCAGAGCGAAACATGAAATTTAGTACTGCACCTCTTAAGCCAGGAGATGAAGTACTTGTGAAACATGATGGTCATATTGGAAAACAAACAACCCCTTATGACATCCAACCATTTGTTGTGACCATCACAAAGGGATCAATGGTCACTGCTGAGCTCGGCTCACAAATCATCACAAGAAACACATCATTCTTCAAAACATTGAAAACACCACTCGTAAGCATTGAAACCGATTCCAACATCAGCACCTCAGATGAAGAACGTGTCAAATGACACTACATTTGATGTCAGACTTTATCCTAATCATGAGACAAAATGGCCACCATACTTAAGTGACTATGTTACAAATTTAACTATTTAAGTTTAAGTTCATCATTTACATTTTTAGAAACTAATTGTTGAAACATGCTATGTCTCTCATTTACTAAGAAGGGGAGGGATGTAGTGTTATAGTGTTTTGAAATTGCATTTGCATTGTGCATTGTATACTCTAGAGGCTGCTGTAGAACACACATGCCAGCAAAGTGAAACTCGGACAGAATAAAAGAGAAGCCTTTATGTTTAGCTGCTGCAGTCTTTGTCTCTCTGTTGCTGCCTCATACCTATAACAAACTTGGCTAAAGCTCATTCAAGTCCCAAGGACATCACAGTGTGAAGCCTTTAAAATCATATTCCCTCTAGCTGGTGGGTAGCAGACGTTAGCAGATCACTTCTTTAATCATATGGGCACCTGAGGGATTTAGATTGGCTGAAGCCGCAATTCCAATTTTTTATTCGTTAGAAATCCAAGGCAAAGGAAAAAGGCTCATAAGAACATTGAAATAGGAACTGGAGTAGACCCTTTGATCCTTCGTGCCTGCTCTGCCATTCAATAAGATCATGGCTGATCTTCTACCTCAACTTCACCTTCCTGCATTATCCTCATATCCCTTAATTTTCTTAGTATGCAAAAATTTATCAACTCATAGTGCAGGAGAGGACAAAGATTGAAAGGGAGTAAAGATGAAGGAAATGAGCAAATATTGGTTTGGTTGTGCCTATGGATTGGATTATAGATTGTAAAACCAGCTGCTGACAACAACATTGTCATATGTTTAGAGTGGGGTGGGATTTTGAGGAAATATTGTTATCTACTGTGTTGTAACTGGAAATACCTTATACAATGAAAAGCAGTAGAAAGAAATCAAGAAAGAGAAAGTTAATAAACTAGATTAAACTGAGAAAAGAAGTGCCAAAAGGAAGAACAATTAGATTGGTCAAAACAAATAATCGGAGAACTCGAGATCAAGAGGAAGGCAAAGGAAAAGAGAAAGAAATGAATGAACAGGTGAATAACAAGAGGAGTTAATAAATAATCGTAATGAAAAAACAAACAAATGAGAAGATATTTTGAAGTGCTGTTACTATAGCTATCATCCATGGCAAACTTTAATCATTATCTGAATATTCCTTTTCTGTTCTTTATGTGAAAATCACCTGAACAGATCGTTTAATCACTCAGTGCACCATTAGTCTATTTGAGTGGACATCTAAAGCAAATCCAACCTCTGTCGCTGATTAAAATATTGCTCCTCACAATAATTACACTTTCAGTCTACTGCAGTAACCACGGTCTATTTTGACAAAAACAGGAACTGAAGCTGAAGCTTTTCTCCATTTGTGCCGGTAGTTTTTCTTTCTTTGATAGCTATCCCAGGTAGTGGGTCCATTAATAACCACTAATCAGTATGGCTGCAGATGAAATGTCACCAGTGAGATAAATGAAACCCTGCCTTAGGCTTTCTCTAGCTGATCCTCAAATCCTTTAAACTCACCCAGGATGAATCTTTGGTGCTTGGGAAGGAGGGTGTAAGTCACAGGGTGTACAGTGAAGTGTTGTCATGGACTAAATGCGATTAGGCCTTGCTCTGTTTCTTGCGGAACACAGTTTACAATAACCTTCGCTTACAGATTTCGGTGGAGGTGACATGATGAAATGCTTACATAAACATTTTGCTGGCAATAAGTGAATTAGGGAAGAATGAGCAGCATAAGTCTGTAATACATCCTAGGCTGACAGCAGGTCTCCTACTTTCCCATCTCCTACATCACCTACATTTTTCTTCTTACGTGTAAAATTGGAGGGCCCTCCTCCTGCAGTTTAACACTTTGTTGTAATGAGCTGAGTTTTGCAAGCAGAGTAAAATAAATGACTGTTGACAATTGTCCAGAATATATGCATTAACCCATAGCGGATGTGATATCAGGTATGTGTTGTGTGTTGTTCTTGTAGTTGTAGCATAGCTAGGGCATTATGGAGAAAGTCAGGGTCTGGATAAGGTCAACTATTTTGTTTGCTTTGGGTTTGTTCCTCTTCATCTGGGTTTTCCAAATAAATGATTGACTGTTGCTTCTGGGGAATAGGGATAATGTTTCTCCTATTCCTACATATGTTTCCTTCTGTTGTGTGAACCACGTACGATCTCTGACAGTTTTCATCTCTGTGGATTACAGTACCTTCCCTTTCTCGGTCACGTACCCAGACTCTTTGGCCATTATTCAGTTTGGGTAAGTCTCCGGCACGAAATCTTTTGTTGTAATTTTGAGTTTGTTGCCTTCTATAACAGGTTTCTCAGTCTCTTACTCTCGCATAGTTTCAGACGTTCAATCCTGGAAACAATTTTTTAGGCAACACAGGAAATTGCACTCTTAACCTCCTGCCCATCAGGAACTCTGCAGGTGATAATCCACACATCAAAGGTGTAGATCAATAAATTAGAAGTGAGGTTGAAAGACCTTCATTCTTCTTCAATAAAGACATTATGGTTCTTACACTTCTTTCAGCTTCATCATTCACTATGGATAACGTGGTGAAATTGCGAGATGTTGAAAGAGCTGCCGCAATCTCAAGCGCGGCAGCTTATTTAAATAGCTGGGTGGCCCGCCCCCTCCAATCTCATGGAGGGGGCGGACTGGCCATCCCCAGCAATGCATCAGCTGCCTGTGTGCAGGTGCTGGCACAATTTTTAAAGGGCAGCTAGCCCTGCCACCCAATTTAAATTTTTGAAGTTCTACCCCCCAAAATTAAATAAATCAATTTCTAACGCCCCTTTCCCACCCCCATAACAATTACAATAACTATTTGTCCTTCTTCCCCCAAATCACTTTCCTTTTACATCTAACCTTCCCCCCGCAAACTGCACAAAGTTTAAGGTTCAACCCTTCCCACCATCCCTTGCACCCATTGCGTATATTTGACCCCGTCTCCCCCTTCCCCCACACCAACCCCCCCCCCCCACGCACTGACAAACTTACCTCCTCCCCTCTCTCCACCAGCGTGGCGCTACATTCCCTAGATAGGGATCTGAAGGCGCGGGAGTGCAGGCCGCTGCGCCGGAGATCGCGACGGGCCCTCAAGATCGTTGGTAAGTCTATTTAAATTTAATAATATTATTCATTTGAATATGTTAATTGTGGTCCCGTTGCCCAGCGACAGGGGCGCTGCCATGGAGCCTTGCCGCCACTGGGAGGATCGGGCTGGGCCCTCACAGCGTCGAGGTCCGTGGTAGGCCTCATCCAAAGTCATCTTCAGGCCTCCTCCAGCAAGGAACCCCAAGCCTGGGGGAGAAGAAAATCCAGCTCCATTTGTCACAAAGATGTCTTGCAGAATTCTTATAACTGTTTCTGTTGTAATTGAATGCTACCTTCACACTTCTATCCACCTTGAAACATAATCAATGATGATTATGTAGGACTTCCCATTGAACATGAATAAATCCATACTCAGCCATTGATAAGGTCTGGTCGGAAATTGAGTAGTTAACAGAGGTTCATGTTGTTCTGGTCTTTGTATTGCACAGATCTGAGAGTTCATTTTTGATGTCTTTGGATATTCCTGGCCACCACACTGCTGATTGTTCCTTTGCTCTGCACTTTGTTATTCCTACATGGCTTTGATGTAGACGTCATAAGATCTATGATCTCAGTGAACTATGAATGACTATTCTGTCATTATAAACTTGCAAATCATTGATAATTGTGAAGTATTTTCTATATTCATAGAATGTTTTCATTGTTTTTCCATAAGAATGTTCTAGTGGCCAGCTTTGAGTACAATACTGCCTTATGCAAATACATTCTTCATCGCTTTTTTGCTTGATGTATTTCTTGCAATTTCTTTATGCTTAATGGCCAATTTTGTGCAGTATATTGCAAATATGGCTCTATTTCATGCATGAAATTCACATCTTGTTGTGTCGGATAGTCGACCGTCACTCTTGATAGCGCATTGGCTGATGTTTGCTTCTTTCCTTGGATGTATACGGTCTCATAAATATATCTCATCAATCTTAAACAAAATCTTTGGATTCTTGGAGGCATTTTTACAATCTCCTTTTCGTCCAACAAAGCTACCAACTGTATATGGTCTGTCTCAATGACGATTCTCAATCCAACAATATAATCAGAAAATTTTTCACATGCCCATGTGACAGTAAGTGCTTCTTTTTCAATTACCACATACCTTGTCTCTGTGTTGGACAAAGCTCTAGATGCGTAGTATATTGGTATATGAGAACCATCAGGTTGCTCCTGGCAAAGGACTGCCCCTCGCCCAGTTGAGGAGACATCTGCCGCTATCGTTGTAGGTAACGTAAGATTCTCATGTGCCAAGATGTCCGGTGATACGAGCATCTCTTTAAACTTCCGGAATGCTTGTTCTTGGTGTGAACTCCAACACCGTTCTTGCTGTTTTCTGGCAATTTGTCTTAGCAGTTCTGTTATATGCACTAAATGAGATAGAAATTTGGCTAATTGATTCACCATTCCCAGGAATCTTTGGAGCTGCTGAATGGAAGTAGGAGTAGGGAATTCTGTAATGGCCCATGTTTTCTGTGGATCTGCCATTCTACCTTTACTGCTTACAATGTGTCCCAAGAAACAAACTGAGGTCTTGGAAAATTCACACTTCTCATTCAGAGTTAGCCCTGCTTCTTGAAGTCACTGTAGAACTGCTCAAACTCTTTGGTCATATTCTTCTCCTATCCGCCATGTGAATGTCATCCATGTGACAAATATCTCCTTTGAGCCCTTCTAAGATGTTAGATATATACCTTTGGAAGATCTCTGGTGCAAAGGTTTTTCCAAATGGTAACCAATCGAAACAAAACATCCTGAAATAGGAGGTTTTAAATTGTTATAAATGTGGTTAGTAATCCTGAGGCCTCATCTAAGGGTGCCTGCCAAAACCCACTATTGGCAGTGAGTTTGGTAAACATAGTGCTCTGAGACAATTTTGCTAAGCTGTCATCCACTGTGGACATTGGGTGAATCTCACGAGCTACTGCTTTGTTAAGCTGCATTAAATCCACACAAATACATAGAGTTCCATTTTGCTTTGGGAGAAGAACCATGGCCGAACACCACACTGTTGGCTGTGTAACAGGAGAGATAACCCCCATTCTTGTCATCTCGTCCAGCTGATCTTTTGGCTCATCAGCACGTGAGGCATCTTTCTGGGTGTGAAGATACACACTCGCTTGGCACCTTCCTTAAGTGTGATTCTATACTCTTGTCTTGAGTCTTCTGAGACTTGTGAAAAGTTTTGGATAGTCTGCTTAAAAGCGACTGTTTACCTGTGGTTGTTTGGCTTCATCAATCTTCTTGATCAGATGCAGGTCTATGCATGCTTTTCTACTTAGCAAGGAAAATACCTGGTTTTGCAAGACGTATAGGGTTTCCATAATTTGTTGCCTTCAATATTGGAGAGTTGCTTGAAGTTTACCCTTCACTTTCAGTTGGGTCCCACCTGGACCACACAACTGTGTGTCCGCCGGTTTAGGTAATGTTTCATCAACCAAGGATCTTGGTCTGACAAAACTGTGACACTAACACCTGTGTCCAGTTTGAAATTCATTAGGTGTCTATTTATGTCGATGACTGCCATCCAAAATCCTTGGTTTGGGTCATTAACTTCTCCTAGGAAATCTCCTAGTTCCTTTTCTTCTGGACGTTGATGCACTTCATTCACTGCTCTTTGAGTGAAGGTCTTTTGTTTTGCATATTTGAGCAAAGAGGTATTGCTCTGGTTCCATAATGCCCAGTCTTTTTACAGTTAACACATTCCACTTTCCTAGCAGGACACTGCTCCCTTCTGTGGATCTTCCTGGCTCCACAGTGCTGGCACGGTTTCCCAGTGTCATGCACCTTCTCACCTGTGTGTATCTAGTTCATTACAAATTGCCTGTCCGTCTTTGAATTCAAGAACTGTGCAGTTATTGGATTTCTTCTAATCCAAGTCTTGTCTTCAGCCAGCAGAATGGCTCTATTTTATTTATGGATTTCAATCTGTCGTACGATCTGAATTGCTTTCTCGAGTGTAAGGTCCTCTTTCGACTCCACAAGGTCTGACAAAGATTCATCAGCTATTCGGTCCCTTATCAGTTCCACCTTTAATTCGCCATATTGACATCCCTCTGCCAATCTGTACAGATCATTTAAATAAGAATCTACAGATTTGCCTATCTTCTGAACTCATTTATTAAATTTCGCTCTTTTCAGAATTTTAATGCTGTGTAAATTGAAATATTTGTCAAAGGCTTGTAGCACATTCTCAAATTTATCAGAAGCCTCATTTATCCCTTGCATCACAATTACGTGATCCGTTATTGCACCCATAGAATATAAAAGAGTATTTACTTGTTCAGTTTCTGATTTAGTACGGTGTTGGGAAGCAATCCAAAATCGCAGGAATCCTTTACTCCATAAACACCAATTTTGTACCTGATTGGGTCCTTCCTGATCGCGGAAGCTTTCAGGCATTCCAAATTTCAAATCCATTTTGCTTTCCTGGACTTTGTTAGACTGTTTTAGGGTGTTCCCCTTCTTTTAAAATCATTTTGGCTTTAATGGAAGTGTTCAGGCTTTTTGGGGATTTCTCGTGCCTTTCTCTCTGCAGTCTGGCTGAGTAATAGTTGCCGACTCTGCTTGAGTTGCCTTTTCGCCCGAGACTGACCTCTCTCCCGCTTTTTTCAACCCAGTGCACCGTTAGCCAAGAATTGCCCCTTTGAAATTCTCTTACCCGATCCTGGACCGTTGCCCAGCACTGTGACTTGGAACCCGATCGCTGGACCTGGATGTTTCGATGCTTCTGTGGTGCAGTCTGAATGCACAGCTAACTCACCAACTGTTCGTGTCTCCTTCGGCTATGGAGCAGCTCTGGAGCTCGTTGCGGTACCCCGATGAGATCCTTAAAGTGGGAGGGGTTGCTCTAACTGTCTCCAGCATGAACCCTTACATGTCATTATACTACAGTATATGCAATATTCAGTGACATGAGGTAAAAGGATTTTTGGGGGTGCTGAATACATGTAAGGCTGTGAGTGATTAAATACATTCAGGTGAAGGCTGAAGCTGTAAAGTACACCATGTGGAGCCATTTTAAGGTTGGAAACTACTTTGAAAAAAGTGAGGGTAAATAACATACACTCTTACTATGCTGCTTTACTAGAAGGTCCTGGTGGCTTCTCCTGCATTGGCTGTCCTGACATCTTTTTTCTCGACCAATTCCAATGGTAAGATGACATTCACTATACTGCTAAATGTTGCAAGATGAGCCCTTCCGATTCCTTTTAATAGCCTCCATTCAGTCAGCACTTCACAGCAATGAAAACTCCCACCTAATATATGGCCCATGACAGATCTTAGTCCACTGGGGTATTTAAATAGTGCTATGACTGAGGCAGGAGGAGTGCACTGTCTTTTCTAGTTCCACTTCTCCACAGGTCACAGCATCTATTTAAATGTTTACCTAGTTTCCAATATGGTGATTCATATACTCTACTCTTTATCCCAGAAGAAAATACAACAACATTATCAGTTTGTTATAGAATGAGACTTAACCAGTAATTAAGCAAAGCATTAACACACCGATTAAAATATGAAAGTTCCCTTTTAAAAATTCCCCAACTACACTCACACCCAGACACTGGAAAAAAATACAGAACTTCACTCTGCAGAGGTCTGTTAAAAAAGAAGACAAACAAAAACTACTTTGGTAAAATACTTGCTAATTCTTGATGAAAAAAGAGAGAAGATATGGAAGGAAGTCAGTTGTCCCTTTTTTGGTCTGACATCCGGGTATACAAAGAACAAAGAAAATTACAGCACAGGAACAGGCCCTTAGGCCCTCCAAGCCTGCGCCGATCCAGATCCTCTATCTAAACATGTCGCCTATTTTCTAAGGGTCTGTATCTCTTTGCTTCCTGCCCATTCATGTATCTGTCTAGATACATATTAAAAGACGCTATCGTGCCGGCATCTACCACCTCCGCTGGCAACGCGTTCCAGGCACCCACCACCCTCTGCGTAAAGAACTTTCCACGCATATCCCCCCCTAAACTTTTCCCCTCTCACTTTGAACTCGTGACCCCTAGTAATTGAATCCCCCACTCTGGGAAAAAGCTTCTTGCTATCCACCCTGTCTATACCTCTCATGATTTTGTACACCTCAATCAGGTCCCCCCTCAATCTCCGTCTTTCTAATGAAAATAATCCTAATCTGCTCAACCTCTCTTCATAGCTAGCGCCCTCCATACCAGGCAACATCCTGGTGAACCTCCTCTGCAGCCTCTCCAAAGCATCTACATCCTTTTGGTAATGTGGTGACCAGAACTGCACGCAGTATTCCAAATGTGGCCGAACCAAAGTCTTATACAACTGTAACATGACCTGCCAACTCTTGTACTCAATACCCCGTCCGATGAAGGAAAGCATGCCGTATGCCTTCTTGACCACTCTATTGACCTGCGTTGCCACCTTCAGGGAACAATGGACCTGAACACCCAAATCTCTCTGTACATCAATTTTCCCCAGGACTTTTCCATTTATTGTATAGTTCACTCTTGAATTGGATCTTCCAAAATGCATCACCTCGCATTTGCCCTGATTGAACTCCATCTGCCATTTCTCTGCCCAACTCTCCAATCTATTTATATTCTGCTGTATTGTCTGACAGTCCCCTTCACTATCTGCTACTCCACCAATCTTAGTGTCGTCTGCAAACTTGCTAATCAGACCACCTATACTTTCCTCCAAATCATTTATGTATATCACAAACAACAGTGGTCCCAGCACGGATCCCTGTGGAACACCACTGGTCACACGTCTCCATTTTGAGAAACTCCCTTCCACTACTACTCTCTGTCTCCTGTTGCCCAGCCAGTTCTTTATCCATCTAGCTAGTACACCCTGGACCCCATGCGACTTCACTTTCTCCATCAGCCTACCATGGGGAACCTTATCAAACACCTTACTGAAGTCCATGTATATGACATCTACAGCCCTTCCCTCATCAATCAACTTTGTCACTTCCTCAAAGAATTCTATTAAGTTGGTAAGGCATGACCTTCCCTGCACAAAACCATGTTGCCTATCACTGATAAGCCCATTTTCTTCCAAATGGGAATAGATCCTATCCCTCAGCATCTTCTCCAGCAGCTTCCCTACCACTGACGTCAGGCTCACCGGTCTATAATTACCTGGATTTTCCCTGCTACCCTTCTTAAACAAGGGGACAACATTAGCAATTCTCCAGTCCTCCGGGACCTCACCCGTGTTTAAGGATGCTGCAAAGATATCTGTTAAGGCTCCAACTATTTCCGCTCTCGCTTCCCACATTAACCTGGGATAGATCCCATCCGGACCTGGGGACTTGTCCACCTTAATGCCTTTTAGAATACCCAACACTTCCTCCCTCCTTATACCGACTTGACCTAGAGTAATCAAACATCTGTCCCTAACCTCAATATCCGTCATGTCCCTCTCCTCAGTGAATACCGATGCAAAGTACTCGTTTAGAATCTCACCCATTTTCTCTGACTCCATGCATAACTTTCCTCCTTTGTCCTTGAGTGGGCCAATCCTTTCTCTAGTTACCCTCTTGCTCCTCATATATGAATAAAAGGCTTTGGGATTTTCCTTAACCCTGTTTGCTAAAGCTATTTCATGACCCCTTTTAGCCCTCTTAATTCCTCATTTCAGATTGGTCCTACATTCCCGATATTCTTTCAAAGCTTCGTCTTTCTTCAGCCTCCTAGACCTTATGTATGCTTCCTTTTTCCTCTTAGCTAGTCTCACAATTTCACCTGTCATCCATGGTTCCCTAATCTTGCCATTTCTATCCCTCATTTTCACAGGAACATGTCTCTCCTGCACGCTAATCAACCTCTCTTTAAAAGCCTCCCACATATCAAATGTGGATTTACCTTCAAACAGCTGCTCCCAATCTACATTCCCCAGCTCCTGCCGAATTTTGGTATAGTTGGCCTTCCCCCAATTTAGCACTCTTCCTTTGGGACCACTCTCGTCTTTGTCCATGAGTATTCTAAAACTTACGGAATTGTGATCACTATTCACAAAGTAGTCCCCTACTGAAACTTCAACCACCTGGCCGGGCTCATTTCCCAACACCAGGTCCAGTATGGCCCCTTCCCGAGTTGGACTATTTACATACTGCTCAAGAAAACCCTCCTGGATGCTCCTTACAAATTCTGCTCCATCTAGACCTCTAACACTAAGTGAATCCCAGTCAATGTTGGGAAAATTAAAATCTCCTATCACCACCACCCTGTTGCTCCTTCCTCTTTCCATAATCTGTTTTCAAAGTTCTGAGTTCTGCCCATATTGCCTCACTGCTTGAGTCCTCCATACGGAGATGGGTCACTTGATTTGTCTCAGAAGCAGTCCGTTCTGGAGATGTGTGGAATTATTCTAGTTGGCTTTCTCGGAGAAATGTGGCATCAAGGTTTTTTCGCCAGCGCACTCATGAATCGAAGGATTTTTTCCAGCTCCTCAGGAGCTATACGGCTCCAGGGATTTTTTTCCCACGCTGGATTCTGACAGGATTTCTTCAGAAAGGTAGAGAAGGAAGTGAGCCAGGTGATTTATTTTCTCCGTGGCAGGAAAACACCAACTGTCTTCAAACACTTCACGCCACAACTAAAACTGAAAAACAATGTTCAAACCCCTAACAGTGAGTTGACCTCCTGACCTCCATAAACCTTGACATGTGCCTTCTCTGTAACCATCTCTTTCCAGGTCACCAAGGGTTCTGCTGTTTTCTGAGCCCGAATCACAGCTGGCCTCCAGCACAGGTGGCCTTCAAACAACATGTTGTCCTGTCAGTGAACATGGTAAAAAAAATACATCCATAGAATCTTTTCAGTTTTAACACGAGTTCTCAAAAAAATAAAAATATTAAAAATAATGGATGCACTTTCGTAACAATGGTAAGTTTGAGGAGGAAGCACCAGGTAATACAAGTGAGGAAAAGAAAAAACAAAATACTTGCATTTAATTAGCGGCTCTCACAACCCCAGGACTCTCCCAAAGCACTTTACAGCCAATGAATTACTTTTGAAGTGTACTCATTGGAGTAATGTGGGAAACATAGCAGTCAATTGTGCACTGTAAGATCCCACAAACAGCAATGAGTTAATGACCAGATAATCTGTTTTAGCGCTGCTGATTGAGGGATAAATATTGGTCAGTACACCAGTGAAAACTTCCTTGATCTTTTCTGAAATCGTGTAATGGGATCTTTAACATCCATCTGAGAGAGCAGATAGCCTTTGTTTAACATCTCAGCTGAAAGACGTCATTTCCAACAGTGCAGCACTTCCTCAGTACTACATTGGAGTGTCAGCCTAGATTTTGTGCTCAAGTCTCTGGAGTGGAATTTGAACCTGTAACTTTCTGACTCAGAGGCAAGGCGGAGGGGCAAGAGGCAGTGGCAAAGAAAACCATTGCTACCCAGGAGTACAACCCTTTGCTTTGCTGCATGAGTAAGGAATTGATTTGTCACTGTGCTTGCCTTTAGAACATAAATTATCAGTGAACATAGTCTTCATGATATTGTTTGATATTGCATTGAATAGCCTGGAAAGGCTGTTGGAGAATGTGTAACAATACAGCTCTGACCTCCTGACAACAATGTATGGGGGATTTTCACAATCTTGAAGCATGTGGTAACTTCATGACCTTCTGTAATTACGGCACAGAAAACAGAGGGGCCAAGCCCAGACTTACAAATGCTGTGGCTGAGACTGTGACTCGGGTTCTGAAGACGTTGGGCTCTAACTTTCAAAAGTTTGTCACTGCCTGATTTGACAGAATCAAGGAGCAGTTTGAGAGACCAATAACAGTGAGCTTCACACTCCTCACTGCTACTCTATAGTTTTCGCTCACGTAGGTTGTAAGTCATTCAGCAGAATTGCCAGAAACTGAGGCATAGCAGAATGAGGAACAGATGCAGTAGAGCGACCATACATTTGTCCAATGTAGTCTATATTCTCGAAGGGTTGAAGAAGTGCCAGTTAGCAGGTAGCCAGTGTCTTCTCAGATGTGGATTCAGCTGTAGTTGGCCACTTCATGAACTTTCTCCTAAAGTTGCAGCACCTCTTCCATCCCTTGAGGCTTGCACTGCTCAACAGCAGCCTTCCACTATATTTATTCCTCTCACTGAGGAAGCACTTAGATGTAGGACTAGGTTAGAAAGTAGAGGTAATGCATCTTATAGGGTCACCAAAGAGAAGCAAAGTGGTACCTATTAAAGGACCTCCATTGGTAAATTATTAGATTTGAATACTACACTATATTTCTCCTTTGCTTGGAAGGTCCATCTTAAAGTACCAAGTGATGGCATGTTGGTGTAAGATGACAGCTCAGATACAGTGGGTGGAAATGGATAACATATTGTATCTGGAAACACTATGGTGTATTTCATTCAATTGTGCTAGTTGCACAGGGGTTGGATCCAGGAATTACTAGACACAGTTATCAGTGAGTGTCACACAAATTTTCCTAGCTACGCCATTGCTTCCTTCATTTTCGGCTCACTCTCCTCCTCTGCCACTGCTGTACTGCGGGCTCCTTTGTTCTGGTGCACACTTACTCCTCTTCATATTGCAAAGTTAAAACAGGGCTCATTTCACAGTATGGAGCCAGTTGCTGATGAAACCTGAGCAGATGTTGGGAAAGCTGCAAACATTAATTAAAAATTTCTTCCACAAAGGCTTTTTCACCTTACCAAGCTGCAGGGTAAGGGCGCTTTACATTGAATTACATATCTTCTCTCTCATTTCAGTGATCATGATCAAGTTTTTAACTAGCAATGCAGTAAGAACTTTTTAAATTATTCTTCAGTATGAGAATATCACTGACAAGGCTGGCAGTTATTGCTCATCTTTAGTTGCCTTTGAGAAGGTGATGGTGTGCCTGTACCTATATATATTGAAGTTCATTTGCAAGCCCATTCTGCAAGTTTGTTAATGTCTTCCTGTATTCTGTCACAATCCTTCTCTGTAATAATTATACCCCCTAATTTGGTATAACCCACAAATTTTGAAAGTGTACTTCGGATTCCTGAGTCCAAATCCTTTATGTAAACAAGGATTTGTGGATCACATTTCCCACCATTTGATCGGAGTAACTACCTGTAACCCTGACTCTCTGCTTTCTGTTTTGTAGCCAGATTGCTATCCATTCTGCTGCTTGTCTCCTGACTCCAAGTGTTCTGACCTTATTCGTGAATCTACTAGGCGATACCTTGTCCACGATACTTTGGAAATCCAAATAAATTACATCTTAATTACATTATTCTTATCTGACCTTTCTGTTACTTCGTCAAAGAATTCAATAAGGTTGCTGAAGCACAACTTTCCTTATTGAAATGCATGCTGATTGCTTTTTACTATATTTTTAGTTTCTAGATGTTTTTTCCATTACGTCTTTGAGTAAGAATTCCTTTATCTTCCCTACCAGCGACGTTAAGCTAATTGGTCTATAGCTCCCTGGACTTGTTCTTTTCCCCTTTTTATACACAGGAATCACATTAGCTGTCTGTCAGTCCTCTCACATTTTGCCCTTTTCTAATGATTTTATATATTTACGTAATAGTGCCTCTGCTATCTCTTCAATATCTTCTTTGAATATGTGTGAATGCAATCCATCCAGACCAGTGGTTTTATCCACTTTAAGTTTGATTAGTTTATCTCTCACTTTTACATCTTAAATGTCTTTATATCTTTTTTGATTTTTTCTTCTAATGTCATGTCCATCTAGTTACCTTGTTAGTCTCCCTGGTAAATACTGAAGCAAAGTAATTATTTAATATTTTTCCCATTTCATTGTCATTGCCTATGAGTTTATCGTGTATAGACTTAGTGGCCCTATCCCTATCTTAATTTTTCTTTAGTTACTACTGTGTCTGTAGAACATTTCTTTTTATACTCCTTGACAATTTACTTTTGTAGTTTCTCTTTGCCTTCCTAATTTTTTTGACTTCCTAACCCTTTCACATTCCCCTTTGTCATCCTGTCCTTTGTTGTCTATGTAATTCGCGATGTCATTTTCCTAACTTTCACATTTTGCCCTTTTTTTTGATTCATCTACAGTGTATCATTACTGGTTAGTTTGTTTTAGTGGGTATAGTGGTTATGTAGTCCACAAAAAGCAGGACAAATCCAACCCAGCCAATTACCGCCCTATCAGTCTACTCTCGACCATCAATGAAATGATGGAAGGTGGCATTGACAGTGCTATCAAGCGGCACTTGCTTAGCAATAACCTGCTCAGTGACGCTCAGTTTGTGTTCCGTCAGGGCCACTCAGCTTCTGACCTCGTTACAGCCTTGGTCCAAACATGGACAAAAGAGCTGAGCTCAAGAGGTGAGGTGAGAGTGACTGCCCTTGATATCAAGGCAGCATTTGACAGAGTGTGGCATCAAGGAGCCCTAGCAAAACTGAGGTCAATGGGGATCAGGGGGAACACTCTACACTGGTTGGAGTCATACCTAGCACAAAAGAAGATGGCTGTGATTGTTGAAGGTCAGTCATCTGAGCTCCAGGACATCGCTGCAGGAGTTCCTCAGTGTAGTGTCCTAGGACCAACTATCTTCAGCTGCTTCATCAATGACCTTCCCTCCATCATAAGGTCAGAAGTGGGGATGTTCGCTGATGATTGCACAATGTTCAGCACCATTCACAACTCTTCAGATACTGAAGCAGCCCGTGCCCAGATGCAGCAAGACCTGGACAACATCCAGACTTGGGCTGATAAGTGGCAAGTAACATATGTGCCACACAAGTGCCAGGCAATGACCTTCTCAAACAAGAGAGAATCTAACCATTTCCCCTTGAAATTCAATGGCATTACCATTGCTGAGTCCCCTACTATCAACATCCTGAAGGTTACCATTGACCAGAAACTGAAATGGACCAGCCACATAAATACTGTGGCTACAAGAGCTGGTCAGAGGCTGGGAATTCTGCGGCAAATAACTCACCTCCTGTCTCCCCAGTACCTGTCCACCATCTAGAAGGCACAAGTCAGGAGTGTGATGGAAGGCTGTCCACTTGCCTGGATGAGTGCAGCTCCAACAACACTCAAGAAGCTCAACACCATCCAGGACAAAGCAGCTCGCTTGATTGACACCCCATCTACGACCTTCAACATTCACTCCCTTCACCACCAACTCACAATGGCAGCAGTGTGTACCATCTACAAGATGCACTGCATCAATTCAGCAAGGCTCCTTCAACAGCACTTTCCAAACCCATGGTCTCTACCACCTAGAAGAACAAGGGCAGCAGATGCATGGGAACACCACCACCTGCAAGTTCCCCTCCAATCCACACACCATCCTGACTTGGAACTAAATCAGCGTTCCTTCACTATCGATGGGTCAAAATCCTGGAACTTCCTTCCTAACAGCACTCTTGGTATACCTACACCTCAAGGACCGAAGCGGTTCAAGAAGGCAGCTCACCACCACCTTCTCAAGGGCAATTAGGGATGGGTAATAAGTGCTGGCCCAACCAGTGATGCCTACATCCCATGAACAAATTATCATGTATAAATATATATTTCTTCTGGACTCTACTGGTCACTGTTTCAAATGTTTCCTCGCACTGTTCTATTTATTTGTTTGTTGGTATATTTTTCCAGTTTATTTTTCCTAGTTACACTCTCATCCCCTTAAAATCAGATCTTTTTCACATGTATTACTTTGGTCTTGGTCTTATATCTTTCTTAATGTTTTCATAAAATCTTATTCGATTGTGATTGCTCTTGCTGAGATGTTCCCCTACATTACTTCTTATCTGTTCTTGCTCATTTCTCATTACTAGATTCAGCAGTGCCCTCTCTCGTGTACTTCTTATGTACTGGGTAAGAAAGAAGTCTTGAACACAAAACTCTGTTCCCTGCCCTCTTTCACTACTTCTTCTTGCCAGTTTATTTGGGGGTCCCTTGAATATTATTCTATGTCCTGTACTCATTTACTTACATATTTCATTCTCCATCTCCTTTCCACTATTAGGTAATCTGTAATAAATACCTATATGAGCATGATAGATCCCTTCTTTTCTTTTATTTCAATCCATATGAATTCTGTTTTAACCCGCTGTTAATTATGTCCCCTTTCTCTGCTACCTTCATATTATCTCTTATTAGTACAGCTACCCCATGCCCCCTTCTTCCTCCCCTATCCTTTCTGATTATGTTATAATTGGCAATATTAAGTTGCCAGTCTTGTTCTAAATGTAGCCATATTTCAGTAATTCCTGCTACATCTGATTCCTCGCTATGGATTATTGTCTCCAGTTCCCCCATTTAATTTGAATGCTTGGTACAGGCAGTTTAATTTGTCCATAGTAGTTATTTTAGTAGTTTATTGTTAGCAGTTCTTTTTATTAATCTGCTCATAACTCCATTTGTTCCCCTATTGTTTATGTTACCATTGTTCCTTACCTTAATCTGACCTTTACTCTCATCTCCTAATACTTTTATCTTCAAACTTATGTTATTTTTCACCAGATGCCTCTTCCATCTTACAAGTTTAAAGTCCTATCAACAGCTTATTTATCTTAATACAAGCAAAATACTGTGGATGCTGGAAATCTGAAATAAAAACAAGAAATGCTGGAAATACTCAGCAGGTCTGTCAGCATCTGTGGAGAGAGAAGCAGAGTTAACGTTTCAGGTCAGTCACCCTTCTTCAGAACTAGCAGATATTAGAAAGGTGAAAGGTTTTAAGAAAGTAAAGCTGGGGTGGGGCAAGAGATCACAAAAGAGAAGGTGTAGATAGGAAAAGGCCACAGACAATAGCCGACCAGAAGGTCATGGAGCAAAGGCAAACAATATGTTAATGGTGTGTTGAAGGACAAAGTATTAGTACATTATTTATCTTATCTGCTAGGACACTGGTCCCACTCTGTTCAGGTGGAGTCTGTCCAAGCAGTACAGCTCCTTCATGTCCCAGTACTGGTGTCAATGTTCCCTTCTTCCCACACCAGTCTTTCAGTCGCACATTCACCTCCTTGACCTTCCTTACCTGTGTTAATTAACAAGTAGTTCAGGTAGTAATCCCACCAGCGTGGTCCTGTGTTTTTAATTTAGTTGCTAACTTCTGATATTCCCTTAACAGGGCTTCCTCCCTTCTCTTCTCTATGTCACTGATCTCAACATGGACCACGCCAACTGGATCTTCCCTGTGCTTTTCGAAGTTCCTCTCCAGTTGCTCTGAGACATCCTTTCCCTTTGACCCAGGTCAGCAACATACCCTTCTGGTTAGCAGAGGTAGATAGATTCTTGATAAGCAAGGGAGTGAAAGGTTATTGGAGATAGGTGGAAACGTGGAGTAATCAGTTCAGCCATGAACTTATTGAATGGCGGAGCAGGCTCGAAGGGCCGAGTGGCCTGTTCCTGCTCCGAATTCGTATGTTCATATGTTATTCACTATAATCACAAGTTCATGCTTTTATTGAATTATTTTACTTCAGGACTGTTTTGTACAGCATTAAGATACAAGCTTTAAAATTTCAGAGCCTGAGTGTCTACACAGATATATTAAACATATGATATTAAGCATACTATGTTAACACTATAGAGTCATAGAGAGCAATAGAGCCATTATGGCATAGAAGGAGGCCATTCGGCCCATGAAGTCCGTGTTGTCTCTCCACGGAGCAATCCAGTCAGTCCCACTTCCCCGCTTGATCCCCATAACCCTGTAAGTTTAGTTCCTTCTAGTGCGCATCCAATTTTCTTTTGAAATCATTGATTGTCACTCCTTCTACCACCTGTGTGGACAGTGAGTTCCAGGTCTTTGCCATTCGCTGCATAAAAAAGTTCTTCCCCACATTCTCCCTGCATCGCTTGCCCAAAACTTTCAATCTGTGTCCCCTAGTCCTTGTAGCATCAGTTAATGGGGACAGTTTTTTCTTGTCTAACTTATCTAAGCCTGCCATAATTTTGTACACCTCTCTCAAATCTCCCCTCAATCTCCTTTGCTCCAGGCAGAACAGCCCCAGCTTTTCTACCTAATCCTATAACTAAAAACCTTCATCCTTGGAACCATTCTGGTAAATCTCCTCTTCACCCTCTCAAGGACCCTCACATCTTTCCTAATATGTGGTGACCAGAACTGAATGCAATACTCTAGTTTGGGCCTAACCAGAGCTTTATAAAGGTTCAGCAAACTTCCCTGATTTTGTACTCTATACGTATATTTATGAAGCCCTAGATCTCATATGCTTTGTTAAACATGGTCTCAATATGTCCTGCCATCTTCAACGATCTATGCACATGTACCCCTAGGCCCCTCTGTTCCTGCACACTCTTTAGGACTGCACCATTAAGTTTATATTGCCTCACCCTATCCCTTCTGCCAAAATGCATCACCTCATGCTTGCCTGTATAAAATTCCAACTGCCACTTGTCTGCCCAATCTGCAAGCCTATCTCTGTCCTGTTGTTCAGATCATCTTCACTATTTGCCATTCCTCTCAAGTTTGGTATCATCAGCAAGTTTTGAAATTCTTCTCTGTATTCCAAAGTCCAAGTAATTTATATTTAGCAAAAAAAGCACTGATCCTCACACTGCTCCTTGGGGAACATGGCTGTCTACCATCCTCCAGTCTAAAATTACAACCATTTACCACAACTTGCTGTTGTTACGAAAGTGCCTCTGTGTTTTGTTAAATATATTTTTTGAAGATTCAGTTTTGAAAGATGAAAGAAATGTTAAACTTTGGGGTTTTCAAAGGGGGTCATGTAAAGGCCACTTGACTTTGGAAAACAGTCCCTGGAACTGTTTTTCAAAAGGGGCACTGAGAGGTCTTGTGAGGAAAATAAGCCTTTCTGGGAAACCACTTGACTTCCAGAAACAACAAAAAGCCTTTCTGCGAAACCACCTGACTTCCAGCTCAATAAACAACAGAGAACTTTGGACACTTAGAAAAGTTGTTTATAGAGAAGTGACAGATCAAGACTGATGGAGGTCAAAAGGTTGACCTCCTGTTGTCGGTTTCGCTTTTGAATTGTTTTGAGTTGGGGTTGAACTGTATAAAAAGGGAGAGAACTTCCAAGGAGAGAAAAGAACTTCCAAACAGAGAAGAGAATTCCCAAGGAAGGAGAGAAGACCACAACCCAGCTCAGCTTTCCAACACCTCTCTAAAAGACCCTAAGAAGTCCACTGTGTCAACTCATTGTGTCTCCCGTCTTTGAAGAAAAGTCTGTTAAATTAATTCTCAACGCCACCTGAAAAGAACTGTTCCAACAGATCCCAGTCACCCATCTACGTGTACTCGGAGGCCAGACTGCATGCCAGTTTTGGAGCACAACATATCTCATCTGCCGTTTCTTCAAAAATGAGCAAGTATTCAGCCCAAGTGGCATTTTTTGTCTGTAATAGAGCTCTAAAAACAAAAATCCATTTACTTTTCTGGTTAACCGGTATATGTGTGTGTGTGTGAGTGTGAGGGTCTAAGATAAAAAGGGAACTTTAATATTTCAATCTGTGTGTTTATGCTTTACTGCATTACTGATTAAGACTTGTTTATAATAAACTGATAATTTTGTTATTTATTAAAGAAACGTGGTTGGTGTGTTTTAGTCTTGTATAAAAATAGAGTCTATATTGACTGTATCAGTTAGTGGGAAAAAATTAAAATATATGTTAGGACCCACGGAGAAGTGGTACTAGAATAAACAGTGCACTCGTCCTGCCTTGGTCATAACATGTAACATATAATTGGGGGCTCTTTGCGGGATAAACCCAATGCCGAAGTGGGGTAATAATAATTGAAAAAGGAAAAATAAAAAGAACCATGTTTCTTGTGTAATAGGGTAAAGCCTACACCACCGGAATGTCTTGAACAGTTGCTGTGACTTTTCTGAGGACGGAGAATGTATCCCTGAGTAGGGGTAGGCGGTGGTGTAGTGGTATTATCACTGGACTAGTAACTCAGAGAGCCAGGGTATTTCTCTGGGGACATCGGTTCGAATCCCACCACAGCAGAAGGTGGAATTTGAATTTAATTAATAAATCTGTAATTAAAAAAAGCAAGTCTAATGATTGTTGTAAAAACCCATCTGGTTCACTACTGTTCTTTATGGAAGGAAATCTGCTGTCCTTACCTGGTCTGGCCTACATGTGACTCCAGACCACAGCAATGTGGTTAACTCTTACATGCCCTCTGAAATGGCCTAGCAAGCTACTCAGTTGTGCCTAACCGCTACGAAGTCAATAAAAAGGAATGAAACCGGATGGACCACCCGGCATCGACCGGAAACAACAACAGCAAACCCAGCCCTGTCGACCCTGCAAAGTCCTCCTTACTAACATCTGGGGGCTTGTGCCAAAGTTGGGAGAGCTGTCCCACAGACTAGTCAAGCAACAGCCTGACATAGTCATACTCACGGAATCATACCTTACAGACAATGTCCCAGACACTGCCATCAGCATCCCTGGGTATGTCCTGTCCCACCGGCAGGACAGACACAGCAGAGGTGGTGGCACAGTGGTATACAGTAGGGAGGGAGTTGCCCTGGGAGTCCTCAACATCAACTCCGGACCCCATGAAGTCTCATGGCATCAGGTCAAACATGACAAGAAAACCTCCTACTGATTACCACCTACTGCCCTCCCTCAGCTGATAACTCAGTATTCGTCCATGTTGAACACCACTTGGAGGAAGCACTGAGGGTGGCAAAGGCACAAAATGTACTCTGGGTGGAGGACTTCAATGTCCATCACCAAGAGTGGCTCGGTAGCACCACTACTGACCGAGCTGGCCGAGTCCTGAAGGACATAGCTACTAGACTAGTCTGCGACAGGTGGTGGGGGAACCAACACGAGGGAAAAACATTCTTGACCTCGTCCTCACCAATCTGCCTGCCACTGATGCATCTGTCCATGACAGTATTGGTAGGAGTGACCACCACACAGTCCTTGTGGAGACGAAGCCCCGCCTTCACATTGAGGATACCGTCCATCATGTTGTCTGGTACTATCACCGTGCGAAATGGGATAGATTTCGAACAGGTCTAGCAATGCAAAACTGGGCATCCATGAGGCGCTGTGGGCCATCAGCAGCAGCAGAATTGTATTCAACCACAATCTGGAACCTCATGGCCCGGCATATCCAGGAGCAGCACCAGGCATACCTCAAAATGAGGTCTCAACCTGGTGAAGCTACAACCCAGTTTGGCATGCCAAACTGCATAAGCAACATGCGATAGACAGAGTTAAGCGATCCCATATCCAACGGATCAGATCTAAGCTCTGCAGACCTGCCACATCCAGCTGTGAATGGTGGTGGACAATTAAACAACTAACTGGAGGAGGTGGCTCCACAAATATCCCCATCCTCAACGATGGGGGAGCCCAGCACATCAGTGCGAAAGATAAGGCTGAAGCATTTGCAACAATCTTCAGCCAGAACTGCCGAGTTGATGATCCATCTCAGCCTCCTCCTGAAGTCCCCAGCATCACAGATGCCAGACTTCAGCCAATTCGATTCACTCCGTGTGATATCAAGAAACGACTGAAGGCTGCAAAAGGATACTGCAAAAGCTATGGACCCTGACAATATTCCGGTAATAGTACTGAAGACCTGTGCTCTAGAACTTGCCGTGCCCCTAGCCAAGCTGTTCCAGTACAGCTACAACACTGGCATCTACCCAGCAATGTGGAAAATTGCCCAGGTATGTCCTGTACACAAAAAGCAGGACAAGTCCAACCCGGCCAATTACCGCCCCATCAGCCTACTCTCAATCATCAATAAAGTGATGGAAAGTGTCATCAACTGTGCCATCAAGCGGCACAGTGGCGCAGTGGTTAGCACCGCAGCCTCACAGCTCCAGGGACCCGGGTTCAATTCTGGGTACTGCCTGTGCGGAGTTTGCAAGTTCTCCCTGTGTCTGCGTGGGTTTCCTCCGGGTGCTCCGGTTTCCTCCCACATGCCAAAGACTTGCAGGTTGATAGGTTAATTGGCCATTATAAATTGCCCCTAGTATAGGTAGGTGGTAGGGAAATATATAGGGACAGGTGGGGATGTGGTAGGAATATGGGATTAGTGTAGCATTAGTATAAATGGGTGGTTGATGGTCGGCACAGACTCGGTGGGCCGAAGGGCCTGTTTCAGTGCTGTATCTCTAAACTAAACTAAACTAAACTAAAAATAACCTGCTCAGTGACACTCAGTTTGGGTTCCGCCAGGGCCACTCAGCTGCTGACCTTGTTACAGCCTTGGTTCAAACATGGACAAAACAGCTGAACTCAAGAGGTGAGGTGAGAGTGACTGCCCTTGACATCAAGGCAGCATTTGACCGAGTATGGCATCAAGGAACCCTAGCAAAACTGAGGTCACTGGGAATCAGGGGGAAAACCCTCCGCTGGCTAGAATCATACCTAGCACTAAGGGAGATGATTATGGTTGTTGGAGGTCAATCATCTGAGCTCCAGGACATCACTGCAGGACTTCCTCAGGGTAGTGTCCTGGGCCCAACCATCTTCATCTGCTTCATCAATTACCTTCCTTCAATCATAAGGTCAGAAATGGGGATGTTCGCTGATGATTGCACAATGTTCAGCACCATTCGTGACTCCTCAGATACTGAAGCAGTCCGTGTAGAAATGCAGCAAGACCTGGACAATATCCAGGCTTGGGCTGATCAGTAGCAAGTAACATTCGCGCCACACAAGTGCCAGGCAATGACCATCTCCAACAAGAGAGAATCTAACCATCTCCCCTTGACATTCAACGGCATTACCATTGCTGAATCCCCCACTATCAACATCCTAGGGGCTACCATTGACCAGAAACTGAACTGGAGTATCCATATAAATATCGTGGCTACAAGAGCAGGTCAGAGGCTAGGACTCCTGAGGCGAGTAACTCACCTCCTGACTCCCCAAAGCCTGTCCACCATCTACAAGGCACAAGTCAGGGGTGTGATGGAATGCTGTCCACTTGCCTGGATGGGTGCAGCTCCAACAACACTCAAGAAGCTTGACAACATCCGGGACAGAGCAGTCCGCTTGATTGGCACCCCATTCTACAAACATTCACTCCCTCACCACCGATGCACAGTGGCAGCAGTGTGTACCATCTACAATATGCAGCAATGCACCAAGGCTCCTTTGACAGCACCTTCCAAACCCGCGACCTCTACCAACTAGAAGGATAACGGCAGCAAATACATGGGAACACCACCACCTGCAAGTTCCCCTCCAAGTCACACACCATCCTGACTTGGAACTTTATCGCCGTTCCTTCACTGTCGCTGGGTCAAAATCCTGGAACTCCCTTCCTAACAGCACTGTGGGTGTACCTACCCCACATGGACTGCAGCGGTTCAAGAAGGCAGCTCACCACCACCTTCTCAAGGGCAATTAGGGTTGGGCAATAAATGCTGGCCTGGCTAATGACGCCTACATCCCATGAATGAATAAAAAAAAAATTTGAGGAACTTAACCAAGGTTAAGCAAATAGCCTTGGCAGTAAAATTGGGGTTAGAGTTAAAACCAGGAGCTAAGAAAGCACACATCATTGACGTAATAGCACAACATTTGGAGTTGGAAAAAGAAGAAAGCAAACCAGAGGGTAGTGCAGTTGGATTAGCTAAAATTCAGTTACAGATGAAGCAGCTTGAGCTTAAACAGAAAAAGGAGGAAAAAGAATTGAAAACTCTTGAACTTGAAAGAAAATTGACAATAAGGAAACTTGAACTTGAGGAAAAGGAAAAGGAATGAGAAAGAGGATGAAAGGAATTCAAATTAAAAAACAATGGAGCTAAGATAACAGCCTTGGCTCCAAGGAAATTTCTAGTGAGGACAGATCTGACTCTAGCCTAAGACCCAGTGGAGAGCTGTTTAAATTTGTACAAGCCCTCCCTATGTTTGAAAGGAATACAGAGGCATTTCTCATTCCCTTTGAAAAGATAGCCAGACAGATGAAGAGTCCAAAGGAAAGCTGGACACTGCTTATGCAAAGCAGGTTGATGGGCAGAGCTCATGAAGTTTATGCAATACTTTCTGAGGAGGCATCTGCAGATTATGAGATGGCAAAAAAGGCTATTCTTGCTGCATATGAGTTAGTCCCTGAAGTGTACAGGCAGAAATTTCAGAACCTCCGGAGATTGTCTGGACAGACTTATGTAGAATTTGAGAGGGTAAAGCAAATTAATTTTGATCATTGGATACGGGTACTAAAGATGGAGGCCACATATGAAAATCTTAGAGAACTAATTCTCCTGGAAGAATTTAAAAATTCAATCCCTCCATTAGTAAGAACCCATTTAGAGTACCAGAAGGTTTCAACGGCCAGACAGGCAGCGGAAATTGCTGATGATTATGAGGTTGTGTATAGCCCTTTGTCTGTCACCCCCACAAACTGGAGAAGGATAGAAGATGGAATGGTGAATGCAAGGCAAGAAGGGAAGCTGGGAATGCCCCGGGATCTCCTCCTCAGGCCAGAAAGGAAGATGCTGAGGGTGGAAGTGAGGTCCGCAAGCCTAAATGTTACCATTGTCACAAGGTGGGACATCTTTGTGCAGAATGCTGGAAGTTGCAGAGTAAACCCATGGGACTTGTTGGGGTACACAAAGCCAATGCAGAGAAAAGGGCCCTGACTGAGAGTACGCCAGATCAGGCTACAGGTATGACTGCAAAATACAAAAACCAATGTGAGTGCAGAGGTTGTGAATAAGATACCTGAGAGTTATAGGGAATTCTTGTCAAAAGGAAAAGCAACTTCTTGTCCTTCAAGTGAGGCAGGTAAATTTATAGTTATACTTAGGGATACATGAGCCACCCAAACTCTTTTGCTGGGGAAAGGCAAAGCATTCCCACTAGAGAGCACACTGAATGCTAAAGTTTTAATGAATGGTATTGGCGGGGAGTATATACCTATACCTTTGTAGCAGCTAATGTCTGGAACGGTAACTGTAGGAGTTGTCCATAGCTTGCCAGTAGATGAAGTTGACCTACTCTTCGGGAATGATTTGGCCGGAGTGAAAGTAATAGTTTCTCCAGTAGTCATGGAAAGACCAAGTGAAGTCAAGGAGACAGAGCAGTGGCAGGAAAAGGTTCCAGGAATTTTTCCTTCATGTGTAGTAACCTGAGCAATGGTTAAACAAGTTCAACTGTCGGAGGTAAAATTGGTACCACAGTCAGACAGTCGAATATCCGAAAATTTCTCTGGGGATTTGGATAATCTGAAGGAAACGTTTAACAAGTCTTCTTTGATCAAGGCTCAGCAAGCCGATCCATAGTTAAATGAAGTAGCACAATCAGCTCTAACAGAAGCTGATGCAAAAGGAGTTCCAGAAGACTATTATATTAAATGGGATTCTGATGAGGAAATGGAGACCTCTTCACAGACCTTTGGATGAAGAATGAACAGTAGTTCATCAGATAGTGGTACCACCAAAAGTATCACCAGGAACTATTAAGGATAGTGCATGAAATTTCTATAGAGGGACATGTGGTGATCCAGAAGACCAAATCACGTACAATTTGACATTTTACTGGCCAGGTCTTTCCAAGGACGTGGTGCAGTTTTGTAAAACATGCCAAGCGTGCCAGATTGTGGGAAAACCGCAAGTTGCCATAAAGCCGGCATCTCTAATTCCCATACCAATTTTTGGGGAGTTATTTAGTAGGGTGTTGGTAGACTGTGTAGGACCTTTACCGAAAACAAAAGCAGGACACCAATATATACTCACTATCATGGATATGGCTACTTGCTTCCCAGAGGCCATTCCCTTGAGAAGAAATTTTGCTAAGGTAGTGGTAGAGAAGTTAACCCCGTTCTTCACCTAGATATGGATTACCGATTGAGATTCAGTTGGATCAAGGTTCCAATTTTATGTCTAAACTTTTTCAGGATGTTACGGGTAATTTGAGTATAACACAGTTAAAGTCTTCAGCATGCCACCCACAGACACAAGGGGCTTTAGAATGGTACCATCAGACCGTCAAAACGATGATCAAGCCGTACTCTCATGAATATCTCCATGATTGCGATAAAGGGCTAGAATTTCTTTTGCTTGCCACTAGGGATTCACCTAATGAGTCCACCAATTTTAGTCCTTTTAAATTAATTTACGGACATGAGATAAGAGGTCCTCTAAAACTAGTTAAAGGTTTTTAGAACAGAGGGACGAATTTTCTGTGCTAGATTATGTATCTGTATTCCGGGAACACCTTAGGAGAGCTCGCAAAGTGGCTCAAGAACACCTTAAAACTTCCCAAATAACCATGGAGAAATGGGCAGACAAACATGTCAAGACCGGAACATTTCAACCAGGGGATGAAGTGTTAGTATTACTGCATTTCCAGGGTGAACCATTGAAAGCACGTTGAAAGTCCATATAAAGTGGTCAAGAGAATTGGTAAGGTAAATTATTTGATTGACACCCCAGATTGCCGGAAAAAGAATCGGCTGTGTCATATCAACATGGTAAAACAATACTATTGCCAGGAGGAGGATAAGCAAGTACAGGAATGTCAGTTAGTAGAGACAGTGAAGGGTAAAAGGGAAAGTAAGGCTGAGGCAGAAGGAGGCCTAGACAATTTTCAAATTGAACCCCCTACGATCTGGTTAACTAATACTGAATTGCCAGGGAGATTGGACACTATGGGCTGAATTTTACCGGCCCCTCTACGCCAGGTCATGGTGTGGAGGCTGGTAAAATTCTGTGGGGATAGAGAGAGATCTGGCTTGGCCCGCAACGTCGAGAAGGTCCCACTGCATGTTACTGGCAGCGGGGGGACCTCAGTGCAGCTCCCCCGCCGCTTGGCGGCGGAACCTTCATCTCCATATGCAAATGAACGTTAATAAGATGTAAAAATACTTACCTGCAGGCGGCGGCCATCCCACGCCGATTTTACGGCCACCATTCATGCTGTGCCCGCCTTCTTAACTCTGCACAGAGTTCTGAGGCAAGAACCTGGTGGGGAGGGGGGAGTAATAAAGATTTCAGGGCTGGATGAGTGGAGGAGTGGGGAAATCAATTTTTATTGGATGTGGGGAAGGTGGGAAGGGGTTATATGCCAAATGTTAGAAGTTTAGGGGGTAAAGTTTGGGTAGGGCAAAAGACATGTGTTGGTCATTTCGTGCATTGAAATGACCATTGGGGGGGTTGGAGAAGGGCCATCCACATATTTCTTATTTTTTAATAAAAACTTAACACTGCTGCACCTTTAAAAATTACAAGTAATTCTAAGGGCTTAAAGCCCTTTAAAAATGGCGGCGGTGCCTGTGTGGCGGCGTCGGACACCGTTGCAGGGGATGTGGAAGTTGCCCCTACACGTCATCGGGGGTGGCCACTCCACTCCCACTAGTTAAATGAGCCCCTGCACGAAATATCGCATGGGCTCCTCGGCGGCCCTTCCGTGTTGGAAGGCTGCCGAGTTGAAAGCGCGCCGCCAAGGAACACGGCGCACAATTAAAATTCAGCCCTCTGCTTTCATACTTAGATGCAGAACAACGAGAAGACCTAACAAGGCTACTCATGGTATTTAAGAGAGTCTGTAGGGATAAGTCAGGATGTACAACCTCAGACACACATGATGTGGATATAGGGGAATCATTTCTTATAAAACAGCATGCTTATCACTTAAATCCGGAGAAATCGGCCCAGGTAAAAGCAGAAATCCAATACATGCTGGAAACCACCTAATAGAACCCAATCAAAGCAGCTGGAGTTCACCAGTAGTATTAGTGCCTAACCCTGACGGTTCAACTAGACTCTGCATAGTCTACAGAAAAGTTAATGCAGTAACAAAGGCAGACTCCTACCCAGTTCCTTGCTTGGAAGACTGTATTGACAGAGTGGGCAGTGCCACATTTCTTACAAAGATAGATTTGTTAAAGGGACACTGGCAAGTTCCTTTAACACCTCAAGCTAAAGAAGTATCAGCCTTTGTCACACTAGTTGGCCTTTTTCAATGCCAAGTGATGTCGTTCAGGCTAAAATATGCCCCAGCAACCTTTCAGAGATGAAAGAACCAAGTGGTAGCCAGTGTTCCTGTGTAGTTTACCTTGATGATGTGCTAGTATATAGTGTCATGCAGGCCCCCACCTGCCAAGAATGAGGCACACATTATTTCACCACATGAACATTAAAACTTATAATTACTGCTGGAAAGAAAAGAGGGCCTATCACAAGGAATTGCCAGGCCCCTCGCCGGAAAGTCCTTTTTTGCATACTAGCAGACAGTGTTGGAACAAAGGACCCAGTCCCTGCTTCCCCAATACACAGAAGACCTGGTCAGACCAGTTTAGTCACATGACTAACTGGCAGTTGGAGTTCTTTGAAATTGAACTTGCCACAGAGTTTTAAAACTCAGAAAGCTCTTTGCTCCTGGACTGAGAACATCTCTATCCTGTCTGCTCCCATCCCTTTCTCATAGAACTGAAGACACATTGAAGACACATGAACCCCAAGAGAGAAAAGTTTCCTACAATGAACAAGGTTTAAGAAGAATACTGGGCCCCCACGAAAAGCAAGACTACCTACAAAAGGACTACAGTGAGCTCGAAGCACAGTAACAAGAAACTCTTCTGATATTGTCTCAAACCTTTCTACTTTTTTCTGCTCTTTTCTGTCTCTACTTGCATGTGCGTATCACATATGCATGCTAGCATGGGGCACAGTGTGTATCCGTAAGCGATAACCGAATTAAAGTTAAAGTTTAAGTTCTAATAAATTTCACTTCTCTTCCTTAAACCTAAGAAGGCCTGTTTGTGCTCATTTCTTTGTCTTATAATTGGAAAGTAGTGAACAAGGATTCACCAAGGAGGAGCTCAAAACAGTGTGTTTAAAAGTTAAATCCTGTTACAGTAAGACCAGGTGAAGGCTGAAAGTGACCCCTGGACACCTTTCTCACCTGGTCGTAACAACAGCGACACTTGGAAGGACCACTTGGAACAACTAGAAGCTCTGTTTAGAAAATTACAATCAGCTGATTTAGTAATAAACCTTGCCAAAAGTAAATTCACAAAAGCGAGAGTGACCTACCTCAGGCATATAGCAGGGCAAGGACAAGTATTGCCAAGAACAGTGAAAGTACAAGCATTGGTGGAGTTCCCCACCCCAAGGAATAAGCGAGAAATCATGAGGTTTTTGGGATGTGTGGTTTCTACTGAAAGTTTGTACCAAATTTTAATGTCATAGCTGCTCCACTCAGATTTGCTGCAGAAAAAGAAAACCAAGTTAGTGTGGTCAGGGAAGTGCCAAGCATCTATTGAGAAGCTGAAAGTCATTTTGACTAATGAACCAGTGTTGGCTGCTCCAAATTTCACTAAGCCCTTCAAGGTTGCAATTGTTGCTACTGACCTGAGGGTCAGTGCAGTCCTGTTACAAGATGATGAATCAGGTATAGAAAGGCCAGTGGGATACTTTTCCAAAAAACTAAATCAACACCAAAAAAGATATTCAACAGTAGAAAAAGAAACCCTAGATCTACTTTTGGCATTTTGAAGTCTATGTCCACCATGACGACAAAGAGACACTGGTATATACTGATTACAATCCCCTAGCATTTGTGGAAAAATTTAAACACCAGAATGCCAGACTATTCTGATGGATTTTACTATTACAGCCCGATCACTTAAACATTATCCAAATTTTTGTTCAAAATAATGTTATTTCAGATGCTTTTATTGAGAATCTAACTTTGTTTTGAGTTATCTGAATGAAAGAGCAAAATTGTATTAATTACAGGTAAAGAGAGAATGGGGATGAGTGTGAAAATGTGTTTTAAAATTTTTTCTTTTTTTTTACAATTTTTAATGAAATACATTTAAAAATGGTGTTTCATTTCTCCAAGGGTGGAGGTGTTACAAAAGTACCTCTGTTTCGTTAAATATATTTTTTGAGGATTCATTTTTGAAAAATTAAAGAAATGTTAAACTTTGGGGTTTTTTAAAGGGGGTTATGTAAAGGCCACTTGACTTTGGAAAACAGTCCCTGGAAATGTTTTTTTAAAAGGGGCACTGAAAGGTCTTGTCTTCCAGAAACAACAAAAAGCCTTTCCAGGAAACCACCTGACTTCCAGCTCAATAAACAACAGAGAACTTTGGACACCTGGAGAAGTTGTTTACAAAGAAGTGACAGATCAAGATTGATGGAGGTCAAAAGGTTGACCTCCTGTTGTCGGTTTCGCTTTTGAATTGTTTTGAGTTGGGGTTGAACTGTATAAAAAGGGAGAGAACTTCCAAGGAAAAAAGAGAATTACCAAGGAAGGAGAGAAGACCACAACCCAGCTCAGATTTCCAGCACCTCTCTAAAAGACTCTGAGAAGTCCACTGTGTCAACTCATCTCATCTGTCTTTGAAGAAAATTAATTAATGTAATTAATTCTCAACGCTGCCTGAAAAGAACTGTTCTAAAAGATCCCAGTGACCTGTTTACGTGTTCTTGGAGGCCAGACTGTATGCCAGTTTTGGAAGACAACATATCTCATTGGCTGTTTCTTCAGCCCAAGTTTTTTTTGTCTGTAATTGAGCTCTAAAAACAAAAATCCCTTTATTTGTCTGGTTAACCGGTGTATGTGTGTGTTTGAGTGTGAGGGTATAAAGTAAAAAGGAAACTTTAATATTTCAATCTGTGTGTTTATGCTTTACTTCATTACGGTTAAGACTTGTTTTATAATAAACTGATAATTTTGTTGTTTGTTAAAGAAACTGGTTGGTGTGTTTTATTCTGGTATAAAAATAGAGTCTATGTTTGACCATATCAGCAAGTGGGAAAAAGTTTAAATGCGTGTTGTGACCAGTGCAGAAGTGGAACTAGAATAAACATTGCACTCCTCCTGCCTTGGTCGTAACACTGTTCACTATCCTTGAGCCAATTTTCTTTTATCCAATTGGACACTGGCTCTCATATTCCATAAGCCTCAATTTTGTTAACTAGCCTTTTATGTGGTACTTTATCAAACGCTTAAAATCCATATAGGAAACATCCATTGCATTCCATTTATCAACCTTCTTTGTTACTTCATCAAAAAGTTCAATTAGATTAGACAAGAATGACCTGCCTTTCACAAATCCATGCTATCCTGAATTAGCTCAACCTTCTCCAAGTGCCTGTTGATTTTTTGCTATGATTAGTGTTTCTCAAACTTTACCCACCACTAATGTTAAACTGACAGGCCTGTAGTTGCTCAGACTGTCCTTACACCCTTTCTTGAATAAGGGTGTCACATTTGCCACTCCTCAATCCTCTGGCACCTGCCTCATATCTAGGGAATATTGGAAGCCCTTCTGCTATCTCAACCGCACTGCCATTAACATCCTGGGATGCATACCATCTGGACCAGGTGGTTTATCTACTCTAAGCATTGCTTACCTTCCAGTACCTCCTCACACTCAATTTGTACCCTATCCATTGCCTCTACTCTCTCCGCTTCTAACAATATTTTGTCAGATTCCTCTTCCTAAGTAAAAACGGATACAAAGTACTCATTAATTATTCTAGCTTTGCCCTGTGACTCTGAGCATATATGACCATCTTTGTCCTTAATAGTCCCCACTGCATCTTTATGTGGGCGGCGTTGGCTAGGCCAGCATTTATTGCCCCATCCCTAATTGCCCTTGAGAAGGTGGTGGTGAGCTGCCTTCTTGAACCGCTGCAGTCCATGTGAGGTAGGTACACCCACAGTGCTGTTAGGAAGGGAGTTCCAGGTTTTTGACCCAGCGACAGTGAAGGAAGGGCAATATAGCTCCGTCAGGATGGTGTGTGACTTGGAGGGGAACTTGCAGGTGGTGGTGTTCCCATGCATTTGCTGCCCTTGTCCTTCTAGTTGGTAGAGGTCGCGGGTTTTCAAGGTGCTGTCTAAGGAGCCTTGGTGCATTGCTGCAGTGCATCCTGTAGATGGTACACACTGCTGCCACTGTGCATCGGTGGTGGAGCGAGTGAATGTTTGTGGATGGGGTGCCAATCAAGTGGGCTGCTTTGTCCTGGATGGTGTCGAGCTTTTTGAGTGTTGTTGGAGCTGCACCCATCCAGGCAAGTGGAGAGTATTCCATCACACTCCTGACTTGTGCCTTGTAGATGGTCGACAGGTTTTGGGGAGTCAGGAGATGAGTTACTCGCTGGAGGATTCCTAGCCTCTGACCAGCTCTTGTATGCCGCCCCCACACCACCATCCGACCCGCTGGAGCGACGTAAAATTCCGGCCATTGTATTTGTCCTTGTTCTCTTTTGAAGAATTCACCTGCCGTGCATCATACACCCTCTCTTTTTGTTTCATCATAATGGGCTGGATTTTACTTGGCTGCTGACGCGGGGGCCGTGGCAGGGAGGAAGGCCGGAAAATACCTCCAGGAGAGGCCCACCGTGGGCATCAACGCCGGAAAGGCCCCACTACATATTACCGGCGGCAGCGAGGCCTCGTGGCAGGCCCCCCATTGCCGCTCGGCGAGGGGTCCTAATTAAAATATTTTAATCATTTTAAGTTAGATGAATAATTACTTACCTCATCATGACGGCCGGCCCATGCCGATATTCCGGCCGGTTGCTGGAACACCCACATCTTCGTATCTCTGTTCAGAGATCTGAGATGGCACAATGATGGGGAGGGGGGAGGAGTGACGTTTTCAGTGCGGGGTGGGGGGGTCGTGGAGTGGGGTAAATGCTTCCTATTGGTTGAGGGGATGGTGGGACGGGGTTGAGGGTCAAAGTTAATAAAGTTTGGAATCGCAATATTTTTTTGGGGGGGGACAGGGCAATTTATATATTGATTACTCATTGTGGGGGGTGGGAGAGGGGATTTAAAGTGCTATTAAAATTGGAACTTTATTTGTTGGAGGCCGGGACCTTTAAAAATTGATATCTAGCTGAAGGGCTTTAAGCCCTTTAAAAATGGCATTGGTGCCTGCGCGGTGGTGCTGGACACCGTTGCCGGGGACAGAGCGCCCGCCCCCTCTATGGCGAGCTTTAAAAATTCAGCCCAATCTCTATCTCCCTCGTCATCCAAGAAGCCCTGTTTTTGGTTTCCCTACCTCCCGCCCTTGTACCTAGCGTGTACCTGAAGCATTTCTTCCTTAAAGATAACTCATTGTTCTGTTACAGTTTTGCTTGTCAGTCTTTGGTTCCATTTATCCTGGCGAGATCCATTCTGATCGCATTGAAATTAGCCCTCTTCCAATCCAGCCATTGACCTTATTTTGTTCCTTGCTTTTCTGTAATACGAGTCTAAACCTTACGATATGATGATCACTCTTACCCAATTGCTTCCCCACATAAACTTAGTTTACTTGACCCACCATTTTTCCCAGCACCAGATCCAAAAATACCTCCTTTCTAGTTGGGCTGAGACCAGACTGATCAAGGAAGTACTCTTGAACACAATCCAGAAATTCCTCATCTCCTTTCCCTTTAGTCTAAAATTATCCCAATTATCTGGGTTATTAAAGTCCCCCAGTATCACCATTCTATAGTTCTTGCACATCTCTGTGATTTCCCTGCAGATTTCCTCCTCTGTCTCTCTCTTTCTCACTATTTGGAGGCCAATAGAATACCCCTAGTACCATGATCATACCCGTTTTGATTCTCAACTCTAACCAAATGGATTCTGTCTTTGCCCCCTCAAGGACATCCCCTCTTTCCAAAACTACAAAGTCCTCCCTAATCAGAACTGCCACCTCACCTCCTTTTTATCCTCCTCTATCTTTTCTGAACACTTTATATCCTTGTATTTTAAGCGCCCAGTACTCACCATATTAAGCATACTATGTGAACTTAGTTTCAGGATATGTTGGTGCGACCAAATAAAGGCCTGCTCGGGTCTGCAATTGAGACCCAACCCGAGCCCGACAGAACCACATCCGACCCGAGCCTGACCCAGACCGAGTCCTTTGATTTTTTCCCGCGCCCAACCCGACCCAACAACCAGAATGAAGTTGATTATATTAAAAAGGTTGTGCTCTACCTTGGATGGAATCACTCACTGCAGAATAGTGTGCAGTCCAGATGCACATTTCCTGCCTTGATGTCCTGGCTGTCACCGTCTGACACGGCCCGACCTGACACGAGCCCAAATGCCGGACCCGGAAGTGCGACCCGACCCGAACCCAACACATGTCGTCGGGCCTGGTCGAGTTCGGGTCAGGTGGCTGTGCTCCACGACTAAAGCTATTTACCACTGCACCGGATAAATTTACAGAACATTTTATTTTGTTTTTTTAAACCCCTTTTTTATATACTGTTTGTCTTTCTTATATTCTCTTTATTTCTCGGTTTCTTTCTCAGTTCCAGGTTTCACTCTTTCTCTAAATCCCTTTTTCTCAGTTCTCATTTTTTTCTCTATGTTCCTTTCTGTCTTTTTACATTTACAAGGCTTGCCAACAGTTTTTTTTCTATGTAATTACTGGAGAATGCAGGTTTGTTCACACCCCCAATTTCTTAGACTGGACTTAACCCACAGGGCTAATCTCTGCCCTGTAGCATCCACTTACCTAGCTTTGCACAGAGTGCTTGAATCTTTAACATAGCAGTTACTGTTCTGTACCATGACACAGCCGAATCACTCAGGTTTCAGTTGCTTAGTGGACTTAGTACTTTGGACAAACATCTTTTTTTGTCCTATTTATTAAGTTGTGCTAAGTATACCTACTAGATTTCTCACAATCTTATTTAAGTCCTAAACATTGGTAATTTTCCTGTTTAATCCATAATTGCAGCATTATTTCAGTTCATGGAATTGTGCATAATTTGTATTTTCTATTCTAAATAATTATAGTGTGAATGTTTTCAGCAATTTCATAGAGGAAAGAAACCCTTAATAAAGTGTATAGCTGGCATTATGAGCTACTGACCTTTCAGTTTTCATTGTGGGGTGACAAAGAGGTCAGGGGGTGGGGAGGAGCTGAGTCAGGGATGGGCTCACCTTTATCCTTATGTCTTCTAAATTTATTTCCGGAACTTGGCAACTGTTCTGTACTGCATACATCAGTAGTGTTGACAGATAATCCACATGAAGACAGCACATAATCAATGAATTAATCTTCGGAGATTTAGAAGCTTTGAAGTTTTCTTGCTCGAGGCATTGTATCTTCAGTGGACAGTTACTATTTTTCATTGAATGCATTGACTTCACTTTCAACAGGCTTTGACTGAATGCAACAAAGATAAATTGTTACGTGTTCCATTTATTAATTGTAATTTGATGGAAAAGTCATGTGTTTGCCATCAGATAGCCTCATAACATTAGGTTGTTCTAATCTCCAAATTAGACATCCAATTAGCCATGATTCAGAAATACAAAATATTGTTAGTAAACAATACATTCCTTCTTGCACCTGGTACAGATACAATTCATAGACAAAACAAGAAAAGAGTCTCCAATGGGAATTAAGTTGGTGCTGATAACTTGCCTTTCAATAGGGATTTCACTTCAATTGGTGCACTATTTAATACTAACCTGCACGAACTAAGTATTCATCTCTGATCAGTGCTTCATGTCCTCCGGCAACATTGGGTTGCCATCTGTCATGAATTTCTTTGCTCCTTGATTTTGAGACGTGGTGGGGTGGGCAGTAATATACGAGTGGGCCATATATCGGGTGGGTGGACTGCAAACAACACACATACAAATGAGTTGTCGTGGAGCCCATGCCATTTCAGACCTAGTTTAAATTAATTCTGCAACCTCCCAATAGACAGTACTCCTAGACATTCCTGCTCTCTTGCTGCCATCCCAGACTTTACTACCTATTTGATTTACCTATAGCTTCCTTCTGTGCCTCTCTTGGCATCCTCTGACAGCCTCATCGAGGCACTCGGCACTGGCTCATTATTGAACAGCAACCACAATTTCCCCATCTCTCTCTCGTCAATCTTCCCATCCACTGTGGCCACTGGGGGCTAATCGTGCCAATCCTCTTTGTGTCCAACGCACCCCTCCCACTGCTGACCCAGTAGCCTCTGCCAGCGGAACAGCTCTCACCATGCCTCTCCCTGCAGCATGTCCAATTACTTGTGAACAAGGCCTTTGCCATCCAGGAACTTATTGTGGATGATTGCATTGAAATCATAGCCTTAATGGAAAGATAGCAGAGGGGAGATGATTCCTTTCTCCTAAATGAAACCTCCCTGCCTGGCTACATCTTCCATCACTTGCCCGCCAAGACCGTCATGGTGGTGACGTGGCCTGATCCCCTACTCCTCTGACACTTTCTTCTCCTTTGAGCAACTCACCTTGTTCCACCCCCTCACCTCTCTTTCTAAATTATTGCTCTCTACGGCCCTCCCAAGTCTGATAAAAAAAAAATTATCATTGAGATAGCTTCACTGCTTTCCTTCCTCTGCCTCTGCACCGAATGATTTCTCATCCTCGTTGATTTCAACCTCCACCTCAACTCATCATGCTCTTGCTCCTCTGAGTTCACTGCCTCATATCCTCCCTAAATCTCTCCCTTCGTGTAAACTCCCCAACCCATATTCATGGCCATCCCCTTGACCTTATCATCTCATGTGGTCTTGCTAGTCTCATCATATCAATTACAGATAAGGCTATCTCTGATCACTTTCTTGTATCACTCATCACACACATCCCCCTTCCACAACTCAAACTTGCCTCGTTCTGTATCTGTCCCTGCATAAAACTATTCCCCAATTCACTTACAACTGCACTTTCAAACTCCCAACTGTCTCTGCTTTGGCCCTCCATTTTCCTCAGCATTTCTGCAGCTACTGATTTGCTTAACTACATCCTCACCTCCACCTTTTAATACCCTAGTCCTCAGTGAAACCATTACTCTCTCTCACCCCGGCCATTCCCCTGGTATGACCCTGTCATTTATTGTTCATTTATTGTTCATTTGATATGTAGTGTATTGTTCATTTGAGGCCACCATACATGCTGGTGTAGCATGCACAGTGTGTCACTGGAGGGAGATAATAATAAAGTTTCAATTTACAGCAGCAATCAGAAGATAGTGCCACATGTTTCTTCCAGAGATTTACAATAGGAGATCTACAATGTGAGATCTTACAATGGCTACTAGGACGTAATATGCATTTGCTTTGTAGCCAGGTATAATTCCTTGTGCTTTCAGCTGTGAACTCCAGGTAATGTAGATTGTCAAATACAGACAGTGTTGGGGTTTGTGCACAGCACGCCTTGTATCTTTTTGCAGCTAATGCAGGAGAGCCATTTTGCCTCATACACCAATACAAGGGTAGTTTGGCCTGTTTAAAGCTTAGAGAAGAATTTATTGAGGATTGTAGCACTCCATGAAATGTGCATTTGTTTCTTCCACCTGCCATTATAACTTTTGATGACGTCCGGATGATTGTGCCTGCGGAACGCTATCCTGGATCCTTGATCATGCAGTATCGCTGTACTGACGATCAAGATGGCAATGGCTATGCCCAACCTGTCACATTTTGATGTGCACTCTGAGCCCTCAACAGTTTGCCCACATTGGCAGAAATGCCTGCGATGATTTGCGGGTGCAATGGTGGGCTTTGGAATCACTATGGAGGTGAAGGATTGGAAAATATCTTTGAGACACTCACGCCTGCGCAAGACAACTACAACACAGCAAAAAATGCACTAACAACTTATTTCATGCCCAAAAAGAATGTAATATAGGGAACAATTATTTTCTGCCAAGCAAAAAGCAAATTAGATAATTGATCAGTATTGACACAGTTAAGACAACTGGCAACCAAATGTGACTGTGGTGACATCAAACATATCAAACGGGAAATCAAAATACAAATATTTCAAGGTAATCTCTAGTCGAATACGCAGAAATGCACTCGAGAAAGACGGAAAACTGTCAGAGCTGCTGGGGTTAGCAAGATCGCTATCCCTTTCAGAGTCCAGAGCTGCTGAAGTTGAGGCTGCCAGTAGCAACTGCCACACTTCAAGCCAAACTCCTGTGAACAGTGTTCACTGCTCATGTGGCAGGCAATCACCTGCAAAGCAATAACAGCAATCTTGCAAACAACATCATGACTTGTCCAAGCAATGTTTCCACTGTGGTGGTGCTTATCCACACCAGACAGTATGCCCTGCTGCTGGAAAGCTGTGTAAAGCTTATGGGAAACTCAACCATTTTGCTCGCGTTTGCTGCTCATCAGCAAAATCAACTGTTAAGGCAATGCTATCAAAAGGTTGCCAAGTACGTATGCCACACTACATGGGCAAGAGAATGTAGCCAATGTAGAGATAGCTGACCCTGGATATACTTTTGTGCTTTCCTCCAGATACAGCAATGAGCCATGTGTGACAGTGATCATTGATTGCTTGAAAGCAGATGTTCTCATAGATACAGGAGCATCTGTCAATGTCATGGGAGATAAAGTGATCAACAAACGTCAGGACTGTTGCAAAGTGTGCAAACCAGGAAATACAAAATATTCCCCTACAACAGTAACAAACCAACGAAAGATCTTGGCATCTTTTGAAATGCCAGTCGCATTCAAAGACACCAGAACAAATGTTGTATTCTATGCCATATCTGGAGAAAGTGACACACTCATCAATTTCCACACAGCAACAGATCTGAGCATGACTGCAGTCACATACACAATTCCTATGCATACCAACAACATTTTTGAACTGTATGCTGACTGCTTTATGGGTATCGGTAAACTGAAGAGTGTTACATGCAAGCTGCAATAGATCCCAATGTGTGTCTAGTCGTGCATCAATATAGATGAATACTGTTCCATGTCAGAAAGCAGATAGAGAAGGAACATCAGCGCTTGCTTGACCTCAGCATCATTGATAATGTTAGGGATAAACCCACCCTTGAGTCTCACTCATACAAGTTGTCCAGAAACCCAAGAGTGAGAACAAGGTCAGAATCTGAGTTGATATGGGGTCACCAAACCAAGCAATACAATGAGAAAGACATTGACACCAACAATTGACGATAACATAGAGAAAGTGAATGGTGCCAAACAGTCAGCTAAACTTGACCTCAATGCAGGCTACCATCAAATCGAGCTTGCGGAAGAATTGAGGTATCTTAGTGTTCTCCACTCATATTGGGCTCTTTCAATACAAGAGGCTGAACAGCAAGTGAGGTATTTCGGCATATGATTAAGTCTGCACTGTGGGGACTTGAGGGCATGCTGAATACCAGCAATGATATTCTTATTTATGGTCGCACTGAAAGTGAACTCGAGACACACCTACATGCATGCCTACAATGTCTTAGAGATTGCAACCTCATCCTGAACAAAGACAAGTGCCTGTTTAATGAAAGCAGAATCGAATTCTTTAGTCATGTATTCAGCAGTGAAGCAATATCACCTGATCCATGGAAAGTCATAGAGTCATAGAGAGATACAGCACTGAAACAGGCCCTTCGGCCCACCGGGTCTGTGCCGACCATCAACCACCCATTTATACTAATCCTACATTAATTCCATTTCCCTCTCACATCCCCATCTTCCCTCAACTCTCCTACCACCTACCTACACTAGGAGCAATTTACAATAGCAAATTTACCTATCAACCCGCAAGTCTTTGGCATGTGGGAGGAAACCAGAGCATCCGGAGGAAACCCACATGGTCACAGGGAGAACCTGCAAACTCCGCACAAAGCCATTGCAAATGCTACAGATCCTATGAACGTGCATGAAGTCTGAAGTCTGCTTGGGTTCATCACACACTGTAGTCATTTCATTCCTGACCTCACTACACTGTCTGCCCCCATTGCACGATCTGACAAAAGAGACCACCAAGTGGGAGTGGACTAAATCGCACAAACAGGCAGTACACCAGATCAAACAACGGTTGTCAGCAAGTTGCACAAATGCCTACCTCGACCCCGAGAAAACCACCCAGCTAGCCATGAATGTGAGCCCGGTTGGCTTAGGTGCTGTTCTCGTGCAGAAAGTCAAAGCAGGTCACCCATCAATCGTCGTGATGGCAAGTAGATTGTTAACACCCATTGAACAATGATATTCACAAAAGGAGAGAAGCACTCTCAATCACATAGAGCATCCTGCACTTGCATCTCTACTTGTATGGAAGTGAGTTTGAAGTGATAACCAATCATAGACCACTAGTGATTTTGTTGAGCAATCCTCATAGCAAGCCACCTACTCGAATAGAGCATTGGATACTCAAACTGCAAGAGTACAAGTTCTGCGTTGAGTATCAGCCAGGCAAGCTTAACCCAAAAGACTTCAATGCCATCCTTTTCCGATAATCAGTCCTACTAGTCATGAAGAACAGATTGCTGAACAATATCTTAACCATGGTGCTAAAGTTGCTAAAGTTATCTGTCATCAAAGTGGCAACAAAACAAGATGAAACTTTGTAGCTATGTATTATAGCAATGGAATCACAAAAGTGGAAAGATGTGATTGAGAGAACGTCTACAAATGAAGCCGCTCACACGCTACAAAGTTTTCACAATGTTTGAAATGAGCTCACAGTTGCCATCACTTCTGATCTCATGTTATGCAGCAACTGCGTTGTCATTCCACAGTCATTGAGAGAATGTGTTGTAGAAATAGCCCATGAAGGTCACCGTGGAATTGTCAAAACCAAGCAACTTCTTTGGGGAAAGGTATGATTCCCGGGAACTGACCACATGGTGGAGCACAAAATCAATCAGTGTTTGCCATGTCAAGCAACTATAATGTCAAATCTTCATGAGCTGCTCAACGTGTATGAGCTACCTGCAGCCCCACAGAATGAAGTTAGAGTAAATTTCGCAGACTTGCCCACTGACAAGCACTTGCTTGTTGTAACTGACGACTGCAGCAGATTCCCAGTTGTAGAAATAGTTATTTCTACCTCAGCAAAAACAGTCGTCCCAAAGCTCGACCAGATTTTTGCTTTGTTTGGAGTCCCGCAAATGGTGATAAGCAACAATGGACCCCCATGCAAAAGCAAAAAGTTCAGTAAATCATGAACCACTTGGGGCTTCACTCACCAAAAATTCACATCCTCTTGGCCAAGGGCTAATGGAGAAGTTGAGAGATTCATGCCTACTTTCAAAAAAGTGACCTGTACATCTACTGCTGAGAGCAAGTTGTGGAAGCAGGAGTTTTATTGTTTTCTTCACAATTAAAGAGCAACTCCTCCCTTGACCACCGGAAAGCCTCCATCTTCTCAAATCCAATGCACACGTCTTCCTGAGCTACCCCGCAAAGCTAATGATCCACACGTACGCAAGCATGATCGAGGACAGAAAGATTGCATGATATCAAACGCAAATTGAAACATGAAATTCAGAACTACAACGCTGAAGCCAGGAGACAAAGTGCTTGCAAAACATGATGGTTATTTTGGAAAGTAAACAACCCCCTATGATATCCAGCCATTTGTTGTGACCAACACAGAAGGATCGCTGATCACTGCTGAGCATGTACACAAATCATCACACGAAACGTGTCATTCTTCAAAGTGTTGCAAACACCAACCGTCAGCATTACGTCCAATCCAGACTTCGACACTTCAGATGGAGCACGAGTTAAGTAAGACAACACCTGATGTTACACATCGATATCCTACTCATGAGCAAAGACGTCGATCATACATACTGTAGAAAGCCGAGAGGAGTATAGAAAGTGGAGGGGTGAAATCGAAAAGGAATTTCGGAAAGCAAAGAGAGAGCATGAAAGAATATTGGCAAGCAAAATCAAGGTGAACCCAAAGATGTTTTATCAATACATTAAGAGTAAGAGCTTAACTAAGGAAAAGGTAGGGCCCATAAAAGACCAAAAAGGTAACCTATGTGTGGGGGCGGAAGATGTTGGTATCGTTCTTAATGAATACTTTTCTTCTGTCTTCACAAAAGAGGGGGATGATGCAGATACTGTAGTTGAGGAAGAGGGGTGTGAAGTATTGCATGTGATAAACTTAGGGAGTGAGGAAGTATTAATAGAATTATCATCCTTGAAAGTGGATGGCCGGATGAAATGTACCCAAGGATGTTAAAAGAGGCCGGGGGGAGATAGCGGAGCGTCTACCCATCATTTTCCAGTCCTCACTGAATATAGGTGTGGTGCCGGAGGATTGGAGGACTGCTAAGGTTGTACCTTTGTTCAAAAAGGAAGTGAGGAATAGACAGAATAATTACAGCCAATTCAGTCTAGCCTCAGGATTGGGCAAACCATTGGAATCCATTCTGAGAGACAGGATTAACTGTCACTTAGAAAGGCACAGATTAATCAAGGACAGTCAGCATGGATTTGTTAAGGGAAGATCTTGTGTGACTAACTTGAAGAAGTAACAAGGAGGATTGATGAGGGTAATTCAATTGATGTGGTCTACATGGATTTTAGCAAGGCTTTTGACAAGGTCCCACATGGCAGACTGGTTAAAAAAAATAAAAGCCCAAGGGATCCAGGGAAATATAGCAAGCTGGATACAAAATTGGCTCAGTGGCAGGAAACAAAGGGTAATTGTTGACAGGTGTTTTTGCGACCGGAAGGCTGTTTTCAGTGGTGTTCTGCAGGGCTCAGTATTTGGTCCCCTGATTTTTGGGGTATATATTAACAATTTGGATGTAAGTGTAGGGGCATGATCAAGAAGTTTGCAGACGACACAAAAATTGGCTGTGTGGTTAATGGTGAGGAGGATAGCTGTAAACTGCAGGAAGATATCAATGGACTGGTCAGGTGGACAGAAAAGTGACAAATGGAATTTAACTTGGAGAAGTGTGAGGTGATGCGTTTGGGAAGGTCAAACAAGACAAAGGGATATACGATTAATGGGAGAATACTGAGAGGTGTAGAGGAAGTGAGGGACCTTGGAGTATATGTCCACAGATCCCAGAAGGTAGCAGGACAAATTAATAAGGTGGTTAAGAAGTGTTATGATCTGGTGCGAAAGGGGTCTAGGGGTCCCTCTCAGCCTTCACCTGGTCTTACCGTAACAGGGTTTAATTATTAAAACAGCGTGTCTTTAGCTCCCCTATGGTGAATCCTTGTTCACTGCTTTCCAATTATAAGGCAAACAAACCAGCACAAACAGGTTTTCTTAGGTTTAAAAAAGAAAAGTTGAAATTTATTAATCTTGAACATAAACTGTAATTCGATTGATGCCTAGGATACACGATGCACCCATGCTAACATGCATATGCGATTTACACATGCAAACAGAGACAGAAAAGAGCAGAAGAAAAATAAAGTGGAAAAGTTTGAGGCAATATCTGAAGAGTTTTTGTTACGGTTCTTCGAGCTCCCTGTAGAGTCCTTGATTGTAGGTAGATCTTGCTTTTCTTTGGGGCCCAGTATTCTTCTTAATCCTTGTTCGCTGTAGGAAACGTTTCTCTCTTGGGGTTCTTGTGTCTTCAATGGATTCAGAGGCTTGTGAGAAAGAGATGGGAGCAGACAGGAGAGATCTTCTCAGTCTAGGAGCAAACAGTCTTTCTCAGTTCAAACTCTCTGTGGCTAGTTCAAAAGACCCTGGAACAGCCAGTTAGTCATGTGGCCAGCTGTTCTAACCAGTCCTGGATTGTATCACCTTAGCAGTCTCTGGAATGCACCTCTTACACACAATACCTGGTGATCAAGGTCCATTGTGGGTTGAATGTGTCAGGGAATGGTCCTTTGTCCTTCCAAGCACTGTCTGTCAATATGCAAATGTCTTTTCCAGCCATGGCTGATCTGTTTGACAAGTCATTTCCTCACTCCAGCAACAGTTTAAAATCAACGTTCATGACAAAATTAATATGCCTCATTCTTGGCAGGTGGGGGCCTAGCATGACAGAAGGTATATGGAATCCTTTCCTTTATTAGCCAAGGTATAGAATATAAGAGCAGGGAGGTTATGCTGGAACTATATAAATCACTGGTTAGGCCACAATTTGAGTAGTTATGGTCATTGCATTCCAGAAAGGATGTAATTTCACTAGAGAGGGTACAGAGGAGATTTATGAGGATGTCGCCAGGACTGGAAAAATGTAGCTATGAGGAAATATTGGATAGGCTGGGATTATTCTCCTTGAAACAGAGAAGGCTAAGGGGAGATTTGATTGCAATGTACAAAATTGTGAGGCCTGGATAGAGTTGATGTGAAGGGCCTATTTACGTTAGCAGAGAGGTCAGTGACTAGGGGGCATAGATTTAAAGTGATTGGTAGAAAATTAGAGGAGAGATGAGGAAAAGCTTTTTCACCCAGAGAGTGGTGGGGGTCTGGAACTCACTGCCTGAAAGGATAGTAGAGGCAGAAACCCTCAACTCATTTAAAAGGTGTCTGGATATGCACCTCAAGTGCCATAACTGCTGGAAGGTGGGATTAGACAGAATGGCTCGTTCTTCGCTCGTGCAGACATGATGAACCAAGTGTCCTCTTTCTGTGCCGTAAACTTTCTATGATTCTATGATTCTATGTTATGATTAAGCGATAATGTTACAAACTGAAGTAATGTCCAAACAGAACAAGGTAGGCAAACCATTGAATCTCTCATTTACCAAGAAAGGGAGGGTTGTAGTGTGGTTCATTTATTGTTGATTTGATATGTAGTTTATTATTTATTTGAGGCCAATGTACATGCTTGGTGTAGTATGCACAATGTGCCACTAGAGGGAGTTGATCATCAGTGTTCAGTTTACAGCAGCAATCCAGAAGGTAGTGACATCCAGAGATGTGCAATAGACAATCTACAAAGTGAGATCTTCCAGATCCTCATCTCCGCTCCCTTAAGTCCAAGGAATGCAGACTTGAAAGGATATGGTAGACAACTGGTTTAGCCATTTACCACCAGGTCCTGCTCTTGACTGCTAAGACTGGTCACTATTCCAGGATCATCTTGGAATGCAAAGATAACCCCCATCTTCTTTTCTCTCTGCAAATCGTCTTCTTAAACCCCTCTCCCCTCCATGTTCACCTCCAACAATAAGTGCAAGGAGCTCATGGGCTTCTTTGTCACGAAGATTGAGACCATCTGATCTGCTACCTCTGCTGCTTTCCTCCCTTTCACTAGCCCACTGGGCTAAACATCCTCTCATGCTCTCCTGCCCTAGCCCTAAACTCAAATTTTTCTCTATTTTCTCTCCTGACTCCCCCTCGTCCCCTCTCTGAGATCATCTTGTCCCTGAGACCCACATCCTGCTCCCTTGATCCTATTCCCACTAAACTGCTGACCATTAACTTCCCCTCGTGATCTCATGTTAGCAGATATTGTTAATGGTTCTATCTCTACAGGCATTGTTCCTCTCTCCTTTAAACCTGCCGTCATCACTCCTTTCCTCAAAAAATAACCCTGGATCCCACTGTCTTTGCAAACTACTATCCTGTCTCCAACATCCCTTTCCTCTCCAAAGTTCTTGAACGTGTTGTCACATTTCCCAGAACTCCATGTTTGAATCACTCCAATCAGGTTTCCACCCCACTACAGAACTAAAACAGCTCTTATCAAAGTCACAAATGACATCCTATGTGATTGTGAGCAAGGTAAACCTTCCTTCCTCGTCCTTCTTGACCTGTCTGCAGCCTTGACACGGTTGACCACACCATCCTCCTCCAACATCTCTCCACTGTCATCCAGCTGGGTGGAACTGCTCTCACCTGGTTCTATTATCTATCTTATCGTAGCCAGAGAATCGCTTGCAATGGCTTCTTTTCCAGCTCCTGCACCATTACCTCTGGTGTCCCCCAAGGATCAATCCTTGGCCCCCTCCTATTTCTCACCAACATGCTGCCCTTCGATGACATTATCAAAAACACAGTGTTAGTTTTTACATGTACACCTACGACACCCAGATCTACCTCACCACTACCTCTCTTGATTCCTCCACTGTTGCTAAATTATCAGGCTACGTATGAGATGAATCCAGACTGTTCAAAACTTTGGAGTAATATTTGACGCTGAGATGAGCTTCCACCCTCATATTCGTGCCATCACTACAACTGCCTGTAAGGTCGATCGAATTGACCCTTGTCTCAACTGATCTGCTGCTGAAACCCTCATTCATGCCTTTGTTACCTCTCAACTTGACCATTCTAACGTATTCCTGGTTGGTCTCCCACATTCTACCCTCTGCAAACTTGAGGTCAACCAACATTCTGCTGCGCGTGTGTTAACTCGGACCAAGACCCATTCACCAATCACCCCTGTGCACGCCGACCTACATTGGCTCTCAGTCAAGCAACGTCTTCATTTTAAAAATTCGCATCCTTGTTTTCAAATCTCTCCACGTCCTCACCCCTTCCTATCTCTGGAACCTCCTCCAGCCCCACAACCCTCCAAGACAACTGCACTCCTCTGGAGTCTGGCATCTTGTGCATCCCTGATTTTAATCACTCCACCATTGGTGGTCACACCTTCAGTTACCTAGGCCCTAACCTCTGGACTACTCTTCCTACACCTCTCTGCCTCGCAGCCTCACTTTCCTCCTTTAAGACGCTGCTTAAAACCTACATCTTTGACCAAGCTTTTGGTCATGAGCCTCATATTTCCTTACGTGGCTCAGTATCATATTTTGTTTTATAATGCTCCTGTGAAGTGCCATGGGACGTTTTATTAGATTAAAGGTGCTATATAAATGTAAGTTATTGGTGTATTCTGTGAGAATTCTTGAATGTGATAGGCTGCTTAGCCTGCTTGATGACATCAGTGTTGCTGGATGCCAGAGATCCCGAAAGCTGGCAGCAGAATGATAAAGGTGAAATCCATGCCACAGAGATTGCTCAATCTTTGTGAGCATATACCAGGAACCTTTCCTGCCACTCACTGTGCCAGTGCCCTTGTTAGTGCCACATTACCAGCTGGGTCAGACTTTTGCCTGCACAATAACTACACCCTTGCTCTTAAAAGTAGCTCAATGCATGTTATGTAAATGCTGAAAGATAGGGTGCTAAACAAATGCAAATATTTCTTTCTTTATATCTTTCTTTCTGACTTGCTTATTGCATTTCAGGAAACTATCAATAAGCATAGGGGATAAAACAACCTGGGTTAGTTAGTGAGTCATCAAAAAATCAGCTTTAATAAGCATAAAAATAGAACTAAGTGAAGTCTTCTGCACATTAATTGGGTTAAATGCTCTTAGACCAGCTCCTATGCATAATATGAAGAAAATACTTCATTCATTAATATGTTTTTTTTAATTTTTTAATTAATTATTTTTAATTAATGATATTATTCCTAATGAACACCAAAATGGTAAAGCAGATGGTAAACCTGATGAATACAGAACATTGTTCATTGTCCAAATACAAAATGACATCTTTCCTGCTGTGTTATAAAACAGATTGTCTTCCTCAACTGGTAAATCAAAGACAAGTTAAAATCCTTCACTAGGTGTGGCATCCTTTTGAACAACTACCATAACTAGATTTATGTGCACTTCGGCTGGCACTACAATTGGGTAGTGAATACAGTGTTCTGGCTGAATGAGCAACCACATTTACCTTTATTAAATGACGATCAGTCCTAAGAGATGCTCAAATTAGGTTTAATGTGATAATACGATACAGCAGGGCATTGAGGGGAAATTGCATTGTAGGTAAAATGCTATTGAGTTAAGTTTTCCTTCTTCCAACCAGCTTGTACAGTGTCAATGTTCATAAGGAACTATCAGTGGATTTGAGGTATGACCTTGTTAATGTCTTGTTGTGTCTATGGCTTCCAAAAGGGTATGACAAATCCAGTCATGTCAAGTGCTAAATTAATCAAAGTGCATACAGGACAGTAGAAGGAAGCTGAGATTGAGTTTTTAAATGGAACAGCTGGGGAACTAAAATGACTTCTTGGTAACATTATCACTGAATTATAATTTCAGGCTTTTGCTGTGCGCTCTACAAAATCTCACAGGATTCATTGACAAAGGCTTCTCGAAGATTAAGTAATAAAATGTGCACTGGCTAACAGTAGATTATGTTTTCAAAACATTTAACAGTTTTGCATCTAGCGATATTTTCAAATGTTTTAGTCAAACATTTTTTGATGATAGATCTTCATTGTCGACTGTCATTTTAAAACTTCTTTTTCTAAAATATTCAAATTGCTTGTTGGTTATTATCTTTACAACAACAAACAGCTGCAAATTGTTTATTTACAGGAAAATTATTGAAGTCAGCTCTTAAGTTTTCTGTAAGACCTTCAAAGCACAAGTAATAAAATGCATAATTTTTTTGGGGGGGGGATACTAAAAAACAAAACAATTGCCAAGTGCTTCATAAAATAACATTTTTATATACGATTTGAAAGCATATCAATATATTTCTGACTGTTGATTTGGGAGCAGATAGAGAATTGCCATTGATTTCCACGCTTCTTGATTTACTGCAATATTTCCTGAACAACCATTTAAAGTGCAGTATTTATTTTTTGCAATGATTTTGACACAAACCTACATGTTGCCCTGCATTATGTCACTGTCGTGCAATCCAGGCTGCAGTTATACTGCAACTTCCAGTCTGAGGCTAGCGACAACCAGCTGTGATACCCTATCAGTGGACGAAAGTTATATTGCAAACTGACCTGAGTTTGACCACCACTGAGTTGCAGCAAACATGGAGTCTGCGCCGATATGCTTCAACACATTCACAGGTCTCTGTTCCCTGCAGTTAACTTATAATGCTAAGAGAGAATTTTTACCCTGTCATAACATCAGAGAATTTCCTACAGAGGTTGATTTGTTTCCAAATGTGGGATAAGCATCTGGACAAATTCAGACACAAGAAACACAAGAAATAGGAGCAGAAGTAGATCATATGTCCCATCAAGCCTGCTCCGCTATTCAATACGATCATGGCTGATCTTGGGCTTCAATTCCACTTTCCTGCCCGCTCCCCATATCCTTGTTCGCTGCGAGGCCAAAAATCTATCTATCCCAGCCTTAAATGTAGTCAATGATGGAGCTTCCACAAACCTCTGGGGTAGAGAATGAGTGAAGTAATTTCGTCTCATCTCAGTCCTGAGTGATTGACCCCATATCCTGAGACTGTGTCCCCGTGTTGTAGATTCCCTGACCAGTGGGAACATTCTCTCAGCTTCTACCCTATTAAGCTCTTTCAGAATCTTGTATGTCTCAATTAGATCACCTCTCATTCTTCTAAACTCCAGAGACTATAGGCCCAATTTACTCAGCTTCTCATCATAGGACAACCCCCTCATCCCAGGGACCAATTTATCCTTTCTTAAAGGTAGAGACATTTTTGAATTGAAAAGTTTGATGCAGTTCTTCAAAGGAAAATAAAACATATAGAGGTATTACCCCTAAACTGCACTAATGGACCTGGCAATCTCACTCAGCCACTGTGGAAGGGGCTTTACTTTGCATACAACTGTGTGTACATCTCAGCTGTGAATGCTTGTTGCTGGCATGGAGATTGCTTTATTCCTTAGTGTCATCATTCCTCACCTTAATGATCACAAAATGCATAGAAGATTTTTAAAAATCATTAGCTTTATCTTTATCTTGTGAGATTTCTAGCAAATAGAATTGTTGTAATGCTGGCACAGAAATAATACAAATAAAGTTTGCAGATGGACTGAACTGTCCTCGAGGCATGCAGCTGAGCATCAGGATCCATGTGGTGAGCCTAGAGACCTTATTGAGTGTTCTACAAAGAGCTATCCTTTGGGGAACTCTAATTTCAGAAATAAATAACTTGCATTGATGGAGCATCTTATCACAAATAACTTTTGAGCTTAGGTGTTGTTTTTAAGCATGGAAAAGGCAGCAAACAATTTACACACAGCAAATGAACAAATAACAAGTTAATCTATTTTTGATGGGGACAAGACCGCTGTCCAGGGGACCTGTAGATCTTCCTATTGGTAAAATATGTCTTGGGGTGTAACTTTCAACTTTGGTTGGGGTGGAAAACGGGCGATATCAGATGCACTGCCTGTTATATCCCACCCCCATCCCCGTTACATACCCTGCCCATTATATAACCTGCATGTCACATGGATTGCCCATTATATACCCTGCCCATTATCTGCTTAACCAGCAGTCCTGAAATTGACTGTTGGAGGCTGTTGAAGAAGAGTAAGTTTGTCTTTTGACCTACCTGAATGTGGAGTCAGGAGGAGCCAGAGTGATTCTTCCAGCTCTGCAGCAATACTGCGGGAAGCCTGCACTCTCTCCCCACATTATCTAACTGAGAGTCACTGCCAGCATCTCAGACGGCCCAAATTGGTGCCCTCCAAACTTGCGAGGTACATCAGGATTCGTCGGTTCAATACAGATGAATGCTTTTAAATGAAAAAATATATCACATCCAATGTATCGAAGACAATCAAATTGAAAGAATTTGCATCAAAGAATCTTTCAGAGAGAAATCATATCTCCACAGTCATGAAGTCAGACTCTAGATCATGCATCAGGGTGAACTGAGCTCAAGTCATACAAGGCTATTGTGGCCCAGATAAACTTTCAAACTTTAAATAGTCACTGCACTTCCAAAATGTTTCATTGGCTCTGAAGTGCTTTTGTAGGTCCTGAGGTTTGAAAGGTGTTATGACTGAGGTGGGAAGAGTGCACTGTCTTTTATAGTTCCACTTCTCCACAGATCATAACATATATTTAAATGTTTACCCGGTTACCAATGTGGTCAATCATATGCTCGACTCTTTATCCCACAATAAACTACACCAACCAGGTTTCTTCAATAAACAACAAAATTATTAGTTTTTTACAAAACAAAACTTATCCAGTAACAAAGCAAAGCATTAACACACAGATTGAAATATGAAAGTTCCCTTTTAAAATCCCCCACACACAAACTCACACACACTGAAAAAAATACAGAAATTCACTCTGCAGAGGTCTGTTACAAGAGAAAGACAAAAAAAGAATACTTTGGCCAAATACTTGCTAATTCTTGAAGAAAACAAATATATGGAATGATGTCAGTTGACATTTTTGGTCTGATGTCCAGGTATACGGTGATGGGTCATTGGGATCTTTTTTGGAGCAGTTCTTTTCAGGCAGCATTGAGAATTCACCTGGCAGGTTTTTCCAGGGGAAATGTGGCATCAGGCGTTTTAGCCAGCACACACTTGAATTGCAGGGTTTTTCCAAAGACAGGAGGAAAGAGGAGCTGACACTGGACTTCTCAGGGTCTCTTAAAGAAGTACAGGAAAAATGAACTGGCATTCCTTTTTCCTTGGCAGGCAAAACACCAACTGTCTTCAAAACAGTTCACAGACCAACTCAACTGAAAACAATCCAAACCCAAACAGAAAGTCAACCTCTTGACTTCCATAAAACCTGACATGTGGCTTCTCTGTAAACATCTCCCCTTAGTCCAAGGTTCCTGTTGTTTATTTAGCTTAAGGCAGGTGAAGTCCAGCAGGGTTGTTTTTAGCATTGCTTGATTCTCCCAGCAAGTGTTTTCAGTCAAGTATCCTTTCCATAACGCAGTGATAAAAACAAAGTCCAGCATTTCTTCAGGCTTCTAAATGAATCAATTTACAAAATTTAAATATGACTCCTTAAAAACATATTTAAAAAAAGAAGCCTCTCATAACAAAGGCGATATATAAATGCAAGTTTCTTTGTTCTTATTTACAAAAAAATCCAAGGTATTCAGTGTGATAATTGAGGTTTCAATTGTTGTTTGAACAAGTGTGAGTGGAGTTGAGAGTAGCTTCCTTGATATTAAGGCAGTATTCAACCAAGCAAATGCAACAAAACAGACAAGTGACGATCAAAGAGAAACTCTTCAGTGGCTGGAGTGATAGCATACAAAACAAGATGGTTTGGGATATGCAAACAAGGGGTCTAACATCTGTCTGATACTTCCACTGCAAGATTGGTTTGCCCCAAGGCACTCAGTGAAACAAGAGCATGGGACCACCTGTTACCTACAAGATGCATTTTCAATTTACTGACTTGAATGTGGAGCAAGGGGATAGGTGTGCTCTTCCTGATCCTATACTTAAAGAAGGTTCCATGCAACACCTGACATCTCACCCAATCGTCACCACTTCCAACTTTCTTAGCCTCCTATCCTGATCTCTGGCCTCCTCTCCCAACACTTGGCTTAATCTATCAATCTCCAGTCTCATAGACTCCTCCAAATGCCCATGCCCTCCTATGCCGTCTTCTGGCCATCTTTTTCAACCACGCCCCCATAGCTCCAGCCTCCAATCCCAACCCCCAGCCCCAGATTTCACTTATATAATATATATAAGAAGAAGGGTCAGTGACCCGAAACGTTAACTCAGCTTCTCTTTTCACAGATGCTGCCAGACCTGCTGAGTGGTTCCAGCATTTCTTGTTTTTATTCCCAGATTTCACTTACCTGAGGGCTGTTGTGACACTAGCAGCGGCCTACTTTCTATCCCCTCTTAGCCTGCTAGCATTTTATGTCACATAGTGTACACAGTCTAAATCATGCATGGAATCTACCCAACTCATTTAAATTCTTGGAGAAAGGTTCAAAATTTTCTCCATGAGTATGCACCTCAGCTTACATCCTAACCTAATTCTCTTTGACTTGGCATGCTTCACAGAGAACTTATGAAATAAAATGTTGCTGCCTTGCCATTGCTACTGTTTCAAATTATAGCTGTACCGTTCTCGTTTTTAAACACATATGCAATTATAATGTTGGTAAATTCATTACTGTTGACACTTGCAATTCACTAGTGCTCACAATTCATGTGGGAAATTCAAATGTATGGAAAGCTACATATAAATATCCCATATGAGTAACGAGCATTAAAAAACTTCTCATAATTCGAAGAACTTGTAAGAGAATTAATAGTATGGGCAGTGCTATACCTGTGTGAAAAAATACAAATTATTTATTTGCCTATACCATTTATCATTTGTTTTCTTTGTCATCTATGTGCTTTTTTTCTCCTCTATGATAATTCTTTATCTTAATGCCATCTCTGTCACAGCATGAAGCTGATCTCCCTTCCAGGCTGAATTCAAAGACCTTCTGGTCAACCATCCCTTTTGTGGTGCTCTTTTATCCTGGAAGACCATCTGCTTCCTCCCTTCAGGAAGTTATTCATGCAGCAGGTGGCTAGCAAAGTGCCCTCGCAAATTTTCATAATTAATAACCAATATGTTTCAAACACTGAGCTTCCCTCAGTGTATATTATGGACTCTGTAATTAAATGAAGTACTCTTGAAAAGGTTAGTTAGACATATTATACAAGTTGGTGTTGCTCAAAGATCTTGGCCAGAAAAATCCTGCTATTATGTTGATCCCACCTAACTCTGCAGGATCATTGCCAGGGAACTTAATTGTGCACGAGATCCGCATGTATAAGTGGCACTGTGAACACATCTTTTGTGTAACGTGGTCAATCTTGATTTTTAATCAAAATAAAATTTGATGTGTTCTTCTTATATCCCTATGCTGGACACCTCACCCACCCACTATCATCCATCTGAAGATCCGTACGCTTCATCTCACTGGCTTGCAGTACAACTTGGTTCCTGAATGAATCCAGTAAGTGAGAACCTTGGATATTGGGTGTCCCTGCCCTCACTGACAGTAAGCCTTGTAATGTAGATTCAGCCCCTTACAGAAAAACCCAGAAATAGTGGAGAGACAGCACAGCCAGGTCCCTGCCATGTTGTACTCTCCCACCAGAGTTACAGATGGAGACAGGCAAGCTCCTGGACCTTTGAAATTCTTTTTAGCCAGAGATGAGTCTGAAATGCACATTTGCACCCATCTGCCCATACAAGTTAGCATGCAAGATGTCACAGATTCTGCCGAGGTCAGCTCTGTAAGGCTTTGGAAAGTGTGATCCCAGGATTGCATCCCATACATTTTCAGGACCCTTGTATTGTTTGATGATATCCCATAACAATAATGAATCTGTAAAGTGCATCATGTGTTGGCATATTTTTAACAAAATCAACCTTTAATGAATTCAGCCAATTCCTGTGGCATTATTAAAATGCAATCCTAGCTGAATTTCTTTTTACGTAGATGTTAGTTCTTTGAGACAACTTAAAATAATGTAGCAGAGTTAACATTTCAGGTTGATGACCTTTCATCAGTACTCGGAAATATAATAGGTTTTAAGCAAGTGAAAGTGGGAGGGTGTTAAACTCCAGAAAGCTTGTTACGGAAGGATAATGCTGGAGCCTATCTTTACTCAGTATCACTTTTACTGTACTGAGTAAAAAGATTACAAACATGTAGCTCCTCACTCAAACCTTCCACTAGTCTCAGCAAGTGTCATCTTATAAGTGCTCAAGTATGACCCCAATTAACACCCTCCACCTGCATATAATCAAACAATTGATGCACAATTAACAGATTATAAGATTTCCTTCTTTCTTTTATCACACAAAGTGGATTAATATGCTCAAACAATTTTTACACGGGGCGAGCTTCAAAAAAGGTGCGGCGCACGCACGAGATGCGCGCCGATGAGCGGCCGCATTATTTAGCACGGTGGCTCATTTACATAGAGGGGACACCTGCCCCCAGTGATGTAGAGGGGGCGGGCTCTCCATCCCTGGCAACGGCGTCCGGCAACACCGCACAGGCGCCGGTGCCATTTTTAAAGGGCTTCAAGGCCTTCAGTTAGATTTAAATTTTCAAAGGTCTTGGTCTCCAAGAAATAAAATTAAACTTTTAAATGCACTTTGAATCCCTTCTCCTAACGCCCCCCCCTCCAATGTCATCAAAATGTATAAATTGCCCTCTCCTCCCAAAAAAAACTTTTTTTACCATCTCGAACTTTCCCCCCCGAACTTTATTAACTTTGACTCTCAACCCCTCCCCACCATCCGTGCAACCAATAGGAAGAGTTCTCCCTGCTCCCCCCCACCCTGAAACCTTCACTCCTCCCCCCTCCCCAACAGTGTTCTGCCATTATTAGCTGTAATTAGCATTTATTTACATATTTAAATTAAGATTCCGTTGCCAGGTGGTGGGGGGCCGCCACAAGGTCTCTCTGCTGCCAGTAATATGGGGTGGGGCCTTCCCGGCATCATGGCCCATGGCGGTCCTCTCCCGGAGATATTTTCCGTGCCTCCCCGCCACGATCCCCGACGTCGGGCTGGTAAAATCCAACCCAACATTTCAAAATAAATTTCATATTATGCACAAATTATTAATAAGCTCAAAGAACATTCCAAAATAAATCAAAATGAATTCCTTATTGGGTACAAAGTATTACATTGTGAGTCGTCTCTCCTCTAGCACACCTAATAATTTCTTTGTACCAGCATTTCTTTTTGTGAAACAATCGGATAGCTGATGACTTGCATCGATCCATTTAAGTTTGGAAATTTCCTTTCTCTCCAGCATTTGTTTCAATCCAGCAAGGTCAATACGTAGTCTTTTCTTACTCACACTTTTTGTAGAGTGTACGTTGTCCCACAAAGAATGATTATCCACATAGCATTCAACAGCACAAACAAGAAATGCTGGAAATACTCAGCAGGTCTGGCAGCATCTGTGGAGGGAGAAACAGAGTTAAAATTTCAGGTCAGTGACCCTTCATCAGAACTGGCAGTTATTAGAAATGTGAAAGGTTTTAAGCAAGTAAAGCTTGGGTGGTGCAAGAGATAACAAAAGAGAAGGTGTTGTTAGGACAAGATCACAGAGAATTACTGACCAAAAGGTCATGGAGCAAAGGCAAACAATATGCTAATGGTGTGTTGAAAGACCATGCATTAGTATAGAGAGGGTGTTAATGGACTGAAAACAGAGCAGCCTGGCCCCAAGCACAAACATGAAAAAAACAGTGGGTGGGCACAGTAGAACAAACTAAACAAACTACAATAAAATAAACACGAAAAATAATAAAGAAAAAAGAAAAAAATAACTAAAAATAAAAGGTGGGGTGGGGGTGGGTGGCATAATGCGCTGAAATTATTGAGCTCAATGTTCTGTCCGGCAGGTTGTAGTGTGCCTAATCGGTAAATGAGATGCTGTTCCTCGAGCTTACATTGTTGTTCACTGGAACACTGCAGCAATCCCAGGACAGAGATGTCAGCATGAGAGCAGGGGGAGTGTTGAAATAGCAAGCAACCGGAAGTTCGGGGTCATGCTATCGGACTGAGCGGAGGTGTTCCGCAAAGCGGTCACCCAGTCTGTGTTTGGTATCACCAATGTAGAGGAGACCACATTGTGAGCAGTGTATACAGTATACTAAATTGAAAGAAGTACAAGTAAACCGTTGCTTCACCTGCAAGGAGTGTTTGGGGCCTTGGATAGTGAGGAGAGAGGAGGTAAATGGGCAGCTATTACACCTCCTGCGATTGCAGGGGAAGGTGCCGTGGGAAGGGGATGAGGTGGTGGGGGTAATGGAGGAGTGAACCAGGGTGTCGCGGAGGGAACGATCCCTTCGAAATGCTGACAGGGGAAGGGAGGGGAAGATGCTTTTGGTAGTGGCATCAGTCGTCTGGAGGTGGCGGAAATGGCGGAGGATGATCCTTTGGATATGGAGGCTGATGGGGTGGAAAGTGAGGACAGGCAGAACCTCGTCGCAGTTCTGGGAGGGAGGGGAAAGGGTGAGGGTAGAGGTGCGGGAAATGGGCCGGACACAGTTGAGGGCCCTGTCAACCACACTGGGGGGGAATCCTTGGTTGAGGAAAAAGGAAGACATATCAGAAGCGCTGTCATGGGCCAGACTCCGGCTCCGACTTATTCCACGTGGATTCCAACTGCAGTTTCACTCATCATGTTTTGAATCCACCCACGAGTACAGGCAGTGGTGCTACCGAGCCACTTTTGGTGATGGACATTGAAGTCCCCCACTCAGAATACATTCTGTGCCCTTGCCACCCTCACTGCTTTCTCCAAGTGGTGATTGACATGGAGGAGTACTGATTCATCAACTGAGGGAGGGTGGTACATGGTAATCAACAGGAGGTACCTGCATCTACCCTGTCTATCCCTTTAAGTATTTTGTAGGTTTCAATTAGATCACCTCTCATTCTTTGAAACTCTAGAGAATACAGGCCTAGTTTCCCCAATCTCCCCTCATAAGACAGTCCCACCATCCCAGGAACAAGTCTGGCGAACCTTTGTTGCATTCCCTCTGTGACAATAATATCCTTCCTAAGGTAAGGGGAGCAAAACTGCACACAGTACTCCAGGTGCGATCTAACCAAAGTTCTATACAATTGAAGCAAGACTTCACCACTCCTGTAGTCAAATCCTCTTGTGATAAAGGCTAACATACCTTTAGCCTTCTTAATTGCTTGCTGCACCTGCATGTTAGCTTTCAGTGACTTATTGACAAGGGCGCCCAGGTCCCTTTGTTCATCTACACTTTCTAATCGCTTACCATTTATGAAATACAACTATTCCTCCTACCAAAGTGGATAACCTCACATTTTTCCACATTATATTCCAACTGCCACATTCTTGCCCATTCACTAAGTCTTTCCAAATCCCCTTGAAGCTGCTTTGCATCTTCCTCACAACACACATTCCCACCTAGTTTTGTGTCATCCATGAACTTGGAAATATTACATTTGGTGCCCACATCCAAATCATTGATATGTATTGTGAACAGCTGGGGCCCAAGCATCTGATCCCTGCGGTACTGCACTAGTCACAGCCTGCCAACACGAGAATAACCCATTTATTCCTACTCTGTTTTCTGCCTGTTAACCAATCCTTAATCCATGCCAGTATATTACCTTCTATCCCATGTGCTTTAACTTTGCTAACTAACCTCCTGTGGGTGACTTTATCAAAGGCCTTTTGAAAATCCAAGTGTACCATGTCCACCGACTCCCTTTGTCAATTCTGTAACATCCTCAAAAAACTCCAGCAGGTTCGTCAAACATTATTTCCCATTCGTAAATCCATGTTGACTATGCCCAGTCAGATCATTATTATCCAAATGTCCATTTATCACATCCTTTAGAATAGATTCTAGCATTTCCCAATGACTGATGTAAAGCTAACAGGTCTGTAATTCTCTGTTTTCTCTCTCCCTCCCTTCTTAAATAGTGGGATGACATTTACAACTTTCTAATCTGCAGGAACCACTCCAGGATCTATAGACTTTTGGAAGATGATCACCAATGCATCCACTATCTCCATAGGTACTCTTTCAACTCTCTGAAATGTAGAATATCAGGTCCTGGGGACTTATCAACCTTCAGCCTCATTAATTTCTCCAATATAATCTTCTGACTAATACTAATTTCCTTCAATTCCTCATCCCCCCTAATCCCTTGGATCTCTAATTCTGGGAGATTTCTTGTATCTTCCCCAGTGAGGACAGACACAAAGTAATCATTTAGCTTCTTTGCCATTTCTCTATTCCCCATTATAAATTCTCCTGACTCAGCCTGTAATGGACCCACATTTGTCTTAACCAAAGTTTCCTTTTTACATATCTATAGAAGCTTTTACAGTCTGTTTTTATATTTTTGCAAGCTTACATTCATATTCTGTTTTCTTTTTTATCAGTTTCTTCATCCTCCTTTGCTGTATTCTAAAACCCTCCCAATCCTCTGGTTTACTACTATTTTTGGCAACTTTATAGGCCTTTTCTTTTAATCTTATACAATCCTTAACTTCCTTTGTTATCCACAGTTTGCTTTTGGCATTGTTGTACCTTCACAGAATGTATAGTTACTGTAAACTATGTAATATTTCTTTAAAGACTATCCATTGCCTATGTACTGTCATACCTTTTAATGTATTTTCCCAATCCACCTCAGCCAATTTGCCCCTCACACCTTCATTATATCCTTTGTTCAAATTTAACCTCCTAGCTTCAGATTGAACTACCTTGCTTTCAAACATAATGTAAACTTCTATCATATTATGCTCACTCATTGCTAAAGGTTCTTTGACAACAATATTATTAATTAGCCCTTTCTAATTACATAATATTAGATCTAAAATAGCCTGTTCTCTAGTCGGTTCCTCAACATACTGCTCCAGAAAACCATCCCTAACACAATCCAGAATCTCAGGGAATTAATTTGGCTTGTAGCTCCTTGCAGAACTTTCTGCTGAGAGAGAATAAACAGCTCCTTTTCTCTTTACTAAGCCTTGCTGGAAAGTATCTCAGAACTAACTGGTTTCAGCTACTTTCTACCAGTTCCACACACAGCCAAGGGGAAACATTACCATGTGAGGACCTCTCTTTCTCCTGCTGTTGCCCAGGGTAACAAAAATGCAGCTGCTGCACACTGTGTCTCAGGAATTCCAGACCTTATCTCTCTTAAAGGTGCACTGTTTTTAACAGAGTCTTAAAGGCACACACACTGTTTTTACTCCAAGGAGAAAAATAATTACAGGTCTGTGACACTATCCATTTCGCCATAATTTTGTCTGTAATCACTCTTTTGTCCTTGCTATATGTTATTGTAGAAAGCCTAAATCTAGTTGCTAGGTCTATCATATGTAGAATGAAAATATACTTCCCTTTGTCCCACACCTTTAAATCCATGGTAACTACCTCGTTAGTCAGGTGCCAATGGAAGACTGACAATAGGATGTGATGGTGTCCTCCGATACTTTTTACGGATTTCACACTTTTCACTAACCTCTTCTATTATCCTCATATCTTCTTTCTTCTTCTTTGGGCTCCTTGTCTCGAGAAACAATGGGTAAGTGCCTGGAGGTGGTCAGTGGTTTGTGAAGCAACGCCTGGAGTGGCTATAAAGACCAATTCTAGAGTGACAGACTCTTCCACAGGTGCTGCAGATAAAATTGTTTGTCGGGGCTGTTACACAGTTGGCTCTCCCCTTGCGCTTCTGTCTTTTTTCCTGCCAACTTCTAAATCTCTTCGACTCGCCACACTTTAACCCCGCCTTTATGGCTGCCTGCCAGCTCTGGCGATCGCTGGCAACTGGCTCCCACGACTTGTGATCAATGTCACAGGACTTCATGTCACGTTTGCAGATGTCTTAAAAGCGGAGACGTGGACGGCTGGTGGGTCTGATAACAGTGGCGAGCTCGCTGTACAATGTGTCCTTGGGGATCCTGCCATCTTCCATGTGGCTTACATGGCCAAGCCATCTCAAGCGCCACTGGCTCAGTAGGATGTATATGCTGGGGATGTTGACTGCCTCGAGGACTTCTGCGTTGGAGATACGGTCCTGCCACCTGATGCCAAGGCTTCTCCGGAGACAGTGAAGATGGAATGAATTGAGACGTCGCTCTTGGTTGACATGCGTTGTCCAGGCCTCGCTGACGTACAGCAAGGTACTGAGGACACAGGCTTTTGTGTTCCGTGTCAGTACGCCATTTTCCCACACTTTCTTGGCCAGTCTGGACATAGCATATCCTCATATACTCTTCATCGATCACACCTGCATAATTTAGCATGGTTTTTAATCTCTGAAAAGAAGGGTGAGCAAATTGTCTGTGTAACTTTAAGACAATTTTCTTTTTATCTCTCTGATTCTTAACACCTGATGCCGTTAATAGTGTTCTAACACTCTGACTAGAAACATCAGGTTTTGTTAAGGGGATACAATAATGCCCTGACTGGGTAAAATGCAAATTCACTGACTTTCCAAGAACAATTGCCTTATCATGCTCCAGCTCAAGTTTCATTTGTGCCTTTTTCATTGAAGGCTTACTCAATAGTAAAGGTATCGCGCTAGAGATAATACATCAGTATTGATAAAGTGGCTTATTCCAGCTATTTCGCATCTAATTACTACTCTCTTTGGTGACTTCAATGTGTTGTCATCACCAAACCCAAGGCTGGTTGTACTTTTATACTCCTTAACCATGTGTCGATCCTCACTACTAAGTGAATCCAGATAACGTCCAGATAACAATCAGTTCCACATACTTCAACGTACAAGCACTATCCAATACAGCACAGTTGAACAAATCCTCAACTAACACATTCATCACAGGACTAAAACTCCTTATGACTAGTACAATTCATCCAGACTCATCAGCATCTTCCTCTTCTGCTTCAGAATTCTCTGTGTCATGTATTATTTCGAGGACTCTGCCCCTCCACTTAGGGCAGTTTTAAAAAATTCATTCATGGGATGTGGGCGACGCTGGCCAGGCCAGCATTTATTGCCCATCCCTAATTGCCCTTGAGAAGGTGGTGGTGAGCTGCCTTCTTGAACCGCTGCAGTCCATTTGGGGTAGGTATACCCACAGTGCTGTTAGGAAGGGAGTTCCAGTTCATTGCATAACGATACTTTGAGTCACATCTGAAGCACCTATTAACTATTCCTTTGGCATTCCTGGGATCTATTCATCTATGATTGCTGTTCCAATTCTGTCTTCCACTGTAATAGTCAGACCTGCTAAAGGTGCTTTCTTCCTCCTTTCTCCTGTCTTTAACTCTTCCGTTGCACTTAAGCCTGCTTCCAGTATCTGGACTATTTCGAAATCTAGTAAACATCGAGTCCTCCATTCTTTGTGTCACTGCAGAATGGCCCGTTTGTTCTACCAGGGCAGTAGGAAATGACTGTTTCCCCAGGAATTTCTTTAAGGCAGCTGACATTTGATCCAATAGAGAATCTTCGTCCCAGAACCGAACCCCAGTTAGAACCAGAAGCCTGTCCATATGTGACACCCCAACACAATCTCACAATTTAAATGCTAGCACTGAACTAGGGATCTCCAAATTGAATTTCCTGTTAAAGTTCATGATATATTCCTCCATTGAATAACCATCAGTTTTCCAAAATCTATCAAAGTCTGACCATGCCTCATATGCATTCAATTGGCCATCTTTCTTGTAAATTGGTGGAGATGTAGCCCATGTCCACATAGCCACTTCATTCTTCCACTGGTCATATGGTTCAGACTCAGAGAACATCAGAAGGTAATCATACCCTGGCAATTTACATTTGCTTTCTGCCATATTTTCCACAATAGCCCGTGAGATTTTAATTTTCTATGTAAAAACAAATTCCTAGTTTCCAACCATCAGCTCTAGGCAACCATCCTCTGCTAATATGTTAAACCCCAGAAAGCATGTTATGGAAGGATAATGCCGGGGCCTATCTTTATTCAGTTTCACAATTATTGTACAGAGTGAAAGGTTTACAAATATGTATCTCCTCACTCCAAACTCTCTACCAGTCTCAGTAAGTGTCTACTAAAACTAAAACAAAAAAAAGACAAAGAGAGAAAAACAAGAGAGAAAAAACTAAATCAGTAAAGAAAAAGGAAACAAAATTGGGACAGAGGTTGCAATCTGAAATTGTTAAGCTCAGTGTGGAGTATGGAAGGCTGTAGAGTTCCTAATCAAAAGATGAGGTTCTGTTCCTTGAGCTTATGTTGAGCTTCATTGAATCCCTGCAGGAGGTCGAGGACAGAAAGGTCAGAGCGGGAGTAAGGTGGAGAATTAAAACTGCAGGCAACCGGAAGCTCGGGATTACGCTTGCGGACTCAACTGAGGTGTTTCCCAGTTCTGATAAAAGGTCATCAACCTGAAATGTTAACTGAGTTTCTCTCTCCACAGATGCTGGTGGGCCTGCTGAGTATTTCTAGCATTTTCTGTGCTTATCTTACACTTCCAACATCTGAAGTATTTCAATTGATTGGCTTGGCCCCCAATAACTGGCGTAACTAATATTTTTAATGCTGAAAAATGGTTAAACCCATATTGGAAAGTATATTTACACCAGGACCATAAATAATTTACTGTCCAGTCCAAAAAATCCCAACGTGTGTTCTATCATGCATGAATTTTAGAATTGGATTTCTGTTCATTTCCAAAACTGAATATTACACTAGCCAGAATCAGGGATCTGTTCGAAAGCAGAAATTGTTTTCTCACTAAAAAACAATCTCTTAGAAAATACATAACACACATACATAATACATACATACATAATAGCAGATCTCCTGTGGTGTTAGTTACGATGAGTCAGAGAATTTGCCATTTTATAATAAAAGTAACACAAGCAATACACATCAGGACCATTGATTCATGGCATACCAGATTATGGTATATATTTGATATTTTGGGGATCAAATTCCATGATTCTTTTCATTAGTTTGTGAAAATCATGAATGAATATTTTTTATTTCATACAAATATATGCATATTTCATTTTACCCGTCCATTTAATTTTTAACTTTACCAGCTTCAAAGCGCATCTGCCATTGACAGCTGACACTATACAAGATGGGTCAAGTGGATGTCCCAGTTGGAGTTAGCTATCTGAGGCATTGTGATTGGACTACTGAAGTGATGGAAGTGGGGCAGAGCAGACTCTAAATGCACCACAATTGCAACACTGAGATCTTAATTGAACTGAAGGGTCACTTACATGATCGGGTTGGGCAGCCTATGTCTATAAAGGTTTATCATTGGTACACAACCCAATGAACAGTACCAATGTTGAAGCAGAATCTTGCCACCTCAGGCAGAAAGGAGGTCCAAGAGGACTCAACAAAGAAGTTGTTTAGTAACTTTTGTTCCCGGTGAAGATATTGGGGCTTTTGTTCGAGGTAATGGCCCAGATTTTTTTGCAAGGACGGAAATGCAGCTTTGTGAGTGGCCAGCCCCTATGGAGCAGCAGCAGGGAGGCTCGGTCAATTTTCATGGCTGAGGCTCATTAGCATGCCACTTACTGTCTTCCCAAACAAAAGTTGGCAGGAAGTGGCTGCTCAGCCCTTAAAATTGTTCAGCTTTCTTTTTACCTTGTACAGGGGCTCCACAGCAATGGTCCACAGCAAAAGTTAAGTCCCTGCAAGGGCTCAGGGAGAGGAAAAGTGGTTGTTTGTAGGAGGGGTGGGGGTGTGAGGTGATGTATGGGGTGGATGAGCCCCTAGGATTTTTGTGCAGCCCAAAGGAGCACTCATGTTTCTCCTGATGTGCACTAAGCCTTACAAGAAAATTCAGAAAACATGCTTTACTGGACCTCCTCTGCCCCTGTTTCCTAGCAGGTTTGGCCCAGCAAGGAAGTTACCACTACTTCCCGCACTCTGTCCTGAGGTAGAAATAGCAAACAGACCCATTAAATGTCATTGGGTGGTCGTGATGTGGTTGGGGGTGAGGGTGGGGAGTGGGCAGTGGAGGCCAGCAGCAGCCTGCATGGTTAGATTGTGGAGCCAGGAGAAGTACTAATGCACCAGGGGGGCCACATACAGGTAAGTATACTTTAAATACTTAACTTGTTGGTTGTGGGCCTACAGAGATCACTTTAAGGACCATCTGTTAGGCCGCACGCAGACGTGATTTTCCTGAATGCAGCCTACCTGATTCCAGCTGAATTCAGGGCAACCCAGTATTCCAGAGGACACTTCAAACAGGCTTAGGCCCCTAATTTGAATATGCCTGTTTCAGGTATGGGCCCTGGACACCCATTTTTTTACCTATACTGATATGGTGGACAGCGTGCTTGTAATGAGCGTATGCTTTCTGGCCACCACAGTGGAGGCTTAAAAGGCTATTTTATGCACAAAAAATGAACATTATGTGGATGAATTTCCAGGCCACTTTCACCTTTGTGACTTAATTTTTACATGTGCCTTGAACTTTGCTGCCCCCATCACGTGCCATCTATACATAGAATAGGTACCGCAGATATTTTAAAAATAGATTTTGTTGTAAACATCAGAGTTTTTCAATGCAATTTTGAACTGGAACATTGTAGTGGCAATTGCGGGGAGTGCTAGCCGAGAGGTCACAGGCCCACAGTACCTAATTTCCTGTTCAGTCATTTAAATGGATAGAAAATTTGGCACTTTGGATCCATAATTTCGTAGTCTGCCCTCCTTGAAAGTACAGTTCTGCACCAGGAGATCCCAACCACACAATCAGCCCTGTTGGGTATTTTAATTTTCCCCTTTCTCCTAACTTAATTTGAAAAAAGTTTCATTGTTCAATTTTAGAGCAGACTGATCAATTGATGTGAAATTTAGTCATGTGATCTGGTAGTTAGATTATTACTGTCAAAAGGAGTTTAGTTCTATTACAATGATGCTGTCAAACTGTATAGGAGACCAGAGGCCTTGAATAAAATGTGTACCTTGCCTTTCCATTTTCAAAACTGCTGTTTGCTATTTTTCTTTAAGTTCGAGACCTACCAAAAGCTTCTGGGTCTGACACGTCCAGAGTTACTTTAGTCCAAATGAGCAAGGGGTTAAGGATAAATATAACAAAGGCAAAAAGAAGTCTAAGATAATGGGCCCAGTGGCAGAGAGACAGATCCAAGACAGAAAGGAGAGAAGCTAAGAAGGAGGCTAATGAAGGAAAGAATAAGATAAAACAGAAGAGAAAAGTGTACTGAAGAATATAAGTCAGGGTTACAGTATTTATGTGTGAATGCTCAAAGCATTAGATGCACAATTTAAAATACACATAGAGGAATAAGAAAACCTTCATGGAAACTTGGAGAGTGGATTTGCTCACAGCTACCACAACTTTGGTGTAAATTCCAAAACAGCGTTTGGCAGCTGAGCAGGAAAAAGCTCAAGAAAATTCATTGAACTCGAACTGAAACTATTGGGTTCCTGCCAGAAACTGTCTGGCAGTTAAATTCTCCCCACCCATGTCTTTCCAAGAGAGTATTCATTTTATCCCATATTATGCTCTCTAAACATTTAGCTGGGGTTACGTTAAGGAGTTGGGAACCCGTCGGCCAGAACATTTCCAGTCCCGACCCCACACTGCATCAGCATTAGTGACATGACGCAATTTTCAAATTGAAAGTCATTAATTGGCCTGGGGGCGGAGTCTGACACCCAATTAGAGGCGCCAGAAGCATCCTGGAGGTGGAAACAGGTCACGGAGGGCAATTTAAAAAAGGCAAGCGGCAGCCACGACTGGACTTACTGGTGCCATCAGCAATGCAGCAGCTGGGAGATTGGAGGGACTGTGTGGGCATAGATATGCGTCCCCAGGCAGCACCACATTTCTCTGAAGCCTCCCTGGAGGAGCTCATTGACATAGTCTCACAGAGGAGAGAGCTGTTCTTCCCAGCCTCAGGAAAGTGAAATCTGCCCAGTGATACCAAGAGGGCTTGGATGGAAGTAGCCACGGAGATCAGCAGCCAGGGACCATGAGAAGGGCCTGGGTCCAGTATAGGAAGAGGTTCAAAGGCCTCTTGCGGTCTAGTAAGGTGAGCGGCCAGAGGCACTGGTTCATTGGGCACAAACTCTGTAAGCACCAGAAAGAAAGCGAGCTGATTTGATTTGAGGAAAAATATTTTCACCCAGAAGGTGGTTGGAATCTGGAACACACCACCTGAAGGGGCGGTAGAGCAAGGAACCCTCACAACATTTAAGAAGTATTTAGATGAGCACTTGAAATGCCATAGCATACGAGGCTACGGGCTAAGTGCTGGAAAATGGGATTAGAATAGTTAGGTGCTTGATGGCCGGCACAGACACGACAGGCCGAAGGGCCTGTTTCCGTGCTGTATAACTCTATGATTGTATGAGATGGCCAGAATGGGAGATGGAGTGGCCCAGATCCACACACTGACAGCAATGGAGGAGATGGTGCTGGAGATCACGAGCATGCCGTCAATGGCATTTGGTGGGGGAAGCCGAGGCGGAAGGCTGTGAGTATCAGGGTCATTGGACAGCTCTTTCTTGCGGAGACTCCTCCCCAATGTGATGGATCTTCGACCGCTGTCATCTGAGAGGATGGTTGTGCTGGGGCACTTCATGAGTAGGGCCAGTTCTTATCAACATTTTCTTGTGTCTCCCACAGGGCCAGGTACAGAGCAGCACCTGTTGAATCGATGCTGCCATCCTTGGCTGGGATGGCGAGTCCAAGGAACCTGCACTGTCACAGCATACTTTGGCACCTTCCACCAGTGCAGACACTCTCACCTTGGTTGGACCACAGATTAATGTAGAATGGGGAGCACTGGGTGAACCTCACATCACACATGTACAGGAAGAGACGCGTGAGGCAGTGCAGTCCACCTCCGAGGATGGAGGAGAGACACAGCGATGCTTTGCTAGGCAAAGATGCTGGGCCTCAGGTGTCACAAACAAGTAGGGCCTTCCTTGAGAACCAGTGGCAAATAGTTTCCTGCTTGTCGGAGTTTCCTGAAGCCTTGAGGAGCCATGGGCAAGCAATGGAGGTGTCCATGCAGCACATGTGCTCTGTCATGACCAGGAGATTCAATTGCATGAGCTCCTCCATTGAGAGATTGGGCAACCTCTTGCAGTGCCCTATGCAGCATCACTCTGAGTGGGTACATGAGCAGCGCACTGATATGCACAGAAAGAGTGAAACTCTGTAGCATTGACCTCTCTGTCGCTGATGGCACAAAGATGCACGGAGTGGATGCCAGCTGCCTTCCAGTCAGCACTGCAACCAGCATCCAAGGACACCAGGAAAGGGCTAATATGGGGTTCAGGTGGCAGATGAAGGGGCCACCCCTCAGGGGTCACCGGCTTCACCCTTTGGCCCCTCAGCCCCTCACTTAGGAGCCATCTGTGTGCCAAGGCATGTGACAATGGCAGCCCCTGCCATGACACAGGCATGGCAGCCTGTGCAGGAGTTCTCACGGGCACATCCAAGACGATGGTGGAAGCCGCAGGAATCTCAGCTGGAGGGAAAGAGTAGAGAGCAGGCTGTCTCCAACTTATCCTCTACCACAGGGGGAGCACCCCATAGAGTGTTAGGGAGAGGAAGGTGTCACACTGTTGAATTCACTTCATGGGTCACCTGGACTCTGTTGTCTACATCTGTCTGTTATTTTGTTTGCCTTACAATATAACTTCGTTATTTCACCACTATGACAGGTGTTTTGTTGATGTCTCATCCCAAAAGGGGGACATAGCATTGTGGGGCTGGTGGTGGGAACGTGGGGCCCTGAGAACATTATGTGCTCATGCCTTATAATGTAGGACAATGTTGTCAGAGGAACTCTCCATCTGCATGCTCATGGCTGCCAATGGGACCTCGCAGGTAAGGGTCATAGTGGTAAAATAGCTCTCCATGCTGGAAGGTACGTTTAGGGATCTTCAGCCACAAAGGGTCAGGGACGATCAGGTGAATCACTGGTAAATTAGCATGGCCCTTGCTGCCCTGCCAGCCTGTAGTTCACCCTGAGGTCTGGGACGACATCAACAGGCATCCTCCGCTGCCTGGGCACCAGTCACCTATAAGATCATAAGAAGTGGCACAGTGGTGCAGTGGTTAGCACCGCAGCCTCACAGCTCCAGTGACCTGGGTTCAATTCTGGGTAATGCCTGTGCGGAGTTTGCAAGTTCTCCCTGTGACTGCGTGGGTTTTCGCCGGGTGCTCCGGTTTCCTCCCACAGCCAAAGACTTGCGGGTTGATAGATAAATTAGCCATTATAAATTGCCCCTAGTGTAGGCAGGTGGTAGGGGAATATAGGGGATGTGGTAGGAATATGGGATTAGTGTAGGATTAGTATGAATGGGTGGTTGATGGTCGGCACAGACTCGGTGGGCCGAAGGGCCTGTTTCAGTGCTGTATCTCTAAATAAAATAAATAAATAAGCAGGAGTAGGCCATTCAGCCCCTTACGGCTGCTCCACCCCCAATACGATCATGTCGGATCTGATTGTGGCCTTATTTACACTTTCCTGTCTGCCCCCATAACTCTTGACTCCCTTATAGATCAAAAATCTATCTAACGCAGACTTGAACATATTCAACTTTGCTTCCAACTTGCACCCTTCTCTCACCTTTAGATGGACTATCTCTGACACTTCCCTTCCCTGACTTCTTTGTCTTCATCACTGGGCATAGACTGTCCACTAATATTCATTATAAACCCACCGACTCCCACAGCTACCTTGACTACACTTCCTGTTTCCTGTAAGGACTCCATCCCATTCTCCCAAGTATCTGTTCTGATGATGCAACCTTCCACAACAGCGCTTCTGACATGCCTTTCTTTTCCTCAATCGAGGATTCCCCCCCACTGTGGTTGACAGGGCCCTCAACCGTGTCTGACCTATTTCCTGCACTTCTGCCCTCACCCCTTCCCCTTCCTTCCAGAACTGCAACAGGGTTCCCCTTGTCCTCAATTTCCACCCCACCAGCCTCCACATCCAAAGGATCATCCTCCGCCACATCCAGCATGATGTCACCACCAAACACATCTTGCCTTCTCCACCCCTGTCAGCACTCTGAAGGAATCATTCCCTCCGTGACATCGTGGTCCACTCCACCATCACCCCCGACAGCTCAACCCCTTCCCATGGCACCTTCCTAAGCAATCGCAGGAGTTGTAAAGCCTGCCCTGTTACCTCCTCTCTCCTCACTATCCAAGGCCCCAAACACTCCTTCCAGGTGAAGCAGTGATTTACTTGTACTTCCTTCAATTTAGTACACTGTATTTTGCTGCTCACAATGTGGTTGCCTCTATATTGGGGAGACCAAATGTAGATTGGGTCAACACTTTGCAGAACACCTCTACTCAGTCCGAAAGCATGATCCCAAGCTTCCAGTTGCTTGCCATTTCAACATGCCACCCTGCTCTCATGCCCACATTTCTGCCCTTGGCCTGCTGCAGTGTTCCAGTGAACATCAACACAAGCTCGAGGAGCAGTACATCATCCTCGAGAGCCTTGCAGACTCAACATTGAGTTCAACAATTTCAGAGCATGACTGGCCCCCTTTTTAAATTTTTTATATATTTGTTAATTGTTTTATTTTATTTTTTAACCATGTGCCCGTTTTTCATGTTGTGCTTTTAGACAGAGCTGCTCATTATTCTGCCATTAACACTCTGTCTGGCCTAATGCTTTGTCTTTCACCACAAGCATTAACACTCTATTTAGCGTTGTCCTATGACATTTTGGTTATTTAATCTCTTACCCTCTACCCTATCACACACTTTCCATTTTGTTCTCTTCCCCACCACCACCTGCACCCACCCACCCAACCCCAACTTCACTTGCTCAGAACCTAATACTTTTCTAACCTTGGCTAATTCTGATGAAAAGTTACAGACCTGAAACATTAACTCTGCTTCTCTGTCCACAGATGCTGCCTGACCTGCTGAGTATTTCCAGCATTTTCTGTTTTTATTTCAGATTTCCAGCATCTGCAGTATTTTGCTTTTATTATATATTCAATACCTCAGCCTCCACTGCTCTCTGGGGAGAGGATTCCAAAGATTAACAACCCACTGAGAGAAGAAATTTTTCTTCACCTCCATCTTAAATAGGAGACTCTTTAGTTTGCAATTGTGCCATCAGTTCTAGATTCCCCCATGAAGGCAAACATCCTCTCAGCATCTACCCTGTCAAGCCCCCTCAGAATCTTATATGTTTCGATAAGTACACCTCTCATTCTTCTGAACTCCAGTGAGTATAGACCCAATTTGCTCAACCTTTGCTCATAAGACCACCCCTTCATCACAAGAATCAGCTTCGTGAGCCTTCTCTGAACTACTTCCAATGTAAGTATATCCCTCCTTAAGTAAGGAGTCCAAAACTGTACACAATACTCTAGGTGCAGTCTCACCAATGCCCTGTAGATTTGTTTTTATCCTTTCATAGGATGTGGGCATCACTGGCAGGCCAGCATTTATTGCCCATCCCTAATTGCCCTTGAGAAGATGGTGATGAGCTGCCTTCTTGAACCGCTGCAGTCCTTGGGGTGTAGGTACACCCACAGTGCTAGAGGGAAGGGAGATCCAGGATTTTGACTCAGCGACAGTGAAGGAAGGGCATTATAGTACCACTTCAGCATGGTGTATGGCTTGGAGGGGAACATGCAGGTGGTGGTGTTCCCGTGCATCTGCTGCCCTTGTCCTTCAAGGTAGTACAGGGCGTGGGTTTGGAAGGTGCTGTCAAAAGAGGCTTGGTGAGTTGCTACAGTGCATCTTGTAGATGGTACTCACTGCTGCCACTGTGCATCGGTGGTGAAGGGAGTGAATGTTGAAGGTGGTAGATGGGGTGTCAGTCAAGTGGGTTGCTTTGTCCTGGATGGTGTTGAGCTTCTTGAGTGTTATTGGACCTACACCCATCCAGAGAAGTGGAGAATATTCCATCACACTCCTGACTTGTGCCTTGTAGATGGTGGATTGAGAAGACAGAAGGTGAGTTACTCACCGCAGAATTCCCAGCCTCTGACTTGCTTTTGTAGCCACAGCATTTATGTGGCTGGTCCAGTTCAGCTTCTGGTCAATGGTGACCCCCAGGATATTGATAGTGGGGGATTCAACAATGGTAATGCCATTGCACATCAAGGGGAGATGGTTAGATTCTCTCTTGTTTGAGATGGTCATTGCCTGGCACATGTGTGGCATGACTGTTACTTTCCACTTATCAGCCCAAGCCTGGATATTATCCAGCTCTTGCTGCATTTAGACACGGGCTGCTTCAGTATCTGAGGAGTCATTAATGGTGCTGAATATTGTGCAATCATCAGCAGACATCCCCACTTCTGACCTTATGATGGAGGGAAGGTCATTGATGAAACAGCTGAAGATGATTGGGCCTCGGACACTACCCTGAAGAACTCCTGAAGTGATGTCCTGGGACTGAGATGATTGACCTGCAACAACCACAACCATCTTCCTTTGTGCTAGGTATGACTCCAGCCATCAGACAGTTTTCCCCCTGATTCCCATTGACGCCAGTTTTGCTAGGGCTCCTTGATGCCATACTCTGTCAAATGCTGCATTGATGTCAAGGGCAGTCACTCTCACCTCACCTCTTGAGTTCAGCTCTTTTGTCCATGTTTGGACCAAGGCTGTAATGTTAGGAGCTGAGTGGCCCTGGTGGAACCCAAACTGTGCATAAGTGAGCATATTATTGCTAAGCAAGTGCTACTTTATGGCACTGTTGATGACACCTTCCATCACTTTACTGATGATCGAGAGTAGACTGATGGGGCGGTAATTGGCCAGGATGGATTTGTCCTGCTTTTAGTGTACAGGACATACCTGGGCAATTTTCCACATTGCTGGGTCGATGCCAGCGTTGTAGCTGTACTGGAACAGCTTGGCTAGGGACGCGGCTAGTTCTGGAGCACAAGTCTTCAGAACTATTGCCGGAATTTTGTCAGGGCCCATAGACTTCGCAGTATCCAGTGCCTTCAGCTGTTTCTTGATATCATGTGGAGAGAATCGAATTGGCTGAAGACTGGCATCTGTGTTTCTGGAGACCTCAGGAGGAGGCCGAGATGGATCACCCACTCAGCACTCCTAGCTGAAGATGGATGCAAATGCTTCAGCCTTGTCTTTTGCACTGATGTGCCTGGGCTCCCTCATCGTTGAGGATGGGGATATTTGTGGCGCCTCCTCCTCCTGTTAGTTGTTTAATTGTCCACCAGCATTCACGATTGGAAAAGGCCAGACTGCAGAGCTTAGATCTGATCCATTGGTTGTGGGATCGCTTAGCTCTGTCTATTGCATGCTGCTTATGCAGTTTGGCATGCAAATAGTCCTGGGTTGTAGCCTCACCAGGCTGACACCTCATTTTGTGGTATGCCTGTTGCTGCTCCTGGCATGCCCTCCTGCACTCTTCATTGAACCAGGGTTGATCGCCCGGCTTGATAGTAATGGTAGAATGGGGGATGTGCCAGACCATGAGGTTACAGATTGTGGTTGAATACAGTTCTGCTGCTGCTGATGACCCACAGTGCCTCATAGATGCCCAGCTTTGAGTTGCTAGATCTGTTCAAAATCTATCCCATTTAGAACAGTGGTAGTGCCACACAAGACGATAGAGGGTATCTTCAACATGAAGATCAGACTTCGTTTCCACAAGGACTGTGTAGTGGTCACTCCTACCAATACTGTCATGGACAGATGCATCTGCAACAGGTAGATTGGTGAGGACAAGGTCAAGTAAGTTTTCTCCTCTTGTTGGTCCCTCACCACCTGCCGCAGACCCAGTCTACCAGCTATGTCCTTTAGGACTCGGCCAGCAGTGGTGCTTCCAAGTCACTCTTTGTGATTGACATTGAAGTCCTCCACCCAGAGTACATTCTGTGCCCTTGCTATCCTCAATGCTTCTTCCAAATGGTGTTCAACATGGAGAAGCACTGATTCAGCAGCCGAGGTGGGGCCAGTAGGTGATAATCAGCAGGAGGTTTCCTTGTCCATGTTTGACCTGATGCCATGAGACTTCCATGATGATGTAATGATGATTGTAGTTAGAGGTTCTGTTATGTCCTCTCTGATTTCACTCACCATCCTAGGGATGGGTGTTTTCCACTTTGAGTTCCATTAATTTTTCAGTACTTATTTTTTATCTAATTGCTGCACCTTCTGCTCTTGAACCTTTTTATTTACACGGCTCCATTATTCTGTAAAAACTAAGGTAATGTATTCATTTAGTTCCTGTATTGTGGAGCAACTGTAAACCATGTTTATGAATGTTTTCATAAAAATATTAACACAGCTTCAATTGTTCCAAGGAATTTGAAATACATTTTCTTTTTTTTCTAATTTTCTCCTTTGTTAGCAACGATCTGACCCTAGCAAGTATGGCCTTCACAGCACTGGGCTGAAAAGGAAAGTGTAAGGGTGTTACTCTATTGTTTAAATTTTCTTTTCTCTAAGGGAAAATCAGGATAATAGCTGATATTAAATTTAAAATTGTGCATAATAGTAAATATAAATGCTCTTGGTAGTGACAAATTCAGATAAGGCTGTCCAAAATTCTCTGTGGAAGTATCTCCACACCATCAGTTCCTTTTGATATAACTGAGAAGAGCCCATTTAAAACCTTGGAGCAGTACCTGTGTTTTAGCAATTATGTAGGGTTCCAGGCAATCATACCATTGTAATTATTCACTTCACGCCTGACAAAATGATTCCTGTCCTTTTTTGATGAATATTTATAAGAGTACATTAAGCAGTGTACTTTCTCCCTTCAGGCAAGACCATTTGGAGTTCATCAATATGTATTACCAAGGACTTATGTAAAAGGAACATCAAAGGAAAGTCACCAGGTATTCTTTTATCTGTGCTCTGTTAGCCTGAAACTTGCCTTTTTTGTGACAAGTACCAATCAATTATGTTTTGATGACTGAAAAATTGCAGTCTTATTTGGAGCGTGTTTTACTTCTTGTATGTCACATCGGTGCCTTAGTTAAGTCACAGATATGTATGTCTCGGTGGTGGTATGATGTAGATAACTGAACACAAAATGGGAAGGTTAACATTTGTCTTTGTTTACAGTATTAAACTTGTGGATGGCAACACAGAGGAATAAAAATTCTTACTTTTGAATTTTATATATTATATATATATATAAATTTGTTTTACTGCATTTTCTATTTCTATCATGACCCACCTCAATGGTACACTTAAAAATAAGCTGTTTTTGAATACAATCCTAGTCAATGTTGCCCTGTCACCACTTTGTTGGGTGGCCCTAGTATCTTTCCCCATCATCTCTGCCCTTCCACTCACCTCTGAGTTAAGAGCATTCTGTTGCTGTATAATATTCTGCCTCATCTACAGTCCAGAAATTAGCCAAACTTACCTATGGAGTGGAATCAAGTGGGAAAGCAGTCAAGAGTTGGAATGAACTCTGCTCTAGTGAATGAAAATAGGAATTCAGCACTCCACTGCTAACTCTCTTGGCTGGCTCAGAGAACAGAATAGAAGCTTTGTCTTGTTTATGTACAGCAGCAGCATGAAGTAATCGCTTCTGGGGTCAGGTATGGTCAATCGCAATGCTGTCAGACCTGTCAAATCTCATTGATTTGAAGTGGCACTCAATTTATTTTTTAATGTTCAGCATCGCACTGTCCAAGATATGTGCTACTCAATGTGTTTTAATGAGATTCCAATCTGTTTCACTCATTTCCTTATTAAATTTCACTCCTGCTCTGGGTATGTCCTGGCAACCTTGGTGTTGGGTCCACTACACCGTCTCAATAACCCACATGAAAGGCAGCTTCAGCACAGCATGCTACAATGCTGTGACATTTTCATTTCCTTTGCATTTTTGTCTGAGGTGTATTAAAATGGAACTGCCAAACTAATAATGAGCAGAATGGCCTCCTTGTGTGCCATAATGACTCAATGGGCTGAATTTTCCCAGCCCTTTGGAGACGGGCAGGGAGACAGGAGGTCTGGTATTGTGGCTGGAGAAGGTACAGGAGGTGAGCCCGATGTCTTCCCACCGCCATGGCGTATTACTAGTGGTGGGCATCACAGTGGCACGACACACCCACCAGGCAGCAAAATTGAGCCACTTTCGGGCCTAATTAAGTGCCACCTCCCACTTCCGGTGACATTTTGCCCATGTCAGGAGGGCCTGGTGGATTCCCAGGCGGGCTGTCCTGAATGATCACTCCATGACCCATAGAGGGGCCCCCAGCAGCAATGGCCGGCCCCGCAGCGAAGGCTACTAAAATAGGACAACCCCCTTCCCCAATCGTCGTGTCCTGCCTGCCAGGCCCCAGCCAGCTCAACCAAACTTACCTTGTTTTTGAGGGCACCTCGCCATGGAGGCACTCTTTCCTTTCTCTTGCAGCCTCAGCAGTGGCCACCACTAGCGGTGATGCCGCAGAGCTGCTGAGCTGTCGGCCCTCTGATTGGGCCGGCAGCTCTGGGGCCACCATCCTCAATTGGACTGTGGCCCCTGCGGTGGACTCTGTTAATTGGCTGCTGCCCTTAAAATGCTGCCCCAGGATCCCACCGCCCACCGAAGCGGGGTCAGCTCCCGCTTTCGGCCTGGGTGGCGTGACTAGATCCTCAGTGGCAAAATTCAGCCCTATGACTCTAATGACAACCCATTCATGCCAAATTTAAGGCATATTGGTGTTACATGTTTCCACCCTAAGCCATTTAGTTTGGGAAATTACAACACCCTCTGTCTGAACAATATTTATACCTTAGACCCAGAGATACCTGAACATGGCTCACAAACAATATAATGTTTGCCATGCCAACTTGCTATGTTGAATAGTAATTTTCTTTAATACACTGACTGGAGATCTGAATTTATTTTTTTAAAGACATTTCAAGAATCAGATAGAAGATGGCTTTGCGAGCAGCTTAAGTTGGCCACCTAATTTGCAACACTGTATCCTACATTGCAAGGCCTGTGAGGAGGGAGACAAAATGTCTGCTCATTTCCCAGCAAGAACCAAGACCCAGAAAGTTTAAGGGAGCTGCTTGTTCTGTTTTCTTTTAGCAAGAAAAAATATTACTAATTGCTATGTTTGAATCACTGAGTGACTGTCATGTGACAAGCCCCTCCCCATCTGTAGTTTTAAGCTTATGTTTCTCTACAGCAGCAAGGAAAAGCTTCTGGACTCTGGCATGAGCAGATCCAAGTGGGGGCCTCTCCCTCTCTTTCTCTCCATTCCAGCTTGAAAGCTTCAAATCCTGCTTGTTGACTGACGACCTTTGCATACCACAGCTACAATCAGAAACCCTGTTGGAGGAAATCATCCACATCGCTTACGTCTGGGATCAAACCCAAAGACAAATGGGAAATTGGAAGAGGGAAACCAAATTGAGTCCTAGCAATAATTTTAAAACTTCAATAAAGGTTTTCTTGTGGTTTTCAGTGCTGAAGTACTAAAGTGTCCACATTCGAGGCCAATACCTTCCGAGAACAGAGTGAAGTAGCTTGGGTCAGGTTAAAAGCCCTATCAATAGCTGAGCAGTTAGACATTACTATGCATCCAAAAGCTAGGAAACCCGAAATCCTAAAACTTGCGGCCAACCATTTTAAAATTGACACTGAAGAACCAGAGACAGGCATAGAATCTGAAAGAGACAAAATAACATTAGCTAAGGTACAAGTAAAACAGAGGAGACTAGAATTAGAATTTCAGTAAAGAGAAAAAGAGAGAGTGTTCCAGAAAGAGAGAGAGGAGAGAGAGTATCAGGAAAGGGGAAAAAAGAGCTTTCCAGAAGGAGAAGGAAGAAAGAGAGTTTAGGTGGCTCGAACTAACTAGGGGTAGACCCAATACAACCAGTGAAGGCACCACTAGTGAGGGAGTTACCCCTAGCTCAGGACTGGGTGCTGAGCTCTTAAAGTTCTCCCAGTTGACACCAAAGTTCGATGAGGGGGATGTGGAAGCATTTTTCATTTCTTTTGAAAGCTTACAAAACAGCTGAAGTGGCCGGCAGAGAGCTGAACACTATTATTGCAAAGCAAACTAACAGGAAAAACCCATGAGGTTTGTTCACTGTTGCCTGATGAGAGTTCATCAGTCTATAAGATGACTAAAAATGCTATCCTGGGCACATACGAGCTTATACCGGAGGCGTACCGCCAAAAATTCAGAATCCTCTGAAAGCAGCCTGAACAAACTTACCTCAAGTTTGAAAGAGTTAAGCAGCTTGCTTTAGACCAGTAGATATGGACACTTAAGATAGAGTCCACCTATGAAGACCTGTGGCAGTAAAACCCAGTAAACCTACCGCTGAGAGTGCAGGAAATCTTAATAAAATCCCTGAGAGTTACCAGGATTTTGTGTCGAAAGGAAAAGTGACCCCATACCCCTCGAGTGAGGCAAGTAAGCTCATAGTCATACTTAGGGATACAGGGGCCACCCAATCCCTTTATACCGGGTACACCTGGAGTGCAACCTTGTTTCAGGACCAATAACCATGGTGATCGTCCCTAGTTTACCTGTAGATGGTGCTAACCTGCTCCTGGGTAATGATCTGGCAGGGACGAAGGTGGTAGCTTCCCCAGTGGTTTTAGAAAGACTGAAAGAGGTCAGGGAGACAGAGCAGTTACAGGAAAATGTCCCTGGCATTTTCCCTGACTGTGTGATGACCTGGTCCATGGTCAAACAAGCTCCATCGGAGGAGGCTGAACTGCCACTGCAGACAGAAGACCCTACTGTCTGGTTATCTGAAACCTTCTTTGGGAAGTTTGAAGATGCAAAGGATGGGTTAAATAGGTCTTCCTCGTTCGAGGCTCAGCAAGCCAACCCAGGGTTAAAAAAGTTAGCACAGACTGCCCAAACTGAAGCTGAAGCAGAGGGTATTCCAGAATGCTACTATTTAAAGGATGAGGTGATGAGGAAGTGAAGACCTCCTCATAGATCTGCAGATGAAGAGTGGACTGTGGTCTACCAGGTAGTGGTGCTGCTGAGTAATGCAGGGAAATATTGAAAATACCCCATGAGATTTCAGTAGCTGGACATGTCAGTATTAGAAAAACCCAAGCCCACATCAGACGTCATTTTCACTGGCTACAACTCCACAAGGATGTGGTGGAGTTCTGTAAGACATGCCACATGTAACACATTGTGGGGAAGACTCCACCTGCAATAAAACCTGCACACCTATTTCCCATACCGGCTTTTGGGGAACCGTTCAGCAGAGTGCTGGTAGATTGTGTGGGGCCCCTGCCGAAATCAAAAGGGGGCTACCGGTATCTTCTCACCAGTATGGATGTGGCTACCTGATTTCCAGGGGTTATCCCTCTAAGAACTATCTCTGCCAAGGTAGTGGTGGAGGGGTTAACCCAATTCTTTACCCGATATAGGCTGCATGCTGAGATCCTGTCAGATCAGGGCACAAATTATATGTCCAGTATTTTTCAAAAGATCATGGGTAACCTGGGCATAAACCAGCTAAAGTCCTCAGCCTACCACCCACAGTCACAAGGGGCTTTGGAACGGTACCACAAGACCTTAAAGACAATGATCAGGGCATACTGCTATGAGTACCCCCATGACTGGGACTAAGAGCTGGGATTTCTTCTGTTTGCTACCAGGGACTCACCCAACAAGTCCACTGGCAGTCCCTTTGAATTAGTTTATGGACACAAGGTGAGAGGTCCTCTAAAACTAATCAAGAGGTTTAGGGGACACAGGGACAAATCGTTCCTGTTAGACTACATCTCCATGTTCCGAGAACAGCTCACAAGAGCGGTGGCTCAGGAATGCCTAAAAACCTCCCAGACAGCTTTGAAAAGGTAGGCAGATAAACACGACAAGGCCAGAATATTTCAGCCTGATGACCATGCTTTTACCAATACAGGGAGAACCATTGAAAGCCCAGTTCATTGGCCCGTATAGAGTAATAAAGAGAATTAGCCAGTTGAATTATATAATTGACACCCCAGATCATAAGAAAAAGCAAAGGCTTTGCCACATCAATATGTTGAAATGGTATCACAGCTGGGTAGCGGTCAAACAAACACAAGTCTGTCAGGCAGTCAGGAAAGAGGAGGATGAAAGGGACAGTGAGGATGAGTTAAAGGGAGGCTGGGAGGATTCCAAAATCGAACCCCCAACCGTCTGGTTAGCCAACACTGAAATGTTAGGGAAATTCGACATTGTACTCTCCTGTTTAAATGCAGAACAGAGAGGAGATCTAACAAGGCTGCCCATAGCTTTTAAAGGGATCTGCAGGGACAAACCAGGGTGCACAACCCTAACCCTACATGATGTGGATGTAGGAGAGACCCCTGCCATAAAACAAAATCCCTATTGCCTAGGTCCCAGGAAACTTACCCAAGTTTGGGAGGAAATTCAATATATGCTGGAGCACAAGCTGATTGAGCCCAGTCAAGCAGCTGGAGCTCCCCAGTTGTGCTGGTGCCCAAACCCGATGGCTCAGCAAGGCTCTGCATTGATTACAGAAAGATTAATGCAGTTACCACTGCTGATTCCTACCCAGTTCCTCTCCTAGAAGACTGTATTGATACAGTAGGAAACACCACCTACATAACCAAAATAGACTCATTAAAAGGATACTGGCAGGTTCCCTTAACCATCTGAGCTAAAGAGATCTTAGCTTTTGTCATTCCAAATGGCTTTTTAAAAATTTGTTCTTGGGGTTTGGGATGGCTGGCTAGGACAGCATTTATTGCCCATCCCTAATTGCCCTTGAGAAGGTTGTGCTGAGCTGCCTTCTTGAACTGCGAGAATCCACGTGGGTAGGTACACCCACAGTGCTGTTAGGAAGGGAGTTCCAGGATTTTGGCCCAGCAACACTGAAGAGTGATGCCCTTTGGGTTAAGAAATGCCCCAGAAACATTCCAAAGTCTGATAAACCAGGTAGTGGCTGGGCTGCCCAACTGTATAGTGTACCTGGATGATCTGTTAGTGTACAGTGACACTTTGGGGGACCAGCTAGACCAGTTAGAAGCCCTCTTCCCAAGGTTACAGTCAACTAACCGCATCATAAATCTTGCAAAGAGCGAGTTTGCTAAAGCTCAAGTAACCTACCTAGGGCATATTGTCGGTCAAGGGAGAGTGTTGCCCAGAGAAGCAAAGGTACAGGCGCTGATAGATTTTCCCATTCCCACAAATTGGAAATAATGAGATTTTTGGGGATGTGTGGGTTTGACCGTAAGTTTGTCCCAAACTTCAGCACTATAGCCACCCCACTGACAGACTTATTGCAGAAAAAAGCAAAGGTAGTGTGGTCAGGGAGGTGCCAAACAGCTTTCGAGAGGCTAAAAGCCATCTTAACCAATGAACCAGTACTGGCTGTTCCAAACTTTAACAAGTGGCAGTGGATGCTCGTGACCTCAGGGTAGGTGCTGTCCTGCTCCAAGATGATCGATAGGTATTAAAAGACCAATTGGGTATTTCTCCAAAAAATTAAACAAACATCAAGTGTATTTAGATTTCCAGAAGGCATTCGATAAGGTGCCACATAAAAGATTATTGCACAAGATAGGAGCTCACGGTATTAGAGGTAATGTATTAGCATGCATTGAGGATTGGTTAACTAACAGAAGACAGAGAGTCGGGATTAATGGGTCTTTTTCAGGTTGGAAAGATGTAACTATGGAGTGCCACAAGGATCAGTCCTAGGGCCTCAATTATTTACTATCTATATTAATGACTTGGAGGTGGCGGCAAAATGTAATATATCCAAATCTGCTGACAATACAAAAATAGGTGGACGGGCATGTTGTGATGAGGATATAAGGAATCTGCAAGTGGGTATAGATAGGTTGAGTGAGTGGGCAAAAAACTTGGCAGATGGAATTTAATGTAGGAAAGTGTGTAGCACTTTGGTAGGAAGAATCAAAAGGCAGACTATTATTTAAATGGAGAGAGACTTCAAAAAATGCAGCACAGAGGGATCTGTGTGTTCTTGTGTATGAAACACAAAAAGTTAGCATGCAGGTGCATCAAGTAATTAAGAAGGCAAATGGAATTTTGGCCTTTATTGCTCGGGGTTGGAGTTTAAAAATAGGGAAGTCTTGTTACAACTGTATAGGGTGTTGGTGAGGCCGCACCTAGAGTACTGTGTACGGTTTTGGTCCCTGTATTTAAGAAAGGATATATTGGCATTGGAGGCAGTTCAAAAGAGATTCACTTGGCTGATTCCTTGGATGAAGGGGTTGACTTATCAAGAATGGCTAAACAGGTTTGGCCTTTATTCATTAGAGTTTAGAAGAATGAGGGGTGATCTTATTGAAACATACAAGATTCTGAGGGGGCTTGACAGGGTAGATGTTGAGAAGATGTTTCCACAAGTGGGGGAATCAGGAACTAGGGCACATAGTTACAGAATAAGGGGACACTCATTTGAGATGCAAAGGAATTTCTTCTCTCAGAGGTTGGTGAATGTCTAGAATTCTCTACCCCAGAGAGTTGTGGAGGCTAGATCACTGAAAGTATTTAAAGAGGAGGTAGATATATTTTTGAAATATCGGGGAGTTGAGGACTATGAGGAGCTGGCACGAATGAGGAGTTGAGGTCTGGGGCAGATCAGCCATGATCTTACTGAATGGCAGGGCAGGATTGAGGGGCCGAATGGCCTACTCCTCCTATTTCGTGTGTTCATTTTTTATGTTCTGATGTTCAAAGGAGATACTCTACTGTGGAGAAGGAAGCCCTGGCACTGTTGCTGGCTCTCAAGCATTTTGAGGTATATGTACAAAATGGATATAGAGAGACTGTAGCCTGTACCAACCACAATCCTTTGACCTTTGTAGAGTAATTCAAAACCCACAATGCAAGGCTTATTCATTGGAGCCTGCTTCTGCAACTTTACCACCTAATGATTATCCACATTACAGGGAAAAACAATATGATAGCTGACGCTTTATCTAGGGTTTAGCTCAGCACGGAACCATCCCGGATATAAAAAAAACTGAACCAGAGCATTGCCATGACAGTGAGACTGATGAGTGTGTGTGTACAGTTTCTTTTTAATTTACGACTTCATAATGAAATGCTCCTTTTGTCACATTTCATTTTGCTTAGTGGGGAAGTGTCATGCCTATGTGCTTTGTTGAATGATCATGTTCTTTAATCTACTGACTGGAGATCTGAATTTATATTTTTTTTAAATACATTTAAAAAAGTACAGATAGAAGATGACTTTGCTGGCAGCTTAAGATGGCCACCTAATTTGCAACACTGTATCCTATATTGCAAGGCCTGTGAGGAGGGAGAGTGAAAAGAGGGAAGCCCTTCGACCCTCCTCACTTGACTGTAACATATTTCAATTGGTTTATGCACAAGGTTGATAGATGTAATACATCTTATCTACAAATATATAATTTCATGATTAAAGTTCCACATCAAGGAGACACTCGGTGAAATATATGAGTACAATTGAGTTACATTTTTCCAGATAACTTGATGCAGAGACAACATCAAAATTTCACACAAAAGGTCAATACTATGTTTGGTTCATAGGCAGGTTTCACAACTATTCCAGATGACTAAATTGCACTGTGAAGGGTTGTGTTTACATACTTTTTGTCTCCTCTTCCTCCTGCATAGGTTTCTCAATGGTACACTCCTCCTCACATCATACAGTGGAATATTCAAATCAAAACTCACATCTGGAAGGAGTAATAACTGGGCTGCCTTAGTGTACCTTTTAGCTTACTTTGAAGCATACAAACACTTGCTCTGAAGGTTCAGATCCACACAATATCAACATTATCAAATACATATAATTTCAATTCTGCAGAAACAGACTGCAGTTAAAAGCTGAAGAATACAGATAAGAAGGCTGTAGTTTCAATCCCTGACTCTGCTCAGCTCATTTCAGGCAGGACAATAGTAAAGATGCTAAACTTACTATTTGTAAGTTCCACCTCTGCTAAACTCCTGTGCATCAATGGAAAATTGATGAAGACTGAGGGAAAAAAACTCAATTGAAAAATCCCCATTCTAGTTGTTAAAAGTAGCCAGAATATGTTGCTTTTATGTAAAATGAAACATGAGTTCCACAAATTTTTCTGAGACAACATACATTACTGTATTCAGAGTTGTTTATTTAATCAAAACAGTATGTAACAGTGTAACAAATTAAATTCAGACACACATCCCTCACAATCTGCCATTCAATTTGAATTTAGCATTGACCAAATTGTCACAAATAAATGCACAAGTTATATTGCGATTAACTTTTCATTCCAGCTAAACTATGCAATTCCATTAGTGTATCAAAATTCAGATGAAAATCAGTCATTTCACCCACTTTTCTTAAACAGAGGGAAATATGGTCTTCTTTCTGAAGGTTTATATATGTACAGTCTCTTATCTACTACAAATGTGACCTTTAATAACAGAAGTGCTAATTGTGGCTGCTGTCTGTTACCTTGGGTTTAACAGTTTTAACTTCACAGTCACATATGGTATTGAGTCCCAGGTCTGCACAACACTTCATCTGTTGTGGTTGTGATGAGGTTCAGCAGCTGTCAACCAAGAAAAGCACGAAGCATCTCACAGGAGCAGAGGAAATACCATCTTACCCAGCAGAAAATGCAGAAATATTTCATTCAGGCCTAGTTTCACTTTGAAAGGACATCAGCTAAAATTTCATCTTTCAATCTGAAAATGAAGAGCATGGTTGATAAAGAATCTGGGATAAATATTTGCCTTTAGCACACTCATCGCAGAGCTTCTCATGCCAAGATTGCAAATCAGAAACTCAAGAGCATGCTTCCTTCCAAAAGAAGTATTTGGCCTACAGTTTCCTTAAAATGAGTTATACCACTTTAAAAAATATACACCTGCAGATGCAATTAGGGAAGATGGTGGTGTAATGGTAATGTCACTGAACTGGTAATCCAGAGGGCCAGACTAATGTCCTGGGGATACGGGTTCAAATCCCACCATGGCAGCTGGTGGAATTTAAATTCAATTAATTAATTAATTCCATTAACTAATTTAAAAAGTCAGGAATTGAAAGCTAGTCTCAGTAGTGGTGCTATGAAACTATCATCGATTGTCGTTAACAACCCATCTGGTTCACTAATGTCCTCGAGGGAAGTAAATCTGCTGTCCTTACCTGGTCTGGCCTACATGTGACTCCAGCCCCACAGCAATGTGGTTGACTCTTAACTGCCCTTTGAAATGGCCTAGCAAGTCACCAGTTGTCAAGGGCATTAGGGATGGGCAACAAATGCTGGCCTTACCAATGACGCCCACATCTCATGAAACAATTTTTTAAAAGTGCCCTGCTGATGTTCATTTGCATTCCAGCTCGCCTAAGCATTGGTATAAAAATGAGTGTGAGCAGCTCTGCTACCAGATATTGGGGCGGCACAGTGGGGCAGTGGTTAGCACCGCAGCCTCACAGCTCCAGCGACCCGGGTTCAATTCTGGGTACTGCCTGTGTGGAGTTTGCAAGTTCTCCCTGTGTCTGCGTGGGTTTTCTCCGGGTGCTCTGGTTTCCTCCCACATGCCAAAGACTTGCAGGTTGATAGGTAAATTGGCCATTAGCAATTGCCCCTAGTATAGGTAGGTGGTAGGGAAATATAGGGACAAGTGGGGATGTGGTAGGAATATGGGATTAGTGGAGGATTAGTATAAATGGGTGGTTGATGGTCGGCACAGACTCGGTGGGCCGAAGGGCCTGTTTCAGTGCTGTATCTCTAAACTAAACTAATTTCTGTGCAACTTTAAAAATAGGTAAGAGAACAACAGTATCTGGCTCTTGCACGTAACTCTCTAATAGCTCCATGTCTTAGCAATATTTTTATAACACTTTTGCAGAATTATAACTTTGCAGATACCATATAGACCCTGAGGTCGCAGGACATGATGCCAAGCCAGAGAGAAGAAGCCAACACCCTGCTCATTCAGATCTCCAAGCTTTACTCAAGGAAATTGAAGGCAGGAAGGACCAAGCCCTCCAGAAATGTCACTCATGCTGTATGGAAGGAGATGGCACAAACACAAATGCCAATTTCCTCACCAAGGAGCACTCCCACTTTTCCTCTGTTTCCCACATTCTTCAGCCTCGTAAAGCAACAACTAACACTTCATAATGCATTCTAGTTAACCAAGGATCGAAGTCTGTATCCTGCACTATGACTTCCCAGCTGCATAACACCAATCAGTAGCATGCGCAACCTGAATCCAGCTTCCTTCATATCGACAGCCTCCTACCCCCCACATTTCTTACCTCCCCTCTGAGACAATACAAAATCTAAGCATGAGAGAAGAGTGGTGGAATTTTAGAAGAAAGTGCTAGTGAATTATTTGTCCATGTTTAGTGCAAGTCTGAGCATTGTTACTCTTCAAAATTTTTTTTAAAACTAAGCAGTTAAACAAGAACTTTGAAGACCTTCTTTAAGATCATTCAACAAGGAACTTGTAGTGCATTCCATAGCTGAAGGTGGCAGGGGGCAATGAAAGAGAAAACTTTAACTCTAGTTGAGGCCTGGCATTAATGAGCTTAATGAATAGGAAGAGCACTGAAGAGCAGTGAATGCTATTGGAATTATTTGATGACAACATTGGTGAAGTGGTCATTTCAGTTATATCATGGGGGAAGGGATTCAGAAATGTGCCTGATATGTGCCCGGCCCAATCCCCCTGTCAGCAGTGAGGCACCATGGCGGCCTCCCGCCGCTGAGCAACGGGACCTGAATTTCAATATTTAAATCAATAAAATGAATATATTGAAATAAATTTACCTTCCATCTTCCGGGCTTGCCGCAATCCTCAGTGCGGCGGCCGTCACTCCTGCGCCTTCAATTCCACGTTAGGGGAACGCTGGCGTGACACTGGTGGATAGTGGGGAGAAGGTAAGATTTACAGTGCAGGGGGTGGGGATGGGGTCAAATAAGCATAATGGATGTAGGGGATTGTGGAAAGAGGTGAACTTTAAACTTTGTGCAGTTTGGGGGAGGGGGCAAGGTCAGATTTAAAAGGGAAGTGTTTTGTGGGGGGAAGGACAAATATTTAATGTAATTGTTACTGGGGGGTGGGAAAGGGGTGTTAGGAATTTATTGGATACATTTTGGGGGAAATAACGGATTTAAAAATTCAAATTGACCTGCAGGGCTGATTGCCCTTTAAAAATGGAACCAACGCCTGCGCACAGGCAGCTGATGCCATTGCTGGGATGGAGAGCCTGCCTCTTCCACATGATTGTGGTGGGGTGGGGGAGGGGTGGGTGATGGGCCACCCCAGCTATTTAATTCAGCCGCCGCACAGAAGATTGCAACGGCTCTTTCACTTTTTGAGCTCACTGCCAAGATGAGGTGGCAGGCTCTTAAAATCCAGCCCAAAGAGTCATACAATCATTTACGGCACAGAAGGAGGCCATTCAGCCCATCAAGTCCATGCGGGGTCTTCAGAGAGTGATACAGTCAGTCCCACTCCCCAGTTCAATCCCTGTAGCCCTGCAAGTCTATTTCTCTGAAGCAGCCATCCAACTTATTCTTGAAATCATTGATCGTCTCCACTTCCACTAATCTTGTGGGTAATGAGTTGCAGGTTATTACCACCCGCTGTGTAAAAAAGTGCTTCCTCATATCCCCCCTGCAATTTTTGCCCAAAACTTTCAATCTGTGTCCCCTGGTCCTTGTATCATTTATGAATGGGAACAGTTTTTCCTTGTCTAGCTTATCCAAGCCTTTCATAATCTTGTACACTTCTATTAAATCTCCCCTCAATCTCCTTTGTTCCAGGAGAACAAACCCAGCTTTTTCAACCTAACCTTGTAACTAAAATCTACCATCCCTGGAACTGTTTTGGTAAATCTCCTCTGCACCCTCTCAAGGACCCTCACATCTTTTCTGAAGTATAGTGATCTGTATATTAAACTCTTTCATTCTCCCCAGACCATCTTCCCTCATTATGTTCAGGGTGGCAAGAAACCTCTGCAAACAGTTAATGCTGTACCAGGCCCACTAAGGTCTGTAGCCCCTTACAACTCAGTAAAGACATCTAGTATGGTGGGCCTCTCACACACCTGTTGGCAACTCACCACCCACCACTACTGCTACCCCTTCTTCACCAGTACTTTGTGATTCATCTGTGGCACCCGCTGACTTCTGTACCATAAATTACCAATGTACAGTTGGAGTGCAGGAATCTCCATACTAATAGCACAACACATAAAATCTATCTTTCTGTACAAATTATACAATGTTTGATAAATAAGGTACTTAGTGCTACATTATTAAGAAGCTCAAGGCTCTGCAGACCTAAACTCCCACTTAAAAATCCACCATGTTTATTAATAACTTGTGTCATATATGTCAGTGTCTTTGGATCTGAGGACTGTCATCTGTTGTCTGCTTTGCTTGTCTATTATATAGAGTGTTTTTCCTTCAACATAAGAGTGGTAGGAATGATTTGACCATGAAAATTATTTCCTGAGTGCACGATTGCTGTATCTTTCCTGATATTTCTCTGTATTGAACAGAATTTTTTTCATAGAACTTTTCTACTTACAACTTCCCTCATGCTGATTGTGGGAACAGATTAAAAGTAAGCTAATCAGCTAACAGACTAACTGTGAAGCTTTGGAGCCAATTTATAAAAAATAACAAGCAGAAGCTAACAGGACAGCTGCAGATAGCTTAATAGTAGCCTATTGTTTAATAATCAGCTTAACAGTTCAAGGAGGGGGGATGTGAAACTACTGAAATAAAATGCAAGTATAAAATGCTGAGTCGAATGAACCAATCATGCACTGATAATAGAAGTCTGCAAACCATTCAGAAACAAGGGGGGGGGGGGCTTTACTAGTTTTGTTTGAATATTTATAAGAAAGGCTTGCTGTAGTGAGCACATGTTCTTTTGTTTATTTCTTTTTGTTTTGCTCTCTTGCATGTTCTTTGTTTTGCTTTTTGTTCTTTTTGTAACCTTGCAATGTAACAACCATATTCTGCAATAAAGTTTCTAAAAGTTACGGTCGGACTTCGTCTCTCTTTGTAACTGATGGGATCCAACACTGATATCTGCGTTGGGCACCACAGTAATGTACATGTTTTATCTTTGTGCCTTTTTGAAATTGTATCATCTTCCAAACATCCTGCCAGCCCTGAGTTGCTGAGACAATGTTTACTCATATTGACACAATATTGGGTCTTCACATATATGGGAGTGACCTTTCCCACCAAAAATATGTTCATATTTTACAGTAATGTCCTTTTACTAGAACCCCATGGAGCCTGCTCCATGAAACAGCTTGATAATGCTGTTGTTTAGCCATTTATGACCGCAATTGTATATCCCAGAGCTGGAAAAACTGACTTTTTCCAATTTATGGGCGTCAAATGGCTCATTAGCTACTTCAGAAGCATAAAAAGATCATTGTTGAATGATTGACTACTACTTTTTTGTTGCCCCTAATGAAATCACAATTCTCACAGTTGGTACTCCAAAATGTTTCATATTCTTGTGATATCCTTAGTGTTAAAAATAATAGTAGAACATGCTTTTGGCTTTTATTTTCCAATCAGAGAAATGTCTAGCCCAATATTTTCTTATTTATGTTGTATGTAAAATATCATCAAAACTTAGAAACTGTGCAGCATCAGAAGTGTGAACTGAACACCCTGAATGAGTATGTTATACAGAAAGCGGGCAATGAAGTCACATGTATGCTACTCCCAAAAGCAGTTCAGAACCTTGTGTACTCTAAGCAACTAATACCACAACACATCATTTATTAGAAAGTACATTTTTCACAAATCTTTCCCACAGAGAAGCAGTAATGAGGGCATTTCAATGACATATACAGCAGTTTATTCCTCCCTATTGTTTATATTGTCTCTTTTAAAGTACACTATCTGCCAGGGTTGTGTATCAATGATTTACATTCTACTCTTTTCTTGGATTTTTTAATTTTCCCATTTTTCAAAGCATTTAGTCAAAAAAACATGCTATGCCAAATGAGGATTTTTAATTCATCAGTTAGAAACCTACATTAAACTTTTAAAAAGAAAAGATGGGATCCTACATTTAAGATGGCCACTACAATTTGCACTGAAATACAACACATTCCAGGACAGCGAATTGGAGATACATGTCTAATGATGCCCCAATCCAGGACAATGGCTTATATCACTGAGTAGATTATCCAGTATCACTCTTGTTAGCAAGAGTTGTCCACAAACATACACTCCCTCTACCACTGACGCACTGTGGCAGCAGTGTGAACCATCTACAAGAGGCACTGCAGCAACGTACCAAGGCTCCTTAGACAGCACCTTCCAAACCTGCGACCTCTACCAACTAGAAGGACAAGGGCAGCAGATGCATGAGAACACCACCACCTGCAAGTTCCCCTCCAAGTCACACACCACCCTGACTTGGAACTATATTGCCATTCCTGGAACTCCCTAACAGCACTGTGGGTGTACCTACCTCCCATGGACTGCAGCGGTTCAAGAAGGCAGCTCACCACAACCTTCTGAAGGGCAATTAGCGATGGGCAATAAATGTTGGCCTAGTCAGCGATGTCCATATCCCATGAATGAATATAACAAAATGCACACAGCTGCACAGCAACCTGGAAAGTATCGCATGTGTTGTTCACAAGTTGACCCTTTTAGGAAACCAGGTGTGCTCTGCCACACAAAAAAAATTAGAAGAACCACGCATTCAAATGAACAGGCCACACACACACAAAAAAAAACTTAGAGGGTTTTGTTGGGTATGAAGGTGGTTTCCGGTAACACTGTAGGATGTGGCACTATGTAAGCCTTAGGCCCTTCTGGAGGTGTATGCTGCACAACCAGCTGCTTCTGGTACTGACCACGAGACACACCCTCTTGGGAAGGTTGGTTTGACACCAGGCTGCCTAATTTGGGCCATGCAGGTCTATTGAATAAATTTGCACGACATTCTGCAAAGAAGAAACATTGAGCTGCAAGATGGGCCCTGCACCAGTGCTATTCAAAGAACTAGGTACCCAACTTGCAGGTAAGATCATTTTGAAGATTTTCTGCTATTGCAAAGTGTCTGTAAGTACTGTGGAGGTTTTGTGGTGAGTTCCTGGACTTGGCAAGGAGTGTTGCTGTATCCTTACAGAGAGAGCAAAGGAGGAGGTGACCTTTCCACTGCTGCAACAGGTATGGGGCTGCAGTTGCAGTGCCTCTGGGTCTGCAGCGTGACTGGGAGTTAGAGCAGAGGCTCCAGAGAGGGCAAGCTCGGCATGATGCCCTCTGCCAATATGGAGCCAAATCCTCCATGCTCCTTGACAGTGATAGGAGGATATCTGGCAGGCCAGCTAATATACCCAGCACCTCGGTGTGCATGCCCATCAGCGCTGTCCTGTATGCTGCCCCATTGAGGTCTTCATCTGAGTCCCCTGTAGCAGAACCCTTCTACAGCCTCACCCTTCAGTGAGATGATAAATGACTCATCCTTTAGCCTTGGAGTAGCTGCAGCCCATTCATGTCCAGTGACTCACCACATGCTGATCACATCTCTATAGTAGCTTGCAAGGTACATGCAGTGTCAGTGTCTGAGCTGGTGTCTGTGAGTGTCAGATCAAGTGACTTTGCTTCTTCCTGAGAGATCTGAAGCAGCTCTTGCCCTTCCTTATCAGGCTGCACTGGCTGGCCAAGCAGTAGTTCTTGGGTGTCTGAAAGCAGAAAATCAGAAGGGGAAGATAGGTGGGAAGGAAGTGGGGATAGGGTGAAGAGCAAAAGGTCCCTGGTCACATTATCAGCAGCTTGCACATCATGCCAGATCTCAGGATGAAAGTGAGCTGTGAGTTGAGAAGGGGCATAAGGCAGGACAATATCATCATCATGAATATTCTCAGCGACGCCACATGGTGGGTTCTGTCCCAGTCGGCCTCATGATGCTGAGAGCCATCTTCTCCATAGGCCACAGGAGATTCAGGATACTTGACCACTGTCAGTTATGCTCTGTTCCTTCCTATTGTTTGCCATCTTGTCCTGCAAGAGAAAAGGCAGAATATCAGTGATTTTGTAGCTTTGTGTTTGGGTGATGAGTCTGTCGTAGCTGAATAGCTTGAGGTATGTCATAGAGTCATAGAGTTATACAGCACAGAAACAGGCCCTTCAGCTCATCATGTCCATGCTGGCCATCAAGCACCGAACTATTCGAATCCCATTTACCATCACTTGGCCCATAGCCTTGTATGCTATGGCATTTCAAGTTACCATCTAAATACTTCTTAAATGTTGTGAGGGGTCCTGCCTCTACCACCCCTTCAGGCAGTGTGTTCCAGATTCCAACCACCCTCTGGGTGAAAATCTTTTTCCTCAAATCCACTCTAAACCTCCTGCCCCTAACCTTAAATCTATGCCCCCTGGTTATTGACACCTCCACTAAGGGAAAACGTTTCTTCCTATCTAACCTATCAATGCCTCTCATAATTTTGTATACTTCAATCAGGTCCCCCCTCGGCCTTCTCTGCTCTAAGGAAAACAACCCTAGCCTATCCAGTCTCTCTTCATAGCTGAAATGCACCAGCCCAGGCAACATCCTGGTGAATCTCCTCTGCACCCTCTCCAGTGCAATCACATCTTTCCTGTAGTGTGATGACCAGAAATGTACACAGTACTCCAGCTGTGGCCTAACTAGCATTTTATACAGCTCCATCATAACATCCCTGTTCTTATATTCTATGCCTCAGCTAATAAAGGCAAGTCTCCCATATGCCTTCGTAACCACCTTATCTACCTGTGCTGCTACCTTCAGTGATCTATGGACAAGTACACTAAGGTCCCTCTGATTCTCTACTTCCTAGGGTCCTACCATCCATTGTATATTCCCTTGCCTTGTTAGTCCTCCCAAAATGCATCACGTCACACTTCTCAGGATTAAATTCCATTTGCCACGGCTCCGCCCATCTTACCAGCCCATCTATATTGTCCTGTAATCTAAGGCTTTCCTCCTCACTATTTATGACACCACCAATTTTTGTGTCATCTGCGAACTTACTGATCATAACTCCTATATTCACATCTAAATCATTAATGTACACTGCAAACAGCAAGGGTCCCAGCACCCATCCCTGCGGTACACCACTGGTCACAGGCTTCCACTCGCAAAAATAACACTCGACCATCACTCTGCCTCCTGCCACTAAGTCAATTTTGGATCCAATTTGCCAAATTGCCCTGGATCCCATGGGCTCTTATCTTCATAACCAATCTCCCATGTGGGGCCTTATCAAAAGCCTTACTGAAGTCCATGTAGACTACATCAACTGCTTTACCCTCATCTACACATTTAATCACTGCCTCGAAAAATTCAATCAAGTTTGTTAGACACGATCGTCCCCTGACAAAGCCATGCTGACTATTCCCGATTAATCCCTGCCTCTCCAAATGGAGATTAATCCTGTCCCTCAGAATTTTTTCCAATAATTTCCCGACCACTGATGTTAGACTCACCAGCCTGTAATAACCTGGATTATCCCTGCTACCTTTCTTGAATAATGGTACCACATTCCCTGTCCACCAGTCCTCTGGTAGCTCTCCTGTGGCCAGAGAGGATTGGAAAATTTGTGTCAGAGCCCCTGCTATCTCCTCCCTTGCCTCACATAACAGCCTGGGATACATCTCATCTGGGCCTGGGGATTTAGCCACTTTTAAGCCTGACATAACAGATAATACTTCCTCCCTTTCAATGCTAATATGTTTAAGTATATCATCATCCCCCTCCCTGATCTCTACTCCTACATTGTCCTTCTCCATAGTGAACACAGATGAAAAGTAATCATTTAAAACCTCACCTATGTCCTCCGGCTCCACACACAGATTGCCACTTTCCCTGGTTATACTCTTGCCCTTAATATACTTATAAAATGCCTTGGGACATTCCTTCATCTTGCCCGCCAGTGTATTTGCACATCCCCTCTTCACTCACCTAATTACTTTTTTAAGTACCCCCCTACACTTTCTATACTCCTCCAGTGCCTCCACAATTTTCAGCGCTCTGAATCAGCCATAAGCTTCCTTTTTTTCCTTATCTAATCCTCTATATCTCTTGACATCCAGGGTTCCCTGGACTTATTGATCCTACCCTTCACCTTAACGGGAATATGTTGGCTCTGAACTCTCACTATTTCCTCTTTGAATGACTCCCACTGGCCTGATGTAGACTTTCCTACAAATAGCTGCTCCCAGTCCACTTTGGCCAGATGCTGTTTTATCATATTGAAATTGGCCTTCCCCCAATTCAGTACCTTTATTTCCGGTCCATCTTTGTCCTTTTCCATAACTACCTCAAATCTTACAGAGTTATGGTCACTATCCCCGAAATGCTCCCCCACTGACACTTCTACCACTTACCTGGCTTCATTTACTAGGATTATTTTCAGTACTGTCCCTTCTCTTGTAGGACTTTCTACTTATTGGCTCAAAAAGCTCTCCTGTCTGCATTTTAAGAATTTTTCCCCCTTTAAGCCTTTTGCACTAGGACTATCCCAGTTGATATTGGGGAATTTGAAATCCCGTACTATTATTACTCTATTATTTTTACACCTCTCTGAGATTTGCCTACATATCTGCTCCTCTATTTCTCCCTGACTGTTTGGAGGCCTGTAGTACACTCCCAGCCAAGTGATTGCCCCCTTTTTGATTTTAAGGTCTACCCATATAGCCTCATTTGAGCAACCTTTTAAGATATCATCCCTCCTTACTGCAGTAATTGACTCCTTGATCAACAGTGCAATGCCACCTCCTCTTTTACTTGCTTCCCTGTCACACCTGAAGATTCTATACCCTTGAATATTGAGCTGCCAGTCCTGCCACTCCCGCAACCATGTCTCCGTGATAGCAATAATATCATATTCCCATATGTTAATCAATGCCCTCAATTCATCTGCCTTACTTGTAAGACTCCTTGCATTAAAACAGATGCAATCCAGCCTTGCATTATACACTTGTGCCTTAACAGGTATATATTTGCTCTGCCTTCCAGACTGCCTCAGTTTCTCTTCTATATTTGACTGTGCATCACCCCCTACTGTACCTCCACTCTGTCTCCCTTTCCCCTGCCAAATTACTTTAAACTAAAGATCTGCATAGGGTACTTACATGGAGGAAACCCGACCTGAGCCCGAGTGCCAGACCCGGAAGTCAGACCAGACCCGACCCATGACGCCGGGACCCTTCGGGGTTGGGTCGGGTAGCAGGCCTTTACAACAGTAAATAGGTAAAGGCCGGCTACCTGACCTGATCCCGACGCGATCCCGACGACATGTGTCGGGTTCAGGTCGGGCCGGGTCGTACTTCCAGATCCGGCATTCAGCCTTGGGTTGGGTTTCCTATGCAGACCTTTACTTTAAACGCCCCCCCAACAGCACTAGCAAACCTCCCAGCAAGGATGTTGGCCCTGTTCTGTATCAGGTGCAACCCGTGCAACTTGTTCAGGCCCTACCTTCGCCAGAAACAGACCCAGTGATCCAGGAAACTGAAGCCCTCCCTCCTGCACCATCTCTTCAGCCATGCATTAATCTGCTCTATCCTCCTATTCCTATACTCACTAGCAGGTGGCACCGGGAGTAATCCAGAGATTACAACCTTTGAGGTCCTGCTTTTTAATCTGCGACCTAGCTCCCTAAATTCTTGTTGCAGGACCTCATCCCTCTTTCTACCTATGTCATTGGTACCAATGTGAACCACGACCTCTGACTGTTCACCCTTCCCCTTCAGAATGTCCTGCAGCCACTCCGTGACATCCTTGACCCTAGCACCAGGGAGGCAACATACCATCCTGGAATCACGTTTGTGGCCACAGAAACACCTATCTGTACCCCTTACGATTGAAACCCCTATCGCTATAGCTTTTCCTCTCCTTTTCCTTCCCTCCTGTGCAGCTGAGCCACCCGTGGTGCCAGAGACATGGCTCTGGCTGCATTCCCCTGAGAAGCTATCTCCCCCAACAGTATCCAAAGTGGAAAATCTGTTGGACAGGGAGATGGACCCAGGGGACTCCTGCGCTACCTGCCTAGTTCTTCTACTCTGCCTGGCGGTCATCCATTCCTTTTCTGCCTGAGCAGTCTTTACCTGCGGTGTGACCACCTCCTTGTACGTGCTATCCATGATCATCTCAGACTTGCAGATGCTCCACAGTGTCTCCAGCCGCCGCTCCAGATCCAAAACCCGGATGTCGAGTAGCTGCACAGGAAGATCACTCCACGTTGCTGAGCTGCCCTGCCATGACTTACCCTTAATTTATCCCCTTAAATTACCCAAAAATTATATTATTTACACTAGAGACCTTGATTCCATAACAAAAAACACGACCTACTATATTTAAAAAAAATTTGGACCTTTGTCCTTACTTTGGTTATTTACCCAGCTATTTAGAGTTATTACCTAACAGCAGTTCCTCACCAACCAATCACCTTGCAGCTTTCCTGTGATGTCACTGTTGACTTGTTTTTTTCTTTTTTTTTCAAAACTCCAGTGCACCTGGACTGGTCTCCACTGCTCTCCCAGAAGGTAAGTGTCTAAGCCGTGATTCTCTGGCTCTATTTTTCCTCTTCTCTCGCTCGATGTTCTCCCCGCAGGTCCGCTCCTCTCCACTGCTCTCCCAGAAGGAGGCAGCGAGTGACAAGTGTGAGGCTGGTAGCATTGCTAGGTGTGTGAGGGTGAGGTGGAGTGTCTGGATGTTAGGTGTGAGTTCTGAGTGCCTGGGAGTGAGCGATGGGGGTGTGGTGCATTGAGAAGCACAAGAGACTGGTGGTGTGGTGGGTACGAGATATCATGTGAAGATGTATTTATTGACCTTGACTACCTATGTGAGGTCATGTGACCTCTTGTGACACTGCTGTCAGGCTTTCGGGACAAAACTCCAGGAATTGATCTCTCGGGCCACCTGCTCCCACTTGCTTCTGAGGGTGGCCCTTGAGGACCTCCTGGACCTCATAGAACCATGGTGTCTTTCCCCCAGCCCACCTCCACCACAAATACCTCCAATACAACCTTGGAATCCTCTCTTTGCTCTGGTGTTCCATTTTCAATGTTTTATATTGCAGCAATAAAGCTTGCCTTTAAGAGGGACAGACCGCCTTTAAGAGCAGAAGACTCAGGGCACCACCTGCTATTCACACAATACTGCTCCACCCCTTGCAGAGCACAGAGGCATCCAGCAGCACAGCAGATGCACAGCCCTCCACAACAATCATAATAATGCGGTGGCAGCACCAAATTTACATGCTTCCCCCCTCCAACAGCACCGGTGCAGGCAGATTACAAGTCATGGCCCCTGGACGTGTAAGACAAGGTAAGCTCATTTTAGCCAATTGCATATTAGATATCTGACACAATGGGGTAGATCTTGACTTTGTACAATAGTGCGAAATGGGTGCTAGTGAGTCGACAGCCTGTTTTGCATCTCTCCCCATTTTATTTCCATTGGCTTCAATGGAAGATATAAAAACAGGCTGCTCAGACAGACAATCTAAATTAGCCCAGCAAAAAATATCATATTTTTATGTGGAGAAAATGGAGAAATTAACAGTAAAAACTAATGTTCTTATCTATGGTTTATTCAAAGTCTGTATCAGCATTGAAATTATAATATTACTGTCAGCCAAGCTGCTGCTGCACTGATTGAGCTATAACAATATAATATTCTTACCTACAGTAACAATTACAGTCACAGAGTACTAACAGTATCAGCATTGTGCAAAACTATGTTGCAAGGTATTGTTAACTATTTTAATTGGGAATAGTTCATTTTTGGAAAAATTGATCAATTAGTTAGTTCACTCATTAATGCATTTGGAACAAGTGATTGAAGCAAGGCAGAGCAAATAGCAGCTCTCTGCTGTGGATGTAATGTATACATAATGGAACTCCCAAGGTCATTTTAAGCAACTAAACAAGATTAAATTTGCGGGTAAACTTTGCAGACCACTTAGCACAGGCAGTAAGTACAGATAGGGATATTTTTAATGTTAGTCTCAAATCCTTCCCTGAAGGCAGCTGAGGCATTCTGTGCCAAGAATCACTGGCTAAAGCACTACAAACCTTTATCTTTCAGATGGGCTGTGAAAGCCAAGGTCCCATCTTGGAGAAACATTCATTAAGCAATCAGCTTGACCAAATGTACAGAATTCTTGGAAAAAGCAACAGCGAGACGAGATAAAGAACTTGCAGTTATATAATGCTTTTCATGTTCTCAGAATATCCCAAATCAATGAAATACTTTTAGAAGTGTAATCTCTATTGTAATGTAGGGAGACATGACAACCAATTTGCTTACAGTAAGGTCCCACAAGCAGCAATGAAATAAATGACCGGATAATCTATTTTAGTCATTTTATTTGAGGAATAAATATTGGTCAGGATCACAGATTCATACAGTGCAGAAGAGGCCCTTCGGCCCATCGAATCTGCACCGATGCATTAAAACACCTGACCTGTCTACCTAATCCCATTTGCCAGCACTTGGCCCATAGCCTTGAATGTTATGACGTTCCAAGTGCTCATCCAGGTACTTTTGAAAGGATGTGAGACAACCTGCCTCTACCACCCTCCTAGGCAGGGCATTCCAGACCGTCACCACCCTCTGGGTAAAAAAGTTCTTCCTCAAATCCCCCTTAAACCTCCCGCCCCTCACCTTAAACTTGTGACCCCTCGCAACTGACCCTTCAACTAAGGGGAACAGCTGCTCCCTATCCACCCTGTCCATGCCCCTCATAATCATCTACACCTCGATCAGGTCACCCATCAGTCTTCTCTGCTCCAGCGAAAACAATCCAAGCCGATCCAACCTCTCTTCATAGCTTAAATGTTCCATCCCAGGCAACATCCTGGTGAATCGCCTCTGCACCCCCTCCAATGCAATCACATCCTTCCTATAATGTGGTGACCAGAATTGCACATAGTACTCCAGCTGTGGCCTTACCAAAGTTCTATACAACTCCAACATGACCTCCCTACTTTAGTAATCTATGCCTCGATTGATAAAGGCAAGTGTCCCATATGCCTTTTTCACCACCCTATTAACCTGCCCTTCTGCCTTCAGAGATCTATGGACAAACAGGCCAAGGTCCCTTTGTTTCTCGGAACTTCCCAGTGTTAGGCCATTCATTGAATACTTCCGTGTCACATTATTCCTTCCAAAGTGTATCACCTCACACTTTTCAGCGTTCAATTCCATCTGCCACTTTTCTGCCCATTTGACCATCCCGTCTATATCTTCCTGTAACCAAAGATATTCCACATCACTGTTAACCACTCGACCAATCTTTGTGTCATCCGCAAACTTACTGAACCTACCCCCCCACATAGTCATCTATGTAGTTTATATAAATGACATCAAAAGGGACGCAGCACAGATCCCTGTGGTACGCCACTGGACACTGGCTTCCAGTCACTAAGACAGCCGTCTGTCATCACTGTCTCCTACAGCTAAGCCAATTTTGAATCCACCTTATCAAGTTACCTTGTATCCCATGTGCATTTGCTTTCTTGATAAGTCTCCCATGTGGGACCTTGTCAAAGGCTTTGCTGAAATCCATGTAAACTGCATCAACTGCACTACCCTCATCCATGCACCTGGTCACATGCTCAAAAAATTCAATCAAATTTGTTAGGCATGACCTCCCTCTGACAAAGTCATGCTGACTATTCCTATTCAAATTTTCCCTCTCCAAGTGGTGATAGATTCTTTCCTTCAGAATTTTCTCCAATAGTTTCCCTACCACTGACGTGAGACTCACTGGTCTGTAGTTCCCTGGCTTATCTCTACAACCTTTCTTAAATAGTGGGACCACATTAGCTGTTCTCCAGTCCTCTGGCACCTCACTGTTATATAAACGACATAGTTGACTATGTGGGGGGTAGGTTCAGTAAGTTCGCGGATGACACAAAGATTGGCCGAGTGGTTAACAGTGAGGTGGAATGTGAGGTGGCCAGAGAGGAATTAAAAATTCGGGTCAGAGCCCCTGCAATCTCCACCCTCGCTTCCCACATCATCCTGGGACACAAATCGTCTGGACCTGGAGATTTGTCTACTTTTAAGCCTTCCAAAACCTCCAATACCTTGTCACTCCCTGTGACAATTTGCTCAAGAACCTCACAGTCTCTCTCTCTAAGTTCCATATCTACATCCTCTTTCTCTTGGGTGAAGACAGATGTAAAGTATTCGTTCAACACCCTACCAATGTCCTCTGGCTCCACCCACAAATTTCCCCCTTGGTCCCTAATGGGTCCTACTCTTTCCCTGGTTATCCTCTTCCCATTGATATACTTTCGACTATCTTGGGATTTTCTCTACTTTTACCAGCCAGAGCTTTCTCATATCCCCTCTTTGCTCTCCTAATTGCTTTCTTGAGCTCCATCCTACACTTTCTGTACTTCACTAATGCTTCCATTGATTTGATCTTCTTGTATTTGCAGGATGCCAGAACACTTCTTCAAATAGTGCCATGGTATTACAAAATCATAGAATAGTACAACACAGAAGCCATTTGTACAGCCATTTGGCCCAACGAGATTTGAGACCTTTTACATCCATTAGAGAAGGCAGATGGGGCCTCAATTTAATGTCTTTTCTAAAAACCAGAACCTCCAATACTGCAGGGCTCCCTCAATACTGAAGTAACAGCTAAATTGCCTGCTCAAGTCTCTGGAGTGACTTTGGAACCCAAGATCTTCTGACTTAGAGGTAAGAGTGCTACCACTGAGTCATAGCTAACAAAGGAAACGCACTAGATTTGGTGTAAGTGGATTTTCAGAAAGCATTTACATAGAATTACATGGAACTCACAGTGCAGAAGCAAGCCAATTGGTCCTTGACAGTGTTCATGCTCTACATGAGCCTCCTCCCAACCCTACTTTATCCAACCCAATTAGCATAATCTTCTATTCCTGCCTTGCTCTTTTGTTTATCTAGCTTCCCTTTAAATATATTTATGCTATTTGCCTCAGCTACTCCTGTGGTAGCAAGTTTCTGGGTGGAGTTTTCCTTGAATTTCTTATTGAATTCATTAGTCAATATCGTATATTACGGCCCAATTGATAAAGTGCAATAGAAATATTTACAGTATAACAAGATAATGGGACACCAGAAATTAAGGAGAATGTGACCACATGGATAAATAGATGGTTGGAGGCCAGAAAGCAAAGGTATAATTAAAAGGAAGTCTCTCAGGCTGGCAGGATGTAATTACCACATATTTATACATACATCATACCACCATACATATACTGTAGCTATGCAAGTGCAGTTTCAAACAATGGCTGGAATTTTCCACTTGTCGGACGGGAGCTGTCCACCGACTGAAAGGCTGGTGGCGATCCCGCCTCCTCTGGGCCAGGGGATCCAGACTAGATTTTAGGATTCCCAGGCCCTTAGTTGGTCTTAGGCGGGACTTCCACCTCATTGAGGCAGGAAGTCCCGCCCAATGGAGCTGCCGGCCAATCAGTGGGCTGGAAGCTCTTTGTCCCAGCAGCGCCACTGGGTGCAGTGGCCACTGCTGAAACTACACCCAGCTTCAAGATGAAGAGGAAGGACAACCCAGAAAAGAGATGGGTTTTTGGGGCCTTGCCAGGGGTGATTGGTCAGGCCCAGGCAAGGCAAGGGGGTGGGGGGGGGAACGATTCGGGGGGCGGAGGTCATGTTGGGCATTGGGGGTGGTTGGGGCATTGGGGGCAGCCCTCCATCGGGCACAGGGTGCCTGATCAGGAGGGCCCCCACCAGGCTGTCAGAAGGCCGCCTACTTTTGTCAGGCAGCTTTCCTCAGGCATGGGCCATCCACTGCCAACGGTAAAATCCCTGTGGTGAAGGGCGGAGGCCCTTAAGTGGCCGTAAATTAGCCACTTAAGGGCCTTGATTAGCCTGGGGCGGGTGGGCCATTTTATGCCGCTGCCGCCCTGTGTAAAATGGCGGCGAAGCTGGGATTGGCTCTGGAAGGGCCCCCCCGAGCCTCCCAATCCATTTTACACAAACCCCCCCCCCACCCCGCCGCTGCCACCAACCCGCTGTTTGGGGAGGGGGGTAAAATTCTGGCTCATGTCTTGCGAAAAGCATTATCACTTAACCTCCTCTTTTGTTTCTACAGACTGTCACCACCAACCGCAACCCCCAACCCCCCAGGCCCTCAACAAGAACTAGACTGCCCTTTACAACTAGCCAGCACCCCAGAACTCCAATTTACCAGCGCAGTTACATCAAGACCTGGGACGTCTTCCTTTGGTGCAATCAAATTGCCTGCATCCCTTTTCTCATCATGATTTTCCTCTTCCAAATATAACAAAGAGAGAAATACCCAAATGAGATCGCATATTTTAAATTTTAGTTACAGCAACAAAAAATGTTTTTCAAAAATCAAATTAAATAATGCAAGCAGCAAGCTTCGGGGAAAAGAAAACTCTTGAAAATCCAAGAAGAACAGAAATCAGCCTCGTTATCAGTCCCAGTTCACCATGCTGACTAGAGGTCACTGACCTAACCAATGAAACTCCTTCTGACTTCACAGCTACTTCCTCCCAAGTGATTGTTTCTGTGCTGGTGCTTGCGTAAGTCAGATGTCATGATGAAGCTGGCGAGGAAGTTACAGCAATGAATCTGACAGCAAGTGCCCAAAATGAATGCATATTCCAGATGGGGTCTGACCAATGCAACTGAAGCATCACTTCCTCACTTTTGTGTCCCAACCCCAACCCATCTTGAGATAAAGGTTGATATTTCATTAGTATTTTTGATTACTTCTTGTACCTGTGTACTGGCTTTAGTGATTTCTGTACCTGGACAGAAAAACCCTTTGCTTTCATCACAGTTCCTTGTCTCTTCCCATTAAGAAAATGTTACAATTTGTCTTTCTGAAATCCAAGGTATATGACCTCATACTCCCCCACATTGAATTCCATCTATCACAGTTTTGCCCACACACTTAACCTATGTCTCTTTGTAATATCTTACTATGTAATTTATTGTGCCTTCTAACTTAGCATAATCTTCAAATTTTGATATGCAATTCTCCATTCCTTCATCCAAACCATTAATAAATATTGTCCCTGTACACATCCCTGCAGAACACCATTTTTCAAATCGTACATATCAGAAAACATTTCCTTTATCCCTACTTGCTGTTTTTTTACCACACCAGTTACCAGCTGAACTCCCTCAACTGGGCTTTGTGCTTTCACCAGATCTTTCCCTGCCAACCCCAGCTGCCCAAGTGATGCCAACAGGCTCATGTCCCTCTCCAGATTCCAACATTCACCACTGAGAAAAGCAAGTCGCACAGCTGCAGCCATGGCTACGCTGTGGCATTTTTGAAGCTGCTGTGCTGTATTTTGTGCCTCAGCATTATTTTAATCACTCCTTCCCATAGCCATCATGCCCCTCTGCAGTGTTCACATGTTGTATACGCAGCCATCTTCCTGACAAGGGGTTCTCCCCATTCCCTTCATTTAAAAAATTATAAACTGCGGCTGACAAGCCTGTTAATGAGTTCATCAATGAGCCCAACAGGCATTTAATTGGAGGCAAGTGAAGTTGCCGTTCCCTACCTCCTGGGGTCCCTTTAAGAAGCGGTGGGAGCTGGTGCCGACCTCTGAGAACACAATCTTTAAACCACGCTTGCGCCCGCTCCTGCACCTAGCGGGCTTTAAAAATCCGGCTCTTGAAGTCTGTTACTTTCATCCTCACTATTTACTACATTTCCAAGTTATGTGTCATCTGCAATCTTTGAAATTATGCCCTGTAAACCCAGGTCCAGGTCACTAAAATATTCTAAAAATGATATATATTAATCTCTGTTGTTTCTGATGGTAGATTCCATTAACCAATATTTAACTGGTGGATCTGGTTTCTCTTGCCCTCCCTTCTTAAATAATGCAGTGACATTTGCAATGTTCCAGTCCAAATGCATAATTTCCAAGTGTAGAGAGCTTTGGAAAATTATGACTAATGCAACTCCAAATTTGCACCTATTTCTTCTAATGTGGTGGAAAGCATAAGGGGCTGGAGATTGGCCTGTCATATATCCCATTAAATTCCCTCTTACCACTTTTAAAAAAATTAAATCCAATGTGTTCTTCCCTTTGTCTTGTTTTTATGTTTGCTTGTTCTGCTGGTATTCTGTCCTCTTTCTCCAATGGATGCAAAGTATTCATTTAACCAGTCTGTCATTTCCTTACAGTCCATTGCAATCTTGTCTGCATCAGTCTTTAATGATCCACATTCCCCTTTACCAATTTCTTTCTATTATATATTTCCAAAAATATTTTACTGTTAGCTTTGCAAGTTTCTCTTCCATATTCTCTTTCTGCAGTTCTTATTACTTTCTTTGTGTCCCTTTGCTCCCTGTTATAGCTCTCCCAGTTCACTCAATTTACACTTTTATTTGTATTTCTTTCAGCCTTTACTTTGAGCTTGATACTGTCACTTACCCTCATTTGTTTACCATGGTTGTTTTACTGCACAAGTGGAGCCTTTGCCTTTTTAAGGATATATACTGGTTTTGTAATATTACAAATATGTTTTGAATAGGTTTACCCATTAGCAGTTCCCACTAACCCACCCACAGGGCAAGAATTCAGCCTGATAATGCAAGGAGAAGGAGAAAAAAAAAGGAACTGTAGCAGTTGTTGAGGTGTAATAATATGCTCATTTTAATAACATGGAAGAAGAACTACATTAACCTCGAGAGATTATTCAAAATCTTTACAAACTGTAATAGTTTCTGCAGCAGTTGCTATGGTTTAATGTTATTTTCCAGTTGTTGCAGCTTTTGTATCAATTTCAATTTATAAAACCCCTGGTGAACTGACTAATGGTCTTTTAATGGATCACAAGATGCACAGGCGGTCATGCCAATTTGTAATTGTAGAATGATAAGGTTTTTTAAACAGCATTTCAGTCTTACACTTCATCACCAAACAAACTGGAGCCACCACTGCTGAGAGCCATTCAGAAGTCCAGATTCAATAGAAAATTGACTTGTAAAGTGGGAATGCTTAATGACACAAGACACAAAAACACAATAAGGTCTTCATGTACAATTGTCAATACCAACTGCAATTAGATGCAGTCATCATCTTTCATTGCAAAATGGGATTACTTGTTGTGAAAAAAAAGGAAGTGAAATTCTATATCCACCATTTAGAATATGTAATATTTATTTATCCCAAAAAAGTAACCTAGGGCAATGCTATCCAACAGAAATTGCTGACATGACTCGGGTGTGACACTGTTTTAGCCACATGCACTAATTTCAATAGAAAATGCCTTACACCCACTCACATATTATAGATAAATGTACTATTCAAATGTCTGTTTACTGAACAAAAATCTATAGAGTTCGGTAACCAAGGCAGTGCACTCACAATGATCAAAGTAGACTCAGCCACTCTGCTTTTCATCTTACCATGTTACCAAATGTACAAAAAAGGTTAAAGTACACATGCATATGGCATGCGAATATGAGTATTGGGATTATAAAGTTCAAAGACGGTGTCCATTACTCATTTTATTTACTAAACAGAAATGCAATTAGTCACAGCTAGATTCTCAATTAGCCATATGGATGTATTGAACAATATTGACCTAAGGCACAGTTTAATACCATATCATGACTATCGTCTGGTCCAGATGGAGCCATAGGGCTGCGGTCAAAATAGAGCTACTGGTTGTGAACACCGCTGAATTGCATTAAATGTAAATATGTTTGTTTATCAACTACCTCTGGGAGCAAGCGAAACCACATGGTGTGTGACAGGTTGGTGTAGTTCCTCTATTAGGAGCCACAGCAAGTCCCTAGTTCCTCAGGCATCAGATTGGCTCATTCACAACACTTTCATCTCTGAATCAGAACTTTGAAGGCTCGAGCTGCACTCCAGAACTTAAGCATATGATCTAGGCTGTTTCTTCAGTGCAGTGCTGAAGAAGTGCTGCATTTTTCAGATGAGACGTTGGACTGAAACCCTATCAACCTGTCCAAGTAAAATATCTCATGGTATTATTTGAAGATAGGCATGGATTTTTGCTCGTTTCCTGGCTGACATTTCCCCATCAACCAAAACCAAATTAACTGCTCATTCATTTCATCTATGTTTTCATGGGCACCTGTTATGCGCAAAATGGCATATTGCATTTGCCTATATGGCAATTACATTTATAAACTTCTTTGAATGTCCTGAGGAGGCAATACAGTCTTATTAATTCAAGTTCTTTCCTCTGTCATACACAGTGGGCTGAATTTGCGGGCCCTGCGGTTGTTGGGGTGGGTGGGAGGGGGAGTGGGGGGGGGGGCGGTGTGGGGAAGGGAGGCTGACGAGGTCTGAAAATACCAGCACCACTTGGCGTGGCATTGCCCGAACATCATTCCCAGTTCCGGTCATTTTTGCTTGGGGGGTGGGGTGGAGGGGGTGTGGGATCAGGGCTGGCAGGGTTACCCACCTGCATGTGGCAGGTAGCCAATTAGGCTCATTAAAGCCCTAATTAAGGCCAACTAAAGAGGCAGAATGGGATTTTCCAGTCGGCCTCCAGTTTCCAGCATCGGCTGGGGCCGGTTTAAGTGCCTGGAGAGAGGAACTGAGTGGCAAGCCGGGGATGGGTGGGGGGAGGGGGGGGGTGTGGACATCATTCCAAACAGGCCTAGAGGCCCTTCTTGTTTGCCTGGCTGCAAGAGCAGCCACAGGCCACCCTGTAGAGAGATTTTGAAAAGTCAGAAAGAGGGCACCTCCATGTTAAAGCATCCTTTCTGTTAGTTAACATCCTTTACAGCCTGCTGCTCCTCTCAAGCTGGAAGGCCTCTAATTGGTCCTCCATCTTCAACAGCCCACCTACTGCCCTTAATCGGACAGGGAATCTATCTCCGTGCCAATTAAGGGGATGCCCTGTGAAAATCCTAGGTCAATGACTGTTTCCCCCCAGGGCAGGTTTTGGGGGGGGGGAAACTAATCTCGACTCCTGTTTCCCGCCCCTGGAGGGAAAATCCAGCCTACTGTGTTTATGAACTTTACCAGCCTGTCAAAGGATGGCCTGGGCATGAGTTTCAGACCTTTCCCCACAGTCACAGGAGGAACATAAGACAGTGAGGCACTCTGCTCACACTTATGCAGCTCTTTGCAGGCAGTGACAAAGTAGCATTGTTATTGGCTTAGTTGCGGATTGCCTGCCAACCCATTAGTTAGGGAATGGGACCAAAGTGAAGACGAATGCAAAGTGCTTCACCAAATTGCTATTGTCATTAATATCTAATATCGCTGGCACAACACCAAGCCTATCCATTCTCCTTCATATGTCTTTTCCACTAGCTGGAGAGGAAAGGAAGGGAAATAAATTCCAAACCCATGACCTTTCATGAAACAGCTTACAAAACTGCTGTGCAATGGAACAAATTAGTGCAAGTTTTTCAATTGAGCCCACTTCTGGGGATTGTTCAAATAAAGAGTGGAATAAAGTAAGAAAACAATCGGCTGAATTTTATCAGCCCTCTGGGTATGGGAAGGGTGGTGTTGGGCCCCATAAAATAGTGAGGGAATGTGGAGTGTCTATCGCCTTCCTGATGCCATTCAATTTTGTCTGGGATGGGGATGGCTGAAATTGGCCTTCCTGTCCAGAGGTCAATTGAGGCCCTTAAGTGGCCAATTAACGGCATTTTACCAGTGGCAGGGGTACCCTCCACCATATGGGGAAGCCGCCTAGTAGCACCAAGCGGTCTCTGTGTGGGATGGTGGGGGGGTGGGAGGCCCTCCCGTTTGGGCAATCTGAGCCACAGAGAGCCACCGGTGGCAAAAGCCGACCCTGTGCTAATACCCCTCCCCTGCCCTTAACCCAACGCCCCCCACCCCCCAACCAGTCCTTGCCAGGGCCTGCCTGATTGGTCTCAATGAGCCCTGCCCTCACTTGCCTCCTGTCTGAGGCTCCATGGCTGCTCCTAGTCCAGTGACTGTTGCAGTCCCAGCAGTGGCCACTGCTCCTCTGTGGCGCTGCTGGGACAGCTAAGCTTCTGGCCCTCTGATTTGCCAGCAGCTCTTGGAGGAGAACTCCCTATCCTTAAAGGGACAGGGACCCCAGCATCAGGAAGTTAACTGCCTGAGCGCCATAAAATGTAGCCAGGTGTCCTCCAAATGGCCAATGTGAGATCCGCCTCACCTTTCTGGCCCATGTCAGGACCCCTGCCGGCTGTATAAAATTCAGCCTAATGTTTAAATAAAAGTTGATCAAGTGTAAGGACATAGATGCCATTTTATTTATCTCTCCAATTGTTACCAATGCCCTGTAGTAAACAGTCAGATAATCTTACAGAATGGAGGGAGAAGCTCTAAAACGCCAGGATTAATTGCCCATCCGTTATTGCCCTTGAGAAGGTGGGGATGAACTGCCTTTTTGAAACACTTCAATCTATGTGGTGTAAGTCCATTGGGAGTGTTTCTTCTTTGATCCTTTTGTAGTGGTTTGATATAACTATGTGGCTTGCTTGAGAGGATGGTTAAGAGTTAACCACATTGCTGACTGAGCAGACACAGACACAGACCAGACTGGGTAATGACAGCACATTCCCTTTCCTGAAGGACATAAGTAAACCAGGTGAATTTTTTTGACAGTCTGGTAGTTTCATGGTCACCATTTCTGATACTAGCTTTTCATTCCAAATTTATTTAAATAACTGAATTTAAATTCCCCAGCTGCCATGGTGGGATTTGAACTCATGTGTCCATATGAGTAGTCCAGGCCTCTGAATTGCTAGGCCATACGAACAGACAAATTAGGAGCAGGAGTAGGCCACTCAGCCGTTCGAGCCTGCTCCGCCATTCAATAAGTTCATGGCTGAACTGATTACTCCACATTTCCACCTACTCCCAATGACCTTCCACATCCTTGCTTATCAAGAATCATAACCATTATGCTATAGTACCCTTAATAACGTACAAGATAGTGGAAATGTCAGCTTCCTTTCTTTTTGGCTTCAGAATTACCTACATAATAAAGACATGAAATTACTGCACAGTGGCACAGTGGTTAGCACCACAGCCTCACAGCTCCAGGGACCCGGGTTCGATTCTGGGTACTGCCTGTGTGGAGTTTTCAAGTTCTCCCTGTGTCTGCGTGGGTTTTCGCCGGGTGCTCCGGTTTCTTCCCACATCCAAAGACTTGCAGCTAAATTGGCCGTTGTAAATTGCCCCTAGTGTAGGGAGGTGATAGGGAATATGGGATTACTGTAGGGTTAGTATAAATGGGTGGTTGTTGGTCAGCACAGACTCGGTGGGCAGAAGGGCCTGTTTCAGTGCTGTATCTCCAAAAATAATTACAAAACATCTTACATTTATATGGCTGAATGTCTCAAAGTACTTAAGAGAAGTGAACACACAGCAAGAAGTGAAGGGATTTGGAGAGGAGTAAGGGGAAAGGCCAAAATAATGGTCAAATGACCTTCCTTCAAACATAAGGTCTGAAGAGGGGATGTTCGCTGATGATTGCACAATGTTCAGCACCATTCGTGACTCCTCAGATACTGAAGCAGTCCGTGTAGAAATGCAGCAAGACCTGGACAATATACAGGCTTGGGCTGACAAGTGGCAAGTAACATTCGCGCCACACATGTGCCAGGCAATGACCATCTCCAACAAGAGAGAATCAAACCATCTCCCCTTGACATTCAACAGCATTACCATCACTGAATCCCCCACTATCAACATCCTAAGGGCTACCATTGACCAGAAAGTGAACTGGAGTAGCCATATAAATACCGTGGCTACAAGAGTAGGTCAGAGGCCAGGAATGCTGAGGCAAGTAAGTCACCTCCTGACTCCCCAAAGCCTCCCCCAAACCACAAGGCACAAGTCAGGAGTGTGATGGAATACTCTCCACTTGCCTGGTTGGGTGCAGCTCCAACAACACTCAAGAAGCTCGACACCATCCAGGACAAAGCAGCCCGCTTGATTGGCACCCCATCTACAAACATTCACTCCCTCCACCACCGTCGCACAGTGGCAGTAGTGTGTACCATCTACAAGATGCACTGCAGCAATGCACCAAGGCTCCTGAGACAGCAAGTTCAAAACCCGCGACCTCTATCAACTAGAAGGACAAGGGCAGCAAATACATGGGAACACTACCACCTGCAAGTTCCCCTCCAAGTCACACACCATCCTGACTTGGAACTATATCGCCGTTCCTTCACTGTCGCTGGGTCAAAATCCTGGAACTCCCTTCCTAACAGCACTGTGGGTATACCTACCCCAAATGGACTGCAGCAGTTCAAGAAGGCAGCTCACCACCACCTTCTCAAGGGCAATTAGGGATGGGCAATAAATGCTGGCCTGGTCAGCGTCGCCCACATCCCATGAATGAATTAAAAGAAAATAGATAGGAGCCAAGGAAATTTTGATACTGGTCAGGTTTATCCAGGTCTCCACACCTTCCTTCTGCTAAAAAATTCCAATAGGTGGAGAACGGACCCTTTTTGCACTTGCCCGCTTCCATCCTACTGTCATTCAAGGAGGCCAGACTGAAGGGAAGACACCCCCACCAGAAATCCTGTCAGTTCCACTTTTCTTATGAATAGGGGAAAGCATATCTGCATGATGCAGGCATATATTTACTGTACCAAGATAGCAGGGGCACTGAATGCTGGTTTCCGAACATTGGTCATTAGGAAGGTGGCAACCAGAAATGTTGCAGTAATTATTTTTTAAAATCCACTCTGGTCTGAATGACTTTCCCTCTCTCCTCACAAATGAAGAGGCACGATTTTGCCCCAATGGACATGACGATGTGTTTTAAATGGTGTGGATGCCTCCCCCTTAATTATTCATAATTTTTAATTATTCATTCATGGGATGTGAGTGTCACTGGCTAGGCCAGCATTTATTGCCTATCCCTAATTGCCCTTCAGAAGGTGGTGGTGAGCTGCCTTCTTGAACCGTTGCAGTCCATTTGGGGTAGGTACACCCACAGTGCTGTTAGGAAGGGAGTTCCAGATTTTGACCCAGCGACAGTGAAGGAACGGCTCCAAGTTCCAAGTCAGGATGGCGTGTGGCTTGGAGGGGAACCTGCAGGTGGTGATGTTCCCATGCATTCACTGCCCTTGTCCTTCTAGTTGGTAGTGGTTGTTGGGTTGGAGGGTGCTGTCTAAGGAGCCTTGGTGCATTGCTGCAGTGCGTCTTGTAGATGGTACACACTGCTACCACTGTGCATCGATGGTGAAGGGAGTGAATGTTTGTAAATAGGGCGCCAATCAAGCGGCTGCTTTGTCCTGGATGGTGTTGAGCTTCTTGAGTGTGTTGAAGCTGCACCCATCCAGGCAAGTGGAGAGTATTCCATCACACTTCTGACTTGTGCCTTGTAGATGGTGGACAAGCTTTGGGGAGTCAGGAGGTGAGTTACTCGCCGCAGGATTCGTAGCCTCTGACCTGCTCTTGTAGTCAACGGTATTTATATGGCTAATCCAGTTCAGTTTCTTGTCAATGGTAACCCCCAGGGTGTTGATAGTGGGGGTTTCAGCGATCATAATGCCATTGAATGTCAAGGGGTGATGGTTAGATTCTCTCTTGTTGGAGATGGTCATTGCCTGGCAATTGTGTGGTGCGAATGTTACTTGCCACTTATCAGCCCAAACCTGGATATTGTCCAGGTCTTGCTGCATTTTTACACGGACTGCTTCAATATCTGAGAAGTCGCAAATGGTGCTGAACATTGTGCAATCATCAGCAAACAGCCCCACCTCTGACCTTATGACTGAAGGAACTTGATTGATGAAGCAGCTGAAGATGGTTGGGCCGAGGACACTACCCTGAGGAACTCCTGCAGTGATGTCCTGGAATTGAGATGATTGACCTCCAACAATTGCAACCATCTTCCTTTGCGCTATGTATGACTCCAACCAGTGGAGGGTTTTCCTCCTGATACCCATTGACTTCAGTTTTGCAAGGGCTCCTTGATGCCTTACTCAATCAAATGCTGCCTTGATGTCAAGGGCTGTTACTCTCACCTCATGAGTTCAGTTCCTCTGTCCATGTTCGAACCAAGGCTATAAAGAGCTCAAGAGCTGAGTGGCCCTGGCGGAACCCAAACTGAGCGTCACTGAGCAGGTTATTGCGAAACAAGTACGGCTTGATAGCACTGTCGATGACACCTTCCATCATTTTACTGCTGATTGAGAGTAGACTGATAGGGCAGTAATTGACCAGGTTAGTCTTGTCCTGCGTTTTGTGTACAGGACATACCTCGGCAATTTTCCGCATTGCCGGGTAGATGCCAGTGTTGTAGCTGTACTGGAACAGTTTGGCTAAGGATGCGTCATTTTGAGGTATGCCAGGTGCTGCTCCTTGCATGTCCTCTTGCACTCTTCATTGAACCAGGGTTGGTCTCCCAGCTTGGTGGTAATGGTAGAATGGGAGATATGCCGGGCCACAATTGTGTTTGATTACAATTCTGCTGCTGCTGATGGCCCACAGTGCCTCATGGATGCCCAGTTTTGCATTGCTAGATCTGTTCGAAATCTATCCCATTTAGCACGGTGGTAGTATCACACAACATAATGGAGGGTTTCCTAAATGTGAAGACGGTACTTCATCTCCACAAGGACTCTCCTACCAATATTGTCATGGACAGATGCATCTGCGGCAGGCAGATTAGTGAGGATGAGGTCAAGTATGTTTTTTCGTCTTGTTGGTTCCCTCACTACCTGCCGCAGACTCAGTCTAGCAGCTACCTGGGAGCATGATGTTATTGCTATTACTGAGACTTGATTGAGGGAAGGGCATGATTGGCAACTAAATATCCCAGGATATCGATGCTTCAGGTGGGATAGAGAGGAAGGTAAAAGGGGTGGAGGAGTTGCATTACTGGTCAAAGAGGATATCACAGCTGTGCTGAAGGAGGGCACTATGGAGGACTCGAGCAGTGAGGCAATATGGACAGAACTCAGAAATAGGAAGGGTGCGGTAACAATGTTGGGGCTGTACTACAGGCCTCCCAACAGCGAGCGTGAGATAGAGGTACAAATATGTAAACAGATTATGGAAAGATGGAGGAGCAACAGGGTGGTGGTGATAGGAGATTTTAATTTTCCCAACATTGACTGGGATTCACTTAGTGTTAGAGGTCTAGATGGAGCAGAATTTGTAAGGAGCATCCAGGAGGGTTTGCTAGAGCAGTATGTAAATAGTCCAACTCGGGAAGGGGCCATACTGGACCTGGTGTTGGGGAATGAGCCCGGCCAGGTGGTTGAAGTTTCAGTAGGGGACTACTTTGGGAATAGTGATCACAATTCCGTAAGCTTTAAAATACTCATGGACAAAGACGAGAGTGGTCCTAAAGGAAGAGTGCTAAATTGGGGGAAGGCCAACTATCCCAAAATTCGGCAGGAGCTGGGGAATGTAGATTGGGAGCAGCTGTTTGAAGGTAAATCCACATGTGATATGTGGGAGGCTTTTAAAGAGAGGTTGATTAGCGTGCAGGAGAGACATGTTCCTGTGAAAATGAGGGATAGAAATGGCAAGATTAGGGAACCATGGATGACAGGTGAAATTGTGAGACTAGCTAAGAGGAAAAAGGAAGCATACATAAGGTCTAGGAGGCTGAAGAAAGACGAAGCTTTGAAAGAATATCGGGAATGGAGGACCAATCTGAAACGAGGAATTAAGAGGGCTAAAAGGGGTCATGAAATATCTTTAGCAAACAGGGTTAAGGAAAATCCCAAAGCCTTTTATTCATATATAAGGAGCAAGAGGGTAACTAGAGAAAGGATTGGTCCACTCAAGGACAAAGGAGGAAAGTTATGCGTGGAGTCAGAGAAAATGGGTGAGATTCTAAACAAGTACTTTGCATCGGTATTCACCGAGGAGAGGGACATGAAGGATGTTGAGGTTAGGAACAGATGTTTGATTACTCTAGGTCAAGTCAGCATAAGGAGGGAGGAAGTGTTGGGTATTCTAAAAGGCATTAAGGTGGACAAGTCCCCAGGTCCGGATGGGATCTATCCCAGGTTACTGTGGGAAGCGAGAGAGGAAATAGCTGGGGCCTTAACAGATATCTTTGCAGCATCCTTAAACACGGGTGAGGTCCTGGAGGACTGGAGAATTGCTAATGTTGTCCCCTTGTTTAAGAAGGGTAGCAGGGTTAATCCAGGTAATTATAGACCGGTGAGCCTGACGTCAGTGGGAGGGAAGCTGCTGGAGAAGTTACTGAGGGATAGGATCTATTCCCATTTGGAAGAAAATGGGCTTATCAGTGATAGGCAACATGGTTTTGTGCAGGGAAGGTCATGTCTTACCAACTTAATAGAATTCTTTGAGGAAGTGACAAAGTTGATTGATGAGGGAAGGGCTGTAGATGTCATATACATGGACTTCAGTAAGGCGTTTGATAAGGTTCCCCATAGTAGGCTGATGGAGAAAGTGAAGGCGCATGGGGTCCAAAGTGTACTAGCTAGATGGATAAAGAACTGGCTGGGCAACAGGATTCAGAGAGTAGCAGTGGAAGGGAGTTTTTCAAAATGGAGACGTGTGACCAGTGGTGTTCCACAGGGATCTGTGCTGGGACCACTGTTGTTTGTGATATACATAAATGATTTGGAGGAAAGTATAGGTGGTCTGATTAGCAAGTTTGCAGACGACACTAAGATTGGTGGAGTAGCAGATAGTGAAGGGGACTGTCAGAGAATACAGCAGAATATAGATAGACTGGAGAGTTGGGCAGAGAAATGGCAGATGGAGTTCAATCAGGGCAAATGCGAGGTGATGTATTTTGGAAGATCCAATTCAAGAGTGAACTATACAGTAAATGGAAAAGTCCTGGGGAAAATTTATGTACAGAGAGATTTGGGTGTTCAGGTCCATTGTTCCCTGAAGGTGGCAACGCGGGTCAATCGAGTGGTCAAGAAGGCATAAGGCATGCTTTCCTTCATCGGACGGGGTATTGAGTACAAGAGTTGACAGGTCATGTTACAGTTGTATAGGACTTTGGTAAGGCCACATTTGGAATACTGCGTGCAGTTCTGGTCGCCACATTACCAAAAGGATGTGGATGCTTTGGAGAGGGTGCAGAGGAGGTTCACCAGGATGTTGCCTGGTATGGAGGGCGCTAGCTATGAAGAGAGGTTGAGTAGATTAGGATTATTTTCATTAGAAAGACAGAGGTTGAGGGGGGACCTGATTGAGGTGTATAAAATCATGAGAGGTATAGACAGGTTGGATAGCAAGAAGCTTTTTCCCAGAGTGGGGGATTCAATTACTAGGGGTCACGAGTTCAAAGTGAAAGGGGAAAAGTTTAGGGGGCATATGCGTGGAAAGTTCTTTACGCAGAGGGTGGTGTGTGCCTGGAACGCGTTGCCAGCGGAGGTGGTAGACGCGGGCACGATAGCGTCTTTTAAGATGTATCTAGACAGATACATGAATGGGCAGGAAGTAAAGAGATACAGACCCTTAGAAAATAGGCGTCATGTTTAGATCGAGGATCTGGATCGGCGCAGGCTTGGAGGGCCGAAGGGCCTGTTCCTGTGCTGTAATTTTCTCTGTTCTTTGTTCTTTGTTCTGCATCCTTTAGGACTCGGCCAGCTCAGTCAGTGCTACTGAGCCACTCTTGGTGATGGACATTGAAGTCACCCACCCAGAGTATATTCTGTGCCCTTGCCACCCTCAGTGCTTCCTCCAAGTGCTGTTCATAATGGAGGAGTACTGATTCATCAACTGAGGGAGGGCAGTAGGTCGTAATCAGCAGGAGGTTTCCTTGCCCATGTTTGACCTGATGCCTGAGAATTCATGAGGTCTGGAGTCAATGTTGAGGACTGCCAGGGCAATTTCCTCCCAACTGTATCCCACTGTGCCGTGACCTCTACTGGGTTTGTGCTGCCGGTGGGACAGGACATATCTGGGGATGGTGGTGGTGGTGCTGGGACATTGTCTGTAAAGTATGATACCGTGAGTGTAACTATGTCAGGGTGTTGCTTGACTAGTCTGTGGGACAGCTCCCCCAACTTTGGCACAAGCCCCCAGTTGTTAGTAGGCAGTTCACCACCTTCTCAAGGGCAATTAGGGATGGGCAATAAATGCTGGCCTAGCCAACGACGCTCACATCCCATGAATGAATTAAAAAAAAGTAAGGAGGACTTTGCAGGGTCGACAGGGCTGGGTTTGCCATTGTCATTTCTGGTGCCTAGGTCGATGCCGGGTGGTCCATCCGGTTTCATTCCTGAGTGACTTTGTAGTAGTTGGATACAACTGAGTGGCTTGCTAGGAAATTTCAGAGGGCATTTCGGAGTCAGTCACATTCCTGTGGGTCTGGAGTCACATGTAGGCCAGACCAGGTAAGGACAGCAGATTCCCTTCCCTAAAGGAGATTAGTGAACAAGATGGGTTTTTACAACAACGGTTTCATGGCCATTGTTACAACCAGTTGAGAAAGAGATCTAGGGCTCACTTTCAGCCTTCACTTGGTCTTATCATAACAGGGTTTTAGTTTAAATACAGTGTTTTTAGCTCCACCTCGGTAGATCCTTGTTCACCACTTTCCAACAATAAGGCAAAGAAACCAGCACAAACAGGCTTTCTTAGGTTTAAAAGAAGAAAATTTGAAATTTATTAAACTTAAACCCTAATTCAGTTTACACTTATGGGTGCACGCCTCGCCCCACATGAGCATGCAAATAGAGACAGAAAAGAGCAGCAGAAAAATAAAGTGGGAAAGTTTGAGGCAATATCTGAAGAATTTTTGTTATGGTTCTTCAAGCACACTGTAGAGTCCTTGATTGTGGGCAGATCTTGGTTTTCGTTGAGGCTCAGTATTCTTCTTAAACTTTGTTCGCTGTGGGAGACTTTTCTCTCTTGGGGTTCATGTGTCTTCAGTGGATTCAGAGGCTTGTGAGAAAGAGATGGGAGCAGGCAGCAAGGAGAGGCTGTGGCGAGCCAGGCAGGAGAGATCTTCTCAGTCCAGGAACATCCTGCTTTCTGCCCAATCTGGTTGTACAAATTTAAAAAAAATTCAGGTTGCCCAGCAGGTTAGTCATGTCCGTTTGTGTATTCGGTCATCTTAGCAGTCAACCTGGAATGCGAGCTCCCCCACCTTCAACGTCTGGTGATCAAAAGTCCGTTGTGGGTTGGATGTCAGGGAATGGCTGCTTTGTCCTTCCAAACACTGTCTGTTAAAATGCAAATGTCGTTTCCAGCCATGACTGATCTGTTCAACAAGTCCTGCCCTTGCTCCAGTAACAGTTTAAAATCAATGTTCATGACAAAATTATTGTGCCTCATTCTGGGCAGATGGAGGCCTAGCATGACACCATCATTAGACTATCTTTTTTAAGTCAAGATTTATTAATTAAATTCAAATTCCACTTTTTGCTGTGGTGGGATTCAAATCCATGTCCCCAGAACAATACCCTGGGTCTCAAGTCCAGTGACAATACCACTACACCACTGCCACCCCTTCATATTATTAACCCTGTCCTCAGTATTTGTAATTTCAGTCAATGCCAGGGAAAGTGGCAACTGGAAGCCCTGCTTGAGGAACTTAAGTTTCATAGTTTTCAACAACAACAACAACTTACATTTATATAGCACCTTTAGCGTAATAAAGCCTACCAAGGTACTTTACAGGAGCATTATAAAAACAAAGTATGACACTGAGGCACAGAAGGAGCAGATGTAGTACACTGTATTCACTGCTTGCAATGTGGTCTTCTCTACAGCGGGGAGACCTTTCGGAGACTGGGTGACAGCTTTGCGGAACACCTCTGCTGAGTCTGAAAGCATGACCCCAAGCTTCCGGTTGCTGGCCATTTCCAACACATTCCCCTGCTCTCATGCTCACATCTCTGACCTGGGATTGCTGCAGTGTTCCAGTGAACATCAACACAAGCTCAAGGAACAGCATCTCATTTACTGATTAGGCACGCTACAGCCTGCCGGACTGAACATTGAGTTCAATAATTTCAGAGCATGACGGGCCCCACATTTTACTTTTATCTTTAGTTATTTTTTCTTTCTTCTTTTATTTTTTGTGTTTATTTTATTTTAGTTTTTTCAGTTTGTTTCTACTGTGCCTACCTACTATTTTTTTTTTCATGTTTGTGCTTGTGGCTGTTCAGTTTTCAGTCTATTAACACCCTATCTGTACTAACGCTTTGTCTTTCAGCACACCATTAACATATTGTTTGCCTTTACTCCATGACTTTCTGGTGAGCTATTTTGTGACCTTGTCCTAGCAATACCTTCTCTTTTGTTATCACTTGCTCCACCCCTGCTTTACTTGCTTAAAATCTTTTACATTTCCTATATCTGCCAGTTCTGAAGAAGGGTCACTGACCTGAAACGTTCACTCTGCCTCTCTCTCCACAGATGCTGCCAGACCTGCCGAGTTTTCCCAGCACTTTTTGTTTTTATCACAGAAGGAACTATCAGGTCAGATGACCAAAGGATTGGTCAAAGAGGTAACTTTTAAGGAATTTCTTAAAGGAGGAAAACGAGGTGGAGAGACAGAGAGGTGCAGGGAGGATTCAGCAGGATTCTGAAGGCAGTCATTGATGCAGCAAGGTAAAGTAATGTGAAATTATAGCCATTTAAAAAAAATTTCCAACATTGGATCTCTATTAACTTCACCTACCACTGTACTTCCTCTTGTTGTGCGGAGAGATAGATGGCTTGGATTATAAATTTCTTTGCCATTATTATTTAGCATATTTTTTAAGCATATGCATAGCATTTAGCATATGCAGACTACACATATAATTCCAGACATTTTAGAGCACCACAATCACCAACATGCAAAGTGCATAGGCCACCAGGTAGTTTTGTTAGTGGGCATGATTCAACAACATAGGACATGGTTTATATTTGTCCGCAAGTACACTTGTCTTCATTATGAAGGATCCATAGGTGAAGATTTGAAGCACAGTGTTTTTGTCCAGTTTGAAAGCAGTTGAGAAGCTCCCAATTACAAAAAGACAGTTGAATCCTGGTTACCTGTAGGGTCAAAGATGATATGGTGATTGACAGAAGGACCTGTTATCTACTCTTCACACCAGTGAGTTGGTAAGGAAATGGAATTAGGAAAGGTTGACCATAGTGGATATCTTGAAGAAAGTTGCACTGTTAGTGGATAGAACAAACCAGAGTAAATTGGCAACATGATTTTGAAATAAAGTCTGTTCAATAATTTTGCTACTGCATCTGAACATCAACGGGGAAAAGCTATGTTGCAGACACCTGGTAACCATGGGAGGGGCGTATGGTGCAATGTGCCTGATAGAAGGAACATACAAGCATGCAGTTAAGTATCCATTAGAGCAGTGGTTCTTAAAGTGTGGTCCGCAGACCACTGGCAGTCTGTGGAAGTCCTCCAGGTGGTCTGCGGGCTGGTCCAAAATGCAATTCACTGATGCATAATGCCACGGCCAAGACCATACAAGAGTACAGCCGGAGCTCTCACCCCCACCACTCCCATGACGTCACACAACCAGACCGGCTCCTTCATACGCGGCACAAATCGTCATAAGCGCAAGCAACAACAATGTGGTTTTATAAGCAAAATTTATGTTATTGTTATGATTTTGTTTGATTAATATAAATGTAAGATTAATTTCTCAGAAGAAGATTGCTGTGATGACTTTATAACACATATTAGAATATTTCAAACAAACGAATTCTCTTGTAGTATTAATGTTTGGAATATGAAAATGTCTATACTTTTGTTTCTGGCATGAATTAACAATTTATGATATTTAATTTAAAAAATACAAATTTATTACATTTAGTAGTGAAAAAGCAACAAAATATTTATAGTTTCCATAGGTTCCTGTTCATATTGATGAATTTTTTTGCAGTGATAATCGAAAGCACATGGGGTCGGACCAATAGGTCTGCAGGCACTTTTGCTCCGCCTATGTGGTCCGTGGACAAAAAGGTTTGAGAACCACTGCATTAATGTGAGGTACGTGTGCCTAAACAGCAGTTCAGTATTCCATAACTAAACAGCAAAGAGCGAGTACAGATCAGTGTGAAGGTGTTTCCCCGAACAAGTTTGGTGATTAGGTTATTTCATTCGCCTCCCCCACTGTTGATAAATTATCAGACAGTTTATCCAACATCCAGTACTGGCTGAGCAGAAGTTTCCTCCAATTAAATATTGTGAAGACTGAAGCCATTGTTTTCGGTCCCCGCTCCAAAATCCATTCCTTAGCTACCGACTCCATTCCTCTCCTCGGCAACAGTTTGAGGTGAAGCCAGTCTGTTCACAACTTTGGTGTCACATGTGACCCTGAGATGAGCTTCCAACCTCATAATCGTGCTATCATTCCACCTCCGTAACATCACCCGACTTCACCCCGTCTCAGCTCACCTGCTGCTGAAACCCTCATTCATGCCTCCATTACCTCTAGACTTGACTATTCCAATGCACTCCTGACTGGTCTCCCACATTCTACTCTCCGGAAACTTGAGGTCATCCAAAACTCTGTTGTCCATGTCTTATCTTGCACCAAGTCCCGTTCACCTATCACCCCTGTGCTCACTGACCAACATTGGCTCTCAGTCAAGCAATGTATTGATTTTAAAATTCTCATCCTTGTTTTTAAATCCCTCCATGGCCTCGGCCCTCCCTATCTCTGTAATCTCCTTCAGTCCCACAACCCTCCAAGATATCTGCACTCCTCTAATTCTGGCCTCTTGTGCATCACTGATTTTAATCACTCCGCCATTACTCGTCACGCCTTCAGTTGCCTAGGCCCCAAGCTCTGGAATACCCTCCCTACACCTCTTATCTTCTGCACCTCACTTTCCTCTTTTAAGCCACTCCTTAAAACCTACCTCTTTGACCAAGCTTTTAGTCATCTGACCTCATATCTCCTTTTGTGGCTCGGTGTCATACTTTGCTTTATAATGCTCCTGTGAAGCACCTTGGGACATTTATTACATTAAGTGTGTTACAGAAATATAAGTAGTTGTTATTGTTGTTTGGCTTTTGCAGATTACGGTAGATGGTTTTTGTGTGTTGCGACTGGTCATGTTTTATACCCAAGTAAATAGGATGACTTTATGTCTGAGAAGTTGACTATTCAAGATAATAGACAGTTCACAAGAGGCACGAGCATTATGCACGTTTATCTTCAACAGCATTCTCCCAAACTCTGGCTTGTACCACCTAGAAGGACAAGGACAGGAGGCACATGGGAACATCACCATCTACAAGTGCCCCTCCAAGTCACCTACCATCCTGACCTGGAAATATATCGCCATTCCTTCACTGTCGCTGGATCAAAATCCTGGTACTCCCTTCCTAACAGCACTGTGGGTACCTACCTCACATGGACTCCAGTGGTTCAAGAAGGCAGCTCACCACCACCTTCTCAAGAGCAATTAGGGACAGGCAATAAATGCTGGCCTGGCCAATGACACTCACATCCTGTGAATCTATAAATTTAAAAAAATTATAAAAGATAGAGGACATAACCTTTGTGGTACTTGGTTGAAGACATCATTTCAGGCAATATTCTATCTGATATTAGTGAGTGCGGATTCCAGGATGGGAAAGTTACTAGCTTGATTAACAAAGGCACTGTCATTATAAGAATTTCTGAAAACCAATAGACCAATATTAATCTTATTCCCTGATTAACCAGCACTTCCATAAGGAAGAGCTGGTCCAGTGTTTCTTGCCTGCTAAGCTCAAATGCTCCATTGTAAAAAATTGTGCCTCTAGCAGACATACGAGAGCAGAAGTTGGCCAATAGGAGAAATCAAATTCAAAATTACAATCAGAATTTGGCATCAAACTCAAATGTTCTGATTGGGGCTTTATCATCTGTTGCTGTAGCTTAAGCCTTTCTGTTACAGAATTGTCTCAGCAATATCATACCATGCCTTTATCACTCTTATCCATAAAGTAGACTCAGTTACTAAAGTATACATTTTGCTGACACAAAAGCATCCTAATGTTGAGTTTGAGAATGATGAAAATATGTGAAGACTTTGCTCACTAATGGCACTGTTGAGAGTTTGCATGACATTGTTTAAACCAACTGTCATAGATGATACAAACAATAGAGTTAGGTTTTTAACCGTAAAATGCACATAAGTGAAGTTATCTGAGAAAGGAGTCTGTTGTTTGTGATTTTCAAAGCATTTTGTAATGCATGATGTTAATAAACTGTCAAGATTGTATAAAACCTTAACAACATAGTCTAAATAAAGCTGCAGGGGCATAGAATCTTTCGAAATATTTCCCTGATCTGTCATGCAGTTATAATAGCTTTTTCAGCTAATAAAGAAAAAATAATTTAGTGAAGGTTAAAGCTTTGTAGTTTTGCTTTTTATATTGTCCAGTTCTTTATCATCCATCATCTGACTATGAACCAAGGGGTAGAAGTAATGCTTCAAAGGCATCTGGAGACAGCTGAAGCTATAATGTGTTTATCTGAAGGATAACGAAGATCCCAATGTTAATTCAGCAGCCTCCCCCAGCCATAGATAATCAAATATTGTGCTACAAATACATCTTCTCAATGGAATGGGCACTGTCATGACATTTTAAATAGGATGCTCCCTCAGGAATTTAATATGCAAGATTATAATGAATTGCTTTTTGCCTGCAATTAATTCTGCTCGAAATAGAAAAGAAACGGATGATATAAAGTTTTGTTCCATAATTTTATGGTAGCTAGGCAGTGAAATTTCTATAAACATAAACAGCATTTTTGGGCAAACTGGGGGTGATTTTGACTTTATATGATACAGTAAAATGGGCAAGATCAGATCAGCCACCCGTAATACATCTCTCTCTCGACATTCATTTCCACTGACTTCAAAATGTTCAAATCCTATTACACAACTATCTGAAGAACAGCAGAAATGCTTCCCTCAACCAAAGGCTAAATAGCATTATGTTTGTGCAACCTAGCATGTGAAAATGACTGCCAGTTATCTCCAAAACCTTAGTTTGTGCATTCCAGAAAGTAATTAATTATGTATGAAATGCATTGAAAGGTTTCTCTGAGGCATGATAACGGGGTATGTAATTACCAGTCTTTAGTTTAATACTTTGATTATGCTACTTTAACTCTAAAGTAAAATAAATCTTTAAACTTGGTTGGTATAGGCAGTTGTGTAAAGTAAGGAAATGTTGTAGAGCACGTAAAGCATTTTGTCTTGTGCTCCAGGACTGTACCCAGAAAAAATAGTGGGCTGAATTTTATCACCAGGGAAGAAGTCACGCTGCCAGGACCAAAAGCGGGAGCCAACCCTGCGCTGGTGGGCGGTGGAACTGTGTGGTGGCATCTTACCAGCGGCAGCCTATTAAGAGGCCGCCGCTAGGACCGCCGTCCAATTGAGGAGATCAGCTCTCCTGCCAGAGCTGCCAGCTCAATTAAAGGGCCGGCAGCACAACAGCCTCGGCAGCGCCACCATCAGAGATGGCCACTGCTGAGGCTGCAAGATAAAGGAGATGGCACCCTCAAAGACAGGGTAAGCTTTTTATTTTAGGAACCAGGGCCAGGGTGCAGGGACACCTTCAAGCAATGATGCCATAGACTGGGTTGGGGGGCAAACACTGCCACGGGAGGGGTCCAAGCAGCTATAAAGGAGGGCCCTCCCGGGAACCGGCTGGGAGGCCGCCAAGGTTTACCTGGCAGTCTCGCTGTGCAATGGCTCCTCCTGAAGCCAGTAAAATGCTGGCAGGGGTGGCAAGTGGCCCTTAATTGGGCACTGCTTTTTCTCCACTGGCAAAATGCCGTGATGGCAGGAAAACATCGATCTCCCCTCTCAATGCCTTCTGCCACATTTTACCAGCTCTCCCACCACCCAGCTGGTCTTCACAGGGCTGGTAAAAAGTAACTTAGTAATAAGCCATAAAAAACTATGTGGGCATTATGGAGTTGAATTTCTGCAAGGATTCTGCTGATGGTCTACTGTAACTCCAGCTATTTTTCTTGGCTTTCAACAGCTCTTCCATCTAAGTTATGGCAGACAAACATGAGAACCCCAGCAGAAATTCATCTCTGGAAAGTGCCTGAAATTTCTGATGAAAAAAAGAGGCAAGATGGCTATCCAAAACCTTCAGCTTCTGGTGCCAGTTTATGAAATACCCAAAAGCCATGACAAACAACAATGATGGCGGCTCTTCACCTTGTTATACTGATAAAATGCCAAATCTCTCCTTTGAGAAATTAGCTTTTGGTAAGGCAGCTGCACAGAAGGTCATACTGGTTTTATCAGAATTATAATTATTCACATAAATGTGAATCTGTTGTTGTACCTACACAGATTTGATGATTGCAATGTGCCTGATTATGTGACACCCAGTTCTTGAACACGTACTCTGCATTCCCCAATGTTGCAGAAATCCAGTGGCAGAACATCATGTAGCCCATGTTTTATGTTTATGTAAATCATCTCTGTGTCCTTGCTGATTTATAAACAATGAAAATAATTTTAGTCTTTACACACAGGACAATATTTGTCAAGACTCTGCAGCAGCAGCTGGGCCTCATACAGGGAGCTTATTGGATAATCGTGGGCATATTGCTTGCAATTTGCCCTCTATTTGGATATGATCAAATGTTGGCACAAAGTCTTGGAAACTTCCACTCCAATTGTAAATGAAATGTTATTTTCCAGGTAGGTTTTAGATATCCACAGCAGTCAATTATTTTCAGGCCCAAACTCAGAAACAAGAGCCAAGAGCATCACCAGGAATTGGTCCTTGAGCCACATCTACATATTTCAGGTGAACTGCCAGTGCCTGTCATGTCTCCACAGGCAGCTTACCTGACAAGAAAATTCTATTTCGGGTTGCCTGCCTCACAGGCAGTGGTGCTCAGGTGAGCTATAGGAAATGGTTTGGAGCAGGCAAATGGAGGGATCCTGGACTGAAGAGTCAGTGGGAGAAGAGCCTCATAGTTCCACAAAAAGGTTACTTTTAAAGTGAAATAAAACTTACCATTAGTTAGCAGTCACAGGGGCTGTTGCAGTATCCTAAGTGAGATGGGCCCCAACACTTGCCCTGCTTATTGCTAATTAGACAGGGTTTTTTTTAAAAACAGGTGTTAGGCCTCTAATTAACATACTCAAGGGGTTTAAATGCCTGGTTTAGGCATCGCCCATGATTCCTTATAATTGGGCCCCATGAACTTAGTCATAGGATCAAAGCCTGCACAGACTGTCCCAACGTTAAATTGATGGTTTGTACTCACTTTATGCCTGAAAACCAGGCACAATATAAACTACTAAGACAAAAGCAAAGTACTGCGGATGCTGGAAATCTGAAGAAAGGTCAATGATCTGAAAGGTTAACTCTGCTCTTCTCTCCACAGATGCTGCCTGACCTGCAGAGTATTTCCAGCATTTTCTGTTTATGTTGGCACAACATAAAGTCATTTCTACCCCAAAGATTATTTTGCACTATAGTGGTATGGTTTTCTCTCCATCATCTGCATAGTATAAAAAAAATGGAATTTGCCACGGGTTTTCTCTCAAGTTACCAACAAAACTTTAGCAGAAGATCAGAGGAGCCATCAGAAAAATGGCATAAATGCATTTATAGTATTTTCCCAGCTCTTCTGCAGCTCACCCATTGAAGGTCGAATGGATCCATGCAGAAATTCACCCCATCGTGTTAAAGTAAAAGTCCCTTTCCTGCTGCATAGTCAACAACACTCCATTAGTCTCAGTCCAACTTGATGGCTGCTACATTAACCTAATCACTTCAATGTAATGAAAGGAGAACGGCTGTTTTTTTGTTACAGTTGGTTAACAGGTCTGCCTGAAGTACTAATCTTCGAAATGCCACTGACAAAGTATCTCATTGAATTGTGATATAGCAAGAGAATGTGTAAAACTGTAGAAACTTTCTGTTTGTTGCTGGAAAATTACATCAAAGATTGTGGCAAAAAAAGAAAAACTATATAGTCACGCGTACAAGAAGTGCGAATGTGAAAAATTATGAATTAAAACTGAAGAGTTATAAAAATTGACATTGTCTTTTAAAAAATGGACCTTTCTTTTAGAAAATGAACAATACTGCAAAAGATGGCAGCATGTGTACTCCAACCTGGCCACACTGTCTGTTTAGAACAAAGGGTGCCTAACTAGGATGAGAGGTGTCATTGAACCCATCAAGACACACTTTTTGAATTGAATGGTTTCTTGTGAAACAAGGAAGGTGTGAAGCAGCCACATCCGAGGCCATTGTCGGACACTATAGGGAAGAAAATACCTGTCTCCCAGCAGAGGCGAGATATAACAAATATTTGCCTTAAAAAGGCAGCCCGAGAGAGAGAGAGAGAGAGATTCATAAAGAAGCAAGACCAAAGAGCTTTTCCAGCTAAGGAACTGGGAGGAATCCAGCAAGCCAGAAGGGACACGCCCTGCTGTCGAATTCTACATTGATACTTACACAGCAATGAATTAGAAGTGTTTCACTGTGTTCAACTGAACTTTCAACCAATGGAGAAACCTACAAACACCTCAGATCTGCAACCAACGAGACCTTGACTTCTGAGAGAATTCGACAGGTTTACCGTGACCACTGAAAACCTACCCCCACTTCTAACTGCTTACCCCTTTTCCTCTCAATCTGTCTCTTCTGTGTGTGGGTGTGTATGCATGGGGCCCCAGTGAGGACTCCCAGACTTTAACTTCAGGCAAGGACATTACATCAAGGACACTAAGGACATTATCTGTATTCCATTTATTGCCAACTCTACCTCAACCTCCAAATTCTTTCATCCCCTCTGTATCTATTTGCATGTGTGTGTGACTCTCGTGTGCATGTGAGTGTGGACGCGTCATGTATTTTAGTGATTTTAACCAGGTTAGAGTGATAAGGTTAATAAACCTACATCTTTCTTATTTAAGCTCAAGAAAACCTGTCTGATTGATCCATTTGCAGTTGCAATTAGAGTGCAGTGAGCAAGGGCTCACAGAGGTGGTAAGCTAAAATCACTGTGTTTAAAAGGATAAACCCTGTTACAACCAAACCAAAGAAGGGGCGAGAGCGGAGCCTGAGATCCCTTCCTCACCTAGTCATAAAATAGCATCCAAGAGAACTTCGATCCAAGATAAATACAATCATGGGTTAACTTTGAAGGACTAATTATAGGTTATTTTAAGTGATAATTTTATCATTGGCTTCCTGGACTAAAGTACTGCTTTCTCCTGGTGGCCCTATAATATAAACACTGAGGGTGTGTTCCAGCATCTGCAAAGTAATTTCTGGATGCATAGGTCCTTTGGCCTCAACATAAATTGAGATTCAATCTAAAATATGGTTTTGATTTACATCATTGTCACACTGTAACAAACCATTGTTGTTTCACAGTCTAATGTAATCAAGCTGATGGAGTTACCATCTTCAAAAATGTTCTTGAACTTCAAAAGGCAAAGCATTCCTATAGCCTCAGGATGTTCTTGTGATCTTCAATTTTCTATTCATCATACTCTGTTACAATTCAATCTGCCTCCCAACCATATTATGCTTACAGCAAAGGTTGGTTTCTATAGACAAACCCTTTTCCCCTATCATTTGAAACTTGCAAATAGAGAATGGAGTAAATGGGTTAACATATCACAGCATTGTCATGTGCTTTTCCAACAAATAACATTGGTTGCCTACCTGATACAGCTTTCCTCTTGGATAGGTGGAAAACACTCAGACCATATGCATCAGGCTAGCCTGCCAATCAAATTTATTACAAAAAAAGGAATTCACACAGTAAAAATAAATAAAATGGAAAAATATAAAATTTGCAAGCAATTTATTTAATCTCCTGGAAATAATAAAGCTCTTTAGAATCTCAAAGCCCCTTTTTGAAATCTTGAAAGAAAGTTGTTTGATGTAAGTGCATGCATTTGATTGCACACTGTGATGTGAAAATGTAATTGAACCGAATGAACTATAAAGCCTTTTTACTGGAAACAATCTTTCATATTACAGTTGTCAATTTCGAGAAAGCAACTCCTCTTGTTTTTAGCACTCTTCTAATGGGTTATACATTATAGATAGCAATTGGTTTAAGCCCGTTTCTGTGCACAGCTTGGGCACCAAGCTCAGAATGCGCATTCAATCACACGGACGCAACTTAGGCCCAAAATTGCTCCCCTGGCTGATTTAAATAGACATGAGCTGCTGGCACTACTCACACTGCTCACTGGCAGCTCGCCGAATGGGGACATCAATATTGCACATTACTGACTCCATTTAAAGGCATCATGCACCTCATAAAGGGATGAGACTCTATGATTACAGACAACTGTTGCTGAGGTTTACTGAAAATGTCTTGCTGAGGAAAAGCTGCAAAGGCCCTCAGTTTTCCAAGGCTGCAATGGAGGTTTTGGCGGACAAGGTCAGCAGGGCAAGGAACATCATCTCCAGGCAGCAAGAAGTTATCAAGACAAGCTACCTGAAACAAGTAGGCAGTGATGGCAGAGTGAGTGAATGCCAGAAGCATCCTAACATTTCCCCACAGGACCTGGCTGTGATGTCAAAAAAGTTCAATTACCTCATACAGGCAATCAAGTTAAGTTTCCTAACTCATATCGCTCATTACTCTCTACTTTGTACTTCATGAGCTGCAGACTTAATAGTCACAAGCTCAGTTCCCATCCCTCACTTCCAATCACTACAAAACACTTCACTCCAACTCCTTCTGCCCCAGTGTAATACTGGCTGAATGTTCCCAGCCCATTGGAGGCGGGCCGAGAGGCAGGAGAGGGTCAGAAGATGCGGGACGGAAGCCCAACATCTTCACGTCAGAAGGCGGCCAGCATGGTGGGAGGCTTTTGACGCTTGGGCAACTCACAACCTCCATACATCCACCCAGGCATGCGTCATGGAGAGGTCACTCCATAGTCGCTTCACAGCGAATAAAACAACACGGAAGGCAGCAGTTACGGGTTGTAAGTCCAGCTCAATTGGCGTAGAGATTGGGCGCCACGGGTTGCCTTTGTCGGTGGGAGAGGTCATCGCATCTCACTGGACAGCTACCGCCCGCCTCAAACCGGGCAGCCCGTGGTCAGTAAGGTTCTGTCCCGCCACAGTCCACCTGCTTCAATGGTTGCTTGGAGCTCACGGTCATTGCCCGACAAGTGGACTGTAACACTGTACCAAACAGCACAACAAAAAAAGGAAAGAAGGTACCAGCCCTTCATTTTGCAAGCTGGAACAGCAGAACTATGTGTCCTGGCCTGTCAGAAGACCTGACACAAATCAACGACTCTCGGAAGACTGCCACCATTAACAACGAGCTCAGTAGACTCAATGTGGACATTGCAGCACTTCAGCAGACACGCCTCCCTGCGAGCGGATCACTAAGAGAGCAAGACTACACCTTCTTCTGGCAAGGTAGGGATCCTGAAGAACCAAGACAGCATGGAGAGGGCTCTGCCATCAGAAACTCTTTGCTCAGCATGAGAGAGCCACCTTCAAATGGCTCGGAACGCATACTGTGCATCCGACTGCTCACCGCCTCTGGTCCAGTACACCTACTCAACATCTATGCTCCAACACTCTGCTCCCCACCTGAAGTTAAAGACCAGTTCTACAAGGAACTCCACAATATCACTAGTAGCATTCCCAATACTGAACATATGTTCCTGCTGGGGGACTTTAACGCCAGGGTTGGGGCCAACCATGGCCCTCCTGCCTTGGGCGCTATGGCATTGGAAGGATGAATGAGAATGGACAGAGACTGCTGGAGTTGTGTACCTATCACAACTTCTGCATCACCAACTCGTTCTTTCATACTAAACCCTGTCACCAGGTTTCATGGAGACACCCAAGATCACGTCGTTGGCACCAGCTGGACCTCATCGTCACAAGGCAAGCCTCTTTAAACAGGGTTCAAATCACACGCAGCTTCCACGTGCGGACTGTGACACCGACCACTCCCTGGTGTGCAGCAAGGTTTGACTCAAACCAAAGAGCTGCATCACTCCAAGCAGAAGGGCCGCCCGCACATCAACACTAGCAGAATTTCTTATCCACAGCTGTTACATAAGTTTCTAAATTCACTTGAAAAAGACCTTCAAAACACTCCTAAAGGGGATGCAGATGTGGGCCCACATCAGAGACGCCATCTATGACTCATCAATGACCACCTATGGCAAACATGTGAAGCAGAATGCAGACTGGTTTCAATCTCACTTTGAAGAGCTGGAACCTGTCATAGCCGCTAAGCGCATTTCACTGTTGAACTACAAGAAAGTCCCCAGCGAGTTAACATCTGTAGCACTTAAAGTAGCCAGAAGCACTGCACAAAGAACAGCCAGACGCTGCGCAAATGACTACTGGCAACACCTATGCAGTCGTATTCAGCTGGCCCCCGACACCAGAAACATCAGAGGAACGTATGATGGCATCAAGAGAGCATTTGGGCCAACCATCAAGAAGATCGCCCCCCTCAAGTCTAAATCAGGGGACACGATCACTGACCAACGCAAGCAAATGGACTACTGGATGGAGCACTACCTAGAACTGTACTCCAGGGAAAATGTTGTCACTGAGACTGCCCTCAATGCAGCCCAATCTCTGCCAGTCATGGATGAGCTGGACGAACAGCCATCAAAATGGGAACTCAGTGATGCCATTGATTCTCTAGCCAGTGGAAAAGCCCCTGGGAAGGACGGCATTACCCCTGAAATAATCAAGAGTGCCAAGCCTGCTATACTTTCAGCACTCTACGAACTGCTTTGCCTGTGCTGGGATGAGGGAGCAGTACCACAGGACATGCATGATGGCAATATCATCACCCTCTATAAGAACAAGGGTGACCGCGGTGACTGCAACAACTACTGTGGAATCTCCCTGCTCAGCATAGTGGGGAAAGTCTTCGCTCGAGTCATTTTAAACAGGCTCCAGAAGCTGGCTGAGCATGTCTCCCCTAAGGCACAGTGTGGCTTTCGAGCAGAGAGATCCACCATTGACATGCTGTTCTCCCTTCGCCACCTATAGGAGAAATTCCGCGAACAACAGCTGCCCCACTACATTGCTTTCATAGATCTCACCAAAGTCTTTGACCTCGTCAGCAGACATGGTCTCTTCAGACTACGAGAAAAGATCGGATGTTCACCAAAGCTACTAAGTATCATCACCTCATTCCATGACAATATGAAAGGCACAATTCAGCACAGTGGTGCCTCATCAGACCCCTTTCCTATCCTGAGTAGTGTGAAACAGGGCTGTGTTCTCGCACCTACACTGTTTGGGATTTTCTTCTCCCTGCTGCTCTCACATGCGTTCAAGTCTTCAGAAGAAGGAAATTTCCTCCACACAAGATCAGATGGCAGGTTGTTCAACCTTGCCCATCTAAGAGCGAAGACCAAAGTATGGGAGGTCCTCATCAGGGAACTCCTCTTTGCTGACGATACTGCATTAACATCCCACACAGAAGAGTGTCTGCAGAGACTCATCGACAGGATTGCAGCTGCCTGCAACGAATTTGGCCTAACCATCAGCCTCAAGAAAACAAACATCATGTGACAGGACGTCAGAAATGCTTCATCCATCAATATTGGCGACCACGCTCTGGAAGTGGTTCAAGAGTTCACCTGCCTAGGCTCAACTATCACCAGTAACCAGTCTCTCGATGCAGAAATCAACAAGCGCATGGGAAAGGCGTCCGCTGCTGTGGCCTAGAGAGTGTAGGAAAATGCCGCACTGACACGGACCACAAAAGTCCGAGTGTATCAAGCCTGTGTCCTCAGTACATTGCTCTATGGCAGCAAGGCCTGGACAATGTCTGTCAGCCAAGAGCGACGTCCCAATTCATTCCATCTTCGCTGCCTCCGGAGAATCCTTGGCATCAGGTGGAAGGACTGTATCTCCAACGCAGAAGTCCTCGAGGTGGCCAACATCCCCAGCATATACACCCTACTGAGTCAGCGGCGCTTGAGATGGCTTGGCCATGTGAGCCGCATGGAAGATGGCAGGATCCCCAAGGACGCATTGTACAGCGAGCTCCTCACTGGTATCAGACCCACCGGCCGTCCATGTCTCCGTTTTAAAGACATCTGCAAACGCGACATGAAGTTCTGTGACATTGATCACAAGTCGTGGGAGTCAGTTGCCAGTGATCACCAGAGCTGGCGGGCAGCCATAAAGGCGAGGCTAAAGAGTGGCAAGTCGAAGAGACTTAGCTGTTGGCAGGAAAAAAGACAGAAGCGCAAGGGGAGAGCCAACTGTGCAACAGCCCCGACAAACAATTTTTTCTGCAGCATCTGTGGAAGATTCTGCCACAGATTGGCAGAATTGGCCTTTATAGTCACTCCAGGCGCTGCTTCACAAACCACTGACCACCTCCAGGCACTTAGCCATTGTCTCTCGAGACAAGGAGGCCAAAGAAGACCATCTTTGTTCAAAAAAACAGGAAAATATGTTCATATTCTAGCTGCATTGCCAATTAGAAACATTACACCAATAAATATGATCAGCTGCTGCTGAAGCAAAGTGTTCGTGAACATGTGTCGATGTGTCGTAGTTGAAAAACCATAACAACAGCATAGATTTCCCCACTAGTCCTGCATTGGTTTTCAAACATGTGCAAGACAAACCTTGCAGCCATAAGTTAGAGCAGTTATATGGTGGAGTCACCTTTGCATTTAAAGAACCACACCAAAAGCCGAAGATGACAGAGGGGTACTCTAGGGTGGCCCCCCAGTTCAGTGATGCCTCCCTGCTCACTCTCCTCCAGGCTGTGCGGGCAAGATCGGAGGTCTTTTCCACCAGCGATGGTAAGAAAAGGCCCTCCCACCTGAACAAGGCAGTCCTGTTGGCGATAGCAGAGGAGGTAAATAGTCGTGGAGCCATCCACCGTCAAAAGGTCCAATCCTGGCAGGGGATGAACGAGGGGGAAAGGAAATTATGATGCAATTAGGCAAGATTTAGGATGCGTAGGATGGGGAAGGAAACTGCAGGGGATGGGCACAATCGAAATGTGGAGCTTATTCAAGGAGCAGCTACTGCGTGTCCTTGATAAGTATGTACCTGTCAGGCAGGGAGGAAGTTGTCGAGCAAGGGAGCCGTGGTTTACTAAAGAAGTTGAAGCGCTTGTCAAGAGGAAGAAGAAGGCTTATGTTAGGATGAGACGTGAAGGCTCAGTTAGGGCACTTGAGAGTTACAAGCTAGCCAGGAAGGATCTAAAGGGAGAGCTAAGAAGAGCAAGGAGAGGACAAGAGAAGTCATTGGCGGATAGGATCAAGGAAAACCCTAAGGCTTTCTATGGGTATATCAGGAATAAAAGAATGACTAGAGTTAGATTAGGGCCAATCAAGGATAGTAGTGGGAAGTTGTGTGTGGAATCAGAGGAGATAGGGGAAGCATTAAATGAATATTTTTCGTCAGTATTTACAGTAGAGAAAGAAAATGTTGTCGAGGAGAATACTGAGATTCAGACTACTAGGCTAGATGGGATTGAGGTTCACAAGGAGGAGGTGTTAGCAATTTTGGAAAGTGTGAAAATAGATAAGTCCCCTGGGCCAGATGGGATTTATCCTAGGATTCTCTGGGAAGCCAGGGAGGAGATTGCAGCGCCTTTGTCCTTGATCTTTATGTCGTCATTGTCGACAGGAATAGTGCCGGAAGACTGGAGGATAGCAAATGTTGTCCCCTTGTTCAAGAAGGGGAGTAGAGACAGCCCTGGTAGTTATAGACCTGCGAGCCTTACTTCGGTTGTGGGTAAAATGTTGGAAAAGGTTATAAGAGATAGGATTCATAATCATCTTGAAAAGAATAAGTTCATTAGCGATAGTCAGCACGATTTTGTGAAGGGTAGGTCGTGCCTCACAAACCTTATTGAGTTTTTCGAGAAGGTGACCAAACAGGTGGATGAGGGGAAAGCAGTGGATGTGGTGTATATGGATTTCAGTAAGGCGTTTGATAAGGTTCCCCACGGTAGGCTATTGCAGAAAATATGGAAGTATGGGGTTGAAGGTGATTTAGAGCTTTGGATCAGAAATTGGCTAGCTGAAAGAAGACAGAGGGTGGTGGTTGATGGCAAATGTTCATCCTGGAGTTTGGTTACTAGTGGTGTACTGCAAGGATCTGTTTTGGGGCCACTGCTGTTTGTCATTTTTATAAATGACCTGGATGAGGGTGTAGAAGGGTGGGTTAGTAAATTTGTGGATGACACGAAGGTCGGTGGAGTTGTGGATAGTGCCGAAGGATGTTGTAGGATACAGAGGGACATAGATAGGCTGCAGAGCTGGGCTGAGAGATGGCAAATGGAGTTTAATGCGGAAAAGTGTGAGGTGATTCACTTTGGAAGGAGTAACAGGAATGCTGAGTACTGGGCTAATGGGAAGATTCTTGGTAGTGTAGATGAGCAGAGAGATCTTGGTGTCCAGGTACATAAATCCCTGAAAGTTGCTACCCAGGTTAATAGGGCAGTTAAGAAGGCATATGGTGTGTTAGCTTTTATTAGTAGGGGGATCGAGTTTCGGAGCCACGAGGTCATGCTGCAGCTGTACAAAACTCTGGTGAGACCGCACCTGGAGTATTGCGTGCAGATCTGGTCACCGCATTATAGGAAGGATGTGGAAGCTTTGGAAAGGGTGCAGAGGAGATTTACTAGGATGTTGCCTGGTTTGGAGGGAAGGTCTTACGAGGAAAGGCTGAGGGACTTGAGGTTGTTTTCATTGGAGAGAAGGAGGAGGAGAGGTGACTTAATAGAGACATATAAGATAATCAGAGGGTTAGATAGGGTGGATAGTGAGAGTCTTTTTCCTCGGATGGTGATGGCAAACACGAGGGGACATAGCTTTAAGTTGAGGGGTGATAGATATAGGACAGATGTTAGAGGTAGTTTCTTTACTCAGAGAGTATTAGGGGCGTGGAACGCCCTGCCTGCAACAGTAGTAGACGCGCCAACTTTAAGGGCATTTAAGTGGTCATTGGATAGACATATGGATGAAAATGGAATAGTGTAGGTCAGATGGTTTCACAGGTTGGCGCAACATCGAGGGCCGAAGGGCCTGTACTGCGCTGTAATGTTCTAAATGAGCACTCCTCCAGCCAGCTGGGGCCCACTAGGCCTCGTGTGCATGGGTATGAGCTTCAAATTGGACTATCATGATAACCAGTGGCTGCAGCAGCTTGGCAACAGACGCAACCACTGAAAACAACAACTCACAGCTTCATTTAGCAGCTTTATATGCGACACTTTTACCAGAACCTACTTCTCAAGGATTGACCTTCACAGCAGCGAGAGAAGACACCCCACCTAAAATGGATTGTTTGCTGTGTGTTCATCAGCTTCCATAGACTGAAGGATGCCAATAATTGAATAGTCTTGAATTTCAAAGGGCTGTTTGAGATCACCCAGCCAACATCCTTTGTACTTGATACTCCATAAATCTTCTTGAATTTTTTTTTTTAGTCTTTCATGGGATGTCGTTGTAGCTGGCAAGGCCAGCAATTGTTGCCCATCCCTAATTGCCCTTGACAACTGAGTGGCTTGCTAGGCCATTTCAGATGGAAGTTCAGAGTCAACCATATTGCTGTGGATCTGGACTCACATGTGGGCCAGACCAAGTAAGGACAGCAGATTTCCTTCCTTAAAGGACATTAGTGAACCAGATGGGTTTTTATGACAATCAATGATAGTTTCATGGCACCATTACTGAGACGAGCTTTCAATTCCAGATTTTTCTTTTGTTAGCTAATTGAATTTAAATTCCACCAGCTGCCATGGTGGGATTTGAACCCAATCCCCAGAGGATTAGCCTGGGCCTCTGGATTACTGGCTCAGTGACATTACCACTACACCACAGTCTCTATTTGAAATGTAAGTATGCTTGATTTACATCTCCCCGTGGGCTTAAAAAAATGTGTTTTTTTTGGTTCAGGAACATTTTGAAAAGAATTTGGAACTGGATCTTGAGCTATTTTGCACCAAGTCATTCTGACTCTGTCAATGATCTGTCACATGTGGCACAAGGCACTGTGTTTCATGCGTCAATAGTATGTTGAGTGCTATCTCAAGGGAAATCCCTTTGTTATTTTCCATATTCTGAGGAGAATAATAAAGTCTTCAATTACTGTAAATCTACTGTTTCTGTTTAATGCTGCTCAATTAACTGCTCAATAAATTACTCTAATGGTTTTTTGCTAAATCCACTGTCTTCTTTGAAATGAGATGTTAAACCGAAGCTCCATCTGCCCTCTCATATGGATGTAAAAGATTTCATGGTAGCATTTACTCCTCAATCAATATGATTAAAATCAGATTATCTTGTTATTTATCTCCTTGCAATTTGTGGGGTCTTGTTGTGCACCAATTTGTTGTTGTAATTTGTCAAATTATAATAATGGCTGTACTTCCAAAGTATTGGCTATAAAGTCCTTTGAAATATCCTGAGCTCATGAAAGGTGTTATATAAATGCAAGTACTTTCTTTAATAACAATGTTGCAAATATGGAAAAGTTGTCTGAAAAGCACATAAAGTGTTGTAAACATTACAAAAACAAAATATAAAGGCAGTTAAAAGCTCCTGCACCGATGGAGTTTATCTTGCTCTTGGTTAAACCTGATGCACAAAGGGGAAAAGAGCAAAACTGGCACAGATACGAATAAATCGTTCAATTAAGTACTTTTTCCAATACATCTGGGGTCTTAATGAAGGACAGAAAATGGATACAGGTGCCAAGAAATCAGGCAATGTCAATTTTTGGGTGCCTCACCTGCAAAGTGCTAACAACTTGTACTCAAATGAGGAGGTCTGAGCAGCATGGGATTTTGGGCCTCAGACTACATTATCATGCAGAAGGCACAGCAGTAGAAGCCCACACAGGTTAATGTGTCAATCACAAGGCATGATTGTAGGGTCTGGAATAGGTTTGGCTGGGTCTCGGAGTGCGATTGTGAGGAGGCTGAGGAGGTAGGGGAAGACGATTGCAATGATCTGAAGTATTGTTGGGAGGTGTCAGAGTGTTTCTGCTGGGGTGGATACCAGATGGTCAGGACCGGGACCAGAAGAAGATCGGCCGGGGTTGGAGGGTGCCAGAAGGACAGAGTCAGGAGTGAGTTTGGTGAGTACTAACCGTTTGATCATTCCATGCTGTTTAGCATTGGTTTCCTTGCAGGCAATCAGCACTGGCGCAAACCTATGTTGCAAGGTGGAGCAGAAGCAGGCATTAGGCTGCTTATTTGCGTATGTTAATGGTCTAATACCTGATTGGATGTAGATGAAGGATGTCTCTTGTTTGGCCCTTACCAAAATGGCATCCGGCACAGCCCGTACCAGAGTTCTATATGCATGGCACGAAAGCCATTTTAGTGCTGAAAACCTGGGTGCCACTGAGCCGAATTTCTAGCCTAAACATTTCAACTCACCAAAAATAGAAGAGCACTGATTGCAGATCTAAAAGAAATGAACTCAGGACAAATTTTCAGTTATTCACCTGTTTGCCTGGTGCACAGGACCACTGAACAAGCCTAAATATGTAATAAAAACAGAAAATGCTGGAAATTTTCAGCAGGTCAGGCAGCATCTGTGGAGAGAGAAGCAATGTTAATGTTTCAGGTCAATTATATCTGCTCTTTTAGCCTTTTTCAACAATGAAAACAAGTTCAATTAATTTATCTGACCCTCAATCCAATGTTTTGAGTTTTGGAATCATTGTTGTTTTTCTCTGAAATGTTTCTTAAGCACTTTGTTCCAGTTCTCTCCCTCATTTCTCTTTTTCATTTGTAATTTCTTATATATTTTATTTCTTTTTCGTCTTTTTATGTTTTCCTGTTTTTGCTTTTATTCCTTTGTCTAGCTGTTACAGTCCTTGTCTGCCTTGTTCCTCTTTCTGTCACATCTTTTTTGATTGCTGCTCTCCACCTTACTGGCTGGCCAGATCATCCATTCTGTAACGACATCTTTCCAATTTTACAATGGTCACTAGGACATACTGAGGTAACACTTCTGCGTAAAACCAGATGAAGTATTGAGATCTTTATTTCCCATCCTGTATTTTTTTTTCAGGGCTCAAACTAAGATCTGGAATCCTCCCAGAATACTGTAGCAGAGGCATAATTTGTCAGCTGCCAAGCTTGAGGAAATCTTTCAAGAGTTAGCTGGCTATAAGTTGACAATACAGTAAAATCTCCCTATTACCTTACTTTTGGAATACATGTAAAAACCATAATCTTAAGGAGAGGCCGGCTTTAGAACAGGCTTTCTAAATAATCACAAAGTCATAAATTATGTGCACAGTATTAGAGGTTACATTATAATTACATAAAAATATGCCACTTTATTTAACACTGAATGATCATACGACCATGCGATTAGGAGCAGAAGTAGGCCATTCAGCCTGTCGAGCCTGCTCCACCATTTAGTAAGATCATGGCTGATCTGTTTCTGTCTCGAATTCCACACTCCCATCTACCCCCATAATTTTTGATTCCCTTGCCTAACAAGAATCTATCTACCTCCGCCTTAAAGATATTCTATGACCCCCGCCTCCACCACCTTCTGAGGCAGAGAATTCCAAAGTCGCACCACCCTCTGAGAGACAAAATTTCTTCTTGTCTCTGTCCTAAAAGGGCGTCCCCTAATTTTAAAACAGTGCCCCAAGGATTACGCAAAGCACCTAAGGTATGTCAAATCACAAGTCAGTCCTCTAGCCTTACTGAAAGTTGGAAGCAATTCTTCTCTCCCTGAGGACTTAGAAATAACAGTCTTGGGACTGCTTTGTGATTCAAATAGATCTGCTGATTCTGTTCGAACAGAAGCAAGAGCAGAAATGATGTGTGGATGGCATTTTCCTTTCAGAATGTGACATTAGGCTGGAAAATAGAAACCAGGCACAGGTAATAGGAACTGGGAAATGGAAAGACGAAGACCGTCATTTTTATTTTGTTCCTGTGGCACAATGCTTTTTATCTTGATTGATTGAGGCTTCTACAGATGGAAATACAAAGATGATGGAGAAGCCACTATTGCAGTGGTGTATTGTACAAGTACAGAAGTCCAGTGGGAGCTTTTGCCGCTCTTCTCGTCCTCATTATCATTCTTTATTTTGGACAACACTATTTCTTGAAAAATAGAGCCAATCATGTCTTTCGATACTTGAAGTCAATATTGATTCAGGTCACCTTACTTTAATACTGTTGGGCTCTTGGCGAGCAATTGTTTTCAATGAAATTGTATGGAAGGGAAGATGGAGTATCTTTCTACATATTAAGAGCTTGTGTAACGCTGAGTTGATGGCAGCAATTCTTTACATTGCTACTATGATAGCAAATTACATTTTCCATTACTGTCTAAATCTATTTGTCCGGAAAATGTTATGCAACTTTTCGCATTTCTTATAAAAACAAATGACAAGAAACAACACCAAAGAGGTTTAAATTTCACAACTTATTTCACATTTCATATAGAAGATTGTCAAATGCTAAAAGAGCATTGGAAGACAGCCAGTCAGGAAAGCTCGTTCAATACTCAGCATTATTACAAGTGCTGGGTATCATAGTGAGTCACAACATAATAGTTTTTACTTCTGGTTTATGGATTCAAGTCCGGTTGAGCTCAAGATGGCAAAAGGTTCCTCTCTCTACCATTTTTGTTGCTTCTAAGTGGATCGAATTTAGTGAGTTTGGGTCAACAGCAGAAAACTGTCCACAAATCAGGACGCCTTTGGAGCCCTGATTCAGAATAATCAAAAGGATTGGTGATGTGATGAACAGAAAGCTTCATAGTAGCTGTTCATCTAAGTTTGTGGTTGAGACATATCAGCTGGCATTTTACATCTGATTACTTCACATATAATCAGGGAGTGCTCCATGCTGCCACTGAGTCAGAATGTAGGGAAGTTTTTCTGTTCCACATTGTTAGTATTTCCCACTTTTATATGTCCAGAAAGAATAAGAACAACAAGAAAAATAAATACAATTGTAATTACTCTTGACAGTTGTGAAAATCTGTCTTAGTGTTTGCTATTATTGCATGCATTAAAATTGATTTCTTTTTTATGGGATAGATAGGTAGAAACAAATGGTTCAAAATTGGAGTCTCCCTCTCAACAGCATAATTCCTAGCTTTGGGAATTCAGGGACATAATAAGAGTTTTATGCACTGACTGTCTACTGCTATCTACATTTTAATCAATATGTTTGCCCTGTTCAATGAAGGTAAACAGGAGTCCTCAAAGGACTTCTCAAGTGTTAGGCAGCAGATTGATGAAACAGTTGCTTTGCCAAATCACATGAAGACATCAGATTTTGGTAACATTAGCATTCATTTCCAAATAACACTTTCTTTAGTCATATTTAGCATCATGTACTCTATTTTACACAAATGCATGACAAACAAGAATTATTCGCCCCAAGTAAGTACTTATTTTATCTTTTTAATATTAAATCTCAAGAACAATAATAAGTGAAACATTAATTTTGTGCAGCTCAGATTGTTTCTTTCAGCAGTTGTTAATGGAGTGATTCATTTCATTAACTTGAGTCCTGGTTTTATATTGTTTTACATCAAGGTCAGATTGTCATAAAAAAAACACACACAAACTATGTAGGATACATTCCTGTAACGGATAGCAGCTGCTGCATTCATGGAAGAGTAATGGCTGCATCTTCCGATAGCAACCTTTCAGTGTACCAGATACATGCAGCACACCAGAATAAGTTGCTATCCTGAGCAACCTCAGTAATTTTCTGTTACTGGGTGACATAAACAGGTGTTAACAACAAGACACATCCAGAAAAGTGAAGACACTAATAGATCATGTCTATACTTATTCTCAAGGTCAAGAAACAAGGGTTTCTACTTTCTTGCTGATGTTCTTTAACTATTTTACCAGTTTCATTATAACATTGATAATTATTTATATATTTGAAAAAAGATATGCTTCCTTGCATTTTATTACCTGAGATGATGGCTACATTATCTTTGACTACGATAAATATTAAATTATTAAAATGCATTTAAATTAAATAAATAATTGGAAAGTGTTATTGGAGTATATTTAGAGGAGAAGAGACGACTGGACAAGAGAGGAAACTGGGCATGGGGTCAGTTAAAATGAAAGAAACAACTTATCCCTTCCGATCTTGCTCCCTTCCCAATTAGAACATTACAGCGCAGTACAGGCCCTTCGGCCCTCGTATTAGTATTAACCTGCTCTTTGGAGCAGGTTTTTAAGATACTTGTCCCAAGCTGGCAGCACCCAATTCAGAATTTTAGTTCCTGAACAGGAGAGCAGAAACAGTTTCCCAGTCAGGCCAAACTTGTCAGGCGATGGGTCGCTAGCCAGAAAAGTTCAAAGCAGGTAAGTTTAAATGTATTTTTAGGCTTTCTTGTGGGTCTGGGAGCAAGAGTGTTACTCCGGGCCTCATAAAGAAGACTTGAATCACCCTTATCCGGCTTCTTCCCCTTCCTTAATCATCTTTGACCCTCTTCTCCCCTCCCCCACCCCACGGCGTTAGTTTTCACATGGACACTGATGACACTCAGCTCTACCTCATCGCCACTTCTCTCGACTCCTCCACTGTTGATAAACTTTCAGACTGCTTGTCTGACATCTGGTACTGGGTGAGCAGAAATTTCCTCCAATTAAATATTGGGAAATCTGAAGCTATTGTTTTCGGTCCCTGCTCCAAAATCCATTCCCTAACTACTGACTCCATCCTCCCTGGCAACAGTCTGAGATTAAGCCAGTCTGTTTACAACTTTGGTGTCACATTTGACCTCAAGTTGAGCTTCCGACCTCATGTTCATACCATCACTAAGACTGCCTTCATATTTACACCTTCATAATATTGCCCGACTTCACACTGTCTCAGCTCATCTGCTACTGAAACCCTCATTCATGTCTTCGTTACCTCTAGATTTGACTATTCCAATGCGCTCCTGGCTAGCCTCCCACATTCTACCCTCCATAAACTTGAGATCATCCAAAGCTCTGCTGCTCGTGTCTTAACTCACACCAAGTCACGTTCCACTATCACCCCTGTGCTCACTGATCTACATTGGCTCCTGGTCAAGTAACGTCTTGATTTTAAAATTCTCATCCTTGTTTTCAAATCCCTCTATGGCCTCACCCCTCCCTATCTCTGTAATCTCCTGCAGCTCCACACCCTCCAAGATATCTGCATTCATCTAATTCTGGCCTCTTTTGCATCTCTAAATTTAATCATTTCATCATTGGTGGCTGTCCCTTCAGTTGCCTGGGCTCCAAGCTCTGGAATACCCTCCCTACACCTCTCCACCTCACTTTCCTCCTTCAGTGATCCTGTGCATCTTCAGAGAGGAGTAGCAGTGGGAAGATCTTAAGATGCGATCGTCTCTCCAAAAACAGTGGCATGGGAGGGGCAGGGATCAGCTGGCATGGGTCTCATACACCCAGTCTTTGTGTAGCCCCATGATGCACAGCAGCGGCTCAGAGGGAAGGAAGGCTTGGATCTGACTGTGCATGCCCTTGATGTTCCAATAGGAGAGAGGCAATAGCCGGCCACTCCAAGAAGGGCCACACCAGAGTGTGTACCAGGCTCGCCTCGGCTCCCTCCAGATGTCCGAGCGACACTGTTAGCAAAGACAATGGCTCTCCAGGGAGGCCATCACTGACTTATGCGCCATGCTGCAGGATGAGCTGCAACCCATGGGCCTCGGTGGACACCCAATGCCCATGGCCCTCAAGATCGCCATGGCACTTTACTTCCATGAGACTGGCTCTGTCCAGGGATCCACCGAGGGCATGTGTGGACTCTCCCAGGCAGCAGCCCATTGCTGCATCAAGGAGGTGACCAATGTCCTGTTCAAGAGGGCTGGTAACTATGTGCGATAACAAACTAACCCTAGCAGTCAGGCGGAGAGGGCCAGGGGATTCAGTGCTATCGCTGGATTCCCCCAAGGTGCAGGATGTCATCAACTGCTCATATGTGGCCATCAAAGCTCCCACGGAGCAGCCAGCTGCCTTCATCAACAGGAAGGGTTTCCATTCCATCACCATACAACTGGTCTGCGACCACCGAAAGCGCGACCTGTAGGTGTGTGCCTGCTTCCTGAGAAGCAGCCACAATGCCTACATACTTCGACAGTCCCAGGTGCCACAGCATTTCAGGGCCCCGCTCGCCTTCAGGAATGGATTCTCAGGGACAAAGGTTACCCATTGAAGACATGACTACTCACGCCTGTCCCAGCGCTGTGCTTGCCTCCAAAGTGCCATGACCTGTATGAGAGAACACAAACATTTGTGAGTGAGGTTGTTCATATCTCCTCATGCCAACGAAGTGTGATGTGGTTCTCCAGAAGTGTGGTGGAGGACACATGAATATAATGTCTCCTCACTCTCTTGTGTGGACACTCCAGTCTCACTGTCTACGTTTGCACGGCTGCCCTGGGCCTCCGCTAGCTTCAGAGCCTCCTCCTCTGCTGGCTTCAAAGGATGCACATCAGGGAACCCACCACCTGTCCTCAATGTCTCCAGGATATTCTGAGCCTGTTTCTCTGCAAGCATAAATAGGGACAAGACACTTATGCTTGTGGTAGCGTCTCGTCCACTGATGATGTCTCCAAATGGCTCCTCCTCATGTCTGCTCTCAGGGGACATAGTGGGGGTGACCTCTGAAAGAAGGTGACCTGTTGGTAAGATGCAGCCATGCATTTGACAGGATGTGCTGATGCCTCACCTCCTTGCCACCACCTTTGTGGTCACTTCCTCCTCCTGTAGCACACCCTCCCACATAGCCACATGCAAGTCCCAAAGATGAGATGGGTATGGAAGACTCACCTTGGCGGAGTGAAGGAGGTCATTGACCCTGCTGTGGCACTAAATCTGGTTCCAAGGGGTGACTCCACATCTGCTGACCTCCGCTGCGATCTCCATCCAGGCTTGCTTGGTCAGGCGTGAGGGTCTCCTCTTTCCATCCCTTGGGAAGAGGACCTCCTGCCTTTCCCTTGTAGCCTGGAGGAGAATCTCCAAGGCAGCATCATTAAACCATGGTCTTGCCTTGGACAGGGTCCCAGTTGGCTCCCGAACCATCCGTTGACTTCACACTCCTGGTCTGGGGGGGGGTGGGTGGGGTGGGGTCCAGCAGCAACAGCAGCTGTTGGTGTCCGGGGGGTTGTTTGTCCAGCAATAACAGCAGGAGTGGGAGAGGGGATGTGATGGTGTGTCCATCAGCAGCAGCCAGGGGCTGTGGGGTGGGGTGGGGGGGGGGGTTACAGCAGTAACAGCAGCATTGGAGGGGTGGGGGTCAGGGTCCAGCAGCTGCAACAATAGTAGAGGGGGACCAGCAGTAACTGCAGCAGTGGGGTTGGCAGTGGTGGGGGGAGGGTGTCCAGCAGCAACAGTAGAGGGGGGGGGGGGGATCCAGAAGTTACAGCAGCAGTAGAGGTTCACCCTTAATCTCTGGGATAGTGGGATTGTCTTATGAGGAGAGATTGAGGAAACTGGGCCTGCATTCTCGAGCATTTTGAAGAATGAGAGGGGATCTCATTGAAACTTACAAAATTCTTACAGGGCATGACAGGGTGGATGTAGATAGGATGTCTCCTCTGGCTGGTGAGGCTAGAACCAGGAAACCCAGTCTCAGAATAAGTGGCAGGCCATTTAGGACTGAGATGAGGAGGAATTTCTTTACTCAGAGGGTGGTGAATCTGTGGAATTCTCTACCGCAGAGGGCTGTGGAAGCTCAATCATTGAGCATATTCAAGACAGAAATCGATAAATATCTGGATACTAATGACATCAAGGGATATGGGGATAGTGGGGAAAAATGGCATAGAGGCAGAAGATCAGTCATGATCAGATTGAATGGTGGTGCAGGCTTGATGGGCCAAATGGCCTACTCTTGCTCCTATTTCCTATGTTCCTATGTGGGGGGGGGGGGTGGGGTGGGGTGGGGTGGGGGAGGGTCCAGGAGTTACAACAGCAGTAGAGGGGCCCAGCAGCACTCCAGGTTCACCACATCAGTGAAAGGCAGCAGTACAAGCAGGGCTGGCAACACTTTAAAGATGGCGCCAACACCTGCATTTCCATCATCTGATGCCGCCATCAACATCTTGTTGCCTGTCCCGTCCTGCAATAGGGCGGGTCTCATGCCTCGGTTATTGTAATTGGCTGGCTGCCGCATGATCATGGTCGGCTACACACATGACACATGGCCGGGACCTGTGATGGGCTGATAAAATTCAGCCCACCATATCTGCCCCCTCCTTATAATTGGACTAATGCTACTATTGTTATTAAACCCTTCATGTCACTATAGATTATTACCTGATATATCCCTGGCAGAAACAACCAGGTTTCCCATCAAGAAGTCACTAATGGATTTCTAATCACTGATTGCATACAATATGATCTGATTACTTGGTTAATTGGCTGGTGGTGTCACAATATCTTGATGTCACATGATCAGAAATAACAACTGCCAGAATACTCATGTTTAGCATGCTCAGTAATCAGCAATGCTTATTTATGCAACAATTTTTTTGAACATCTCACTCATTTTTACAAGTTAATAGGTCAGTGAAAATTTCAACTGCTTGGAGTGTATTCACGGTCTTGCGTTTTAATTAAATGTCTCTGCCTGCAACCTCAGCATTTAATCAGCACAAGACCCATTTATTGCATCACACATAACAAACAGATGGACTGAATTCTAGATGTTATTCCCTTCAACCCCTTAACTATTTTAATTAATATCGGGCCGAATCATCCTAGAAAATGAATGACGTGTGAATGGTGTACTCTGTTATTAATGTGCAAATCGAGCAAGTTTAGGGGATGAAATGACACGTCATGAGTTATGAATCTCCAAAACTTGCTGGTTGATCTACACCATTCCGCAGTTTGCCTTGTAAATGGCATCTCACCGTTAGCCTCCCCATTATTTAAGAACTTACTGGATTTACATACTAATTGCCCATTAAACTTGATGCAGAAATTTAGGATTCATAATTAATAGTGCAAATACTCTTTTAATGATGTGATAATTGTTAATGCAAAATCAATCAGTCTCTCGGGTCCAGAAAGGGAATAATTTAAACTGTTGAGTCTCAGTCCTGCATGTAGTCAATTGTTGTTTGAGATTTTTTTCTTACTTATCCTATCTGCCTCTTTCTTATCTTTCTCTTAATCAAATATTTCTTTCCCTCTCTGTGCCTGATTTGACTTTCTTTCACCCTCCTTCTCTGTTGTTTCTGTTTCTTTCTCAATGCTTAAACCTCATTGGTTAAAGAGACAGACTATTGGGACAGAATTTTTACTGACCTGACTCACAGAGAGTGGTTCGGTCAGAAAGTTGGGGGAAACCTACCATTCGAGATTTCCCCCCATACTGTGAAGATTTAACTCCACAGTGTGTCTCTGACGTCAGTGATCAATTCTCCACTTGGGAACTCAGCCTGATTGACAGCTCGGCCACCAGTAAGGTGAGGAGTCAGTCTCTGATGGCTGCACCAGCAGATAAGATTACGCTGGGAACAGGGTGGGGGTCAATCGGGGGTGGGGGCGGATGGTTTGTAGGGAAGGCGACCAAAGGTTGGGCAGCAACAGGACGTGGGAGGGAGAGCAACGGGGGGGAGGGGGAATGAGGTTGGCTCCTGAGGGGACAAAGGTCAGAGGCCTCATGGTGGGGGCTGGTCATGGTGAGGGGATCAGGGCCTGGTAGTGGTGGGGGGATTGGGGCCTGGTAATGGTGAGGGGATCTGGGCCTGGTGGGGGTCGGATATCAGGGCATTGGGGCCTGGTGGGGAGTTGGGGGTCAGGGCCTGGAGGTGGGTTGGGGGGATCGTGGCCTTGTAGGAGGGTAGGGGGAAGTTGCAGACCTCAGGGGAAAGGTCATAATGGGGTGGGGAGGGTCCTGATCATAGAGGCTCCTCACGCAGACTCGGGGTAAGTGTGAAGGTGCTCACTTGCTGACTCCATCAAGTCCTCGCAGTGAGGAAGCTGCTGGGTTACCCGACACTCGAGAAACCCAGGTGACAGCAGTTAAATTTCAAAAGCTGAATGATAATAAGGCTTACAGACTTATTATCATATTTAAAGTTCCAGCCCACTTTTCTGGGGCAGGTTGGCTGCCGGGCCAAAATCCAGCTCCAGTTATAACCAGAAATGGGCAGGTTGGAGGCGCGTTGGGTCAAGAAACAAAGTTCTGACACTTTCAACCTGCACATGAACCAAATCAGCCCATTCTTTCAGTTAAAATTCAGCCCTGGGTCCCATCATTCACTAAGGTCCTAGATGCCCTGTTGCCCTTGCCATGCCATAATCAGCTCCCACTTACAATAAGTTACAGCGCAAAAATATATTGAGCAAAAGGGTGCAGAAAAAAGTCTAGCCAACAGCATATACTGCAAAATGCCTCACTCAAACAAGATTTGGCCCAATATGTATAGTTTTGATTTCTATTCATGTAAGTTGCATTTATTGTTGATTTAATAGTATTTAGAACTACCACAGACCACTGTCGAGTGAACATGTGTTCCAAGCATTCTAAAATAACAAAATAAAAGCTAACTAAAAGATACTGAATATGTTGGTAATACAATGGTGTTATAAATAGGTTAATGGATACCTGGGATTAGTTAGAAACTGTCGTCTATCAAGGAGTGCAAATGAGTTCTTAAATCATGAGAGTGACATTTGAGCTGATTCATTCTGTGGCAGATTTTAATGTATGCACTGAGTTTGCCCTCGTAATGACAGTGAAGCTGTTCTGCACTCGGCATCATTAATCCTCTGAAACTGACAGCAACTGCTGGCATCTGCACATGCGCAATTAAATGCAGAAATCCAGAAGTTGCTGTTAGTGATTCTACACTTTCCCAGAAGGGTGTGCTGTTGAATTCACCACAGGCTGCAATCAAGTAGAAATCACTGAACTGATGAAAATTTGCCTTTTCACATTATTAGTCTCGCTGCAAAAAACCTTGAAAATGTTGTACTTTGTTGAGTGAGGTGTAACTGGGTTTTTAACGGTGTACTAACTTCATAATTACTGATGAATAGTTTCAGTGTCCCTGAGAACGTAAATTTGTGGAATGTCAAAATTTTCCATTTTGAAAAAGAAATTCAGATTTTTAATTGTTTTTTAAAGTTTGTTCATGATATTTCAGGTTCTACCTTAATCCCATGTGTACGCCCCAATCATTTATTTCACTCTGTAAAATTTCAATTAAAAGTGAAAAATTCAGTGCATTTTGCTTCCTGGTTTGCTGACATGTGAAAATATTTCTATGTGATTGGCTGCTTACCCTGCTTGATGATGCTTAAAAGCTAATAAAGAGGGAGAAAATTGATTATGAAAGTAAATTGGCAAGAAATATAAAAACAAATAGCAAGACCTTCTACAGGTATATAAAAAGAGAGTAGCTAAAGTGAGTGTGGGACCCTTGGAGGATGTGACTGGAGAATTGATAATGGGGAACAGGGAAATGGCAGATAATTTAAACCAATATTTTGCATCGGGCGTCACATCCCACAGATATCTGATAAGCAAGGAGCTAATGGGAGGAAAGATCTTGTAACAGTCTCTACCACGAGGGACAAAGTATTTGACAAACTAATGGGACTAAAGGCAGACAAGTCGCCAGGATTTGATGGTCTGCATCCAAAGGTTTTAAAGAAAGTGGTTGCAGAGATAGTGGAGGCATTGTTCGAAATGTTCCAGAACTCACTGGATTCCGGGAGATTCCCAGCGGATTGGAAAACCGCTAATGTGACACCTGTGTTCAAGAAGGGCGGGAGACAAAAAGCAGGAAACTATCAGCCAGTCAGCCTAACATCAGTCATTGGGAAAATGCAAGAGTCCATTATTAAGGAAGAAATAGCAGGACATTTAGAAAAGCTTAATGCAATCAAACAGAGTCAACATGGTTTTGTGAAAGGTAAATTATGTTTGACAAATTTGTTAGAGTTCTTTGAGGATATAACAAGCAAAGTTGATAAAAGGGAACCAGTAGATGTAGTGTATTTAGATTTCCAGAAGGCGTTCGATAAGGTGCAACATAAAAGATTATTGCACAAGATAGCAGCTCACTGTATTGGGGGTAAGGTATTGGTATGGATTGAGGATTGGTTAACTCACTGAAGACAGAGAGTTGGGATTAATGGGTCTTTTTCAGGTTGGAAAGATATAACTAGTGGGGTGCCACAAGGATCAGTCCTAGAGCCTCAAATATTTACGATCTATATTAATGACTTGGAAGAGGCAGCAGAATGTAATATATCCAAAATTGCTGTTGATACAAAAATAGGTGGGAAGGCATGTTGTGATGAGGACATAAGGAATCTGCAAGGGGATATAGATAGGTTGAGTGCGTGGGCAAAAACTTGGCAGATGGAGCTAATGTAGGAAAGTGTGAGGTCATGCACTTTGATAGGAAGAATCAAAAGGCAGACTATTATTTAAATGGCGAGAGACTCCAAAAAAATGCAGCACAGAGGGATCTGGGTGTTCTTGTGCATGAAACACAAAAAGTTAGCATGCAGGTGCAGCAAGTAATTAAGAAGGCAAATGGAATTTTGGCTTTTATTGCTAGGGGGCTGGAGTTTAAAAATAGGGAAATCTTGTTACAACTGTACAGGGTGTTGGTGAGGCCGCACCTGAAGTAGCGTGTACAGTTTTGGTGTCCATATTTAAGAAAGGATATACTGGCATTGGAGGCAGTTCAAAAGAGATTCACTGGGCTGATTCCTGGGATGAAGGGGTTGACTGATCAAGAATGCTAAATAGGTTAGCCTTTATTCATTAGAGTTTAGAAGAATGAGGGGTGATCTTATTGAAACATACAAGATTCTGAGGGGGCTTGACAGGGTAGATGTTGAGAAGATATGTCCACGAGTGGGGAAATCTCGAACTAGGGGACATAGTTACAGAATAAGGGGACACTCATTTAAAACTGAGATGTGAAGGAATTTCTTCTCTCAGAGGGTAGTGAATGTCTGGAATTCTCTACCCCAGAGAGTTGTGGAGGCTAGATCACTGGAAGTATTTAAAGAGGAGGTAGATATATTTTTTGAAATATCGGGGAGTTGAGAGCTATGAGGAGCTGGCAGGAAAGAGGAGGTGAGGTCTGGGGCCGATCAGTCATGATCTTATTGAAATGCCGGGCAGACTTGAGGGGCTGAATGGCCTACTCCTGCTCCTATCTCTTATGTTCTTATGTTCTTATGACATCACTATTGTTGGATGCTTGGTGAGCCCCTTGACTTGGCCCCAGATTCAAACTGACATTAAGAAAGGGGAAATCCATGCCACAGAGATGGCGAGACCTTTGTGGGCAGCTTTCTGCAAGGACAGTAGCAAGCACTGTTGCTTCAATGCTGACTGCAATATCTGGGCAAAGGTATAGAATGTAAACTGGAATTTACATCTGTACTGCTGAATGAGGTTCACTGAAGACGATTAATCCTCTCTGATATCAATTGCCCATGTTTATTTATTTATTTTTATTTAGAGATACAGCACTGAAACAGGCCCTTCGGCCCACCGAGTCTGTGCCGACCAACAACCACCCATTTATACTAATCCTACATTAACCCCATATTCTCTACCACATCCCCACCATTCTCCTACCACCTACCTACACTACGGGCAATTTACAATGGCCAATTTACCTATCAACCTGCAAGTTTTTGGCTGTGGGAGGAAACCGGAGCACCCAACGGAAACCACGCAGACACAGGGAGAACCTGCAAACTCCGCACAGGCAGTACCCAGAACTGAACCCAGGTCGCTGGAACTGTGAGGCTGTGGTGATAACCACTGCGCCGCTGTGGGGAAAATAATTTGCAGTGTGTTACACAATGTGTATGGCATATAAAATAATTGGCTATTTGCAGTGTGTTATCATGTTCGAACACAATGAAGCATCTCAGGTAATGGCATAAATTTTAAGAGAAAAGATCAAGTGCCTTTCGAATCATCTGAATCTCTCTATTTTGATTCAGCTTTGTAATACACTGTCCAAGTCAATTATAATTTTACAGGGCATCTTCCATTTGTTGCTTGATCACGTTCCTTTTACGGCTATCAATAAATTTTGCTGATCTTGTTTGAAAGTCCGACAACTGAATCGTTACTGCAATGTAAGATTTTTTTTGATTGCAGGTTATTACAGTCATATGGAAGAAGGAAAATAAAGCAAGTCAACAGAACAGTATTCTGTAGGCGATTAGAAAAGGAAAACAACCAGTAAATAAATGTCAAAGATGTACTTTGGATGCTTATTACAAATTAGCATCGTGTTTTCTATTATAATAAATGGATTTTCTATTTACATCAGCTAAAGACCACATCCTTTGCTATTGTGGGTATGATTAGGGTTGCTGCCTTCACCACTGTTCACAGCAAGCTGAATTTAATGAGTCCCCTACTGGGACTGGCAGTGGGTGGGAAGAACAACGGTGTTCCCATGTACATGAGTGTAGCCATGCCGTTGTGATTATGCGGAGGGCGGCCATTTTACATAATGGAGGCACCAGTCACCCCTAACCACGTGGTGGGCAAGAGATGAGACGCCAATTACAGCATCAGCTGACAGCTGATCAGATGCTAGCACCATCTTTAAAAGCCTGCCAGCCCTGAAATCACTCCTGCCTTGCAGCCAATAGAAGGTCAGTTGACTGTGAGATATACAAAGTCACAGCACTGTTTCCAACAACACTCAGCCACCACCAGCACCCCACCCCCACCCCACCAGGAAGAGAGGAGAGGATGACAGAAGGTACACCAAGGGTGGCACCACGCTTCTGTGATGCCTCCCTGCTGATTCTTCTCCAGGCTGCAAGGGAAAGGCAGGAGGTTCTCTTCTCCAGCGATGGCAAGAAGAGGTCCTCCCGCTTGACCAAGCAAGCCTGGGTGGAGATCGCAGAGGAAGTCAGCAGCCGTGGGATCACCTGACGCAACCAGTCCAGTGCAGAAAGAGGATCAATGACCTCCTGCGTTCAGCCAAGGTGAGTGCTCCATACTACTCTCCTTTTTGAGGATTGCATGTGACTACACAGGTGGGTGTGTAACATTGGGAGGGTGGCAATACCACGATGATGGCAGAGAGACTAGGATTTCATCTCAGGCTCATGACAGATGCTTGGCTGCATCTGGCCACACGCGACTCTTGTTCATAGCTCATCCTCAGTAAATCCTATGACTGCAGGTCATGAGATACATCAGATCCCCCAGTTGGTGCTGAGGGGCCCGTAGTATCAGAACAGTCATGGTGATACTTATGCCAATTTATAAGTTTTACATCCTTCTCTTGCAGGAGAAGAGGGACCATAACAGAGAGTAGGTGGTCAGGACAAGTGGATGTGTCCCTGACATACATCCCCTCAGCCAGGCTTAGGAAGAGGCCTTAGAACTAGTGGGAGCCAAGGCGGACACGATATATCTGACGAAGAGACCAGGGTCCCTGAGCTAGAGCATGATTAAAACCGTTCATTGAAAAATTCATGAATGATGGAGAGCCACCTCAGCCATGTTTGGCATAACGGGATTTGTGCACATGTTTGTGTTCTATCCTGTAGGTCCGTGTTCGCAGGTAACTGGAGCGCTAGAGGGACACCCGTTAACCTCTGAGGAGGAGGACAAAAGATTACAACAACCCACCACAGAGCCTGACACCAGGATTGCCAGGCCCAATCTTCCCAGCGGTGGCAAGGCTCCATGGCACCACCCTCCCGCCGCTCGACGATGGGACCCAACTTTAAATATTGAAATAAAGGGCATGAATAAATAAACAGACCATTCCCCGCGATCTTACTGGTGGTTCACAATCTTCCATGTGGTGGACCGGCCTTCACTTTCCTGTCCAGGGAAAGCTGGTGCCACTGAGGTGGGGAAGGGGGTAACTTAGGATTTTTAGTGTAGTGGGGGTGGGGGGAAACGAGGTCAACTCTGCATTTTTAGTGTGGGTGGGAAGGGGTGACCACTGCACTTTGTGCAGTTGGGAGTGGTGAGAGGTCAACTATTCAGTTTAAGTGTTTTGGGGGGTTGGAGAATGGGGCTACCATTTATTTTCTTTGTATTGTGGTGGGGCGGGGGGGGGGGGGGGTGCGGGAAGACGGTCACACATTTATGTACAGTGTAGTGACGGCAGGGGTGTGGGGGGCAGTTCCCGGTTTGAACTTTGTATTCTCCGTGCAGGTCTGGCAGCCCTTTAAAAATGGTGACAGCTCCTGCGCAGAGACAGCTGACACCGTTGCCGGAGTCGCAGAACCTGTCCCTGTCATGTGATTGGGGGGGGCGGGGGGGGGGTGGACCGCCCTGCGTATGGAATTGAGCCGCCATGCACTAGATCGTGGAGGCATGGCAGCGCACGGCCTGTGCGTGTGGTCCGCCATTTTGTTCCCCCGTCACTTCTCCCGGTGGCAGGAGAATAAACTTCAGCCCATGTGTATATGCATTTATATAGCACCTTTCCCAATAACCTCAAAATGTCAATGAAGCACTTTTGAAACAAAAACAAAAAACGCTGGAAATACTCAGCAGGTCAGGCAGCATCGGTGGAGAGAGAACCAGAGTAAACGTTTCAAGTCAGTGACCCTTCTTCAGAACTTTTGAAGTGTAGCTACTGTTGTAATGTAGGAAATATATTGTTTTATACATCAACAATTAGTTGTCTCACTTAATTCCTCAATGGTATTTTAAATAATTTCACCCAATTCCATTTCCATCGATAATAGATCTCACCGTCATACAGCCTCCCTTCTGGTGGGAGGTAGAATTATATAACAAATTTTTCACAACCACCAACAACCATCAAAATGCCACCAGAAAGCACGCTGTCTGTTCAAAAGCTAAAAATAACATCACGTTCCTCATTATTCTTTGTAACCATTTGTTTTGAAAGGATCCTAATGATTAGATTTCCTCTTGCACGTTGAAAATGAACCTATATTGTATTTTACTTTGCAGTGGAAATAGCTAGCTTCTCAGATGTATTTTTACTCATCCTGTGCACATTCTGAAGATTATTCAGTCTTGGGAAGAATTCTCCAAATTAATTCAGAACCAACCATCATCCATTTGATAAGATTTTTCAGTGGACAGTCCTAACCATCCAGGGTTTCTAAATCCTGTAATCTTTAAACAAATGGAATGATTTAGTAAGTTGTTCATATTTATTCATTGGCAATCTTGACTTGGAATGTTTTTTGCAGCGCTCCCAATTGGTACTTACTGCCAATACCAGAAACCATCATGGATAAATGACAGTTTTAAAACTGCACAGACAGATACTTAAAGGAGACCGGTTCATCAGGGTGCTAAAAATGGTGTGCTGAGGAAATTAAACTCCTACAGTAACAGGGGTTGTTTTAACATCTGTCAACAGTCGTTCAAGGTTCATGGAGTTGTTGTCAGTTCATTTTTCTTCTATTCTGTCCTGTCAGGAATGTAGGAGTCCTGTGCTGCCATAATCATGGTTTTGAAATATTGCATGGTACAGTGATTACTAGGGACCTCCATATATTGCTGATGTCATTTGAAAGAATTTTGTGGTGAATAACGTATTTTCATCTCTTATTAATTGGGGAAATCTCTGGGGTGAATCTAGTGCAGAGTTTACTATATGTAATGATGTTGTAAATCCACTTGTAAAGAACAGGTTTGTGATTTTGTTATGCATCGTACATTATGGTATTCTTCACCCTAGATTAGCAAACAGGGTAATGTGCACCTAGTTTCCTGGGGGTACCAGTTCCACATTCAGCTGGAGCACATGACATTAAAGCTTCCTACAAAGAAGAAAGATACATAATTGCAATCCAAGTTCATAGGACCAACACAATCAACTAAGGACATAACAGTGACAGGACATTCATCCTTTTGTGCAATGATTTGTAAGTAGCTCAGACTGCAAGTCCTTCAGATGAGCTATAAGCTTATTTCAACTTGTGGGATCTCCAGGAGTTGAAGGACAAAAATAGGCTGTAGATAAATGTTCAGTTCTCTCTGGAGGATAATATTGAAAGGTTTAAGGGTTTGCAGTCTGCAAAAAATCTCTGGCCCAGATGGCTACCCTGTCAAATTTTATGAGACACATCTACTTTTATTGTCCTAGTTCTGATGTGATTATTCAATCATATCTGGAAATCCATAACAGTGACAGGTACAATTCATGATATAGTTATCCCAAAAAGAGAAATCACTTCTTTACAACCAAATTTCATTCGTAGGATGTGTTAGTCAACCAACTCTAGTGTCAATGCAAAATGGTTATATTTTACAGTGATTTAATTTAAAAGCGGTCTAAATCTGGAGTCAGGGCCCAACATGAGACTGAAGTGAAGCAAGAAGAAAAAGGAAAGACTTGTATTTATATAGTGCCTTTCATGACCACCAGCTGTCTCAAAGCGCTTTACAGCCAATGAAGTACTTTTTGAGGTTTAGTCACTGTTGTAATGCAGGAAAGCAGAGTGAAACTCCCTGGAGGAAGGAGTCTCATTACATTAGCCTTTATCACATCATTGAAATAGCTGTATTTTAAAGTAACTACCTCCCTCTGCTTGCTTTCCCTGAGAGCCCCAAGGGTCTAAGCAGCAGGGAGAACAACCTGCTCCCAGACTCCTGCCCCTAGGTACAAAATCAGCTCCTTTGATTCTTCCCCACTCGGTGAGACTGGCCTCTTCTTAATGCTTCCACACAACTGTATAGCCGAGATCATGAACCCAGTGGGTTCTGGTTGGAATCTGCTGACATAATTTGGGCTTATCCCAACAGCATTCTTGTTCAAATGTCTAATATAAGAATTTAAATTGCCAGACTGAACCCATTATGAGTCAAAATCTAAGTCTATACTCGTTGCCTTGTATGGATTAGCATAATTTATATCTAACAAAGAATCCCAATGTCTAATAAGTAACTTACTGAATACATGAGATGCCCAGCACATTCTCTCATAGCCTCGAAAAACACATGACTCAGAAATTCACAGCTCGCATGGTGAAATGTGATTGATGATCAGGCTGCTGCAATACAAGCAGCGGTTCTCAGTGAGGTAAGTGAGAAAGGGCGATGACTGGGGTTGTGGGGAAGTGGATCAGTGACAATTGAGGAGAGGTCAGTGGCCCGTGTTCTTTTAATGTGGGGTGAGGAGAAGCATTGTTGCTCCTCCCAGCTCCATATTCAGGTAAGCATATTTTAAAAATGTACCTTGTTAGTTCCAGCCGAACAGGCAGTCCCTTTAAGGACCTCCTGTTAGGCTGCATGTAGGCCTGGTTTTCCTGAATGCAACCAGTACAGGCTACCTCAAGGCGAACCAATCTTGCAGAGGGAGCTTCAAAAAAGCATTAAGTCTCTTATTTTCCGAAACAAATAGAAGTCCAAATGCCTGTTTAAGGTGTGTTCATGTCTTTGGCTTTTATTAATATGGCTCGTAATGAGCATCTGGTTCCTACCCACATTATTGGAGGCTAAGTAAGCATTTAGAGCCTGAGAAATGGTCACTGAGGCCAAACATCTAAGCTGATGTCTATAATTCTTACAGCTGCTCCCAGATCATTCCTAGAAACACAGGCGGATGCCTGTACAACAATGACAACTTGTTTTTATATAGTGCCTTTAACATAGAAAAATGTCCCAGGGTGCATCACAGGATCAAACAAAATTTAACACCGAGCCATATAAGGAGATATTAGGGCAGATGACCAAAAGCTTGGTCAAAGAGGTAGATTTTAAGAAGTGTCTTAAAGGAGGAAAGAGAGGTAGAGTAGAGAGAGGTTTAGGGAGGGAATTCTAGAGCTTAGGGTCCTGGCAGCTAAAGGCACAACCATCAATGGTGCAGTGATTAAAATTGGGGATGCTCAAGAGGTCAGAATTGGAGGAGTGGAGCTTTCTCAGAGGGAGAGGACCTAGAGGGCTGTGAAAACAAGAATGAGGATTTTAAAACTGAGGCGTTGCCAGATCGGGAGCCAGTGTAGGTTAGCAAGCACCAGGGGTCAGGGTGGGGGTGGTGTCGTGGTGGTTGGGGGGTGGGGGGGGGGAGGGGGTGGGGGGCAGGAGTTAGGACGCAGACAGCAGAGTTTTAGAGGAGCACAAGTTTATGTAGGGTGGAAAATGGCCAGAGGGTAGAACTAGGGAGGCTGGCTAGGAGTGCATTGGAATTGTCGCGTCTAGAGGTAACAAAAGCATGGATGAGGGTTCCAGCAGCAGATTAGCTGAGGCAGGGGCTGAGTCAGGTGATGTCACGGAGGTAGACGTTGGCGATCTTAGTGATCTTGCGGATATGTCGTTGGAAGTTTATCTCTGGATCAAATATATTACCAAGGTTGCGAACAGTCTGGTTCAACCTCAGTTTCTAGAAAGAGGGATGGAGTCGGTAGCCAGGGAACAGAGTTTGTGACGGGGATCAAAGACAATGGTTTCGGCCTTCCCAATATTTAATTGGAGGAAATTTATGTTCATCCAGTACTGGATGTCAGACAAGCCGTCTGATAATTTAGAGACAGTGGAATGGTCAAGAGAGGTGGTGGTGAGATAGAGCTGGGTGTTGTCAGTGCATTTGTGAAAACTGATGTTGTGTTTTTGGATGATGTCACTGAGAGCAAATTTATAGATTGGAATAATAGGGGGCTAAGTATATATCCTTGGGGAACACTAGATGTAATGTTGCAGAAGTAGGAAGAGAAGCCATTACAGATGATTCCCAGGCTATGACTGGATAGATAAGAATGGAACCAGGCGAGTACAGTTGCAACTAACTGGACAATGGTGGACAGGTAATGGTGAGGGATGGTGTTGTCAACCATGTCAAAGGCTGCAGATAGGTTGAGAAGGACGAGGAGGGCTAATTTACCATTGTCATATTCATATAAGATGTTATTAGTGACTTTTACAAGAGCTGTTTCGTTAATGTGGCAAGGGTGGACACCTGATTCAAACATGGTGTTTCGGGACGACCTTAAGATCGGACCACCTTAAGGACTACAAGTGAACATCATCAGAGGAAGTGATGTCGAGTTCCTCGTGACCAGTTAGCTGTGGGTGGAGCCCGAGATAGTAAGACATGTTCAAGACTAGTTCATGCAGTTACAATTGTGTATATATGTTCCAGTTCTGTTATAATAAAGCCCCATATTTATTTTGAATATTACTTGTATTCCAGTGACTTTTAACAATAGATCACACACCAAAGGACAAGCAATATTAGACATGGACTTCCAGGAAAGATGGGCACAAATTTGGGAGGAGACAACATATTCAAGGACTTTGGAAAGTGAAGGGGGTTAAGAGATGGGGCAGTAGTTGTCAAGGACAAGGGTTGGTGTTTTGAGGAGAGGGGTGATGATAGCAAATTTGAAGGCAAAGGGATCAGTACTTAGATTTATTTTTTTTAGATAGATTTAGATATACAACACTGAAACAGGCCTTTCTGCCCACCGAGTCTGTGCCGACCATTAACCACCCATTTATACTAATCCTACACTAATCCCATATTCCTACCACATCCTCACCTGTCCCTATATTCCCCTACCACCTACCTATACTAGGGGCAATTTATAATGGCCAATTTACCTATCAACCTGCAAGTCTTTGGCTGTGGGAGGAAACCAGAGCACCCGGAGGAAACCCACGCAGACACAGGGAGAACTTGCAAACTCCACACAGGAAGTACCCAGAATTGAACCCGGGTCGCTGAAGCTATGAGGCTGCGGTGCTAACCACTGCGCCACTGTGCCGCCCTACTTGTGGAGTACTTGTGGAGAGAGTACCATTAACAATATTGCCGAACATGGGAATCAGGAACAGGAGGTGCGTCTCATGGGAAAGATGCTCTGCCAGATTACCACCCAAGCAATAACGTCAAAAATTTACACCCATGTTGCTAAAAATTAACTTGAGAAGAGATTCAAGAATTAAACGCATTGGCCAAGAAATACAGGCCCCGAAATTCAATAACACCTGAAAACGGACGTGGGGATTGTGATACATGATTAACACACACCAGCTGTTTCCAATGCAGACAGCATGCCAAAATTGTGCTGCCCGCTTATTACCATGATAGTAGCGTGCAGCCAATACGAACTGTGCTGCTGAACAGCTGCATTTCTCAGCAGGGTTCCAAAATTGTGAGAAGCTAGCACCCGTTAAAGCTAGCCTGCAATATTAAAGCCAACCTGCACCTCTTAAAGGGAAGTTGTATTGTGGCTGGAACAGGTGGTGAAAGTCAATTTACAACTGATTCTGACCTGGCAAAGACAAAAGAATGTCACGCTATGGAAGGAAGCACATTCCCTGATTTTCTTACACTGCACTGGGGGCCCTGGTAAAGGAGGTTCAGAGGAGAAATGTGCTTTATCCATCGAGGGCCAGGAGTCCCTTCATGCAAATTCTCAGAAGACAGTGGGACCAGATAGCTGTGACAGTCAATGCCCACAGTCAAGCCCTGGATGCAGTGCTTCAAAATGTTCAATGAGCTCACATGAATGGTCAAGGTCAGTGAATGCAGCTCAAATGCTATATCCTGCCAACTGCAGCACCAGCCTCAGACACTCAATGCACTACACCCCCATCACTCACCTACCAACAATCGCTATCAATCCACAACTTATGCCTAGCATTCATAGCTTCATGTCATCATCACACATTTAGCATTGCTGCAAGACTCACACCAACATCTCACAGCTTGCATAAGCTGCCAGCAATTGAACCATGTCAGCCTCATCACCCAAACACATTGCACCACACACACTGACACACCTCCCTCTCTCTTACAGGAGGAAGTGGCGCACAGCCATAGGCAGAAGGAGCTAACCAGCAGAAGACAGGCGCAGCTACATGTCCCACCCAAATGGAAGAGACAGTGCTCACCATCACTGGAGTGGACAATGGTGAGGCCGTGGCCAGCAGCAGGGCTGAATCCATAGAAGATGGTGGTATCCTCATACCTAATCCTCCTTTTCACATCCCACATCCCCCTCATCCCACAATCTCTTCTGATTTAGAAGCTCCAGATGGTGTAAGCATGCACCTCTTACATTCTCCCAAACCCCTCACCACAACCTTACCCTTGTGCCTTTCTATTTATGAATAGAACCAAGAATTACAACCAATCCAGGCAGTGGTTGAGGAGCAACAGGTCAAAGACCAAGAAGACATAAATGATTAAGAAACACAGTCACCTGATTTCACACTCACAACCGCCAGCTCAGATGGTGGCACTTCGAGAGTAGTTTAGATTTGGGATCTGTAATGAAGTGAGCCACTGAGCATGAGTGGTCTGCAACCAGATCAGGGGACAAGAATAGCCCTGGTGCCTGATCCCTGGAGGTCGAGGTCATACATGAGTACTGCTTCAGAAGACTCAGCTGAGGACTTTAATGAGAAAAGTTACAGAAGAACACTGATGGGTATGCACAATGAAATGTTGGGAGCATTGGCTTGCCTGCCAGAAAGCTTGTATTCAATGTCAAGAGCATGGAGGAGTACAGCACCAACTTTACACAGGGCTTTGCGCAGAGCTTGAAGCCTATCATTTCCAGCATGGAAATGGTGGACAACTCCAATAGCAACTTGTAGACCCAAGCATGATGCAACATCTGATGACTGATGTCTCAGCTTCCATTGCAGCACAAGCAGAAGCCACCCAATGTCTGGGTTCTGCAGTGGAAGCTCAGATTGCTCTCATGCAAGCTCAGACTGCTGTCTCATAGCTATGGATATCAGTGTTCAGTTTAGTTTAGAGATACAGCACTGAAACAGGCCCTTCGGCCCACCAAGTCTGTGCCGACCATCAACCACCCATTTATACTAATCCTACACTAATTCCATATTCCTACCACATCCCCACCTGTCCCTATATTTCCCTACCACCTACCTATACTCGGGGCAATTTATAATGGCCAATTTACCTACCAACCTGCAAGTCTTTTGGCTTGTGGGAGGAAACCGGAGCACCCGGAGAAAACCCACGCAAACACAGGGAGAACTTGCAAACTCCACACAGGCAGTACCCAGAATTGAACCCGGGTCGCTGGAGCTATGAGGCTGCGGTGCTAACCACTGCGCCACTGTGCCGCCCTGTTCAAAGGGGCTTGCAGGTTGTCACAGCAGTCCAGCAATCTGTCCTCCAACAGATTGCTCAGATTGCTGAGGTGCTGCCCCGGGGGAGTGTCAGTGGCCCCGTGCAGCATGAACCTGCTGTCCTTTACCACGATGACAGTATTTGTCCTCTCAACCTTGCCACTCTGCCAGTGTGTCCTTGCAGTTGCCTGTCAGCCAGACAGCCCAGACTGCAGCCTGCCATGCCAAGGTGGTGCAGCCCAAAGCCAGGCTTTCTAGGCCCAGAGTTGCTCGAGGTTGTCATCAAAGGCCATCTGCAATCTCCTCCACTGAAGTCAGCAGCCTTCCACCAGCCACGATGCAGCCACTGGAGTCGCGATGCAGAGGAGCACTAAAACAGGCAAAGAGATATGGAATGAGGAGAGATTGAGTCGGTTAGGATTATATTCGCTGGAGTTCAGAAGAGTGAGGGGGGATCTCATAGAAACCTATAAAATTCTAACAGGACTTGACAGGGTAGATGCAGGAAGGATGTTCCCGATGGTGGGGGAGTCCAGAACCAGGGGTCATAGTCTAAGGATACGGGGAAACCTTTCAGGACTGAGATGAGGAGAAATTTCTTCACCCAGAAAGTGGTGAGTCAGTGGAATTCGCTACCACAGAAAGCAGTTGTGGCCAAAACATTGTATGTTTTCAAGAAGGAGTTAGATATAGTTCTTGGGACAAAAGGAATCAAAGGATATGGGGGGAAAGCAGGAACAGGCTACTGAGTTGGATGATCAGCCATGATCATAATGAATGGCGGAGCAGGCTCGAAGGACCGAATGGTCTACTCCTGCTCCTATTTTCTATGTTTCTATGAATACAGGCACTACGGCAGTGTACAAGGGTGATTAGTTGATATTTGTATGCAATATGACATTGTTCAATTTATCAATTTGATTTTGAATGTTTATTTTGTGTTGGCTTTTATATTTGCATTGTGACCAAGTGGATTCTGTAGTCGTCAGTGAGAGAGGGAAGGTAAGTTGTGGGTCTGTTGGTGAATTGGGAATTGGAGTTGTGTTTACTGTTATCACAGTCAGATGAGTTGCTTTGAGACAGCCTAGCCAGGAAGAGGGTATCGAGTTTCCTGCCTCCCTTTCTCTTCCTCCTCCTCATCCCCCTCTTCCTCTTCCTCCTCCAGTTCTTCTTCCGCTCTTCAGCTGATTGCCTTATAGCCATGCCCTCATGATGGCGAGGTTGTGCAGCATACAACATACATCTTGACACCCACTCTACCAATAACTGCAGGGTTTCTCCAGAGCGGTTCAAGCAGCGGAAGAGTTGTTTCAGCAGGCTCGTGGTCGCTCTATCACTTTTAGTGTGACAGCATGGCTTTCATGTATGCAAGTTGCCCACGAGTGCATGGATTTCACACTGGAGTCATCAGCTTTGTCATCAGCAGATAGTCCTTGTAGCCACCCTTTGGTTTGTCGTGGTGGCTCGAATACAGATGACACAGTGGACTGCCACAGAATGAAGGCATCATAACTGCTACCAGCATAGCGAGCATTGATTGGCATGTTTCTCAGCGTATGGTCACTCACCAGCTGGATGTTGAGGAGTGGAATCCCTCTAGGTTGCAGTGCATCTTAGAGTTGGCATGCGGTGCCCGCAAAGCAATGTACATACAGTCAATGGCATTCTGCACTATGTGGAACACTGCAATTTTCATGAAGTCATGCACTCACTCTGCCTGCTGATCTCTGGCCAAAGAGAATGAAATGTAGACAGCTCTCATTGAATAGAGAACATCAGTGACGTTCCTTACACAACAGTGGACAACTATCTGTGAGATGTTACAAATATCTCTATCTCCAGGCTGGGAGAAACTCATACATTAAAAGTTCATGGCAATACAGCCCTCACCCTGCTCTGAAATTAGAATTGTGTATGTAATAGGTGGCAGATTTCAGTGAGGACATTTTTAGTGAAGCAGAGACATCAGGAATTGTTCCCTGAAGACTCTGGGATGACATGACCCCCAGCTGAGAGCCCTTCCCTCATCCTCCTCCTCCTCGCTCTTCTAGTAGCTTGTCCTGCTCTGCACGCCCTCTGTTCATTCTCCCTGTCAGACTATATTCCAAGAGGAATGCCTATTAATGCATCCATGTTTGGGAACAATTAGTTTCTGCAGAAGCTTCACAATCAGGACCAACTTCCTGTGGACTATAGCAACTTCAAGGAACACAATCAGCTCCAGAGTCCTCCCCTGTCCCCAACTAATATATTTCCTCTCTTTTCCACATGCATGGGGTAGGCTTCCATATTGTTTGCTGATGATACCCAGCTTTACTGTGCCAACATTTCAGACATCAAATTGTGGCTGAGTCAAGATTTCTTTCATCTGAACATCAGGAAGACGGAAGCCATAATTTTTGCCCCTCATCAGCCTTGGTCCTAATTGCTGGAGTTTCTTCCTTAAATTCTTCTATGCATAACTCTACTTATCTTTCCACTTTTAAAAACCTTCCCAAAACATACCTTTTCATCAAGCTTTAAGTCTCCACTCCTAACATTTTATTTTATTTATTTCTTCTTCCACTCTGTAAATAGCCTTGGAATACGATGTGGAATATTTTCTACATTAACCACATCAACTTGCATTTATAAAGTGACTATAATGTACTAAAACATCCCAAGGCATTTTGTAAATTGTTGTTGTTGATGCTACCACATTGGTGACAACCCTTGCTTTGACAAACATAACGTTGATTTAAAACAAAGTAGAGGTGGAGTTGCTGAAGCAGACTTGTAACACAGATGGTCCTGACCCTGTCCAGATCAACAATAGGTGAGTTGATCACACATATCACCTTCCTGTGGATAGCCTCTAAGATGGGTTGAAGCTGCATGTAGTTGATAACATGGAGCTTCAATCAATTCAATGTACCAACATTGAACAATTGGGTAACAGGACTAGTCCTCTGCTGGGGCTTAGATTTCTCAATGCATTTATTTTTAAGTGTCAGTTTCTTGATGGTAGAATTATAATATTAATGGTTTTAATGCAGAATCACAATATTAATGACTTTAAGGAATAATGCTTCAATAAATAGGAGAAAAAGGAAGATGTTTAAATGTCACAATTTGTAGATGGCTTCTTTAATTTAATATGCCTGGAGTCAGCAGATATGAAAATGTATTTTTGAATGAGAACTTTATTAAAATTAATGAATAACATTCTCACAATGTGCTTTTAAGGTCAAGACTCTTGAGCCTTCATGGATTTGAAAGGAATTGGCCGACTTAAAGTGGTCATGATATTTTTCAGAACAGTATAATGAAAGCTGACAGAACTCAGGGGCTCAGGCGGGATTTGTGAAGGTACCTGTGTACACTTTTCATTTGCATTAGTGCAGAAGGAATCAATTTCATTTCTGACATTATGCATTGCATAAATTTCTTGAAGCAGCCTGGGGGAAATGGGGAGGTCAAAGTATTTGGATGGCTGCTAACTTCTGAATGTGTTAATAGAAGCACTTCCTTCCCAATAAGAATTGTTAGTTAATACATCTTGAGAGCATATTGCCTCTGGCTTTCACATAAGATTCTGTTTCCTTATATTTAGATGTGAAAACAGTAATAGTATTTTTTTACCTCACTGGATACCATTGCGTGCCTTTTCTGTCAGGTTTTATAAAGTGTGATTTTTTTATCGCTGTGAACATTACATCTTCCTCATATTTCTTCCTGTCTCGTTAAAAATACTCACTGACCAAATTATCAATATCATGCACGTCCATTCATCACGCATAAGCAGGGTGAATTTTGATCTTTGTGTTCATGGAGATTTTAACCTTCTGGCTGATCTTAGACTAACGATATAGTTAACTTGAAATAAAAGTGTATCATTAAAGCCCGACATTTGAAAATGGAATACAGAAGTTCAAAGACATTTAGTGATTCACAGAACTCTCAGCACTGCATACACATTACTGCAGAACATTGCTCCCCATTACAATCTAAAGCTCAACATTATTTTTAAATGAATATTCCTTTTTTTTTAATTTCGCATTGTATGTGGAAATTTGTGGGTTTTTTTCTAAAAACACCATGGAGATTATAGTCTGTTTACAGAATTGCCTGAAAAATTTGGTTGTTTGTGTTTTGATTTTCCAGCTGATATTGCTTGTGTTAACTATCTCATGTTAATATCCACAACTGATTTTCCCAACATCAAATCAATTTTTTTTCTTTACCTCACCAACCCCAGATCACATTGAATTGAACAGAAAAACAGGATTACTTATTTGGAACTGTTCGAAAATGTGCATCTCACTTTGAAGGTAATATATTAAATAACATATAGGAAATAACAGGAAAGTAGGTTATAATTTCTGTATAAAATACATTCAGCACAAATTTATATGTACTATCACTACCCATTGGTGAAAGGGCTAGATCCTTGCTTAATTACACACCTACAGGTGTAGGATATGTATTACTTATGGGGCGGGAAAACAAAGACAACCAGTTGATCCTCTGGGATGATAATTGAAAGGCAAGGCTGTCAAATGGAATTGTTCATCTTCTCCTGTAATTCAATGCCCTAAACATAGTACACTGCTGCTCTGCAAACACAACGTTGAGCTTAAGTGGGCGTCAATTAGATTTATATATTGTTAAGAAAGTGTTTTGGTATGCTGTAATCACTGTGGATTGGGTGCCAAAAACTGATGAAGATAGCACAATTGTCCAGATGATTTCCTTAGAGTTTCCTTCCCAACAGCAGACCCATTCCATAGGAGTCCAACAAGCTTTGTTTACACTCCCTTATATTGTAATGCAAAGATGAAGTTAGTCGTAGATTAAATATATTAGTATTGCACTTTCATGTTATATTTAATTAACAAAGATGATATACGATGCTAATGTAAATTACCACTAATCTTCAAGCATGTGACAATCATGAAATCCTTTCTACATGATGGATTATTTGTTGGATTACAGCACACAGGGTTAAATTTGGCTATTTCTGCAAATTGCACAGAATATGAATAACTGCCAGGAAGCTTAATGATCATGATGATGTTGATTGTGACTTAATGGTAACACACTCACCTCTGAGTCAGAAGGTTGTGGGTTCAAGCTTCACTTGAGCATTTAATAGAAACATAGAAAATAGGAGCAGGAGTAGGCCATTCGGCCCTTCGAGCCTGCTCCGCCATTCATTATGATCATGGCTGATCATCCAACTCAGTAACCTGTTCCCGCTTTTTCCCCATACCCTTTGATCCTTTTAGACCCAAGAGCTATATCTAACTGCTTCTTGAAAACATACAATGTTTTGGCCACAACTGCTTTCTATGGGAGCGAATTCCATAGGCTCACTACTCTCTGGGTGAAGAAATTTCTCCTCATCTCAGTCCTGAAAGGTTTACCCTGTATCCTTAGACTATGACCCCTGGTTCTGGACGCCCCCACCATCGGGAACATCCTTCCCGCATCTACCCTGTCAAGTCCTGTTAGAATTTTATAGGTTTCTATGAGATCCCCCCTCACTCTTCTGAACTCCAGCGAATATAATCCTAACCGACTCAATCTCTCTTCATACGTCAGTCCCACCATCCCAGGAATCAGTCTGGTAAACCTTTGCTGCACTCCCTCTATAGCAAGAACATCCATCCTCAGATAAGGAGACCAAAATGGCACATAATATTCCAGATGTGGCCTCACCAAGGCCCTGTATAATTGCAGCAAGACATCCCTGCTCCTGTACACGAATCCTCTCGCTATGAAGACCAACATACCATTTGCCTTTTTTACCGCCTGTTGCACCTGCATGCTTACCTTCAGCGACTGGTGTATGAGAACACCCAGGTCTTGCTGTATATTCCCCTCTCTCAGTTTATAGCCGTTCAGATAATAGTCTGCCTTCCAGTTTTTGCTACCAAAGTGGATAACCTCACATTTGTCCACATTATACTGCATTTGCCATGCATTAGCCCACTCACTCAACTTGTCCAAATCACCCTGAAGCCTCTCTGCATCCTCCTCACAATTCACCCTCCCACCCAATTTTGTGTCATCTGCAAATTTGGAGATATTACATTTAGCTCTCTCATTACTATATATTGTGAATTGCTGGGGTCCTAGCACCGATCCCTGCGGTACCCCACTAGTCACTGCCCACCATTCGGAAAAAGACCCACTTATCCCTACTCTTTGTTTCCTGTCTGCCAACTAATCGCTGTTACCTGCTGCAGTCACAACTCAAGCTTAATGTTGCTTTGCTGTCAGCAACCCTATCCTATTTGACACAGAAACACAACTATATCAGTCTTCAGTTCTCTGCCACTGAATGGTTTAAAAACTGATATGTTTTTAAAAGGCACTCACCAAAATGAAAGGGAGATAGAGGAAGTCAAGTGAAATAATGGCCGGAATTTTACGCCACTCCAATGAGCCGGATGGTAGCAGTGGGGTGGCGTAAAATGGAGCGGGAGGCTCCGGGAGGCCTTCCCGACCTGCTTCCACCTCCGGCCCACTTTATGTAGGTTGCGGGGGGGGGGGGCGGGGTGGTGAAAAACGGACCACCCGCCCCAGGCCAATCAAGGCCCTTAAGTTACCAATTAACGGCCACTTAAGGGCCTTCGCCCACCTCCACACGAATTTTACTCATGGCGTGGGCGTCCTGGAGCTGGGAAAGGTCACCCTGGAAAAGCTGTCAGCCTCTCTGCACCCCAGGGGTGAGCCCTGACAATCGGCCCCCACTTCCCCCCAGACACCCACACTTGCCTCGCCGAGGCCCGACCGATTACCCCTGGCGAGGCAACCCAAACTTACCTGGACTCTTGGCTCCATGTCCTCGGCTGGGCTGCAGTCCCAGCAGTGGCTACCGCTCCCAGTGACGTTGCTGGGACTAAGAGCTACCAGTCTGCTGATTGTCCGGCAGCTCAATGAGGCAGGACTGCCTCCCTCAAGTGGGTGGAAGTCCCGCCTTGGAACAATTAAAGCCTGGGGACCTGTAAAATGTGGGACGGATCCCCAGGCTAGGCGGAAGCGGGTTCGCCACCAACTTTTACCTCGGCGGCCAGCTCCCGTCTGCCCAACGTAAAATCCAGCCCAATAGCTCTCAAGTTAAATGTTAATTTAAAGTTAAAATTAATTAAACAGAGTATATTAGTCATAAAAAGAAAAAAAATCAAAGCAAGGAAAGAAATAAAAGGAAAAAGGAATAATAGGATGGAAAAAGGTAACATGCTTAAAAATAGTTTAATACATGTTTTCAAATAGTTAATTTAGTACTCTGGAGCTAATAATAGAGTTATAGAGAGATAGAGCACTGAAACAGGCCCTTCAGCCCACTGAGTCTGTGCTGACCATCAACCACCCATTTTATACTAATCCTACATTAATCCCCTTTCCCTCTCACATCCCCACCTTCCCTCAATTCTCCTACCACCTACCTACACTAGGGGCAATTTACAACAGCCAATTTACCTATCAACCCACAAGTCTTTGGCATGTGGGAGGAAACCCACACAGTCACAGGGAGAACTTGCAAACTCCACACAGGCAGTACTCAGAACCAAACCTGGGTTGCTGGAGCTGTGAGGCTGCGGTGCTAACCACTGCACCGCCCTGTAATAATGTATGAAATAAATTAATTCTTGATTATTACATTTTGCTGTAATGTTAATATTCATTGTTAAAGTCAGTGTCTGAGCTGCCAACCTGCGAGACTGCTTGGCTTACAGAAACTTGACATTCTGTGGATCTGCTGGCAGTTTAAGGGTTAAGGGCACTTTCTGCCCAATATTATCATCATGTCACATGCGTAGAACTAAGGCTGAATGCCACTTACACTGTCAGCTATGCTTGCCACGTAACTTGGCAGAAAATGTAGCATGACGAAAAGTTAATTAGATTTGCCACTGCAATATTTGGCTTAAGAGCTGCTTTTATTCCACGAGCATAACAGCTTTACCATCATTTAAAATTTATGCCAGAAATTATGAATAGCCATAAGTATGGCTGAACTGCACTTTAATGCCAAAGCAGTAATTCTCTGTATGGTGGCTAGCTAGTGGAACCTTGAATGCCTAACGTAAAGTCCCTTAAACTGTGGTTTTCTTGAGATTTTAGTTGAAATTGCCACTTTCCTCCCTTTTACTAACAAAAACCGAGGTTCCATTTACAAAGATGAAATGGCTCTCTACCGGTTGTTTAGATGGCAAATTTATGTAATTTCAAGTAACTGGCAACAGGATGGTTTAACTTATAACAAACATTAAACTAACATCTGCTTTGTAACAGTCCTTTTTTTTAGGGTTCAATGGTTTATTGCACGGTTACCATTCATTTAATCGATGCAACAATGAAAGGTAGTGTACAGTTGTTCATGATATATGAATTAAGATTGGCTTCCTCTGTAGCTATCTTGTAATCAGGTAAAAAGTGCCTTCAAAGATAAACAGTCCAAAATGCGGGGCCACATTTTGCTGGAGCATGGAATCTTGTGGTTTACTGCATTAGTTAGACTTGTTTGTGCATCTTTAGGCTTTAAATTTTTTCCCCACAAAGTTGTCTCAAGTGTGAGCTGGTAACAGAACGTTGAGGGCCACTTGGTATCTGACAACTTGGTGAATGATGAGACAGACAGTGTATCTCCTTAATCAATGACATTAAGACAGAGAGCAGAGTATTGAGGTAAAGGATAGTTATTCAGAGCGACAGAAAGTGAGAAGTGGGATCCCACAAGTGTCATTGCTGGGACCACTGTTGGTCACAATTTATATTAATGATTTCGACTTTGAAATCAAAAACATAATTTCTAAATTTGCAAATGACACCAAATTGGGAGAGATAGTCAATACTGAGGACTACAAAAAATTACAAGAAGATACTAACAAATTTGTAGAATAGGCATATAATTGGAAAATTAATTTCAACGTAGATAAATGTGAGATATTACATTTTGGCAAAAAAAAGGAGTCTGGGAGTACAAATGCACAAATCACTAAAAGTAGTAGCGTAAGTTAAAAAGGCCATAAAAAAAGTAAACCAGGTACCAGTATTTATTTCTAGAGGGATAGAATTGAAAAGTAAAGAAGTCATGCTAAACTTGTATCAAACCAGGATTAGGCCACACCTGGAGGTCTGCATACAATTCTGGTCGCCATATTACAAAAAAGACACAGAGGCACAGGAGAGGCTGCAAAAAAAGATTTACAAGAAAGAGTTACTAGAAATGGGGCAGTATATATATCAGGACAGGATGAAATGTCTTTTGAAAAGAGAAGTCTGAAGGCTGACCTAATAGACATCGTTAAATTATGAAAGGTTCTGATAGAGTGGACACAGAGGGAGTGTTTCCACTTTCGGGGAAGAGAAAAACTAGAGGCTATCAATATAAGATAGTCACCAAGAAATTAAATAGGGAATTCAGATTAAATCTCTTTACCGAGAGAGTGGTGAGAATTTGGAACTCGCTACAACAGGAAGTGGTTGAAGCGAATAGTATGGATGGATTTAAGGGCAGGCTAGATAAGCACATGAGGGAGAAGGGAATAGATGGTTATGATAATTTCTAATATTTGCCAGTTCTGAAGAAGGGTCACTGACTTGAAACATTAACTCTGCTTCTCTCTCCACAGATGCTGCCAGACCTGCTGAGTATTTCCAGCATTTCTTGTTTTTATTTCAGATTTCCAGCATCCGCAGTATTTTGTTTTTATGTTATCATAATAGAGTTAGATGAGGAAAGACAGACGGCGACTCGAGTGGAGCAGTGAAGCTGATATGGATTGGTTGGGCTGAGTGGCCTGTTTCTGTGCTGCATATCCTGTGTAATTAAAGGATAGGGAACGAAATTGAGGAATGACTGGGAAGGAGGGTGAATTAGAGTGGGTGTCAAATCAGGTAAAGAAAGAGAAATAAAGAGGGAAACAATGATTGGATTGAGAGAAAAAAAAGACAGAAAAGAAAAGTAAGAACTTTTTTTAAATTTAAAATTTGACAAGTGAGATGCCCGAGGGGAGCCGAAAGTCTGGCACCTGGGGCTGGGCTTCCCCTTGTTTCATTGATTCAACCTGGATCTAATGCTGGAGGCCATGAGGAGAAGGAGGGAGGTCCTCTTCCTGGAGGGTGGCAGGAGGAGGCCACCTCATTGTGCAGCAGAAGCACCTCTCTGTTCAGCATCATTTCCCTTCCCCCACCTCCTCTCTCACGTGGAGGAAGCCTTGTTCTGCTCGCAGACCAGCTGATCGTTGAAGGAGTGGAAGCCCTGCATCACAATGGTGCAATCGATGGTGCCCTGTACCTGGGGGGAGCCAGCAATGGCAGTGAAACCCAATGCCCATGTCACTGTGAGGTCATGTCTTTCATGATCTGAGTATACTGTTCAGCTCTGGCAAAGAGGGCATCAGTGACCTGTGAGATGCAGTGGTGTGCTATCACTTACGAGATGCTACTAAGGTCCTCAACAGATACTTGGAAGGGGCCAAAAGTGAAGATGTTCAAGGCCACAGTGACTTTGATGGCAACGAGCAGCACTTGGCGATCAGTGCTTCGCGATGCGAGGTCTTCGGCGATGAGGTCACAGATGTCTGTGACCATCTGCCTGGAGAAACTGTTTCTCTGTCATCACCAGGTAGCTCCATCTTTGGGGGGTAGATCCTGTGTTGAGTGTATGGCTGCTGTGTACTTTCCGCCCTTCTCTCCTCTCCTGTGCCTTTCTGCTGCTCGGAGTTTCACCTTTTCTTCAGAGGGTGTTGTCCCTCTTCGGCACTGGGTCCAAATTCTGACCTTCATGCCCTCATTGCCAGCTGCACCTTTCCTGCTGGACAGGTGGCTGCTCAACTGCCCTTGGCAATTTTGCCTCCTGCTCTTCCGCACCATGGTAAGAGGGGGGAATTTCGACCTCATTCAAATCCCAGGCACGGACTACCCATTCTCCCTGCCACCTGAGTAACACCAAGGGCACCCCCTTACTAAGAGGTGAGTCCCCCTTTGTCCTGCTGACACTTTTATGCTGTTGGGGTGATGCCCTGGGGGAGCCTTCCCCCACCTGTTCTATTTTAAAAGGCACATGTTACCTATGTGCCTCTTTAAAAATCAGAGCTTCAATCTCTTCGGAGCTCTTAACGAGCTTTTAATCTGTGTTGATTGGCCTCAATTGGAGGAAGAGCAGGATTCCTGTCCTGCCCTTTGCCCACACTGCTGATTATTGCTGGCACCAGGATCGGTGCCTTGAAGTTGACCCATTGCCCAGTGCTGGCATATTTGGGGCCCCCACCGCTTCCATTCCTGCCTTTGGTGGGGGGGGGGGGCAAAAATTTAGCCACATATCTCTAAGTTGAAGGAATCATAGAAGCATTTAAAAGTAGAAATAAGTAACTACCAAAATGGGGAATCATAAAAAACATTTTTTAAACCCTCTACTCTATATTTTTTGTAAAGGCTGATTCCTGTTGAAATATGATTCCACAGATATCTGATGCCTTCTTGGCTTGTGATCATAAACAGTGACTGTAAACAGGCTACTCTCCCACGGCATCACAGCAGACTCTCATCCTCTTCTCATGCGCATTTTTCATCCCTGTATGCTGATCAGGATTAAGGATATTGGCTAATTTTGACCTTCCCTTGTGAAGTGGTCCTAAGGCTAATAGTGCTGTTACCCTGGCTGAGATCTAACTAACTCAGCACAGATTGGTGTTTAAATATAAATTTATTTGGGCTGAAAATCCATGGAGGAGGAGGGAGATACACACATTCCAGTGGACCTACCAAACATCTCTGCTGCTGACCCTGCCAAAATTTGCAGGGTCAGTGGAAGGCCTCTTCCTTTGAATGGGAATGAAAGATGTCCACATTCGTCTTCCGAAATCTAAGACGCACTCCAGGCCTAGACCCCACTAGGTGGGCCACAGTTCTACCACTCGAGCCGCTAAAACTCAGTGGATAACCATACTCCAATCTGATCCTGGGCCAGGACATAGGAATTCCAAGTGTAGGGAGTCCCCACACCCCCTTATGCAGCTGGCCTAGAGGGGTAATAGGCAAGGGTTGCATAAGCTCCTTTGCAAACAGGTGACTCAGAATCAGCACTCCTCTCCTTCCACTTAGGGTGCACAATATCTAGAACAGCAAAGCTGCACTTGGGTGTGTAGTCATAATTTAACACAAAATTTAACTGATATAATTCTATCAGAATAAACAACTAATTGAGAAATTTTGCTCTCTCCATATTATTAATATTTTGGTTTGAGAATTCATAACTTTGCAGGATGGCAACAGATTTAAAATGTCCACTGTACTTTCTGGAAATGCATCCTTGTCTGTCACATGAAAAATTATTTTCTTGGGCCATGCTACTTGAAAGAAGGAAGAGCCATCTCCACCAAGGTGTTTTGCAAGTATCACAGAAGAGTGCCATTAGTCAGTTTATTGGCTGGAGTAGTTGATCAATCTTTGTATCAGAGCTATTTCGTTATATATGTGTAAACATTATATCAGGTAGCTCCAGTATCTTTGAACCATATTTGTGACTGACAGCTCTATAGACGCGGGTGGGGTGGCACATACTGTTATAAGTGCCCATGTGGGAGCTTTGCCACTCCCCCAGAAGATTTTCTAGGATCAAGGGAGGTCCTCTGTTTAGCATATGAACAGGAGGCACATACGCCTCTAGGGTGCATCTCGAGCAGCTGCTAGATTTGATGGCCAGGAAAGTCAGGTAGATAAGTGCTGGGGCAGGGGCAGTGTTGGATTTCTCCCTCACTCAAGAAATTGATAGACTCCCCATTCTCTCCTACATTTATGGCCACAATTAGAGTGAGTGTAGGCTCCACGTGCCACCCATTCCCAACAGCCCATTAAGGAAACTTTGGCACAACGCTGGAACCGGTATGTTCAGGTCCCAATCTAGATTTATCTCTTCTTATCACATGTTTTATCTCTTCAGAGAGTAAAGCGATCTGTACCACCCTCTCAGATCTCTTAGCAACTTATAGAGCAGTATTAAGTGTTAGGACAAAATTACCTGCCTATCAAAGCATTAGAAGATGCCTAGCCTGGGAATCCAAAGAACAGGAAAAGGGAAGAATAATGAAATAATTTAATGCTGAAAGAAAATGGAGAAGCAGCTGACAGAACAATAAATAGGGCTGGATTTTAAGATCGGCGGTGAGCTCAAAAAATGGCGGACCACACATGTATGCTGCATGTCAAAGAGCTACCGCAATCTCCCGCGCGGCGGCTCATTTAAATAGCTGGGGCAGCACATCTCCCAGATCATGGGGAAGGGGTAAACTGTTTGTCCCCGTCAATGGTGTCAGCTGCCTGTGCACAGGCACTGGTGCCATTTTTAAAGGGCAGACAGTCCTGCAGGCATATTTAAATTTATAAAGTTACACCCCCCCAAAAGTTATCAAATACATTTCTAATGCCCTTTTCCCACCCCCAATTACAATTACATTAAATATTTGCTCTTCCTCCCCACAAAACATTTACCTTTTAAATCTGACCTTCCCCACCACCCCCCCCCCACTCCACCGCAGACTGCATAAGGTTTAAAGTTCACCCCTTCCCACCATCCCCTGCACCTATTATGTTTATTTGATCCCATCCCCCACCACCACCACCCACACTGAAAATCTTAGCTCCTCCCTCCTCCACACCAGTGTCCCGCTGGCTTTCCCCAGACGGGGAATTGAAGGCACGGGAGTGCTGGCCACCGCCCTGAAGATTGCGGCGAGCCCGAGGGATTTAAGGATTTAAATTTATGTATGTCAATAATTTAAATATTAAATTCTGGTCCCGTTGCCCAGTGGCGGGGTGGGGGGGGGGGTGGGTGGTGGATGGGGGGCTGCTACAGAGCCTCGCCGCAGCCGTCGCATGGATTGGGCCAGGCCCTCCCGGTGTCTGCCTCCGTGGCGGGCCTCTTCCGGCCACCCCCACCACAGAACCCGACATAGTCTGTAAACTGTGATCATCGGCAATTGCTGATGATAGATATAAATGTGTGCAAAGTATACACATAACAGAATATGCAGAATGAATGTAATATTATGGAATAGTAACATGCGGTGAATGTCTGGCTGATGGAGAATTCTACGAATCCTGAACATTGACCCAATAATTTGAGGAATGACTTCCCCTTCATTCGTTATCCATATAATCAAATGTGGGCATGTTCTTAATCTAAACTATCCTCCAGATTGATGTCCTCTGCTGAATTAGTTTTTCATTAACACTTTACAGGCAACCAGCAGTGAACCCAGCATGATTCTGCTTTTCTGGTTTAGACCGCTCAGCAATACAAGGTCACTTCAAATACCTATATCTGAATTGAATGAAATATTCACTGAATTTTAATCTTCTACTGGTAGTTAGTTTACAAGACTCATATAAACAGGTGAAGCAGTGTCATTTTCTGGAAACAACTGGAGAGCATCCAACACTTGCCCTTTTGGAGAAGATAGCTGGTGTTATTGTACATCATATAACAACTTTTCAATGCCAATCATTTTGACTAACTTAACATTTGATTTCCTACTGCAAAAATACCACTTCTTCTCTGAATTAGCCAAGATTGAGTGTACGACTTTAGGACATTAATTTTCTAACCAAAGAGAGAACTATGCAGCAAAAGGACCAGGAATTTGGCAGAGGAAGCGAAAGATGAAAACAAGAAGGAAGGAAGCAAAGTAGAAGGAAAGAACTTATCTGTGTGTGCATATATCACACTTTATTAAATTTTCAAGACATCCCCACAGTGCTTACAATGAACTATTTTTGAAACACACTCACTGTTGTTAAGTACGCAAACATGGCGGCCAGTTTATGCGTAGCAAGGTCCCACAAATAGCAACGAGCAGTTAACCTGTTTTTCTTTTTTGGTTGTGGGATGAATTGTGGCAAGGGTGCTGGGAGACTTCTTCTTCAAGTAGTGAAATGGGATTTTCAGATCCCACCTGAACGATGGAGCAAGCAGATTTGCCCTCACTTTAATGTTATCCGAAAGACGTCACTTCTGAAAATGTAGTGCTCGCTTCATAATGCATTGAAGCATCATTTTCAATTATAAGTGCATGTCCTAGGTGAAACATGACCAACACATCTTCCAACTCAGAGGCCAGTGAATTACCATCTAACCAGTTCTTACCTTCTTCATTTTTACTAATGTGAGACACTTAGGACTGAATTTTACCAGCCCTCCGACGTTGGGGGTTGTGGCAGGATGGGTGGGGGGGGGAGGTGCGGGCCAGATTATTCCAGCAGGGGAGGCCTGCCATGACCTCCGAGGCCAGGTGTGTCCCGCCCCATTTTACCAGTGATTGTGGGACCTCATTGCAGCCCCCCTTCCCGCCGCTCGGCGGCGGCACCCCAATTTGAATATGCTAAGCGTTACTTACCTTGCCTGCTTATGCATCTCGCTGCTTGTCGCTCCTCAGTTCTGCATTTTTTTGCTCAACGGGCTGTTGTCACGTGCCATCCCATTCACGAATGAGAGAAACCGGTGGGACAGCAGAGAGGGAGCAACCAGAGACAGTGCAGGTAAGACTCTGCAAACCGGGGTCTCAACTCTGCAACTTGAAGGGAGGTGGGAGGGGGGATGGGATTATCGGGGTCACATCTCTGCAGGCATGAAGAGAGATACTGCGTACCCTGTCTCTGTAAATGGTGGCCGCTCTGTGTCATGGCTTATTTGTGTGCGTGAAGGAGCAATGGCACTCCAGTCACCCTGTGTGTGGGGAGGGTGCCAGAAACGGTAGGTGTGTAAGGGATATCTGGCTGGTGGGGGAATCAATGAAGCTGGTAGAGTCTTTATGTGGTCATGTTGTGACACTCTTAGTGGGAGCTAAGGCGGGCAATGCCATGCCAAGCCATATAGTTGATGCATGAAAGCACCTGATGTACCAGTCAACAACAATGCCTGCCCTGTTCGGAACCTCCGAAAGAGTGAAGGATACAACTTTATTTGTCATGTGGAGATGGGTATGGCTCATCCTACATTGTGTGATCCACTTCTCCTGAGGATCTATATGCAACGCAGGCAAAACCAACAGGCAGGTGCAGTCCCCGTAGAGTCCCCCGGTCCTGAGCAGCAGCCCCCAAGGGGAGCTCACCACTATAGAACACTGCGCATCTACAGGTCTCGCATGACATACCTGAAGATGTCGAGAGAGGCGGTGATACTTCTCTGTGCCCTGCGCAATGATGACCTGCAGACCATGGACTTCAGTGGACATCCTATGCCTGTGGCTCTCATAGTGACAGTGGTTCTTAACCTTTATGCATAACTCTAGGGGCTCACCGGAGACCTTTGTGGGGTCACACAGTTTGCAGTGCCCAGTGCACCACTGCATCAGGGCGATCACCGATGTCCTGTACCAGAGGGCCAGTGAGTATGCCCACTTCAGGATGGACCCTGACAGCCAGGCACAGAGGGCCATTGGTTTTGGAACCATCGCCGGATAACCAAATGTGCATGGGATCATAGACTGCACCCATGTGGCCATCAGGGCTCCCGCCAGGCTACCAGCTGCAGACATTACCATTAAGGGATTCCTCTCAATCTAGGTACAGCTGGTATGTGATTATTGGAGACGCTTCGTGCAAATCTGTGCCCACTTCCCTGGCAACTGCCATGATGCCTGGATCCTGTGCCAGTCCCAGCTGCTGTTGCTGTTCACTGAACTGGCTCAGATGGAAGGGTGGCTTCTTGGAGACAAGGGCTACTCCTTGCAGACATGGCTCCTGACACCAGTGAGAGACCCCACCAGTGATGCAGAGGAGAGATACAATGCCAGCCACAGAGCTACAAGAACCACCATTGAGCAGGCGATTGGCATGCTGAAAATGCGCTCCCACTGCCTGCATAGGTTGGGTGATGCCCTGTACTACGAGCCGCAAAGGCCAGCTCCTTTCTTTGCTGCTCGCTGTGGTCTGCACAACTACGCACCCAATAGGGGGTGGGCCTGGCGTGATGAGCAGAGACATCAGCAGGAATCCTCCTCGGAATATAAGGACGCTGAAGACCTACAACAGGATAGGCGCATGGGAGGGTAGATGGCACCCAGGCTCCGCTTTCAGGGTGAGTAGTGAGCTAGGGATGCATGGAAGTGGCTTATCAGACAAAGGGTCTCTTCTCCATAGGAACCACCATGAGCTCTGCAAGCCACACAGCACCCTCACTCACCCGCTGAGCAACAGTGCGCATCTGCAACATCTTTGCCTGAACCATTAGAGACAGCAGCAGACTGAGACGTTGTCAGTGTTACTGCATCTGTGGAAACGCACATGAATAACACTGGCATGACAATGATATTATTGCATACATTGGCAGTTCTGAAAGGCCAATGACGAAAAGGGATGAGACATCAGCGACAAATCCTGGCACACTTCATTCATACGAGAAAACGCACACACTTGTTGGTTCATAACATTTAGTGCAGTACTTATTTACATAGTGGTGATGCCCATGCATTCCCATTCGTGTCGGTGTGTTTTTTATAAACACTTGCGGGTGCTCCTTCGTGGTGCAACCTCAGCGCCAGCAACCTGACTGGAGGAAAGCTGCAGATCAGATTGCACTTTGGCTGTGGATGAACTCAGCAGTCATCCTTTGCACACATGGGGCCTGGAGGGCCCCGGCTGGCTGGGGAATCCTGTGTCAGCGCAGAACTCTCCTCAGTCGCGACTGCTGGAGCTTGACTCAAAAGCGGAGGGCGGAGGGGCCGGCGTCCACATTGGTATTAGCTTGAGGGGGAACCCCAAATATGCCACACTGGCTCGCCTCCTCCATCTCAGAGTTCCTTGGAACTCTGCTCTCCCGGGAAGGACCAGAGGCAAGAACAGTCTCCAGTCCCCTGGTCCCACTCTCGTCTTGCCACTTGTGATTGGATGTCATATCCGGGGCGAGGGATTGCAGGTCAGCGCGTATTCTGGCTCACCAAAAGGGACGCCGCCATCACAATGGATGATGCCAGGCACTCATACACCTGGGATGACCATGATGGCACCGGATGTCCCGCCTCACGCCACACAATATGGTGGCGGGGGGGTGGGGGACGGGGGTGGTGGGCTGCGCGTCACCGTGATGATAATGAGCCCCGGTTCTTAATATAGCAGGAAGTCAGCGACGGGCAATCCCATAGGCGGACCGCCAACTTCACAGCGCGCTGCCACAATCGGCAGCACACTCATAAAATTCAGGCCTTAATTTATTTCTGGTTTAACTTAATCTAACCATTCTGTTACCTGGAAGCTATTGAAATGTTCTGAGGGTTTCATATTGTCTTGCCTGATAAATTGCTGGACCAATATATCATGTCATTTTGCAATGAAATCTACCTTATTAACCGATCATGGCTTCATAAAAATAGGATACATTGGAATTTCATACAAGTGTTTCAACCAGTACAGCAAAAATAGCACCCTGCAAAATTTCAGTGGCTTTGGGTTTGGACACTACTGTCACCATTTAATGCAAGAAGGATTTAGTGGTCTTTGATATGCATTTTTCAAAGTTAAAACTGGTGTAGTGAATGCAATTTTATTCACTCTGCATCATTTTATAATCCACAGAAATTTCTACTTGAAACTTTTCTTTGGAATATAAGAAACATACTCATTCCTCCTTTGTAATCTGCTCTTTTCCTTCACCTTGATGATATTTTTCATTTCACAAAAAGTAACAGGTCAGGCTCAACTTGTCAATACAACCCAAAGTGCACAATTTCTGCAGTTTTTGGAATCATCCAGCACATGTGGTCTGACCTTGCCATCATTGATATAATAATGTGGTTACATATAAATTATTTATCAAAACCATTAATATCTACGTGCACATTTTTCAAAGATAATCATTCATAGTAATACAGCAGTATAAGTTGGTATATGTAGATTTGCATTTAGCACTCAACAAATGTATGAAAGAAGAATTAGTTTATCACTATAATTGTTTATAATGAAAAAGTAGCATTATAATATTTATTATAACATAAATTATAAGCCAAAGTTTCAATAACAACTTTTTTTCATTGTTTTTCAAATGCTGTATAGATTTAAAACCTGATTGCTTTGAGCCTTCATTCCACACCTGGGGCTGAATTTTACAGATCCCGCGACATGGAGGTCGTGGTGGGTAGGAAATGCCTCTGGGTGAGGCCCGCCACGGACCTCGACACCGGGAAGGCCCGGCCCCTTATTGCCGGCAGCAGCGAGGCCTCATGGCGACCCCCCCGCCGCTCAGTGACGGAAGTCCAATTTAAATATATAAATTAATTTAAATTAATTAATTAATTACTGTCGCACTCCCACCGTCCGTCCTGGAGCGATCTTGGTGCCAGTGGCCTGCGCTCCCACACCTTTTGATCCCTGTCCGGGAATATGAGGAGGAACACTAGTGGGGAGGGAGCAGCAGGTAATTTTCTTTCAGTGCGGGAGGGTGGTGAGCAGAGTCAAACTCATCTCATTGGTTTAGGGGTTGGTGGGAAGGGCTACAGTGCACAGCTTATGAACTTTAGGGGGAAAGGCTAGGTGCACAAGGTAAGGGGAGAGGACAAGGAATTAAATCTATGGTTATTGGGGGCGTGGGAGAGGGTCAAGGTCAATTTATTTAAGTTTTCAAAATCAATCTGGATTTAAATTTTTAATTTGAAATGTATGGCTCAAAGACCTTAAAAATGGTGCCAGCGCCTGCACAAAGGTGGCTGACGCCATTGCCAGGGACGGACAGCCTGCTCCCTCCACGTCATTGGGGTGGGCAGTCCGCCCCTGTTATCTAAATGAGCTGCAGCACTTAATATCGTGGCAGCTCCGCGACGTGCGGCCCGCACAGGCGGACCGCCATTGTTTACGTTCGCCGCCGATTATACTGGAGCACTGTGTTGTCTTCGCATTGATTGGCATGCCTTCCAAATTGATCATTTAGACACTGCAGAAAATAAACTTCATATAAAAATATTCTGAAAATCCACAAACATTTTGGAATTTAGTTATAAAATTTAAGAACAATTGGAAAATAGACCTCTTTGTATGGTGAAACATGAACTTTGTGATATTACAATAATACATCCCATAAAATTGTGATCTGCTATATTCAATGGCTTTACCAGCCACTAGACTGTATATACCAAAAGGCATTACCATAGATTCTGAGTTTTAAAAAGCATAGAGATGCACAAGTAATACTTCACTTTAAACATAACTCATGTTTCATGGCTATTATTCATTGTTAACAGTCTCTCTGTAACCTTTCTTATATGTACCTTTTTATGTCTTAATTGTAAGTTTGGAACAGACAAAAGAAAACGTTCAAGGAGATGGCCTCCCACTCACTAGTATAACAAAAGATTTTTTGTAAAGGTTCTTTGGCCTAGGCTTCATGTTTGAAGTGCATTTTTTGCCAGCCATTTTGCCATTGGTACCTCTTTTAATCTTCCTGCATTAATGATCCTGTGTTGGCAAAGGAAAGGTCAGAAACATGCACTAACAGAATGTAGGTCATACAAGGCAGAGCTCAATTAGAGAAAGATTGTCTCCTTAAGCAAAAGTTATGTTTCAGAAACTCCAGATATTCTATTTTTAGAAACTTATTGTTAGATTAGGAATATGTAGTGATCCAGATCAGAAACTGAAAACAGTAGAAAAGAACAAAAGTACACAGACATGGAATAATCACTTTGAAGTATTCAAAAAGTTATATTTATGTACATTGAATGAAAATGAATTCTGTGACTGTCATGAGACCACAAGGTAACGCTTCCCCAATCTTACAAGACAAGTTGCAGTATCCTGAATATCTTTGTATGTTTATTGCACTGTAAGATGCAAGAAAAGTGTAGAAAACAGCCCCAGTCTTGTAAATTATAACATCAGGAAGGTTATTCTTATAATAATAATTCCAGTATATTACTCATTTAGTGTCATTTTAATAATAACAATTTTGCAGCAGTTCAGAAATGAGGTACCAACAATTCCAAAATAAACTCTTTGTTCTGTTATCTTTTCATTTATATGCAAACCACACAATTTATTTCTCCTAGCAACAAGCCCTTGGTGATGGCAGGGCCAAGCGCCCTCTAGATCCCTTTGTACATAGCTCATAGATTTCCTTTGTTGCATGCAGTTTGGATTTCTTGACGTAAGCTGATCCAGTGTTTGTTTGCGCAGTATCCCCTTCTCCTTTGCACTGCTGTCTTGGCTACTTTAAGGTCATGCAGTATCTTAGCTGTTGGGTTTATGTTGTGCATCATGTAGGCTTTGTTTTTTACATCAATGACAGATATCATCTCAGCTGAGTAGGTCTCAAACCAGCCCCTGTTGCGAGTTCTGCCTTTAACAAATGATGGTTCCACTGCTTCATAGATGATTGAGCTTGGTGACTTCCAAGCTTCATCAATCTCAGCATTGGCACTTTCCGTTAAAGCTTTGATGGGTAGCTAACATTCTAGTGACAGTGCAGAGTGCTGGTATTTGACATCATTGTTTTTGCAAGGGATGGTTGATGCGTGGAGGCTGTCATTTTTGGAGCTATGGAACTTTCTGGGTGCACCTTCACTCTGCTGCTGATAAGAGAGTGGTCAGTGTCACAATCTATGCTGTGGTCGGTCCGGGTGTGAAGAACACTGGGCAGATCACACCTCCTCATGATGACATGGTCCAGTTTGTGTCAATGACCAGACCTTGAGTGACGCCATGATACCTTATGGTGATGTCTGCCTCAGAAGAAGGTGTTGGTGATGTAAAGTTCATACAGGGCACAAAGCTCAAGAAGGCATTGTCCATTATCATTGATCTTGATGACTGAGGCACGTTGGCCATGAATCACTGCCTGCTCCAACACGTGCGTTGAAGTTACCCAGGATGAATATCCTGTCACCATTTGGATGTTCCTTAGAATGTCACCTAGCGAGTCATAGAAATGTTCTTTATCTGAGATGCTGGTGTTCAGAGTTGGTGCGTATACACATATACAGGAACACAAGAAATAGGAGCAGGAGTAGACCATATGGCCCATTGAGCCTGCTCTGCCATTCAATACGATCATGGCTGATCTTGGGTTTCAATTCCACTTTCCTGCCTGCTCCCCATATCCCTTGATTCCCTGAAAGACCAAAAATCTATCTATCCCAGTCTTAAATGTATTCAATGATGGAGCATCCACAATTCTCTGGGGTAGAGAATTCCAAAGATTCACAACCCTTTGAGTGAAGTAATTTCTCCTCATCTCAGTCCTGAATGATTGGCCCCTTATCCTGAGACTGTCCCTGCGTTCTAGATTCTCCGACCGATTGAAACAATCTTTCAGCTTCTACCCAATCAAGCCCTTTCAGAATCTTGTATGTCTCAATTAGATTGCCTCTCATTCTTCTAAACTCCAGAGAATATAGGCTCAATTTACTCAGCCTTTCATCATCGGACAACCCCCTCATCCCAGGGACCAATTTAGTAAACCTTCACTGCACTGCCTCCAGTGCAAGTATATCCTTTCTTAAATGTCGAGACCCAAACTGCACACAGTATTCCTGTTGCGATCTCACCAAAGCTCTGTACAATTTTAGTAAGACTTCTTTATTCCTGTACTCCAATTCCCTTGCAATAAAGGCCAACATGCTATTTTCTTTTCTAATAGCCTGCTGCACCTGCATGTTAACTTTGTTCGCTCATTGTACGAATACCCCCAAGTCTCTCTTAACATCAACACTTACCAGTTTCACATCTTTTAAAAAATATTCTGCTTTTCTATTTTTATGACGAAAGTGAACAACTTCACACTTCCCCTACATTATACTCCATTTGCCCACTCAATTAACCTGTCTATATGTCTTTGTAGCCTCTCTACATCCTCCCCGCATCTTACCTTTCCATTGAACTTTGTATCATCAGCAAACTTAGATGCATTACTCTCTGTCTTTTCATCCAAGTCATTAATATAGAGTGTAAATAGCTGAGGCCCTAGCACTGATCCTTGCAGCACACCACTATTCACTGCCTGCCAACTTGAAAATGCCCCATTTATGCCCACTCTCTGCTTCCTGTCTGTTAACCAATCCTCTACCCATGCTAATATATTACCCCAAACACCATGAGCCCTTATCTTGCCTATTAATCTTTTATGTGGCACATTATCGAATGCCTTTTGAAAATTCAGGTATACCACATCTACTGGTTCCCCTTTATCTACCCTACTAGTTACAGCCTCAAAGAGCGCTCATAAATTTGTGAAACAGGATCTCCCATTAGTAATATGATGTTGATTGTTTCTCCATCGGATGACAGCCGCAGGGAGATGAGTTAAGAATAGAATGAAACAGGGTTGTGTCCTAGCCCACACTCTGTTTAGCATCTTCTTCTCCATCCTCCTGACATTTGCCTTCCTTGCAGATATGGAAGGAGGTTACTTGCACACTCGGTCAGACGGCAAGCTCTACAATCTATGAAGGCTGAAAACGAAGACAAAAACACACCACGCCCTGATCAGAGAACTCCTCTATGATAATAATGCTGCGTTAAGCTGCTCACACGGAAACTCAGCTACAAAGACTCATGGGCTGTCTCTCCCATGCCTGTAACTTGTTCTCCTTGACTATAAGAGTCAAGAAAACCGTGGTCATGGGACAAAATGTTGCATCTCCACCCAATCACACTGAATAACACCCCACTGGAAGTGGTTAGCAGTTTCTGCTACCTTGGGTCCACAGTGACTAACAATCTGTCCCTTGATGCAGAGCTTGATACACACATAGGGAAAGCAGCTACCACGTTTGGCTAACTTGCAAAACACACATGGGATAACACCAAGCTGACCCTTACTACCAAACTGATGGTTTATAAGGCCTGTGAACTCAGCATCTTGCTGTATGGCTGTGAAACATGGGCGACTCACAGCTACCTGGAAAAGAAGTGCAATAATTTCGATCTTTGCTGTCTATAGGGTATTATGGGTATATACTGACAGGACAGAATCACAAATGCAACACTCCTGTCAAATGCAGAGCTCCAAAGTGTGTTGGCACTAATCAAACAGAGGCGGCTTCGGTGGATTGGACACGTCCGCAGGATGGAAGATAGTTGCATACCCAAGGACCTTCTGTATAGTGAGGTAGCCGGGGTCAGATGACCAGTGGGGTGCCCAGAGCTCCACTTCAAGGATGCTTGCATGCGTGATATGAAGGCCCTAAATGTTGACTATCGCACTTGGGAATCACTAGCTGGTGAAAGAGGGAACTGGCGAAACATCCTGTGGACTGGTGTGCACTACCACGATGACCAGTTACTACAGCAACTTGGAAACAGGCACCTATGTCAAAAACAACAACTCACAGCGTCACTTAGCAGCTTCATGTGCAGTCCTTGTGGCAGAACCTGCGTCTCAAGGATTGGGCCTTCACAGCCATCAACAAAGGTGCCCTAAGAGAAGACACCCCACCTTGCTGCATGTCCATTATCTTTTGTAGATGGAAAGATGCCAACCCCAGCAACAAGCCCAGCATGTATCTATAAACAAGTGAAACTAATCATCTCAATATTTATCATGGGCTGTATCCCACTCTTGAATCTCCTGAGATAAAGTTCAGCAAAAATTTTAAAATATTCAAAAAAATCATCTATGCAGACATTGAATACTTTCACTGCTACCAGATTTCAAGATGACACTTTCCAATTTTACAAGATGTGTTGGGGGAAATTTTGACTTTGTGCAACAGAGTAAAAATGGCTGATATCAATTTAGATATTGGACCTTTTAGATATTGCTCCTGATTTTCATTTTCATTGTGTATAATGGACAGCAAATAAATAACAGCCATCTTATATCACCCAATGTTAAAATTACCCCTCTTGTATCTCCAAAATACCTTTGTATGTTCATTGCACTGTATTTCAAAAGATAGTAAAGAGAACATCAGAGTATCTAACTATCCTCACATTTACAATCCTCAGTACTGGTTGGTCATTCTCTTTAGATGATGACTTTCCTACTTCTGTCCCTGAAGCACAGAGCCAACATGTTCTTCATCGTACCTATACCTATCTTTGCACTTTCAATCTGTTTCAGCCATTTTTCTATTTTTTTCCCCATAGGACTCTATTCCATATATCCCCAATTCAATGGAAATCAGCTTCAGCTTGTTGATTTCTAACCTGTGTTCTCCTGTTCTGCACTCACAATCCAAGTCTTACATCTACTTACATTTAAATGATCCATGCCTTTTTCCAATTTAAAGACATATTGGTCGTAGTAAAAAAGGACAAGAAGTGATCCATCACCCTAATAGGGGTATACTATTGTCATGCAGACCCCCCCACCTGCCAAGAATAAGGCATATTAATTTCATCATATGAACATTGATTTTAAACTGTTGCTGGAGTGAAGAAATGACCTGTTAAAAAGATCACCAGACATTTGAGCTGGAAGGACATTTGCAAACTAAGGGAGTGCTTGGAGAGACAAAAAAATTGCTCACTGATTCAATTAACACAGATTGGACTGGGCAACAATGATCCACATCTTGTCGGGGTAAGAGACAGCACTACACCCCCCCACCGATAGTTTTGAAATCCACAAACGCGGGAGTGGTTAAACCAGCTGGTCACATGACTAACCGGCTGATCCAGGCTTTTGAATGAGACACAGGACAGTTTGAATTCAGGCTAGAGTTTGCAACTGAAGCTGGAACAAGAAAGCCTCTCTCCTGGCTGCCTCTCTCTTGCTTTTTCCCAAACGCACCAGACCCACGGAAGACACATAAACCTCAAGAGAGAAAAGACTCCTACATCAAAACAAGTTGAAGCATGCACTGGGTCCCAATGAATTGCAGGACTTACCGGCAACCAAAGACTCCACATTGAACTCAAAGGACTGTAATTATAACCCAGCTATTGCCTCAAACTTTTCCCCTTTATCCTTTTCTACTTTTTCTGTCTCTATCTGCGTGTGTGTTTATCGCTTTGCATGCGAGCGTGGTTGTGTCGCATATTCATAGTTGTTAACCAGATTAGAGTTAAGATTAATAAACTTCCACCTTTCTTATTTAAATCTAAGAAAACTTGTCTGATTTCTTTGCCTTACAATTGGAAAGCAGTGAACAAGGATTCACCAATGGGGAGCTAAAAACACGCTGTTTCTAAAACTAAACCCTGTTACGGTTAAACCAGGCAAAAGCTAAGAGGGATCCCCTAGACCCCTTCCCACCTTGTCGTAACATTATAGACTACCAAATAGTGGAAGTGAATTGGAGGAAGAAATATATAGCCAAATCTAAAGGGGAGTAGCAGGTAAAGAATAATAATCATGGAAGTATTCAACTACCCCCAAATAAATTGGCAGGAAGAAATAGTGAAAGGATAAAGGTAATCAAGTTTTTATAGTGTATGCAGGACTCCTGTCTCACTGAATAGATTACAAGTCCAAAAAGCAAATAATCAGTATCAATTCTTTGAGAAGGTAGTCATTAGAGCTCAAGAGAAATGTATTCAGCTGAAAGGCAAATGCGAGCACACTAATTATGGGACACATAAAGACCGAAAGAAATAACTGCGCCTGAGGAAAAAGATATCAAAGAAGTAATTAGATACTAAAGGAAAGAGGAGGACACAAGGAAATACGAAGAAGCGAAGTTAAAAAGAAAGCATCAGGAAGGCAAAGAAGAATTACAAAATCAAATTATGAAGAAATGCAAAAAGAAATAACAAAGTGTTCTACAGACACAAAATAACAAAAAGGAAATTAAAGTAGGGATAGCGCAACTAAATGATGAGCAAGATAATGGAAGAAATATTGAATATCTACCTTGCCTCAGTTTTTACTAAAGAAAAGCACTTCACAAGAGGATGACCTTAAAAAGGGATATTAATAGAGCTAGGATAGAATGGAAGGAAATAATTATCAAACAAGCAAAACTAAAAGAGGACAAAACCCCTGGTCCAGATGGTATGCAGCTAAAAATACTCAAGGGAATGAGGGAGAAGCTAATAGAGGCACTAGTTTATATACACAAGTATTCCATAGAAAAGGGGTAGTGACAGAGGACAGGCAAATAGATAATGTTGTCCCTATATATGGAGATAAAACTAAACCTAAGAACTATAGATCAGTCAGCTCAATGTCAGTGATAGAAAAGATACTGGAACCTGCACTAAAGGAAGTGATCAAAGAGGATCTTGAGACAGAAAGTATAATAAAAAAAAGTCATCAGATTCCGAAAGGCTAAGTCATGCTTAACTAACCTGATAGAATTCTTTGAAGAGGGAATGGAAAGAGTGAAGAAGGGTAATGTAATAGATATCATATATTGCTGAAAATAGAGAGGTGTTGTCAAAGCTTTTTGTCTTGCACTCATCAGGACAATCCATACGAATACCAGTGTAAGGGAAAACAACAACTTTATACTGTATGAGAAGAGAGTGCTGATTGGTTGGCAAGTGAACTCTGGTAGAGGCATTGCCATGGAGAATGCACCAGTTTATGGTGATTGAACTGAAATATAGAAAGCAGACAGTAAGGGTAAAAGGGCAGTTATTCAGATTGGAGAAAGTAAAAAACAGTGTTCCACAGGATCAGTGCTGGGACCATTGTTATTCATAATTTATATTAATGCTTTGGATTTAAGAATAAATAACACATTATCAAAATTTGCAGATGATACCAAACTGAGGGTATAGCTAAAACTGAGGAAGAATGCGACATAATTCAAGAAGATATTAAAAAACTTGCAGATTGGGCTGTAGGGTGGCAAATTAACTTATAGGTAAATGAGAGGTGATGCACTTTGGTAGGAAAACAGAAACATCACCTAGATGTTAGAAAATATGAAACTGAATAGGATAGAAGACCAAATGGTGAATAAATTATTAAAAGCAGCATCACATTTCAACAATACAATTACAAATATTAATGAAGCACTGGGATTTATTTTTAGGGTATGGAATTCAAAAGTAGTGAAGTCACGTTAAACTTGTTTAGGACCCTGGTTCGGCCATGCTTCAGAGTACTGTACACAGTTCTAATCTCCATACGATAAAAAGGTCATAGAAGCACTGGAGAAAGTGCAAATAAAGATTGACAAGGTTGGTACCAGAACTGAGAGATTGCAGCTACAAGGCAAGATTGAACAGGTTGCAGTTTTTTTCTTTAGAAAGGACAAAGGTTAGTGGACATCTGATGGGGGACTTTAAAATATTGAATGGGTTGGACAGGTGCGGCCCGCCAAAGAGCCACGATCTCAAGCGTAGCGGCTCATTTAAATAGCTGGGGCAGGCCGCACCTCCCCCCCACCCCCCGCAATCATGTGGAGGGGGTGGGCTATCCGTCCCTGGCAATAGTGTCAGCTGTCTGTGAGCAGGCACTGATGCCATTTTTAAAGGGCTGTTAGCCCTACTGGCTTATTTAAATATTTGAAGATAGATTGAATTAAATTAAATAAATACATTTCTTTTGCCCCTCTCCCACTCCCAAATAACAATAAAATTAATTATTTGCTTTCCCCCCCCCCCCAAAACACTTACCTTTTCCATCTGACCTTTCCCCCATAAGCTGCACAAACTTTAAACTACAATCCTCCCACCATACCTTACACACATGATGTTACTTTGACCCCATTCCTCCCCCACTCCCGCACTGATAAACTTACCTCCTGTCCCCTTCCCACCAGTGTTGTACCTCATTTCCCCGGACGGGGGTCCGAAGGCATGGGAGTTCTGGCCGTTGGGCCAAAGATCACAGCGGGCCATCAAGAGGAGGCGTAGGTATATTTAAATTAATTAAATTGATTTAAATATTCAAATTGTGGTCCCATTGCCCAGTGGCGGAGAGGCCAACATCATGACTCGCCGCTGCCGGGAGGATCGGGCTGGGCCCTGCCAGCGTCAAGATCCACGGAGGGCCTCATCCGGGGCCATCTTCAGGTGCACACCCCCACCCCACCACGCAACGCATCCCGACGTCAAGAACACTTTAAAATCCAGTCCGATGCGGAGAGAATGTTTCCAGTTGTGAGACAATCCAAAACTAGGGGCCATAAATACACGATAGTTACTAATAAATCCAGTAGGGAAATAAGGAGAAATTTCTTTACTCAGAAAGTGGTTAAAATGTGGACCTTGCTACTATGGGAAGTGGTTGCGGTAAATAGCTTAGATGCCTGCAAAAGGAATCTAGACAAGTACGTGAGAGAAAAGGGAATAGGAGAATATGCTGAAGGTCTGAGATGAGGTAGATAAACTAGTAGGAGATTTGTATTGAGTATAAACAGCAGAAAATAGTTGGGCCGAATGGCCGGTTTCTGTGCCGTATATTCTATGTAATTCTCTGTAAATTATATCTTCCACAATCTTCTCTTTTCTCCAATGCAAATAAGTTTAGTAATGCTAGTCTCCTCTCATAACTTGGATCACTAATTCCCAAAGTTATCTTTGCTGCATTTCTTCACCAATATATTAATATACTTTCAAAGGAAAAATCTATACATAATAAAGTATTGCAATCCTGTCACAGTAGCATTGAAATTACTGCTCATCAAGCATTGACCACACCCGCACCCAAAATCTCATTAAAATATTATTCTGTCACTCCTATGATATAGTTCATTATGCAATAGAAACAGCAGGGAGGTCAAGGAATTTCAGGTTTTTGTAATTTTATATATTTAGGATGCAAATTCCCCATTGAAGAGGGAAGGCCTTTGGAGGCCTGGGTGAGAAAGGGGATATATAAAAGTGGCCTGATAAGAAGTAAAGGACCACGTGGAGGTGGAAATCTCTACTTTTACAGAGTTTGTTGCAATGTGTCCAGAGAACTACTCAGACATTCCAGTAGCTTTATGGCAATATCCTTTCATTTGCAGCACTTCTGAGACTTTATGGTGCATTACACGCAGTTTGTATGCAAGGCTTCCAGCGGCATATGCACTAGGCAACGTGTTCGACAATATGGAGCAGCCAGCATTAATTTACCAATAGAGGGAATTTACATTCTTATGGCTTATCATAAAGGTACAAGGTTATCAGTTACTGATGACCAGAGGTTTATGCTTATGAAGTGCAATTACTCCTTAGACTCTGTGCTTTTCCCAATTCTTATAATTCTCTCTTTAAAAGTATTTATTCTTATTCAGCCATTTGATGCAATCAAATGAAATTCACAATTTTTTTAACAAAATGTTTGGAGTTTTTAAGAGGAAGTAAATGTTCACCCTCTTTGAATTAGACAGAATCCACTCTGGAAAACAACACAACACCCAATATATTTAAACCATACTATATTTAGTAATATCTTCATCTTCTTCTTCTTCTTTGGCCTCCTTGTCTCGGGAGACAATGGGTAAGCACCTGGAGGTGGTCAGTAGTTTGTGGAGCAGCGCCTGCAGTGGCTATAAAGGCCAATACTAGAGTGACAGACTCTTCCACAGGTGCTGCAGAAAAAATTGGTTGTCGGGGCTGTTACACAGTTGGCTCTCTCCTTGTGCTTCTGTCATTTTTCCTGCCAACTGCTAAGTCTCTTCAACTCGCCACACTTTAGCCCCGCCTTTATGGCTGCCCACCAGCTCTGGCAATCGCTGGCAACTGACTCCCATGACTTGTGATCAATGTCACAGGACTTCATGTCGCGTTTGCAGACATCTTTAAAGCGGAGACATGGACGGCCGGTAGGTCTGATACCAGTGGTGAGCTCGCTGTACAATGTGTCCTTGGGGATCCTGCCATCTTCCATGCGGCTCACATGGCCAAGCCATCTCAAGCGCCGCTGACTCAGTAGTGTGAATAAGCTGGGGATGTTGGCCGCCTCGAGGACTTCTGTGTTGGAGATACGGTCCTGTCACCTGATGCCAAGGATTCTGCGGAGGCAGCGAAGATGGAATGAATTGAGACGTTGCTCTTGGCTGACATATGTTGTCCAGGCCTCGCTGCCACAGAGCAAGGTACTGAGGACACAGGCTTGATACACTCAGACTTTTGTGTTCCATGTCAGTGCACCATTTTCCCACACTCTCTTGGCCAGTCTGGACATAGCAGTGGAAGCCTTTCCCATGCGCTTGTTGATTTCTGCATCGAGAGACAGGTTACTGGTGATAGTTGAGCCTAGGTAGGTGAACTCTTGAACCACTTCCAGAGCATGGTCGCCAATATTGATGGATGGAGCATTTCTGACGTCCTGTCCCATGATGTTCGTTTTCTTGAGGCTGATGGTTAGGCCAAATTCGTTGCAGGCAGCTGCAAACCTGTCGATGAGACTCTGCAGACACTCTTCAGTGTGAGATGTTAATGCAGCATCGTCAGCAAAGAGGAGTTCCCTGATGAGGACTTTCCGTACTTTGGTCTTCGCTCTTAGGTGGGCAAGGTTGAACAACCTGCCATCTGATCTTGTGGAAGGAGGAAAATTCCTTCTTCTGGAGACTTGAACGCATGTGAGAGCAGCAGCGAGAAAAAAATCCCAAACAGTGTAGGTGCGAGAACACAGCCCTGTTTCACTCCACTCAGGATAGGAAAGGGGTCTGATGAGGCGTCGCTATGCTAAATTGTGCCTTTCATGAGTCAGCCATGACCACCTATGGCAAACGTGTGAAGCGGAATGCAGACTGGTTTCAATCTCATTTTGAACAGCTGGAACCTGTCATAGCCGCTAAGCGCATTGCACTGCTGAACTACAAAAAAGCCCCCAGCGAGTTAACATCCGTAGCACTTAAAACAGCCAGAAGCACTGCACAAAGAACAGCCAGGCGCTGCGCAAATAACTACTGGCAACACCTATGCAGTCATATTCAGCTGGCCTCAGACACCGGAAACGTTAGAGGAATGAATGATGGCATTAAGAGAGCTTTTGGGCCAACCATCAAGAAGATTGCCCCCCTCAAATCTAAATCAGGGGACACAATCACTGACCATTGCAAGCAAATGGACCGCCTCATCAGACCCCTTTCCTAACCTGAGTGGCGTGAAACAGGGCTGTGTTCTCGCACCTACACTGTTGAGCACTACCTAGAACTGTACGACAGGGAGAATGTTGTCACTGAGACCGCCCTCAATGCAGCCCAGTCTCTGCCAGTCATGGATGAGCTGGATGTACAGCCAACAAAATTGAAACTCAGTGATGCCATTGATTCTCTAGCCAGCGGAAAAGCCCCTGGGAAGGACGACATTACCCCTGAAATAATCAAGAGTGCTAAGCCTGCCATACTCTCAGCACTCCACGAACTGCTTTGCCTGTGCTGGGACGAGGGAGCAGTACCACAAGACATGCACAATGCCAATATCATCACCCTCTATAAAAACAAAGGTGACCGCGGTGACTGCAACAACTACCGTGGAATCTCCCTGCTCAGCATAGTGGGGAAAGTCTTCGCTCGAGTTGCTTTAAACACCTCCAGAAGCTGGCCGAGCATGTTTACCCTGAGGCACAGTGTGGCTTTCGAGCAGAGAGATCGACCATTGACATGCTGTTCTCCCTTCATCAGATACAGGAGAAATGCCGTGAACAACAGATGCCCCTCTACATTGCTTTCATTGATCTCACCAAAGCCTTTGACCTCGTCAGCAGACGTGGTCTCTCCAGACTACTAGAAAAGATTGGATGTCCACCAAAGCTACTAAGTAACATGACAATTTACTAATATATTAGTTGTCATATAAGAGTTGTACATCCTTCTTCATTCATGCAATAAGTTGGATAGTGCACTGTTCATATTAACATTCTTTTTCATTTCTGTTGATTTTTTAACAAAAATACTTCTGTTTAATGCAGAATATAGACAGCATGATATGGTTTTATGGAATTACTAAATCTGACAGTGCAATGAAGCTGAATTAACATCAGTAGGCACAATCATTATCTTCAGGCGCTTTATCAGTCATGCAATTTAATTCTACTAAATAGAGTTGAATCCAGATAAGGAAAAATAATTTGTAAGAAATGTTTGAGTCAGGATTATGATTTGATAATTACTTTTATGCAATGAGTGAGGTGGAATGCCATGCTGCGTTTATTCCACTCCACTCTATTTCAAGTGATTATTTTAATGCAAAAAGTTTAACCAGGGTATCACATTCATATTTACATTGGGAAACTTTGCTTATCCTAGACACTAGATTTACCTATTATTCTTCAGAATTGTGCCATACAATCTCGATTACCTATCAGAACAGACAGACAGAATTTCATAAATTTTCAGCACAGCAAGCCATTTAGCCAATCATGCCTGTGCTGTTGTTGGGTACTGTCTTGGAGCTGCTCTGATCTAATCTCATTTCCTGTCTCCTTCCCAATGTTCTTTAATATTTAACCACTTCAAGAGTTTACATAAATCCCTTTGTGATGATATGATTTTTGTTACTTCAGTATCTATTTACAATAACTTATTCTATGTTCTAATAGTCATTGGTGCAAAAAAATTGTGACATTTCCCTTCCATCTTCTAAAATTACTCCTATATATATGGTCTCTTTGTGCTGCTCTGCTATGGTCACCAGACCACTTCTCGAAGTGAGAATACAGTACATAATGCAGCAAATCTATTTTCTACAGGGGTCATTACAGCATGCTGCCCCAGACATTTCCTTTGGTGCATATTTCTAGCATTTGGGAGTGGACTGTTCATACGTATACATAAATATTTTATGCATTTCCAGCACTTTTTGGTTTTATTTCATAAATATTTTATGATGTGTACTCTACTTCATAATGTACTAAAACGCAGTATACAATTAAAACATACAGAAAAAACTCCCCTGGCAGCTCTATGAGTTTATTCAGTCAGCCATACAGATACGAGCAACTAGCCATTTAGTCTGTGGCTGCCCTTTAATACAGAAATCCAAAATGTCCTATATCTCAGCACACAGCAACGTATCTTCCTCTGTATTTCCCTTAAAAATTGTAATGGTCTCTATTTCAAGTATTTTTTGTGGCGTAGCAATCCATGCTGCAACAGACCTATACATAAAGGAATTCCTCCGAGCCTTTCTGTTGCTGGTAATTTTAAATTGCTGACTCCTCATCACTGACTACCCAACCGATCTTTCCCTTTTCACCCTATCACTATCCTTCATCAATTTAAAAGTCTTTATTAAATTGCCCCTTAGTCTTTTCAGCTCCAATAGAAATATACACAATATCTTAAGTCTGCCCTCATAAGCATAGATTATTCCCGGTATGATTCTGGTGAATCCACACTTCAGGCCCTCAATGGCTTTAATATTGTTACGGATAAGTGAGATGATAGGAATGGCTGCCGCTTTTCCATCTCTTGACGGACTGAAGGCAGCTTTTTTAAAAAAAAATTTTTTTAACCCCTGAGTGCTTTAATTATCAAGGACAAATGATAGGTTTTCTCATAAGTTTCAAAGAAAGATAAATGTTTATTATACAACACCCAAATGATACACAACACCAACTCTCACACTCATACAGATACACACATGCTCAAGAAAAGATAGAGATTATAAAGATAACATGCATTAGGTCTGATGATTTTAACGAGCTCTCTGTTAAGTTTGCTTTTTCCCGGGGTTCCCCGGGGTGAAGACTTAAAATGGTGCAGGCCTGCAATCTTTTCCCTTGTTCACTGAAGAAAGACTTGGGTGGTTCAGGAAGATGGGAGCACTGTTGCAGACTGCTCCTGTTATATTCCAGCCAAAGGTCAATGGCGAAGTCCTGGTACAATTTCTCAGGTAGGGAGTTGAAGGCCAAACTCCAGTCTGTGCCTACATGTAATTCAAAGCTGGTAATCTTAGGCAGGGTCCTTTCTCTTTGATGGCATAGATGGATCTCCTTTGTCTCTGGAGTGTGTATGGGATGGTTTTCTGGACCGATACATTGAAGAACCAACTAAAGAACAGGCCATCCTAGATTGGGTATTGTGCAATGAAAGAGGAATAATTGACAATCTAGTGGTGCGAGACCCCTTGGGGATGAGCGACCATAATATGGTAGAATTCTTCATCAAGATGGAGAGTGACGTAGTTGATTCTGAGACTAGGGTCCTGAATCTTCGTAAAGGAAACTACGAAGGTATGAGGCGCGAGTTGGCCATGACAGATTGGGAAACGTTACTGAAAGAGATGACGGTGGATAGGTAATGGCAAACATTTAAAGAGCGCATGGATGAACTGCAACAATTGTTTATCCATGTCTGGTGCAAAAGTAAAATGGGAAAGGTAGCCAAACCATGGCTTATGAAGGAAATTATCAATAGTATTAGATCCAAGGAAGAGGCATATAAATTTTCCAGGAAAAACAACAGACCTGAGGATTGGGAGCAGTTTAGAATTCAGCAAAGGAGGACCAAGGGATTGATTAAGAAGGGGAAAATCGAGTACGAGAGCAAGCTTGCGGGGAACATAAAAACTGACTGTAAAAGTTTCTATAGGTATGTGAAGAGAAAAAAATTGGTGAAGACAAATGTAGGTCCCTTACAGTCAGAAACAGGAGAATTTATTATGGGGAATAAAGAAATGGCTGACCAACTAAATGCATATTTTGGTTCTGTCTTCACAAAGGAGGACACAAATATCATACCAGAAATGTTGGGGAACACAGGGCTTAGTGAGAGAGAGGAACTGAAGGAAATCAGTATTAGTAGAGAAATGGTGTTGGGGAAATTGATGGGATTGAAGGCCGATAAATCCCCAGGGCCTGATGGTATGCATCCCAAAGTACTTAAGGAAGTGGCCCCAGAAATAGTGGATGCATTGGTCGTCATCTTCCAAGATTCTACAGACTCTGGAACCGTTCCTATAGATTGGAGGGTAGCTAATATAACCCCACTATTTAAAAAGGGAGGTAGAGAGAAAGCAGGGAATTGTAGACCAGTCGGCCTGACATCGGTAGTGGGGAAAATTCTAGAGTCCATTATCATAGGTTTTATAGCAGAGCACTTAGAGAACAGTGGTAGAATCGGGCAGAGTCAGCATGGATTTACGAAAGGGAAATCATGCTTGACAAATCTACTAGAATTCTTCGAGGATGTAACTAGTAGAGTTGATGAGGAGGAGCCAGTGGATGTGGTATATTTGGACTTTCAGAAGGCTTTTGACAAAGTCCCACATTAGAGATTAGCATGTAAGATTAAAGCGCATGGGATTGGGGGTAGTGTATTGCAATGGATAGAAAATTGGTTGGCGGACAGGAAACAAAGAGTAGGGATAAATGGGTCTTTTTCCAAATGGCAGGCAGTGACTAGTGGGGTACTGCAGGGATTGGTGCTAGGACCCCAGTTATTCACAATATATATTCATGATTTCGATGAGGGAACTAAATGTAATATCTCCAAATTTGCAGACGACACAAAACTGGTTGGGAGGGTGAGTTGTGAGGAGGATGCAGAGAGGCTTCAGGGTGATTTGGACAAGTTGAGTGAGTGGGCTAATGCATGGCAGATGCAGTATAATGTGGATAAATGTGAGGTTATCCACTTTGGTAGCAAAAACAGGAAGGCAGATTATTATCTGAACAGCTATAAACTGAGAGAGGGGAATATGCAGCAAGACCTGGATGTTCTCGTACGCCAGTTGCTGAAGGTAAGCATGTAGGTGCAACAGGTGGCAAAACAGACAAATGGTATGTTGCCTTCATAGCGAGAGGATTCGAGTACAGGAGCAGGGATATCTTGCTGCAACTATACAGGGCCTTGGTGAGGCCACACCTGGAATATTGTGTGCAGTTTTGGTCTCCTTATCTGAGGAAGGATGTTCTTGCTATAGAGGGAGTGCAGCGAAGGTTTACCAGACTGATTCCTGGGATGGTGGAACTGACGTATGAAGAGAGATTGAATCGGTTAGGATTATATTCGCTGGAGTTCAGAAGAGTGAGGGGGGATCCCATAGAAACCTATAAAATTCTAACAGGACTTGACAGGGTAGATGCAGGAAGGATGTTCCCGATGGTGGGGGAGTCCAGAACCAGGGGCCATAGTCTAAGGATATGGGGTAAACCTTTCAGAACTGAGATGAGGAGAAATTTCTTCACCCAGAGAGTGGTGAGCCTGTGGAATACGCTACCACAGAAAGCAGTTGAGGTCAAAACATTGTCTGTTTTCAAGAAGCAGTTAGATATAGCTCTTGGGTCTAAAGGGATCAAAGGGTATGGGGCGAAAGCAGGAACAGGCTACTGAGTTTGATGATCAGCCATGATCATAATGAATGGCGGAGCAGGCTCGAAGGGCCAAATGGCCTAATCCTGCTCCTATTTTCTTTGCTTCTATGTTTCTATGTCTGCCCAGAATATACCTTTATTAAAGCTCCTCATCAGAAACTTATGTAGGGGAGACTGGCATAGGGAACCATGGATACTTGGCATAATTTAGGTCCCTGTAACTTGAGAAAGCTTGCCTGCTGGACACAAGAATTATATGAATACCTAATCAGAAGGTAACGAGCTCAGGAGGGAGACAATAGAATCCTATGAAGAGCCTAAGAATCCTATGAATAGGGTAATCAAGAGGTTGACGAGGTCAATAATATAACCAAAGCAGGATGAGATCAGGAAAGGCAATAGATGGGAGATGATGTAATTAAGAAACAGTTTATAAAGTAAACCTCCTGTAAAACTGTATAAAATGACTACTGGAACAATGTACCAGCAGAACCCCTACAATCATTCGTGAGAGTAGGACTTCACCTTGCATGCTCGTAAATAAAGATCGCTCAATTGTACAAGACATCCGACTCCTGAGGCATTTTTGGGTACCAGGGCAAGCCCTCACCCTTACATTTAGTTTCTGTCATGTGACTGCAGTTTCCTTTTCCATGGTGCTCATAAATGGTTTCTGATGGTTAGGCTATTGTTAGACAATGAAGTCTCAGTGTCATTCATTCCCATCTCATCTTGATAAAGTAAAGCTTTTCACACCCATTCTTTGGAATTTGAGTTTGGAATCAAAAAGTTTGCAACATCTTTGTTAACCCAATCAGTTGGATAACTGTACTCCCGAAGGATCCCTATCTCTCTGTCAAGCAGATAAGCATTTCACCCTCAGGAGGCAAAACACAAGTTGGTACTGAAAATGTTCCTTAACCAAATGTGCAAATGGATTTTTATTGGCCATTATTTTGATAACCTAATCTTAAATAGACTCAGAATTAGCCCATGGGACTTTGACACAGCAAACCATTATGTCCTTGTTTTTACAAAGTTAAGCAAGCTTTTGTAATTAGAGCTCAGTGAGTCACTAGTAGGAGTCAGATTCGTTCTACAGCTGTCAGATTTACTAGTAGTGTATTGTTATCTTGTCTATCTGAAATGATGTTTTGATGAGTTACTATGGATGTTGTTCAGATGAAGTCGACAATCAGCAGTTATGCTCTTCAACATTCGACTTGCTAACTTAAGCAGATATGTGAGTGATATTAAATCACAAAATCAGCCTGAAGAGAAATGATTCTGATTAAAGGGAAATTAGCAATAAAGTTACATGGCTGGATAGTGAGTGGCATTTACAAGTTTCACTTGAAAGTTTACAATGCTTAGACAGACATTTAAGATATCAATCAGTTCAAATATTGCACAAGATTAAATACAATCTCAAAACAGCATGAAGGAGAAATTACAAGTTCTAGGTTTTGAAGATCTAAAAGCTTATAGCAAATGTTGGCAAGATGGCCACATAGCAGACTCATTTCTAACTCTATTGAAACTGGCGATTTGTACCTTTCATGTTCTAGTACCTCAAGTAACCATTATTTTTTGTGAGCAAAGAGCATTTCTAATGAGATTAATTATGGAATTTTAATACAGAACAGAAAATATAAGAGGGCTGAACATCAGCATAGGAGTTTCTCCTGGCATAATTGCCAGGTGGGCCTACCTGAGACTTCTATGGTTGCCCCATCATAGGTCCTGCTACTTAACAAGCACATTTTAACTTAGGTTTCAAATTGTGGTATTAAAGTGTCCAACCCAGGGCTTGCCCAGAAAGATGGCAGCGGTGACTCCATCAGTCCCCCTTTGTAAATATTCCCTGGCTTTCCTCAATGGTCCAGGCCATGATACCAGCTTAGGCACTCAGGTAAGTTCCACAACTGTTAACTGGCTGTCAGGAACACTTGCTTTTGACCAGCATTATAATGATACGTCAGTTCCCTGTAAAACCAGGGATTCCTAGGGTTTTTGCCCCTATGAAGCATCCACCTGTGCCTTTGGTCTTGTAAGCCATTAGCAGAGGCTCCACTACTTACAAGACTTTAGAATTTCAAATGTAAGCCTTTAACTGAGTGTCTCCCAATCCTGACCTTATTCTCAGACCATCCAGTACACTGTTACCAGAGTTAAGACAGGAATACATTGAAAGTCCTACAGATTTTGAGTCCCATTATCTTTAAAATTAATCAGGTTAGTTCTGACATAACTGGGGTTGGGAGGGGAGAATACGATTGCACTGCAGCTTCAGTTTAGAATAAGACCTGCCGGTTGTCTTCCATCTCAAGCTTTCTTTAGATTTTATACTTTTCAAATTAATCTAATTTAGACAATGGAAAGAACAAGTTGAGCACATTCCAACCTGAAATTCCCTTAAACTATGAACCACCAAAATACAATAAAGTGGTGATGTCTAATTTCAAAATGTGAAAAAATACAATTAATCAGGTTTTAAGTTTGCTTTAACCCTGGTTCTCAATGGCCATGATTTAAAGGGGCAGCTGGTGGAAGGTATAACCAGGTGGGGAGGCTTCAGTAAGAGGAAAGTTGTCTCCACCCGTAAGCCAGTTTGTGTCAAAACCAGGATGTCAATGCAATCATCCATGATGAGAGCTTTGTTTGCAAATGAACAGATATTCTGAAGGGAGATACAAAGAGTGCTGCTGATTGTTGATCCACTGACAGAATCCAAAGGGTTAGCAGTGGGTGGGAAGGAGGTTGGCAAAATTAGCCCACAGTGGGCATGCTGGGCAGGAAGGTTGATAAAAGAGGGGGATGGGGCAATTGGAATTACTGCCTGTAAGGAAGAGGTGAGAAGTACCTCAATGGGCCCTTTGAAGAATGTGAGAGAGGTACAGAGGTTAGATGCAGGCTAATCCAAAAGGGATTGATGTGTTGGACACAGGCAGCCCTGTCGGAAGGCAAAGGAACAGTGATGGTTGAGGTAGGAGTTTTTGGGGGATGGGGGGAGACAAAGTACCCAAGAGGGGAGAAATGAAAGGAGACATGATTGGGTAACTTGTCAGGGATGAGAAAAGGGTCCAAGAGGGGTAAAGAGAAGAGGGGAAAAAAGGAATATAGAAATAACGGGTCCAGAGCAACAGGAAAAATGTGCATGCAAATTGACAGAGGAAATTCAGGTTACATAGGCGTGACAAAGATTAGGGTAGATATAGATTAGAAGATAGAGAGAAAATGATGTTTAAGAATCCAAAGTTGAAGTCTGAGGTTATGTGGTAAGACAAAGTTGACTTGTACATAGGGTGGCATCAGCTTAGAGAGTTAATGAACTAAGGTCCAGGTTCAGAGACAGTTTAGTTGTGGAGGGCGAGTGAGACTCAGAGCTGTTTGTGGGGCAGAATATCAGTCAGTGCACTGCTAGAGATTTTCCCATGAAAAATAGATAGTAGTTGCCATGGAGAATTGACATAAGCCAGCATATATTGATCCAGGGATCCAGCAGAGGTGAGTAATGGCTTCAGTGATTGGCAATGCACACCAACAGGTCCAGTATAGTAGTGGAAGGATAAATGGAGTCATTGACAATGGGAAGTAGGCGGAAGTAGTCCAGCAAAAATCATGTGGCAACAAGGGAACAGAATCAAGAGCAGGATGGAAACCAGCAGCAGCAGATCAGAGCTAGCTCAGAGCAAAGTGAACATTTCCTGGAAGAGAAGCAGTAAAGTGAGACTGCATGGGGCAGGCCAGGTAGAGACAGCCCAGCAGAGAATACAGTCACCACAGAAAGTGACAACAACGTTACTATAAATACAAAAGCCAGTGGAGAAATAGAATTCAGCCCAGAAGTGTAGATTTCTGGCTACAAATCAGCAAAGTAAAGCTGAGATGCCAGCAGTACATTGAAGTATAGTCAGAAACTTAGCAGGTAACAGCAGCAGGTTGGGATGGGGTGTAGGCTAGAACAGGTTACCTTACAACCTGAAGCAACTGAGAAGCAGAGCAGAGTCACAGCCTACCGAGTCTTAGTGCAGTTCAACAGAGTAGCATAATTCTGAACACAGGTGAATCCAGGAGTCCAGGAAGTCAATCTGAGTAGAGTTCCATCCTTTGAAAAACAGCACAGTGAAAACACAGAACAAGCAACGTTGGGGGCTGGGAAATGTGCTCTGTGCAGGGATTCTTAAATTAATAGCTTGATCTTGTAGTTTGTGCTAAAATACACTCACCATTATTGGGGTCAGGGCATCTTAGTCAGTGGAAGAGAGGAGATGGGTAGTAAAAGTAAAGGATGGCCATGGATAGGGTTGCAAAGGAGAGGAACATAGTTTAGGAACTGCTAGAAGAGTGGCAGAGTAGAATCTCCTGCTGCTCCAAGAGGGTAAGCCACAAGCCAGTCAGGCTGAAGAATTAAAGGCTTGCTGACTTCTCTAGAGGAGCTTCTACACTGGTAGGCTGTGAATACAGTTGAATTGTAAACTTTCTGAACCTTACTTGTCCCAATCACAAAGAGGAAAGTTAAATGCACTTTATTCTTGGTGGGGCCCATTTGTGGCCCAGAATGTCAACAGTCTGTCTACGAATATGGATATAGTGTTCTTGACAAAATTCCTGCAGAGCCTCAAAAGGCCCCCAGATACATCTGCAAACTACAGTTGAGATGTAGGCGGATGGACAGAAGTGCATGCTGTGCCCACCCACAAAACAGCCGCTCCCTTACCCCCGCATCTCACGACTGTTCTTGCATTAAAGGTGCAGAGACATGTCAAGTTGTGCTCTAACCCACCTGTAGGTCCGTCCATTGACACCACACTATAACTTCTCTCTGAGAAGGAGTAGAATATCTGGGCCTCTTTCCCTTTCAAATTCGTGTCCAGCTGCAAATGCAATTCCAGGATATTTTCTTTTACTTTAGATTTTCAATCATTTGATGTTTTTCTGTTGATCAGCTATTTTCCCCTTTATCTCAGGAGTGCATGTGCAAGTTTTATAATTTAAGCATTTAAAAATATTCTGTTCTTTAATTAAAATAGAGCTTTTCCCACTAAATTACTATACTTAACATTCAACTGAAAATAAAAGTAATAAAAAATAATTCCTTCAATATGTTATTATTGCTTCTGTCTAACAAATTTTGGTTGAATAAACTGCAAAAAAGAAATACTGGGGTGGATTTCCACCCCTTCCCCGTGTGATTATTGGGCAGCCACACAGGGAAACACAATCATCGGCTGTCCAATTCCCAGTGGGGTCTATTCTGAGAGTCTGACCTCATCAGCATTTGGCAAACAGGCTAAGGGTAGAAAACGAGCAGCCTGACAGCCTTTGGGCTACTGTAATATCAGGCCAGGAGAAGGTTGATGCAGGGGATTCCGATCTCAGGAGTGAGGTTCCGTTCTTGGAAAATTCAGATGTGAAAATATTTCAATGAAAAAAATAAAGTGAAGGACAATTGACATCATCAATCAGAAACATCTTTTTCTTAAAGTTGCAATTAGTGCATTCACATGGTTTTGAAAAAGAGTTAGGGACTACTGCAGTATTCTGCCCTGTATACCATTGTGGTTTCATGACTCCCCAAAATTGCAATATTTCTTGAAACAGATTCTACTTGAAGCATTCATTAAGACTGAGAGGAAACCTAGATCCTTTGAAGTTTTTAATGCAGCTGAGCCATGGCAAGGATTTGAATGCCATCTTCAATGCCTTACATCCTATAAAAGCAACATAAGAGCAACAAATTTGTTGTACAAAACCAAAATTTGCTATTTTTAGCACACTTCAGATAATATTCTAACTTAAGGCATGATGTTATTTAAATAAAACATTAATCACACAAATGTTACATGGCCACATTAGTAAGATAGTCTAATAATCATTGTTAAACTCTATCTTTCCTCAATCCTCTGTAAAGTGCATTGAATGTTTTTTTACATAAAGTTGCTCCACTTCATATGTTAATTCTTGGGATTGGGCATCGCTAGCAAAGCTAGAATTTGTTGCCCATCCTAGTTGCCCTGAGAAGGTGATGGTGGGGCTTCTCAAAGCATTACAGTCTGTGTGGTGAAATTGCTCCCACAATGCTGTTAGGTAGGGAGTTCCAGGATTTTGACCTGGCAACGATGAAGGAACGGGGTTATATATCCATGTTGGGATGGTGTGTGACTTGGAGGGGAACTTGCAGGTGATGGTGCACCTGCTGCCCATTGCTAACCTTATGAGGGAGTTAAGGGGCTTGATTTTAAGGTCCTGTCAGGGCAGGTACAGAGGCTGTGATGAAAATTGCAGTGATGGCCAGTATGCCAGTTTCCCATCGCCATTCCCGCCACCGGCAAGATTCATCAGGGCAGTGGGGCCGGCCCCGAGAACCCGCACAATTCCTAAATGAGTCCAATTAAGGTAGATAAAGAGCTAATGGATTTTGGTGGGAGTACATGGGCTGCACGTTGGGTCGGGGCAGATCAGGTGCATGGCAGTGGCAACACAGTGGGGAACCAGTCATGGCTGCCCCAAGAAATTAGCTGGGCGCATAAAAGGGAGAATGGCTCAGAGAGGGACTCAGCCATTGGCACATAGGTGCCATTGGGTATGCACAGGTTGCAGGGAGAGTACTGTCTATGTGGTCAGAGAGTGCAGGGAGATGTTACCATCATGGAATCGCAGGAGCATAAGAAGAGGCGCAAGACTTCCAGGCACAACTGGGAGACCACCTGAGTGCAAGGATGGCAGCAGCTGGCAATGGGAGCACAACACTCAGACTTTTGGTCCAGTGGCGATGAGCAGCAACATCCTCCACAGTAAGGGTAGAGCCCCGGGCAAGAGGAAGACAGAGGAGCTATGAGAAAAGATTGGATAGGCTAGGGTTGTTTTCCTTAGAACAGAGCAGGCTGAGGGGTGACTTAATCGAGGTGTACAAAATTATGAGGGGCCTAGATAGAGTAGACAGGAAGGACCTGTTTCCCTAGTGGAGAGGTCAATTACCAGGGAGCACAGATTGAAGGTGAGTTGTAGAAGGATTTGAGGGGACATGAGGAAAATCTTTTTTGCCCAGAGGGTGGTGGGTGTCTGGAATTTGCTGCCAGGAATGGTGGTGGAGGCAGAAACCCTCAATTCTTTTAAAAGGTACCTGGACATGCACCGGCAAGGCTATGGACCAGGTGCTGGAAGGTGGAATTAAATTGGGCAGCTAGTTTTTTGGCACAGACACAACAGGCTGAATGGCCTCCTCCTGTGCCATGATTTTTCTAAGGTTCTAGGACCATCAAGCAGGACCCAATCGCTGATGTTCAGCTTGTGCTTTGCCAGACCATTTGGCCTCGATACAGATATGGACACAAAAAATGAATGTCAGAGCAGAGGTGAAGTCAGTAGGAAAAATGATAGAGCAGGATGTAAAAAGGGTTGTCAAAACATTCTCACCAGCTTTGCACTGCTACTGAAGACCAATTTAATTCCCTGGCTGTCAAAAAGTAACCCATTGAATGTGATGTATTTTGAAACATCCTGAGGATATGGTAGGTGTTATGTATTTGCAAATTCTTTGTTTCCTATGTATGCTATCAGATTAACTGAGTGCCCACATCTCCATATAGATACTATCACATCCAGCAACCAGTGAAAAGCACCAATGGCAGAAAACCTTTATTGTCTGGTCAGCTGTCTTTCCAGATTACTGGCAAACTGGATGAAGCTGCCAGCTCTGGAACAGGGCATCAGTCACTGCTAAATGCAGATGGGCATTGTGCACTGAGTGATGCCAACAAAATTATTCCCTGATGTCTGGAATGAATCTGTAGTCAGGAAAAGAATTGTTGCAGTCAATTTCACAACCACAGGCAGAACTGTAAAAGTCATTGATGGTCCCTCCGCGTTGTATGAAATGAATTGATAAGTTTAGACATTTTCTCTCAGGAGAGCATGCAACATCTCACACATTGCGCCTCTAACACATTCAAAGAATTCAGCCATGCCTGAGTATACATTTTCCCAGGTGTATGGCCAGATCTGATTTCTCCTCCTCTTCCACTTCATTCTTTGTTTTGCGTCCTCCTCAGCCAAATCCATTTCTATGCACAATCTACCCTGTTAGCCATGTTGCGAGAGCTTCGATGGTTGTATTAAACAGAAATGTTGATGATGATTGCAGTGTGATTATTTTATGCAGGTGTTGTTGGCTTTTGTAACCTCTGAAACTAGTATGTTGCTTTAATTGACAGATCCACCACTAATGATTGACTTGATGTTTGCTTTAATCCACTACCAAAAGCATTATACTTCTTGGTATGATATCTTAGTGATGTTCATATCAGAAAAAGTAATGATCCATGTGAATGTAATCCATATCATTTATATTGCTTACAATGCTCTGTGCATTTTGCTTCTCTGCTCTCTTTCTCTGATGTTTCTCCCTTCTTCCAATTTCTATTTTCTATCTCTCATTTTTGTTTAATCTCTGACCTTATCTCTGTCTATAATGTGTCCCTCATTGTCACCAGCATTGTCTTTAACAAGTTTGTTTCAACATCCTTTATTGCTCTGTATCCAATTATGCATCCAATAGAACTGTGATTGCATCAATTTTTTACAGTGCTCTCTGCATGTGCTGCATTATACTGGTGAAATTGCATGAATGAGAGAATAAAGGCATAAGATTAAATGTAAGAGATTTAGGACAGAGAGCAGGAGAAACCTTTCTAACACAGATGGTTGTCAGGCAGCGGAAAGAACAATTAGTGATGGCAGCAGAGACTGTGTCAACATTTAAGAAAAGGTGCGATACATAGTTGAAGGAAAGGGGGATAAAATACATGGGAACAGGGCAGGCACATGGGATTAAGACTACTGCCCATTGAGAGGATAAACACCAACATGGATTGGTTGTGCTTAATGGTCTGTTTTCATGCTGTAATTTCTATGTAACTCTATGAATAGTAAAACTTAGAGCCCTGTGGCATTCTACCAGTCATTTAAACTGATTGCATAATGCCTAGATTCAGAATGACCTAAATCATTTCCAGTAATGAAAACAACCAAATTATGTCTGCGCTAATGTGCTTTCACAGAAGGCGATATGATGTTGTCAGTAATCAACAATACCATGGTGACTCTAATGGCTGTATAATTTGCAGAGTGGTTTTATATTAGATTGGAATTTACGTGATGAAGGGAGTCAGATGTAGCAGTGATAAACAAAGGCAAATTTTTTGTAATACACTGGAGATCATCAATACTCCACTGCAATCCTAGTCCTCACTCGTTCTGTATGCTCAAGCAAATTAATGCAAACCCAAAAAATATACAAGTGATTAAAGATAGTCTTAAATGATGTTTGATGCCCCGGGGTGTGCTTTTGGGTACTTCAAAATGATTTGCTTGTGGAGCACAGATCCTCAGAAAGAAAACACTTGTATTTAAAGACCACCATATCATGTCTGCAGGCTGTCTGTGGAAAGCATTCCATGGCCAATAAATTACTTTTGAAGTGCAGTTATAAGACACCAGTCAATTTGCACACAAGATCCCACAAACAGAAAATGAACGAATTACGAAATAATTTGTTTTTGTTGAGGAAATAAATTTGGTTACAGGAACACAAGAAATAGAAGCAGGAGTAGACCATATGGCCCATTGAGCCTGCTCCACCATTCAATATGATCATGGCTGAGCTTGGGCTTCAACTCCACTTTCCTGCCTGCTCCCCATATCCCTTGATTCCCTGAGAGACCAAAAATCTGTCTATCCCAGTCTTAAATATATTCAATGATGGAGCATCCACAACCCTCTGGAGTAGAGAATTCCAAAGATTCACAACCCTTTGAGTGAAGTAATTTCTCCTCACAGTGCCAAATGATCAGCTAAGATGATTAGTCAGGACCAATGTTCCTGCAAAACTGCACATGTGAGTGGCTGTGCCGCAGCCTGGGATGCACAGCACAGGCCTTGTTCCATGTTAAATACAGTGTCTACGTGGCTGTGCGGAAAAATTAAAAGATAAAGCGCATTTAAAAAAACTGGTCGGGCACAACAACAACATTTTATAGGGACACCATGAGAATCATAGAATCATAAAAAGTTTACAGCATAGAAAGAGGCCACTTGGCCCATCATGTCTGTGACAGCTGAAAAGTGTTCCACCCATTCTAATCCCACCTTCCAGCATTTAGCCCTGAAAATTACAGCACTTGAGGTGCATATCCAGACTTCTTTTGAACAAGGTGAGGGTTTCTGCCTCAACTACCCTTTCAGGCAGTGAGTTCCAGACCCCCACCACCCTCTGGGTGAAAAAACCTTTCCTTATCTCCCCTCTAATCTTTCTACCAAACACTTTAAATCTATGCACCCTAGTCACTGACCTCTATGCTAAGGCAAATAGGCCCTTCACCTCCACTATATCCAGGCCCCTCACAATTCTGTACTTTTCAATCAGATCTCCCCTCAGCCTTCTCTGTTCCAAGGAGAACAACCCCAGCCTATCCAATCTTTCCTCATAGCTGCTTTTTTTCGGACCTGGCAACATCCTCGTAAATCTCGCCTGTACTCTTTCTGGTGCAATGACATCCTTTCTGTAATGAGGTGACCAGAACCGCACACAGTTGTGGCCTAACTAATGATTTATACAGTTACAGCATAGCCTCCCTGCTCTTATATTCTATACCTCGGCTAATAAAGGAAAGGATTCTATGTGCCTTCTTAACCAGCTTATCAACCTGCCCTGCTACTTTCAGGGATCTGTGGACATTGACTCCAAGGTCCCTCACTTCCTCTACACCTCTCAGTATTTTCCCATTAATAGTGTATTCCTTTGCCTTGGTTGACCTCCCCAACTGCATCACCTCACACTTCTCCAGGTTGAATTCCATTTGCCACTTTTCTGCCCATCTGACCAGACCATCAATATCTTCCTGCAGTCTACAGCTATCCTCCTCGCTGCTACCACACGGCCAATCTTTGTGTCGTCTGCAAATTTCGTGATCATGCCCCCCACATTTACGTCCAAATCGTTATTATATACCACAAAAAGCAGGGTACCCAGTACTGAGCCCTGCGGAACGCCACAGGAAACAGCACTCCAGTTGCTAAAACACCCATCAACAATTACCCTTTGTTTCCTGCCACTGAGCCAATTTTGTATCCACCTTGCTGTATTTTCTTGGATCCCATGGGATTCTATTTTTTAACCAGTCTGCCATTTGGGAGCTTGTCAAAAGCCTTGCTAAAATCCATGTAGACCACATCAACTGCACTACCCTCATCTACCTTGTTACTTCTTCAAAACTTTCAATCAACTTGGTCAGACAAGATCTTTCCTTAACATGCTGACTATCCTTGATTAATCTTTGCCTTTCCATGTGACAGCTTATCCTGTCTCTCAGAATAGATTCCAATAATTTGCACACTACTGAGATTAGACTGACCAGCCTGTAATTATTTGGTCTATCCCTCATTCCTTTTTTAAACAGAGGTACAATGTTAGCTGTCCTCCAATCCTCCAGCACCACACCTGAAACCGGTGAGGACTGGAAAATGATGATCAGACCTTCCGCTATTTCCTCTCTTGCTTCTTTTAACAGCCTGGGGTCCATTTCCTGGTGATTTATCAACTTTCAAGGACGCTAATCCATTAATACGTCCTCTCTCCCTATGTTGATCACATCTAATACTTCACACTCCTCTTCCTTAACTACAATATCTGGATCATCCCCCTCTTTTGTGAAGACAGACGCCAAGTATTGTCATGCAGAACCCCACCTGCCAAGAATGAGGCATATTAATTTTGTCATGTGAACATTGATTTTAAACAGTTGCTGGAGTGAAGAAATGACTTGTTTGAAGATCACCAAACACTGGGCTGGAAAGATATTTGCATACTAAGAGATGCTGCTTGTGGAGTCAAAGGAAGCACTAAATTAATCCAATCCACAAACCTTGCAGGAGAGACTGCTCCAAATAAGGAGCTAGTCACATGACTAACCTGCTGGGAAACCCGAGGTTTTTTGAATTATGCCACCGAGAAAGGAACAAAAAGAAGGCAGTTGGCAACTGAAGCTGAAACAAGCAAGACTTTCTCCTGGTTCTCTCTCTTGCTTTCTCCCAAGCCACCAGACCCACAGAAGACACTCAAACCTCAAGAGAGAAAAGAATCCGACATCGAAAAAAGTTGAAGCGTGAACTGGGCCCCAATGGACAGCGGCAACCAAAGACTCAACATCAAATTCAAAGGACTGTATCTACCAGATATTGCCTCAAACGTCTCCCCTTTATTCCTTCCACTTTTTCTGTCTCTATCCGCGGGTGTGTCTATCACGTATGTATGTAGCGTGGTTGCGTTGCATGTTCGTAGTCGTTAACTGGATTAGAGTTTAAGGTTAATAAACTTTTGCCTTTCTTATCTAAATCTAAGGAAACGTATCTGATTTATTTGCCCTACAATTGGAGCAGTGAGCAAAGATTCACTGAGGGGGAGCTGGCAAATGAGAGTAGGTAGACAGGTCAGGTGTTTTAATGCATCGGTGCAGACTCGATGGGCCAAAGGGCCTCTTCTGCACTGTATTATTCTGTGATTCTGTGATAAAACACAGTGTTTTAAAATTAAACCCTGTTATGGTTAAACCAGGCAAAAGCTGAGAGGGAACCCCTAGACCCCCTCTTACCTTGTTGCATTCATTCAGAACAATACCAACATCTTCCACCCCTACTCATTTGCCTACATATCTGCTCTTCTATCTCCCTCTGGCTCCCTGCTCTTCTGTGCATAGTGCCATGGTATCTTTTACATTCACCTTGATATGTGAAAGCTTCTGTTTTTCTGTGTAAAGTATGTGTTAAAAATTATAGTTGGATTGTTGGCATTGATTCATCTGGAATCTATATTTTAAAATTGAAGTGACTGAACTTTGGATGTTTTTTTAAAAGGAAGACGAACAAATGGTTGACTAGTAAACAAGTTTTTACTGGAAAGCATGTGATTTCAAGTAAAGATAGCAAGGGTTTGACTTAAGAACTATTTTGTGTTGTGACAAGACAGAATTTATGATTATCATGGGACTTGCCTGGAAACCAAAGCTGGTTTCAATTTGAACTGTTAAAAGACAGCTAGTTTTTGGACTAAAAGAGGCAGTTGTAATTTGTTTATGGACTTGCCAGGAGAACAGAAGAAAATCCAAATAACTGTTACCTCTCTTTGAAGAATCCCTGCTCTTGAAAAGTAAAAGCCTGTACGAAGTTGTACTGTTGCCTACTGCATTTTGAAGAATTCTTGAATGGTTGCAGAAACCTTGCACCTTTTAAAAGGACTTTGCATCGAATGTGTGAGAACTTAAACCTTTGTTGCTGCACACCTGCTATAAGACCCATGTGAAACCTTCTGTAGATGAATTTCTTTGAATGCTTACCCAAGCAGACTGTTCATCAACATCACCTGGAAAGATTCCTAGAGGCAGCCACCTATTTGACTTTGAGACATCTTGCAAAAACAAAGGACTTCCATATCTGTTTCTCAGTCTAAGTTATTTTTTTTGTTCCTTCTATTTCTTTGTAACAGCTGTAATCAAAAATCCCTTTTTCTTCCCGGTGAACGGGTTTTGTATATGAGTGTGTGTGTGAGGGCTAGGATACAAATAAGGTGCTTTAATGTTTCAATTTGCATATATGCCTACTTCGTTATTGGTTAAGACTTGGTTTATAATAAACAGATAATTTTGTTGTTTATTAAAGAAACCTAGTTGGTGTGCTTTATTCTGGGGACAAGTATAGTATCTAATTGACAGTTTCAGTATGTGGGAAAATTTATTGATATGTTGTGATCTATGGAGAAGTGGGACTGAATTAACAGTGCACTCCTCCCACCTCGGTTGTAACAACCTGAGCACTCAAATGAGGCCTCCATGCAATGGCTCATCTAAAGGGCAGCACCTCTGTTACTAAGCACTCCACCGTACTGCACTGAAGTGTCAATCTAGCTTATGTGCTCAGGAGTGGGGCATCAACCCACCACTTTTTGGCTTGGGGATGAGACTTACATTGGAAAATCTTATATTACTATACCTGCACTGAAAATGGAAGCATGCTGCATTGGCATTGTCCCCATAAATGACATATGCAGATCACTGCAGCTATAGATATTGCACAAAGGACTTTTTGGAGACTACAGACTAATATTGGTAACTAAATTGATTTATGCACAGTGCTTTCAAACTATCCATACATTACTGGAAGATTGCACAGAAGGAAAAAATATATTTTAAATATAGCAGAGCTCTGGAGAATAAGGTATCTCAGGGAATTGCCTGACAATCTCGAGTATCCAAATACTTTGCCTTTTGATGGGTCTGTGCTTCAACAATGCGTATTTGAATCTTTTAAATATTAAATTATTTGTTTCTGTTTCGCTACTTTTAGAAGTAGCTTCTGCAGTACTGTTGCATTCAACAAATCTTGAACATGTTATTGGCATTTACCCTAAACATGATCCATGGGCGTAATTTAAGTACTCCTCCCCACAAAAACTGGGATTCAGGATGATAGTCACCCCTGTCACTTAGCCGTCCTGCTGAGATTGACCATTCCCAAGTTTAACTTGCTAAACTGAATAGACAGCAAGGACAGCGGTAGCAGTGAGAGTGCGAGCCAGGGGGCAGCTGGGAAGGTAAGTTTCACTATAAAGTACTTACCTAGTGATTCGACAGCTTCTTTTTGATCAGTGGTAGCGGTGAGAGCGCGAGCTGGGGGCAGCTGGGAAGGTAAGTTTCACTATAAAGTACTTACCTAGTGATTGGGCGGACACGGACATGGGGACTGCTGAGTAAGTGAACTTATATATTTGGGCAGTGGCTAAACCCGAAACACAACACGTGTAGTGTCTCCCACCAATCCTCCTCCTCTAACTAAAATAAAGGACTCTTGTGTGGAGGGTTTGGTAAGGTCAGGTTTTCCTTTATTTGTTTTTATTCTCTGTTGTCAATTTAGAGCTGAGGGGATGGAAGCTAGGGCAGTTGCATGCTCCTCTTGCAGGATGTGGGAGGTAAGGGTCACCACTTGTGTCCCTGCTGACTTCACCTGTGAGAAGTGCACCCAACTCCAGCTCCTCACAGACCGTGTTAGGAAACTGGAGCTGGATGAACTTCGGATCATGCGGGAGGCTGAGGGGGTGATAGAGAGCAGTTATAGGGAAGTACTGACACCTAAGTCACAGGATAAAGGTAGCTGGGTGACTGTCAGGGGAGGGAAAGGGAATAGGCGCACAGTGCAGGGATCCCCTGTGGCCGTTCCCCTCTATAATAAGTATACCATTTTGGATACAGTTGGGGGGGACGACCTACCAGGGGAAAGCCACAGCGGCCAGGTCTCTGGCACTGAGCCTGGCTCTGCAGCTCAGAAGGCAAGGGGGGAGAATAGGAGAGCGATAATGATAGGAGATTCAATGGTTAGAGGAACAGACAGGAGATTCTGTGGTCGCGAACGAGACTCCCGGATGGTATGTTGCCTCCCGGGTGCCAGGGTCAGGGATGTCTCGGATTGAGTCTACAGGATTCTTAAGGAGGAGGGGGAGCAGCCAGAAGTCATGGTACACATCGGTACCAATGACATAGCTAGGAAAAGGGATGAGGACCTGAAAAGCGAATATAGGGAGTTAGGTTGGAAGCTAAAAGGCAGGACGAGCAGAATAGTAATCTCAGGATTGATACCGGTGCCACGTGCTAGTGAGCCTAGAAACAGAGAGCGAGTGCAGCTGAACACGTGGCTACAGAGCTGGTGTAGGAGGGAGGGCTTTAGATATGTGGATCATTGGGATACCTTCTGGGGAAGATGGGACCTGTACAAGAAGGACGGGTTGCATCTGAACTGGAGGGGCACCAATATCCTGGGTGGGAGGTTTGCTAGAGCTCTTCGGGAAGGTTTAAACTAGTTTGGCATGGGGATGGGAACTGGAGCTACGGATCAGTGGATGGGGTAGCTGTTGTACAGGCAGATACAGAATGCAGACAGTCTGTGAGGAAGGTTAGACAGTTGACAGGGCAAAGTTGCAGCCAGTATGATGGGTTGAAGTGTGTCTATTTTAACGCAAGAAGTGTCAGGAATAAGGGTGATGAACTTAGAGCATGGATCAGTACTTGGAGCTACGAAGTTGTGGCTATTACGGAGACTTGGATATCACAGGGGCAGGAATGGATGTTGGATGTTCCGGGGTTTAGATGTTTCAAAAGGAATAGGGAGGGAGGTAAAAGAGATGGGGGAGTGGCATTGCTAATCAGGGATAGTATCACAGCTGCAGAAAGGGAGGTCGTCGAGGAGGGTTTGTCTACTGAGTCATTATGGGTGGAAGTCAGAAACAGGAAAGGAGCAGTCACTTTGTTGGGAGTTTTCTATAGACCCCCCAATAGCAACAGAGACATGGAGGAACAGATTGGGAGGCAGATTTTGGAAAGGTGCAGAAGTAACAGGGTTGTTGTCATGGGTGACTTCAACTTCCCTAATATTGATTGGAACCTCCTTAGTGCAAATAGTTTGGATGGAGCAGTTTTTGTCAGGTGTGTCCAGGAAGGTTTCCTAACTCAAAATGTAGATAGGCCGACTAGAGGGGAGGCTATGTTGGATTTGGTGCTTGGCAACGAACCAGGCCAGGTGGCAGATCTCTCGGTGGGAGAGCATTTCGGTGATAGTGATCACAACTCCCTGACCTTTACTATAGTCATGGAGAGGGACAGGAGCAGACGGGATGGGAAAATATTTAATTGGGGGAGGGGGAATTACAATGCTATTATGCAGGAACTGGGGAGCTTAAATTGGGAACAGATGTTCTCAGGGAAAGGCACGACAGAAATGTGCAGGTTGTTTAGGAAGCAGTTGCTGCGACTGCTGGATAGGTTTGTCCCGATGAGGCAAGGAAGGGATGGTAGGGTGAAGGAACCTTGGATGACAAGAGATGTGGAACAGCTAGTCAAGAGGAAGAAGGAAGCTTACTTAAGGTTGAGGAAGCAAGGGTCAGACAGGGCTCTAGAGGGTTACAAGGTAGCCAGGAAGGAACTGAAGAATGGACATAGGAGAGCTAGAAGGGGACATGAAAAAGTCTTGGCAGGTAGGATTAAGGAAAATCCCAAGGCGTTCTACACTTATGTGAGGAACAAGAGGATGGCCAGAGTGAGGGTAGGGCCGATCAGGGATAGTGGAGGGAACTTGTGCCTGGAGTCGGAGGAGGTAGGGGAGGTCCTAAATGAATACTTTGCTTCAGTATTCACTAGTGAGAGGGACCTGGTCGTTTGTGAGGACAGCGTAAAACAGGCTGATATGCTCGAACAGGTTGATGTTAAGAGGGAGGATGTGCCGGAAATTTGAAAGACATGAGGACAGATAAGTCCCCGGGGCCAGACGGGATATACCCAAGGATATTACGGGAAGTGAGGGAAGAGATTGCTGCGCCTTTGGCGATGATCTTTGCCGCCTCACTGTCCACTGGAGTAGTACCGGATGATTGGAGGGTGGCAAATGTTATTCCCTTGTTCAAGAAAGGGAATAGGGATAACCCTGGGAATTATAGACCAGTCAGTCTTACATCAGTAGTGGGCAAATTATTGGAGAGGATTCTGAGAGACAGGATTTATGATTATTTGGAAAGGCATAGTTTGATTAGAGACAGTCAGCATGGCTTTGTGAGGGGCAGGTCATGCCTCACAAGCCTTATTGAATTCTTTGAAGATGTGACAAAACACATTGATGAAGGAAGAGCGGTGGATGTGGTGTATATGGATTTTAGCAATAAGGTTCCCCATGATAGGCTCATTCAGAAAGTAAGGAGGGATACAGGGAAAGTTGGCTGTCTGGATACAGAATTGGCTGGCCCATAGAAGACAGAGGGTGGTAGTAGATGGAAAGTATTCAGCCTGGAGCTCGGTGACCAGTGGTGTTCCGCAGGGATCTGTTCTGGGACCTCTGCTCTTTGTGATTTTTATAAATGACTTGGATGAGGAGGTGGAAGGCTGGGTTAGCAAGTTTGCCGATGACACGAAGGTTGCTGGAGTTGTGGATAGTGTGGAAGGCTGTTGTAGGTTGCAACGGGATATTGACAGGATGTAGAGCTGGGCTGAGAAGTGGCAGATGGAGTTCAACCTGGAAAAGTGTGAAGTGATTCATTTTGGAAGGCCGAATTTGAATGTAGAATACAGGCTTAAAGACAGGATTCTTGGTAGTGTGGAGGAACAGAGGGATCTTGGGGTCCATGTCCATAGATCGCTCAAAGTTGCCACCCAAGTTGATAGGGTTGTTAAGAAGGCGTATGATGTGTTGGCTTTCATTAACAGGGGGATTGAGTTTAAGAGCCGCGAGGTTATGCTGCAGCTCTATAAAGCCCTGGTTCAACCACACTTGGAATATTGTGTTCAGTTCTGGTCGCCTCATTATAGGAAGGATGTGGAAGCTTAGAGAGGGTGCAGAGGAGATTTACCAGGATGCTGCCTGGACTGGAGGGCATGTCTTATGAAGAAGGGTTGAGGGAGCTAGGGCTTTTCTCATTGGAGCGAAGAAGGATGAGAGGTGACTTGATCGAGGGTGATGAGAGGCATAGATAGAGTGGATAGCCAGAGACATTTTCCCAGGGCGGAAAGGGCTATCACCAGGGGGCATAGTTTTAAGGTAATTGGAGGAAGGTTTCGGGGAGATGTCAGAGGTAGGTTCTTTACACAGAGAGTGGTGGGTGCGTGGAATGCACTGCCAGCGGTGGTAGTCGAAGCAGATACATTTGGGACATTTAAGCGTCTCTTGGATAGGTACATGGATGATAGTAGAATGAAGGGTATGTAGGTAATTTGATCTTAGAGTAGGTTAAAGGTTCGGCACAACATCGTGGGCCGAAGGGCCTGTACTGTGCTGTACTGTTCTATGTTCTATGTTCAAAGCCAGTGGTTTCTTTTGTAACGTATGCATTTCGGGTCCAGATGACTTTGTGACTAGCAATTTTTACGAGGCGACCTGAGTGTTAAAATGTTGTGGCTTGCTCACCAGGTCAACCAAACAAGGAGGTGGATTGGATCATTAGAGGCCCCAAAAGTGAAGCTTTTTTTCACTTTCCTTGTGGGGCCAGGAGAAACAAGACTGCTTCCTTGGCCACACAAGAAAAGCTAAGGGCTCAGCTGCTGGGATCTTGTTCCCACAAGGGTTCCCAACCCTTCTCCTCTCAGTGGAGTCTACCGGAATGGGGGGGGGTGGTTGTCTTCTGATTGCCACTGCTCGTGACTTGGCAGAAGCAGTTCTTATATGCATAGTTTGCATATGCACAGTACTCTGGCTGTCGTGGCTTGCAACCAAATTATTCAGAACACAGTACTTCATTGCCAGTTATGAGGATGATGGCATTGGGGCCAACGAAAGTCACCAGGAAACTCTGTGAGTCCTGTGAGGACAACTAGGAAAGGGGGAAACACAAACTGGGGGAGAATGAGAGAGAGCAACAAAAACTAAAGGGAGGTAGAGATCATGTTGGTCTGAGATATACACTGTTGTATAATGTGTTTTATTATGGGAGTCAGTGGCTCTCTCTGTGGACTGAGCCTCCCTTACCTCAAGCTGAGCTTCAAATAACTTGCAGTGTATTGTAAAAAGTCATAAAATTGTACAGATACTTTAGCTAGAAGTTAGTTGTATTGATTATGTTTTGTGAATCAGTGATACTTTGGGCTGAATTTTACTATCCCTTTGGCATCAGGAGTCATGGCGGGGGGGGTGGGGGGGGGCCTGGAAAATTCTTCCGGGAGAGGCCCGCCTCGACCCCTAATGCCGAGAAGGCCCCGTCACATTTTACCAGTGGTGGCGAAGCCTCCATGCAGCGCCCCCCCACCACCCCCCCGGCCGCATGGAGTCGGAGCCATCATTTGCATACTAAAATTAATTCAAATGCATGCTAATGAACTTACCTGGAACGGGGTACCGTCCCACGGTGATTTTCCAGCCGGTGGCTGGAAGTCCTGTGCCTTCGGATCCCCGTTTCAGGAACACAGGCGAGACACTGGTGGGGAGCGGAGCAGGAGTATAATTTTCAGGTCGGGTAGAGGGGAGCAGAGAAAACTGATTCCGTTGGCTGAAGGGATGGTGGGAAGGGGATGAAAGGCAAAGATCTTTAAGTTTGGGGGTGATAGGTCGGGACTGGCAAAGCATTATTTTTAGGGGTTGGGGGGAGGGAAATTGAAACCTTTCTATATCATTGGGGGGATGGAAGAGGGGCCTCACTTGTTTTTTCATTGTGACCTTCAATATTTCCCTTTCAAAACTGCAAATTTCTTCTAAGGACTTGAAACCCTTTAAAAATGGTGTCGGTGCCTGCGCGGTGGCACCGGATGCCATGGCTAGGGACGGAATGGCTGCCCCCTATAAGTTATTGTGGGTGGCTGTTCTGGCCCCTCCATTTAAATGAGCCCCCATGCGAAATATCGCAGGAGCTCAGCGGCGGCAGCTCCGCACGGGCGGACCACTACAGAGCGTGTTACCGCGATTTGCGGCAGGCTTATAAAATTGTGTTTTTCTTCCTTTGTGTTTCTCAATATAGTCAATACTGTGGAAACATCACAGAAGTAGCTTCTAATTTTTTTTTATTCTTTCATGGGATGTGGGCATCGCTGGCAAGGCCAGCATTTGTTGCCCATCTCTAATTCCCCTTGAGCTGAGTGTCTTGTTAGGCCATTTCAGAGGGCAGTTAAGAGTCAACCACATTGATGTGGATCATAGGAACATAGGAAGATAAGAACAGGAGTAGGCCATTCAGCCCCTCGAGCCTGTCCCGCCATTCAATGAGATCATGGCTGATCCACGGCCTAACTCCATATTCCTGCCTTTGGCCCATATCCCTTAATATCTTTGCTTAACAAAAGTCTATCTATCTCAGATTTCAAATTAACAACTGTTCTAGCTTCAACTGCTGTTTGTGGGAGAGAGTTCCAAACCTCTACCATCCTTGCGGATCTGGAGTTACATGTAGGCCAGACCAGATAAGAACATTAAATTTCCTTCCCTGGGATATATTATTGAACCAGGTGGGTTTTTGAACAATCGTTGACAGTTTCATGGCACTGTTACTGAGACGAGCTTTTGATTCCAGATTTTTATTAATTAATAAAATTCAAATTCCACCAGCTGCCTTGGTGGGACTTGAACCCGTGTCCCCAGGACATTGGGTTTCTGGATTACTAGTTCAGTGGCGTTGCCACTATGCAACTGTCTACCCCAAAACATTAATTAAATATTACTTATCCTTAAATGTTTCTATTATTTTGTTTTCTTTCTTTGATTTGTAAATTATGTTATTCATTTCGCTATAAAACAGAAAGTCCAATATTTTATACAGAGCTTAGTGAAATTGAAATACTTAACAAAGGTAAATGCAATAATATTTGCAAATAATGAGCAAATGTCAGGTGATCAAATGTCAAATGATCAACTCTATAGGAATAAGTTAAACCCCAGTTGGTAACCTTAGCCTCCACTGATTCCAAATCCGCTATGGGACGACCCTATAGCCGATCCAGCCATACACCTGCTGTTGGTGGGCAGCCTCGGGGCAGGGCCAGGTTCTGCTTCTTCCCATCGACCTATCCAGAAAGGATGGGAATTTAAATGAGAATCAGGAGGTAAAATGAGGATCACATTTTTGGAGCAGTGGGTGAGTTTCTATCTCAAACCTCTGTTCACCTACTGAAAATGTGTGTAGTTTGCCATTCTGGAGTCAGTACAATGACCTAGGTTCTAAACAGCTACATTTAATGAACTTAATGAACTATCAAAGTCACATTCTATGCGACTGTGAACTATCCCTCCTCGTCCTTCTTGTCAAGTCTGATGCGTTTGACATTGTTGTGTAATATTACTCGTTCCTTTGGTGCATGAACTATTGTAAGATTCGCCAGAATACAAGTACATCTGAAGAATACGTGGGTTTTATTGTAATTTAAACTGGAATGTATATATGCACAGCTACGACAGGAGCACACTAACACACATCTCACTCTGTTGGGCTACACCCACAAATCTCTGGTCATGTGTGATGTGACATCACTTCCTCTGGTGACTCTTCACTTACAGTCTCTTAATGTGATCCCATAACATCCCCTTTTTTCCAAAGATAAAAACATCTGTACAATATACAATAATGTTGCAGTTCAGATTAATTATACAGGAATAAAACAAAATGTTATTTACAAGTAAGCAAGTCTAACACTCTCTAAAATGTAGAGGAGGTTTGCTTATTCGTCCCAATCTTGTGATTATAAACCTCTTCCCAGAGCTGAGCTTGTCTTGACAATTCCTCTGAGACTCTGGTGACTCAAAACTCTGGTTAGCATGTTCTTCTTCTGTGCTCAAACCATCTGTACATTCATCTTCAGACTTAGTCTTTGAACATGTCACGATGCCACAGGGTTGGCACATATAGTGCTGTCATACAACCCTCTGGTTCTGTCTGAGAATTGCACCATTGGGAGTCTGGACCTGATATGATCTGGACTGGTTGTGTTTCCTTGCAACTTTTACAGGATACCAAGTTCCCAATGCATGATTGAGGACTCTGACCTTCTGTCCTATTCACAATCGAGCTAATTCTGGTCCTGCTTTCATTTTACAGTCATAGAATGATACAGCATTAAAACAGGCCCTTTGGCCCACTGAGTCTGTGCTGACCATCAACCACCCATTTATACTAATCCTACATTAATCCCATATTCCCTACCACCTTCCCTGAATTCTCCTACCACCTACCTACACTAGGGGCAATTTACAATGGCCAATTTACCTATCATCCTGCAAGTCTTTGGCTGTGGGAGGAAACTGGAGCACCCGGCGGAAATCCACGCGGTCACAGGGAGAACTTGCAAACTCGGCACAGGCAGCACCCAGAACTGAACCTGGGTTTCTGGAGCTGCGAGGCTGCGGTGCTAACCGCTGTGCCACTGTGCTGCCCCCCTTTGCATTTCCCTTTGCTTGGAAAGAAATATATCCTTTGCTGTGAAAAATGTAGAGAGGTGATGACTGGGCAGGTTAGTTCTTACCTGCCTTCCAAAGATCAGCTCTGCAGGTGATGGTAGCCCCATGTCTGATGGAATAGCTTGGAAGTGTAGCATTGCAACCTTGAGATCTTGTTCCATCTGCCTGCACTTCAAAATTAGGGCTTTGATGGTGCATACCATGCATTCAGCCATATCGTTGGACTCTGGATAATGCGGCGACAGTGTCACGTGACGGAATCTTTACCTGGCACACATGTCTTGGGATGGTCTTCCTGCATATTGAAGCCCATTATTGGAGATAATTTCTACTGGCACATCAAATAGGCTGAACAGAGCACTGACCGTATCAGCAAACACTGCACTTGATGTATCTCGTCGCTGCCTGATGATCGGAAACTTGGTGAAGCAATCTGTTACAAGGAGGAAATCATCACCTTGAAGGTGAAATAAATCTGTTCCAATCTTCACCCTTGGATCTGAAGGTATTTCATGTAGAATCAAGGGTTCCTTCTGTTGATTTGGCTGACAACTTTGGCATGCATCACAGGATTTCACCACCGTCTCAACATCACTGTTGATTCCTGGCCAGTAGACTGTCTCTCTAGCAAGGCGTCTGGTAAACTCTATTTCTAAATGCCCTTGATACCCTTGGGTTAGAATACCAGAACACAGAGCTTCAGGTATCAGGACTTGTTTCCCTTTGAAAATCACTCCTTGTGATACACCGAGCTCAAAGAACAAAGAACAAAGAACAGTGCAGCACAGAAACAGGCCATTCAGCCCTCCAAGCCTGCGCCGATCTTGATGCCTGCCTAACTAAAACCTTCTGCACTTCCGGGGACCGTATCCCTCTCTTCCCATCCTATTCATTTATTTGTCAAGATGCCTCTTAAACGTCGCTATCGTACCTGCTTCCACCACCTCCCCCGGCAGCAAGTTCCAGGCACTCACCACCCTCTGTGTAAAGAACTTGCCTCGAACATCCCCTCTAAACTTTGCCCCTCGCACCTTAAACCTATGTCCCCTAGTAACTGACTCTTCCACCCTGGGAAAAAGCTTCTGACTATCCACTCTGTCCATGCCACTCAGAACTTTGTAAACCTCTATCATGTTGCCCCTCCACCTCCGTCGTTCCAGTGAAAACAATCTGCGTTTATCCAACCTTTCCTCATAGCTAATGCCCTCCAGACCAGGCAACATCCTGGTAAACCTCTTCTGTACCCTCTCCAAAGCCTCCACCTCCTTCTGGTAGTGTGGCGACCAGAAATACACACAATATTCTAAGTGTGGCCTAACTAAAGTTCTGTACAGCCACCAACCTTTGTGTCGTCCGCAAACGTACCAATCAGACCAGCTACATTTTCCTCCAAATCATTTATATATACTACATATATATATATATATATATATCTTTATATACATACTATATTATATATACTATATTATACATAGCTCATCTCAATATAGCCAGAAACTGTGTGGACGTTTGGTTACTTCCTGTCTGGTGTCAGGCCATCCTTCCACAATCACCTTCCACAACAACAATAGTGCAGGGTTACATGCCATCTCATCTCTTAGTTGCTTGTATTTGTGGGGTCTAAAGTTCATGAGATCAATCTTCAAGATATATTCAATCTCAGTACTCACACCATGGACATGCAAATCTAGCAAGACATCTGCATCTTTATTCGAGTTAGATAACCTCAGGGTGTCCAAAGTGACAATTTTGCTACCCAGTTTATATCGGATGTATAGGATTTATCCTTGGCCCTTCTATTTCTCAACTACATGCTCCCCTTGGTGACATCATCAAAAGGCATGTCAGTTTTCACACATATGCGATGACACTCAGCTCCACCTCCCTTCTCTCAGCTTCATCTCCCAACTGTCAGATTGCTTATCTGATAGCCAGTACTGGACGAGCAGAAATTTCCTCTAATTAAATATTGAGAAGACCAAAGCCATTGGGGGAATTTTTATAGGTAAGGGGAGGTGGGTTTGGGTGCAGTCAGAGAGTTATACCCACTAAAAGTGACACAAAACAAAAGTAAAATACTGTGGAAGCTGGAAAACTGAAATAGAAACAGAAAATGCTGGAAACACTCAGTGGGTCAGGCAGCATCTGCAGAGAAAGAAACAGAGTTAATGCTTCAGGGAAATGTTAGAAATGTAATAGGTTTTAAGCAAGTAAAAGGGGGGAGGGGGGAAAGAAGAACAAAAGTACAATCTGTGATAGGGTAAAGGGCAGAACAGATTAAAAGGTAGAGGGGCGAATTTTACCGGCCACCCGTGCCAGGGATCGTGGCTGGGGGCGGGGCCCGGAAAATGCCTCCAGAAGAGGCCTGCTACAGGCCTCAATGCCGGGAAGGCCCAGTCCCATATTACCAGCGCAGCAAGGCCTCATGGCAGATCCCCCCACCACTCAGCGACGGAAGCAGGATTTAAATATGTTAATTAATGAATTAATGACCTACCTGTTCCCGTCGGCCGTCCTGCTGCCATATTCCAGCCGGTTGCTGGGACTCCCGCACCTTCGGATCTCCAACTGGAGATCCAATGTGGGACACTGGTGCGGAGTGGGGAGGAGGTAAGTTTTCAGGGTGGGGTAGGGAGAGGGGCGAAAACTTTCTGATTGGTCTAAGGGGTGGTGGGAAGGGGTAAGGTTCAAAATTTATAAACTTTGTGTGGGAAAGGACGGGACCGAATGGTAAATTTTTTTTGGGAGGGAGGGCAAGTAATAATTTGTTTTGTCATTGGGGGGGGGGTTGGGAGATGGCATCAAAACATTTATTACGTTTTTCATTTTTAATTCACACTCCCTATAACTTTAACAATTTAAATGAATTGGACGGGCATAATAACTCTGGGAGGGAGGGTTGGGGTGAGAGCAGAATTGCAGGAAATGAGAAGGATACAGTCAACCACAGCCCTGTCAACCACGGTGAGAGGGGGAGGGGGTGGTAATCCTCGGTTGAGGAGAAAGGAAGACATATCAAAAGCACTGTTATGGAAGTTGCATCATTGGAACCAATGCGAAGGAGACGGAGAGACTGGAAGAATGGAATGGAACGGAGTCCTTACAAAAATCAAGTGAGGAGAAGTAGTCAAGGTAGCTGTGGGAGTTAGTGGGTTTATAGAAAATATTTGTTGATAGCTTACCTACAGAAATGGAGATAGAGAAGTCAAGGAAGGGATGGTAAGAGTCAGAGATGGACCATATGAAGGTGAGAAAAGGGTGGAAATTGGAAGCAAAGTTGATGAAGTTTTCTCGTTCAGAGTGAGAGCAGCAAACGGCACTGATTAATGTACCGGAAAAAGAGGGAGGAGACCTGAGTAGGACTGGAACAAGGAATGTTCCACATATCCCACAAAGAGGCAGGCGTAGCTAGAATCCATGCAGGTACCCTTAATTTGGAGGAAATGAGTTGAGTTAAAGGAGAGGTTATTCAATGTGATCAGTTACACTGAAGATCTCCAGCCATGGTTGGTGAGACACTGCTGCTCACAGCACTCCTTCTCCGAGAGTGCTTTAACTGCTCAACAGATGATTGCCAACTTCTTGGAAGATACTTCATTTGTCTCGCACTTCACTCACCTTCAGCTGCACCTCCCTGCTGCCAGCCTACAACACGGCATGGGAGCAACATTTGCAGCTCCACCTTGCACCTCTGAGAAAGAACAAGAGCAGAAGCCACATCACCACCAGCAGCAGCAAAAGAAACACCACCAGCAGCAGCAGCTTTCTCCTCAGCCTCAAGCCGCTTCACAGGGCAGAGGGGATGGACACCGACATCCAGCTGGAAGGAGGTGAGACCACCTCAACACTGGGTCTACAGGCAGACGATCAGCTCTCTTGACATGTGTGATCACCAATGTCTCAGGAGGCTCAGATTTTCATGGTAGGTTATTGCTGACATCTGCAGCATCCTGGAACAAGGCCTCCTTCCCAGTGTGCCAGATGGACACGCATTGCCAGTGGCTCTCAAGGTACCTGTCACTGGAGGGCCACCCCCCCCCCCACATTACCACCCACCCCCACCCCGACCCTGCCAAATCTTTGCCTCTCCCTGAGATTGTGTTCTATCTTCTCCTGCACGGAGAGAAAGTAGAGAGATGTGAGTGTTCATAATGGCTTGTGTGGAGAGGAGGCAAGGACCCCATTTGTGGAGGGTGTCTGTGAGGCATGGGTGCAAGAGGACAATAGGCTGAGTGAGTGTGGGGGGTGGCCGTTCGGATGGCGGTGTGAGGTGCCTGGAGGGAGAAGAATGAGTGGAGCTGCAAGCTGTGTTGCTCTGAGGCATGCTATGCAGGAAAATGCTGAGCAAGTCAGGCTTGGCACCTAAAAGTGTTACACCATGGACCTTCCCTACCCTCCTGAGATTCTGGATCCTTTTGGTGCTCTGTCTGTTGCACTTCTGCTGCTGACTTCCTCGGCCACTTCCATATATGGCTGCTTGGTTGGAGAGGTTTCCCTCTTCCTCCCATCCTTGGGAGAGCTCATCTCACTGAAGCCCCTCAAATCCTGCAGCAGGACCTCAAGGTCAGAGTGAGAGACCTGAGGAGCAGCCTTCCCAGGTCTCCTTTCTATTCCTTTGGTTCTGCAGCCTCAAAATCCATGTGCAGTTGAGCCTTTCTGATCCATGCCAGGATTTCTTCAATTAGAAATCCTTCCTTTGACAGATTTGGCATGTCATCACACACACCATCCCTGATTGGCTGGGGACCTGGAAGCTTGATGCTACAGGCATGGCTGAGTGAAAGAACTATGGCAAGGCTTGCTGGAGAGTTCTACGGGTTCCTGATCCGCTAGTGGTCCTGCCGCTTCATCAGGGACCATTGGCTGAAAATTCTACCCATTATCTTTGGTCTCCACTACAAACTCCATTCCTTCACTACTGATTCCCTCCCTCTCTCTGGCAACTATCTGAAGCTGAACCAGACTGTTTGCAACCTTGGTGTCATATTTGACCCTGAGAGCTTCTAACCACATATCTGCATCCCTCACTAAGACCGCCTATTTCCCCCACCGTAACATCATCCCTCTTGCCCCCACCTCAGCTCATCTGCTGCTGAAATCCTCATCCATGTCTTTGTTAGCTCTAGATTTGAATATTCCATCGCTCTCCTGGCTGGCGTCCCACATTCTACCCTCCATAAACTTGAAGTCATCTAAAATCCTGCTGCCCATGTCCTAATTCACACCAAGTCCCTTTTACCTATAATTCCTGTGTTTGCTGACCTACATTAGCTCCCAGTCAAGCAACATCTTGAATTTAAAATTCTCATCCTTGTTTTCAGATCCCTCCGTGGCCTCGCCCCTCCCTATCTCTTTAATCTCCTCCAGCCCCACAACCCTACGAGATATCTGAGCTCCTCCAATTCTGGCCTCTTAAAAATCTCTGATTTTAATTGCTCCACCATTGCCTAAGCTCTAGAGGTCACACCCTAAAGCTCTCCACATCTCTATCATGCTTTCCTCCTTTAAGATGCTCCTTAAAACCTACCTTTTTGGCCTTACAGCCTTACGTGCCTTGATGTCAAATTATGCTCTATAATGCAGCTGTGCAGGTTCTTGGGACATTTTGTTACATTACAGGGTGCTACATAAATACAAATTGTTTTTGGTGTCGTTGTTGAACATAAACAATTCAAGTTGAGAAAAACATGGTTATCCTCATCTTCTCCTGGACTCTATTTTACCCCTTTACTGGCAGCAGCATATGGTATCATTTTAATTAGCATTCATTAGCATGTATAACCATATGTAAAGTTTAGTCACTGAGGCAACTGATTTGAATAATTCCATCTAATATTGATTAAGTGTCTTAACTTGGTGGTGGTAAATTAATTTTATGCATTTTGAATTTACAGCATTCCAGTTTGGCTGATAAACTGAGACATTTATCACTTTCTGTCTATAAAATGTTTTGATACTTGGAAGTTACAACACCACCTCCAATTTACATTGAATTATTATATTTTTCTGCCTTACAATTCTGTAAGGTTGTGCTGAAAGCATAATGAGCTTTCTTCTAGCTTTCATATTTTGTGTTCTCTCTCATGATATAAATATTGTTCAAAGCTATAAATTTGGAGTACTTTATGTTTTCAAATGGTGTCTGAAAGGATCCTGTACCATCTAATCCATCACAAATGATAATTGCACAGCTATGAAAAACAAGCTGAGGACAGAACCAAAAGAACTGCTGGTTCAGTCCTTTTATCTTCCCTAAGATTGTATTGCTTTCCTTTTGGATATGGGGGAAAATCTTCAATTTATAAAACCTGGAGAGTAAATTTACTCTGCATTTGTGGGAATAATTGATTTCCATATCGCTATCAGTGTTTCTGTGATAAGCAGACATGTGGAGCTTGTTGTAGGAAAATTATAGTGGGAGGAGAGACTGACAGTTCTTGTTTACTGTTTCTTGTTGTCTTCCATTTGAACTAGAAAATCTTTTTTTTAAAGACAAAAATAGTTTGACCTCTTCTGGCACTCCTTTTTTGCTTTGCATGAGCAGCAGATGTTTACGGGAGTTGAGGCAAAGTAAAAAAAAAAGGAAATGTCATGAAAATAGTGTCATGACCAGGAGGCCAGACATCACATGGTAGGACTTAAAGATAATTAGTTTAGAATTTGAGGTATATTTTCCACATGAATACTCAAAAGATAACAACTATAGGCCTTGATCCAGAGTATTCCTTTAATATATTCTAAGTATCTTGCCAAGGGATTTCTGTCATGTCCATCAATTAAGTGCTTGTTGGAAGTGCTTCAGAAGATCATAAGACTGGTTTGTATGAAGAAAGTATTTCAATTCATTTGATCTCATCCTTCCAAAAATATCAATCTTCCCATCTATCCATTATCCCATCTGCAATTTCTTAAATTAATCCCACTTCCTGTTCTTATTCACCCTTCCATCTGCTGATCACCCTCTGTGTAAAGAAATACTTCCTGCCATCTGTCATAAACTTATTCTTCAAAAACCCTGAACCTATGCCCTCTTGTCTTGCTGCCCTGGCTTATCAGAAAGTATTGTTCCAGGTTTAATTTCCTGTCCTGTTAGTCTTTTATTGTTCTATAAGTTTCTCTTTGAGATGTCCCTTTACTAAGCTGAAGATCCCTACCTAAGCAAGTCTTTCTACATAGTACATTCCTTAAGCACTGGGGACCTTGTAGCACTGGATGGAACTAGAAGAGAACAAGGCTGGTCATATTCTGGTTGTGGCACCACAGCTGTGTTGGTTGTTGGAGAATATTTATGCTGTTACATCTGCTGCAGAGCAGGATTATGAAGTGAGGTTTTATGGTTATAGTCTTATGGTTATATCTTATATTTTGGCAGCAGATGTTATCAGTGATGCAATTAAATCATCCCATAACTACATGCTCTTCTATTTATTAAACTGATAACTTGGAAAACAGCTAACTACGGGACAATTTCTGTTTAAACAACCAATTTGTCCTTGAAAAGAGAGGAGGTGAATTTACTTGCCATTTGCAGCATACATGCCATGCAGGAAGAGTGCAGAAACTTTTTTAGCAAGCAAATTCAGGTTGAAGGTGGTTCTGCTGCTTATACGTCTTTAAAACACATCCTCCATATTTCCTCACATTTTTGAATGTTTCCATAATCTACCCGCTGAGTCAACACTGACCTCATTTGCACAGTGAGAGCTCAGAGTTTCCTGGGTTTGCACTGCTGCTGCACTCAGGGTAAGTTATACCAAGTTCTTTGAGGCACAGCAGCAATCAGGACCAGCTAACAATGCAGAAGTGAGGACTTCCTGACCCAGAACAGTCTGATATCTTTTAATACAGCCTTCTGAAACTAGGAAACAATTTTTAAACCTTTTCTTTGACATCCTGTCTCCAGACACTTGCACTTGCTTCTAACTGTATCTCACAGCATCAGACCACTGGCAGATTTTCAGACTTCACCCTGCCCCATTCCCCAAGACTTCTCAGGTGTAGGTATGCCACTCCCTACAATGGAGGGGGAGCCATACCACAGAAAGGAGCAAAGCAGATTCAGGTAGAATTTAATGAAAGAAGCATCACAGTGCATCTCATCACTAAAGCCTTCTCTTCTGTGAAACACTGTCTACCTTTGGCATCACAGCCATACCTCCTTCTCCCTCACTTTCAAATTAAGGAAATTCCCTCAAAAGACTATCCCTCCTACCAAATGACAACATTAGAACCCTCTTTGCCTCTTCATGGCTATGCTAATGATCATCAACTTATTGAAGACATCACCACCACATAAGCGCTCCCTTTCCTCTATGACTGTAACTTCGATCAATAATGAAGCCCAATGTCACTGCACAATCTATCCTATTGCAGTGAAATCTATAAAGGATACAAACAACCTACTCTGTGTTAGCACCATGCTTCCCCTGGGTGCCCACACATGTCTTTTTTTTGTAACCTATTTTCATGCTTTTTGTAAATGCAAGCTAAAGGCCAGGGTGGCAGAAGGTGGTTGGTGGCTTTTGCTCTCCGGAAGCTCATGGAACTGAGGTGACCCTCATCTCAGAGCAGCTTGCTCCTTGGCAGCTTGGCCTCACGTCCCAGGATTCATTCATGTGGTGGCCTCAGGGGGAAAGGTGGAGGCTTCATGTGCTATTGTTCTGAGAGCTGGTTGTATCACACAGCTGCACCTGCTGGGTGAGTGGCTTGGTCCTCCTCTTCCTCTTCCTATGCTACCAGGTGTTTTGGTGTATCTATAGGAAAGGTGAGTAGAGGCCAAAATGAAATCAGCATCACCCCTTGGGATTAATGTGACAAAGAGCAGAGGGGTGGGAGGTTGTGGCAGTCGCAAACTATTTATCATTTTTTACTACATGAGAAGTGTAAAACCTTTAAATATACAACAATAACTTGAACTTATATAACTCCTTTAATACAGTAAAATGACCCAAGGCGATTCATGTAGTGTTATTATACAAAAATTAACACCGTCAAAGGAGATGTTAGGACATGTTAATTTGCATATTTATTAATATTAATTATAATATCTACTATATTTAGTGGGTATATTAAACTAGACTCTCCACCACACATTGAAAATGCAAAGAAAACTGGTGGCACCAATAAAGTACTATTCTTTTGAAAGATAGTGAACACAAATGTTTACTGATAAAACCTTTCATAATTTGCAGTTGAAAGGCCATCAGTGGTATCCTCTTGGAGGAAGATTTCCCGTTTGGTGTCACGAAATTGTAAACAGATTTATGAAAAGTAAGTTTAGCATTACACTACACGTCGCAATCAGAGGAAATCTTATTTTGCACCAAGCCAAGCAGTCACTGTAGAGAAGCACAAAGCCTGGAGTCAGAAACAGATGTGATTTTAAACATCCTACAAAAGGGGGGGAAAATAAATAAAATGGGGAATGGAAAATTGCAGTTCAATACACCACACTGAGATTAAAATAGAATTTATTAATGTGCTGAATGTGTTGTTTCTATTAAGGAAAATGTTAAGATTTTGTTTCCTCTTTTCCACATTTCCTCTCGGCACTGACTCCTTGGTGTTATATAATAGCAAAGTAGTGGCCTCAGGGGGAAAGATGGAGGCTTCATGTGTTGTTGTTCTGAGAGCTGAGTCACCCCCTGGTATCTCATCAAACTGACCATACTTCATTTGTGAGCCAAGCCACTGACCATTGACACTGTGCTCAACAATAAGGAGTGGAGATAACAATAGTATTTTCATCCTGCAAGATGTAGGGGGAGGTAGACCAGGAAGAGATATGTGCATGTATATTCTTCATTTCAAAGTTGTGTTGCCCTTGAATGGCCTACAAGCACGTCACTGAAAGCCTGTATTGGCTGCCTGGAGATGGCTTGCCAATATCAGAAGGCCTAAAAGCTTGGATCAAGTTAAAGGTTGTTTTTGAAGGAAAATGGAGTATTTAAAATGCTAATTCAGTGATCAGCATCTAATCAAGTACATTGTTAAAGCCAAAGCTAAAAAAACAAGCAGATGGTGGAAATTTGAAACCAAAACAGAAAACGCCAAAAACATTCAGCAGGCCAGGCAATCTCTTTGACGAGAACTGATAAGTATAATAAAAACAGTAAGTGCCGGAATTACACAAAAGGACTGGCAGCAACTGAGGAGAGAGAAACAGAGTTAACGTTTCAGGTTTGTGACCTTTCATCAGAAATGATGAGTATACTGTTTATATCTGTTGGTAGTGTTTGAAGGGGTGTGTGTTCTTGCATATGAATTAAGTACAAAACGCATTCAGCCTTTTTCCCCCCAAATTACGAAGCAATGAGAGATTCACTGTAAATCACGTCTTCAGTTTAGGATCATTTTCATGAAACCGTCAAAATGCATGGTTGGTAAACCGGAGTTGAAACCTCTTCCTAATCTACCTCTCCCTACATCAGGATGCCAAGGCGAAATGTTGGAGCTTACCACCAACCGAGCTGAAATCAGCAAACTTAGTACAGACCAAATCATAGCCAGTCCCTTTACTGATCTGTACTGCTCAACTACTCATTGTGCAAAAGAGAGAATATTCTTTTACTCCATTCATTAATACTTGGCCAAAACAAGATCAGAATTTATTTTTTAGTCCCTTCATGTGCATTGCACTGAGACTACACTAGAATTACGACTTCTACTTCATTCTATTTCAATATATAGAAGATGGCAGCTGATATTGAGCAGTTCAAATGTATTGTATTATTAATGTTTCATATAAAATATATCAATATTGAATATATTTAGGTGGCAATATGAATCATTTTTCCAGGTTGCACAGCACCAGAACGAGAGGAGACCCAAACTAATGGAATCAGAAAGAAATAGGTCGCATGTTCACAATCTAGATTTAATCTTCAGAAAACGAGTCATCGGAAAAGATAGGACAAAGGAAAGGTGCATGAAACACAAATAAAAAAAGTAATTTAGGCTAGTCTTAGTGCTTGAGCAGAATCCCAATGCGTTCTTATATATTTGTGAAATAAAAGCGACATTAACAAAGGTGAATTTCTATTTTTGTTCAGCAAATCCAATTATTTTTGATGGCTGATTAATAAATAATGATGAAATTTCTGGAATCTAATCTCACAAAATAAATCTAATCAACATTTAATACATCTAGAGACAGTATTATAGTAAATAAAACAATACAACAAAATGGGATTTACAAAATCATATTTACCATGATGGATATTAAATTCTAGGATGCTTCCCCATTGATTGAAGATATAACTTGAGCCTTTTGTGAGTGTTGAATGAACACTCAGTTCTCATTCATTCATTCTCTTTCCTTCCTCTCTGAAATAGTTATCCAAACCATTAATCCTGCAGTGGATCACTGTCTTGATGTTTTAAAAGTATTAAAATATTCACTAACACTTAAAGTAAATATTTAATTTGATTTATACTTACATTATTTTTTTTATTTAGCATCTATTAGGAGACAGTTTAATTAAATTCAGTCTGAGATGCTCTCCTACTAGCCACTTGGATCGTTAGTGAATGTTTTTCAGCAATTAGAACAATAACCAGCTATTGAGTTGGAGGATGTTCTGCCCAATCCTAAAGTTGCGACATTGTCATTCCATTATTCTTGAGTTACGATGTAGTAGTCCAGCTCTTTTATCTACTTTCAGTTGATCACTGTGCATCACACTAAAGGCCTGCTCAGGTCAGGGGAAAACAAAAACTAATCCGAATCCAAAAGAGCCACATCGGACCTGAGCCCGACCCGGCCCGAGTCCCTTCATTTTTACCCGCGCCCGACCCGACCCGAGCCTGACCCGACTCGACCCGACCCGAGCCCGACCTGGCCACTGGAATGTTCACTTTACCTACCTTGCGATTCCGAATCTGCAGGAAGCTGCAGCATGAGACGCTTACTCGCTCACTGCGCAGACTCAGAGTTTCCCTCCTTGACATCCCGGACTCCCAACTCAGATAGGCTTTTCAACTTTTGATACTTACCAGAAGAGCAAAATGCAATACTTACTTTGTGTGTCCGACCCGGACCCGGCCCGACCCGACCCGACCTGAGCCCAAAAGCTGGACCTGGAAGAGCGACCCAACCTGGCCCAAACCCAACACATGTCGTCGGGTTCCATCGTGTTGGGGTCAGGTAGGAGGCCTTTATATCACACTGATTGCTGATTTAGGAATATAACGGGAAAATACTTGAATGATGCCATGAAAATCTGCCTTTATTGCTACAAATACATTATTGGCATCAGTAGTCACCTGTGTGAAGCATGTCCATATCAAGCTCAAAAAATCCCAATGTTTCTGTAATATATCAGCTTAAAAGGATATTTCTTTACAGTCCCCATCCTGATTATAATGCATATTGAGAAGATACTTGGATTTATTGCAATTGTTAAGCAGGCACACTTCTCACAAACTAATTGTTGGGCATAAATGAGAACCAGTTGTCATAGATCAATGTATCAGTGTGATGTCACACAAGATATGTAATGAAGCATTGCTATGCTATTTATACGTCATTATATAATTTGTAAAAAGTTTTGGTAAACATTTTTTTTTAATGAAGACAGTGGCTTGTTAGTTCAAAGAATCCTTCGACTCATATATTTGTTACTTTTGTTAGTTATATTTTGGGACAGAATTAAGGTATTACTACAACTTATTACCTACATAGTAAATAAGTTATGGTTGTGTCATGGAACCCCTTCTAGTTTAAGCAGGTTTAGCTGAAGTCTGAAATAGAATCAAGGTCAATGGTATTAACGTTCAAGGTTTTTTTAACCAGTTCCAAAACTAGGCTAGATCACGCATCTTTGATACTGGAACCAAACATTCTTTCACCTTGGAAAACAATGCACTATTTTGGGGTAGATTTCCGAATTGCAGTAATCTTTATGCTGAGTTACTGCCATGCAGAAACGCTCACCTATTTTTGTGGCGTTGGTTTATATGGTTAATAAGATTTTTATGATCCCAGAAGGATATGTAAATTTAACCAATATATGAGGACAGCTGGGGAGAGATCAGACCAATGTTATGCATGCTACAGTTTCTGGATGGCTATGTGGTGTGAAAATTTGGATCTGCTGACACGCCAGTGAAATACTGAGGGAGTGCTGCACTGTCAGAGGTGCTGTCTCAGGTTGACGTAAAAGATCCCATGGCACTATTTCGAGGAAGAGCAGGGGAGATATCCATGGTGTCCTGGACAATAGTTAACCTTCATTCAACATAAAAAATCTGATTATCTGGTCATTATCACATAGTTGTGTGTGGGAGCTTGCTGTGGGCAAATTGGCTGCCGACTTTCCTACATTACAATAGTGGCAATACTTCAAAAAGTACTTCATTGGCTGTAAAGCACTTTGGGACATGAAAGGCACTATATAAATGCAAGCCTTTTTTTCATTTCTTACAGTAAATTATAGTGGACGTTTATTCTCATGTGCAATATCACAACTAATAACTAGGGCATTTCTACTCTTATCCTATGTCTCCTCACCCTTTTGACCTTTTTAAAGTTTATTTTTGTATGGGCTGTGGGTGTTTCAGGCTAGGCCAGCATTTATTGATCATCCCAATGCCCTTGAGAAGATGGTGTGCTGCCTTCTTGAACCGCTGCACACCATATGGTGTAGATACACCCAAAGTGCTGTTAGGAAGGGAGTTCTAGGATTTTGACCCAGCGACAGTGAAGGAACAGCGATATCGTCCTAAATCAGGGTGGTGGGTGACTTGGAGGGGAACTTGCAGGTGGTGATGTTCCTACATGTCTGCTGCCCTTGTCTTCTAAGCACTAGAGGTCGTAGGTTTGTGACGTGCTGTTGAAGAAGCCTTAGCAAGTTGCTGCAGTGCGTCTTTTAGAGTAGACAGTACAGACTGCGGCCAGAGTGCACCTCCCATACTATCTTGCTGAATTCTACATTTTGCACCTGAACATACTGTTTTGATTATAATATTTAGGCACAAAATACTATTGCACACTGCCAAATAAATATTAATGAACTCAATGCAATAGAGTTCCACAATGCTTATTTGTAATGGAATTCGAGAGTGGCATCGGGTGCAAACTTTCTTTTCTGAAAAAACGTGAAGATTATAGGAGTTATTTTGGTGACAGGTTAACATGCTTATTTGAAATGGGAGGAAGATGCAAAGCTAGGTAGAGCAGCACCATTTTAGTCCTAATTGCTGATTACCAAAATTTGAACTTGCCTGGAGGTGCTATGATACCTGCAGATTTAACACACAAGTGCTGATTAGATGCAATTTTCATGAATTAGTGTATGTGGGTTTCACTCACCCACTTGCACTGAAGGGCTGGGATTTTGTGTTGAGCCCTGATGCGGGATCTGAGGTGGGTGAGGGGGGCATGGAGTATCGTGACGGGTTGGGGTTGCAGAGGAGCAGAGGGCCAGGCGCCAAGCAATCTTCCAGGGGGCAGAAAAGACTGACCTTACCAGCAGTGGGGGGTGCCTCCATCTTGCAGGGAGGATGCCTTGTAAAACGAAGCGCCCTCTCTGTGGGCTTGGGGGTGAGGCCCTCCTCCGTTCGCAATCTTCCAGCAGCAAGTGAAGAGTAAAAGGTTTGTATCTCTTTAAGTAGCATTCAAAAATCAGTAACGACTAGTTTACTCCAAATCAGCCAGATGCTGGAAAGGGTGTTAAAGCGCTAGCCACCAAAATGCCATGAAGCCTCATTAATGAATGCTAGCAGGCATTTTAAGTGGTAATCAACAACTTAATAATCCTCCAGGTGGCCGTTCCCAGCACACATTTAAAATTCTTTACCAAGGTGATGTCTTACTAAAAGCGGGCTAACCTGGCATGCCAGCTTAAGACACCATCTTGATCACCTTGGTGGCTCTTTAGTGACTAAAGTATCTGTGGAAAATTGTCCACTGTATCTTCAACTATGTAAAAACTACTGAGAGAACCAGGGTTTATTTGTTTTGTTTGTTTTCACCTCATGTACTGTGGTATTAAAAACAATGATAATGGTTCACAAATATCAGGAGGACCTTTGATGTTGTATCAGTCTACTTCAGTCATGTGAAACGGCTCATAGCCAGTTGGCAGCTATGTTTATACTGTGCCCGAATTTCTTTTCCATAGAACCAATGTAAAACGAGCTGCTGATTGGCTATGAGCCTGTTTTGCGTGACTGATATAGACTAATTTCACCTCCCTTTCAGTTGAACAACTATGAAAATAAGCACGACAAATATTATTTTAATTTAAGATTAAGAAATTAAATAGTTTCATTCTGATCACCCTGCGATCCCTGTTTTCTTTTATTCTGTCTTTTTTATGTTCTTGAGGTCTGGGCAATGCTGGCAAACTGGCATTTATTGCCCATCCCGAGCTGTTGTGAGAAGGTGATGGTGAGTCACCTCTTGAGCTGCTCTAGTCCTTGTAGTTTCATTGTCTAGCCATCCTATTTTCTATTGTCAATTTCACCTTCTCAACCTATTCTAGACTATTCCATCTCTTCTAATCATTATTTACCGAAAAAGGTAAGTTATTATCTGAAAACTAGCTTTAAAGGTTGGTTTTTTTCAAAGCAAAGCCTAAACTTCAAAGACTGATATGGTGTAAACAGGTCAATCTTTCACGTGTGTTTATATGTCAAAAAAGGAAGAGGATCATTCGAGAGTACACGCACTGGCAGCCTCTAGAGTCTTACAATCCTCCAGGTCTAAACACGTCCAGGACACTCACTGAATTAATAGCTTCATCCAGTTCATTAACAAATATATTATGTACAACAAAATTCCCAGAACTTCTGAGGTACACTTCTGGCCGTAGCTATCCAATTAGAGCAACAATTATTGATCACCACTTGTTTCTTGGTATCATTTAGCCAATTCATCATCCAATTTGCAAAGTGCAATTATATTGAAAAAGCTTTGATTTCAGTTCCAGGGCTGTCATATGACACCATATCAAGTGCATTCTGAAAGCCAAGAGATCGAATGTCCACCACATCACCACCACCCACTATTTTTTTGCCATCGTCAAAGAATTTTAATAAATGTTTTAGACATGACCTGTTTTTAATAAACCCATATTGGTTTGGGATTATTACTTGTACTCTCATTACATGTTCTTTAATTGCTTATTTTATCAGAGTCTGCTATGTTTTTTCCTACTATAGATGTCAAACTAACAGGCCTATAACTCTCAGTTCATGTTTCTGACCTTTTCTAAAAATTAGAATATTCGCTATTTTCTACTCATTTGGTACGACCATTGGATTTAATGAGGCACAGCTCCTTCTATTTCTATTCTCATTTTGTTATCAACTTTTGGATGAATTCCATCTAGTTCTGTTTCCTTATGAATATTCAATTTTATCTTAATGGCCATTTTATTATTAATTTCTTTTGCTACTATGGACGCTAATGAATTGCTTACTCCTCCAACTCCAGGAAAGAGCATATTGAAAAGTATTGTAGAAGAAGTTCATCTAAAGTAGTCTCCATTCTATAGTTTCCCTATTCCACTATAATACCTCTACTTAAATGACAGAACTTGTTCCTTTCTGCATTCTACAAACATTATCCCTTTTTATTCCCTAAATGTTCCTAGACAATTTTACATTCATTTGTAGTAGTTTCCAATTTAGTTTTATGTCCAAATTCCCACCTCCCCTATTCCCTTAAATCTTTTAAAACATTTATGGCTTTTCTTTCCAAGGTATTTTTAACTTGCCTAATTAATTATGTTGAGGATTTGATATTCACCATTCACTTCTACAAGTATCCTTAAAAGTCTTGCATATAGAGATAAGGTACAATTAGTGCCACTCCACTCAAGCCCTGACAGAACAGACAACAGGCTTCTGAAGTAACAATTCCACTAACTACATATTTCTGGAGGTGTGCTGCAGCACAACGTCCCCAGACAGTCAACCTTGTCTATTGCATGCTGCACAACTTTTTATTGACCCAACTGCAGAGGAATGTGTGGAGTTGAAGGAGCATGTGTGACAGGCAAACACTGAGGATTGATGAGGAATAGCCAGGCCTATCTATCCTGCCAGCTGTGAGATAATTTCGGCAGTAGCTCATACACAAGCAGCTCAGCTGAAATTTTACTATTCCCCTGTACCAACAGTCCCTTCCGCCATCCTCAGGTCTGCAGTCCACCCAAGCACATTGCACAATCATCAAATACTTACCAAATAAACTATGCACACAAGAGTTTTGAAAAGAGATGTAATTTACAGTAATCTTTGCACCTACCATTTACTACTCTGCACACCCCTTGTACCTGTATTAATTACTCTTCCACTCTATTCTAATGAATGGGCCGTCTGGGCCAGATCGTTGAACTTCTTTCTGCACTGCTTCCAAGTCCAAGGGGCTAATCATCTGTCATTTATATTTGTGGCGGGCACCCTTCTTTCATCAGATGGAAATAGAATATTCTTCTTTCTTAATTCCTCCACTAAAGCCTTCAGAGTATTATCAGTGAGTCTGCATGCTTTCCCAGTCTACAATTTTTGCTTTCCAGTACACCAGTGCCCTTGAGTTCAGCTCCACAATAAGGACTGCATCTCCACTTTAAGAAGTCCAAGCCACCAGGAACTGATGTCAGGCCTGATCAAAATTGTCCCCTACCCTGCCACCCCTATAGGCAAGGCGCCCAATCATCAACATGACTTATGGTGACAGCTAACCAATCAAACTTAAATGAGGCACATATCTGAAAATAGTTTGCATCTCATGCTGATATCAGTGACGCCGACTCGCCAAGTGAAACAATCACCACCCACTTTGCACCATTATGGAACCAAGTTGAATGTCTCCTCCAGTCAGGAATGGCTCTGTTGCTATAGTGCTCTTAGCAGCCATTGGCCTCATGTGATAGCAAGAATGAGGAAGGAGCTGTAGATGTGGGTGAGAGGAAAGGAGAGTCCAAGACTTAAAAAAGATGGGTTAGGTCGCTTTCGGATACAGGTTGAAGTTAATCCCTATGTAGAATTGCTCAGTTCAGAGGGTGAGTGAGGACGGATGACAGCAAAGAATATTACCTCATAATAAATATGATTCAGCAGCATTACTGCAGTTAACTTCTGACTTACTGTATGTTGTGTGTGTGCTATGACAAAGCCAATATCACACAGACTGCAATGTTCAATATAGCATATTCCTGCCAACTCACAAGGAAAAGAGAACAAAACAAGCTAGACTCCCATTGCTAAGAATGAGGCACATTAATTTTGTCATGAGCATTGATTTTAAATTGCTACTGGAGTGAAGAAATGACATGTTAAACAGATCAGCCGTGGCTGGAAAAGATATTTGCATATTAACGGACAGTGATTGGAAGGACAAAGGACCATTCCCTGACACATTCAACCCACAATGGACCTTGATAACCAGGGATTGTGTGTAAGAGGAGCATTCCAGAGACTGCTAAGGTGATACAATCCAAGATGTGCTCAGACCAGTTAGTCACATGACTAACCTGCTTGGCAACCCGGGTTTTTTCTGAATTGTACGAACAGATTGAACTCAGAGGGTGTCCGTTTGCTCCTGGACTGAGAAGATCGCTGCTGTCTGCTCCCATCTCTTTCTCACAAGCCTCTGAATCCGCTGAAGACACATGAACCCCAAGAGAGAAAAGTCTCCTACAGTGAACAAGGTTTAAGAAGAATACTTGGCCCCAAAGAAAGCAAGATCTACCTATAATCAAGGACTCTACAGTGAACTCGAAGAACCGTAACAAAACCTCTTCAGATATTGCCTCAAACTTTTCCACTTTATTGATTTTCTTCTGCTCTTTTCTGTCTCTATTTGCATGTGTATCACATAGGCATGCTAGCGTAGGCGCGTTGTGTATTCGTAAGCGTTAACAGAATTAGAATTTAAATTTAAGTTTAATAAATTTCAACTTTTCTTCTTTAAACCTAAGAAATTAAACCCACTTCAAACTCACCCACTTCCGGTTTTAATGGAGGCAGATGGGGGGGTTGGGCAACCAACCTGCTCCCAGGAGGTGAGTTCCTCATTTAAATATTATAATGAGAACTGTGTGTCTCAGATTTTATTTCTCCTCCAGGTTCAATCTTGGTCAGCCGGGTTTCCAACCTTTGGGAAACTTGGCAGCGAAAGGGAGATGAGGACTGCTGCTTGGCAGAGTTAAGTGCTTTTCCAGCACTGCTTGTGGGCCAGGAAGAGTAGGAGTGGTTCCTTGCAGCTCTCGAGCTAATCTACTTCCCTCCTTGCAATCAAACCCCCTCGGAATGAGACCTCCTCCATAACCGTACCCACTCCCTCTGCAACCGGACATTCCCCCCATGATCAGAACCTCAACTCCCTCCCCACCGCCACCGATCACCCTCCATCCCATATAAAACTCCGTGATGTTTCCTGCACTTTCCTTCTGGAATCCTGCCACAGCAAGGATTGAGGCCAATAACTTAAACATTTCACTTCAGTTCAGGATTTCTAAGCTTTAGACAATTTTTACAGGGTGAGCCTGGTAAACGGGTTAAGCTAGGCTAAGTGTTTGAATTTAATGCTTCTTTAAGGGGAGTGATGAAGCATTACTACTGTAATAACTTTTATATTTCATCATTTTCTTTCAAAACTAGATGGTACTCATTCACATAAATTATTGCTACTTCAAACCAATTTATTTTAATCTATTTGTTTTTCCCTGAATATATTTAATGAGATCCTGTTCAACAATGTACGGAATTGGCAGCTTTTTATTTCAATGGTTAATTCTCTCAGCCCAACCCACACTGAAGGGGAATGTAAAGTTCAGCTTTTGTGTAACTGGTGTGATGGAAACCACACCTGCAAAATGGAAACATATTAATTTCATCAGATGGAACATACTTGAACCCTTTTACTGGACATTGCACAGAACCTGTTTAAAAAAGACCACAGATTTGGACAGCTGAAACATGGCTGCACATTTGTATTCTGAGAGACAGTTGAATAGCGAGACAATGGGAGTACTCACTGATTCAATGAACAAGACTGGTCCGGGCAATCATAATAATCAACCTTCTTTGTCTGTATAAGAGCCAGAGCTCCACACCCCAACACGTGTGAATGGAGAACTTTGAGAATCAACAACCTTCACAGAAGATGCTGTTTCAAACAAAGAGCTGGCCACGTGACTTATCTGCTGCCCAGACTGGGAACTGCGTGTATTGTGCCTCACAGAAAGGTTTGAGCAGATTGCAATTTGAAGACCAAAGAGAAGGAAGCTCTTTCTCCCAGACTCTCTCAAGCAAAGTCCCAGGGACCCAGGGAAGCAGCTTAAGCCGCAAGACAGAGAACCTTTTCAGCCAGTTTGAAAGTGTGCATTGGGCCCCAGCAAGAACTACAAGACCACAATTCCAACCAAGGACTTTAAAGCAAAACTAAAGACAGTAACTGAATTCCATTTACTACTCCAAACCATTCCCCCTTAATTCTTTCTCCCCGTCTGTATCTATTTGCATGTGTGTTTATCTCATATGCATGCTAGTGTGGTTGTGTCGTGTATTTTAGTAATTTTAACAGAGGTAGAGTGAATAAACTTAAGCTAATAAACTTACATCGTTCGTGTTTAAACCTAAGAAAACCTGTCTGAGCGGTTCCTTTGCAATTCCAATTAGGGAGCAATGAGGAAGGACTCACTACGTTGGTAAGCTAAAAACACTGTGTTTTAAAAGTTAAACCCCGTTACAGCCAAACCAGGAAAGGGGCAAGAGGGGAGCCTGAGACCCCTTCTTCACCCGGTCGTAACCCGGGCACATGAATATAAATTAAATTGTGAGTGCATTTTATTTCACTGACAACTTTTTTTTCCCAATTGCATTCTCCTCTCGATAGTAGTGCAAATAAAGGGGACTGAACTTCCAGTCAACCCCCTGATACATTGGCAAACATGACCCACCTTTCATATTGACACTGGCACCTCTGCTAATATGATTAACAAGCACGTTTACCTCCATTTTCAATTACCTCAAATGAATTCCCATCCAATGTTGTTCTTGGTCCGACTGTTCTCTCCATGGCCAGACATAAAGGGTTCAATTATTTGGTGCACAACTGGCCTAGCTGTTTATCACTAGAATTTGTTTGACCACATCAAGCAGTACTATTTCTCTCTTTGTGGCTAATCCTTGTTAATGATACGAGAATTGTTAATTATTTGCTTTGGGGTAGAAGAGCAGCAAACCAATAAACAATTGGTATAACATTGCCAGATAACAATGATAGAAAATGGGGTACTATGGGACTACTTCACATGGCTTAAAAATGATGGAGAAGCTCAAAAACTTATGAGGAAGTTAGTTAGTAAACTGTTTCATGTGATGTGGCAGAAGAAAGCAATGAGTTGTAATGTGAAGTTCTCCAACAGGCCGTATGTGAACCTGATATAAAGTTGCAGGTGACACAGATATATGGCTAATTAGTTATGTGAAGAAATCAATTAACATGAAGTTATAACAAAATGCTACCAGTAAAAGGGAAAACGATTCACACGAAAATGCTTGCGAGACCTTATAAGCACATGGCAGAACATTCCAGGTGTCAAACAGGTGTAACAAAAATAGATGTTGGCTCAAGAAGCATTGATATTAATATTAGCACTGAAAATAATAGGGCGCCTGCTTGGCATCATTGGCAGGAAGGCCATAGAGGACATGGAGGATTGCAATGCTGGAAGACAGGGCTGAGCTGCAGGTTTATAACATGATGTTCACACAGCGTTACGTTGCCAGGAATTGTGGCAAACATCGTAGATGGCAATGGAACAACACTGCAGAATACATGTAATGGCCATGCTGCAGCAATGCTGGTAACAGTACTCATGTACCACTTACTCGTCTGACAGCAATGGGAAAAAACTGGACAGAAAAGGCAAACCTTCACATCAAGAAACCCATTTCTCAAACCAAGAAGCTTGGGCCAGATTCTTAAAGCCGCTGAGTGCCAGTACAGAGGTAAAAGCAATTTGAAGATCATGTTCACTGAGGTCGGCCTGGGACACGCCACCTCTGGAACGCGATGGCATTTTTAAAGGGACCAGTGGCGTAGGAACCCGTCGGGTGCACACCTCCAATTAAAAGCCTGTTGAGCTCATTGAAAAGCTCATTAACAGGCTTATCAGTAGCAGTTATTAATTTTTAAAGGCTGGGAACGTGGAGAGCACCATGAGGAGAGTGCGATAGGTTTGTGACAACAGGAACAGTGTGAAGGACCATGACGGTTCTGTGAAGGGCTGATTCAAATAAAGCAGAGACAGCAAATAAAGCTCAGCTGCTTCAAAAGTGTTTAAGTGTAGATATCACTGTAACTGGAAGAGTTGAATTTCTCATTGGTAAGTGGCAGGAAATCGGAGAGGCACGTGAGCCCACTGACATCACTTGGGAGGCTGAGATTGGCAGGAGAAGGCCTGGTGAATGCACAAAGCCCAGCTGAGGGAGTTCAGATGGGAACAGGCTATTCTGACATTGGACAGAGCAGCCAGGATGAGCTGTGGCAGTTGCAACCTCCTGAACAGCAAGAGGCCAGAGAAGCACGGGTTGGGGGGCGGAGGGGGTGCTGCGAGGGGAAGAAGGTGCTACTATAGACATCGGGTGCACAGCCCAAAAGTCATTTACTTGCAAATGACAGAGTGCCAGTACCATATGAGACTACACCTATCCAGGCAGATTGTCTAAGTCCTGTGTGCTCTGATTCACAATGACCTGAGGCCTCGCGGCCACCATGACAGTCTCATACCTGCAGCTGTCAAGATCTCAGTTGCCCTAAACTTCTATGTAACTGGGTCATTCCAGGGATCAGCTGCGGACCTAGGTGGCATCTTACAGTCAGCAGCTCATCAAGCCATCAGGCAGGTCACGGATGTCATTTTCAGGATGGCAGAGGATTACACCCACTTTGACACAGATGAGCCTGCGAAGGCACAGAGGGCATTGGGTTCACCCTCCATCACTGGATTCCCCAAGGTGCAGGGGATCATCAAGGCACCCAGAGACCAGCCAGTGAGATCCATCAACAGGAAGAGTATCCACTCCCTCAACGTCCAACTGGTCCCCAACCACAAGAAGAGATTCCTCTATGGGCTGAATTTTATTGGGGCGCCGCGATCCGCTGCAGTGCCCTTTGAACTCGGCGGCACACCCGCATTTGCTGGCCGCCACCGAGCCCCCGCGATATTAATCGTGGGGGCTCATTTCGATAGAGGCCGCGTGCTGCCCTCCTCATATTATGTGGGGAGAGGTGGGACATTCGGCGCGGTGAGAGAGTTTTTGACAGCTCCACAGCAGATGCTGGGCCCTATTTTATGCGCCCCAGCACCTGCTTCCTGACACATATCAAAGAAATACTTACCTGACTGCTGAAGAGTGGGGCTGCTGTCAATCTGGCAGCAAAGCAAAAAGTGCTGCAGAAATCCAGAAGGTCAGACAGCATCTATGGAGAGAGAAGCAGAGTTAACTTGTCCAAGTTCACAGAGCTGAAAGTTAACTCTGCTTCTCTCTCCACAGATGCTGCCTGACCTGCTGAGTTTCTCCAGCACTTCCTGCTTTGCTGCCACATACCTACCCTGCTGTGTCACAGTGTCCTATGAAGTTGCAATCCTCTTCTTCCACTCAAGTGTAACATTCCTTCTTGTAGACGTGCATAAAACCATAATTGAAGAATAATTACCTGCTATGAGCATCTAATCATTTGTCTGTGAAAAAGCAGACTAATATGCATTTGGAATCTATATTCATTTCTCTGCTAACTGTAATGTGAAAAGACGTGTAACTGCAATTATACCAGCTTTGTTAAAAAACAGGAAAATATGTTCATATTCTAACTGCATTGGCAACTAGAAATATTGCACCAATAAATATGATCAGCTGCTGCAGAAACAAAGTGTTCATGAACATGTGTCGATGTGTAATTGTTGAAAAACCAAGACAGCAGCACAGATGACCCCCCCATCCCCCAGTCCTGCATTGGCTTTCAAACATGTGCATGACAAACCTTGTAGCCAGCCATTAGAGCTGTTACACAGTGGAGTCACATTTGTGGAGTCACCTTTGCATTTAAAGGACCACACCAAAAGCGTGGGATGGCAGAAGGGTGCTCTTGGGTGGCCCCACAGTGTAGTGAAACCTCCCTGCTCACCCTCCACTGGGCTGTGTGGACAAGGCAGTTGATCCTTTTCATCAGCGATGGTAAGAAGAGGCTCTCCTGCCTGAACAAGGCAGTCTGGCTGGAGGTGTCAGAGAAGGTGAGTAGCCATGGGGCTATCTGGCATCAAAGGGTCCAATGCCAGAAGGGGAGGAACAATCACTCTCCCAGCCAGCCGGGGCCCTCTAGGCTTCATGCACACAGGTTACGACCATCAAAGTCATCCACAGCCAAAGGGTTATCATAGCAGCAGCCTTCCTTCAGCCAGGCTGCTAGCACAGAAGTGGCACCGCGTGGGAGAATCTGCAAGCATTTCCAACAAGCATCCTGATGCAGATGGGTCTGCATGGGTGACACAACACCCTAGAAAGGCCAGAAACAAATTCATCTTCACTAAAATTGCAGCACTTTTACTGTGTGAATGAGGTGTGCCAGCATGTACTGATCATGGCTCCCCCCATTACAGCATTGGTCTTCCAGAATTGCTAATGTATGGAATAACATCATTGCCATGCCAATATCACTCTTTTGGGTCTCCATGGATACAGTACTATGGACAATGGCTCAGTATTCTGCTGCCAGTAATGATGGACACAAAGATGTTGCAGATGCAGACTGCTGCACAACAGGTGAATGTGTAGCTTGCAGAGCCCACGGTGGTTCCTACTGAGTGGAGAACCTTTGAGCAATGAGGCGCTGCCATGCATCCCCAGCTCACTGCTCACCCTGCATGCGGTGCCTGGATGTTCTCTGTCCTCCCATGTGCCTTCCCTGCTGCAAGATCTCAGTGTCATCATCGTCCAAGGATGAGTCCTGCTCATGTCTCTCCTCATCTTACAAGGCCTCCCCCCCCCATTGACTGTGTAGCTGTGCAGAGCACAGCAAACAGCAACAATGCGAGCTATCCTTTCCGGCTCGTAGTGCAAGGCACCACCCGATCTATCCATGCAGCAGAATTGCTTTATAAGTATGCCGATCACCTGCTCAATGGTGGCTCTTGTAGTTCGGTGACTGGCAATGTATCGCTTTTCTGCAGCAGTGCTGGGGTGTCTCGCCGGTGTCAGGAGCCATGTCTGCAAGGGGTAGCCCTTGTCTTCAAGAAGCCACCCCTCCATCTGAGACATTTCAATGAACAGCAATGGCAGCTGGGACTGACACAGGATGAAGGCGTCATGGCAGCTGCCTGGAAAGCAGGCACAGATTTACATGAATCGTTTCCGGTGATCACATACGAGCTGCACATTGATTGAGTGGAAGCCCTTACAGTTTACGTATTCAGCTGGTCGCCCAGCAGGAGCCTTGATGGCCACATGGGTGCAGTCTATGACCCCTTGCACCTGTGGGAATCCCACGATGGAGCCAAAACTGGTGGCCCTCTTGGCTTGGCTTCCAGGGTCCGTCGTGAAGCGGATATAGTCACCAGCCCTCTGGAACAGGGCATCGGTGACCTCCCTGATGCAGTGGTACACTGCTGACTATGTGACCCCACAAAGGTCTCCGGTGGGGCCCTGAAATGATGCAGAGGCATAAAAATTGAGAACTGCTGTCACTTTGAGGCCACAGGCATTGGATGTCCCCGAAGCCCCTGGGCTGCAGGTCATCATTCAGCACTCCTGACCACTCCTGACATCCACAGTCGCCTCTGACATCTGCAGGTATGTCATGTGGGACCTGAAGATGCACGCTGATCTGTAGTGGCGAGCTCTCCTTCGGTGCTGTTGCTCACAACCGGGGCCTCTATGTGTGCTGCAACTGCCTGTTGGTTTTGCCTGAAGTGCATATGGATCCTCTCAAGAAGCGGATCAGTGAACCACCCCCATCTTCAAGTTGCAATTTAACTCTTCAATGCTTCGAAGGTTCCTGACAGAACAGAGATTGATGTTGAGTGGTACGTCAGGTGCTTTCATGCAGCAGCTGTGTGGTATGGCATAACATTGCCCGACGTAGCTCCCACTAAGAGTGGCACTGTATGACCACATAAAGATTGAACATGCTGCATAGAATGACCCAAAAGACGTAGAAGCTTCACATGCCTACCATCTCTGGCACTCTCCCCACATATATCCCCCCTCCCTCCTCCCTTTAAGAATGCAGAGTTAGACCCCTGAATATCCCCCCTCCCTCCTCCCTTCTGTAATGCAGTGTGAGACCCCTGAATAACAGAACTTACCTTCGCTGGTGACAATTTCTGCCTCTGAGGATCTATCGGTTTTTAAAATCGTGAACGGGACAAAACATGACGGCCACCTGTTCAGCAAAAAATCCGGAAGTGTCAGTGAAAAGGCGGCAGGCTGCATAATCAGCAAAGGTAAGTACCGTTTACCATATGCTAATTGTGGTGCCGTCACCGTGCAGCGGCGGGGGCCGCACCCAGGTCCCACAGCTGGTAATATGCGGCGGGCCCTTCTCAACGTTGCAGGTTGAGGCGGGCCTCTCTTCGCAGCATTTTACCGACCCCTGCGATATGACCTTCGGCGTCAAGGGGCTGGTAAAATATAGCCCTATGTGTGTACTTGCTTTCCTGGCAGCTATCGTGACTCCTTCATCCTCCCCTAGTCCAGCTGTCTCGTAGCTTCACTCCATCCTCCAAAATGCATGGCTGGATCGAAGAGGACAAGGGAAATCCCTTGAAGAAATGACTACCCTTTACTGGAGCCTCAGACAGAGGCACAGAGGCATAACAACCAATGCCACCTGCTCAGCAGGCCAACGATTGAGCAGACCATCGGATTTCTGAAGATACATTTCCGGTGCCTGAATCGGTCGGGTGGCACCCTCCAAAACCTTCCTGCAAGGGTCTTGGTCATTGTGGTAGTCTGCTGTGCTCTCCATAACATGGGCTGCTGGACAGGTGTGGGCTTTGAGGTCAGTGAGGCCCTGGAAGGAGACAGGTATTAAGTGAGGAGGATGTGGTAAGTGAGGAGGAGGAAGGGGGGGAGAGCTGGGGAATAACACTGAGGTGTCCCTGCTGCACGATAAGGTGGCCTCCTCCTGCCACCCTCTGGAAAGAGGACCTTAACTCCTCTCCTTCATGGCCTCTGGCATTAGATCCAGGTGGGTATCGATGAAGCAAGGGTCTGCCCTGCTCCTAGTGCCAGACTTCCAGCTCTCTTGTGACATCTCACTTCCCTCTGGTGCTGTGGAAGGCAGATCCCTCCCTCAGGAAAACCAGTAGCCTCAGTGATGGTCCCCGTAGAAGTCTACATGAGCTTCACACTTTATCTGACCCACTGCCATTTTCAATCCCATTGGCTCTAAGTGGACAGGAAACTTGTCTCCATACTAGTTAGGATTTTCCCACTTGAAGATTGCAATCTATATCAGCTTCCCTAGGAGGCAGGTTTCTGATCCCAAACCAGACCCGGTTCCTGTTTCCCGCCTCCATAATGAAAATCTAGCCTCTAGTGTCCCAAATCATGAAGGTATCATTCATATCAAGAACTTACTTTACAGTAAGCACACTGCTTCAACAACATGGTTTCAAGTGATCAACAACTCAGTGATGTGTATCCTGGAGGATGATGGCATTGAGTTTCTCGAGAAATCAAAGTCTGAATCATAAACATGTTCTCCCAATCTTTAGTGACTTCTTCAAAAAACTGAATCAGGTTGATCAAATATGACTTCTGTTTCCTGGAATCATGTTGAGTTAATAAGTCTGAGTACTAATACAAATTCTAATGATATTTTCCATTAATTTTCCCACCACTGAATTTTGACTCATTGATTTATAATTACTTGTTTATGGCTTTTTTAAAATGAGGGAACCACATGTGCCTCAGTCCAATCATCCAGCACTTCCCTGCTTCTCAGTGAACTATTAAAAAATATTTACTAACAGCCTCAACCATTTCCTTCCATACCCATGGATAAATTTAATCTGATGCTTTTGTCACTGTGAGTCCTTTGAACTTAGCCCTCACCATTCTCCTTCAGATGTGTAAACAACCCATTTGAGTTTTAGTTTTAACCACTGTACAAAAGGCAGATAAAAACAGATATAAATTACCTTCAACATTTCTGCTATGTCCTTATTAGCATTTATAAATCTGCCCATGTCACTCTGCAAATGGCCAAATTCACTCTCCTACTGACCTCTGATTCCTAACTTAACTAAAATGGCGATAATCAATTATCCTCCTTCCTAGCTTCATTTTAACCGCCTAATATTTCTATTTATTAATGCTAACTGCTTTTTTGTACTACTGTAGCCTGTGAAAGAAAAGCAGAACAGATGGGAGATTTTTATTATCCACTTAATTCTCATCTCCAAACCCAACATGTTATCTTCCATGAGTTCTGTTAAACATGCAGATAAAAAAGCTCTTTATGCCCATGTGTGGCTGCTAAGTTCTTTTTACAAGTTCTGCCAACACCTTTTGTTGTTCCAGTCCAGGTTAATATTGTATAAGATAAGTACACTGTTTGTAAGAATTTAAATTTCTGGAACTTGGCACTTAATTAATTTTTCACAAACCATTAACAAGGTAAATATGACCTATGGTAGCATTATTTGTTAATGTCATTATAGCAGTTTATGCGAGGGAGAAACTTCAGGAGAATGCCAAGAAGAAAGTAACATTTCAATGGAATGAACCCAAAGAATTACCCAGCATTAAAGCTTGCCTTATTCAAAAAATAAGCATATTGAACAGATGAATTTTACCCCCAAGTTATCTGTTCACAATCTGTGTCATTTCTTTCAAAATTCTGTTTGAATACTACGGTAGTTTATCACAAATATTATAAGATTTATGCAATTAAATAATCTTTTAACTTAACTAAAAAAGAGTTAAAATGTTCTTTGGAAGTTGAAGACAAAGGAAAGCACAACATATGGTATTGATTGCTCCTGAGTTTAAATCCATAAGGCCCCAAATGTTGCTGATAAATAATTCTATGTACTGTGTAACTTCATTAAAATAAACCCCATAGGAGATGTGCTGTCATTGTCTATTACTGTGTAGTAATCCTGTCTTACTTTTCCAAATATATGTACAATTTTCATATGTTAGTTCAACAGAACCAACTAGTAGTTATAGAGAACCATCAGAATACCAACAGAAGCCTCTTCCTTCTTTGCCATAGACAATGGGAATGACAAATGTATTTTCATGTTATAGTCGGACCAGAGAATAAGCCATCTTGCATGTGCATGTCTGAATGACAATGAGGTAGTGGAAGAAAATGACATACTAATCATCTGCTGGAAATGTCACTGCAAGAAGTAAATGAGTCGTGGCCTACCGCTGTGCAAGTATGTATGATTTCATGATTAAGTCACAAGGGAGCAATTAGACTGAAAACTGTTGCTAACCTTCACATATTCTGCAGCTTGAGTAGTTTCAGACAAGGGCCAATTATAGCTTTAACCTTTCCCAATGGGGCATGAATGACCGCTAAATAAAGCTGAGAACAAATCTTGTCTGGCTTAGATCCCACTTGTGCAATAGCCTCTATGTTCCCTTAAACTGTAACAGTAGAACACACTTACCTCAACTTCTTCATGAAACGCATCACCTCATGACTCACTTCAAATTAGTGCTGTCTTAAGATAAATTCTTTCACGCTAGGGAAATCTTCAGACTTTTAAAAATTCTTCTATGTATAGTTCCTTTGTCAAATTGCTGTCATAACTATTTCCTATTTGTGAGTGGCTTTTGGACTGAAGGTTTGAAAAGGATTCTACTCTGATTTTTGAGTACCTAACTATACAAGTTAGCTCAGCAATATTGTCCCTTTATTTATGTTGAGAAACTAACAAGAAGAACCAAAGCCCACAATGTGCTGACAACATAAAGGCTGAAAGGAGAAATTCAAGATAATGTAAACTCATAAAGATTGTAAGAAGGAAGACTGAGGAAAGAGAGAAGTTCCAGCTTTGACAACTTGGAAAAAATAAGTTTGAATTGAATACTGTGTGATCAGCAAGAAAAACAGAAAATGCTGGAATTACTCAGCAGCATCTGTGGAGAGAGAAACAGAGATAACATTTCAGGCCTGTGACCTTTCATCAGAACTCCACAGATGTTGCCAGACTTGCTAAGTATTTCCAGCACTTTCTGTTTTTATTTCAGATTTCTAGCATGTATGGAGGAGGAACATAGGAACAGGAATAGGTCATTCAGCCCCTCAAGCCTGTTCTGCCGTTCATTTAAATTATGGCTGATCTAGATGCCAACTCCATTTTCCTGCCTTTGCTCCATATCCTTCATCATCACTGGGTCAAAATCTTGGAACTCCCTACCTAATGGCAAGGTGAGAGTAAATTCACCGCATGGAGTGCAGCAGTTCAAGAAGAATGTTCACCACCACCTTCCCAAGGCTAACTATGAATGGGAATAAATGTTGGGCTAGCCCATATGAATTATTTTTTAAAATCTTTTCTTACCCTTACTTAACAAAAATTGCAACATCCACAACTTTTTGGGAGAGAGATCTTTAAACTTCTGCCACTTTTTGTGTGAACAAGCGTTTCTCCATAATACTCCTGAATGGCATGGCTGCAATTTTAACATTAGGTCTCCTTGTTTTTGCTTCCATTGCGAGAGACATTTCTCTGTATGTACCTTACCAAATCCTTTTATCTTTTTAAACAGCTCAATTAAATCACACCCTCAACCTTCTAAACTTAAGGGAATAAAAACTGAGGTTATGCAACTTGTCCTTACAATTTAATACTTTAAGTTTCAGTATCATTCTGGTGAACCTACTCCAAAACCAATACATCTTTCCTCAGGTATTGTGCCCAGAACTGAAAGCAATGCTCCAGAGGTACCTGACCAGAGTTCTGTACACTGTATAAATCTATATCTTGTGAAGAAATTAAGTTTCTAGACTTAACCTGAACTGGATGATGGAATAGTTCAGTACCTCTCTCACCATGTGCTGATCACACTCAGCACAAAGTGATACAATCCAGCAGCAATATGCGTTCAATGACAGTCTTTAAAAAGAGCTTGCTAAACTTACAGCTTTGTTGCTGGTTTGTCATTTCAGGCTGTTTGTTGAACGTTGGATGTTTTTAAGCGTGTTCAATCATTCTGGAAACCACTTTGTCTATGCAGACAAGGAATTTAGCTGCAGACATCGGCAGTCTCCTAGGGCTTCCTTTGGGTCTGGAGAATGAGGTAGAGCAACAAAGAAACCCCATACAGCAGGAGCAGCTGCCACAAAGAGGGCAGGAGAGGAGGGCACTGAGTAGGAGACCATATCCTCAGAGCATATTAAGAGTCTATTTCTACCTCAGATTTACTCAGGAGCAAATCATGAGGCACCTTCAATTCACCAAGGTGGCTGTGACCAAGCTCTGTCACCTGCTGCAGCCACAACTCAAGCCTTGCACCAGGGCATGAACAGCCAGTGGCTGTCAAGCTCATGGTGGCCCTCACCTTTTATGCCTTTTAGGCTGCAACAATTGACATCATTAAATATCTCAGTTTACAGTACACAAATGTACCAGGGAGGTCACCAAGGCTCTCTATGCCATAAGGAACACTTACATCTCTTAACCTATGGACAGAGATAAGTAAGACGAGAGGGAAACAGGTTTTGTATGTTCCTAGGATGTGGGTTCCATGGACTGTATGCAGATCACACTGCGTGCTCCCTACCACCAGCCTGCTATTTTTGTCAACCATAAGGGATTCCACTTCCTCAACATACGGCAGATTGGTGACCACACACAGTGTACCATGTAGGTCTGTGCCCACTATCCTGGCAGCAGTCTCCTTCATCAGTGACAGTCCTCTGTGCTGGCATTATTTCAACCAGAACTCTTAGGGTTCCAGCTGGCTACTGACCAATGAGGTCCATCCCCTCTAAACATGGCTTATGACTTCTGTCAGGAACATGTGCACAGCTGCAGAGCTGGGCTATAACAAGAGTCATGCTGCCACACAGAACATCACCAAGCAGAAAATCACCATGCTCAAGCATCACTTCTGGAGACAGGATCGAAGGAGCTTTGCTGTAAACCTCTGAGTGGGTGTCCAGCTACGTAACTTCACCATATTGAGGTACCAGCCTTTACCACCACCTGGACAGCAGTAAATGTAGGAGGAGGTGGTGGAAGAGGAGGAAGAAGAAGAGAAGGAAGACAAGGAAGAGGAATGCTGCCACCAGTACTCCAAGCTGCCAGAGTTCTTGGAGAGCAACTCACTGAGGTGCAATCCCTATAAATGTGCCCAAGGTGCACTCAACAGCCTGCCAGAGAGCTTACATATAATGTCACACTGTGACAGACTACCATGTTGCAACCTCACACACTCCTCCTGCTCAGGTAGCAGTTAGGAAGAGCACAGTTTGGGTTAGGGATGTATACATCAGCACCGGGGGACATAGTATGATAAGAAGACCTCATCACATAAATGCAAAATGGGTTTCAAATAAAATTGTGGTACCACTGAGGGTGATGTGAATGCAGACTCTGTAGTTGGAAAGCCATGAAAGTTACTTTCAATAGTTGGGATGAATGGGAAATTATTGAGTTATGCATAGCAGAGGATCTGCAGATGATTATATTTCTGAGGAAAGAAGGAGGGAGATTATGTACAGGATTATTAATCCAATGACCAGATAGAGTAGTCAAGAAAAGGCCTCATTCAAGGGGGTGGCATAACTCTCTCTTGCAGGTGACAATGGGTTGTTGTTGTGATCAGGTGAGGAGGGGTCGAAAGGCTCCCCTCTTGTTCATCTCCTTGTCTGACTGCAACAGGATTTATTTCTTTTAAACAGTGGCTATGCTTACCAGTTAGGTGAGTGTTTACTCTTTTATGTACTAAGATCATAAAGGAACCAATCGGACAGGTTTTCTTAAGTTTAAACAAGAAAGAGGTTGTTTATTGCACTTAAAACCAAAACCCAATCTAAGTAAAATATTAAACTATGCTCCAATTTTCACACACACGCAGACACGAGAATCATGCACAAATAGGTTACAGAGTGGAGAAGAATAGATTGGTTGGATTAGAGTCCAGAACAATAAAAAGAATATAAGGTCTATGGAGTCTGGTAAGTCAGTTGCCTTCTAGCTGAACTCGGTGGTCCTGAAGTTTCCGGTTGCGAAAGGTGGCCAACTGGTTCAGGGTTTACTTGGAGACTGTGAAGCAGATTGTTTTCTTCCTGGGGTCTCTGTTTGCAGCTATGATAGACTTGGATGTTTTGCAGCCAGCAGGCAGGGTTCAAACTTGAAAGGTCGCCTGGAGACAGCGATGGAGAGGGAGACCCCAGTTGGGTCCTGCACTGGTCAATCTCAGGTGCTTGTCTGCTGTAGAGAGAAGGAACTGCAAGTTTTCACACAGATGGAGAGTCTGACACATGATGGTTCAGTGTATTTTCTCTTTTGCAACTTAATTCAATTGGGGAGGTGGTAGTGTAGTGGCATTGTCACTGGACTAGTAATCTAGAGGCCCAGGCTCCGGGGGCGTGAGTTTGAATCCCACCACAGATGATGGTGAAATTTAAATCCAATTAATAAAAACAAAATCTGAAATTAAGAAGTTAGTCTAATGGTGACCATGAAACCATTGTCAATTGTTATAAAACCCCATCTGGTTCACTAATGTATTTTAGGAAAGGAAATCTGTTGTCCTTATCTGGTCTGGCCTACATGTGACTCCAGATCCACAGCAATGTGGTTGACTTTTAAATGCCCTCTGAAATGGCCTAGCAAGCTACTCAATTAAGGGCAATTAGGGATGGGCAATAAATGCTGCCCTACCCAGCGACACCCACATACCGTGAACAAATAAAAAAAAGGTCTAAGAATTCCAATTTCTCTCAGGTCCCATTGTCTCAGTAATGAACCTTTGAGTGGTTCGCCTTCACCAGTGTTAATGTTCCAAGATTGCCTTTAATGTCTTGTTAATGAAGGTAGGACAAGTAACTCATTCAAAATTCTCAAGCCATAGTTCTGGTTGGCGATTTACCAGACCTATGTCTGCACCTCAATACTTTGGTATGTAGGATATTTAGATGCAAATTGCAGTGGCCATTTTAGCTGCTAGCAGTGGTCTTTTATCAGTTTCTTGTCTCCTGTTTCTTTTCAAAGTTTAATTCAGGTTTCCAACCGATGGATTAAAAAAATCATCATTCGACATAGCACGTGTCATGACAATTGTCCTCCACGTCACATCAGGTTGCTACTCCTCTTTCTACATCCTTATTTTCTGCAGTAGCTCCAAGATAATATCTCTTGTTACAGCAAAGTTGTGTGACATAAAACCACAGAAAATTCTAGGACAAAAGGAGGCCATTTAGTCCATCATGACTATATTGGCTCTTTGAAAAAGTAATCTAAAACTAATCTCACGACAGTCCCACCACCCCCTCCCCATTGCCCTGTTTCCCCCTCTGCTTCAAAAAGTTATCCACTTTTTCCTTCAAAGACTATTTTTCTCAAGTGGTCTTTGTGGCAAAGCATTTTATTTCATTCGAACTCGGGATGTGAGCGTCACTGGAAAGGCAAGTATTTATTGCCCTATCCTAGTTGCTCTGAGAAGGTGCTGGTTTACAACTAAATGGTTTGCTAGACCACTTCAGTGAGCAGCTGAGAGTTAACCACACTGGTGTGACCCTGGGGTCACATGTGGGCCAGACCAGGTAAGAACAGTAAGTTTCCTTCCCTAAAGGACATTCGTGAACCAGTTAGTTCAATGTTGGACCGCTTCATGGTCACTTTTACTGATACTGGCTTTTAATTTCCAGATTTTTAAACTGAATTCAAATTCTCAAATTGTCATCATGGGATTTGAACTCACATTCTCTGGATTACAAGCCCAGTAGCATAACTACGACAAAAATTGCAGCATAGAGAACCTTTTCTACCTTCTCTCCTCCCTACTTTAAAGTCAATTGTAACACCATGCTGCATTATGTATGTTGGCAAGGAGCTCGCTGGGCAAAATACTTAAAAATGATTTATTAAGATATATTGGCTGCTGATGGAGGCTGTGGGGAAAAAATCTCCAGCACTTGCCCAGGTTGGTTGAGTGAAGCATGACAGTGGTGCAGTCACTGGCTCCTACTTTGCTGCAGCAGTATTTGACACCTATTGTGTTGAGGGAGCTTGAGAGCTGGCAGATCTGCACCAGTGGAAAAAAGATCCAGTCCACACTGTAGGAGATGCGAAATCTCAAGGTGCATGATTGGAGAGGGGGCGTTTATACAGTGATAAATCTGACCAAAGCTAAGATGGAGGAGAACATGCTTCTACTGGTGCCATATTGCTAAGGAACAATGTATGCATTTGAATCCGCTCCTAAATGCAACTGTAAATGTTCAGAATATAATGAAACCACTGGCTGAGACATCGTACAACTCAAGTCATGCTAGTATAAAAGCAAAATACTGCGGATGCTGGAAATCTGAAATAAAAACAAGAAGTGCTGGAACCACTCAGCAGTTCCGAAGAAGGGTCACTGACCCGAAACGTTAACTCTGCTTCTCTTTCCACAGATGCTGCCAGACCTGCTGAGTGCTTCCAGCATTTCTTGTTTTTATTTCAAGTCATGCTAGGCCTTATTCATCATTGTTCTCGGGCTGAATTATGTTCCCCTGTTGGAGGCAGATTCGTTGGCATGGGGGTGGAGAATCTTTGTGGAGCCCCCGTCACGAAACCCAGCACCATATCACAGTGTGCCGATTCTGTCAGAGGTGGAGAAGAACCGTGGCAGTACTGACGCTCCGATGTGACGGCATCATCATTTAAATGTTTGAAATGCTGCTTTAAATAAATTTGAATGTAATCCACCATGATCCAATGAAGGTTCCTCAATTTTGTAGTTGATGTGCAGTACTCATGTGCCTTCAGTTTTGCGACTTTGAAAAGCTGGCGCCACCAAAGCAAGAGTCCTCAGTGCCGCGAAAGGGAAGATAAACTTTCCATAGTAGCATAGGGGAAGTGGGCTTTACAGCGGCTAGTGCCACTATGCTGAGCGTCCAAGGGGCTTGTGTGTGACTGGGAGATCTTTGCATGGTGCCTGTGTGTGAGTAGGGGGAGCTCTGCAAGGGATTTGTGTGTGAGTGGGGGGAGCTCTGCAAGGTGCCTGTGTGTGAATGGGGGGAGCTCTGCAATGGGCTTGTGTGTGAGTGAGAGAAAATCCGCAAGGGGTTTGTGTGTGAATGGGAAGTATCTCTGCAAGGGGTTTGTGTGTGAGTGGGGGAAAATCTGCAAGGGGCTTGTGTGTAAATGGGGGGAGCTCTGCAAGGGGCTTGTGTGTAAATGGGGGGAGCTCTGCAAGGGGCTTGTGTGTAAATGGGGGGAGCTCTGCAAGGGGCTTTCATGATTATATGTGTGGGCTTCAATATTAGAGACTTTTTGGTACTTGGAAGTAAAACTGAAAGTAACTCAGTATTTTGAGGAAAACACCTGACCTGAGGGTTGTTGTAAGGTCAGATAAGCATATGCGCCTGTAGTGAACAGAAGTCTTTCTTAAAGCTTGTTAAATCATTGTTGAAGTTAAATCTCTGACTGCAAGTGTGATTCTTCAGCCTGTGATGTAACATTTGCAATGAGGTTATAAAGATAAACAATACAGAGGTAAATTCAGAGATATTTAGGATTGTATCATGGCATTTGCTGCAGCTGATATGACTGCAGTCCGGGTAATTGAGCCATTTGATCCAACGGGTGATATCAGTACCTTGAGTGTGAAACGGAAAGTGTAGCTGGAGGAGATTGAAGAGTATGCTGACAGTCGCAGTTTGTTTTTGGACAGGGCAATGGAGGTGCAGAAAGCAGCATTCAAAGCTTTGAAAGACAGCTTGACAGGTACTCGAACCCTGGGATACTATGATCCAAATGCACCAATGTAAGTCATTGTGGATGCTGGTCCGGTAGGATTAAGGAGCAGTGCTGGTGCAAATGCATGCTGAGGGCCCGAGAATCATTGCTTATGTGATCAGATCTCTGACAGATGTGGAGAGGAGATATTCTCAAAGAAAGAGGCCCTAGGATTGGTGTGGGCATGTGAAAGATTCCATGCATACTGGTTCGGCATTGAGTTTGAATTAATGAATTAAAGATGAACACTGCTGACTCTCTGTCACGACAATGGAGGGAGGATCAAACACACAGATCTTCATGAAAGAAGGAAGTTTAATCATTTGTGCAATGTGTGGCAGTTCATGCTACACCGAAAGCAATGACAACTAAAAAGATTGAAAGAGAGTCAGGCAAAGATCCAGAATTTAATGACATCAGTCAGAGAATCCAAGCTGGAAATTAGGAGAATTGCCCAGTCAGAGCATACGTTGTTATACGAGATGAATTGTGCACAATTGGGAAGTGTATTCTCAGAGGTAACAGACTTATAGTGCCACAAAGCTTAGGCCTAGACCGGTGATGCTAGCTCATGAAGGTCACTTGGGAGTGGTTGGTACTACCCAAAACTTACAAACCAAAGTATGATGGCCTGAGATGGAGAAAGATGTGGAACAGTTTGTCAAAGCATGTTATGGATGTCAACTTATCCAGTAGACCCAATCCACCAGAACCAGTACGCAGCACACTGTTACCGACTGGACCATGGGAGGATGTAACAGTTGACTTTTCAGGCCCACTTCCATCAGGAGAGTCCATGGTGATTGATTATTACAGCCGTTATTATGAGTATGTGATAATGAAATCTACAACAGCAGAGAAAATGGTGTTTGCATTGACTAAAATATTTGCAAGCCATGATCTACCAATCACTTTGTCTTCAGACAATGGGCCACAATTCATTTCACACACCTTTGCAGATTACATGCAAGTCACAGGCATTCACCATCACAGAGTAATACCTAAATGGCCACAGGTCATTGAACCTTGCTTCAATCATATGGTCAGAAGTGGGGATGTTCGCTGATGATTGCACAATGTTCAGCACAATTCGTGACTCCTCAGATACTGAAGCAGTCCGTGTAGAAATGCAGCAAGACTGCACAATATCCAGGCTTGGGCTGATAAGTGGCAAGTAACATTTGCGCCACACAATTGCCAGGAAATGACCATCTCCAACAAGAGAGAAACTAACCATCTCCCCTTGAGATTCAATGGCATTAGCATCGCTGAATCCCCCACTATCAACATCCTGGGGGTTTCCATTGACCAGAAACTGAACTGGAGTAGCCATATAAATACTGTGGCTACAAGAAAAGGTCAGAGGCTACATGCGAGCATATGAACATACGAATTAGGAGCAGGAGTAGGCCACTCAGCCCTTCGAGCCTGCTCCGCCATTCAATAAGTTCCTGGCTGAACTGATTACTCCACATTTCCATCTACCCCCGATAACCTTCCACCCACTTGCTTATCGAGAATCTATCTACCTCATCTATCTACCTCTGCCTTAAAAAGATTCAAAGACTCTGCTTCCACCGCCTTTTGAGGAAGAGAATTCCAAAGACTCACGACCCTCTGAGAGAAAGAATTCCTCCTCATCTCTGTCTTAAATGAGTGACCCCTTATTTTTAAACACTGACCCTTAGTTCTAGATTCCCCCACAAGAGGAAACATCCTTTCCACATCCAACCTGTCAAGACCCCTCAGAATCTTATATGTTTCAATCAAGTCGCCTCTTATTCTTTTAAATTCCAGCGAATACAAGCCTGGCCTGTCCAATCTTTCCTTGTAAGACAGCTCGCCCATTCCAGGTATTAGTCTAGTGAACCTTCTCTGTACTACCTCCAATGTATTTACATCCTTCCTTAAATAAGGAGACCAGTACAGTACACAATACTCCAGATGTGGTCTCATCAATGCCCTGTATAGCTGAAGCATAACCTCCCTACTTTTGTATTCAATTTCCCTTGCGATTAATGATAACATTCTATTAGCTTTCCTAATTACGTGCTGTACCTGCATACTAACCTTTTGTGATTCATGCTCTAGGACACCCAGATCCCTCTGCATCTCAGAGCTCTGCAATCTCTCACCATTTAGATAATGTACTTCTTTTTTATTCTTCCTGCTAAAGTGGTCAATTTCACACTTTCCCACATTATACTCCATTTTCCAGATCTATGCCCACTCGCTTAACCTCTCTATATTCCTTTGTAGCCTCCTTAGGTCCTCTTCACAAGTTACTTTCCTACCTATCTTTGTGTCATCAGAAAATTTGGTCCCTTCATCTAAGTCATTTATATAAATTGTAAAATGTTGAGGCCCCAGCACAGATCCCTGTGGCACAACATTCATTGCATCTTGCCAACCAGAAAATGACCCATTTATGCCCACTTTCTGTATCCTGTTAGCCAGCCAATCTTATATCCATGCCAATATGCTATCCCCTACACCATGAGCTTTTATTTTCTGCAATAACCTTTGATGTGGCACCTTATCAAATGCCTTCTGGAAATCTAAAGACAGTACATCCATCAGTTCCCCTTTATCCATAGCACATGTAACTCCCTCAAAGAACTCCAATAAATTGGTTAAACATGATTTCCCTTTCACAAAACCATGTTGACTCTGCCTGATTACCTGAAATTTTTCTAAATGCCCTGCTATAACATCTTTACTGTCGCTGGGTGAAAATCCTGGAACTCCCTTGCTAACAGCACTGTGGGTGTACCTACCCCACATGGACTGCAGCGGTTCAAGAAGGCAGCTCACCACCACTTTCTGAAGGGCAATTAGGGATGGGCAATAAATGCTGGCCTAGCCAACGACGTCCACGTCCCAGAAACCAATTAAAAAAAAGATAAAACCAGTCCTTAGAGAAATGGATGAGGATTGCTCAGGCTGTTGGTAAAGACTGGAAGGAGGTGTTGTTGTCATGCGTGGCCATCTGTAGAGCAACTACACACACAACGATGGGAAAGAGCCCAGCTATGTTGTTATTTGGAAGCAAAATGCGCACCAAGATGCCAGAGCTGAAGGTCATTAGAGTTGATTAGAAGTTTTGAGATCACGATACTGAGAAAAAGGGTGCTGCAAAGGTTTATGCAGACCACAGAAGAAGAGCTAGACAGTCTGATGTGATGCCAGGTGATGAAGTATTGCTGAGACGTGAGAGTCCAAGTAAGATGGATACACCATATTATACACTGTCGTTGCCAAGAAGGGAAACAGTGTGACTGTGCACTCGCCAGAAGGAGTACTGTTTGACAAAAATTCTTCATGCATCAAAAAGTATCATGGTGACAAAGACATAACAGCAGATAAACCAAATGTAAGAGCTGAGGCAAAGCTGACATCCAGCAATCCAGAAGTCCAAGCCAGTGATGCTGTTAGCAGGCAGACAGTTTGCTATCCAGAGGGAGAAACACCAGTTCCAGGGGGGCTGACAACATTTCCTAATCTTGACACAGTGACCAGAGTTCCTGAGACAACAGGCAGACCACGGCACGAGAGGAGACACCAAAGTGATATGAAGATTTTGTGTTGTGATTATGTTTAAAACAAAAAGGATGTATGCCGAAAGCTGCTGTTGAAAAAAAAATGTAATTGAAGAAATTAATTTACTCAGTGAGTTAGGAAAATAATGATTTGTTAAGTTTGTTTGAAAAATATGTTATGGTATGTTTAGTAAGAGATGGAATTTAAGCTACACACAGCAAGCAGGAAAATCATGGATATGTTTTAGTCTGATAAGGGAGGAATGTCATGATTGAATGTTTGGGCTTGAGTATTAGAGACTATATGGTACTTGGAAACTGAAAGTAACTCAGTGTTTTGAGGAAAACACCTGACCATATCTGTTGCTAGACTAGATAAGCATATGCTCCAGTAGTGAACAAAAGTCTTTATTAAAGCTTGTTAAATCTTTGTTAAAGTTAAATCTGTGGCTTCAGGTGTGATTCTTCAGCCTGTGTTGTGACAGGGGCATGTGTGTGAATGGGGGTGGGGAGGGGGTCTGTGCAAGAGGCTTGGCTTGTGTGTGAATGGGGGGATCTCTGCAGGGGGTTTGTGTATGAATGGGAGGGGATCTCTGCAAGGGGTTTGTGTGTGAATGGGAGGATCTCTGCAAGGGATTTGTGTATGAATGGGAGGGATCTCTACAAGGGGCTTGTGTGTGAATGGGGGAAAACTCTGCAAGGGGCTTGTGTGTGAATGGCGGGAATTCTGCAAAGGGCTTGTGTGTAAATGGGGGGGATCTCTGCAGAGGGCTTGTGTGTGAATGGGGGGGGGAGTTCTGCAAAAGGCTTGTGTGTGAATGTGGGAATTTTGCAAGGGGCTTGTGTGTGAATGGTGGGGAGCTCTGCAGGGGGTTTGTGTATGAATGGGAGGGGATCTCTACAAGGGGCTTGTGTGTGAATGGGGGAAAACTCTGCAAGGGGCTTGTGTGTGAATGGCGGGAATTCTGCAAAGGGCTTGTGTGTGAATGGGGGGGAGTTCTGCAAAAGGCTTGTGTGTGAATGTGGGAATTTTGCAAGGGGCTTGTGTGTGAATGGTGGGGAGCTCTGCAAGGGGCTTGTGTTTGAATGTAGGGAAATTTGCAAGGGGCTTGTGTGTTAATGATGGGAAACTCAGCAAGGGGCGTGGGTTTGAATGTAGGGAACTTTGCAAGGGGCTTGTGTGTGATCAGAGAGGAGCTGTGCAAGGGGCTCATGTGCATGGAAAGAATAAATGCAGGACTGGCAGACTTTTAAAGATGGCGCCAGCACCTGTTCCAACATCAGGTGATGCCGCAAACAGTGTCTCCTTTGCTGCCCCGCCCTCCCCATGTTATTTGGGGGGACGGCCATCGCCATTATGCAAAATAGCTGCCTGCTGCATAATCGCGGTGGCACAGCCGCTGACGTTACAAGCGCGACTGCGCTATTTTGTGCACCGCCACTGTTCCCAGCGGCAGGGTCATAAAATTCAGTCCCTCAAGTGTGACTCTGATGGATTGCAATGTTTGTTAGGATACTGTTAGAATTTAGGAGCCATAACTGTTTCAATCACTGGAAAACATCGTGCTAAACTGTCAGTTGAATGTTTAAGCCGTGAATTGAAAATGGTCTGAGGAGAACTGGAATACCTATGTGCTGTGCCTCTGAAGTGGCTTCTCAAGTGCTCCACTGAGTTCCCGACCTGTAGCATTTTATGGGGATCTGTTCTATAGCACTAACAGGTATAAGTTGCACTCCTTCTTGATCTTGCATTGAACAGGAGAGATCATTAAATTACAGTTAGTTTTAGCATGAATTTAAGTGTTTTATGTTTTGTTTCTGCTGGAGGCGATTGGTATAAATAATCAATGACAACAAAGCACAATTCCCCTTTAATGAAGCAAGCTGTAATAGAGACCACTCTGAGAGGTCACAAGTCCTAGGATTTTATTTGCTGCTTTTAGAAACCAAATTGTTTGTGTTACGACCAGGTGAGAAAGGTGTCTAGGGGTACCTCTCAGCCTTCACCTGGTCTTATTGTAACAGGATTTAATTTTTAAACACAATGTGTTTTGAGCTCCCCCTTGGTGAATCCTTGTTCACCACTTTCCAATTATAAGGCAAAGAAATAAGCATAAACAGGCCTTCTTAGGTTTAAAGAAGAAAGGTGAAATTTATTACAACTTAAACTTAAACTCTAATTCGGTTAATGCCTCCGAATACACGCCGTGCCCCACGCTAGCATGCATACGTGATTTGCACATGCAAATAGAGACAGAAAAAAGCAGAAGAAAAATAAAGTAGAGAGGTTTGAGGCAATATCAGAAGAGTTTCTTGTTACTGTGCTTTGAGCTCACTGTTTATAGGTAGTTCTTGCTTGTAGGTAATTCTTTTCGTTGGGGCCCAATATACCTCTTAAACCTTGTTTACTGTAGGAGACTTTTCTCTCTTGGGGTTCCTGTGTCTTCAATGGATTCCAAAGCTGGTGAGAAAGAGATGAGCAGATAGGACAGAGGTGGCAGCAAGCCAGCCACCAGAGTTTTTTTTCCAGTCCGGGAACAAACAGCTTTCGGAGTTTTAAAACTCTCTGGCAAGTTCAAATTCAAAAAAACTCCAACAACCAGTTAGTCATGTGACTAAACTGGTCTGAGCATGTCAATGTGTGTATTCGGCCATCTTAGCAATTAACCTGGAATGCTAGTTTTTCCACATTCAAGGTCTGGTAATCAAAAGTCCATTGTGGATTAAACTGGAGCAGGGAGTGGCCCATTTGTCCTTCCAAGTACTGTCTGTTACTATGCAAAAAAATTACCTCAACAGGAACAAAACCCTAGGCAGTTATGGCAATGGACAAACTGAAGAAAAGCTTCCCCAAAGAACCACATGGTTACTGGGATGCCAAAAAGGGGAAATTAAAGCAGCCCTGGCACCCAGAAATGACAATTTTAATCCAGTCAAGGATCTGATGTGTTTTTTTATTCTCAAAAAATCATGTTCTTTCTTTACACCAGTAACAGGTTAAAAATCAATGTTCCTGTGGCAAAATTAATGTGTCTCATTCTTGGCAGGTGGGGGCCTGCCTGATACCTCCATACCCTGGGGAATGAACTGCAATTTGAACTGCAATTCATTAAAAGGTTTGAGAGAAATATAAGACACAGAAAGAAAACCCATGCATTTCTCTCATTCATTACCATTCATTCATAACTCATAATGCTGATTAAAATTGTCTTTTCTGGGTGCCAAGGCTGCTTTAATTTCCCCTTTTTGGCATCCCAGTAACCATGTGGTTCTTTGGGAAAGCTTTTCTTCAGTTTGCCGATTGCTATGACTGCCTAGGGTTTTGTTCCTGTTGAAGTATTTTTTTCAGGAGCGTTAGTAGTGGGCGGGTCTACCCTGAACTCTCTTTCAGTGCTTTGCTGAGTCATGCAAAGGCTTTTGACTTCAGGAGATTGGTGGTTCTCTTTTCCTCTGACTGTGGAGGAGGATTTTTTGTTAACTCCCCTTTGTTCTCTGGGACATTCCTGCCTGCACGTAATTGTGCAGACTTGACTGCACTCTCCTGTAGCACTTTGACTAGATGAGGCATTACACTCATGGTTTCTCTGCGCACTAGAGGTCTCCCTTTGTCTCTGCAGGTTCCTGTAAATACTGTTAGCAACTCTGGTGGGGTGCTTCTCGAGTCTGCATTTACAAAGGAGGATGTGTGGTCTAACTTTTCAAATTTTTCGGCATTGGCTGACCAGACAGTAGGGATTTTCATCCGGGATTCCTCCCGGACTTCCTTTAACCTGCCCTCTTGGTCACTTTGTCCCCTTCTCTTTCTAAACTTTTACCAGCCATGTGCCTGCCTGTCCCCTTTTGTTCTCAGCGGGGGTCCCTTACAGTTCACCAGCCCTGTGCTAGAGGGTCCTCCTATCACTGGTACAGGACTTAGGGGTGCAGGTTTCACTGTAGGTTGGGGTTTCCCCTCAACCGGGCACATGTGGCAACTCCTGCAGTACTCTACCACATCTTTATGGAGTTTTGACCGTTCAAATTTCTGTCTTATGCGGGCTTTTGTCTTTCGTATACCAGCATGTACAACCACTGTAGTCTCATGAGCCTTTCTTAATATTTCGCCCCGGTACTTCTGTGGCACCACTAACTGGTGAACTACTGAGCACTCCTTGCCCTCAGGTCTCTGAGGAGAACTCCATTTCCTCATCAGTACCCCATTCTTTAAATAGTAGCAGTCAGGGACTCCCTCTGCTTCACTTTCAGATTGGGGAGTCTGTGCTAACTCTCACAATGCTGAGTCGGCTCGCTGAGCCTCAGCTAGGGAAAATCCATTTAATTCAATCCCTGGGTCTCCTAACTTTCCAAAGAAAGTCTCGGACAGGCAGACCTCATGGTCATCTGCCTCCAGTGGCAATCCAGTCTCCTCTGGGGGAGCTGGTTTGATCATGGCCTGATCCACTACACATTCAGGGACACTGCTGCCCTGTCTCTCTGACCTCCTGCGATTTTTCTTTCACTATTGGGGGGGCTACCACCTTCACCCCTGCCAGATCATTACCTAGGAGCAGGTCAACCCTGTCCGCAGGCAAACCTGGGACAATCCCTACGGTCACTGGTCCCGAAACTAGGTCGCACTCCAGGTGAACCCAGTGTACTGGTACAGGCATACACGGCCCTCTAATACCATTCACCACCATTTTGGTGTTCACTGCACTCTCTGGGGGAAAGGTCAGGCCTTTTCCCAGTAAAAGGGATCTAGTGGCCCCTGTGTCCTTGAGAATCCCTATGGGCTTGCTTGCCCCATCCGAGGGGTATGGGGTCACAAAAGGTGTCCATTCCTTTCTGAGGTGCAGTTACATTGAATAATGCAGCACAGAAGGAGGCCAATTGGCCATCTTCTCTGTGCTGGCTCTTTGAAAGAGCTATCCAATTAGCCCCGCTCCCCAGCCTTTTCCCCACAGCCCTGCAAATTTTCCTTTTCAAATACTTATCCAATTCTCTTTTGAAAGTTATGATTGAATCTGTTTCCAGTACCCTTTAAGGACACTAAAAAAAAAACTGTTCATTTCCCTCTCATTATTTAGCCAATTATCTTAAATCTGTGTTCTCTATTTAGTGACCCTTCTGCCAGTGGAAATAGTTTCCCCTTATGTACTCTATCAAATCCCCTCATAATATTGGACACCTAGATAGGCACAGTTGCCTTGCCCAAGTTGCCATTCCTCAAATGTGAATATAGACAAGTCAGTAGGCTATCTGACCACAGGGACAAAGCATCAAGTGTGCTTAATCCAGCCTGCACCTGTTGTTCACCCACATGCCCTGCACTCAGGACTGGGAATTTTCTTCTTGTAACCTTGGAACATCAAAGCTGATTGTGTAATTCCGACAACCAATTCAGTATGTTGTGCATTGTTATTAGCGTTGCTCGAGTGTTATTTACAGATGGTCTTGGTATGGCTAAATAATAACTCGTTTGTTTTGATATACATAACTATTTAACTCTCATTAAGCCTGTCCAGCTAACATCTCTCGTGATGCTTCTAGCTTCTTCCAAGCCTAATATGCATGTGACCACTATGTCATCATCACTACAGTGGGAGGGGTTCCTCTCCCTGTCTCAAATATTAATCCTTTCAGACCCTTATACTACATGGTATACAGCAAGGAATCAGACCTTGGACCTTCTTAGCCTGTTTTCAGCCGCCTGCTGTCTTAACCAACTGAGCTTTGAAGAGATTGACACACAAAACATAAACAAAAAAAACTGCACGGAAATTTTGATGAAACTGATTTGGAAAGTGTACATTTGAAGAGAGAAATAACGAGCCGAGTACAGTAATGAGACAAATGTGCCTCGAGTAACATAACTCAAAGTGAAGACTTCATCCATCATGAAACTGAATTATTCTAGGAACCTGGTACAGAATAATAGACCACAATCTTGCAGTGCTAAAAATATATGGCAAGGCACAAAAAATAAAGTTTATTAATTTGCATCCTAAGTTTACAAATTACTATTTAGTTTACTTTAGCTATTCCTTGCAGGGTGCAACAAATCTCATGTTTCTCACATTTTCTCTAGCAGAAATAATATCAATCATTAAATTATTATCACATTCACAGAGTTCTCATTTTGCTCATTTTGAAAAATAAGCAAATATTGTGTTAAAATGCACAGCCAAAGAATGTTCTGAGTATATGCATGTAACTAATGCACCCAATTATCAATGATAATTTATAGGTTAAATTGGCAAAACTTGGAGGGTAATTTTAACGTTGGTCACTGAGTGAAAAACGGTTGATAATAAATGGGTAGTTTGTTTGAGACCTCGCCCAGCTTTCTTAAAATGGGACAAGGTGTAAAAAAGGCTTCCAATTTGCTATCACCTTTCTTTTCCCCAGTGATAAAAGTTAAAACTACCCCCTTGGTGTCGGAAAATAAATTAAAAGGCGTTCCGGGACAAGAGCTGAACAGCAGTATAATGAAGCCCATTCATACACCAGATTAATAACTAATTATGTTAAAGTAGTACGTTTAAGCACCTGGATTAGTCCTGCAGCAGTCCTGTTTGTGGAAACTTGCCGTGTGCAATTGTCTGCTGCGTTTCCTATATTACAGCAATGACTACACTTCTAAAGTACTTCATTGTCTGTAAACCACTTTGGGACATCTTGAGGTCATGAAAGGCAGTATATAAATGCAAGTCTTTATTTTTATTATGGGCACTCATTGGCCGGAATCTTCCCAGTCCAGTGGAGGCAGGCTTGAAGTCGGGCTTAGAAGGAAATTCTGAAATGAGGGCAGTGAGTCAGTGGTCTGGCCTGTTTCCGCATCTGGTGACTTTGCTGGTGGCGAGTTATCACTGCAGCGGCTCCCTGCTGTCAGCAGAGGATAGCCAACTTGCATAATTAAATGCCCAATTTTGGGAAGATTGGGGATGCCTCTGGGATCTTCTTGGTGGCGGATGGGCCCCCCTACTGAGGTCAAAGCCCTGCAGGTGCCTGCAGGCGGCAGGCTGGGGTACCCACGAGGCCTCCCTGTATACACCTCCTCCACTGGAACAGGAGGGATCAGCAGGCTACAGCTGAAATGCGGGCCATCCTGTGGAGGCGGGTGCGCTGCCATCAAGTGCAGGTTCAGGACACAGAAATGGTTCTGTCTGCAATTATTCTCGAAGGGGACAAGATTCTGTCCATTGTGTGCTGCATGCTGTAAAGGAACTGGTTCTAAAAAAAGTTGATGGATAAGCGAGTGTTCCTAATGACATGCACCCTAGTGTCTTGAAGTTGGAAGGTGCAGAGAATTTGGCACTGCTGAGTGTATCTACATGGCATGTGTTATGAATTGGAGGTATTGGTTTTGGGAGGTTTTACAGTGTATGGAGTTTTAAAACAACAATAGGAGTAGAACTTAAAGGAGCAGAAGAAAAGCAATTAAAAACACAAACACGGTTCGAGTAAAAATAAGTGCCAGATTGGGAGAGAGACTGACAGAAACAAGGAGCTGGATTTTGTTGAGCTCCCGATGTTGGGTTCCATGGCTCTTTCAAAGAGCCCGCACAGAGAAGATGGCCAAATGGCCTCCTTCTGTGCTGTATGATTCAATGTAACTGCACCTCAGAAAGGAATGGACACCTTTAGGAGAGGGGGAGACAGGGACAAAACTGGTAAAAACTGGAAAAAAGTAAAAATGTTTGTCAGTAAGTATTCCATCCATAAAGAAATTGAAGTGTTGTTCACAATTTAATTGTTACATGCTCCCTTAGGTGCATGTAAATAATTTCTGAACAAAGCAGCCCAGAATGTTTGCTGAGCAAGCTTTTGATTTAACAGTTTTTATGTGTTGTTGTTGCAAGTGTACAATTGATCAAGGAACATATTGTACAAGATGAAGGAGAAATGTGTACCAGCCACAGCGATTGAAGCATAAAGATGTTGCTGTGCATCATAGATTGATTTCTGGCCTGTCCTAAGCTATTAGTAGTTCTAAATTTGTAATTCCTTAGTTATGTAGTTAATATTAAAAACATTGACCAGTAATAGATTCTTTAAAATTTCCAAAAAAATAAGATTTTTGAAGATTACAACTTTAGTAAAGTATTCACAGGACTTCATGGCACCTGTTTTTCAATGCAGGCAGTGCCAAATGGTTGTGATATGCAAAATCTAGGCAAGCAGATATTTTTGCATTCATTAGAATAATTATATTTCTAGTTATAAACTATGGGAAAAAACCGCTATGAATTTTAAATGTTAATGAATTTGTGCTATTCATTGGTTATAAAAAGAAACATAGATAACATTCCATTCAATTTGGTACAGTTGCCTTTTAACTGCACCTAAGGGAATGTGTGGAAATTCAATGCCATATATTTTAAGCAATTTCTTTAGGATCTTGCAGCAATTTTTTTTTATTGAGAACTGTGCGTGGAAATTCTGATAACAACTGTACATGAATTTGTACGAAGCCTATTTGGAAAATGTGTACTTGTGAGGGAAATAATGAGGCTGAGTACCATAATGAGAAAAATCTGCCTCAAGTAACAGTGAAGATTTCACACATCATAAAATTGAATTTTATTTCAGCTAGCATACCGCTATCATATAGTGATAACGAAAAGTGACATTTGATTCAAAATAATTAAAACACATTGGGGTAGAAATTAGTTCAGACCACTTTTCAGGTACCAAATGGATGCAAGGAATGACCCAAGCACCCAAAGTCAGAGGCACTATGATTGCGAGAAGTTGGTCCTTGGTCCTCATTGTGATAATGGCAGAGAGCTGCAGGCTCCAACTTGGCATCCGCTAGCAGCTCAACCAGTATGAGCAACTTTATCATTCCATGCTTCTTCGACCTTACCTCCCAAACCCACAACCTCCACCACCAGATGCTGGAAGGTGGGATTCAATTGGGCAGCTAGTTTTCTTTTTGGCCGACACAGACACAATGGGCTGAATGGCCTCCTTCTGTGCCATAATTTTTCAATGGTTCTATGGTTCACCTCGAAGGACAAGACCAGCAAGTGTATGGAAGTACCACCATTCCAGGTGTCACACTATCCCAACTTGGAAATATATCACTGTTGTTACCAAAGTGCTTTCATTTTTTGATATTTTTTGAGGACTTGTGTTAAAACTGAAAAGAATCCATGGATGTGTTTTTTTTAACCAAGTTCAATGAAAGGATACTTGGAATGTTTTGTGAAAACAACCTGTGCTGGGAATCGTGTGATTTAAACTCAATAAACAGCAGAAACCTTGATGACTTGGGGAAGATGTTTACAGAGAAGCCACATGTCAAGGTTTATGGAGGTCAGGAGGTTGACTTTCTGTTTGGGGTTTGAATATTGTTTTCAAGTCAGTTGAGACTGTTGGTGTTTTTCCTGCCAAGAAAAAAGAAACCACCCAGCTCACCTCTTTCTCTACCTCTTTGAAGAAGCCCTGCTAAGATCCAGTGTGGAAGAGTTAAAATTCCTGGTGCTGCATCTTTCCTGAGAAACTGGAAAAACTTGACAGATTAATTATCAATGCCACCTGAAAAGAACTGCTTTAGAAAAGATCCCAGAGACTCATCTCTAGATACCTGGATGCCAGCCCAAAAGGGACAACTAACTTCCTTCCATAACTTCTCTTTTTTCTTCAAGAGTTAGCAAGTATTTGGCCAAAGTATTCTTTTTTGTCTTTTTTTGTAACATATCTCTACAGAGAGAATTTCTGTATTTTTTTCAGTGTGAGTGTGTGTTGAAGGAATTTAAAAAGGGAACTTTCATATTTCAATCTGTCTGTTAATGCTTTGCTTCATTACTGGATAAGTCTTGTTTGATAATAAACTGATAATTTTGTTGTTTATTAAAGAAACCTGGTTGGTGTATTTTATCCTGGGATAAAGAGTAGAGTATATGATTGACCGAATTGGTAATGTATAAACATTTTTAAAATATATGTTGTGACCTGCGGAGAGGTGGATCTAGAAAAGACAGTGAACTCCTCCCGCCTCGGTTGTAACACTGTTCCTTGATTATCGCTGGGTCAAAACAAGGGGGCACATGCTTAAAATAAGAGCTAGGCCATTAATGAATGAGATCTAGGCCAGGATTTTTCACTCAGCGGACGGGAGCCGTCCATCAACTGAAAAGTTGGTGGCGAACCCGCCTGGCCTGGGGATCCGACCCGCATTTTGCGGTTGCCTAGGCCTTTAAGTGTTCTGAGGCGGGGTTTCCACCCGCTTGAGACAGGAAGTCCTGCCTAATAGAGCTACCGGCCAATCAGTGGGCCAACAGCTCTTAGTCCCAGCAGCACCACTGGGAGTAGTGGCTACTGCTTGGACTGGAGACCAGCTTGAAGAAGAAGATGTCGGGAAGCCCCGGAACCAAGGGAACTTTTTGTTGCCTTGCCGGGGATGATCAGTCGGGCCCCGGCGAGGTAGGGGTGGTCGATTGGGGAGACGGGGGGGGGGGGGGGGGGGGGTTGTGGCAGCAGGGGCAGCCCTCCGTTGGGCACAGGGTGCCCGATCATGAGGGCAACACCCCAACGCCTTCAGAGAGCCGCCTGCTTTTGTCAGGCGGCTTTTCTCGGGCCTGGGCCATCCGCTTGCCCAGGATAAAATCCCCGTGGTGGCAGGCAGAGGCCCTTAAGTGCCCTTGATTGGCCTGGGGTGGGCGGGTCACTTTTCACCGCCGCCAATCTGCATAAAGTGGTGGCGGAGGCGGGAGCAGGTCAGGAAAGGCCCCCCCCCCCCGAGCCTCCCGCTCCATTTTATGCCCGCCCCCCCACCCACCCACTCACCCCCGCTACCTTTCTGCTCTTTGGGGGGGGTGTAAAATTCTAGCCAAGGAATCAGTTCTTCACACCAAAAATAGTAAAAATCTGGAACTAATTCCACATAACTCTGTGGATGTTGGTCAATTGAAATTTTCAAGACTTAGATTGAGACATAGAGACTCACCAAGTCTGTGCTGACCATCAATCACCCATTTATACTAACCCTACATTAATCCCATATTCCCTACCACCAACCTACACCAGGGGCAATTTACAATGGCCAATTTACCTATCCATCTGCAAGTCTTTGGTGGTGGGAGGAAACCAGAGCACCTGGTGGAAACCCACACAGTCGCAGGGAGAACTTTCAAACTCCACACAGGTAGTACCCAGAACTGAACGTGGGTCGCTAGAGCTGTGAGGCTGCGGTGCTAATCACTGCGCCACACATAATTGATAGATGTTTGCTGGGTATCAAGAGATATAGACCAAAAACACTAAATAGAACTGCCAGAAACAGACCCATTGATCCAGGAAACTAAAGCCCTCCCTCCTGCACCATCTCCTCAGCCACGCATTCATCTGCTCTATCCTCCTATTCCTCTACTCACTAGCAGATGGCACCGGGAGTAATCCAGAGATTACAACCTTTGAAGTCCTGCTTTTTAATTACTACCTTGCTCCCTAAGTTCTTGTTGCAGGACCTCATCCCTGTCTCTACCTCTGTCATGACCAATAGCGCAGCAGGTCTAGATTGGGGACCGGAGGGGTCCCTTATCAGGTTTATAGCAGATGAGAACTAGACCACTAAAATGAAAAAAGATGGGTGGAAATCTAATGACCCCCCAGAAGTACAGAGAGCATGGTGGTAAGGTCAAAAGAAAGATCTGAAGGATAAGGCAATTAGGATCAGAATCAATTCTTATGTGGGACTCTGCCGGCGAGTCGACAAACATTTCCAAAAGTAGAAACAAATTAACAGCCAGTCCAGAAACAAGTCCAGAAACAGAAACAAGTTTCAGGAAACGATAGGTAGAAATGGGTGGCACAGTGGTTAGCACCGCAGCCTCACAGCTCCAGCGACCCGGGTTCAATTCTGGGTACTGCCTGTGTGGAGTTTGCAAGTTCTCCCTGTGTCTGCGTGGGTTTCCTCCGGGTGCTCCGGTTTCCTCCCACATGCCAAAGACTTGCAGGTTGATAGGTTAATTGGCCATTATAAATTGCCCCTAGTATAGGTAGGTGGTAGGGAAATATAGGGACAGGTGGGGATGTGGTAGGAATATGGAATTAGTGTAGGATTAGTATAAATGGGTGGTTGATGGTCGGCACAGACTCGGTGGGCCGAAGGGCCTGTTTCAGTGCCGTATCTCTAAAACTAAAAACTAAAACTAAAATTAAATTACATTGGAAGTACCACAGTTGTCTAAAATTGTGTTGAAAGGACAAAAGAAGAAAAAAGTGTGTGTGTGTGTGTGCGTGTGTGTGCGCGTGTGTGAATATATGTAAGTCTATGTTGGTGTTTGGTCTCTTTGAGTGTTCAGAAATATGTGAATGTGTGTGAAGTGTCTAAGTGAAGTATTAAAATTGGTGTAAGCTAAAAGAAGAAGCTCGAAGAAGATACGATAAAGAGAAGTGTTTAAGTTATTCGAAAGCATTGCTTTCTAACTTGCTTTGTTTGGTGGTAGTGAAATTTATAGGGTGGGTCCGGGTTGTACAGATTTCGGACGACCCTGTCGGTGAGGGAGAACAGTCGATGCAGGGGTCCACATGAAAAGACATACAAATGAAAGCAGCCTAGCTGTTGGCTGATCAGGCTAAGTGTAAGCAGCAGGAGGAAAAGTGTATAGACAGTCGGAGTTAGAATTGAGTCAATTAAGGAAAGAGAAGGAAGATAGCTGTGCCATAGTTGACAGGACAAAGAGTCAATTACAAAAAGAAAGGGAAAATGAGGAGAGGAACAACCCAGACATATAGAAGGGACAGGTTGGTGGGTTGGGAAAGTGGAGTTCCTGAAGTCATATTCTGCGGATGTATCAAGTAAAAGGGAAAAGAGGGAGGCAGACGAGAGATTGTTGAAGCAGAGGTGTAGCAAAGCTGAGCAGGAGCGAGATGATGTTAAGGCCGCCTACCAGGTTTTACAGTCAGAGTGCAAGACCAGGATAGACCACGCATTAAGCTCAGGGATTTATTCAGCCCTACCAGAGGAAGGGAGAATGGCTCGGGGCACTAGGACAAAATGAAGACTTGGGTAACTAGGACTCTGGGCCTCAGAAAAGGGAACGCATATCAGCTAGTTCAGAATACTCGTCAAATAATGATGGTGAAAGGCTGTTGCATAACCTCTTGGAGTTTGTCTATTTTGTAGGAGTCTATCTTTTTCCTTTAGTTTCTAATTCTAGTTGTTGCAAGACATTTGAAGAAAAGAGAATTGGGATCATTGACATAATTGATTTATTTCTGTTTCTCTTCCTTTGAAACACAAGTGCTACTCTTTTCTGTATGTGGATCTGTGTGGATTTATTTATTTCATTTGGGCGCATGATATTTGTGTGCTTGAATTTGTGATTTTCAGTGCAATTTTAAAACTGAGACATACTGGCACAAACTATTGGCAACGGGGATGAAGCTCCAGTTTGTTTTCCAAATAAAAATATAAGTTCGGAGCCTTGTAAAAGGCTGGCAGAAACCCAGTTTTAACTTTTCAAACTTTTGCAGCAAGTTAAAGAGGACGCAATTCAAATGTGGTTAGGTAGGGAACATCAGAACTTGGAAGTTATTCTAAAGGACAGGGAAAAGTTGCCAGGAGTAGGGGATCAAGTGATTGTTAGGGTCCTACTTGCAAAACTCAGCTTAGCATCTCGCTGGCAAGCACCTTATGAGATCTGTTCTATAAGAACTTGAGTGACGCCAATTGCGATCGGGCGTATGGAACGTTAAATGTCACATGAACAAACCAGTATGCCTAAGGAGTAGCTCACAGCAGTTGGGAATGGGGAACAACAGTACCTGAAGTTGCAAAGTGTGACAATGAAGGTTCCCTCTATACCTAAAGCAGTCATGCATAAATCTCGCATCAGTACCACCCACTGTAGTTCTATTCTATCTGTATGCAGTTACTTGTTGGATGAAGTTCGATTCAAGTTATTTGTTATTAAGTTGTCTAACCAACGTGAATGTTGACTGCAGGGTCCCATTTTGGGTAATCTGTTCATTATTTGTATCCTGAACGAGAGAGGTTGTTGGACTCCATTAAAAGTACATGAGCACATTAGCTAGCTTCGTGGCTGAACTGCACAGCCAGATTCACTGCTTCAATTGTAACTCTTAATTTTAAAAAATTGAATTGCTGGAATAACTGTGTAGAGCCAGTCGGTATTTATTAATGAATTACAGCTGTTAGCTATAATGAGCTTGCTGACTTCTAAATCATATTGAGCAAAGCAATGTTTAAGTGTAATTTTAAGTTAGATTTGAATTTAACCAACATGCTAGCAAAACGGGGTAGAGAATACAGGGATCATGGGAGATAGCAATTGGCCAAAGTACTACCTCGTACCCAAATATGTGACCCAGAGAGATTCCCTCCTTACGGGATCTCGCTGGCTGGGTGGAGGGAATAATATTGTCTGTCCATATTCCATAGGATAAGGACGAGAACCATGCATGATTTTAATATCGCCCTAAATTGTACCCTTGAAATTTCCAGTGCCCGCCATGAACCGACGCAGGTGGCACATCATGGAGAAGGGGAATACTGCGTTACCATCAGTGAACCTTAATACCAGTGCTGCCCAGTGATCAACTCGAGTTTCTACTTCTACCCACAGGCCCCAACAACAATCGGACATTCGGCAATAACTCACGTCCAACCTCCCCGTAGGGAGTGGATGAGCATAACCGATGACCTAACGGAGGACTTGTTGAGATACCTGCTTCCCCAGGAGAAGTGAATCCCTAAACTGCTGGAACATCGACTGAAGGTGAGGGAAGAGGCCTGGACAGAACTGAAGCAGTATCACCGAATCCAACAGGTGGTCAAGCAATTGGGAGAGGATGTGGTAGACGAACTGGAGGATGCATCGTGGTGGGAGGCGGTTTGGGACTGAGGTATTAGGGTGGACGTTCACCCCTGGATTAGAATTGATTCCCATGTACTGGCAGCAGTGCAGTTGCGAATTGCTATCGGACTTATGGTTTAATGTTGTACCCTGGCACCTAAATTGAGATGTTAGACGTAATTTAGAAAATGTAACCATGCAAATCTAACCACCAGTCTGGCCAACAGTGATGGAGCAAGGAGAACTTAGCATTAGTTGGCCATCTTCCTAGTAGCCTAAGGCCAAAAGGGGGGGACTGAACTAGTGTACCCCGGGGGTACTGCAGGCTTGACTAAAATTGCTGTAATTTATGTAGAATTATACAAAGTATCAATCCCAGACTAAGCCTGGGTCACTAGGACACAGTTGAGGTCATAAGAGGATGCTAGGGAAGGATCCAAAGCTCATCAAAACCGGTAAGATCCCCGGATTATTCGATAGGCAGAGGATTCTAGGGTAATGGCTACCTTGGACCAGGCACTGGCCAAGGGCTAAAAGGGGGCTCTGTAGGGGAGACTGGCTTTGGGAAGCGTGGGAGACTTGATGTAACTTAGGTCCCTGTAACCTGAGAAAGCTTGCCTGCTAGATACCCGAATTATATGAATACCTAATCAGAATGTAATGAGCTCAGGGGGGGAAAACCCGAATTATATTGATACCTAAGAATCCAATGAATGGGTAATCAAGAGATTAACGACGTGAATCATATAACCAAGGCAGGATGAGATTAGGGAAGGCAATAGATGGGAAATGATGTAATTAGGAAACAGTTTATCTAGTAAATCTCTTGTAAAACAGTATAAAATGACTACTGGAGCAATTCCTATGACCATTTGTGAGAGTAGGACTTCTCCTTGCATGCTCATAATAAAGATCACTCGTTTGAAGAAGACATCCAACTCTCGAGGCGTTTTTGGGTACCAGGGCAAGCCCTCACCCTTACGTTTGGCGTAGTCGGCAGGATACACCACATCGGGACCGCGACAGTGAGGAGACCAATCAAGGGGTGAGTACCTTTTATTTTACCACCCATATTTAGGAAAGGTCTACCTCACAGTCGCGAGACTGGTACTTTAAGTGGGTATCAAAGAACCAATGCCTGGAGACTCGAGTGCCTAGCAATCAAAGCGCGCGCCAGGGTTGTAGGTCGCAGGTTCAGAGAACCAGGCAGAGAGCTGCGCTGAGAAAGCTGCAACACAGAACCACATAGTAGATGAAGCCACGCAGGGGATTTAGAGCTATCCCGAAGGCCATTAACACACCGGAGACAGCGCTGAGACTTCAAAGTAGACCCTCACAAGAGGTCGAGCTGAACAGCGGATTTAAAGGGTATCCCTTAGGTCCACATACCGCATAGGGGATTTAAAGGGCATCCCGCAGGTCAATACCACTCAGGAAGACCACAACCTGACAGAATGATCATAGAGTCATAGAGTTATAGAGTTATACAGCACAGAAACAGGCCCTTCACAGCCCACTGTGTCCATGCCAACGATCAAGCACCTATCTATTCTAATCCAATTTTCCAGCACTTGGCCCGTTGTATGCTATGGCATTTCAAGTGCTCATCTAAATACGACTTAAATGTTGTGAGGGTTACTGCCTGTACCATCCCTTCAGGCGGTGCATTCCAGATTCCACCCACCCTCTGGGTGAAAAACTTTTTCCTCAAATCCCCTCTAAACCTCCTACCCCTTACCTTAAATCTATGCCCCCTGGTTATTCACTCCTCCGCAAAGGGAAAAGGTTTCTTCCCATCTAACCTATCAATGCCCCTCATAATTTTGCATACTTCAATCAGGTCCCCACTCAGCCTTCTCTGCTCTAAGGAAAAGAACCCTAGCCTTTTCAGTCTCTGTTCATAGCTGAAATGCTCCAGCCCAGGCAACATCCTGGTGAATCTCCTCTGCACCCTCTCCAGTGCAGTCACATCCTTCCTATAGTGTGGTGCCCAGAAATGTACACAGTACTCCAGCTGTGGCCTAACTAACATTTTATACAGCTCCATCATAACCTCTCTGCTCTTATATTCTATGCCTCGGCTAATAAAGGCAAATATCCCATATGCCTTCCTAACCACCTTATCTATCTGTGCTGCTGCATCCAGTGATCAATGGACAAGTACACCAAGGTCCCTCTGACCCTCTGTACCTCCTAGAGTCCTACCTTCCATTGTATATTCCCATGCCTTGTTAGTCCTCCCAAAATGCATCACCTCACACTTCTCAGGATTAAATTCCATTTGCCATTGCTCAGCCCATCTTACCAGCCCATCTATATCATCCTGTAATCTAAGGATTTCCTCCTCACTATTTGCAATGCCACCAATTTTCATGTCATCTGCGAACTTACTGATCATATCTCCTATATTTAAATCATTAATGTACACTACGAACAGCAAGGGTCCCAGCACCAATCCCAGCGGTACACCACTGCGGTACAGGCTTCCAATCGCAAAAGAAACCCTTGACCATCACTCTCTGTCTCCTGCCACTAAGCCAATTTTGGATCCAATTTGCCAAATTGCCCTGGACCCCATGGGCTTTTTACCTTCTTGACCAATCTCCCAATGGGACCTAATCAAAAGCCTTACTAAAGTCCATGTAGACTACATCAACTGCTTTATCCTCATCTATACACCTAGTCACCTCCTCGAAAAATTCAATCAAATTTGTTAAACATGATCTCTCCCTGACAAAGCTATGCTGACTATTCTTGATTAATCCCTGCTTCTCCAAGAGGAGATTAATCCTGTCCCTCAGAATTTTTCCAATAGTTTCCCTACCACTGATGTTAGACTCACTTGCCTGTAATGACCTGGTTTATCCCTGCTATTTCAAGATGGCTCCTGGGCTGGAAGCTCCCTAGGAAGCTCCCTTGCTGTTCAACTCTATCCATGGCCATCTGCTCCCATCCCTAACGTTTTCTCCCCCAATCTACCCTCTTAAACTGTTTAAATTCCCCTGGCTCTTTAAATCAGTTCATTTTAGCCCTATCTAAAAGTTAACAGTTAGTTTAGTGTATGTTACCTGGGCCCACTGCCCTCCCCCAGCCACACCTGCTCTTTGTTTTCTCAATGAAATTGATCCGGATGAAACTGACGAGAACAGCTGCCGATACTTTAATCTCCGATCCTGCTGTCTTCACAGTCCAGAGTGTCTGCAGCCACGGCATGCGGTAAGTCCATTGAGGTGAAGAAGGAGCTGCGGGACCCGAGAGAAGTCCTGTGAAAAGGTGCCCCGAACACCCAAAACATCCACGAACGGCCCCCCCGGCCGCAACTTCAAAGCGCCCGCGGGAGATGGCTCGGAGAGCATCTGCAGCGCACTGTCGGCAATGCTGCATGCCTTTATTTAAACCACTGCAAAAAAAAACCCTTAGCAAATGTAATCACCTCTAAGTCTGCCAAATGATGCTTCACCTCCCGAAGGACGTAGATGAGCTTTCCGGACGTCGATGGTGGGCACTGAGGAAATGGCTTATTACCTGCACCAGATTCCACCCCCCCTCCCCCCCCCTTTACCCCCCTTCCACCCCCCCCCCACCCCCGTCCCCTTCCCTGCTCCACCCTCTCAGCTCACCCCCTCACAACCCCGTCCCAGCCCGCCCCCCCCGCACCATCTTCACCCCGCACCCCCTTCCCCTGCACCCCCCCCACCCCCTCCCTCTACCCCTCCCCCTTGCATCCCCTCCTCCCACCGGCACCATCCTACACCTGTGTAGGCGCCCCAACAACCCCACTGCCTTGTGGGCGTCTCGGGAGAGACCAAGGCTAAGGGAGTAAACCCTAACAGAAAATCCGGAGCGGAACCCCGTAGGCGGTCATGTGTCACCTTTGGCATGTTTCCGGCAGTTCCTGCAGCCATACTGGTGCCAAACGTCGTGTCCTGCACTCCTTTGGACCCCACCAGAAAGGCCGAGAGGGGGGTTTTGACGACTGGGCAACTCTCAACCTCCATAAATTTGCCCAGGCATGCGCCATGGAGAGGTCACTCCATAGTTGCCTCACAGCGACTGAAACAACACGGAAGGCAGCAGTTACGGGTTATAAGTCCAGATAAATTGGCGTAGAAACTGGGCGCCACGGGTTGCCTTTGTCGGTGGGAGAGGTCATTGCACCTCACTGGACAGCTACCGCCCGCCTCAAACCGGGCAGCCCCCGGTCAATAAGGTTCTGTCCCGCCACAGTCTGCCTGCTTCAATGGGTGCTTGGAGCTCAGGGTCATTGCCCGAAAGGTGGACTGATACACCGCACCAAACAACATGAAAAAAGGAAAGAAGGTACCAGCCCTTCGCTTTGCAAGCTGGAACGTCAGAACTATGTGTCCTGGCCTGTCGGAAGACCTTACACAAATCAACGATTCTCGGAAGACCGCCATCATTAACAACGAGCTCAGTAGACTCAATGTGGACATTGCAGCACTTCAGGAGACTCGCCTCCCCGCGAGTGGCTCTCTAGCAGAGCAAGACTACACCTTCTTCTGGCAGGGCAGGGATCCTGAAGAACCAAGACAGCATGGAGTGGGCTTCGCCATCAGAAACTCCTTGCTCAGCATGATAGAGCCTCCCTCAAATGGCTCGGAACGCATACTGTCCATCCGACTGCTCACCACCTCTGGTCCAGTACACCTACTCAGCATCTATGCTCCAACACTCTGTTCCGCACCTGAAGCTAAAGACCAGTTCTATGAACAACTCCATAACATCATTAGCAGCATCCCCAACACCGAACACCTATTCCTGCTGGGGGACTTTAATGCCAGGGTTGGGGCCGACCATGACTCATGGCCCTCCTGCCTTGGGCGCTATGGCGTTGGAAGGATGAATGAGAACGGGCAGAGACTGCTTGAGTTGTGTACCTATCATAACCTCTGCATCACCAACTCGTTCTTTCACACTAAACCCTGTCACCAGGTTTCATGGAGGCACCCAAGATCACGTCGTTGGCACCAGCTAGACCTCATTGTCACAAGGCGAGCCGCCTTAAACAGTGTTCAAATCACACGCAGCTTCCACAGTGCGGACTGCGACACCGACCACTCCCTGGTGTGCAGCAAGGTTAGACTCAGACCAAAGAAGTTGCATCATTCCAAGCAGAAGGGCCACCCGCGCATCAACACGAGCAGAATTTCTCACCCACAGCTGTTACAAAAATTTCTAAATTCACTTGTAACAGCCCTTCAAAACACTCCCACAGGGGATGCTGAGACCAAGTGGGCCCACATCAGAGACGCCATCTATGAGTCAGCTTTGACCACCTACGGCAAAAGTGCGAAGAGAAATGCAGACTGGTTTCAATCTCATAATGAAGAGCTGGAACCTGTCATAGCCGCTAAGCGCATTGCACTTTTGAACTACAAGAAAGCCCCCAGCGATTTAACATCCGCCGCACTTAAAGCAGCCAGAAGTACTGCACAAAGAACAGCTAGGCGTTGCGCAAACGACTACTGGCAACACCTATGCAGCCATATTCAGCTGGCCTCAGACACCGGAAACATCAGAGGAATGTATGATGGCATGAAGAGAGCTCTTGGGCCAACCATCAAAAAGATCACCCCCCTCAAATCTAAATCGGGGGACATAATCACTGACCAACGCAAACAGATGGACCGCTGGGTTGAGCACTACCTAGAACTGTACTCCAGGGAGAATGCTGTCACTGAGACTGCCCTCAATGCAGCCCAGCCTCTACCAGTCATGGATGAGCTGGACATACAGCCAACCAAATCGGAACTCAGTGATGCCATTGATTCCCTAGCCAGCGGAAAAGCCCCTGGGAAGGACAGCATTACCCCTGAAATAATCAAGAGTGCCAAGCCTGCTATACTCTCAGCACTACATGAACTGCTATGCCTGTGCTGGGACGAGGGAGCAGTACCCCAGGACATGCGCGATGCCAACATCATCACCCTCTATAAAAACAAAGGTGACCGCGGTGACTGCAACAACTACCGTGGAATCTCCCTGCTCAGCATAGTGGGGAAAGTCTTTGCTCGAGTCGCTCTGAACAGGCTCCAGAAGCTGGCCGAGCGCGTCTACCCTGAGGCACAGTGTGGCTTTCGTGCAGAGAGATCGACTATTGACATGCTGTTCTCCCTTCGTCAGATACAGGAGAAATGCCGTGAACAACAGATGCCCCTCTACATTGCTTTCATTGATCTCACCAAAGCCTTTGACCTCGTCAGCAGACGTGGTCTCTTCAGATTACTAGAAAAGATCGGATGTCCACCAAAGCTACTAAGTATCATCACCTCATTCCATGACAATATGAAAGGCACAATTCAACATGGTGGCTCCTCATCAGAGCCCTTTCCTATCCTGAGTGGTGTGAAACAGGGCTGTGTTCTCGCACCCACACTTTTTGGGATTTTCTTCTCCCTGCTGCTTTCACATGCGTTCAAATCCTCTGAAGAAGGAATTTTCCTCCACACAAGATCAGGGGGCAGGTTGTTCAACCTTGCCCGTCTAAGAGCGAAGTCCAAAGTACGGAAAGTCCTCATCAGAGAACTCCTCTTTGCTGACGATGCTGCTTTAACATCTCACACTGAAGAATGCCTGCAGAGTCTCATCGACAGGTTTGCGTCTGCCTGCAATGAATTTGGCCTAACCATCAGCCTCAAGAAAACGAACATCATGGGGCAGGATGTCAGAAATGCTCCATCCATCAATATTGGCGACCACGCTCTGGAAGTGGTTCAAGAGTTCACCTACCTAGGCTCAACTATCACCAGTAACCTGTCTCTAGATGCAGAAATCAACAAGCGCATGGGTAAGGCTTCCACTGCTATGTTCAGACTGGCCAAGAGAGTGTGGGAAAATGGCGCACTGACACGGAACACAAAAGTCCGAGTGTATCAGGCCTGTGTCCTCAGTACCTTGCTCTACGGCAGCGAGGCCTGGACAACGTATGCCAGCCAAGAGCGACGTCTCAATTCATTCCATCTTCGCTGCCTTCGGAGAATACTTGGCATCAGGTGGCAGGACTATATCTCCAACACAGAAGTCCTTGAAGCGGCCAACATCCCCAGCTTATACACACTACTGAGTCAGCGGCGCTTGAGATGGATTGGCCATGTGAGCCGCATGGAAGATGGCAGGATCCCCAAAGACACATTGTACAGCGAGCTCGCCACTGGTATCAGACCCACCGGCCGTCCATGTCTCCGTTATAAAGACGTCTGCAAACGCGACATGAAATCGTGTGACATTGATCACAAGTCGTGGGAGTCAGTTGCCAGCATTCGCCAGAGCTGGCGGGCAGCCATAAAGACAGGGCTAAATTGTGGCGAGTCGAAGAGACTTAGTAGTTGGCAGGAAAAAAGACAGAGGCGCAAGGGGAGAGCCAACTGTGCAACAGCCCCAACAAACAAATTTCTCTGCAGCACCTGTGGAAGAGCCTGTCACTCCAGAATTGGCCTTTATAGCCACTCCAGGCGCTGCTTCACAAACCACTGACCACCTCCAGGCGCGTATCCATTGTCTCTCGAGATAAGGAGGCCCAAAAGAAATCCCTGCTACCCTTCTTGAATAATGGTACCACATTCGCTGTCCTCCTGTCCTCTGGCACCTCTCTTGTGGTCAGAGAGGATTTGAAAATTTGTGTCAGAGCCCCTGCAATCTCTTCCCTTGCCTCACATAGCAGCCTAGGATACATCTCATCTGGGCCTGGGGATTTATCCACTTTTAAGCCTCCTAAAACCACAAATACTTCCTCCCTTTCAATGCTAATTTGTTCAAGTATATCACAATCCCCCTCCCTGATCTCTACACCTACCTCGTCCTTCTCCATAGTGAACACAGATGAAAATTAATCATTTAAAACCTCACCTATATCCTCTGGCTCCACACACAGATTGCCACTTTGGTCCCTAATGGGCCATACTCTTTCCCCGGTTATTCTCTTATCCTTAACATACTTATAAAATGCCTTAGGATTTTCCTTCATCTTGCTTGTCAGTGTTTTTTATGTCCCCTCTTCGCTCTCCTAATTACATTTTTTAAGTATCCCCCTACACTTTCTATATTCCTTTAGGGCCTCCGTTGTTTTCAGCACTCTGAATCTGCCATAAGCCTCCTGTTTTTTCCTTATCCAATCCTCTATATCCCTCGGCACCCAGGGTTTCCTGGACTTGTTGGTCCTACCCTTCACCTTTCCAGGAACATGTTGGCCCTGAACTCTCACTATTTCCTTTTTGAATTACTCCCACTGGTTTGATGTATACTTTCCTACAAGTAGCTAGTAGTTGGTTGGAAAAAAAAACAGAGGAAGGTAAGGGAAGCTCAACAGCAAAATTACCCTGGCTGGAGAGATTGTTTCCCTGAGGGATGGGATGGGATTGATGGGAGGGATGGGAATAGCAAGAGTGGCATGGGAATGACATGAGTGGGATGACATGGGATGGGGATGGCATGAGAGGGAGGGGATGGCATGGGATGGATGGAAAGAATGGGATTGGGATGGTAAGAGATGGATGGCATGGGAAGGATAGGATGGCATGGGAAGGATGGGATGGCATGGGAAGGATGGAATTGGAGGGGTGGCATGGGAGAAGTGGATGAGAATTGGTTAAGATTGGCAAATTGGCAGGGACAATTCTTTGATAGAACTTCTTACTTGAAAGCTATTCTTTGTGCTAAAAATGAAGGTTCACTAGATTTGAATAAAAAGTTTCAAAAAGCTATCAGGTGAATTAGAAGAATACATCAGCATTGATTCAATAGATGAAGATGATGATAACAGTCTACACCCTCCTGCGTTTCTACACAGTCTAACTCCAATGGGCATGACCGCAGCACAAGCTCAGCCTCAAGGAAGGAGCAGTTATAATGTTGCTATGAAACTTGAATCCTAAACAAGGACTTTATCATGGAACAAGGTTGGTCGATAGGAAGCTGTTTTCTTCGATGATAGATGCTGAAATGAGAACAGGCAGATTTCAAGGAAATAGATTGTTTATTCCTCAAATAATATTGAACCTGTCAGATGTAAACTTGGCTTTTCAACTCAGGAGAAAACAGTTCTCAATTAGACATTCGTATTCTATGACTATAAACAAGTCATGAGACCAAACCCTTGACTAAATTTGTATTTATATTCCTAGGCCTGTTTTTACAATGAACAGCTTTATATAACATTTTCCAGAGTGAGAGGTTTTGATGAAAGAATAACTAACAATCCTGTATTTAAAAAAGTACTGCTGGAATTTTTTTTTTTATTCATTCATGGGATGTGGGCATCGCTGGCCAGGCCAGCATTTATTGCCCATCCCTAATTGCCCTTGAGAAGGTGGTGGTGAGCTGCCTTCTTGAACCGCTGCAGTCCATGTGGGGTAGGTACACCCACAGTGCTGTTAGGAAGGGAGTTCCAGGATTTTGACCCAGCGACAGTGAAGGAACGGCGATATAGTTCCAAGTCAAGATGGTGTGTGACTTGGAGCGGAACTTGCAGGTGGTGGTGTTCCCATGTATGTGCTGCCCTTGTCCTTCTAGTTGGTAGAGGTCGTGGGTTTCGAAGGTGCTGTCTAAGGAGCCTTGGTGCATTGCTGCAGTGCATCTTGTAGATGGTACACACTACTGCCACTGTGCGTCGGTGGTTCAGGGAGTGAAAGTTTGTAGATGGGGTGCCAATCAAAAATTCAGCCCACAGTGTGCCTATGGTGGAGGGAGTGAATGTTTAAGATGGTGGATTGGGTACTCACCCTGGATGGTTTTGAGCTTCTTGAGTGTTGTTGGAGCTGCACCCATCCAGGCAAGTGGAGAGTATTCCATCACACTCCTGACTTGTGCCTTGTAGATGGTGGACAGGCTTTGGGGAGTCAGGAGGTGAGTTACTCATCTCAGGATTCCTAGCTTCTGACCTGCTCTTGTAGCCTCGGTATTTATATGGCTACTCCAGTTCAGTTTCTGGTCAATGGTAGCCCCTAGGATGTTGATAGTGGGGTATTCATCAATGGTAATGCCATTGAATGTCAAGGGGAGATGGTTAGATTCTCTCTTGTTGGAGATGGTCATTGCCTGGCACTTGTGTGGCACGAACATTACTTGCCACTTATCAGCCCAAGCCTGGATATTGTCCAGGTCTTGCTGCATTTCTACATGGACTGCTTCAGTATCTGAGGAGTCACGAATGGTGCTGAACATTGTGCAGCTGAACATCAGCGAACAATCCCACTTCTGACCTTATGATTGAAGGAAGGTCATTGATGAAGCAGCTGAAGATGGTTAGGCCTAGGACACTGCCCTGAGGAACTCCTGCAGTGATGTCCTGGAGCTGAGATGATTGACCTCCAACAACCACAACCATCTTCCTTTGTGCTAGGTATGACTCCAGCCAGCGGAGGGTTTTCCCCCTGATTCCCATTGACCTCAGTTTTGAGGGCTCCTTGATGCCATACTCGGTCAAATGCTGCCTTGATGTCAAGGGCAGTCACTCTCACCTCACCTCTTGAGTTCAGCTGTTTAGTCCATGTTTGAACCAAGGCTGTAATGAGGTCAGGAGCTGAGTGGCCCTGACAGAACCCAAACTGAGCGCCACTGAGCAGGTTGTTGCTAAGCAAGTGCCACTTGATGGCACTGTTGATGACACCTTCCATCACTTTACTGATGATTGAGAGTAGGCTAATGGGGCGGTAGTTGGCCGGGTTGGATTTGTCCTGTTTTTTGTGTACAGGACATACCTGGGCAATTTTCCACATTGCAGGGTAAATGCCAGTGTTGTAGCTGTACTGGAACAGCTTGGATACTATAAAGATACTCGTTTGACCACAAATTTTCTGTGGGTCTCTGCTAGTTTAGACTACTGTTGAAGTGTTCATCAAATGGATTGCTTCGTCCTGGATGATATTGAATGTCTTGAATTCATTTGCTTCTGCACCCATCCACGCAAGTGGAGAGTATTCCATTAGACTCTTGACTTGTGCTTTATCGGTGGTAGAGAGATTTTGGGGCGTCAAGACATGAGTTACTAGCCACAGAATACCCAACCTGATCTAATCACTGTGGCACCTATGTGGATGTTCCGGCTGAGTTTCTGGTCAATGGTGATCCCCAGTTGGTTGACTGGGGTACTTGTGTCTGATGGATGTAGCTTCGTGCCACCCACCCCTCCATCATAAAGGGGACTTGGGGCTCTTTATTGTTGATTGTAGCCCAGCCAGGAGAAGGTAATCCAAAGATCAAAACTGTGAAGAAGACAACAGAAATCCATTTTAGCTACTCTTTCTTAATAAGCATCTCCAGAATTTTGAAAGGAGAAAATAAACTTAATTACGAGTAAATTTGAAGTTGTAGTTAGATGCAAATTACTGTAAAATATCATGGTTTTTTGATCTGCAAAAATATTTTATTGTCCTGTATCAGAGCACCTGCTTTATAGTCAAGAGAATCAGAAAGTAACTGTTAATCCCATTTAAAACATTCCTCTCATATTAGTCAGCCAGTTCCTGTCAAATGAGTTTCTATCAATTTCAATAAAATCCCAATTCCATGTGTTACACTGCAAATCAGATTTTACAACGTTATTGTCAACAGGATGGGAAATGTGAACAAGGCTCCATTGTTGGCGAGCAGCCCGATTCATGGTGAGCATGGGTTGAGGAAAGGGTTTATAAAATTAAAGGCTTAATTCTGCCTCATGCTTTCTGTTAGCAAGGTTCTGTGATGGTATTGGAGCTTCGTATTATCCCCAGGAATGTTTCTTACTGAATGAACTTAATCTTACTAATTGAATGCCTCACTTTGATCTGTAGCACTGAGTTCCTCTAATGGCATAAGTTCACCAGCAATATACCTTTGCTGAAATGTTAGATGTGTATATTTAAAATATCCTGGTGTCAATGGACAGGTGTCTTCCCAGAATGTCTATGGCTGGCTCTTCTAAAGTTCACAGGGAAGAATCACATAACAATTACAACATAAAAACAGGGAATTTGGCCCAACCAGTCCGTGTTGGTGTATATGCTCCACATGAGCAGCTCTCCCGAGCCTATGTGCCCACCGTGTTCCCATATCCCTTTATTCCTCCTTTCTTCAACCATCCAACTAACTAGTCCTAACTGTTGAAATGAGGGGCAGCAGCTGAAATAGTGCAGTTCCGTTTCCTGTTCCATTCCAGCTAATTCCCCATTTTAACACTGCCGATTTTGGCATCTGGTGAGGTTCCTGACAGACTCAGGGAACAGGTTCATTAATAAATGCAAAATAAATGTACACCAAGGGATCCCATGCATGTTTTCTAGTTCTACAGCAGCCTAAGCATCCTAGATTATAGGAAAATAGGAACAGAAGTATGAACATAAGAACATATTAATTAGGAGCAGGAGGAGGCCACTTGACACCTCAAGCCTGCTCCACCATTCAATGAGATCAAGGTTGATCTGATTGTAACCTCAACTCCACATTCCCACCAATCCCCAATAACATTTCACCCCCTTGCTTATCAAGAATCTATCTACATCTGCATTCAAAATATTCAAAGACTCTGCTTCCACCGCCTTTTGAGGAACAGAGTTCCAAAGACTTATGACCCTCTGAGAAAAAAATTCTCCTCATCTCTGTCTTAAATGGGTGACCCCTTATTTTTAAATAGTGACCCCTAGTTCTAGATTCTCCCACAAGGGGAAACATCCTTTCCACATCCACCCTGTCAAGACCCCTCAGAATCTTATATGTTTCAATCAAGTTGCCTCTTACTCTTCTAAATTCCAGTGAATACAAGCCTAGCCTGTCCAACCTTTGCTCATAAGACAACCTGCCCATTCCAGGTATTAGTCTAGTAAATCTTCTCTGAACTGCTTCCAACAGATTTGCATCCTTCCTTAAATAAGGAGACCAATACTGTACACAAAAGTCCAGATGTGGTCTCAGCAATTCCCTGTATAACTGAAGCATAACCTCCCTACTTTAGTATTCAATTCCCCTCACAATAAATAATAACATTCTATTAGCTTTTCTAATTATTTTCTGTACCTGCATGCTAATCTTTTAATATTCATGCACGAGGACACTCAGATCCCTCTGCATCTCAGAGCTCTGCAATCTC